>NC_091087.1:68162500-70662500 GCF_032405125.1 Capricornis sumatraensis
AAAGCTGATATAATCGGACTTGTCCGCTGATATCAGATTTCCATCTACTGCTCTATCTCCATGCCTCTGTGCCTGTGAACTGCCTTTTCATGCCAGTACTGAATCACACTATAATCTTTGAAAAGACATCCTAAAAGGCAATTAGACCAACATGCGTAGTACCTAAGTCAGTATAAAGATGATATGTGCTCAAGGTGACCCCAAGGTGACCCAGGCTCCAATGAGGATGGCATAGCGGATTCTTCCTCGCTGAGCACGTTGTGATAAGCCAGTGATGACAGGACACATTCCAATTTCAGAGATGTTAAAATGGGGAAGCAAAAAGGCACATGTTAGACTCAATGGAATGCTTTATTTATAACAAGGAAGTATTTAAGCATTTATCACACTTCTTGCATCAGAGGCAATTTATTTGTTTAATTCTCTCTCCCTCAGTGGACGCAGAGGTCCTCGAGGGCAGGAACCGGAGGGTTTCTGTCCCTTTCTTGTGAATCTCCCTCACCTCCTCCACTTGGTTGCCGTCGCCTCAAGGAGCAGGCCTGTCACTTTATTCCTGTTGAAGTTCCAACCCTCAGAGTATCTGGTAAAGCGTCTGCTACAAAACAGTCGTTGGTCACTTGACTGGCTGGTCATTTCGCTGGCCTGATTGATTGTCCTCACTCCTTCAGTTATTAACAAACTCATACAGACTTAAGCAAAATGGGGATTTATTGACTCACAACTGGGTAGTCAGACAGTGGGCTTCAAGTACAGCTGTATCTAGGGGCTTAAACAGTGCTCAGAACTAACCTACTCTTTCTCTCCCTTCAATTGCTTCTTTTCTCCTCTAGGCTTGTTCTAGAGTAAGTTCTCCACTCCTTCTGGCCCCCAGGAGCTCCCAGGCTTTTATCTCTAGAGCTTGACATCTCTTCTCCCTTTAGGCCATGTCCCTCCCCAGCTCTGGAATATGCCATTCTTACAGGTCTTACATCACAGGCTTAACCGTGAACCAGTCACTGTGACCGGGGGAATGCCGAACTCTGATTGACCAGACCTGGGATCATGTACCCACTTCTACAGGCAGGAATGATCAGCCTCCTTAACTAAATAGGCCGAGAGTGGGGAAGAGATGGTTCCTCCAAAGAAAATATGGGGAAATGGCTCGAGTGTTAGCTTCTGTGTCCCTTTGGCATGTTCCCATCCTCTCACCGTGGTTTGTTTGTTTTTTTAAAACGATTTTTTGTTGTTGTTCAGTCGCTCAGTCATGTCTGACTCTTTGCAACCCCATCGAGTGCAGCCTCCCTGTCCTTCACCATCTCCCAGAACTTGCTCAAACTCATGTCTTCTGAGTCGATGATGCCATCCAGCCATCTCATCCTCTGTTGCCCCCTTCTCCTCTTGCCCTCAATCTTCCCCAGCATCAGGATCTTTTTCAGTGAGTTGGCTCTTTGCATCAGGTGGGCAAAGTATTGGAGCTTCAGCTTCAGCATCAGTCCTTCCAATGGTTACTCAGAATTGATTGCCTTTAGGATTGACTGGTTTGATCTCCTTGCTGTCCAAGGGACTCTCAAGAGTCTTCTCCAGCACCAAACTTGAAAGCATAAATTATTCAATTCTCAGTCTTCTTTATGCTCCAACTCTCACATCCATACATGACTACTGGAAAAACCATGTCTTTGACTATGTGGACCCTTGTCAGCTAAGTGCTGTCTCTGCTTTTCAACATGCTGTCTAGGTTTGTCATAGATTTTCTCCCGAGTAAACATCTTTTAATTTCGTGGCTGCAGTCACAATCCACAGTGATTTTCAAGCCTAAGAAAATAAAATCTGCTGCTGTTTTCTCGTTTTCTCCATCTATTGGCCGTGAAGTGATGGGACCAAATGCCATGATCTTAGTTTTTTTGAATGTTGAATCTTAAGCCAGCTGTATCACTCTCCTCTTTCACCTTCATCAAGAGGGTCTTTAGTTCCTCTTTGCTTTCTGCCATTTGAGTGGTATTATCTGCATATCTGAGGTTGTTGATACTCCTCCCGGCAGTCTTGACTGCAGCTTGAGCTTCACCCAGCCCGGCATTTCTCATGATATACTCTGCATATAAGGTAAATAAGCAGGGTGACAATATATACAGCCTTGACATACTCCTTTCTCATTTTGATCCAGTCTGTTGTTCCAGCTTCAGTTCCGTCCAATCATGTGGCCACACCCAACTGCAAGGAAGCCTGAGAGATGCCATCTAGCTCTGTGCCCAGGAAGTCAGCTGAGTCCAGGCTCCTCAGGGAAGGGCTCATCCCTAATGAAGAGAGCTTAAACAAGATGCAGCCTTTTTCCCCCTGGGGATGTTGTCGTGCTTGGATGTGACACCTGAAGCTGCTGCTGACAGTCTTCTGTGAGCCTGAAGAGGAAGACAACACCCCGAGGGAGACAGACTTAAAAAGGCATCCAAAGGGCGGAGAAGACGCCCATCACACGACACCAGAAGGCACTCGATTTGGGGCTGTTACTTATGAGAAATAATGCATCCTCGCACTTTTGAGGCCATTTTGACTTCCACTTTTGTTATTTGTAGCCGAAAACATGTAAGCAAATACAAAACTGCATTTAAGATAGTTTTAATACAAAAGGATAAGTAGAATATTTTCATTTGTAAATATTAAACAATTTTAATAAGTTGGAGAATCTTAATATACCCAGGTTTTTTCCATAGTATCTGTTTCAGAAGTATAGGGAGTTCCTCAGTGGTTCAGCGGTTAAGACTCCATCTTCCAATGCAGAGGGCACAGGTTTGATCCCTGGTTGCAGAACTAAGGTCCCACATGCCATGGGGTACCACCAAAAATTTAAAAATAGTAATAAAAGTATAGCTATGTATTTATTTTTTTATACTGAGTGAAGAGGGGGGACCAGAGATGACATTGGCTTAACCGGATAGCCCAGAAGAGCAGATGGGGTCTGTCATCACACATACCAACCAGGTGGGAGAAAGAGAATAATGACCAGGGGGAAAAGAGTCCAGCAAGTGATCCGCATGGGGAGTCAAACACAATGACCAATTAAAAAGAGGGTCCCCCAGAGTCTTACCAGGCAACAGGTTCACCCAAAGTCCTCGAAGAAAAGGGAGATGACTCTACATAGTCAGTTCTCCACTTCCTAAGAAGATGAGGCCTATCAGTGAGCCTGTTGATTGTAATGAGGTGTTAATAAGGCAGGCAGTTTCCAGAAATGGCAACGCACATCAGTATACGAGTCCTGGTTTTATGCCGACAGTACGGCGACTCTTCACTTACTGGAAAAGCGACTGATACAAATGTTTGCAAGAGAGACTAGAACCTGTATGAAAGATGCAAGTTTAAAAGACATTTTATTTGTCATTTGTTTGTAACACGTGAAGTTTAAGGACTAGAGGGAACATAGCCCCACGATCGGTAGGGAAGTTTCAAAATGTACAAACCAGATCTCAGTCCCAACCAGGAATTGGAGATGACGGCTCGAAGCCTGCAGCCCAGGATTGGCTAGACCTTACGGGCCCAGTGCAGCCGGCCAGAGAGGGTGGCCCAGTCTTAGTCTCAGAATGCAGGGGAGACACTGACTGGCTGTCCAGACCTGTGACCAGGGAACCAGGTCACCTGAAATGTAACTGTTTCTGTCACTGCCGTAAGGACTGAGGGTGGTAGAAGGCCCAGGAGAGGGCACTGGGCAGCCAGCCACAGGGAGCAGGAAGGTCAGTTAGGCAGGCTGGTCACCGTGCCACAGTCACTAGTACCAGGGAGATGCCAGGACTCAGTCCATCCTGAAGGCAAAGCTGATTATCGATCCGCTGGGAGTAGGACTGCCACATGTAGCTAATAAAAATACAGGACACCCAGGTAAATTTAAATTTCAGATAAACTGCAAATAATGTGTCATGTAAGTGTATCTCATGCCCTAAGACATCCTCATACTTGGGAAAATATTTGTTTATCTGACATTCAAATTTAGCTGGGTGTCCTCTGTTTTATCTGGCAATCCTACATATGAGCCACTGGGTATATTTAAGAGGTCAGCTAATTAGATGACATGTATTCATTAAGTATCTACTATGGACACAGACTTGGGGTGGACTTACTGGATCTTCCCCCCAAAACTCTTTCTCCGTCTTTCTCCCAGTCGTGTCCACCTTGTCCACTGCTCACCTTCTCTCCTTTTCATCCATCAGTCAGTTCATCACTCAATTCTGTTAATTACTCATCCAAAATGTCTCCTAAATGCATCCTGTTCTCATTGTATCTGTGGGCGACCAGGATGGCCTCGGAACTGGCAGCTGCCATCACATCCTTCCAAGGCAGTCTCCAACAAACAGCTTGTGACCTTGTTCAAATATAATTCAGATCATGCCACTGTTGTTGCTCAGTCGCTAAGTCATGTCTTTGCGACCCCATGGACGGCAGCATACCAGGCTTCCCTGTCCTCCACTATCTCCTGGAGTCTGCTCAAGTTCATGTCCATTAAGTCGGTAACATTATAGTCCTGCTTAAAATGCTGAAAATCCTCCCATGCCTTCTCATGCCTTTAGGATGATTCTAAACTCCTTCACCTGGTCCACAAACCCTGGCAGCCTGGCACTGCCTACCTCCTCCTCTCCCAATCCCCAGCTTGGCTCTAGTCATTTCAGCCCTTCTTCCCATTTCTCAAACCTGCCAACAATTGTTCTGCCTCAGGGTTCTCATCCTTGTGTTCGTTCTGCCTCTCTGATTAAGTTTGGATAAGCCCTGGACTCAGATGCTTTTGTCCGGTTATTTATCTTAGAGCAATGTGATGTGATTGGAAGGCTTCTGATTAGACTGTATTTTTTGAAATCCTGGGACTTTCCTGGAAGTCCAGTGGTTAAGACTCCGTGCTTCCATGACACGGGGCACTGGTTCAATCCCTGATCAGAGAACTAAGATCCCATATGCTATGCAGCTCGGTCAAAAAAAAAAAAATCAGAACTCCTACTCCAAGTAGGACCTCTAAATCTGTATGGACTGGGGAGAAATCTGTACCATGGCTTTCAGTTTCTCCATTTTGTTCTACAGGAAGTTTCTGTTGAACTGTCCCTCCGAGGGACTCTAGGAGCGTGAGTTGTGGAGGGACCAAGAGATGAACAGCTCAGAGGACTGTTGGGAAATATTCTCCATTCCTGATTCTTAGGACAAACTGATGTCCTATCTAATGAAGCCAGTTTTTAAAGCCTAAGACAGAAACTTGCACAGAGTATGTTCTAATTAACACGGGGTTGACTTGAGGGAAAGATGCAGTGCGGAAAAGAAGAAGAAAAAAGCTTCACAATTTAGATTTAAAAAATGAAACGGCAGGGGACTTCCCTGGTGGTTCAGTGGGTCAGAATCTGGCTGCCAGTGCGGGAGACACGGGTTCAGTCCCTGGTTCAGGAAGATTCCCCGTGACAAGGAGCAAGCTTATGCAGTGCAGCTGCTGAGCCGATGTTCCCTAGAGCCTGTGTTCCTCAACAAGAGAAGCTGCGGCGATGAGAAGCCCGCGTACCGAAGCCCCCGCTCGCCGCAACCGGAGGAAAGTCCACGAAGCAATGAAGACCCGGCCCAGCCAAAAATAAAATTAAAAGAATAAATGAGACTACACACACGTCAAGAACTATTAAGAAGTGAGTTTATTTTTAATGTCGTTATAGAATCACGTCTCTACAGAATAAAACAAGACGTTTAAATTTTAAAATTTTGTTTAGATGAAGTATAAATGATAGAATTTGGGGAAGTCCCTGGTGGTTCAGTGGTTGGACCCAGCACTCTCACCACCAGGGACCAGGGTTTGAGCCCTGGTCGGGGAACTGAAATCTCTCAAGCTTTGAGGTGTGGTCAAAAAAAAAAAAAAGATAGAATTTCACTAGCTGAAACATTTTCAAGAAAGTTAAGTCACTGTAGAAATAAGCAGTAGTTTTTAGAACACTTTGAGCTTAACGGAAAGTTTTTTTTTCCTTCTTTTCCATACTGCCTCTTTCCTTCAAGTTAATAACATACTCTGCACAAGTTTCTGTCTTAGGCTTTAAAAACTGGCTTCATCAGATAGGGTATCAATTTGTCCTAAGAATCAGGAATGAAAAATACTTCCAGACAGTCCACTGAGCTGTTCATCACTTGCTCTCTCCACAACTCACGCTCCTATACAGTCCCTCAGAGGGACAGTTCAGCAATTCTTCCTGGAGAATCAAAGGGATAAACTGAAATCCATGGTACAGATTTCCCTAGCACCTTGGGGCTTGGAAGTTTCCATTGTGCTAACGCATGGACTCTGCGCTTTTTTTTCTCGTAGGATGACTCTGAGGTCCCATTTACTGAAGAGGATTATCGAAGAAGAAAGCAACATCCTAATTTTCTGGACCACATAAATGCTGAAAAAATGGTTCTCAAATTTGGGAAAAATGTAAGTCTCAAGTAGTAGAACCTTTTGAGTAGGAAAAGCTCTTCTGGAGGCAGCTTGCAATGCGCCTGGTCAGGACCATTCCACATGCTCTGCATACATCACCTTAGCTGGCTCCCTATCTCTGCATTTAGGTCCCATGTCCTTACACAGACTGCCAAGCTTCAGGCTCCCTCAGAGAGGCCATGTCCTGGCCCAAGTTCTGGCCCAGCCCCCTAAAATGGAAGCCTTGTATGGGGTCCTCAGCAGAGCCCAGTGTAGATCCAAAAGGCTCGTTGGTCCAGAAGAGGCAAGTAACTCAAGAGTGGGAATGTGTGTATGCGTGTGCAAAGTCTTTGTTCCCCAATCAGAGATTGAACCCTGTCCCTTGGCAGTGAAAGCACCAAATCCTAGCCTCTGGATTTTCAGGGAATTCCCTCTAAGATGAGGTTTATATGCACTTTTCAGAGTAGCTGTAAGAAATAAATGAGACAGAGTCTGGGAAAAGGGGAAAATGCAGTTTCCTCTTCCTCATTCCCACTTTGGGGCTTCCCGGGTGATTCAGTGGTAAAGAATCTGCCTGCCAATGCAGGGGACGTGGTTTCTGTCCCTGGGTTGGGAAGATACCCTGAAGAAGGAAATGGCAACCTACTCCAGCACTCTTGCCTGGGAAATCCCATGGACAGAGGAGCCTGATGGGCTACAATCCATGGGGTCACAAAAGAGTCAGACACAACTTAGCAAACAAACAACACGTGGGGTCTAGTTCACCAGCCACGTCCCCTGCATTAGGAGCATAGAGTTTTAGCCACACAGGGAAAGCCCTGTGTTTTGTACATAATTATTCTAATTTCACAAATGCAGACTTTGTGGGAAAGAGGTGTCAAGTGGTAGGGAGCTGTGATTGAAACCTGGATCCATCAGACACCAAAGCCTGTGGGTTTTATTTTTTTCCTGACTCCAAAACTCCAGCATTCAATAGAGTTGATCTTGACACATCTATGTCACTGATTGTTGACATACCTCTAGCTGAGAATTCACATAAACAAAGATAATAGCTTATTAGCCTTCACTTGCAGAAAGTTTTTATCATTTTGAAATCCATATATTGTACAATTTTTTTAATTTCTCTATATCAAAATATATGACAGGGGTGCCTTGGTGATGAATAAATAGTAACAAGCTAAAAATTGAAAGCTTGCTTACCGTGTACCAGGTACTATGCCAGATGTATTACTTACAGTACCTCATGTAATCCTCATATACCTCATAGGTAATCCTCACAATTTTGTGAATTAAGTGATATTATCATTAGCCTCATTTAACTTACGTAGCATTTATTTAGAACCCCCAAACCTCCAAGTTTTCATCCACTGCCATTTTCCCATACTCACGAGACCTTCAGTTGCTGCTGCTGCTAAGTTGCTTCAGTCGTGTCTGACTCTGTGCGACCTCATAGACGGCACCCCAGTAGGCTCCTCTGTCCCTGGGATTCTCCAGGCAAGAACACTGGAGTGGGTTGCCATTTCCTTCTCCAATGCATGAAAGTGAAAAGTGAAAGTGAAGTCACTCAGTCATGCCCGACCCTTAGCGACCCCATGAACTGCAGCCTACGAGACTCCTCCATGGGATTTTAGGCAAGAATACTGGAGTGGGGTGCCATCGCCTTCTCCCAGGCCTTCAGTAATGGTAGGTAATTATAGTTCTAAGACGACACCTAGTGGTCTCAGAGGATATTACAGTAGGAACTCTTCCCAAAACTGTGCTACTAGTAAATTTTTTTCTTTTTTACTTTGGCAATACAAACACTGTGAATATAAAATACTTGAAGAAAAAAAATATGAGACTGGGAATTCTAATCCATTTTCTATCCATTAATTTATGATCTTAGCCAAGTCATTCAACTTTTGGAGTTAAATAGGTAATATAAAAGGGTTTAGACTAGACAATCTAAATTTCTTCCAGCTCCAAATCCTGTATCTATATTATATTAAACCTGTCCCAATAGAAAATCCATGATTTCTTGATCACTTATGTCTAAATCACTGGTTGAGAAGGCATGATCACACATGCAAAAACAATGGGAGTGAGTGTTGGTCGCTCAGTCGTGCCCGACTCTTTGAGACCCCGTGGACTGCAGCCCACCAGGGTCCTCCGTCCATGGGATTTACCAGACAAGGATACTGGAGTGGGTTGCCATTTCTTCTCCAGGGGATCTTTCCAACCCCGAGATCGAACCCGGGTCTCCTGCACTGCAGGCAGATTCTTTATCGACAGCTACGAGGGAAGCCCTTAATGGATGTGAATGGCAATCTAAAATGGAGAAATAAGGGAATTCCCTGGCGGCCCAGTGTTTAGGACTCTGCATTTTCACTGCAGGCGGCATGGGCTCAATCCCTGGTCAGGGAGTGCCTGTGCAATGTAGCCATAAATAAATAAATAAAGTGGAGAAATAGCATCACCTTAGTATCTTTTTTTATTATAAAAACATGACCTATGTCCCATGCTCTAAAATGACACAATCAAAATTTAGGTTTTTTTATTCCAAGTTTTCTTTTTAAATTTTTTTCTTAATTAAAATATAGGTAATATACAATGTTGGGCCAATCTCTGCTGTACAGCAAAGAGACTCAGGTATACACATACATGCATTCATTTTTTATGTTCTTTTCCATTATGGTTTATTACAAGGTATTGAATGCAGTTCCGTGTGCTTTATACAGTAGGACCTGTTGTTTACCCATTCTAAATGTAACAGTTTACATCTACCAACCCCAAACTCCCAGTGCACCCCTCTCTCTTCTCCCTTTCCCCTCATCAACCACAGTCTATTCTCTATGTCTGTGAGCCTGTTTCTGTTCCGTAGATACATTCATTTGTGTCATATTTTAGCTTCCATGTGTAAGTGATATCATATGTATTTGTCTTTCTCTTTCTGACTTACTTCACCAAGTATGGTCATCTCTGGCTGCAAATGGCATTATTTAGTCCTTTTTGAGGGCTGAGTAGTATTCCATGGTATATACGTACCACATCTTTATCCATTCCTCTGTTAATTATCCCAAGCTTTGTTAACCACTCTTTTCTGAACAGTTAGGGAATAAGGTTGCTCTGGCCAACTTGTTCGTCCTAATAACTCTTCTCTAACCTAGTGTTTTTCATCAAGTAGACAGACGCTTGGAAAGAGTCTTGTGTCTCACATCTGTGTACCAGGCACTGAGGGTAGGAGCTGGTCTCACAGCCATGAGCAAAGCAGACGTGGTCACTGCGCTCCTGGGGCTGGTCGTCCAGTGTTTATCTGCTGCCACCACGTCGGCAGCCGTCACATTCATAGTTACAGGCTGTACTATAAGCACAAGACTGTGGACCAGTTTTGGAGAAGGGAATGGCAACCCGCTCCAGTGTTCTTGCCTGGAGAATCCCAGGGGCGGGGGAGTCTGGTGGGCTGCCGTCTATGGGTTGCACAGGGTCGGACACGACTGAAGCGACTTTGCAGCAGCGGCAGCAGTGGACCAATTTAGCATTTTGAGGCAAGTTCATAAGCTTTTCAAATCCTCTGGGGACTTTTGATATCACGTTCTCTAGGACAGGCAGGAAAAGCTAGGGGACCTGGTCACCTTGCCCTTGCCTTGCTTATCCACTGGTCCCATTGTGCAGGAATATAGATCAATTACAATTCCCTGTTAGCTCAGCTGGTAAAGAATCCGCCTGCAATGCAGGAGACCTGGGTTCAATCCCTGGGTTGGGAAGATCCCCTGGAGAAGGGAAAGGCTACCCACTCCAGTATTATGGGCTGGAGAATCCATGGACTGTATAGTCCATGGACTCGCAAAGAGTCAGATAGGACTGAATGACTTTAACTTTTCACAAAGTTCTCTCCTACTGGTGGTGGTGGTGGTGGGGGTTCCCATCTCTACTTGGGTTCCATCTTTATTTAACGATTCTCTCTTCAACTTACCAACATCCAGCCTCCCCCAATCGAATCTCAGTGGTGATAGGGTGAGGGGTGTCTGTCCTGATAATTGTACTTCGGACACCAATGAGCATGCTCTAATCGGCTGAAGGATTAACAAGAGGCCAGGCACACAAAATATGTTAGGAGTTTTTGAAAGAGGTGATGAGACTTACTAAACTGCTCATTTAAAAAAAAAATCACTAAAATAATCTGATTCACTGTGATTTCTAATAATACATTTAGCTTTTCTTTTGTATTTTATCTAATAGGTCAGAAAATTCGCCACTTACGTAGTTGCTGCTGGACTTCAGTATGGAATGGAAGGAGGCATCTTGCATGCTTTTTTTAAGGTATGACTTTGCTATAACTATGAGGATTTTTTTTAAGATGGCAAATTTCTAAATATTTATTTTTTTCTAATGTATTTATTTTTTCATTAAAAAGAAAATCTTTCCTGGGGTTGGACCATTCAATCCCATGACTGGTGCCACTGACTCAAACATCAGTGTCCAGTGGAACTCCCTCTCCTTCTGCAGGTCCAGCACCCCAACCTGCGTGTTTCACAAATCCAAACTGTATCTATGGTCACTTCCAAATCTGCAGCTCTTCCCGGGGCCCCATATCAGAAGACTGGGCCGCCTTGCACCCAGCTACACCAGCAAAAGCCCAATTCCTCCCTCCTTCTCGTCCTCCACAAGATCCCCAAGCCCCATGGAGATGATCTCCCCAGAATCTCCCTTTCTTCAACCCAACACTCCCAACTCCCCACCCACCGACTCGCTGAAACCCTCTCTCATCCTCACCTGTCGTGGCTTAGATCTCTCCATTTAAACTCTTACTTCCCATCATCCCTTCACAAGAAAGTGAAAGTGGAAGTGTTGGTCACTCCATTGTGTCCGACTCTTTGTGACCCCACGGACTGTAGCCCACCAGGCTCCTCTGTCCATGGGATTCTTTAGGCAAGAATACTGCGGTGGATTGCCATTCCCTTCTCCAGGGGATCCTAAAGCAAATCTAGTCATTTCACTTCCCTGCTTAAAGCCCTTAAATGGTTTTCCCCAAGTCCAAAATATCCAGTGATCTGCTGAGGCCCCCACCCCTACCTCTTTCACTCAGGATAGTTAAACAGTACCCAGACTATCTATTTATTTACTGAAATGTTTAATGAAGGGAAAAGACAAGGATTTGGACTCTGTGAAGATCATGGTTCAAATTCAGTGTAAAGGACTTATCAGAAGTCTAGTTCCTGGAAGGTACTTTTATCCACTAAGCATTTCATCTACAAACTGATGATAATAACCCCCAACCAGTGGGGGTACTTTGAAATTTTAATGCTCATAAAAATGAAAATTAAAGACATTGTGCATCCTGCAGTATGTTCTGTCTACGTGGATAACAGGCAGATGACTACTAAAGACAGCAAATGAAAAGTATTTCAGCCCTGAGGTTGCACTTTATTTCTCTTAATAGGATTTGATTAACTAATCTCATCAGAACTGATTTATAAGACATCTTAAGCTGATTACTTCATCAGATAGATAGATCTTTTTGAATGTCCCCAACGATGGCTCTCTTTGTGAGCTGTAATAGTCAGGCACATGGAATTGGGGGAAAATGCTTTTGCTTTTCTTTATTTTAGCTAGCTTGGTTGGGTGAAGTCCCTGCATTACCAGTGTTTGGAGATGGAACAAATGTCATTCCAGCCATTCACGTTCTTGATCTAGCAGGGTAAGTGTTCTCCCACCCATGTGACTGCCCTAGAATTAACTGACCGACGTGTTTGTTTCTTACCAAGTGCTAAGATCCTCATGTGTATTATTGTATTTCTTCTTCACAACAACCCTAAGTAAAAGGTACTTTTACCAGCTCCACTTTGAAATAGTGTCTGTCTGATGAAATAGTGTCTGTCTGATGAAATAATGATGAAATACTATTGAAATAGCGTCTGAGGAAATAGTGTCTGTTATCAAAGAGTTCCCCACTTCCGACAGCAAGTTCAAGTTCACCCTAGGAGCACAGTTGCACATCTTCCAGTGTTTTTCAGACTCACAGAATATCCCCAGATCCCCATATCCTTTGCACATGCTGACTTAAACACTAGGTAAGAGATGGGGTTCACTTTATTTGCAATTCATCACATCTGCATTTTGAGTTCCAAGAGCTTCATTCTGTTATCCCCTTGGCTCACCCCTCAGGAGGAAGCAGTGCCTGTCTGAGAGTCTTTCTGGTTTCTTTTTCTTTCTCTCTCTCTCTTTTTTAAATTTGACCATGTGGCCAGTAGGAACTTAGTTCCCTGACCAGGGGCTAGAACCCATGCCCCCTGCAGTGAGAGCGTGGAGCCCTAACCACTGGACTGCTAGGGCGATCCCCCTCTCTGGTTTCTAGCTCCCCTCTCTTTCTCTCTGTTAGTCCATCAGTCCCAATCCCAGGCAGTAGTTACTGGGAAACAATGAGACTTAAACTTCAGGACCCTTCCCCTGCGTGGGTCCCTTCCAGAGCCCTAAACTTAATCTTCATTATTGTTCTCAGAGAAGGATTCCCTAAGCTTCAGACTCTACTCAAAACCTCAATCTGCTCCAGGCCACATTAACACTGAACACGGTGAGGCTGAGACAGACTCTTCTTTTCTGCAGAAGCTTTACATTACCATATTATCAAGTTTTAAAGATGTGAAAGCATCTTTCATTCAATTCAGTTCAGTTGCTCAGTCGTGTCTGACTCTTTGTGACCCCAGGCCTCCCTGTCCATCACCATTTCCCGGAGTTCACTCAGACCATCGAGTCCGTGATGCCATCCAGCCATCTCATCCTTGGTCGTCCCCTTCTCCTCCTGCCCCTAATCCATCCCAGCATCAGAGTCTTTTCCAATGAGTCAACTCTTCACATGAGGTGGTCAAAGTACTGGAGCTTCAGCTTTAGCATCATTCCTTCCAAAGAAATCCCAGGGCTGATCTCCTTCAGAATGGGGTGGTTGGATCTCCTTGCAGTCCAAGGGACTCTCAAGAGTCTTCTCCAACACCACAGTTCAAAAGCCTCAATTCTTTGGTGCTCAGCTTTCTTCACAGTCCAACTCTCACATCCATACATGACCACAGGAAAAACCATAGCCTTGACTAGACGGACCTTAGTCGGCAAAGTAATGTCTCTGCTTTTGAATATACTATCTAGGTTGGTCAAAACTTTTCTTCCAAGGAGTAAGCGTCTTTTAATTTCATGGCTGCAGTCACCATCTGCAGTGATTTTGGAGCCCCAAAAAATAAAGTCTGACATTGTTTCCACTGTTTCTCCATCTATTTGCCATGAAGTGATGGGACCGGATGCCATGATCTTCGTTTTCTGAATGTTGAGCTTTAAGCCAACTTTTTCACTCTCCACTTTCACTTTCATCAAGAGGCTTTTTAGTTCCTCTTCACTTTCTGCCATAAGGGTGGTGTCATCTGCATATCTGAGGTTATTGATATTTCTCCCGGCAATCTTGATTCCAGCTTGTGTTTCTTCTAGTCCAGAGTTTCTCATGATGTGCTCTGCATAAAAGTTAAATAAGCAGGGTGACAATATACAGCCTTGATGTACTCCTTTTCCTATTTGGAACCAGTCTGTCGTTCCATGTCCAGTTCTAACTGTTGCTTGCTGACCTGCATACAGATTTCTCAAGAGGCAGGTCAGGTGCTCTGGGATTCCCATCTCTTTCAGAATTTTCCAGTTTATTGTGATCCACACAGTCAAAGGCTTTGGCATAGTCAATAAAGCAGAAATAGATGTTTTTCTGGAACTCTCTTGCTTTTTCCATGATCCAGCAGATGTTGGCAATTTGATCTCTGGTTCCTCTGCCTTTTCTAAAACCAGCTTGAACATCAGGGAGTTCACACTTCACGTATTGCTGAAGCCTGACTCAAATTGAAGAAAGTAGGGAAAACCGCTAGACCATTCAGGTATGACCTAAATCAAATCCCTTATGATTATACAGTGGAAGTGAGAAATAGATTTAAGGGCCTAGATCTGATAGAGTGCCTGATGAACTATGGAATGAGGTTTGTGACATTGTACAGGAGACAGGGATCAAGACCATCCCCATGGAGAAGAAATGCAAAAAACAAAAATGGCTGTCTGGGGAGGCCTTACAAATAGCTATGAAAAGAAGAGAGGCAAAAAGCAAAGGAGAAAAGGAAAGATATAACCATCTGAATGCAGAGTTCCAAAGAATAACAAGAAGAGATAAGAAAGCCTTCTTCAGCGATCAATGCAAAGAAATAGAGGAAAACAACATAATGGGAAAGACTAGAGATCTCTTCAAGAAAATTAGAGATACCAAGGGAACATTTCATGCAAAGATGGGCTCAATAAAAGACAGAAATGGTATGGACCTAACAGAAGCAGAAGATATTAAGAAGAGGTGGCAAGAATACACGGAAGAACTGTACAAAAAAGGTCTTTTTGACCCAGATAATCATGATGATGTGATCACTAATCTAGAGCCAGACATCTTGGAATGTGAAGTCAAGTGGGCCTTAGAAAGCATCACTACGAACAAAGCTAGTGGAGGTGATGGATTTCCAGTGGAGCTGTTTCAAATCCTGAAAGATGATGCTGTGAGAGTGCTGCACTCAATATGCCAGCAAATTTGGAAAACTCAGCAGTGGCCACAGGGCTGGAAAAGGTCAGTTTTCATTCCAATTCCAAAGAAAGGCAATGCAAAAGAATGCTCAAACTACCGCACAATTGCACTCATCTCACATGCTAGTAAAGCAATGCTCAAAATTCTCCAAGCCAGGCTTCAGCAATATGTGAACCGTGAAAGCGTCTTACATTATTAAATTAATTAAATTATTCCCATTACACAAGGACTCAGGGGCCTTTTCGATAGAATTTTTTTCCTGCTAATTTCTTGAAGATTGTCAAATATTTAACAAAAGAAGCTAAAAGAGGCAATGTCCTGTGAAATTAATATAAAACAAATATGAAATAGAGATTTATACAGGTGAATTTGTTTTATTTCCATTTGACTAGAAGGGAAGCTACGATAGAGGGAGAATCCACAGTCCCCTGACAATCTTCTGTTCACTGTTGTTTCTCTGGAATTGTTTTTCATCTGTATGCAAATCCCTGCTCTGCCTCAGTAGCTGTGTGAATTTGGGGAAGTTGCTTAACTTCTCTGGGTCTGATTTTCTCATTTGTGAGATGGGGATGATAATAGCCTTACTTGAGTGTTGTGAGAATTCAGTTGCGGTAAAACCTAGGGTAGCCCACAGCACAGAGTTGATGGCGTTAAGCCCTCAGAAATGTTGGCCATCATTCATTATTAATCCAAGGTGGGAAGCCTAAGCCACTCCGTGCTATGTGACTTAAGGAGTCATAGCTTTTGTGAATTCGTGACTTACTTTGTGAAAGGCCTTCCCCAAAGCACTGTCATGAGACTTCAATGAACTACTGAGTGAACGTACTTCATCGACGCAAGTCCTGACAGGGCTCAGCTACTCTTGTAAGCACATGGATCTGGTTTTCAATTCTGGCCCTTCTACCTTCCCAGTAACTCTTCAGCCCGAGAAATGTCACTTAACTCTTTACCAGCTTCCTCCTCTGTAGCCTGGGGACCATCATTCCAACCTTGACCCTGTTAAATCATCACAGCCCCTGGGCCCATGGGGGTAACAATCAGCGAATCCTGTTTACATAAACAAACATCTCCTGTGTTTATTCTCTCTGGGGATGATGCTCCCTGGGGGTCTGCAGAGTGATACAGAACATCATAGACCACGTGCCGAAGCTCCGCTACCTGGTGGCTGTGGACGAGTCAGTTCACACCCTGGAAGACTTTGTCAAGGTACAGCCGTGTCATCCCGGGCTGGGTGGCATCTGTTAAATCACTTTACCCCAGGCCCTCAAGGTGGAATCAGGGGTACTAACAAGATTGGGTGCAGGGTGGGGGTGGGGCCTAAAATAGAATATCCTTAAACCCAAGCTTGGGCTTCCCTGGTGGCTCAGTGGGAAAGAATCCACCTGCCAATGCATGAGATTTGGGTTCGATCCCTGCATCAGTAAGAGCCCCTGGAGAAGGAAATGGCAACCTAGTCCACTGTTTTTGCCTGGGAAATCCCATGGACAGAGGAGCCTGGCAGGCTACAGTCCACGGGGTCTGTACAACAACAAAACCGAAGCTTACTATTTGCATCTGCAGCTTACATATGCTTGGAGAAGGCAATGGCACCCCACTCCAGTACTCTTGCCTGGAAAATCCCATGGATGGAGGAGCCCGGTAGGCTACAGTTTATGGGGTTGCAGAAGAGTCAGACAGGACTGAGAGACTTCACTTTCACTTTTCACCTGATGCATTGGAGAAGGAAATGGCAACCCACTCCAGTGTTCTTGCTGGGAGAATCCCAGGGACGGGGGAGCCTGGTGGGCTGCCATGTATGGGGTCCACAGAGTCAGACACGACTGAAACGACTTAGCAGCAACAGCAGCATACATATGCTGGGAAATTACAACAATAGTCTCTCTCCAGTATATGCGCAGAAAGGAGCAGAAAAGGCCACTGTAGGGTTCAGACACAAATGACATACCAGAGTATGAGAATCTGTCTGTGACCTGTGCCCCAAGGTCAACTTGATAATGGTCAAGTTCTCCAAACCTACTGGCAGCTTCCAGGAGCTCTGGATCTTTGAAGATCTCCTCTCGCATCCAGGCTGCTCTGGCTAAAGGTCACCTTGTGGCCCAGCTGGCTCAGCCAGTGCAATCTTCCCTTGGCCCTCCCCAGGGCACCCTCTACTCATCTTTTTTGGGAGGAGGGTCCCACACAGAGCAGCATGTGGGATCTTAGTTCCCTGACCAGAGACGGAAGCTGGGCCCTCTGCAATCAGAGTGTGGAATCCTAACCACTGAACTGCCAGGGAACTGACCTCGACTCATCTTTACGGTTCAGCTCAGGCGCTTCCGTGCTGGTCCAGTGGCTAGGACTCGAGCTTGCGCTGCAGGAGGTGCAGGTCGATCCCTGATGGTGGAAGTACTTCCTGCCGAGTGCGTGTGTGCCCAGTCGCTTAGTGGGGTCCAACTCTGTGTGACACTATGGACTGTAGCCCTCCAGGCTCCTCTGTCCACGGGGTTCTCCAGGGACGAATACTGGAGTGGGTTGCTATTTCCTCCTCCAGGGGATCTTCCCAACCCAGGGATCAAACCCACGTCTCCTGCCAGTGCAGGTGGATTCTTTACAACTGAGCCACCTGGGAAGCCCACCGCTTGCTGAAAGGTGTGGCCAAAATAAGTGAATATTCACCTCGGACGCCTTCCTCTGCACCCTCCCTACCTCCACCCCACCCCCCCTGCAGCCCCAGCACCTCTTTTCCATATTCCTAACATCAGGCATTACACACCAGCATCTGAGTACACGTCTTTCTCTCCCTGTTCAGATTGGGAGCTCCCTGAGGGCAGGGATTGGGCTTTTATTTTATTCATCTCTGTGTCCAGTTCCCAGCATGCAGTGAGGATCCTTTGCTCTGTGTGGAACAAATAAACCAGTGCATGTCCTCAGGGCTCTCCCTCATTGCTTTGCAGATTTTTTTTTTTTTTTGGTATTATTATGTTTATATTTATTTGAGAAATTTTATATCAAAATCTTACAGGTCAACCAAAATAATATTTGTTTTTCTCTAACAGTGCATCAGTAGAAGTACTGGCCCTGGGAAAATCCAGAAAGTACCCAAGGAAAATGCTTTCCTAACCAAGGACTTAACAGTTAGTATATGAGAGATTTTTTTGTTTTGTTTTTCCTACTCTTTTCCTGAAGGTATTGCTTCTTGAGGGATCTGGAGTCAGAGGATCTGGCTTGCGGGTTAATTTCAGCTTCTCCTTTACAGTGGAAATTCTAACCTATGGCAACTTCTTCTCTTCTGTGAGTTTGTTTTTTTTTTTTTCCTTTGTTTTCTTTGCTTGTTTGTTTTTTCTCTGAAAATCCTTCAGAGATCATGGTCAGAAAATATATTTGAAAGCTGTCTAATGTATAAAATGCTATACAAACACTGGATGTTGTTCTCTTTGGCTCCTTTCTAAAATTCAAAGAGGAGGCTGAATTTCTGATTTCATCACCGCAACAAGAAGAGGACAGTTTTAGCCATGCAGTGCATTCTTCTAGCTTGTTTTAGGATATAATCTTTTTTTTAAGAAATAAATTCTAGCAAAAGAGTTGACTGGGCATGATTCTGAAAGGACTGATATCGTTGCTTGCTTCTGAGAAGCAGAACTGGGTGGGTGGTGATTGGGGCCAAAGAGGGCACTTTTCCCCTTCTACTTTTTTTTTTTTTAAGTGTTAAGCATAGTTGATTTCCATTGTGATGTTCGTTTCAGGTGTACAGCAAAGTGATTCAGTTATATACACATATATCTATTTTTTTCAGATTCTTTTCCCCTGTAGGTTATTACAAAATATTGAGTCGAGCTCTCTGTATGATACACCAGGTCCTGTTGGTTATCTGCGTTACATACAGTAGTGTGTATATGTTTCCCTTGTACTTTTTGTTCTTTTGGATTTTGAACCATGAGATTGCACTACTCAAAAAATTGGTAGAATTAAAAAAAAAACAACCTTTTTTTTTTAAAAAAGGAAGAAATCTTCCACTCAGACTTCTAGTATCTTTTTTTTTTTTGCCACATTGCATGGCCAAACCCATGCCTCCTGCAGTAGAACCACAGAGGCTTAACCACTGGACCAACAAGGAAGCCCCGCTCCCTACTCTTTGTTTGTGTAACTGCACAAGGCAGGACACTGCCCGCATTAGAGAGCAAGTGTGGGGAGACTTTGGGGTCACAGAGTCTCACTGCAGGTGCTCTGTCAAAACTTGTCATTCAGTCGCTAAGTCGTGTCCAACTCTCTGTGACCCCGTGGACTGCAGCAGGCCAGGCTTCCCTGTTCTTCACCATCTTCCAGAGTTTGCTCAAACTCATGTCCACTGAGTCAGTGATGCCATCTAACCATCTCAGCCTCTGCCATCCTCTTCTCCTTTTGCCTTCAATCTTTCCCAGCATCAAGGTCTTTCCCAATGAGTCAGCTCTTCCCATCAGGTGGCCAAAGTATCAAAACTTAGAGCTGTCTTCACTGACTTTCATGTTTAGTGAATGTGTCCATATTTTTCTTCAATAACTTTGATGATTTGGGTTTGTTATAACTGTCACATGGTCGGGGCGGGGGTGGCAGGAGACAAGTCTTTGACGTCCTTTTCTCTCTTAGCAAGAGAATATTGACCACTTACTGGTCAATTTGAGGATGGAAGCACTCTTTGTGAAGGAGAATTTTAACATTCGATGGTTCGCCCAAGCAGGATTTGTGGAAAATATCAACAGCATCCTCAAAGAGTACAAGCAAAGCAGAAGATTATTGGTAAGTATAACCACTTCCTATCTAAGCTTCTGATTTAAGCAAAGTACATGAGGCTTTGGTGTAAGTACACCAATGGAAGTACTTTTCTTTCACATGTCTGAATTTCTAAATTCAAGTTCTTTTTCATATCTGACCCGTTGTTCAGGTCTTGTTATGCCCAAGTCGCTAAATCTCCCAATGACCACCAGGGAGCTGGTATCTGATGCAAAAGCAAGAGAGTTTTTATTACCAAGCTCGAGCTGGGGCTCCCACTGTTACCAACGCAGTGGCTAAGGAAAGGAGCCCTGAGTTTTGGGTTACACTGCTTATATAGGGAATATTCAGGTTAAAGGGTAACAAAGGGGGTGTTCAGGCTGAAGGACTGCTGATTGGTTACCGTCTTCTATAGGGTTGTGTGTGGATTTCTGATTGGTTTTTTTTTACTTCCACGGTAAATCATTACTTCCATGGTAAATCATTACTTCCAAGGTAAATCACGAAGGTAAATCATTACTTCCAAGGTAAATCACAAAGGTAAATCATTACTTCCAAGGTAAATCACAAATTCTTGAACTTAAAGTCAGGAGGTTTAACCTAAGGGCTGATTGGCTCATGCACAGTGGGGCAAGTTTAAGCAATATCCAAAGTCTAAGTCTGTTGGCCCGGAACCTTTACAAAATGGAGTTCTTTTACAAGATGGAGTAGCTTAGGCTCTTCAGTCTAACAATCTACATCTATATTCTATGGAAACTTGCCAATCGAATATTAAAAATTTTTAAGTTGATGCTGATGACTGTTATGCTTGACACCCACTGAACATGATAGAAAGCCCCAGACTGAGTGTCACAGAGCTGTTTCTAAAGGGAAAATGTCAGGTGCCTTACTGGGCCATGTGTCACCTGGGTATCCATCTGGGTAGGCAGGAGGTAGGGAAGTCTGATGATTACTTTGATCTTTTCTGATTGGCCAGGGGATTTGCTGGTCATTTTATTTTTTTTTTTAAGATTTTGCTGTTGTTGTGGATCATTTTTAAAGTCTTTATTGAATTTGTTACAATATTGCTTCTGCTTTATGTCTTGTTTTTTTGGCTGCAAGGCATGTAGGATCTTAGCTCCCCAACCAAGGATTAAACCTGCACCTCCTGCACTGGCAGGCAAAATCTTAACCACTGAATCAGCAGAGAAGGCCCTGCTGATCATTTTAGCAATCACAACTTTCCGTAGATGTTCTTATCTCCATATTCCAGATAGGGAAACCAAAGCTCAGAGAGATGGAGCAATTTCTTCAAGGTCACACAGCTAGTCAGGGATTCAAACTAGCTAAGATGCCAGCTTAGCTTGAACGGCCGGACTGTGGAGCCTCCACAGCTCCATCTCTGAGGTCACATAAATGCAGCACTTGCCCAGATCTTTGGATTTCTCCCAGGGAGGCCTTCCAAAGATGAGAATGAATATGACAGGAGAAAGCATTTTGAAAACTACATTCTATGAGTAACAGGTGCTCTCATCGTTGAATTGCCATTGTGCATGGAAATACTGAACAAAAGCCAGCAGAGTTGCATTTGTAGCCTAAAAATCATACTTTCCGGAAAAGGATGCCTTGTTGAGAATCAGTAAAAGATGCACCACTTTGCAAAAGAAACGATGATGCTTTTAAGCATCTGAGACACCCACGATGGCTGTACTTGGAGACTGTCCTGAAGCACAGAACAATTCAAGAGGTTAGACTAGTGTTGTCATCTGCGGGTCAACTTAGAACAATACCAAGTCAGAGTGGAGATAGGGCAAGACACCTTAAAGAGACCATGTGGTTTCTGATGAGCAAAACTGGACAGAATATGATAGAAGGAGTAAGCATACCTAAAGATTAAACTGAGTCTGTCCATCCCTGGGGCGTTGGGCAGCAGGGCAGCATAGAACAGCAAACATGACCGAGGGCAATGTAGAGCCAGGTGCATTCAGCCACCTTGATCTATTGCCACTCAACAGCCCATTCATCCAGCTCTCCTCACTCTGATCAAAGCTCATCACGTATATTATCTATATGTGTCTGCCTTGAGGGGTAATATACCAAACACGTGCCCTTGGAGTGTTCTGAGCCCAGTGGCAGCCCTACTTATCATTATAAACGAGTAAGCTACCAGTTCCTGTTTTGTACCCTGATAAGGTGGCTTCCCTGATGGCTCAGCAGGTAAAGAATCCACCTTCAGTGTAGGAGATGCAGGAGACATGGGTTCGATCCCTGGGTTGGGAAGATCCCCTGGAGGAGGAAATGGTGACCCACTCCAGTATTCTTGCCTAAAAAATCCCATGGACAGAGGAGCCTGGCAGGCTACAGTCCATAGAGTCACCAAGAGTCAGATGCAACTTAGCAGGCAGCACACAAGGTGAGCATCCCTACCCCAGGAGACAGACCCACTCTTGCTGTGTGGATGACACCAGGCACGTGAAGCCTGCCCAGTTGACCACCGGCCCTCATGTCCTGGTGAAGGCACCCTGTGCCCCTCAGAGCCCAGCTCTGTGCATCAAGACTCAGCTCCAGTGTTGCTCTGCTGACTCCTACCCCCTCCATGCCCACCACCTTGGTCATTGCCATGACCCTGAGCGCCTGCCCCTGAGCAGACAGAATCATTCATGTCCACCACACCTTACCCAGCACCCCCACAGGGGCTCTGCTCACTCCCTTCGCAGCCTGACGAACAGTAATAACAATGGTAGTGGTGGTACTAATAATGATAGTAGTAATCATGATAATCAACTCCATGTATGAAATTATGTAACCTTTAAGCACATGGACACTCTGCCCATGGAAATTTCTTTTCTTTGGCATGATTTTCTTTTTTAATTTAAAATTTTGAAAATTTGCCTTGCAAAATACCAAGCTTCAGTTTCACAACCGTTTGAACCATTTCAAAAGAAATGACTTATTTTTCACCGGTATTTTTATTTCTGTTAGAAATAAACATTTGCTCACCAGTTATGAATGTGGTGAGCTTCTTTAGCATTCAAGCAAGTTTTTCAGCAGAGGAAAAAAATTTTTTAATGGGTGTATTTTTAAAAAACTAGAATAAATTAACTGGTTTAAAAAGGAAAAGATAATTCAAGACCAAGTTTAATCCCAGAAACAATGTTCAAGAGGCAATAAATTAAGCACTTTCTAAGAGTAGACTAGAAGCTCTTCTCTCTCTTTGCTGTCTTCACAAGGGTAACACTGCAAAGGTGAAATTGTAGTGTGGAATGCTCAAGTACTTGGCTTTTTTTGTTTTTAAGTACTTTTAGGGTGCTCCTGAGCACGACTGAGTGACTTCACTTTGACTTTTCACTTTCATGCATTGGAGAAGGAAATGGCAACCCACTCCAGCATTCTTGCCTAGAGAATCCCAGGGACGGGGGAGCCTGGTGGGCTGCCGTCTATGGGGTCGCACAGAGTCGGACACGACTGAAGCGACTTAGCAGCAGCAGGGTGCTCCTGAGCACAGTTTGCTGTGTCTTGTCCCCCATGCCCAGATCAGGACACATAGTAGATGCTCACTAAATACCAAGAGAAAGCAACTCTGGGCTCTTGATGAAGGACTGAACCGGCCTGCGGAATCCTGAGACTTCAAAGGGCTGATCCTTGAAATAAAGATCTCCACTTAGCTACAGATCATTGAGAGCCCCTGTGTCATCCCTTTTCTTCTCTTTTAGCCGATCAAGATTTGCATTCTCGGTCCTCCTGCTGTGGGAAAATCCAGCATCGCTGAAGTTTTAGCCAAATACTATAAACTGCACCACATTAAAATGAAGGATGTCATCTCTGAAGCCATAGCGAAACTGGTAACAATTTTAGCAACTTTATTGGGAATTTCAATAATTTAAAAATACCTTTTCTTAATCTTATAATTAAGAAGTCACTGATCTTCCATGGCATCCTTCAAAGAGATTTGTCATTTTAACTGGAGTTTGTTGTTAGCCCCTATTATGAAAATACAGAATCCCAAAGGGTTTTCCTTCGTAAGGTGGAAGCATTTTTCATGGGTGGACCTTAAACTTTTGTCTGTCTCTAGTTGTTGCTCAAAATATATCTTGTATTCTCTCTGTTGACTGTTATTCTTTTTAAAACTGTATAGTTGTACAATTTTAAAATTGTATAGGATAGTTAATTTATAATATTGTGTAACTTACACATGTACAATAGTGATTTACAATTTTAAAAGATTATATTCCATTTACAGTTATTATAAAGCACTGGCTATACTCCCAGTGTTGTACAGTATATCCTTGTATCTTATTTTAGAAATAATAGTTTGTGCCTCTTAACTTTCTGCCCTTACATAGCCCCTCCCCACTTCCCTCTCCACATTGGTAACCACTAGTTTGCCCTCTGCATCTCTGAGTCTGTTTCTTTCTGGTTATATCCATTAGTTTGCTGTATTTTTTAGATTCCATGTATAAGTGATATCATACAGTATTTGTTCTTCTCTGACTTATTTCACTTAGCATAATCCCCTCCAAGTCCATCCATTTATTGCAAGAGGCAAATTTTCATTATTTTTCATGGCTGAGTAGTATTCCATTGTGTGATATAAATATATATCTGTTGATAGACCTTAGGTTGCTTCCCTATCTTGGCAATCATAAATAATACTGCTATGATTGAGGTGCATGCATCTTTTCAAATTAATGTTTTTGTGTTTTTTGGATATCTGTTCTTGTTTGGTCACTAAGTCATGTCTGACTCAACTATGCTTACTAGGTGGTGTCCGTGGGTAGAAAGAGGGTTGATTCTTAAGTGGTTCTGGCATTAGCACAGAAATAGATTACTCGTCTGAAAGAGAGTAAGAAAACCCACAAGACGCTCGTGTGTCTTCATAGATACAAGCATCTCCTGTATGCCTGTCCTTGAGTACCTCCCCTGTTTGGGTAGCAGCCTTTTCCAGGATCGTTTGCCACAAGGTTTGTGAGCAGCCAATCAATGCAGGACATCATGCTGTTTGAATACCTTTGTGCTATGTAGGAGGCAATCATTACACCTAAGGATGTAACAGAAGGAGAAGAAGAAGGTGAAGAGGAGGAGGAGGACGATAATGTGGAGGACGCTCAGGAGCTCTTGGAGGGCATCAAGGAAAGCATGGACCAGAACGCAGGTAACCATTCTGTGATATTCCTGTAACAGTGGGTTTTTTCCCTTGTTATAAAAACTACTTTGTGTTGCTGTTCAGTTGCTAAGTTGTGTCTGACTCTCCAACCTCGTGGGCTGCAGCACTTTAGGCTCCTCTGTCCTCTACTATCTGCTGGAGGTTTTCAAATTCATGTCCATTGAGTTGGTGATGCTATCACTATCTCATCCTCTGTTGCCTGCTTCTCCTGCCTTCAATCTTTCCCAGCACCAGGATCTTCCATCTTTGCATCATGTGGCCAAAGTATTGGAGCTTCAGCTTCAGCATCAGTCCCTCCAATGAATGAATATTCAGAGTTGATTTAAGAGAAAAAAAAAAAAATGATGGGAAAGAACTACCTAAGTTTTAAAAAATTGTATGTAGTCAAAAGTATTTGTAAAGTATCAAAATCTGTAATTAAACAGCAAAGGACATATTAGGAAAAAATATTTACCACCAAATATGGCAAAGAGTTAATAGTTAATAAAATTCTCAGGCAAAGTAATAAGAAAATCATTAAGTCCTGAATAGGAAAACATGGATGAAAAACTTGGGCCAATGATTCACTCATTCAGGAAGAAATATAAATAAATAGAAAAATTTTCTCACTCACATGATAATTTTCACCAGTTTGTTGAACACATGCATTGCAGTAAAATGTCCCTTTAAACTTAAACTCTGTACTCATTCTTTCCTTACCCTGGGATGGAATTTCAGGCTGGTCCCACTGCAGCTCTTAGATAATAAGTAAATGGTTTCTCTGTCTATTCATACTTTAGGAAGGCCATTCCAGCCAAATAATCATAAATGAGGTTTTGAAATGAGATGTCTTTAAGGAAGCTTGCTACCCAGGCAGGAAAGCATCAGCAGCAGTTAGGAAAATAGAAACCATTTCATTTTTATATAATTGAGATCCCCTATAGCACTGGCTATGAAAGCGAAAGTCGCTCAGTCATGTCTGACTCTGTGACGCCATGGACTGAACTCTCCAGACCAGAATACTGGAGTGGGTAGCCTTTCCCTTCTCCAGGGGATCTTCCCAACTCAGGGATCGAATCAGGGTTTCCTGCATTGCAGGCAGATTCCTTACCAGCTGAGTCGCCAGGGAAGCCCAAGAATACTGGAGTGGGTAGCCTATCCTTTCTCCAGGGGATCTTCCAGACCCAGGAATTGAACCAGGGTCTCCTGCATTGCAGGCAGACTCTATACCAGCTGGTACAGAAGCGTTGGCTATAGGCCAGTCCAAAGTGTCAGCAAGGGTGAACTCTCATCCAGTGGAGAGTTCCTCCCCTCCCATCCTATCAAGCACCTTTGGTTTCTCTCCTCTTACTCATTCCTTCCACATTGCTGGTGGCAGTTTCCGACCCTCCAAGGTTGGGCTGGGGCAAGTGGGGATTAGGGAACGAGGTGGTGGTTGTTTAGTCTGTAAGTCATGTCCAACTCTTACAACCCCATGGTCTGTAGCCAGCCAGGCTCCTCTGCCCATGGGATTTCCCAGGCAAGAATATCGAAGTGGTTGGCGTTTCCCCTTCCAGGGGATCTTCCTGACCCAGGGATCGAACCTGGATCTCCTGCAGTGCAGGCAGATTCTTTACCATCTGAGCCACAGGGAAGCCAGGGAAGGAGGACAAAGGTGTAAACAAGCTCTCCCACTGAGGACCGCCCACTGCCTTCCCCTGGGGCACTGCTCTGGGCCGCCCTCTGTCTCTAGTCTTCTGACACTCCCCCTTCTTTCCTCCAGATGCTCTTCTTACTAGCTATTTATCTTCAGGACTCCTCACCCTCCTCCCAACTCTGGTTTAACCCTCCACCTCCTCCTCGCCTGCCCCTAAGCCACTCCAGTCTAGTTTACAGGGCAGAGAATATGTTTTTGTCTGCATACACTGAGGGTTCCTTTAAACCAGCTAGCTTTCTGAGTCTGGGTTTTTGCTTTGATATGGGCCAGGTGGGAAGGAAATGGAAGTTAGAATTCCAGAGAGATTTCCCAGAGGTAAAGGAAATAACCCTGAATACTCGTTGGAAAGACTGGTGCTGAAGCTGAAGCTCCAATGCTTTGGCCACCTGATGTGCAGAGCCAACCTCTTAGAAAAGACCCTGATGCTGGGAAAGATTGAGGGCAGGAGGAGAAGTGGATGACAGAGGATGAGATGGTTGGCTGGCATCACCGACTCAATGGACATGAGTTTAAGCAAACTCTGGGAGACAGTGAAAGACTGGTGTGCCACCATTCATGGGGTCCCAAAGAGTTGGAGACAACTTAGCGACTGAACAACAATACTGAGCATTCACTTAAACCAGCTGGTTATCTGAGTCTGAATTTTTGCTCTGGTGTGGGCTGGGTGTGGAGGACATGGAATTTAAAACCCCAGAGGTGAAGGTACGCAGAAAACACGGGTCAACACTTTAAGATATGACACTGCCCTTGCCTCGCCTGTTTCCCTCATAGCCCAGTTGGTTAAGAATCTGCCTGCAATGCAGGAGACCCTGGTTCGATTCCTGGGTCAGGAAGATTCCCTGAAGAAATGATAGACTACCCACTCTGGTATTCTTGGGCTTCCCTTGTGGTTCAGCTGGTAAAGAATCCGCCTGCAAGTGGGACACCTGGGTTTGATCTCTGGGTTGGGAAGATCCCCTGGAGAAGGGAGTGGCTACCCACTCCAGCACTCTGGCCTGGAGAATTCCATGGACTCAATAGTCCATGGGGTCGCAAAGAGTCAGACTTTCACTGAGCGACTTTCACTTTCACTTTCTTTGCATCGCCTGTGACAGCGGGGAATCCCCATCTTGGTTTCAGAGTCTTGCAGTGTCCCGGCTCTTACCATTTAGGGGAGAGGAAGGAAGCAAAACAAGACATCCCAATGTGAGGACACCTGTGGAGGAAGCCTGCAAGGCCACTTGGAAGGGTGGGGCCCGGAGACTGTAGGAATCCACAGGTGACTGTGGTCACGTGTACATACGCTGTAAGCCTGGGGTCCAAGGCCAGAACCAGACAGACACGGGGCAATATTTATTGACAGGATCATACAGTTGGTCTTTGCAAGGACCCCAAAGTCTTATCCAATGACTTTGTGTAAACAGGGTGACATGAAGTACTGACTGGGCTCTTTTCATGTCTGGGTGGGAGTGACCACACAGAACAAGAATTACGGTCGAGAGCAGTCATCACATCACTAAAGTTCAAGAAGGGCCTGTCCTTGGCAGGAGATTCTGTTCTTCCCACTGATGCTGTTGTTGCCATTCAGTCGCTAAGTCACATCTGACTGTTTGCAACCCTATGGACTGCAGCACACCAGGCTCCTCTGTCCTCTGCTATCTCCCAGCATTTGCTCACATTCATGTCCACTGAGTTAGTGATGCTATCAAGCCCTCTCATCCTCTGCCGCCCCCTTCTCCTTTTGCCTTCAATCTATCCCAGCATGCAGGAGAGGCCAAACTGGATCAGTAGCCACGGTCTCCAGTTGGTGCTAGTGATAAAGAACCTGCCTGCCAATGCCGGAGACATAAGAGATGCGGGTTCGATCCCTGGGTCGGGAAGATCCCCTGGAGAAGGGAATGGCAACCCACTCCAGTATTCTTGCCTGGAGAATCTCATAGGCAGTGGAGCCTGGTGGGCTACTACCATGCAAAGGGTTGCAAAGGGTCGGACTGAAGCAACTTAGCACGCACAGGGAAGGAGGCAAACCTCCTTACTGTCACTTACTGGCCCACCCACCTGCTCACTTTCGACAAGATGGCAATAGTGCCTTCAGTTCCCCTTAACCCCAGGAAAGTGTTTTTTTCTTCAAGTTTGTCCAAAACTCCTTCCTATTCACATTTACCTGAAACTTGAACACAGATCCAGGTTATGTTTAAACAAAAGAAGACCTGTGAACCCACGGTGCAAACCTCTGTGGAAATTTCATAGCATGAAGAGGCAGAAGTCCTCACCTGACCCAATGTGTCATCGTGTGAGTCTAAGAACTCCAGCAAGACGGAACTCACAGTCCCGCAGGGAGGCACCTGAATTCTTATCGATTCATGATTCCACTCCCGTTGGTCCCTGACTGTGCAGCCAAAATAAGGACTTGTTTAAACCACAGAATTCACTAGTTCTGGATCCTTTTTGCATTGTGGATTTGTTGAATCTGGTTGGTGGGATTCCAGGTGATCAGTGGACTACCCTTTTAACTAACTTTTCTGTGAGTCTGAAATTAAAAAGTTGGGGATGGGGTGAGAAAAATATGTAAATATATCAACTTTGTGGTGTCTCTACTGTGCATGCATGCTGAGACACTTTAGTCGTGTCCGAATCTTTGTGACCCACTAGGCTCCTCTGTCCATAGCTTTCTCCAGGCAAGAATACTTCAGTGGGTGGCCATGCCCCTCCAGGGGATCTTCCCGACCCAGGGATCGAACCCTATTATGCATGGATTATTTTAAAGACCTTGGTTGAACTTTTTTTTTTCTTTTTCCTGTATTTTGGCTGCGCTGCTTGGCATGCAGGATTTTAGTTCCCCGACTAGGGAACTAACTGGCGACCCCTGCAATGGAATTGCAGTCTTTCTTAACCATTGGACCACCAGGGAAGCTTCCCAGCTATCTATGTTTAAACTGTCTTTTAGCAATTATAATTATGGGTTAACATTAGCATTTTAAATATTACTGTTATTTGAAAGGCAGACTTAAAATTTAACAAAAAAAGAAAACAACGTAGCAGTGTGGTGTTTTAAGGCCAGTCCAGCAGGGCTGTGCTCATTTATTTTAAAGCAGAAGTAACTATCACCTTCCAAAATGCTCCGGGCCAGCCAAGGTCACGGCTGTATCTCCAGGAGGTCACGGTTCTCTAGAGAAAGGCACTTAGGTTTGGCCCTTTGTGTACTCACATTCCATGATTATCATAAACTGCTTGCTCAGGACTTCCCTGGTGGTACAGTGGATAAGAATCCGCCTGCCAGTGCAGAGTGCGCAGGTTCAATCCCCGGTCCAGGAAAATGCCACATGCCTTGAGGCAACTAAGCCTGAGCACCACAACTACTGAGCGCGTGTGCCCCCAACTACTGAGGCCCATATGCCTGGAGCACGTGCTCCGCAACACGAGAAGCCGCCGCAGTGAGAAGGCCGTGCACCACGGTGAAGAGTAGCCCCCGTTCGCCACAACTAGAAAAAGCCCGCGTGCAGCAACGAAGACCCAGTGCAGCCAAAAATAAAAGTAAGATAAACTGCTGCTCAAGCCCCCTTCTGGCGTATTGAGCGTTTAGTTCTGAAACAAACAGAACAAATGGCCAAGCTCACTGCCTGCAATAAACCAAGGGATGCCACGGAGGAGGCTGAAGCTCGATTTCTGAGTGTGTGCCTTTCCTTATCAGGGAAGCTTTTGAGAATTGGAAATACTGTTTAAATAAAACTCATCTTTGGATATCAGTGGATCCTTGAAATTTTTAAAATGTGGCTTTATTTCTTGACAGCACTGTGAACCTTACTGAAAAGGAATGTCAAATCACTTTGAGGAATTTCATTATGTTAAATAACATCTTTATCTTTTTGTTTCTGCCATAATATTTAAGTTTCTGAAAGATGCGATTATTTTCTGAGTCAGTTACCGCCTAATGGTTCGTGTGAAAATGAAAGGTGGAAGAAAGGAGAGGTGTTTTCAATAGATCATCTCGTTGTCATTGAATAATAAAAAAGGCTTCAAATTATTTTATATTATACATCCACTGATAAGCTGAAAGTATAGTGCTACCCCGGGAAGTTTCAGAGATCAGTTTCTAAACTCACCAAACTTGCATTATTGTTGAGTCGCTCGGTCTTGTCCGACTCTTGCGACCCCATGGGCTCTAGCCCATCAGGCTCCTCCATCCATGGGATTTTCCAGGCAAGAATACTGGAGTGGGTCGCCATTTCCTTCTCCAAAACTTACATTACCATAATGTATATATTAAGCCATATAAAAAGGCAGGGCTGTTTCTTAGAAGTGATAGCTGTTCAACAGTTAACAGTGGAAGGATAGATGAATATTTTAGAGAAGTTACATCATACTGTCTTGGAAACACTGTGACAGTTTTAGGACAAACTCCTCCTTCCTTAGCCTCCCCAAGCAACTGCAGGAACCCCACATTCAAGCTGCAGAGGAAACTGTCCAGTGGGGTAAAGGTCTGAAATGCCGACTGGAAGAGACAGGGAGCAGGGGACTGGTGCGTTTAAGGGTCAGGATCAAGCTTGATTTTTATTCAAAAGCAGCAAATATTTATTGGGCATGTGCTATTAATAAATCATGTGGCAGCAGCATGCAAGAATACTATCCCACTGAATTCTCACAACGGAAGCATTTTTTTATTATGTATTAAAGCATAGAAGTATAATATCAAAACAGAATTGAGTAAACCCTGAAGACTCTGGATTTCTCCACTTACTGCTCTTTCAACTTCATCCAAAAGTTGTAACCACGGTAAAAATAAAAACAAAAACAAAAACCAACCTGGACGTGCAGACACCAGCATTTGCTTCCCTTCTTTCTTGCAGACGAGTTCATTAGTTTCTCCTACTTTACAGGGCATTAGAAGTCATGCATCATGGTTTAAATACCACACCACATATTTTTCACTGTGATGCAAAGATAAGAGTTTTTTCAATAGTGATTTTGACTACACAAGAAGTTTTGAGGTCACTTTAGAATGTAACCTGTATATGTAGAATATGACTGCACAGTAATTTTCTTTTTTAATCAGGTCGCCTGGAAGATCAATATATTATCAGATTTATGAAAGAAAAGCTAAAATCCATGCCTTGCAGGAATCAAGGTTACATTTTGGATGGATTCCCAAAGACCTATGATCAGGCCAAAGATCTGTTCAGCCGTAAGTTTGGGTGTTCCTTTTATTTTGAATGTTTACATTCAGATAAGTTGCAACTTTATTGTTCAGAGTAATAATGGTCACAATTAAACAAAAAAAAATCAGAGGGACTATATTTAAAATACAAGCTTTCTTCATTATAGCTAGTTTTCACGAATGACTCAGTTAAAATATTTAAATTTTTGAGCTGTCCTTCATAATAATATGTAATGAACTCAATGATGTGTATTTTGTTTTACTAGAAGGAGATGAGGAGGAGGAGGAAGAAGTCAGAGGCAAAATGTTTCCCTATGATAAATTAATCATACCTGGTAAGTTTAAACTACTTCTACAAGGTCATATTTCAAGGAATGTCATTTGATATCTCTTTTGTACCGAAACAACATTTTTTATGTTGATAAAGTAGGTTTGTCTGTATCAGGAAAAAAGTAAAGCAATACCCTTAATATCAAACTTCCAACCTAAAGAATGCCCTGGGGGTCATGGACAGAGTCCCTTTGAGAACATTCATATCTGCTGTTCCCTCCTGTGACAGAGCAGAAAAATTAGCCAATCTGTTGGTGCCCTGACTTCTTTTTTGTTTTTTTTTTGTACTTTTCAAAAACTTGAGATATAGTTGATTTATAATAAATTTCAGGTATATAGCATAATACAGTATGCTGTTGCTGCTGCTAAGTCACTGCATTCGTGTCCAACTCTGTGCGACCCCATAGACGGCAGCCCACCAGGCTCCCCCGTCCCTGGGATTCTCCAGGCAAGAACACTGGAGTGGCTTCCATCTCCTTCTCCAACGCATGAAAGTGAAAAGTGAAAGTGAAGTCGCTCAGTTGTGTCCGACTCTTTGTGACTCCATGGACTGTGGCCCACCAGGCTCCTCCGTCCATGGGATTCTCCAGGCAAGAGTACTGGAGTGGGTCGCCATTTCCTTCTCCAGGGCATCTTCCCGACCCAGGGATTGAACCCAGGTCTCCTGCATTGCAGGCAGACGCTTTAACCTCTGAGCCATGTCTGCATAGTGATTCACAATTTTTTTTAAGTTTTTATTGAATGTGTTACAACATTGCTTCTACATTTTGGTTTTTCAGCCATGAGGCATATGGGATCTTAGCTCCCAACCAGGGATCAAACCCTCACCCCCTGTAGTGGAAGGTGAAGTCTTAACCACCAGACCACCAGGGAAGCCCTGATTCCCTTTTTAAAACATTTTTTTCCTTTTTTTTTTTTTTGATTTAACAATTTTTAAAAACTATGCTCCATTTGTAGTTATAACAAAATATTGCCCCTATTCCATGTGCTCTACAGTGTCCTGGGGAGAGTTGTCAGTTGGTGAGACCACCAGGGACTAGGTCACTGCCCTTCCTTCCTGCTCTGCTTTAGGTCCTGGCCATGCCATTGTCTTTTCTGGAAGACATCCAGAATCCAGAATCAAGACTGGGCAGAAAGAAGCTGCTCGGGTCCCTCACACCACCGCGAGTTTATCCTATTAGGTATTTACCCAGAGGTCTCACAACATACCCTTAAATAGAAGTATCAACAATGTGTTCCATGAAAAAGGATTTGCTGAGTACCTAGCAGGCGTTTCTTCTGACTCTGCCATGAACTGTAAAAGTTTCTTTTTTTTTTTTAAATCAGTTTGCATGAGGTTTAATCAAGTTCCGGTCATATGATAAATACAAGAATAGCTATTTTCTTAGCCATTTTTCTAGCCCAGGGATGTAACTTGGAAGAGGCTGCTCACTGTGTCAAAGTCCCCGAGAGAGACAATTCACAGCTGTAATCCTTTCCTCCTCCTGGCCCAGGCACAGCTTGAGATGAAGCTCCTGGAAGCAGAGACATCAGAGAGCAGTCATCCTCAAGGATGGATATATACTGTTTGCCTGAGGCAGGAACACGAAATGCCAGAGGAATGGGTTCTCTTAGGTTTCCCATTAATTTATGTACTTGCCTCCAAAAAGGTTAAAAAGTAAAGTCAACTGGTCTAAATAAGCGCATCTGTCCAGTTTATGAGACTTTAGCACTTCTGGGTGATAGGCATTCATTGTAAACCCCACGGTAAATCCTCCTGTTCTCCCTGAGGCAGCTGGATAAAATTCAGCTCAACCCACCAACTGCCACGTAACAGGCACGACTCGCGATGGGAGCTTGTTGAGCTGCTCCATGAGCTTGGGAGGCAGGAATTACTCCCTTGTTTACTGGATCCAGAGTCTGAAGTCCAGAGACTGATCAAATGTGAGGGCTTGAATTCAGACTCATATCTTCTCATCCCACCACCTCCAAAAACCAGAGCGCATGAAACCCCTCACTAAGATAAGAAAATGGAAACACAGGAGGTAAAAAGACACGCGATTCTTAGTCCTGATCCACGGGGCTGCTCTCTGCCGGGTATGGTCCAAACACGTCTATGATGAAATCTCTTTGGAATGTCTAGTCTGTTCTTTTCAATTAACCCCCCTCCCCCCCTTTTTAAAAGAAATTGTCCTCAGTTTCTCTCTTCCTGAAAAAAATCAGATCATTGTCTCATTTGAACTGTGGGATTTTAATTTATGGAAATGACTTGAGACGTGAGAGGCTAATGCCATTGAAAGAATTTATTGCTCAAATTTCCCCAGAGAAGGGAGTGTGGCAACCATCCAGGGCCAATGGGGGAAGCACCAGGGCTGGTCAGGAAGCAGGGGAAAGTCTAGGACGCAGCCTTTCTTGAGGTTACTGTGGGAAAGGCAGGGGATTGACTAGTATGAGTAGCTGCAGTGGGCTTTGGTCTCTAGCTTCTTGGTCCTGGCCGTGGCCCTGGGATGAGTAAAGGCAGGAGAAATATTAACTTGGTGGGTGAGTTACATAAAAGGGGTGGTTGGCTTGCATATGTGAAGTGTGCTCTCAGGGGTGGATAAAATGCTCACTGTCATTAATAATGATCCATGTGTCAAATATTCGATAAGCACTGACTGTGTTATACTGAACATAGATGTTTCATAGCATGAAGTGAGCAAATAGGTTGATCTATGAAAAATTAAAGTCCCAGGGAAGTCCCTGTTTATATTAACTTGGCAAATTGGCCATCAAAGCATTTTGCTCATAGCTGTGAGTCTCTTTGGGAAACGGTGATATTGTGCTGGAAATGTGGCAAGGTGACAATTGACTGGGAGGCTGATAACAGATATCACAGGGTTATTAGAGATTTGTATTTACAATTTCTCCTTTTTTATTTTTGGCCATGCCACATGGCATGTAGGATCTTAGTTCCTTGACCAGAGATTGAACCTGTCTCTTGGCAGTAAAAGTGTGGAGTCCTAACCACTGGACTTCAAGGGAATTCCCAATTTTTGCTGTTTTTATTGAAAGGAGGGAAGGAAGGAAAGCAGAAAGGAAGAAAAGAAGGAGGAAGGGAAAGAAAAACAATAGATCTCACAAAATCCCCATTGACTGGGCTTTCCAGATGGCTTAGAGGTGAAGAATGTGCCCAGTGCAGGAGCCGTAGGCGATGCAGTTTCGATCCCTGGGTGGGAAGGATCCCCTGGAGGAGGAAATGCCAACCCACTCTGTTGTAGCCACGCGTTCCGGGAAACAACCTCACTCAGAAGGACAATGCAGATAGTGGAGTGGAGTTTATTACACCAGCGGGCCCAAGGCAGGGTCTCCTCGTAGCCAAGGACCCCGACGAGTTTTTGTGAAAACCTTATATACCCTAAGTGTACTTGCTCAAACCCACCTCCCCAAATTCCTTGAAACTAGTCTGGACAAGGTAAAAGAGAGATACGATCGAAGTTAACCCACGATTCATGTGTCACAAGACTAGATAAAGAGTGGACATTTATCAATAGGCCTGTGGTCATATCCCGATAAACATAATGGAATTTATGACTTTGTTCTGTTACAGAGATAATTAGTGTATTCTTTTAGGCAACGGAGAGTCCAAGTCCAAGTCCTGAGGCTCTTTTATCCGGGGGGTCTGGTTTCCCATTGGTATGCCGCTTCTATAGACACAAAGTTCAGAGTGCATTGGGAGGGTGGCCATTTGTGTAGCCTGATGTTTGCAGCCTGGCCTAAGATGGAGTCCAGCTCTGTCTGCTTCCTCCTTCAACTCCAGCATTCTTGCCTGGGAAATCCCATGGACAGGGGAGCCTGGTGGGCTACAGTCCATGGGGTCGCCAAGAGTCGGACACGACTGAGCGACTGAGCACGTGCGCATGGGCTTCATGGTGGGGGCGGTGGGGGCAGTCTCTGGAAACACGGGTGATTTGTATCTGTCTTCCACCAGAGGCAGCAAGAAGGCCAATTGGTCAGGCCCTCTACGGGAATGGGATTTCCCAGCTGGTAACCAGACGTCTGGGTTGAGCAGTGGCGGGTCTGCCAGCACCTGCTTGCCAGCTCCAGGGTCCCTGTGTAAACTCATGAGCTCCTTCTCTCCAGAGTTCGTGTGTTCGCTGGATGCATCGGATGAGTTCCTCAAGGAGCGGGTGATGAACCTCCCCGAGAGCATCGTGACAGGGACCCACTACAGCCAGGACCGGTTCCTCCGGGCTCTGAGCAACTACCGGGACGTTAACACCGAAGATGAGACTGTCCTCAACTACTTCGACGAACTTGAAATCCACCCAATCCATATAGGTACGAAATAAACTCAAGGATAAAGTGAATGTGGAGCGCCACTGCCCAGTACCTGGACCCCCAGCCAACCTGGGGCACGCCTGTCATAGGGCTGGGGGAGCGCAGGATAGTACAAGCGTGTGTCTAGGGCCCAGGATGTCACAAGAAAAGACAGGGGAGCTGTCTACTTGAGGATTTAGTGGAGTGGGTGGCGGGTGGGGAGTGTTACTGTTGTACGAAAACGTGGATGTATTACGAAGTTGAACGCCAAGTTGCGTTATTTGTTTTACCAAATTGGCTTTTTTTTTTAAATGAATGAGACAATTGATTAAACCAGTATTTGTTGCAAAGCTTCTTGTTGGCAGCTGCCACCTGTGCCGTGATTCTGTCCAGGTCTCTATGTCCATGAGGTCAGTTTGTGGCCCCCATCCTGGTCCTGTTCCACCAATTTCAGTATCTCCAGGGCTTGGAGGACCCGGCGGGCCACACCCTTGGAGCCTCTGCCGAAGTAGCTGGGCATGACACCATTCTCTGATGCCCCCCATCCCGACAGATCTGGATTTCAGAGCCAACCCCAGTGCCAGCCCGGAGGTACAGGTGCCAGGCTGTGGCAGCTGCTCATGTAGAACCACTTCTCATTGTAGGGAGCGAGCTCTTTATGTTTGGCCAGCTTGACCGTGTCCACCCATTCAGGGACTTTCAGCTTCCCGGACCTTTTAAGGAAGGCTGCTGGAGTTCTGATGCACTTCTGCGGCTTCGTGTCTTTTACAGTAACTCCGGGCACGATGCGCCCTCTGCGCTGCTAGCCAGGGGAAAGGGGCATTTTAAAAAATATTTATTTATTTGGCTACTCTGGGTCTTCGTTGTGGAATGTGAGATCTAGTTCCCTGACCAGGGATCAAACCCAGGCCCCCCTACATTGAGAGCGAGGAGTCTTAGCCACTGGAACATCAGGGAAGTCCCCAAATTGGCATTTTTTTTTAAGGGTACTTCAAAGTTAGGTGGTTTGCTGCCAGCTGCATTGGGCCATTTCCCCAGCGTCCTTGGGAGCAGCGTCCTGTTCCCATAGCTTTGCGAGGCACTGGTATTCCTCACAAAGCCCCTCCTGGCTTTTAGACTGGCCAGCTCACCCCTTGTTGCTGTTGTTTGCTGTTTCATCCCTAAGTTGTGTCTGACTCTTGTGACCCCATGGACTGCAGCATGCCAGGCTTCACTATCTCCCGGAGTTTGCTCAAACTCATGTTTATTGAGGAGAAGGCAATGGCAACCCACTCCAGTACTCACGCCTGGAAAATCCCATGGATGGAGGAGCCTGGTAGGCTGCAGTCCATGGAGCGCTAAGAGTCAGACACGACTGAGCGGCTTCACTTTCACTTTTCCTTTCATGCATTGGAGAAGGAAATGGCAACCCACTCCAGTGTTTTTGCCTGGAGAATCCCAGAGACAGGGGAGCTTGCTGGGCTGCCGTCTATGGGGTCGCACAGAGTCAGACATGACTGAAGCAACTTAGCAGCAGCAGCAGCATGTTCATTGAGTTGGTGATGCTATCTAACCATCTTATCCTCTGCTGCCCCCTTCTCCTCCTGCCTTCAATCTTTCCCAGCATCAAGGTCTTTCCAATGAGTCAGCTCTTTGCATCAAGTGGCTGAAGTAATGGAACTTCAGCTTTACCATCAGTCCTTCCAATGAATATTCAGGGTTGATTTCCTTCAGGATTGAGTGGTTGGATCTCCTTGCTGTGCAAGGGACTCTCAAGAGTCTTCCCCAACACCACAATTCAGAAGCATCAATTCTTCAGCTCTCAGTCTTCTTTATGGTCCAACTCTTACTCCATACATGACGACTGGAAATACCATAGCTTTGACTAGATAGATCTTTGTTGGCAAAGTAATGTCTCTGCTTTTTGGTATGCTGTCTAGGCATTAACTCATTCTTAGCTACTCAGAAATCAAATAGCTCTTCCTGTTTCCTATAAACACTTAACTCAGAGCTGAGCAGCCAGCAAGCACGCAGTGAACATGCTCTCTCATCAACCTCACTGCAGCCTCATCGTTGCTGCCTCCAGATCCCACCTGTCATGACTGGTTTCTCCTCCTCTTGGCTCAGTGAACCCCTGAACTTCCTTTCTGGTTTTTTGGATCTTGACACTTTCTGCTTCCTCTGGGTTTGCTGAAAAAATCGCTGATCTGATGGCAGCTTAGTGCCCAGGTTGACTTTTGGGGCCTCCCAAGGCCTCTCTCCATCCCCTCAAACCAGCTGGGGCACATCCCAGTCCTGGAGTACTGGGAGGCTTAGAGCTGACGGAAACTGTCAGCAGGAGAGCTGATTCCAGTTTCTGGCTCTGCTTCTGTGAAATAGGAAAATAATCCCTGGCTTGTTACTAATGGTGGGGATTAGAGATAGGAAGTGTCTGGCACATTAGCAAAGTTCAACAGCTGGTAGTTAATCTTATTATTAGTACAACAGTAAGGCAGAGAATGATGTGTATTATGAGATGAGAATACATTTATCAGTCTGCAAATTCTGCTCTGTTCTGCACCCTCAGAAGTGATTGGATTTTGTCTTCATCTGGACAGGCCTGTGCATGTTGCACACCAGGTTCTATAGGTAGAAGCTAAGGAGTCTACACCTACTAGTATGGAAAGTAGTTTACACGATTTACCCAGAGAACTAGGAAGGAGTGGTGACCAAACTTCATAAAAGTAGTGATTGTCATCTTTTTCAGTAAATACCCCCCCCCCCCCAAAACTATTTGTGGAACGATGAGGAGAGCCCCAGGGAGAAACAAGGCAGAAATGATGAGGTGGAATGAATGAGTGATCACTGTCTTCTGCCTCATTCCACGCCCGTCACTTTTGGCCTCATCTTCACACTTACAACCACAAAGACGGGAAAAGCAAAGGGGTGTCATGTATCCCAGTGATGGGCATGGGGGAGGGCGTCAAGGTCAGGAATGCAGCCCAGCCTCCGGAGGGTCTTGAATGGGGCCCTGGAAGGATGCTGGCACCTGCGTCCTCTCTCTGCACCTCTGTACCCCACTTCTTTCTCAGCATCTCTTTCTGCCCTTTATTTATTTATTTTTTTTGGCTGCACCATGCATCATCTTAGTTCCCTAACCAGGAATGGAACCCAAGCCCCCAGCATTGGAAGTGAGGAGTCTTAACCGCTGAATTGCCAGGGATGTCCGCACCGCATCTTTTTATCTCTTTTGCTCTTTGGACCAGAGTCTCTCTCTCTCCTTTCTTTGGCCCACGTGGTAAACGAAGGCTGCCCCACAGCCCTGCAGTTCCCATGTTAACACTGGGAGCCAAGCTTGTAGCTGGATGTGTCTCTTTCCATCCTAATTGCATATACTTAGACGAGCAGATGGGAAGTCATGGTTGGGTCAGGTGCCCACGCCCCAGCCAATCATCCTTCCCAAGGTCAGGGCAGAAGTACCTGGAGGCAGTAGTGTTGTTCTATCTTTCAAGTACATCAGGGGTGTAATACTCTACTAGGGGAGCCAAGGAGAAATGCATTGAAATGTCAGCGCTCAGGCAACCAGGAAGTGAGATTTTTTTTTTTGGTGTGGTTTTTGGTTTGGCTTTGCTTTTGATGGGCTTGTTTCCACCCACCTACCAATGCACTTGGCTCTGTTCTTCCCTTTGTCCCATGTTGGAACCTGGCAGTGCTTCTAGTCTAGGTCAAGGTTCTACAGTCCAAACACGGGGGCACGGGGAGTGCAGCAGTAGCTGTGCTTGGGGGCTGGTGAGCAGTTACTCCTGAGGAAGGGCTGGAAGCGCTTGGCTCTCAAATGCGCCTACTGCTCACCCTTCTGTGCAGAAACCTTCCAAGCAAGCCCTGGAGACTGGTGTAGAATTTACTATTCAGTGAGTTGTGCAGGGAGGAACTTCCTGTTGTCAGCAAGCCTTCCCCACTCTCCCCTTCCCCTCCCAGATCCCCTTCTCCCCCTCCTCTTTTTTCTCGTTCTCCTTCTGGTCTTCTTGTTAACATCAGTCACATATTCTGGAGTTTGGACTTTTTCTGATTCAATCAGGCTAACTGAAAAAGTTAATTTTAAAAAAATGAATTGAAAATGTATCCCAGAATCACCGATTCTCAGAAACAGAAAACAAAAGAAACCTGGAGGTCACTCAGCCCCCTCTCTGCCCCCACCCAGGTGCAGGACTTCCTTTTGTGGAAATCCCCCCAAGTGAAGTGCCCTAGTCTCTGCTTAAATGCCTCCCAGGGTGGAGAACTCAATCCTTTGAGGAGGTCCACAGCCCCATCCATCCACTCAAATCAGAGGCAGGTGTCACAGCTCAGAGACCTGAGCCCCAGGCTTACTCCCCGTAACTCTCAGAGACCAGTTTGATATTTGCCAGTCAGGCCAGAAATTCTAAACTGTGCTGGTAAACTCGAAAAGGAAACCCCCATATAGTAATTTACACAATTTGCCATTACAGGATTACGGTAATAAGGAATTTTCCTGAGTCTGGTCTCAGGATAGATTGCGAGCAGGGACCAGACTAGAAAAAAGTCTGTATGGGTCTCTTTCTTTCTCCTAATCATTAAAGATGTAGGAAGACTTGAAGACGCTCAGAACAGACTTGCCATCAAACAGCTCATCAAGGAGGTCGGGGAGCCTCGCAATTATGGTTTAACAGACGAAGAAAAGGCGGAAGAGGAGCGGAAGGCTGCTGAGGAACGGCTGGCCAGGGAGGCCCTGGAGGAGGCAGAGAGAGAGCACAAGGAGGCAGTGGAGACGGCCGAGAAGGTCGCCCGCTGGGAGGAATGGGTGCGTGTGTACACGTGCGTGGGGTCCGGGTGCGGGGCGCGGGGCTGGAGAAGCCATCCGGGCCTGTCGCACTTCCCTTCCTGCTAACAGAGAAATGTCGTGGAAATAACCGAAACGATTTTGTTGTTGTTTGTCGTCGTTATTTTTTCATATATATCATTTAAAAAAAAATTTCTTTCCTATGTACCATTTAAAAGAACATGCCCTTGGTCTTTTGCTTAGTGTAAACAATAACAGTAAAAACAGCTAGGACTTCCCTGGTGGGCCAGTGGTTAAGAATCTCCCTGTCAGTGCAGGGGACACAAAGTGTGACCCCTGGTCCTGGAAGATTCCATGTGCCATGGAGCAACTCAGCCTGTCCACCACAATCACTGAGCCCGAGACCCTAGAGCCCATGCACAGTAACAAAGGCCCCGCGCTGCCCAAAAAAAAGTTAAAAAAAAACAAAAACCAATGAGCCACTGATGTAGTATGAACAATACTGCTGCAAAAGTGTGCCATTTGGCTGCATTGTCAATCTGGCGATTTCGTTTGGTTTCCCTCCATTTACCCATCTAACCTGGGTGGTCAGCCTCATTTCACCCTCCTTCTCATCACTGAGTCTTCTTATCTATTCTGCCTCCAAAAACCGCACGCAGATCCACCCACCCACAGGGCTCCACTTCTGCTGACCAGGTGCTAGACTTACGTGGTGCCTTCTGGTTGTCTCCCCAGCTCCACCCCCTCCATCTCCAGTCTGCCCCCCTGCTGATGCCTGGCGGTCCATCTAAAATATAGACCTACCGCGGCCATTCCCTGATTAAACTCTTCACAGACTGTTCATCATCATTAGATGAGAGCACAAACTCCTTATTGTGGGCCCCAGGGTCCTCTGTGACCTGGCTCCTTCTAAGGCCATTTAAACAACCTGCCACCTGTGTGATTCACTTCCTCCTCGCTTTCAGCCTCTGCTAAAGGAAGCCTTTCAGTTCAGTTCAGTCGCTCAGTCGTGTCCGATTCTTTACGACCTCATGAATAGTAGCACGCCGGGCCTCCCTGTCCATCACCAACTCATGGAGTTCACTCAGACTCACGTCCGTCGAGTCGGTGATGCCATCCAGCCATCTCATTTAGTCTTTGTCAAATTAAGTCTTTCTAATGAGGCCTTTCCTGGGCATCATATTTAAAGTTCAACACCTGCCCCTCAGCATAACATGTCATATCCCTTTCTATACATTTACATTTCCCCTTTGGGGACTTCCCTGGCAGCCCAGAGGTTGAGACTTCCAGCGTCCATTGCAGGAGGCATGGGTTTGATCCCTGGCGGGAGAACTAAGATCCCGCATGTTGTGCAGCATGGCCACATTGATTCAAAAATGAATCTGCACTTATGGTTTGTACTCTTTGCACTTACTTCACCTCTGTCCATGGGATTCTCTAGGCAAGAAGACTGTAGTAGGTTGCCTTGCCCTCCTCCAAAGGATCTTCTGGAAGTAGGGATCAAACCAGTGTCTCCTGCATTGGCAGGCAGATTCTTTATCACTAAGCCACCAGGGAAGCCTAAAGCAATGTATATTTTATATCTTTGTCTTGTTTAATGTCTTTTGCTGTCTTTTGTTTAACTAGTGTCCAGGAGTAGGCTGGACTGATGTGCTTAAGCCCCACCCAATCCCCTAGGCTGAAAAGGGAGATTTCTTAAAGGAAATCTGGAATTATTAGTCCTGAGAGAGAGGGACTGGATGCTGAGCAAGGCATAAGCACAAGCCCACCAGACCAATACCTTCTAGACTTTCTATTAAGTTCAGTTCAGTTCAGTCGCTCAGTCGTGTCCGATTCTTTTCAACCCCATGAATCACAGCATGCCAGGCCTCCCTGTCCATCACCAACTCCCGGAGTTCACTCAGACTCGCGTCCATCGAGTCAGTGATGCCATCCAGCCATGTCATCCTCAGTCGTCCCCTTCTTCTCCTGCCCCCAATCCCTCCCAGCATCAGGGTCTTTTCCAGTGAGTCAACTCTTCGCATGAGGTGGCCAAAGTACTGGAGTTTCAGCTTCAGTATCATTCCTTCCAAAGAAATCCCAGGGCTGATCTCCTTCAGAATGGACTGGTTGGATCTCCTTGCAGTCCAAGGGACTCTCAAGAGTCTTCTCCAACACCACAGTTCAAAAGCATCAATTCTTTGGTGCTCAGCCTTCTTACAGTCCAACTCTCACATCCATACATGACCACTGGAAAAACCATAAGCCTTGACTAGACGGACCTTAGTCAGCAAAGTAATGTCTCTGCTTTTGAATATGCTATCTAGGTTGGTCATAACTTTTCTTCCAAGGAGTAAGCGTCTTTCAATTTCATGGCTGCAATCACCATCTGCAGTGATTTTGGAGCCCCCAAAAATAAAGTCTGACACTGTTTCCACTGTTTCTCCATCTATTTCCCATGGAGTGATGGGACCAGATGCCATGATCTTCATTTTTTGAATGTTGAGCTTTAAGCCAACTTTTTCACTCTCCTCTTTCACTTTCATCAAGAGGCTTTTTAGTTCCTCTTCACTATCTGCCATAAGGGTAGTGTCATCTGCATATCTGAGGTTATTGATATTTCTGCCAGCAGTCTTGATTCCAGCTTGTGTTTCTTCCAGTCCAGCATTTCTCATGATGTACTCTGCATATAAGTTAAATAAGCAGGGTGACAATATACAGCCTTGACGTTCTCCTTTTTCTATTTGGAACCAGTCTGTTGTTCCATGTCCAATTCTAACTGTTGCTTCCTGGCCTGCATACAGATTTCTCAAGAGGCAGGTTAGGTGGTCTGGTATTCACATCTCTTTCAGAATTTTCCACAGTTTATTGTGATCCACACAATCAAAGGCTTTGGCATAGTCAATAAAGCAGAAATAGATGTTTTTCTGGAACTCTCTTGCTTTTTCCATGATCCAGAGGATGTTGGCAATTTGATCTCTGATTCCTCTGCCTTTTCTAAAACCAGCTTGAACATCAGGAAATTCATGGTTCACGTATTGCTGAAGCCTAGCTTGGAGAATTTTGAGCATTACTTTACTAGCGTGTGAGATCAGTGCAATTGTGCGGTAGTTTGAGCATTCTTTGGCATTGCCTTTCTTTGGAATTGGAATGAAAACTGACCTTTTCCAGTCCTGTGGCCACTGCTGAGTTTTCCAAATTTGCTGGCATATTGAGTGCAGCACTTTCACAGCATCATCTTTCAGGATTTGAAATAGCTCAACTGGAATTCCATCACCTCCACTAGCTTTGTTTGTAGTGATGCTTTCTAAGGCCCACTTGACTTCACATTCCAAGATGTCTGGTTCTAGATCACACCATCATGATTATCCGGGTCGGGAAGAGCCTTTTTGTACAGTTTTTCTGTGTATTCTTGCCATCTCTTTTTAATATCGTCTGCTTCTGTTAGGTCCATACCATTTCTGTCCTTTATCGAGCCCATCTTTGCATGAATTATTCCCTTGATATCTCTAATTTTCTTGAAGAGATCTCTAGTCTTTCAGACTTCTACAATTCTATGATCCTTCCTTCCTTCCTTTCCCTCACTTAGCTTGATCTGGGCAGCTAGAAATTATTTCAGTGTAAGAAGTGAGATAGGTATCCAGTTTATTATTTTCTAAGTGACTATGCACTTGGTAAAACACCATTTACATCTTTTCTCTGCCGATTGGAAATACCATCTTTATCATAACGTAATGAACACTGCTACTTCTAGTGGACTCTGGGGTGAGTTGTATGAAACTGTTCTTCTTTTTCTGTCTATTTACCCTACCCACAATGTTCTATTTGTAGAATAAACGACTAGAGGAAGTGAAAAGAGAAGAAAGAGAATTACTGGAGGCCCAGTCTATTCCCTTGAGAAACTATTTAATGACCTATGTTATGCCAACACTTATGCAGGGTCTGAATGAGTGTTGTAAGGTCAGACCTGATGATCCTGTTGATTTTCTGGTAAGAGGTTTAAGTGTCATGTTTGTTTTTTTTTTTTTAATATCAATTTGAAAATAAAATATGCCCAAATCTAAATGAAAAACCAATTGAGACAAAAAAAACTGTGTGTCTGGTTATTTTGGAAATAGCCTCTAATACCTTCATCATAGTTTATAATAGTTTATAATAAGTTTCATCATAGTTCATAAGACTTTTATTACTCATTTTAAAGTAAAAAGTTTATATACTTCCATTTTTATTAAGTATTGGTTTATTATTAAATGTCTAGACTTAAAGTAATGGAAACTATGTTAATAATGAGGACTATTTCTTATTTAGTCACTTCCAACTCTTATGCAACCCTATGGACTTGGAGTCCTCCAGTCTCCTCTGTCCATGAGATTTCCCAGCAGAGAATACCGGAGTGGGGTTGTCATTTCCTTGTCCAACTTCCATTTTTAAGTACAATGAATTTTCACTTTTATAGTACAAACTAATATACTCTTAATTCTAAAAAATAATACATTTTAAATTGCTGACACTTTTTTTTTTTCAATTACAGGCAGAATATCTTTTCAAGAATAATCCTGAAACGCAGTAAAACTTTGAAGATATCATGTCATGTGCTTTACCGAGCTCGAGATGAGTTTAACATAGTAATTTGAAAAACTGCTTAAAAAAAAAAATGCTTTTCTAGTTTTGGGGAAATTCTTTTCTTTCTTCCTGCAATCAAATATTTTATTAAGTAAAATCATAAAAAGCCCTATGGTAATGAGTCACTACTTCATTAAAACCATGCGTGCTAAGTTGCTTTTGTCGTGTCTGTGTGACCCTATGGACTGTGTGACCCGCCATGCTCCTCTGTCCATGGGATTCTCCAGGCAAGAATACTGGAATGGGTTGCCATTTCCTCCTCCAGGGGATCTTCCTGAACCAGAGATCGAACCCGTGTCCCCTGTGTATCCTTCATTGGTAGGCAGATTCTTTACCTCTAGCACTGCCTGGGAAGCCTAATTAAAACCATATTTGCGAGGTAAATTGTTAAGGTGTATCTGTGTATAGCTCATGGGATAAATGTTGATTTACTGTTTCACTCTTCATCTGAGTATTCTGCATGATAATGTTCATAGTAACTCAATTTACAGCATGAAGAAAGTCAGACTACATATTATTCCAACATGTGAGCTAATTAATGAGTTTATGTGACTTGTTATGGCCCCTGCACCAATGGTGTTAGAAATGAAAATACATCAGAATAGTTTATGCTTTTTGAGTCACAGGAAGTCAAACAGGGTTGTTTCTGCAAGGTGGTTTCTGAGTTTAAGATCAGCACCCAACCTATGAGGCAGAGACAATTATAAACCTCTTGGTAGAAAAATTCATGTAACAGGATGAATAATTTTTAACATCTGTGATAAGTATAAAGTGGCTGAATATTCTTAAGAAACTAACTTTACCATATAGCATAAATAATCAATCCCAATGGCCCTTTCCAGTTCTAAAAATCCCATAATTCCCACAACTACACTGGATGAGAAATCGATTTCAGTTCAGTTGCTCAGTCGTGTTCGACTCTTTGCAACCCCATGGACTGCAGCATGCCTACGTTTATCTTAATGACATGTATCATTTCTTTAAATAATATCTGAATGTAACTGCACTACACTTTTTACACTACGTTTTTGTGTGGCAATATACACAGCACAAATTTATCATTGCAACCATGTTAAAGTGTATAATTCGGTGGTACTAAGTAAATCTGTGACATTGCCCACTCATCACAACAGTCTAGCAGCAGAGCTTTTTCATCACCCCAAATGGAAGCCCTGTACCAATTATCACTCTGCATCATCCCCTCGCCACAAGCTTCTAGCAAACACAAATCTGTGTCTATGGATTTGTCTACTCTGGAGAATCATAAAATGTGTGGCCTTTTGTGTCTGGCTTCTTTCACTTAGCATGTTTCCAAGCTCCATCCATGTTGTAGTATGCATCAGTATTTCGTTCCTTTCTATAGTGGTGTCTGTCACTCTACACATAGACTGTATTTTGTTTAATCATTCATGCCTTGATGGACAGTTGGGTTGTTTCCACCTTTTTGGCTGTTGTGAATAGAGCTGCTGTGAACATTTGAACACAAGTTCCTGTTTAAACCCCTGTAGTCAATTTTCGGTAGAAACCTAGCTGTAGAAATATAGTCATACGGTAATTCTGTGTTTGACCTACTGGGGGAATTACCAGACTAGTGGGTGTATAGTAATATCACATTGTGACTAAGTACATTTTCATGTGCCTGATGACCACTTGTGTATGTCCTTGGGAGAAATCTATATTTGAACCTTTTGCTCACTTTTTATTTGGGTGGTTTATCTTTTTGTTACTGAATTGTTAAAAGTTCTTTATGTATTCTAGATAGAACACTCTTATCAGCTATGTGATTGGCAAATATTTCTTCCCATTCTGTGGCTTGTCTTTTCACTCTCTTGATAATGCCCTTTAATGCACAAAACTTTTAATTTTGATGATATCCAAGTTACCAATTTTTCTTTTATGTCACTGCACAGTTTTGTCCCCATTTTTATTATTCTTTGCTTTTTTTTCTTACTGTTAAATTGTATGTATTTTTTAAACTTTTTGATTTGTATTGGACTATAGCCGATTAACAATGTTTTGGGTGAACAGCAATAGGACTTAGCCATACAAATACATGTATCCATTCTCCCCCAAACCCTGCTTCCATCCAAGCTGGCACATAATACTGAGTAAAGTTCCATGTGCTATACAATAGGTCCTTGTTGGTTATCCATTCTGAATATAACAGTTTGTACACGATCTTCCCAAACTCCCTAACTATTCCCTCCCCCTGGCAATCGTAAGTTCATTTTCTAAGACTTCGCATCTCTTTCTGTTTTGTAAGTTCATTTGTATCATTTCTTTTTAGATTCCACATATAAGGGATGTCATACAATATTTCTCTTTCTCTGTCTGACCTCCTTCACTATGACAATTTCTAGGTCTAACCATGTTGCTGCAAATGCACTGTACTATTTTTGATCCTTATTTCAATTGAAAATACTAAGTAACTAAAGAGAACCTGGGATGTTAGGTCCATGAATCAAGGTAAATTGGAAGTGGTCAAATAGGAGATGGCAAGAATGAACGTCGACATTTTAGGAATCAGCAAATTAAAATGGACTGGAATGGGTGAATTTAATTCAGATGACCATTATATATACTACTGTGGGCAAGAATCCTTTAAAAGAAATGGAGTAGCCATCATAGTCAACAAGAGAGTCCAAAATGCAGTACTTGGATGCAATCTCAAAAACGACCGAATGATCTCTGTTCATTTCCAAGGCAAACCATTCAATATCATGGTGATCCAAGTCTATGTCTTGACCAGTAATGCTGAAGAAGCTGAAGTGGAATGGTTCGATGAAGACCTACAAGACCTTCTAGAACTAACATCCAAAAAAGATGTCCTTTTCATTATAGGGGACTGGAAAGAAAAGTAGGAAGTCAAGAGATACCTGGAGTAACAGGCAAATTTGGCCTTGGAATATATAATGAAGCAGGGCAAAGGCTAATAGAGTTCTGCCAAGAGAATGCACTGGTCATAGCAAACACCCTCTTCCAACAACACAAGAGAGACTCTACACATGGACATCACCAGATGGTCAACACTGAAATCAGACTGATTATATTCTTTGCAGCCAAAACTGGAGAAGCTCTATACAGTCAGCAAAAACAAGACCAGGAGCTGACTGTGGCTCAGATCATGAACTCCTTATTGCCAAATTCAGACTTAAATTGAAGAAAGTAGGGAAAACCACTAGACCATTCAGGTATGACCTAAATCAAATCCCTTACAATTATACAGTGGAAGTGAGAAATACTTAAGGGACTAGATCGGATAGAATGCCTGTTGAACTATGGACGGAGGTTTGTGATATTGTACAGGAGACAGGGAGCAAGACCACCCCCAAGAAAAAGAAATGCCAAAAAGCAAAATGGCTGGCTGAGGAGGCCTTACAAATAGCTGTGAAAAGAAGCCAAAAGCAAAGGAGAAAAGGAAAGATATACCCATCTGAATGCAGAGTTCCAAAGACTATCAAGGAGAGAGAGGAAGGCCTTCCTCAGCGTTCAATGCAAAGAAATAGAGGAAAACAACAGAATGGGGAAGACTAGAGATCTCTTCAAGAAAATTAGAGATACCAAGGGAACATTTCATGCAAAGATGGGCTCGATAAAGCACAGAAATGGTATGGACCTAACAGAAGCAGAAGATACTAAGAGGTGGCAAGAATACACAGAAGCACTGTACGAAAAAGATCTTCACGACCCAGATAATCATGATGGTGTGATCACTCACCTAGAGTCAGACATTCTGGAATGTGAAGTCAAGTGGGCCTTAGGAAGCATCACTATGAATAAAGCTAGTGGAGGTGATGGAATTCCAGTTGAGCTGTTTCAAATCCTGAAAGACGATGCTGTAAAAGTGCTGCACTCAATATGCCAGCAAATTTGGAAAACTCAGCAGTGGCCACAGGACTGGAAAAGGTCAGTTTTCCAAAGAATGCTCAATCTACGACACAATTGTACTCATCTCACACGTTAGTAATGGAGAAGGAAATGGCAACCCACTCCAGTATTCTTGTCTGGAGAATCCTAGGGACAGAGAAGCCTGATGGGCTGCAGTCTATGGGGTCGCACAGAGTCGGACATGACTGAAGTGACTTAGCAGCAGCAGCAGTACACGCTAATAAAGTAACGCTCAAAATTCTCCAAGCCAGGCTTCAACAATACATAAACTGTGAACTTCCAGATGTTCAAGATGGAAAGGCAGAGGAACCAGAGATCAAATGGCCAATATCCACTGGATTATCGAAAAAGCAAGAGAGTTCGAGAAAAACCTCTATTTCTGCTTTATTGACTATGCCAAAGCCTTTGACTGTGTGACTCACCACAAACTGGAAAATTCTGAAAGAGATGGGACTACCAGACCACCTGACCTGCCTCTTGAGAAATCTGTATGCAGGTCAGGAAGCATCAGTAAGAACTGGACATGCAACAACAGACTGGTTCCAAATAGGAAAAGGAGTACGTCAAGGCTGTATATTGTCACTGTGCCTGTTTAACTTAGATGCAGAGTATATCATGAGAAACACTGGCTGGATGAAGCAGAAGCTGGAATCAAGATTCCTGGGAGAAATATCAATAATCTCAGACATGCAGATGACACCACCCTTATGGCAGAAAGTGAAGAACTAAAGAGCCTCTTGATGAAAGTGAGAGGAGAGTGAAAAATTTGGCTTAAAGCTCAACATTCAGAAAACGAAGATCATGGCATCCAGTCCCATCACTTCATGGCAAATAGATGGGGAAACAGTGGAAACAGTGTCAGACTTTATTTTGGGAGGCTCCAAAATCACTGCAGATGGTGATTGCAGCCAAGAAATTAAAAGACACTTACTCCTTGGAAGCAAAGTTATGACCAACCTAGACAGCATATTCGGAGAAGGCAATGGCACCCCACTCCAGTACTCTTGCCTGGAAAATCCATGGGCGGAGGAGCCTGGTGGGCTGCAGTCCACAGGGTCACTAAGAGTAGGACACGACTGAGCGACTTCACTTTCACTTTTCTCTTTCATGCACTGGAGAAGGAAATGGCAACCCACTCCCGTATTCTTGCCTGGAGAATCCCAGGGACGGTGGAGCCTGGTGGGCTGCCATCTGTGGGGTCGCAAAGAGTCAGACACGACTGAAGCGACTTAGCAGCAGCAGCAGCAGCAGGAGCAGACAGCCTATTAAAAAGCAGAGGCATTACTTTGCCAAGAAAAATCCCTCTAGTCAAGGCTATGGTTTTTCCAGTGGTCATGTATGGATGAGAGTTGGACTATAAATAAAGCTGAGCACCAAAGAATTGATGCTTTTGAACTGTGGTGTTGGAGAAGACTCTTGAGAGTCCCTTGGACTGCAAGGAGATCCAACCAGTCCATCCTAAAGATCAGTCCTGGATGTTCATTGGCAGGACTGATGCTGAAGCTGAGACTTCAATACTTTGGCCACCTCAGTCGAAGAGTTGACTCATTGGAAAAGACCCTAATGCTGGGAGGGATTGGGGGCAGGAGGAGAAGGGGACGACTGAGGATGAGATGGCTGGATGGCATCACCAACTTGATGGACATGAGTTTGGGTAAACTCTGGGAGTTGGTGATGGACAGGGAGGCCTGGAGTGCTGTGATTCATGGGATCACAAAGAGTCAGACATGACTGAACTGAACTGAGGCTTACAAGCAGGCAGGCGAGAGACTGCTGCACTCTAGCAATGTCTACAGTGAGGCTACAGGGCTACATTTTTCTAATCAAAGAAAAAGTGGAAAGAGGAAGAAAAACTTTTCTGTCATTTTTTTTTGACAGTTGGCCAAAAAAAAAAAAAAAAGCCAGTTATAGATCAGCATTACAAGGGCTGAAGATTTGCAATTTTGAGACACTGGTTATAAATTATCTTTAGAGATGAAAGAGAGCATTGTCAACATGATCATGGAACTTTCATTCTTGAGTAGATGTCATGCTTCCATCATTAGTCCCTCTTTGTCAGCTACAAATTGGCACTTACCAAGAGCACTGTCAAGACTGAACAACAAAGGCATTTCCCATCAGCCTCTACGGAGACTGAACCCCAAGCCATTATAGCTGTTGACCCTTAACAACCCCTGAGCGAGTTCAGGGTGGAGTGAGGCACTTGGTGTGCCAGGGACTGTGGTGGGACAAGTCTTTAGATAGGTGGATGTTTTTAGGAGCAGATTTTATGATCTCAATCCTCAATCCCCTCCTATCTAGAGAAGCACTAAATCCCTTCAGTGTTAGTCACTCAGTTGTGTCTGACTCTTTGTGACCCCATGGAGTGCAGCCCACCAGGCTCCTCTGTCCATGCGATTTTCCAGGCAAGGATACTGGAGTGGGTTGCCATTTCCTTCTCCAGGGTATCTTCCCAACCCAGGGATCGAACTCCGGTCTCTTGCACTGCAGGCAGATCCTTTAGCGACTGAGCTACAAGGGAAGCCCAAATCCCTTCACGGGGATATCAGATCCTCATGACTAACAAAAAGATCTTTTGTAAATTGAGTGCTTCATGGTACTGAACTCCCCCTTCTCCAAATCCTTATATATTGGCCTTCTCCCACTGCTGCTTTGGAGCAGTCTCTCAGAGCTGTCTGAGATGCTGCCTCCTGGGCTGTGGTCCTTTTTGTCCCAAATAAAACTTAACTCAATTCTCAAGTTGTACATCTTTTTTAGTCAACATCCTCTGGGTTGGGCAGGGGAGGTTTTTTGTTGTTGTTGTTCCTACGTGGTCAAGCTAGGTCTACAAAATACCGTTTTCATGGGTGCAGGGAGTGTCTCTTCGGGATCACTAACTTACTAAGCTCAGTGGGTAGGACGTGGGGCTCCTGGCACCACTGTTTCATTGTTCTGGGGCACGTCTCCTGCTTCTGCAGCCTGGTCTTGTTGTTGAGCAAGCCTGTTTGGTTTTGGGGTCAAGCACCCCTGCTTGCTTTCTTTTTTGACAGTGCTGGGTCTCTGTTGCTGCGAGGGCTTTTCCCTCAGCAGGGAGGGGCTGCTCTCCAGTTGTGGAGTGCGGGCTTCTGGTTGCAGTGGCTTCTCTTGCTGTGGACCACAGGCTCGAGGCACACAGATTTCAGCAGCCGCAGCATGAGGGCTTGTAGCTGTGGTGCACAAGCTTTAGTTGCCCTGCGACACGGGGAGTCTTCCCGAAGCAGGGACTGAACCCACGTCCCCTGCATTGGCAGGCGAATTCTTATCCACTATACCACCAGGGATTAAGGTGATGGCAGAGTAGAGTCTGGAAGTCAGGTGGATTTGAGAGGTGGAACCAGTAGGACTTGAGGATGGATTGGGTATGGGCAGTGAGGAAAAGGAAGGATCAAGGATACTGACTTGTTCTGAGCCTCAAGGATAACTGAGCTATTGAGAGAGAGGCAGAGATAAGAGAAAGCACAGGTTTGGGCCAGTTCTAATTAAAGTGCTACTGCAGTTCTGAGACAGGAAGGAGGCAGGGCAAAACTTATAAAAGAATGACCTATGACATAGCCCACAACATAACCTGATTAGAATCAACTAGGTCCAAGACTTCCCTAGTGGCTCAGATTAAAGCGACTGCCTACAATGCGGGAGACCTGGGTTCAATCCCTGGGTAGGGAAGATCCCCTGGAGAAGGAGATGGCAACCCACTCCAGTACTCTTGCTTGGAAAATCCCATGGACAGAGGAGCCTGGGAGGGTCGCAGAGTTGGACATGGCTGAGCAACTCCACTTCACTTCAGGTCCGAGAAGGCAGAAAAGCAGACTTCCACCTGAGTTTGAGCCTCAGTATATGTTCACTGTAGCACATGAGCACGCTAAATGACATACCCCAGGTGCCATGACTTGCCAAGGACAACCACAGAAGGTCAAAAAGTGGGCAGTGGCCCAATTCCTGAAAATCCCCACTCTTTCCCCCAAATAGCTAGAATACTCCTCCTACTCATTAGCCTATGAAGTTACCCACCCCTACAAAAACTGACAACCCCCATTCTCCCCTGCAGCTCTTGCCTCCTGACATGGCCCACACTCTATCTATGGAGTGTGTGTCCTCCCCCGATAGACCTGTTTTCACTTTACTGTGGCTTACTCTTGAACTCTATCCTGCTCGAAGCCAAGAACCCACGCTTGGTGGCTGAGGGACTCAGACAAGACCTGTGATGTGACCATCCTCTCTCTTTCCTGCAAGTCCTTCCTTCCATGCAAATGACGGAAGACACATTCTTCAAAACAGCAACATCTAAAAGGGGAGCGAGAGTTTAATGGAAAGATAGCTCAAGAGTACAGCACTTAGATAGAAGTGTTTGCTATTATTTTGACTTTAGTGACTCAGAAATCTGCCTTTTGATTGAAATTTTAAAAAGTATACCAGTCGTAGCCAAATGAGTCATTATAGTTTATTATTTGGATTAAAAAAAATCTCTGTATCACACAGTGTCTCCAATGATCACCTCTTAAATAACACAGAAATACAAACCAGGTAATCCTCAATAGGTGAAGAAATTGAAAAATATTTTCTGCGCATGGGACTTACCTGGTGGTCCAATGGCTAAGACTCCGACTCTTTGCAACCCTAAGGCCCTACTGTCCACAGGAGTCTCCGGGCAAGAATACGGGAGTGGGTTGCCATTGTCTTCTCCAGGGGACCTTCCTGACCCAGGGATCAAACCCACATCTCTTAAGTCTCCTGCATCGGCAAGCTAGTTCTTTACCACTAGGACCACCAATTAAATAAATAAATATTTTTTAAAATTCCTCTGCATTTTTTTATTTGCATGTACTATGTACCTAAGAGAACCAGTCTGGGAATCTTCCCACCAGGACACTGTTTGTGTGGAAAATGCAACTTGAATGATACTTAAGATTCAGGTAGAAAAACATCTCCCCCCTTTCTTAGCAGCTGGTGGAAAGCAGGCCGTGGGGCAGGCTGTTGCAATAAGGCAGCAGCTGGAGGTAGTGGGCTGGAGCTCCAAGTACATGCAAGGCAAGGCTAACACTATACAGATATTGCCTTAACCAAAAACTGATAATTGGCTTTATCTCACTCTCCACTGTCCATGGCTCAAACTACATCCTTAATTGACGATTTGTGACCAGCTAGCTCATTACTCACTTGTGAAATATGAGTTGGATTAGATTGTAGTGGCCCGGTGAGGCAAAGCCCTTCCAGAACTGAAATAGGATTCCAAGACACCATCAGTTGCTTTCAGAGTTTATAATCTGTCTCCAGCCTTTACATCTCAATTCCTGGAGTGTTTTCAATAGCCTCACAGACTTTTCTGAAGGTCCCAAAGGCACATCAAAATCAACCCATATCAAACCATTCTCACAATCTTATCTCCTGGCTCAGTTATCTTCTTGTCTCCTAATTCATTTGTTCTGTCCCCTTCCTAGAACCTTCATAATCATCTTTGTTTTCTTCCTGCCCTCCTACCTCTAAACCAGGATTAACCACAATGCCTAAATCTCTCTCAAATTGGATTAATTGGAAAAGACCCCCGATGCTGGGAAAGACTGGGAACAAAAGGTGGCAGAGGGTGAGATGGTTAGACAGCATCTCTCGCTTAATGGAAATGAATTTGAGCAAACTGGGAAATAGTGAAGGACAGGGGAGCCTGCTGTGCTGCAGTCCGTAGGGTCTCAAAGGGTTGGAAACGACTTGGCAACTGAACAACAATCTCATTCCCATAACTTCCACAGGCTTCCCCATTCACAAAAAGATCCAAATCTTTCAGAAAGGCGACAGGTCTCAGGTCAGACTGTGTCAGCTATAAATTGGCCCTTGCCAAAAGCACTTGCCATCTGCCTCTGCAGGATTGAACCCTTTGCTGCTGCAGCTCTTGACCTCCAATAGGATCTGAAGGGAGTTCGGGGTGGAGAATGAGGCATTTTGTGCCCCAGGGAAACTGGTGGAACAGGTCTGTAGAGAGTTATTTTCAGGAACTGATTTCATGACCCCAATCCTTGCATCTCCTTATATCTAGAAAAGTACTAAATCCCTTCCTGGTGACATCAGCTCCTCCTGACTAACAGAAAACCTTTCCTAAGATTAAGTGCTTGATTGAGTAAACTCCTCCTTCACCAAAATCACATATATTGACCTTCCTGCACTACCCCTTTGGAGCAGTTTCTCCAAGCTATCTGAGGTGCTGTCTCCTGGGCTGCAGTCCTCATTTGGCCCCAAATAAAACTTAACTCTCATGGTGTGCCTCTTTTTCAAGTCAACAGTTGGCTCCTCTGAAAGACTGTTTGACCGCAGTATCTAAAGTTGAACTGATTTATTTTTATTCTTGGTTCTTATTATGAAGTATAATTCCCTTATACGTTCACGTGTTTGTCTGCTCTCACTCACCCAGAATGTAAGGTAAGTGGGTCAGTATTTGACCATCATCAGTGCCCATTTTTATGAGCAACTTATAAACATGTTATTAATTTCACTGGAGCTTAGATTTTCAAAAAATCTAAAGAAAGTCTATTACTGGGCCCCCAACTAAAGCCACAAGAGCTAAGGGCTAACAAGTAGAACTGGAATAAAACATGTCTGTCTCCAGGCCACTGCTGTTCAGTACAATTGAGGGCCACATATATAATTTATATTTTTGTAGCAGTCAAGTTTTTAAAAAGATGTTTATTTGGCTGCATTGGAGCTTAGTTGCACACACAGGATCTTTAGTTGTCACTTGTCTCATGCAAACTTTTTAGTTGAGGCATGTGGGGTCTAGTTCCCTGACCAGGGATGGAATCCAGGCCCTCTTGCATTGTGAACAGAGTCTTTCCCACTGGACCACCAGCAAAGTTCCCAGTAGTCACATTTTAAAAAGTAAAAACAAACAGTTGGAATTTTCATATTTTTAATGCATTATATTTAAATCAAGATATAAAAAACTGTCAGTGAGGTATTTCACATTCTTCTGTTCATACTAGTATCTCTGACAACACATGTGATTTGTACTTACATCATATCTTAAACGGAATAGCCTCATTTTACGTGTGACAAACGGCTACCCTATTGGATAATGTGGGTTTTAGACCCTTGTGGTTTTCAAGTCCCACTAAACGTTTGGTGAAAAAAAGGGAAATCTTTGGTTAGACTTCCTGAGAATTTACAAGGGCATATTAACATGTTTTAAGAATTTAGAACTTTAATTTCCCCTATTTGACTGCTATTTAGAACTTTAATTTCCCCTATGACTGCTCCCCTGCCCTCCATTAAGCTCTGTGTGACCCTCTGGAATGCGTTCTAAATTCGAAGGAAGGAGAATCAGAGTCTAGTCAGTCTGGGACATTCTTTCTGAAACTTTGGCTGGAGGTTCGGAGTGAACGCTTAGGGACAGAATGGATTGAAAAAACATAGCCTTGGGGAAAATGGAGGCGAAAAGGCCTTTGCTAACATTCCAAGGGTTACTGCCACCTACGTTTCTACTGAGTGACAGCTTTATTAGTGAGTTCCAGGGCCCCAGTTGTCAAAAAAAAAAAAAAAAGAGCTCGTGCTCCCGAAGCCGCGGTCATCAGAGTCCTAGCCTTCAAATTTCTATTCACTCAAGTTATTTCTCGAGCGCCTGCGTACACATTAGCGGGCAGAACAACTTCAAGGCCTCACGCTGAGTTAAACTGAGCCTAGCAGGGCAGCAGAGTCCTAGCGGCGACCCTACGCTCCTCTCTGTTGCTCGCTGTGCCAAGCACCCCTCTTGCATTAGCGCATTCAACAGGCCCCAGTCCCCTGGGAAGCAGGCAGACACTCAACTCTTCAGAAAAGCAAGGAGAGGCTGGGTGACTTGTTACAATTCAGTGACACCGTGCCGAGCCCCGCGCTCGACTGGCACCTGGGGCGAGTGGTGGGCCCGCGCGGGCGCCTCAGGCCTCTCCAAGAGCCTCCACCGACCGGTCTGAGTAGCAGCGCGACCTCGGGCGGCGAGACCTGGGCGACCTCACAATGCACCAGAAGCGACGCCCCTCTCCGGGCCCTGCCGCGCGCAGTCCGGGCCGCATCGGCGACGAGACCAGCCCGACAAAAGGGGACACCCGCTCCCCTCCGCCGCTAAAAGAAGGAACCCCTCACCTTTCTCACCCTGTCCCGCACCCGGACTGCAGCCGCGGAAGGTGGACGGGATCCGGGCGGAAGTTTCCGGGGCGCCAGCCGGAAGTCGCTGGGGCGCAAGCAGGCTATTGAACTACCCTTCCCGTGAGGCTTCGCGGCGCCGTGCGGCTGCTGCGCGCAGGCGCGCGCCCGGCGTGCGTGGCGACGTCACCGGTTCTAGAACGTTGCTGTGGTAGCGCTCGGGCGCCATGTTAGGACGAAGGGGAAGGAGGAGAAGCGCTTAAAGCGGCGGGAGCGGGTGCGGGAGTGGGGTAGGACCCAGGGCTAAGGCAGGCCCCCGCCCCCCTCCCTCCCGCCTCAGTGGATCATGCCCAGGGCGGCAGCGGCGGCGGTTGCGGGGGGGAAGTGACTGGGCGGTGCCGGCGCAGGAGACGATGCCGTTGTAAGTGATTTGTATTCTGTTTTCTCCCGCATGCCGACGGGGCCTTGGGGGGCGTCGGGCGAGGGGGAGGGGTCGCGGGAGTCGGGCCCTCGCCCCGCGGGGGAGGCCGGCAGGACTGGGGCTCTTCCTGTTTCCTCCCTCCCGTTCGCCGCTTCACTTCCCCCTTGTGCTCCGTTCCCGCTTCCCACTACCCCCCCACTCCCTCGCTTTGGCGGCTGTCCGGCCGGGGGCCTTCCCCTTCCGAAAAGGGCCGGAGGAACCTCTTTAACTGGAGTGCTCGAGCTTGGTCCGATAATAGAAAGGAGGCGAGAAAAAAAAAAACAAACCCGGTGGCCAGCGGCCCGGGCGGAAGGCCCTGCTGCTCCTCGCGGGGTCTGCACTCGGGGTTCGGGCTTGGCCCCCCGCCCCCACCCCAGCGCCTGGCGGGCTCATTCTGCTGTTTCTGTTCCCGGCCTACGTCTCCTCACCGTTTCCAAGTTGGCCCACGTCGTGCGCCAGTGTTAACCCACTTCACGTCCCAGCTTGCATGAACACGAGTTTAAAAAACAAAACAAAACCCAGTTTTGAGCGTCGAGCCCCGCTGTTTGAAACCTCTATCCCCTCCACCCGCCCCAATCCCCTCCAGTCTTTCAGTCCCCGGAAAAGGGGCATTTTCCCGGGCGCCCTCATCGAAAGGCCTTGCGTTACGTATTGCTCTCCCGGTTTTGTTTTGATAGGGTCGCCGGAGTTCTTCCTGCTTCCGTCTCTCCATCTGCAGTGATAACTTTTTTTGTTTTTCTGATGGTAGACTTTTTCTTACTGTAGTTTGTCTTCGGCTTTTAATCCCACTAGGCCTACATCTTTTACTTTCTTTGCCTTGTAGAGGTTTTTTTTTTTTTAAGTTTTCTTTTTCTATTTGAAAGACTGGGATGTAATTTGAGAACTCATTGTTGATAGAAAGATTACAGCGTTTTTTCCCTGCGTATATACACAGCAGTGCAGAGGCCTAAATAGTGAGACGGCATTTCTTCCATTTTTGAAGATTCAAGGGTAAGAAACGAAGGGCTGAGGCGTTCTCTTCGTTGTAGCCCCCAAGCATGTAATCGACCCTTGAAGTTTTGCTTCAAGGTAGAAGAGAAATTTCAGAGTTTCTGACACCTATTTTAGCGCCTCAGGTTTTTTTGTTTTTGTTTTTTTTTTTTAAGTAAAATTAACTTTTCTGCAAATATATGTGATTATAGTTTTACAGTTTTATTTATGTACGTATATGTGTCTCTCTTTTCAGGTGAGGCTGTAACTTTGAAACAGGCATTAAACACACCTGTCGTACTTTACACGATATTTTAGAAAGGAATTTCACGCTCCTCCTCACCCACTCCAGTCATTTTGTTAAGAGGCGTATTATTTCTGTAATGAGAATATTTGTTTTAATTAAATATATAGACCTAAAGTCTTGTAATCTGCAAGGCCCCTGTTAATTGATTTCTTCCTTTTATGGAACGATAAAAAGGGTTACTAGGAGAACCGAGTCTTAGGATTTTTGTGGCATTTTTCAATTCAGCAGCTATTAAAGTCAACCTTAATGTTTGCAGTAATGCCACATGACTGTGTTAGCTCACATTTTACCGCTGTTTTTAAAAAGGGACTTCTCTTTCTGTTAATCTATCATGTCAGTATTAAACATTGAACACGAAATGTGTTCTTAAAGTGGTTTATGTCTTTTAGAAATTGACAGTTCTTTTATACCTACTTTTTCCCAACATTGGGGCAGGGAAGTATACATTTCTTTTAAAGACCTAAGTACTTCAGATTTTTGGGAAGTTAGTTCAGATGTTTAAAATGGGAGACACAGTGAAGGCAGCAGATTCCCACACATGGGTATTGCCTTTCTAGTGTGTTTCTTGAAATGTGGACAGATACTCATTAGCTGTCCCTCTTATTTTTAACCCTAAGTGTACTGTAGCTCTTTTGAAATAAACTGCTAAGTCGCTTCAGTTGTGTCCGATTCTGTTGGACCCCAGAGACGGTAGCCCACCAGGCTCCACCGTCCCTGGGGTTCTCCAGGCAAGAACACTGGAGTGGGTTGCCATTTCCTTCTCCAGTGCATAAAAGTGAAAGTGAAATCGCTCAGTCGTGCCCGACTCTTAGCGGCCCCATGGACTGCAGCCTACCAGGCTCCTTTGTCCATGGGGTTTTCCAGGCAAGAGTATTGGAGTGGAGTGCCATTGCCTTCTCCGATTGAAATAAACTGGAAAGGCCAAAGACAGCCAAGTTAAATAGGATCCCTGCCCCCCATTAATTTACTTTGTTTTTCATATTTTGGTGTCATTAATTTTATTTCATGTTTTGAATTGTGATTTGCAAACTGTATTAGTGTTTGACTTCCAGTTACATGTTCAGTATGGCTGTTAAAATTGTATAGGGGGTGGGGTTAAGGTGTAGACCATAGATAAGTTGTCAGAATGGATAAAATCAAAACAGATTATTGAAGTTAAGTCATGAGAAAATCATTAGAAAACATTGTGAACAAGTCTCCCATATATTGTCCCAAAGCATATCTAATTGCACATATAATTTTGAAAAGCTGACATGGTTTAAGAGCCATGGTGATGAAGTTTGCAAGATTTTTGATAGTCTTCAGACCCATTAATACAGGATTTCTCATGTTGGTAGTATTGATATTTTAGGCGAATAATTCTGTCGTGTGTATTGTAGGGTGTCTAACAACATCCCTGACCTCTAGATTTCAGGATTCTCACTCCCCATATTCTGATAATGACAACCAAAAATGTGTCCAAATGTTGCCAGGTGTACCCTGGGGACCAAAATCTTGTTGAGAGCCACTGCACTAATATAAAGTATAATACTGTACGGGGACTATATTCCAATTTCTGCCTTATTCTGTGCTGGTTAGATCTTTATTTATTTTTCAGCTCACTTCTGGCTATCACTGGTAATGAAAAGACTTCAAGGAGAATAAACGTTATCAATGATTTAACATTCATGCCACATTTGTAGGGTATTATTGGAAGAGATATTTAGCAAGAGTTGGCTGGAGACAATAGCTTTCCTTCCAGATACTTGGAGTTGTCACCAAAAACGGGGGAATTGGAGTAGTTTCATGTAGCGATAAGAGCTAGAACTGGGACCGTTTGGTGGAAAGTAATATTGTGTAGCAGTGGTTTTCAGACTGTGACCTGTAGAAGTCTAGACGTCGGGGGTCTTTGATCCTTCGAGAGTACATAAAATCTAAACTATTCACAGTGTTGAGATGTTATATCTTTTTCAGTCTGTTGATATTTGCACCAGTGCTGTAAAAGTGATGGGTGATGATGCTTGTGCTTTAGGAAGAATTGAGGCAGAGGCGCCGTATCCTTCTAGTTGTCGTTATTTCACTATACACATGCACACAGACACACAGTTTGAAAAAAAAGTCCTTGATGATGCAGTAAAAATGTTAATTTTACTAAGACTCTTGACCCTTCAGTTTGTCTTTTAAATAAATTGTGATTAAAAAAAAAAATAAATTGTGATTCAATGGAAAGTACACATTAAGCTGCTAAAAAGAAGGATGGCTGTTTTGTGAAGAGCTCAGCTGGTTGATTTGTGAGCTAAGCTAGTGCTTTTCTTATGGAGTTCTGTTTTTACCTGAAAGAACAAGTGATGAACCATGATGTTCATACTTGATGACTTAGCATTTGCTTGAAAAATGGAGTCTGTCTTTAAGGAAAACAACTGACAATGTAGTCAGTGATAAAATTTGAGCTTTCAAGCAAAACTTAGAATTTTGTAATGCTTGTTTTTGCCATTGTGAACTTGTCAGCCTCCCAATAATTAAAAATATTTCTGATTTGATTGATGGTGATATTAATGAACACTTTAAAAATACTGTGGTTTTTAAAATGTGTCAACATTTGGAAGGCAGGTGTAAGTGCAGGATGGACCAATGGATTTTAATACAAGAATACAAAGGGTTTTTTGCTGTGGTTTCTGCTTTCTTTCATATTGTAACTAGGCTTTAAGAAATTACCACTTGGGGCATTTGGTGTAGTATTAAAGAAGAATATCCACAGTTATTTGAAAAGACTGTTAAAATACCCTTCCTTTCCACTTACAGTGGTGTTAATCCAGGTTTTCTTCCTGTGCATCTACCAAAACAGTTTATCAAAAAGGATTGCATGCAGAAGCAGACATGAGAATCCAGCTGTTTTTTATTAAACCAGAATTAAAGAGACTTGCAAAAATGTAGAATAGTGCTATTCTCACTAAATCTTTTGTTTTAGAAAACAGTTATTAAAAAAATCACTTATGTTGGCATATGATAGATCTCTTGTCACTTAAATGAATTGGCATTTTAAAAAATTTCCGTTGGAATCTCTAATGCAGTAAACAGTGACAGACATAATCCACATAAACATGAGCTTATTTGAGTCTTTATGACTTGTAAAAGAGTCCTAAGACCCAAAAGTTTGAGAAGTGCTGATGTATAGTAACAGCTGACAGCTGTCAGGCTGCTGTTTGCAATGGTGGTGTCAGTGCAGCATCTCTGGTGGGTTTTGAACTGTCTGGAGGAATGGACACACCTGATATAAAGACGTTTTTTGTTGTCAGTGAAAAACAGTGTATTAAGTAATCTTTAAGAAGGGTAACGTCTGAGAGTTTTTGATTATCAGATTTTAAGATTTAGAGGTTTTGTAATGAGCTGCTTAATAATGCTGGTTATGGTTTTGAAATGTGATTGTTGTTTAGTCAGTCGGTTGTGTCGACTCTTGATGACCCCATGGACTGCAGCCTGTCATGCTCCTCTGTCCATGGAATTTCCGAGGCAATAATAATGGAGTGGGTAGCCATTCCCGTCTCCAGAGGATCTTCTTGCACCAGAATCCAGCTTGCATCTCCTGCATTGCAGGTGGATTCTTTACCGCTGAGCCATGGGAAAGCCCATGTGATATTTTACCATAAACATGTTTTCAATTCGTGCTATTTTGATGGAGAAGTTGGGAGGGAAGGTATTGGATCTGGGTAAATTTATAAGCCTATTCACTTTCTACTCTCTGACTGCCCCCCATCACCACTCCCTTAAGCCTTCTAGCTTGAAAACATCTTTTAAAATGTTTTGATTCATCAGAATATTCCATTTCTTGGCAGCTGAACTACTTCAAGTTAACATTACAATTAAATTTCACCTTCAGTTGCTTGTAGCCAAGTTTATAGAAGCTCACTTTAGGCAAAATGAGGCCATTTGGAGTCCCAGCTATTTTTCACTTTTGGGTGGTGGAAGAGGCTTGTCTTTTATTTGGTATGTTCATCGTCCTGATTCTTCAGCAGCTTTTAAATGACTGTACAGTCTCAGTTTCTGACTCATGAAACAGCCCCATTGCAGTTGAGATTCGTTCTTGAATGAATGAATGAATGAATGAATGTGACAGTTGCTCAGTCATGTCTGGTTGTGACCCTATGGACTATATGGTCCGTTGAATTCTCCAGGCCAGAATATTGGAGTGGGTAGCTGTTCCCTTCTCCAGGGGATCTTCCAATTCAGGATCGAACCTAGGTCTCCCGCATTGCAGGCGGATTCTTAACCATCTGAGTCACAAGGGAAGCCCACTAAGTTGTAGATTGGAACCAAATTCGACTCTGGGTTCCATGTTTCATTATCATCCTCGTACTGTAGCATTTCCTGTGTACCTCAACTCAGTTGGCGCCTGTTGATGTGTCTTAAGTATACTTAAGTTTCAAGATCGGGTTCTCAAAAAATATTTGTTTAATCTTTGGATTGCAGGTTTGCAGAATTTTATAGCATTCTGATTTGAAAACTTAAGAATTTGGGGAAGAAGAAAATGTAGAAATTAAAAATAGATAATCTTTATTCCTCTTCTGTTATAGAATTGTCTCAAATTTCTATTCCCTCTATATTTCAGAAACCAGATTCTTGTATTTTACAGTCTTTGTAGTTCTTTGGTTATTAGCATCTAAATTGTATATCCTGGAGTTAATGTGTATAATACTATGATATAATATGTTGTTGAATATTTTTTTCTGATACACTTAAAAAATATTTTTAGATTCTCTAGTTACATTTCCCTCATTTTCAAATTATGCATGACAAATACTGATGCAGGAATGCTGTCATTTGGCCATTTTTGTTGTTCTTACTTCTAGCCCCTTTTAGATGTCAAAGTGACAGTTAGAAGTGCCCTTAGGAAAGAGGGGAAAATACCTGGCCTTTGTTACAGTTGAGTAATGAGTGCTTTTCTCTGTATAATCAACCGTTTATTTCCAAAGTTTGACCTTGGGATTCATCATAATTTGTTCCCCCTGAGGGTGAACTGTTGCTTCATCTGTAGGTGCTCTGATGCTTACTAAATACTGGTTGGATGAGCCACCTGGACTACCTATTTTAAGATTGTAGTTAGGTTCTAACTATATTTAGTACCTCTTACACAGGCTGAAGGTGATATAGCCATTTAGAATAACGTCTTAGCAAATACTGTAAGCTTGACTGTTAAGCTACTAGTAAAATTTAAATGTATTTTAAACTTCTTGTGAAAGAGTAGATTGTATTATTTCTGCTAAGAATTAATATTTAGTGCACATTCAGATATTTTAGAGAGATCCCATATTCTTATTTTGTTCAGTGTCCTTTTATCCTGCTTGAGTGGACACATTATGTTTACGGTTAAGGCCTTTAAACAGCAAGTTATATAATTTATACCTAAAGATTATATATAAAGATATATATATCATGTTATTATGATTTATCTGATTACTTTCAAGGAAGGTAAGCTAAGCTTTCAGTTTTAACTTTACTGACTGAAACTAACAAGAAATGAGTGTTTTCTGTTGATTAATATCTACATTTTGAGGCAATTGGCCCTGTTAATATGATGGGTCTACAGTTCCCATATGAGGTCTCCAAATGTCCCATATGAGGAGGCAGGGATTCATCAGTAGCTTGAGCTTTGTTTAAATTGAGGTGAAAGCCGTTAAATATTAACCATTTCCGAAAACACCGTTGGTGATTTGTTGTCCTTTCGGTTAGTGTGTCATCTGCTGAGACTGCTCTTCTGTTCTCCAGTTGTTTATAGAGCGCACATCTCCTGATCCTTTTCCTTTGGCAGAGCCTTGATTCTTTCTTTCTGTGCTGTTTATTATAAGCTTTTACTTTGCACCCATCTTTTGTTTAAAGATCTGAATCTCTGACCAAATTTGAGATTGTCACTGAGGATAGAGACTATCTTTGTATTCCTGATTTTAGTATTGTCTCTCATACATACTTGGGATCCTAATTCGGTAAGTTTCAGCCTAGTAATATAGTTTTTTGGAAAAAACAAATGAGGAAAAAGTGCTTTTAGGAAAATTGGATTAATGAAGTTTGATAGATAACCTTGAATGCTTTGCCAGTGCTCTAAAGCTGTAAATCATGGTTTGTATTTAATTTTCTAATCACAGAGCATTACACTGAAGAGGGCATCTTAAAGTTTTTATTTCGGTTCTTTAACTGTTTGAATAGGATAAACTACAGAGCCAATAATCGAAATGCTAATTATTGATTTAAATTGAGCAGTTATTTGGTGTCTCTTGCTGTTGGGGAATGATTTCAGGGGTGGGGGGTTTAGCCTCTTTATCATCACAAACTTAATGGTGAATAGTAAGAATTAGATTTTCAACTTCTGTATGATTTCATCAATTAAAAAAAATACTTGAACAAATCAAAACAAAATGTTATAAGATGAAATTATTCCACCAGTCAATTCTGCTTGTTACATTTCTATGCATGTATAGACATAATAGACATAGGTGGTACAGATGGTAAGGAATCTGCCCACAGTGCAGGAGACCCAGGTTAGATCCCTGGATGGGGAAGATCCCCTGGAGAAGGGCATGACAACCCACTCCAGTATTCTTGCCTAGCAGGCCACAGTCCATGGGGTTGCAGAGTCAGACACAACTGAGCCACTGAACAGCAAGATGGATGTAACACACAAATGATTTTTGAAGATACAAGACTGTATGTTATGAAAGATGTCTGGAGGCTTAACTATTACAGTCAGATGCCTGAGGCCATACCCTGACCCAGTGAATTTAGGTCAGCCTTTCCTCTCTTTGGGCTTCCCTGGTGGCTCAGAGGTTAAAGCGTCTGCCTCCAATGCGGGAGAGCCGGGTTTGATCCCTGGGTTGGGAAGATCCCCTGGAGAAGAAAACGGCAACCCACTCCAGTATTGCCTGGAGAATCCCATGGACGGAGAAGCCTGGTAAGCTACAGTCCATGGGGTCGCAGAGAGTCGGACGTGACTGAGCGACTTCACTTTCACTTTCCTCTCTTTAGTTTCTTCATCTGTAAAATGGAGACAGGTAATAGTAGAGTCATTCGAACAGTTGGGAATAATGTGAAGTGCTTGCCACACTGGAATATCCTGAGGTTTCAATAAATACTATTATCATACTTACATTCTGCAACACCTAACATGGTGAGCATCATCCATGCGACTACCTCGTTCTTTTTATGTAGCGTAGATTTAAGTTGTAAGAATGCACCATAATTCGTCAGTCCTATATCATATTAATGGATATTTAGGTGGTTTCCAGTTCGTAGTGCGCTGTGAACAACATTCCAGCGAACAGCCTTGGGTATCTTTTGTACTATTCCTATGAGAAAGGTCAAATTCGAGAATCTGTGGGGTCAAGAGAGGTATTTATTTACAAATACCAAGCATGGTCCCTTTATAAAGGATAATGCTGGAATAGGCACTGCCCATTTCAAGATCATTGTTGCTCTACAGGATTTTGGGCCCATATTTGGCCTGTCTCTCTCGAATCCATTGTATAGGAATGAGCAGTAGAAATTTGTGCTTTCCTGTACACATTTTATGTATTAAAAAGGTAAATTAAAGAGCATCAGTCTGCCAATTTCAGGGCCTTCAGTTTGAGTCCTGGTGTCCTAGTGAGTTGTGTAAGATAGATTGCTAGAGGTGAAATTGCTAGAAATCGCTTTAGAAAAAAATTTGATGACTCCAGATTGCTTTTAAAAATTATATGCCAAGTTCATCTCCTTTGTGATGGATAAGAGTGCTCATTTTCTTATACCATTGCTAATATTAGATGTTTATAAGTCTCTCATTTTTACCAGATATACATCAGCCCTCTTTTTCTCCAATCTGACAGAAAAAAAATGATTGTCTTAATGTGCTTCCTTGATTTGCAATGAAACTTTTTAAAAAGTTGATATAAGAACATATTAAGGATACAGGTTTCCCTCGGTATCCGAAAGTAGAGGGGTCCTATGAAACCTTTTGTAAGCCAAAATGGCATAAAATGAAGAAGCAGCTACCTTACATGCATCTTGCTAACAGATGCACAGAATAAGTTGAAATAAAGCATAGTGGCTCACAGACACCATTAAAAGTTATGGCAGTTTGATAGTGAACACACACATTTTCTGGGAAAGGAGGTTGGTAGTAGTGCCACTCTTGCCGCTCAGGGTGCAGGCTCCCTCTGAAACAGCTTGCAAAACAAATGAGCAGTGTTTTTGCCATTTTTGTAAAAGTGAAAATCCTCCTTGGATTTCATTCAGTTAGTGAAAACAAGTACTAATGCAGGTTTTCATTGGAGTGTTCCTTACTTTCCTCACTTATTTGAAGTGGTCATCAATATACTACATCCATGACTGATCATACTTTGACTGTTTGAAAGTATGGCTACTTAAGTGAAGTCGCTCAGTCGTGTCTGACTCTTCGCAGCCCCAAGGACTGTAGCCCACCACACTCCTCCATCCATGAGATTTTCCAGGCAAGAGTACTGGAGTGAGTTGCCATTTCCTTCTCCACAGGATCTTCCAAACCCAGGGATCAAACCCAGGTCTCCAACATGGTAGGCAGACGCTTTACTGTCTGAGCCACCAGGGAAATCACTTAACTGGTTTACAAATCATAGGAACTTGCAGCATTTGAGTTAGCTTTATATTTATGGCAGTAGAGTGGTTCTTAATGTTTCAGAGTGCAAGTATTGTTTAAACTGGATGCTTAAGCTTTTGAAACAAATCTCTAGCCAAAATAAGCAGCCTATATTCATACTCCAGTTTCACAAAAATGTTGTCATTTCTAAGTACCCTAATTAGATTTAGATCCTAGATAGCCTAGCATGGGGAAGGGAAGGATCTCTGTGTTTGGAAACTGGTCTTCTGTGACATAAATGTGTTACAGTATTTAAATTTTTAGTTTGCCATCCAAAGCAGAGAAGAGCTTTAATGACTCCATAGAGGTACAACTTAATAAAAGTGACACAGCTAATGGCAGAGGTGACATCAGAGCAGCATAACTAGTAGAAGTGAAATCAGGCCTGCTTTCTCTTTATCAGATTGCTTTTGGGTTGAGAGCAGATTTTGTGGACCCAGTTTTGAATGCCTTTATACCAGAAGTCATGTGGTTTTTAAGGAAGCCCTGTTTTAGGAGGGTGATGTTTGGTAGCAGTGTGGATGGTAGACTGGCATAGTCAGGGAATAGAAGGAGTGGGACCAAGAATGCCAAGAGCAGAACAAGTATTGGAATCGAGTTGTTATATAAAATATTGTTGAAGCGTAAAAAACAAGAAAAAAATAAAGGTGGGCATGTGTTATGTGCAAGCTTTGCCTTGGTGTAAATTATTTTAAATATTATAAAGAAAATGCCCCTATGGTATAAGAGAGAACTCTGAAAATATTCAGTATTGTGCTCTCTTCCTCCCTCCTGACCTCCAAAACAGTAGAATGGGGGAAGGAGTGTTGCTGCTGCTGCTAAGTTGCTTCAGTTGTGTCCGACTCTGTGCAGCCCCAGAGATGGAAGCCCACCAGGCTCCCCGTCCCTGGGATTCTCCAGGAAAGGACACTGGAGTGGGTTACCATTTCCTTCTCCAATGCATGAAAGTGAAGTCGCTCAGTCGTGTCCGACTGTTAGCGACCCCGTGGACTGCAGCCCACCAGGCTCCTCCATCCATGGGATTTTCCAGGCAAGAGTACTGGAGTGGGGTGCTATTGCCTTCTCCGGAGGAGTGTTGGGCTGCCCTTTGTAATTTTGTGCATGTGAGCTCACTCACTCAGTCCTGTCCAACTCCTTGTAACCCCGTGGACGAGCCCACCATGGCTCCTCTGCCCTTGGGACTTCTAAGCAAGAATACTGGAGTGGGTTGCCATTTCCTTCTCCAGGGGATCTTCCCGATCCGGGGATCCAACTCTCATCTTCTTCATTGGCAGGCAGATTCTTTACCACTGAGCCACTGGGAGAGCCCTTTGTAATTTTGAAGGGTAGGGCACAATTCATCTCTTGCTCTGATCCAGAAAGGATTAAGATTTAAAAAGGCTTTAGTCATATTTTGAAAGCTGGCAAGATGTTTACATTAAAGGTGGATGAAGAGGATGGATCAGGGCAGAGGTATAAAACTAGAAATTAGGGTACTAAAATAGTTCTTAGAGAAGTACAGTGATTTTTGGATTTTTGCAGAGAACTTGCAGGAGGATGGCCATCAGTTTTGCTGTAAGAATTCAGGCGGTAGCCTAAAGGTAGACACGAATATGTTCATGAGATGAAAGTGAACCAGTTATTCAGGAAAAGCACAAGCATTTTTGATATTTAAATGGAAAGCCAGAAAGAAATTTTAATGGATCACAAATACTCTGGCTCTCTATCTAGTTTTTTTCCTTATTGTTTTATATAATTGTAGAAGTTGAGATTCCCCGGTGGCTCAGACAGTAAAGCGTCTGCCTACAATGTGGGAGACCCGGGTTCGATCCCTGGGTTAGGAAGATCCCCTGGAGAAGGAAATGGCAACCCACTCCAGTACTCTTGCCTAGAAAATTCCTTGGATGGAGAAGCCTGGTGAGCTACAGTCCATGGGATTTTTTTCCTTATTGTTTTATATAATTGTAGAAGTTGTTATTATTTTTTTAATAGTGAAGTATGAAGAAAACTGCATTTGGTAAAAATGTCTCTAAAAAGTGATGGACCATGGACAGGTGGCTCCTATGTTCAAGAATTTGAGGAAGAGCTTTGCATTCTTGGGATTGATAGCTAGCTGTCTGGTGTATGGTTCCAGGAGAAATTCTGTAAGGAGAACTTTTCACACATTATTAGAATGTGTATATTATTTTTGTTAGAAACAAGATAGCAAAAAAGATCCGTAAATTTTGTCCCTCTCCTTAATTTCTAATATTAAAATTAAATGGAAAAATCTGACTTCTGCCATTCAATCATAGCTAATGTTTCTACATTTCAGACATTCAGAGCATCTGGCATCCTAGAATCCCTAGTCTACCTACTTAGGCTAAGCTTAAGCCATTTTTATTGGAGGCATAGGTGTCTTATACCTTTCAGAACATGTATTTATTTCTTTGCTTTCATTTGGTTGTGATTTATTTTTATTTCTTTCATACATGTTCTTGAATTAGTATACATTCTATATATAACTTGTATTAAATATGTACACATATGAGAGGTGATAGATATGTTCTTTTTTGCATTAGATGAGTCAGGTAAATGTGGTTTATCTTCTGTGATGTGACTACATTTTGAATAAACATTTATAGCTGGGGTATGATTTGTTTCCCCATCAGAATGTTAATATGGAAACTAATGTAGACATCAACATCCCCCCCTCCGCCCCCCCCCCCAATTAAAGAAAGCAAACTTGGTGTGAATTTAGAAGTCTGAGCTTACTTGGTGTGAATTTAGAAATCTAAGCCTCTATCCAGTATTTTTGGCAGTATAGTTGAAATAGACAGTGGACTTTCCTAGCATTGTTTTTTTTGTGTGACAATGAAGAACTTGAATATTTGAGAAAGAAAAAAATGAGTCTGCCAAGAAAGCTTAATGCCACAGAGAATGGGCACCCATATTTTGGTGATACTCAAACTCAACTGGTAATGAATTTAGCCCCTTCAGAAAGGAAAAGAGTGCAAATGAACTATTACTTGCTCAAAAAAAAAAATCAGTAGAGGTTTAAGTTAGGAAAATATGAATTCAGTTTATACTTGGCTTGAAAGCTTTTATTGTTTACTTGAACCAAATCTGGCTAGAGTGAACTTTATATTTGTTTTCTTTTCTGGCTCTACTTACATTAAAATCATTTATAAAAAGTGTTTATAATCCTGGGTTGGTCATGAAGGGCTGTAGTTTACTTGGAGAAACTCATATGAAGCAATGAACAATGCACGAGAATTTAATTACGCTAAAATACGTGGTAAGTGTATTTTTTTACACTTAATATGTAATTTATCTGGAATCTATTAGAGCATGGTGGGAAGAAATGGTTGGACAGTTTTGAGGGCTACCTTTTTTATGTCAGTTTTATGGAACCTGAGAATAGCTATTTGTTGACTGACAAAAATATGTATTAACCAAGATACTATAAATGTATTTGCACTTATGTTAGCTTCTATATTTTAATCATATAATGTGAGATATTTAGTCTCTTGACAGTGCTTGGTGCTCACGTGGAGCCCCAGCTCTGTGAATTGACACCATAGTCTTGTATAGTAGTGGAGTTTATATTACAGTTACTAGGAGGAAGTGATCTGATGTAAATTAATTGCTATAAGAGATAAATCTGATTCATATTAATTCAGCAAATGTTACTGTAAAATCTGACTTAAAATTGAGACAGTGCATAACTTGTTCAGGAAGCATAAACTAAATGCTGTACAGCCTATTGACTAATTAGTAAACACTGTGGGTTTCCTGGCATTCTTAGGTATTGTGTTGATATCAGAAGACAGTATAAGACGGGGTCCCACCTAGTATAAACCAGAACCCAGGACAGTAGTGAATGCATAATGGGACTTAGCTGCATAGGATTCCTGCACCTTATTGCTCTAGTAGGCTATTACACTTAAATTTAAATATATATATGTACATATATATATATTTAGAACTTGGAAAGAAATAGAGATGTGTGTGTATATAAAATAAGTTATTTCTTAAAGAACAGAATTTGGGGCAAATAACGGATTGAAATGTTAGCTTTTTCTCCTTACCTGGTTTTGTACATTATTTGACCAGGCAGTTTTTAGTTAATAATTGTGCTGCTTTAGAATCCCTGTCCATTGACTTATAAAGGGAGGGGAACAAAAACAAGAATGGCTTGCACACAAAAAAATTGAGTCAGATTAATTTCCTAAACCATTTAGAACATACTGGACCTTTTCACTAGTTATGTTAAAACCCTGTTGGTTGTAAAAATCTAGAATTTCTCTTAAAACGGAAAAACATTTGACTAATCATTGTTAAAGTGTAAATCTCTTAGCAAAAATACTGTAACAAGTTTAGTGTGAATATAGTTCTCCCCCTCCAAGTTATGTTTCTGTTATTTGCCTCATTATCTATGAATTTTATTCATTGCTAGTCAGATGTTAAGTTCCACTTGGTGAATCTCGTGTTGGTAAAACTTTTTGTATTTATCTCATCTCTTTAGAAATAACAATTTAACAGATTTGGCTTCTTTTCAAGAAGTGAAATTTCTCAAGTTCACTGTATCCTTGATTGCATTTTCTCTAGCAATATATTTGATCGGATATTCATAATTTATTTAGATGTTTAGATAGTAGCTAAGTTAGTAGATAGTAGTAGATAGATAGTAGCTAACCACTCCTTGGAGTGGGAGGAGAACTAAAGTTTTCTTCTTGGTCATTTAGTTTTTGCATTACTTTTTGTTTTAAAACATGTTTTTGGAGTATGGTAGGGAATCAACTATGTTTAGAAATGCATTTTTTCTAGTTATGCTGATTTGTTTCAAATTGTGGAAATTTTTTGGCAGTAATTTTATCCAGTTCTGTTTGCAGTCCAGTTACAACACAGGGATCACAGCAAACACAGCCGCCACAGAAGCACTATGGCATTACTTCTCCCATCAGCTTAGCAGCCCCCAAGGAGACTGACTGCCTACTCACACAGAAGCTAGTTGAGACTCTGAAGCCCTTTGGGGTTTTTGAAGAGGAAGAGGAACTGCAGCGCAGGTCAGTGTGTATATGTTTATGTCTTCTTTTAAGGTACAATTTTTTATTAACATAGTAGGCTAATTTTGAGGAATTCTGTACTGAGAGTCAGAATTTTTCGCCCCATTATATATCTGTTTCAAACAAGAATGATACCTCGAAAAAACTTCCCATCTATATAAAGGTCTGTTTCCTTTATTTTGATTTGCAATAATTTTGGTTAGTAGAAAGAGGAATGCCTTGCTTAGCTAAAAGATTGTCTTGTCCAGTGTAACAGTGCCTACATGTAGCTAACTACTATAAACTGTCTTTCTGATAACTTAAAAACTGGTTAAAATTTAGGAAGCTGCATATTAAAAGTAATCTGGAATAACAAACAACTTGATAACTGATATCCTCTATCAACAGGATTTTAATTTTGGGAAAGTTAAATAACCTGGTAAAAGAGTGGATACGAGAAATCAGTGAAAGCAAGGTAAGGTGACTTAACAGTATAGGAAGAAATTTATCAGCTGAACACAGCAGTTGGCTCATCTATTCTTACTGAGTGAATTTAGAGTCTTTAATGTTTAGAATCTTTTGTTTTAGACTATTGACAGTAGAATTTGGTGTCTAGCTATTTTGAAAACAGGAAAAACTGAATTAAATTCAGACATTTTGGTTGAACACTTCAAAGCTGAAATTCTGTGATTACTTACACATGTCAGAAATATTATTTCCCCCAAAAGGTGCTTTAAAAAATGTATTAAATATATACATTAAATATTCAAGACTCTTGTTACCTTTTAAGGAATTCTACAACAGTGAGCATTCTTAGGCCTTCAGATATTAAACTCAAACTGAATAGTTTATTTAGTTTTTTATAATAACATTCCTTGAGTTTTTAATATTTCATAATAAAGAAATAATACAACTGTTGAATTAATGACTAGGCTTCTGGTAAAGGAAATGTATTCTTAAAAAGTTGTGTAGAAGCCATTTTTTTAAAAATTCCATAAATAGTGGTCGTTTTTCCCGGGTAGTTGAAAATGCGTATTTAGTCTATAATACAGTTGAGAAATTGATGGTAAGAGAACTGGAAATAGAAGAAAACCTGAGGCAAGGTGTCAAGGTGGAAGAAAAGTTAGAATCTTCTGGCTTTAGTCAAATTTACAATATTGTTTTCTTAAAGCACTGTATATATATTTCAAGAACTGGACTAAAACTTTAGCAGCCAGATTTTTCAAAATTGAGGATTCTATGTGTACTACATATTTGTCATTGATAGAGTTTTGGTAAAAATATATTTTGAAAAGAACTTCCTTTTGAGCTAAAGCAAAGGATGTGCATGTTTAAGTATTTTTACTCATTTGTTGAACTTTGTGATTCTTCATTCTTGTGTAGAAAACACAGCTTTGCTTTAATGGCTTTTTATTAGACCTTTAAGTTGAAAACCATAGACAAGGCCAAAACGTAAGATTTATTTAATATGAAACAAGATTTCCAACTCATTGATAGTTTTGTTTCAGTAATTTGAGTACCTTGTTTCATTAACTGATAATTCTTGATATAATTCTTCTTCCTCATTTTCCTGAGGGTACGAAAATTTATTTGGATTAATGAATTAATTTCATTAATTTCATGGGCTTGCCTGGTGGCTCTGCTGGTAAAGAATCCACCTGCAGTGCGGGAGACCTGGGTTTAATCCCTGGGTTGGGAAGATTCTCTGGAGAAGGGAAAGGCTACCCACCCCAGTATTCTGGCCTGGAGAATTCCGTGGACTGTATATAGTCCATGAGGGTCACAAAGAGTTGGACACGACTGAGTGACTTTCACTTGGTGAAATTAATGCTCATTCCTAGTCACATTCGTGTCCTTTTCTCTCTAGGCTGTCAGTAGTAAATTGGTTAGAGAATGGGACTTTAGCAGTTAGCCTTTACGGGTTTGATCTTTCATGTCTCTTTTCCTAGTGGGCATTTCTTCTTTTGTTGGTTTTAAGACTTGATGCAGAATTTCTTCATATTGACACTGTTGATACACTTGAACTACATCGGTCTCTCTTTGGATCCAGTTCCCCAACCCAGGATTGAACCTGTGCCCTTGCAGAATCTAAACCACTGGACGACCAGGGAATTCCTTATATAGTTCTTTTTTAGGGATTATGCTGGAAGATGTTAAAAGCAGCACTCTTCCAATTGAATGCACTGCCCCTGTCTGGTCTCCCCAAACTGTGACAACCAAAAATATCTCCAGTTAAATCAGTAGAGAATTTTTAATGTATTAGTTAGAATTAATTTATAAATATTTGGGGAATTTTATATAAAATTTGAATTTTCACTTAGTTTGATTTATTTGCCATCCTGTTTTCTGACACTTTAAAAAGGTTTTCAATTGAATTGTTTTTCTGTGATATATTAAGAAACAAGAGAGTTCCTGAGCTTGTTACAGTTTGTGTTTAGGGTTTTTGGAGTATGAAGTAATAATTTGTTGTTTTTGGAAGGGTGGTGGGGAAGAGCTGTCTTTTTTATGTTCTCCTACTGAACAAGACTTCACTGAGGAATTAGAAAGTTCAGAGAGACTGACCTAGCACACATGAAGACTTTGTGTGTGTGGCGAGACATTATCCTCCTTATCCCCAGGGGTGGTTAAGTATTCTCCATAGTGTAGTAGTGCCAGGGTCAGGAAGATGAAAATCACCAATAAGTTTCATTTTTCTCAGAATATCCCACTAAACTATTAAATCATCCTACTGAACTATTAAAGAGTAGCATTATTGGCCTTAAAGTCACTCTTGATACAGTAAAATACTGTTATATTCTCACATTGATGATTTATGCAGCACCTTGTCATGATTAAAATACGTGATTGTAATACTGCTTCTGTGGAATCACATGATCTCCTCGATCACTGTCTTCTTTATAGCAGTTTCCAAAAATGTGACAAAATATTAGCACTGATTAAAAGTTGAAAATTGCTTAAATTTCAAGTTAGGTTAATCTGTGAAGGCCTGGTATTTTATAGAGCTTATAGTTTGTTTACCTTGTATATAAATTTGCATGGAAAGTGTTTTGTTTTTTTGTCTAATGTACAGTGTTACTTGAAATAGTTACCTTTGTGCTCCACTGGCAAAATGACTAATTTTTTATTTGCTTCAACAGAATCTTCCACAGTCTGTAATTGAAAATGTTGGTGGGAAAATTTTTACATTTGGATCTTATAGATTAGGAGTACATACAAAAGGTAAATACTGTTTTAATTATCTTGAGAAAGAATACTTTTAAAATTAAAAAAAATTGTAAGCACATGCATCTCAGTTACTTATGGTGTATTGTTATACAACTTAGGTTTGTATGGAAGTACTTCAGGAAGCCTAAATTTGATAAGAAGAATGATATAAAGTGATGCCTTCTATACCTGTACTCTTCAATGTAGTATTGAGTAAAGTAAATTTATGTGTAATAGAATTACCCATATTTTCATTGTTGAATAACCACAAGTGGTTAGTGGCTATCATATTAGAAAGTGCACGTAAAGTACAATTTTTGCCATTGGCGAGTGATTTTGGGCAGTGCTACTCTGTATATCATTTGGTCTTCCTGAAGAATATCAGTTTGGAAATCAGAACAAAAATGAATTAAAATTTTGCAAGGGAAATCTGTGGTTTTCTTTTTCCTTTTTATTACAAAGTCATGAAATATACTTAAGGAAAAAAACAAAAAAAATGTATATCTTCAGTCAGTATCAATCACTAATAATATTTTCTTAATTACATTTGTAGGTTTTTCCCCCTGTTGGGGAGAACATTATTGAGGTCTTTTTTTTTTTTTTTTTAACTGAGCATAGTTAGTAAGCCTTTGGTCTTCATGATCTTATTTATTGTTCAATATTCTTATGTAACAGATAGGAGTCTGAGACTTAAAGAGACAATACAACTTGAACAGTTGCTTCTAGCCATCTCCTGGCAAAGCTAGGATTCTAACTCTGGCAGTCTGAGGCTGTAGTTTTCAACCATTAACCACTAGCCTCTGTTAAAACTTATCTGTCAGGGGACAGTCCCTGGTGGTCCAGTGTTTAAGACTTGGCTTTGCAGTGCAGGGGATGCGGGAGCTAAGATCTCACCTGCATCCTGGCCAAAAAGACCAAAGCATAAGATAGAAACAGTATGGTAACAAATTGAGTAAAGACTTTTGGAAACAGTTATCTGCCAGGCTCCTATTCTCTGCATTGTGGCGTTATTCCTTCTCCCCACCTCCTGCTACTCTGTGCTGGAAGCAGTGCATTTGCTTTGGATGTTTGCTGTGAACTTTACGTTCTTTTCTCCCTTGATGAATACGCCAGATGTCCTGCCTTCAGAGTTAGTGCCTTAGGTATTGAGTTTTTTAGGAAAATGACCATGTTGACCTAATTTCATATTGATCTCCTCTGTTTATGACCCCAGTTACTGGTTTTGATCATCTTTTTTTGTGCTTCCTTATGTACTCAATGCTGGCCTTCTATCAAGTCCTAAATTCATAGCAACCGTCTTACATGGTCTGCCTTTTTGGATTCTTGCCAATGGTGCTTGTTGCAGTTTGTAGGTCCCGTTTAGGTGCAGATAGGAGCCTGGAAGCAGCAGTCATACTGTACAGACAGTAACTGTATGCTTTTTGTTTCCCTGGTGAACATGGCTGTGACTAGTGACACCAAGATACTGGGTGTATTCTTGACTAATTCCTTCTCTTATCATAAAAGTTCCCGTCTGAGTCAGGTTTCTTTGACTCCCAGTTGACCTGGGCCATTGCAAATAGAAGTTGCTTTAGGAAAAAATATATCCCATCAATTAGGGTCATGTTTTTATTATACTGACTGGTAGCTTTTCTTTTTGTTTTTTTTAAGGAAAGGGGTGCAGTTTTAGAGGCTCATTACTGTCAACTGCTGCCATGATAAGGTGCAAAATAATTTTCTTGTAATACTAATTAGTAGTTGGGCTTAATTTTTTTTCTAGGTGCTGATATTGATGCATTGTGTGTTGCACCAAGACATGTTGATCGAAGTGATTTTTTCACCTCATTCTATGATAAGTTGAAATTACAGGAAGAAGTAAAAGATTTAAGAGTACGTAAATGTTCTGGGTGAAAGGGGAGGAGTTAAAAAAGTCAGTTTGGTCAGTTGCATGAGTTTTTTATGGTGTAGCTATCAACTTTATGGAACTCTTGTAATTTGCCAGACCCTTTTAAGCTTAAGATAATACATGCTTGTATTTTTTTCTTTACAGCAGTCTAAAAATCATAAATCTGTAATCTCATGTACAGAGTAGGAAGTGAGGCAAAGAAAATAAACACTAAGCAACTTGGCCATCATCATAATCATAGTAGCAGAGATCAAGGGTTTGAACCAAGGCTTGTCTGATTTAGGATTCTAGTGTCTTAAAGTATTTACTGAGAACCTAGTTTGTGTCAGGCATTATGGTAAATTATATTTAAACAGTTTTAAGTATTGCATTTATTTAAGTGTACTAAAACTAGTATAATTCTAGTGTATGGTTTCAGAGACACTAAACTTATTAATTTTCTCACAGGCTGTTGAAGAGGCATTTGTACCAGTTATCAAACTCTGTTTTGATGGGATAGAGGTAAGGTTCAAATAGACAGTTCTTACTATTGTATTTTTGATAGATGCAGGTTAAAAACTTGATTTATTTAGAGTTTTGTAATTGGTGAGATGGTGTGATATTAATAAGAATTTTTTTAAATGGAAATGGTAACCTGTTCTTTTATAACATTTTTAGTCTTTTTTTAAAAAAAGAGACTTGTGAAACTAGAAGTTAAAATACAGACAGAAATGTACTGACTGTGAAATGCTGCTGCAGAACAGTTTCCTTGATAGGTTTTCCATATGCAGATTCTATGTACTTTTAATCTCACTAAGGCAGTCCATGGGTCACAAAGAGACATGACTGAGCTACTGAACTGAACTGAAAGCAATATAACAGTGTATTTTTGCAAATGGAACTTTTCCTTGACTTTCATTTAAGTGAAATATGTAAGAAGTTGAGAGGAAATCATGGCCTGGTGGTGTGTGTGCTGGAGTGTTTTCTGATAGAGGTGGGTAGCTGAGCTCAGGTTCTTGAGGTGATGGGCCGTTTTCTCTGCTGTCTTCAGCGTGTCATGGCAGCAGCTGCAGCAAGGCTGACAGTGCAGCAGCTCCAGCATTTGTTACGTTACTTCTGCACACATAATGGTGCCGGAGCACCACTGATAGTAATTCTAGTTGTGAAGTTTACAAACTGGAAAGATAATGCTTCACTTTTGAGAAAGTGGTTTTTGTAATTGCCGCATAAGGTGCCTGATATATATGACTAATACGTTGACATAAAATGCTAAATTCGGTAAAGGATTATCAAGTTCAGGCAGTTTTGATTTACTAAAGTGAAAGTCACTCAGTTGTGTCCGACTCTTTGCAACCCCATGGACTCCATGGAATTCTCCAGGCCAGAATACTGGAGTGGGTAGCCTTCCCCTTCTCCAGGGTATCTCCCCGACCCAGGAATCGAACCCAGCTCTCCCTCACTGCAGGCGGATTCTTTACCAGCTGAGCCATACTTACTGTCAATTTATTAAATATAAAAAACAACCTGTAACGTAGGTGATGCCTTGTTTTCCCAAGTTTTTATTTTTTGGTGAAGCCCCGCCTCATTGCGTAAACTTTTCAGAATGGAGACAAACGTCAAATGGTTAGTTGAAATATTTAATGTGTTTGTTACCACTGAGTTGCTTTTTGAGTTTATATTTTTCCCTTCTTTAAGCGTGTAGTCTTTATTGAAAGTGAAAGTCAAGTCGCTCAGTTGTATCCGACTCCTTGCGACCCCATGTCTGTAGCCTATCATGCTCATCTGTCTATGGGGTTTTCCAAGCAAGAGTACTGAAGGGGGTTGCCATTTCCTTCTCCAGAGGATCTTACAGGGATTGAACCTGGGTCTCCCCCATTGTAGGCAGACGCTTTACCGTCTGAGTCACCAGGGAAGTTCGTAGTCTTTATTATTCCTGTCTAAATTGAGGGAGATACTAGATTTTGGTATCTGTATCATTGGAAAATTAGACTATACCAAAAATTTGATCTGTGTAGTTTTTTTCCTGATCTTATAGGTAGGTGCATGTTAAATGACTTTTCACAGTAAGCTCTTAAAAGTATACCTTTTTAAAGTGATCTTATAAAAAGACTTGTTTCTCTAGTAGCAGAGTTTGGAACCATGAAATCATGCTCTCAGGAATAATTACCAAATCTTTGCCAAGTTTTCTTTTGCTTCCACCTTTCCTTGAAAAAAGGAGAAAGAAAAACCAATTTTGTCAGTAGCATTCTATGAATAGACCTCAAAATTAGCCAGTTTTTGTTTCTGTTAGTCAAAACTAAGTTGGAGAAATAGACTGTAATATTATAAATACATAAGTTCATAAATACAAGAAGCTTCCTGACATGTTTATTTGGGCCAGATTTAATCATATTAGCCTTATATTTGGGAAGCTTTCAGCATATAATCAATACACAGTTCACGTATTAATGGATGGAAACTTAAACAGTTAATTAAGTAATCCAGTATGTAACATTTAGCAAGGGTAGTGAATTAAACTTAGTAAGTATGATTAAAATGACAAGTAACTATTTATAAAAGTTCAGTTTAGTATTACCATGCTTTAAGATCTGGTAAAAATACCTATGGTAAGAATTTTGTTTGAACTTTTGGAATTGTCATGTTAACAGCTGATGAAAAGATTCTGGTTTTAAGGAATATTAAGTGTTTTTTTTTTTTTTTAAGAAATGTCTTAAAACTGGTTTGGAAAAGACTAGTACATGCATATGTATAACTGAATAACTTTGCTGTACAGCTGAAACTAATACAACATTGTTAATCAACTATATTCCTGTATAAAATTAAAAGTTCAAAAAACAGTTTGACAGATACGGAGCATTAAACTTTGTTTTTGTTTTAGATTGATATTTTGTTTGCAAGATTAGCACTGCAGACTATTCCAGAAGACTTGGATTTAAGAGATGACAGTCTGCTTAAAAACTTAGATATAAGATGTATAAGAAGTCTTAACGGTATGTAAAAGCCTACTTCCTTTTACATAATAGCAGTTTTGGTCAAATATGAAATGGCTTTCAACTCAGGTTTTGTAATGAAGCTTTTAATAGCCCTATTTATCTGTGAGTCATATAAAATGAGCTCTTTACTTAATAGTTAGACTGCAGTGAGATATTTAGTAATTTGTTGTACTCGTTGATGTCTTGCATTATTATTTCTTTGCTCTCTGGAAACTTTAAATACTGTCTGACATTTGTACTCTGTTGCTAGAGGTTTAGGTCTCACTGTGTAACTGTTTAAATTTTGATCCTGATAACCTTCATAACATTTTCATAACGTTGCTGCACTTGAACACTTACTTTAGCATTGCTTATTACAGTGCTCTTAAAGAACAGTTCTTAGAGAGTTAAGTGGATCATGCTCTATTCAGTGTGTCTGAACTGGAAGACATTTTAATTCTGGGTTGAAGATTTGAGACGAAGCAGAGTACAGTTCAGATTCTTTAGTTTAAGTTAGTGCTTGTAGTGCCTCTTTATTAACATTACTGATTTTACCAAGCAGATTTTTATTTAATTTGACATTAGTCTCAGAAAATTTAAAAGAAATACTCTGATTAAACCTTTGATGATTTATTTTTTTTTTCTTTTTACTCCTGTTAATCAGGTTGCAGGGTAACCGATGAAATTTTACATCTAGTACCAAACATTGACAACTTCAGGTTAACCCTGAGAGCTATCAAACTGTGGGCCAAACGTGAGTTCAGAATTTGTTGGCTAGCTTATTAAACATGTTTAAGCTTTTGTTCAACACTAACCTTTCCTTTTTGCTTTTCCCTATCAACAGGCCACAACATCTATTCCAATATATTAGGTTTCCTCGGTGGTGTTTCCTGGGCTATGCTAGTAGCAAGAACTTGCCAGCTTTATCCAAATGCAATAGCATCAACTCTTGTACATAAATTTTTCTTGGTATTTTCTAAATGGTATGTGTTTAGATTATATTAAAATAAAATTGATTGTAGACACTGAAGTTTAGTCTTATTTCTATGACATTTCTGCAGCTGGTCTCAGATTCAAATTTAAGTTCACGATGTAGCAGTGTAGATAGCCTTGGGGAGATCATGTTGTATATAAAGTGACAAGTCTAATTCTGTTCCTTTAGCCAGCTTTCCCAGGGTAGTAAGGCAGGTCCTGTTTGTACATCCATGCGTAAACCTACTCTCCAAACAAACTGAATTTTAGCTGTAATGTTTGCTAAAATCCAGTGAGTTGATAGGTTGGGATATTAATTACTTTGGATAAAACTTGACACCTCGTTTACTCTTTGAATTCTTCTAAATCTGTAGACTGTTTCTCATGGTTGTTTTGCTTTCAGCTGCCCATTTATCTTTGGTAGAATATTAAAGATATAAATGTTTATATAACTTTTAAGGGTAACTATAAGTGCTTGAAAAGCAATTGATTATCCTTTTGAGATTAATTATTAACTCAGGAAAGGTTTTTTTAAAGCTCTTCCTCATTTAAGCTTGGTCACATTTGTCAACCGTTATATAGGTAGGAAAGATTGCTATTTCATATTAGTTGCTTTGACCCAAAAGGTTAGAGTTCTTGGTTTTTAATCAAATTGATCTGAAAGCTTTGTCTTCCGTATATTTGTGTCAACCTCTACCTTCTCCCTCTAAAATAGTGTTTTAGTAGTTTTATAAAAATTAAGAGTTATTCAGAGACAGTTTATAATTAGAGCTTTGTCACACTTTTCAGAACACACCCTGTAATTTATGGATTTGATAGCATTTAATTATATATAACCAAAATTGGTGAGAAAAATGTCAGAATTTCTCTTAATGCTGCACGTACATAGCAAATAACATTTTTAAGAAACTAATCTTGATACTGTGTGGTGCAGTCCATGGGTTCGCAAAGAGTCAGGCACAACTTACGAATGAACAGCAACAACAATCTTGATACTAAAGGTGCCAACTGTTTTCCAGTTTTTAATCTCTTCTATAAAGACTTGAGTAGCTAACTCACAGGACACAGCTTTAAAACAGTGTGTTCACATCATTACTCATATTCATGTTAATAACCTTTAAGTCATGAGATAGAGATTATAATTATTCATACTCCTTTGCCTGTAATGAATTAAGCTTTTCATCCTGGGTTGTCTTTGGAGCTAGCATAAAGATAGGGTTTTTGTCTTTTCATGGGAGATTCTATCCTGTTCAACATTGAGATGAACACATCAGATTGTCTTGGGGTAGTACTTTTTAATTTGAATAGTGCTTTATCAGTTCTTTGAGAGGTAGAGAAGATGTTTGACTTCAGTCTGAGAAAGCTACCAGGTGGTTGGAGTTAATTTCATAGAAAAAAATTAATCCAAATAGTCTTAATGTCGACAGAGGAGTAAAAAGTTATATATACCAAGAGTGCAAAATGAATGAAGAAGAATCACATTCACAAATGCTGTATGTTTAGCAAAATACGTGTAGATGGTAATATCCAATAGTCTTATCAAGTGCTACAATCTTTTTAAACAGGGAATGGCCAAATCCAGTCCTATTGAAACAGCCTGAAGAATGCAATCTTAATTTGCCTGTATGGGACCCAAGGGTTAGTGTATTATTTTTTCCCCTACAAATTCACACTGTGCAATAACGAGTAGAAGTCATCTGCATAAACTGAGGGAGACTTCCCATTCTGTTACGTATGAGTGGACATGTTCGTATCACATTTTCTTTTTAATCTCAACTAGAATTGTCCTCTGCTGTGAGAAGCATAATTATGTACCTTGGAACCACATTTAATTGTACGTAGTTTATAATATCAAAGTCACTAACAATTTATATATAGAACTACCTTGTAAGTCAAAGTTGTGTGGGCATTTGTGCTTAAAAATAATAAAAGGATACTAAAAATCCCTGTATTTTTTTTTGTTCGATCTAAATATTCTGTTAAAATTGGGTTATTGCAGGAAAACTGTTGCTTAATGTTTAATCATGACAGATAACGTCTAAGCAATATCACTTCAATTACTATGATGTAATTGTAAAAATTGGTCTGGCGAATTCAGATTACAAAAGCATGGTTGGGCTGAAGAGGAGCCTCCATTCTGCTTTTTTGGAAGTTATGACCTTCACTGCTAACTCAGTTTAAATGTTAACAACATGCACTTTATTAATGGATAAAAGAAATTTAGGTTTGTAAGGCTTTCTAGGTTTATAAAGTTCTATTTATCTACACTGTTTATTTTTCATTACAGTATCAAAAATATTTTCAGTTTTAAGCCTTGTTAATGGCATCAGGTTGTGTATTTTCAGGTTTTCCAAACCTCAAGACATTTAATTTGGGAAGGATATGAATTTACAGTTTTTTCTGTCAAAAAAAATGCCACTCTCATCATTAGTTATATGGATTAAGATTAATAGTTATTAAATTGTTTTGTTATCTTTTAAAATTATACCAACATGGACAACGTAGTTGTACCCTGTGTTAATAAGCTTCTACTCCTGATAAGATAAGGGTATATTAAAGACTAAGTTTCCAGCTTGTTTAAAGTTCATTTTACACAGAACATGCTGTAATGTGACATTTCTCAAAAATGTAATTGTGTGTACATCCCTATTTCTGTTGTTGACAAGAGAAAAACTAAACATCAGTAGGTGCCAGTTAGAACCTTTATTTTGCTCAACAGGCTCACTGTTTCTAGTAAGGTCACCAGAGTAGTCATGCCCAAATGATCGAAACAACCCATTAGTTAAGACCAAGTCACAGTTTCTGTAAAGAATTCCTTAAAAAAGTCTTTTTACATGGTTTTTTGTTCTCAACTCCAGCTATGAATGAAATAAAATTTAATCATTGGTTCAGTTTAACAAGGGGTAAAAAGTCCAAGTATCTGTTGACTATGTACTTGAAGAAACTGATTGGCTGTTGTTGTATGTAGGTAAACCCCAGTGATAGGTACCATCTTATGCCTATAATTACACCAGCATACCCACAACAGAACTCCACGTACAATGTGTCCGTTTCAACACGGATGGTCATGGTTGAGGAGTTTAAACAAGGTAAGTGTTTATCCTTATGCTCTCCTTTATACAGGAAGGATTTACATACCATTGTTCACCCAGTAATCGGGTATTTAATTAAATGGAAGAAAGCATTCACCAAAGTGGATTCTGGTGTTATTAATTACAGATTATATTTGAGAATTGAAAAACTCAGTTTAATTTCTTTTAAGCAAATTATTCTTGATTATATATTGGAAGATTTAACATTTAAAGCTGTGTCCTTAGCTGGGCCTTTATGGTTTAGTGCCATACTATTGCCATGTGAAATTTTAAATAATCAGTTTCTCTCCATTGATTGACATGAGAGGCTTTTAGCAGGCTGTATACTTGGAAAAAGCTTTGGGTAGGATTTTGGCCACACTGCCCACTGTTTTGGAATAACCTCTAAACTTCTGAATCCTATGACTATTGCTAATTTGAAGGAGTAGCTATGGTAAATGGTCTTTGAGGGAAGTAGCTTGAACTGGATTATTTAATTTGACACAAGTCAAGGAAATAGAATCAGCTATATGACTGCCAACTTCAAACGCAGATTTGTAAAGTTGTTTTTGTAGTCTAAAGGGGTACTTCATGGGAAGATGTTACTGTCCTTTTACAGGAAATTTTTTTAGAAGGGCAGGAAAGTTTTTATGGAAAAAATTTTTTTTCCCTGGGTAACTCAAGTGCTTCAGTTTTAGGAGAGAGGATTCTATGAGCATGGCATTTTAAAGTAATGGCAATTTTCCAGAAACATGGATCTCAGGTTCTCCAGCTTTTTTTGTTTTTGAAAAGAGTGTACGTATGTAAGAATCTTTATGCTGTAGAGTTTATAGACTAAAATTGCTGTTAAAATTATGATTTTAGGATTATAATGAATGCATGTAGTATATTTAAAAGATCTTTAAAATTCTAGATTCTTAGACTGAAGCATGCAAATATTTTAATATGTTTTTAATTTAGGTCTTGCTATCACAGATGAAATTTTGCTGAGTAAGGCAGAGTGGTCCAAACTTTTTGAAGCTCCAAACTTCTTTCAAAAGTACAAGTATGTATTTTAAGGCATGTCGGACATGTTGCTCTCTTAAGTATTGGTTTTAATGGTAGCATATGTGACATCTCTTGCTAGACTAATGTAGTTTGAATTTTCCTTTAAACATCTATACAAGTTTTCTTCTTGTCACAAAGGGCATACTGTTTCAGAAAACATATTATTATTTTGTCAAGGTATAGTATAGTCCCTACAGTTTTGCTGCTGATGTAACCGAATTTCTGCATTTGTAGCAACATCAGTTCTGAGGATTTGCTAGTCATCACCAAAACTCTAAATCTGTATACCTTGGCAAAGGAGTGAACTGTTAAAATCTATAGTTAATATTCTCTTCTAAGTAATTATTTTCATCCAGTTCTGGAAGCTTATTCTTAAGATTCTCAATAATACAGGCAGAGCTAATAAAATGTCAATACATGCAGTCAGCAAAATGTTTTTAAGTTGTTACAGTACATGATTGGCCTACCATTTCCCCCTACTGTTCATAAAGCCCCTCAAGTATTTCTACAAATATTTTCATGGAATCTCAGTGGGTGTCATATTTTTTACTAATGGTTTTAATATAATGATTTAATACTTCAGTATAGGTTAATAGCCTGATTGTGTTGGTTTTGATGAAAACTGTAAGTTACAATAAATCATACTTTAAAAAAAAAAACGGACTTGCACTTTTATTTGCCCTGAGCTGAAAACTTGCCAAAGTCCCACTTAAAAAAATTTTTTTTCTTTAATGCTTGAAACTTTCCTGACCATTTGATCTTATGTTGGATTGTGTTTTGTAATAATCTAAGCAAGATTGCTTTATGCTATTTCCCCAATTAAAAACAAGAATGATGACCTTCATGATGTCTCTGTGTTTTGTTTCTGTATATTTTGCATGAAAAAGCAATAATGGAGCCAGCTTAATTGTTGTGTTCTGGGAGCACTGCATTGTCAGTAAAAATTTTAAACAGCATAACAGTGAATGTTCTTGCTTACTATTCCCCATAAGTTGTGCTTTTCCATTTGGCGGACAAGTTTGCATCGTTTTTTATTTTAACCACTGTTGAGCGAGTACCTTTGAACATTTAAACTAATAAACATATTTTGATACTTTAAAAACTGGCATGAGAGAGCACATGATTACTTGTAAAGAGAATAAAGAAACTGATCTTGTAGAAGTGTCAGCATCTCTTAATCCCTGAGAATCCAAGATGAAGCTAGATAGATTCTTCTTTTTGTCCCATTTTCTTGTAGGAATGAGAAGTGGGTAGAATGAAGTTCTTCTAAGTACGTACTTAAGTGGTTTCTTTCTCTTTTTTCACTTTAAAAAGATTAGTGTTGAAGCTGAACAAATCTTGATATTGTCATCTATTTAAATTTGTATTACTAGAACTTTGAAGGGTTTTTTTTTTGTGTGTGTGTGTGTGTGTGTTTTGATGCTTGTCTAATCTTTCTTTTAAAACTTAGGTTATCCTTCAAAACCTGTGCCAAAAAGTACATGTAAGGTGGTCTGTTGACTAATTATCTTTACTGAATTCTCTTGAAACAAATTATTTTAGGTTATTAAAAACAACTTGAAACATAGAAATGAGGATGTAGCAACAAAAAGAGGAAATTAGATAATTTCAGCTGTGAGTCCTGGGAAAAAAAGATTTGAAAACATGACAACAAGCAGCTGATTTTACCTATACCAAATTCACTTATGTCTTAACTTTTCTCAAAAATTTTTCCTCTTAAAAAATTTGTAATTGTTATCATTAGACTGAGTATTTCCAGGTTTGAATTTTTCTTTTACTATATTGTATGAAATACCCCATTGAAATGCTTTTTTCTTGTCAAAGTTGGTTAAGCTTATTCAAGTATATCCTGAAAGTGTTTTGTTTGTATAGGATTCTAAGTCATCTGTGGTCTACCTGCCTACCTTTCTTGGAAGGGAGGAAACCAGGAAGGAAATTTTCGCTTGTCTTAGAAAGCTTGTGGAAAAGGGATAACATTGCCTTGTGGAATTTTACAGTCTTAAGAAAATACTTTTCATGTTCTACCGTTAAAGATACTAAAGCCGACATAAGAAACCAGCAGTAAAGTAAATCACTGTTGACATAGGAAGTGTGAAGACTTAATTTCAGATGTTCGGTTTCCTTAGGAAACAAGGAAGGAAAGGTATTAGGGGAGAAAAACTAAATGTTCTCAGGAATAAGACTAATAATTTATCATTTCAAGGAGTCTGTATATATAGAATAATTTAGCCTCAGAATGTGTTAAAAGCTTTAAGAACAGTGAACTCTATAAACCTGAGTTACTTAAAGATGGAATCGCAAAGATTTTTGCCAAAGAGATAAATTAGATTTTCGGTATAATGTCTTGAGTTGTTACCTACCCAGGGAAAATGTTCATGTGATGAAATGGCCAGGAAACCTACCTAAAAAGATGCTTTTGTGGGGATGAATAGTTGTGAGGTAATAACAACTAAATTGTTTTTAAAGAGGTTTTAATTTATTTGTGGTAGATTTTTATTAGGTTTTTCTTTTAATTGAAAACTGATAATCTTTAAATTTGGGGAAAAGTTAATCATTATTGCATTGGCTTCAAAGCCTTGTGAAGCCATTTTAGTACCTTAAGCACAGTCATGACATTGTGAAATAGAGGATAGCATTGTTTTGAAGCAGCAACAAGATTAAATATAGTCTAGATTTAGACCTATTTTTAGTCTCTGTGCTCTGATAGGAAACTTATTAATGGCAGGTTATTTCTATTAAACATAATTACTGTTTTATATCTCCCACTTCATATTTGGTTAAATGTAGCTGAATCAAGAATGTTTAATGTCAGCATACATACTTGTTGGTTGTTTAACACTTTCAACTATATTTAAACAGATGCCTTTATTGTAAACAATGTGCAGAGTAGACCCCTCCCCTGCCCTGGCCCCTTGGATTTCAGTAAGAACCAAAGTTGAACTCTAAGCTTTAGAACTTTAAACTTTGAATTAATTGCCAACGAGATTATGTTCAAGTGAACTTTATATTTTGCCATAAATAGAGAACACTGTGTATCATTTAAGCTTTTGTTAAAGACTCAGATGGTCATTAAGAGCATCTGTTTCACTAGTGTGGTGCTAGAGTGTTTTGGAGATCTGAGTTTTGTCCTAATAGGTGAACCCAGACAACTTTGTCTTCTTGAGTTTTTGTGTGCATGCCTGCTTTTTATACTTTGTCTTCTCCTGTTACAAGTTGTTATACTTTCATTTTTTTCTCCATACCCCTGCCTCCCAGACCTGCCGGCCCCCGCCCCCCGCCCGCCCTTTAAAGATTGTTGTCCATTTTCAAACTCCCAGGAAACTGGAACTCAGGTTACTGAGCTTATTAGGGTTTTGATTGACTTACAAGAGCATTTAGGGCCCTAAGAGAGTTTTCTGTATACGTCAAATGCATGAGCTTTCAGTGCTTTTATGTGACTTTTGACTTCTTTTTATTTGGGCTATCTGTCATGTTCCATATATTTGGTTTGCTCTAAATAATTGCTGAACAAATTAAACTGGTGAAGGAAAGGAAGTCTTGGTCTGTGGAGTTGGACTGCATATTTACTTTTCTCTCTGCATGTGTTCATATTAATGTGCATTATCTCTGTTAACCTTAAGTTTATACATGAAGTTTATTTAAAATTGTGGTCATACTCTGACTTTTCCAACTAGTATCTGAATTCAGTAATGATGTCAGTTTGCTTTCTGAGGTCAAATTTCTGGTGAGAAGTTTGACTTCTGTCACCTCTAAAATGGGTTTTGTAGAAAAGCATATTGGATTGAATTTTTTATTTTTCAGTCTTATGAAGTTGAGTTACACTTTAGTTTTAAAAAGTTTGTTTCAAAAACATTTAAAAATAGATACTTGGTCATGATTGTGTTTTCTGAATTGAAAACTTGATTTTGTGCTAATTTGAATGGAATTGAATTCCACATAGAAATCACATTACTTTGTTAATCTCATGTTAAAGATGTCTGCTTCTTTGTTATTGAAATTCAGTGTTTGAAAAAAATCATGAGGCCTTACTTAAGTATTCAGTTTAATTTTTGCTACCTTTTAATTTGAATTAAAAAGCATAATGTATTGGATACTATTTTTGAAATTACTGATATAATATGTGTATATTTAGTGATCCTGCTTTTGTGGCTAAAGCCTTGGTGCTTTATTTCCATCAAAGCAATTTTGCTTTAATGGGTTATATTTTAGTGAGGTGGCTCTTTAAAGATAAGGCACTCCACTAGAATCATTGAACCAAATTATCAGTGATGTTTAGTCAACGTTTTTGAATTAAGCTGCTTTGGGGGTAATTTTTCGTAAAATTACTTTCTTTTACAGAAGAATTAAACTTGCCTAGTAGTCGCTAAACTTGTGGAATTTAGTCTTTATGATTTTACGTGCAAACTGAAATTGCAGTTCTCTCTTGCTAAATTGATCTGTAACTGTCACGAAGCTTATTACATTATGGTGTTAATATCCAGCACAAAGCACTTAAATGAAATAAATAGCATGTTGTCTTTATCTTCAAAGGCATTATATTGTACTTCTAGCAAGTGCACCAACTGAAAAACAGCGCCTAGAATGGTGAGTATCAGATTAGACTTTACAAAACAAAAACAGTGCTTCAAAACGAATCAGATAGCCCCAGAACACAGTAGGAGACGGAAGTCCTTAAAACATCGTTTCATTTTGTTCATAAATGCAGCTTTACTACTTAAATGGACGTTTTAATGGAAGTATAGAAATTTGGAGATCCATATACAACTTTTTTTTTGTTTGTCTTGTAGAGATCCATGTATTATTTCTTAACTGTATTTAAAGTGCTTTCTTCTAGTTTACTGATTTTTTGTCTGTAAATATTTCTGGGGATGTCTTTTGTAACTTTCCTAGTTTGAAATGTGACTAGATTTGCTTCTCCCTGCGGTTTTTACTTCATTATTTTTGAGCTAGAACATAAGGTTTTAATTTTATCTATGGGAGTTGAGACAGTTGAACTGCCCTTGTATATTTAAGTTATCTTCATATTATAGCTTTATACAAACTTACTTGATTTTGTGCATTTTGTTTTATTTTTTAATTAAAAAATAATTTTCATTAATAATGAGTGACATTTGTTCAGGGTGGGCTTGGTGGAATCAAAAATCCGAATCCTGGTTGGAAGTTTGGAGAAGAATGAGTTTATTACACTGGCTCATGTGAATCCCCAGTCATTTCCAGCACCCAAAGAAAATCCTGACAAGTAAGCAATCCTCTAAAATCTAGATTCCCCATCTTTTCAGCTTTTGCTCATGGAAGTTTTATAGGCAGTTTTTAATAATTCGAGTCACTATTCTTTTGAGCACATCAGGGTCAGACCAGTGAGTTCGGATTCTTCACTTTAGCAATATATTTTCTCCCCTTTTTATAGAGTGGTTTTTAGAATAGCTGCTATATCAAACATCAATCTTTGCTTTTTGATTTTTTTTTTTACAAAGTGAAAATGCTTTGGTTTGACCTTGCAAAAATTTGCTTTGTTGTGGATTCTGGGACATTAAAAACATGTTACTAAAAGCTACCTCACTTTATTTTGAGGATCTTTTATAGGTTAATTTCCAGTTTGATTGTTGCTGTTTTATTAAGTATATGAAATTCTACTTTGCCTATAACCACTTTATTTGGTGGGCAAGGGGAGTTTTAATAGCTTTTTTTTTCAAGGATCAAAAAATATTGGTAAATAGATCACTTAAGTTGGTGGTGTAATAGAATAGCTGTTACTGTTTTTACAGATTAATTTCTTTTGCATTCATGTAAAAGAGTTGCCATTTGAGTTTTTTGTACATTTTTTCTGTTGATGCAATCTTAGTCATTAAAAGACCTATCCATTCAATAGATGTATCATTAAATGTTCAAAAGTAGCTGAATCAACCATTATTCTTGTTACTGCTGTGGTCAGACTTCATGCTACCTTTTCAGTAGAGTTTTAAAAGTTTAAGGAATTATATATTAAGGTCTAGTTAAATTTTTATATCTAGACTAGTTTTGTTTCAGATTTTTCTAAATGTCATTAATTTATGTAACTTTCTTGATCATTGTAACATTTGTAACTTTCTTGATCATATGTAACATTTCTTTGATCATTAAAAACACTGGCTATTAGTACATAGATAATGAAGAGGATATTTGTCATAGGACTCCAGTTTTTTATAAAGCAGTAGAAATACAGAGGGCAGATGTAGAGAAGACAGTTGAGTTTTGATGGAGTTTGGTTTATAACTGAGTTTGCTTGTGTATTTGTATTCTGAGTTTTTCCATGTACATCAGATTGTGAAGCATATTGATAACTGTTTTCATGAAATCCTGATAAATTATTGTGATACTCTTTATTTTACAGGGAAGAATTTCGCACGATGTGGGTGATTGGGTTAGTGTTTAAAAAAACAGAAAACTCTGAAAATCTCAGTGTTGATCTCACCTATGATATTCAGTCTTTCACAGATACAGGTATATTTCTCCTTGGATAATCAAAACATGTACTTGCATATTTGAATTGTCTTCATTTATACCATAGTAGAATTGGTAATAACTTGGGAATTTGTAATTACTTGGGAATATTTTACAGTGATCATCAAAATAACCTTAATATTTTTGGATTAGGTATTAGTTTCAGTAATGTCTAATACGTTAAATAATTTTTTCCTTTTGTGGTATATCTAAAATTAAACAGTTGAATCACTTTAAGTTGCCTATGATTACTTTATGAAATTAGAAATAGCCTGGATATTTGATTCTCTTAAAAGACTTGAGTCTGTGTCTGATTGCCTTAATAGTCCTGAACCTTAGAAAATTTTGAAGCTACACTTTGGTGAAATGAGGTTATTTATCCTGTGAATTATAGACTTAAGTTTTAATTCATGAATGTGCTTAGTCGCTCTATTGTGTCCGACTCTGCGGCCCCATGGACTGTAGCCCTCTAGGCTCTGCCCATGAGGATTCTCTAGGCAGGAATACTGGAGTGGTTGCCATTTCCTTCTCCAGTTCATGAATAGGGATTATGATATGAGTTACATTTTGGATTGACCTGAGATAGAAGGTGGTATGGTTTAACTAAAACCTTACTACTAGAAGTAGTTGGCAGAAGCTAAGGTTCTACAGAAGTAACAAATCATGTAGAGATACTTGGACTAGAAAATTTTTTGTGCATTATACCTTGTTGAGCTGCTTATCACAGTTTGTACTTATGAGCCATCAAGATTTTATAGCATATTGGGGAAAGAAATATTTGGTTGTCCTGTATCTTGAAACGTTTTAATGGAATACTTTGTGGGATTTTCTAACAAAACAAATGTAACATGTTGAAAACTTAAGTTCTTGCCCTTGTCTCCTTTAGCGTTAAATCTTTTTAATCTCAGGTGGGAAATGAGATCTGGCAGCTGTGAATTTACAGTTGCTCAAGTTAGAAATCTTGCAGTCTTTGAATCCTGTTTTCCCCATACTTGGTATTAACCTATTAAAAAAAAAATCTTGTCCCTGTTTTCAGAGTACATTGAGATTCTTGCTACTATTTGCTATTTCTACTGCTTTTACCCAAGCCTCTTACCACTGGTCTTTTGGAGTACTGCCATTGTTGTACTTTTCTTATTCTGCCCTTCATCTTTTCTCAGTCAGCATCCAGATGATAATAAGCTAAATCATGTCTCACCTACTAAAAGCATACCCTTCTCACTCTGAATCAGTCCATATCCTTACTGTGGTTCGCAAGCCTTTATGTGACCTAGTCTTCTCATTATGACTCTGATGTCATTTCTTTGTAATTGTGTACATATATATATATATATATATAAAATTTCTTTATATATGTATATAAAACTTGTAGTAAGTTCAGAATCCTTTATCCCTGTGTCTTGAGGTCAAGAAAGTAATAAAGTAATACTTACAGTGGGGAGCAGCATTCTATAGTCAAAGACAGTAATATTTCTATACAATATTTACATACAGTATAGGTACAAATAGTTCAGCTCAGAATTTGTCTTTGGGGATTTTAGGATTACAGATAAGGGCCTATGGATCTTCTACTTTTCCTTCTCCCCATGGCCTTTTTGTCATTCCTCAGACATCCCAAGCATGCTCACGACCTTTTGTTCTTGGTGTTTGCTCATCCTAGAAAGGATCCCACAAGGTACTCTGTGCTTATTTACCAGCTTTCATGTAGTCTCCACTCACATGTAATCTCTCCCTGCTAAGCTTCCTGTTTTCTTTCCCTGCTCAGTTTTTTCCTCCAAAGCACTTATCACCCATCTGATATGAAATATACATTGCATTTTATTCTGTTTGTTTCTCCACTAGAATGAAGTTTGAGGTTTTTTTGGTTTCTTATTTCCTGCTATATTCCCCATATCAAGAAAATGTGATATTTTCCATTTGGATACCTTCTGACTTTTGATTTATTGCAGTTGTTACATACTTGGTCTAGAATTTTAAATTATATTGCTAGCATAAATAGAATCCCAGGGACGGGGGAGCCTGGTGGGCTGTCGTCTCTGGGGTTGCACAGAGTCGGACAAGACTAAAGTGACTTAGCAGCAGCAGCAGCAGCATAAAGAAGTATGGATTTAAGGAACCTCTCTTCTCCAATTCTGTCACTCCCTGAGGAGTTAACTCTTTTATTACTCCAAGAGTTACTACACTGGAAGAATTAATATATTCTGTTTTCATTCATTATGTATACCTTGTGGTAAAAGACATTTATTAGAGTTTGCTCAGGCAATGAATTATGTCAGATCAGAGATGACATTTTGACCAGATAATTTTACTGATGGGCAGTATTAACGAAGAACGGGTTCCTACTTTAGAATAGCTTCTCATGAATGAGTTTAACTGCCTTTATTAGCATATTTCTTTTGCTTGTAACAATTTCCTAATTTGTATAGTTTATAGGCAAGCAATAAACAGCAAGATGTTTGAGGTGGACATGAAGATTGCTGCAATGCATGTAAAAAGAAAGCAACTCCATCAACTACTACCTAGCCACGTGCTTCAGAAAAAGAAAAAGGTAAATTTAGAAAGTACTTAAAAAGCATTACTAATCAATGTTTTATGTATCCAGCCTATCAGTATTTCAGAATTTAGGCTCAGTCGATAAGTTGTATTTGAAATACAGATCACAGCATTTTGAAAATCTCTTACATGGGGAAATTCCATTATGTGAAACTTCGCTCCTAATCAGTTACTTACACACACTTCCTTCAGACTTCAGATTAGTTGAAGTACCTCACAGCATTATTTTATATATATATTTGTGTTCTCTTTTCAGAAATCTCTTCTTCTTATCAGTTTAACATCACACATTAGTATGTGCTTTCCTTTGAAAAGCAAAGAAAGTTAAATTACATAATATGTAGATCAAGTAAATTATATGACTTTTTAAATGAAAATGATTTTATTTTATAAGAATTACATGTGTATATTATTTAAAAATTAGAAGTTATTATAAGCTGACTGGCAGTGGTAACCAGAGGTAATATTTTGTATTATGTTCTTCTGTTGTTGATGCTTCCTGTTGGATAACTTTTGTTAGCCACGTTTTTCTTATTTGGACTTTAATTATAGTGTACTTATTAAAATTTTAGTGCAGAAATAACATTTTTACTTTAAGTGGTTTCCAAAGTGTCTTATTTTTAAAATGAAATACAGCAGTGAAAATACGTGAGCTCGAGGTACGTATGTTGGGTTAAAAGTACAGATAGTTAAAAGTACAGATATTCATAGGTTTGTAATATATTTTTTAAGATACAATACAAAATAAAAGTATGTATTACAGGATAAGGACTGTTACCTTCTGGATGATGGTTTATTATCTGGGCCTGGGATTGGGAAGAAAGGGAAGAAGTTAACACACAGTTCAAGTTCAGGCTCCACTGCCTCCTAGCTGTGAGACTTGGGCAAATTGTATTATAAATATCATGTTCTTGATTTGCCTTAGAATTGTGGTACTTTTACCTACCTTATTATGTATTTTGTGAGGATAAAATATACCTAAATCTGTAAAATTAGTGCCTGGTACATACTGAATCCTCAGGTTTGTTTCTGTTACCATCACCATCATTATTATTCGTAACATAGAGGTACTATTTTTTTAGGTGTAAAATACATAAAAGTATATTTCATTTTTTAAAATAGCATTACATTAAAGCCTTCATACACGCTTATTTGTTACTCCTCACGAATTATCAAATTAATCTAGAAAGTGACAAAATATATTTCCTATTATTGAGCTTATTATTTTTTTTCATAAAGTTAACAGAATTTATCATTAAATTATTTTATTTTCAAAATAAAAGTTTGTCCCCTGTACCTTGGTATCACATTATTAATGGGTTTAAGCAACTATACTTGCATGTGTGTTGACTGCATACAAAAATATATAACCATTTTATGTGTTTTTAGAAGTGAATGTGCATAATTAGATTATGTTCTTCCATGCTTAGCCATTTTAGTGAAATAGAAATATTTATAAAGGAAGTAATTAGGTTTTCCTGAACCTTTAATTCAGATTAAAAACTAAATTAAAACCTTTAATTCAGATTAAAGACTTCTAAAACTCCTGTTTACATGGCAGTGTTATATTTGAAACAACTAGCTTGTAATTAAAGTAAATTAATTTTTTATTCTATTACTTAAGGTAGTATCTAGATAAAATCTTCTCGGTTATAAAATGTATCATTAGTGATCAGACATTTATTTAGTCCCAAAATTGTATCAAATAGAGTTTAACCACAGTCTCACTGCTGATTTCACCTGTCTCAACATTTTAGTGTATATCTATTTAGACTCTTAGTGCATGTATGTAACCCCAGATCATGTGGTATTTTTTAAGAGGTTTTTAATGATACCTGCTCTTTTGTGACCTGCTTTTTTGGGGTGCTTTCAACTTTGTGACCATTTAGCCAGATTATATTACAAGTACTAAGTGTCTGGTTGGTATTTCTTTGTATGGCTGTAGTATGATTAAATCTCATCTTCCCCATTTGGTCAGTATTGATTTATATACACAAGTGGTATCTCTGAGGCATTCACTCAAAGATTAGGTTATCTTGTCATTTGGGAATTGGAGGAGGTATACATGCGTTGTACACACACACAGGCATACACATACATATGGGGTATGAGTTTTTTTTAATAATGCAAATTACTTCCATTAAAATGTTTCTGTAGGTGAGTGAACACAAACTAAAAGTGTTCTGAAAAAAATGAAGAAATCAATTTGATGTTACAATAGTGCTGATTGCAGAAACAGAAACTTTAAGTTAATTTAAAATCAGCTTTTATCCCAGAGCACTGTTTATAGTGTTTTAGCTTTTGGTTTTCCTGCAATGAGTAACTTGTTTTGAATGCTTTGTTAAGAGTCAGGACCAACATTTGGATTTACATGTGGTCATTAAGTTTTCACGAAATTATTTTCGGTTTTATTTTAACAGGATAGTTTATACTATTAAATATACCATGTTAAAATCCTAAGCTGCAGATAGAGCTTTGGCAATCTCTTGCTTTTTAGAGAGGCTCATACAAATAACTAGGAATAGGCACTGAATTGTACTACTTGATGATTTTTTTTTAAATCAACACATTTTTAATCTTTGTTGTAGAACAATTTGAACTCTACAAACGAAAAATTACTTCTAATCCCACTAGCCAGAGATACTCATTGTTGCTGTCATCTTTTACCGTTGAAGTGTGTGTGTGTTTATAGTCCTCTGACTTAAGTTACTTGCATCTTATTTAAAGTGCTTTTTAATTTGAGGTGTGTCTTACATGGTGTGTATGTTTAATATATCATTCCTCCCCCACCCCCCACCCCCCGAGGAACTGTAGTTAAATTGAGGACCCCAAGAAGTCAGAAAGTATGTGTCCCAAATCTGCCTTTTATATTTTGGCATGACACTTCTGGTTATCCTAACCTTATTGATTTGTGCTTTTCAGTAGAAGTCATTTTAAAGGATGTTCATGTTTCAGAGATCTGGATAACATAAAGGTATAATTGACTAAATACTGTATTAATTGCAGCATTCAACAGAAGGCGTCAAGTTGACACCTCTGAATGACAGCAGCCTCGACTTGTCTATGGACAGTGACAACAGCATGTCTGTGCCTTCACCTACTAGTGCTATGAAGACCAGTCCGTTGAACAGTTCTGGCAGCTCTCAGGGGTAAGGACAAAGGGGAAGGAAGTGGAGTGGCTGTTTGAATAACCAATTTCTTAAGTTGAAATACCTGCTGCCTGTGGTGAACTACATGGTGTGCTGAGAACCACAAAGAGGGACGCAGTCACATTTCTGTCCTGGAGATGCTTAATCATCTACGTAGCAGGGGGTAAATACCTGAAAATACTGGCGATCTTCCAGAGAAGATTTATGTGGGCTTTTTTTAGTGGAAATTTCTTTTGAAGAATTGTCTCTTCAAGAGCATGTAAAGCAGCTTCCCTGATAGCTCAGTTGGTAAAGAATCCCCCTGCAATGCAGGAGACCCTGGTTCAATTCCTGGATTGGGAAGATCCCCTTGGAAAAGGGAACGGCTGCCCACTCCAGTATTTTTGGGCTTCCCTCTAGGCTCAGCTGGTAAAGAATCTGCCTGCAATGCGGGAGACCTGGGTTCGATCCCTGGGTTGGGAAGATCCCCTTGGAGAAGGGAATGGCTGCCCACTCCAGTATTCAGGCCTGGAGAATTCCAGGGGCTGTATAGTCCATGGGGTTGCAAAGAGTCAGACATGACTGAGCATCACAAAGCAGCTAAACATTTTTATCTTGAAGAAAAAACATGGCTGTGGTGGCAAAAATTAGAACAAAAAAGCCATATTTATGTTTTAACTTCTGTAAATCTTCATAGTGTATCATCGCTGATTTTTTTTTAATGGATATACTACTGAATTTTCAAAGGGAGCTGTTTATTGTAGATTCTGGGGGCGCTGCTGGTATTTTAAATTGTGATGGTTACATTGATCGTTTGTTTAGTGAGTTGGTACTTAAACCAGGAACACTTTTCTAAATGCATGTTATATATATATATTTTTGAAAAGAGCAGTTTTAAAAATTGAGTTGGTAAGGTATATTGTGAAATAATAGCCAGCGGCAAAGATGTAGGTTGGGATGAATCTTTGGATTAGCATGAAGTAGAAAATGCCAAGGTGCAATAGATGACGGGGATTTAGTTTTCTTCTCTTTGGCTTTGAATATGTGATGTGTTTTTAGGCCATTCATACATAATCTGAAGTCTTTGGGCATCGGCCTGGTCCTTAAATCTTGCAGTTTTAAAGCAATTCTGCATTTGTATAGCATTAACTTCCAGATTCGTATTTTTAATGGTTTCATCTGGGGTTTTTTTGTTGTTTTTTGAGTGAAGAAGCAAAAATTTTAATAAGAATTTTGGAAGTTGTATAAAAACCTTTGTGTACTTTTGAGTTTTTCACATGTAGGTAAAATAGATCTTTGCTCAACCATTTACTATGTACTGTCCTTTGCTATTTTATTTGCTATTTCAGGTTTTCTCTTGTATCTGTGGTGGTTCTCTTTTATTCTTTTCTGTTTAATCATTAGATGCTTGTGCGTTTTCAGGGCTCTCTCTTAGTCCTTTCTGCCTTCTCTGTATTCGCTTTGAGGGTGTGGCGTCACCCACTCCCTTGACCTCATGTCCTCCCATGTACCAGTGAGCTCAGAACTTTAATAAGCTGACTGCTCTCGCTGCTTGTGCGTGTCTTGTAAGCATCAGAAACCCAGGTCCTCTAGTTTTGCCCACCTTGACATGGTGTTCAGCAGTTGGAGAGTGTAAGTTATAGTGGAGGGAGAGTGAGTAACAGGAGATACAGGGTTTACTTGAGAGAGAAAAGTTAGAGATAGGAGAGTGCAGGAGGGGTGCTTTGAGTTTCCTGAAACAAAGGGTGAGTGGGATCTGGAACTCTGAAGGAGAGATTGGGTTTTGAGATCATTTGTTGTTTTATCTGGGCCACTGGATGGCCTTTCAGGATTTCATGAACCCTTAGGTTTTGCACGTCGAATCTTATTTCTCAGACCATTTCTTGTTTTACAGCTTTTGATGGTATTTTTTTATACCCCAAATCATTTAAGTCAGTTACCCTAAATCAAACAAGAATAGATCTTTTTTTTAGCTCTTCTAATATGGTAGTCATTGGCTATATGTGCCAGTTTAATTAATGTTAAATGAAATCAAACATTCTGTTTCCCATTAGCTGTATTTCACGTGCAGAGTAGCTACCTGTGTATAGTGGTTACCATACTGGTTAGGGTAGATATAGATCATAGTTACAAAAATTCTGTTGAGCAGCACTGTTTTAAAATGTTTCTGTGCTTTTGATTGTTGATTATATTTTGTTAGTTACTGATGTATACATATGTATGAGAAATAAAATGAAAGAATCAATCATTTACTTTAAAAATAACTTCACATATTAGATTTTGTTACTGAGTTTTATTTATGTTTGCTGTTTTTCACTTTTTAATTTTTGTTCCCCATTTTTAGCAGAAACAGTCCTGCTCCAGCTGTAACAGCAGCATCTGTGACCAACATACAGGCTACTGAAGTTTCTGTGCCACAAGTAAATTCCAGTGAAAGCTCAGGGGGTAAGGAGATGCCAGATAAGGAAATACTTACATTATATTTGGTTTTAGCCTTCATTTTGAAAAATGGCTTTGTTTGTTATGTAGTTTGAATTTAGTTTTTTAATACCATTGTTTTTATTTCCCTGTAGAGTTAAAAAGCTTGTAACTTGGTGTTCTGTAATTTAGCGCTTATGTATTTATATACTTACTACTTAGGTACATCGAGTGAAAGCATTCCTCAAACTGCCGCACAACCAGCCATTTCATCACCACCAAAGCCTACGGTCTCCAGAGTTGTTTCCTCAACACGTCTGGTAAACCCACCACCGAGACCTTCAGGAAATGCAGCAGCAAAGATACCTAATCCTATAGTAGGAGTCAAGAGGACATCCTCACCTCATAAAGAAGAGAGCCCCAAGAAAACCAAAACAGAAGAGGTATCTATATTTAGTCAGTCTTGAGAATAACCACCTGGCCCGTTTTGATATCCAGTGGAAGAAAACCTTGTGAGCCCAAATTGAGAAGCAGCAAGGAGGAAAGCTCTCAGATCGTTTTAGGTAGTGCTTCAGTGCTGCAGTTTGCTCTTTTACCCTTTGCCACTCTTTTCAGTAGCTCACTCTTTCTTCTAGCTGTGTTTCTTGTTTAAGTTTCTGTGCCATGTCTAGGCTGTAACACGGCTTAGCATGCGTTTGCATGTCATCTTCACGTATTGCTCTCTCATAGTTGCGTCTTTCACATGTGCCAGTTCTTCAGTAGTCCCTCTGCAGACAGTTTTCTGCTTCTGTACTCTGTATTCCAGGTGGAGTTTTGGAGCTTCTGCACTGTACTTGGTATCAAAGGGTCACTGAGAGGTTCTCAGGGAATTCTTACTGAATGGCTGGCCATAAGTTGCCACATCAGATTAGTTTTGGTACCTTGAATGATTGTGATTATATCCTCCAGCCCTTTAGGAAATTTTCTAATAGTACTTCCACTTTTCACAGTGGTTGGTTTACCTCGTCAAAGTCTCAGTTTTAGGAAAACTGTTAAAAGTGTACATTGATTTTGGTGTTTATCTTAAAATAGAAGTAGCCTTGTAACACACTTTCATTGTTCCCTGGAATCACTCTTACTGTGTTTTCCTGTTTGAGGCATTCACCATTGTCCCAGAGATGACAGCCCAAGACATTTTGTGAAGATTTTTGGCTGATAACTTGTTATTTACGAACCTCCTCGTTAACGTGAAAGTTTCTTTAGAATGGTGGCAAGAAAGGAGGGGTCTTATATAGTGATTTGATTTTTAATGGTGAAAGATTATTGTCTCTAAAAGTGTTATTCCAAGCTTAATCTGAATCCTTTTGGTTTAGATTTTTTGGAAACAGTCACTGTTAACTAAATATGAATAATTTAATGAATTTTGTCACTCTGACAATGCTAAATGAGAATGAAAAATGGGTATAGTATATCATGTTTTGTACCATGTATTCTGAAACAATCTGTCTCTGTAATATCTCAAGGCAAGTTGATTTTCAGCCTCAGTTTTTTAGATTTTGTTGTTTTGATTTTGCTTTTTAAAATACAGGTTTTAGGGCTTCCTCCAAATACACGGAATCAGACTCTCCAAGAATTAGACCTACTCATGTTTTTATTAAAGACCCCAGTTCTACATGATACCATTGTGCAGCAACCTGAGAATATAGTTTTGATGTAATACCACTTTCTGTCTAGTGATGCTTGTTTGGAGTTGTCAGAGCATTTCACAATTCATGTTTCTTTTTGCCTGTAAGGTATACGTAAGCATAACTCTAGATACCTATCATTCTGTTGCTTCATGTTAATGGCCGAATTCCTTTCCCTGTGAGAGTTCCAAAATATGTATCAGCACAATACTTAAAATTTCATTTGTACTTACCTTGGTAGGAAATACTCTTTGTTTCATGTCTAGTTCAGGGAGGCAATAGGAATATAGAATTTTTTAACTTCATACAGAACAATTTAAATATACACACGAGATCATTTAATTTTTAAATAAAAATTCAAATATATACAAGTACCCATCATGCAATTCCAAGTGTAGTGAATTCAGCCAGTCCCTGTACCCTTAATTCTTTTTGCTTTCCATTTCTGCTGTACTTGGATTATTTAGATGCAAAATTCAGGCTTCAGTCACATTATTTCATTAGTATTTTTAAAATCATGTATCTAAAAGGTAATAATTACAGGAAAGAAATATAAGGAAAAAAGCCCACCTTAAAAAAAAATGAACAATCAGATATCTAGTGAGTACTCAAATGCCCATGATTGTGTCATTGATTTTTTTAGTAGTTTTTGTTTATTAAACTCTGTAAGTAAGATCCTTAATTGATTTTTCTTAAGTATCTTTAAAAATACAGGTTCATTGCTGCCCTCTCCTCTGTATAATTTTTTGTTCTATGTATTTTCTCACAGTTTGCATCTTACTTAGGACAGCTTCGTGGAGTTGACTAACAGAAGTAGAATTTTAAGATAATGAATGGATCTTAAAATTTTAGGTTTTCTCATAGACTGATCTCCTTTCCCAGAAGAGGAACTTGAGGTTCAATAACCTTCCCATTTATAAAACTAATGAAAGTCAGAGTAAGGATTAGAACTCAGGCCTAAATGTCATGGTGCTAAAGGTGAAAAAGTCTGTTACAGATGCTTTTATTTTGAAGGTCTCCTACTAGGTGCTTCGTTATTTGTTAATGAGTACTTAGTATTAGAGGTTTGAGTAAACCAGAAACAAACACTGGCCTACTCAGTGATGTACTAACATGTGTACAGATATGTTAGGTATCGTCAGGTAGTTTAGTTTTGCTTTTTGCTTAATTTTTATCATATGCTAAATCTTTTTGGTAGAAATGTAAAATAAATATAGAAAAGGTTTGCCTTATCACCTGAATTCTATGGCTAAATGCTGTTCTGTATGTGTATATATATGTGTGTAGATATGTATATATATAATTTTTAAGTTATGGAAAATTTCAAACATATACGAAATTGTAATGAACAAGTTATGTTTACGTCATTTAAGTGTTAACAGTTAACAACTCAGGGCCAGTCTCATTTCATCTACAAATCTACTCTCTTGCCCATTGTTATGAAGCAAATCCCAAGCATGTTGTTTCAATCATAAATATTTGTGTGATTTTATATTGGTAAATATACTGATAATGTTTGTGTATATGTATGTATACATATATATGTATACACCTATCTTATATTTACTGATAGTAATAATAATTCTATAGTGTCACATAGCCAGTCAGTATTGAAATTTGCCCAGTTGTGACTTAAGTTACTATTTTTTAAGTTTGTATGTTTGCAGTGTACAAATAAAAGTCCTTAAGGGAATTGGTTGATACTGGTGTTAAATCTTTTCTGCTCTGTAAGTTAGCTGTGTTTCTTATGTCTTGTTTTAAAGCCACATTTACAAGTAAATTTTAGTTCTGCCTAGTAAGGAGCGCAGAGAAGTTAGGGTCAAAATTGTTTTTCTTAGGAAAGTGATGTTTATTCCAAGTCACTCACTACGGGAATGAGAAAATACAGCCATTTTTGTTTTCTCATTTCTCCTCTTTACCAAAAATAAGTTGTTTGTTTTAAATAGAATTATAATAAATTAGGGAGGAAAAAAAGACCTGAGAACATTTTTCAGGCTTCCTCCAGGATGTTAAACACTAAGCCAAGGGGATTTTGTGGTTAAATTAAGTTTGGGAAAATTAAAAAGAGACAGTCTTCCTATAGCTTCTCAGAACCTTTTATGTACTAATATATATGAATCTCCCAAAAAGGAGGTGATAGTATTCCAAGTTCCTATGTTTGATCAATGAGCTCTTTTTTTCTCTTCCTTACAAAAAAAGGATTCTATGAACTCCATAGTTTGGGGAATTTACTTCTGTCGATGACTGATTAACAATGACAGTGTTCCTCATGTTCTTTTTAAAGCTGAATCTGTTAACATAAAAAAAAAATTTAAGCAAACCAGCAATCTGTTTTAAGGACATACTTGATCTTATAGGTTAATTATTTTATACTTTAAAAACTTTTATAAATCATTGGCAAAAAGCAATCTAAATTTTCGTTTTAGAGAATAAAGCTTTTCTTTTTTAAAAACAGGATGAAACAAGTGAAGATGCTAACTGTCTTGCTTTGAGTGGACATGATAAAACAGAAACAAAGGTATACTAATTTAGCCTCAGAATTCATATTCAGTTACTAGTACAGAAGATGTGATGGAAGCGTCTTTAGAGCACGGCACTGCATTTTGTTCTACAGGGTTTAGGTTGTTTTCAGTATTGTGTTTAGAGATGTGTTTGTTCCTTTTTAATACTCATTTATGGCATTGGAATTGAATTTCTCAAGTACATGAAGTCCTCCTAGAGGTGGGGGTATCTGGTGGGCACTAAATGGAATAGCATAGTGAGATGTTCCTGCCTGTAATGGAATTTGTATTTAAGTAGAGAAGATAAGAGATAGATGTGGTTGATTACATTAAAATGAAAGCAGTTGATGGTGATGAGAGGCAAGACTACAGAAATAATAAAGACATCACAGAAGGGAGAACAGAGTATTTGGAGTGATCCTTGAAGGATTCATAGGGTTTGGGGTAGTATAAGATGAGAAGGTCATCTCACTCTTGAGGTGAGAGTGTGGTATATTTACAGAGCCAGTTTTTGGCACACAGCTCTGGCTAGAACCTGGGGTTCCGGGGGCTTGAATCAAGGTAGACGGGATGGGAAAGATTGGTGTAGCCAAGTATTAGATTTTGAATATAATTTTTTTCAGAAATTGAAGCGTACTGAAGGCTTTTAACTTTATTCTCCTTGTAGAAAAATTGCAAATCTTCCTCCTTACCCGCAAATTATCTAGATCGATAGGTTAGCAAATATTATTTTGGTGTCTATAGGTTTTGTTTGTGCCTACATACACCAGTGCCTTCTGCTTTCAAATCTTTACTCACTCTGTAAAGCAAGAAAAATAGTTATGCCATTGAGTCATCTGTAGATATTACTTATAGCTGCATTGAATGCTATTTTAAGGCTGTTAAACCCTATTTTATTCAACTAGTTGCCTATTAGCAATTATTTCTGTTAAAAAAGGGAAATTGCCCTTTGCTACAGTGTTGACTGTAGCTAAATACCTACCATCCATTTATGTTTATTTTATTAGGATAAATTAATGAAAGAGCAATTACTGGGACAAACAGGTGTTTTTAAAAGTTAATATGTGTTGCTAAGGTATGCTTCAGAGAGACTGCACTCCTCCATTGCTACTACACTATTTACCGTTTTCAGTGTCATAGGAGAAATTTGGTATTTTGTAGTTTTATTATTGTATATATTTTATAGATATTCACATTTTTGTATGTTTATTTTCACTTAAGTGTACGTATCTGTTATTTTTTGTGCATTGCTTTGAAAAAGGCTAGGGCAGTGGAATGACACAGTTCACCCTGTATTTTCTGGTGATTTTCAGAGTAGAATCAGTGCATTGGTTATCTAGAAGGGGAATAGAAACCAAAAGGAAGGAGGACTGTTTTAGAGACATTTTCTTCTTTTAATTAAAGGCCTGAGAACAGTTTTTGTGCTTCTCGGTAATTTAATAATACTGAATTGGTTTTATTTTTTTTCACATAGCTTAACCTGAGCTTGGGTTTATACTCTGTTAATTATTGTCCAGGCAGCATTTCATAATATGCATATATGTGTCTTTAATTAGTGCTTGTTTAAAATGTCCAAGTTGAAGTTAGTTGGAAAGTCATGAGATATTTTGACCATGCCTTATAAAGTTTAAGTAGGCAAATAGAAATTCATGTGTTATCTGAAATCGTTAAATAACCTACGAGGTTTGTTTTTTTCTTTTGATGATTAACCATTTGATGTGATAGATGGTTTTGTAATGTAGTCACATCTTTCTCTTGATCCCTCCTGTCTTCCAATTTGTCTTTTTTATTAACCACCAAACCCAGTTATGTTTTTTTTATCATTTTTTTAAGTCTCTTTCCTCCCCCGTCCTCTTTGTCTCACAGGAACAACTTGATACAGAGACAAGTACAACTCAATCAGAAACCATTCAGACAGCGACTTCTCTGTTGGCCTCTCAGGTACTAAGTGCAAAAAGCAAGGGGAATTTTATAAATGTTGTTAAGATAAGTGTCGTATAATTAATTAAAGTGAGTACATCAGAAGTTTATTTATATTTTTGAAAGTAAGTGCTCACCTACAAATATATTTATAGTATTCAGAGGTGGAGCACTGGTTGTGATGAAACCGTTGTTTTGCACAGTCAGGATGCTAACTCATCCCCTTTTTATATTATTTGACATTGCAGATCATTTAAATCCTCACTGCATAATATGCAGTCTTCACCTGGAGGTTTTGTTATAAATCAGAGAGTGAACTTTAAATTAGAACTTAAAATCCTTCTTCATAGATTGCTTTTAAAATGTTTTATTTTCAAAATGTGTTTCTGCTTCACTCTTCACTTCTGCTTTTCAGTTATTTATTTAGTGTAATCCATAGTTCTTTAAAGCTATTTTTTCATTTGTCCTAGAAATTCTACTGTGATGGTCCCTTGCGTACAGTAGACACTTGGACTCTTTTCATTAATTTGTGAACCTTCGTTTTGTTTGTGAAATAATTGTTTTCTTCTCAAATCCTTTCAAATTGAATATACTCCAAAGTCTAGGTCAGGCTCTGACATCAAGTAAATACTTGCTTTAAGTAGACATTAAACTGGTTAACCTCCACAAAGCTGCTGCCCAGTGGTGCTGCGGGACTGGCAGGACAGTCGGACTGTGCTGCTTTGTGGCTCAGTTATTTCAACGTGAGAATTTTAAGATGAGTTTTTGCTGGCTGTTAACCTTCGTAGTTCCTCTTGATATAAATGCTATGATTACTTTCTGAAATGTTTTATTTTCATAACCTTTAGCTAATAAAAATTTTGTGGGGTGGAGTGGAGTAATTCCAACATTAGGAAGAGTTGTACTTGATACTGATACACAGACAAACTTATTTATCAAAATTCAGTTTTGTGATTGTGACTGCATGCCTTTTGGTTAGCCACATTAATCTCTAGGGAACTATTTTCATAGTTTGTTTTGTTGACTTCATCCCTCTAGTGATTCATACCCTTGGGTGTTTGCCTTTTAGATGTTTTTATAAGGAATTAGAATTTTCTTTCTAATGAAAAGATCCCTAGAACCATTGAGAGAAAAATCACCGTTTTATATATATAATATAAAAAGTTATGTTGATTAAAAAAAATTTTTTTTATCTCTTTATTTGGTGATAGAAGGGAGGTATTAATATTGTGACTGTGTCTAACAATGAATCTTTGAGATTAACTTGAAATATTTACAGATGAAATGATAGGATCTCTGGGATTTGCTTCAGAATAATCTGGGAGTAAAGGTGGGAGAACAGTGGATTGGCTTTGAAGTCGGTGATGAATACACGGGCATTCGTGATATAAGGCTCTGCTTCTGTGTATGTTTGGAATTTTCCATAATTAAACAGTTAAAAATGCCATCTTGTTTTTTTTGTTGTTGTTAAAAAAGGCTTTGTGAGTAATTGTTTTTAACATAATAAAGCCGCCCGAAATTTTGAATAAATCAAATTGTTGCTCAGTTGTGTAGATTTAAATTTTAATTGACAGAGTCAGAAAATAATACATTCACTGGTAACTGCTACTGCTGCTCCTGTGTGTACAGTGAACTTTAAGTATTCTCCCACATGGTGGTGCTCCAGTGCCAGTTAATGTGACTGTTAGTGCTCTAACTGAACATGAACTTAATAAGTGTATGATAGGTTATTGTTTGGAAGACTGTGTTTATTAAAGCTGTTTTTGAACTTAGTTTTTGTATATTGCTTAAAATGTTATCAAAATATTGCTCCTTATTTGAAAATTTCTACAAGTATTAAAACAATTCTGTAGTAATAGTCATTTTTTTTGGTGCTCCATTTTAACAACATTTTAGAGTGTTTTTAAGATTTTAATTCTTATGAGAAGGCCCTCTCCATTTCTTAGGAAGTAAAGCAGTGAAAAATCAATCCCACTGATAAGTTACAGCACTTTGAACAATGTTGTGTTCTTTGCTTTTATTCTCAGAAAACATCCAGTACAGACCTTTCTGATATCCCTGCTCTCCCTGCAAACCCTATTCCTGTTATCAAGAATTCAATAAAACTGAGATTGAATCGGTAAAAACAACCTCAGGGGTCCAGAAACAATGTCTGCCAACTCAACCTGTTGTCTTCAAATGCTAAAAAAGGAGAACGGAGGGTGCAAGACTAGACATGACTGAAAGTGGATTGAGGGTTTTTTTGTGACCTCCCTTACTGGGCTAATCAGCACTTGATCGGAAGTCCAGGTTAGTATGTGAAGCCAGGAGTACTATTATTATTGTGTTAGCAACAGTTGCATTAACTATTTCAAAAAATTACTGCCTTTAAAAAAAAAAACCTCCAGCTCTGTTTGTATTCATAATCGACATCTGGACTGGGCTTATGTTTGCTGCATTGTTTGGAAAATTTGCAATACAAACTGGCATAAGAATTCTTTATTCTGATGATGCACTTTTATGTATTTTTTATTATTATTATTAGAAAGTAGAAATAATTTTAGATTTTCAGCTTGATGGATTTTCATTTTTTCCTGAAGAATTTCCTTTACCATTAGTCTTCAAATTGGATGCCGTTGCGCAGTGATGTACTGTTATGCTTCAGAGAAAGGATAAGAGTACATCTAGGTCAGTCCCTCTGAGGTAGCTGTAACCTTTAAAAATGAAATGTCAACACTAGGGTATATATTTGACATTGAAAGAAAAATTAGGAAATACTTCGTTTTGATGGGGTCATGATTAAGAAATGATATTGGTTTTTATTTATAGAATTGTTTAGAGTGCATACAAATCAGCGATCAGCCAGCGAATATTTTTCTTTGAGCTTGTTAAAGCTCCATATTCTTTTGCCTTCAATCTGTTGTCTTTGAAACCAAGCTTTTTGCTCCCTCCCTCTTCTTCCGTCCCCCCACCCCTTTTGCTTGTATGTGTAAGGTAGGACTTCTTTCATAAAAAAAACAAAATGCCAGTATTTTCTTAAGCCATGATGTGTAACCAGTGACTCTGTGGCTATATGGCACAGAACACTAAATTTTGGTCCCATGGCTGAAACTTTAGGGTGACTAAAAATAATGCCTGTGAAACATGACATCTATCTTGGATGGCCGTTTGATCTCTAAATATGAGGAATTTTGTACACTCCACAGAACTCCTGTCTATAGCAGAGTTGATTTTCAATATTAAATGTGGGCAAAAACACATTTTCTCCAAGAATTTTAAACTAATTTTTATTTTTAAATGGTTGACCAAAACTTGTCAGTAAATTTTACATGTAGAAACACTTAAAAATCATTTCTAGCAAGCACTTGACATCTAGTCAGCTCTCTACTCCTTTTTTCCATTTTGTTTTATCCTATCAGTAAATAATTCCTCATAATTAAGCAGCAGAGCATTCATCTTTACAAATATATGAGGAAGCCAGATGTTGATAAACTTATTCTTTCTTAATCTGGACAAAGTAAACCTAACATTTTTCTGGTGAGCATGTTTTATGAATCCTCCATTGTGCTCCATTCTATCACATGTGCATTTTTCATGCTAAACTGCAATTACTTAAACTCTTCCCCGTTCCCTCTAAATTAATTTTCCAAAGTTGGAGTCTAGTCTTTTCCCCCTTAGGCTATGCATTAATTGAGGCTTTCTTTTCACCATACTTTGTAATGTCTAGTATGCAGTATTTCTACTTCCCACATCTTTGCTCTGCACAGTCACCTTGCCCTTCCTTCCACCACCGAAGAAGATAAGATGATCAGACTAACAGGTGAAGTCTACAAGGTGTCTGTGTGTTTTGTGTAGCTTCAGAGTTAGATCGAAATTGCCAGGCACAGATTTAGTCTTGTCATTTTGTTTACACATTGGGGAAAAAGAATTCAGTTTATTAAACGTTTCATGTAACTGCACCCAAGTTTTGCCAAGCTGGGAACTTGGACCTTTTCTGTGTAGTGACTTTTTAATTCTAGTTTTCATAACCTGGAGATCAGACTGTTGCTTTCGCATGATGTACGTAGTGTCTCATGACTGGAGTTTGCTTTGTTTTATAGTATCTGTACTCCTTGTATTTTTCAAGAGCTATTTTGTAAACAGATGATGTATTTCTCCATTGAAAACACAATAAAAAAAAAAAAAACAGCACAATCCCACAGTTGGCTGGTTTCTTTTGACTGACTTTTTTTGTTTTTTTCAGTGATACCGTTATTGCTACTTGTAAGTTATAGTATAGCTCTAAGTGAAGATTTGCTGAAGAATTTACTTTTGTTACTTTCAGGAAAGCTCTATATCTGATTAATTTTTGCCATTAGTAGCAGCCTAATAATAATAATTGATACCTCACATAGTCAGGTATTTGTTTTTCATATAATTGATCATTAGGGAGGAAAACATTGAATATAATACTTGATAATTAATTTTCAGCTGACCCATCCTCCAAAATACTTGCTCTGTTTGTATAGACACCGTCTCTTTTCTTTGTATTTATTCCATGTAGATAGCAGTGTACGTACTGCTGCTGTGCTTCCTTTCAAAGCTGGTGGTTTTCAAAGCATTTGGTGCTTTATCTCTAATGTCAGCAGGTGGCACTGTTGTTTTTCAGTGAATTTAGGATCCTGCGTTTCTCATTTTATTAAACGCAGATCAGATTCTACTTTTCTTAAATCTTTAAATGGTCAACAAGGCATACATAATTTACGGATTCGGAATGAGCTTTGTGTGCATGTGATGGTCAGCTTTTGGGTATGGTTATCTTAGGTGCTTTGGGTGGAGGGATTGACACCCTTACGGTAAATTATTTCAGGGGATGTGCAGTTGTGCATATTGTCATCCCTGAAACTCCAGATTCTAATACCTTTACTATATGTAAAAATAATACATGATCGCAGTGTGGAATAACCTTTTATTAAGGAACATTTAACTTTTGGGACTATTTAGTAAAAGAGAAACTTGTTAAAAACTACCCTTGACTCCATTGTTAACACCTGCAGAATAGAGCTTACCACACCTACTGTGATAAGACGCCAACGGGGAACTGGATATCGCAACCTTGGGAGTTTTGTCACCACATAGCCTTTTGACATTTCATGCATCTTGCTGAATTAGTAAAATGATAATTGAAAATGTGTTTTGTGGTTCTGGATATATTCTGGAGTAAAGTGTGTATTTTTCTAATTAATACCTCTGTTTTTTTTCTCCACACAGAAAAATGTTTTAGAGCTCTGCATAGTATTTATTCTGGCTGCACTCAAGGTGGCAATAAATGATCAGCAGCTCCAAGTAGTAATTGATATATGAAAGGATAAATCATTAATATACACAAACTTGTAGACCGAGCCCTGGAAATACTAACTGTTCGTGCACTTCAGTGCACTTAAGCAGAAAGATAAACTGTTTACCTAAAAAGGCATTGAACAGTCCTTTGGATATACTTTGGCCTATTTTAAAATAAAAGAATAGTACAAGGAAAATTAATTGCTTTTTACCCTGAATTGTATGTTTTGCTTTTTTAAAAAAAATTCTTCACTTTATTTCTTTTCTGTTAGCTTTTCTTCAAGCCAAAATCACACATGGATGCTGTCTCAATTGCAGACCTGAACTTGGTGGGGGCGGGGGTGGGGAATTGTGTGTTGTGTAATAAACATGACCTTCAGTCATAGAGAGACAAGTGGTCTGTTTAATTATGTGTAATATGTTTCTCATTTGTAAAATCAATTTATTCATCCTTACTCCGTACTTGTCAGTTTGAAAATTCTTGTGACATTTTATGTAGGTTTTGGCACCAAGAACGATGGCATCAGTAGTTCTGAGCCATGTATTGCAGAAGTGATTCTATGTACTTAATTCTAGACATGATTTCAAATACTTGGAAAGTCATTTCAACTTCAGCTTTTCTTCCTTAGAGACATGCTTTTGTCTTAATGTTCTGGGAAATTCATTGCAGCTGATCAAACCATACACATTTGCTGAACGGGGTGGAATTTTAAGTAACATTGTTCCTTTCCCAGTCCTGTCTCACTTCATAGGACTTTGCTTGAAAGGGTAGAGTTGCGGTTGTCCACAAGTTCCTGTTTCAGAAAGCTCACATTTGTGTGATAGGTTGTGACTGTAATTGTACTTTGGTCATCTTTTTAAATGCTTCATGTTTTCAGATAGCTGCAAACCACATTTACAATGGGCACAGTTTTGTTTAGAGTTTATCGAGTTTAGCCACCTAATACTTAAAATGTTGATGTTGAAAATAATCATACTTTACAATAATGTAAATAAGGCCATGCAGTCACTTTTTTCCTGTTTCAGATCTCTTCAGATTTCACTAATAGGTGAAATGAAGAACAGAGCAGTTGGTGTGTGTGCTCCAATCAAAGCTTTGTAGTTTTTACTATGATATTCCCAAGGTACAAGATAATGCCTTATCGAAAATAGTTTCCTCCTTGCCACCCAGCTTAGAGTTTTTGTTTACACGTGTTATTTTTATTTTTTAGTGGGAAGAATGGATTTATGTTAAATCTTTCAAAGTCCTTAATGGGTCCCAGAATTGACCAGGGAAAGAGTTTGTTGGTTTTGTTTCAACTTTACAGAATAAACAGTTCTAGAAGCCCCAGAGCTGATTGACCCTGGCCTTGAACTTAACACTCAGGTCCTTTTCTACCTGAGCACAGACATCACAGCCCTAAGACAGTTTACCTAAGACACACTATAGCAAAATGCATTATTTAGAACAGTGTAAATTCAGTTGTAGTATCAGAATCTTAAAAACATAAAAATTTGTTTTACTTATAGATGTAGAATATTCTTCAAACAATTGTGTCAATAGATTGAAATATAAAACAGATTAAAAGGGAATTAAAGGTAAATCCTGATCTGTTAAGTCATGGGCTGAGTGGTATAATTAATAGTTCCAGTGATGAAGTATCACTAATCTAAGTACCATGCATCTCAATATTTAGAACTACCAAACATTATACTCAGTTTATAGTTAACTTGGGTGTTTTAAATTTCATATTAGTCATGTGATTATGACCCAATTTTTAAAATGTATATATAAAGTCTCTACAAATAAGCTGTTTAGGAATGCTTCCATTAATTAAAGCTATTTTTTTGATTCAACAGATTTCAGTCCCAAAATATGTATTTTAAGTTCAAAAATGTCAGTTTTATGAGTTTCATTCAGGTCATTGCAGACATTTGTCTCAGCCCTGTATGTTTTCTAATCATGATATATAAGGGGTTATCAATTTTATGGATAGGCAGAATAACAAAGTTATCTGTGGGAAGTAAAGTGATCTTGTATCACTACTGTGCCCCATTTCAGTCCCTGTACACAAACGTGGATGTTGAGTAGGTTGTTTTCAGGATTTTAGACATAAGAAAGTGGGTAGATGTATTTTAATATAATAACGTAAAATATCCCAACTTTGTGCTTATTCCTTGTGGATGCTGTCTTTCTCTTGGCACAACACCCTCCTTACAAACTTTCACACTGTGTGGTGCCTGGTGCTATGTGATTTCCAGAAATCTGGCATGAAAACTGGTCCTTGTTTGCGTTTTCTGACTGCAGTGGAGCTGTTAATAAAGAGATTGATGATAAAGTTGTCGAGAAGAGACAGTTGGGCAGAACTACTCCCCATGAGTGACAGAGGGCATGATCTGCCTTCACAGCCAAGAAAGCTGCCCCCAGCGGCGAGCCGACCGTGCCTGGACCCTGTGCCAAGACTATTAGAAGGAGCGTTAGCGTACTACTAGGTTACCGCAGCTCTTTAATTCAGACTTGGTCTCACATTTCCATTTTTAATCTATGTTTATGGCATGTTCAGGACAAATATATTTGTGAATGTGACACACTTCCCGACTGTAAAATAATTATCTTTGCAAACTCTTAAAAGCACTCATAATTCATTCTAATCTGATTTAGTAAAATTAGGTTTTATTTATAAAATATTAAGGTTCTTACAGAAAGCCTAAGTCCTTGAAGTCTTAAGGGAGTCAGGTCTCTGACGGTTTTGAGAATAAGCACTGGCTGCTTGTTCAGTTAAGTATCGGTTATAGGATGTTAAGTATCTTGGTCATAGTGATTATAATTGTATATATTTTTCATCTATCACTCCTAATAAGCTTGAGTGAGTGGTATTTGGTTATGCTGTTCTGTTTTGTGTGGTCTCCTTGAGAGTCAATGAGGATTTTTGTCACTCTATAACACTCCTTTAAAGATAGAGATTCTGCTGATGATTTATTTTTTAAATCATCCTAGGTCACATGTCTTCTGTTTTAGTTTTCCTGAATATGTGACTATTTTGGACAGACTTCTCTTCTGTATTGTTGTGGCCTTTGTCTTGTTAAATAAATGACCCAAATGTGGGCAATTTAGTTTCTTGACAACGAAAGTTTTTGAAAAAGTTAATTTTGCAAGTATGGTTTTTGCCTGTGCCAATCAACAGTTGAATTCTAAGTATGTGTATCTATCACAAGGCTTACATTTTTATTTTTCAGTGTGTTGATAAAATCTCAGAAGGAACCTAATGGGGTATCTAGTTCATTGTACTCGTGACAGGCTCATCCATTTCCACGGAGGGAGGAGTCCCTATTTCATCCTTGCCTTTTCAAGGCAGTAGTTAAAATTTTAGATTGGGCTCACAGTGATTTCCTTGATCTGCAGCCATCTTTCTTTTTTTTTATTTATTTTTAATTAGATAATTACAATATTGTATTGATTTCTGCCATACATCATCATGGGTCAGCCATAAATATACATCTGTCCCCTCCCTCCCACCTCCCATTCCACCCCTCTAAGTGATCTTCAGTAATCTTACTGCTACCTTTAGAAGCAGGTTCTGACCGATTTGTACTTCCTTTAACGTGAGACCTTCAAAATGGATTTCTGCATGTTTCTTCTGTTGGGCTTACTTTTGATTTGGGAGGAAATAAGGTGGATGTTTGCAGGGCCTTGATGCAGTGAGCCTGCCTTGAATCACATCACCTTGAACCTCAGGGTGTCTGAGAGCCTGTTCTCTCATCGCCGGGTTTGTTCTTGGTGTCCCCTGGATCTCCCAAGAAGGTTCATTGGCCAGACTTCCCAGGGTTGGTTCTGATCACAGCCGTGTAAACTGAAATCTATAAAATAGATGCTGTGGTGGCTAGAAGAAAGGCGAGCTATGAAGAATCCTAGTGTTTTCCATCAGCTGCTGCTTGGCCTTGTAGTACTTTCTTTAAAATTTTTTAATTCAGAGCTCTTGTTTTTCATTTTCACTTGTTTGGCTGCATTGGGTCTTTGTTCCGTCATTTTGTTACTTGGGGTCTTTTTGTTACAGCACGGGCTCTAGAGTGTGCCAGCTCAGTAGTTGTAACACACAGGCTCTCTAGTTGGAGTCCCGGGCTTAGTCGCTCTGTGGCATGTGGGATCTTAGTTTCCCGACCAGGGATTGAACTCAGGTCTGCCACAGTGGAGGGTGGATTCTTAAATGCTGGGCCACCAGGGAAGTCCCAGCCTTGTAGTACTTCTATGAAGAGTTTTGGATTTGATTGCTGTTAAGCAAACAGGCTATGGGAGAGGTTGAAAATTTTACTGTATTTCCAGAAGAGTTTTAAATAGCTTAGACCTTTGAAATGGCTAACAGTGAAGTTTTTAAAAAGGATAATACAGTTGAGATAAAGGGGAAGTAAATCTATAATAAGGTGAGGTCAATAATGTCCCCTTTGCTCTTGTCTGTTCAGTAATGTTTTCAAATTCTCTCTGATCCAACTCTTAGCAGCCGCATGGAATGTAGCCTGCCAGGCTCCTCTGCCAAGGGATTCTCCAGGCCAGAGTACTGGAGTGGGTGGCTGTTTCCTTCTCCAGGGGATCTTCCCGACCCAGGAATCAAACCAGGGTCTCCTGCATTGCAGGCAGATTCTTTACCAGCTGAGCTACCAGGGAGCTCTAGGTCAGCACTTTTTTAACTTGCTGGCTTCATGGGATTTATATCCTAGTGAGTTAATTTTTTATTAGTAATGGCTGGTAGGAAAATGTCATTAATTCAGAATTATTTGTAAGTTCTTGTGATTTTTGGTTTGCTGACGTCAATGGAGCTTCCATGAGTAAAGGATTAGAAGTTAAAGCATCTCAGGGGCTCTGACTTGAGTGGTATTTTATTTGAAACCTGTCATACTGGTTTCCATGAAGAGAAGACAGGGTAGGGAGAATCCCACCTGGTGTTTGAGACATGACCAGACACCGGAGCCAATTGGAAGGCGGAGCCTCATGGAGAATAAGACATGGGGTGTAGGCTTCTTGTTCACTAGAAGACTTGAGCTGCCGTTTGTGAAAGTGGCATTGTGCTAGAGGTGCCTAGTCCCTGGTTTAGGAATTGAATCTCATAAGATACTGGATCATCTGTGTCAGGCTTGTCACCTGCTAGGGAACAGTCTTCAGCAAGGCTGTTCATTAAGACATCCCGTATTGACTGTTGTTTTATCATGTAGCTGAACTGAAACATTTAACGAACAGCTTTTCTGTGCTGGTAGCATAAAGAATGCCTGTTTGGGAGAGGTGCAGTCAGATTTTGCACTTCAACATTTACTCAGCAACACTCATCTGGCCTTAAAGTTTTGACAGTTTTAGTTCTTAGACAAATGGCGTAGGGCAGTTTGAGCTTTGGTCCAAGGTAGGGTTTAGGAAATCCACATTGGAAAGGGTTAAATGCGATAGTCTATTAAACTTTGTGTCAGGTCAATCTGATTTTTGTTTGTAAATCAAAATCATCTGGATTTTGTTTGTAAATCATTATTTGAACCAAATACTGTCACCAGTTAGTTTCTTGAAATTTTGTATCTATAGCTGTGAGCAGCCTGAACTTTCCTCACTGAAGCTTCCTATAATAATGGGAGGGGAAGAAAAGGACGGTTCTAAGTAGTTTCCCTCTGATTTATAGGTTGAGTATTGCCAGAACTTAGCCTTGCAGTTGAATTGTACTCAAGGTTACATCAGATCTTGAGCCTTTATGCTTCTGAAGCCATTGCCTGTGGTAATATTTGGTGCTGAAGGTGAGAACCTGGTCTGGTGGCCAAAACAAAAAGCCCAGGTCTTCAGGAAGTTCTAATCCTATCCTGTCCACCAGAGCTTGGTGACCCTGGGCAAGTTGTTTAAAGCTTTCTTTTCGGCTTCCAAGTAAAACATAATTCTTTCTGTCTTTTATTTCTTTTTGGAATTTAACGTGGATTAACGAGTAAATAACATGTCTAGAGAAACAGATTTTTAAGGACTTTGTTAAACCTAATTTGAATTTGGTAGAAGGCAGGCACAGAGGCCAACTGCGGACAGCACAGGAATATCTGACAGACCCTGCCCCCCCACCCCCCACCCATTCCCAAAGCTGTCTTCCTGATAGGAAATTTGGACAGGACCAGAGAATCTCCCTTCTCTGGAGAAAGTCTGGAGTCATCTGTAAACGGTGGCGCCATCTGCTATGTCGGAACCAACCTCATAGGGTGTTCTAACGGTGACACTGCTTGACACCAAGCACTTACTCTCTTGACTTGGAGAAAGTCTGGAGTCGGGCAAAGCCCTCTTTCTTGTCTTCCTTTCTTTTAATTAATGTGGGAAGGGGGCAGACTGGCCTCTTCGTCAGGAAACGTTCTCTGCCTGAGCGCCAAGAGAAGTGCAGGGCACAGCTTCAGAGGGGCACAGCATGCCAGTGCTCCGCCTGAGGCTTCAAACAGTGGGCCTGGGAAGCCTTTTGGACAGTGTGGTGTCAAGCAGTAAGTGTCACCGTTAGAACACCCTATGAGGTTGGTCCCGACATAGCAGATGGCGCCACCGTTTACAGATGAGACCAGGCTTAGTTTGAGAAACGCCTTGCCTGTAGTCTCAGTCAGTTTGCATTCAAACTTGCTTTATTCTAAGGACGTAATCCTGAAATAGGCCCTTGTGTTTTCCCACTTGACACTGTTGCTTTTTAGTATGTTTCTTTGGCTATTGGAAAGCAGGGTTATTAGCTCTTTTTTTTTTTTTTTGCCTAGACTTCTCATTTCAGAACAGCTCAAATGCATTTACTGCTATCTGGATGTCCTTACAGCTGGCCTACTGGAAGTGAGAGGGACGGAAATCTGCAAAGACAGTCTGCAGTGGGAGATGAACTTGGAAGAGTCTAGAGGAACTGAAGGAGTATTTATTAGTGCTGGAGAGGTTCAGGCTGTGGCTAGTTCATTCACATCCACTTGACAATTAGCTTGTCTAAAGTTAGGATTTTTTTTTTAAGAAATGTTAATTTTCCATATGAAGGTGATTTCTTGCCTTTTTTTTTTAAGCCAATTAAGACAGCAGAGTACCTAGAGTCTGCAGTAGCTGAGAGTCACTGAGTGTCCATATTGTGCTGGGCACTCCGGGGCCCTCCTGGGTGTCACCACCCTTAGGCACAGTGACAACTCTGTCACAGTTAAGCAGCAGTGGAGCCAGTATGGGTGCAAGCTGTCTGGTTCCAAAGCCCAGGCCCTTTCTGCTTTGAGACACTGACTCATTCAACAGCTGTGTAGAGGCCCTGGGTATCTGTGGTCAACGAAACTGGCATTATAACAGCCCCTGTCAGGCAAGCTTGTCGTTCACAGGGAATAATGATGGCCAACAAAACAAATGAGTCACACTAGAGGGCCCCAAAGGGAGACAACCTGGTGCTTTCAAAATGGCAGGAGCCCTCTCTCATAGTGGACAGGTCTCCAGTGAGGCAGTGGCAGTGAGAGGTGCAGAGCAAGAGGGGACAACGTTTTTCTGAAGCAGCAAAGAGTTTGAGGATGGCCCCAGAGTTCCTCATGCCTGAGCAGGAGCCGGGGTTGAGAGAAGCATCTTGGCATGAGGGTGAAACAGCAGGGGAGTTGGTGTTGCAGTCGGAGCCAGGGCTGGTCAGTCGGGAACCAGGAGACGTCAAAGCTTTGCTGTAAAGGGGCCTCAGACCCGGTCCAAGCTCTGAGGGAGTTATACCTTACGTGGAGGTTGGGGCACAAACGGAAAGAACACGGCAGCGTCCAGTCTCCCTCGGCCTTGCCCCGGACCCTGCCTCCAGACCACTGCCTCTCCCTGCAGACCTCACTGTGTGGGCGGCCGGGAGGAACAGCCCTTTGCCAGTGACCAGCCCACGCTGGGGTACCTCGGGCCCTCCCACTGCCATCCCCTGGCCCTGGTGCTTTCAAAATGGCAGGCCCTGGAATGGAAGCACCTGGCCCTGGCTCCACGTTTCATTCCAGATCCAGGGTCCAGCCCTCCGTCTTGCTCACCCCTACTCTGTGACTACGGCTCAGGACACTCTCCTCCTGCCTGTTGGGGGCAGACCACCCTGCCCTGTAAGATGGGCTCTGTGGACCCCCACCTCATACAGCTCTTTCAGCCCCACGAAGGATTATCTTCCAAATCCCATGGTCCTGACTGGACCTGTTTGTTCCCTGCGCTGGGGCTCAGCACGCAGTCAGGAGCCGCTACCCCTGCAGCCAGACTGCCACCCTCCCCCCCAGCCTGGCCGCCCCCACTCGCCTGCGACCCCCCAGGTCTGCACTAGTAGCACCTCTCTCTGTTCTGGGTCCCAGGTCCCTGAAACAAGTTCACCGGGCTTGTGACGTCACAGAGGCCAGCTGAGGCTGTGAGCCGTGTGCCCTTTCCCTTCTGACACACGTGTGGGGGCTGTGACATCTCCTAGGAAGACAGGGGCCCACGTCTCTGCTGGGTCCTCCCCCAGAAAGCCTTTCAGCCCTTGACATCCGTCACTGTGGGGGCTCGGCTTTGCTAAGCAGAATGTTTACCAGTCTTTATTAAGGCTAGAAGCCGCTCTGCCTATTCACTGAGAGACACGGCCACCCCGACCTTGCCCTCATCGCCACCTCCCAGCCACGACCCACAGCCAGCCTGTGCCTGGGCTCGCTGCTCCCTCCCTCTTCCTGTCCTGTGATCCCTGCGCCCGGTGACTGGATCGGTCTCAGTGTCCCCAAGTCGTGGAGGGGAAGTGGGAGGTGTCCGCTGTCGTCATTGGTGGGAGAGGCTACCGTTTGACCGAAGGCACCTTGTGACCCGAGCGGGAGACCCCGCAGATGACAGCCCCACGGGCTGCGGGGCAGCGTCCGTCCTCCTGACTCGGGCGTCTGCTGTTACTAACGACAGCCTCCGCGGAAGGCTGGAGGGGAGGGTACCCGCCAACAATAAACATCTCTCAGTGGGGAGGGGAGGTCTAGGGGGGAGGCGGGGAGAGGAGAAATGAGGACAAATCTTTGGGAACCTTGGCTAGAAAGAGCCCAGAGGCGTGTGGCCCGAGAGGGCAAGACGCACACAGCTCAGGGTCCCTGCTCCCCGACCCCTGGACAACCTTACCCGGAACCTCGGCTCCAAAACGCAAGCCACTCTGCAGCGCAGCCTCCGACTGAGAGGTGGGGACCTGGGTGTGTGCGCAGCTTCCCCGGGGTGGGGGGTGGGTGGGCGGTGGGGCTTGACCAGAGCAGCTGGCCTTGCGCATCCGTGATGCAGGGACACCGCTCCCCGCCTGCTGCCCGGCCAGCTCCCCACGCTGGTGATGGTCAGCTGCTGGCCTCCACCCTGGAGGGAACGGTCCCCCTTCCCCAGGAGACCTGGAGCGGCACCTCCCACGCAGAGAGGCCAGGTGAGGGGGGCGTGGCTGTGCGTCAGGAGGGGCGAGACCCCGTCCGCACTTCCCAGGTCAGAGGCTCTGGTTCAGTTCAGTTCAGTCGTTCAGTCGCTCAGTCGTGTCCGACTCTATGCGACCCCATGGACTGCAGCATGCCAGGCCTCCCTGTCCATCACCAACTCCCAGAACTTGCTCAAACGCATGTCCATCGAGTCAGTGATGCCATCCAACCATCTCATCCTCTGTTGTCCCCTTCTCCCACCTTCAATCTTTCCCAGCATCAGGGTCTTTTCAAATGAGTCAACTCTTCACATCGGGTGGCCAAAGTATTGGAACTTGAGTTTCAGCATCAGTACTTCCAATATTCAGGACTGATTTTCCTTTAGGATGGACTGGTTGGATCTCCTTGCTGTTCAAGGGATTCTCAGAGTCTTCTTCATCACCACAGGCTCTGGTAGGAGGGGTCAGATGAGGGCAGTGGAGCAGGGCCGGCCCTCCCTTCGGCCACTCTCCGTCTGTCCCTCTTAGGCTGGGCCGGCTTGCTCTCCTGTAGGCTGTGGCTTAGGCATCATCTTCTGAGAAAGTCATTTTGACCCCTGAGACTGGGTCTGACCCCTGCACTCCTGCAGCACTCCGGCTGTATCTCTTAGCACTCGCCCTGTTGCTGTGTCACCCCACCTGGGAACCAAGCTCTCTGAAAGCTGGGACCATGTCTTGATACCTGCCTAGAGCCACAGTCCACGATGTGGGTTAATGCTTGTCAGCACGAGTTCAGGGAATAAAGAAATTCCGCCCTGAGGAGTACCAAGGTGGATCCCAGCTAACATTTACTAAGACTTGATGGACTAGTGAAAATGGACTAGTGAAAATGAAAGTCGCTCAGTTATGTCCACCTCTTTGTGACCCCGTGGACTGTCCATGGAATTCTCCAGGCCAGAATACTGGAGTGGGTAGCCTTTCCCTTTTCCAGGGGATCTTCCCAACCCAGGGATCGAACCCAGGTCTCCCACATTGCGGGCAGATTCTTTACCAGCTGAGCAACAAGGGAAGCCCAAGAACCCTGGAGTGGATAGCCTATCCCTTCTCCAGGGGATCTTCCTGACCCAGGAATTGAACCCGGGTCTCCTGCATTGCGGGCAGATTCTTTACCAGCTGAGCTATCAGGGAATACTATGCTAAATGTCCTCCTTGCGTCGACAATCCTTAAAACAGATAATGTTATGGTTCCCATTTTATAGATAATGAAACTGAGGCCCAGAGCTGTTATATACTTGTCCAAGGTCCCACACCTTCCAGTGGAAGGAGCCAGTTGCTATGACAGGAATGTTCAGGGTGAGGGACTGAACACAGGGGTCCTTGACTGTGTACCAGGTCCCATTTGGCACTCTCTGCATCTCTCACTCACTAATCCAAGTAGCCCTGTGGGACTAGGGTTGCCACCTGAAGCCTAAGAATTCAGAAAAATTCAGTGACTTGTTCAAGAGTCCCTGCCAGAAAGCGGCCACGTTGAAACGCAAACCCTCTGACGAGCCCTGAGCAGACAGACAGTGAAGAGAGGAACCTGACGGTCAAGGGGTTCCTCAAGACAGAAGCTATTTCTGCCTGTCGTCTCTCCCCCTTATTGGGAGGAGACTCTGAAGTGACAACTCCTGTTGTCGTTTACTTAATAAACTATGACAGGGAGCCCAGCTCATGGCAACATGGGTGGGACTGGAAGGTTCTTGTAGATCTCAGGGGTCAATACCCAAACCTCTTCTTTGGATTAGGACTAATTGCTGGCTACCCAAAGTCTTCCAGGTCATGACCTCCCGGGCTGTGGCAGGTTTTTTAGAATAAGATGCCAGGGGGCTAAACAAATTCCTGAGGATAGCCAGAGCTAGGCTAGCCAGCTCTGGACCAGGGCTGGCAAAGGAAGCTAACTTATGTGATTTCCCAAAAGCCCAATCTTGGCCTCTGAGTCCTTTTTATAAATAAATGGACATGAAATCGTTGCCCTAATTCTCATTTCTTTATTTTGTTAAAAAAAATACTTATTTATTTTATTATTTGGTTATGCCAGGTCTTAGTTGTGGCACGCAGAATCTAGGGATTGAACCCAGGCCCCCTGCATTGGGGGTGCAGAGTTTTAGCCACTGGACCAGGAAAGTCCCTCTCATTTTTTTAAGAGGAGGCTAAGAGCATTCAAGAGAGCAACGCCAGATTCACAGTAAGCCTTAACTGTTTGTCCTCCCAAGGAGCATGGGCTGATTTGAAAGTATTTCCTGCAATTGTTACAAAGGGAGTTGGTGTAAAAGGTGAGAGGAAGACTCGGGAAGGAGGGAAGACTATCAAGGCTACAATTGAGAGTCTCTTTATCTGGCCCTCTGGCTTGCAACTTGTTTCTCGGCAACTCAGCCCCTAATCTCATGAACCAGGTCTTCCGGAGCTCTGGAAAGAAGGTCACACTGCCCATGGCTGAGGCTGGGCCCCACCTCTGCAGGTGCATAGCACGCCTCTGCGTGGCAATCTCACGGATCATTCCTGGGTACCAACCAATTCATGGCCATGCTTGTGAATCTGTTTTCAAAGCATAAACCAGATCATCCTAGATGCCTTTGGCTTCAGCAGGCTTCATGTGTCCCCAGTTAAATGTTGTCACACCGAGAGTTTGTGAAGTAGGCTTTGTTATTATAACTTCTTTTTTACAGGTTAGGAAACTAATTCAGATAAGAGGTGTCCAAGTTGTAAGATGTGCAAGTCTAACATAGACAGCTGCTTTGCTAATCGATTTGCTAATTGTGCTGGGGGAGGGAAGGACAGCTGCTTTTTAGCCTTTGTTGTTCAGTCGCTCAGTTGTGTCGAGTTCTTTGCCGTCCCATGGACTGAGCACGCCAGGCTTCTGTGTCACCATCTCCTGGAGTTTGCTCAAACCCATGTCCATTGAGTCAATGACGTCGTCCAACCATCTCATCCTCTGTCACTCCCGTCTCCTCCTGCCCTCTGCCTTTCCTAGCATCAGGGTCATTTTCAGTGAGTTGACTCTTTCCATCAGGTGGCCAAAGTGTTGAAGCTTTAGCATCAGTCCTTCCAATGAATATTCAGGGTTGATTTCCTTTACGATTGACTGGTTTGATCTCCTTGCCATCGAAGGGACTCTCAAGAGTCTTCTCTAGCACCACAGTTCAAAAGCATCAATTCTTTGGTGCTCAGGCTTCTTTATGGTCCAACTCTCACATCTGTACATGACTCCTGGAAAATTTTTTGCCTCAGTTGACTTTTTAAGAGACGCACATTTTGAACCCTTAGGTTGCATCTTTTCTCTGCTTTCCTATACAGACTGGTGAGGTTTTTATATTTCTCACGGTTTGGGCAGGGCAGTCACGTATGGGCTCAGGGACTTCTATGGCAGTCCAGTGGTTGTGACTCTGAGCTTCCACAGCAGGGGACATGGGTTCAGTCCCTGGTCAGGGAACAGATCTCACAGGCTGGGGAAAAAAAACAAAACAGGAATAGACTCAGAGTGAAGTGAAAGAAAGGTACAAGTCAGAGGATACACTCAATCCCCACCCCTGATGTGATGCTGATCCTGGGAATTCCTGTGAACAGGCTGATGGTCCATTCATCATCCGTGTGCACCTCACATGGCTTTCTCTGAGGCTGCAGACTACCCTATACTTTAAGTTCTCATTACAGTTTGCTTTTGCTTAGAAGTCTGCTAAGTGTTCAGCATAGGATCTAGTCTTTTTATTCCCAGCAGTATGTAGGCATGTTGAAGACAAGGACCACAACTTCAGCTTTTTTTTCCCCCCCTCCACACAGTGCAGAATATTGGCCTGGATAAGACTGACCTTCGAAGGATCTCCTGGATCTTTCTTTACCTATATGAACAAAAATTAAACACCACTGTAGTTGCACATGGGCTTCCCAGGTGGCGCAGAAGTAAAGAATCCACCTGCCAAAGCAGGAAACCCGGGAGACCCAGGTTCAATTCCAGGGTCAGGAAGATCCCCTGGAGAAGGAATAGGCAACCGGCACCAGTACTCTTGCCTGGAGAATCCTATGGACAGAGGAGCCTGGCCGGCTACAGTCCATGGGATCCACAAAGTGTCAAACAACTGAGTGACCGAGCATGCACTCACACACGTAATTGCATATAAAAGCAAAAAAGCCAAACAAACACAAAGCCCAAAACGAAACCCACAACTGACTGTGTCTCTTTCAGAAAATTCTGTCTTCTCTCTGGGCCTCAGTTTTTCCATCAATAAAATGAGGCCAATTGAAAGGGGCTCTTGGAGGTATTTCCCACTCTAAGCTCCTTTGGGTTCCAAGTCTCCTGTTTAGTGGAGAATGTTCCCCCCACCCCTGCAATCTATGGTTTGATGAAGACTGCGTTTCTCCTGCCATTCCATTGGCCCCTGTCCTGCCTGGCTCTTGCCTGCCAGCCTGACACCCCCTGGCATCCGCCCCCCCCCCCCCACCTCTCTTTGTTTGCTGGCTCTGAAACAAGCCCAGCCCCTCCTGGCTTCCCAGGCAGAGTCCTGATGAATGCAGATACTGCCTTTTTTGCATATTAGCACCGGCGCCAGTCTGAACCCAGCTGTGTGCAACGTAAGGTGAAATACAGATTCCGCAGCCCAGCCTCGGCTTCTCCACGCGGCTGATGGAAAGCTTTCCGAGTGGGCCCACACTGCATATGCATGAGCTCTCCTTTGGCGACGGGGTGGGTGGAGAGTGAGTTCGCTCTCTGTCCCACTGTGTGTCTTTGTGCTTCTTTGGGTTTCCTTCAAGATCAGCAGACCATCTGGGCCGAACAGTTATTTGAAGTGGCTTGACTGGGCTCTTGGGGTCTCTGGGGCTTGAGTCTTGAACCAGAGCCCACCCTCCTGCCCACCCATTCAGCGTGGCAGCCAGAGCCTTTATTTGTTAGCAGCAACCAGGGGGAGCCAAGGGTCTCCTTCACCTCCTGCAGGATAAAGATCAAGCTTCTTTGCTGGCATTAGAGGCCTGACCCTGGCTGTTTCCAGGCCCCCTGTCACCCCCGCCCTCCAGCCTCCAGATTTATGGCCAGCTCTAACCAAGCCAGGCCTTCTCTTCCCTCAGGGCCTTTGCACCGGCTGTTTCTTCGCCCTCTCCCAGGCACTCTTGCAGGGCCCGGGGCAGGGAGGAGGATGCAGACCCCACAGTCTGTGTTCCTGGGCGGTGGTCTAGGCTCTGGCACACACCTGTGCTTGGGACTCACAACCGTCCCCACTGGCCCCTAGGCCCTCCCGGCTCTGCCCAGTGTCTGCACACAGTACAGAAGGCCCAGGGCCAGTGCCTTAAATATATATATATATTTATTTTATCTTTTGGCTGTGTAATCTTTCATTGCAACACACCGGCTTCTCTCTAGTTGAGGCACCCAGGCTCAGCGGTTGTGAAATGCGAGCCTAGTTGCCCTGTAACACGTGGGATCTTCTTACTTGGTTCCCAGACTAGGGATAGAACTGTCGTCACCAATTCTTAATCACTGGACCACCAGGGAAGTCCCAGGGCTGATGCCCTTTTTAATCTCCTTAATAAAAAGTTCAGCTTGAAAACCTTGCTGTTTCTTGCCATAAATGTGTTTTGCAGAGGACCAAGGTTAGGAAGAAAAGCCAGTCTGAGAGGATCATTTCTGTACCTTTAATGAGAAGGAACTACACGGCGAGAGTGCCGGTTGGTACAGGTCTTGCCTTGTAGGCTCCTGGAGAGGAAGCCCCTCAGATGCCCCTGAGGGAATGGAGAGGAAGTCGGGCTGCCTGTCTGCCTGGGTCACAGTCGGTGGGGTGGGGTCCGCCCTCTCCTCCCTGCCCTCCGTATGCCTCTGCCAGGCCTCCTAGGCACCCATCCTCTCCTCGATTGGGATGGCTTCAAGGGACAGCAGAGGGGATCAATGGAGTTTATATAGCTTCTCCTGTATATATTTAGAGATAAGAAGTTCATTTAGGGATTAGGGGCTGCTTCTTGTCTATGCATCATTAGGCATACCACATCTGCTACTGAGCTAGCAATCAGCAGAATATTGAGAAAAGTTATAAAGAAATCTCGGCAGTTCATTTTCATTCCCACCTCCCTTCCCTGCGTCCTGGCTCTCAGATTCTTTGAAGTAGGGGGAGCCGGGCGGGGGCTGTTGAAACCAGCCTTAGTACCCAGCACTGGATTTTTAGAGAAGCAACTCAACTTTGACCTGTCGCCTTCATGCCGTGTGTGTGTGTGTGTGTGTGTGTGTGTGTGTGAGTGTGCACGTGGGCATGTGTGAGCATGGAGGGTACACCGCGGTGGAGAGGGAATGATCTGTGGAGAAGTTCTGTTGTCTTTTCCTGTGATGGCTGGGAAGGGACCGATGGCAGTCCTGGGTGACCTTGACCAAGCTGATTCCTGTTCTGTGGTCCAATAAAATGTGGGCATTGGGCTTGGTGGCCTCCCGTGTGCTGAGTAAGCGGTCAAAGAGGACCTCCATCACCTCCTTGCCCCCTTTCCCCCAAGCAAGGACCCTTGGGCTCCGCTGGCCCAGGCTGGGGGCAGAGGGCTGCTCAGCAGAGCACTGGCCCTTGGTTCTGGAGGCTCCGCGCTGCAAACCAGGGGTAGCTGGTGGGTCGCCAGATGCTCTGGATGCTTCATCAGGCCCAGAGGGCTGGGTCGCTGGGCCCCCTCCCTGGGGACCAAAGACTATCCTGACCCGTTTGGCCTCAGGTGAGGGTAGGGTGGTGGCCGGAGGCTCAGCCCCTCCCGGGCGGCCTCCCCCAGCGTGACATGTGGCGGGTTAAACTGCAGGTGTCACTGTTAGCCCTGAAATGGGGGCTCGGCTCGCGGCCCCGGGGCGGCCCACAAAGGAACTTGCCGGCTCGGGCCGGTGGGCTCGGCCCAGAGGCGCGCGGAGCCCCTCTTCCTCCCGCCGCCCCGGCCCCGGCCCCCTAGCCTCCCGGCCCCCCCGACCCCAACCCCCGGGAAGAGCGGAGACCGGGCGGATCCTGCCCGGCCCTGTCGCCGCAGAGGCGCGGCGCTCACAGGGCGAGCCCGCGGCTCCGAGCGCCTGCATCCGGAGGACGGCGCCAACCTCGAGGTTCCGGGGCTCGGCCTTTGACCTCCGCCGACCCCCAGGAAGGAGGGGGCGCGAAGGGACGGGCTCCGCTGAGGACCCGCCGGGACGCAGCTGCGAGGCGGGTTCCGCGCGGGGCCAGCGCTCGGCCCGCAGCTCTTGCCTGCGCTCAGCACGGATGGCCGGGGACGCCTCGGGGGTCACATCCCCGCTACCAGCTTGGCCGGGCCGGGATCAACTCGTCCGCCCAGCGCGTTTCCCTTTGCTCGGCTTCACCTCGAGAGAGGCGAGACCCCCCGGACAGCGACCGGGTGTTCGCGCTCGCTTTCTTGTCCCCAAATGGTAGAACGCGCCCCCTGTCAGACTGCCAACAATTTAATGGATCAGGGTGGAAAAGACCCCCTTTTAGAAGTCTGTTTTTTTTTTTTTTTTTAAAACACAACCGCTGGTGCTGGTTTTTTTCCAAAGATTTTAACCCAGAAACCCCATCAGTCTGCACTGGCTGAGAAATGCCAGTTGCCACCGGACTCAGTCAGGTAGCAGAGAATACCTGCCTGGCTTCTCTTTGGGGGGACCATTGAACCCCCAAATTCCTCCCCATTTGTTTTGCTCGCCTCGATTTTAATTCTACATTTCATTTCAGCCTGAGAAAATTACTGGACATGAAAAACATTATATGTATATATTTGGACCAGGCTTTGGGGGTCTCTCTCCGGGAGCTGGGGTCCTCCCCCAGGTCTAGCAGCTGAGGCTGCCGGGAGGGGGACCCCTGTGCTCCCTTCTCTTAATTTCTGTTTAAAGGGAACACAGAAAGAAGGACGTGTATTGGTGGGGAGTGAGGGCACGGAATATTTCCAGGCCTTGAAAAAAAAGAAGAAAAATAAATTTTTGAATAAGAATGGTCCGTGTACTGTGACCGCAGGGCAAATGCAAATGTCTGTTTTCAAACACAGACTCGTGAATTCTTATTAGAGATCGTGACTGTGCCTCCAAGCAGGACATTACATATTCATCATGATATGGACCTGTTCCTCCACTTCAGGTGTGGCCTTCCCAGCACCCTGGTCCTTTTCATCCTGGGGGGGGAAGAAGGAGAAACAGAAAAAGAAAAAAGCCCCAAGCCCGTGACCAAGCCACATTTGGTCTGTTTTCTTCCGTTCCTAAAGCGTTAAGGGAATAGGAGATAAAAAGATGCATGCAGGAAAAGAAGCAGCCGTAGCGATCCTCCACAAAGATCTTTTTGGTGTCAACTTAAATGTACACAAATAGTGGATGATGATCTCTTTTATTGGACTAACATTTATCCAGTAATATCCACACACTTTTAAAACCATTGAGGCCTCCTCTTCAGGTGTTCATTTGAATAGAAATAGCTGAATGAGTGTTTTTATAATTGATCCCCTGAGAACTGAATGTCTAGTGCTGCATAACCAACATTTTCCCATTGCTAGGTTTTTTTTTTCCCCCCAAATTGCCACTCTGCAAAATTAGGATTTTGTACAGTTTTGATAAGAGAATTAACCTCCCACGTGCCAAACTCCCTGAGTCTGAGGGGCTTTCAAGGAGTCAGTCTGTGCAGGGTTTGCTTTTGATACCAGCTCACTTCAGGGGGTTTGCTACCTCTTGGTCTTGCGGACAAACCTCCCAAGACCTGGTGGGAGGTGGATTTGATGGAAGCAGTGAAAGACAGAGGGAAGGAAGGTGGCTTCTGCACACTCCTGGGGGTCCCTGGGCCCAGAAATCTCAGCTTGTGATTTTTTCCTTTCTATATAATCAACAGTGCGAGCCTTGTGCTAACCCTGACCCTACCCCGTCACGAGGATGTTTGAACGGTCAGCTCTGGCCTGATGTAGCCTCTGTGCATGCATGGAGCCCTGGGCTTTGCAGAAAACACGAAAAGACTTCTTGTCTCTCGAATTTTCAGTGGTTTCTCAAGTGCTTTATTTTAATATTCACTTTTCAGGTTATCATCTTGATATAGGTTCATTGCAGAAAATTTGAAAGCTATGTAGAAATATAAAGTTGAAAGTAAACACTACCCCAAATTGTACCACCCAGGGCTAAACATTACTGTATTATCTTCCAGTCTTTTTTTCCCTCTGTGTGTATATATTAAAGAACTATGTATATACATATGAAATTGGGATCACACTGTACCTAGGGTTTTATTCCCCCCCCACCTTTAATAGTATATACAAAGCATCTCTTGTGTCTTTAAGCATCGTCTGTCTATCAGCTACACACACCACCATCAAACGGCTGTAGCTGAATGAATTTCATTACCCTCTATTGATGGACAGTAACGTGGGGAGTTTCTCTTTTCTGAATGTGTACAAAGGAAATGTCCTTGGCTTTTTTGAGGCTTAGTTTTTAAAATTTTTATTCTAATTAAAAAATAGATGTGCAACAAGCAACAAAGATTTACTTTATAGCATAGAGGACTATAGTCAATCTTTTGTAATAACCTATGATGGAAAATAATTTCAAAAAGAATGTGTGTGTATTTGTAAAACCGAATCTCCTTGTTGTGTACCTGAAACATTGTAAGTCAACTATAGTTCAATAAAATATATCATTGTTGTTGTTCAAAATAAAACACCTATTAATATAAGAAAAGGAGAAGTTTCAGGTGTACAGCAAAGTGATTCAGTAATACATATACATATATCGATTGTTTTTCAAATCTTTTCCCATTTAGGTTATTACAGAATATTGAGTAGAGTTCTTTGTGCTGTACAGTAGGTCTTTGGTGGTTATCTGTTTTATGTATAATAGTGTGTATAGGGTTAGTCACTCAGTCATGTCTGACTCTTTGTGACCCCATGGATATTAGTCCATCAGGCTCCTCTGTCCATGGAATCCTCCAGACAAGAATATTGGAGTGGGTTGGCATTACCTTCTCCAGGATATCTTCCTGACCCAGGGATCCGACCTGGATCTCCTGCAGTGCAGCCAGATTCTTTACCAGCTGAGCCACCAGGGAAGCCCACTGTGTATATATCAGTCCCAAACTCCCAATGTTTCCCCCCATCACCACCTTTCCCTTTAGTAACCATAGTTTGTTTTCAAAAACTGTGTCTGTTTCTGTTTTGTAAATAAGTTCATTTGTACCATTTTTTAAAAAAGATTTCATGTATCGGTGGTATTGTATGTGATTTGTTTTTCTCTGTCTGACTCACTTCACTTAGTGTGATAATCTCTAGGTCTATCCATGTTGCCGTTAATGGCATTATTTCTCTTTTTAACGACTGAGTACTATTCCATTATATATATATACCACATCTGCTTTATCCATTCCTCTGCTGATGGACATTTAGGTTGCTTCCATGTCTTGGCTGTTGTAAACAGTGCTGCTGTGGACCCTGGAGTGCTGTCCTTTTGAACCATGGTTTTCTCTGAATATATGCCCAGGAGTGGGCTGTTGAATCATACAGTAGGTTTATTTTTAGTTTCTCTTTTTTAAGGCTGAGCCTTACAGAATGCAGGATCTTAGTTCCCCATCCAGGGTTCAAACCTGCACTGCCTTCCGTGGACGCTGAGTCCTAACCACTGGACAGCCAGGGAATGCCCTGTTTTTAAGGACCCTCCATCCTGTTCTCCATAGTGGCTGCACCAATTTACATTCCCACCAAGAGTGTAGGAGGGTTCCCTTTTCAAGGGAGGCTTATTTAAACTGAGTAAGAACATTACTTAGGGGGAAAATTTTTTTTTCCCTTTGGGGCCTAGAAGTGATGGAAAAAGCCATTTGTTGCCGCAGAAACTGATGGGTGCGAGGCCAGGTCTGGGCCCTCTCCCACTGCCAGGCCCCGGGCTCTCTGTCAGCTGCGTCCCTTCCCACTCTGAGTAGAGCTGCTTTCCGGTCATCCTTGTTTAGCTAGGCTGCTTTCAGCTGCAGGTATCAGAAAACATCAGCCCAAGGAGTTTCAAAAGCGAGGACACTGTCTCTGTCACGTGATGGGCTTTCTGGAGGTGACAGCTCCAGGCTGGCTAATTCGGTGACTTCCCTCCCCCGGGGGCATCCTCAGGACCTCAGCTCAGCTGCCGCCCCCCCCCTTATAGGGCACATTGGCTGCCCGGGCCAGCCTTGCTGTCCAGACGTGATGGAGAGTGATGAAGTCCAGTGGAAAAGGGACCATTGCACATTGCATCAAATGCTTTTATGAATTTATCAATCAATTTACTATCAGCAAGGACAACCTCTTCCAGAAGCCCAGGCCAGTTTCCCCATTCAGCTGCCCTCACTTAACTGGTTAAAACCACATGCCCGTCATCAGGCCTGTCTTGGGTAGAAGGGGGCTCATCCTTCCTGAGGCTGAGACTGAGAGCTCCCTGGGGCAGGAGTGGGGGCACTCTGGGTGCCTGGACGTGCCCTCTCATCCTTCAGGTCTTAGACCCTGGGGGCCCCTGAAGTGAAGTGAAAGTTGTTCAGTCGTGTCTGACTCTTTGCAACCCTGTACAGTCCATGGTTTTCCATGGTTTTCTCCCGGCCAGAATACTGGAGTGGGTAGCCTTTTCCTTCTCCAGGGGATCTTCCCAACCCAGGGTATCAAACCCAGGCCTCCGGCATTGCAGGCAGATTCTTTACCAGCTGAACCACCAGGGAAGCCCAGGAACACTGGAGTGGGTAGCCTATCCCTTCTCCAGGGGATCTTCCCAACCCCGGAATAGAATCGGCGTCTCCAGCATTGCAGGCAGATTCTTTACCAGCTGAGCCACCAGGGGCCCCTATGCCCCACCTTCTCCAGACCTCTGGAGGCTGTGGGTACTGATGTTTTCAACCTGCAGGTTCACCCAGACCCTAAGGCAGCCCTCACCAGGTTACCAGGATGTTGACTGCCCCAACCTCATTGGCTGGGGAGGTACCTGGGGTCCACTGTGAGATCTGGGCCAGCTCAATACGGGTCTCCCCGGACCCTGGAGTGCCTGGGAGCCTCAGTGATGGCTCTGTCTGAGGGGTCCCGAGAGGCTGCCCCCTTGCTGTTGGTCACTTCCTGGGCGCCCTGCGCTCTGCTTCTCTACAGTGTGGGTCTGCCCTCTCGGTGCTGTCCCTCCCACTTCTGGAAACAGAATATTACAGTTGCTGTGGACACTCCCTCCTCCACAGGGACTCGTTTAGATCGAGTGGGGCTGAGCCCACTCCAACCCCAGTGCTGTGGGCGCACCCAGAGGGCTGGATGGCCAGTCACGGCCCCACATCCCCAGAGCAATCTGGTTGGTTACAATGGGGATGCTCACGTGATCCAAAAGTGGTTTGATAAGAGTTGAATCTGGGGATGTCTGCTGGAATGCACGGGAAAGAGGTGTGCTTTCTGAGGTCTCCAGGATGTGAGTCTGGAGCTGATGGTCCCATCTCACCAGCATGGAGGAGAATCCACCCGAGAATAAAGCCAACATAGAAGAAAGTAGAGTTAGAACACACACAGAGAGAGACCAGGTCCTGATAATACCCATAATACCCATGGACACCCTGGATCCAGCCATTCCTAAAGCAGAACTACCTCTGAAACTATCATTTATGGAAGGCGACAATTTTCCTTTTCACATAAACCAGTTTGGGTTGGGTTTTTATTCCATTTGAAGAGTCTTGACTAAAGCGCCTACTCAACAGACTGTCTTCCAAAACCAAGATCCCATAGTCAGATTTCAATGACCATCTCCAGTGCTGAGGCAGGTCAGGCCCAGAGCCACTTTCTTTGGTTCTGGAAACTGAAGGCTGGTCACCCTTTCCGGGGCTGCTTCCTCCAGTCCACAGAGTTTCTCAGCAGAACTGCTTCTGTGCCCATTGAGTGATCTGGTATCTTTCTTTGAGAAGACGTCAGGCAGAAACAGGAAAGGCATTTCCCCTCCCTCTCCACATCGACTCCTCCACCTGCCCAGGCTTTCACAACTCTAGGAGTCGTTTCCTGATAATTCAGCTGAAAATTTCCATGGCTCAGTTTCTGCTTCCCTGAGGTGACCCCTCGGGCTCCTCTAATGATTCAGCTCCTTCTTGAGGCCTGTGGTCGGCCCATCTCTGCCCACGTCATGGTTTAGCCAAGCTCGGCTTATTTTCTGTGTTCATCCTTCTTCATAAATCGCGTCTCCAGCCTGTTAATGGCCGCGGATGTGTTCTAAGGGATGCTTCACAATCTTCATGGTTCTGGTGTTGCAAGGTCTCCGGTCAGGCAACAAGAGGCTTTCCTTCCGAAAGGCTGCATGTTCCTCTGCCCAGATGCTCAGGGGACCAGAAGGGAAAGGAAGTGGGAAACGCAGGCCTGGCATAAGTTGGGGGGCGGGGAGGGTGCAGAACAAGGCCCAGGACCTTCTCCCCAGGGGGCAGCTACCTCTCAGGGCTGGCCCACGTCGCCACACAGGAATCAGGCCCAGCATTTGTATAGCTTATGATTTCCCAAGGCAAAGTGGAAATTCATGTTTTTATGTAAAATGTCTTATTTTTAAGAAAACCACTGGCAACATTTTTTTAAAAATTTAATGCTCAAGATGAACTATCCCTTGGACCATCAGTTTGTGACTTTTGTCTGTGTGGATCAAAGAAGTGACAAGGTGTCAGACCATAAAGAGCAGGGTGGTCCAGTGGACAGACACAGGGCTGGGACCAGGGAGGCCTGGATTCTGCTCCTACCCCATGCACTGTGTAACCTGGGCACATTATTTGGTCTCTGAAAATCCCTGGCAGTTCATGGACATTGCCTTAACCCTGCCAAGGGATGGGCTGTATTAATCCCATTGAGATTAATGAGAAGACGAGAGGTGGTCAAACAGCCCAGCTGGGAAGGGGCAGAGCCTCTGTCCTCAGCACTGGGCTGTCTGGGCCACAAGCCGGCTCAGGCACCTGTGTGTCTGTGGTCAAGACGGTGACTCAGGTTGGTTGCAGAGTCCACCACCCCCCAAGGTCACAGGCAGCATGTCTTCCTCTGGACTTGAGATGAGTTTCCTCTCCCTCTCCTCCAGTCTACTCGTCCCTCTCTGTGTTCAGCATCTTTTGCTTCTGCAGCCCCGTTTGCTTGCCATGTTCCTGTTTCTAGATGATGGTTCCAAGACTCTTGGCCCTGGGTGAGTGACATCATTCTCTAAATCAGAACATCTTCCACAGAAATACTGTGCAGAGTACATCCCCGCCATGAGCTGGGGTCTCTGCTCCTAGGACTAAGGGGGCCTGACCTTGCTTGCTTTCCAATCTTCAATACTCTTTTCCTTTGCCCAAGATAATGAATGGTTTCTGAAAAGAGGGAGATTCAAAAGCTCAGGCATCTAGGCCTGTGAGCTCTCAGCTGGCTTCTTGTTTTACCAATGATGCTTAACAGCGATAAAGTGACTCACTGGAGTGCCCCCTTGCCACACACTGTGAGGACATCACCACAATCTGCAGAAGCTTTGTGCTTTCATATTGTTCGCATAAAACAGACAAAGGCAAGCTATTTGTATTATCCTAATTTACAGATGGGAAAACAGAGGCCAAGCATGCTTAAAACCAGGTGGCTCGGAAAACCCACACAGGAAAGCAATAGATAAAACTCACCTGGCTTACATCTTCCACCTCATGGTCTGTGTGACGTCTTCCTGCCCACTCAACCCTGCCCCTGCTTGTCTCCATTGGGGCATATTAACTAATTTGGATTCAGAAGCAGAACTTATATGTTCCTAGAAAATGTTACCTGGCACTTGCTCTTCTTCTGTTTCTCCACCAGCTCTTCTTTGGGGCTGGTTCTTCGACTTGTTGTTGGTTAGTTGCTAAACTGTGTCCAACTCTGTGACCCCGTGGATTGTAGTCCGCCAGGCTCCTCTATCCATGGCATTTCCCACGCAAGAATACTGGAGTGGGTTGCATTTTCTTCTCCAGGGGATCTTCCAGACCCAAGGATTAAACCCGTGTCTCCTGCGTTGCGGGAAGATTCTTTACCACTGAGTCCCCAGGGAAGACTCCTGGAATATAAAAATCAGTCACAGACTAGGAAGACATGTATTTGAGCTCAGGCTGCGATAACAAAGCACTACTGACTGGGTGCCTTAAACAACAATGCATGTTGTTGTTGTTGTTGTTTAGTCGCTCAGTTGTGTCTGACTTGTTGCAACCCCCCACACGCTGCAGCAGGCCGGGCTTCTCTGTCCTTCACTATCTCCTGGCGTTTGCTCAGATTCACATCCACTGAGTTGATGATGCCACCCAACCATCTCATTCTCTGTAGCCCTCTTCTCCTCCTGCTCTCAATCTTTCCCAGCATCAGGGTCTTTTCCAGTGAGTTGGCTCTTCCCATCAAGTGGCCAAAGTGTTTGAGCTTCAGCTTCAGCATCAGTCCTTCCAATAAATATTCGGGGTTGATTTCCTTTCAGATGGACTGGTTTGATTTCCTAGTTGTCCAAGGGACTCTCAACAGCAATGCATAATAGAAATTAAATATCATAAAAATAGCCTTGGTATGTGTCAGCACATAGTCCTCCACTGTCCTAGGCATTTTACAGTTTGAGCCATGAATGGTCACCACAGCCTATGAGGGGGGCTCCACCACAATCTTCATTTTACAGGTGAAGAAACAAGCGTGAGCAGGTAAAGTGACTTGTCCAGTGTCACACAGGCAGTAGGTAGCAAGGATAAGAGTCTACCTAGCCAGGGACGGGGGAGCCTGGTGGGCTGCCTGCCGTCTATAGGGTCGCACAGAGTCAGACACGACTGAAGCGACTTAGCAGCAGCAGCAGCTAGCCCTGTGGTCTGTGAAGTCCTCCCCAAAGCTCTGCAGAAGTTGCCCTCTTCCGGGCCCCTCAGGGCACAGCCTCCCCTCCTTGCGGCTCTCCTGACCTCCTGCTAGCCCACACCTCCGGAGGACGTGGGCTGCACATGCGCAGCACACTTGGCCACGCCCCCTCCTCCACCAGCTCTGTAGCCTAGGTATTTCTGAGCCTGGACCCCCCGTCGGGCCAGGTAGCATTCAGCTTCCTCCGCTGTGAATTAGGACCGGTGACACCCCACGCCGAGGCAGCTGTGTGCCCGGTACACGCAGTGTGTTCACTGTCTCTACTTTTGCTCACCACGTGCACTGGCCTGGACATCTGGGCTGGCTCTGTTGAGGCTTTGACCCCAGCGATTCTGCTTCAGGCCCACGCAGGCCTCCCTACCATTCCTGGTCCAGCCTGTGTCCTCCTCCTTCCAGACGGGGCCTCCTGGTTTCTCTCGGTCTCTGCGAGCCAAGTTGCAGAAGTGTGGCCAGGCGACTCTTCCTTGGTGCGCTCAGGCTTAGACACGGAGGATGAAACAGGAAGAACGGAGGGGCTGTGGGGGCCTCTCCTAGCTCCAGAGGGAGGGGCGAGAATGGCTTACTCGTCCCCTTTCTTCCTCCAGCCTTGGACCCTGCGGTGTCCTGCCCAGAGGGTACGTGCATCTCCTCAGATTCCAAGGACGGCTGCCAAGTGTGGGGTCCCTGAGAGAGTATGGCCAAGGTGGGAGAGATCCCCTCTTCCCAGGGCACACAATAGCCATGCGAACTGGACCCCACATTCTTGTCTGCTGTCCTGGCCACTGGTTTTTATTCTCACAGTAATCTCCAGGGGATCTTCCCAACCCAGGGATCAAACCCAGGTCTCCCACATGTCAGGCAGACTCTTTACCACATGAGCCACCAGGGAAGCCTCACAATTATTAGGACAGCTTACCCGAATCACCTGCATTTGCAGCCTCCTCCTGGCTTTGTTGGGGGGGGGGGTTGGTGGTGGTGGTGGTGGGCTCTCCTGACATTAGAATAACTGGGGGGAACAGTCCTCTGTGTGAGTGAGGGGCCTCATGTTTATTCCCAGGTGGTCCAGTGGCTAAGATTCCACGTTGCCAGTTCAGGGGGCCCGGGTTCAATCCCTGGTCAGGGTGCTAGATCCTACATGCCACAGCTAAGACCTAAGACCCCGCACATTCAAACAGATAAACAAATATATTTTAAAAATTCTGTCTCATATTTATTCCCATCTTTGCATATGGCTCTCTGCCCCTCTGTCAGAATTGGCCAGTCTTTTGCTAAGAGTAATTTCAAAGTTTCAAGTTTTGGGAGATGAGGGGTTGACTTTGGGGGCAGAGATGGAAAGAGTTGAATGGCCCTATAAGATAAAAGGAAGAAATTGTCAGTGTTCCTGTGAGTCAGGGAACAGAGGCAAAGGGGAGAGCAAGCCAGGAAGCAGAAACTGGCAGAGAACTGGGAGACTAGGATGGGCGAGGCCCCAGAACCCAGTGTGGAAGGAAGGGGTACCCCTAATCCCAGTAATTGAGAAAAACAATATTTTAATGCCATATTAAAAAACTCAAAATTACTGAAAAAAAAAAAACCCACGATGAACAAAATTTTATACAGGTTCAACTGTGCAGGAGGCTTCCCTGGTAACTTAGCTGGTAAAGAATCGGCCTGCAATGCAGGAGACCCCGGTTTGATTCCTAGATCTGGAAGATACCCTGGAGAAGGGATAGGCTACCCACTCCAGTATTCATGGGCTTCCCTGGTGGCTCAGCTGGTAAAGAATCTGCCTGCAATGTAGGAGACCTGGGTGGGTTCAATACCTGGGCTGGGAAGATCTCCTGGAGGAAGGCGTGGCAACCCGCTCCAGAATTCTTGCCTGGAGAATCCCCACAGACAAAGGAACTTGGCGCGCTACAATCCATGGGGTTGCAAAGAGACTGAGTGACTAACACTTTCACTTTTTCAACTGTGCCATATTGGAACCTGAGGCAAGAAGACAAACCAGTAAGAATGATCCTGTTTCTGTTTAAAGTGTTGACGTTTTGTTCATCGTGGACTTTTTCCCATGACTTTTGGCATTTAGTTATTATTTACCTTGACTTTTGGCACCCTCTTAAATCCTGTGCCCAAGGTGAGTGCCTGATCCCGGCCCTGGGAAGAAGACGGGGCCGAGAGCACATGGCAAGGCCACCCTGGGGTCTCCGCCTGTCTCATTGCTGTGATGGGGCCCCCGCAGCCCCCTGACTCCAGTTGAGTCCCCCGTGTACACAGAGACCTCCTGTGAATGATATCTTGTGGAAATTTCAGGGGAAGCTCCACTTACAGCGTCTAGATGGATGCCAGAGGAGCAAAGGCGGCCTGTGTGAGATGACCCTTGGACCCGGCAGGTGGAGACCGGTGGACATGGCTCTTCCTCGGCCAGAGCTTGCGGCTGAGCTTACTCTCCCGGGGCAGGCGGGCCAGCTGACCTCAGGTCAGAGAGATGATGCCAGCTCCCCGGCTGTCCAAGGCTGGCCTCTTTGTCTTCACCCTCTGTGGGCGTTGCTTGTCCATTCTGGGGGCCACCCCAGCTAACAGGGCAGCTCTCATCCCAGGAGATCTTTGGGGTGGGAGGAGCCCAGCTTCTGAGGGTGTTGGGAGTCCATCATAGCCCCAAACTAGTGCTCACTTTCACAGCTGGAGGGCCATCCTGTGGTTCATCTCTGCATTTCCAGGGATAATTGCCTGCCAGGAAAACTGCCTCTCTCTCTTCCCATGTCCTGGGCAGGCATTGCTGATGAGCTCCAGCTGCCAAGCCCAGAGGCCCGCCCACCCCAACCCAGGACTCAGGACGTCCAGGTGAACTTACAGGAATTGGGCAGAAAGATGAGCCTTGCCGTCTTTAGCTGTGTCCATGCCTTTCTCTCTCCCCCTCGATGGTGATTTCTTTTTGCTTAAAAGTCCTGGAGGGAAAATTTGTGGATGAAGAACCTATGGAGAAATTTGTATTAAGGCTAAGAAGATGAAACTGTGAATTTGTGGTTTCATAGTTTGTTTCAAAAACAACCAAAAAAAAAAGAAAAACAACCCCGTAGTCTTACTAAGGAGATTCCTAAACACATTTTATAGGTTGTAAGTGGCTCAGATGGTAAAGAATCCACCTGGAATGTGAGAGACCCAGGTTTGATCCCTGGGTTGGGAAGATCCCCTGGAGGGGAAAATGGCAACCCACTCCAGAGTTCTTGCCTGGAGAATTCCATGGACAGAGGAGCCTGGTGGGTTACAGTCCATGGGGTCACAAAGAGTCAGATGGCACCGAGCGACTGACACACACACATCCGTCTAATGGAGGGTAGTGTACAGTTGATTTCTTAAAGTGCTAGTCACCTGAGAAATGTTCCAGGAGCACTGACGTCAGCAGATTCACGAAATCGTAAATGTTCCCTTTGCCTGCCCTCAGTTCCTGTGCGCCTTTGAGCCCAGACTGTCCAGAAACTGAGTTTGAATCCCGGCTCCACTGCAGGGACCACTTACTTCTTGAGGTCTGGTCCTATCGTCTGCCAGACTGGAGAATGGCTTTCTCTCAGGCTGTTGGGAAGGTCCGTGAAGTTTCAGGATTCAGAGCGCTTGGCACCGTGCACACCGTAAACACTTCATGAATGCCGACCTTCTCTTTCTGTTCCCCTTCTCACTCTTCCCTGTGGGGTCCTTCCTCCAAAAGGCGATGCCTTTCTGCTCCAGTCCCTCCCAGTCACATCTCAGACTTACTTTTTTTTTTTTAATTTATTTTTTTTTACTGAAGTAGAGTTGATTTACCATGTTGATTTCTACTAGACAGCGAAGTGACTCAGTTATCCATATCCATACATTCTTTTTCACTTTATTTTCCATCGTGGCTTGTCACAGGGGCTTGAATACAGTTCTCTGAGCTGCACAGTGGGACCTCGTTGTTTTTCCGTTCTCTGTGTGGTAGTTTGCATTTGCTAATCACAACCCCGCCTCCCCTTTGGCCACCACAAGTCTGTTTTCTGTGTTATACGCTTGATTTGAATGTTCAGTTTCCAAACCTCGATGTAGATGAAAACGTAAAGTTGAACAGTTATACCAGGGGCAGGCAGATGGAAGTTTTGGGGAACCCTCATAAAATTGGAAACTCCATTTTGGGCTCAGGGTCTTGGAAGCGTTCTCAGCAAGGGAGGGGACCTGAGTTTCGGCATTTCACAGGCAGCAAGCTGGGGCCTGGGGAGCACCGCGTGCTTGTTCCTCAGAGTCCAGACCCGACCCCTTCCTCCTGGGAGCCCTCCCTGCTGGCTGGCTGTAAGCCCCAAGAGTGCACTCTGGGCAGGGAGGGGTCTGGGGAGGGGAACCCTAATTGCCTTTACCCAGGCTCGGGTTTGCCAGCTCTGGGCGAAAGCCCGGCATTTTGCTAGGGCTGTTCTTGAAATCTGGCCGACACCCCGACCGGAGCTCCCCTGCAGTTCCTCTGCCTGGGGACTGAGATGGCCGCCCACCCTCGGGCTCATTGGCTGGAGCCCAACGATGTGGAGCCTCCGGGATCCAGGCTGGGAACGGCAGACCTGCCTGAGCGTGACCAGCTCACTGAGGCTTCCTACACGGGGGGCCTGGGCGTCCCCCATCTCCCCTCCTCTCCCTCTCCTCCCTCACCGATGCCGTCCTGTCCTTTCTCCTCCTCATCGAGTGGTCTTCTTCCCCTCCCCCTTCTTCCCCACTCCGGCTTCCTCCTCCAGCCTCCCCAAGGGTGGTGGGCTATGGAAGGCGGTCTTCCCTTTGAGGTCTCTGCAGAAGTCTCGAGGACCCCCCAGCCTCTCACCGTGCTAAAGCGGGCCCTGCTGAGACATCCCAGGGACGACGGCGGAGCTGTCCATTGCCTGGAAAGGGCTGACAGCAGACACAGCCCTGGTCGGGCAGAGCGAGTCCCCAGCCAGCTGGTGAGGGGATGGGCCTGAGCCAGGTAATTATTGCCTGGTGCAGAGGTCGAAAGCCGCAGAGCGGCGGGTGTACTAATGAAACACAAATGGGACATCTGTGTTCAGGAGTTCAGCAAACCATGGAAAACCCAACTTTGCCAAGAGTTTATGTACTACCGAGGGCAGACGCACTCCTTCCAGCTAAGAGAGCAGTGAACACACCACAACCATTTCCCCCGTCCCCCCTGCTTTGCTCCTCCACATCCTTTATCTGGGGGGTGTTGCAGCTTCTTTCGTTCTCTGTCCTCCGCAGGTCGCAGGTCGTCGGGGCTGGAGGTGCGTGGGTGGTGGGGAGTGCTCCTCTCGATGTTGCTCTGAAAGCCCCTGCACTGGGGGGTCTTGGGCAGGCTTGTGAGGAGGGGCTGAGGGAACAAGGCGCAGTTTCTTTCTCCATCTCCCCTGGCGGCTTGGTTCTGAGACTCCCTGCCTTCAGCAGTGGACCGCGGGCCCGTCTGAAGTCCGGGCCAAGGGGGACCGCTGGAAGGTGCTGAGTGCCACGTGCTGATGAAACGTTCAGGGGTGGGAGGTGATGCCAAGCAGGCTGGCTTCGCCCAGACCTGCCGTTCGCTCCAGGGGTCATCTCAGCAAGTCATGTGCCCTCTGGGGCCTCAGTTCCCAGGCCCGTGGAGGTGGGGGATGGCTGAGGCCCCATGTATCTGTTCAGAGACCCGGGCTCTGACTGTCCTGCCCCACACAAGAGAACCTGCTGAGGGCAGGGCAGCTCTGTGGAGCTGGAGGAGGCGCTGGCCCAGAAGGGACCAGAACCAGGGTGTGACCCAGGCCCCTGGGCAGCGGGAGGTGGTGGCCGTGACCTGTGACTCACTCCAGTGCCCCCGCCCCACGTCTTGGCACAGTCTTGGCTCTTCAAATGCTGGGGGCAGACTCGAGCCCAGCCGCTTGGGAGTGGGGTGGGCACTAGAAACGTGGTTGCTCAGGGTCAGCCTTGCTTCCGGGGGCTGCTTCTGGAGGAGAGGGGACTGCAGGGTGCCAGCCGGCTGCCACGGGGCTACTGAGGCACTGTGACGGACAGTCCTGAGTGGGGTGCGTCTGTCGTCTGACAGCCTGAAGCCAGGACCGCCCGGGGACCTGCCTGCTCCCGCCTCGTGGCTTGCTCCTGACTCGGCCTCGCTTGCAGCCTCTCGTTCATCTCCGGGGCTGATGCCCGGGCTGGTCCTTTCAGGAGCACACCTCCACTGCGGTCCACATCTACCCTCAGGGATGTGACTGCTTCCGTCGCCATGACAACCAACAAGCTCCAGGCCCTTGCTCTAGGGTACCAGACCTAGAGCCTCCCAGATTGTTTGCTGGATGCTGGTTGCAGAACTGGGGTCTTTGCTGGCAGCGGGCTTCCCTGGTGGCTCAGCTGGTGAAGAATCCACCTGGAATGCAGGAGACCCTGGTTCGATCCCTGGGTTGGGATGCTCCCCAGAGAAGGGAATGGCTACCCACTCCAGTATTCTGGCCTGGAGAATTCCACGGACTGTATAGTCCATGGGGTTGCAAAGAGTCGGACACGACTGAGCGACTTTCACTGGCATCTGGGGTGGGGCCCATGACAGTGGCACCAGACTGCCCTGGTCAGTGGAGTGGAGGTGAGGGTGGGGGCTAGGTCGGGTTTCCTGAGGCTAAGGCAGCGCCTCCACCTGGCCAGGCAGTGCCGGCCTGGGATCCCAGCCACAGTGAACCAGTGCCTCTAGCCGAGGCATTAATTCCACTGAAGTATGAACAATGCTATTCTTAGCGGGGTCAGAGAGTGGACCACAGTCAGGGTGTGAGGCCCAGGGTATATCACTGGGCATGGATCAGAGCAGAAGCCCAGCAGAAAGGAGGAGGGTGGGGTGGGTCCTGAATGGCCCAGAGAGGCTGGGACTTGCCCTTTTGGGGTTGGTGGCCTCCTTCCTTGGCGCCCCTACCCCTTCCCAGGGAGTTGAAATCCCTGGGCTGAAGGAGAAGAGTTCATGAAGGCCAGCTTAGGCATTTTCCAGATCAGCAACTGGTCAGACCAAGCATTCCACTGGAGATGCAGAGCTCTGGGCAGTAAACTCGCCCAAGGCTGCTGGTTCTGAGTGGAGGTGAGCCCGTGGCTCTCAGGAGGAAAGCGCCAGAGACAGGCCTGTGCATCATTTCCGATCAAGGCTTTACCGATTCTTGTTACTCTCTTTCTGTATTTCGTTAGGAAGTGCAAAGAACGGTTTGCCTGTAGTTGGAAGTGTTCACTCTCAAAGCTTCGTGTGAGAAGGCGTGGCTGACACGCTTCTGCTTGCTCTGGATCTTTTCCCTCCTTCCCTCTGGGTGGAGTCTAACCTGTTCAGGCTGCTTCCTCCTCCACCTGGCCTTGGCTTTGCGACCTGTGACGGGGCTGAGGTTCCTACTCCCCTTGGCAGTGAAGCTGGGCAGCTGAATTTCCACATCTGACGTTGGGGTTTCCTCAGGGTCCTTTGTATGTGAGGCAACAAATCCCTCTTTCATTTAAGCCTCTTTGCATCTGTATTTCCGTTACTTGCAGCCCAAATCCTCGCAGTGGCTCTTGTACAGGAAGAGTGACTTTCCTGTGGGAGACTGACTGTGAGGCATGAAGCCTTCACAGGGGCAGCAGGTCCTGTGGACGCTGTCACAGGTCTCTACAGGCACCCTGATTCGAGGGATGTGGCATCAGCTCCACGTTTCTGATGAGGACGACGAACCAAGGACGGACCACTCCTTGGAGACAAAGCCAGAACCAGGAGGGAGTGGGGAGGACTGCAGAGGTTGCCCTGGGTGCTGACAGTGGAGGGTGAAATTGAAGCCACACCTGAGCTGCGTGAAGCCAGGTGTCTATGCCTCCCTGGGAGTTCAGTGTGGCTGGCACTGGCGGGGGTAAGGGGGTGGGTACTCCCTTTAGTAATGGCGACACATGAGGCATTTACTAACTGCTTACTCTGTGCCAACTACTGCTGCTGCTACTATTACTACCGTTCCACCTCCCAGGACCCCCCAGGTACGCCTATAAGATTCTTCTTTATCATTCCCGTTTTAGGCGAGAAAACCCAAGTGAAAAAATGTAAGTAGCGGGGGTGGCCATCTGAATTGGAACTCATTTCTGCAGGAGCTTTTAACCAAAATTCTGATGTCTCCCTGCAGAAGGCCGCCAAGTAAAGGCAGGGGATGGAGCTGAGGCCCAGTCTGGAGTCAGAGGACAGTGTATGGATTCATGGTTCAACAGGCACCTTGCCCAGGGAGCCCCTCAGGCCCCAGACTGCCAGCAGCTCCTGGGTGGGACATCCGGTGCTCCACTCCCCGAGGCCTAACACAGTGCCTGACACATAAGAGGTGCCCCCGGTGTTTGTTGAATGAATGCATGAGCGTCTGTATTAAGTGGCTGGATTGTCCCAAGCAGTTGCTTAGAATGAGGAAATCAATCACGAGCTAATGGGCCTTTATTTATTCATTGGTCACAGCTCGAGGCATGTCTGACCTTAGTTCCCCAACCAGGAATGGAACCCGCGCCCCCTGCGATGGAAACACAAAGTCTTAACCACTGGACTGCCAGGGAGGTCCCTGAAAGGGCTTTTGGACTAGAGCTTCTCAGATTACATAGGTAAAAACAGGCCAAAGAAGGTCTAAGCTCACGTGGTGGACTGGGAAGAGCAGGACTGGAATTTGGGTCTCCTGGTGTCCTGTCCAGTGTGGCCCAGGGCTTCATGTTTTATCAGCAGGGACCCAGTGTGGACAGGAGGGATGGGGAGGGGAAGAAGGTGGTGGGTGTACATATAGTGGGGGCAGGGAGGAGAAAGTGTAGGGACCTGATACCAGCAGGGAGCTGCCAGGAGCTGTGGTCCACTGAGGGCATCGTGAAGAGGAGCCTGGGGGACGGGTCTCTGAGCTGCCATGCTTTGCCTGGGGCCTTCTCAGGACGAGGAGTGGCTTTGATGGCCAGCCCTTCTGGCTGAGAAAGTTCAGGAAAGAAGCATTTACTGTACTTCCTTCCAGTCCCAAGCTGCCGAACCAGGGGGATCTTGGGTTTGGAGTACCTGGAGCAAAGAGCTGTCACCACGGTCTTGCCCTGGAGCAGAGAGCAGGGCTGTGACCGTGGCCTGTGGTGTTTCCTGCCCCAGAGCCCCCAGCACCCTCTGAGCTGGCAGGACCGATGGGAGAGGCTCCGTGGGGCTTGACTTTGTACTGCCAGGGATGAACTTTGCTCAAAAGTGCTCTGTAGGCAGAAAGAGGAGTAGTGAAAAGGCTTTCATGTGCTATTTCAGGATTGCTGGCCCCGAACATTTATCACTTACTGATGCATATAATTTCCCTGATGACTCAGTTTCATATATTTTAGTTTCCAAAGATAAACAGTTTTTGCATATTTCCTGCAAATGGGGGTTATATTTAATAATCTTAGGGTAGGAGAGCTGGGTGCTGGGGACAGGGAATTCGAGGAAGGCAGAGAGCTCAGAGCAGCTTCAGCTCAGCTAGGGTCGTGGCACACACTTGGACATTTGGCAGGAGGTGTTTGGCTGGGAAGGGCTCTGGGAAGGGGCCTATGGTCCAAAGATGGGCTGGTTTTGGAGGCGGTTAAATTGAGTCAACGGGGCTTTCCTGGTGGCTCAGTGGTAAAGAATCTGCTTGCCAATACAAGAGATGTGAGAGGTGCGAGTTCAGTCTCTGGGTCGGGAAGATTCACTGGAGAAGGAAGTGGTAACCCACCCCAGTATCCTTACCTGGGAAATCCCATGGACAGAGGAGCCTGGCAGACTACAGTCTATGAAGTCACAAAAGAGTCGGGCACGACTTAGCGACTAAACAACAACAACCAGCTGAGTCAACATGGCCTTCGGAGTCTGTGTTCAGGTCCACTGGGCTTTGGTCAGAGGTAAGGTGCGGCTGGGCATCAGTGTGTGGGCCCTGGGGTTTTGAGCCAAGGCAAAGAGGCACCCCCCAGCTGCCTTCAGAGTCCAGACCTGGCCCTGGCTGGCCAGTGAGACATCACTGCATCTGGTCACAAGCAGGTCGACTTGAAAGGAGGGATGGGTTCCCTTTAATGACAGTCAGAGCCCTGAGTTGGAGCCCTGGGAGGGGACAGAGGCTCAGGGAGATGATGGTGTCAACAGCAGGAGCAGGTGCAGGCTCCAGCTCCGTCTCTGTTACTGACTTGGGTGCAGCTTGGATGGAGAGTTTGATCATTTTGAATCTTGGCTGTCCTATTTACCCAATGGGATTCCTCAAGAGTTGGGATGACATGGTATGTAAATGTACTTAGAACAATGCCTGTACAGAGTAAATGCTCGATAAATTCTTCTCCTCCAAACGTGTACTTAGAGGTATATTAGGTGCTCGGGGAGATTGGAAATATATGCTAGGGATTTCTCTCCTTAAAGACATCATGTCTAATCAAAGAAGCAAAGCACAGTCTAGGGAAGTTCAGCTGTGAACGTCAAAGAGGCTCTGATCCGGTTGTCGTATTTGTTAGGAACCAGGCATCACTTCATGGGAAATAAATGGGGAAACAGTGGAAACAGTGTCAGACTTTATTTTTGGGGGCTCCAAAATCATTGCAGATGGTGATTGCAGCCATAAAAGATGTTTACTCCTTGGGAGTAAACCTAGACCAACCTAGACCAACCTAGATAGCATATAGCAGAGACATTACTTTGCCAATAAAGGTCCATCTAGTCAAGGCTTTGGTTTTTCCTGTGGTCATGTATGGATGTGAGAGTTGGACTGTGAAGAAGGCTGAGCACCAAAGAATTGATGCTTTTGAACTGTGGTGTTGGAGAAGACTCTGGAGAGTTCCTTGGACTGCAAGGAGATCCAACCAGTCCATTCTGAAGGAGATCAGCCCTGGGATTCCTCTGGAAGGAATGATGCTAAAGCTGAATCTCCAGTGCTTTGGCCACCTCATGCGAAGAGCTGACTCACTGGAGAAGACTCTGATGCTGGGAGGGATTGGGGGCAGGAGGAGAAGGGGACGACCGAGGATGAGATGGCTGGATAGCATCACCGACTCGATGGACGTGAGTCTGAGTGAACTCCGGGAGTTGATGATGGACAGGGAGGCCTGGCGTGCTGCGATTCATGGGGTCGCAAAGAGTCGGACATGACTGAGCAACTGAGCGACTGACCTGAACTAAACTGGACTGATGGTGTCAAGAGACAGAAACCTGGCTCAAACAGCTCGCGCAGCTTCCCATAACCAGACAGATCATGGGGGGCTTCTCGAGAGTTGGCTGCAGGGACCCGAGCGATGTTGCTGGGACCTGGCCTTGCTCCCTGTCTCCAGGGAGGCTCAGTCCTCAGACAGGATGTCCCCACGGGGCACGAGGCTGACTGCTGGAAGCTCCGGGGTCACGTCCACTTTCTTAGAAGTGCCAGTGGGAATAAATGCTTCCCTTTCCCTCAGCCCCAGTGAGAGGTTTAGAAATGGGCGCTTCTCTGGTGGCTCAGTGGTGAAACAATCTGCCTGCCAATGCAAGAGACCTGGCTTCAACCCCTGAGCTGGGAAAACCCCACGTGCCACAGAGCAGCTAAGGCCATGTACCGCAGCTATTGAGCCTGTGCTTGGGAGCCCCAGGGCCACACTGCCCACCTGAAGCCCACCTGCCCTAGAACCCATGCTCCACAGCGGGAGAAGCCACCACAGTGAGAAGCCTGAGCACCACGCCTAGAGACAGCCCCTGCTCGCTGCAGCTAGAGAAAAACCCTTGCAGTGACCAAGACCCAGCAGTCATGTCTGACTCTGCAAGCCAATGGACTGTAAGCCCACCACGCTCCTCTGTCTGTGGGATCCTCCAGGCAAGAATACTAAAGTGGGTTGCCATGCCTTCTTCCAGGGGATCTTCCCAACCCAGGGATTGATTCCCGTCACCTGGAAAGTCCTAATAAATAAATAAAATTATGCTTTAAAAGGCTGAGTAATGAATCTCGTTGACTTGGTTGGCCTGGTTCGGGCTGTGTGCCCATCTTTGAGCAAACATCTGTGGCATCAGTTCTGTTCAATTCAGTTGCTCAGTCATGTCTGACTCTTTGCGACCCCATGGACTGCAGCACGCCAGGCCTCCCTGTCCATCATCAACTCCTGGAGTTTACTCAAGCTCATGTCCATTGAGTTGGTGATGCCATCCAACCATCTCATCCTCTGTGGTCCCCTTCTTCTCCCGCCTTCAATCTTTCCCAGCATCAGGTGGCCAAAATATTGGAGTTTCAGCTTCAGAATTAGTCCTTCCAATGAATATTCAGGACTGATTTCCTCTAGGATGGACTGGTTGGATCTCCTTGCAGTCCAAGGGACTCTCAAGAGTCTTCTCCAACACCACAGTTCAAAAGCATCAATTCTTCAGCACTCAGCTTTCTTTATAGTCCAACTCTCACATCCATACATGACTACTGGAAAAACCATAGCCTTGACTAGATGCAACTTTGTTGGCAAAGCAATGTCTCTGCTTTTTAATGTGCTATCTAGGTTGGTCATAACTTTTCTTCCAAGGAGCAAGTGTCTCTTAATTTCGTGGCTGAAGTCAAAATCTGCAATGATTTTGGAGCTCCCCCAAAATAAAGTCAGCCACTGTTTCCACTGTTTCTCCATCTATTTGCCATGAAGTGTTGGGACTGGATGCCATGATCTTAGTTTTCTGAATGTTTAGCTTTAAGCCAACTTTTTCACTCTCCTCTTTCATTTTCATCAAGAGGCTCTTTACTTCTTCACTTTCTGCCATAAGGGTGGTGTCATCTGCATACCTGAGGTTATTGATATTTCTCCCAGCAATCTTGATTCCAGCTTGTGCTTCACAGGTGTTACCAGATGGGGTGACTGGTAGATGGTCTTCATTCTCCTTTCCTTCCAGAGGATTATACATCCCCTGCCTCCCCATTGCCACCTGGCTTGCAATGTACCTCCCCTCTCCACTGACCTTGAGCTTGGTGAGGGATTTGCTCTGGTCAACAGCATACCAGCAGAGGTGATATATTTAACATTACAGGTTTCCTGTCACCTTCTCCCTCTGCCTTGAGGAAGCTCTGTCACACATAGAGGCTAGATCCAAAAGTAAGGGAGATGCCAGCATAGAGCCGCAGCCAACCTGAAGCCTATGTGAAATGCAGGCGAGAAATAAACATTTGCTGCTGCAAGGCCCTGAGATCTGGGGATCATTAGTTACTACAGCACCATGCAGTCATGTGGTAATAAGAGAAATCACGTGCACAATAAATGTAATGCACGTGAATCATCCTGAAACCATTTCCTCAACACTCCCCCCTGCCATGCACTGGTCCATGGAAAAAATGTCTTCCATGAAACCAGTCCCTGATGCCAAAAAGGTTGGGGGCCACTGCCCTAGACCATTTCTACACAGATTGAGTCTTGTCGCAGATCCAGTATTCTCCAAGGGCTCCCTTTAAAACACAATCCTGGCCATATTACTTCCTTGCTTAAAATCCCTCAGCAGGTTCCCACTGCCCCAGTCTAGACCTCCAAGCAGCCCATGCATGAATGCCCACCATGACCTGCCATAGAGTCCAGTCACCATGTGTGCCTGTAAACCAAAGCCCCTCCCCTGCTTTGCTGTTGTTTCGTTGTCAGTTGTGTCCGATTCTTTGTGACCCCAAGGGCTGTAGCTCACCAGGCTCCTCCTGGGATTCTCCAGGCAAGAATACCGGAGTGGGTTGCCATTTCCTTCCCCAGGGTATCTTCCCGACCCCGGGATCAAACCCATGTCTGCTGTGTTGTCAAGTGGATTCTTAAGCACTGCACTGCCTGGGAAGCGCTTTTGTAGCATCAGCTGGACAATTATAGCCTCCTGCTTGATCTGATTGTATTCTAGTTTTATTGAAAACTGCCTTTTTAGAAATGGAATGGAGAGAAACTCTGGTGATTAAATCAATCAATGAACAGCCACCAGGGAAGCCCTTGCTTGCAGGGGAACAAATCTGCCATCGAGACTCCACCTGGATGATGGCTGTAACCCCCAAACTGCTTCTGCTCAGCCCCTCCAGTCCACTCTACATGCAGGCATTCACACGATCTTCTCCAGAGGTGATCTCATGTCTGCCAGCCACACTGAACTTCACATGTTCAGTGAAGCCCAAACTCCTTGCCACGGTGAGGCAGCTGGGCTTTTCCTTGACCGTGACCCGGAATCCCATCCCGCATGCTCTTCTTACTGTGGAGCCCTGACACTTGTCTCATTGAAAGGTAGGGTCTTTGTTTCTCTCTTTTGAATCTGGGTGAACATTGGCCTATGGTGGAGAGGACGTGCCTTCTGAGGGTAGATTGTATCACAGGGGGTCCAGCTGGTTCTCCTGGGACACTCACTCTTGGAGCCCAGCTGCCACCCTGGGAGCAAACCTAAGCAGCTCCTGGAAAGGCCCATGTGGAATGGGATGCAGGCCTGTAGCCCAGAACTGGAGCCTGCATGTGAGTGACCATTCTGGAAAGGAACTCTTCACCACCACATCCAGCCACCCCAGTGACACAATTTCGAGTAGGGACAAGCCTTCCCTGCCAAGCTCTGTCCAAACTGCATATCCCTGACAAAAAGAAATGACTGTGGCTGTTTTAAGGCACCAAGTTTTGGGGCATTTTGTTATGCAGCAGCAGGTGACTGTTGCACAAGGCTCGCAAACCTTGAGAGATCTGGCTCCTCCTGGCTCCAACCCCTTCCATTCTCATTCACGCATTCTGTGCACCCTGCTTTTGAACTTTCTGTTTCTTAGATGAGCCAAGCCCAGTCCTGCCTCAGGACCTTTGCCTAAGCTATTTTCTCTGCTGGGTGCCTTCTTCCTTCATTCCACCTGAGGGTTCTGTCTCATGTGTGAGAAGTCTCAAATGTCATTTCAGAGAGCTCCCTGACCACCCAGTGAAAGAAACTCCTCCCTCTTGATGACCCCACGTCCACTGTCAAATCACTGCTCTCGTCACTGGGTCAGGTGGACCTGATTCCTGCCTCTTGGCTTCTGCGTTTGTTCTCTGCTGTCCTGCCTTAGTGGTTAGTTAAGCTTTGGAGAAAGTTACAGCCAGATTCGGATGTTTTCAGGGAGGTACAGGAAGGAGCATGTCTCCCCTTGTCCCCAGTGGTGGGCAGTGGAAGACAGCCCCAGAGACCCCCAAGGCCCAGGGCTGAGACTCAGGGTCAGAGCAAGGTCACTCGGTCCCTCAGACTTTCTCACTCAGAGGTGATCTTTACAGGGATAGACTAGGAGGTGGATCTGGGATGTGCTGTGGTTGCAGCCATTTTCCTGGTGGAAAGATGAGGAGGGGTGGTCCTCCAGCGGCTGGGAGCCCATCGGTGGCTGGGGAGAGGCCCTGGCTGGACCTCGCATCCGCGGCCCCTCCTTCTCCCGCCATCTAAAGTGAGCTCTTCCCTAGTGCTCCCTGCACCTTCCCCACGCTGCAGGCCTGGTGGAAGCCGTGGTAGACACTGTGGCTGTGCTTGTCCTCCTTCGGGACCGGTCTTAATGACATCCTGCTGATAGGTACCATTGTCCCCATTTTCCAGATGAGAAGCCCAAGGCTGAGGGAAATGAACCAGCTGAGGCAGAGCCAGGCTCCGAGCTGTGCCTGGGCTACTCCTTGGTCCTGGCGCCTGAGGGCACTTGCTCCCTGAAGGCAGGTCCCTCTATTCCCTGCGATGGGGGTGCTGGGCTTCCTCTCCCAAGCCTGAGAGCTCACCTCCTGGGTTTGGAGCCTCATCTGCAGGGTACAAAGAGCTGTGGTACAATTATCGTTTCAACACACAAGGACATCAAGGCCCAGAGAGATGCAAAAGCGCTTACCAGTGTCACTTGGTGGATCCAGCTCCTGACTCCAGACTCCGGTCTATTAAAAGCCTCAGTCCTGGGCAGAACTGCCAGGGCTGGTGCACAGGATGCAGGACAAGGATGGTCTCCTGCCCCCACCCCCTCGGCCGCACCCACACGTCTGCTCAGCTCCTTTCTTTCCTCCCCAACTCCTCTCTCCACCTCTGGACCTAAGCTCATCCCCTTCCCTCTGCCTGGAACAGTCTCTCCTCTTTGCATCACCCCACCCAGCTGTTCCTCCCATTCTGTGAGGTTCACTATCATCATCACTTGCTCTGAGTATCCTTCCCCGACACCCGCAGACCAGCATCTTTCTGTGTGTTTGTCCTTTAAAGCCCTTATCACACGATTCATTTCAGGCTCTGGCTCCCTCCCGGGTCATCTCTGTGGGGCAGGGGTCAGCACCATGCTGTCCACCTCTGTCCTCACCCCTGTGCAGGTGACTCTGAGAGGTGGTCGGCAGGATGGATGGGTGGATGTTTCCACTCCTTTAACGAGGCCTTGAAACCAGCAATAGTGGGGTCAGTAGCCCCATATGTCCCCAGTGGATCCTGGGAGGACCCCCTGGGAGGTGGCCCACATACCTGTCCCTGCAATGGACAAAGTCCATTCCTGGGACTTCCTTGCTGGTCTGGTGGTTAAGCATCCACCTTCCTTCCAATGAGGGGAACATGGGTTTGATCACTGGTTGGGGAGCTAAGATTCCACATGCAAGGTCACGTGCTGCAACTACTGACCTGAGGGCCACGACTAGAGAGCCTGTGTGTCACAACTGAGACCCAAGGCAGCCAATAAAGGAATAAATATCCTCCTTTCTCTGCCCCTCCCCCCACCGGGCTCAGTCATTCTTCCGAAGCTGCACTGGGTACAATGACCCAACTGCCTCCTGCCATTCCAGGGCCAGCCTGAAAAATGGTGTCCATAGCCTGGGGAGGGGGATGTGAAGAGGCGGGCCCGAGGTAGGCATGGGTCTCTAGACCGACCTCTGCTGTCCCTGCTGCCTCTGTGGATGAAGTGCAAAGTCCTCTAGTCAGCGTATGCTTGCCTGGAGAATCCCATGGACAGAGGAGCCTGGGGGGCTACAGTCCACGGGGTCTCACAGAGTCAGACACGACTGAAGCGACTTAGCACGCATGCACTAGGCAGCGTAGGGGGAGGCGTGGAGCCTGGCAGGAGGACTGCGGCTGCCCGGGTAGGGGGGGTCTGCACTATACCGCTGGGCAGCCCAGGTCACTTGTTTGACCCTCTGAGCCTCGGTCTCCTCCTGGGGAACCTGGAGGCGATGATGTGTGAGGGGGAGGTCATTGCCACGGTCTTTCCCATGCATACCGAGGTTCACAGTGACCATGATCGTTGTTGTCCTCTACCTTCCTAGTCTCTTTCAATATACTTTCTTGCCTAAAGGAACTATTAGAGGAGGTGGAGCCCCCTCCTCTCGCGCTGTGGACCCCCCACACCCCCAATGCCCCTGAGGAGTCAGAGCACCAGCGTCCTCAGATGGAGTTCTGGCTCATGTGTCTGCTTTGAGGCCCGGGCCTTGCCCATGACTGTGTGTCTGATGTGAGCAAAGGCCTGGCACAGAGAAGATGTTAGCTCTAGCTTTGCTGGATGAAAGCACAGACCAAAGTCTTGGTGAGAGAGGGGAGAGAGGCTTCAACCCTCCTTGCTTACACAAAGGGACTGCCACCTAGTTCTTCCCACCTTGGCAGCTCCCAGGCATTTCTTTGGCATCCCTCCGGTTTGAATTTTCATGGATGTGGAGCACAGTGACCCATCTCATCTAAATCCAAGCTCTTCCTCCCCTTCTGTGCCTGTCCAACTGGAGCCCCGCTCCCCAGCACCCCACAGGCCCAGTTCTGCCAGGCCCATGCCCAGCCAGGAAGATTCTGGAACCCGCTTTCCTGCTGTCCAGGGATGCGGGTGCCCATGGGGAGGGAGGGGCCTTTGGCAGCCCCCCTCCCCAGCCCATCCAGCACCCCCACCTGGAGTCCCCAGCATGCTGCCTATCGTATGATCACAGGCTTTTGGCTATGTGTCTCTATATATTCTTTCTTCTGACTGTAAAACTGATATGTGTCTATTGTGGGAAATTTGGAAAATACACAAAATGACAAAGAAGAGAGTAACAGATAGCTAGTGTTAACCATTTTGGCATGTTAAATTTGGGCTGCGACTGCATTTCTGATTTTCTCGCTTGTTTTTAAAAAGTCTTTATTGAAGCAGAGTTGATTTACAATGTTGGGCGTAACTCCTGCTGTACAGCAAAGTGGTTCAGTTACACGTATATGTTCTTTTTCATGTTCTTTTCCCTTATGATTTATCACAGAAAATTGACTATCGTTCCCAGTCTTGCTTCTCTTTTTTGCTGAAGTTTTCTCAACTTTGCCTTCTGAGCTGTTTATTGAAGTTTAAGTTTTTTCAGTCGTGCTGTTAACTTCTTAGAAAGTGAAAGTCGCTCAGTCGTGTCCAACTCTTTGCAACCCCGTGGACTACATAGTTCATGGAATTCTCCAGGCCAGAAAACTGGAGTGGATTGCCTTTCCCTTCTGCAGGGGATCTTCCCAACCCGGGGACTGAACTCAGGTCTCCCATGTTGCAGGCGGATTCTTTACCAGCTGAGCCACCAGGGAAGCCCCCTTTAACTTTTGCCCTCTGCTTGTTTCTTTTATTGTTGTTGTTTTGTTAGCATCCAGTCTTAATTTACCAGATGTGGTATTTTTCTATTTTTCTATGATTTCTTTTGCTGTTTCCTTATAATTATTTTCTTCCTCTTTCCATGAAATTCTTCAGGCAAGCATACTGGAGAGGGTAACCATTCTCTTCTCCAGGGGATCTTCCTGACCCAGGGATCAAACCCGGGTCTCCTGCATTCCTCTGAGCTGCCAGGGAAGTCCTTTCTTGTCTACCTTTCTCTTAAAGGCTTTTCTCCTGTTCTGATGATTGTGTGTGGTGATCCTCGCCTGTGCGTCCATAGTTAGGAGTGAGGCGCTAAAATGCTGAGTGGAAGCTCTGGGTGCAGAGCTGGTGTTTCTCATAGATGATGACTGGGTGGTCATCAGGTCCTTCTCTTGGGAGTTCCCAGTTGTCAGTATCTGTAGATTTTCCTCTTGGACACAGTCCTCAAGGGGGAATCTTCAAATCTCCTACTGGGGGCAGGACCATGTGCAGAGGACAGGCTGGGGCGTAAGTCCAGCTGCCAAGTCTGAACCAAGTGAGGACAGGGGACTAAGTGTCTCATCAAACCTTCTCTTCAGCCCCTATTTGCAGTAGGGTCTTTGCTGTGCCTGGGTTCTTGAACCTGGTTCATTTTCGTCACAAGTGAGCTTGATTCCAGTCTTCTCCTGGGTCAGTTTCCTAGGCACATAAGACAGGGGTGGGGAAGGATATCTGGTTTGACTGGGACCATCTTGGTTTTAGCATCAAAAGTCCTACATCTCAGGAAACCCCTCAGGCCAAGGTGACCGGGACAGCCGGTGGGCTTGCTGTCCATTTTCTGACTTTTCAACCTGTCCTCTGTCTTCAGCCACATCCGAGCCTCCAGTCTTCAGTCATCCTGGTCCTTCTGAATCCTGGTTCTGACTAGGCTTCTGCAGGGGTACCTGACTTGCTTCATGTTGCGGATCCTCCTCTCCACCCCTTGAAATCAGTGGAATTTTAGCTCTCTGGTGTGCTATGTCAGTTACCCCCCATACAGCAACTTCCCATCTTCCAACATTTCGTTGACATCTCTCACTGCCTGGGTAGTCATCCCTGCTTTCTTTGTTCTCATGAGTTTTAACCTGTTTTCTTCTCTTACCACCATTTAGGTCGAGTTCCTGAAACTGGTTTCCCTTCTCCTTTCCAATGGCAAGAACCTCCACACATCAACTTAGGCTACCACCCACTGGCCTCCCAGCTCGAAGGGTGACCAGCCTCCCTCATCCATTCCCATCCTCCATTTGCAATATCTCACGATACTAAGTCTCTTCGAAGAACGAAGGTTGTTGAATCTTAGTTCTGTATTTAAATGGATCCAATCTCTGCCACTGATGCTTCCACCGTAATTCTTTCTCTTGTGGTTTCTTATCTGAACTGACTGATTACGAGGACAAGTCAGTTTTTCAAGGGTTCAGGCTGCTCTAGTCAGGGACTTTCATCGTGTTTGGGACTGTCTCCTGTTACAGCGATGCTCACATGTTCACAGCATCTTTTCAGATCATACTTCTCCTGGCTACTCTAGAGCCCTGGAGCTGTTTCTCTGGCACTTTCTGGCATTGAATGTGGCTGCAGACAAGTCTTTGGTCAGTGAGATATTGTTTCTCTCTGCAGGTGGTTTGCTTTTTCCATTTTGACCTTCAAATAACTCATTTTTATTCTTGATGCTCTAGAGTGTAAACGGGCAGTGTTTCTTTGTTGATGGCTCTGAGTTAAGTTTTTCTGGAACTCTGAGAGCGTGTGTGTGTGTGTGTGTGTGTGTGTGTGTGTGTGTGTGTGCGTGTATAAAGTGAAAGTGTTAATTGTGTCCAGCTCTTTGTGGGCCCATGGACTATAGCCCACTAGGCTCCTCTGTCCATGGAATTCTCCAGGCAAGAATACTGGAGTGAGTAGCTATTCCCTTCTCCAGAGGATCTTCCCAACCTGGGGATTGAACCCAGGTCTCCTGCATTGCAGGCAGATTCTTAACTCTCTGAGCCACCAGGGAATCCATATATATATATATATATTCTTTGATTCATTGATAAACATATCCATTTAAGAGAAACTTTCTTGTATTATTTCTTTAAATGCATCTTCTGCTCTATTTTTGGGTTGTTTGCTCTGGGGCACACATTTATTATGTTGTACTGTTTTTATCTGTTTTTCCTACTAACATCTTTAATTACTTTGATCTCTTTCGTCTGCATTCACTGATTTTCTCAAGCTTTTCCATTACACCAGCAGGTTTGGTTTTGAGTGTGTCTTCTGTTCCTCATTGTTTAAAAAGTTTGGACTCTTGTCGCAGTGTTTTTGCTTCAATCTTTTCCCTTAGGTCTCAGCAATCTCCCTCTTCATCTCTTCCCGTTGAGTTATTATCTTGTTTTATTGAGTTGCCATGCTCATATTCAATGAGGAATTTCCTCTTCTTTCCAGAGAGGTTGCACTTCCCTGCAGGCCAGGGCCTTGGTTTTTTGGTCCTCTCTCCTTTCCTGTCCCCTTTCCCGTGAGGACTGCCGCAGGGGTGCAGTGTTAATATTGTTGGGTTTCCTCCTTTGAGGCAGCTCTGCCCAGATGTCGTGTGCTGTGTTGGGATGCACTCGGGAAATACCTGTGGGTGTGTGGTTGACCCCTGGCTCCTTTCCCAGCATGTTTGAGATCAGTTTATTTTTCAAGCTGCAGTCTGAGGGTGTGTGGAGTTTGTCCACTTTTCTATAACTGTGGGGTGGTTGGGAGTGGGGGACAGCTCAGCTGAGGGAGCGGGAGGTCTTTCTCAAGATGTGGGGGCTCGTCTCCATGGTTCTGTGCTCACGTCAAGATCCTCTGCCAGGGTTTGCTTCCTTGGTTGTGGGGTAGATCCCTTCCCAGGATGGGTTTCGGATGGTCCTCCAGTGTGGACGGGCCCTGAGGACTCCCTTCTGTTGAGCTGTGGGGCCCCTTCTAACTCTGTTCCCATTGGGCCATTAGGGGTCAGGGCTGAAGAAGGGAGGGGTAGGTGGGCTCTTGGAGTGAGGGCCTAGAGAGAGCCTGGAGCAGGGACAAAGAGAGGGGCTCTGGGCTGGGCATTCAGATGCCGGAGCCTGAGGGGGATGTCCAACTTGCCAGTGTCCACTCTGACTTAAACCTTCCTCTTGGGCTCCATCAGTGGTTCACGGCAGGTTAGCAAGACCTTTCTGCTTGGGCTCCATCCCTGAGAATCGTCCACAGGGGGTTAGTAGCCTGGCATGTGTCTGGTCTGGGAGAACTCCCTTGAGAAGCATCATGTGGACGCTCATGTGCGATGAGAAGGCAGGGGACTGACCCCAGCCCACGGCGGGGGCTGACGTGCTGGTAGACAGTCTGAGGTCCAAGACCAGATCCCTCACGGGCCCCCACTCCCATCACTCCGACCTCAGAGGCCACAGCACCCCTCACTCCTTACCCTGTGGGACTCATGCACCACTCTGAAACCACAGGCCGATGAGGACCATGCATGGGTCACAGGGGGGCTGGAGAGAAATGACTGTCCGTCTCTGGCCCACTGGGCCAGCCTGACGACAGAGGGGAGTGGTCTCCTTAGGTAACCCCAGCATCACAGACTCCAGCCGCCCAGAACAGAGTCAGCTGTGGCAAATTCCCCCTCCACCTGCTCCTCTGAAAGTGGACACTGGAGTTGATGCCTCTTCTCCTGGGAGCTGATTCCAGACGCTCAAAGGGGATGGCATTTCCCCTCAGCTCCTCTCCTCGCTCCCCTGCTTTTGTCTCCTCCACACACCGAGAGGTCTGGCTGTGAGCGCCTGTTCCTGTGTCCACTCACCCCTCCTCGTGCAGGCCCTGCATCCTGTCCCCCCAGTGCCCAGCACATAGTAGGTGCTCACTAAATGCCTACGGACCAGATGGATGACTCCCTGAAAATAAACAGGTCTTCTCACCTTCACTGGTGCCTTTCCGCCTTGCTCCCCCACTGTACCGGAGCCCATCAGGGCACACCTTGAAGGAGCGGGCCATGTTAAGGCTAATAGGATTCATTCATAATCACATCGTTAAGTAAAATTTATGTTTGGTGGAATTAGTCGGGCTCCCCAAGGGCAGCGTCATAAACCAGAGAGATGCTTGGTTTCAAAGTCCCGTCTCCCCGTTTAAAAGAGTTTGTCATTCTTTTGCGGCGGTGGTTAAGAGCTCCTGGAGGCCCACGGATGCTTATTTACTGATCCACAGATGACGGATGGTGTATCCCTGCTTTGTTTGGAAGGGAAAACTTGAACAGCTTGTCTGCACCTCTCCACTCGGACATTAAATCAACATGGCTCTATTAGTGGCCTGGGATGCCAGCTGAGCTGTCTCTGAGCCTGTCACCGTGATGTCTTCATCTGTAACCAGAGCAGACGTGAGCTCCTGGCAGCTTCGGGAGGTGACAACAAATGCAATTAGCTCCTCTCCACGGCTCCGCAGCACCACTGCGAAGCGGCCTGACGCGGAGGGCGGCAGCGGCACCCGGCACAGTGGGACACGGTGTTCGCAGGGAAGGAGAGGGAGGGGTGGGGAGCGGCAGAGGAAGGGGAGGGAACAAAGGGACCAAGCTTAATTGTTGGAGTGACTTTCTGCATGAGCGGAGAGACCTCGTGCCAGAGCGGCCTGAAACGGGCCAGCCCCTCCAGGTCTTGGATGGCTGATGAGGCTGCCAGAAGCCCAGCGTATTGGAGTCAACCCCCCACTTTGAAAGCGTGCTGGACTTGGATGCTGGCTGTCTTGGGGGACGAGTCAGCATCCCATCCCCTTCCTCCTCTGCCTCCTCCCTGCCTCTCTCCTCTGCCTGCTCCACACACTGTCCAGAAGATAATAGGACTTCTGGGGCTGGTGGGAGGGGAATGTGGGGTACCACTCTTGGTCGAGGTGGGGCCCAAAAGACAGGTTCGGTCTCTCGGAAGTGATGGAGGTGGAGGTGGGTGTGTGATGAGGCTGCAGGGTAGAGTGATAGAGCAAGGACAGAAGGTGCTAGAAGGAAGCAGGTGGGGACGAGGTCACACCTCCCAGCATCCAGTGGGCACAGAGGAGGTGATGCCGGACACAGAGCCTTGGCAGCTGGTTCAGTGTGGAGAGTGTGGAGGGAAAAGAAAAAGGAAGAAGAAAAAGAACAACCTCCCTCAAAAGCCCAACTCGAGGCAGCTCGCCAGGCTGAGAGTTCACAAAAGTTTCCGTGTTCCTGGGAGGAACGCAACGTGAACAATGTTTCGGGTCATTTATTTCTTAATGATGACTCCCCAGCAAGCTCTGGGATGCTTCCAGCTATCCGCCAGGCCTGGATGCACTTTCTGGAGTCAGGCGTTCTCTGAGCTCCAAGAATAGCCAGAAATGGAGGGTGGTGGGGACTGGGATGGCAGGGAAGGGGACCCTTGAGATCTTGGGAGGAATGGAACCAAGAAAAGGGGAAAGGAAAGGAGGGAGGTAGAAGGCCTCTGAACACGGCTGTCGGTGAGACTTAGATGGACAAAGATGTCTGGTCTGCATGCCTCCCTCCACCCATGGAAAAAGGCTTGAGTGATGGAAAGCAGGAGGGATGATGGAGTCAGAATGCTCACCTGAGCTCGCCCACAAGCTGGGCTGCCTTACACACTGTCCTACCCTCTCTGTGCTTCTGGTTTGCGTGTTAACAACAGTGAAGAGGGCAGCGTCCTTCCAGGAGGGAACCATAGTGAGGAGCACCGGACGGGTACTCAGGGGTGGTTTTCTTTTTTTTCTTCCCCGCTTTGGCCTCATCTTCCTGGTTCTTTGAGGATGGCCAAGATGGAGAAACAGGTCCCTGCCTGCAGAAGCCAGGCCTTGGGAACGCCTTCGGAGTTTCAACCACATGAAATGGGCCAGAGCCACTTCCAGGAAAGGGCTCGGAGCGTGGACCCCTTCCCGGGAGAGGCAGCAAGCAGGAACCTGCAACTGTCGCCTGCCGGAGCCAGCAGGAATGGAATCAGTGACTAATGGCTGGCAGCGCGGGGGTCTCTGCTGCCAGTTTGCTGGTGGGGCTGGCGCTTCTCACCGTAACCTGGGCCCATCTACCTGCGGGGGGCTGGCAGCGGCAGGGCCCTCAGGCGAGTGATGTAAGGGGGAGAGACGGGGAAGCGGGGGGCAGGGGCCAGGACGCGGCTTTGGGGTCCTTCTTTCAGGAGCAGGTTGTTGTGAATGTACATGATCACAGTCCAGCTCATTCTGGATTAATTGGGCAGGATATAGAGGCATCTGGCTGCAGTGTAGAGCGACCCAAGCCTCCGCATGCACTGGAGCACCGGACGGCTTTTGGAATCAACCCAGTGCTGCCAGGCACAATTATTTTCAGCAATGTCTTTCTGCCACCAAAACTTAGGACTGTGGACTTTGGCATGAGAGCTAAGTGCCGATTTGCAAGCTCACAAATTGACACGATCCTTGATGCAAGATGTTGTGCCGGGGCTGAATGGCAGAGAGATGCTCCCCCACCCACTGCCACGTGGTGGCTGAGCATGTCTGGGGCGTGTATGTGTGTGTATGTGTGTGTGTGTGTGTGTGTGATGGGGGTGAAAATGAGCCTGGGGAAGCCAGGGGCAAGCTCACAAAGGGTCTTAGAGGCCAACTGGAGAGTTTGGACGTCAGCCTGTGCCTTTGAGAAGGCCATCAGTCGTCTCAGCCCACAGTCCCTCCAAAAAGCCTTCCCAGGCCCCAGAGACCCTGTCAAGGCACCCCAGGTGCTCCCACTTGTACCATTTGCTATATCTGCTATAGTTTATAATTTGTATGGTGGTCCATCCTTTCCTTGCTATTGCCATTGAAGCTTTGAGCTTCTTGAAAGAAGAGTGATGTTTGTTCGTATCAATTCCCTAGCACCCAGCCCAGGGCAGCTGCATTAGACCCCAAGTCGATCTTGGTGGAATGGTCCCCCCTCGATGGGGGAAGTGCAGCCAGGTTGGCAGCCACAAGAGTGGACCCAGATTTAGGAAACCACAAGGATAAAGCTTCAGTGGTCCAGGTGAGAAGTGAGGAGGCTTGAGCTTGAGAAGAAGAGATGGAGTGGAGGTGATGTAAGAGAAAGATGCTGAGGAAGTTGAAAGAGTGAGCGAGATCTGGTTACTCTTTCCACATGAGGCACTAGAAGGAAGGAGTCTGGGATGACTCTGCTTCCCTGGTTTGGGTGGGAGGTGGCAGTCACATAGGCAAAGGAGGAGCCGGCATTTGGGAGGGAGGACAGTTCAGCTGTGGGTGAATGGAGGCTGCAGGGGTGCCTGAGGGACACCCAGGTGGAACATTCCCATCGGCTCCACAGGTCTGGACCTCTGCCGGGGGCACGGGGGTACCTGAGTTGAAGTTGTATGGGTCGTCAGCCGTGTCCATGGAGGCGCATGGCTGAGAACACCCAGGGAGTGTCTGAGAGTTGAGATGGCAAGAGAGTGACGGGGAGGGAAGCAGTTGAGAGCTGGGAAGAGAAGCCCATGTGGAATCTAAGGAAGGGGAGCTGGAAAGCTTCAGGAAACGCAGGAGTGAGTGATGGTGACTCAGGACCAATGAGCAGAGGGTTCAGGTTGGGGGAGGGGATGTTGTTGCTGTTGTTCAGTCCCTAAATCATGCCTGTTTGCAACCTCATGGACTGCAGCATGCCAGGCCTCCCTGTCCATCACCAACTCCCAGAGCTTGCTCAAACTCATGTCCATCGAGTCAGTGATGCCATCAAACCATCTCATCCTCTGTGCCCTCTTCTCCTCTTGCCCTCAGTCTTTCCCAGCATCAGGGTCATTTCCAGTGAGTTGGCTCTTCACATCAGGTGGCCAAAGTATTAGAGCTTCAGCTTCAGCATCAGTCCTTCCAATGAATATTCAGGATTGATTTCCTTTGGGATTGACTGAACAGAGAGGTTTTAATGTGCCCGCGCTCCCTGGAAACCTGGCTGGGATCCCTGTTGGTGGGGGTTGGGGTGGGGTGCACAGGGCGCCTCTTGAGTCCCAGTGTGCAGCCACTGAAGACCACCGATTGGGAGCCAGGGCTACAGCGGGGAGGGCTCCAGAGCCCACTAGGGGAGAAGAGAAGAGGGCTGGCAGTGGCTCTTCCTGGGACCCTTCCTGTCCCCGGGGCTGGACAGAAGACCTGGGTCTAAATCCTGGCTCTCCCACCTGCTGGCTGGAGCCCTGGAGGTGCCTTGTAATCTCTCTGAGTGTCAATTTCCCTTCAGTTGGGAGTTCAGTGTGGACTAAGTGAGATGACGCCCAGAGGCACAGTGCCACTGATGTGGCCTCTTACTGCTCCTTAGAACAGCGGAGGCCCTTGTCCCTCCGCTTTCAAAATGAGAACCTGATGCTCTGGGAGGTTAAGTGCTGGGTCCACAGACACACTCAGGAAGGGGCGGCCTGACTCAGGAGCCCAGCACTGAACCACGTGAAGAAGCCCTTCAGGGGTCTTGGCCCTGCTGCTGCTCACAGCTGAATATGGAATCAGGGAGGATGTGAGAGGGAACACAGTTAATATCATTCCAGGGAGCACTGGGATGTTGCACGGGGTCAGACAGAAATCCTTCTCCCTATGGGCTCTGGATGCCTTTGGGTATTGCAGATAGAATCTCACCGTCTGCTCTGCCTGAGGGTGCCTTCTTGGTGTGGCCATACCCTCAGGGATCCCACCTGCTTTTGAAGAGTTAAGAAGGCCCCGCCAAAGCCATCTCTTTCCCTGGAGGTTTGTTTCAAGTGGCCAATGAAACTCCAATACTTTGGCCACCTGGTGTGAAGAACCGACTCATTGGAAAAGACCCTGATGGTGGGAAAGATTGAAGGCAGGAGAAGAAGGGGATGACAGAGGATGAGATGGTTGGATGGCATCACCGACTCGGTGGACATGAGTTTGAGTAAGCTCCAGGTGTTGGTGATGGACAGGAAAGCCTGGCGTGCTGCAATCCATGCGGTCACAAAGAATCGGACACAACTGAGCGGCTGAACTGAACTGATGTCCCCTCATCTTTCCGTTCTCCTACAGTTCCCTTCCCCTCTCCCTTCATGATGCGTGCATGCCCAGCCACTTCAGTCATGGCTGACTCTTTGGGACCCCACGGACTGTAGCCTGCCCAGCTCCTCTCTCCATGGGATTCTCCAGGCAAGAATACTGGAGTGGGTTGCCATGTCCTCCTCCAGGGGATCTTCCTGACCCAGAGATCGAACCTGCGTCGCCTGCTTTGCAGGCAGATTCTTTACCACTGAGCCACTGGGGGACGCCCTTCAGGAAGCAACACTTAATTACTGCCCTCCCTCATTCTTTCCTTCTGTGTGGTGGGGCTGGGGAGGAACCCTAGGTGGGTCACCTGGTGCAGTGGAAAAGACCAAAGGCCCACCTGTCGCCAGATGCATGCTCAGAGCCTTGGAAGGTGGAGATGTGTGCAACATGCTGGCGAGCATGGAGGAAGAGGAGGGTTCACGGACTGGGCCTTATAGTCCTAAGGTGGGGGCGCAGTGCAGGCAGCAAACGCACCCTAAGTGGGAGGGTGGAGGGGCAAGTACATGATCTGTGTCGGGGGAGGAGAGAGCTCTTAGGACAGGATGGCCCCATCCTTTTATCTTGCTTAGCCAATCTAGGCCTCCCACCCCGTTTAGCCCCAAACAAGGGTCGCATTAATGTCTTTGTTGGAAAGAATTCCATAGAATTGTTGTCGATTCACAGGATCCCAACAACACTTTCCCAATCTTTCCTCACTGAGTCTAATGAAGATGCAGAAAGGCAAGAGGGGAAGGGGACCCAAGAACCCTGGGTTCCGGTTTAGGAGGCAGAGCCTGATCAATATGGCGGGTCTGGGCAAGAATGCCTTGGAGTCCAAGAGGTCAGAGGGAGCTGACTCTACTGTGCTGTGTTGCTTAGTCGTGTCCGACTCTTTGCGACCCTATGGACTGTAGCCCATCAGGCTCTTCTGTCCGTGGGGATTCTCCAGGCCAGAATACTGGAGTGGGTTTCCACGCCCTTTTCCAGGGGGGTCTTCCCAATCCAGGGGTCGAACCCAGGTCTCCCGTATTGCAGGCAGATTCTTTACCAACCACCAGGGAAGCTGGCAGGAGACCTTAAAGGGGTTCTGACTGGGGGCAGGGAGCTTTTCCTTCTCCACATTTCTTTCAACTTGCTGTTAAAATACCCCCAGGGCCAGGGGATATTAACTCTGTTCAGGAGGGGAAGATGGACTAAGCCATGCAACCACAGCAGTGTGGATAATTCAAGGGAGGAGCAGTTTCTTATTGGGCATGACTGGCCCATTATAAGCTCCATGATGACAGGAGGCATGGTTGTTGAGTCACTGGTAAGTCCCCAATGCCTTGTGTAGCCCCAGACACATGAAAGGTACTCAGTAAGTATTCACTGGATAAGTCAATGAACAAATGTTAATCCATTGAACCATAGACACCTGGTCTGGATCATGATATTATCTGCTTTGCCTGTAAAGTCTAAAGGGTGACCAATACCAACTTCATCCAGATCATCGCAACAGCCCGTGGCCTTTCTGACGAACAGTGTACATTGCAAGAATGAACACAAATGGGTAACAATCGAAACATAAAGCAAAGTGCTGTGTTCGCCCTCTTTGTGTAGGGATGGTCCATCAACGCGTGATGCTAACCTTCCTTCGGCTTTCTACAACATCCCCTCCCTTAACCAGTTCCCCCTTTATCTCCATCCTTCATGGCTTCCTCTTGTCAAGTGTATACTTTCAGTTTGAAATGGTTCAGTGTTGGATGTTGAGGATATAAATTGGACCTATAACCTCACTCATTCTTCTCAGTCAGAGACGCGGTGTCATCGGCTCTGGCTCAGGCCTTATCTCCGCACCCATTCTATTCCCCATAGCCACCACATCGCATCGAATGAGTGCACATCCCTTCAGTGCCATGCTATATCTACACACATATCTGCAATATAGATATATAAATATTATGTGGCATTAGTTCTGTATTTAAAATAGTTCCTTAAAGTTGTATTATACTGTACATTCAGTGGGTTTCCCTGGTGGCTCAGTGGTAAAGAATCTGCCTCCAGTAGTCAGGTATGGATGTGAGAATTAGACTATAAAGAAAGCTGAGCACCAGAGAATTGATGCTTTTGAACTGTGGTGTTGGAGAAGACTCTTGAGAGTCCCTTGGACTGCAAGGAGATCCAACTAGTCAGTCCTAAATTGGAAGGACTGATGCTGAAGCTGAAACTCCAATAATTTGGCCACCTGATGCGAAGAGCTGACTCATTGGAAAAGACCCTGATGCTGGGAAAGATTGAGACAGGAGGAGAAGGGGATGATAGAGGATGAAATGGTTGGATGGCATCACCAACGTGATGGACATGAGTTTGACTAGGCTCTGGGAGTTGGTGATGGACAGGGAAGCCTGGTGTGCTGCAGTCTATGGAGGTTGCAAAGAATCAGACATGACTGAGTGACTGAACTGACTGAGTTCACCAATGCAGGAGACACGGGTTCGATTCTTGGGTCAGGAAGATCCCCTGGAGGAGAAAATGGTGACCCACTCCAGTATCCAGTATCCTTGCCTGGGAAACCCCATGGATAGAGGAGCCTGGCGAGGTACAGTCCATGGGGTCACAAAAGAATCAGATATGACTTAGCGACTAAATAACAAAAAACACATTCAAACAATACAAGTTTTTTCCCCTCAATCAACATACTCTCCGACTCATCCAGGTTGTAAATGGAGAGCTAGTTCATCTGATAAATTGTTGCCTAGTTTTCCAATGTGTGAACATGCCACTTTCCATCTATATATTCTCCCAACAGTGAGCATTTTTATTTTCGATTTTGCCATAATAAATGATGCTATAATGAACATTCTCGTAGCTGTCAGTTTACATAAGAGTCTCGTGAGGGTATCCCTCGAGAAATGGAATCGCAGAGTTGTGGAGTGTGTGTGTGATGTGGGGAAAGACACAGCCACGCCAGTTCACAGTCTTCCCACCTCTAGTGTCTTGGTTGGCCTTGTGACTTGCTTTGACCGACAGACTCTACCTGCTGATGGAAGGAGCTGCACCCACTCCTGTGGCCTTAAGCAAGCCTCCTACCTGGCCCACCCCCTTTGCTCTTTACTGCCTCCGCTTCTCCTTAGGGCCAAGGTCCTGTGTTAATGAGAAGTGCTGTCAGCCTGACAGCCTCTCCATGGACCAGCCATCCAACAGGGAAAAGGTGGTAAGAGGACGAAAGAGGCAGAGTAATCTTTCTTGAAATATTGTTTTAAATGTTTTAATTAGCTTATTTTTTAAAATTACAGTTCAATTTATTTATTTATTTAGCTGTGCTGGGTCTTATGTGGCATGTGGGATCTTAGTTCCCTGACCAGGGATCAAATTTGGGCCCCCTGCATTGCAAGCGGAGTCTCAACCACTGGGCCATCAAGAGAAGTCTCAATTTACTTTTTATTTTCTACTGAAGTACAGTTGATTTACAATGTTGTGTTAGTTTCGAGTGTACTGCAAACGGATTTAATTATATATATATATGAGTCAATGAATGAATGTTGATCCATTGAACCATAGACACCCATATATATATGTGTACATGTATATATATTCTTTTTTAGATTCTTTTCCCTTACAGGTTATTACATAATATTGAGAATAATCCCCTATGCTATACAGTACATCCTTGTTGGTTATCTATTTTATACCTAGTAGTGTGTATTTAAAACCCTCTTTGGTTTAAAAGTTAGACAAGGTTATCAATTTCTTGTTGTTCAAGACTGTTTTGGAGAAATTAAATCCATGATGCACGTACATCGTCTCTCTCCTGTCCATGCTGCCTTCACGTTTTACCCAGTTCTTGCTAAAATGTGATCAACTGGGCCTCTGTCTGAGCTTGGGTTTCTATCCCAACTGATGAAGCCCTCCCCAACCCTGTTCACTCCCCAGGATCAAATGTGGGGTGAATTTGCTTCCTCCTCTCAGCTTTTTCCAACTGTGTGCCCAAGAGGAAGGCAATACTCAACACTCCACCGTGCACAGTTCTTGGGCCTTTGGGCCTCTTTGGGACACCTCCCCAGCTGTGCACTGATAATTAACAACCAGATCCGAGGGTCTAGGGGAGCCCACGACAGCAGCAGCTGATCACCTCTGATGGCCCTGGAGACCGTGTTCCTCAAGTCAAAGCACTGCCCTCAGGGACTCAGGGTGACCCACTTCTGGGTGGCGGTCTAGATCACTGATCACAGAGAGTGAATTTTTCCAGCCATTGTGTCTGGGAGTAGACGAGCATGTTCACAGAACACAGATGCACTTAAACTCTGTGTCAGGGGCTTCCATGACCATCCCCGGGACCGCTGGTGTGGGGGTGGTATTTCTCAGCAGCCAGTTGACTTGGGTTCCCTGCTTCCCAACTGGAAAGATTCTATTCCCTGAGGGAAACCTTCTGCATTCCCCCTTCCTGGAAAATAGCCTCCAGAACACTTGGTAGAATTTAGGACTTTTCAGCTTCCCTGATAGGAGAAGGCAATGGCACCGCACTCCAGTACTCTTGCCTGGAAAATCCCATGGACGGAGGAGGCTTGTAGGCTGCAGTCCATGGGGTTGCTAGGAGTCGGACACAACTGAAGCGACTTAGCAGCAGCAGCAGCAGCAGCAGCAGCTTCCCTGATAGCTTAGTTGGTAAAGAATCTGCCTGCAATGCAAGACTTCTTCAGCGGTGGTCCTCGAGTTTTCAGACTTGAACCAACATCCTCTTCAGTCACTGGCCGTCTTCACTCACTGGGTCACCTTTTCCATCAGGGCACTTTCTCCTGTGCCTTCTGTTTTCCTGACACCCATATTCCGGATGGAGGGCGGGTATCCGTTTCTCCTTGGGAAGAGGATGCTCACGGACCACTCGGCGGAGCTAAATCAAGCCGTCAGCCCATCCACCACCTCCTCCAGCCTGCTGTCCTGGTGTGGTGAGTGGGCTCTAGAGCCAGCCTTCCAGCCCCTGTTGGGGGGTCTTGCAAAGCCCCTCCTCCACTCTCTCTTCTACTTGGCATTTTAGATGGACTTCTGCTCTTGCTTGCAGGGGTGACTGTTCCTCCCACTGCCCCAGGTACCTCCTTATAGAAGGCTGGAAAGATCTGACAACTTTCCAGAGCCAAGGCCATGCTCTCCAAGGCCCAGAGAGAACCCAAAACTCATCCACCTGCCCGGTGGCTTTTCCCTTTCCCTTTCCACCTCGTCTTCCTCCCTGCAGCCTTCCATCCTGTGACCTGGGGGAACTTCTCCATCCCTGTGCTGGCTCCCATGGCCCAGCATGGTCATCTTCCTTTCCGGCCATCCAGCCCTGGCCCCCATCTCCCCAGAGTCCAACCATCCAGGGCTTCCATGCCGGTCTGGCTCACTTGGAAGACTGCAGCTCCTCCAGTTTTCTGCCCCTAAGTCCCAGGCTGTCAGTTGGCTGACCCTCTCTTGTCCCCATAGCTCCTGTCTGGATACAAAACTTTTCAGTTGACTCCTTGTTTCCTTGAGTTTCTGGTGATTCCTCCCACCAAAGTGAAGAGAGAGGCTTAAGGGATAGTCCTCTGTCCACAGAACATCGTAAATGTTGGCTCCTCCATCTCCCTTCCCCTTCCCCAGGGTCTTTGTGCCTACTGTAAGATAGGCACTTGACTTTGAACCTTCCCCCCTGTGTTTCTGGCGCTTGCCTTTCTGAGCCAAGCCAGTGCCCTTAGTTAGAATGCCTCCCCTAGGCAACTGGTCTGGCTGCAGAGAGTCAAGGCCACACATCTCACCCTCCCAGACGCCTTCCCACTCTTCCATCTACCCCGCTGTCTGATGCAGGCGAGATGCTCAGTGAGCAAGTCTGGAGCAAGCGCAGGAGTGGACCAGGGAGGGTCGTGTCTCAAGATGCTGGAGGAGGTGCGGGTGTTCTGGCTCCAGGTGCAGGGGCCAGAGGCTGGGGAGAGGGAGGAGCAGCAGGGAGGATCAGTGGTCTTGGGGCAGCCAAGGAGGTGGGCCTGATCCTGGTCCTGCCTCCTGCCTGCAAGCTGTGAGCTCTGATCAGGGCTGGGCCCGGCCACCCGCCCTCCTCTGAAGCCATCGAAGCTGGAGCCCACCCCGAGCTGAGCCGGGGGGAGGGAAAGAAAGAAACTCTCTTGCCAGAGCTTTCTTCCCTTTTATGGTTTTTGGCCTGCCCCCTGGTGCTCACACAGCCGCCATCTGGCTCTCTCTGCTGCAGCCCAGCCCCCGCAGGCTCACAGGCCTTCCTGGGAGGGGCTGTTCGCTGTGAAAACCCAGGGTCCGGGGTGCAGCATGTGGCGTGCCAGGCTGGAATTTCTGAAAGTCAGGGACTGACTCCCCAGCCTGGTCCCTGGCCAGCTTCCGCCGACTCCTGCGAGGAGGAAGACTCAGTTTCCTTCCGAACGGAGCCCTGCAAGGATCAGGCAGGTCCCTGTCTGACAGCTCAGCCCAGGGGGAGCAGGGGAGGGGTGGGGGGTACTCAGAGACATCCTGGGGACAGCTGAATGCTTCCTCTGGGCCTGCAGTCTCCTGGAGGCACCCCACCCTCAGAATCCCAATTCACGGGCTGCCAGCTTTTATGGACAGCCCTCCTCATCATCCCCTCACACACATCCCCCTCCCTGGTTTTATTTTTAAGGGAATAATAACAACAGCAATTAGCGCTTCCTTTGTATGGTTCCAATAAAGGAATAATTTAAAGGGCGCAGCGTGCTGGAATTGGCCCTTCTCATCCTCGCGGGGAGGCAGTGGCAGAAAGCTTGCAAGGACAGCCCGTCATGATGGACTTGGGGCTCACCTTGGGGGACCACTGCTCCAAGGCCACCCCACCTTCCAGGAGCCCCAAGCTCCACCCGGTGTGGCCAGAGGGGGCTCAAACGCACTCTCCAAAGATTCTCCAGCAGCAACTGACAGACAAGCTAACAGATCAAACACGACACTTCAAAGGGAAGAAGAGCCACAGGATGAAGCCGGGCGGACTTCAGTCCCCAAACGCAGGGGACACAGAGGCTCCTCCCTGCCCAGGGCTCGGCCAGCATCCGAATTCCAGCCCAGAGCACTGGGGATGGGTCCTTGGGGAGGACGTGACCAGTTCCCGCTCTCTCCGTGCTCAAGCACTCGGAGGGGCTAATTAGTGCTTTTAATATGCAAATCAGAGCCTGGGCAGATTAAATCTAGGGGAAAAAAACAGCTGGTGAATATGTTATTTTAATTATTACTCCAAAGGAAATATGGGCCTGGCTTAAGAGGATGGCAGGTGGGTGTGTATCAAGTTCCTGTGGAAGGACCCTTGGTTAAGGGGAGGTCGACTTAGCAGCAGCAGCAGCCTAGAAAGGGAGACCTGGGGTGGGGGAGGGTGCTGGAGGGCGTGGAGCCCCACTGGCTCTGCAGTCTCAGGACCTCAGTTTCATCCTTGATGATATTAGGAGTGTGGACAAGGTGATCCCATCTATCTCTCCATCCATCCAACCATCCATCCATCCATTCATTCATTTAACAGACACTAACCAGCTACCTACCATGTGCCAGGAGCTGAGACAGCAATAAGGTCTTTGTCTTAATGGAGCTTGCATTGTAGTGGGGGAGGCTGGCAATCCACACGCAATATACAAGCAAAACAAGTCCCGTTGATGGAGGTAGAAGAAAGAAACAAACCAGAGGCTGGGCTAGAGACTAACACGGAAAACTATATTGTTTGGTTAGGACGGCAAAGACAACTTATTGGAGACGCCATTGCAGCTGGGATCTGGAGGATGGAATGGAGCCGAGGTGTGTTATGGACAATCCTTGTTTTTTTTGGGTGTCATTGAGCGTCCCCACAGTGGACTCATCTGACCCCGGGATGGTTGATCCAAACCCACCGAAGCGGTCTTATTGCAGGAGGTGGAGGAGCATGACGGACGTGACATCCTCACAGTAAACAGAAAACATATCCAAGGGAGGTGATCCTGACTCAGTTTCTCCTTTGAAACAGGAGTGAGGAAGAAAAGCTCACGGGGAGGTCTGTCTTTCCCTGGTCCTTCTCATCACATTGGGTCCAATGACTCAAGACTGATCCAGTAAATACACTTGTCAGGGAGGCAGGTGACACCTGCACATGTCTCCCTTCTCTGTGTGTGTGTGTGTGCTGGTGACCTCGGCGAGAAACATAACTTTCAATTCCTGCATCCTTGGAAACTTGGAGAAAACTTTCTAACAGATTCCTACCCTCCTGTTAGAGATTGAAGCCAAAGGGGGCCCCCCCCAAATCTCCCCTGACCGCCACCAGGGCAGAGTCCACCTGATGCACCTGCAGGCTCGCCACTCGGATGCCTCGGGCTTGGCGCCTGACTTTCTGAGTGGGGTTCGCTTTTATGGGAAATGACAAAATAAAACTCAGAGATCAAGGTATGTCATATCTCTAGTCACAAACAGAGGGACCTGAGTTCTGCTTTCTTAGGTCCAGGAGCAGAATAATGGGGAAGTGGATGAAAAATTCATTCTTCTCCACCAACTTTGCCTGGAGGCAGCAGGAGAAAAAATTCTTTGCACAGGACGGAGAGTCAAGAAGTCAGGGTGTATGATGAATGTGAGGCAGACAGACACAGAGGGCAGAGAAAGTAGAGAAAAGAGATGAGAGAGAAAGAAGAAAACCGGAAACAAGATAGAGGCGAGACAAAGCAGAGGAAGCGGCAGGGTTGAGGCAGGAGGTGAGGAACAAAGGAGGGAGAGGAAGCAGGAGATGAAAGAGGAGAGAGGAGAGGCGGGAAGAGAGGGATAAAGGAGGGGAGGGAGGGGAGGAGGAAGCTGGGTGGATTCGGGCAAGACAGCCCGAGTGCAGGTGGGTGGCGGGAACCCTGCACCAGCGCCCTCCAGCATGCCTCCCCCCCGCGGCAGGCTGTCCCCAAGCGCCCTCTGTCAACAGCAAGGACAAAATGAGGCTTGTTTCTAAAGAAACGAGTGTGCAGCACATATGTGGGCCCCAGGGCTCCTATAGAGTCGGGAGGAAGTGAGTGAGGGACCACCCGGGGCGATCCTTGGCCCACCTGCCCAGGTTTGTGCTGACTGACCCTGGGCCATTGTGCCCCACTGGGCACAGTGGAAACTGTTATTTATTATCCCTGTTTTAAAGACAAAAGAAGGTGCTATCAACTGGGATAGAGAAAGAAAAGGCAACATGTGGCACCAGGTTTTCTGTAGGCAGTGACATTGAGGGACCTTGGGGATGCTCTGCAGACAGCTGGATGTAGGTCTGGATGAGGCGTAGCTTTGACAGCCATCAGCCAAGGACTGGGGATTGTCACGGTGGAAACGAGACGGGACGCCTCTTTGGGTGGCTGGGAGGAGTAAGGGGGCGGGCTGAAGACGGGGCTCTGGAGAACTCGTGTTTTGTGCTGGGGCAGAGGAGGTGGATCGAGAGAAGAGGTAGAGGAGGGCTGGTCAGGGGGATTGTGGGGAGCACGTCCTGAAGGCAAGGAGGTAAGGGTGGAGGGAGCGGTCGACAGAGTCAGGTGCTCCAGAGCAGCCCCCAAGAGAAGCATTGGGAGGCATCCCTGGGTTTATCAGCTGGGAGATAACTGGTAACCCAGGCAAGAGGAGCTTGGGAGAAGCCGGAATGCAGAAGTTACCCTCCAAGTTTGAAGAATGGATGGGAGCACGGTGCATGTACCCATAGGGCAGTGTTACAAGTCATATTTATTCATTATCCATTTCGGTGTAACAAACTACCCTGAAACTTAGAGACTTAAAATAACAATTGTTTATTATCTTGCATCCACCTGATGTGAAGAGCTGACTCATTGGACCCTGATGCTGGGGAAGATTGAAGGCGGGAGGAGAAGGGGACATCAGAAGATGAGATAGTTGGATGGCATCACCAACACAATGGACATGAATCTGAGCAAACTCTGGGAGATAGTGAAGGACAGAGAAACCTAGCATTCTGCAGTTCATAAGGTTGCAAAGAATCAGCCATGACTTAGTGACTGAACAACAAAATTATCTTGCATGGTTTCTGAGGGTCAGGAGTCCATAGGTGGCTTAGCACAGAAGTTCTGGCTCAGGGCGTCTCAAAATATGGCAGTCAAGATGTTGGGCTGGGGGCTGCATTCATCTGAAGGCTTGACTGAGGCTGCAGAATCTGCTTCTGAGAAAGCTCATTCACATGACTATCAGCTGGAGGCTCAGTTCTGTGCTGTGTGGGCCTCTCCACAGGACTGCTTGAGCATCCTCATGACGTGGCAGCTGGCCTCTCCCAGAACGGGTCAGACAGAGAGGAGAAAGCTGTCTTGCCTTTAAAGATCTAGTTTTGGAAGTCAACATACCACTTCTACCAGGTTTATTAAGGCAGATTACTATGTCTAGCCCACACTCAAGACTGACTAGGGAAGGATAAGAGAGGCAAGGATCAGGAGAGGAGATGGGGATGACCAAAGTGGGCATTTCCTGGGAGCTCATGTTTCAGCCCAGGTTGCCTAGAAAATCAAGTGGAGGCAAAAGCTTGGGTGCTCACACTTTACTGGGGACTGGAAAACCCCGGGGAGCAAGAGGGAAGGACTGGAGAGAGAATATGCGAGGGTGTTCCCGAGTACTGTGGTCAGAGTACTGTGGTCAGAACGTGTCTCACCAGGATTCTGTTCAAACCCTTGCCCCCAGCGCGATGGTGGCAGGAGATGGAGCGTTTGGGAGGTGATCAGGACATGAGGGTGGAGCCCACGTGAATGGGATTAGTGCCCTTATAAAAGAGGCCCCATAGAGCTTCCTCACCCTCTCTACCATATGAGACGATGAGGAGAAAACACTGACCGGGAAAAGGGCAGAACCTGACCACACTGGAAACCTGATCTCAGCCCTCCAGGCTCCAGCACTGTGAGAAATTTTTGTTGTTTATAATTGAAATTGGGAGATGAGGGGTGGACATACATGCCCTGCTGCTACTATGTATAAAATAGAAAACTAATCAGAACTTCCTGGATACAGCCCAGGGAACTCTACTCAGCGCTCTGCAGTGACCTACGTGGGAAGGAAATCCAAAAAGGAGGAGACACGTGTATACATATAGCTGATTCACTTTGCTGCACAGCAGAAACTAATAAATCATTGTAAAGCAATTATACTAAAAAATAATTAATTAAAAAAAATAAGCCACCCAGGCTGCCGCCTTCTGTTAGAGCCGCCCGAATGGACAAAGGCACTGAGCTTCAATCACGTTCAGCTGACGGCTTGTCCTGGCAGGATGTCTTTTTGAGGCCCATGAATGACTGCAAACTTGAACATTTGTCCTGGGGAAGGAAAAGACCCAATTGCTGACTCTGCTTTCCCAACAGTGATTATTTGCCTCCTGGGCCGTCCACCTTTTGCTCTTACAGGGAACACTGCCTGGCTCCTCCAGAAGCTGCCAGGGCAGCTCCGTGTCCTGAGCGTGGCAGTGGTCATTGCAGCACAAGCCTAAAGCCTGCAGACTCATGGGCCCAGAGGGGGCAAGTCCCTGCAGGTGCGAGGGTGCCTCCAGATACACCAGCAGGAGCAGAGATGCCCGGGAGCCCGAGGTGAGGGGATGTTGCAGGAGTGATCTGGAGAGCTGGGTTCGGCCACAGAGGGAGCAGCGAGGCAAGCAGGAGGCATGTCGTGGCAACGTGATCCTGCCCTGAAACTGGCAAGTCGTTGTTGTTCAGTGGCTGAGTGGTGTCCAACTCTTTGTGACCCCATGGACTCTAGCACACGTGCCTCTCAGCTAGCTGCTCACAGTTCAGAGGAAGACAGACAGACTGGTAGACTGGCAGTTACCAAACACGGTTTTGAGTGCTGTGCTAAAGGTGAGCAAATGACCTGCTGGGAGCCCAGGGGAGGGTCCTTGTCCTGGGCTGGAGCAATAATGAGGACTTATTGTAAAGTGAGGCTTCCCTGGCAGCTCTGTGGTAAAGAACTCGACTTGCCAGTGCAAGAGATGCAGGTTTGATCCCTGGGTCAGGAAGATCCCCTGAAGCAGGAAATGGCAACTCACTCCAGTGTTCTTGCCTGGGACGTCCCATGGACAGAGCAGACTGATGGGCTACAGCCCATGTGGTCACAAAAAAGTTGGACACAACTTAGAGACTAAACAACAATAACTTTTTAAAGTGAAAGTGGGAAAGCGTCTTTGGCAGGCAAGTATATATTACGGCCATAAAAATATCTAGTGAGCTCCCAAATAAAAACAAAGATGATGGTAATGGTATAAAATGATGATTAAAATAATTATTATCTAATAATAACATTACGACAGCAAGATAAAAATGCACATTTTCAACACAGCATTTCCATCATCCCCTTTCAGCATCTCAGTGATGAGGAAACCAAGGTGGAGAGAGGAGAGGTGATCTGCCCGGAGAGACACAGTTGAGGAGTGGCAAGACTGGGACCACATGTCATCCTTTGGATCAGGTTGGGAGATAACATTGACCTCCTCTATTTCCATCAGTTCAGTTCAGTCGCTCAGTCGTGTCCAACTTTGTGACCCCATGAACTGCAGCACGCCAGGCCTCCCTGTCCATCACTGACTCCTGGAGTCCCCCCAAACCTATGTCCATTGTGTCAGTGATGCCATCCAACCATCTCATCCTCTGTCATCCCCTTCTCCTGCCCTCAATCTTTCCCAGCATCAGGGTCTTTTCAAATGAGTCAGATCTCTGCACCAGGTGGCCAAAGTATTAGAGTTTCAGCTTCAGCATCAGTCCTTCCAATGAACACCCAGGACTGATCTCCTTTAGGATGGACTGGTTGGATCTCCTTGCAGTCCAAGGGACTCTCAAGAGTCTTCTCCAGCACCACACTTCAAAAGCATCAATTCTTTGGCGCTCAGCTTTCTTTATAGTCCAACTCTCACATCCATACATGACCACTGGAAAAACCATAGCCTTGACTAGACAGACCTTTGTTAGCAAAGTAATGTCTCTGCTTTTGAATATGCTGTCTAGGTTGGTCATAACTTTCCTTCCAAGGAGTAAGCGTCTTTTAATTTCATGGCTGCAGTCACCAACTGCAGTGATTTTGGAGCCCAGAAAAATAAAGTCTGACACTGTTTCCACTGTTTCTCCATCTATTTGCCATGAAGTGATGGAACCGGATGCCACAATCTTAGTTTTCTGAATGTTGAGCTTTAAGCCAACTTTTTCACTCTCCTCTTTCACTTTCATCAAGAGGCTCTTTAGTTCTTCTTCACTTTCTGCCATAAGGGTGGTGTCATCTGCATATCTGAGGTTATTGATCTTTCTCCCGGCAATCTTGATTCCAGCTTGTGCTTCTTCCAGCCCAGTGTTTCTCATGATGTGCTCTGCATATAAGTTAAATAAGCAGGGTGACAATATACAGCCTTGACGTACTCCTTTTCCTATTTGGAACCAGTCTGTTGTTCCATGTCCAGGTCTAATTGTTGCTTCCTGACCTGCATACAGGTTTCTCTGTTTCCATAGCTTTGTATAATTTTCTAGAATTACCTATTTATTTATTATTTTATTTTTGGCCACGCTGGGTTTTAATTGCTGCACATGGGCTTTCTCTAGCTGTGGTGAGTGGGCATGCTCTTTCTTTAGCTGTGGCGCGAGGGCTTCTCACTGCAGCGGCTTTCCTCGTTGCAGGGCACGGGTTCTAGGAGTATGGGCTCAGTAGCTGTGCCATGGGTTTAATTGCTCCATGCCATCCAGATTCTTCCTGGACCAAGGACTGAACCCATGTTGCCTACATTGGCAGGTGGATTCTTAACCACTGGACCACCCAGGAAGTCCTCCATAGCTTTTATAATTTTTGGAGTAATTTCCCATTTATTGGCTTCTCTGATAGCTCAGTTGGTAAAGAATCCACCTGCAATGCAGAAGATCCCAGTTCAATTCCTGGGTAAGGAAGATCTGCTGGAGAAGGAAAAAGCTACCCACTCCAGTATTCTGGCCTGGAGAACTCTATGGACCGTATAGTCCATGGGGTCATAAAGAGTTGGACACGACTGAGCGTCTTTCACTTTCCATTTATTATCTCATTAGAATTTCATCATAATCCCATGATTCATATAAGCATCAATATTCTCAATTTACAGCAGAGGAAGCCAAGGAGGCTGGGAGTGGCATGTGTACCAGTAAGACACAGACCGAGGTCTCCTGCCCCAGGCCTGTTCCGTGCTGTCAGGAGCTGGGGGTCAGGAGTCCTTCCCTGCTTGCCTTGGTTTTGCTGTGGTGTGTCAAAGTGAGTTTTGACCAAGGCTTGCTTTTCTAGTTCTGCAACATTTTAGAAGATAGGAAGAAACTCCACCTCCCCCATTACACACGGAAAAACAACTATTCTTTGTATTCTTAGAGCAGGGGTTGGCACACTAAGGCCTGTGGGCCAATCTGGCTTGCTGAGTGTTTTTGTAAAGAAAGTTTTATTGGAATGTAGCCACGCCCATCTGTTGACACACTGTGGCAGTTTCTGCACTACTCCACCAGAGTTGAGTAGTTATGACAGAGGCTGGCTGGCCTGCAGAGCCTAAAATATTTACTGTCTGGACTTTAATAGAAAACACTTGCCTGTTGTAGAGCCCTGTATGGTCTGAATGTTTGTGTCCCCCCTAAATTCACATGTTGAAATCTTGACTCTGGATGGTATGGTGTTAGGAGGTGGGGCTTCAGGGAGGTGCTCAGGTCAGGAGGGTGGGGCCCTTTGCTGGGATTAGTGCCCATGTACAAGAGGCCCCAGCGGAATCACTAGTCTCCTCCCCCAACGTGAGAATACAGGGAGAAGGCATTGGCTATGAACCAGGAAGAGGGTCTCTTCAGCAAAGCCTGGCCATGCTGGTGCCATGATCCTGAACCTCCTGCATGCAGGGAACTGGGAGAAATAAATGCTTACTGTTTCTAAGTCACCCAGGGTGTGGTATTTTGTTATAGCAGCCTGAATGGATTAACACCTACAATGGGCTATTTTAGGCCCTGGCTCAATACATATCTATTAAATGGAAGAACTGATGTTGAAGCTAAAATTCCAATACTTTGGCCACCTGATAAGAAGAACTGACTCATTTGAAAAGACCCCGATGCTGGGAAAGATTGAAGGCAGGAGGATAAGGGGATGACAGAGGATGAATTGGTTGGATGGCATCACCGACTCAATGGACATGAGTTTGAGTAAACTCCGGGAGTTGGTGATGGACAGGGAGGCTTGGCATGCTGCGGTCCATGGGGTCGCAAAGAGTCAGACACGACTGAGTGACTGAACTGAACTGAACTGAACTGAACTGAATCATGAGCCCCTAGTAAGAACATTAACCCCCCAAAAATCCCATTTGTGGCTGAATAGCTGATATTTCTTCGCTTCGCTTTGACCTTAAGGTGTGACTGAAGAAGAGGTGAATTGAATTGAGGGTTGGGCTTTTCTCATTGAGGAACTTCTCTGAATTCCTCTGAAGTCCAGCTTGGTGGCTGGGGTGGGTGGTGATGAAGAGGTCACTGCATCAGAGAAAGAATGCTATCCTCCCATCTGGGAATCCCAAAGCCAAGGGGTGTACCACAGAGGAATTTGGAGGAAGGAGTCATGCTCAGAGCTGAGGCTGATGCACGTGCAGGTAACACACTCACAAGGCTTCAAGGCGCACATTTTAGGAACGGGAAGAAAGCGGGAGACAGGAGGAGCTGCAGTTGGTGCATCTTCAGCTGCATTTCCAGGGGCTTTGCCCTCCAAGGCTGATTGGCATTCATCACCACGCACATCCAGAGCATCCACTGAACACCTGGTGGGTTGCAGTCAAGGGCACCGGGATCGTGGAGGGGCCTCCAGCGGTCGCTCGGTTGAGTGTCCTGCTTTCAGGGCAGGGAGAGTCATCCCCAGCGGTTGGCAGTGTTCCAGAAGCCAGGTCAGGCCTCACTCCAGTTGAAGGACTTCTGGTCAGGACTCTGCTGATCCTCAAACTGGCTGGAAATTTCGAGTCAGCTCAGCACTGGGAGTTTTGTGTCATTTATGGAATCTGAGAATCCTTTCTTCTAAGAGTTGGTGGGGGGCTTTCCGATTGCCAAGATTAACATTTCTCTTAGTCCTGGTGGAAGCTTGGATATCCCCAGGGATAGGGCTTCACTCCCCACCCCTCTCAAAAACGCCCATCCTTCTTTTGAGTACTCCCTTGCTAGAGTCCCTCCTTTTGTTTACCTGAGATATACCTTTCTGCAAAATGTCCACCCGTCAGTCCTCAACCTGTCAGCTAAGAGGGATGAGCAACCCTTCTCCTTTTGCTTGTTAACTGGAAAAGTGGTGTGGAAGTGCAGTGCCTTGGGAATCAAACTGTTCCCCTGCTCACTAGAGATGTGACCTTGAGTGAGCAATTGAACCTCCTGAGCTCTGGGTCCCTCACCAGAAATGGAAAAGACGCAGGAGTGACCTCATAGCTGTGCTAAGGAGCAAATGAGAGGATGAGCGAGAAGCACCCAGTACAGAGCATTGCTAACAAAAATGGCAGCCGTCTTGTAATTGCCAAGATCCAAAAAGTTCTGCAGGGGGAATTGGTGGGCGAGGGCGTGGAGATGGGTAAAGCTGTGCCCTTCCGATGAAAGCTGGGTTCTGAAGTGGAAGGAGGGTTATTTTATTATACGTAATAATAAAGCAATGTTTGGACATGTGATTAATGAAATGAAATGGTATGGATCTAACAGAAGCAGAAGATATTAAGAAGAGGTGGCAAGAATACACAGAAAAACTGTACAAAAAAGATCTTCACAACCCAGATAATCCCAATGGTGTGACCGCTCACCTAGAACCAGACATCCTGGAATGTGAAGTCAAGTGGGCCTTAAAAAGCATCACTACAAACAAAGCTAGTGGAGGTGATGGAGTTCCAGTTGAGCTGTTTCAAATCCTGAAAGATGATGCTATGAAAGTGCTGCACTCAATATGCCAGCAAATTTGGAAAACTCAGCAGTGGCCTCAGGACTGGAAAAGGTCAGTTTTCATTCCAATCCCAAAGAAAGGCAATGCCAAAGAATGCTCAAACTACAGCACGATTGCACTCATCTCACATGCTAGTAAAGTAATGCTCAAAATTCTCCAAGCCAGGCTTCAGCAATACATGAACTGTGAACTTCCAGATGTTCAAGCTGGTTTTAGAAAAGGCAGAGGAACCAGAGATCAAATTGCCAACATCCAGTGGATCATGGAAAAAGCAAGAGAGTTCCAGAAAAACATCTATTTCTGCTTTATTGACTATGCCAAAGCCTTTGATTGTGTGGATCACAATAAACTGTGGAAAATTCTGAAAGAGATGGGAATCCCAGAGCACCTGACCTGCCTCTTGAGAAATCTGTATGCAGGTCAGGAAGCAACAGTTAGAACTGGACATGGAACAACAGACTGGTTCCAAATAGGAAAAGGAGTACGTCAAGGCTGTATATTGTCACCCTGCTTATTTAACTTATATGCAGAGTACATCATGAGAAACGCTGGGCTGGAAGAAACACAAGCTGGAATCAAGATTGCCAGGAGAAATATCAATAACCCTCAGTTATGTGGATGACACCACCCTTATGGCAGAAAGTGAAGAGGAACTAAAAAGCCTCTTGATGAAAGTGAAAGTGGAGAGTGAAAAAGTTGGCTTAAAGCTCAACATTCAGAAAACTAAGACCATGGCATCTGGTCCCATCACAGTGGAAATAATGTCAGACTTTATTTTGGGGGGCTCCAAAATCACTGCAGATGGTGATTGCAGCCATGAAATTAGAAGACGCTTACTCCTTGGAAGGAAAGTTATGACCAACCTAGATAGCATATTCAAAAGCAGAGACATTACTTTGCCAACAAAGGTCCATCTAGTCAAGGCTATGGTTTTTCCAGTGGTCATGTGTTCTTGCCTGGAGAATCCCAGGGACGGGGGAGCCTGGTGGGCTGCCATCTATGGGGTTGCACAGAGTCGGACACGACTGAAGCGACTTAGCAGCAGCAGCAGCAGCAGCAGCATGTATGGATGTGAGAGTTGGGCTGTGAAGAAGGCTGAGCGCCGAAGAATTGATGCTTTTGAAGTGTGGTGTTGGAGAAGACTCTTGAGAGTTCTTTGGACTGCAAGGAGATCCAACGAGTCCCTCCTAAAGGAGATCAGTCCTGGGTGTTCATTGGAAGGACTGATGCTGAAGCTGAAACTCCAATACTTTGGCCACCTCATGCGAAGAGTTGACTCGTTGGAAAAGACTCTGATGCTGGGAGGGGTTGGGGGCAGGAGGAGAAGGGGACGACAGAGCATGAGATGGCTGGATGGCATCACCGACTCGATGGACGTGAGTCTGAGTGAACTCCGGGAGTTGGTGACGGACAGGGAGGCCTGGCGTGCTGTGATTCATGGGGTCACAAAGAGTCGGACACGACTGAATGACTGAACTGAACTGAATCTTTAAATACTTTTACAGATAAATGAATGGAAACCTATGGAAGGAAGGGGATGCCGGCAGGATTGGGCAGAGGGAGGGGCAAAGCTGTGGTGCGGGTGTGAGGATGACTGGGTGGACTCCATGGTGAGCCTTGAAACCAGAGAGGCCCTCGTCATTGTCCTGAGCTGGACTTCTACGGGAGTAGTCACGGGGTGCAGGCTGCCTGGGAAGGCATGTGACCTTGGCTTAGGGGACTCTCCGCAAAGAGCAGGCTGACCGCTGACAGTGCTCCCAGCAGTTGGGACAAAAGCCCCCTTGTTGGGAAGATGTGTGGCGTCTTCACAGTTTCCACCTCTGCCCACCTCTGGCACCTCTGGCACCTCTGTGTCCACGCCTTCATGGATGTTCTGGGAGCCTCTCCTCTGGGATGCAGGGGGCACTTTTTATCCTGCAGGAAACTCGGAAGAGAAAGGTTGATGGGGCTACTGCTCCGGATGCTGCAGCTAGCCTCAGGGCCACTAGCTTATAGGTAGAGTGGCATTTCTTTCCTCCACTCCCCGCTTTAGATCCCCAGGCCCTCCAGCCAGCCTCTTTGGTGGTCACAGGACCTTGTCTGGCTGTAGGGCCTGGACCCTCATCCCTGAGTGATCAGACTCCCAGTCGCTCTGCTCCTCCCAGGCCCGGGAGTAGTGGCAGCAGCTAGATCAGCCTTGGTGAATGGGAACCACTTTGGCTGTTGGGACCAGGCACGGCCCCCACAGCCACTTGGGTCATGTGTGCCTTGTGCCAGCCCTCAGGTAGCTGATGAGGAGTCTTGCTGATGTCGGCTGGCCAGGCCATTCAGTTGTTTAGTGCTTCTTGAGTAGTGGGTCATGTGATAAAAAGACCTTCATCTCTTGTGCCCATTCCCATCTGTCCATTTATGTGTCTCCTTCCCAGACTTCCTTTTCCCAGATCTTCCAGTCTTCCTCTCTTCAAGCCCCTCACCAGCTTGCTAAGGTATAGAAAAGAAAAGAAAGTGAAGTCGCTCCACCGTGTCCGACTCTTTGTGACCCCAGGGACTGTAGCTTACCAGGCTACTCCGTCCATGGAATTCTCCAGGCAAGAGTACTGGAGTGGGTTACCACTTCCTTCTCCAGGGGATCTTCCTGACGTGGGGATCAAACCTGGGTCTCCCACATTGCAGGCAGGCGCTTTACCATCTGAACCACCAGGGAAGCCCTGCTAAGGTCGAGACCATATATTCTAACTGGGGGCACAGATGGCAAAGAATCCACCTAGCAATGCAGGAGAACCAGATTTGGTCCCTGGGTCGAGAAGATCCCCTGGAGAAGGAAATGGCAACCCACTGCATTATTCTTGCCTGGAGAATCCCATGGACAGAAGAGCCTGGTGGGCTATAGTCCATGGGGTTGCAGAGAGTCGGACACGACTGAGTGACTAACACTTTCACTTTCACACTTTCAATTCTAACTCTAGGTCTCAAAAGTGAATGATCAGGGTTACCGCTTGAGCCCTGCCCACTGGGAGGATTTCCCCTCAACGTTGATGTCTGGGGCCACCCCTGAGTTGGGCTGAAATGAAAATGCATCCATTTCAGCTTGCACCCTCTACTCCTTCTGAGCCCCTTGGTGGTTACTCCCAGCCTGTTGTTTCTCACAACCATATCCCCTGGCTTTTGATGGCCGGCATTACCATTGCTATCAGGGAAACTAGTGCTGGGCATGCATCTTAGCACCAGCCCTACATAGGGGGCTGCCCACCGAACTTTGTAATGATGCTGGTGCTCCTAGCCCAGGACCTGATAAATGACTTCTCTTCTAGGGCTTTCTACATAACCTGTGTGTCTTCTGACCTTTCCTAGCACATTCAATCCAATAGCCTTTCAATCTCTGGGCCTTTCAGCCCCTTCTTGTACTGCCCACCGTGCCAATCCTGGCATTTCAACCTCAATGGGAGCACTGGTTTTTCCCCCACCTTTCTGGATCCATCTGAAGTAACAAGTTTGCACCATTATCTGGTGTCCTGGTCAGGAGGTTAAATCCTGTACTCTGGGAAAGCTCACCTAAAATGACAATCTCCACTTTCCAGCCTTATTCTCTGGTCTCCTGGGCCAAGCAACCTTGGAGGAGTGGGAAAGAAAGAAAAATCCTCTCAGTTCTAGAGTGTGTGGTGTGTGTGTGTGGGGGGGGGGGGTGGGTGGGTGGAGAATGGTGGGTGGCTAATGGTGGGTGGCTGTCCAAAAGCTCTGGGTGCCAGCTGGTGCTGGCAGAAGGAAACAGAAGGAAAAGGATTTCTTACTGTGGTGTCTCTGCCTGTCTCCTAGAAAAACCCCCTCTGGAACTGGGGTTCCTGAAATGATCAGCTAGTAAAGGAAGTCATGAGCCCCAGCTCTCAGGAGGGATCAGTGGTACCAGGGCTGGAAGGTGCACGAGCCTCATTTACAGGTCCAGAGCCCTGGTCCCACCCAGAGCTGGATTAAGCGTCTTGGGATGAGGACTGGCAGTTCTCAAGGATACAGGGAGGGATCAGGGGGGAACAGAGCTGGGAGCAGAGGGTGCTCAGAAGACACGGGCGTGATCTCTTGTGAGACCAAAAGTGAAAGTAGCTCAGTCGTGTCCGGCTCTTTGCAACCCCATGGACTGTATGGTCGATGGAATTCTCCAGGCCAGAAAAATAGAGTGGGTAGCCTTTCCCTTCTCCAGGGGATCTTCCCAACCCAGGGATGGAACCCAGGTCTCCCGCACCGCAGGCAGATTAGTTACCAGCTGAGCCACCAGGGAAGCGCTGTGAGATTGAAGCACGTTCCCAAATCTTTAAACCTTAACCTCTTCTCCTTCAACCTTATAATTCCCCTTCTGAAACTGCCCTGACCCTAACCTTTCAGTAAAGAAACTGGGCATTTGCTGCACAGTCTGGTCTTATGGAATCTGAGGGATCAAGTTGGTGAGGGGTTGGGGTAGAGGTGAGACCTATTTAGTCCAACCCTCTGCAAGGGCATTGACATTCCTGATTTTGTTTGCTTTTTTTTTTTTTTTAATAGATTTACAGATTTAAATACCATAAAATTTACTTATTTAAGTTGACAATTCAATGATTCTTACTGGGTTGGGAGGATCCCCTGGAGGAAGGCATGGCCACCCACTTCAGTATTCTTGACTTGAGAACCACATGGATAGAGGAACCCGGCGGACTACAGTCCATGGGATTGCAGAGTCGGACATGACTGAAGTGACTTAGCGTGCATGCATTAGAAATATAATCACCACCTTAATCCAGTTTTAGAAGCTTTACATCATCCTGGTGGTGGTGGTTTAGTCACTAAGTCGTGTCCAACTCTTTGTGACCCCATGGACTGTAGCCCTCCAGGCTCCTCTGTCCATGGGATTCTCCAGGAGAGAATACTGGAGTGGGTTGCCATTCCCTTCTTCAGGGGATCTTCCCTACCCACAAATCGAACCCAGATCTCCTGCACTGCAGGCAGATTCTTGACCGACTGAGCTACCAGGGAAGCCATCATCCTGGTGATGCCACCATTTTTGGCCAGTCCCTGCTCCACTCCCAGCCCAGGATAACCACTGATCTGCATTCTGTTTCTATCACTGTGCCTTTGCAGGACATTTCATACAAATGAGATTATACAACATGTAGTCTTTGCTTCTGACTTCTAGCACTTCGTGTGGTGTTTTGAGGTTCATCCAAGGTTTTTTAGACGTTCCTGCCTTTCCAGTGCTGAGTACACTTCCACCGAAAGGATACACATTTGGTTCATCCATTCACCAGTTGGTGGACACTTGGATTGTTTTGAGCTTTGGGGCTGTTCTGAATGATGTTGCTACGAGCATTCACGTACAAAGCTTGGTGTGGACAAATGTTTTCATTTCTCTTGAATAGATACCTGAGAATGGGATTGCTGGGCTGTCTGGTAAGTTTATGTTTAGCTTTTGAAGAAACTGCCACACTGTTTTTCAAGAGCTGCTCTGTTTTACATGCCCACCAGCAATATATGAAGGTTCACATCCTTGCCAAACTTGTTATTGTCTTTTTGATTATAGCCATTTTAGTGGGTGTATAATGGTATCTCATTGTGGTCTCGATTTGCATGTGCCTTAATGACTAATGATGTTGACATTTTTCCTGTGCTTATCAGCCATTTGTATATTTTCTTTGGTGATGTCTCTTCAATTTTGTCTATTTTTAAATTGGGGTTTTTGTCTTCTAATTATCGAGTTGTAAGAGTTCTTTATGTCCTCTGGATACAAATCTTTTGTCAAATATATGATTGGTAAATATTTTCTTCTGGGATGTGTCTTCTCTTTTCATTTTCTTCAGGGTGTCTTTCAAAGCACAAAAGCTTTTAATTAAAAAATTTTTTTAATTTATTTATTTTTGGCCGTGCTGGGTCTTTGCTGCTGTGCGTGGCCTTCCTCTCATGGTGCACGGGCTTCTCAGTGCGGTGGCTTCTCTTGCTGCAGAGCACAGGCTCTGAAACACACAGGCAAAGCTTTTAAATTTGTCGCAGTTCAATTTATCACTTTTTCCTTGTATGGACTGTGCTTTTGGGGTCATTCCTAAGAACTCTTTGCCTAAGGCAAGATTAAAAGTGTTTTTCTAAGTTTTCTTGTAAACGTTTTCTAGTTTTAGTTAATTTTGAATTAATGTTTGTGTCTGATGTGAGAAAAGGTTCTAAATTCAGCCTTTTGAATATGAGTATCAGATGGTCAGAGTACCACTTGTTGAAAACACGATTCTTTCCCCATTAAATCACTTTGGCACCCTGGCTGAAAATCAATTGATCATAAATGTAATGGTGGTATAATCTGGACTCTCAATTCTGTTCCATTGATCCTGTCCTGATGCCAGGACCACGTTATCTTGATTAGAGTAGCTTTGTAGTGAGTTCTTTTTGTTGTTGTTGTTGTAAGTTTTAAAGTTAGGTAGCATAAATTCTTCCACTTTGTTCTTTTTAAAACTTGCCTTCGTTATTCTTGGTCATTTGCATTTCCGTATGAATTTTAGGATCAGCCGAATAATTACGACCAAAAAAAAAAGCTTTACTGTGTTTTTAATAGGGATTATGTTAAATGTTTAGATCAATTTGGGAAGACTTGTTATCCTAACAATATTGAGTCTCCAATCTGTGGACATGGATCAACAACCCAAATGTCTCTCCACTGATTTAAATTTTCTTCAAATTATCTCACCAGTATTTTATAATTTCAATGTCCAACTTTGCATTTCTTTCTTAAATTCAGTCCTAAATATTTGATTTTTTCAGACATTATTGTGAATGAGATTTTTCTCCTTAGTTTCATTTTCTGATTGTATGTACACAATATGGAAGTGCAATTTGTTTTTTATATTTATCTTTCATCTTGTGACCCTGCTGAACCCTCTTATTGGTTCTAGCAGCTGTGTGTGTGTGTTCCTTAGGCTTTTCTACACAGAATTGTTATTAATGAATAAAGATAGTTCTAATTCTCTTCCAATCTGGATACCTTTTGTTTATGTCCCTTGACTTACTGTACTGGCTAGAACTGCCAGTAGAATATTGAAAAGAAGAGGCGAGACTGGATATCCTGCGTTGTTCTTAATTTTAGGGGGAAAATGTACATTCATTTACCATCATGTTGGCTATTAGCAACAGGTTTTCTGTAGATGCTTTTTAAGTTGAGGAATTTCCCTTCCATTCCTACTGTTCAGAGAGCTTTTTATCATGCATGTTATATTTTTGTCAAATACAGTTTTTCTGTATCTTCAGAAGATTTTTGTCCTTTGTTCTGTTAATATAGTATATTAAATTGATGGATTTTCAGATATTAAACCAACCTTGCATTTCTGGGACAAATCCTACTTGGTTATGGTGAATAATCCTTTTTATATACTGCTGGATTTGGTTTGCTAACACTTTGTTAAAATTTTAACATCTATGTTCGTGAAGTATGTTGATCTAGCTTTCTTTTCTTGTGATGTCTTGTCTGACTTTGGTATCATGGTGAACCTTGATAACCAAATGAGTTTTCTGGAACTTTGTAAAGGGTTGGTACCATTTCTTCTTTAAACATTTGATAGAATTCATTGCTGAAGACTGGCTTTTTCTTTGTGGGAAGATTTTTCTATTATTAATTTGAAAAGTTAAAACAAATGATAGATTTATTAATAATTTCCATCTTTTCAAAAAGTGTAGGTAATTTGTGTCTCTCTAGGAATTTGTTCTGGAGAAGAAAATGGCAACCCACTCCAGTGTTCTTGCCTGGAGAATCCCAGGTATGGCGGAGACTGGTGGGCTGCCGTCTCTGGGGTCGCACAGAGTCGGACACGACTGAAGCGACTTAGCAGCAGCAGCAGCAACAGGAATTTGTTCAGCTTAAGTTGTCTAATTTATTGTCATAAAATTGTTCATAGTGTCCCATGTTAACTTTCAGTTCATAAAGATGTTTCCTTTCTTGTTCTTGATCTTGATAATTTGTGTCTTTTTTCTTCTTGATGAGTCTAGGTTTGTCAACTTTGTTGAACTTCTGAAAGAATGAACTTTTGGTTTCATTGATTTTTTTCTATTGCTTTTATGTTTTATTTTTCACTGGATTCCATTACATCTTTATTATTTACTTCCTTTTGTTTGCTTTGAATTTGGTTTTCTCTCTCTCTCTCTTTTTTTATTTTCTTAAGGTATTAATCCGAGATTTTTTTCTTTTTTAAAATTAATGTTTAAAGCTATATCTTTCCCTCTAACCACTGATTTGATTGCCTCCTATAAATTTTAATGTCTTTTTTTCCTCTGGTTAAAATATTTCCTGATTTCTCTTGTGTTTTTTTCTTTGACCTATGCATTAATTAGAAGTGTGTTGCTTAATTTCCAAATATTTGGAGATTTCCCAAATTTCTTTCTGCTTTTGATTTTAATTTAATTCCTTTGTGACTGGATAGCATACTTTGTATGATTTCAGTTCTTTCAAGTTTATTGAGACTTGCTTTATGACCCAGAACATGATCTATTCTTGAGAATGTTCCATGTTGAGGAGAATGTGTATTCTGCTGTCACTGGGTGAGTATTCTATAGACGTGGGTTAGGTCATGTTGGTTGACATGTTGGTTGTTCTCTTTTGTATTCTAGGTGATTTGCCTAATTATGCTGTTGAGGGTTGGGTATTGAAGTCTACATCTATTATTGAATTGTTTATCCTTTCAATTAAAATTTTAAAATATTTAAATTGTGGTCAAAAATAAAATTTACCATCTTAAAAATAGATTCACAATGTTGTGCAACAGATGTCTAGAACTTTTATATGTGTGTGTGCTTGTAATAAATCCAGCATCCATAAATCCATCCAACAGTGTCATAACTACTGTTTTGTGCAATCTTATGTCTTTTAAAATTAGGGAAATTTTTCAGATAAATGCAGCTATTTATATTATCCACATAGTTACCTTTTCTGGTGCTTTTCATTTCTTTGATTGAAGTAACTGTCTGATGTTATTTCTTTTCAGCGTAAATTATTTCTTTTTGTACTTTTTTAAAGGAAGGTCTGTTAGCATAAATTATCTCAGTCATTGTTTGTTTGAGAATGTCTCCATATTACTTTTCAGGTTTGAAGAATAGTTTTAGTGGATACAAAATTCTTAGTTGACATTTTTTCCTTCAAGCTTTTGAATATGTGACTCTACTGACTTCTGGTTTCTGTTGAAAAGCCTGTCATTAACTGTATTGATGTTTTTCTGTGGGTAACAAGTTGTTTTTCTCTTGCTATTTCAAGATTTTCTCTATTTATTCATTAGTTTTACTGTGATGTGTTTAGGGTGAATCTCTGTGTTTATTCTACTTATGGTTCATTGAGCTTCTAGAATATAGCATTTTTTATCAAATTTGAAACATTTTGGTCACTATTTTTTTATTATCATCCTCAGCCCCATCTCTCTTTCTTATCCTCCTGAGGTTCTCATTATACATATATTAAAATTTTTTTTATGTTTTCTCACATGTCTCCAGAAGCAGAAGCAGAAGATATTAAGAAGAGGTGGCAAGAATACACAGAAAAACTATACAAAAAAGATCTTCATGAGCCAGATAACCATGATGGTGTGATCACTCACCTAGAGCCAGATATTCTGGAGTGTGAAGTCAAGTGGGCCTTAGGAAGCATCACTACAAACAAAGCTAATGGAGGTGATGGAATTCCAGCTGAGCTATTTCAAATCCTAAAAGGTGATGCTGTAAAAGTGTTGCACTCAATATGCTAGCAAATTTTGAAAACTCACCAGGAGTAACAGGATTGGAAAATGTCATTTTTCATTCCATTTCCAAAGAAGGGCAATGTCAAAAATGTTCAACTACCACTCAATTGCACTTATCTCACATGCTAGCAAAGTAATGCTCAAAATTCTCCAAGTGAGGCTTCAACAGTACGTGAACTAAGAACTTCCAGATGTTCAAGCTGGATATAGAAAAGGGAGAGGAACCAGCAATCAAATTGCCAACATCCACTGGATCATGGAAAAAGCAAGAGAGTTCCAGAAAGATATCTACTTTTGCTTTACTGACTACACCAAAGCCTTTGACTTTGTGGATCACAACAAACTGTGGATAATTCTTCAAGAGTTGGGAATACCAGACCACCTTATCTGCCTCCTGAGAAATCTATATGCAGGTCAAGAAGCAACAGTTAGAACTGGACATGAAACAATGGACTGGTTCCAAATTGGGAAAAGAGTACATCAAGGCTGTATATTGTCACCTTGCTTATTTAACTTATGTTTAGAGTACAGCATGCGAAATGCCGGACTTGATGAAGCACAGTTGAAATCAAGATTGCAGAGAGAAATATCAATAACCTCAGATATGCAGATGACACCACCCTTATGGCAGACAGTGAAGAGGAACTAGAGAGCCTCTTGATGAAAGTGAAAAAGCCGACTTAAAACTCAACATTCAAAAAATGAAGATCATGGCCTCCAGTTCCGTGACTTCACGGCAAATAGATGGGCAAACAGTGGAGACAGTGAGAGACTTTATTTTCTTGGGCTCCAAAATCACTGCAGATGGTGACTGCAGCCACGAAATTAAAAGACACTTGCTCCTTGGAAGAAAAGCTATGACAAACCAGTGAAGTTGCTCAGTCATGTTCTCCTCTTTGCCACCCCATGGACTGTGCCTGCCAGGCTCCTCCATCCATGGGACTTTCCAGTCAAGAATACTGGAGTGGGTTGCCATTTCCTTCTCCAGGGGAAGAAACTGGGGGATCGAACTGGGGGATCCCAACCCAGGGATCGAAACTGGGTCTCCTGCACTGCAGGCAGATTCTTTACCCTCTGAGCCTCCAGGGAAGCCATGATGAGCCCAGACAGCATATTAAAAAGCTGAGACATTACTTGGACAACAAAGGTCCATCTAGTCAAAGCTATGGTTTTTCCGGTAGTCATGTATGGATATGAGAGTTGGACCATAAAAGAAAGCTGAGCACTGAAGAATTGATGATTTTGAACTGCGGTGTTGGAGAAGGCTCTTGAGAGTCCCTTGGACTGCAAAGAGGTCAACCCAGTCCATCTTAAAGGAGATCAGTCCTGAATATTCATTGGAAGCACTGATGCTAAAGCTGAAACTCCAATACTTTGGCCACCTGATGGGAAGAACTGACTGATTAGAAAAGACCCTGATGCTGGAAAAGATTGAAGGCAGGAGGAGAAGGGGGAAACAAAGGATGAAATGGTTGGATGGCATCACCAGCTCAATGAACATCAGTTTGAGCAAACTCCGGGACTTGGTGATGGACAGGGAGGCCTGGCATGCTGCAGTCCTTGGGGTCACAAATAGTCGGACACGACTGAGTGACTGAACTGAACATGTCTCAAGGTGCTGTCATTATTATTCATTCTTTCCCCTCTCTTTTTTTCCAGATTAGAAAATTCTATTGATCTGTCTTCAAATTTGTTGACCCTTTCTTATCCCCACGTCACATCTGGTATTCAGTCCCTCTTATGAATCTTTCTTCAGTTAGTTGTACCTTTTGAGTCCAAGGTTTTCACTTGTTTCTTTTAAAAATAATTTCTATCTTTGCTGATATTCTCTATTTGTTGAGTCATTGTTACATTTTCTTTAAACTTTCTGTATTTTCTTTTTTCACTTTTATTATTTATCTATTTGGCTGTGCCAGGTCTCAGCTGCATCACTCAAACCCTTAGCTGTGCGTGGGATCTAGTTCCCTGATCAAGGATTGAACCCGGCCCCCCTGCAATGGAAGTGTGAAGTTTTGCCCACTGGGCCACTAGAGAAGTTCCTTATATTTTCTTTTAATTTTTGAAAGATGGCTTCCTTTAGTTTTTTGAACATGTTTATCATAGCTGCTCTGATTTTTTTTTTTTTTGGTCTGCTAATTCCAACATTGGGGCTCCCTTAGGCAAGATTTCCACTGACTGCTTTTCCCCCTTCTTTCCTTAGTTAACATGTCTCACTCACACTTTCCTGTTTCTTTGCAGAGTTTATAACCTCTTTTGAAAACCGAATAATTTAAGATTATATAGTGTAGCAACTCTGGATTCTGATCTCTTTTCCTCCAAGGGCGGTTGTTATGGCTGTTTGGCTGTTGTTTAGTAACTTGCATTGTTCTCATCTGAAGGGCAGTAGTTTTTCGTGTACAATGGGTTCTCACTTTGGTGTGTTGCTTTGGTTGATTTCTAGATCTCTGAAATGGGTTTTGGGGGCAGTTTTGTCCAGTTTTATCATTGCTCCTTGCTCTCCTATCCCAGAATGTCCTGCTAGCACTGACTTTTAAGGGCTCAGAGTTAGAGATGCAGTCATGGGACCAACTAGAGGACATTTGTAAGAACAAACCTAGTGAGCTCCTAAATTTGCCAATTCTGCCCCTTTGAGAATGGAGAGAGAGGACTCTGAGAATGGATGAATGAATGAGAATCCTCATCCATCCATCCATCTATCCCTCCCTCAGTCCATCCATTCAGTCATTCTTTTATTTATGAAACCTTCACTAGGTCTTCATTCCATCTCAGGCACTGCACTAATTGCTCAGAGAACAAGAACAGCCAAGATAAGGTTCTTGCTCTCAAGTAAAACACATCATAGAAGAAAGCGTTGGTGATGACCAGCGTGCCAGCAGGCACCCTGAGAGTCTGCATAGAGGCAGGCCAGGAGGGGCGAGTAGGAGTGAGAGCGCAGCTCTGTGGGTTGTCCTCTGGCTCTGCCCAGCTTCTCCAGCCCTTGCCCTCTGCTCCTCTCTCCAAAAACTTCAGGCTGTACCCCGAGACCGCAGCAGCCTCTCTCTCATCCAAGGCGGAGCCCGCTGAGCTTTGAGGGGAACTGTCTTCCCTGCTTCATATCAGCAAACTCTAGACAGCAGTTCTTTATCTTCCACTGAGAACTGTTTCATGCTCTGGCATAGCGAAGTGTCTGCAGACAGAGATAAGCTGTGTTTTCACATTTTTGTCTACAAAATTAATGATCTACAACTACAATGAAACCATCATCTCCTGTCATCATGGGGCTCATAGGGCATTCTGAGCTTGAAAAATAACAACACAAACCCTCAGTGGCAAAAAGTGCAGATGTTTTTATTTTTCCTTCCGCAGCGTGTGTGTTTGTTAGAAACATGGAATCAGAAAACGCTATTGTTGGAATGCTCCTGAAAAAAGGTTCTCTAGCCTGAAGCCTTTGTTTTACCAGCGGAGAGATGGGCCATGTGTTCAGCGGGGGTTGATCAGTGGCTCTGTCGAGGCAAGATTTAGAATCTCCCCTGTCACCTTGCTTTCTGTTCTTCAACAGTGAGTCTCAGTTCTCTGCTTGAGCAGGAAGGCCGCAGCCCGGCTTGAAAATCTGGCTCCTGGAAAGTGCCCCAGACTTGGGTCTCCTACCTCGTCTTTGCTTGCTGAGCACAGATTCTAACCCTGGCTCAGGACTCAGCTTCAGGCTAATCCTTTATGTCTCTTTTCAGACTCGGGAAGCTTTGAGGTGGTAAGATGCAATGGTTCAGAGCAGGCTGACCCTTGGCAGGTAAGGCATATGTGTGGTTACACGAGTTGTTAGAACACTGAAATGTTCACATTCCAGTGGTAAACAGCTACTGCCTGATCTCTGCAGACACCCTTCTCCTCTCCCCGCTCCTCCCGGCTTCAAAGCCCAGAGCACCTGGCAATCCAGCAGCAGAAGGGTTAATTGTGGCTGGCGGGCCCCCCCCCCAGGACCCAGCTCTGACCCTAAGGCTGGTATCTTCTCTGCTATCCTACTGCTTGTTAGCTGGTTTGCCTATCAGCCCTGGTTAGGAGCATGGGCTCTGGAGGCTGTGTGCGGTGTGTCTATTGGAGTCTGTCAGAGTTTGGTTCTGTGACAACAGCACAAAATTCTTTAAGGTTCGGGCCTTCCCTGGTGGTCTAGTGGTTAAGAATCTGCCTGCCAACGCAGGGGACTTGAGTTTGATCCTTGATTGGGGATCAAGGATGCCGTGGGGCAGCCAAGCCCATGTGCCACAAACAACTGCTGAGCCCTTGCACATGCCTAGAGTCTGTGATCTGCAGCAAAGAGCAGCCCCCGCTCTCTACCACTGGAGAAAGCCAGAGCAAAGCAACAAAGGCCCGGTGCAGCCAAAAATAAATCAATAAATAAGCCTTAAAAAAAAAAAAAGCCCCAGTCTTCCCATCTGCAAACTGGGATAAATACACACCCCATAAAGTTATTTTGAGATGCACATGAATAAAAATGTCTGGGTTTCTGTCTTGCTAGTTCTCAGTGCTCACACCCCTTGCTTCCTCTCTGCGTCCCTGAGTCAGTAGCGAGGATGCCCTGTGGGCCTCTGTCTTATCCTCAAGTTGTCTATAGCCATATTTGGGAGCAAGGACAGAAAGTAAGCCCTGACTGATGGTACCTCGCTGGTGAGGTACCACCCTGTCACCTTCTGGGCTCTGGCCTCTGCCTGCCCAGATAGGTTGTTGCATCTTCCTTCTAAGGACCACAGGATCTACTTCCTCAGAGCCAGCTCTCTCCTCCTGCTACCCACATTCTGCCTACAGCCAGGGCTGCTGTCAGCCCATTCAATGCCTTTGTGAGAATTAGAAAAAGTAGATTCTCTGAAAAAGGGTATGATCTGGCAACTGGGCCACAGGCCAGATTTCAGCCTCCATCACCACGCTGGCCATGTGTCCTTTGCGCAGTGCACATCCTGCTCAACTGTATGTGATGCCCCTGCCAGCAGCACTCAGGAACATCCAAGAAGAGTGTCAATAGATTTATACACTAACAACTAACTGTGATCATTAGTCCAGGTTTATAACCAAACGGCATGACTAATAAAGAAGGTGTCCCAAGTCCTTAATACTTATTTAGTAATCAGTTGTTGAGAGCCTTTGAAGCAACAGGCATACCCGGACCTGAATTTGATCCCTAGGGGACATGGTATCTAGGAGAGAAACAATGCATAGATGCAGAGTCTCAGTCCTGGACCAGTCAGGACTTGACCCTGGAGTCCAAGGCAGGGAGGTCCCCCCAGGGCTGGAATCTAGGAAGGAGTGAGTGGCTCTGAGCAAGGGGGGAGCTCTCTCACTCCTTCAATGGGCCTTCCTGCCAGGTGGCCTTTGCTCTAAGTTCAGTCTAGTCAAGAAACTCAGCTTTCCTGCTTGGAAGTCCCCCAGCTGTTTCTTTTTCTTTCTCTGGGAGGCTGAGGCTGAATCCTGATGGCTCAGCCCAGCTGCCCCCTGGAGGTGAGCCGTTGCAGTTTGGAAGCGGACACCACACTCACTGTGCAGGCAAATGCAATGATGTCAGAGGCATGACATATAGAACCTGTGCGGGTTTGCAGACGAGGGAGTTCTGCCCGATGCCTGTTCCTGGAACAGAATCACCTTTTGTACGGTATTAATGTAAAAGTTTCATTTAAAAGACACCAGCTGTGGTGCTACCCAGGTTTATTCATATGGGACCTTCACTGGGTCAACTTAATACTTAACTACTGCTTATTATCCCATCAGTCTTCAGGGACAACCCATGATCTAATTGCCCAGCATTTATGTTGCTTGGTAACCACAAATAGAGAATAATAGTCCTTAAAGGGGCAGTGTGGAATTTCATGCCCCTGCAGTGAAGTACACTTCATTTCCCAGAGCACCCTGTGTTTTTTAATTCAGTGAATAAAAATGTGTAATGAATAATTAATTATGTGCTTGGAGGCACAATAGCTGCCTACTTCTGAATATTCATCAGTGGCATTATTAATTCACTAGAAATCCCAGGGAGGGATGGGATAGGCTTTTAGCTTAGCTGGAGGACTTAAAGATAATGCTCTGCAGCATGGACAAACTTTTTCAGAGCTGAGTTTTCTTCGGGAGACGCTTTCTGGGTAATTTTCCTCTTTTAAGCACGTTTTGCTCTGGCCTGGATCCCTGCAGAGGTGGTGGGGGTTGCAGAAGCCACTAGTGATGGTGACAAAGGCCCACTCTGGACCTCCCGCCGGGAAAGTTCTTTAATAACCAGTTCTGCTGGTCCTGGGTAGTCCAGAGTGTGCTCACGGGGGTGATGGGCCCGGTGTCCGCTAAGAGTGAAAGCGGAGAGGCTGTTCCGACAGCCTTGCACTTTCCCACGAGGATGATGGTCTCTCCCTCCACAGCCGTGGAACAACTGATCTGTCCACAACAGGTGCTGGGCAGCTTGTGTGGCTCCCATGGGAGAGTCTGTGTCACAGCCAGGGCTGGGATCCTGCCCTCAGGGCCACCTCTTCCAGTTCTCCTAAACACAGCTCTTGATGGGCGTCACGATGAGGGATCCTACACTGTTTCCTTCTGCAGCTTTCTGGCATCTTCCGTGAGGATATGACTCCTGATCCCAGTTCCTCATGTAGCCTTTGGAATCTTCTTGCAGCTGGGATTACCGGCTGCCTCTCCTGCACCTGGCTCCCTGTTCTTCCTTACAAATGTGACCTCTGCATCCTGAAAGCGACACCTCTCTGCCTCCCTTGGAGCTAGAGGTGGTCATGTGACTAGGTTCCAGCCAATGATATGATAGTTGCAGAAGTTGCTAGGCAGAGTGTCTGGGAGCATTCTTAAAAGGAAGGGGCACGGGAGTTCTGTTTGCCCTTCTGCCTTGCTTCTCTCCTCCAGGCTGCATTGTAGATGAGATGGTTGAAGTCCCAGCAGCCATCTTGGGCTGTGAGGTAACCCTGAGGATGGACATAGAGTGCTTGGAGGTAAAGTAGGAAAACTAGAAGGAGTCTGGGTCCCTGATAACCACGGCACTGCCGTACCAGTCGAGTTGCCTCCTTCCTATCTTATGTCACAGGAGAGAAATGAATCTCTGACTTGTTTAATCTGAATTGTTTTGGGCCTCCTCTTGTGCACTGCTCAACCAAATCTTTATCTGGTTCCCCTGTTCAGAGTCCTGTCATAGTTCCTGCATAATTCTCTGTAGATTTCTTAGCTTTTCCTCTTTCTGACATCTGTGAAAGTCCTTTCAAAAGTTAAAACTCTTGCTGCTGCTGCTGCTAAGTCACTTCAGTCGTGAATGATATGATATAGCCCATACAACCCAAGCAGAAATAGGTGTTTGAAAGCAGTGTTTTTGTCAGGAGGGCTACAGACCCACTCTATTTTCTTCTTGAAGCCTCAGACTCTTGACTGGAAAAGGTAGGGGGTCTAGCCATCTCTCTGTAACTGTGGTTCGGCGAAGTTCTTTCATTTGGAGCTTCACTCAGTGAAAGGACTATTCCAACTTGGTCGAAGCCATGCTCTGAAATGAGAACTTCCCCAGTTCACCATGTCCAAGATGTTATTAAACGCAAGCCACATTGTTATTTTATGTATCACCATGGGAGACAAAGGCAGTGCTTCCTTGGTGGCTCAGATGGCAAAGAATCTGTGTGCAATCTGCAAGACCAGGGTTTGATCCCTGGGTCAGAAAGATGCCCTGGAGAAGAGAATGGCAACCCTCTCCAGTACTATTGCCTGGAGAATTCCATGGACAGACAGGAACCTGGCAGGGTCCATGGGGTACCAAACAGTTGGAAATGACTGAGTGACTAACATGGAAGAAAAAAAAATTCTACCATTTATTATTGTGAGATACTAATATGCCCCAATTTCAGAAATGTGAGATGTGAAAAATGTGCTTTCAGAATCAATGCAATAGGGTACCTATCATTAACTATACAGCTAACTTAAGCATAATTACCCACAACAGCTACTCCATGGAATTTTGATAATAACTTCCATTCTTGCCAAGAAATAGGTGAGTCCTTTCTGGATCCCAAGCAGTTTTCATTCCACAGAGAAAATATCAGGAAGGGGAGCCATTTTTTTGGAGTTAGACCCTTATTTTTATTTGTAAAACATATCTGTGTCTCCATACATGGGGATCTTCAAAGTGTCATCTCAGTGCTAATTCTCTCCTACTGGTAATCCTGGAGGAGGTCTGCCTTTTCCACCCTGCTCAGGAGAAAGCATGGAGCTGGGGGATTCAGCCTCTACCAGCCACCCCTAGCCCTGGGCTTCCCCCTTCCCTGCTCCCTTCTTGGGCATCTCAGATCACTTCCCAAGTGGTAAACTATCTGCGCCAAAGTTCTTCTTATCGGGCTTGCTTGGGGAGAAACTGTGTATCAGAAAGAGCAACTTCCTGATTGGAGACTGGACTGGAAAGGGTTTCTTCCAATAGACGAAAAAGTAGACACCGTATTAAAAAAAAAAACAAAAAAACTCCCTTGTGGCTGCAGCTTTGGGGCTGTGATTGAGACAGTCATGGTCCCAAATGAGTTGCACCTCCAGAGTCCCAGGCCTTTGGGTGGCCTCCTCCCCCATGGACTCCGGTCTGGGCCGTAGGACTTGCTGTCACCAGTAAAACATCAATGAACATGATACAAGTAGAGACAAGGTAGTCTTGCGCGATTGAGGCTGCTCTTCTGAAATATTTCTGTTGTCCACAGGGTCACAAAAGAGTTGGACATGAAAAGCTTAGGGACTGAACAAAAGCTAATGGCTATAAAGACCTCAAGCCCGTGCTGCCCTTGAACTCCCAAGACAATGATGCACATAAGTGCCCTCTCCAGTCCCCCTGTTCCCAGGACTTCCTTGGCATTCCTCCCCTTCCTCCATGGCCTCTGGACAGGGTCAGTCTATAGGGGACTTCTCACCTGTCAACCTGTCAAAGCTACACCCAAATAAAGCAGTCTGCACGGTACTGCCACCTCGTGGCCATTTCCCCCATCACCCCTGGACTCCCTGGAACTCACTGCAGTCAGGGCATAGGACCAGAATGACCTCACCAGGGCTGAAGCCCACAACATCGTTGGTTGGTGGACAGTGTCCACCCCTGGGAGTCGTGGGGGCTGAGAGCCGGCGAAGGCAGGGCACCGGCATGGGGGAGTGGCCCACAGCAAGGTGTCTGAGATGGATGCTGGCTGGGATGGGGGAGGGGGAAGCTCCTGGAATCACAGAGGAAAGGAGAGGAAGGGTAATTGGTTTTCTCAAGAGTTTCTAGGGATTGTGTTCTTGTTTGGACTTCACTGTTCTCAATGGGATATTGTTCTGGCACTGGACCCTTTAGGCTTTGTGTCTGACACACAGTGAATATCCTTCAAATACACTTAAAAAAAAAAAACACTCTAATCAAGAAATAAAACTTTCTAGATGTTTCTCTTTCACCAAATTCCTGACTGAGATACAATGTTTTCACTTTGAACAAGTGAGACAACCACATCCATACAGTCATGGCTTAAATGATTTTTTTTTCTCAGCAAAGTCATACTTTTACTAAAATTGACCAGGAAGTTCAGGTGCATGGGTTTAGAACAAGGAAGACCTTCTTCCGTTTTTTTCCATAGCTTGGGTTGAGACCGGAAGTAATACTGACGTGGGTACCTTGGATTCCTGGGAGTATAACATTGGCTTCCAGTACAATAACTGGAAGAAAGCAGTTACTGCTACATTCCAGACTTATTCCCCTCTTAAGTTTCAAGTAAGGAGCGGAGGAATCATGAATAATAAATATGGAGATAACAGAATGAAACTGGGAAATCAATTTCCTGCAAAATATTTGCATCTTTTATTAAAGGGAACTGTGTACAAGACCCATAACAGGGTGGATGGTTTCTATTTTGATTTGATTTGGGAGCACTATACCCCTGGGAGGACTTATCTTTCCCGTTGCTGTCAACATCTTGTGGTGTGTTAGGGTTCTCAGGTATTTAGATACTCTAACTCTCTAGTTTTACAGACATGGAAACTGAGGTCTGGAGTTATTACATGGGTTGGTGGTAGAGCCACAGTTCTTCTGGAAGGAATCCCATTGTCCCACAGACACAAGGAATGGGTTAAAACCATAAGTCATATGAGTGTGTATCTCCACAGACTTTCACATCTTCACTAAAAGTTAGGAAGACAACTCTTTATAAAAGCACACATAAAGAAAAGTGAATATCTAGATATGTTTGACACCTATTGGAGAGAGATGAGAGAGAAGAAATTTTCATTGTGTATACACCCATCATCTCTGCACTAAGAACATGCGTGCATGCTAAGTTGCTTCACCTGTGTCTGACTTTTTGCGACCCTAGGGACTGTAGCTCACTAGGTTCCTCTGTCCTTGGGACTCTCCAGGCAAGAATGCTGGAGTAGGTTGCCATGCCCTCCTCCAGGGGGTGTTCCCAACCCAGGGAGCGAACTTGAGTCTCTTAACTTCTCCTGCATTGCAGGTTGATTCTTTACCACTAGCACCACCTGGAAAGCAAGTTACAGCAGACCTCTTTCTTCAGTGAAATGGTGGGGCATTTATGGGCTATTTCCTGCCTAATTCAGACCCTCTTTGCTATAGGAATAAAGCTTTAAAACTAATGTGCTACTGCTGTCTGATGATACCTGAAGCTTGGGGTGGCTACTCACTTCAGTCTGTGGTGAGAGCCTCTTCCTGTTGGGTCTGTCTGCAGTTCATGACATCCAGAAGACCACGGTTATGTTCGGTGGCTTCCACTCTGGGCCGATCTTCCCAGGAATCGACTTCTCCCTTTCAGCTGCTGCCTTTGCAGACCCATGGGTCCCCCGTGATGGTCAGGAGCCCCCCAAGATTGCTGGCCAGAACCCTCTCCCATTCCCACAGAGCTTCTTCCAAGCTCCCTGCACTATTTCACCTGCTTCCTCTCTCCAAGGTTGGCTGTGCCTCCCGCTGGCGGGGTGAACAGAAGCTGTCGGGGTGCGTGTGCAGAGCATGGCTACGGACCACCTGCTCTCAGCACAGTGCCCGGCACAGAGCGTGGTTGCCATGTGGCTGAACCGATAGACACCCGCTCTAGGAGGTGCGGGTCCAGGGGAAGAGCTCAATCGAAATGAGCAAAGGTAGCATTGCTGTATCTCTGGACTGGGGGGAAATGAAGTCATTCACTTGGGAATGCCTTGTTTCAGAAGGGGAAGTCTTAGTTGCTTCAGTCGTGTCCTACTCTTCGCGACCCTATGGACTGTAGCCCTCCAGGCTCCTCTGTCCATGGGATTTCCTAGGCAAAAATACTGGAGTGGATTGCCATTTCCTCCTCCTGGGGATCTTCCTGACCCAGGGATCGAACACGGGTCTCCTGCACTGCAGGCAGATTCTTCACTCTCTGAGCCACCATGGGAAGACAGATTTAAAACCAGTTCCCTTGTCAACTATCCATATGACTTTTGGAAAACATACCATCCACTTCATCCCACCATCCATGCAATCATTCACTTGTTTTCACAAAAGCTGATTCTACATGCAGACATCACCAGATGGTCAATATCAGAATCAGACTGATTATATTTTTTGCAGCTGAAGATGGAGAAGCTCTATACAGTCAGCAAAAACAAGACCAGGGGCTGACTGTGGCTCAGATCATGAACTCCTTATTGCCAAATTCAGATTTAAATTGAAGAAAGTAGGAAAACCACTAGGCCATTCAAGTATAATTAGTGGAAGTTACAAATAAATTCAAGGGATTAGATCTGATAGACAGTGCCTATACTGCCTATCGCTTCTCTGGTGGCTCAGAGGTTAAAGCGTCTGCCTCTAATACGGGAGACCTGGGTTCGATCCCTGGGTTGGGAAGATCCCCTGGGGAAGGAAATGGCAACCCACTCCAGTATTCTTGCCTGGAGAATCCCATGGACGGAGGAGCCTGGTGGGCTACAGTCCATGGGGTCGCAAAGAGTCAGACACGACTGAGCAACTTAACTTATACTGCCTATCAGAACAGTGGACAGAGAACTATGGACAGAGATTCATAATATTGTACAGGAGGCAGTGATTAAGACCATCCCCAAGAAAAAGAAAAGCAAAAAGGCAAAATGGTTGTCTAAGGAGGCCTTATACATAGCTGAGAAAAGAAGAGAAGCGAAAGGCAAAGGCGAAAAGGAAACATGTACCAATTTGAAAGCAGAGTTCCAAAGAACAGCAAGGAAAGATAAGAAAGCCTTCCTAAGTGAACAATGCAAAGAAACAGAGGAAAACAATAGAATGGGAAAGACTAGAGATCTCTTCAAGAAAATTAGAGATACTAAGGGAACATTTCATGCAAAGATGAGCACAGTTAAGGGCAGAAACGGTATGGACCTAACAGAAGCAGAAGATATTAAGAAGAGGTGGCAAGAATACACAGAAGAGCTGTACAAAGAAGATCCTCATGAGCTAGATAATCATGATGGTGTGATCACTCACCTAAAGCCAGACCAGACATCTTGGAGTGCGAAGTCAAGCGGGCCTTAGGAAGCATCACTATGAACAAAGCTAGTGGAGGTCATGGAATTCCAGCTGACCTATTTAAAATCCTAAAAAATGATGCTGTGAAAGTGCTGCACTCAATATGCCAGCAAATTTGGAAAACTCAGCAGAGTTTTGGTTTCACTCAGCAGTGTTTCTGGTCCACAGGACCAGAAAAGGTCAGTTTTCATTCCAATCCCAAAGAAAGGCAATGACAAAGAATGCTAAAACTACCACTCAATTGCACTCATCTCACACACTAGCAAAGTAATGCTCAAAAAACTCCCAGCTAGGCTTCAACAGTACATGAACCATGAACTTCCAGATGTAAAAGCTGGATGTAGAAAAGGCAGAAGAACCAGAAATCAAATTGCCAACATCTGTTGAATCATAGAAAAAGCAAGAGAGTTCCAGAAAGACATCTAATTCTGCTTTTTTGATTACGCCAAAGCCTTTGACTGTGTGGATCACAACAAACTGTGGGAAATTCTTCAAGAGATGGGAACACAGACCCACCTCACTTGCCTCCTGAGAAATGCACATCAAGAAGCAACAGTTAGAACTGGACATGGAGCAATGGACTGGTCCCAAATTGGGAAAGGAGTACGTCAAGACTGTACACTGTCACCCTGCTTATTTAACTTATATGCAGAGGATGTCATGCGAAATGCCAGACTGGATGAAGCACAAGCTGGAATCAAGATTTCCAGGAGAAATATCAATAACCTCAGATATGCAGATGACACCACCCTTATGGCAGAAAGTGAAGAGGAACTAAAGAGCCTCTTGATGAGAGTGAAAGAGCTGGCTTAAAACTCAGTATTCAAAAAATGAAGATCATGGCCTCTAGTCCCATCACTTCATGGCAAATAGATGGGGGAAACAATGGAAACAGTGAGAGACTTTAATATCTTGGGCTCCCAAATCACTGCAGATAGTGACTGTAACTGTGAAGTTAAAAGTCGTTTCCTCCTTGGAAGAAAAGCTATGACAAACCTAGACAGGGTATTAAAAAACTGAGACATTACTTCGCCAACAAAGGTCCATCTAGTCAAAGCTATGTAGTTATATTTTCCAATAGTTATGTATGGATGTGAGAATTGGACCATTAAGAAGGCTGAGTGTGAAAAAATTGATGCTTTTGAACTGTGGTGTTGGAGAAGGCTCTTGAGAGTCCCTTGGACTGCAAAGAGATCAAACCTGTCAATCCCAAAGGAAATCAATCCTGAATATTCACTGGAAGGACTGATGCTGAAGGCGCCTGATGGGAAGACCCGACTCATTGGAAAAGACCTTGATGCAGGGAAAGACTGAAGGCAGGAGGAGAAGGGGACAACAGAAAATGAGATGGTTGAACGGCATCACCAACACAATGGACAAGAGTTTGAGCAAGGTCTGGAAGATGGTGAAGGACAGGGAAGCCTGTCGTGCTGCAGTCCATGGGGTCTCAAAGAGTCAAACATGACCGAGCAACTGAACAGCAACAATCACTCATCACCTGCCTCGAGCTGGGTGAGATGCCGGATGCTGAGAATACAGACACAGTGAAGATGCATGCCCTGCCTGTGTGATGCTCAGTCCGATAAAAGCGTGAATACAACAGGAAGAAGACTGAGGCACCAAGTCGAAGGGAACCCAGTGGAAGGAGGTTTTATTCCAGCTGTGCCAAGTGTTCAGGAAAGAGAGTGGCGCTGGAGCTGGAAGGATGGATGGGAATGTATCAGGTGAAAAAAGAGGAAGAACAGAGGGCTTATGCCCTGCAGGAGGAAGCCAGAGGTACTGGGACTGCAGAAGAGCCTGAAGAATGGGGAGCCTTTGCAAATTCCTATCTACAACAGAAAAGCCGGGGAGGGGGGCAGAATATTCTTTAGCCCAACCAGCCAGTTGCCATGATGATACTGGGGAATCAGCTGCTGAGCTTGTTGTCATTTTGGGGTAAGGAGCACTGCCAAGAATTTTGCAATCTATTGGTTGCTATCCTTTTGAATTTGAGTCCCTGACTTGGGTCTCAGAACTCCTGGCTCCATACCATCTGCAGACACAGGGAGTGTCCTCGTGGGAGAGCTGAGGAAATTTGTCCCAGGGGAGAGCAGGACAGGGGTCGAAAGTCACATAGAGCCGTGTGCAGCCAGAATGTTAGTTGGCAATCCTTATAGAAGCATTTAGAGATGAAGAGAAAATAGTGCTGGAAAAAGAATGAAAATCAGAGGGAAGAAGACGTGGGGTTCCATTTATTAGAAATCTGACTCACACGTGACGCTTCAAGAATGAAGTGAGTATTGGATGCTTCTTCTGCTTCCTGGGGCTGTTCCTCCTACTAATGTGCCCTGCTGCGTTCTGGCGGCCCGCCTCTCCTCCTTTGTGTGTATTCTGGGAGGACCTGTCAATCAAAGGCCCAATGAGCACGTGACCCAGGCTCAACCTATCAGATTCTCTCCTGAAATTCTCATGAAAGTTCTGTTCAGTTCAGTCACTCAGTTGTGTCCCACTCTTTGCGACCTCATGGACTGCCGCTGGCCAGACCTCCCTAACCAACACCAACTGCCGGAGTTTACTCAAACTATGTCCATTGAGTCAGTGATGCTATCCAACCATCTCCTCCTCTGCCGTCCCCTTCTCCTCCCACCTTCAATCTTGCCCAGCATCAGGATCTTTTCAAAGGAGTCAGTTCTAAAAAAAAAAAAAAGAAAGAAAGAAAAGCTGGTGCTGGTTCATCCCAGAAATGACCTTTTGAAGGATGCTGGACGGTCCTCACTGCCTGCCTTCCGGGAGCCACCGTGCTTCTGTCTCTGTGGGTTTAGTCCAGCTTTCCCTTCACTTTTGTGAATGTATGGTCTTGAGTGCACCACTCTGTCTGGCTTAGCCTCCATTTCCTCCTCTGTATAATGGGATAATAATCCCACCTTGCTGTGCTGCTGTGATGAACCAGTGGGGCCAATGCATTCTGCACACTGTGAAGTGCCCTCGAAATTCAAGGGGGCGTTAGTATCATGACTATGACTCAGGAAAGCAAAGCACAGGCGTGTTTCAGATGGCCCTGGTGAGAGTATTAAGGCACTTTCTACCAGCGAGTCCATTTAAAATGTGCTGCAGAGGAAGCCCCCGGGGGAACAGACTCTGCTGAATCCATAGTTTTGTATGCTGTTCATTAGAAAGAGTTTCTAAAAATAGGTCCAGGCCAGAGAAGGTGTCCCAGACAGAAGCATTTTTCAGAGCGTGACCCAAATCCCTGTGATCTTGTTCCCCAGCAGCAGCAGGGCTGCCTGGGAGACAGGCCTGGCCCAGCTCGGTCTCAGTGATCATTGTCCGCCTCCCGTGAGGCCTGGAAGCCTTTTATCTGCACGTTTAGGCCAGGAAGTCCCACCCGGAACCACATCTTCTAAAGCGCTGGATGCCGACTGCTGCCTGGTCCCATCCAGCCTGCTCTCACACGGCTTCCTTTTTGGACTGCGGTTGCAGCCCTGAGCGTGGATCTAAGGGGCACACCTGTGATGCGCCCCAAGATTCTTCGGTTCCTGCCTCTCCTTCAGGCCCCTCGCCTGAGCTTCAAGCTGTGCAGGCGGCGACCTGGTGCACATTTCTGCGGAAAGGTCCACAAAGCCACCGGTCCATGACGAACGCGTTCTGCTCCAGGCCCACTCCCCAGCTCTGCACCTCCTTCCCCACCTCCTCACCCTGGCACCTGGAGTCCCACTGACCTTCCTGATCTGCCGCTCTCACCCGCCACCCTCACTCCAGCCCTCCAGCAAGTTCTGCAGACATTCATCCTCTAAACATCTCCAGGCTGTGCCCACACTCTCGTCTTCCCTCCGGAAGCTCAGAGTGATAAACCGGAAGCTTTCCTTCTTTCTTTCTTTTACTTTCCTTTCTCTCGCCTTCCTCCCTCTCCCCATCTCCCTTCCCTCCTCCTTTTTCTCCCTCCTTCTTTCCTTCCTTCTTTTTTTGAAGAAGGTGGAAGGGAAAAGCAAGAACAGCAAATGGGAAGGTGAGGGGCTGTATAATTCTGATCAGGACAGACCCCTAAATCTTCTCCCAATTCATACAGAGAGAAACAGATGTTCCAATAGATAATGGACCAAGGCTGCTGCAGGTCCATCTCATGTCTTTGTGAAAATAAGGAAAACTCACCCCTTTCTCTGGATAGACACAGCTTTGACCCAGAGTGCACAGCTTGGCAAGCAGAGGGCTGACCAGATTTCAACCTCTGATGGCTGCCTTGTGCAGTAAGATACCTATACAACCTTACAGGGCAGACTTGAAAATGAATTGCTGGAAATCCCACAACCAGGATGCTGAGATGGGAACTGAGGACTTTAGTTAGATTCTGGGCTCTTTCCGGTATACTCCTGGGGTTGGTGGGGTCCATTCTTCTCTCATAAGCTGCAGTAGCATTTCAAAAGCAGGTGACAAAACAGCTCCTGCCAGTATCCTGTCCTAGGCCTTAGGTCCTCACGGAGTGGACCAGGACTGTCATGATTAAGAGCAGAAAGTTTCCCAGCACAGAATTGTGATAGCTTAGTGCAGTATTGGTTGAGTAGCAGTAAGGTGCCCTTGGACAAGAGGCATCTCTCCTAGCCCCCAGAATGGTTCTCCCACCCATCACCCATGGAGGCTATGGAGTGCAAGAAGTGTGTGTGTGTGTGTGTGTGTGTGTGTGTGTGTGTGTGACTGACACTGACAACACTCGAGATGTGATAGAGCCCTTCCTCACACAGACAGGGAACTTGGTGTCTAAGTGATCCAACAGGGTTTTCTGAGAGCACAGGACCCTGGGTCTGTCTTTGACTAGGGAGTTCCATTTCAACCTCATTTTGTGCAAGAGAAGGTAAGCTGTGTGCCTAGTGAATATTACCAAATCAAGGGAACTTTAAATCGATTTATATATATATTCTATCTATCTGTATAATCAAGGGATTGAGATAGAGGATGAGATGGTTAGATAGCATCACTGACTCAATGAACATGAATTTGAGCAAACTCCAGGAGACAGTGAAGGACAGGGAAGCCTGGCATGCTGCAGTTCATGGGATCACAAAGAGTCAGACACGGCTCAGTAACTGAACAACCACAGCAATCAAGGGATATTTTAAAAGCACTAGAAGGGGCTGGCTTTGTTAAGCAGAGAACCAACAAGTGTCCCTCAAGTTTCCTGAGCGGGTCTGAACCTGGCTGACTCTGAAGCCTACCTCCTTATCTACTCTTTCTGGAACTGAATAAATGATGGGATCAGACAACCTCTGAAGGTCTTCTTTGCACAGGGCACTGCACGCATGTTCTCTTATCAAGTGATCCGACAGCTCCATGAAGCAGTAGCACACCATCGTCCTCTCCACTTCATTGACAGGTGAACTGCCATTCTGAAAGGGTAACTGGCCCGGGCTCACTGCTCAGCAGCCAGATGTCCTGAGGGCTCATCCTATTTGATCGACCATTTCTGTAGCTAAAGAATGGGGGAGATAACTCCCCTCGAGGCAACTTTACAAGTCATTGGGATAGCAAAAAGGAAAGTAGTAGAGAATATGCTTTGAAAGGGCATCAGTGATATGCAAATAGGAGGCATAGCCAATTGATGGCAGCACTCAGGAGCCCCAACAGGCCAGAGGAGTCAAGTCCTGCAATACCCTACCCCCTAAAATCTATCTATATGCTTGGAGGCCAGAGAGCGCCTTCCAACAGCCCAGTGAAGCTGGCATGAGGAAACCCGTTTCCGCAGGGTTATTTTTCCAACTCACTTCCTTATACCCCATGACTGGGAGGCATCCCCAGTAGCTCTCAAAGCAATCCGGAAATGCAGACAGTGGAGTCCTGTCTTCAGATTCATTTTCTCTATTTCCAGTTTCTTTTGTGCCCTGGCAATGATTCACAGTGAAAGGAATCAATCTACTCAAAAAAGAAAAAGGGCTGTTCTTTCCAATTGTACACTGGGCAAGCATTAGGTTTCCACCTGCTTCTCTGCTGTGGCCAGGACGTTTCAGTGGAGTTCAAAAGCATTCCTATTTTCCTTCTCAAACTCCTGACATCAAGGTCAGGTGCTGCCCTGACCCATCCAGGACTGCTGTGATGCAGGAGATCAGGGGCTATGGCTTGTGAGGCCAGAGACCTGGTCCCGCTCTGTCACTAACTGGGTGTTTGACTTAGATGAGGGGCAATTTTACCCTCAGGGGACAATGGCAATGTCTGGAGATACTTCTGGTTGTCATGACTGGCACGATGTTCCTGGCATGATGTTCCTTCCCCAGCTGGTAGGTGGGGGCCAGGGGTGCCGCTAAACCTCCTACAAAATGCACAGACCCTCCCCTGTCCTGTCTTGCCAAAGGCTTATCTGGATCCAAATATCAGCGATGCCCAGGTTGACAAAATCCCTAGAGGAAGCCCTCCTGCTTGTTGGCCCAGAGTTTCTCCTGTGAGCTTGGGGGGGAGAAGCTACACTGGTGACACCCAAGGTCCCCCAAAGCTTCTGATTTAATTGTGTCTCTGGGTTGGGGGGTGACTCAGAAGGTTCTGCATCACTGAATTCCTGCCCCTGTGACATCAGCACCACGTTATAGCACCTCTGACACCAGGGCGCCCATGTGATGCGACCTTCAGCTGGGGGACACCAGCAGGAGGCTCTTTGTGGTGACGGTCACCAGGAAATGCCACCCGGGAAGGCAGGCAGACACTCTCAGCCCCTCAAAACAGTTCTTTTGTTTGTTTGCTCATCTCCTCCTTAAATAGGGCACCATGGCTCATTGGATCTTCTCAGCAGGCTATCACTTGGACACTGAGTCCAGCACCTTGCCCAAACTCTCCAGAGTGTTCCAGTTCCGTTTGGTTTCTTAAGATGAGTCTGAGCCAACGAAGAGATCCTAGCAGTTGGTATTTGATTTCAGAGTCTCTGTCCCCTCTGATTTCTCATTTTGTCCACCAAAGGGTTTCATCAGACCCCCGCCTGGGCTGACCCCCACCCCGCTCTGTCCCTCATCTTCTCCTTTGTTCTTCCTTACCTGCGTTTGAGTCAGATGCCTGGTGGGACTTGTGTCCTGACTCCACCATTTCTTACTTGTGATGTGGTGGCCACGGAGGCTCCCTGCCCTGGGCTCCTTTCCAGAAAACCTGCAGTGGGCAGGGCAGTAGGCAGACAGTCTTTGGTGGCTGCGCCTGCAGGCATGTCCTGCCCTGACTGTTCTCAGCCAGCGTCTGAGTTCAGTGGGGCGGTGGAGCTGGATCACCGCTGCCCGAGTGACCAGCACGCCTCTTACAAGCAGTCTGTGCTCTGAGGTCCCCCCAGCCTCGGTGGGGCTTCTCAGGGTCTCCCTGCTGTCCCGGCTCCTCTCATCTTCCTCCCACCTCTCCTAGAGGACCCGCATCTCAGTCTGAAGGCTGTCTCCGCCCACTCCTGCTCCCCGTCCCCTTCATCCTTCCCTGCTTCTTCTTCTTCTTTTTCAATTCTTTATTTATTTGGCTGCACTGGGTCTTTGTTCTGCACATGAACTCTGGTTATAGCTCTCAGGCTCTAGGGCACGGGCTTAGGAGTTGTGGCAAGTGAACTTATTTACCCCAAAGCATATGCGATCTTAGTTCCCTAGCCAGGGATCGAACCCATGTCCCAAGCATTGTGAGGCGGATTCTTAACCACTGGATGGCCAGGGAGGTCCCCCGCATCTGCTTCTTGAAGGACCTGAACTGGCAGATCTGAGCAAGTCAGTGAACATGCCTGAGTCTCAGTTTTCCTTGCCAGTAAAACAGAGAGATGTTATCAGATCTGCAGTAACTCACAAGGTTATTGTAAGGAATAAATGACAAAATACATGTATAACTTTGTACACCATGTAGCAGTACAAATTACTGGGTTGGTGCAAATATGTGCTTACTTGCTAAGTTGTGTCCGACTCTTTGTGACCCCATGGATTGTAGCCCACCAGGCTCCTTCGTCCATGAGAATTTCCAGGCAAGAATACTGGAGTGGGTTGCCATTTCTTTCTCCAGGGGATCTTCCCAACCAAGGGATTGAACCCACATCTCTTGCGTCTCCTACATTGGCAGGTGGAGTGCCACCAGGGAAGTCCTGATACAAATATAATGCCCCCATTGTTCCATCAAAACTTGCTGGTCTTATGTCTCATTTCCTTAGAGTCGCTTGCAGGTCAGGCCCAAGTAAACAAGGTTGCTATTGATGTCTCAGTTGGAACTATTCTTTGTCAGGTGGGATCGCATCCTATCTACTATCAAAGTCCATCTGCGAAGAGTCAGCAGTTTTCTCCCGCCTCCATAACTGCGACCACCGACAATGACCTTGTATCATTTCCACATGCCTCTATGGGGACCAGCTGGTCCTTGGGTGAGAACCACTGTGCCAAACTGAGTCCAGCTGAGATGTTAGTGGGTCCTTCTTCCTCCCAAAGCATTTACATTTCACCTTATTCCTTGGAAGAAAAGTTATGACCAACCTAGATAGCATATTCAAAAGCAGAGACATTACTTTGCCGACTAAGTTCTGTCTAGTCAAGGCTATGGTTTTTCCTGTGGTCATGTATGGATGTGAGAGTTGGACTGTGAAGAAGGCTGAGCGCCAAAGAATTGATGCGTTTGAACTGTGGTGTTGGAGAAGACTCTTGAGAGTCCCTTGGACTGCAAGGAGATCCAACCAGTCCATTCTGAAGGAGATCAGCCCTGGGATTTCTTTGGAAGGAATGATGCTAAAGCTGAAACTCCAGTACTTTGGCCACCTCATGCGAAGAGTTGACTCGTTGGAAAAGACTTTGATGCTGGGAGGGATTGGGGGCAGGAGGAGAAGGGGATGACAGAGGATGAGATGGCTGGATGGCATCACTGACTCGATGGACGTGAGTCTGAGTGAACTCTGGGAGATGGTGATGGACAGGGAGGCCTGGCGTGCTGCGATTCATGGGGTCGCAAAGAGTCAGACAGGACTGAGCGACTGAACTGAACTGAACTTAGTCCTTTAAGGATGAGTGCCTGAAGCCTCTCATTTTTTGTCCTGTAACATCTACATATATTTTTGTAGGCTGCTTGACTCCTCTATTGAATGAGGTGGCAAAAGAAGAAAATTAGTGAAATAGTAAATCCATCTTCTGCTGCTGTTCTGATGTTCAGGTCACCCCCATATGAAGTTGCCTTCTTCCTCAGCCAGAGTTCCTACCCCAGCCACCGGCAGCAGCTATAGCTGGTAGTGAAGTTCGTTGTCCAGAGATCTTTTTACTGCCCACTTGGAAAGGCTTTCAAGTGATTACCTTCTCTGGCAGCTTTTTTTTTTTTTTTTTAAAGTATTTATTTATTTATTTGTGTGGACTTTTGGTTGTAGCATGTGGGATCTCATTTCCTGAGTGGGGATGGAACCTGGGGCCCCTGCATTGGGAGAGTAGAGTCTTAGCCACTGGACCAGCAGGGAAGCCCATTTTCTCCAGCATCTTATCCTTTGCTTTTGATCCATGGCATCTCTTAGAAACTATGTAGCCAGGGGCAAATCACAGCCTCCTTCAGTTCCTTAATGATAAAGTAAAAACCTTAAAAAGAGGATAACACCCTCCATCTTGGGCTGTTATCTTAGGATAATAGCTGAGAAGCTATGCCTTAGGTGGAATCTTATTTGCAGAAAGGGCCACCATATTCCCCAGCCCTCATCCTTGTTCTCTGACTTTTCATTCCTTCAATCCCTGGGTTGGGAAGATCTGCTGGAAAAGGGACTGGCTACCCACTCCAGTATTTGTACCTGGAGAGTTCCATGGACAAAGGAGATTGGCAGGCTAGATTCTGTGGGGTTGCAAAGAGTTGGACACAATTGAACGACTGAGACTTTCACCCTTACTGAGTGGAGCCTGTTTCCTGACCCCATGTATGTGGTCTTAATGACTTGCCTTGATCAACAGAATTAAGCAGAAGTGATGAAACCGTTTCTGAGCCGAGGTCTCAAAGAGACTTTGCACATTGCCACGTGCTCTGTCGGATTCCTGCCTGTGCAGGGTGGGTGCTCCCAGGCCGGCCTGCCCAAGGATGATAGCACAGGTAGCAGAGACTAGCTCTCCCAGCAGAGACCAGCTCAGACTCTCCAGCCCCGAGCCAAGCTGGACGCTGACTTCTGCGGACCAACAGTGTTGCCCACCACATCAGTAAACAAAAAGTGCTGCTGGAATCCAGCCCTCAGCCACCGAAGCTGCCCTGATGATGCACCCTGAGGGATTCAGGATGAAAAAAAAAAAAAAAAAAAACAGGATACTGGCTCTAGATAGCTAAGGTGCATATCAAATGAATGATTACAATGAGTCCAGACTATTGCATCTTGCTAAACATAGAAGGGGCTTCCCTGGTGGCTCAATTGGTAAAGAATCTGCCTGTAATGTAGGAGACCTGTGTTGGAGTCCTGGGTCAGGAATATCCCCTAGGGAAGGGAATGGCTACACACTTCAGTATTCTTGCCTGAGCGACTAACACACAGACACATACATAGGTGCTATTTTCTTTAATTAATGTAACCTTTTTGTTACTGGAAGGGAGAACCCTTCCAGGGCCCGAGAGTGAGCTCCTGTCTAACGCTTGGAAATGGATTGTCCCAGGAGATAAAACACGTGCAGACAAAGCAAGAGACTTTATTGGGAAGGGGCACCCGGGTGGAGAGCACCAGGGTAAGGGAACCCAGGAGAACTGCTCTGCCACGTGGCTCGCAGTCTCCCGTTTTATGGTAACGAGATTAGCTTTCCGGGTCCTCTCTGGCCAGTCATCCTGCTTGTGCCCATATTGGCTCTGACTCAGTCCTTCCCAGTGGTATGTGTATCTCTCAGCCAAGATGGGTTCTAGCGTGAGGGTTTCTGGGAGGTTGACAGGACATATTATGGGTTGGAGTTTCCTTCTGCCTTTTGGCCCCTCCTAAACTTTCCCAGTTGGCTTTCAGTGGTGCACACATTTCTTATCGGGACCTCCTGTTGTGAGACAACTCTGACAAGCAGTTATTATTGTGCCTGGCCAAGGTGGGCGGTTTTGGTCAATGGTTCCCTAGCATTTTGATGTCCTGACTACCTGGTTTTTGTTGCAAAAGCTCCTATCTATCTTGGCTCCTCCATCACCTCTTTGGAGAAGTCCCTCAGAGCTTTTTGAGAGGTTGTGCTCTAGGCTTAAATGCTTAGAAAGTTCACAGGATAAAGCATAATTCTCTACTTTTAGGTTGTGTGTTTTTTTTCAGTCAACACTAACAGATGCACAAGTGAGTCCAACTGAGACCAGAAGGCCCACCAGTCAAAGCTGCCCACCTATGGAACCCCAAGTAAAAGAAATGGTCACTATTTGATTCCACTCCATTTGGGGATGTTTGTTATGCAGCAGATTCTAACAGATGCACTTTGGATACAGGAGAAGGAAGGTGAGTGGCTTTGAGCCAGTCATCCCTGGAGTGGGCAGCTTCAGGGCAGCTCTTGAGGAAGCACAGAGAAATCAGATTCCAGAGCGGATTCCTCTGCCTCCTCAGGGCAGGACAAGGAGTGCTGAGCATTGGGTATCATATGTCAGGGACCAAAAATTGCATGCAAGCAGAAAAAAAAAAAAAAAAAAAAAGCCTGGGTCTAAGATTGTTATTTATAGCAAAAAAAATTAAACAGGGAAGCTCTGTCAGTTTTCTGAATTACTGACAGTTGCAGAAATGTTAATACAAATCTTTATAAGACTGGCCAGATGTTCGATATTAAACAAGCATCTGTTTTGTATAAAAGACTTTTTATGCCCTCGCCACTGTCTCTTTCTCTCTCTCGCCTTCTCACCCACACTCCCTTGATCCCACGATATATCAGGGCAGTAGCTGAGGGTAATTGCCTCAGCTCTAGTTTTATTTCGTTTCTGAATGCCGGTGTCCACGGTGTCAAAAATACACCCCAAAAAATAACCCTGGGAAAGGTTAATAATGGCCTTTCTGGTGTCATATTCTGCACTTTATGTGTTGTGGTAATTATTATCATTAGGGCTGTAAGAATGTCTGGTTATCTTTCTTAATCACATACTATAGAGGAGTGCTTCTGAACACATATCTATTATTTAATCAAAATTTCACAGTTATTGGCATTTGTGCTCCACCAGGGCTGTGTTTATTTTCTGTTTGCGGGGGGGAGCACTGCCTCCCAGAAGAGAGGGGGCCCCGCGTCCATACCCACTTTCATCACTGTCACAGTGTGTGACACTCGCGGCTATTAATATCAGAGGCGCCAAGCACATGTTATTCCTCCCTGCTCCCCTCTCTGGGTTGCATTCTAGGAAAAGCACTTTTATTAACAAATAAAAGGGGGGAAAGGCATGGCATTGATGAACCGTGCTGCCTGGCAGAGGAGAGTTGGGGCTGAGACCTTTAGGAATGTACTGCTTCCAGGGATGGGGGCGGAAAGCAGGTCCGTGGGACCACTACGCATGTCCTGTGTCGGCCACGTGGGGGCGTGCCCATCGACTGCTTCGGAGGGAACTGCCCCTCAGAGGAAGGGGGCTAACGCTCAAAGAGGTATCACTGTCCCATTTTATAGCTAGGCAAGTCGAGGCTCAGAGAGAATCACTTGCTCAGTCACCTAGGAAGCGGGCTGCAATGTGAGGCTGACTGCTTGCTTGATTCTGCTGTGTTTCCATCATAAAGCCATGCCTGGCCCCCACCAACCAGCACGGGCCAAACACTGGCCACCAGCCTTGTGGGGCTACAGAGCACTTGAAACGTGGCTAGTCCAATCTGAGATGCTTTGTGAAGTGTAACATGCACATGGCATCTGAGACACAATATTTAAAAAAAAAAAGAATGTGAACTATCACAGTATTTTTTAATATTGATTTCAAGTAGAAATGATAATATTTTGGATATAATAGGTTTAATAAAATAGATGATTGAAACTAATTTCACAGTTGTTTTTTTTTTCTTTTTAAAATGTCACTACCAAGGCTTCCCTGGTGGCTCAGTGGTAAATAATCCGCCTGCCAACGCAGGAGACACAGGTTCGGTCCCTGATTCGGGAAGATCCCACATGCGGTGGAGCAACTAGCCTGTGCGTCACAGCTATTGAGCCGGTGCTCTAAAGCCTGGGACCCACAGCTACTGCGCGCATGCGTGTTAGAGCCCGAGCTTCCCGGGAGAAGCCAGCTCAATGAGAAACGCGCACACCACGACGCGACAGTGGCCCCCACTCACCGCAGCTAGAGTAAAGCTTGCGCAGCGGTGAAGACCCAGCACAGCCAGACATACACAAAAACACATAAAATTATCAAAAAGTAAAACGTCACTGTCCAAAACTACCTCTGTGGCTTGTAGTCGTGGCTCACATTGTTTTGATTGGGCGGCGCTGCCCCAAGATGTGAGTTTGTTGATTTCCTCCATTCTGAGTGTCACAACTTGCTGGGGCGGGTGGAGAGGGCTTCTAGTGAGTGGAGGCCAGGAAAGCTGCTCGGAACCCTGCAGGCACAGGGCGGGCCCCACCACCAATCCAGCCCAGCATGTTAGTAACGCTGAGGTTGAGAAACCCTGGTTTAGAATCATACCGTGTATATTTTGTTTTCCTCTTGGGGTCCCCCAAGGATGTCGCTCATGTTCTAGAAGAGAAGCAGTACCATGAATGTGACGATATTAGTCATTTCTTCCTCTCTTTCGCTCAGGACACCCTTCTTCCTCATCTTTACTCCCGATGAAATTAAAAGCCCATGTGTGCCGGAGTCCAGCCCCCACAGGATCCAGGGGAACCTGAAGGAAAAACGGCGTCGGCAGATGATTTAGAAAGAGATAAGGAAAGAATATTGTAGATAAGAAAATAGAGGAAAGAAAGAGGCTGATATTCCTTGGTTTACATAGAAAGCTAATAAAGTCTTAGAAGCCCAGGCAGGAAAGTGAATGCAGAGAGCCTCTGTGTTCCAGGGGATCAGCCTGAAAAAGAAAGTAAGAGAGAAAAAAAGAGAAGAAAAGAAAAACACGGGGTGACCAAGCTTTTTCAGCGAGGCCCAATAGCTTTATTTTTAAAAGGTACTTTTATACCTTGTCTTATACATAGAGGGAAAGGAAAGATGCAAAGTCATACAGAGTCAGCCCAAGCATTACATCTGTTTTGTCTTTATCGAAACCAGGATTTTTTTCTGCATACCTTTCCCATAAACAATATTGTGTACATTATCTTCTGGCCTTGGAGGCCTGTGAACATTTTATGACCCTCTTTTGATAAAGGCTGCTCAACCAGAAAACTTGTTTTCCCTCAAAGTGTTTTTTCTTATATTTTTAATCTATGTCAGCCTCAGAAAGTATTAAACAAGTTACATTCTCACGAAGCAAAGGTGCAGTGAGTTACAAGATAGAACCAATTAGCTCAAAAGTCTGATGTGGTTAATTTCAAGGCTACACTTGTTTTTCTTACTTTTCAACTATGTTAACTAATGTACTCCCAGGTGCACGGTGGATAAGAGACATGGGAACTTAGCAACGAGCATTGGCCCAATAATGAAATCCTACGCCAGTACTACTCTAATAACTTTTAACTCTTTGAAAGGCTCTATGTTTTAGGCTTTCCATGCCTCTCATAGTTGGGAGGCTGTAAATAATCATATATGTAGCTGCAAGAGTCTGGATATACCTGCCAAGCAAGCTATAATGCTAACAGAGGGGGTTTGATTTGAAATATTCCTCTCATGTCCAAGAGACTTATTAGCTATAGCCCTAAGTTAATTTTCTCCAGAGAAAGGTGGTCAGGAATAGCCCCCTGTTAATGTCAGAGGAGTTGGTGAAAGTCATGAAATAGTAGAACAGACAGATTCTGGTTTGGGGGTAGATGCTCGAGAAAGCCTAGGGAGCCCGTTGACTCCTGAAGCCTCACTTAACAGTCCTCTTCTACATGACCTGTCACGGGTGGGATCTCCTATGGCGGCTCCCGGCACAAGTGCACGTGGGCTCAGTTGCTTCCGTCATGTCCAGTTCTTTGCAACCCCATGGACTGTTGCTCGCCAGGCTCCTCTGTCCATAGGATCCTCCAGGCAAGAACACTAGAGTGGTTTGCCAAGCCCTCCTCCAGGGATCTTCCCCACCCAGGGACTGAACCAGTGTCTCTTGCATTGCAGGTGGATGCTTTACTCCTGAGCCACCGGGAAAGCCCCTAAACCCACAACTGCCCACAGTTGTCACATATTCCTGCTGCACAGCTGACATTTTTTGAAATTGTGCGATATCTGTGCCATATCTCCTCGATGGCCTTTACCAGGTAGCCAAGTCACTCTTCCCACGAGACAAAGAGCTTCTAGGAGAGGATGGAGTGCTGTTGGATTTGGGAGGTCCTGGCTGGAGGAGGGGATTAACGAGGGGCCTACCCTGTGTAGGATACAGGCTCCCAGTCGCTGGGCAAACTCCAGGGAGGAGAGCCTCAGACCTGGCCTGGACTCCAGCTGGGAGAAGAGGTCCAGAGGGAATGACCTGGGCCCCAGAGTGGACACCTGCCGCCATGAAAATGGTCCAGGTGTACGGCAGGTGAGGAAGACCATTCTGCCATAAGGGCAGACTCTCCAGGCCACCCGAGGGTCTGTGGAGTCTCTGGGCAGCCAACGTGGTACGATGCTCCCAGATGACTTTGATGTGGCCAGGGCAAACCCACGGGGACCTGAAAAGTGGGGTCCTCTGCTGGAAATACGGAGAGGTGAGACACACCTCCGAGCAGAGGGGGCAGTGCTCAGATGGGGATGGAAACCCACCTTCAGCCACAAGCAGAGCATGACTGGGCTTCAGCTTAGGGTCTCCAGGCAGCCCAGGAGGGTGTGGCCAGGGAAATACATTCGTAGTGATTGTGTACCTGGTGTGAAGCTCAGGGCATTAGCTCAGGGGTGAGAAATGCCCCTCTCATTTCTCGTAACTCAGCCAAGGCAGAAATAGCCAGATGTTGTTATTTAGTTGCTAAGTGGTGTCTGACTCTTTGAGACACCATGGACTGCCGCACACCAGGCTCCTCTGCCCTTCACTATCTTCTGAAGTTTTCTCAGATTCGTGTCCACTGAGTCAGTGATGCCATCCAACTGTCTCATCCTCTGCTGTCCCCTTCTACTTTTGTCTTCAATCTTTCCCAGCATCAGGGTCTTTTCCAATGAGTTGGCTCTTTGCATCAGGTGGCTGAAATATTGGAGCTTCAGCTTCAGCATCAGTCCTTCCAATGAATATTCAGGACTGATTTCCTTTAGAATGGACTGGTTTGATCTCCTTGCAGTCCAAGGGACTCTCACAAGTCTTCTCCAACACCACAGTTCAGGGGCATCAATTCTTCAGTGTTCAACTTTCTTTATGGTCCAACTCTTACATTTGTACATGACTACTGGGAAAACTATAAGGACAAATAAATTTGACTTTACGACTTTTAGTTTCATTTTTAAAGACAAATGCCAGTCACAACTTTTAGCAGTGACATGAAATGTCAGTTCTTGGTTTTAATAAGTTCATTCTTCTTGGCCCCTTGTTCCCCCTCAGGTGAGCAGATATCAGATTTCCAGGTGATGAGACCTCCCTCTCCCAGCCTTCATAAGTTCCTTTCCTCCTCATGTCTCTGGAGCTGTGTGATCCCGGGGCTCTTTATTCCTCTGACTTGGCACTTTGGAGATGATCTTATTGCAGAGCTTGCAGTGGTCCGGGCCAAGGCCATGGGAAGGGTGTGTCCAGGCCCCACTGGTGAGAAGTGTTCCGTCCTGGGTGGAACTCCAATGCTATGCCGTGTTCTATGTCACACCAGAAATAACTCCTCTGGATAAGAATGCTCAGCCATTACTGCTTAATCATATCACACCCAATATTATGTGGTCTACGATTATAGTCTGGGGAAGTCAAAATACAACCCAGGATGGGGAATTGTTAAAGTGATTGAAACATGGAAATGAATCTGAGCGGAAAGGTCTAAATCTTACCTGGGTTAGCATTATTGTTATAATAAATAATCATAATAATCCCATACATTTTATAGCTTACAAAATCCTTCTTATACATTACTTCATTTGACTAGGCTAGGGGGAATAAATCTGCAGGCTTAATTTCTCTTGGAAATATCAATCTCTAGCCTATACTATACCTGGCTGCCTTTTTAATGGTCCCAAAGCATAGCTTCCCAGTTCACTCCCCAGCTCAGAAACTTTTCTGCATCTAGAGAAGAAACTCCTTATCCTGGTATTTCAGATCCTCTGGGATCCTGCCAAAACCTCTCTTTTCAGCTTGTCTCTTGATGATCTTCAATCCCGCATCTAGCCTCCATAGTTGACCACAGCACTTCCTGCTTCTAGGGTGCACCACGCAGGTCCTCTACCCTTGGTACCCCCATCCTGTGGATGCTCTCCCTGCATCCCCTTGTACGCACATGGCCAAGCCCCAACTCACAACTGCAGGGCCCAGCCACAGACACCTTCCTGAGTCCTCTTGCAGACAGAGATCCCTTTTCTTCATGGGCCCTGAGCACTTCTTCTGACCCTCTCTCAGGACGGTGAAGTGAAAGTCGCTCAGTCGTGTCTGACTCTTCGTGACCCTGTGGGCTATAGCCCACGAGGCTCCTCTGGAGTGGATAGCCTTTCCCTTCTCCAGGAGATCTTCACGACCCAGGGATCAAACCCAAGTCTCCCTCACTGCAGACAGATTCTTTACCACCTGAGCCACCAGGGAAGCCCAACCTGCTCTGTAATAGGATAACAGCACACACAACTGATTTCCACCATTGAGCTGTAAGCACCTTGGGTGGGCAGGACGTCAGCTCAACCTCCTGCTTCTGCTATGCATCCGACCAAGCGTCTAGCCCAAGATCGGCCAAACCTTTTCTGTAAAGGGCCAAATCCTCAATAGTTGAGGCTTTACAGATGGTATGATCTCTGTTGCAATGATCAAGTCTCCCTTTGTGTTGCGAAAGCTGCCGTGGCCAAGGGGTCAACAAATGGGCATGGCTGTTTTACTGAAACTTTATTAACAAAATCAAGCCTCAAGCTGGTCCATGGCTATGATGTCCTGATGCCCTGGCTCAGCCAAATGACTAGCAAAGGTGATACAGAAATGATTGCTGATGAATGGGTGGGTGCATGAAAGAAAGAAAAAGATGTGAGTGTTTGAGAATTGGGTCTACCCAAGCACACGGGGTCAGGCCCAGAACCCTGTTAGCACGTGTCCATTTGCACAAGAGGGAAAAAATTATTGCCTGGGCCCCGGGATGTTCTCACACTTGAAGGGGTCCCTGAGAGGAGCTGGGTGTCCCCTGGGCTCAGTCGCAGCAGAAGAGAGTTGGAAGCAGAGCTAGGGCCACTCATGGGCCAGTGACGGGCATGTTGGGAGGTTTGCTCCGGGTCTTCTGTCACCCCTCTGAGTAAGAAGCTGGCATCTTGGGGTTTTTGCTTCTACAGAGTACATCCTGCTTTGGACAGCGTGGATGCCATATTATCAGGCTGTTCGCTTCTTGTCTCGTAGTCAACCGTCATCAAGAGAGTGGTCTCAAAGGTCCCAAGAGAGAGCCAGGCAGGAGATGGGTCCTGAGAGTGCCCAGCAGAATCTTGTGCAAGAAAGGAGCCTGGAGCTAGTCTCCCTTAAGATGGTGCCTGATACCCATGTAAACCCTTTGGTCCACGCAGGGTTTCTCCCTACATCTCATCTCACGTGATGCTCCCCGCAGCTGTTCAAGGTGAGCAGCGGCTATTACTACTGTTCCCAGCTTCCACGCGAAGAAGACTTGGAGAACGGTAGGAGGATTTGCTCAAGACCACCAAACGGGGTGCTGTGTTCTCTTCTCCAGTGGAAGAGGAGCTGAAGCCAGGACCCTCGGAGTTGAGAATTGCTGTCTCAAGGTGGAACAACTCCCTTGCAAAAACTCCACCTGCAAGTCCCTTGGCCATCACAACACACAGCCACATTCATCAGTACACTCGCCTTTCCATAGGATGAGCAGAAACCCCACCCTCTGGAATCTCACTGTGTGGAGAGAGCTGTCTTTCAAACAGGAAACCCTGCCACAGGCGTAGGTGAGGGTATAAACAGAGCCCCACCTCACAAAGAAAAATGAACTGCTGGCGACCCATCTGAGGAGGGGCGCAGAATGGAACTGGTGATCCATGTAGCCATGAAGATGTTTCAGAGCTGAAAGTGGACTATTTTCAGATCTTTCCCAGATAACCGAGGACGTGAATGGTTACCTGAATGTCCCTCTCCTCCTTTCAGATGAAAACACAGGTAAGAAGAAAACAAAATGATGCTTCTGAAGAAGAAATCGAATTATAGGGACAGAGCAAAGATACGATCTCTCATCCATGTTTTATTTTTTTTAATAAAAATGCTCCTTGGCACATAAATACGCTTCTATCTAGTAACATCCCATCATGGCTTTCCATACAAGTAAAGAGCGCAAGGATAAGAGACTCAGATGGTGAAGAATCTGCCTGCAGTGCAGGAGACTTGAGTTCGATTGTGGGGTTGTGAAGATCTCTTGGAGGAGGAGATGGCAACCCACTCTAGCATTCTTGCCTGGAGAATCGCATGGACAGAGGAGCCTGGTGGACTACAGTCCGTGGGGTCGCACAGAGTTGGACACGATCGAGCAACTAACACTTTCACTTTTTTCACATTTCTATCTAATAACACCCCATTATTGCCTTCCATACAAGTGAAGAGCTGGAGATTAACTTTAAGAAGTTGAACACAGAGTACAAACTTGTATTTTTGCATTTTGTCAAATGGGCAAGTTCAGGACCAAACCACTTAAGAACAGTGGGAAAAGAACTTGAAAGAGAACGATCCATTCAGTCCTTAAACAAAACTATATACAACAAATGAAGGCTGCTTCTTGAAATCTTCTTCATTTTTCTATATTTTTTCCTTTTAATGGACAAGAGGAAAAATGATCAGATTAAGAAACAGAATCAAGAAGACCCAAGTGGGGCCAAGATGCTGCTTCCTTTCACTCTCCTGGGAGAGATGATAAAAACCTCCTCTTAAAGAGAAGGGAGCTCCTGGATTTTCTTCCTTTTGCCAAGACTTCTGCTCACCCCTGCATTACTCCTTTCACTTTTCACTTCTCAAGCCTCACTTTTCTCTCTTTCTCCCCGTCTCCTCTTCTTCCTCCAAGGTTTAAAGCCCTGCCCCCCAACTCTCAACATTTAACAGATCCTTAATGATGCAACCTGAAGTTGCCATGGCAACCGATTTCCTCTCGGAGGAGGTGGTAGAGAGGCCTGTGAATGGGCTGCCATTGAAATCGCAAAATAATTTTCCTTTTCTTTTAAAATTAAGTAGGCTGTCCACAGTGTTTCACTGTGGTTTTCCCTGCCCCTAAAGAGCAAGTCTCCCGTGCACTGAAATATTCAGTTATTGCATCGCCTGGTCTCTTTTATGACTTCCCTCTTCACGGCTACACAGAGGGTCCCTCTGGAAAACAGCGAGAGCTTACTCCTCCTCTTTTGTCAGTGTGAGAAACGCTTCTGAGGAAGTCCAGTGACATTGGATGGGTTTCTCCTCCTTCTCTTTTCGAATCGCCTTTGGTTTCCCATTCTTAAAAGCAACCAAGTTTCTTTCTCCGTGAATCTCGTTTATTTATTGAACTGAAGTATAGCTGTATGATGATTTGTTAGTTTCCGGTGTACAGCAAAGTGTTTCAGTTATATATAAATAAATACGCAGATATACATATGTGTATATATATGTATATTTGTTCTTTTTCAGATTCCTTTCCATTATAGGTTTTTTAAAATCAGATATTGAATATAGTCCCTTATGCTATACAGTAAGTCCTTGTTTATTTTATGTACAGTAGTGTGTACATTAGTCCCAAATTCCTAATTTATCCTTCTCCCTCCTTTCTTTCCCCTTTGGTAACCATAAGTTTGTTTTCCTTTTTAGAGAAAATATTTACTATTTATTTATTTGGCTGCACCAAGTCTTCATGGTGGCATGATGAGATCTTTAGTTGAAGCATGCGAACTCTTAGCTGTGCCATGTGGGATTTGGTTCCCCGACTAGGGATTGAACCCAGGCACCTTGAATTAGGAGCCCAGAGTCTTAGCCACTGGGAAATCCCATAAGTTTGTTTACTATGTCTGTGGGTCTGTTTCTGCTTAATAAATGAGTTTATTTGTACCGTTAATTTTTTTAGATTTCACTTATAAGCAGTATCATATATTTGTCTTTCTCTGTATCTGACTTAATTCAGTTTGTCTGATAATCTCTGGGTCCATCCGTGTTGCGGCAAATGGCATCATTTCACTCTTTTTTGTGGCTGGGTAGTATTCCACTGTATACACGTACCATCTCATCTTTATCTATTCTTCTGTCATCTCTTTGATTCTTGAGGGCAGCCTTGAAAATAGCGTGTCAGAGCACAAAGAAGCCTGAAGTTCTGCACTGGTGTGACCCCGTGCGACTCTGTGGAAGCTGTCCCTCCTACGAGCGTGTGCCTTGGCTGTTTCCCAGCATGGGGTGATTGCAAAGAGTCAGATACGGCTGAAGCGACTTAGCAGGCTCAAAGGCACACACAGCACGGGCTGAATCTCTGCTTCTGTTCCCTCATCACCTCGATCAAACCCAACTGGTCTACTTTCCTGCCTCAGTGTAGGCTGCTCCCTGAACAAGCCCTGTGCAGGGGCATAAGGCGTCGGTCCCAGACAGAACTCATCACTTCATTCTCACGTTCTTCTCAGGTCTCGGCACGTGGTGAGCTGTGGCCGTCTCAAGGGGCAGAAACCTGGGAGGCAGCTCTGAATCTTCTCCCTGCAGCTCTGCGGTCCTCAGGTTAACAAGCTCTCATGTCTCCATCTGGAGGGCTTCCGGCCACGCCCACCAGGGCTCCACCGACCCCTGCAGCAGCCTCTCTACCAACCCCGCTCCTCTGGGCCACAAAGCACCCTCTCTGATACAAACTCAGTGAGACAGGCGCCTGCCCCACACACCGCCCTTGCCCCGGGAGCGCAAGTCCCTGTCCGTGGTGGTGTCCTTCGGGCTTGCGGAGCCTTTGGAGGTGACGACACGACTGGGGGAGCCTCTAAGCCAAGGGCAGGAAGGGTTGGGGTCCTGGAGGAGGGGGAAGCTGGGTGGGTTTCTCTGCAGCATCGCCTGTCTCATCAGGACAGAGGCAGGGTGGAAGCCGGAGCCTCTTAAGTCCCACGCTTTTTCTGGAGGGAGAGGACTGGTTCCAAGAGAAGGGGACCCCAATCTCTGTCCTTCAGACCAGTAGGATGCAACCCACAAGCCACGACACTGTGCCTGTCTCTTGATATTGGAGTGGCGCGGGTGTTTGTCTAATTCCCATTTGCTGGTGCACCTGCTCTCAGCTGGCCCTGTGCCGGGTCCTGGGATGAAGAAGCAAGTACGGTTCCATCCCTGTTTCCCAGCCTAGGGGAGGAGCTGGCTCTGGAAGGGAGCCCTGGAGACCCGGGAGAGCCAGGGAGCCAGGCGGGGCCCCATAGCTCCCTGGGACCGCAGGGAGGCAAGGACCGCAACCTCTGTAGCCACTGGCTTGGCGTCTGAAACGGGATGGACTGCACCCTCCCGTGGCTGAGCTGGGAGCTCCCCAGCCCTGAGGGCTTCCTGGCACCCCGCCCAGTCACCGTGTCCTTGGTCAGACTACACAAGTGCACAGAGTCTCAGCTTCCCTGTCTGCAAAGTGGGAAGAGTCAGGACCCTCTCCTCCCAAACCGGAGTGGAAGTCTGAGGAGACGAGGAGGGGAGGATGCTCAGGCAGGAACATGAGGCTCTGGGAGCCCTGGGAAGCGGGGAGCTGGTCAGGAGAGGTGTCCTAGGGGAGGGGTGAGAAACAGCAGGAGTGTGTGTGGGGTGCATGCTGTTACTGTGATGTTTGTTTGTGTGTCTGTGTATGTTTGTGTGTGTCTGTGATATGTGGGTGTGTGATAGATGTGTGTGTGTGTATTGCCTCTGTGGTGTATGTGTGTATGTGATGGGGTGTGTGTATGTGTGACAGGTGTGTGTGTCTGAGTGTGGTGTATGTATCTCTGTTTCCATCTGTGTGTGTGTGTGATGGGGGTGTGTGTGTGTATTGTCTCAGGTACATATGTGTGTATGTTATAGGATGTGTGTGTATGTGTGTGTGGTGTGTGTATCTCTGTGTTTCTATCTGTGTGTGTGGTTTGTGTCTGTGTGTATGTGTGTGGTGTGTACCTCTCTGGGGGTGTGTGCATGTGTGATGTCATCACAGGTGCATGTTGGTGAGAGAGGAGGCTGGAGAAGCTGATGAGGGTCGTGTCACTGAGGATGGCCACACCGGTCTTGTTAAATGGTTTTGACTTTGTCCTGAGGGGCCCTAGGAGCCGTGGGCAGGTTGACAGAGGGAATGTGATGTGTGGTCAGCCCCTCAGGCAGGCAGGAGGGTGGGGGAAACACCGGAGGGGGAAAGGACTGTCAGGAACAAGCTGGGAGGCCCAGGAGGTGGAGGCAGGCCAGAGGTCAATGGTGGAGACAGGGAGGCATCTGGATCATTCCTAACACCTTCTGAGGCCCCTGTACGCAGGCCCGTGCTGGGCGCTGGACATTGGGACACAAACAAGCCTCATCTCTGCCCCGCGGTGGCTCACAGGTGTGCAACCCACCTCTGCTCCCCACTCCAGGCGTTTGGGAGGTTCTAGAATGCTTCTCACATCACTGGGATTTGAGACAAGATTGTGCGGCCAAGTAGACAATTTCCTTTCTGATTTCCAGACCTATAATTTGTCAGCCTTGGAAGAGCTGTCACTTAGCACCCAGAGCCAGTAGTTCTTGACAGCTAGTGGGCACACTATAAATATGTGGGGAATGACTGAATGAATGATTCCTGGGTGTCTTCTCCACTTTGTTCAGGGAGCTGATAAGTCCATTGTGGGTGTTCCTGACTGCTTGTAGCAGGAAGTGTCCCGGGTTAGGACCCCAGCCTTGCTCTGCAGATAACCAGTTCTGTGCGCCCTTAGAGGATGAAGCTTTCAGGCCTCAGTTTCCTTCCATGCTCTGCCGCCCTCCCCCACCACCACCGAGCTTAAGTGAGGATGGGATGGGAGGCGGCTTTGCAGGTGATAAAGTGTGAAGGACCTGTGGCTCACTCGTTAGGGAGAGGCTGGTGATGGGAAGACAAGACAGAATCCATGGGAGTGCCAAGCGAGACCACATTCCACAACAAGAGCAGGGTTCTCAGGCACTTTCCACTTAGTCTCACCCAGGAGGGACCAGGTAACTTTGTGAGCCTAAGTGCCTTAGGGACTGGAGAATTCAATTAAATCCCGATACGCTTCACACTCACCATCCAGTTTCTGCACACCCAACCCAATACCCCTGAACTATCTCAAGTCTGCCCAGCTCTGGCTCCCTTCTCTTTGTATTGTCCCCACTGTCTACTGAGATAAATGGAGGTCCCCAAGGAAAATTCTTTCCTTTGAGCCTCAGCAGACCTCCTAAGCAAAGATGATTTATCCGGCATGATCGGAGGTTAAAGAATGGCTCAAAGCCTTGAATGGAAACAGAAAGAGTATCTATTTACTTGGAGAGCTTCCTCTTCTACTCCTTCACAGGAGGCATCAATAGCATGGACGGAACAAAGCCTGCGACGCGCCGGGCAGAGTAGCCCCAAAGCCGAAGGCAGGGTGATTCACTGGGAGTCAAGGTCTCCCTGCGATTGTGCGGGAATACTCGGTAATGATGATAAAGCACTCAGAAAGTAATGATGTACTTATATGGACATGTGAAGTGCTTTTAATTTTTTTTTTTTTCCGACAAAGACGAAACTGAAGTGGGCAGCTTCAGTGAAACATACACCTCTTTCCCTAACTTATGCTGAGTGGTTGATCGAGGAACGTGAGCGCCCTCGCCGAAGGCATTATCACCAACAAAAGATTCTTTTCAGAGGCCGGGAAGCAGACCTTGGCCTCTATTGCCTTCTCTTGCCTGTGAAAGCATTTTTGTTAATGTGCGGCTGGCTTCGGGAGAGGGGGACTCCGCCAGTGTCTGCAGGATATGGACGTTTGGCGCAAAACTTGTCGATGGAGGGGGTGAGGTACAGTTGGTGGTGGGATGAGGGAAGCATACTGGATCCTTTTCAGGAGAGGAGTCTAGTTCTGGGTGTAAGTTATCAGATGGGACCCTAAGGAGACCCACAGAGTGGGACATGTATTGGTTAGCTGTTGCTAGAAGGTGCTGTGTAACAAACCACCCCCAAACTCTGTAGGCTCAGCTGGGCAGCTGTGCTTCACTGTGGGTCTGGTCTTGCTCAGCGGGGTGTTCTGTCCCATATGTGTTAACTTTGGGACTTTGACAGAACGGGCAGCTGCTACCCTGGGGGAGGGATTCTTGTGGCAATGGCAGAACCACAAGACAATACGGTCTCCTAAGGCATAGGTTTGAAAGTGGCTAACTCACTCCCATGCATGCCACTGGCCAGAGAAACTTACACGGTCAACCTCAGAGTCAGCGGGTGGAGGGAGCAGTCTGTTAGTGACGAGACAATGGCAAGGGTGTGACTAGGGAGGAATGGAGAGCTGGGGCCGGTCATTTGATTCCCACGTGAAATAGCATCTGTTGAGCATCTCCCACGTGCCATTTACTTAGGCTTGTGTACTGTATGCATTTTCCCATTTTTCTTCCCAGATATTCTGGAAAACAGGAATGATGACCCCTACTTTGAAGATGAAGTTTGACAAGGTAAAGTAACCTGAAGACTCTTACACAGCAGAATGAGATTAAAAGCTAGCTAGGTCTTCCCAACTTCAAAAAGCAGTCTTTTCCACCCCCTAGTTCATCCGTTCATCCATCAGTCAATGTAACATCCAACCATTCATCCATCCAGACATCCATCATTCATCCAACAAAGCATCTATCCCTCCATCCATTCATTCAAAATTCCATTCACATAGACATCCTTTCAATCAGTATTTCTTGAGCACTGGTCATAAAAAAGATGATGAGCATGAGGGTAAGCGGAGAAAGTGAAAGAGTGAAAAGATAGTCAGGTTTTCAAAGCACCTACTATGTGCAGAGCACTTTCGATATGACATTTAGTCTAATTCTCACAACAGCCTGAGGATTATGTGTGGCTTGGCAATGGGGAAAACAAGAGCTCAGAAAGGTTTGTCCGTTGCTCAAGATCATTCAGCTGGTAAAGGCAGAAAGTGAAAATAGAAAGTGTTAGTCACTCAGTCGTGTCCAACTCTGCGATCCCATGGACAGAAATTCAGTCCATGGGATTCTACAGGCAAGAATACTGGATTGGGTGGCCATGCCTTTCTCCAGCAGATCTTCCTGACCCAGGCATCAAACATGGGTCTCCCATGCCATGGGAAGATTCTTTACCATCTGAGTTACCAGGGAAACCAAAGCCAGAACACAAATCCAGTCCTTCTGAAGCTCAAAGCCCTCTTGTTCCCAGGTACCATGCCACCTGCCCTCCTTAGACTCGTTGCAGCAGAAGGGCACATAAAGCTATCATTCTTGAGCATTTCATGTATGAAACTTACATCATGTCTCCTCCATGCATGACCCTTGCCCAAGAAAGCCTAAACTGATCGCTACAAAGCTCGAATTTGCTCCATGGCACAGACCTCTGATGGCTAAAGATGGACAGACGATGCCAAGAGAGCCAGAACAGATGGCTTCTCGTGGTGCCATGCTGATGAAGCCCCGTTGGGAGGAATTCTGTGAGGGCATCACCTGTGCTCTGCACACCCTCCTCAGACTCCTGAACGCTGACGAGAGGCTCATCGTTGCTTCTGCCTGGCTGCAGGGTCTTTCTGAGCCTCTGATGACAGCCTGCTGAGGACTGAGGTCACGGAGCCAGAAGAAGTTACAGTTAGAAAGCACTTGAGGGGATTATCTTGTCCTAAGGGGGAGACTGAGCCAGGAGAGTGTAGCAGGAGCTTCTGGGGCTCCCCCTTGACCACCTGGACCCTCGGGGATTGCTTGACCATCTCACACCCACTGCTTCCACTCCCAAGAGCCTGCTGTGGGCCTTTGGCTGAAGGACTGCCATCGGGTACCCGAAGATCACTTAGCTCACGTGTGCGAAGGGCTGGAGGTACCAGGAAGTGAGGTAAGAGTACCACCATACTTGGCCCCTGAGTGGACAACTCTGAGACGTGTCCCCTGCTCAGGGGTTGCCCCAGAGTTGCCGTCTGGGAGACTTTGCTGGGTACCACTCCCTTGATGGCTGTCTTTCTGACTGGCCCTACTTCCTTGCTCCCTTACACATTTCTACTGGGAACACCTCCTAACGGATTATTTCAGAGGCATCCACATTGGGGGGCTGCTTCTGAGGAGCCTCTTCCAAGTCATAGAGGTGAAATGGTCTAAAGGAGAAAAAAAAAACTACTGATCTTGCACCAAGTAGAGTCAATTCAGTTTTATTTACAGCTGGGTTGACCATCTCTGAGTCCAGATGACCCAAAGCCATTGGTGTGATTGGGCTTTAATCAGATGGACCAGGTCGTCAGTCTGATCAGCTCAGCAAACATACTGAGCATCGGCCATGTGCGAGGCACACCATGATGTGGGGGCGGAGAGCGGAACATGGCTAGTGAACAAACAAACCCATTTCATGTGGTCAAGGGTGATGATAAAGGGTGTGTGCAGAGAACACAGAGAGACATTGGGCCTGTTGTGGGCGTGGGATGGGCAGGTAAGGACATTCCTGTAGGAGGGGAGTACGACTGGGGAGGTGGACAAGTCTGGGTCAGGGAGGCCTTCCCGGACAGAGGGAACAGTGTGAACAAAGGCATGGAGGCACCAAGCAGCACAGAGTGGCTCAGAGCTGCTGAAATGGCAAGTTCAGGACAGTGAGGGCCAGGAGGTATGACTGGAGGAGTCAGCACGGGCAGCATCAGAGCTTCCTTGTAGGCCACTAGAAGTTCAGCTGTTGCCCTGGTGAGCCCATGTGGAGTTCAGGCAGGATGATGGCTGGAGGCCATTGCCATGGTGATGAGAACCTAAAACAAGGAGATGCTGGGATGGAGGGGGTGCCTGTCTTGTACTTCAGGCTCCAGTCCCATCAAAGACCTCAGATCCCCTCCATCCTCCCTACCTTTCTCATGAAGCTGTGTCTTTGGTCCTTCTGGCTCCTCTTCCTAAACTCCTTCACCCTGCTTGACCACTCGGTTCTGCCTCACTCACCCCTGCCTCACTCGCCCTTCAAAGCCCAGCTCAAGCTCCACCTCCTATGATAGGCTTTCTCTAACTTCCCACAGTCAGATGAGTAATGACATCATCCTCAGTGTCCTAGGGACACTCCCTGGGATGTTCCCACTGGTCCAAAAGCCCCTTGAGAGTTGGGGCAATATTTCCATTTCCTGCCCACTGTGCCCAGTACCACACCTCTTGGCCCACAGATGTGATCCAAAACACTGGGTAAAGAAGAGATGAAAATGACTTCTTGTTAAGGGTTGACTTGGAGACAGGGACCCTACCACTTGTCTGTGATCCTGGTGGCTGGCAGAGCCTGGTACGGAGTAGGGAATGATGAAACAGGAATTGATTGCCCATCACAGTGTGGGCTGATTAAAGGAGCGTGGTCTCAGGTTTTCTTAGTGAAATTGCATGATGCCTCTACCAATATAGCTTCTAGTGTAGATGAGCTCAGAGTTGTCAGGGGTCCAAAACCAGCATATTCATCGCTTACACCACAGTCTAATGCAGGTGTTCCTGACCGGGCAAGCAACCTGTCCTCTGGCCACTGGGGCCCTTCCATCTGTGTTTCTTCATTCTCAGAGTGCTCTCTCAGTTAGCCAGTGGATAATGAAAAAGCTTGCAGGAGCTCACAGGAGGGGAGCACAGGTTGGGCCCAAGAAATGGGACTCTCTGTTTTGCTTACAATCCTTCAGTCAGAACTCAGTCATTCAGCTACTCAGAACTGGGAAGCAGGAACATCTGGTCTACCTGCCTGGCCCTGAAGAAAAAGAAAGGCGTGTTGATGAACACACAGCAGCATCTACAACAGGCAAGTAACTTAACCTCTCTGAGTTAGTCTCTGCTGTAAATGAGGAGTAATCATACCCACTTCCTCGGTCATTGTGAGGGTTCATTGTGCTAAGACATAGAACGTGCTTTCCACAGGAACTGGCAGCTTGGGAAATGTTAGCTTGATCTCCATTTTTCTATTTTAAAAAATAATTGTGTTTTTAAAATTATTTTTGGCAGTGCTGGTGCTTTGTTGCTGCAAGGGCTCGTCTCTAGTTGCAGTGCGTCGGCTTCTCATGCTGTGGCTTCTCTTTTTGCAGAGCGTGGACTCCAGGGCACATGGGGTTCAGTAGCTGTGGCTCCAGAGCCCTACAGCACAGGATGGGTAGTTGTGGCTCATGGGCTTCATTGCTCTGGGGCATGTGGGATCTTCCTGGATCAGGGATTGAAGCTGTGTCTCCTGCACTGGCAGGCAGATTTTTTTTTTTTTTTTAACCACTGAGCTACCAGGGAAGCCCTCACCATCCTTCTTAGACTGCTGTTATCAAGCCTGGGCTCAGCACCATCATGTGGGAATTGAAAGCATCATTGTCTCTAGCAGCATCTCAGAGAATCTCCCCTCTCTAGACCAGGAAGAAACCTCACAGACCCCCTTTCCACAGGCTGTCTGAGACCAAGCTCTCTCATCTTCCCCAGACTAGACGTAGAAGCAACATAGAGCACGGGGCTCTGAGAGCTTGCGTTAACCTCCGGCCTTGGACCAGGCTGTGTGTTCTTGGCCTGCAGGTGTCTCCTAGTCATAGCCTGTCCCCTGCGCCCTGGCGAGTGTTGTCATTGTCATTCAAAATACCCTGAAAAATAAACTTTATTGAATCCATTTCCACCCTGAATGGAAACACACAAGTCTGTCTCTTTCAACAGAAAAGCTTTCAGAAGTTCCCCCCCTCATCAAATTCCTCCTTCTTTAAATAAAAGACTCCCTTTTCTCCCCCTCTTTCTCCCTCAGCAGCGTTGTTCAGCAGGCGGTATTATGCGGAGGTTTTTCTACAGCAGAAGCCTTTGGTGACCCTCGTCTTAAGGAACTGCTTAAGCATTCAATAATAGCCCATACAGTGGCTCTCTAAAAATAAACATCTGCTTACAAAGAATTTAACCTGGGGATGTCACATTTTAGAGGCGAGGGCATTCTTAATGGACTCTCAGTGCAGAGCCGAAAAGGAGTCCATTGCAGCTGAAAACTGACATCCTCTCATTGTCATGATACCAGGGATGTTGTTAACAGCTGGGCCAGATGGACTCCAAAGAGTGGTGGTGATGGCGGCTCGCCAGGAGCCGGGAAAGAAAAGGAGCCCCTCCTGCCTGAATTCTTGGGGAGAATCTGCTCGGTAAAGCCCTCTCCTCCTCTGTGTGGGGTGCCTGGGACAGATTCTCAAGTTGTTGGACCTTCCTTGGCCCAGCCATGAGGAGGGAGGGGTCTCCTGCATTGCAGACAGATTCTTTACCAGCTGAGCCACGAGGGAAGCCGTGTTATTGATACCGATTGAAAAGATGAAATGCCCTGTGCTGGGTCCCAGGAGGCAGAACTGGGAAGCACCCAAGAGCATGGTTTGTTCTTGTTGTTAAGTTACTAAGTCATGTCCTACTCTTTGCAACCCCACCAGCTTTCACACGCCAGGCTTCCCTGTCCTTCACTGTCTCCTGGAGTTTGCTCAAATTCATGTCCATTGAATCAGTGATGCTGTCTAACCATCTCATCCTCTGTTACCTTCTTTCTCTTTTGCCTTTAATCTCTCCCAGCATCAGGGTTTTTTCCATTGAGCCCGCTCTTTGCATCAGGTGGCCAAAGTATTAGAGCTTCAGCCTCAGCATCAGAGCCTGGTTGGAAAGACCCAAACATTTGGTGGGGTTTGTTTGAAGTCAGTTTGAACAACTGATGTTACAAGTGTTGTTTCTCAGGTTCTGGCCACCATAGCCTGATGAGAATGTGACCTGGTTTCTGAGATGAGGAAGCCGTGGCTCTGAACTGGGATTATGTCACCCAGGCTGTAGGGTAAGAGGAGTTTCATACGAGTCCCATGGAGTCCACTGACTCAGAATTTCTTTCCTGTAACGCACAACCTGAAAAGAATAACCAGTAGCCTGTTCCGTTGGACTGCTCATCAGCATAAATGCCGTCAGTTTACAAGGCACAAAATGCTTAAGTGATACGTGGGTCAGGTGAGGGGAGGTAGCCATGCTGAGGTCTCTGCTCAGTTGTGAAGCTCCATGTGGTTGACCAGTTAGAGGGCCAGGCAAGGACAAGTGCTGGTGATGGTAGGGAAAGACTGGGAGTTTCATACCTAGATATTGCAGCCATTTTGGAAAACAGTCTGGCAGTTTCTCAAATGGTTAAACACAGAGTTATGATATGATCCCTGTAGTCCCTTGGATGGCAAGGAGATCAAACCAGTCAACCCTAAAGGAAATTAAGCCTGAATGTTCGTTAGAAGTACTGATGCTGAAGCTCCAATACTTTGGCCACCCGATGCGAAGAACCAACTCATTGGAAAAGACCTTGATGCCAGGAAAGCTTGAAAGCAAAAAGAGAAGGGGGCAACAGAGGATGAGATGGTTGGAAGGCATCATCGACTCAATGAACATGAGTTTGAGCAAACTCAGGGAGATAGCGAAGGACAGGGGAGCCTAGTGTGCTGCAGTCCATGGGGTTGCAAAGAGTTGGACACGACCAAGCGACTAAATGACAATGACATGATCCAACAATTCCACTCCTAGGTATAGACACCCAAGTGTAATGAAAATGTGTCCATGTAAAAACCTGTATACAAGTGTTCACAGCAGCATTGCTCATAATAACCTAAAAGGGGAAACAACCCAAATGCTCATCAATAGGCGAATGGGTAAACAAAATGTGACATGCCTGTGTGAGTTCTCCAGTTCTACTGGAGTGGGTAGCCACTCCCTTCCCCAGAGGATCTCCCTGACCCAGGGATTGAACACAGGTTTCCTGCATTGTACGCAGATTCTTTACCATCTGATCCACCAGGGTCTGCATTGCAGGGGAATATTACTCACCCATAAAAAGGACGAAGCACTGATATGCTACATCTTGGAGGCGTCTTGAAAACTCCTTAGGTTAGATGACAGAAGCAAATCACATAAGACAGTATATCAAATGACTCCTTTTCTATAAAATGAGCTCACTAGACAAATAGAGATAGGAGTACAGAGATAGGAAAAAGATGAGAGTCTGCTTGGATTTAGGGGAAGAGGGGGATGAGGGCAACCCTAAAGGGTACAGAGTTTGTTTTTTGAGGTGATGAAAATGTTCAAAATTGATTGGGATGATGACGGCACACATCTGAGAATATACTAAAAATTGTGGACTTGTACAGTTTAAATAGGTCAGTTGTATAGTTTGTGATCCTGTTTCAACAAAACTGTTATAAAAAGAGGAGTTGGAGAGGGTGGGTGCCTGAAAAAGAAAATTGGGGTGCCATTTCCAGAAGACTAGGAAGTAGACGCTGGGCAGACACAAGCAGTCAATGTCCACTTTTGCTCGGCTTTTTAATCATGCATGGGCTTCCCTCATAGCTCAGTTGGTAAAGAATCCGCCTGTAATGCAGGAGACCCCTGTTCGATTCCTGGGTCAGGAAGATCCACCGGCGAAGGGATAGGCTACCCACTCTAGTATTCTTGGGCTTCCCTGGCGACTCACCTGGTAAAGAATTGGCCTGCAATGTGGCAGATCTGGGTTCGATCCCTGGGTTGGGAAGATCCCCTGGAGAAGGGAAAGGCTACCCATTCTAATATTCTGGCCTGGAGCGTTCCATGGACTATATAGTCCCTGGGGTCGCAAAGAGTCAGACACTACTGAGTGACTTTCACTCACTTCACTTAATCATGTATAAGGATTAAAGGATGACACAAGCAAAGGAGCCTCTCATTTTTATTTATTTTTGGCCGTGCTGGGTCTTCGATGCTGCATGCGGTCTTTATCTAGCTGCGCTGCTCAGGCTTCTCATTGTGATGGCTTCTCTTGCTGCACAGCGTGGGCTCCAGGGCACAGGGCTCAGCAGTTGCAGCTCCCAGGCTCTAGAGCACATGATCTGCAGTTGTGCACAGGCCTTGTTGCCCTGCAGCGTGTGGGATCTTCCCGGATCAGGGATTGAACCCATGTCCCCTGCGTTGGCAGGCGAATTCTTTACCACTGGATCACCAGGGAAGTCCTCCTTCCTGCTTTGAAGTCGGAAACTGATGCAGGCCAGCATTTGTGGGAGGCAGAAAGCAGGTCAGACGTGTCCCATGGTCAACAACTTGGAGGGATGCTGGGGTCCTGTAAGAGATCTTTCCCATTCTTCACGTGTATGCTGTGAGCCTGGCTGAGACACTCCTCCCCGCTCACCAGTGAGTGTCTGGTGTGGTCAGTTTTATAAGGAACCCGTTTGGGAAACATTTGAGCCTGTTATCATCTGAGGCCCCAGAACTTGATTCAGATAGTGAAGGACAGGGAAGCCCAGTGTGCTGCAGTTCATGGGGTCACAAAGAGTCAGATACGACTGAGCAACTGGACAACAGCAGCAGCAATAGTCACACCTGAGATGCTGTTGATTCAATCTGAAGTCCTCATTGTGTTGACCTGGCCCCTTTCAGCCTGCCTTGTGGCCAGCGGCTCTTACACAGTACTCCAAGGCTACTTGGGCATGGGCACCAGGAGGCTGGGCACGGCTGGGAAGGCCTCTTGTGTGTCACAGAGCAGGCCAGTGCGACTGTGTGGCCTGGGGGTCTTGCTCTGCCACGGAAGCACCAAGCCCTGACTATTCCCAGGGGAGAGACTTCACGCTGCTGAAGCCTGAGCCAGCCTCAGACAGCGGGGGGCGCTGGTCTCTGACATGGGGTCCCCTCCAGTGGCTCCCCGCCAGGTCCCCTGCTCAACCTCTTCAGGACCACTGACTTGACCTTTCTGAAGACATGCTTCTTCTTATGAAATGGACTCATACTGCCTATTTCCTGATTGACAGAGCTGTTTAAGCAAGATTTGTTTTGTGAGAACACCTGGCAGGGTAGCTCAGAGTAAATAAATAGATGCTCATTAAAACTTTTCATCATCGTCATCCAGGAAGGGGCGATCAGCCCTTTCCAGGTCACTCAGGCAGACAGAGCCGTCTGCAGAGTGTCATGTGCTATATCCTTCTCGTGCTTCCTGGAATTGGGAAACGGCATTCCCCCGTGTTTTCTGGAGGAAACCGAGGTGTGTCCTGATGACTCGGCTGGGGTCAAGGTCCCCTCCGAGGATAGTTTTCAGCCCAGATGGCTCAGGGTCTTGTCTTTTCCCCTGGTGAGCCCCCGAATTCCCCCGAGGTGAGCCTGGCACTGCTTCAGCAGGAGACCCGGCAGGGCGTTAATGAGGGGCCTGTTTAAAAGCCAGAAAACATCGCCCCCCAGACATTCGCCTGATATATTCATGCCATAGGTCATTGGCTGGGGTGCCCTAATTAACGGGATCTGCCTGTCGGGCCTGGTTTGAGGGCGGTGTGAGTCTGTGGAGATGCTCACTGCTTCTGTCAGACTCGGCAGAGACAATGGGAGAATGAACTCTGGGAGGATGAGCCCTGGGCTGCTGGCCCAGCAGAGGGCAGGGGCCTGGGGGCCAGTCCCTGGAGCCAGTTGAGGAGTGGCCCGTGCCCAGCTGACAGTTGCCAAGTAGGTGTTTTGGTGCCATTAGGAGAGAGGAATATATTGAGGGCTTACTATTTGCCTGGCACAGGGCTATATGCTGGGGAACCAGCAGCGGGGAAAGTGGGCAGAAATCCCTGCCCTTGTTCAGCCTGCAGTTTGTTGCAGAAATAAGCCACTAAGAAAACCAATCATAGAGGGTGGTGGAGGGTCATACGTGCTGCTGGGGAAAATCAAGCAGGACTGGGCGTGGATGGCGTGGGTAGTGCTGCAAGGAGGGGGTGGGTAGGACCATGGCTCCCGGTCCATGAGGGATGGGTGGCCAAGGGGGCAATGGGCACCCGTTGACAGGCTGTGGGGTGGCGGCTTGGTGAAACCAGAGGAAAGCAGAGCCTCTGGAAGGAGGATGTGAGTGCTCGTATTAACAATAGGCCTTGAATCTGGACGTTGGATGGCTCCTCCGATGAAGTTTCCGACAACTGCACGGATGCATTGAAGGGCAAAAACTAGACTCCGTTTTGCAACATCCGCCTGCATGTCCCACGGAGGCTCCTTTACAGGGTGCAGGCCAGGCAGTAAGAATTCATTAAAATGCACGTGGTTTTTATCTTGTGATAAGCAACGTGAACTGTGCTGCCTTTGGGGCCGTTAAAAGCGTTCATTTGGTAAACATGCACATTTGCGGTGTATCACAGATTTTGTGGCCATTGTAGCATTTCTACATTTCTGGCCCTCTCTTGACTTCTGAAAAAGTAACTCTGATCCCTGAGCTGGCCATTCAACATGGATTAAACATTTCTTTTTCTGGTTCTCTAATTGTCTTTTTCCTTTTTTAATATCAGCTTTGTTGAGTAGAATCCACATACCATACAATTCACCCATTAGAAGTATAAATTCTATGGCTCTTATTATATTCACAGAGGTATGCAACCATTACAATTTTAAAACATTTTCATCATCCCAGAAGAAATCCTGTGCTCATTAGCGGTCATTCTCTGGATTAAATACTCTTCTCTTTTCTCCAGTAATCTTGGGCTTCCTTTGTGGCTCAGCTGGTAAAGAAGCTGCCCGCAACGCGCGAGACCTGGGTTTGATCCCTGGGTTGGGAAGATCCCCTGGAGAAAGGAAAGGTTACCCATTCCAGTATCATGGCCTGGAGAATTCCATGGACTGTATAGTCCATGAGGTCGCAAAGAGTTGGACATGACTGAGCGACTTTCACTTCACTTTTCTTTTTTTTTAATTAGGTATCTTTTTCCCCCTAATATTTTGGCCAGATCTTGCAGCATGTGGGATCTTAATTTCCTGTAAGTAATAACAGTAATAGTATTATAATGAACAGCATAGGGAATATTTGAACCCATGTCCCCTGCATTGGCAGTGCAGAATTTTAGCCAGTGGACTGCCAGGGAAGTCACTTAAACACTTCATGATTGCTGACTTCATGCCCAGCATCATCCCAGGTGCCAGAGGTAGGGCAGTGAGTAAGCAGACAAGAAGATATGCTCTCCTGGAACTTGTGGTCACGATGGGTAGAGACAGACAAGGAAAATACGCTGTAGGTCAGATGGTAGTATGTGCTATGAAGACAAAGTGGAGACGGGGGACAGAGAGTTGGGGAGTAAGACAGAGCCTGGGAAGGGAAATGGGGAGCGTGGTAGAGGGAATAGGGCCTGGGGGTTCCTGCCCTGGAGCCCGTGGGGATGAGAAGTGCCATGGGAACTCAGACGCCTTGGGGTGGCCAGATGTGACCCAAAGGAGAGACCAAAACCATGGTCCTCCCCACTCCCTCTCTGCAGCACTACCCCCGCCATCCATGCCTGGTCCTGCTTGATTTTTCCCAGCAGCACGTGTGACCCTCCACCACCCTCTTTGCAGGTGCCTTGGGGTGGCCTGATGTAACCCAAAGGAGAGGCGCTGTGTTATTTGTCCCCAAGACCTCCAGGCACGTGGTGGTAGTGAGGCACTGAGTGGCGGACGTTGTGGTGTAGGGCCTAAGGGTCTGCCAGGGGCTGCCTGGTTCCCAGGGGCTCTCTCTTCACCCCTGCTAAGGGTGCCCTGGGAAGCCCAAGGCAGGAAGACTTCGTCAGAGTCGACAGAACTGCTAAGCTTGGTTGGGGTTTGCGATGGTGAGGGGAGGTAGAGAAGACCCACGTCCACTGCCTGGCTGAAGGCTCGCTGTGTCTCCCTCCTGAGGCCATTCTCTGGCCCCCGGGGCAGTGGAACCACCAGGGTGCTAGTGGCCTGATTTTAATTCTTAGCCAACGAGGAAGGGCAGTCGGTGGATAAATACCCCGACTCGTTTGGTTCTGGGGGAGAGGTTTTGAGGCGTGATCTACGAAGGCTCTCCTGGGACCCCGGAGCCACGCTTTGTAGGTTCTCCTTCCGTCCAGTGTCCCTTTCTCATAACCCACATGTTCTTCCTGGGATCATCTCTCAAATAAACTACTAGCACCTAAATCCTTGTCTCAGGCTCTGCTTTGCAAAAGCCCAGACTGAGATGGGGGAGAGGCAGCTGATCCACATCATTGCATTCAACCCACAGGCTTCCACCAGTTGACAAATGCTGCCGGTGGGGGCGTGTGGAAAGTGATGTTAGGTGACTCTGGGTCTCTCCCCACCCTGAGCTTCATGGGGGACCTGGTGCAGATAGTCTCTGAGTGCCTTTCACTCCCACCCCAACTTGCCCTGTATGCCAGGACTGTCAGCCCTCCTCCGTCTCTGGATGGTCTGAGTTCTTGTCCAAGTTCCTGGTCAAGAGCTCAAAGTTCATAAAGAAACAGGGTCAGAAAAGATCACAAGCATTAGAAAGTGAGATTCAAATCTCACTTCCAGCCTTTCAAGAAACACCACCTTTGCAAGCATCCAGCCATGAGACCTGGGCAGGGCTCCAAGGCCTCTCTGAGCTGTGCTCCCTTCTTCTGTGAAATGGGCGTGACCCTCCCCATCACAGCTTGCTGTCGTCTCATTGCAGCAATCTGCAATCAGCAAATCCCACTGATGGGCAGTGCATGGCCTGTGGCGATGGTCATCCTCAGTGAGAACCCAAGGTCCTGAGTGTGAGGTCATGGGGGTGAGCTAGAATTGAGGTTCCCACATCCCAGATTTCCAGCATCTCAAATAGTTAAACCATGGATTCACTCATTCAATGCTTTTTCTTCTCTTTTGCATGAAAGAAAAGAAAAAAATTGAAGTCAAGCAGTTGTGTCCGACTCTTAGCATCCCCGTGGACTGTCATCCTACCAGGCTCCTCCATCCATGGAATTTTCCAAGCAAAAGTACTGGAGTGAGTCACCATTTCCTTCTCCAGAGGATCTTTCTGACCCAAGGATCAAACCCAGGTCTCCTGCATAGCAGGCAGCCGCTTTACTGTCGGAGCCACCAGGGAAGCTCTCTTGTGTGAGGGCTCCCAAATTCCCAGTCTGGCCCACGAAACTGGAAGTGGCGCCATCCATCCATCTTGCCAGGGAAAAGCTAGGGAGCCCTGTCCCACACCTCAACCCTCTGGGGGAGGATTGAGGTAGGAGCACCCCTTCTTTGAAAGCTTCTCCCTCTTCTAGGGAGAAGGAGAGCTAACCGGTCCAGGACTGGGTCTCACTTGGGCGGTGTTAACAGGACACGATTGCTGCTCCTGTGTCCAGCAGTGGCTCACAAGCCACAGTCCATCTCCGGGTGGCACTGTTCACCATGTCACCATGGAGCAAAATCAGGACGCAGGTCCAGCATGGTCCCCACCCGGTGGACACTCACAAAGCTTCTATTTGAGTGTTTGCAGCCTGGAGCCTGTTCCCAAACTCTAGGCCTATAATCAACCTTGGACTGGTTTTAAATTACAAATTTCTACTCTCCAACATGGTGGCTATGCCTTTCATTGTGAACTGTTTTAAATGCACTTCCAACGGTGTAGGATATAAACAAACATAAGAGCTTCTTTTTTGGGATAGGAAGAGAAGGATGAATTTTGTTTTTGTTTCGTGTCATTCTGTTTAATCATCATGGCTAAATGTATAACTAAATGAGGGGTTTTTTTTTCTCTCTAAAAGCAATCTGGCACAATTAGACGGCGCTACTGTCTCTTGCTTCCCAAAGTTTTTCACACAGAATGGTTCTGTGGTCAGGCCTCTATTTTATAAATAAACTCCCAAACTAGGGAGGCCCCTTTGTGCGAAGACTTGTCCTGTTTTTTGAGTAGGAAAATGTGATCACCTTCAAGGGGCTCCAGATAACTTTAGGGCCAGCTGGGATCCCTGCTTGGCCACCAAGTGGCAACCAGGACTTGGGCAAGTCACAGCAATCCAGGCAGACCTCAGTTTCCTCGTCTATGAAATGATGTGGCTGAAAGAGATGATCTGAAAGGCTCTTTCTAGCCCTAGTTTTTTTTCCCCACCCCCAGGTCTCTATTGAATGAATCAAAACAGTTGTTAGTGTGAGTGCTGACATAAATATCCATTTCCCATAGCTCTGAAACCTCCGGGTCAGATTTCATGCTTACCTGCCCCACGGAGATTGAATCTGCCTGCTGGGATGAAGTTTTTGTACGCAGATTCTTAAAGGATAATAAGTTCTTTTCTTATCTGGCAGTGCACTAGGGATAAGATGACTGTAATTTCTTGTCTGCAAGGACTCGGCTTCAAAAGGAGAATTCCTACTTGCAGAAGCTCGGGGACAGCCGCGACAAGAAAAACGTACGTGAAATTAGAGAGAAGACAGAAAGACCCAGGCATAGCTATTCTGGATATTTTCCGTCATTCAGATTGTCTAGGAAATAGGGAGAGCCTATTGTCTGCTTCAAAAACCCGTCAGGAAATTATTAAAAATTCTGAATTCCTGTATAATCACCAAATCTCCTAAAGTGTACAAATTATACACGTGGTGAATGGGAGTAAATTTATTAATAGAAACTGATTTGAAATGAACTAAAAGTTGGGCACTCTTTGTTGTGGTGCTAAATGAGGTTTGAAAAGAGGAATCTTTGAAGGAGACACATCTATGTTATACTTGAAGGGAGAGAAAAACCTATCAATAGATTGTTGGGACATTTCTTTTCCTTTCCATTTGTATTGAAAAAGGAATATGACAGCCAGATTAAAGAAAACTGTGAAAAACTGCTTAAGTCTGAATATCCAAATCTTCCAATAATTCTTTTTGTTTTTCTATGTTTTATTATAATAAGTGTCTATGAGCACGCACAGCTTTATAGCAGTCTAAACACAATGTGGGCTTCCCAGGTGGCTCAGTGGTAAGGAATCCACCTGTACAGGAGACGCAAGAGACGTGCATTCGATCCCTGCATCAGGAAGATCCCCTGGAGTAGAAAAGGGCAACCCCTTCCAGGGTTCTTGCCTGGGAAATCCCGTGGGCAGAGGAGCCTGGCGGGCTACAGTCCATGCAGTCACAAAGACTGAGCATGCACGCACGGCAAACACAGTGTACATAATATTTTACGTGTTAATCTTTTCCTTTTAACAACACATCATCAACATCTTTCCTGGTGGTGAAAAAGCGTCAGTTGCTCAGTCGTGTCTCACTCTTTGTGACTCTGTGGTCTGTCCGTGGAATTCTCCAGGCAAGAATTCTGGAGTGGGTTGCCATTTCCTTCTCCAGAGGATCTTCCTGACCCGGGGATCAAACCCACATCTCCTGCACTGGAGGCAGATTCTTCACTGTCTGAGCTACCAGGGGTACAATCCGTTTGTTACCATAATGTTTCAAAGCTGCGTAATACTCCTGCCTATGGAATTCTATCAATTGAGGTCATCATTCCCCGAGAGTAATATTCTTGGATTTTCTCCCCTCCATTTTCACTGATGCTGACCAAGTTTCAGGTGATAAATTCCCCCTCCCTCGTCTCTTGAATTAGTCCCAGGAAGGGAGATTAGATGCAAAAGCACATTTAAGGTTTCTGATTGCTATCGCCATTTGCCATTCTAAAGTAGTCCATTATAAACCTGTACTCCAGGCTCAATCTCTCCCTGTACTACTTCAGCTCAGTCTCACTTGCCTTGCGTAGGACCGTTTAACATATTTTTCCCCTAATTAATTGCCATAACATATATCTCCAGGGTGTTTTAAAATGATCTAATCATTAGCTAGAATGACTGTTTTTCCTTGGGTTTCCTGTTTGCGCACCTTCCTCAGTGATTTTGTACATATTCTTTATTTTATCTGTGTGTGTATGTGTTTTGTCTGCACTGGGTCATCATTAGGGCTTATGGCCTTAATTGCCCCACGGCATGTGGGATCTTCATTCCCCGACCAGGGATCAGAACTGAACCCCCTGCTTTGGACAGAGGATTCTTGGCCACTGGACCGCCAGGCAAGTCCCTGTGCGTGCCCTTCGTTCTTCCTCCGGCCGTTGTAGCAGTGGCCCCAGCAGGAGAGGCGGTTGCTGCTGAGAGTGACTGGCGCGGCCACAGCGGCAGCCGCAGTGACGGCAGCGGGCTTCTTGGTGGTCGTGGAGGAGCAGTGGTGGTCGTGCCGCAGCCCAGGCAGCCTCAGTGGCGGTGCTGTGTGTGATGCATTGTAGCCTCAGGAGCAGCAGCCCTAGGGGCGTTTATGATCGTAGCTGCGGGGTGCTGGGGCTGGTGGTGAGGTGGGCCAGGCCTGGGACCCTTTGTTGCAGCACCTGCACTTGAGCAAACATCTCCTTGAGGAACAGAATACAAAGAAATGATAAAGAACTGAAAATAACCACAGGCATGCGCAGCTGGGGCAGATTATGGGCAACAAGATACCAAAAAAGACCACCCCCCGAAGGCGGCTTCTGAGGTGTCAGGAGCAAAACCAAGGTCCTGCTCGTGACCCCTGTGCCCAGCATCACCAAAGTGGTGGGCAGACCACCCTCCAGCTGCCCCCAGACCCACCCCTCCCTCCAGCCCATTGAAGGAACCAGCTGGTCCCCAGCTCAGGGAACAAGAAAGGGCGCCTTGTGACTTGTTTTCCCCCCAACAGCTGCAGCTCGATCCCCAGTAAAGCCTTGGCTGAATTTCTTATCTGGCTTCTCATCACTTCCTATTGATGAAGCAGTCAAGAGTGCTGGTTGGTAACAACAGTAACGGAGGCAGCAGTGGTAGGAGGGTCCTGCTCGCGGTACTGTGACGAGGCCACTGATGCGAGCAGTGACAGTGGCAGCAGCAGTAGCAAGAGTACTCAGCAGCAGCAGTAACAGTACTCAGCAGCAGCAGTAACAGTCCTCAGTGGCAGCAGTAATAGTACTCAGCGGCAGCGGTGACAGCACTCAGCCAGCAGCAGTAACAGCACTCAGTGGCAGCGGTGACAGTACTCAGAGGCAGCAGTGACAGTACTCAGCGGCAGCGGTGAGAGCACTCAGCGGCAGTGGTGACAGTACTCAGAGGCAGCAGTGACAGTACTCAGCGGCAGCGGTGAGAGCACTCAGCGGCAGCGGTGACAGCACTCAGCGGCAGCGGTAACAGCACTCAGCGGCAGCAGTGACAGTACTCAGAGGCAGTGGTAACAGTACTCAGTGGCAGCAGTAATAGCACTCAGCGGCAGCAGTGACAGTACTCAGCGGCAGCGGTAACAGCACTCAGCGGCAGCGGTAAAGCACTCGGTGGCAGCGGTGACAGTACGCAGAGGCAGTGGTAATGCTACTCAGCAGCAGCAGCGGTAATCACTAACAGTTGTTGTTTAGTTGCTCAGTCGTGTCCGACTCTAGCAACCCCATGGACTGTGGCCCGCCAGGCTCCTCTGTCCGTGGGATTTCCCAGGCAAGACTACTGGAGTGGGTTTCCTTCTCCAGGGGATCCTCCCAGTCCAGGGATCAAACCCACATCTCCTGCATTGGCGGGAGGATTCTTGAGGTGCAGGGTGGCCCCGTAGTAACAGTATCCACAGTACTAGCAGTGCTGATGGGGGAGGTCATACCAGCAGCAATGGTACTGGTGGGTTTGGTGGCTGCTGTGGTAACAGCCCTGAGCACTGAATGTTAGTTACCTGATATTCAGACCCCCCCAACAAGTCTGTGAAGCTTCTCACGACCCGCCTTTTATGGACCAGGAAACAGAGAGGCAAATGCTTGGCCACGTGGCCTGGAGTATGACTGTGCCCTCGTGCCATCTTCCTGGGGAGCCCTCATGTTCCCTTAACCCCACGAGAACCCACTTACAATCATCTCCTGAGTGCCTGCCGTGTGCCAGGCCATGGGGACTCAGGGATGAGTGAGCAGGGGACCCTGCCCTCCAGAAACCAGCCCTCCCCTCCGGTGGAGGGGACTGACCCACCTGCAGAGGAGCAGGCAGGAGGGTTCAAGCCCCAGAAGGGCCACTGCGCATGGAGGGGCAGGCGGCAGGAGGAGATGTCCTAAGAGAACTGAGCCGAGGGGAGGAGTAGGGGGTCCTGATGCCATGGAAGCTGAGTGGTAAGACTCCTCATAGGCTTGGGTGACCAGGTGGCCTGACCCTCAGTGGGGAGTGAGAATGGGCACTGATTCAGAAAGTAGGGGCTGATCCTGGCACAACAGGAGGCCACCCTGCTTCATTCTGGGGCTTCCACTGATAAGCCAAGCCTTCTTTTCCCCGGTTTGGATTTTATCCATCTTGTATTCTCCCTAGAACCCAGCTTCGGGCTATGCAGCCACTTAGCAGGTGGAGGAGTCAACACGCAGCGCAGCCGCAATAATCCGGCCTGTGAGCCCCAGCTCAGGTTCCTCCCTCAGCTTCCCACTGCACTCAGGCTGGAATCCAGCCTGCAGGTCCCACAAGGTGGTCTTGGCTCCCATGTCATCGGAAGAGGAGTTGGCTGGGAGTTTGGCGCCCAAGTCTTGAAGAGGTGAACAGGCTCTGGAACCAGCTACCTGGGTTGAAATCCCCACTCTGCCACTTACTGCCCAAGCACTGGACCCCATTCACTCATCTCAGCACAGATGGAAGGAGAATCTACTTTCTCAGATTAAATAAGATGATGCATCTCGGACATTGTTCCTGGCACAGGGGTGTTACCTGCTATGAGTATTTTCTCCACAACTGATTCATCAAGGGCCCCCAAATGAATAAGTCCTCATTAGAAAGTGACCCGAAACATCCCTCCCTCACATGCTCTGGGAAGAGCCCTTGTAGTCTGGACTGATGGTGGCCCCCATAGCAGACAACAGATGCAAATGCTATGATCATCCCTCTGAGGCTTAGAGAGACACAACCAAGCTCTTTTCATTTTTTGGAAAAAAAAAAGAAAGAAAGCAATCTCACTTAAGAAAAGAGGAAAACTGGCCTCGTCTCAGTTTATCTGAAACCTTTTCATATTTTCAGTTTTAATAAGATGTGACGGAAGCTGACATTTTGCAAGCACCAAGAACTCGCGTCACTTTGAAAACTTGCAAGTTGATTTGAAGAAGCACCAAGAGGTAGCCAAGATGCGCTCTGCTCACAGATGGTGGGGGATTAGGTGCCAGTTTGCCGAAAAGCTTGGAATCGGCAGACGGTGGAGGGCAGCTGGTGGAGGCCACCCGCGGGCAGGCAGCATGGGCCCCCCGGCAGGAGGGCCTTGAGGCCTGGGCCACGCCTCACCTGGCCCAGGTGAGGGGCCTCCAGGTCCTTGCTCAGTCTCCCTGTGGGACTGAGGGACTTGCTAGCTCCTGATGCAAGCAAGGCCCAGAACTCAGGCTCAGCTCCCCATTCTTGCTACCACCTAGCTTTGAAGACATCATGTCTTTGGGCCTGAATTTTATCACTGGGAGAAAGAAGGGAGCGAGTACTGACATAGAGCAGTAAGAGCAGCTGCTTGGGGGACTTGTTGTAAGGAGCAAAACCACCCCTTTAAATGATAAAGTCTAGTTAAAGTGGAAAAAAGAGAGTGTTCGTTGCTCAGTTGGTCTGCCTCTTTGCGACCCCATGGATTGTATCCTCTGTCCATGGGATTCTCTGGTCAAGAATACTGGAGTGGGTTGCCATTCTCTTCTCCAGGGGATCTTCCTGACCCAGGGATTGAACCCTGGACTCCTGCATTACAGGTGGAATCTTCACCATCTGAGCCCCAAATATCTATCTAAATAACCCCCTAAAATGAGATGACATGGGAGAGCAAGGGCACATGGGGTCCAGGGGGAATTTATAACTAATTATGTGGCTCAGCTGGTAAAGAGTCTGCCTGCAATACGGGAGAGCTGGGTTTGATCCCTAGGTTGGGAAGATCTCCTGGAGAAGGGAAAGGCTACCCACTCCAGTATTCTGGCCTGGAGAATTCCATGGACTGCATAGTCCATGGGGTCAAAAGAGTCAGACACGACTGAGCGACTTTCACTTTATGGAATATATACAAGGAGCCTCTATTCTGCTCTTCCGGGTATCAGCTGACCCAAGAACTGGAGCGGCAAAGATGAGCACCTCCCAGGAGTTTGACCGGCTCCTCAGTTCGCAGGGAAAAGATGACGGGGCTGCTCAGAGGAGGAGAGGGGTAGAGTCCACGGGTGCGGGGGACAAAGGAGGACCCATGCAGGGGAAAGGCATCCAGGCACAAGGCACAGCAGGACCAAGCCACAGCCCAAGTGGGCGGGGCCTGTGGGGAAATGGTCCCTGAGCCATCCACGTGACTGGGACTCAAGGGAGGCCCGCAGGCTGGGAAGGAGGCCGATCGGGGGCTTCAGTCTCTTCCAAACACACAAGGATCTCGTAGCTATCTGGCTGCATTCTGGGCATGTCAGACGGTTGAACTGTACTTGCGCGACATGCTTGCGTCTCTGCACATCCTTCCCCTGGCCCGGGGCCTGAGCTTCTCCCCCGACGTCAGACTCGAGGCCCAGAGGTGGCTCTGAGATAGCGTGTCTTTTCCTCTTGAGTTGACAAGGACAGAGACCAGTTCCCCTCTCGAGTGAGTCCTGGCTCCCTGAAACGGGTGTGTGCAGGGCCTGTGCTGTCCCCTGCCAGGCACACAGGGAGACACGGGGAGAGGCCCGGTGGCTTAGTCTTGTCCCCTGATGCTCCAGGTCCCTGCCCAGCACACCGCACCTGGCCTCTGAACGACCTCACCTTACCCTACAGCCTCAGGAACTGCAGGTTCATGGTGATGTTGAAACGGTAGCTCATGTACCTACTGATATGGCTGAAAGAATCAGAAGAGCACGGCAGCCCCAGGAACTCAGGTCTGGGACACGATTGGTCCCTGGCCTCAGGACAGAGGTCTTTCTGTTTGTGGCCCACAGGTCTGAGCAAGGAGGGAGCTTATGGTCCCCACACGGGTCTCCCAGGGCACCCAGCCTCTGAGGGGACACACATCTGTCCAGCAGCAAAGTTATGAAAGGTCACTGGTCATTCATGTCCAGGTTCAGATCGCTGCTCTGCCACCTCCAAGCTGTGTGTCTTTGGGCAAATCACCTGTCCTCTCTGTGCCTCCTGAGACACTAATGCTGCTGCCAAGGGTGTGGGTGAACTGAGATTAAATGAGGGGAGGGTGGTGAAGTCCAGAGTGCCGTGAACATAGAAAGTACTCAGAAAATCCTGGTTGGATCTGAGTCCTAAGACCTCTCTCCCCTGGAGGTGAGGGTGCAGGTCACAATGGACTAGTGGGTTATTGTGGGTGATTGTCCACTCAGAAGTAGCCACTGTAACACCAGCTTTCCATACCAGGGTGGAAGTACACACCTGGCCCTTCTCTCCAACTTGTAAAAGTTTTCCCTGAACTCTTCATAAATGCGAGGAGTCAAAGAGGAAGGCTCTTTGGATTCAAAGGAACATTTAATTAGAAGCCCATCAACCAGCCTCCCCACAACTCGTAAGAATAGCTAATATTTATGAAGCATTTGCAGGGGGCCAGGCCCTGTGTGAAGGGTTCCCCCAGCCTCACCCTGTTCGATGCTTACACCAGCCCTTGGAAGGATGTACCACATTCATCTCCATCAGTCATAGGATGGAACTTTCTAGAAAACAGGGCTTGCCCAGTCTCATGTGCTAAGTGGCTGAGTTAGGACTCAAACCTGGGCTCCATGCCCCAAAGCCCAAGCCCACCAGATGAGTCTCTCAAATGCAGAAAGTCTCCTGCAGACCAACTTGGCCCAGTTCTCTAGCCCTGGGGAGAAAGACATTTCCTCTCTTACCGTAGCCTAATCCGGAAAGGAAGCATCTTCACATTTCACAGCCGCAATTCTTTCCTGCACATAAAATCCATCAATGCTCCTGGCCCCCTTCCCTCCTCTGTGTGCGTATTACAGGCTGTTGGCATGTGTGTCTAAATAACCACCAATCAGCCCGGATCCTTGCAGACAGAAGCATTTGGCACTGAAAGGTGGCTTGCAAACCCTTCACCTTGCCCCCTGCACACTCTGAGCACCCACCCCGCTTTACACATCTCAAAACTCAGAGTAGGGGGCTTCTCTCTCTGTGCTTACACACAGCTCTGTAAAAATCTCTGTTGAAATAACCTAGGTTTCTGTCTTGCTCATCAAGCTGTGAGTGTTTCTAGGCCAGGCTAAAAGGAGAAGTGCGTGTTCTCAGGTCACATGGCATAGTGGTGGTGGTTTACTCACTAAGTCGTGTCTGACTGTTGTGACCCCATGGACTGTAGCCTGCCAGGCTACTCTGTCTATGGGATTTTCCAGGCAAGAATACTGGAGTGGGTTACCATTTCCTTCTCCATCACATGGCATATGGAGGCAGAACTGGGGTTTCTGTCTTCTTATTATGCCCCCAGGGGATCATGCCCTTATTCAATCTCAAAGAATTCCGCAAAGGGCCTGGCCTAGGTTCCCAGCAAATGTTTGTTGAGTGACTGACTGAAGAAGAGAATGAATGAGTGAGCAGTTGTCAAATTTCCAAGAGAACTGCGGAGGAGGAACCGTTTGGAATGATTTAGGCATCCTGCTTTGAAGAAAGACCTAGATTCACAGAGCACTGGCTGATGGCCTTGTTCCCTGCGTCAGACATGGATTATGTTTTCGGAGCACTGGAGGACCGTCTTGTCAATGATAGAGCTGAAAATCCTGCCAAAGGCATTTCCTGCAAATCACCTTTTGTTCCTTAGTGACTCCGCAGAAATGGAATTTGTTGCATCTGGTAATTGAGGCCAATTAGTTCTTTTAGTCTGTTCATGGAGGGGATGGTTTTTCATGGCCTTTGAATGACTGGAATCATTTTTCAACAGACATGAAGAGACACAAATGCCACGTCCATCCAGACAGGAGGGTGGCACAGCGCTTCTTATCAGGGTTTAATTTACAAACCAGGTAAGTTTGACTTTGTGAATCATTATTCAATTGTCTGGGATGAATGACCCCTAATTTTCACTGGCTTTGCCTCTTTTTCAACAGTCCCCAAGAGCAGTTGCTAGAAGTTTCTTGGTAGAAGAGAGCTTAGAGCTGTCACTCACCCTCTCCATTCCAGACAGGAAGACACCCAGTTTCCCAGAGAAAAGCGGCATGGTTAGAAAGTGGCCGGTCTCACTCCAGAGCCGGGGTCTCCTGCCGCTGCAGCCAGAGTCATCCGCTGAAACCAACACCAAGCGGGCCAGCGTCACCACGAGGCTGCAGGCCCTGCTGCTCTGAGACCTTGAGTGCCCCTCTTGATAAGAGGTGGGGTTTTTTAAATTTTTTTTATTCTGCTATAAGTCACATAATACCAAGCATACTATTTTAACCATATTTAACTGTCAGCTCAGTGGCACCAAGCACATTCATATTGTACAGGCTTCACCATCATCCATCTGCCCCAGTGTCCACTTTCCTAAACTGAAACTCTGTCCCCATTAAACACTAAATCCTCATTCCTCCTCCCCACTGCCCGCTCCTGGCCTGTGGCATCCATCAATGTACTTTGTGCTTCTTTTTGAATTTGACTATTCTAGGGGCTGGAGAAGGCAATGGCACCCCACTTCAGTACTCTTGCCTGGAAAATCCCATGGACGGAGGAGCCTGGTAGGCTGCAGTCCACGGGGTCAGGAAGAGTCGGACACGACTGAGCGACTTCACTTCACTATTCTAGGGGTAGTCCATGGGGTCGCAAAGAGTCAGACGTGACTGAGCGACTTTCACTCACTCACTCATCATTCTACGTACCTCGTATAAGTGGAATCAAGCAGTATTTGTCTGTACCTAGTGTATACTGGAGCGCATTTTTAAGGTTAACTTAATTTTTAAAGTATTTAAAGGTATTGGCAGATAGCTGTAGTGAGTTATAACAACGATAATACACCCTGTTCTGTAACGCCCCCTCCTAGAAATTTACCTCCAGAAAGTAATCAGAAATTAGATAAAGATGTTTGCACCAAGATGTCCATGACTTCGTTACTTAGAAAAAAGAAAGCAAGCTCACGAAAGAACACCACAGGATGGGCTATTAGGTTGCCATGAAAATAAAGTTTTGAAGACTAGAATGACTTTGGAACATGTTCAGGATAAAATATTAAGTGAGGAAGGGAGGCCCAAAACATGTGGACACAGAACAATTTCAAACATGTGAAAACAGACAATATACACACACAAAGAAGGCTGGAAAGAAATGTACCGAAACGTGAGTAGGGCTCATTCATTCAGTGATTGTGCATCACATTTATTTTTTATCTATTTTAATTGATGTATAGTTGATGTACAAAGTTGCAGGTGTACAGCAAATTGATTATACATATACATAAATATATATTTTTTAGATTACTTTCCTTGATAGGCTATTGCAAGATACTGAGTACAGTTTTCTGTGCTCTGCAGAAGGCCCTTGTTTATCTATTTTATATACAGCAGCATGCGCTGCATTTATTGATCACCTACTGTATATCAGGCACTGCGCATTTCACCAGAGATATGGCACACAAATTAGGACGGGTTTCTGCCTTCATGGACCTTACTGCCTGGGGCAGGGGTGAAAGAAGAGGCAATGTGAAGGAAAGAATCATGAAAATAAACTTAGAAATTGTGATCATTGCCATTAAGAAGATCATTTCTGAAGAGAGGGGTTATGGGTGATTATTATGTTAATTTTGATTTTTCTTTTTATGTTCTTCTGACTTTTCTTTAGCTCTTAGAGTTCCTACCATGGGCCTGTAATGACTTTATTATTAGGAAAACAGAGGGCCTAAATACACACACAAGCACCAGACCTTTGGGACATGCACAGCTTCCTGTGCCCTCATATTGACAAAGGAGCCTCGTGGACAGAACTGTGGCTTAGCCCCTTAGATACTGGGAACACCCGTGGCTGGGACAGCCTTTGGAGCTTTTGGAACTGTATGAGGTTCCTATTGCTGCCATAATAAATGGCCACAAACAGTGACTGAAGCAACCCAAGGGTATTCTGTCACAGTTCTGGAAGACACAAGTCTGCGGTGAGTTTCAGTGGGTAAAAAGTCATAGCATGGACAGGGCTGGTTCCTTCTCAGGTTCTAGGAGAGAATGTTTCCTCGCCTTTGGCAGTTTCCGGCAATCGCCTGCAATTCTTGGCTCACAACCCTTTCCTCCTTGCTTCTAACATCACATGACCTTCTCTTTTTCCTATAGACAGGTATTCTTCGGCTTCTATCTCATAAGGACTTCAGTGATTACACATTTAGGGCACATCTGAATAAGCCAGGATCATCTTCCTAAAGCATGATCTCTAACTTCATTAACACTTCCTTTTTTCCTGTAAGGCAACATTCTCAGGTCCCAGGAATTAGGACCTGATCTCTTTGGGGGCCTCTATTCAGATGGCCACAGTGGCTTATCAAAAATTTGCTGTTTTATCAAATGTTAAACCTTGTTAGCCAGTCTTAGAAGCGCCTTTGTCTAATGCATGTGGGTGTGTTTTCTTGAAAAAAAAAAAAAAAAACCAACAACAAAACAAACAAAGAATGCAGCGTCTGAAGATTTGTTTGTTCCAGGAGCACTCCTCAAATCCTCGGGAGCTGTCCTCATAGCCCACCAGATCTGCTGTTTATTGTACAGGATTTACTTGATGGCTTGCATCAAAAATGGGGGAATGGCTGAGTACACAAATAAAGAGAGAGAAAGTGAGAGGGAGAGAGGGGAGAATGATTGTAAGCTAAGGCTTGCATTTCAAACACTCAGTCCAGTTAAAACGTTGACATCAAGCATTGTGTGTGTTCCTGGGAGAGGCCTCTCCGAGTTGTGTATCTCATGGGTGTCATTGGATGTTATTGTTGCCTTGCTAAATATTCATGGATGAATAGGTGGAATAAATTCTCTTGTAAACTGACAGAGGGCAAGTAAGGCCTGTCCTTGAGTCTCTCATCTGCATCTTCATTTCTGAAAGACTGTCTATTTGGGCATGAGTGTGTGTGTGTGCGTGCATTTGAGTGTGGGCGCTGTGTACTTGGTTAATTTAAGCGGAGGCATTCCATTTTCAGAGTAGCGAAGATGTGTCTCCCCAGTGTGATGGTGCTCAGACAAGAAGAGTTTTGCTCACTGAATGACTTTGTCTTGCTTTAAAACCAATGTCTCTGGACCCATTAGGGAGCTATGGTTTGCTTGTTTAGAAGTGGGGTGGGTTCCAAGGAGGAGCGAGACAAAAAGCCACACAGGATGCGTGCACACACACACTTACACACTAACAGAGAAGAGCTTCTTTGGGTTCAGGACCAAGTTTTTGAGCGTGGCCATGGGCCACAGTGGGCTTCCCTGGTGGCTCAGCTGGTAAAGAATCTGCCTGCAATGCAAGAAATCTGGGTTCAGTCCCTGGGTTAGGAAGATCCCCTGGAGGAGGAAATGGCAACCCACACCAGTATTCTTGACTGAGAGGTCCCATGGACACAGGAACCTGGTGGGCCACAGTCCCAGGGGTCATAAAGAGGGGCACACAACTGAGCTACTAACACTTTCATGGGCCAGAGTGCTTCAGGGTGGAGAAGGAGGGAGTGAGCCAGGGAGGCTGTGAGGATGTAAGTTACAGATCCAGGAGACACAGAGAGGACAAAGGAGGACAATGATTACTGGAGGCTCTGCTAAGATGCCATCTGCCCTATGACGCATATTCTGACTCTTTTTCTTATCCTCCACTGGGTTTTACCAGTTGCCCAGGGCTATGGGCTGAATTGTATCTCCCCCAAATTAGTATGTTGGAGCCCAGTGTGATGGTGTTTGGAAGTAGGGCTTTTAGGAGATAATTAGGTTGTGAGGGTGGGGTCCTCATGATGGAATTAGTGCCCTAGTTAGAACAGACAGCAGAGAGCTGTCTCCCTGTCTCCCCACCATGTGAAGACATTGCAAGAATGTTGCCCTCTCTAAGTTGAGGAGAGACCTCACTGGAAACTGACCACGCTGGCACTCTGATTGTGGACTTCTAGCCTCAAGAATTTTGAGAAATAAACTTCTACATTTCAGGCCCCAATCTATGGTGTTTTGTTATGGTAAGCCTGAGCAGACCCAGGAGGGTTTTCATGATACACAGCCCCGGAATCTACTAGGTGTTGTTCAGTCGCTAAGTCATGTCCAGCTCTTTGTGACCCCATGGACTGCAGCGTGCCAGGCTTCCCTGTCCTTCACTGTCTCCTGGGGTTTGCTCAAACCCTTGTCCATTGAGTTGGTGATGCTATCTAACCACCTCATCCTCTGCCACCTTCTTCTCCTTTTGCTTTCAATCTTTCCCAGCATCAGGGCCTTTTCCTATGATCAGCTCTTCACATCAGGTGCCCAAAATACTGGAGCTTCAGCTTCAGCTTCAGTCGTCTCAACAAATATTCAGGGTTGATTTCCTTTAAGACTGACTGGTTTGATCTCCTTGCAGTCCAAGGGACTCCCAGCACCACAATTTGAAAGCATCAATTAGAACAAACTCTAATTATTGGTTTATATGTTTGTCTCTCCTGAGAGTCTGAGGGCTCCTCAAGGTCAAGGGCTTTCTTACTGCTGTGTCCCTAGGACCCCAGCCATATTCCATATACTTGGTAGGTAGGTACTTGTGGCAGACACTGCCTGTTGCATCCCAATGTCTATTGACCCCGTGGTCCACCGTCATAGGATTTTTGCTGTGCATCTGGCCACCTAGAATCAAAACTGCATTTCTTGGCCTTCTTTGCAGTTAGGTGTGGCCCTGTGACTCTTTTCTGGCCAATGAGAACATGAAGGAATTGAGGGTTTAACTTCCATATCAGGCCTTTGAAGAGCAAGCCAAACCCTCCCCTCTTCCTTTGCTTTTCTGGCTGGCTGGCATTTGGATGTGATGGAAAACCACCTGGGCCATGCAGTCAAGGGCAACACACTAAGAGGGCACAGCAACAAGCGAGAGCAGGCCTTGCCCATGACACTGTGAGGCTGCCATCCAGCCCTGTACTGTTTATGCCCCAACTGTTTACCTAGGACAGAACCTCTTTGCTTGATAAGGGCCTGTTATTTTGGGTCTCCATTATAGTAGCCCAATTAAGTATTCATACAACACTCAGAATGTTTGCTCACTGATAGACAACAGGCTCTGAGCCTTCCCAGAAACCCTCAGCCAGGGTATGTCTTTGTCTCCTCACCGGAAGCAGAATAATCCCCTCTCCCATCCCCCACCAATGATGTCCATGTCCTAATCTTCCAAACCCATGAATATGTTCCCTTACACGGCCAAAGGAACTTTGCAGATGCTACTAAGTTAAGGATCCTGAGGTGGGAAGATTGTCCTGGATTATCTGGATGGGCCCAATGTAATCACGAGGGTCCGTGGGAGAAAGGAGACTTGACAATGGAGGCAGAGGTCAGAGTGATGTGAGGAAGGGGCTGTGAGCCAGGGCAACCTCTATTGTTTGGTCACTCAGTCGTGTGCAACTCTTTGTGACCCCATGGACTGCAGCATGCCAGGCTTCCCTGTCCTTCATTATCTCCCAGAGTTTGCTCAAACTCAGGTCCACTGAGTTGATAATGGCATTCGACTGGCAAGGCACTAGAAAAGGCAAAGAAGTGGATTCCTCCCTGGAGCCTCTGAAAGGAACCAGTCATGCCAATCCGCTTTAGACTTCTCACCTCTAGAACAGTAAGAGAATACACTCATGTTATTTTAAGCCACTGAACTTGTGATAACTTGTTACAGCAGCAACAGGAAGCTAATACACATCTCTTTGTCCCAAGGGCTGTGTGCATGACTGAACATGGGTATTGAGTTCAAGTTGCCAGATGTATCTGGGCTTGAACCTGGTCTAGTGGAAAGATGCTCTGAGCTCGGTACACATGGGAGAGACCAACAAAAAGCCTCTGCAGATGTGAGTTCCAGGGCTCCGGGACTTCAATAGTGGACTGGATGCTCTGATTCCTCCCCCAGCCCATGAGCTCTGATGCAAAGACCTGGGACCTCCTCCTTCCTCAGTGTCCCCTTCCCTCCAATCGAACAGTCTTTTTTGCTTTTCAGCCGATCATGTTACCACCTTGACCTTGCTCAGAAGCATTTGTTGACACTCTTTCAAGTCCAAACTCCCTAGCATGGTACTCAGAGCTCTCTCCACTCAGACCAAAGAGGCTGACATTCGGGGCCCAGCCTGCCAGCATCCCCCACCTTGGTGCAGTTGGTCTGGTCCCTTCATTCCTCTAAGACTTAATTTCCTCACCTGCAAAACAGTAACAGTAAAATATTTGGCTCAAAGGCTAGTATTCTTGCCTGGAGAATTCCACAGACAGAGGAGTCTGGCAGGCTACAGTCCATGGGGTTGCAAAGAGTCAGGCACGACTGAGCAACTATCACTCCAGACAACCAGGACAGCTGACCACCCTACTCCCTTGAGACTACTAGCTCTCTCTCTTCTATCCCATACCAATGGATATGTGCTGACTGAGCATATATGCCAAGATATATGCTGCTTGAGGAGAAGGGGGCTGTGGAAACCCTGGCCCACAATTTTGGCGCCACTTTGGTAGACCAGCGCTCGTTGATCAACTCGGAAGCGGACTTTGTGACCATGATCTTGTGGTGCTCAATTGAAATGCCAAACATTAGTTACGCTTGGAAAGAACTTAAAGAGCAGCTGGGGGAGGATATTGATTCCAAAGTGAAGGGAACGGTCTTTCTCAAAGGAAAGCAGGGTGTTTGCTTTGATATCCCTACTGCATCAGTAACAGAAGTACGGAAAAAGTGGCATGCTGCACGGCGCGGGCCGCTTTCTGTGGTCACGGAGTAACCAGAGCTAGAAGGTCCACGGGAAGGATATCGCAACTTCAGAGGACAGTGGGAAGGCAATCGAGGCTTCAGGGGACAGCGCGAGGGCAACCGAGGTGTCGGGGACAGCAGGAAAGAAGTAGGAGCTTCAGAGGATGTGGCAACAAAAGCAACAGATTCCAAAACAAAGGCCAGAAGCGGAGTTTTAATAAAGCATTTGGACAGTAATTTGAAGTAGAGGATTTATTTGGCAAAAACAGAACTATGTTCAGCAACGTGGAGCTGAACGTTATTTTTCACACAAAGTTAAAAGCACATTGTATTTCCTTCCTGACCACTTGCCCAGTCCCGATTTCTTCAAGAGAGAAAAGCTTCATCTAAATTATTTCATCTGATTGATGACTGTCATTTATAACTTTATTGCTACTTCTGTCTTGATATTCCTTTGGAAAAGGTATATGGATTCATTACATATTCTAATGTATTGTCTATAGATTATAAGATAAAGTCCTGCTGATACCTTTTAAGTTGACCTGTTTTTATACTTAGAAATGTCTTTTAATGGTAGGCTTCCCTGGTGGCTCAGATAGTAAAGACTCTCCTGCAATGCAGGATCCCTGGGTCGGGAAGATCCCCTGGAGAAGGAAATGGCAACCTACTCCAGTACTCTTGCCTGGAGAATTCCACGGACAGAGGAGTCTGGCAGGCTACAGTCCATGTTGTTGCAAAGAGTCAGGCATGACTGAGCAACTATTACTCACTCATTCTATAGCAGATTATTTGAATTCTACAGTGCTTTACAATTTTCAAAAGTTCACATACATGATATTATATAATCCCATAATAACCCCCCTTTTCACTGCATCTTCCACCTCCCTCTTCCCACTGATAAGCACTAGCTTATTCTCTCTGATGTAGACTACTAGCTCTCGAAGGCAAGAACTGGTCTTACTCAGCACCACATCCCCAAAATTCAGCATGACTGAGGCTGGGATGTAGTTGGAAATAAACCAAAGTCCAGTTAAGGATGGAAGAAAGGAAAGATGGAGGGAGGAGAGGAGAGAGGGAGGAAAGAACAGAAAGTGGAATATAGCACTTTGACATGTCACTTGTCTTTTCTCTTCTTAGAGAGTCAGACTCTCCTCCCACCTCCCGGGACCCTTGTACTTTCAGACGAGGCCATGAGACTTTCACTCCAGGGAAGGGAGGGCCGATACTGCCTAGAACAAAGAAGGTTTGCTTTACTTTGTGCTTCAACTGGCTTTTAAAAATAAAAACCCGTTGTGAGGCAATGTTCTTAAAAGCCAGGCTTTCCACAGAGAAAAGCCGTTTCCTCAGAACGCCTCCAGAGCTGGGTTTTTACATCTCGAGTACCAAAGCGTGGAGGACTGATTGTTGAGTCGATGATAATGTAGGAAGGAGGGCGGTGCCCACCGCAGAGGAAGGGAGGACATTCAGGCTGGGGACCTGGGTCCTGGTGGAGGGGAAGGGAAGGGCCCCTCAAGTCCCAGGGTCAAGTCTATGGACTGGATCCTCATTCGATGCTTCTCCAGGCTCAGCGTGGAGACTCTCACTGAAACACCAGGCGGATACAGAAGTGGGAAGCGGAGATGGATGAGAGAGAAATTCTAGTATGGTGGGCCCAAGGCATGTTCTCTGACCCGCCCCCTCTGGCAAGATGCAGAGAAAGCAACTGAGAGTCAGCGGGCCCTGCGAGGCCCAGAAGGGCACAGCCTGGTGCACCAGAGGTGAGCCGGGTCCGGAGGAGGAGACCACATGGGACCTTGGGACCAGAACACACTACCAAAGTGGGAGGCCCAGAGAAGCGACAGCCACACTATCCCTGGGGACACTGGAGGGACCAGGGCTGCTACCTGTGGTCCGCGGGGTGAGTAATGCCCGAACTGGAGGTCAGCTGGAGCTTCCTGCAGTGCCACCTGGACCCCTTGGCCCCAGACTCCGTCTAGGGAAGGAAGAAGGAAGGATCCCTGCAAATTAAGAAGCCCTGAAAGAGGCTCAGCTCTCACCTGCATGCTACAGAGCAGCTTCATTGGAAAAAATCAGCATTTCTGCCATCACAGGACTAGAGGCTGGAAGGCGAGATGAAAGCAGTTATAGCCAACAGAGTAAGTTACATTTTCCTGCACAGCTGCATTCTCCCAGTCTAGGACTGAAGGGAAGATGGAATGTGGGGGATGAAACTTGCCACATGAACTTGTCTTCTTGGCCTTCTGGAACTTTCTCAGTGGCTTGTAGCCGAGTCCTGCAAAGGGAACAAGGATGAAGATGAAGGTGGGTGGGGTGCTTTGCCCCCCGGAGGGGCTGAGGCCCCTGAAGGAGCCAGGGAGGAGTCTGTCTCCAACCTCCAGACCTGTCAGATCCCTGAGGCATGCGGGACTCACCTGGAGACAGTCTGTTGGACGTTTGGTTTTTTCTTTTAAGAGTTAAAGTTCTGGGCTTCCCTGGTGGCTCAGCGTTAAAGAATCCACCTGCTGATGCTGGACACGTGGGTTCGATCCCTGATCCAGGGAGGTCCCGCATGCGGTGGAGCAGCTAAGCCCATGCACCGCAACTACTGAGCCTGTGCTTCAGAGCCCAGGAGCCGCAGCTGCTGAAGCCCGCCTGCCCTAGGGCCTGAGCTCAGCAGCATGAGCCACCGCAGTGAGAAGCCGAGCACGGCCCCCAGAGAGCCGCCCCTGCTCACCGCAACTAGACGACGTCCACACAGCAGTGAAGACCCAGCACAGCCAAAAGTAAACAGATCAATGAAGTGTCGGGGCCCCACCGTGACCCTTCTGTAGGTATTCCTGAAGGCCCCCCAGGGAACGTTGCCACGGCACCCAGGACATGGAGCTGCAAGAGAAGTGGCTTGCCTGTCTCTCGGGCCACTCCTGTCTGGATGCTCAGAGCCAGCTGTGGAGAGGCTCCCTATCACCTCCACAGCGCGGGCTGAGCCGGCCTGTGCGTGGGTCGATAGCCATCTCCCACCCTGCAGCCTTCTCGAGCTGCTTCTCCTATCGGGGTCCCTGGGGTGGAAAACCTTCTCCATGTTCAAAGATTGGGAGGTGGGCCTGAGGTCACAGGGCACAGTCTGTTCTAGAATCATGGGGCATCAGAGCTGCCAGGTCTCCTTCCCCTGCAACCTGCCCCCACCCCGGAGGTGAGGAGAGGGGGCTCAGGAGCCAAGGTGACTCACTTGAGGTCCACAGAGTGAACGACAGAGCAAGATAAGCTTGCCCAGGCTCAGCCCTCCTTCCCAGGCACCAGCCTCCCTCTTATTCGGTTTCCTCTGCCCTTGAAATCCACTCTTTCTGGCCCACAGGGAACAAAATGAGACTCCTTCCCATGCTTCTCCTGAGGGTCCCTTTTCTGAGGACAAAGGTTGCCCAAAATCACAAATCTGTGAACTCACTGTTATTCATGAGAGCAATGACTTAACTGGACATGCCCTCCTTCAGCTCTCTGCCTTCTCTGGCACATGGAAGGACCCCACTTCCTTCTTCCTGTGGCTGGAGAGGCCACATGACCTGTCTTGACCAATAGGCTGCAAGAGGAAGTGACAGGCATGACTTCCTGTCTGAAGCATTTAATGGCTTGCAGAGAGACCCTCTAGCATTTTCCATTAAATGTATCCCATTGGTCAGCTGAGATTTTGAGGTTGTGTATTACAGCAGTAGAGCCTAGACCATCCTGGTGATCACACGTGTGGACTGCTTAATGCAAAACCTGGCCCATCTTCTGGTAAAAGAACTCTCCAGCATGGCCTGATGATTTGGGGTGGGAATGAGAGGAGGGAAGTGTCCTCCTGTGTGAGGGGTGACATGAATTCATAGTGGAGGAGGTGACTTGCTTGTTACAGACAGAAGCAAAGTGGTCCTCAGACTTCAGTCTGCCTCAGGGTGACATGGTGGGAGGTTGTGGACTGTTCCCCACAAATACAGATGCTTCTCACCTCTGAAATCCCACTTTCTGATTCTTTAGGTCTGAGACTGGGTCCGGGATTCTGGGTTTTAAATAGGAGGTCCAGGTGATTCTGTTGCTTGAGGTCTTTGGGCTATGACTTCACTGACCCTCATGCAACACTCCTGGCAGGTTTGGCTTTGAGTCCCAGTTCAGACACTAGCTGTCAGCTTTGAGTCCGATGGTAAATTCGCTGAAACTCAGTTGCTTCTTCTACAAAATGTACATAATGCCACTCGTCTCCCAAGTGCTGTGTGAAAATTCAGTGAGATAAAGTCCCCAGCAGGGTGCCTGCTACAGAGTGAGCATTTAGTAAGGATTACTAGTTTCAATGACAGGGGCGATAGTAATTATTATTGTTTTGGTATTGAAAAGAGAAATCTGTGCGGCTTGAGTGAGGTGGAGGCATGGTGGGGGAGTCTCTTGAATCAACACACCATTCCGATATTGAGAGTCACCATCCCCCTAGGATCTGTGAGGCCAGTTCTGGCCGCCGTGACCATGATGGTCACCTGGGAGCTCTTCCTCTTGGAAAATCTGACCCAGCCTTGGGCATGGTGGCCTCCCGGAGAAGAGACTTGGGCAGGTGAACAGCATGTGCCCCCTGCAAGCACCCAGAGTGATGAGGTGCCTGTCTGCCTGCCGGTCTGCCCTCCTGCCACATCACACTCTTATTGGGGTTGACAGTGCCTGAGCCATCGCCATGGTCCCGAAGTCCAGTCAAGGCTTGTCACCATAATGGACTCAATTAACACTAGCTCTTGCGCAAAGAGCCAGGTCTTGTCCAAACCACAAGGGATCTCTAGGAGGCCTCCCCTGTGTCTAAAGTTGCAAGTTGTCCATTTATTCAGCCAGGAAGTGTCCTTTCCAGGTAACTGAGTATGCTTTATTTCCTCTCTCTCTTTTCTTTTTTTTTTTTAGCTTTTTATTTTATATTGCAGTATAGCCAATTAACAATGTTGTGATGGTTCCAGGTGAACAGAGAAGGGACTCAGCCATACATATACATGTATCCATTCTCCCCCAGACTCCCTTCCCGTCCAGGCTGCCACTTAGCACTGAGCAGAGCTCCCTGCGCTACACAGTTCCTCTCTTACTTCTCATGAATGGAAGCAACCTCTCCAACCTCTTGGCCTGATGAGCTCCTACTTGCCTTTGAGGACTGGGCCCAGTGTCTCATTTCCCAGGAAGCCTCTCCAGCAGGGTGGGTCTGCTTCCACTTTCTGCCCTTTGAGCCCTCCCTGGCATTGAACTCCCATCCTGCAGCTTCTGCTGATGTCAGTTTCCCCCAAAAGAGTCTGAGCTCTTGGACTACTGGGGATATGTGTCAGTCATACTTGGTTCTCACACATGAGAAAGTGACTGCATTCTCAAGGCACATATGTGTGATGAAACATGGGGATGGATGTCAACCCACAGTTTAACCTTAACAACTCAACAACCACATGCCACACCAGCAACCTCCAGGGGAGGGTGGGCCCTGAGGCTGGAACACAGGCTTGTTAAGGGGCTATCAGAGATGGATTTAGGAGAATGACTTTCACAGGACAATCCCAGTAGTAAAGGGGAGCCTCTTCCCTGACCTACTGTGTTGCCACGGTGAGCCCTGGCTCGTTTCTTTATGGGTCACGTCTGCTTTAAGCTTTTTCTTCTTCTGTTTGTCCCCCCAAAGAACCCATGAAAGAAGGAGTGATAAGAGAGGGACCCCAAGTTCCTGGATTCTGGCTTTCCTGGCCTTTGGTCAGCTCAGATTGCAGATGCTAAGTCCTCAGGGCCAGGAACTTGACCCTGACTCCCGATTAGAGCACGCGCAGGTTTGGGAGAGGTGTTCAGTTATGGCTGGAGACTGACCGGCTGGCCAGAGGCCAGATACTAGCTGGGAAAGGAAAAAGCACTTGCCTCCCAACCTCCAGGGCTTCCCCAGTGGCTTGGCAGTAAAGAATCTGCTTGCAATTGCAGGAGCCGTAGGAGGCATGGGTTTGATCCCTGGGTTGGGAAGATCTCCTGGAGGAGGGCATGGCAACCCACTCCAGTATTCTTGCCTGGAGAATCCCCAGGACAGAGGAGCCTGGTGGGCTATAGCCCACAGGGTTGCAAAGAGTCGGACACAACTGAAGTGACTTGGCACACATGCACGCCCAAACTCTAGCTCATATGGAAGAGAAATTGATTATGTAGGAGCTGATTATCAAATTGGAGAATGGTTTGAACGCTTGACTCCTTTTTTTCCTGCTGCCTGACAGGGTGGAGTAGAACCCCTGTGGGAGGAGAGAAAGAAACATGCCCAGCACATCCCAGCTCTGTGTTGCAAGGGGTTGAGGGAACCGAGGAGTCCCAGCTCCCCCAGTATCTTCACCTTCCTCAGCCTCGCTTTCCTTATCTGTTAAGGGGGTTATAAATCCTTCTTTGCCTAAAGTGGAGTCTGGCTGGCATGGGAACTTTGATGTCTGCAAAGCATGTGGGTCGATGAGCAAGTGGTTTTCCATCTCCCTGGCCAGAAGCTTTGTGGGAGACTTCCCTGGTGGCCCGATGGCTGACTCTGTGATCCCAATGCAGGGAGCCTGAGTTCGATCCCTGGTCAGGGAACCAAGATCCCACATATGGCTAAGCTGACAAGCCACAGCTAGAGAAGCCTGCACACTGCGATGAAGACCTAGCACAGCCAAAATAAATAACAAAATAAAGTTTTTAAAAAGCTTGGCACGAGAGTCATAATGGAGATCTGTGGTTTCAGTGGGTTTTGTGTGCCTGCCAATCCCATTTGGCCAAGGCTTAGGAATCCAGCCTGGGTTCTGCCAGTAGGGTCTCCATGGGACTGGATACTGTGTCCACACTCGAAGGTCACCATGTAGGCTTCCCATCAGTCCTGCCCCCGTATCACCTGTGACTCAGCATCTAACTGCTGGGGCAGCCTTCGCTGCCATGTGCCTAACCCCGTGTTAGGCAGAAGCCCGTGTACGGCACAATGTATGAGTTGCCCGGGTTGCTAGCACAATCTGCATTGACTTTAAACAGCACACATTGACCCTCTTACAGTTCTGTAAGCCATCAGCTGGGTACAAGGTGAAAGTCAAGGGGTCAGCAGGGCAAGCTCCTCTTGGAGGCTCTAGGGAGACTTGGTTCTTGCCTTTTCCACCTTCTAGAGACCACCTGGATCCCTTGGCTTGCGGCCCCTTCTTTGGTCTTTAAAGCCAGACATGTAACATTTTCAGATCTCTCTGCTCTGTCCTCATATCACATTTTCCCTCTCTCTCCTCTAACCCTCCTGCCTCCCTCTATAAGGACATTTGTGATCGAACTAGGACCCACCTCCTTAACTCGCTCGCCACCTGCAAAGTCCATTCTGCTGTGTAAGGCGATAGAGCCGCAGGTTCTGGGGGGGCCAGGATGTGAATGTCGCAGGGCTGTTGTTCAGCCCCTCCCCACGTGTTCTCTGCCCTCCAGGTGGAGCGAAGGGGTAGCACCCCCATGTTTCGGATCCTGAAGGCCCTGCTCATCCCAGCCTGCTCTCAGTGACACCCACTCCCCCAGGGGAAGTGGGGCGGGGCCAGGTTGGTGCTGTGTGCAGCGGGGAGGGGTCACCACCAATGCTGAGATGGGCAGGGAGCGTCTTTCTGGAGCCCTTTATGAGACTTTCCGTGAAGCTGCCTGGCCACACTCACTTCAAAGCTGCCAGCTCTGCTGCCTCTTCTAGTGGGGTGACCGTGGACCTTGGAGGCACCCTGTCATTTGTTGCACAGGTGGCTCTGAGTCCCAAAGACCTAGGTCTGAAGCCTGATCCTGACACTTACTAGTAAGAGCATCCATCTCAGCATCTGTCTCATAGCACTGTTCCAAGGTCTTGAGAGTCTCTTGGGCTGCAAGGAGATCCAACCAGTCAATCCTAAACGAAATCAACCCTGAATAATCACTGGAAGGACTGATGCTGAAGCTGAAGTTCCAAAACTCTGGCCGCCTGATGCGAAGAGCCGACTCATTGGAAAAGGCCCTGATGCTGGTAAAGACTGAAGCAGGGGGAGAAGGGGATGACAGAGGATGAGATGGTTCGATGGCATCACTGACTCCGTGCACATGAGTTTGAGCAAGCTCCAGGAGATGGCGAAGGACAAGGAAGCCTGATGTGCTGCAGTCCGTGCGATCTCAGAGAGTTCGACAGAACTGAACGACTGAACAAAAAGATCAGATGGGAGCAGGTGTGCAAGGCTCCACGTGTCAGGCTCAGGAGACGACGATTAGCTCTTTGTTTTCAGCTCTTGTGATGGTAACTGGCTGAATAACAGCCACAAAAATATCCAGGCCTGAATTCCTGGAGTCTGTGACCATGTCAGCTTACATGGCAAAGGGTGTGTTGCAGAGGTGATCAACTTAAGAATCCTGAGATGGGTAGAGGCTCCTGGACTATCCGGGTGATCCTCCCTGTAATCAGGAGGGTCCTTACGGGGGGAGGCAGGAGTGGGTTTGACACTGAAGAGGGCAGTGATGACTGAAGCAAGATGCTACATATTGGCTTTGAAGGTGGAGGAAGGGGGCCAGGAGCCAAGGAGTGTAAACCAGGCTGCTCTAGAAACTGGAAAAGGCCAGGCTGTAGACGTCCCTCCAGAGCCTCCAGAGGGTGCTCAGCCCTGCGGACAACGGACACTGACCTTGGACTTCTGAGCTCCAGAACAGTAAGTGACTAATATGTTGTTTTCTTTCTTTTTTTTTTTTTTCTTATTTTTGGCCTACCTTGTTATTTTTAAAAATTAGTTATTTTTGGCTGTATGAAGTCTTAGTTGTGATTAGTTGTGGGCTTCTCTCTTGTGATTCAAGGACACAGATGCCCCCAGGCATGTGGGATCTTAGTTCCCCAACCGAGGGTTGACTCTGAGTCCCCTTTATTAAGAGGAGGATTCTTAACCACTGGACCACCGGGGAAGTCCCTAGCATGCTGTTTTAAACTACCAAGATAGTGGCAATTCGTTACAGCACCATAGGAAACCAGCGCCATGATCACTCACATCCCAGTCCCTGCGTGCAGAAGAAGAGGATTGCCTAGAGGGGTTCTAGGTGGTCCCCTAGGGATTCTGGCTCTTGGATCTGCACATTCAACATTGACTGAACATATTGAGTATGTTTCGGGTACTTTTCCTCAGCGTCAGACCTACAAAATAAGGCAAGACAGTGCACATTCCGTTGTAACAAGAAAGCTTGACACAGCACCAGTATGCTGACTGTCTGTGGGCTCCAAAGTCACACTGACCTGGACCACCATCCTGGCTCTAATTAACTGTGAGTCTCCAAGCAAAGTGTTTACAATCTTGGGGCCTCCTAGTCTGGGTCTTCAAGGTGGGAATCCTAATGGTATTTCTCTCATGGGGTGGCTGTGGGGATTAAATGAGTAAATACATGAAAAGATTGTAGATTGAAGTCTGGAACATACGTTATTTATTAAGTGTCAGCTATTACTATGAGAGATTACCTACCACATTTTAAGCGGAACAGCAAGTGCAAAGGTCCTGGGGGCAGGAGGAAGCTGTGAATTCAAGAAATAAGACGAAGTTCAGATGAGGGAAAGAGTGACGTCAGGTGAGTATGTGGGGAAGTGAAGGCCACCTGAAGTACGTTCTTGGAGGCCACGAGAGGATTTATCTGTGTCTTAAGAACCAGGTGAAGCTTTGGAGTGGGTTTTAGGCAAGAGAGTGCTATAATGTGACTTGTACCTTTTAAAGATGACTCCGATGTCTGAGTGGACATTGGAAGAAAGAGAAGTCAGAGAGGCTGTAAGGGGATCTGAGATAGGGCTTTTGGAGGCGGGGAGTCGGGGAGGCATCACAGAGGAAGGGACAGGTGTCTCAGATCTGAATCAAGAACATTAGGAGGCTGAGAAGAAATCAAAAGTCGGAAGAGGCAAGAGAAACAAGTTTTCATAGGTCCAATGGCATGGAGGAGCCTAGTGAGCATGGAGCAGAGTGGAAGATGGGGTGGGAAACAGGTGGGAAAGGCAAGCGACATCTTGTGTGGAAAGGAATAGATATCAGAAAAGACCCTCATGTCCAGGACTGCCCTGTGCAGTGGTGCAGGCTGATCACTGCACAAGGGTACCCAGGCAGGTGGGGGGCAGGCCGTGGGGATGGTGAGAGGTGCTGACTACCTGCCATGTTCAGCTGGTGAAGTTGGGCTGGATCTGCCCAGAGAAAGGGTCATTTTCTACTTCCCACAAATGTACCTTTGAGTTCTGAGAGTGACCTTGCCCTGGGCTAATCCTGGTTGTGTTGACTTCAAGAATAAGATAGAAGACTTGGGGCAGAGCCACTGCTCACTCTCTGAGTGATCTCCAACAGGTCTGTAACCCTCTGAGCTTCATTTTCGTCATCTGTAAAAGGGGCGCAATCCTCTCTCATCTGTGTTGCTCATCTGTGCCCCAGGGTTTAGAAAGGATGAAAGGAGACTGTGTGCATTCTTTCTTTCTGTAAACTGCAAAGCCCCAGGCAGCATGAGCCGTCCATCTGCATGTCACCGCCTTTCCACCCCTCCTGAGTGCTCTCACCCTGTGTGTGCTGGACAAGGTCCTCGACTGCCAGGTCAGCAAGAGACTTTCCCAGATACAGCTGGTCCTCTTAACACTTATTTCTCTTAACAATGCTTACTGCCCGGCAATCATTCCAGTTCATACTTAGACTCTTCTTTTGCTTTTATCTTGCTTCATGAAACTGTCAATAAGATCCTCTCTGCCTCAGTCACTTTTGTATTTCCAGCACCGAGTACACCTGGCATATATTAAAGTGAAAGTGTTGGCTGTTCAGTTGTATCTGACTCTTTGCAACTCAACGAATGGTAGCCCCCCAGAATCCTCTGTCCGTGGGATTCTCCAGGCAAGGATACTGGAGTGGGTTGCCATTTCCTTCTCCAGGGGGTCTTCCCGACCCAGAGATCAAACCCGGATCACTCGCATTGCAGGCAGATTCTTTACCATCTGAGCCACCAGGGAAGCCAGTGCATAACATATTAGACGCTCAATAAAGATCTGCTGAATGAACCAAAAGAATGAATGGATTCTGTGCCGCTGGAAAGCACTGCAAATGAGTGGGGACCATCTCTCTTTCTCTCATATAAATTTATACACAGATGCCAACCAGGGGCACATATACATGGTGGCAGCACCGGGGCCAACTGGGACTGGTGGGAGGAAAAGTGCCTAAATTTTTGAGGTTAAAAAAAAAAAGAGAAATGGACACTTGAAGGTGGACAAAAGGGCACAGAGAGAGGAGATACCTATTTATCTGTGTCTCTATTTATCACCTATCATACCTATGTCCCTACCATCTATCCTATTTATCTGCCTATCGTCTGCCCATCTATCATACCTATTACCTATGTATCCACCATCTATCTATCATGCCTATTTGTCTATCTATCTATGTAGTAGTTAGTCACTCAGTCATCTCTGACTCTTTGCAACCCAGGCTCCTCTGTCCATGGAATTCTCCAGGCAAGAATACTGGAGTGGGTAGCCATTCCCTTCTCCAGAGGATCTTCCTGAACCAGGAATCGAAGTCAAATCTACTTCTTTGCAGATAGATTCTTTATCCACGTATCTCTCATCTATCTATGATGTTGATTTGTCTATCTATTATTTATCATCTATCTATCATCGACTTACTTTGTTGTTGTTAAGCATATTAGCAATTTTCCAGGATATACATGACAACTGGAATGACCCACTTGCCCCTCATTCTAACACAAACCTCAGTTAAGAGTGATTGATCTGAAGTCACTTATGGCTGATTTTTCTGCACAGGGAAAAGGCCAAGTGACAGAGAGATTTTTAAAGGGCACCAAAAAAATACTAGCTCTTTTGATTTGGATCCATCACGTTTTAATTATGAATGATGAGAATGTTTCAGAAAGGGAATTTTGTTTCCTCTGGGATCCTTTCTGTGGCTGCTCCTTTGGAGAGGAATTTCAGACTTACAGTTCAGGAATCACGCCATGGTAATTGTGGTCTGATGGGCAGCCTTAGCAAAGAGAGAAGCTCTCAAAGTCTCGTCCTGTGTCCTGTGTGTATGTCTGGGAAACTGGTCCTTCCCATCTGCTCTGATTTCCCTCTGAGCCAATGAAGCCAGGCGTCTTCCCTGTCTCGCATTTTCTGGAATTTAGCTGTAACTCATTTTGGAGAGAAGCTTCTTAGACCCAGGGATCTGTGCTTCTTGGTGATCTCTTCAACACAAATGTAGAAAAATTAAATTTTTTTCCATAATGAGATTTTCCCTAATGTCAATTTATTTATTGGATGCCTTCTGAGCTGTCCTCAGGAGCTGGGACTGTGGCCCCGGCCCCTGCTTCTGTCATATACGCTTTCACTCATCAGAAGGGTTTGGAAAATATTTTACCCTTGACAGTGACCTGTATTACAATTAAAGCTTATGATGTGGGCTTCTTATTTGCCTAAGGAGACAACAAGATTTGCTATGTAATTTGAGAAGCACTTACAATACAGCTATCCATGCTGTAAGCTGATTATAAATAAAGTTCAGCCCAATTGCTTCCATCAGAATATCAGGATTCACAGTCAAAGAAAAGGGCACAACCCCGATGTGCAGTTGCTCGGCATCGCCTCAGTACATAAATCAGATTCTCTTAGCAACTGCTGCATATCATGTTTATTAAACACCTTCTGGCTATTACAGAGCAGGGTACTAAAGAAATCCCTCCCAAAGTCTCAGAAAATCTCTTTGCATATCCGCTATTTTTAAAGTCTGCTGGGGGTCAGCAGTATTCTTTCTGCTGAAGAGACAGTTGAGGGGCTTAGGGCTTGGGTGGGCTCTAGAAGTCCCATGGGGGAAGGGGGTTGATTTTTTTTTTTTTCTTCTCACTTCGAAAACAGAGTAAAGTGTTGGGTCCCAATGCAGTGACCTTCAAGTTCCATCTGGTGGAAGAGAAAATAATCTCTTCTGTGGCTGCAAACTGGGGGCTCTTGGAGTTGAAAGTGAAAGTGTTGGTCACTCAGTCATGTCCGACTCTTTGTGACCCCCATGGACTGTAGCCCACCAGGCTTCTCTGTCCATGGGATTTTCCAGGGAAGAATACTGAAGTGGGTTGTCATTCATTTCTGCAAGGGATCTTCCCAACCCAGGGATCAAACCCAGGTCTCCCGCATTGCTGGAAGATTCTTTACCATCTGAGCCACCAGGGAGCTGAAAGGGCTTCGAGACAATGTTGTATCCAACACCCTGGCAGGACAGATGGGAAAGAGAGAGAAGCAGGGAGAGGAGGTGAGGTACGCACACCTCATCACAGGGGACTGACAGCCAGGGCGCCTGCCCACAGCCCTCAACTTCAGTGCATGAAAGCTTTCCAGTTTCTTTATTCATTCAGCTTATTTATTTTAATAAACAAAACATGGCTGCATTCTTAATGTATATTATTCAAGCTGTACATACCTAGAGATAGCAAAAGGCTCCTTGTCACAGTCACTCACCTCCCTCTCCCCACCTACACACAGTGTGACAACATCTGAAGCAAGATGTGGATGTGATTAAGGACCCTGTGATGGGAATCATCCCAAAAGATCTGCGCTCAGTCGCCAAGTCTTGCCTGACTCTTTGTGATCCGACGGACTATAGCCCTCCAGGCTCCTCTGTCCATGGGATTTCCCAGGCAAGAATACTGGAGTGGGTTGCCATTTCCTTTTCTAGGGAATCTTCTTGACCTAGGGATCGAAACCGCCTCTCCTGCGTCTCCTGCACTGGCAGGTGAATTCTTTACCACTGCCCATTCCACAGTGGCTCAAGTGGTAAAGAACCTATTACCACTTGTTGGTAAGTCGCCAAGTCTTGTTGTTTAGCTGCTAAGTCATGTTCAACTCTGTGTGAGCCCATGGACTGCAGGCTTTATCCTCCACTCTCTCCTGGAGTTTGTTCAAATTCATGTCCATTCAGTCAGTCATGCCATCCAACCATCTCATCCTCTGTTGTCCCCTTCTCCTTGCGCCTTCAGTCTTTCCCAGCATCAGGGTCTTTTCCAATGAGTCAGCTCTTTCCATCAGGTGGCTGAAGTATCAGAGCTTCAGCTTCAGCCTCAGTCCTTCCAGTGAATATTCAGGATTGATTTCCTTTAGGACTGACTGGTTGGATCTGCATACAGTCCCCGTGAGCCTCAAGAGTCTTCTCCAGCACCACAGTTTGAAACCATCGATTCTTCCGTGTTCAGCGTATGCATGCACATATATGCATTCTTTTCGTATTGTTTTCCATGGTTTATCACAGGGTATTGAGCCTAGATCCCTGTGGAATGCAGTAATTCCTTGTTGCTCGTTCCTTCTATACGTCTAACAGTTTGCATCTGCTAAGCCCAGGCTCGCGCTCCAGCCCTCCCCCACCCCCCTCCCCCTGGGCTGCCACAACTCTGTTCTCTGCGTCTGTGAGTCCGCTTCTGTTTTGCAGACAAGTTCATCCGTGTCCTATTTGAGATTCCACAGATAACTGACATCACATGATATTAGTCTTTCTCTCTCTGACTTCACTTCGTATGATCTTCTTTAAGTCCATCCATGTTGCTGCCTGTGATATTATTTCATTCTTTTTATGGCTTAATAGTATTCCATGTATATGCCACATCTTCTTTACCTGTTTATCTGCAATCTGCTGCTGCTTCTCCCGTAACTACATCTTAGAGATCCTCCTAGGTCACTAGAGAGGAATTTAGCTCATTCTTTCTGATGGTGAGGGAGGGTTCCACAAGAGCAATGCACGTCCTTTTTTGAACTCGCCTTCTGTGAAATGGCAACCCACTCCAGTACTCTTGCCTGGAAAACCCCATGGGCGGAGGAACCTGGTAGGCTACAGTCCTTGGGGTCGCAAAGAGTCGGACACGACTGAGCGACATTTACTTTACTTTACTCGGTTATAAACATTTAGCTCACTTCCACATTTTTGCTCTTGTAAGCAATGTTTCAATGGATGTATTCTGCAAGCTACCTGTGTGGGTGTTTGAGAACTTCTCTAAGATAGACGCCTGGGAGGGAAATTGCTGGATCCAAGGGTACGTGTGGTTTTGGTTTTAATAGATTCTGCCTGATTGTTCTCTGAAAGGACTGAACTAATTCACATCCCCTCCAGGGGTATTGAAGGCCTTTTTTTTTTAAGGCAGGAAGATAACTTTACTGATGATTTTGTATTAAGGACTTCACTTTAGAAAATTATATTCAATTCCACCAAGGGATCTTATAAAAACCAAGCGTTAAAATATCATGCAGTCATAAATTCCACTGTAGAAAAAAAAAATCAGGAATGGTGGGAAAAGAGAAAAAAAAATAAAAAGCAAATATTGCCCATTGTCCCTCCATCTTCTGATAATCTCATTAGCAGCTTTTCTTTCTTGAAGTAGAATGTACACTTAGATAATCCGGGATCACACTGTACCTACTGTTACCCTTTATAACTTTTTTTCATTCCAATATATGTCATGTAATCTTGTCCACAGCAACTACCACAAATCTACACAATCATTTCAATGGTTGTACAAGATTTTTTTTCAGGCCCCCCAGAGCTGGACATTTAGCATGTTTCCAGTTTTTCACCACTATAAGCAAAGCTGTAAGGATTTCTGCTCACACATCTGGTAACACAGATTTGATCTCTGTTTCCTGCTTCCCTGTTCTTCTTTCAGAGCCCCTTCGAGGTTCCTGAAACATGCTGCAGCTACTCAGACATGGGGGCATTGCCCCGGTGTCGCGGGTCTGCTGGTCACCGCTTCCCTGTCTCTGGTGAGCCCATCTCAGACCCTCCCAGGCACCACCGGGGACAGCCCTGAGCTCCTAAAATGACAAAATCCCTCTTCTGCCCAGAGAGACTCGTATTCGTTTCCCGGGGCTGCTGGGGAAAGAAAATCGTATTCTCTCCCAGTTCTAGAGGCAGAAGCCTAACAGCAAGGTGTCCGCTGAGCCACGCTCCCACTGAAGGCTCTAAGAAAGAACGCTTCCTGGTCTCTCCCAGCTTCTGGAGGCTCCTGGCACTCCTTGGCTTATGGCAGCATCAGTCCAGTCTCTTGCTCTGTCTTCACATGGCCTTCTTCTCTGCGTCTCTCCTCTGAGCATCTTTTATAACGACTTGTCATGGGATTTAGGGCCCACTGGATAGTCTAGAATGGTCTCATCTAGAGATGTTAGGTTTAAGTATGTCTGCAAAGATGCTTTTTCCAAATAAGCTTACGTTCCTAGGCATCAGGGGTTAAGAAGTAAACATAGCTTTGAGGGAGCCGCCATCCAGTCCTCAACAAACCCCTCATGTGGTTGCCTTCCACGCTAGGGCGCCCCTCGCCTGACTTCCCTATGGGCTCTGGGCCCTCTGAGCAGCCGAAACAGCTTCTCATACCCGGAGTGCTCTGCAGCCTTTTGGTTCTGAAAGCCTTTGAAGACACGGCCTTTGGGGTGGTTTCTCAAAGCCTGATCACAGAGAGATCCCGTTTGAGGGGGTCAGTATGATTGCCCGGAAGCCCCTCTGAGGAGGTCTTAGTAGCTTACCTCCTTCAAGGGCCGCTTCTCTTTACTCCTCTTCCAGCCTTCATCTCCTGCGTCGTGGCCCGAGGCAGGAGGCCAAGTCAGGCTGGGGTCTGGAGTCCCTTAGATAAGCAGCCACGGCACCAACCAAGGAATGAAGAATGTGCTTTAAAAGGCATGAGTCCATCAGGTCATAAAAACGTAACAGAGCCGGGTCGGCATTTCAGAGGCTTGAGTTCCTACTTTGAAGCTCCTGGACCTTGGCGAATCTCCTTTCTTTATGGGTTGATTTGATGTTTAGAAACGGTCAGGACTGGAACGGCTCGTAAGACGGATGATGAAAAGCTGAAGAAGCCATCCAGAATGAAGAGGTTGAGGGTTGATGAAGCTGGGAGCGTGTGCAAAACGGAAGGCGCTTCTGAATGTGGCGTCTGGGGGAGCTGAACCCCGCCACCCCCCACCCTGCCCACCGCCATCACTGCCTCAAAGGGACTAACATGGAGACTCAGAAATTCTCGTATTTTAGGTCTTTCTCATTTTCTTCTTTCTATTACTCAGAAGTAAGGGTGAGCAGGGAATTCCCTGGCAGTCCAGTGATTGGGGCTCCAGATTTCCACTGTAGGGGACACAGGTTCGATCCCTGGTTGGAGAACTAAGATCGTACAAGCCACAAAGGACAGCCAAAAAAACAGTAATAGTGATAATAAGGGTGAGCAGTATGAGGGGAGAACATTTGCATTTTTGCCTCCTGATTCTTTGTTCTCTCACCCTCCATCCAGGTAGAGAGCTGTCATATTTGATGAGAGATCTGAACAGAGCTCCCAAATCACCCTTGTTCTCAGCCCTTAATACATTTATGAACCAGAAAAATATGAAAGAGTTGAGGTCCAGGGGACTCACACAGAGTCACTAAATTTTGAATTTTTTTAACTCAAAAGTGTAGAAAGAATGAAACACTTTACTGTCACCATCGTATTATAAAGGAAAAATAATTTTAAGGAAATAAAAAAGAAAAAAAAAAGGAAAACTAAAAAAATAAACAAAAGGATTCTAGCAGCAAAAAAAAAAAAAAAAAAGGGAAAAAAATAACATCGTTTCCAAGTAAAGAACTGTCCTACAAATTAAATGGATTTTGCTTTGAGAAAAACTCACCATATTTGTCTCACTCTTCTCACGTGGCTGTTGGTTAGTGAGAACTTTGCTAAGAACCCAAGGGTCCACCGAAGCCCCTGGCCTCCCATGAACAGGAGCTGGAAAACTAAAAATCATAGACTTAGGTGTTGGCCATGGTTTTCTTAAAGGCTGACAGCCGCTCCATAGGGTGGATGCTGTGGCTCCATTTTACGTGTGAATCTCAGTGATTTTGCTCAAATCCACACGTGCATCTCTAAGTGGGGTCAGGATGGGAACCTCACAGGCTTGACTCCAAACCCTGTGATTTTCCCTCCCTCCATGTCATCTTCCATCCAGTTGATCGTAGGCTTTACAGACTTACCAGCCAAGCACTCACGGGTCTATTTCTTCACGTGAGGCCCTGTGCTAGGCATTGGGGATACAGAGACGAATAAAACTCAGTTCCTGACCCAACGAGCTCACTTTCCAATCCAAGCAAACAACAGATTCACAGAAAAACCCAGATGATACACAGCCGTGAATGTCAGGGGGCTGAGCATGTGCCCCGGTCACTGTGAGAGTTTCCAGGGGCCAGGGTCCTTAGGGAAGGTGACAGCGGAAGATATACACAGTATTGTGTCTGTAATCAACAGGAAATCTACATGAATGAGGAGATGAAAAGGTTTCCAATAACCATCCCGTCAGGAGCAGGCTCATGGTGCTGGCGAGCCTGTGAATCTTTCCCGGGGGCGATTTGATAATCTACACCGTTTTAAAAAATGTGCATTCCCTTTGTACCAACAATGCCACTGCTAGGAAATTATTTCAACTCCTAAATAAATTCTCTGATTACGATCAGAGACGTGTGCACCAGCAAACATACCAAGGATGTTCATTACAGTCCTGTGTGTAATACTAAAAACCTATTTAAAAAATAAATGCTTGTCTTGAAAGAGAAATCTGCTCCATAAGGAAGCAAAAGCAGAGTCAAGCCTCGCCCGGATTCTAGTTCAGGGGTTTCCTTTAAAGACAGAGGTATGTGGGGTCTGGGATCCGACGATGCTGGAAACTGAAGTGTGTGACCCGGAGCTGGTCACCACCTCTTCAGTGCTCAGTTTGGGGCTAAGGAGGTGGGGATACAAGAAGCTGCCTCCCCAGGGTTACTCAGAGGGCTGTGAGAGGCAGGACGGAACTCAGAACTCATCTAGCAATGGGGTGGAGGCCCGGGAGAGGGACAACCCTCTGAGGAGGTGTCGGGGGAGCTGTTATTTTAAAAATTCATTTCTGGTCTCAGCTTTAAACCTGGTGAATTTTACAGAAACCTGGTGCAGGACCTGTCAGGGATGGAGATGAGCTGGGGATGATGGTGGGGGGGGCGGGCGTTGTCTGTCCGTGGTGAGCCCTGGGGCTCGCTGCCTCGGGAGCCCCTCGACTCGCTCAGATGGGGGTGCAGAATCGCGGGTCTGTGCCACTTGGGTCATTTACGCTCCTCTGGTATTTAGCACGAGAGGAGGAGTAATTGCCCTGGCAGTGTCCTGGCTGAATTCCAATTTGGGTGATTGCATTCTGCCTACTTAAAATTCCCTTCTCCGGTATCCATGGTAGAAGCGATTCTTCAAACCCTCTCCTGTAAGGGGGGAAAAAATTAAAAGAAAGGAATCAGCCTAGCCTTGTCTACTATGGAATATAGGACTTTTCTGTGTACCCCAGAAGTGGTTTCTTTTCAAACGGGGAGCAAAGGAGTCCCATTGGAATAAACTTGTCAAACATGCTGGAATTTTCCAGAGAGAAAAATTCCATTTTTCAAAAAGGGCAAGCAGTGGAAAGGGAAGCTGTGTATCTGAATACGGGGAATTCACCTAAAAGACTCGAAAGGGAAAGTGTTAGTTGCTCAGTCGTGTCCGACTCTACGACCCCATGGACTGTAGCCCACCAGGCGCCTCTGTCCATGGCATTCTCTAGGCAAGAATACTGCAGTGGGCTGCCATTCCCTTCTCCAGGGGATCTTCCCATCCCAGGGATGGAACCTGGATCTCCTGCACTGCAGGCAGATTCTTAACCATCTGAATCACCAAGGAAGCCAGTAAAACACTCAGAGTCTTTTAGGTGAAGCTCCTGAGTTGCCTGCTCCCGCTCAGTTGGTCAGCTTCGTCAGACCTCCGTCCCCTACCAACTGCTCACCCTCCCCTAACCTCCGCATAACACCTCTTGCCTGTTGCATGCTCAGAGTTGCTTAATTATAGAATATGAAATTGTTTCCTTTCATTTGGATTGCTATTGGAAATGATGTATGGATAACAGCTTGAGAATTCAAATTATACTACGGATCAACAGGACCCGAGAGAAGAAAAAAATGTTTTGACTATTACACTAAACAAATCGGGCTGGATGTCAGGGAGACACCGGGCCGTGGAAATTTCCGAGTGCATGAGTTTCACTTGTCTTAAGTGGCTTTATTAATTAATGTGTGCCAGGATTTTCCAACATTTGTACCTGATGCATTTTTTAAAAACACACAAGCAGGAGCGCGCCCGCGTACGCGCGCACACACACACGCACCACACATGGCTCAGGAAAAACAGGGAAGTTGGATTTCATGAAATTTGCCCCTCCCTCTGTGTTCCCCTGCACTTGCAAGCGATTCTTCAGAAGTCTCAGCTTCCTATTTCCACTGGTCTGAAAGAAATCACAATTAACCCCTGATTTACGGGAGGGCTGAAGCATCTGAAATATGGGAAACCTCCACAAGCGAGACAGCAACACGGTGAGTCTTCTGTGCAGGATGTTGCAGGAAGCTGGTCTTCAATCACCGTGTCTGTGCGTGTGGATTTACAACAGCGTCCGTGCGCAGCTGAATAAAACACCCAAGCACTCGACTCAGGTGAAACCTGCATTCCTCAGGGTGTTCTCACCCCCCTGCTCCCCTGGGCTGTACAAAAATGACTGGCCCACACGTCTCTGTGTTCCCCCTCCCACTACTGGGCAGAGATGGCCGTAAGCTAATGACTTCACAGTGACTTCTGCTGCTCTTCCTACCTCTTCTGTGTCTGGACAAGGTGGGAATAACACACAATCACCTGGGCCTCCTTTCCTTGTAGCCATCCACCCTAAGATGGGCTAACAGTCAAGGATGCATGGAGAGCTTTCACTCTGCTCATGCTGATGCGAGAAGAAGGAAATCTTCCTGCTTGAAAATCCTAATAATTTGGGGGTTGAGCCCACACATCTGGCTCCTTGGTGGGGGAGGGGGGGCTATACCTAACTGCCAGGGTGTCTTCCTAAAAGAACCCAGGGGCGTTCCTGTCAATGCAGCAATGTAACTGCCTGAAGAGATCGACCCTCTGGTGAATATCCAGCTCTGTTCTGTGGCTTAACATTTGGATTCAGTCAGGTTGACACTAGGTTGACACTGAATTCCCACCCAGGCTGGCTCCACATGGTCCAGAAGGGTACGTTTTGATGTTGGGAATGGGGAAGGCTTTGGGTCAGAGCTCTGGAGCCGTGTGGAAAAGCTGCTCTGTGTTATTTCTGCCCTTGGTCCCGCAGAGTCCTGCAGAGCTGAGCTCTCTGCACACACCTCCCTCCTTCCTCCTTTCTTGGCGCCTGTGCAGCTCCATACGTTAACCCTGGTGAGTGCAAGCTTGGGGTTCCTCACCCAGGTGGTTCTCACCACCAGCCTGTGGCTTGGGCTCCATCTGCAAAAATCAAACCTAACAGAGAGGGCTGAGAAGCAGCAGCAACTCACGGAGCAAACTGACAGGTTTCCGTTTCCTCCAGATCATTCCTATCTTCTCTCAAGCCTGATTTTCTGCCTCCCAAATCCTGTTTTAAAATTTTTCAAATGACTGCTTATTCAGAAATATGATGATGGAAACTCTATGAACTAGGAGCCTCGTTTTAATGGGTATGGCTCCAAACAACATCCCACAAAAGAAAAGAGAGATAAAAGGAAGTATTTCGATCAAACCTGGTCAAATTATACCAATCCATACACCACCACCACCCCACCCCTTTCTAAATGGAGCATTATTTTCCTGGTCTCAGCCGCGATGTATTAGTATCATCGCCTTTAACAACTGGGTTTGCTTTTCTTACAGTGCAGCTGACTGACAAGAAAGAGGTGAGGAGTGAACGCTGCAATTTGAGAACCTCTTTGGTCAGCTCTTGGAAAAGAACGAACTCTCTCCTGTGGAAACGAGCTCAAGGTTTTTCAGGAAGCCAGCATGAGCAACTTGGATTCCGAAACCGAGGCAGAAGTGAGTGGCAGCGAGACTTTCAGGGGGTGGGGGAAGAAGTGGCTTCCGATCGCTGGCAATGTTTACCAGAAAACAAAACCCATTTTGTGAGTCCTTCCTTGGATAAAGCACAGATCACCGCCTCCCCCCAGCACACACACCCTCCACTGCAGCTGTTTTGTTCTTCAAATACATTATCACTTTTTAAACTGATGGTAAAGGAAAGAATACATTCATTTTTCTGCCCAACAAGGCTGCAGGAGAAAGGAGGCTCAGCCGCTGAGAAACAACAAGGCATAATGTTGTTTTTCAAAACACCACCAGCTTTGCCTTCTTCCTTTTAATAGTACTCATTTTCCTTCTTAGAAAAGGGGTTAAAATTAGTAGGCACATTTCATATTAGCGTATTTCATGCAATAAAGCATAAATTATTTAAAATAACACGACCTTTTATCTTGCACCTTTTGAAGGAAGCAAATTAAAAATGTAAATTGGGAGCTAATTAATATGCAAATGTATTCATTCGCAGTTAACAATTAGCAATTAAACCTGCAGTGTCTACAAAGAGCACGGACAAAATTAGTAACTTAATTTATCATTAAAAAATGAAAACGTACACAAAATTTTAATTGACTTTCAAAATATTTCCCCTGCTTTTTTCTTTCCATGTTTTAATTCCAGAAAAAAATTTTTTTTTTAAAAAATATTGTGCCCTAGCTGTACAGATGAAACTGGGCACAGGCAGGATTCGGGGGAGTTCATTAAATAGGATTGGAGGAAAGCATGTTAGGAAAAGTTTGCCTTTTATATGAGGTATTAAAAGATGACATTTAAGAGTGTTGACTTGTGTTTCATAGTCGACTTCAACAGAGAAATAAATACATAGATTCTTCTGTGTTTGGGAATATGGATGACAGAGATTTGTACAGATAAGTGGAGTGGGGTGTGCACCCTGCCTGTGTGCATAGACAGGGGACTGGCTGTATGTGTGTGCATGCGTGCATATGTCTACCCGCACCTTCTAGAAGATGCATAACAAACACACAGGGTCATTTAAATGCTTCTGGTTCAGCTTTGAGAATTCCAGTACAAAACAGTTGCATGGAGAATCAGCAACAAATAGCTCAGATGTAAATAAGACGCTGTAGGTTGATCATGATATACATTACCATTCAGTGTTTCATCTCTGCTTCTCACTACAACCCAGACTCTCACATTTTCCACTTTCTCTCATGGAGGATTTAAAGAGCAAACCCTCTGCACGTTTTCCTGAACTGGGGGTTCATTCGCGACATCCCTTCTGCATCAGCCTAGCTCTCTGCCTGCAGATGTTGCCTTATATTTTTACAGACTCACTTTCTAATGCTATGCGGCATAGGAAAGAACCCAGCAAACATAGGATCTGTTGCTGGCAACCTTATTTTGGTTATTTAAACAGCACCTGCTGCTCCGGCTCCATTGAGAGCTTGCTATTTCATTCACAAGTGTTTTCTTGTGGTTTCGCTTCGCCATTCTGCATTCTCTCCTTCGTGAACTTGGTTCTTGTTCCGGACGGAGTGGCATCTTGCTGTCTCTTTGTGCCGGGTGCCCTTCTGGTGAGAGCTGGACCTCGTTCTCACCTGCTGGCTCGGGATTTCACTGTCAACAGGGACATTGCCGTGTGCTGCTGCAGTACTTCGAGGGTAGTTTGAACGGGATCAGGGATCTGACTGCTTTCCTCACCAGGCCCCAAACTGGCCAGGGTGCAGTTGAGCTCACATTTTCCACCTTATTCTTTATTCCCAGTCATGAGAGACAAACGGCATCTAGGGTGAAAATAGCAAAGACCACAAGGCCGTGGCAATAAGCATCAAGTCAATTTCATTTGGTTCCACAAATGGCAATTCTGCCTTCCTGACGGATGTATCAACAGTGACAAATTGTTCTTGATTAAATTGTTATTATTCTTATGCATTTAGCTGGCTGTTTGCATAAGGCTAGAGGAGATATATGTATGTACAAGGAAATCTTCTCTCTTCATAATTGTACCAAAGGAATACATTGGTTTTTCTCCTAAATTTGTACTTCTTTGGGGCCCTCTTAACGCCTTCCCAATATATCCTATGCTCCAGAACTTTCCAACAATAAGAGCAGCCATTTAGGAACAAACAAAAAGACTTAGTCTTAATGGAAAATTAGATAACATGCTAAATACAGCTCCTGACTTTGGCAAAATTGTGATTTGGATCTGGAAATTTCTGTTTTCTAGGAAGAAATTTTAAATCAGGCCCCCACCTTCACTCTAAGGATAGAAAGGATTTTCATCCCCATGAACCAGCTACAAACCCCAGGCTGGGGAGTGAGAGGTTTGGAGGTTCATAGAAGGCACTTTGGAACCAGCTTACAAACACTAATGCTTTTCTTTTATAGGAAATAAGCACCATTCTGTTTCAGTGGGGAAAAACTGTGGGTCTCATCAGCGGTCACTTTTCATGGACTTTTTAGGTTTTGAGCATCTTAGAAGCCTTTTTATTCCCTCTGAAATTTCAGATGGACGCTGAAAGAGAATAAAGACTTCTCCCCTCCAACCGGCACAGGACTTGATAGGAACAGCCGCCAAACCAAATGAAAACAGAAGGCCGCACACCGTACACCTCATCAGCCAAAACAGACCCGCACGGCCCTCCGTACTTTCTTTCTTTCTTTTTTTTTTTTTTTTTTAATGTGTGTGTGTGCCTCCGCGCCCGCGATATTAAGCAGCTAACAACAATCTGAGAATTAAGTTACCACAATTAGGAATTAGAAGCAGGTGGCATAATAATGGTGCTTTTTTCATTTCATTTATTAGCAAAAAGGAGAGAGAGAGGAGCTTCATTTATTTTCATCAGCGCTTCAGTAAAAGCATAGCAATTTGCAACACAAAAATGATTTCAAGTACCTCAGCCTCGTGCAACCCTCGTTTTCTTTTTTGCTTTAAAAGCCTTTTAAAGTTCATTCTCCCACCAACCCGTTCCCCCCCCCCCCCCCCCCGCCCATTCTGAAGGATGTGTGTGTGGTGTGTGGTGTGTGTTCTTATGTGGAGTGGTGCGTGTTCGTGGGATCAGACTACTTCTCCTAAGCAGTTCTGGGGATGCAGCGTGGAACCCAGAGTTGGAGGGGCCTCTGGGTTAAGCGGCATCTCACGCTGTCCTTTTTCCTGCTTGTCAGTTAATTTCACCCGGGCTTGTCTCCGCCCTGCAGAGTCAATTCAGGTGCACCCTCTCCCTCAATCCATCCAAGTGCGCAACATCTCTCCGCCCAGCTATAGCCAGGCCAGCGCCCTTGGCGTCCCGCGCTCACCCCACTACCGGCGGGCACCCCGCACCTTGCAGGCCCCCTTGCTGTGCGCGTCCGAGGGCCGCTCCTCGCTTTGCCGGCGCGGCGCAGCGACCCTTGCGCGCCCTCTAGCGTCGACATCCGGGATCGCCACGGGCTGGCCCGGCAGGAGCCAAGGGCAGCATCAGGCGCTCGGGAGGATGCTGGGGGTGCCAGGGGTACCCAGGAGCACGCGAGAGTCCCCTATGAATCGGTCGCTGGGGATGCGCGATTCTGCCGCAAACTCTGGGGAGCCCCTTCCCTGTCTGGGGCCTCTCGCTCGCGTTGCCCCACATTTGATATTCCCTGGGTCCTGGGCGAGTAGGCCCCAGGCCCGACCGGCCGCCCACTTTGGTTTAATGCCGCCGCCTACGTTCGTCTGGACCCCGCGGCGATCTCAGTGCGCATGGGGCCAGATTTCCTCCAGCGAGCGCGGCAGGCTCAGCACGACCTGCTTCTCGGTGTCTGCCCTGCCCATGTCCGTCTCTCGGGGTTCTTCGGCCTCTGCATGCCCTGAGTCTCTTTTTTTCTCCCTATTTCATTTATTTGAGAGCAGCACATCCTCATCCATATCGTCCCAATTTCTGTCTTGCCATCTCTCCCGTCTGCCTCTTTTTTCCCCCTACAGCTTTCTCAGTTTCTTTCCTTGCGCCCTTTCCCTTTCCCTCCATTTCTGCTGTTTCTTCTCTATCAGTCATCCAACTTTACATTTCTGGCCCTTTCCCTCTTTCTGCCCACCCCCGCCCCCCGCCCGCTGCCCCCCATCCCGTGTATCTCCTTCCCCTGCCCCGGGAATTTCACAGATAAATCACCGGCCTCTAGTTTAATCATCTTTAATGCAAGCCGACTTCCTCCTCATCCCCTGCATTCCAATCAGTTGCGTTCCAAACCTTGGAAGATGAGCCGCTGGTCTTCTGGGGGTCACAGGCACGCACCTTCTGCAGCCCAGCCTGGCCTGGCTGTTTGTTTGTGGTTTGTTTTGTGTTTTTGCTACAAAAACACAGCGTATAGGAATTCTTTAGAGTCCACTATTTGCATCTGAGGAGTGGCATTTAGTGAGGATGGAAATGTGGTTGGAAGGTAGTTGGGGCGGGAGAGAGGGCAGAGAGATGACCCTCTGCAGACTCTCAACTTCGTGGGAAAAGGAGGGCTCCTGCCTGGAGATTTGACAGCCTCTGATCCAGGCACACCACTTTTAAAGCTGGGTCCGGTTTCATTCGTCGTGAAGCTTTTCAAAGGCTGTTGGGATTTGAGGAAAGGATCAAGCACCCAAATAATAAAAGGAATTCAGATCAAAACAATGGATTAGTACATTAGCCTATAAAGTGAGCAAAGATTAGTACAACCAAACTCCAGGCTGGTGAGAGAGGAGAGAAGGTGGAGTGCATGTAGAGCTTTGGGGAGTATAAACGGATACAACCCTTTTGGAAAGAAATTTGGCAATCCGTGTCAAGAACCTTTGAAATGCTCATACCTTTTGACCCTGTAATTCCACTTCTGGGAATCAAGCCCAGAGAAGTAATCTGAAATGAGGAAAGAGCTTAATGCCCAGAGATGGAAATCGAGCTGCCATTTATGAAACAAAAATTGGAAATAACTGAAACGTCCAGTAGAAGTGGACTGTTTAAGTAAGCTCTGGTCTACCCACCGCCTTAAATTGATGCTGGCATGGAGAATCATGTTTGTAAGAGCACAAAGACGAGACAAAATCAGGATTCAAAGCTGAGCCCATGGTGTGATCACAATGACACTCGACAAAGTGAAAGTCACACACAGAAAACACCATCACGTGTGTTTCTGCACAGGGGAACTAGGGGTGATATTTTCCCCTCCTTATTATTCTAGCCCTCTTTCGACGTCTCATTTTTTGGAAGTAGCATGAATTTTCCTTTAGAATCGAATAAAACAGCTGCTTTTCTTTTTCCTTTTTAAAAAATGGTTGTGAAAGTGACAAGGGCTTGGAGAAGAAAGGTTACTATGGATAAACAGAAGGAAACCAGGTCCCAGGATGAACTGGGGCTGTGAAACAGAAGTGATGGAGTGCTCAGATCCTAAGATGATGTGGGGATAAGAGACAATGCCTGGCTTCTGGAGGAGAATGGACTTGGGTTGGAATCCTGCATCCAGTCCCTGACCTGGGCAGTGCGGGGCTGCTCCTAAAGTTTCCTGCCACCTTGGCTGTTAAACATGGGTTGGTTCCTTCACCCTGCCCTGACCTCTGGGTCCGCAGCTTACATCTTCTGTGGCCCTCACTAGCTTCCTGTGTGCTGATGCCTCTGTGAGGAAGATGCAAAGAACACCGGATTTGGAGAGAAAGCTACCTCTGGTTGGCGTTTTAATTCAAAACCCTCTTTGGGATCTGCATGTGGGCATTCCCTCAGCTGTAGCAGTAGCTTTCTGGGCTCCATGTACCACAGACAGCAATGTAGCTGATTCCTAAAGCGTGCTGAGTGGTACGCTCTCCTGGAAATGGTCCAAACTACTGTACAAGCAAAGCCTCTGCTTGTAACCCAGGGCTGTAAATTTCATGACATTTAGCCAGGAAAACTTAGCCAGGAGTCTCATCACAGACAGGACACTTGTTACCCTGTTTATCTTTCTCTTCTTTTCTTTCTTTCTCTTTCCTTTCTGTCTTTCTTTCTCTCTCATTTCTTTCTTTCTCATCTTTCTTTCTGTCCTTCATTCAAGGCTGACCCTGGATAAAACTGGGAGGTTGAGAAAGTTTATTTTAGATGACCTTTCACTTCCCTTTTCAGAATTTTTCCTCTCTTACCAGAAATTCATTCTCTCTCTCCTCCTACCCGACAGCTCTGCCCAGTAGAACATTCTATGATGCTGGAAACGGTGTATAATCGGTGCTGTCTAATATGGTAGCCACTGGCCACCTGTGACTATTGAGCACTTAAAATGTGTCTAGTGCCCCTGAGCAACTGAATTTTTCATTTCACTTCATTTTAATTAATTTAAATTTAAATCAGATAGCCACATATGGCGGGTGACTGCAGTATCGGATGGCGCAGCCCTATAAAAACCTGTCCTCGGTTCTGCCTCTGGCCTCCCCCAAACTCAGATCCATCCTTTACGTCCAAACATCATCAGCTTTTCAGGCCTCTGTCTAGATGTCACCTCAGGGGTGTGTCAGAGCCAGCTCGGACCGGCCCGCGCCAGCTCGGACCAGCCCACACCAGCTCCCAAGACCACACATGTGCCTCTCTTCATAACTGTGCAGTGACTTCCCACTGGGAGCTTGACTCAGTTGTCATCAGAGTCTTTACCCCACGGAAATGGGCAGATCAAGTCCATTTTCTCCACAGAACTGGTTGTTAAATATTTACCATCACACCTTTGTGTAACAGCCACGACTTATACACCCCTGAGAGCAGGTATCTCCTGTTTAAACAATTAGGTGTTTATTTATTTTCAGCTGTGCTGGGTCTTCGTTGCTGCGTGGGCTTTCTTCTCTAGTTGTGGCAAGCAGGGGCTACTTTCCTGGCGTGGTGCAAGAGCTGCTCAGTATGGTGGCTTCTCTTGTGAAACACTGGCTCTAGGCCACGTAGGCTACAGTCGTTGTGGCGCACAGGCTTAGTTGGCCTGCGGCATGTGGAGCCTTCCTGGACCAGGGGTGGAGCCTTCCTGGACCAGGGGTGGAGCCTTCCTGGACCAGGGGTGGAGCCTTCCTGGACCAGGGGTGGAGCCTTCCTGGACCAGGGGTGGAGCCTTCCTGGACCAGGGGTGGAGCCTTCCTGGACCAGGGGTGGAGCCTTCCTGGACCAGGGGTGGAGCCTTCCTGGACCAGGGGTGGAGCCTTCCATGTCCCTTGCACTGGCAGATGGATCCTTAACCACGACCACCAGGGAAGCCGGTGTCTCCTTTTGCTCTCTGGGCACCTCCCTTGTCTTGCCCTCGTCCTGGCTCCACTGAGCTAATTTTCCACCCGCTCCTAGGGGTCAGATTGGGCCGGTCATCTGGGATCCAGTGGATTCCAGGGCTTACATCTCTCAGCGGGTTCTCATGCTGCTTGCAGTGTTTGCCTCCTCCGTTAGATTTCAGGTTCTTCGAGTGAAGGTAGTTCTTGTTTGGTTTGGTGCAGAATCTCCAGGGCCTAGCACATAGTAGGTGCTTGATAAGTACTTGTTGGATAAAGCTTTTTAAAGGCTTAGTGGAAAGAACTTGGAGCTGAGAGCCCGTATCTGGGGCAGCCCTGGGTTCGAGTTCTGCCCCGGTTTTCTTCTCAGTCATGTGACACTAAGTATGCTCCGCCCCAACCCATGTTGCATGTACATAACAGTCTCTTTCCTGTCCATTTCCTGGACATCTTGTAAGGGTCAAGTAAAATATCACAATGCTTTGAAAAGTCATACACGTAAACAAATTGCTTCCAGAAGTCCAGCGACATTTTGAATTTTCTTTGGTTCTTTGTCATCTTAGGTTGGAGCGTCAGAGAGGACCAGAGGGGGTCTATCATCTCCTACGAATTTAACTGAAATGGGACCAGCACAGCAGCCAGTGAGTGTGCAGGAGAGGGCGTGAGACTTTGCAGCTCACCAGCCACACACCTTGAAGGGGAGGTTGCAAGTTCTTTTCTTTCTCTCATCAGGGAAATGGAGATGGCTCCAGCCGAGGAGTCTTCTTTCTGTTTACGGAGTCGCGTGATGGTGGGGAAAGCTGAACTCCTGGGTGTGAAATTGTTCTCTTCTGACATGTAGGAAAGAGATTCTCTTCTGAGAGCCCACAGATATTTGTCAGTTATTTTTCTCTTGGAGAAATGTTTTTCTCAAATCTGCGATGCTAAAGACCGTTGTGGGCATTTCAGCTTCTGTGGCCTGTGAAAGTTGACTGCATCCCAGGGCTGCTCCAAAGGGGTTAATTGCATCTAAGCATTGGAAAGTGATTATCTAATTAAACTTTGAAATGGAATGGTAAAAACGCTGGGTGACAGACTGTCTGTGGGAGGGTCCCCTGAGGTGCTCTCCATTTATTGCTAATCATCTTTCTTGCCCAGGCGGAGCCAGTTTCCAGCAGAGCACATGCTCAGACCGTGCTCTCCTCAGCTCGGGAGTCACTCAGAGATTTCTCAGGCAGATTCTTCCCTCCGTGTTGCGTGCCCTGCCTGAACTCTGCAGTTGTGCCTGGCTATCTTGAAAGGCTATCATCCCTGATCTTCAGCTCCCCCTAATTCCTATTTAAAATCTGAAGGCTATGTCTATACTTAGAACCATGGAACCAAGGAGACTTGAAGGGTTGGGAGTTATGCTGGGTGTTTATGACTGTTGCCTAGAAAATTGGGGTTCGAGACCCAGGACGCCTGCCACAAAGTCTGCGCAAGTGTCATATCCCCCTCGTTGAAATCTGCCGGCATCTAGATTCTCTGGGCCAGGGCCCCTGCCAGGTACCCTGTGGATGCAGAATGAGTCTGGACCACGTGCTCCGGAGCAGCCTGTGGGCGAGAGGGGAACAAGCTGGAGGAGCCAACGTGGAGATCGTTCTTTGTCACTTGAAAAGCAATCTCGTTTGTTCTTCATTTGTCCTGGTGATGTGGTTCCCTACATCCCTGCCATTGTCTAGATGTAGAAAATGAGGCTCAGTCCCCTTAAACAACCTCCTTGAGTCCTTCAACACTGAACTTCTTAACCTCAAAACTCATGTCTTTTTTTAAAAGTTATATTATTAGTGTATAGTTAATTTACAATGTTGTGTTAGTTTCTGCTGTACAGCAAAGTGATTCAGTTACAGGTATATATACAGCTTTTCATATTCTTTTCCATCATGGCTTTCCATCATTCCATCACAGGATACTGAATCTCATTCCCTGTGTGATACAGTAGGACCTTGTTGTTCATCCATTTTCTTTCATTTTTATTTTTAATCGGAGGATAATTGCTTTACGATGTTATGTTGGTTTCTGTATATATATTGAATCTAGGAAAATGGTACTGATGAACCTATTTGCGGGGCAGGAACAGAGACACAGACATAGAGAACGAACTTGTAGACACAGCAGGGGAAGGGAAGGGTGGGACAAATGGAGAGAGTAGCCTTGAATTATACACATTACCATGCTTATCCCTTTTATATATAATAGTTTGCAGCCACTAATCCCAAACTCCCACGCTATCCCTCCCCTCCCCCCTCCCCCTTGACAATCACAAGTCTGTCCTTTACAAGTCTGTGAGTCTGTTTCTGTGTGGTTGGTAAGGAACTTGTGTCTTTTTATCTGCTGGGCTGGATGCCACGGAGACCTTGACAAGGAAAGATTCCTGCCCTCTGGGAATAAGAAGGAAAATGTCACAGCAGAGATGACGTTTGACTTTGATGTTCACTGATGGAGCTCGGCCAGTAAGAGAAAAGACACAGAGAAAGGCAAGTGGGCGTAGAGTTTGGGGACCAAAACGTTGGCATAAGTGATGTGAAGCCTTGTACCTTGCTTTTATGGTTTTATTTTTGAACGATGCCTTTATGTGGTGGTAAACATTTTGAAGCCCCCGTCATGTGCCAGACCCTGGGGTGTTAGAGATGACCCAAGCAGATGAGGTGGTCCTTCTTATGTTCTAGTCGAACAGTGGCAGGGTTTTGAAGAAGACGGGCCATGCTCAGATCTGAGTTTTAGGACAGTCCTTGTGGTGATGGTTCGGAGGAGGGGACGGGGTTAGAAGGTCCTTGAGGAGACTCCTGTGAAAGGGTAGAAAGTGACGAGGAGGGGCTGGCTTGGGGCCTCAGCAGCAGGGATCAGGAGGAGTGGACAGACTTGACAGCAGCTTAACCTGAAATTCCAGAATGATCTCTGTGTGCGCCTTTGTCTGAATTAAGGCATTGCAGTCACTTAAATTCCTCTTTAGAATTGCCGTTGCTAAACAACACTTCAATATTTTGCCCTCAGCAAAGGTTACCCAGTGATATCAGGAGAGTCACCCAAGGAACACCACTGCATTTTTTTTCTTTTTTGTAAAATGACTATTGGGGACATAATTCATTACGCTGCTCAATGCCACTTATGCAAATGTCCCTATGACAAATGCATTCTAGGGCGCTGGGCCAAGAAAAATTGGTTCTCCTGACATGCAGGCTGGATCGTACCTCTAGACAATAAGAACCCCATGGCCTGCCATCGTTCCCGCCAGGATCCAGGTGTCGGGAAACCCAAAGCTAAGTTTAGGCTTCGTTTTTGTAGCATTGTTGTTTAGTTGCTAAGTCGTGTCTGGCTCTTTGTGACCCCATGGACAGTAGCCCACCAGGCTTCTCTGTCAATGAGATTTCCCAGGCAAGAATACTGGAGTGGGTTGCCATTTCCATCTCCAGGGGATCTTCCTGACCCAGGGCTTGAACCCATGTCTCCTGCATTGCAGGTGGATTCTTTATTACTGCGCCCCCTGGGGAGACCTTTGGTAGCATTACCTGAACAATTACACCTCCCTGCTTGATCTGACTGTATTCTAGTTTTATGGGAAGCTCCCTTTTTAGATATGGAGTAGAGCGAAAGCTCAGGGATTGTCAGTCCATGAAGGGCTTACAGTAGCTTCCGGCAGCATTGAGCCTGCATATGGCTCCTGAACATCGTGTCCCAAACTCTGTTCCCTGGTGCACAGAGGTTCCGTGAGATGTTCCAGAGCTGGGGAACAGTCCCAGCTGGGTGCTTCTTTTCATCTTTAGTGCATTTTAAAGTAGATATTAGAAAAATATCTGCTTAAGAGTTTTGGTAAAGCTGTTCTAACATTCAAACAAGAGTGGTTGCATGGTGGCGTTGAGTCCCTGGACGTAAAGTGACCTGGGAAATGACTCCATCTCTTTGCGACTCAGTTTCTTCATCTGTAAAATGGCACTAATTGTAGTATCTGCCTCAGAGGCTTAGGACAGTGCCTGGCACACAGGGAGCCTTTGACTAGTGGCAGTTTTTGTTTCTGAGTGATCGTCCCCTTCTGGGAAAAGCTCTCCTGCCCCTGACGACAGGGGCGAATCACGTGACAGATCGGCTGATGCAGGAAGCATGATGTTTAGCAGCAGGTTGTACATGTTGCCTTCCTGCTGCCAAGCTGTGTGTTTTCTATTTAAAAATTGCCGGTCTTTGTTGTGCATTCTATCTCACAATTTTAACATTTATTGGTGCAATTATTCAATGTTTAGTTTATATTAAGCATATGGATCAAATTTTGATCATTTCTTTTCACAATTAATTCAACTGTGAGACCATTTTTTTGCTGTCGACTTTCATTTAAATGGTATCTCGTGAGCCTCCTATGGGCACCCTGACAAAACAGTATGATTTAAACAATATTCCATGGTCAAACAAGTTGGGGAATACTGCCTGAGGTTATATCTTAGTTGAGTATGCCCCCTTTGGGCAAGATTATTACGTGGAAATGCAGATGAAGCACCAGCCAACTTGCTCCTTCAAAACATCACCACTCGTTAGAATGAAAATTTGATTTATTTAAGCCGTGAGTGTTTTTAACTTGGGTAATAGTTCTACTCATCAGCACCAGCTTGAAACCAGTGTCTGTGTGTTTATCATTAGTTCATTCATTCAATAGTAATGTGCTGAGTCTTTCCTATGGTCCAGGTACCATGCTAAACATTGGCAACAGTGTGTTCTAGCTTCCATGTTCTTGATCTGTGTTATTCAATATGGTAGCCACAAGCCACATGTGGCTACTGAGCACTTGAAAGGTGGCTGGTCTGAGGTGAGATGGGGGCACAAGTTAAATTCACACCGAACTTTAAAGACAATATGAAAAGGAAAGCAAAGAACTTCCCTGGGGATCCGGTGATTGGGACTCCATGCTTTCACTGCTAAGGATGCAGGTTCAATCCCTGGTCCAGGAACTAAGATCCCGCAGGCCACTTGGCCCAAAAACAAACAAATGGAAAGGGAAGAAAACTGTTTATTCTTTATTTCTAATACATTGTAGACAGATGTTTTACCGTCTGAGGCACCAGGGAAGCCCTATATAATGCATTATATATAATGATATATTGCATATATTATATAATGCATTGTATATAATTATATATATATGTATAAAATGCATTAGAAATAAAGAATAAAGAGTTAAAATTAATGTCGGTTGCATATTGAAATAATTGGGTTTTGGATATGTTGGGTAAAATACAATTTATTATTAGAGTGACTTCCACCTTCTGCTTTTCCCCACTTTTGTTTCTGTGCAGCCACTGGAGACTTTTAGATTACATATAGAGCTCATATTCTATTTTTGTTGGACAACAGGGGTCTAGATGGTTCACAGACATATAGTTGGTTAATTATGACACAACACATGGAGCGCTATAGTTTTCTAGATCCCCCTCTCACTGGAGCCTGACTTGGAGAATAGACTTCAAATGCAGGATGTAGGGGTCAGCAAAGGCTCTGAAGTTGGAATCAGTAGTCTGGAGTTGGGATCCAGGGAACTGAGAGAGAACACAAATATATTGGGGTCAAATGGTGGTTTGAGGGTGTATCCATCAGCTTTTGCTGTGTAACAAACAATCACAGAGACATACAACAATGTGCAAAGCATACATTTGTATCTCAGTCATATCTCTGCAGATTGGCTGGTGTGGCTGATCTAAGCTGGACTTGGATTCTCCCTGAGGATAGTGCTTAGGCCTGCTCCAAGGGCATTATGCCAGGACCCAGGACAAAGCGGCAGCAGCTCATGTAGCTATTGAGCACTTGAAATGTGGCTAGTCTGAGGTGAGATGGCAACACAAGTTAAATTCACACTGAACTTTAAAGACGATATGAAAGGGAAACCAAAGAACTTCCCTGGTGGTCTAGTGATTAGAACTCTATGCTTTCACTGCTAAGGATGTAGGATCAGTCCCTGGTCTGGGAACTAAAATCTGGGAAAAGTTCTCACGTGATGATACAGTACAAGAGGCAAATCCCACTTGTAAAATAATTTGTAACCCTTAGCTCAGTCACATCTAATAACATCCCCTTAGCCAAAGCAAGTCATGTGGCTGGAACCAGAATCCAGCAGCAGGGAAGTATACCCTGCCCGTGTGTACCAGGAGGCCAAGCAGAGTCCCAGTGGCCAAACCCTACATCTACTGGACAGAGAAACTGTTCCCGTGGAGGTGGGGAGGAGGAAGGAGTGGATTTTGTTGAATAATAATCTGATCTATTAATGGGGTGGGGGGCATGATTAGAAAAAAGGCAAAGTTATGAATGCCTATTATGAAGGAAGCAGAGAACTCACGGTCCATGGGTAGGGTGACCACATAGTTGCCATCCACACTGAATACTTCTGAGAGTGAAAGGCACATATGCATAATTAAACTGGAACCATAGGATAAACCTCAATTGACTCGGGAAAACCAGGACATATATGGTCACCCTAGCTACAAACCAAACTTCCACCACTGATGTGTTTTGTTTTACTTTTACGGCATTTCATTTACACTCTCTTTTCTTTTTAAAATTGGCTTGAGTGTTCTTCAAAGAGGCAAATGTTCTCATGCTCAGCGCAAGCCCAGGCACTCTCTTTGGTCTCACATGTAATCAGATCACCTCTCAGGCATCGGAGATGTGGCTCCTGGAAATGGAGCTTGCTTATGGCAGTCAGATCCTGCACGGATGATGTGTTAGAGTCCTAGGGCTGCTGTTTCAATGACAGCCCATTTGGTGGCTTAACAGAACACAAATGTATTCTCTCCCAGTTCTGGAGGCCAGAAGTTTGAAATCAAGGTGTCAGCATGTTTGGTTCTTTTTGGAAGCTGTGCGTGAGACTCTGATCCAGGCTTCTCTCCTGGCGACCAGTGGCTGCCCCCAGTCCTTGGTGTCCCTTGGCTTGTGGTTGTATCATTGCTGTCTCTGCCTCCATCTTCCCGTGGCTTTCTCCCCAAGTCTCCCTGTGTCTGTGTGTCAAATCCCCCTCTCCTTTCTCTTTTAAGGACCCGAGTCCTAAATCCAGGATGATCTCATCTGAGATTGACTTAATGACCTCTACAAAGACTTTATTTCCAAATACAAAAGAGCCTAGGGGATGGGACTCGGGCATATCTTTTCTGGACGACACATTTCAACCGAGGCCAGGTGGGTTTCCAGGTGGGCAGTGGAGAGCAGAGTGAGTGTGGGTGGGTGCAAGGTATGTGATGGCGGCGCTAGCAGAGCTGCCTGTCTCTCCCGGGAGTGGGGACTGGGGGAGCGCTCTGCAGGGGAGAAGGCTTCGGGGTGGCTCTCGAGGCTAAATGGAGTTGGGATGGGGGGAGAAGGCAGGGCAGCAGGTGGAGGTCTGGCCAGGGAGGGGCTCACGTGGCTCAGAGGAGGTGGTCTTTCGCACCCCTATTCCTGCTTCTCTGGGATCAGTCAGGTAAGCTGGGCCAGTAATGCTGAGTCCCCAGGGACCCACCAGGGCTGGCACCCTTCCTAAGCAGGTGTTAAATCAGCAGAGAAGGATGGGAATCCCAGCCCGAAGCCCTTCGATGGGGTCCGGCGTCCTCGGAAGGGAGGGCAGAGCTGTTGCTGTAGGACTGAGAGCAAAGGTTAGGGGCTCGGTCTGGATCCGAGGTGGGATGGAATCGTGAGACCCCGGGGCGGAGTATGGAACCAGGGCCATAGGTGGTCTCTGCTTGCTGCTCCTGAGGGCAGGTGAGGCGAGAGGGTGTGAGGTGTCCTAACAGCACGGGACTGAAGCCCGAGAACCATTTCCGGGGCAGTGGGTGTCATTCATTCATTTGCTCATTGATTTATTCATTCTGCAGGCCTTTCCTCAATACCCCTGCCCAGCTGGCCCTGACCCGGGGGAGAGCCTGGGACACACATGGGCTCTAGAGGCCTTGGAGATGCTTCCGTCCCGGCCCGGAGGCTCTGTGTCAAAGCAGAGTGTGCCTGCTGCTCTGACGGGTAGGAGATGGTGTAGCAGAGGGTCGAGAGGATATCTCGCCAGAACCCTGAGGCAGGGGTTCTGATCCGGGGAAGCTCTGAAGGGACCCCCTCCCACTGCCCCAGGACAACCCCAGGGTGCCCCCAGCCCCAGGACTCTGCTTTTCTCAGTTTCCAGGGAAAGGCTCCTTTGCCCCCCTGTTTGGGGAAGGACCATGTCCTGATCTGGGCCTTGGTGCTATGCTCAGGGGCCAGCAGGCTCTCAGCAGATGTTAAATGCAATGAGACCCACTTACTTTGGCAGCCCCTGCTCTGGCGCCCACTGACAACTCAAGGAGACACACATCTGAGTGCACGTGTGCGCACACACACACACACACACACACACACAGCCTGTGGGGTCTGGCAGATGCGATTAGCCTCTGGGTCCCTCAGAATTAGATGCAGGTGGCTAATTGTCCATGCCAGGAGGCAACTGTGGGCACAATTACTCATGTCTCTGTCCCCACTTGGGGCTAATAATGGGTGAGGGGAGGGGAGGAAGCCGGATGGACTAGTCTCTCCTTTCAGCCTGGGCTGTGACCAACAGCTTTGGGGACAGTGTTCATCCTTTGGGCCTGGGGAGGGCTGCGGGGCAGGCGAAGGGGAGGCTTCCAGCTCTTGGGAGGATCAGGGGCCCCCTTGGGTCCTTACCCCCATCCCTGATCCGCCGGCACAACAGAGTCCGTGCGACCCAATCTATTAATGGTGCCTTCAATCCCTTGCTTTGTGTAGCTGGTTAGAGTTTTCAAAAACCATTTGCACATACTATTGCGTCCAGCAGCCATGAGACTGGGGGGGGTGGTGTGTGGTCCTTACAGCCCATTTTACAGATGAGAAAATGGAGGTTCGCTGGACAGTTGGCAGAGCCTCTGTTAGAACCCAGTCCTGGGATGCCAAGCCCAAGGGTTGCCTTTTACTTCCCCAAGCTGTCTTCTGTCCCTCCTTGTCTTCCTTTCCTAGGGAAGGGTCGGGGGAGCAGAGGGGTGACTCCCCAGGCACCAGTCAGCAGCGTAAAGCAGAGTAGGGCGGAGACATTCTCAGTGTGAAAGTTGCCTCAGTAAATTCAATATTATTTTACTTTTGGCTGTGCTGGGTGTTTGTAGCTTTACACAGGTTGTCTCTTGCTATGGCACGTGGGCGCTCCTCCCTAGTTGCAGTGAGCGGGCTTCTCATTGCGGTGGCTTCTCTTCTTGCAGAGCAAGGGCTTTAGATTTCTCAGTCTCCAGTAGTTGCCCCGCAGCACGTGGGATCTGAGTTCCAAGACCAGGAATCGAACCCATGTCCCCTACATTGGCAGGTGGATCCTTAACCACTGGACCACCAGGAAAGTCCCACCTCGGTACATTTTAAACAGCACTTGTTTAAACATTGAAGGTCCTCCCTGTTCAAGACCTGTTCAAGGAACCACGAGGAGATGGAAATGGAAGAAGTGGTCTCTGCTTGTAAGGTGTCTGCAGTCCAGTAGAGAGAGCAAGATGCCTACGTGGCATCCATTCTACCAGCCTGGGCTCCAAACACTTCCCTAATCAGTCCCCTAACTTGCGGGGCGACTTTGGTAGCTTCTCATGACCTCTCTGGGCCTCAGTTTCCAGAGCTGCTTAAGCAGGGGACTAAGCCTCAGTGGTATCTCAGGCTGCATCCGGTTTCTCTGGATGATTTCCAACGATGCAGTTTAACCCACCCAGAGGAGGCGATTACTTCTGACTGGGGAGGAGGAACTGGAGGTGTGTAGGAGTTGGAGGAGGGGCACAGCCAGAAGCGTGTTTGATTTGGCAGGACTAGGCCTGAATCCTAATCCAGGTTCTGCTTAAACCTGCTTTGGGGATTGCGGGTGTGGGGCTCGTCATCTCAGGGCATATCACTCTAACCTTTCATGGTAGCTGGTCTCTAAGATGCCTTCAGATGAATCCCGCCCTTTTATTGTTGTTCAGTTGCTAAGTCATGTCCAGCTGTTTGGGACCCCATGAACTGCAGCGTGCCAGGCTTTCCTGTCCTTCACTATCTCCCAGAGTTTGCTCAAACCCCTGTGCATCGAGTCAGTGATGCCATCCAGCCATCTTATCCTCTGCCACTCCCTTCTTCTCCTTCCCTCAATCCCAGTATCAGGGTCTTTTCCAATGAGTCAGCTCTTCGCATCAGGTGGCCAAAGTATTGTAGCTTCAACTTCAGCATCAGTCCTTGCAATGAATAGAGTTGATTTCCTTTAGGACTGACTGGTTGAATCTCCTTGCTGTCCTTGGGACTCTCAAGAGTCTCCTCCAGCAACGCAGTTTGAAAGCATCAACATACATAAAGAAAGGGTACTTTGATATTTTAATTATATTTTACAATATTTTTTAAAAAGATGAAACCATGGAAGTGAGAATATCAGTGCTGTTTCCACAACAAAAGCAACTCAGCTTCTCTTGAGCTTCTAATTCTGAGAAGTCTGGTGTGCAGTCAGAATGGCCATCATTAAAAAGTCTGCAAATAACAAATGCTGGAGCAGGTGTAGAGAAAAGGGAATCCTTCTACACTGTTGGTGGGAATGTAAGCTGGTGCGGCCACTGTGGAAAACAGTACGGAGTTTCCTCAAAACACTAAAAATAGAGTTGCCATATGTCAGCGATCCATCCCTGGGCATGAATCTGAACAAAACTACAATTCAAAAGGAGACATGCACCCCAGGGTTCATAGCAGCACCATTCACGATAGTCAAGACACGGGAGCAGCCGAAATGTCCATCAACAAGAGGAACAGATAAAGATGTGGTACCTGTACACAGTGGAGTATTCAGTTCAGTTCAGTTCAGTCACTCAGTCGTGTCCAACTCTTTGTGACCCCATGAATCGCAGCACGCCAGGCCTCCCTGTCCATCAGCAACTCCTGGAGTTCATTCAGACTCACGTCCATTGAGTCAGTGATGCCATCCAGCCATCTCGTCCTCTGTCATCCCCTTCTCCTCCTGCCCCCAACCCCTCCCAGCATCAAAATCTTTTCCAATGAGTCAACTCTTCACATGAGGAGGTTAAAGTACTGGAGTTTCAGCTTTAGCATCCCTCCTTCCAAAGAACACCCAGGGCTGATCTCCTTTAGAATGGACTGGTTGGATGTCCTTGCAGTCCAAGGGACTCTCAAGAGTCTTCTCCAACACCACAGTTCAAAAGCATCAATTCTTCGGTGCTCAGCCTTCTTCACAGTCCAACTTTCACATCCATATATGACCACAGGAAAAACCATAGCCTTGACTAGACGGACCTTAGTTGGCAAAGTAATGTCTCTGCTTTTGAATATGCTATCTAGGTTGGTCATAACTTTCCTTCCAAGGAGTAAGCGTCTTTTAATTTCATGGCTGCATTCATCATTTGCAGTGATTTTGCAAAATAAAGTCTGACACTGTTTCCACTGTTTCCCCATCTATTTCCCATGGAGTGATGGGACCGGATGCCATGATCTTCATTTTCTGAATGTTGAGCTTTAAGCCAACTGTTTCACTCTCCTCTTTCACTTTCATCAAGAGGCTTTTTAGTTCCTCTTCACCGTACACAATGGAGTATTACTCAACCATAAAAAAGAATGAGATAATGCTGCTTGCAACAACATGGATGGGCCTGGAGGTGATCACACTAAGTGAGGTAAGTCGGACAAAGACAAACGCCATAGGATGTCACTTATATGAGGAAGCTAAAATATGACACGAATGAACGTATCTACAAAACAGAAACAGACTCACAGACACAGAGAACACACTTGCGGTTGCCGAGGGGAAGGAGGGCTGGGGGAGGGCTGGAGAGGGAGTTTGGGGTTAGCAGATGCAAGCTATTTTATACATAGAATGGATAAACAACAGTTTCTGCTGTATAGCACAGGAAACCAGATTCAATATCTGATGATAAGCCATCATGGAAAAGGATGTAAAAAAGAATGTGTATATCTATACATATATACACACACACATATCTGTATCATCATATATATTATATGTATATACATATAATCATATAATAATATATGTGTGTGTGTATATATATATACACATATAACTGAATCACCTTGGTGTACAGTGGAAATTAGCACAACAATGTAAATCAACTATACTTCAATAAATAAATATAAATATATAATACTTTAAAAGGCTGGTGTGCATTAAAGTGGTATGCATTCATGAAGCCACATGGTGGGGTATTCATTCATTCATTCATTCATTCACCTGCTTATCTACCCACTGTTCTGTTAACTCAGTCAGCTATCCATCTGGTCACACCCACACCAGCCTCAGTCGGAGGAAACCGCCAATGCACAGTAGAAGCCTAGAGAGAAATTCTCGGAGCAGGGAAACAGTTAAAATAAATCAAAATAAAATCGGAGCTGGCTCTGGTGCTTATTCTTGATGACACACAGGAAACTATCAACCAGCCATGCTACGTAATTGACCACTGAGGATTTTTTCGCTCTCAGTCAGTTTGAGATGTACTGAATCCAATATCATATCAGTGATTTGATTTGTTAATAATCAAATTGCAAATACCTTTTCATTTGGCTTCAAAAGGCAAACAGCCATTCGGAATAATTTTTATGGGTCTTGGAATGCAATATAAACTTAAAATATTGTGTTTGCAAGTCCTATTGGCATGACCGTATTATAATTTATATTGGCCTATTTTGATGTACAGTGGCATAATGAAACTTTAAAAAATATATTCTGCAGAGCTGCATCTAAAGCCAAGCCGGCAGCACAGATTAATGTAAGAACATCATGGGGATTCTTTGCATATTTTCTTAAGGAGATTTCTAGAGAATAACTATTCTACTCACCCAAACTTTAACTTCAGTGGGGACTGCAAAGGTTTTCAGAGTGTCACCTTTCGCTGCCCACTGGCTCTCCCCGTCCTGCCCCACTCTTCTCCCTCCCGTGCACCCTCACCCCTCCCTACTATTTGCATTTTTCTGAGTGTACTGTGTGTGTACCTTTCTGTAATCAGCGTTCTGTTCCTGCTACCTGTAATGTGCTTCCTCTCTTCTTTGCTTAGGGAAAATCTCTTAGACATTCTGGCTAAAATACCATCCCTGCTGGGAACTTCCTCGGACACCCCCAGAAGTTATTATTTCCATCCTCCCACAGTAATTTAAAGAGGCGTCTATGATAGCACTTGTCACAGTGTATTATTGTTATTTGTTTACACAACTGTGACATGTTCAATACACAAGGTCCAGTGTCTACCACCATGCCTCATCCATAATACATGCTCAGGAAGTGTTTGGGGACTATGGCTGTGGGTGGATGGACGGATAGATGGATGAGGTGGGTAGATGTATGTATGTACGTATGTATGTATGTATGTATGGGTGGATGGATAAATGAGGTTGGAGGGTGTATAAATGGATGGATGGGTGGGGTGGGTAGATGGATGGATGGGTGCATGGATGAGGTGGGTGGGTGGGTGGATGGATGGATAGGTGTATGTATGGATGGATGGATGGATGAAGTGAGTGCATGGATGAGGTGGGTAGATGAATGGATGGATGGATAGATATATGGATGGATGGATGGATGGATGGATGGATGAGGTGGGTAGGTAGATGATGGGTAGATAGATATATGGATGGATAGGTGGATGAGGTGGGTGGATGGATGGCTGGGTGGGGAGTGTAGATGGGTGGATGGATGAATGGATGGGTGAGTGGATGGATGGATAAGCTGGGTAGCGGATGGATGGATTGAAGGGGCGTATCCTCCTAGAGGATAATGCTATATTTGGCATTCACAGCCTTCAAGCACAGGTTGTAGAGGCTTCAAGATATAGATAGGTTGTTGGACAAATGAATCTATTAGATTTCTTCCAATCAGAGAGCCCCTTACTTCATATATTCTTGTACAGAATATATATAATGCATCAGCACAGAAACGCAATGGAGACTTAGTTTACTTTTAGTGCTCTGGGAAAGAAATCATTCTTTCTTTTGTAATAGATAGATGTGCGAGGCCCCCAATTATAGCTGAATGAGACAGAAAGGAAGGAAAGTATTTACTGAACGAACTACGCTAGTGGTAAAGAACCCACCTGCCAATGAAGGAGGCGTAAGAGACGTAGGTTTGAGCCTTAGGTCAGGAAGATCCCCTGGAGAAGAGAATGGTGACTAAATAACCATCGTCCCACATCAACTTCACCCCCAATTAATTCATAACAATTTAAGCTGCCAGATGCCTGAAGATTTGAGATCTACTCTTGATGGCTCCTAGGTTCTGTACCTTGCTTGGAGAGGTTTTGCCCATTCAGCACTCTAAAACACGTTCTCTGATGTTTTACTCCTATGCTTTTACAGTTTAGAATTTCACTCAGTTTTCTGACTTATCTTAAATTGATTATTGCATATGGTTTGATGTTGGGTACTAAAATTATTTCTAAATGGAGAGTCAGTTATTCCAAAGTCATTTACTGAATGTTCCATGCTTTCCATTGATTTATAATGCCACCTTTACCACAAGCCAAATTGTCATTTATACAATGGTTCTTTTTTTTGCACTACACATCTTATTTCATTAATACATGTGTCTGTTTTTGTGTTGATACTATATTGCTTCAGCTACTATAATATTTTAGGATGTTTGATATTTTTGTTTTCTTAGACTCCCTTTTGTATTTTCTTTTACAAATGCATTTGAAATCAGCTTACTAAGTTCTATAAAATTTTTATTGAAATACATAACATTTAAAGGTTAACTTAGGGAGTATTAACATCTTTATAGCAGAGTTCACCATCTAAAAGCAGTATGCTATTGATTTCTTAGGGTTTTTTTTTCCCAAAGAGGATATGCAGATTGCTTGTAAAGTTTATTTCTACATATCTGTTGGTTTGTTTGTCAATATTTGGATTTTGACAAATAAAAATTTTCTTATGTATTTTTAATTGGTCACTGTTATGTAGAAAAAACCTATTCTCTCTATATCTATCTTCTAGCCCTTTTTAAAACCTCTTATCATTTCTAGTCCTTTTTAGTAGGAAAGCAGATAATAATGCCTGCACATAATGGAAATTTTAATCTTCCTTTCTAATAGTATTATTTTATTCTCACCTAATTGCTTTGGCTGGGACATCCAGGAAAGTGTTGAATAATAAAGAACAGCTATCCTTTTCTTGTTCCTGATTTTAATGAGAATGCTTCTCTGATACATCACTGGAAATTATATTCGTGGTGATTTCTGGTAAGTGCCACATGAATATGCTAGCCAGAGCATGGCCTATCACGGTGAACTCCCCATAAGAGAGGAATTAGCATTGTCTTATTTAAGCCACGGTATTTTGGAGTCTTTTTGTTTTACCGTTTACCTATGAACTAATTAGTACATATCTGGGATTCCACTCTACTGGATCAAGCATCATTTTTTCCTTAATCAACTAATGATAGGTTTTAAAAATAATTTTTATTGGAGTATAGTTGATTTACGTTGTTGTACTAGTTTCTGTTGTGCAGAATATCCAATCCTTTTTAGATTCTCTCCCCTCACAGGCCATTACAGAGTACTGACTAGAATTCCCTGGGCTATCTATTTTATATAGTCCCTGATAGCTGTCTATAGGTCCTTATTACCTATCTATTTTATATAGGCTGCTGCTAAGTCGCTTCAGTTGTGTCCGACTCTGTGCAACCCCATAGACGGCAGCCCACCAGGCTCCCACCCTGTCCCTGGGATTCTCCAGGCAAGAACACTGGAGTGGGTTGCCATTTCCTTCTCCAATGCAGGAAAGTGAAAAGTGAAAGTGAAGTCGCTCAGTCGTGTCTGACTCTTAGTGACCCCATGGACTACAGCCTACCAAGCTCCTCCATCCATGGGATTTTCCAGGCAAGAATACTGGAGTGGGTTGCCACTGCCTTCTCCATCTTATATATCAGTTCAGTTCAGTTCAGTCACTCAGTCGTGTCCGACTCCTTGAGACCCCATGAATCACCGCACGCCAGGCCTCCCTGTCCATCACCAACTCCTGGAGTTCACTCAGACTCATGTCCATCGAGTCCGTGATGCCATCCAGTCATCTCATCCTCTGTCGTCCCCTTCTCCTCCTGCCCTCAATCCCTCCCAGCATCAGAGTCTTTTCCAATGAGTCAACTCTTCGCATGAGGTGGCCAAAGTACTGGAATTTCAGCTTTAGCATCATTCCTTCCAAAGAACACCCAGGGCTGATCTCCTTTAGAATGGACTGGTTGGATCTCCTTGCAGTCCAAGAGACTCTCAAGAGTCTTCTCCAGCACCACAGTTCAAAAGCATCAATTCTTCAGTGCTCAGCTTTCTTCACAGTCCAACTCTCACATCCATATGTGACCACTGGAAAAACCATAGCCTTGACTAAACGGACCTTAGTTGGCAAAGTAATGTCTCTGCTTTTGAATATGCTGTCTAGGTTGGTCATAACTTTCCTTCCAAGGAGTAAGCGTCTTTTAATTTCATGGCTGCAATCACCATCTGCAGTGATTTTGGAGCCCCCCAAAATAAAGTCTGACACTGTTTCCACTGTTTCCCCATCTATTTCCCATCAAGTGATGGGACCAGATGCCATGATCTTTGTTTTCTGAATGTTGAGCTTTAAGCCAACTTTCTCACTCTCCTCTTTCACTTTCATCAAGAGGCTTTTCAGTTCCTCTTCACTTTCTGCCATAAGGGTGGTGTCATCTGCATATCTGAGGTTATTTTATATTATATTATTTATATTTATATTATGAGGCTATTACTATTTTACATATAGTAGTGTGTATATGTCAGTCCCAATCTCCCAGTTTATCCTCCCCTCCACTTTCCCCCTTGGTGACCATAAGTTTGTTTTCTACATCTATGACTCCATCTCTGTGTTGAAAAGGTTCATTGGTACCATTTTTCGATAATGTTTTCTTTAGGATTTGCTGCTAAAGTTATGAACAATGTTGGCCTACAGGGTTTTCTTAATGTGTGCACTACTCTTGCTTTTAGTATCAGGGCCTTGCCAACCTGAAAGGATAAACTAGGAAAATTTCTGTCCTCTTCCATGCTCTATTATAGTTAATATATCTGTGAAACTCTTTTTTGGTGATTTAGAAGAATTTGTTCTTCAAACCCTTTGGCATAGTGATTTTTTAGAAATAAAAAGTCTCTGCCACCTTCAGCCAGGGTGGCAGAGACTGCTAATTGTCCACAATATCTATTCTTTCCTTTTTTTAAGCTAAACTTAAAAAATACTTGGTTTGTAGCTAGGTATAGGTGCCTGGAATGAGACAACTTTCCCTTGTTTCTCTTGTGGCTGGATGTGCCCAAGTTTCAAAGTTCAGGTGGTGAAAGATTTCAGAATTCAGGTTATAAACACACTTGTGTGCAACTTCTGGCACATGCCTTTAAAGGTGAGAGTGTTCCCTTCCTTTCCCTCAATGTGCTGCCAATAAAGTGGACCCAAGGAGGAAGCAGCTGACAGTGAAGCTGAGATGGAGATCAATAAAGCAGAGGGAACCTGAGTTCTTAGTGCCACGCCAGCTCTGGACGGTTGGTGGAAAGTTGATTTTCTTTTAAGCCACTTATTTTGGGTTCTTGCTATAACTACTCACCCCACATCTAATTAGTGTAAGTCACTTAGTCGTGTCTGACTCTTCCCAACCCCATGGACTGTAACCCACCAGGCCCCTCTGTCCATGGAATTCTCCAGGAAATAATGCTGGAGTGGGTAGCCATTCCCTTCTCCAGGGGATCTTCCTGATCCAGGACTTGAACCCAAGTCTCCTGCATTGCAGGTGGATTCTTTACCATCTGAGCCACCAGGCGCCAGGGAAGTCATCTAATTGGTAAAAACCACCTTTTCAACGACTTCTATTTTTTTAAAGTCTCCTTTCCCTAGTTGTACTGCTTTCTCGCTTTCATTGTATATTTGTTTTCTCTTTGTCTCTTATCAGTGTCGTTCGGCCTCTTCTGTAAACACACCAGGTGTGGTGTTCATGCAGGGTATTTGCGCCTGCTGTTCCCACTGCCTGGACTGCTCTTTCCCAGATATCTGCCTGGAAAACTCTTTCCCCACCCTCCCTCCCTTTCTTTTTTCTTTTCCCTGGGTCTATTATACATGACAGCATATAATATGACTCCAGGTTGCTATTAAAATGGTCACAGCTGGGGAAGGGAGGCCCCAGGAGGCACACTCAGGAGTTGCATTCAGTGACAGAAGACAACCTCCTCCAGACCCAGAGCAGGTCAGCCTTGACTAACCAGGAATGGAGGGACAGCGGAAAATGCTGCTTAATTTGGGCACCTACGTTCCTGGGTGTATGGGAGCTACTGGGGCCACCATGACAAAACACCACATGCTGGGTGGCTTTAACAACAGAAATGCGTTTTCCCCGCCATTTCTGTAGGTCAGAAGCCTGAAGGCATGGCATGGGCCCCGGGGGAGCTTTGCAGGGGCCCTGGCCTACTGAGAAGGGTTTGAGTTTCAGGGTGGGCAGTCAGCAAAGATATTTGAGGTCTGATGACTTCAGAGCCACGCTGCTGACCCCCTGGGCCTCTGTCCTAGCTCCCCAGGGCTTGCTTTTGAGCTGTTTCATGCCGTCTTCAGTTGCTCAAACACACCCACCATATGCCTTTTCATGAGGGATGTGTGTGTATGTGTGTGTGTTAGTCGCTCAGTCGTGTCCAACTCTTTGCGACCCCAGACTGTAGCCCGCCAGGCTCCTCTCTCCATGGAATTTCCCAGGCAAGAATACTACAGTGGGTTGCCATTTCCTCCCCCAGAGGATCTTCCCGACCCAGGGATCAAACCCAGGTCTCCTGCATTGCAGACGGATTCTTTACCATCTGAGCCACCTGGGATGCTTCTAGAAAAAAGGTCTGAGTGAGAACACTCTCCTAAGACCTGTGTGAGTACATGCTAAGTCGCTTCAGTCCTGTCTGACTCTTTGCCATCCTATGGACTCTAGCCAGCCAGACCTTTCTCCTGAGCTGCCTCCTTTTTTCCCAACCTAAGTGCTTCGGCCACATGGATCACGATCCTTCTCCTGAAGGAACAGAATTCTGTATGCAAAAAAAAAAAAATCTTTTTAGCAATTTGTCTGCCCGTGCTTCCAGAGCTTCTAAAACTCAAGGTTGAGAATAAAAAACAAAGCTCTAGCTTGAAAAAACGAGATCCAAAGGGTAGGAGACAGAGGCACTACCCGTCTTGGCTGAATTGTTGGGAAAACTTGTACGTTCAAAGTTTACAGTTTCTCATACGTATTTTTTTTTTAATATTTATTTCTTTATTTGACTGTGCCAGATCTCAGTGGCTCCAGGCGAGATCTTGTAGTTGCAGCACGTGGGATCTTAACTCCGGCATGTGGGATCTAGTTCCCTGATCAGGGATGGAACACAGGCCCCCTCGGCTGGGAGTGCAGAGTCTTAGCCACTGGACCACCAGGGAGGTCCCTCACGCTTTTTATTTTGTAAGAGTAGTAGGTACGGATAAACTGATCTACAGCAAGGAGCTAACAAGTAAATTAACAAATTAACAAAACACAGAGATACACGATAGACTTTTATTTCATGATACCGTCTATGCACAAAAGTCCCTGGTTGGAGCACTCATTTGGAATTTGTTGCTCAATGAGGATCACACTCATTGAGGCTTGAATAACGGAAAATTCCCAGTCACTGTTCTGACGAGTGGGATTTTCCAGGCTCTTGTGAGTGACGAGCCAGACAGGCCAGCTCAGCCCAGGCCCGACATGAGAGGGAGATGCTAGCCGGCCCACCTTTCTTCCTCTGAACAAAAGCAGTGATGGCTTTGTCAGGTCCCATTTGGAAACACAATATCAATCTTGCCTTATCCATATTATTGATGGGTTGAGGGTATTCTACTGTAATTATGTCAAAAATGAAAGATTTCAAAATGTGATTGGCAGGCTGATTACAGTAATGCATGTGATTAAACCCAGGGCCTGCTTGTGTAACTAAAGGGAGACTGTCAGCGGCAATTAACTGTATTTTCTTTAAAGTTTGCCAAGATTTCTCTCGGTTTTCATTGTGTTGTTGTGAAAGGACCCACCAAGGCACCTGGTGGTAGGCAGTCTTCCTTACAAGGGCCAATGAGATTGGAGGGAAGGAAAAAAGAACTCGTACCTCTTACAGGTGAACTTTGCCAGCCTCAGCGGCTAGTACCAAGGACAGGGGCCGCTCAAATTCTCTCTCCACCTCCCTCTCTTTCTTTCTGAAACAGTTTTATTTATTTTTTATTTTTGGCTGCAATGCTTCTTGCTATGCCCAGGCTTTTTCTGGCTGTGGCAAGTGGGGGCTGCCCTCTAGCTGTGTTGTGCAGGGTTCTTATTGCTGTGGCTTCTCTTGTTGCAGAGCACAGGCTCTAGAGTTCCCGGGTGTCAGTGGTTGTGGTCCGCAGGCTTAGCTGCCCCGTGGCATGCGGGATCTTCCCGGACCAGGGATCAAACCTATGACCCCTGCATTGGCAGGTGGATTCTTAATCACTGGACCACTAGGGAAGTCCCTCTCTCACTCTCTGTCTCGGGCTCTCTTGGTGTCCACCTGTCTCTCTTTCAATTCAAAACCCTTGGAGGAAGCCAGAAAGAGAAAGGCCAATACAGTATATTAACGCTTATATATGAAATTTAGAAAGACAGTGAAAGAGGAGAGGGAAAAGTTGGCTTAAAGCTCAACATTCAGAAAACAAAGATCATGGCATCTGGTCCCATCACTTCATGGGAAACAGATGGGGAAACAGTGGAAACAGTATCAGACTTTATCTTTTTGGGCTCCAAAATCTCTGCAGATGGTGACTGCAGCCATGAAATTAAAAGACGCTTACTCCTTGGAAGGAAAGTTATGACCAACCTAGATAGCATATTCAAAAGCAGAGACATTACTTTACCAACAAAGGTCTGTCTAGTCAAGGCTGTGGTTTTTCCAGTGGTCATGTATGGATGTGAGAGTTGGACTGTGAAGAAAGCTGAGCACTGAAGAATTAATGCTTTTGAACTGTGGTGTTGGAGAAGACTCTTGAGAGTCCCTTGGACTGCAAGGAGATCCAACCAGTCCATTCTAAAGGAGATCAGTCCTGGGTGTTCTTTGGAAGGAATGATGCTAAAGCTGAAACTCCAGTACTTTGGCCACCTCACGGGAAAAGTTGACTCATTGGAAAAGACTCTGAAGCTGGGAGGGTTTGGGGGCAGGAGGAGAAGGGGACGACGACAGAGGATGAGATGGCTGGATGGCATCACCGACTCGATGGACGTGAGTTTAAGTGAACTCGGAGATGGTGATGGACAGAGAGGCCTGGAGTGCTGCTATTCATGGGGTCGCAAAGAGTCAGACACGACTGAGTGACTGAACTGAACTGAACTGAACGACCCGATATGCAAGACAGCAAAAGAGACACAGATGTAAAGAACAGGCTTTTGGACTATATGGGAGAAGGCAAGAGTGGGACAATATGAGCACTGAAACATATGCAAAATAGAAGACCAGTGCAAATTCGATGGATGGAGCAGGGCACCCAAAACTGGTGCTCTGGGACAACCCAGAGGGATGGGATGGGGCGGGCGGTTGAAAGGGTTTCAGGATGGTGGGACACATGTACACCCATGACTGATTCATGTTGATGTAGGTCATGTCATGTCCAGTGGTTAAGAATCCATGTCGATGTATGGCAAAAACCACCACAATATTGTAAAGTAATTAGCTTCCAATTAAAATTAATTAATTAATTTAAAAAAAACACCTTTGGAGGAAGGGATTTACTAGCTCACCTTGGGTCAGATATCCAATCAGATGCCCAACTGGCTGCCCTTATGTATGATGCAACTTCCTCCCTCTCACCTCTACCCGTGGCCTTGGCCTCAGATGGGTGGACTTGATGAACAGGTTCCCTGCCAGATGTGAAGGAGCAGGCGGTCACAGCTGTCTAGGTGACCCCAGGAATGGCCTGGCTTAAATTCATGTCCATTGAGTCAGTGATGCTATCTAATCATCACATCCTCTGCTGCCCCCTTCTCCTTTTCCCTTCAATCTTTACCAGCCTCAGGGTCTTTTCCAATGAGTCAGCTCTTTGCATCAGGAAGGGGTCACTCAAATCTTAGATGTCACTTCCTCTTAGGAGCCTTTCCTGAGTCCCTAGACGGGGGTGGGTGCCTCTTCTCTGCACCGCGGCGCCGCCATTGTTTTGAACTTGTGTAGAGAATATCTCTCTCAAGAGGACTCATGAGTGCAAGGAAAGACTATGTCTTACCCACCTCTGTGCATGAGGCTCAGGACATAGAATGAGCTTGACGGATGCATCTTTGTTAAACAAACAACCTCTTGTGTTACCTTCCTATGGCTGTTGTAACAGAGTACCACAAATTGGGTGGTAAATGTCAAGAGAAAGCTCTGTGTCATGGCTCTGGAGGCCAGAGGGCTGAAGTCAAGGTGTCAGAGGTCCACGTGTTCTCTGAGGCTCTGGGGAGGATGGGTTCCAGGCCTCTCTCCCCCTGCTGGTGTCCCCTTGGCTTGTTGGTCTCCCTGTGGGTATGCTGCTGCTGCCAAGTCACTTCAGTCGTGTCCGACTCTGTGTGACCCAATAGACGGCAGCCCACCAGGCTCCCCATCCCTGGGATTCTCCAGGCAAGAATACTGGAGTGGGTTGCCATTTCCTTCTCCAATGCAGGAAAGTGAAAAGTGAAAGTGAAGTCGCTCAGTCATGTTCGACTCTTAGTGACCCCATGGACTGCAGCCCACCAGGCTCCTCCGTCCATGGGATTTTCCAGGCAAGAGTACTGGGGTGGGGTGCCACTGCCTTCCCTGCCCCGTGGGTATGTCTGTATCCAAATTTCCCCTTTTTATAAGGACATCAGTCACTCTGGAGCAGGGGCCCTCCTTATTCCAAGAGGACCTCATCTGAACTTAAATTCCATCTCCAATGAGTCCGTGTGTAAATAAGGCTATCTTTCTGGGTACTGAGAGTCAGGACTTAAAACATTAAATTTGGGGAGACCCAATAATTCAGCTCACAGCAACTGCTTCGAAAGCTGGTCTCCAGGCTCACTCTCCCAGACCTAAGAGACCATCTGCAAGGTCACTGAGGCCCACACACCACCTGAGACTGAGAGCCATGGATAACCAGCTCTCAGGTTGCAGCGGCTCTTAGGTTCAGAACCAGGATCTGTGTGCTGCTCTCTCCTCCTGGAGCAGGGCCCGAGCCTCTCCAGGAGTGGCCTGGCGAGGATGCTCACGCTAGGCCCCCAAGACTCTGTTTCTCCCTCTGAGGAATGGCCTCCCCTCCCCGAGGCCTCTCAGCCCCAGCATTTCTAGTCTGAAGACAAAGGCGAAGCCAAGCTTCTCCTTTAGCTCTTCCAGGTAGACTCTGAGCCTTGGGAGGAGATAAAGGGCTTGAAATCCCCCGCAAATGCCTTCCCCAAAGGGAGGTTTTCACTGGCTTTGATGCAAGGTCTTGGATTTGATGCAGGAACGTAAGAACTTGCTGCAAAGATGACCTTGCCATGGGAATGAAATACCAGCTGACATGGTGGTTACTGCTTGGTCCTGGAACTGCATGAAATTCTCATTGATTAGCAAAATCCACCCGCTAACGATGTTGTTCAGATGTATGCCGTGTACTTTCTCAAGTGGGCCACTGTCCCTGTGACTTCAGAACTGTGGCTAAATGAAGTGACACCTGCTGGGGCAGGAGGCAGGGTGGGAGGGAACTAGGAAAGGAGCTTGAGAAGCTTGTGTGTGTGTGTGTGTGTGTGTGTGTGTGTGTGTGTGTGTGTGTGCGCACAATGCTCCCTATCTTTTCACAGGTGATTTTTTACTCTGTTTGATGCTCTGAGCTTGTCTGGTGTTCTGTGAATCTCTTGCTGGGCACTAAAGCACCGCAAAATTTAGTGGCATAAGACAACGGGCCTTCCGTTATAGGCACAGTTTTGTGGGTTAGGAATGGAGACACTTGTGCTCCACAAAAGGTTGGCCTCAGCTCGGGCGTCTTGTAGAATCAGAGACGGCCAAGCAGCTCCACCAAAGCTGCAGTCTGTGTTCCTTGCCTCTTTGCCACCCTGTGTTTGCTAGGACTGGATTATTCAAGATGAATTTGCCCTCATATGTCTGATGACTGACTGGGCTGTTATCACTAGAACAGCCAGGCCCAGCTTGGCATCTTGCTCCGAGTACACACCTCTGAGTGGCTAGCTCGGGCATCCTTCCAGCACGGCTGTCTTGGGTGAACTGGACAGCTGGCCCCCTTCCGGAGTGAGTAATCCAAGGCCAAGCCAAAACTCCAAGGGTTCTTATCACCTAGACTTAGAATTCAGTGTCCCTCCTCCCACATTCTGCTGACCAAGCAAGTCAGTAAGGCCAGTCGCAGTTTCAGAGGAAGGGAAACAAACTCCACGTCTCCATCAGCAGCGTGCCAGAATCAGCAGCGTGCCAGAATCAGCAGCTATCTTTATGCTTTAAAGCCAATCCTGACTATCCGCCGTGACCCAGTGTTCCAGGTGGTGGTCTCTCCACGCCCTTCTCCACAGGGTCCCAGAACCATCCTTCTTAACCACAGATCAAACCATGTCATCTTCCTGCCCCCTGCACACACCCACTCACATGCATGCACACACACACTCACAAATATAGAGTTCTTCAATTGTTACCAACCAGGGTTCTTGGCCTTCCTCCAATCAGTAGAAACTGACTACAGACCAGAGGAGAAATCCAGGCAAGGCTTTACTGGGACCCCTGCTTGCTTGCTTCTTGAGGGGGAGGCAAGTTTCTTCCTTCTCCGGAATGAGAGCAGGGTGTGTCCAGGGATGAGGCCAGAGCGGTGGTTTAGGCGGTCTGCCCTCCCCACCAGGGGTACTGTGTGCAAGGGACATGTGCCGTGCCCTGTTTTTGTTCCCAACCCCCTGGCTTTGCTCTAGGCTGTTCAAAAGTGGCAGTCAAATTTTTCTGGTCTCTTTGTATCTTTTGTCCAGAATTTGCCCCAAATGGGCATTGTTATTCAGTCACCAAGTCGTGTCCGACTCTCTGCGACTCTACAGACTGCAGCACGCCGGGTGTCCCTGTCCTTCACCATCTCCTGGAGTTTGCTCAAACTCATATCCATCGAGTCAGTGATGCCAAATGTGCAGGCTTGCAGTTATTTTCAGTCCCTTACAGTTTCTTTGTATCTTGTTGCTTGATGACAGGTGTGTCCAGATGCAAACAAAGGATTCCAGGTCCCAGCCTTTGTCATAATCTCCCCTGAAGCCTCCCCGAGTTCCCTGGTGTTCACAGCTCAGGAAGTTCTTCAGGGCCCAGCCTCTACACACTTCTCTACTCCTCTCACTCATCTCCTGTTCTCCATCCTAATTTAGTCACACTGCTCCCTCCATACCCACTGGAGAATTGGTTCCAGCCCCCACTGCCGCTGTGGATACCAAATTCTCACATGCTCAAGCCCCTTTCATATAACGGCCTAGTAGAGTCGGGCCTCTGCATCCACAGTCTAGATCCACAGATTCAATCATCTTGGACCTGCGGATACAAAGCCCACTGTACTTGTCATTCCAGAAATCCCCCTGTCCTTCTCTGCGGGCTTTACACGTGCTGCCTCCATAGCAGTCCTGCCTCCTCTGACTATTTCCTCCAGCAGCAGCTCATCTTTCAGACAAAGCATCTCTGACATCCGCCCCACCCCAGCCCACCCTGCAAGGTGTGCCTTTATCTCACGCACCGTGTCATATCTGTTCACGCATCCTTCCTGCCTTTTAGACAATGAGCTCCTTGCAGCCAGGAGCCATATTTCTTTCTTTTCATGTTTTTTAAGTCTTTACTGAATTTGCTACAACACTGCTTCTGTTTAATGTTTGGGTCATAAGGCAGGTGGGATCTTAGCTCTCCAACCAGGAGTTGAACCCACACCCCTGGCATTGGAAGGTGAAGCCTTAACCACTGGACCAACAGGGAAGTCCCAGGAGCCGTATTTCTGAGGGTGTTGTCTTTGCCTGAGAGAGGACACGGAAGCAGTATGCATACTTTGGTCACCGGATGCGAAGAGCCAACTCATTGGAAAAGATCCTGATGCTGGGAAAGACTGAGGGCAAGAGGAGAAGGGGGCGGCAGAGGATGGGATGAGATGGTTGGATGGTGCCACTGATCCAGTGAACATGAGTTTGAGCAACTCTGGGAGATAGTGAAGGACAGGGACTCCTGACATGCTGCAGTTCATGGGGTGGAAAACGTCAGACACAACTTACCGACGATACAGCAATGTTACAGATGAAGTGACCCAACCAAAAACACACACTTGGGAGTAACAAACGGAGTTAGAATCAAGCTTCTTGGACTTGGTTCTGAATTCTGGATGGCTTGGATGTCTTTGCTCAAGGCACGTGCCTGAAGAAGCTTGCTGCAGTCCAACCAGGATAGTTTCAATATCTGCAAATGGGTGTATGGAAAATGCAGTCCTCTGAAACGTGTGTTACTCACTCGCTGGAGGTCCAGCCCCACTGTGGGGTTAGCTTTTGCCTGGGCTGCTTCCAGAGAAGCCTTCTGGGGAAAAGGATCAATGGCAAAATTGGTAGATCCAGAAAGCCTTTTGCAATAAAAGCTTTTTATGCCTCTTGTTCAAAGCGTTTAAGTGCCTTTTAGATCACAGATTGAACCATCGACATTATAAAGTGGAACCTTTTAATATCAAAATACACTTCCAGAGTAAAATTCCATTATGGGGAAAAGCATTTCACGGCACCAGGCTAGATAATACTCTCATGTGTAATAGGATATATGAAATGTTTGATGATAAACAGAGTTTCTCAGCATTATAATAAGATGATTCATGCCACTCTGTGTGTATGTGTATATGTTGTGTACGCATAAGAAGTTTCATCTCATTTTGGACACCAATTTCTTTATCTGTGAGTAGTAAGAATTGGGGTTGATGGGCACTAAGGTGCTTCCTATTGTCAGCTTATATGGAAAAGTCATTTTCCTACTCTTGGTTTCCATTTTCTCATTCTTAAAATGAGGGCTTTTGAATCAATCAGGAAACTTTTAGTTGCAAGCAGTAGCTCAAACTGTCTTAAGCAAAAAAAAAAAAAAAAGTGACTATCAGGCTCATGTCTCTACAAACCTCGAACCTCGGAGTGTTCGGGCAACAGCGTATCCAGCACTGTTACAAGGACTTGGTGCCCCTCTCTCTCATCATGGTCAGTCAAGCTCCTTCCATTTGCCCCAAGTTCACATTCTCTGCCAGGAGAGCAGAAAGAGAACTTTTTCGCAGTATTTCCCACCAAAGCCCCTGAGTCGAACCTCATCTGCTCAGATTGGATCATGTATCCCCCCCCCCCCCCGGGCCAATCAGCATTTTCGGGTACAATTACACTGGGTCACGTGACCACCCAGAGTGGCAGCAGGAAGTGGGGTTTGCACCTTTCAGCTGTGAAGAAAAAGTTATCGAGGATCATTCCCTTTGGCCTCCTAGGGAGCTGCTGATAGAGGAAGGAGGAGAGGATGTGGGGCAGAGGAAACGGCAGATATGCATTTGGGGTTGAACTTGCTCTAGCTGGCCTGGAGGCTTGCTCAAGCAGTAGACGCTTATGAATAAGAAATGCTTGGTGCCAGGGGCACTTTTGAGATGATTAAATCCCATGTTTTTGCTTCAAGTTAAACAGACCGAGGCTCAGAGGGGAGAAGTGACTGACTCAAGGTCACTTGAGTCTTCAGTAGCAGGCCTACCGCAAGCACTCAGGCCTCTTACCCTCAGCTTCACGCTCTTGGACTCTCCTCTTTGAACTCTGCAGCAAGAGAGGCCTCCTGGAAAGGGGTGACCCAGGGAAGCTTCTCCTCCGTCTGGTTCGGGCTTTGCTGTTTATACTAGCTTCCGCTGATAGCAACCCTCCGGCACAGCAAATCTGAATATTTCCGGTTGGCTGATGCCTTCTAAGTTTCCTTACATAATTAGGACTCTCAGATGTGATTTATGATTATGTTACCCATTTGCTGTGTGTTCTTGGTCAGGTCACTTAACCTCTCTGGGCAGCAGTTTCTCAATTTGTAAATTTACCCTTATATCAGAGTTCCTCCTTATTGCTCTCTCCCCACAGGTACCCCCGGGATCTCTGGTGTTCTAGAAGACCTCCCAGGGGGATCTCTTGAGTGTATTAGAATACATTTCAGGAATGTATTAAATGGCTTTATGTTCTAGAAGTTCATCTAATACATTCCTCCACAATCGAGGTTTCCATGAAGGCTTGACTAACTTCTCTAAGGAAGAATTTGTATTTAACAAAGGGTTTAAAGAGTACAGGGGCTTTCTTATAATGAGAATGTTCCAGGTAGTGTGAGATGGACGTATACCCAGCTCTGGAGAAGACCACACCTGGGTTCAAACTTTGACTCCACCAGCTGGTTTAACCTTAAACTTCTGGTAAAACCAGAGATGCCCTCTGTTTCCATCTCTGGAGAGTGGGGATCCTTCAGAGTGGTTGTGCTTGTGCCAGAGCAGGATCCAATCTGGGGAGGACATGCCGGCAGCGGGGGACATGCCCAGCAGCACCTGAAGTCAGAAGGAAATTGTCAGCACAGCCCCCGTCTCTGTATCCCATTCAAGGGAATGGCAGTGACATTGCCTCTCTGGTGTTATGGGTTGAATCATGTCCCCAACAAGATAAGTTCAAGCCCTAACCCCTGTACCTGCACATGCTGCCTTATTTGGAAATAGAGTCATTGCAGTTGTAACCAAGTTAAAGATTTTGAGATGAGATCGTCCTGGGTTTAGGGTGGGTCCTAAATCCAGGGACTGGTGTCCTTAAAAGAGAAAGAAGAGGGAGATTTGATGGACACAGAGGAGGAGGCCGTGAGAAGACAGAGGCAGAGATTGGAGTGACGCTGCCGCAAGCCAAGGAGTGCTGAGACATGCCCAAAGCCACGAGAAGCTGGAAGAGGCAAGGAAAGGTTCTCCCCTAGTTTTTGATCCTGATGACACTTTGGGGGCATTGGTTTTTTTTCATTTGTTCTTTTAATATTTATTTATTTTATTTATTTGGCTGCACCAGGTCTTAATTATGGTATGTGGGATCTAGTTCCCTGACCACGGATTGAACTTAGGTCCCCTGCATTGGGAGTTTGGATCCTTAGCCCCTGGACCACCAGGGAAATCCCCCTGCTGACACTTTGATTTTGGACTTCTGGTCTTCAGAACTATGAGAGATACATTTCTGCTCTTTTAAGCCACCTGTTTGTGACAATTTGTCATGGCACTCACAGGAAACTAATACAGCTACCAACCTAAGTTTATGATAAAACAGAAACTTTGGGACTTCCCAGGTGGCTCAGTGGTAAAGAATCCACCTGCCAAGCAGGAGATGAAGGTTTGATCTGTGGGTTGGGAAGATTCACTGGAGAAGGAAACGGTAGCCCACTGCAGTATTCTTGCCTGGGGAATCCCATGGACAGAGGAGCCTGGCGGGCTACAGTCCACAGGGTTGCAGAGTCAGACACAACTTAGCAACAAAACAACAACAAAAACCTTCCAGCTACTGTCTGTTCCGCTCACCTTCATAAGCTCTTCCCTTTGTGGGACACCCCTCGTGGTCCAGTGGCTAAGACTCTAAGCTCCCAAAGCAAGGGCCCCGGTTTGACCCCTGGTCAGGGAACTAGATCCCATAGGCCACAACTAAGACCCAGTGCAGCCAAACAAATAGATAAATGATAAAAACAGAAACTTTGCAAGTTCTGTGGCCTTGACTCAAACTGCCTTTCTGACTACAAAGTAATTTCATCTCTCTCTCTCTCTCTCTCGCCCCTCCCCTCCATTCATTCTCAGCATGTGCCCTATCTTTATGTTCAGTCTGATTACCCATGGAAATTTCCCCTACTGAGCTGATTAATCAAAATACTGAGTCATTCATATTATGCTTATAAATTCCTGATGGTGCTTAAACATAGTAACAGATACATGCAAATAAACCCAGCTACAACCAGAGTGATTATTGGTGATTTAATTCCCTCCAGGATCATAAGAGGGAGTGAAATTATATGGCAGGACTGCATTTTTAATAATATGTGTTTACTAATAGGAAACATATCAATACATTATACATGCATAGGCTTTGGTGAGTCAGCCACCTCAAACTATTCATTTGTTCATTCAACAGATTTTTATGGGCCCGGGTACCCGGGCACTGTGCAAGCCCTCTGCTCTTAGGGAATCTTTCTTCTCATGCAGGAGACAAGCAACTGACTGTGCGAAGACATTGGGTGTTGACTTTGAAGGTGAGAGCTTTAAAGGAAGAATACAGTGTGCTGAGGGAGTAAAGTTGAATGCAGTGGTTGAGGGCGTGGGCTCTGGAGGCAGAATCCTTGGATTTGAGTCCCAGCCCTTCCACGCATTAGCTGTGTGCCTAAAATAAACTACTGACATTGTTGGGCTCCCTTTCTTAGTTCCATAATCCTTCAGTTCGCTTCAGTTCCTCAGTCGTGTTTGACTCTTTGTGACCCCATGAACTGTAGCCCTCCAGGCTCTTCCATCCAAGGGGATTCTCCAGGCAAGAATACTGGAGTGGATTGCCATGCCCTCCTGCAGGGGATCGTCCTGACTCAGGAATCGAACCCAGGTCTCTTGCATTTCCTGCATTGGCTGGCGGATTCTTTACCACCAGCACCACCTAGGAAGCCCTTCAGGCCTGGTACTTTTTGCTTCTTAATGGGTAGCCTGTAATGAACCAGAAATTAATCTGAAATAACCAAGCTCCTCTGACTTGGGTAGGACTCAGTCTCCTTTGCAAGGGGCAGCAGCTGGCTCTGCTTGCTCTTTCACCTTTCCAATTGTTGCTTTCCTTTTGCGCAGCCTGGGAGGTTTTCTCATGCAGCTGACTCTTCAGTCTCAAAGGATTGTGGTTTCCTTCTTGAGTTCTAGCCACCTTGTGGCCTGTGGACTGTGGAGTGTTCTCAATGGAAAGGTCTGATAAACATGGCTCTCCCACACAGTGGCTCCCTTCTTTCAAGGGTCAAATCCCCTTCAGTCTGCCAGCGGTTGGCTACTGTCCTGTGGGAGATGAGCATGACATAAGTGAGTCCACCATTGCTGCTGGAACGCTCTGTTTTTCTTTTTGGCTGTGCTGGGTCTGTGTTGCTGCATGTGGGCTTTCTCTAGCTGCAGTGATGGGGGCTACTCCACTGAGGCACGTGTGCTCCTCATTGAAGTGGCTTTTCTTGTTGCAGAGCACGAGCTTCAGGTGCCCTGGCTCAGTGGTTGTGGCACATGGAATCTTCCTGGACAGGGGGTCGAACCCACGTCACCTGCATTGGAAGGAGGATTTTTATCCACTGCGCAACCAGGGAAGTCCTTTGACTTATTTATTTTATTTTATTTTTTTGATCTATATTCCCTCCTTGGGTTAGTTCATCCATCCTCATGGATAAGCCATTTTCATGTCTTTTCTTTGAAATTAATTTTTATGTCTTTATAATGCTGTGTTAGTTTCCACTGTACAGTAAAGTGAGTCAGCCATGTGTATACGTATATCCCCTCTTTTTTGGATTTCCTTCCCATTCAGAGAGCACTGAGTGGGGTTCTCTTGGCTATACAGGAGGTCTTCATTAGTTATTTAATACAAATTATAAATGGTGTATATATGTCAATCCCAGTCACCTAGTTCACTCCGCTCTCCTTTCTTTCCCTGCTTGGTGTTCATACTGTTCTCTATGTTTGTGTATCTGTTTTTGTTTTGCAAATGAGATCATCTATATAATTTTTATAGATTCCACATATATGCATTAATATACAATGTTTATTTTTCTCTTTCTGACTTAGAGTCTGCATGACAGACTCTAGGTCATCCAAGTCTCTACAGATGACCCAATTTCGTTCCTTTTTTATGGCTGTGTGACATTCTGTTGTCCGTTTCCATTTCTAACAAGCTATGTCATGATGAGTCCCAAGGTTTTCTTTCTACCCTCTGAAATCTGCAGAGATATGAGCATAAAGAGAGCAATGAGCCTTAAAGATGTAGAAGCTGGAGCTGAAGAAATGGTGCAAGCAGGCAGCATTGCAAAGTTTTCAGAAAAGGAAAGTGAAACTAGGGCAGACTCTAGCGTTATAAGAACCATTATCATTTCTTTGCTTTTAAATTAATTTTTTGTTGCTTTATAATAAGGAGGAGGAGCATGTTCAGGAGGAGAACATGCTTTAAGGAGAGATAATGGGCCAACCGTGGGCCAGTGGTCTTGTCTTGTTCTCCTGTCCTGAGAACCTAGCACAGCACCCCGGCTGTAGTAGGTGTTCAATAAACCTTTGTGAAACAATAAATTAACAAACTTCGATTTACACAAGCATATTCCTTGAAGGGCTCTGCACTGTGTCCTGAATCCTCTTAAAGTTCCTTCTCAGATTTTTAAAACACCCAAGGCTTTATCTCTATCCTGTAAGATCAATGCCAGGCAGAGGAAACAATGATCTACTTCACAGATTATCCTGTGGCTTAGTTTTAATTTCCGAAGATAAATGTTACCTCTGTTAGGTCATGAGTTCTGCCTCTGCTGCAGGTGTTAGCTTCTGAAAATATTGTCTGAGCTCAGCTCCCTGGTGAGAAATATAAATCCGGGGAAATTGCAACCCAGGTTTCTTTTATAATGGTCACTAATGGTCTGCAATCAAGACACACCTGTTAGAGGCAAAACAACAATTGACTTGTTTGCTTGACGTGCATATGATTTATCAACAGCCTGATTATTCACTGTCTCTCAGGGTATTATCCAGAGAAATATATGCGTAAAAAGAGTGGGGGAAAGTCCACTGACCTAGTTTCAGTAGGCAGTGTGGACTTATCACGGCTTTGGAGTCAAAGAATCCCAAGTATAAAAGCCCACTGTCACTAATGAGCCACAGTCATGGTTAAAGAGCCTATTCTCACATAATAGGAAATTATAATCACGCTTGCCTTTCAGGACTGATAATAAGGATTACGTAAGTCAGCCACCTCTCAATGCCTCCCATAACAGATGTGCAATGCCTTTTCTTTCCAGCCCCATTTTGCTGTCTTCTAGGAATTCTGTTAATCTCCACCTGATCTTGACACTGATGTCAGTTGATCAGATTTCTGAAGGTCTGGGACCACGTGTGTTCTGTGTTCCTTTTGACATCAGTGGTCTTACAACACAGAGACAAAAGCCTCAGGGGTTTTAAAAATCTGTCAAGCAACTTTAAGAGGATTCAGGACACAGTGCAGAGCCCTTCAAGGAATCTGCTAGTGTAAATCAAAGTATATTCATTTATTGTTTCACAAAGGTTTATTGAACACCTACCACAGCCCAGGTAGGAAGAGCATAATCATTGACATCTCAGAGTTGAGTTCAAATCCTGCCTCAACCACTTATTGGTTGTGTGACTTTGGGCAAATTGCCTGCCTAAGTTCTCTAAGACTTAATTTCCACATCTGTAAAATGGGCTAATTACGGTACCTACCTCATAGAGCTACTGGGAAACCCAAAGGAGACACTAGATGTGAAGTACTTGGGACCATTTCTGGTGCATAAGTATGTGCATATCTCCTGAGATATGTTCAGTTCAGTTCAGTTGCTCAGTCGTGTCTGACTCTTTGTGACCCCATGAATCACAGCACACCAGGACTCCCTGTCCATCACCAACTCCTGGAGTTGACTCAAACTCATGTCCATCGAGTCGGTGATGCCATCCAGCCATCTCATCCTCTATCATCCCCTTCTCCTCCTGCCTCCAATCCCTCCCAGCATCAGAGTCTTTTTCTAATGAGTCACCTCTTCACATGAGGTGGCCAAAGTACTGGAGTTTCAGCTTTAGCATCATTCCTTCCAAAGAACACCCAGGATTGATCTCCTTTAGGATGGACTGGTTGGATCTCCTTGCAGTCCAAGGGACTCTCAAGAGTCTTCTCCAACACCACAGTTCAAAAGCATCAATTCTTCAGTGCTCAGCTTTCTTCACAGTCCAACTCTCACATCCATACATGACCACAGGAAAAACCATAGCCTTGACTAGACAGACCTTTGTTGGCAAAGTAAATTCAATATGCTATCTAGGTTGGTCATAACTTTCCTTCCAAGGAGTAAGCGTCTTTTAATTTCATGGCTGCAGTCACCATCTGCAGTGATTTTGGAGCCCAGAAAAATAAAGTCTGACACTGTTTCCACTGTTTCCCCATCTATTTCCCATCAAGTGATGGGACCAGGTGCCATGATCTTCGTTTTCTGAATGTTGAGCTTTAAGCCAACTTTCTCACTCTCCTCTTTCACTTTCATCAAGAGGCGTTTTAGTTCCTCTTCACTTTCTGCCATAAGGGTGGTATCATCTGCATAACTGAGGGTTATTGATATTTCTCCCAGCAATCTTGATTCCAGCTTGTGCTTCTTCAAGCTCAGCGTTTCTCATGGTGTACTCTGCATATAAGTTAAATAAGCAGGGTGACAATATACAGCCTTGATGTATTCCTTTTCCTATTTGGAACCAGTCTGTTGTTCCATGTCCAGTTCTAACTGCTGCTTCCTGACCTGCATACAGGTTTCTCAAGAGGCAGGTCAGGTGGTCTGGTATTCCCATCTCTTTCAGAATTTTCCACAGTTTATTGTGATCCACACAGTCAAAGGGTTGGCATAGTTAATAAAGCAGAAATAGATGTTTTTCTGGAACTCTCTTGCTTTTTCCTTGATCCAGCGGATGTTGGCAATTTGACCTCCGGTTCCTCTGCCTTTTCTAAAACCAGCTTGAACATCTGGAAGTTCACAGTTCATGTATTGCTGAAGCCTGGCTTGGAGAATTTTGAGCATTACTTTACTAGCATGTGAGATGAGGGCAAATGTGCGGTAGTTTGAGCATTCTTTGGCATTGAAATGAAAATTGACCTTTTCCAGTCCTGTAGCCACTGCTGAGTTTTCCAAATTTGCTGGCATATTGAGTGCAGCACTTTCATAGCATCATCTTTCAGGATTTGAAAGAGCTTAACTGGAATTCCATCACCTCCACTAGCTTTGTTCGTAGTGATGCTTTCTAAGGCCCACTTGACTTCACATTCCAGGATATCTGGCTCTAGGTGAGTGATCACACCTTTGTGATTATCTGGGTCATGAAGATCTGTTTTGTGCAGTTCTTCTGTGTATTCCTGCCACCTCTTAATATCTTCTGCTTCTGTTAGGTCCAGACCATTTCTGTCCTTTATCAAGCCCATCTTTGCATGAAATGTTCCCTTGTTATCTCTAATTTTCTTGAAGAGGTCTCTAGTCTTTCCTGTTCTGTTGTTTTCCTTTGTTTCTTTGCATTGATCTCTGAGGAAGGCTTTCTTATCTCTCCTTGCTATTCTTTGGAATTCTGCATTCAGATGCTTATATCTTTCCTTTTCTCCTTTGCTTTTCACCTCTCTTCTTTTCACAGCTATTTGTAAGGCCTCCCCAGACAGCCATTTTACTTTTTTGCATTTCTTTTCCATGGGATGGTCTTGCTCTCTGTCTCCTGTACAATGTCACAAACCTCAGTCCATAGTTCATCAGGCACTCTATCTATCAGATCTAGGCCCTTAAATCTATTTCTCACTTCCACTGTATAATCATAAGGGATTTGATTTAGGTCATACCTGAATGGTCTAGTGGTTTTCCCTACTTTCTTGAATTTAAGTCTGAATTTGGCAATAAGGAGTTCATGATCTGAGCCACAGTCAGCTCCTGGTCTTGTTTCTGCTGACTGTATAGCGCTTTTCCATCTTTGGCTGCAAAGAATATAATCAATCTGATTTCGGTGTTGACCATCTGGTGATACTCATGTGTAGAGTCTTCTCTTGTGTTGTTGGAAGAGGGTGTTTGCTATGACTAGTGCATTCTCTTGGCAAAACTCTATTAGCATTTGCCCTGCTTCATTCCACATTCCAAGGCCAAATTGTTTCTTGACTTCCTACTTTTGCATTTCAGTCTCCTATAATGAAAAGGACATCTTTTTTGGGTGTTAGTTCTAAAAGGTCTTGTAGGTCTTCATAGAACCATTCAACTTCAGCTTCTTCAGCGTTACTGGTTGGGGCATAGGCTTAGATTACTGTGATATTGAATGGTTTGCCTTGCAAGCGAACAGAGATCATTCTGTCATTTTTGAGATTGCATCCAAGTATTGCATTTCGGAATCTTTTGTTGACCATGATGGCTACTCCATTTCTTCTAAGGGATTCCTGCCCACAGTAGTAGATATAGTGGTCATCTGAGTTAAATTCACCCATTCCAGTCCATTTTAGTTCGCTGATTCCTAGAATGTTGACATTCACTCTTGCCATCTCATGTTTGACCACTTCCAATCTGCCTTGATTCAGGGACCTAACATTCCAGGTTCCTATGCAATATTGCTCTTTACAGCATCGGACCTTGCTTCTATCGTCTGATGCTGAGATATGTTGGTTGCTATTATTTAAAAATATTTGCCTGTAGACTAATTGATAGGCTATGAGTTTAGTTAAAGCCAGGGAGGTGGTATTGGTGATGATGTGTGGAAAAAAGGAAAGACACTTTCCACACAGTGACTATATTTAGCATCATATCTCTCCAATTCTTTTGTCATGAAAGGATTTTGTTTTGCTCAGAGCCCCTTTGAGTCTCATAATAATGCTTTTATTTAGTGCCTTTTGTCTCAGAATCTTGGAGCAGTCTTGAAATCAAAACATAACAAGAGCTGGATGGTTGCAAAGATAAAAGCAACAATTTGCTTTTGTTTTTGGAAAAGCTCCTCTAACTTTCCTAGTTTGCAACTTGGCAGCTGGATGTGAACATGTATGTGTATGTGACCTGGGTCCATGGCAAACGCCTGCCAATTCACGATGGCAGCTGCTTGTAGCTTAGCTCTTGGAGATGGAGTCAAGTGCACCTCCTGATGTTCTGAAGGAAGAAAATAAGAGAAGGATGAGCAGGAGGAGGCAAAAACTTTACTGAGTGCCTACCAGGAGCCAGGAATGTTACACATGCTATATCATTGAATCCCAACAACTGCTAGCATTTACAGATGAGGGAGGAAGCTCAGTGAGGTCAATAATTTATCCAAGGTCATGCAGCAATTAAATGTAGAAAGAAGTTCCAGAATCTGTTTCCTTCATAAAACCTACACTCCTATCACATTACCACACCACTTCCTCCTTTCTTTAAGGATGTTTGCCTTCACTTTCAAAAAGCATGGGGTGGGAGAAAGGAGGAAAGCTCCACATCACTGAGAGAGTTCGAGAGTGTCAGATCCAGTGTGCAATGTGGGGAGTGGAACAAAGAGGAGAGATGGTCTGCAGACAAGTTTGAGGAAGCAAACACCAAGTATCCTAGAATTTAATAAATTCTAAGGCTCCCTGATGGCTCAGATGGTAAAGAATCTTCCCACAATGTGGAAGACCAGGGTTCAGTCCCAGGGTTGGGAAGATCCTCTGGAGAAGGGAATGGCAACCCACTCCAGTATCCTTGCCTGGAGAATTCCATGGGCAGGGGAGCCTTGCAAATTGCAGTCCACAGGGTTGCAAAGAGTCAGATGCCACCAAGTGACTAACACACACAAGGCTCCATCAGTTGTAAAATAACCCATTATTTCATGTGCTACTAATAAGGAAAAAATAAAACCAACACCAGTTACAATGGCATTGATCAGTTATAGGACATACTCTGATTTTAGAGAATTTTCACATTTTAAAATGTGAAAAGCTTGCTTGTTAGAATTGATACAAGATGTCATTATCAGGGTCAGATCCTCTCCCACATTAGCTGAAGTTTAATGCTGGGTGCAATGACCATTGCAGGTATTTTAAGCACAAAGGGATTTAATATAGGGAGTTAGGTACTTATAAATTTGCTGAAGGGCTAGACTAGTGGACACTAGTGAGAGCACGACAGAACTGCTTTACCTGGGAAGCACTAGCTCTGCTACAATCAAAAAGAGGAGGAATGAGGAGGCCGCCACAGGGACTAGAGAATTCAGGAACTCTGCCGGAGTTCTAGTCACTTGCACAGAACACAGCCCACCTCTCTCAATTCCAACAGCAATTGCAAGTTTGGGGGAGGGTTTTCTTTAAATTAATTAATTTATTTTAACTGGAGGCTAATTACTTGACAATATTTTACATTGACCATACATTGACCTGAATCAGCCATGGGTGTACATGTGTCCCCCATCCCAAAACCCCCTCCCACCTCCCTCCCCATCCCATCGCTCTGGGTTGTCTAGTGCACTGGCTTTGAGTGCCCTGTTTCATGCATTGAACTTGGACTGGCGATCTGTTCCACATGTGGTAATATACATGTTTCAATGCTATTCTCTCAAATCATCCCACCCTCGCCTTCTCCCACAGAGTCCAAAAGTCTGTTCTTTATATCTGTGTCTCTTTTGCTGCCTCGTGAACAGGGTCATTGTTATCATCTTTTTAAATTCCATATATATGCATTAATATACTGTATTGGTGTTTTTCTTTCTGACTTACTTCACTCTACATAAAAGGCTCCAGTTTCATCCATCTCATTAGGACTGTTTCAAATGTGTTTTTTTTTAAATAGCTGAGTAATATTCCATTGTGTATAGGTACCACAGCTTTATTATCCGTTCATCTGCTGATGGACATCTAGGTTGCTTCCATGTCCTGGCTATTATAAACAGTGCTGCGATGAACATTGGTGTACATTTGTCTCTTTCAATTCTGGTTTCCTTGGTGTGTATGCCCAGAAGTGGGATTGCTGGGTCGTATGGCAGTTCTCTTTCCAGTTTTTTAAGGACTCTCCACACTGCTCTCCATAGCGGCTGTACTAGTTTGCATTCCCACCAACAGTGTAAGAGAGCTCCCTTTTCTCCACACCCTCTTCAGCATTTATTGCTTGTAGACTTTTGGATAGTGGCCATCCTGACTGGCATGATATGGTACCTCATTGTGGGTTTGATATGCATTTCTCTGATAATGAGAGATGTTGAGCATCTTTTCATGTTTTTGTTAGCCATCTGTATGCCTTCTTTGGAGAAATGTCTGTTTAGTTCTTTGGCCCATTTTTTGATTGGGTCATTTATTTTTCTGATACTGAGCTGCATAAGCTGCTTGTATATTTTTGAGATTAATTCTTTGTTGTCAGTTGCTTCATTTGTTATTATTTTCTCCCATTCTGAAGGCTTTTCATCTTACTTATAGTTTTCTTTGTTATATAAAAGCTTTTAAGTTTATTTAGGTACCATTTTTTTTTATTTTTGCTTTTGTTTCCATTACTCTGGGAGATGGGTCATGGAGGATTGTGCTGTGATTTATGTCAGAGAGCGTTTTGCCTATGTTTTCCTCTAGGAGTTTTATAGTTTCTGGTCTTACATTCGGATCTTTAAGCCATTTTGAGTTTATTTTTGTGTATAGTATTAGAAAGTGTTCTAGTTTCATTCTTTTACAAGTGGTTGACCAGTTTTCCCAGCACCACTTGTTAAATAGATTGTTCTTTTCTTTATTGTATATTTTTGCATCCTTTGTCAAAGATAACATGTCCATAGGTACATGGATTTATCTCTGGGATTTCTATTTTGTTCCATTGATCTACACTTCTGTCTTTGTGTCAGTACCATACTGTCTTGATGACTGTAGCTTTGTAGTATAGTCTGAAGTCAGGCAGGTTGATTCCTCCAGTTCCACTCTTCTTTCTCAAGATTACTTTTGCTATTCAAAGTTTTTTGTATTTCCATACAAACTGTGAAATTATTCATTCTAGTTCTGTGAAAAATACTGTTGGTAGCTTGATAGGGATTACATTGATTCTGTAGAGTGCTTTGAGTAGTATACTCATTTTCACTATATTGATTCTTCCAATCCATGAACATAGTATGTTTCTCCATCTATTTCTGTCATCTTGATTTCTTTCATCAGTATTTCATAGTTTTCTATATATAAATCTTTTGTTTCTTTAGGTAGATGAAGAAAGTCAATGGTGAATGCGATTGTTCCCTTAATTTCTCTTTCTGTTTTCTCATTGTTAGTATATAGGAACGCAAGGGATTTATGTGTATTAATTTTATATCCTGCAACTTTACTATATTCGTTGATTAGCTCTAGTAATTTTCTGGTGGTGTCTTTAGGGTTTTCTATGTAGAGGATCATGTTACTGCAAAGAGTGAGAGTTTCACTTCTTTTCCAATCTGGATTCCTTTTATTTCTTTTTCTTCTCTGATTGCTATGGCTAAAACTTTAAAAACTATGTTGAATAGTAGTGGTGAGAGTGGGCACCCTTGTCTTGTTCTTGACTTTAGGGGAAATGCTTTCAATTTTTCACCACTGAGGACAATGTTTGTTGTGGGTTTATCATATATGGCTTTATTATGTTTATGTTAAGGTATGTTCCTTCTATGCCTGCTTTCTGGAGAGCTTTTATCATAAACAGATGTTGAATTTTGTCAAAGGCTTTCTCTGCATCTGTTGAGATAATCATATGGTTTTTATCTTTCAATTTGTTAATGTGGTTGTATCACATTGATCTATTTGTGAGTATTTAGGAATCCTTGCATCCCTGGAATAAAGCTCACTTGGTCATGATGTATGATCTTTTTAATATGTTGTTGGATTCTGTTTGCTAGAATTCTGTTGAGGATTTTTGCATCTATGTTCATCAGTGATATTGGCCTGCAGTTTTCTTTTTTTGTGGCATCTTTGTCAGGTTTTGGTATTAGGGTGATGGTGGCCTCATAGAACGAGTTTGGGAGTTTACCTTCCTCTGCAATTTTCTGGAAGAATTTGAGTAGGATAGGTGTTAGCTCTTCTCTAAATTTTTGGTAGAATTCACCTGTGAAGCCAACTGGTCCTGGGCATTTGTTTGTTGGAAGATTTTTGATTACAGTTTTGATTTCTGTACTTGTGATGGGTCTGTGAAGATATTCTATTTCTTTCTGGTTCAGTTTTGGAAGGTTATACTTTTCTAAGAATTTGTCCATTTCTTCTAAGTTGTCCATTTTATTGGCATATAGTTGCTGATAGTAGTCTCTTATGATCCTTTGTATTTCTGTGTTGTCTGTTGTGATTTATCCATTTTCATTTCTAACTTTATTGATTTGATTCTTCTCCCTTTTTTTCTTGATGAGTCTGGCTAATGGTTTGTCTATTTTATTTACCTTCTCAAAGAACCAGCTTTTAGTTTTGCTGATTTTTGCTGTAGTCTCCTTTATTTCTTTTTCATATATTTCTGCTTTATTTTTATGGTTTGTTTCCTTCTACTAGCCCTGGGGTTCTTCATTTCATCTTTTTCTAGTTGCTTTAGGTGTAAAGTTAGGTTATTTATTTGATTTTTCTCTTGTTTCTTGAGGTAAGCTTGCATTGCTATGAACCTTCTCCTTAGCACTGCTTTTACTGAATCCCATATGTTTTGGGTTGTTGTGTTTTCATTTTCATTTGTTTCTATGCATATTTTGACTTCCTTTTTGATTTATTCTGTGATTTGTTGATTATTCAGAAGTGTGTTGTTTAGCCTCCATATGTTTGTATTTTTAATAGTTTTTGCTTGTAGTTGACACCTAATCTCACTGCATTGTGATCAGAAAAGATGCTTGAAATGATTTCAATTTTTTAAAATTTACCAAGGCTAGATTTATGACCCAGGATGTGATTTATCGTGTGCACTTGAGAAAAAGGTGAAATTCATTATTTTGGGGTGAAATGTCCTATAGTCCAAACCACCCTTCAGTTCAGTTCAGTTCAGTTCAGTCGCTCAGTCGTGTCCGACTCTTTGCGACCCCATGAATCACAGCACGCCAGGCCTCCCTGTTCATTACCATCTCCCGGAGTTCACTCAGACTCACGTCCATCGAGTCTGTGATGCCATCCAGCCATCTCATCCTCTGTCGTCCCCTTCTCCTCCTGCCCCCAATCCCTCCCAGCATCAGAGTCTTTTCCAATGAGTCAACTCTTCTCATGAGGTGGCCAAAGTACTGGAGTTTCAGCTTTAGCATCATTCCTTCCAAAGAAATCCCAGGGTTGATCTCCTTCAGAATGGACTGGTTGGATCTCCTTGCAGTCCAACGGACTCTCAAGAGTCTTCTCCAACACCACAGTTCAAATGCATCAATTCTTTGGTGCTCAGCCTTCTTCACAGTCCAACTCTCACATCCATACATGACTACTGGAAAAACCATAGCCTTGACTAGACGGACCTTTGTTGGCAAAGTAATGTCTCTGCTTTTGAATATACTATCTAGGTTGGTCATAACTTTTCTTCCAAGGAGTAAGCGTCTTTTAATTTCATGGCTGCAGTCACCATCTGCAGTGATTTTGGAGCCCCCCAAAATAAAGTCTGACACTGTTTCACTGTTTCCCCATCTATTTCCCATGAAGTGATGGGACCGGATGCCATGATCTTCGTTTTCTGATAATTTTCTAGAAGAACTCATGGAACTCACCAGAAGCTGCTGTACTCATGGATACATTTTATTGTGGGCCAAGGATGCAGATAAAAATTGCAAGGGCAAAAGCAGAGCCCAAGAGATTTCTGAATGTGGAGCTCCTCTCCCTGTGGAGTAAAGACAGTTCTACCTTCTCAGCATCAACGTGTGACCATGCACACGGAGTGTTACCAACCAGTCAGCAAAGTCTCCAGAGCTTTTACTGGGGCTCCATCACAAATGTGTGATTCATTGTCCATGTGCTGAGCTCAGTCTCCAGTCCCTCCAGAGGTTGACCGATACCATATGACCGAAAGAATCCACGTAGATTGCATTACTGATCCTTCTAGCATGGCCAGCCACCACACCAAGTCATATTGTGGGACAATCTGGTGACCCAAGGCTCCCAAGCAAACACAGACACTCCTAACTGACATTCCAAGGTCTTAGAGATCACCTTGCTGAGGATAAAGGCCAGAGCTGTTTTGGGGCAAGGTTAAATTCTTTAGGATGCATTCACAATTGTACCCACCACCCGCCAACCAGGAAGCTCCTACTGCCACCAACACAGGTGCCTTCTGACACACACAGCATTGCACACATGGCACTGGAACATTGCTGCAGAAAAATCCCAAGACTCCATGACTGCATTGACACTTCCCTTTGCCTCCAAATCTTCCTTGAGGAATCTCATGGGAGGAACCTAATTTACATCCAGAATCCAAAGCCCTAGGATGCCTGGGAAACACAGCTTTTAGATTTGCAGCCTCTGCAGCAGGAAATGACAGTAGAAAGTAGTAGAAATGTGTGTGAGTCTCAGTACCATATCTGCCACTCCTCTCAACAAGTAGACAGAAAGCAAGCCATCCGCTGGCCGCTCACATCACCCCCAGCTCAGGAAGTTTCACCAGCAGAGTGTGAAACATTTCAATCACTCTCAGAGGCTCACACATTAAATTTTTCTGTACCATTAATTTCTCAAATCTTGGGGAAGACAAATAACGATGGCATCTTTAAAACCTGCTCAGGAGATACAAACACACAAAATGATGAATGGTTGGTGCACGGCATGGAGAGCAATTAAACGGTTGGTCTTCTGGATCAGTCTAAACCTTGGCTTAAAGTCCAAATGTATCACTCACTAGCTGTGTGACTTTGAGTCAGTTACTTACCTTCTCTGAGCTTTAATTTCTTTATCTCTGTAGTCGGTGGAGGGATAATATCAAACTCCAAGGGTTATTGTGAAGGTTTATAAATTATTACACAATTCCTGGAAAGTGCTTAAAATTTAATAGATGGATGCTGCCATCATCATTATCATTATCATCATCAATGTCATCATTACCAGGATGAAGGAAAGGCGAAGGAAACATTTTCCTAGGACTTTAAAGCCTCTTTCATCCACTTCTGACCTTAGTGTGTTAGTCGCTCAGTTGTGTCTGACTCTTTGCAACTCCATGGACTGTAGCCCGCCAGGCTCCTCTGTCCATGGGATTCTCCAGGCAAGCATACGGGAGTGGGTTGCCATTTCCTTCTCCAGGGGATCTTCCTGACTCAGGGATTGAACCGTGGCTTCTGCATTTGCAGACAGGTTCTATGCCACTGAGCCACTAGGGAAGCCTGTAATCATTGATTATTGTATCACTAAATCTGAAAGAACCTATCTCTTCTTTTGCGAGAGTTGCTAGATTAGTTCCGTTCAGTAACTAGGTCAGTGTTACCTTGACTATGAGGTCTGGCAGAACAGTGTGTTCTTCCTGCATTCTCAGTGCACGGAATCTAAGAGCCACCATATTATCTCATTACATTTTCGAAGAGTCAGCAGGTATGAGTGGTACCAAGATGGATTTAGAATTAGCCAGCCCTCTTGGCCGCCACTAGCAGTATAACCTTGAGCAAAACATTTCATTTCTCTGGGATTTTGTATCCTCATCTGGACACTGGGGATTATATTACCTACCTCTCAGAGTTACATGAGATAGTTTTCCCAGCATATAATAAATGCTCATAAAAATCATAGTTACCAGAATTTGCAATCATGTCTATAATCATGTCTGGATTATAAATCTGTAAGGATACTATAGATTGTATCAACCACTGTATCAAGTGGTTGGCACATGGTAAAAGTGCCAACTTTATCCTCGAAAGTCCTTGCTAAAATGGAAATAGGGTCTCTGGACCCCTGGGATGAGATCAAAAGGGGACGGAGGAGTAGGAACCTGGGCCAGGGCACTCAGAAGACTTCAGAACATATTCTGTTCCTCACTCCTCTCCCTTTCCCCTTCCCCCAGGAGGTAATAATTTCTTGGGTTGTTGTTAGGATGCCTACACTGAGCAAGGACACTCTAGCAGCTTTGTTTCATGAAGATCAAAGCCCTTCTCAGACACAACCTCGTCTACCTCTCATTGGCCTTGGGAGGTGCAGAACTGGTTGGTTCAGGATGATTGTGCCCATTCTATAGATGGAACAAACAAGGGCAAGGACTCATAAACTGACTCATTGTTAGGTCCAGCATCTGCTGAAGCCTGCCAGAGCAGTGTTGCTTGCTAATGACGTTCATGCTTGTTTGAACTTCACAGACTGAGCTTCTGTTATGATCTAGCTACTGCCAATTTCCTCTCCCTTTCCCAAAGTTCCCTGCATTACTATTCCCCGTCTGTGTCTTTATACTCATGTTACCAGGGTTGGAGAGTGCCTGGAAATAAAGGAGGGCACTCCAGAGCCTGACTACGTGGCAAATCACACAGATGCCATGCATAGATTTTCAGCTGGTCTGTTTTTGCCAGGCAGGAGGAAAACAATTCATCAGGCTGAACCCACTCATGACTCACCTTGCTTTATCTACCATGATCCATTGTCCAGGAATCTCTTTACCCAACCAAAAGGCAGCATCTTCCATAAATCTCGATCACAGCATTGAAATTATTTCCCTCTAAGATGTATCCTCATGTACTGAGGCTATGCATAAAGGGGCAGTAAAATAAAAAAAAAATTGGAAGCTGTAAGTAGATTCAGGCAGCCTGGAATCATGTAAAGTTTTTCATTTTTTCCCCTCTTTAAGAATGGAGATAGTGCATGTGAAAAAGCGCAGTGCCTAATACATTGTAAGACCTCCGTAAACAATCATTAGATTGAAAACCCCAGAGTTCCCAGAGGTTAGTCCAACTCCTGGTCACACCTGATGTGAAGAGCTGACTCACTGGAAAGAATTCTGATGCTGGGAAAGATTGAGGGCAGGAGGAGAAGGGATCGATTTTAGCATGACAGAGGATAACGTGGTTGGATGGCATCACTGACTCAATGGACATGAGCAGTCCATGGAGTCGCAAAGAGTCAGATACGACTTAGTGACTGAACAACAATGAACATTTGTTTGGATGGTATAGATATTTTTGAATATATAGCAGGACTATACTCAAGAACTTTTCCTCTCAAGTTCAATTCTTAAATCCTAAAGCCCAGATCTATCAAGTCTCATGGGTCATCTTCTGCAAAACCCTGATCTTGATACCAAGGTATCAATGCATAAACATCCTTTGAGGGCTCCTGTGTCCCAGGGCTGTAACTGTACCTACAGTACACACACAATCAAACACACAGTCTCTGTGATAGCAGTGTGGACTGATGTCCTGCCATGTACCAGTAGGACATCTCAGCACCTGTGGGTGGTGTCGAAGATGTCAGCTGCCTTGGTGCATGGTTGCATCTAGGCATTGTTTAACAGCAAGTCATCTGAGTGAGGGTGAGGGAGCCATGAGCTGCAGAATAAATACATTCCATTCTCACCTTGGAATATTCCAGGCCCTGTTGATTTAAGTGTGTTTCAAGGCCAGCCAGTTTTCAACTTGGTGTGAAGGGAGGGACCCTTTGCACTGTATGGTGAGGTTAGGGGAACATGGTAATGGTGGGACAAATAAGTCCTATTCCAAGACTCCTTAGTGTGTGTGTGTGTGTATATGTGTGTGAATATGTGTATGTGTGTGTATACATGTGTTTGTATATATGTGTGTCTATGTGTGTGTATACATGTGTATGTGTCTATGTGTGTCTGTGTGTATACATGTGTATGTATACATGTGTCTATATGTGTGTGCACACATGTGTATATATGTGTGTATGTGTCTGCACATGTGTACGTGTGTGTGTGCATATGTGTGTGTCCATATGTAGACTATCTTTCTCTCAAAGGATTTTGGCCACAGATTCTTGCTGGGGAGATTCTTCCACACCCGTGAGATGTGTGGATCTTGAGACCTTTTTGCTGACAAGTATTCACTGAGTGCTCACCTTGTGCGTGTGTTTCCATCAGAGTCTCCACAAGAAGCAGACGACACATTTAAAACAGAGTTTATTTGCAGAGGGTTTATTTGCAGTGAGACTACTGGCAAAAGTGTGAGGGTGGGAACCATGGGGATGGAGCAGTAACCTTGGCGCAGCAGTGGTCCTGGGGTTATCAGCTGCAGGTCTGAGGCACAGAGGGAGGGGGCTGTCACTGCAAGCTGGAGAGGAGGGCCAGGCAGCAGTGGCCTTCAGCCGACTGCAGAGGACCTTGCCAACCAGGATTGAGGGGATTACTTACTTTCAGCAACATCTCTCTTTCCTTCCACTTCTCTGTGGGGTTCCCTACTGGCCAAATCCTCCAGGAGCCTGGAGCCCAGGAACCTGGTACTGGCTTGGACAGATCAACCTCTAGGGGGAGGAGGGCAGGCTGGAGGAGCATCTGGAGCATTGGAGGGTATCTGGAGGGGCAAATGCACCTCAACAGGCAAAATACTGCACTGTCCAGTGGATAGGGATTCCAGGTTCGGTGAGGTCCGAAGTTCACACAATTTTGGGGCTCTGCTTGGCAACCCACTCCAGTACTCTTGCCTGGAAAATCCCATGGATGGAGGAGTCTGGTAGGCTGCAGTCCATGGGGTCGCTAAGAGTCAGACATGACTGAGCGACCTCACTTTCACTTTTCACTTTCATGCATTGGAGAAGGAAATGGCAACCCACTCCAGTGTTCTTGCCTGGAGAATCTCAGGGACGGGGGAGCCTGGTGGCTGCCGTCTATGGGGTCGCACAGAGTCGGAGATGACTGAAGTGACTTAGCAGCAGCAGCAGCTTAAAGAAAATCATACAAAAATACCTTACCTTGGCCAAAAAAAAAAACCAAACAAAACCCAAAACAAAACTAAAAACAAACAAACAAAAACTCCAAAAAACAAAAATCCACTAAAATGGTTAACAGAAGGCTTTGGATTAGACATGTGCTTAAGCCTCATTAGTTTCACTGTAAATCTCCCTCTGCCTATGACTTTGGGGAGATTGACCTAGAACAGCATCGCTGCCCTAAATAAGCTTACTGTCTCATGGATATGGATTACCGAAGGCTTAGACAACTGATTAGAATTACAAAGCAAACTATAGCATAAGATAATTACGGATGGAATACACAGATTAGGTAGGCATGGATGTAGGCTTTGACAGACAGGATCTAGACTTGTGGCTATGAGTCGAGAGAATAATACTCTCTGCTCTTTATTGAGCATCTACTACAGACAAAGCACTGTCTCTAGGATACCTCATTTAATCCTGACAAAAACAAGATATTGAGACTCATAGGGGTTAAGTCATTTAGTTCACAAAGTTACAGAGTGGAGGAGCCGAGATTTGATCGCGAGCTGTTTGCTTCCAGAGCCAGGCCCTAATATACAGAACCAAGCGACTGGGTGACAAGCATGCAGGTGTGGACCAGTAGGTGGGAAAATGGAAGCACCACTTGGCCAAACGGGAATATTCTTTTACATCCAACTCTTTTCAACACATTATTTAATAAATCAAGCAACTGCGAACACGGGCGATATTTACTTCGGTTCCTAGGGCTTTGACGGATACAACATCTGACCATAAGAACGGATTCAAGAGACTGTAGACCGCACTTCCCAGAGGCGCACAGGGGCCGAGCCAACGCGATCTCGCTTTGCCAGTGAAAGACTCCATTTCCCAGCACGCAGTGCGAGGGCCGCCCGCGGCTCCCGGCATTCCTCGGGGGGCCAGCGGGAGCCAGCGCGGGCTCCGCCCATCCCGCGCGTTCCTGCTCGCTCCGCCTCTCCCTCTCGCCTGAGCCAATGGGAAGGCCCCATACTGCAGGGTGTGATGGGGCCGGCGCCGCCGCGGAGTTGCAAGTCGGCGAAAGCGGCGGGAAGTTCGTACTGGGCAGAAGGCGACGGTCTGCGGCTTGGGGTAGGGCGGCCGCGCGCCAAGCGGTCCGAGGGCGCCAGCGCAGAGCGGGGACTGTGGAGGGGGCGGCCGGGGAGCTGGGCTAGCGTGGGGCGGCCGGGCGGCCGTGCCCTCGGGCGGTGTCTAGGGCTGCGGTCGGCGCGGCGCCGGCGTCCTCTCCCGCCGGGGCTCCTTCAGGTCCCGCTGCGGCCCTGGGTTTCCTGCACCGGCCGGGCGGGTCCCCAAGGTTCAGCTTCCCGTCTGGCTGACACGTAGGCCGGTCAGACTCGCGCCGTGTCCTGGTAGCTCGGGCCGGGTCTGGGAGATGGCCCTTGTAAGGCCAGTCTCGACTGCCAGGGTCTTTCCACCCTCTCGGAGCTCATACTCTGCAGGGGAGTCGGAATAGAAGCAAATAGGACCATTTGCAGATGCCGGAAAGCTCCCTAGTAATAGGATAGGCGACGGTGGGCCGGAGTGGTAGGGGTGACGGAGAGCATCTCAGGAGGTGACGTTGGTCCTGAGACCTGAGATGGGGGAAGGAGCCTGCTCCCCAGAGGGTAGCGTTCCAGGCGTTTCTAACCAGTCGGTGTCCGGCTGAGGCCGGTAAGAGCTTGCTTGCACTTGACCGCAAGGTTCAAGGCTGTGAAGCTCTGTGGGAGAGTTTTACAAGGGATTTTAGCATCCTTCTGACGTTTTTTTGTTGCCCCTCCGTAGCTACGGGTTGGCACCCTTGCTGATGTAGCCGTATTCAAGGGCAGCAAGTAGTTTTTTCCTTTTGTCGAAATAATTTTTGGCTCTGGTGTCAAAACTCATAGGTGATTTATTTAGACAAAAAGCACCAGAGTCTCTGGGTTGAGAGAGAGAGCGAGGAAGGGGACGCAGACACTAGGTTCCCGTTGAGGCCACCCGTTTTTCACCCCCCCCCCCCACGCCTTTTTTTTGCTTGGGGTTCACCCTTTCTTTACCTCGTCTCTTCTTGGAACAGCCTGGAAATAACCAGTTTTGCTGTTGGGAGGGTGGTGCGTTTAAGGAACTGTTGAAGAGCCTCATTAATGACTGTTTTTTCATTTCTTTCTATTTTAACTGCAGTTGCCCACCTGTGGAGGCTGAACTTGGCGAGAGTTAAAAATAAATAGGGCAGCATTTATTTTTAAGAGTTCAGAATAAAGGCATCTTACCTTTCATGACCTGCTGAGTGTGATACTTTTGGGGAAGAATTTAATCTAGAGTTTTGAAGAAGTTTCAGAGGGCAGCAGGGGTTCTTTATGTTGTTGTTTAGTCCCTCAGTTGTGTCCAGACTCTTTGTGACCCCCACGGACTGTAGCTCCCCAGGCTCCTCTGTCCGTGGGGTTTCCCAGGCGAGAATACTGGAGTGGGTTGGGTTGCCATTTTCTCCCCCAAGATAAGATGATGTTCATCAGCCATCTGTAGAAGGGAATTCAGTAGTCACTTAACACAAACTTCTCTGCTGAAGCTGCTACAGGTGCTGTTCTCTGTGCATGTCAACATTGCTCATTAGATTCTGGGATAATAATAGTAACCCAGCTTGAATCTAGTGACAGTAAAGTTGTGTTAAGCATTACTGTCCATTTATTATGCTGGTATCTAGTGCAGAAGGGCCTCCAGGTGGGTCAGTGGCAAACAATCCTCCTGCCAAGTAGGAGGCGCAGATTTGATCCCTGGGTCGGGAAGATCCCCTGAAGAAGGAAATGACAACCCACTCCAGTATTCTTGCCTGGGAAATCCCATAGACAGAGGAGCCTGGCGGGCCATAGTCCATGGGGTCACAAAGAGTCAGACACGACTTAGCGACTAAACAGCAACAACAGTCTAGTGCAAATACCAGGTTTAGAGTGTAATGGCTTATGTTAAGCACAGTAAAAATTGTGAGAGGATATTTGTTAAACAAATGAGAAAATGAAGGAATGTGACATTCGTAGAACATGGCATATAAGTTAGTAAGTGCCCAGGAGATGGTTAAGTGGAAAGCTTATGCTAAGTTTTATTCCAGGGTGCAAGTTGTATATTTAAAAATTAATAGTAGTGCATTGAAAATGTTGACAGACCCTAAAATTAAATTTCTTAAATAGGCCAGGCTTTTTCTTTTTTTTTTTGAGAGCTAATGTGAAATAATAATAAATAATGTAAGTGAGGGTCCCAGATGTCTTGGAAAGAAAAAAACGATTTTTATTTTGACAACTGTGTACATATTTTTCCTTAAAGCTATCCCTAATAAGATATGATGTGCTATGAATAGAATTTTGGTTTAAAAAATAAAACTTTGAAAGTATTTTTGATTTGATAAAACTTACTGGAAATGAGGCAAAGCTTAAAAATTTACCTCATATCAAAATGAAAGATGACTCCTGAATTTATGCAAATGTTAGTATCTTCATAGATCAGGCATTGAACCTAATGGAAATTAAGTGCTGCCTCCGTGTGTGTGTGGCTGAGGCTTTCCTGGAAATTGGTCTTCATGAGTTTTAAGAGTGGATGGGTTACCGAATAGGCCTGGAGAATGTTTTTCAGACTGGTAGTACATTTTGCATGTTTGCCAAGTTTATTTTTCAGAGTGACCAGAGATGGACTTGTTTATTCACCAGATTTCCTGTGCCTAGAACTGTGCTGGGGGCAGAATCTGTTCTTGTGATTGTAGTGTCTTGTCGAAGCAACTTACCTTTTAAGCTAATAGAGGTCATTCTTTTGAGCTTTGGTTATTTAGCACCCAGCACAAGAAAAGTCAAGTGTGTATGGCACATTCGAAAAACTATACTGTTAGTGGTAAAGTATAGAAAACAGGAAATTTTTAATAAGGGTGTAAGGATGATATGGAAAAGTGATGGAATCCTGCTAAAGCATTTAGCTGGGTGGTGTAACCTAGATGTGTTTATACTCTGTGATACATTTGACCCCTTTGACCCAAATTCCTGTGAATATGTTCTAACTTGCCTTTATAAAGATGTGAAGATTCATGTTGATGTATGGCGAAAACCACCACAATATTGTAATTAGCCTCCACTGAAAATAATTTAAAAAAAAGATGTAAAGAGGGCCATGCCCTTTAATATCTTGCCCCCTTAGCTTCTGAATGATATTTAAGTACCTAACATTCCGTGGTTGTTGTTTTGAACTAATTTCGAGCGGTGCTCCATCTCTCCCAATGTCACCTTGAATCTCTGCACTCAAACTCAAGCGCATTCTACTTGTCTTTTCTGGATGACAAGTGGACAGCACTTGAGGAAAGAAAAGCTCTCTAGAGTCTGGATAGGTATGAAATCTGCCCTTCCCCTGTAATTGGAGTTTGATTTTTAATATTCACTGATAAATACCAACGACAGGAAACTACTACTAGTAACATTCATTGGTGAATTTATCAAGGATTCTGTTAGCCACAGCGTTTTTGTCAGCTTGAATTGTGTTGTTTGTTTAGTCTTCATGGAGGTACGTGGATTTCCATGATTCTTGGCAGTTAGTCCTGTCTCTCCGTGGGTCTCTGACCCAAGAGAAAGGAACCATCTCCGACTTGAAAATGAGATGCTGTCCGCACTGCCCAATGTTTAGGGTGAATATTAAACCTACACGTAGACTGGAGTGTTGATCAAGAAGCCGTATGTAATAAGTGGGAAGATACACTGGATGGAAGTCATGTAATTAAGTTGCAGGGTTATTCATTTGAGATTTGGGAATGTTCTGGGCACAGTTGTCTTAACGGAGCTCAGTACCCAGTCTGAATGAGAACTGGAAAGCCAGTGGGCAAAGGGCAGCACCATCTTTTACTTTTTCCGGCATTATAGTTTCCTTCTGTGCCTTTATTTAGTTTTCTCTTTGCAGGCTGCCGGTCTTGCTGCTGCTCACGTTTGGGGCAGACAGTCTCGATAGTGCTGGCTCCTTGTTTCAAGAATCCCAGAGAGGCTCCATTATCTCTGTCAGTTAGATCCAAAATTTTTTAAAAAGTCATGAAGTTAGAAATCTTAGAGCTAAGATAACTACAGCTATATTTCAGATTAATTGCTTTCTTCAAATTGTCTTACGAAGTATTAATAACAGCCGAACAAATGCCATTGTTTGATAATGCTGCGTATAAATGCATTGTGATCACATGGCCTGTTAGAAAGTGCCATTAAGCCTTCAGTCTTCATAGACTGTCAGGAACATAGAGAAACAAACTTTTGCTGTTTCTGCTGGAATTGTTGGTTTTGTTCCACTTGTTATTGTAATTTACTATTTAACATGGTAGCAGAGCTATCACCGTACAGATTATATCTAATTATGCATTCTTTATTAGAGGTAATAAGGAAAAAAGTCTTTTGGGAATCAGGGGCAAAGTTTTAGAAATTCATTAAAAAAAAGAAAAAAGGCCAGGATATAACATTTAAGAGGCTTAATCTTACTGGTTTTACAAGCTTTTAGAAAATATTGTAGAAATTGTGACTTGGAAATGCATTACTTCAGATGTTGCAGCCCATGTGAAATGGTGCAGCCACTCTGGGATTTAGTTTGACAGTTTCTTAAAAAGTTAAACATATACCACGCACATGACCCAGCAGTTGCACTCCTGGGCATTTATCCTCAGAAAATAAAAACTTATGTTCACATGAAGACCTGTACGTGAATGTTTCTAGTGGCTTCGTTTATAAAAGCCAAAACCCAGAGACAGCCCCACGCATCCTTCAGTGGGTAAATGGTCAAATAAAATGAGGTTTAGCCATATAATGGAAAACGACTCCTAACAAAAAGGAGCAAACTACTGACACGAGCAACAGTTTGGATGGAGTTTAAGGGCATAGTACCGAGTCAAAAGGTTGTGTGATTCACACTCCATTATATGACGTTCCCAGGACAATAAAGTTACAGCAGTGGAGAAGAGTTCACTTTTGCCACAGTGAGAGCTGGGAGTATGATACTATAGTGGGGTAGCCTGGGGGAGTTTCTTTGGGGGTGATTGAACAGTTCGGTGGCTTGGTTATTGTGATGGTTTTAATTATCTTTACATATGATGAAATGTCACGGGATGTACACACACACACACACACACACACGGTAAAAACTGAAGTTTGAATGCTGCTGCTAAGTCACTTCAGTCGTGTCCGACTCTGTGTGACCCCATAGACGGTAGCCCACCACGTTCCCCCGTCCCTGGGATTCTCCAGGCAAGGACACCAGAGTGGGTTGCCATTTCCTTCTCCGGTGTGTGAAAGTGAAGTCGCTCAGTCGTATCCGACTCTTAGTGACCCCATGGACTGCAGCCTACCAGAAGTTTGAATAAGTACTTATTAACACTGTATCAGTGAGTTTCCTAATTTTGATCACTGTTATGCTCCATGATGTTGGGTTGTAGGAGTAAGTATATGTTTTATCCACTAAGAAACTGCAAACTTTCCCAGAGCTGTGCCATCTTACAGTCCTGTCATCACTATATAAGTGATCAATTTTCCACATTTTTACCAGCATTTGGTGTTAGCAGTATTTTTTATGTTAGCCATTTTAATAGCTGTATATTGGTATTTCAGAATGGCTCTAATTTGCATTTTCCTGATGGCTAATGATGTTCAACATCTTTCCATATGCTTGTCCTTTGAAGTGGTTCAGAACAAGCCTCCACAAAATGTGTCACTATAGCAAGTGGATTACTTTAAGCCAAAGACAATGAAGACCCAAAAGATTTCAGAGCTTTTTACCGCCCCCTCAACTGACAAATTAGTTTAGATAAGGAGCCTGGTCAGAGAGAGCTGTTACCAGAGATAACTTTTAACTGAAAGACCTAACTGTGTGGCATCTAATAACAAACATCTGATCCCATGTCTGAGTTACCTTCCTCCTCTTTGAAGTCCCAGCCCCATGTCCCTCCTCTGCTCAGGATGGCAAATAAGCCTCAGTGGCCTGTCCTGCCCTTGGGTCCCATATTTTTATGGAGGTACAATTAAATTTGTTTTTCTCCTGTTAATTTGTCTTAGGCCAATTTAATTGATACAGTAGCAAAAGAACCTAGAATGGTAGAGGAATTTTTTTTTCTTTCCTACACAGTCATATCTTACTTTGTTCAAATCATTTTCCTGTTTTCTAATTTGTTTTCTTACTGTTGAATTTAGAGTATTCTTTATATATTCTGAATACAACTCCTTTGCAGATATGTGATTTGTACATGTGTTCTCTCAGTCTGTGGCTTGTCTTTTCATTCTCTTACAGTGTCTTCTGCAGCACAAAAGGTTTTAATTTTCATGAAGTCCAGCTTACCAATGTATGGATCGTTTTTGGTGTCATGCATGTCTCAGAACTCTTTACTGAACCATAGGTCAGGTAGATGTTCCAAGTTTTCTCCAAACTGTTTAATAATTTTATGTCTTACATTGAGATTAGTGAATCCCTTTCGGGTTAATTTTTGCATGGAGTGTAACTTTTAGGTCTTTTTCTTTTCGTTTCCTTTTGTATATGGATGTCTGCTTGTTCCAGAACCATTTGTTGAGAAGACTATGCTTTCTCCATTGAGTCTTTTTTTTTTTAAATCTTTATCAAAAATCAGTTGGCTGTAAACTGCAAACAAAATGAAGACAGGAGGAAATGAATAAGCAGTTAAGTATGAAAATTAATACAGACGTCTGAGGGTATAAAGACTCATGGCTTGAGTCTTGAAAAAAATATGTATAGATTTGAGAGGAAGTGGGAAAACATTTTAGAGAATATCATGAGCAAATTTAGGTCCTAGAGAAAATAAGAACTGGCTGTTTTGGGGTGTCATGGGAGAGAAGGGGAGGAGGGACATCAGGGGAGGATAATTCATCCATGTGTCTAGGAAACTGCTGGCTAGTTTATAATCAGTTTATTGACTGCTAGAAGGTACTGTGGGTTCTGGAGCAGGAAGAAGGATATGGTAGAAATAGTCTTCAAGAGACTTTTTTTTAGGGGTATGTATGGCAGTGATGGGGCTTCCCAGGTGGTACTAGAGGTAAAGAACCCGCCTGCCAACTCAGGAGACATAAGAGACGTGGGTTCAATTCCTGGGTTGGAGGAGGAGGACATGGCAACCCACTCCAGTATTCTTGCCTGAAGAATCCCACAGACAGAGGAGCCTGGCGGGCTACAGTCCATGGTGTCACAAAGAGTTGGACACGACTGAGTTACTAAGCAAGCACTCAGATGGCAGTGCTAGATGGCAGGTTAGTAGGAAGAACAGATACAGCCATGACCCTTGACAGTGTTGTTACTTTATAACAGTAAGTCCCTTGTATTTCTCAAAAGGGCTTTGGTAGATTTCAGACTTTTGCCACTTTTTCAGATTTTTCTCCTTAGTGATGGCTACTGAGAACTCTGCTGGATTTTCTAACCCCTTCATATTAATGCTTCCTGTAGTAAGTTGTGTGTGTTGGCTCATTGTTGACTTTGGATGACATTTCTTATCAGGCCTAAAAAGAGTCCAAGAGATGAGCAACTGAAATGATGAAAACATAAAAGAGTTGATGAATTGGTCCAATGAGAAAAAGTTAATGGAATCTCTTTTATTTATCATGGCTAAGAGCAGACTCAGGGGTTATTTAATCAGAACGTCCTGATACTTGTATTTGAAGAACCACACGGAGAGTGGTGATGACCAGCTGTTCTTCAGAGTCACCGAGGACTGAACAAGGACAGACAGCTCAGATGGCAGGATTAGGGTTTAGTCTGAGGAAGGACTTTCCAGGCAGTGAGAACATAAGATGCTTCCTGCCAGTGATGGAAGGGTCTTTAGAGAGGGAATAGAAAGCTTAGATGTAGTCTAGGAACATTTTTCTTATAGTTGAGGATGTGACAGGTGACAGCCCCCGAGTCCTAATTTATTAATTTGTGACCAGAAATACTCAGTTTCTCTTTTCTTAACAACCATTTCCTGTTCTTGATTTCTTTCCCTGAACAAATTATATTTCTTTTTCTGTTCACCTTTGGGAATCTCATTTGGTTTCTGCCTTCCCTTGTGCATTTAAAAGATTATCTTAGATGTAGATTAGACTTCTGTCATTTAAAAAATAGCTTCTCAACAAATAAAACTTTTTTAATGTCAAACTGCTAAATATCCATGCATTTATACTTTTTAAAATTTAAAACATGGAAAAGCGTATCATCTCGTTTTTATAAAACATCAGTGATGACTTGTTGAGCAAAGGATTTTACTGCATAAGAGATTACTGTGATGTGTATTAATGAAAGATTGGCAGTGTGAGAAGCTTTCGTGTGATCACTTATTTGCCTTCAGAGCAGTTTTTCTCTTTGATTTAATTTTCTTAGTCTGATTCTTTTCTACAAGTCTAGATCTTTCCCCCACTGAAATGTTTAGATTGACCAAGACTATTTCACTCATGATCGCAACCCTTCAGTATTAAAACAGAATTTTTTTTTTTCTGCAGAAGAGCAAGCTCTTAAAGTGCTATGCAAGCTGCCCATTTAAAACTATCATTGCTTGGCACCTATGCCCTAGTGACAGTTTGACCAACATGTGAGCAGGCACACTGCCATCCTGACAGATGGGCGTGCGTAGAGGCAGCCAAGAAACCCGTGTATTTGTTAAGGGCAGGATTCCCAGTCGGGGATGTTCAAACGTCTGTCCATCCTGAGCGTTCACGCCTATGGATAAAGGGATGCCATCATTAATCTCAGCCTCTGACTGAGATTCCATGGGTATGTAAGAGCTTCTTGGCGCTTACAGAAGTAGGCAATTGGGGACAATCAGGATAATTGTCCTCGCTTTCATCCCAGGACTACTTCAAATAATCCTTTTCTTTTTTTCCAAGCCAACTTGGTTTGCAGTGAGTACAAAACTGTTCAGACATGGTCCCGATACTTCTAGAATATATGCTGTTGCATTTTTTTTCTAGCCTACAGAAGCTCTGAAGCCATAGGTATTTATGGTGTGGACAGTGATGCACATAATTGGTTGGAGTCAGGTAGACCTGAGTTCACAGACTGATGGCTGTGTGACATCAGGGTAACCTAATTTTACCATCACATCAAGGTGAAATAATAGCTGTTTCATAGGGTGGTTGTGAGAATGGCCTGTGAAACATGTACAGTGAATTGCTTGGTGTAATGACCGGTCCACTGTATGTGTTCAGTAAGCGTGTATCATCATCATCATTGCTGTAATATACCTGAGGGCATTTTTCTCTGGAGAGTGACCTGAAACAGGAAATCTTTTTTCCACTCATTTCCTATTAATACCATTCTTGAAAGTCGTGTATTGGATGTCATCACATTGTTTAGTCTATAATGGATTGCCTCCAACAACAGGGAGCTCACTACCTATAGAAAAGGGTCATTCAGTCATGGAACTGGTGACATTTTAGATGAGTTGCCCTTTGTTGTGTGGGGTTGTTCTCTGAATTGTCGGGTGTTCACCATCCCCGGCCAGGGGGCACAGAATTGTCCCTGTTTGAGAGCCGCTGCTCTCTCCTGTTCTTAATGAAGTGCTGACTGTTGGTAAGTACTTTCTTAGGTTGGGTGGACGTCTTTATTCTTCCTACCCAGTTCTGTCTTTTGGAGACATGTAGGACAAGCTCAATTCCTCTTCCACAGTGTGGTCTTTCAGATACTTGGAAATGGTCATCAAGTCTTCTCAGTCTTTTTGAGTTGAAACGTCATCTAGTTCATCAGCTGTTTCTTACAAGTCTTGATTTCATGTCATTTCACCACATGAGTGACTTTCCTTTGATTTAATTTATTTTTATTTTTTTAAATGGTAGTACTTAAAATTGAATGCAGTACTCCATGCAGGGCTTGATAAATTAAAAAAAATTTTTTTTGAGTTGCATCCCTTACTTTAGATACACTTTTCTGTTAGGATAGGAAAGATTACCTTTCATCATCTACATGCTTTCAGCTGTATCCTCTTAATGACCACGTGATATGTTGAACCTAGAGTTGAGTAAAACCCTTAGATCTATTTAAGCCATGTCTTCTTTAGCCTGTTTTTATGCATTAGTTTTGGGGTTTAAGCATGATAACATCTGCTTATCCTGTTAAATTTTTTTTTTTAATTTAGCTAACTGCAATCCAAATTCTTGGTCAACTCTGAAGTTTTTAGCTTAAAAGAACAAGTAGGTGATAATGATGCTATCAACTGAGATTGAAAATATGGGAGAAAGATATGTGTGTGCGTGCACGTGTCTGAAAGGGGAATTGGGGATGGAAACCTGGGAATCCTGATACTAAGAGGCAGCTGGACACAAAGGAGGCAACAGAGGAGACCAGGAAGGGGTGGGCCAAAAAAAAATAGGGTGAAAATGAGTTTCTCTTGGAAGCTGGAGAGATTGTGTGTTAAATTCTGGGGTAGATCCTTGAATACAAAATGAATAGGACATTGTCTCTGCTTTCTGCTCCTCCTGTTTTTATTTGCCCCATGGTTTAACCATTCAGTTAATGGTATTACCTAGTCAGTTATGCCTGAAAACCTAGAGTTACTCTTTATTTTACTTTCATACCCTCCCTGCTGGCTTAGATGGTAAAGAATCTGCCTTCAGTGTGGGAGACCTGGGTTCGATCCCTGGGTTGGGATCCCCTGGAGGATGGCATGGCAACCCACTCCAGTATTCTAGCATGAAAAATCCCATGGACAGAGGAGCCTGGTGGGCTGTAGTCAGGGTTGGACGTGACTAAGTGACTGAGCTCACACACATCTGAGATTCATTCATGCTGCATATAGTATGTTGCGTGTGTTGGTAGTAGCTCTCTAATTCTGGTTAACTGTTATTGTATAATACATGAGTTTTTTGGTTATTGATTACTACCTAACACCAAAGACAGACGCTTTACGTCTGAGCCACCATCTGTTACAACAACACCAAACTTAGTGGGAGTTAAACAGCAACCATATTACTATGCTCATGGATTCTGTGGGTTAGGAATTTGGTTAGGACAGCTTGACCTGTCGTTTCAGGGTTCCTCACTGACGTGTATGGCGCTTTGGCTGGGATGTCATGAAGACCAGGACCATCTGGGATTTGTTGACTGGAGTACTTAACTTTTTTTTTTCTTTTGAAAGTGGCTGTTTGTTTTTCCAGTGGTATATCTAAAACAGTTTGAATGGAGGCAAAGACTTCTACTTGAAACTTGCTTTGCTTCTTTGCAACTTTTGAGTAGATTGTTTGGATAGTGTTCAGATATTGCTGCTGGAAAGGTTGTAAACGGGGTCAATGATGGTCTTCAACCAGAGGAAAGTCATCGTCTGTATCCAGAAGCAGAGATTTCCATTGAGACGGAGAGGTGGTCACTGGTATAGCGGTTGCTCTAAAGGTGGCTGTACCCTGGCTGCAGGTTCTCCACGGGGCCTTTGGCTCTTCAAGCATGTGGAGTGGGTTCCCACAGGAAGCTTGCTGAGAGTGACTCATCCTGAAGTCACACAGAGTCACTTCCACTGTACTCTGTTGGTTGAAATGGACACATGTCTGCCTGGATTCAAGGGGAAAAAACTTAGACCTCACATATTTATGAAAGGTGCGTCAAAAGTTCTGTGACAATTTTTAAAAACCACCATAAATTGTAGACAGTTTATCCATTCTGTTGTAATTGTAGATGGATATTGGAAGTTTCCACTTTGGAGAAGTTTTGAAGAATGCTGCTGAAATCATTCTTGTTCATATCTCTTGGTTCACATCTGTATTCATTTTAGTTGAGTAGAATTGCTAAGAGTAGAATTGCTAGTCCCAGTGTATGTGTATCTTTAGCTTTGATAGTTACTGCCAGTTTTCCAAAGTGTGTACCAATTCATGGTTCTCTCAGAAGACACAGTTCTCATTGCTCTTCAGCTTCACCTATGCTTGGTACTATCAGTTAAACATTACATTTTTTTTTTTTTTAACTATTCTGTGGTTGTGTTGAAGATCTCAATGTGGTTTAATTGACATTTTTTTGTTAACTGGTGACTTGAGCACCTTTTCATTTGCTATTAGCCTTTTAAATATCTTGTTTTATAAAGTGTCTATTCAAGTGTCATTTGCCCATTTTAAACAAATCGTCTTGTCTTTTTTTTTTCTTATTGAAATGTTGGGGTTTTTGTGTATTCTGAATATGAAGTCTTTGTTGAAAATATGAACTGTAAAAATCTCTTTCCATCCTGTGGCTTGCCATTTCACTCTTGTGTCTGTAGATGAACTGAAATTCTAAGTTTTAATCAGTTTCAGTTTACAAATCTTTTCCTTTTTGACTAGTGTTTTCCGTGTCTTGTTCACAAAGTTTTGCTACTCTGTGGTTGTGAAGATATTTTCTTATGTTATCTTCAAGAAGTTTTATCCTTTGACCTTTCACATTTAGGTCTCAGTCTCCAGCAATTGATTTTTTGTGTGTGGTGAGGTGGGCCAAGTTTCCTTTTCTCCCCGTTTGCTTGTCTCCACAGCTAGTAGCAGGTAGCGCTGGGCCTGGTGAGCAGCAGCCTGAGAGTGAGCATTCTTGCATTCTCAGCCTTCATCTACCCTTAATGCACCTTCTGAACTTGGGCAGACTATTAAAACCGTCTGGCCTCAACTTCACCTGCAGTATGAAGGATCTGAATGAAATGTTTCTGGTCTTCCTTCTGGCTCTGGTTTGTTGAATCATTCTGCCCAGCATGCAGTTTTATTTAGGCCTGTAAGAATCTTCATGAATCTGGTTTCCGGGACCTAATGTGTCCCTGATTTCCCCCAGCTTAATGTGATCGCTGGCTATGGTGAGCCTGCCATCTAGTTTTTCTTCATCACGGCGGCAAGGTCTTGCCCCGCACGTGGTCTTCTGATCTTGCTGTACTCTGTCCCTTGCCAGGAGCCCGCTGTCCTGTTTTGGTAAGCCGTCGTTCAGGACACCAGTTCCAGGTTGAATGCCATTCACATAGACACAACTGTTCATTTCACTTGTCCTTTCCTTTGGTTTCCGACTTGAACTTCTAAGAACCACAGATGACAATGTAGAGTTTCAGGGATCAGCAGAAGGCATTCGTGATCAAATGAGTTACGGTCTCGGTGAATTCTCTCCCCCATGTGGCAGTTCCTGCAAATAGCTGTGTACTGTACTGGTGCCTTCAGTGAAGCAGTCAGGAACCACACTGGTGACATAGCAAAATCTGCCTTTAGCTGGTTCCTCAGTCTTCTTGGTAGTCTGTGTCGGGGTGATTTCTGTCCTTCATTCAGAAAGTATAATTTCCTTATGCAGAATGTCATAACTCCTTCGTCATTCTTGATATCACATTTTCCCTGTCATTAACTTTTTTTAAAAAAAGCTTTTTTGGGACTTCCCTCGAAGTCCAATGGTTAAGACTCTGTGCTCTCAGTGCAGGGGCATGGGTTCAATCCCTGGTCGGGGAACTAAGATCCCGCATGCCACCTGTCATAGAAAAAAAAAAAAAGGCATTATTGAGACCCAGTTCAGTTATCGTATAGCTCACCCATTCAAAGGGTATTGTTCAGTGTTAGTCTAGCCACAGGACTGTAACCATCACCGTAATCTAATTTTAGAATATTTTCATCAACCTGAGAGAACTCCCCCACCAACTAACTGCAGTCAGTCTTCATTCTCTCCCATACGCCCCAGAACCCTGCATGCATGCTCAGGGTTGCTGAGTCCGGTCCGACTCTTTGTGATCTCATGGATTGTAACCCACCAGCCTCCTCTGTCCATGGGATTTTCCAGGCACTGGAGTGGGTTGCCATTTGCTCATCCAGGGAATCTTCCCGACCCAGGGGTGAAAGCTGTGTCTCCTGCATCTCCTACATCGGCAAGCAGATTCTTTACCACTGAACCACCTGGGAAGCACCCCCTAGAGCCCTAAGAAACTGCTCATCTGCTTTTGTCTCTACAAATTTACCTGTTTTTGAAATTTTACATGATTGAAGTCATACCATATGTGGTGTTTTGTGAGTGTCTTCTGTCACCCAGCATGTTTTTAAAGTTCATCCGCGTTGTACCAGAATCTGTGCTTTGTTTCTTTTTATTGCTGAATAAGATCCCAGGGTATGGATATATCACATTTATCCATTCATCCGTCGAAGAACACTTGAGTGGATTCCACTTGTGGACTATTATGAGTAATGCTACTGTGAACATTTATGCACAGGTTTCTTATGTGTACACATTTTCATTTTTCCTGAGTATATACTACCGTTGGAACTGCTGGGTTACGTGGTAACTGTTTAACTTATTTTTAGGAATTGCCAAACTGTTTTCCAAACTGACTGCATCTTTTTTACATTTTCACTGGCAGTTGTTTGAGGGTTCGGTTCTCTCAAATCTTCACCAGTTCTGGTGATTTTCTGTCTTTTTGTTTGTATCCGTGGTAGCATGTGTGAAGTAGTATCTCATTGAAGTTTTGATTTTTATTTCTCTTAATGACTAATGAGGTCAAGTATCTTTTTGTGTGTTTCTTGGCCAGTTGTTTATGTGTTTTGGAGAAATTTCTATTTAAATCCTTTGTATGTTTTTAAATTGGTTGCCTTTTTCTTATTGAGTTCATTAACCTTCTAATGTTCACCTTGAATCACCTTGATGTATTTGCAACTAGAAACATTGTTCCCTCGATTTTCCTTCCTTTATATTTCTTTCCTTTTGTTCAGGGACCATTTATTTTTCCTGAAGCGAGCAGGCAGGTCAAGAAGGTTCTCTAGCCCTTTTGCATTCTCTTGGCAACAGATTCCATTGGCAAAATGTGTAACTGTAAAATACCTTGGAATGAAAAATACACATCTCCTGGTTATTGGAATAGATCCTTTTGTAGTTCATCCTACTTCTAAAATGAACCATGCTTCTTCCCTTAAAAGCCAGTAGGTTAAGCACCTGCTTAAACTTTAACTGAGGTCATTTTAGTTAAGGAAAAGGACCTGGAGAAGTTGGACCTTGTCTCAATAGCAGGTGGCCCTGGACCACGGCTTCATTCAGCCTAGTTTTAGGAAATAGCTGTTGGTTTCTCACCAGGTGATATGTTAGACTCAAGGGATACTGGGGTAAGATAGATTCCCTGACTTCATATCCTCATAAAATACATCAAACAGGCACAGCACATTGGCAACTCATGGTGATACATGGTGTCACAGGCATTGTGAGAGGCGTGCAAGGGGGTGTGGGCTGGTGCTCTTATCACTTTTCTTTTGCAGGTAGATTTCTGAGTACTTGATTTTATCTGGACCTCTCAGTAAGGAACGGTAACACAAATGCCATCATCCAGATGCTGAGGTTGCAGAAGAAACTGACTTTAGAATCTTCAGCGTTTTTCACTGGAATCTAGAAGATAGTCTCTTCATACTGTTTTTATACAGTAGTTTCTTAACTATTTTATCATATATTCTGCAGTAGTTTATCACATCAAGTTTTTCCAGCTGAATTTTTGTCATGTTTTGTATTAGTAAACTGCAAGGAAAAGCATTTTTCTGGTGAGTTATACATCGGTTATTTTGTTACTTTTGTCCTCTTGATCTTTGGAAGTCATCCTTCTTTTAACAGTAGGCTGTGTATTTGTAGTAACAAGGATATGTTTCTGTTTTGTCTTTTGTACTATTTTTATGATGTTTATATAGTCATTAAAGTAAATATTTTACCACCTAAAAACTTTTCATTTTGCAAATGATTCTGCAGTATGCACTCTACTCTCTCAGTGCTTCTGTTAATTAGCAAAAGAGGCATCTTTTACAAAAAATTATACTTGCCATCCGTATGTTTTGATTCTTGGCCCTGTTGACGTACTGTCCCGGGTTGTGAGACCAGAAAAATATCCAACACTCTTGGGGTCGAGTCAGAGGGACAGGGTGGCCAGCTGGAAGGGCTTCATTGTCGAGGGCAAAGGAAAAGCGAGAGGAGTGGCCCAGCGTCAGGAGCTGGCCCGGGGCACAGCTGGCCCTGTGTCCTCCAGCTCAGCAGCCAGCCTCACAAAACGCCTCACACCAGGCTTCTCCGCGAGCACAGAAAACCGAGACAAAGCACAAGCAAAGCCAGAGTTGCTGCCATCCGCAGAATACTTGGCTGGAGTGAGTGACCACAGCTTCTTTACCAGTTACCACTTTGTCTTTGTTCCTGTCTCCTCTCAAATAAGACTTATTGAGACACCCAACATAGACTCCCCCTGCTTTCTAATTGCACCCAGTTTAGAGAAACTCTGGCTTCCCTGAAAAGTGAAAGTCACTCAGTTGTGTCGACTCTGTGACCCCATGGACTGTACAGTCTGTGGAATTCTCCAGGCCAGAATACTGGCGTGGGTAGCCTTTCCCTTCTCCAGGGGACCTTCTCAACCCAGGAATTGAACTGGGGTCTCCTCCACTGCCAGCAGATTTTTTACCAACTGAGCTATCAGGGAAGCTTCCCTCCTAGACCCTCCCCAGGCTTACCCAAGCAAAACCCAAATCCTGTCATATTCTTTTTTTTTTCTTTTTTAGATTAGTTTATTTATTTTTGGTTGCACTGGGTCTTCGTTGCTTCGGACAAGCTTTTCTCTAGTGGTGGGCAGAGGCTGCCCTTCATCGCGGAGCACGGGCTCTAGGCCCGCAGGCTCTAGTAGTTGCAGCGTGCAGGCTTTAGTTGCCCTCAGCATGTGGCATCTTCCTGGACCAGGGATCGAACCCATGTCTCCTGCATTGGCAGGCTGATTCCTATCCACTGTACCCCCAGGGAGTTCTTTACACCATTCTCTTATCAAGATGCCCCACTGTTCTGTGGGTGTGTATTCTTCCAACTCATAGGACTAGAGGTGTGTTCTGGTGGTCTCTTCCTGAAAGGTAGATACCAGAGATAGAGCAGTTTTAGCAATCACAGTAACAAAAAGTACAGGGGTAAAGTTTGACAATTAAAGATAATCAGCAAAATCCAAAGTGTGGAACACCAACAAGGGAAAGAGAAAAAGAGGGAGGTGGCACTTGTCTGCTTAAGAGATTCAGAGACATATCAGCCAGTTACAGTGACTAAGAAATCAACTATAGGAAGATTTTTTTTTTAAGACACTTGGGGATATTTGAACATTTATTTATTAAGTGATATTAAGGAATTGTTATTTTGTTTGATGTGACAATGTTAATGTGGTTGTATTTTTAGAAAGTCCCTGTTAGAAGTAAATACTTCTTACATATGAAATGATACTGTATTTGAGATGTGCTTTGAAATACTCTTGGGAGGGGCTATGAATTGGGTATACCAACTGGTAGTATGTGAGCAATTGTTGAAACTGGGTGATGTGTACATAGGAGTTCATTATATCCCTTTTTTACTTTGTTTGCATTTGCTAATTCCTCTATTTTTTTTTTTAAGGTTATTTGTATTTCCTTTTCCATGAATTTGCCTCACTCTGTCACTTGGCCATTTTTCTGTTGTATTTTTGACTTATAATCTATAGGATTCTTTAATATGTACTGAGAAAATAAGCCTTTTGTCACATATTCTGTAGATATTTTTCATTTGTCTTTGAATTTGTTTATGGTGTTTTTAATCTGTGGAGAGTTTTTATTTTGTCAAATTTATTAATTTTCTTTAGGCCTGTGTGTTTTATTTTGTGTGTTGCATAGAACACCCTTCTCTGGGATGCTGAAATGTTTATGTTTTCATGCAGAATTTTTTAATGACTGTAGCCCTATTCTGATTTACGGTGACTGTTTGGTCATCTTAATTTCCTTTAGAGTATTTAGAAATAGTCTTCCTTGGAGCCCTGCTGCAAGAGTATACAAGGAAGGGTGTTGTTCAGTCGCTATCCTGTGGAGATTTAATAGTGAACACCTGGAGAATTACCGTGACCCAAGTTCGGTAGTTAATTTTTCTGCCGCGCCGCACCCCTCCCACCCTTGCCTCCATAGAGCTAATGGGAAATCTGTCATTTAACAAGAGCATCAAAGTGTGCTAAATGTTATCTCATAAATTAGCAATATAGTTCAGAGTTTCTAATTTTAGAAAATTTTCAGTGTTTTCTTTACATAAAGAAGCATTCCTTTTAGCTCTTTTTTGTAGAGCTTCTGGGTCAAGGGGCCAGGTGCTGCCTCCCTTTGAATTCGGCATCTTTAAGCTTGCTCCTTTCTTTGAGTCGATGCCTTCATCTGGGCAAAGTAAGGAGTTTTCCAGGTATTACTGTAGTGTCTTCTTCACGGTTGATTCGTGGAGACCTATTTGGATCTTTTAACCACTACATCAAAAGTTGGAAGGAGAAGTGCACGGCAGAAACCGCATGAAATTGTTCCTTTTGGGGGGAAGTGGTGCCAGTGAGGTGTCTTGGGCTTGTGTTTTAAATTGTGCCGTGCTGTGTATTTTCAGTTAAAGTCAGTTCTGCAATTAGTGTTCCTCTTTTAGAACATTTGGATATCATTTAAAGGAAATAAAAGTTGAAGTACATCTGATACTGTATTTTAAACATTTTATTCACTGTACCAAAACTTTTTATAAAAATCTAATGGTAATCACTTTTAATACAAGTTTAAAAAATCTGAATAGAAGGAAATTTTTCTCCTATGAAGATAATCTGCTTTATTTTTCCAAGTTAGAAGTTTGAGTCTTCACCTAGTTCTTTGCAGCTTAGGTGCAAAACCATGACTAGTATGACAAATTGCTTCTAAAGATTGTGTCACAGTATTAAGTTTAGCTTAATGTTTCTTTGAGTTTATTAGCTTAATGTTCTTCAGGAATAAACCTATGAATTGATAGGATCATTATCTATGGAAGTTCACTTCTAAATTCGCATGATTTGTTGTCTTATATTTGACTCAGATAGTAAAGAATCTGCTTGCAATGCTGGAAACCTTCGTTCAGTCCCTGAGTTGGGAAGATCCCCTGAAGAGGGCATGGCAACCCACTCCAGTATTTTTGCCTGGAGAATTCCAGGGACAGAGGAGCCTGGTGGGCTGTAGTCCATAGGGTCACAAAGAGCTGGACATGATTGAGTGACTAACACTAACTGACTTGTTAGTGTTGCTGAGGGTATTCATAACAGCCATGATTACTTTTCATACTTGTATTGATATGCATGGTTCTCTAAGTGAAACTAGGAGATTGAAATGTGAAAGTGAAAGTCGCTCAGTCGTGTCCAACTCTTGGCAACCCCAAGACTATAATGTCCATGAAATTTTCCAGACCACAGTACTGAAGTGGGTAGCCTTTTCTTTCTCCAGGGTCCCAACCCAGGGATCGAACCCAAGTCTCATACATTGCAGATGAATTCTTTACCAGCTGAGCCACAAGGGAAGCCCAGGAGATTGATTGGGTGTCCCTAACAGGAAGTCAGCATATTTGAAAAGCAGAGACATTACTTTGCCAACAAAGGTCCGTCTAGTCAAGGCTATGGTTTTTCCAGTGGTCATGTGTGACTGTGAGAGTTGGACTGTGAAGAAAGCTGAGTGCCAAGGAATTGATGCTTTTGAACTGTGGTGTTGGAGAAGACTCTTGAGAGTCCCTTGGACTGCAAGGAGATCCATCCAGTCCATTCTGAAGGAGATCAGTCCTAGGTGTTCTTTGGAAGGAATGATGCTGAAGCTGAAACTCCAGTACTTTGGCCACCTCATGCAGAGAGTTGACTCATTGGAAAAGACTCTGATGCTGGGAGGGATTGTGGGCAGGGGGAGAAGGGGACGACAGAGGATGAGATGGCTGGATGGCATCACCGACTTGATGGACATGAGTTTGAGTGAACTCCAGGAGTTGGTGATGGACAGGGAGGCCTGGCATGCTGTGATTCATGGGGTCATGAAGAGTCGGACACGACTGAACGACTGAACTGAACAGGAAGTCAGAGGAAACCTTCCTGCTTCTCACTAGTTTATGGTAAATGGTAGTAAGTCTGCATTCATTCCTGTGGTCATCCTCACAGTTTTGTCTCAACTGTAGGATTTGTGGGGATAAAATGAAGTAAATATATAAAAGAGACCCTGTATATTGTTGGGAAGGATATATAAACTCAAGATTCTATATTTTTCATATGATTTCTTGGCACTCATCAGATACATTAATCAACTTCTGATTAGCTGGCTCATTTGTAAGAGAATTGTCTTTAGATGTATTGCTTTCAAATTATTCTTGATACAATTTAGCAAAAGAGGTGATGAAGTTCTTATTGACTGATTATCTTCTAGTTGATTTTATTCTTTGACTTATTGTAGACTGGCAGGAAGCCATTTATACCAAATATGTAATTATTTCTTAATTTCAAATAAGTTTGAAATATGAATGAAGGTTTTCGGCCTGGGGTGGGATACGAAAAAGGTGATTTGGGTGGGGCGGGGGGAGTCGTTCTGAATCATTCATTCACTACTTGATATGTTTTACCCAACTTCTGCAATGAAGGAGGCTTTTATTAAAATTTTCTGATGCAATAGAGTTGTATGTAATAGAGCCCTTAATTGAAAATGATTGACTTAATGAGGAAAGGAAGATGTGCCAGAACACAGTTGACCTCTATATCCATTGGTTCTGCATCCACAGGTTCAGTCAACTGTGAATTCAACTAACTGGATCAAAGATACTCAGAAAAAATTTCCAGAAAATTCCTAAAGGTGAAACTTACATTTGCCACGTGAACAACTATTTACATAGTATTTGCATTGCATTACTATAGGTAATCTAGATATGATTTAAAGTGTATGGGAGGATGTGCATAGACTACATGCAAATACTGTGCCATTCTATGTAAGGGACTTGAGTGGATTTTGGTTTCTAAGGGGGTCGAGGAACCAATCTCCTGACGATACGGAGGGATGATGTATATAGACCAATGGTCCAGATTGCACTTCACAGCTGCCTGTGCAGGATTAAAACATAAGGCACTGGGGTTCTTGTGAAATAGGTTTAGTGTTTCAGAGTTCTACCGATAATCATGATGTGTAGCCAGGATTTGAGAATTACTGTCTCCCACAATGGGTAGTTATGTAATCGAGTTTATACTTTTCTTTTGAACTTCCTGCCACTCAGTGAAAAGGGGGAAACAGGAGTTTCATAGCTCTTAATGGCTTAAAACTTCCATCACTGAAGAGGCCCTTCTTTTCCCACCATGAAACTAACAAAGTTTGATCTTGTAAATATCTGCAACTGCTCACTTTCTTTAATAAATAGTTTTTATCAAAGAATTCAGAAACATTCTTTACCTGGCGAGCTTTTATTGATCCTTGTTTGAAGCTGATGGTCTAATATTAAATCCTAACTGTGTGATGGTGTTTCTGCATGAAGCTAAGTGCAGCTTCTTGAAGCCAAATGTTGAATTTTGTGTTTATATTTGTAGCCCCAGCATATTGCCCAGCGCATATACTGAGGTGTTCTATAAAGGCCTTTGGAATAAATGCGTTCAAATGTTTCATTTCCTGGTGAACTAATTTGCCACGAGATAGAGCTTAGAAAATCTAGAGTAAGAGATGATCAGCATGTTTCCTAGACCATCTGTCACTAATATTGATTGTTTCCACTTGGCACTGGAGACTTGTTTTTTTGGGAGTGGATAGCTTGTATTAAGTTAAAAAAAAAAAGTTGGAAAAACCTCCTGTTATTCTGTATGCCTCTCTTTGGTGGCTTAAAATCAGTTTTTAAAAACTTGCCATTCCGACTAGTCAGGAAGCATGAAGGCAGGCGTTGGTTATTCCAGTGGCCACGCTGTCCTAGTAGCTGGTAGCGGTTTCTGCCTTGCCCCTTTTGCCCCCCAAGTCTGTTTGACGCCTCTACCAGAGTGGTCCTTTGGAAACCTCAGTCAGAGCATACTACTCCTCTGCTCCAAACATTGCCATGATTTCCCACCTCACTGAGGTTTAGAGTCGGTGTCCTCACAGTGGCCTGTGTCCTGGACGTGATGGCTGTACCTGGCCCTCTTCCGCGTCTGATGTCAGCCAGTGCGCTCTCCGCCAGCTGCGCCAGCCTCCTTGCTGTGCTGGGCAGGCGCTGGCCCTCGCCTCTGTGCTTGTGGCTCCCTCAGTGTGAGATGCCTTTTGTCTCCGTCACCGCCTGGCCGGCCTCCCTTGCTTTCTTGTTGCTTAGTTGCTAAGTCGTCTCTGACTCTTGGATGCCATGGACCATAGCCCGCTGGCCGCCTCTGTCCACGGGATTCCCAGGCAAGAATACCAGGATGGGCTGCCGTTTTCTTCTCCAGGGGACCTTTCTGACCCAGGGATCGAACCCACATTTCCCGAATTGCAGGCAGATTCTTTACCACCAAGCCACCTGGGAAGCACCAGTATTGGCTTGAATGTCATTTTCTTGTGCGGCTTTACCGATCACATTTCAGTTTCAGCCCCAGCTCCCCCACCCCATCCCTTATTCCTCCTTTATTATTTTTTCCGTCAGTACTTGTCATCATTGGACATAGCACATGTTTCAAATTTGAAAAAAAATTGTCTCTCTCCTCAAATAATGAGCTTATGCTCAGTGAGGGCAGGATTTTTGTCGGATTTGTTTACTGCTTTATTTCCATCTGCTAGAGCAGTTCCTGGCACAGAGGTAAATATTTGGTGAGCAAATGAGTTAATGAAGCAGACACTACATATTGTAGTACAGAATTCTGTATGATTCAGTGTTATTTTTATTTTAAATTTTAAAGGAGGCATAGCATAGTAAAGCTTTGTATTTCCTGTCCCAAAGTTGCAGCCACGTAGTGTAATAGCATTACTACGTGACTTATGTGTATGTTAAAGGGAGGGTAAGGTCTAGTCCTAGTCTGTGCTGTTGAGAAATGAATTTTGATCCTTTATAAAACCAGTCCTACCTTGAGGTGACTTTAATGACAAAAGTACTTAAGGTTTTAGATTTATATCAAGTTCAGCTTGTAGATGGAATAAATTTTGAGGATGGAATAATTCACGTTAGCCAGAAACATTTTAAAAATGTAAAAATTTTGGTGAGAAATTGGTCAGTGGGAGAATTTTTGACTTGAGTAATCAGAGTGTGATTTTCATCCTGACTGATTTGAAGGATTGTGAATCAAGATGCAAGTATAATACCTGTTCCTAGTACCCTGTTTACCCTTTTGCTAAGGTCAGAAGCGTCTTTGCAGTGGCCCCTGGGGCTCCCCTTGATCTCTTGCTCCTGTGTTCCTTCTCTGACTTCTCCTTTCCCCTCGCCCACTCCACACCAGCCACCTGGCACCCTTGCTCTCTCTGCTTGCATGGCACACTCCTTACTTAGGGGCTTTGCACTGCTCAGCCCTCTGCCCAGATACTCATGGCCAGCTTTCCCACTTCCCTCCTGTCCTTGCTCAGATCTCCCTTTCTCAGGGGGCTGACAGTGACCTCTCTGTTGACACCATACGCCGCCCCCAGCCACCGTGCTCTCCCTGTCCTCTGTCGCCTGACATGCTCTTCTTCTCTTTGAACATAGCCTGTACATCCTCTAAAATGTTAGGTAGTCTTCCCATTCTGGTAGGTTTTATTCTCTTTCTTCTAGAATGTGTCAGAGGTAGGACCTTTGTCTGGTTCCTTGGAGAGCAGTGAAGAGCTAGAGGAGAACTAGAGCAGTGCTTGGTGAGTGGCAGGTGGTCAGTGGATGCTTGCTGAGTGCATGCATGAATGAATGAATGAACAGACCATTCCTCTCCTTCGTAAGTTCCCATCACTCACAGTTGACCTTTATTTACTGCTGTGATAACGGATAGATTTGTGTAATTAACATCTACAAGAACAGCGTTTGAAATAATACCGCTGGTCTCTGTACCTCCGCATTGTAACCTGGGTTAGAATTTCCGTCCTTATGAGGCTGCAGATTCTGCGTCATGTTTTTACCGCATTTTGTGTACCCACCCACCCGTGGACAGGCACCTCGGTTGCTTCCACATTTTGGTGGTTATGAATAGTGCTGCTTTGAGCACGGGTGTGCACATACTGCTTGAAGGCTATAAACTCTTGAGATCTGTTAGCTTAAGGAAGTCATATCAATCAGTTATGTTTTCTGCATATGCCTCCATCTTACTTTTAAAGCTCTTAGCTTTATTTCCAGAGGTCTTAATTTTACTTAACAGCATGTTTTTCTTTTATGTAATTTATTCTTATAAATTTGTATTGTGGTGTAAGCTGTGGAAATACAGATGGTCTGCTTTTTTAGAGTGATGCAATCCTGGAAAAATATACATCAAAAAGTGGAACGCGTTCCTTGAAAGAATGAGCTGTTACTCACTGTTGTGTCTTCCAAATTATCTATGCTGTGAGGGCCGGAAGCAGTAGATTGAGAACCAGGAAAGTGTTCTGTTGAGAAAGCAAAAGCAAGAGAATGAAAGCAAAGTGCAAGAAAAGCAAGAGAAAGGGTGAACAGCAGTGTTGAGTGCTGCTGGGGAATGAGCAGAGTGAATGAGGTGATTCGAAGGGTACTTGGGTTTAGTGCCCTGAGCTAGAGTGGTCGGAGTGGACTCATGATCCAGGTGGAGTGAGTTGTGGTGACTTGAGGCGAAAAGGTACATTAGTAAGAACAGGTAAGTTTAAGGTGGTTGGTACTGATGATAGCAGAGGGGAATTAAAAAGTTTTCTTTTAATAGGCATGTCATGAGCATATTTAAAAGCTGTTGGGAAGGCTCTAGTTGAGGGAGATGTTGAATGTTTGAGAGAAGGGTTAATTAATAGTTTCAGTCAGGAAGTAGGAGGGGATGGGATACAGGTGAAGGAGCTGGTGTTGGAGGATAGGATGGAGGCAAAGTTGGACTTGAAGTGGATGCAGGTGGTTTGTAGGTTTGAGTCTTGGAAAGATAGAGAAACTCCCTTTGAAGTTTCTGGCTTTTTTCTCTAAATTAGGAGATGAGGTCCTCTGTTGAGAATTATGAGTTAGGGAGGAGAATTACAGTTTTGAGGAGACTAAATAGGGTTTGATATGGATTTCAATTGCAGGGCTTTTCAAAGGAGTGGCACTGTCCTCTCCATTTGGATGTATATTAAGCTTAAAATTAGATGTCAGGTACTTGAGGAAAAAATAACTTATTAACCTTTTTGCTGCATACTTTGACACATATATTGAATTCTTACCAAGTGCAGTGATTGTAAGACAGGTCTCATATTTAGGGAGCTCATAAACTTAGAGGGAACATTTATCAAATGCAATAAGCAGTAAGAACAGCACTTGAGAGGTCATGTCTGACTGCAGAAGAGCTAGATCTTTGTGTATGGAAAATATTTTCAGCAAGTGTATATGGGGAGTGGGGGCGAGAAAGTGCTCTCTGCTGCAAAGAGTAGAGCTAGCAATATGTTGGTACCATGTTAATGGCCTGGTGAATAGTCCAGGTTGTTCAAAATTATCCTTGAATCAGCGTGTCTCTGTGCAGTTTAAAAGCGTCAGAGAACTTATGACTTTAAAGAAAATTTCATAAACATATATGATCCCCTCAGAGAAACTCAAGTACACACCTATTTTAGGGAAAATGTATGGCTAGTCATCCGATAGGTGACAAGCTTTATACAGCATTGTAGTTTCCCAGTTTGGATATGATGAATTCAGAGCTCATTGAGTGTAAGCAGCATTATTGGATTCATTCAAGCTTTTTTTCCCTCTCTTCAACAGAGGATTAAAAAAAAAATTCCAAATTTGAATCCAGGACTTGGAAAATGCTGGTTGTCTAAATACAGTACCATATTGTGATAAATATAGCTCTTGAAATTTTAAGAATCTTTTCACAAAACTTTCTTTTAATATTCATAGCAGAACTTTTTTTGGAATGTTATCTGAAAAACAGAGGACCATTTTATTATCAGAGCTGACTATTAATTAGGGTATTGTTTCAGATATAAAAGTTGATCTGCCACTGAAATTCTATTTGAATATGTATAGTTCCAAGCTTGCTTTGTGTATTTAATAACTTTAGTACCATAATTACTCTGTTTACAATTAAGTTTTGGTGAATATGCTAATATGGAATATACCAGCAAATGATTTCAGTAAAGGGTGGTGTTGCTTTACATTTTCATGTGCTTTTTGCTTGAATCTAAATTTCATTTAATGTCAATGGGAGAAGAAGTGGTCAGATTATGTAATGGTTAGTGGCAGTGAACTTTCTTTTCTTTGAAATCTCTCTCCTGGATTGGGCATCATAACTTGGATTTGCTTTGCTCCAGCTGGGCAGAAATTATGCAGAAAGATTTAATTTGGTGGAGGTTTGTTCCCTCTGGTTTATTCTTTTAATAGAAACCTTAATGTAGGTATTGGTTTCATTGTTAACAGAAACCTATAATATACTAAAGCAATTGTTTAATTCCAATGAATATTTTAAGTTCTTTACTGAGGCAAATGCTTATGGTCATGTTATTTATTAGTTTTTGACCAGAGACTTCTGATTTTAAGTACTTCTCCTTTCTTCTTTTTAGAAATCCTCTTAAAAGGACAAGGAGATTGAGACACACAGACTTCATATTCTCTGAAGCTCGGAGCCGTCTTTTACTCTGAACCAGAGAATAAGAGGAGTGACCAAGTGGAGTGCAGGTCAGACAGGGTGCAGGGGGTGCCAGGAGGGGGCTCCCTGAGGTCTGAGGCCTGATCAGGTCTGGATTGGAGGCAGAAGAGGGCCCAGGGATACTTGCTGGGTGAGAATGTTCCAGTGTGGTTGGTGCCCACGTGTGTGTGTGCACACAGAGATTTGCCAGCCTTTGTGAACATTTATGCAGGTTATCAATTTATTGCCTTTCAGTTCCATAAACATCTTTCTTTGCTCTGTTGATGATGCTTGAACTAGACCCTGTAAACATTTTTCCTCTCCAGAACAATGTTAGGTTAGTCAGTAGAGGGTGAGGGAGGGACATTGCTAGGCAGAGTGGGGAAGGGGCTTCTCCTGCTGTTGCAGTGTGCTTGGTCCCCACCCTCCACCCCTTTTAAAGCGTGGATGAGCAAAGCATGCTTATCCTCCACGGCTTTGTTTAGCATCCCAGTGGCAGTTATCTTGTTTCCACCAGGACCCCAGCAGGTGGAGTCCTGTGTACAGCAGGCGCCCTCGAGGGCTCTGCCGCCCAGTGGGCTGTGCCCACAGCCCATCCAGTGAGGAGTTCCTTTCTGTCTTCTCTCCTTTGATCTTGTAGACTGTACCTGCTCCCTGCCTCTGCTCTTCCTTAGAGTTCTCTTACCCCTTTTAATAGTCAATAGTACCTTTTAGAAATTAATAATTTTTTATTATAAGTTTTTTTGAGTTACTTATGCATTGTAACTCCTGATTGGATCCTGACTGTTAATAACACTTAAGGTTTGTGTAATCAGCTGTTAATTTTACATAAGTTTAAAAATAGAATGAAATAAGTCCTGTGTATAACTTGATTAATTTTAATGATGTGAACATACAATGTAGATATTACCCAGACTGGGGTATGGAACATGACCAGAGCCCCAGAAACCTTCTGACTCAGTGGTCCTGCTATTTGACTTCTGTCATTACGGCGTGGGCTTTGCAGGTGACGCTAGCGGTAAAGAACCTGCCTGCCAGTGCAGGAGACTCAGGAGATGCGGCTTCGATCCCCGGATTGGGAAGATCTCCTGGAGAGGGAAATGGCAACCTGCTCCAGTATTCTTGCCTGGAGACTTCCATGGACAGAGAAACCCGCTGGTCCAGTAGTCCATGGGGTTGAAAGAGTAGGACACGACTGAAGTGACTTAGTACATCACGGATTCATGAGACAAATCATGGAATGTGTCGTCTTGTGTCTGGCCTCCTGCTATCAACATACCATTTGGGTGGGTGATCTTCAGTCGCTGAGTCATGTCCGACTCTGCGACCCCATGGGCTGTAGCACACCAGTCTCCTTTGTCTTTCACTATCTCCCAGAGTTTGCTTAAATTCATGTCCATTGAGTTGGTGATGCTGTCTAACCACCTCATCCTCTGCTGCCCCCTTCTCTTTTTACCTTCAAACTTTCCCAGGATTAGAGTCTTTTCCAGTGAGTTGGCTCTTTGCGTCAGATGGCTAAAGTATTGGAAGCTTTAGCTTCAGTATCAGTCCTTCCAATGAATATTTAGGGTTGATTTCTTTTAGGATATGGGCTTTCCTGTAGCTCAGCTGGTAGAGAATCCACCTGCAATTCAGAAGACCCCAGTTCAATTCCTGGGTTGGGAAGATCTCCTGGAGAAGGAATAGGCTATCCACTCCAGTGTTCTTGGGCTTCCCTGGTGGTTCAGATGGTAAAGAATCCTTCTGCGGTGCAGGAGACCTGGGTTCCATCCCTGGAGAAGGAAATGGCTACCCGCTCCAGTATTCTGACCTGGAGAATTCCGTGGACAGAGGAGCCTGGCAGGCTACAGTCTATGGGGTCTCAAAAGGTTGGACACGACTGAACGACTTTCACTTTGCTTTAGGATTGACTGGTTTGATTTCCTTGCAGTTCAAGGGACTCTCAAGAGTCTTCTCCAGCACCACAGTTCAAAGCATCGATTATTCTTCAGCACTCAGCCTTCTTTATGGTCCACCCCTCACATCCAGTTCTCACTGAGAAAACCAAAGCTTTGACTATACTGACTTTTGTTGGCAAAGTGATGTCTCTGGTGGTTCATCTGTTTTATTGTATCTGTTTTCCTGTTGATGGACATGTGGGTTTCTAGTGTTTGGCCATTCTGAGTAAAGCTGCTGTCATCCTTTAACGTGGGTTTGGTGGCTGTGTATCCATCTCTCTTAGGTATGTGCACAGGAGAGGAATTGTTGGGTTGGGTCGCAGCTCCTCAAACAGATTTTCAGTGTGGTTGAAACGTTGGCTCGTATGTGAGAACTCTGTTTGCTCCGCATCCTTACTAGTACTTGGTATTGTCAGGCTTCCACAGTGCTGCTGCTGCTGCTAAGTTGCTTCAGTCGTGTCCGACTCTTTGCGACCCCATAGACGGCAGCCCACCAGGCTCCCCCGTCCCTGGGATTCTCCAGGCAAGAACACTGGAGTGGGTTTCCATTTCCTTCTGCAATGCATGAAAGTGAAAAGTGAAAGTAAAGTTGCTCAATCATGTCCTACTCTAGTGACCCCATGGACTGCAGCCTACCAGGCTCCTCTGTCCATGGGATTTTCCAGGCAAGAGTACTGGAGTGGGGTGCCATTGCCTTCTCCATCCACAGTGCAGATCTTCACTTTATAGGAATAGATAATTTAAATGCTATTTAAATTCTTTACATTGTGGTAAGAGAAGACAAACTTCTAAAGTCTTTTTATGAAGTGAACATAACCAGCTGCATTTGTTTAAGTCTTTTGTTTGTCCTCACATTTTAAAAGATAGGTTGTTCCATATGTAACGGATAGCTGGGGAAATTTGCTCTATGACTCAGGGAACTCAAACTGGGGCTCTGTGACAACTTAGAGGAGTGGGATGGGAGGGAGGTTCAAGGAGGAGGGAACACATGTGTATCTATGGCAGACTTGTGCTGATGTATGGCAGAGACCTACACAACATTGCAGAGCAGTTATCCTTCAGTTAAAAGTAAATGTTTTAAAAAGGTTGTTGACCAGATGCTTATTTATTAATCGACTGTCATTGTCGCCCTCTCACACCCAGCAGAAGCAGCTCTGAGCACTGGCGTGGCTGTTGTTGGTCTGTGGCCCATCTAAGATTGTAGGACTGCCCGGAGGGGGACCACCGTATCTTTTTCCACAAAAAGGCTCCAAAGGAAAGGAGTTTCAGTTAAGATTATTCTAAAGAAAATTCTGTGTTGTAGTGGCCCCTTTCTGTCAGAGCAGCAGAGTATATTTCAGTGACTTCTTCACATTCATGTGGAGTAGATAGAGGTATGAGGGAAGTTTTAACCCAGGGATGAGGTTAGTTTCAAATACTAACTAGTAACCAACCTTCCATTCCATTCCAAATAAACTGGTGATACAGAGGACCTACGTTATGCAATTTATATGAACTGTTTTCTATAGTTAGTTTACTTGGGTTTTTTTGATATATATGGTGGTGGTTTAGTTGCTAAGTTGTGTCAGACTCTTGAGACCCCATGGGCTGTAGCTCACCAGGCTCCTCTGTCCATGGGATTCTCCAAGTGAGAACACTGGAGTGAGCTTCTCCAATACTTGTGCAGCTCCCTGATGTGTATGGATGACTGACTAAAAGGGAAAAAAACTGGATTCCCGCCTCATATCTTAGACCAGTATAAGTGTAGACAGACAAAAAAATTAGCAAAGAATTTTATGAAACCATAAGATAGCTAAAGGAAAACATGGGAGATGTTTGAAAAAAAGTAATTTTACTGGGAGAGGTCTTTCTAAGGATGACGTAAAACTCCAGAACTGAAAATAAACAATGTCAAAAGACAGATAAATTGGGACGATTAGTTGCAATGCCAAGAGCTAATTTCTTTAATACGTATAGAATGTATAAGGAGTGCCTGTGAAGGAAAAAGCAAAAGGCCACCAATAGTTCACAGGAAATGAAGTACAGGTTTTACTTGGGAATCTTATTTTTTCTTTCTTTTTTTTTTGTGTGTGTGTATGATTGGACCAAGCTCATGGAATATGAAAGACTTCTAATTTTGATCTCTTGGTGATTGTTAATTATAGGAACAGTCATTTTTTAAAGTTTAAAAACCATAAAATATGTCACAACTCAGAAAACCTTATTATGCACATACAGACATAAGGAATCAGAGGGAACTTTTGTTGTGACCACCAGTTGTGTCAAGAAAAATGTGCCCACCATGGGCCCCATCCAAATCCCGACTTTCTTACGCTTCCCCAGAGTCACCTCCAGCTTTTATGGTAATTGCTTTCTTCTCTTTGTAGTTTTATCATTCCGGTGTGTATCCCTCAACACTGTGGTTTAGATTTGCCAGATTTTGTTAGATATGTTTTAAAGTGTTTTAAAACCTCGTTTTCTTCTCCCCCATGTCTTTTTCCCTCCTGTATCTGTTGAAGAAGTGGGATCATATGCACCATAAGGGTTTCCTTCCCACAGTTAGAATTCTGCTGACTGCATTCCCGTGTCATAGTTTATCATATTGTTCTGGTCCCTTCATATCCTGTGACTTGATAGGTTGAATCAGATTCAGGGTCTGTTTATTTTTTGTTTCTTTTTTGGCGGGATTTTTTCATGGCTAGTGGTGTGTTCTTTTATCAGGAGGCGTGTACTGTCTGAATAGTTCTCTCCTTGTGATGTTAGTGTCTATCAGTGCTCCATGCCTGGATCCCGTAATTCATTAGGAGGTGGAAGTGGTGTTAAGTTAAAACCATTCTTACTCACTTATTAGCTGAAATTTTTCTGTGTAAGGAGAAGTTTCTCTTCATCTTCTATTTGGTTACCTAGTGGTACAATTCATATACGAAAGGAAGGATGGATGCTTGATTGTTTCCCTTTATTCACTGGTTTTCAAAATTGAGTGGTTTCTTGCTATCCTCTGGAGGTGACCACTTAAGTTTTCTTACTGTTACAGACTCTTCGATTCACCCATTTTGTGTGTTTTAATCCATTATGGTTATTATCTTTACTGACTCAAATTGGCTCATCTTTGGTTAGTGGTAGCATCTTCCAGGTTGACTCCTTAGACATATTTGACATGACTGTAGTAGTTTTTGATAGCATCCTTGACATCTAGAAATGACGAGATCTTCCAAGATTATCTTGTACATTTCTAGCTCCACACCTGAAATCAGTAATTTGTTCAAGGCACCGTTTTAACAGGAAATAGTATTTCAAGAATACAGTTTGTACACTAGGAATGCTCTTTGTTTGCTACCGTGTTGTTTCTTTTTCTAAGCTTCTTTATTTATGAATGGGGCTTGGGAATACCAAGGTATATGTCTCTGTGTGTTTATATATATATTCTTTCTGTAAAAGAGAAAATACCTTTTGAATTAAAAACAATACTTCGAAATATAATCCTGCCTCTTCTTTCATCTGCATCCTCTTCCATATTTGAATCCTGTTTTTTTAAGGACACAGCAATGGTAGAATTAAAACATCACATAATTATTCATTTGCATTATTCCATGTCTGCCTACAATATCCTTAGTTAACAAAACCAAGGATCACCACAGTATGAGCGAAAGTTGATTTTTTCCAGCTTGTTTTCCCGTTTTTTGCAGTTGTGGTATGTCTGCGTTGTCAGGACATATCCCTATTATATAGTCTATCATCTCCTTTATAACCCTTATTGAGACTCAGTTCTGCAAATAATAATCTATTTACTGCTCACTGTCAGTTCTTACAGTGACGTTTCTTTAGTCATTTGGGGTATCTGAGGCTTGTTTTCTAGTGGATTCTTACTCCTTTCCCCCATTTCTATGTTGATAACACTTTGAAGTCTTTAGACTTGAAATTTAATTGAGTATAGACTCTTTGGTTTGTATTTTCATTCCTTGAGTCTTAAATATGTTACTTCCCTTTTTTCCTGGCATAAAGTGTTGCTGTCATTGTGATGACAATATGATTTTACTTTCCTTACAGAGTATCTTCTTTTTGGCCTGGAAGCACAAAGAATATTTTCTTCTACTGTTAATTTCAGTAATTTTACCAGCCTAGGCTGTGTCTTAGAGCTGGTCGTCCTGGGTTGATTAGTATGTAGGTGTGATCTTTCATTTTGTAGTTTCATATTTTTTTTTTTAAGTTCAGGAATCTTCTCTAATTAAATCATTTAAACTGTCTTGAATGCTATAAGGAAATTAATAGGATATCACTCTGGTGGTTTGATAAAGTTGAATAAAATTTAGAAGGCATTCCTTTTAGTATTTGATAGTACTGTGTGTTTTAGTTATTTTACTCAGTCTATTTAACTGTAGCTGTCAAAATCACCTCTTTTTGATGTTTTGAATGTGGGCCTTTAACGGCTGCACTGAAATGGCATTCAGGAAACTTTTAATGATTACAAACACATTAAGAGAATTAATTGATATGATATTAATTGACATTCATTTATTTTGAAAACTTAGGATATAGACAATGAAGATATATATCAGTACTCTGTCAGGAAAAGTTAAATTTAAAAATTCCCAGTAAATTAATAAAGAGTATTTGCATAAATGGAGTTTGTGTAGGTAGAATTGATAGTGGGTAGATACTTGCTTAAATTTTCCAGTCTAATGTGGTGTGTATGTATTTAGAATATCTAGGCTCAAAACCAAACTACTTACATAAATTGTCAAGTCCTAACAGACATCGTTTATCTGAATAGCCATTTCAGATGTTATAGACTACCTTACAGCTTTTATCGATCTCTTTTCTTTCTTTACTGTAATCTATAATATAGTTTTAAGGAACTATAGAATCCTAAAAACTGTTTGTTTTAAATATTTTTCAATTAGTAGATTAAAATAGGTTTTTCTTAGAGTTTGAAATTACACACCACCCCCATACACTGTTAGCATTAAATAGCATTTTTAGTCATTGATGATTATATACCACTGGAACTTGAAATATTTTCTAGCAAGTAATTGCATGGATCATGTTACTTATTGCTTCCTCTTCCAAGTTGAGAGATAAACAGAATTCAGCACTTATGAGTCCTTTATTTAAACTTCGGAGTAAGTAGGAATTTGAATAGCATCTTTGCCTAGAAAGCTTTCCTCAGTGAAAACATTTTTGAGTGTTGCTTTGTTTTATAGTGAAAATGCCTCGTGTAAAAGCGGCTCAGGCTGGAAGACAGGGCCCTGCAAAGAGACGTCTTGCAGAACATTTTGCAGCCGGGGAGATAATCACTGATATGACCAAAAAGGAATGGAAACTGGGGTCTCCCATTGGCCAAGGTGGCTTTGGTTGTATATATCTTGGTAAGTATTCCACTACTTCTGATTGTCAGTCCAAAGATTTACAAGTTTGTTTTCAAAATATTTTCTTAATTGCAGACTTTTACAGGATGCTCCTGATAGCCTACGTCAACATAAAATTATTAGGCAAAAATACCTCTCTGATGTGGGAGTGGAGAAGACAGTTGATGTAATCACAGCAGAAATAGAGGATAAAACATCTCTAGGGTTGTCACCAGTGAGCATAGGCTTCATATTTCTTAGATATTCTGTATGCTGTTAATCTCCTTTGAGACCCAAAGACAGCCATATCTTTCTTTCCCCACCTCCACCCAATTAGGATACATTCCCTTTGTTTTAGTGTAATTTGGAGATTTTTCATATCTTTAATAGGCATGGATATTTTTTCTTTCTATGCAACCTTAATAGTCATCATGGTGGAATTTAAGAGAATGACCTAGAAATTGCATATTAAGTCTGAAATGTGCTATTAAATTAGCATATTATTTAAATTTTAGGGGACCCATTGTGGAACCCTGAGATACTGTGTTTGTTTATTTGAAAAACATTTTACCTGATTGCTTCTAAAGCTGTGTCTCTCAGAATATTAGTATTGATACAGTGCATTTAATGATTGCTTTTGATGTTTCTCTCTGACTTTTCTATTGTATATTCTTACTCCTCTAATCTTTATTTAATTATTAAATTTCTGTATGAGGTTTATAAAATTTTCTTTTTAAAAACTTTCCTTTTCTTTCAAGCAACACCTTCCTCATAATACTACTATTAATACTAGATTAGCATCGTATGGAAACTTGTTAGAAGTGTGCTCTCTTGAGTCCCACCCCAGACCCACGAATCAGCAGCTGTAGGGAGAAGGTATATCCCTGTGACTGGGAAGCCCTGCAGGTGGTGCAGGTAGATGCCTGGAAAGTTTCAGAACCACCGACATAGATGGAAGAGCAGCTGCTCTTAGTCAGGAGGGGTCTGACTCAGCCAGGACCAATGAGTTGTAGTTGGTTAGCTGCAGTCTCTAGAGGTATGTTCATGAAACATAGTTTGAAAACCAGCACTTTACTGTATTTTATAAATGCTGTGTCTCTAGATCAGTGGCACCTGTCTTAGGGGAAATAAATTGTTTCTTTAGTTTTATTAAGAACCAAACCCATCCCAGGGACCTAGACTCTCTGATTTAAACTGAAAGCCTTCATAAGTCATGAAAGGTTAGTAGCTGACCTTGTAATTTAGAGATGGCAATTCTGTAAGCTTGCTCTACTATAGAATGTGTATACTGAAGACTTCCTATACTAGGAATGGGAGCTTGTCTTAAAGCAAGTAAATTCTTCATTTTGTGTTAGTTAAGCTGCTTTTGTAACCTTTGGCAAATTTGCAGCTCGCTTTGCCTGTGTGCTGGCCGTTTTATCTGTATTGGTATTTCTCATCAGAAAGTGCCACTAAAGGTATTTTTAATATTCAGTGGTTTGACAGATTTCTGTAATAAAGCTTTCACTTTTTAAAAACTAGATTGATCTGGAAAAGGAGTTTTCTTTAGTATTGCAGCCTCCACTTTCTCTCTCTCTGCCCACCAACACCAGAACAGCCGTTTTCAAGATGATCAGCAGTTTCTGCTAACTGATGGTTTTCTGCTAAAAGATTGCCTTTTTGTCTATACTTCCTGCAGCATTTGACATGGGTTACCTCTCCTCCTCATGAACGTTGCTTCCATCGTCTTTCATAATACACGCCTTCACCTGTGGATTTCCTCCTGCCTCTTGATGTGCTTGGTCATCTTTGTAGGTCCCTCTGTGCTTTCAGCTCGCTTTTCCTTCTGGGTAGTCTCTCTCAGAGTGATCTCATTGAGTCTCTTGGCTTCCCTTGTCTCTTTTTTGTTGATATCCATCATTTATTAGTAGCCAAGGCCTTTCTTGGTCCCTTGAGTCCAAGCCCATAGTCAGTGACCTACAAGGGATCTCTGTTTGGGTGACCCACAGGCATGTCTAAAGTTTATATCATCCTCTTCCATCTTGTGATTCTGTCAGGATCAGAAGAATATGATCTGATTGAATGATACCCCTCAAGCCAGATACTGGAAAGCATTCTCAAGTGTTATTAAACTAATATTCCTGGTATTTCATCTGGTGCTGTTGCTTCAGCTGTGAGACTTCTCAGATACATTCATTTCTCCCTCTCTTTTGCTGGTCCTGCAGCATTTGCTGGTCCTGCAGGTCATTGTCATGTCTTATCTGGATTCTCGGTATAGCAGTGACTTTTCTCTGCTCAGCCCCGCCCTCTTACGGCCTGTTATTCACATTGTGGCTTGAGTGACCTACTCTGTTTAGCTTATGCTTCTCCGATGGCTCCCCCAGGGACCTTAGGATGCAGTACCAGACTTTGAGAATGGCGTCCCAGACCTTCCGCGCAGTCTGGTCCCTATGTAACTTTTTTCCTCATCCCTTTTATTTCCTCAGAATCTGTCTTTAACTCTCATGCTGCCCTTTGCCTCTTGATCTTTGTATGTGATGTTTCTTTTGCTTTATTTTTCCAAAGCTGAACTTAGGGCAGGTGGTATCTGATTATAATGCTCCTCTGTTAACCCTTTCATAGTATGTTTCACGCTGCACTGAGATTACTTTTGTTTTTCCCAGAATAAATATGTCCTCCTTGGCAGTGAAACAACTCTTCTTGTATCTGGCGTTTTTTTTTTCAGTATTTGTTGTTTGAATGAATTATCGAACTTCCCTTTCCCCCTTTCCTCATTTGAATTGTGCAGTATTTTGGGGATACTATCCTCATTTCAACACTTGTGCATTAAATGCTTATTTTAAAAATTTTAACTTTGCTGTGTTATTAATCCAGTGTCTGGGTGATGTAGTCACCACAGCAGGACTGTTCCTTAAGGAGCTCAGACTTACTGTTTTGCCCATTTGGCTGTTTTTATGACTTGGTGGTCCTTCTGTCGTCTGAAGTCTTTTAGCTACAGCCTTTTCACAGCACTGCTGCTTTCCAGCTGATTGATGCTTTCTCGATTTCCTCTGCCTGTCCCTCTCCATCTCTTCAGCCTCTTCTGTGAGAATGCCTTAGGGCCCAGTCCTAGCATTTCTTCTTTCCTCTGTCTATACTCATTCCCTAGGGGCCCTTCCAGTTTCATGACTTTGAGTGAACAGCATTTCTGCGTTGATGACTCTCAAATTTCTTTATCCAACTTGGACCACTCTTCTGAACTCAAGACTTGTACGTCAGCTGCCTGTTTAACACCTGAACTTGGATGTTTAATCAGTATCTCAAACTTACGACACCCCAAAATACCAGCTCCTCCTGCAGTTTTCTGTCATAGCAAGTAGCAACTTCCTCTTTCCGGTTGCTCAGGCCAAAAACCTGGAGTCATCCTGACCCCTCCCCCCCACCCCGCCTTACCCTCTGTATCTAATTCATCAGCAGATCTTGTTGGCTCTTCTTTAAAAATATGTCCACAGTCCGACCACTTATCACCACCTTGTGTGCTGCCGCTCTGGTTCACACTGCCACCATTCCTCACCCAGAGTATTCTAATAGCCTAGCTTAACTCTCTGCTCTGTTCTTACTGTCCACCCTCCATTCTTCACAGAGCCACTCGCAGAATTCTTTAGAAAATCAGTCTGAGCTTACCGTTTCTCTTCTCCATTTTCCAGTGGCTCGCCATCGCATTGATAGCCACAGCGTTAGGTCGCCTGTCTTCGTATTTGTTCTCTGCTGCTTTTGTGATCTGTGCCCTGTTACTTTGCACCTCACTTGTTCCTCTCCGGGCACATGTAGGCCTTTGCGCTGGACTGCCTGGAATGTTCTCCCAGATTATTTCCATGGCTCCATCCTTCACTGTCTCCAGACCACTGATCCAGTGACACCCTATCACTGAGGTTCCTCTTCCTAATTTGCAGCTCTCTACCTTCCTTTCCTGCTTTTCTTTCTCTTGCACTTACTGCCATCAGATATACTTTATATTTTAATCGTTGTCTGTGTCCAACTACTGAAATGTTAGCATCATAAAAGTAGAGATTGTTTGCTCCTATTCATTGCTAAATCAGTTTCTTAGAAACTGGCATGTAATAGCTACCTGGTAAAAAATATGTGTTTAATGAGTGTGGGAAACCTTATTTTCCTAATTCAGCATTTCAGGGCAACTATGCTTCTTATTTGCACAAAATAATACTGACAGCCACATTAAAATTATTCTGGATGGCATTTCAAAGGTCTAGTGCCAATATCCTGAACCATAGATGTATCTTTACCCCAAACGAGTGCTTTTTAGAACTTCAGCTCCCTCCCTTCTTACCTTCCTACCTAATGCTACTTCTTAAAAGGATTCCCTAGTTTGTTAAATTTAAGAAATTGTATCAGTTATCATCCTCTTGGGAATTTAGAGCATATGTTAGCATATCAAAGATCATGAGTACTTTTGAATTAAAGAAATCTTTAACTCAGTTTTCCACACTTACTTGATGATCACATTGAAAATAGCAGCAATTGTAAGATGACTTCCAATTTCAGACATGTTAAATTGTGGGAAAAAAGTCTTAAAATTGATGAAATATGCAGTAATGATATCCTGAGACATATATTTGGGAACTGAAATTTATTCTACCAAGAGGTTATAGATATACAGATCTACATATTAATAAGGGGTTAGTAATAGGCTGTAATAGTGCTCCTTCTTGTTCTGATATTATATATGTCACCTTTTCAAACAGCTGATACGAATTCTTCAAAATCCGTGGGCAGCGATGCACCCTGTGTTGTAAAAGTGGTAAGGAAATGTTTCTGGCTGATTTTTTTCTTTTCTGTTGATTTAGTTGTAGTATATATTTTTTAAAGCATTCTTTTTAATAACTAGAATTAATTAAACCATAAGGTACTGCATTTTTAATAATGTTTCATAATTATTAAATGAGACAAAACGTAGTTTTATAGTTTTAAATAATTTGAATTCAAAAATTCTCTCCCCTCTTTTGAGTTAGAGTGACACTAGTATTTGTGGAAAAAATGAATGAACGGCTGGAGGTTTGCAGGTGTGGAATAAAAATATTTAGCTCATTCTTTTTATTTTAGCTGTATTTATAATAGATGAGATGCTTTTTTTATATCCTACAAGATTATACTACTTTCATGAACTTTATTGTATTTTGTCATGCATTTGCTTCTGAACTTGCACTTGGTCAGTTTTCTTTTTATTTCCCATTATCTTTCCCTTCCCCTTTCATTTTAGTAAATACAGTTATTTATTTGTGGTCACTTTGAAACTTCTTTTTGCTACACTGACATTGAAATTAATTTGTATTGGGTAAAGGCAGACGATATCTTGTCTAACATAGACATACTCTGAATAGCCGGGTCAATTTATATATTGGCATTAACAAGCATTTTAACTACTATTTGCTGGTAAGTGAGGGTGTGTGCATCTTGTTGCTTACCAACATTTGTAACTCCTCTCTCAAAATTCTTTATTATGTATGAAGAACATGTTTTTGTTAAATAGAAGAAGTGAAAGGGTCTGTTATTTGGGCAAATTACCACAGAGTTCCCCAACACTTGCTTTTTTTCCTAAAGGCTACAGATTTCTGGAATTAGAATTACCTCAAGGTTTTTTGTTTTGGTTTGTCTTATTTTACTCTCTTTTAAAAAAATATATATATTTGATCCCATTTGAGTTAATAACTCTTGGATCTGAGTTGTTTTTTGATTGTTTTCACCACGTTTTTATTCACGTGTAGTTTTTATAATGAAATAGATATGAAATAAACAGTTTGAATCCTTTTTTGACAAGTGCATATGCCTGTATAATCCTACCTCTGTTAAAATACAGAGCATTTCTATCGCTCCCAAAAGATTCTGGTGTCATTTTCTGATCACCGTGGAGGAAACACTTGTCTGAGTTTCCTTCCTCCGTGTGGACTGTTTCTAGAATGTCCTGTAAATGGTATTTATGCAGTACATTTTGTTTTGTCTCTGACTGCTTATGCTCAGCATAGTGTTTTAAAGCCTCGGGTATATTGCTGGCATCTCAGTTGCTTGGTCAGTCTTTATGTCGTAGTATTATATGGTAGCTGTATTAGAGTTAGTTTTCTGTTTCCTGTTGATAGACATTTGGATTGTTTCCAGTTTTGGGCTCTTATGAATAGCCCTTCTGTAAATACTCTGGTCACTGTTTTTCTTGGATCAGTCCCTAGAATTACTGGTGTATAGGGAAGGTGCATATTTAAATTTATAAGAAAGTACTAGCCAGATTTCCAAAGTGGTTGTTACTGTTTTACACAGCCACCAGTAACATGTGAGAATTCCAGCTGCTCTGTGCCCCTTTCACACTTGGGATTGTCAGGTGTGTTGTTGGTGTGTTGTGACCGTGATACCGGAAGTATAGTAGTGTCTCATAGTTTTAGCTTCTATTTACTTGCTGACTGGTTTTGAGCACTTTTGCATTATGATTGTTGACAATTTATATATTTTCCTTTGTTGAGCCGCTTCAGTCTTTTGTGGTCTTCTGGCACCGCCCTTCTCCCTCTTTTTTTTAATAACTCAGCTTTGCTTTTTATAATTCAGTGTAAGAGTTTTTCTGTATACAAGTCCTTTCTTAAATATATGTGTTGTAAATCTTTTCTCCTAGTTTGTAGTTTGTCTGTTTATTTTCTGAATACTTTTTCTGCATCTTTTGAGATGAATCATAGCATTTTCTTTTATTTTGTTAATGTGGCATTTATATTGATTGATATTTGAATGGTAAACTGACTTTGTATTCTTAACAGACACTCCAGTTAGTTACAGTGTATTATGCTTTTCGCATAATGCTGGAATTGTTGTGCTAATATTTCATTAAGGATTTTTGCATCTTTGTTTACGAAGGATGTTGGTTGTTAATTTTTCCTAATATTCCTGCAATGAAAGCATTTCTCATCTCCTTGTTTGGTGTAGGTGTCAAGCTTCTTGGCGCACTGAGCTTGGTCTCCCCTCTAGCCCCACAGCATCTCAAGTATCCTGTCCTGGGGCTCATTCGCTTGTCTCCGGTCCTTTAGAAGTCACAGTCCTGTACTGCCTGTTTTGTCGGGTGTCTGAGAATAGTAATTTTCCTGTATTTTGTCCAGTGTTCATATTTGTTTACTGCGAGAGGGCTAGTTGGATCCCAGCTATTCCGTCACGCCCGTGGGTGGAAGCAGCGTGGGTAACTGTAGAGTGGATGTGATTGGTTTGTTTCCCCTGCCATTTCACTTTTCTTTATGCCTTTCCGTTTTGGATTTTTCTTCCTTCTCATGTATTAAATTCCTTTGAAATACTTAGTTTGCTGCTATATCAGAGGAACAAAAGTCTGTACTATTAAATTGGGTCATTTGCATGGAATTTGCATGGAATATTATCTGCATTTGTCTTTGATATGACAAATTAAAATATTAAAATCTATGGGTAAGATTAGTTTCTTCTTAGAATCTTTAAATAGTTTCCACTGTGGGAAGAAAACAAGTCCCCTTACGAACTTATCATATTAGTGAGGTTCAGAAAATACAGTTGCCTCTGACCACTTGGCAGCTGCTTTACCTGAACAGTTATTTCTAGGTCTCGGAGGAAAGTGTCTGAGCCGTGGCTTGTAGGTGGGGCTGCTATGTAACCGTGTCTCTTTTTCTTCTGTGTAACCTTAGCTTCTTGAAAGTATGTTTTATTTTAGACTTATAATATTCTTCTTCATTATGAGTAGTTCTAAGGATTTTATTTGTTATTCAGTGTCTTTTTCGCTTACAGAATTATGAAAGAAAATGGGTAGAAACAAGTATTTCCTCACTGCTTAAGGTAGCAAATTACATTTCTAAGTTAAAAGCCATTTGTCATCAACCCTGGTTCAGTCCTCTGTGTCTCCTGTCTCCTAATTTGGTTCTACCCCCATTCGCCTATATTACGTTTTCTCTTTGTAACTTAGGACGATGATAAATATTCAGCTGATTTCTCTCTTGCATTTAATATTTCAGTAACATTTTCAGTGTCCTGGTTTGTCTGTGATCCTGGAAGAATGCCATAAGCAAAACAATGTTGACTTTTTTTTTCCTGTCTCAGGGGTGGGTTAGTGACTGCTGTTGGTCGTCTTCCCTCATACCTGTCTTTCCTGAACTCCTTTAAACCGCTGTAGCCCCCATTCTATATAGTTTCATCTGTTTTACAATTTCACTTGCTAATATCCTTCTCATGGCTCTACTTGTTTTAGTTTTTATGTGTTAATTTTATCTCCCTAACTAGATTTTAAGGGCCTTGTTTTAAAGTTTGTTTTCTTTATGCCACTCTTAAATGCCTGTTTTATTCTTTTCAAAACTTTTTGGCCATAATTGCTTGCCACCTTGTAACTTCCTGATGCGCCTGTTTCTGTCTCTTGTCTGTGCCTTTTAGCGCAGGCCTGTCTGTGATTTGTCTTCACTTGTGATAGGCAGTGCCATAGCTCTGTTCATTACTAACCTGCAGTTCTTTTATTCTCATAGAGCTTTGTAGAAGTCAGAATGATTCATCAAATACAAACATGTGAAATGATTATCACCTCTTTCCAGTATTAAGATCAGAACTGTTTATGAACATTTGCTGTTTAAACATCAGGAGCTATTAAATACCATTTTTTTCAAAGAACAAGTATTATTCTTTGGGGAAGCTTCATAATTAATTACCCAAGAAGCAAGATATAAAACTATAATACAGAGGTAATTTTATAAAATAACTATATATAGAAAGAAAATATAGTATTTCCAGATTTTCTAAAGTGAATTGGTATTTTATCTTTAGAGAAAGAAAAAAAATTATTTAAGAAATAAAGGCAAATTGATTTTTAATGTGAAATTAGACTTAATAATTTATAGCATATCAAATCAAACAGTGGTTCTCAGCTCCAGTTACATGGGATAATTGCAATCTCCAAGTGCAGGGCTGGGTTATCCGTATTTTTGGTAAAGTCTCCTCAAGAAATTCCGTTGTGCATCAAGGTTGAGAGCCACTGGTGGGGTCTGGCGCCTAGAGCACCGTAGTTCTGAAGTCTTCAGTGGGATTCTGTGCCCATGCCATGCTTACCTTTGCCTGTAATCCTTTTATTCCCGGGGGTCACCAGGTGCCCTGTGCTTCTGGTAGGCTTTCTGTCTCCGTGTGGAGGACTGGTTAGAACATTTGATTATTGCACTCACAGTGTTAACGGGTATGCACAAGAGCTCCAAATACTAATCCATGCATTTCTTACATTTGGTCTTGAAGTGAAGTAACGACTAACACATTTAAGATAGATGTGTAGGTATATGCTAGGTATAGTCTCTGGAGAAGGCAGTGGCACCCCACTCCAGTACTCTTGCCTGGAAAATCCCATGGACGGAGGAGTCTGGTAGGCTGCAGTCCATGAGGTCGCTAAGAGTCAGACATGACTGAGCGACTTCACTTTCACTTTTCACTTTCATGCATTGGAGAAGGAAATGGCAACCCACTCCAGTGTTCTTGCCTGGAGAATCCCAGGGACGGGGGAGCCTGGTGGCTGCCGTCTATGGGGTTGCACAGAGTCGGACACGACTGAAGTGACTCAGCAGCAGCAGCAGGTATAGTCTCTGTCCTCCTCAGTGACCGTGTCTGGTTAACCCTTACTGACTTATGGGAGTGGTCCTGGACTCACGGTGCTGGGTCACCTGTGATGGAGACCTGAGAGACACTCTCTGTATTTTATTTCAGGAAAGTAAACGTGCAGAGAGAAATGGTAAATTGGATAATGCAAGGAGGAAAATGTCTTTCTGTGTTTGTGGTTTTTTTTAATACTGATGTATTTGCATGGGGTCTTGGTTGTGGCACTCGCGCTCTTTTGTAGTGGCAGGCAAGTTTCTCTCTAGTTGTGCTGCCTGGGCTTAGTTGCCTTTCGGCATGTGGGATCTTAGTTCCCTCACCAGGGATTGAACCCCTGTCCCCTGCACTGCAAGGTGGATTCTTAACCACTGGACCACCAGTGGACCACCAGAAGTCCCTCCTTCTGTGTTTCCTTATTAACAGATTGTATAATGGATTACTTCATTCAGCCCCGCTTTGTGGTCATGTCCTGAGCTAGTAGCAAAACTGGGGGTAGAGGTCAGGCTTTGGGATCATGTATTCTAACAGTTCTTTATGTTATAGTCTGTTCCCAGCGTGTACTAATAGATATCTGTAGTCTGAAGTTCTCTGGAAAGAAGTTGAAGACTGATGTTTAATTTCCCACACTGATGTTATGAGAAGTGACCTGAATTTTCAATTCATATATCATAATTTTTTGGTAGGAAGGAGAAACTTTATACAGCTTCATTTTTAAATGGCAGCCAGTTGCTTTTAGATGGTGCTGTTGAAATATATCACATTTTAATTTTTTTTCTGTTGTCATCTTCATTTTGACACTTAGAAGTCTTAAGGAAACGTTTAGTGATATTCTAGTTAAAATGTCAGTCCCAATTTCTTTTCTAAATCTTGGCTATTATAGAGTTGGCAAAGTGTTTTAGATTTGAAGTATGTTAATAAAATTTTTAGTTATGAGTTAAGGTATTTTCTTCAACAGAAATAGCTGGCTTTGGCTGGAGTGCAATGCCAAGGAAGTAGGTCCTTTATTTTGTTATAATGGAATTTTATTGAATTAGAAAAAAGGATGAAATGAGATCAAAGAGTCTTTATTGTAATGGGACTTTCAATATAATAGCTTGATTTATATAGGTTGATTCGTATTATTATAAGTTTAATAAATTATTGCCTGAAGGAAAGCTTGAAAATTAAAGTTGATACGACATAGGTTGAAACTGAATAAATCAGAATTTTATACAGATGGTAATAAGCCAGGAATGTGTCTTAGGAAACTCCCTTCAAACCTGAGTTATGAGCTACTCTAAAAGTTAGCCTTTGGAGAGTAACTTCCCAAAATTCCTCTCCTGAATTTCCATTTCTTACACTGAGTCTGTTACTCTTGCTGCAGGCCTGTTCTCAGCCATGGGCTCTAAGCATTCACAAGTGTCTGCCTGGCTCCCATTGCTGCAAGGAAAAAACTACAGGTTATGGCAAAACTTGCAGTTGTGAGTCCACGGGCAGTGATTTGGCACACCTTAGTATATTGGTTAGTTTCTGCTTCTTAAGACATGGTATACAGCCCTTGTATACCAGTCTCTTCCAAAGCTTGCCTGTAACAAATAAGGCTAGCTTATTTTCTGGTTCTGATACCAGTATTATGTATGTTGCTCTTTTGCCGTGGAATACTTATTCTTAGTGGCTACTGCCTGACTCTGCATATTGTCTAATCAATCTTCCTGTAAGTACTTAAACTAGGGATTTCTATTCTTCTGAATAACAGGAAATCTGAGATACTAAACTGTGTATTTAGAGTAGTTTTGTTTAAACTTTAAGGAGCAAAATTAACTTCTCTGACAGTGAGAGTATCTTGAATAAAGAAAATGTGAACATATATTAAGTATTTGCATATTTGTGGAAATCTACATATTTCTGCAAATTTTCTCTCTGGTAAGGTAGTAGACTTCTCTTACCGCTTCTTCTAATGCTCTGCTGACCCTGGAAGTCCGGTTACACAGACATTCTGACTGAAATAACTTTCTTCCCGAAATTCTCCAAAAGAAAACAGCCCCAAAATTAGTTTAGAAATATTAGCCTCCTTATTTGAAAATTTGATACTTTTCAAAATTTTTTAGACTGTTAATAATTAAGATAATATCAACATTAACTATCAAACATTAAATACTGATCAGTTTTAATTAGGCCAAACTTACTATTTAGAAAGTTCACAAAATTATGTTTCCCACTATCCCAGATTTATTTAGCTAGGCAAAACTCCCAACAGGCTGATGTTTCTTACTTTTCAAGTACTTTTTTATGAATGTAAGCCTCTTTACAAATAATTTTGACTGTTCATATCCCTTAAATGAGTATAGTTCACTAACATTGGTGGAAAACGTGCTTGTTGAGCCTCGTTCCCCTCTGAACTTTAAATTACCATGCGGGGAATAATTGCAGGGTTCCCTCCTTGAAAATCATAGGAATGAAAACAGAGGATCTAGTCACGTGGACATGTTTGCTTGCTCTGGGGTTCCAGAACACTTGTCTTGGTGATCAGATTGGTTTCCTGCCAGTTAGATGTAACTGTAATGAGAAATAGGAAAGGAGTGGGATTTTGCCACTAATGGGTTAAATCAAGTGTTGAAATTTTTGTTAAATCTCAGAAATAATCTTGTAGCCCCTTGGTGAAACAGTTAACATGGTTGCTGATCTTTGCTTAAGAGACAGTGTAATAATGGTGAAAATAAGGTTAACAATTTTTCTTAAATTTCTGCAAAGATTAAGCTATATATCTGATTTTGTATAGTTTACCACATGTAGAAATGAACCCTGAGAAATACAAGACTTATGGACTCTTCTGAGACTATCTGAAACATATCCAAGCATTTTACTTAGTCTCAAACACAGTTTATAAACTGAAATATCAAAATCACACTGTTGGAAGAGGACTTCCTAGGTGGCTCAGATGGTAAAAGAATCTGCCTACAATGCAGGAAGCCCAGGTTCGGTTCCTGTTGGGAAGGTACCCTGAGGAAGGGAATGGCTCCTCACTCTAGTATTCTTGCCTGGAGAATTCATGGACAGAGGAGCCTGGTGGGGGAACAGTCCATGGGGTCACAAAGAGTTTGGAAAGAAAAATTGATACATTAGTATTTTTTGAAGGTTCATTGAAAATTACTCAGTGATTTTAACTAATGTGTGTACTAATGAACTCTTTTATTTTAAGGAACCCAGTGATAATGGACCTCTTTTTACTGAATTAAAGTTCTACCAGCGAGCTGCCAAACCAGAACAAAGTAAGAAATACAGTACACATGTGTTTGCACTTTTAAAATGACCACTGGTTTTGTTTTTTGTTTTAAGCCAAGATTAGAGCAGTATGGTTTTGTTATTTTTTACTTTATAGATAGATTGTACTTAATGAGATTTGTGTGAAAGAATTTTGATCTCTTAATGGATTTGTTATGATAAGATTTCACTTATCTTGATAATACAGAGTTAATAAATAATATGTGATTTAGGACATAGTGTTAAAAACTGAGAGTTAGCCCTAATCCATGAGAATGGCTCAGGGATCTCCAAACCTTCTTCTGAGTGTTTTCCTCGGTTCTGGAGACCATGACTTGCAGGATTGCCATCACAGTGAAGTAGAACAGACCGCCAAGGGGGAGGGCAAGATGTCTTCCCGCTCCCCTGATCCTGCCTGTCCTGTCCCCTTCCCCTGTTCCATCCCCTCTGCAGATCCAGGGAGTCTCCTGGTAGGCTGGTATTGGGTTTGGGAATCTCTCTAGAGGCTCTGTCTCTCCTCGAGCTTGATTTCCTGGCTGAGGACCTTTAGAATGAGGTAAAAAGTAAGACTCTGGAAATAAGTAAACACTTAGGTAATTGGAGATATTAATCTTAATGGCAGTACTGTGGTTTGACTTTTTAAAAAAATGTCTTTTGCAGATTTTTCATTTTAAAGACAACAGTTAGGGCAGGATAGCACAATTTTGTAGGTTAATAAAAATGTTTCAGTTGTAAAGTACTTTTCATTTATTGCTTATTATGTACTGTTCACTTATTTTTTGTGAATTAAGGTGGAATCTTACGCATTCTATTCTTGAAGATATAAAAACCTGCTTATGTATAACAAAACTGAAATCACATGCATGTGTTTTAACTTGTAGTTCAGAAATGGATTCGTACCCATAAACTGAAGTACCTGGGTGTCCCTAAGTATTGGGGGTCTGGTCTACATGACAAAAATGGAAAAAGGTAAAAACATGCGTGTTTTGTTTTTCTCCTCCCATTTTGAGCATTTATTGTTCAGTTTGATTAGTCAAGAGTTATGTGCTGAGTGCCTCCCTACAGTACTGCTTGGCCTTCACCTGGATGTGTGGAGTGCCTTCTGCCGAGATGAACAAGGTGTTCTCTCTCGTCTAGGGGGCTTGTCCCAAGTGGTAGCGGCTGCCTGGAACCCAGCTGACGAGTAGGAACACAAAGCCAAATGTGCCTGTGTTATTTTTTTCCTCTTAATAATGAATAAGCAAAGAGAAAACTTCATGTTGCTTATGTCAAAGGGAGCCCTTGGGCTTCAATATGGCATTTCCTGTTAGAGACATCAGTATAATCTGCCCACCTTGATGAGATTTCAGTCTAGCTGATGAGAAAAGCAAAGTTGTTTGAAACAACCAGAGACCAGTTTAAGTGCCAAATTGTGTGATTCTGCCTTGTGTGTGTCTTAGGAATTCAGAGAGGAGAGGACATTGTTGGCAGAGTTGAGTTGGAGGAAACCTCCAATGCTTTTGATGCATAATTGACACTTTAAAAAATATTTGATTGAATGAATAGAGTGTCGTTCAGCAATGCTGGTAGATGAGATTTGGAGAGTTGATTTGGTTGGAACTGGGATGTACTGGTTAGGGTGCTCTCAGCTGCAGGTAAAGATAAAACTGACTCAGCTCTCTTAAAGTCACCATCAAGTGCCCGGGTTCCTTTATCTTGGCTTTGTTCTCTGTTAATTCTCCATTGTGCAGTCTCATGGTGACTGCCTATTTCTAGACTTCACACGCAAACAGTCCCCCCACAGCAGAAAATAGGGTTGCTTCTCGTGAGTTTCAGTTTCCTGGCAGGGAAACCATTCCCAAGGGTCTTGTGGCCGACGTCCCTCCATGTTTTTTTTGTTGGAGTTTTATCAGTGCTCATTCTTAAACCAGCCACTGGCAAGGGCAGGGCGGTCACAGCGATGAGACAGAGGAAAGGCTAGAGAGCCTGAACCTGAGCGGGGCTCCGCTGGACAAGATGGAGATCAGAGGAGCTGCTGGTGGGCGGCCAGCACTCTGCACCAGGAAGTTCTGATCCTGGAACCCAGGGAGCCCGGCAACTCCAGGGAATGGCCAGATAGTATTTTGTTATAGTTTTGCTGGGACAAGTTTCTGTAGTTTTCATGAAATTTTTTAGAGGAATAGTATAGAGCAGACTAGATGCAGACACTTGGTTTCAAATCTGTGTTTTGCCCCTTAAAATGTGTGTGACTTGGGTACATTACTCCTTTCTGCCTCTGTTACCACATCTATGAAGCTGAGTAACACCTACCCACATAATAAAGAGTGTTACATGTAAAGCTGTTAGAATATGTGTGAGTGTTAGCTTTACTCTCAAAGGGGTCTTTAATCCCTTAAATATTAAGCACTGCTGGTTTAGAGAAGCACTGTAGACGAGGAATAGCATCTCCAGCGGGGAGTGACCTGAACACGGGGGCAGAGTAGGCGTCTGGTCTTCGGCGTGGCCTTGTGGCCATTGGTCTTTAACAAAGAAAGGGTGATTGCACACACATGACAAAGAGAAGGAAATGACTTGGAGAAAGAGGCTGAGGCAGATAATGGAAGACACGGAAGAAAGGGCTCTTCGGAGCCTGTGTGCGGTGGGTGGCTGGAAGCTGCTGCAGGTGCTTAAACAAGGAACAGACATGTTTGAGGCACAGCTGACCCCCCATTGACTCCCGATGACCTTACCACTGAGCCCATGTCTTCTGTGACATAGAGTTGGCTGCAGATATCTTCTGGGAAAGTACATAACCCGTAAGGTAATGATTTACTTTTTAGGTTGAAGCTCTTAAGAAATAATCATTTTAGTTCTTACAAAAGTTTAAAAAAAAAAGAAAGTAAGACTCCTTCCTGCCCTCCTCCCCTGCCAGAAGTCCTTACTTCTTCCTGTAACTCATCTGAAGTGATGTGAATATAGTGCTTAGCACAGTGTTAGGCTCGTAAAAATGTTAGCTGCTATCGTTACTAAATCATTTATGCTGATTTATAGATTCCCATTATTTGCATTGTTTTATTCAAGTCCCCAGGAAAGTACACATCAGTGGTTTTGCTTTAGAGATGTTACTTGGAAGTAGCTTTTCTTTTAGTGCTCAGTGGTAGAAATAATTTTGTGGAAGAACATGATAAAGATTTCTGTGCAGTATACAGAATCTTGCTTCATTTGCTGTGGCTAGTTCAGGCATGGTGAGAAGAGGGAGGAATTGTTGAGAGTAGCGGTGGGGTGATCTGTGAATAAAGACAGAGCTCCCGTCCTGTGATGTGTTAATAGATCTCCAATAGAATTAAACCACATGTGCTTCAGCTCTCTTTCAGAGTGTCAGCAGAGGCTGTATTTTTGTTACCTACATGTTATTTTATAATAATTACACAATGATATCACTCATTTGTGAAAACAAAGACATCCATGTGTCCTTGGTTTCCTCCCTCAACCTCTCAAAACCTGTTGTACAGAGGAAATCAGGAAGTCAGCATCACTGTTCCCTCTTTATTATGTTTGAGGTCGGGGTACTGAAGGTCTTAGAAAACTTAAGACATTTTGCCACTGACTAATTACGTGACTTTGGACAAATAACTTTGCCTCTATAAATGTTAATTATTTTATTAAAAGATGTTTCGAAGGATCTCTAACTCTTTTCCAGCTCAAGAATAGGTAGAATCTTGGGTTTTTTCTTTGGCATTTTGCCTTTTGACTGTTAGCTCTTCCTTTTTCCTGTAGAATTGTCATGCTGTACTTTTTTCTTAGAAACGTAAAATATGTAAGTAAGATTTTTGTGTCCTACTCATGTTTATTTATTTTGATATATTTAGTGTGGTGGTCAAAAACGTGGATTCACCACTTCCTAGAGGACAAATGACTAATGATCAGTTTTCTTCTGCTGTAAAACGGGGCTCCTGGGGTGCCTGCCTCATCAGGGTGATGGGAGGTTTAAATGCACTGACATTAATGCATCTAAAGTGCTTAGAATAGGGCCGTTCTCATATTTCAGTAAATGCCAGCTGTTGTTGTTACAGTGATTATTAATCTTATTCCCATTAGAAAATAGCTTGATACATTTTGACTGTTTGATACATCTTGGTTTTTTTTATTGATTTATTGAATGGTTTAACTAGACAGCTCAGAATAAAGATAAAAGTGGTTCACAGAGCAAAAGATGAACCATCTCACTGCGACCAGGTGCTGCTTTCCAGTGCCCTGAAGTGTACTGTATACACAGCATACAGAAATACATGTATAGTTACTGAATCGTAGAGTTTGGGTGCTGGAAAAGACCTTAGAAAGCGTGAGGCCCCACTGTCTCGTTTGACACCTATGGAAATTGGGGCCCAAACAAGAAATGTGACTCAGCAAAGGTGAAAATCTTGCAAATTTCAGCAAATTTCAGCAAAACTGAAAATCTTCATGTTTTTCTGGTACATTTACTGTTCCCCAAATCTTATCTGTCAAGTACTTAGTATACAGTTCTTTTATACCATCTAAGCAGTTTTATTGCATTTAGCTTTTGTTACAGCATCTCTTGACAGTCTTGATTTTAACAGAATGTAATACTGCTAAAATGTCCCTTAAAAATAGACAACAGAGACAGGAAGCTGATATCCAGAAGCATAAATTAACTTTAACTATGACAAAAATCAGTGATATTAGCCTTACTCAGATTATTTTATCTTTATTATCTTTACCATAAAGCATCTGTTGTCTTCTCTCTGTGGGTGTTTTTTCCTTGCATTGAATACGGTATCATGTAACTTGTTGAGACCAGGAGGCCCCTAAGATAAAAGGCAAAACCAGGACAGCCCTTGCAGCTCTTGAGATTTTTCATTGGAAGAACTAGTTTCAGATGTCTTTCTTTCCTTTCGCTTTTTACTTTCTTACTAAACATTGCCTTGAAAAGAATTACTTTGAAAGGAGAGTACTCATGGCAGAGTAGGTTTTCCTGAGTTACATTTTGTTCATTGACTTTTCTTGTTTGTCTTTAGTTACAGATTTATGATAATAGATCGCTTTGGGAGTGACCTTCAGAAAATATATGAAGCAAATGCCAAAAGATTTTCAAGGAAAACTGTCTTGCAGCTAAGCTTAAGAATTGTATGTGAGCTACATTCTTCTCGTTTTTAATCCAGTAAAGGCTAGTTGTGTTGACGCTTGGTCCTCTGCTGGTTGGTGTCAGGTACTGCATTAATTTATTGTATATGATGCTTTATAGCTGGATATTCTGGAATATATTCATGAGCATGAGTATGTACACGGAGATATCAAGGCCTCAAATCTTCTTCTCAGCTACAAGAATCCTGACCAGGTAGCTTTATAACTTTAATTTCTACTGTTTAAAACCTGTTGTTTGAAAACAAATAGAGTTGCTATGAACTTTTGAACCCATGCAGAAGTTTTACTTTTTGAAGTAGATATGGTAATAATAATTTCTTCCTGACACTTTTATCTAGTTAACATTCTACATTTTTGATGCGATTTGTTGGCACTTTATCAAGTTGGCTATTTTGCCCTAAATAATATTCAGAAGAAGTACTTGTGATACAAAATGAATTTCTAATAGTTATTTGGGGGTGGGAGCTTAAAATTACACAGTGCACCAATGAATTACGCTTGCCTGTCTGCTTTGTCACTTTTTTTATTTCCTTTGTTCAAGAAATCCATCAAATGTAAGTGTTCTGTTACTTGGAAAATTTGCTCTTTAACATGTTGATTATTGAAATCAATTGGTTTACAGAAATATCTTAGCTGTCTAAATTTGTATAGGGTTTGGAATTCAAATATGCATTTTTTAAGCTTATTACATTGATTGTAATTTTCACTTTTTAAGGAAAAGAGAAAAGCTGATGTTGTTATACCTTTTTTTGGGTCAATTTAGTTGGGAGTGAGAGGGGTTTATAATTTTCTTGAAGCTGACTCCATGATTTTGGTAAAAGTCAGGTTTCAGTTCAGTTCAGTCGCTCAGTTGTGTCCGACTCTCTGCGACCCCATGAACCGCAGCATGCCAGGCCTCCCTGTCCATCACCAGCTCCCAGAGTTTACCCACACCCATGTCCATTGAGTCAGTGATGCCATCCAACCATGTCATCCGGTCGTCCCCTTCTCCTCCTGCCCTCAATCTTTCCCAGCATCAGGGTCTTTTCCAGTGAGTCAGCTCTTCACATGAGGTGGCCAGAGTATTGGAGCTTCAGCATCAGTCCTTCCAATGAACGCCCAGGACTGATCTCCTTTAGGGTGGACTGGTTGGATCTCCTTGCAGTCCAAGGGACTCTCAAGAGTCTTCTTCAACACAGGTTTAGTTGAAGTCATAGTTGGGCCTCTGTATTTAATCCATTTCATATATGTTCTCACTTCTTAACTTGAGCTTGTGAAAGAAAGGGATACTTAGGCATTTTAGGTGTGTTAAGTCAATATACTGTACTTTTTTCTTCTTTGTCTTAGGCCTGACTTTGAATTCCTCTTGCTTAGCTTTCCCTTTCTCCTTTGGCTCCTCTTTCTTTTCCTGTCCTCCCCTTCCCTCTCTCTGTTACGGTGGCTGTAAGGAGCTATATAGGTACCATAGAAGAAAGTTGCTTGTTAGAGCAGGCTAATGGAGAAATCCTAAAGGCAGCCACAGAATCTCCAGGCAACTTACTTTATTTGCATTTATGTTAAAAATAAGCAAGCAAGCAAACAATACATAGCTCAGAACCTGAATGGAAAGGATTCCGTTAATTGAAGTAGACCAGACTTACATAATAAATACAAATACAATTTCTCTTTATAGTTGACTGAAACATGCTGCCTTTTGTTCGGGTGGAGATATTTTTGCAGCTTGGTTATCCTTTGGGCATACGCTTTGGATGGGATAATTTTTTTAGTATTAGATGTATGTGCTCAATCCAGACCCATATTTTTACTTCACTTCCCTCCTGTGACCAGATGCATACATCTGCGAGACAGTTACCCGGAGTTGGAGATGTAATATGTGGCTCTGGGACAGAGGAAAGCCAAATTTATTAGCTTTGTATGCTAATCAGATGTACATGTACATGCCCATAGATATGTGTATACATTATATTAAGATTTAGTTTTAATTATGAAGACTTGACTTTAACATATAATATTTAAATATACCTAAGAGCCTCATCTAAAAGTTCTTCAGGTCATCATTATAATCTTGAAAATATTTTTATGAAGTGAATTGATGCTTGATTATTCTATAAGTAAAGAGAGGGAAAAGTAACACGCTACGTGTCAGCTAAGTTAGCACTTGCACTCAGTGTGTGGCAGTTGTATTGCGACAAGTATTGGTGGTTTACTCTGCTCAGTTTTGTTTTCGATGCCATAAGAAAAAGTGTATGATTTATGATCCTTGCTCAAATTGAGGAGACAAGATTATTACAAGTAAAGCACATACTTGTGTAAGAAAGTCAGCTGGTATTATCTGCACTGTAGCTACACGGTCATTTAATGTTTTTCTTTAAATAAAAGGCATTTCAGAATTAAGTACTTGATGTTGTTCGGGTGTTGGATCAAACATGTGGGGTGTCATAGTGTGGCTTTGTGGCAGAATCTGCCCTCCAGTGACAGTACTCTGTTTCTGAGCTTTACAGGCTTTAATTTGTCTTGGTGCTTGGGACATTTATAGGTGTACTTGGTAGACTATGGCCTTGCTTATCGATACTGCCCAGAAGGGACTCATAAAGAATACAAAGAAGACCCCAAAAGATGTCACGATGGCACAATTGAATTCACCAGCATCGACGCGCACAACGGTGTGGGTATGTCCGAGGCACCTGAACCTTAGCTACAGCGCCAGTGCTTTCCGCTGAACCCCTGTGGCTCTTCATCCTGCGTCAGTAGATAAGTAGATAAGCAGACGGATCAGAACTGAAGAGGCAGGATGGGGCGGGGGAAGAAGAGAGAGCTCAGGCTACTGCATCTGAGGGACAGGGCACTTGCTCCCCGTCTTCCTCTCACCTTCAGAGGTCGTGACGGGTCGGTGGTGCAGTAGTGCAGTCAGCTTCAGTGAGGCTTCTTTTGCTTTTCTTTAGCTTAATTGAATGCTGGGGGTTTCCCCCATAAAGGTCTGTGTTTTTTTATGCAGCTACAACTTTGTAACCAGTAGACTTACTTTGTCTCTCATTCAGCTGGCCTATTTCTTCAGCCGTTGTTTCTTTTTTTCCTGTGTCCAACACTGGAGGAGCCAAAACCCCCAGTTCTCTGGGCTTCTTAATAGCTTGCAGCATTTTTAATATCTTCACATTTTCCAAGGGCACTATTAAATGTGTCATTGCTTTATAATTTATTTTGTAGACTGGTAGTCTCAGTTTGAAATTGTAGTTTTGCCAGTTTGGGTTATAAAGTAAATTATTAGTCGGAGGTAAATGAGTTCTTTGATACTGCCCAGTATTTGGTGTTTTTTTCAAAATGGAGTCAAGATTGTATGATGAAAAAGAAGACCATAGGGTTGACTCTTTTTACCTTATTGCTTTAGATATACCTGAAATTCTGCCTTAAACATCATTTCACTGTGCTGAATCTGCTTCTTTTGTTTCACAGCGCCATCAAGACGCGGTGACTTGGAAATCCTTGGTTATTGCATGATCCAGTGGCTTAGTGGCCATCTGCCATGGGAAGATAATTTGAAAGATCCTAACTACGTTAGAGATTCCAAAATCAGGTAAAGGAAAACTTAGAGTAAATTATTTCGGGCAAAATGATGAGGCAGATGTTTGGTCAGAACTTCTTCATGAGGACTATAGCTTTAAGTGACACTAATGTAGAAATAAGAAAGTACTTGTTTAACAGTAAGATTCCTTGCAATTATTTTTGTTGAATTTATTTCAGAAGAATGTTGGTAAGTGTATTTAGGACAGCACAGTGCTGCTTAATGTGCTCTTTGCTGTTATTAAGTATTAATAGTCATTAATACTTAATAGCATGGCATCAAGCATCAAACAGTGGCTCATTCTTTCAATTTTTAACAGATACAGAGAAAATATTGCAAGTTTGATGGACAAATGTTTTCCTGAGAAAAACAAGCCGGGTAAGAAAAGACTTCTTCAGTGTTCATAAGGATTTTGTTTTCTGAGAGGAAAAGCATCCTGAGGTCTGTAGACTAACAACCCTTAATGTAAGAGCTTCGGTGTCATTAAATGTAACCATCTCACTGGAGCCTTGCTCGCGTACGCCTTTCCACAGGTGGCCTTACTCAGTTGTTATTCAGTGCTTTTGGTCAAGGAACCACATTTCATTCAGTAATGCAGCTGTTTTCTTAGCTGGGGCTCTATTTTGTGCCTCAGACTCTCCTAGGCACTAGGGACACATCAGTGAACAAAATACATAAAAACTCCTGTCCTCATGAAGCTCTAGTTGGGAAAGGTAGACTGTAAACAAGTGAGTAAATTGTAGTTTATTGCATGGTTAGTACTGTGGCAAAAACGAAAAACACAGGAAATAGAATTGGAGGGATGGGGTGGGTTGTTACTGTAAATAGGGTGGCCTGGGATGGTCCTCCTGTGGAGGTGCCATTTGAGCAGCTGTGAGAAGGAGACGGAGTGAGCTGTGGGGAAGAACGTGTCCATGTGGAAGGAACATGAGTGCCTGCTGATGCCTGCATCTAGGCCATCACGGGCTTTGGCTTTTACTTTGAGCAAGAATGCATGAGGTGTGGAGGGAAGGAGGGATGTGAACTGTCTGTCTTTAAGGGAACTCTCTCCAGCTCCTGTCTTGAAGATCGACCGCTAAGGAGGCAAGGCCGGGTACAAACAGGAGCTGGTTAGGAGCCTCCTGCCTTAATCCTCGCAAGGGAAGTAGCAGTGCAGGTGTGAGCAGTGGTCGTCTGGATATATTTGGGTCTTCTCAAGCCTTTGCTCAGTTGTCTGCTTTTCAGGGAGGTCTACCGTGAGCTTAAGCTGTTTAAATTTGCAGCCTATCAACCACATCTGGAAGTGGAATGTTAGCGCTTTTTCAGCTTTGCTCCCTGTTGCCTTCTCCCAGTCACCAACCTCTTCCTCTGGCCTAATGAATCACTAGCACAACTTGCAACGTCAAGGATTTCTCTTTGAGCTATATGGAAATGGAATCATAGAGTGAACAAAACAGATAATTTCATGAGGGCAGGGATTTTTAATGTTCTAGTTTCTGGTAGCGTTCTTTTTCTTTCAATACTGCATTTGTGAAATTCATTCCCATTGTTACATTTTTTTAATGTTTTTATTTATTTTTTAACTTTATTGAGAAATAACTGACAAATATAATTCTATAATGTGATGATTTTCTGTGTAGGCATACCTCATTTTATAGCGATTCACTTTATTGCACTTTGCAGATGTGTTTTTTTTTCCTACTAATTGAAAGTTTGTGGCAACCTATGTTGAGTAAGTCTGTTGGTGCCGATTTTTCCAACAGCATTTGCTCACTTCCTGTCTGTGTCAAATATTGTGGTAACTCCCACAATATTTTAAACTTTTTCATTATTATTATACTTCTTCTGGTGATTTGTGATCAATGATATTATTGCAAAAAATTATGACTCACTGAAGGCTCAGATAATGGTGGCCACTTTTTAGCAATAAAGTGTTTTTTAAATTAAGGTGTGTACATTTTTTTAGATATTGTGTTATTTCACACATAATAGACTGCAGTGTAGCATAGACATCACTTTTCAGTGCACTGGGAAACCAGAAAAGGTGACTTGCTTTTTTGTGATACTTGCTTTATTGCGGCGGTCTGGAGCTAACCTGCGGTGTCTCCCGAGATCTGCCTGTACGTGTAGACTGGAGACCGATTACTAAGATGAACATGATTTAACACCGCTATCACCTCTCATAGTTCACAGTGTTAACAGTGGCCTTTCTTGAAAAGACCAGCCTTGCTCTGTGATGCCACCTTTGTGTTCAATCATGTGCGAATCTGTGAGTCCATTTCTGGGCTCTTTCATAGTAGTAGTTGTTTTTTTTTTTCTTTTTTTTTTTCTGTTTTTGGGGCACACTGTCTTAATTACTATAGCTTTTTCTGGTAGTTTAAGTCCTCTGGCACTTTTTCTTCTTTAAACTTGGCTTTGCTGATTTGTGTGATCCTTTGTATATGTGTACATTTTAGAGTCACCTTGTCATTTTCACACATATCCTTTCCCTCTGCAATGTGCTGAAATTTTGAGTGGGATCGCAGGGACTCTGGACTAATTGGGGAGCATTGGCATCTTTATACAATTGATACTTTGTAGCTTTTTTGGTGTCAGTGTCTCTGATCTGTGTTTTATAGTTTTCATTTGGGAAAAATCTTGCCCATCTTTCATTATATATGTTTGTAGGTATTTGATGCTTTTTGATGGCATTGTATGTGATATGTTTTTATTACTTTCCTAGTTGCTTGTTGCTAGTGTATAGAAGTAAAATAGATTTTTAAATACTTCATGTCCCGTGATTTTGTTAACTTTACCTATTGGTTAGAAGGTTTCTGATAGATTCCTTGGGCTTTTCTACATGCACTCTCACGTTGTGAGTAAGCCGTTTTGCATCCTCCATTCTGCTCAGTGCCGTCTGTTTCTTTTCTTGCCTTCCTGTACTGGCTAAAAGCTGCAGGACTTCCAGGCAGCATGGAAATGGTGCAGGTGGGCTCCCTTGCTGTTCTTCTGTCAGAAGGGAAGTCCAGTGTTTCACCACACTCGGTGACGTTTGCTTTCGGTTTTCTGTAGATCCCCTTTGTCAGATTAAGAAAGTTGAAAGGAAGGATTTTCATTTCTTTTTTCTCATGTACCTGAGTATTTAGAATCATGCTTGACATGTGGTGGGTACTTAAAATGTCTGAATGAATGAATGAATGAATGAATGAATGTGTGTGTGTGTAGCACTGACATAATATCTTGCTTTATTGGATGTGGGAGGAGGATTTGAGGAGCTGGGAGAATGGGATTTTCTATGATTGAGACAGAGAAAACCGTCGGGTGAGCAGGTTTTAGGGGTTGGTCAGGATTTTGGATTTGGTTGGGATGTGAGATGCCAGTTACAGAACCAGTATATGAGTCAGTGGAAGTCAGTGGATATACAAGTCTGGAGGTCAGTGGAAAGGCTGGACTGGGCATATACATGTATGAGTCATTAACCCAAAGATGGATTTTTAGATGGGTGTTGAGAGGTGTTGATCTTGACTAGTAAGATTTCTTTTTATGGGTTTGGTTCTGCCTCAGTGTACAGTAGATATTTTATCATTCACAAGTTGGTTTTTCTCTTATATGGGACAACCAGGCCTTGCTTGTGTTTCTTTTTTTCAACCTGATCTTCATGTTTTATTTTTCATTTACCTAAAAAATGCAGCTGTCTTCTCTAGAACTAATGGCTTCTGTGGCAAAAAAAAAAAAATTCTGGCTATGATATTTATTGTACTTAAGCACATTTTACTTCATAATATTTATTTTAGGTCCTTTTAAAAAGTAGCTTTAAAATTATATTAGTAATTGTTTTTATATATATTTAAATTTTAAGCTTGTCTTCTTTCTTACTGTCAGAATTAAAAGATGTTTTTTGCATTGTATCTAAAAATACATTTTTAAATTTGACTTATCTGACAATTCCTGAATTCAAAAGCATACTTTCAATGAAGATGTGATAGAAAAAGATATTTAACAAGCTATATATTTGCATTCTAATGTTACTATAGTTGTGAATCTTTTTCTTAGAAGAGGTAAGTATGTTGTATGTATGATAAAACTACAAAGTAATTGTGTTATTCTTTTAGATGAAATTGCTAAGTACATGGAAACAGTGAAATTACTGGATTATGTCCAAAAACCTCTTTATCAAAAGTTACGAGATATTCTTTTGCAAGGACTGAAAGCTATAGGAAGTAAGGATGATGGCAAGCTGGACCTCACTGTTGTGGAGAATGGAAGTTTGAAAGCAAAACCAGTGGCAAAGGTGAGTTTTGTTATTGAATTTTCCTTTGGGTTACCTGTGACTGTTTGCAACAAATATAGGCAAGTAAACCAGTAGCTCAGTAAAGAAAATAGCAGATTGCTCTGCAGTTAAATATTTATCATCATTACATAAAAGCAAACTCTGTGATATGGAAAAATACATAGAGGGTTTTAGAAAAATGAGTATGTATTTCTTATGTCCGGTAGCAAGTTAAGAAATTCCCTGAACGAGTCTAACTTGGGATACTACTGTCTAGCAGAAGAATTTGGGTGGAGCACTCAATTTACATACCATGTGTCCTTTTCTCCCATGTCACCCCTTTCGGTTGATCCCATGTTTCACTATTTCCTTGTTCATTGGCGTGGTCCAAGTATTTGCCATTTGAAAATTGGTTTTGAAAAATTATTATTTGAAAATTGCATTTGAAAGTTTCCTTATTTGTTGGTATATTTCCCATTTAAACATTATTTTGCTCTTTACAGAAATGTCACTTCATAAAGCTGTGTATCTGTATATAAGAAGATTAATTTTTTGGAAAGAAATGTTAAATAATAAACCTATGGTAGAAGTATTGTACAGACTTGTAGATAACCCCTGGTATCACTTTAAAATTCAGATTTTAAGGTATGCATTATCTTACTGGTTATTTTTAATAATTATTGATTAACTTTTTCCTCTTTTAATCTGAAATTGTGTTAGTTGCTTTTATATGAAAAAGGAAGACTACTTTTAGAAGAAAAATATGTTTTTACATTATTGACTTTTAATTGTCATTAACTCTGTAAATTCGAGTAGAGTTTTTGGAAGTCTCATATTCCAAACTGAGATAAAGAGTTAAAAACATATTCTCCCTTTAAAATAAGCAGCATATTAAAAGTTTTTCATAATTTTTTTAATTTACAGAGGAGATAGGAATTTTGAAATTGGATCATAAATTTGACTTTTTTGGCTAATAGTAGATTTCTTTATAATTTCGTCACAGAATCTGGAATTATACATATGCATCTATATATACATCTTCTTGCTTTCGTAAGTTTTGTCCTAATTGCACCTTATTCCATTTTTGTGGTCAACACCCATGAGGAAAACCATATCCAGTTTTATGTGAAGAGGATAAAATGAAGACTGAGTTGGATTTTTCAGGAAGGTGGTAAACTTAGAATTTGCATATATGTATAAACATACAGCTCACATCTTGCTCAGGACAGATTTTTGTGCATTAATATTTATAGCTGGCTTCTGTAGTGTTTTGCTCTAAAATTTTGCTGATTGAAAAATAACTCTGTTGTCCTGAGAACTTGTCCAGTGCCATCTCCCTTCCCTGTGCAAATCACTGTCGTTTGTAACTACATGCTGGAGAAAATTTTGTTTCCCCAGGTTGGCTGACTTTACAGCTGAATAGGTCAGTCTGCTGCAGAGCTAACATCTGTGACCTTATAATTCTCTTGTGTCCTTGGATAGTTCAGAAAGCTGGAAATTTCTTGTTAGATCATCCCCTACATGCATAAAGCTTCATTTAAGGAAAGAACATGAATAAAAAACTGAACCGTTAGGTTTCCTTCATTGGTTTGCTGTCTTTTTTTTTTTTCCCCACCTCAAAACTGGCACAGGACTGTTTTTGTATTGAAAAGAAATTAATCAAAGTTAAGATTAGGTAAGATCCTGAAGCTGCTTGTTAGGCATTTAACTGTAGATTAATTGTTGATTTTGTTAGCCTTTTGTTTTTTATTTGTAAAATGAAAGAATTAGTTTTTGTTTTTAAGCATCAGAACACTTTCTTCAAATAAATTCTAAATATACCACATCTAAAACAGATAAAAGCAGAGCTTCATCCAACTTGTGAGTCTGAGGACTTCCAAAAAGAGAAAGCTTTCTTCTCTGAGAAATTAGTATATTCCATCTCTTTCTTAGGAACGTGTATTTAGTTGAAATTCCTCTTTTTTTTTTTTTCGCTCTGATTTTCAGAATTTCAGAGAATTTCAGAGCTGAGTATAATGCTTTGTCATAGAAGCTGTATTAATTCTTATAATTGTATATTTATTCTTTATTCTTTTCCTCTGTCATAATTTTTTAAAAAACTTAAAGGAAAGTATACATTCTTTGTATTTAGGACACTCAAATCTGACGGAGAAGGCAGTAGCAACCCACTCCAGTATTTTTGCCTGGAGAATCCCAGGGACAGAGGAGCCTGGTGGGCTGCCATCTATGGGGTCGCACAGAGTCGGACATGACTGAAGCGACTTAGCAGCAGCAAATCTCTGAAAGGGATGAGTTTAATCAGTTCAATGTATATTTCTCTTTATATTCCTAAGAGATAAGAGTTTTTAAAAAAACAAAACCTGTAAGATTTGATCAGCAGTGAAATGAAGCAAGGCTTCAATCTAGTATTTTATAGCCATACTTGATTGTGATACAGTAAATTTGGAAACTGTAGTGAAATATGAATGTATCCCCTTGTAACTGTTTTTGGTCTCAATAACCTAAGGGTATTATTTAAAGCACAGAATTTGGGTTTGACATAAAGCTGAAGTAGAAAGATACTAAGTATTAGTTTACCCTTTAAAAGTACTGCAGCCAAAAATTTCAACTGTTGATTAGAACTCCACACTTAGGATCTGTCGGTATAGTTCCAACAGTTATTGGATTCACTGTGTACTCTTAAATCACCGTTCAGCAATTATGTGTAAGGTCTAATTTATGTACCTGATCTAGGCTAGGTCCCCGGGGCTACAGGGATCAATAACATGTAGTTCTGTCCTTAAAGAATTTCTCCCTGTCCCATCTGGGTTAAGAACAGCTTAATTTACTGAAAAGAACTCAGCAAGTTAAAAGACATTAATACCTCCATTAGCTATTTTTTTATAAGGTTTTGATTAAGTTGCTTGCCCAAGCCAACAAAAGGAGCTGTTCATTGAAATCTCTTGGGTCTCATCCCTGGAGATCTGCTGACTAGGTCTAGAGCATGGGCCTACAATTTGTTTTTGTTTTTTTTTTTTAAATTTTATTTTCAAGCAGTATATATTGTTGCTCCCTGTAAGTGATGTCCAAGTACCCTTTTTTCCTACTTTGCAGTTTTTTGCTTTTCTAAGTTATGTGATGCTAGTTGACCTTTCCATAGTTCCTCTGAAAAATCATTAACCATTGTTAAATAGATAATAAATAAATTCCTGCTGGTACTCAGCCTGGAACATGGTACAAAGAACTGAACAAGAGCAAAGAAAGATCTTCCAGCTCCGGATCAGTGGCCTGCAGCTGCTCTGGTGGACAACTTCTGTCTCTTTGATGTGATCACACCTCAGCATCATTAAATTTACACCATGTAGCCTATAATTGAAGTCAGATTGCTCCAAATATACCATCTAAATTTGGTGAAGGTCTGTCTAGCTGTTTTTGTATGATAGAATAGCAGGCTGTATTTTAACTATATAAATTTAGATTGTTGCAGTTGATACATTTGTTTTTTAATGGTAGTTTGCTCTTAAATCTATATCTAAGTGGATTTGGTGTTTACTGAGAATTCCTTTCCCTATAAATCCCATTCATTTCAGTTCAGTCGCTCAGTCGTGAACAACTTTTTGCAACCCCATGGACGGCAGCACACCAGACTTCCCTGTCCGTTAACAACTCCTGGAGCTTGCTCAAACTCAAGTCCATTGAGTCAGTGATGCCATCCAACCATCTCATCCTCTTTCGTCCCCTTCTCCTCATGCCTTCAATCTTTTCCAGCACCAGGGTCTTTTCTAGGGAGTGAGTTCTTCACATCAGGTGGCCAAAGTATTGGAGCTTCACCTTCAGCATCAGTCCTTCCAGTGAATATTCAGGACTGATTTCCTTTAGGATTGACAGGTTTGATCTCCTTGCAGTCCAAGGGACTCTCAAGAGTCTTCTCCAACACCACAATTCAAAAGCATCAATTGTTTGGCACTCAGCTTTCTTTGTGGTCCAACTCTCAGATCCATACATGACTACTGGAAAAACCATAGCTTTGACTAGATGGACGTTTGTCAGCAAAGTAATGTCTCTGCTTTTTAATATGCTGTCTAGGTTTGTTCTGATAGCTTTTCTTCCAAGGAGCAAGTATCTTTTCATTTCATGGCTGCAGTCACCATCTTCAGTGATTTGGGAGCCCAAGAAAATAAAGTCTTTCACTGTTTCCATTGCTTCCCCATCTATTTGCCATGAAGTGGTGGGACCGGATGCCATGATCTTAGTTTTCTGAATGTTGAACTTTATGCCAACTTTTTCACTCTTCTGTTTCATTTTCATCAGGAGGCTCTTTAGTTCTTCTTCACTTTCTGCCATAAGGGTGGTGTCATCTGCATATCTGAGGTTATTGATACTTCTCCTGGCAGTCTTGATTGATTGCAGCTTGTGCTTCAGCATTTCTCATGATGTACTCTGCATATAAGTTAAATAAGCTAATAATATACAGCCCTGACATACTCCTTTCGCAATTTGGAACCAGTCTGTTGTTCCATGTCCAGTTCTAACTGTTGCTTCTTGACCTGCATACAGATTTCTCAGGAGGCAGGTCAGGTGGTCTGGTATTCTCATCTTTTTAAGAATTTTCCACAGTTTGTTGTGATCCACACAGTCAAAGGCTTTAGCATAGTCAGTGAAGCAGAAATAGATATTCGGCTGCAATTCTCTTGCTTTTTTGATGATCCAGTGGATGTTGGGAGTTTGATCTGTTTTCTCTGCCGTTTCTAAATCCAGCTTTCCCATCTGAAAGTTCTCAGTTCATGTACTGTTGAAGCCTGGCTTGGAGAATTTTGAGCATTACTTTGCTGGCATGTGAAATGAGTGCATTTGTGCAGTAATTGGAACATTCATTGGTATTGCCCTTCTTTGGGATTGAAATGAAAACTGACCTTTTCCAGTCCTGTGGCCCCTGCTGAGTCGTCCAAATTTGCTGACATATTGTGTGCAGCACTTTCATAGCATCATCTTTTAGGATTTGAAATAGCTTAGCTGGAATTCCATCATCTCCCCTAGCTTTATTCATAGTGATGTTTCCTAAGGCCCACTTGACTTCACACTCCAAGATGTCTGGTCTGGCTCTCGGTGAGTGATCATACCGTTATGGTTATCTGGGTCATTAAGATCTTTTTTGTATAGTTCTGTGTATTCTTGCCACCTCTTCTTAATATCTTTTGCTTCTCTTAAGTCCATACCATTTCTGTCCTTAATAAATCAATAAATCCTATTGTATCAATAAATCCCATTATTGATTTCTTTACTTTGAACGTTGTCTTATTTGGATTTTGTCAAGTATCTTTTGTCCCTAATTTGTAAAAATCCATTAAAATAAGTGAGATTATATCTGTGCAGTGAAAGTCACTCAGTCGTATCTGACTCTTTGTGATTGCATGGACTATACAGTCCTTGGAATTTTCCAGGCCTGAATACTGGAGTGGGTAGCCTTTCCCTTCTCCAGGGGATCTTTGCAACTCAGGGATTGAACTCAGCTCTGTCTCCCACATTGCGGGTGGATTTGCTAGCTGAACCACAAGGGAAGCCCTCCCTGTGCAGCATAGTGCACAAATAAGTGAGAAATTTGAACTTCACAGAAGTGAACACATGCATTTAAATGACCCCTAAATCAAGATGTGGATCATTCATTGAAACCTCTCCCAGCCATTACCCCTTCATTAGGAATAACCAACATTATGACATCTAACATTGTGAATTCATTTTGCTATTTTTAAAAAAACTTAGCAGTACCACCATATGTTTTGTACACTTTTGAGTCTTTGATTCATTTGTATTTCGAATTTCTGTGCTGTTGAAGGAGCAAAAGTCTTTCTGGTTTTTGTTCCTGTATAGTACTCTGTTATGGAGAAGGAAATGGCAACCCACTCCAGTGCTCTTGCCTGGAGAATCCCATGGACGGAGGAGCCTGGCGGACCATGGTCCATGGGGTCACAGAGAGTCGGACATGACTGCAGTGACTGAGCACACACGTGGGACTCTGATGTGACTGTATCATGATTCATTTGTTTCTTCTGCTGTTCATGGAAACATGCATTGTTTCCAGTTTTCGGTGATGGCGATTATACTATTAAAAGCACTCTTATAAATTCTTTTTAAGAAACACATAATTAATTCAAGTTGGGTGTGTACATAGTATAGTTACCAGGGCATAGGAGCTTATGCTTAATAGCTTTAGCAGATCCTGCCAAGGCTCTGTCCACTCTGCTCTCCCACCAGCAGCTTAGGAGAGTCTCAGTTGCTCACTGACACTAGTTATTGCATTATGTTAATTTTATCTACTTTGGTAGATGTTTACTAGTATTTCTTTATGGTTTTAGTTTCATATCCTTGGGAATATTGATTTTGAACACCTTTTCATGTGCACATCAGTCTTAACCTTTTTGTGTGTGTGTGAAGTGCATTTCAGGTCCATTAAAATATGTCAGAGTTGTCTGCTTTTCTTTGATTGGCTGAGTTAAGTACTTTGTATATACACAATATGTGTATTGCACATTTTTTTAATACAGTCTGTGGTTTTTCTTTTCACTCTCTTAATATGACATCTTTGATGAACAGAAGTTCTTAACTTTAATGAAGCCTAATTTATCAGGGGTTTTTGGTGTGTGTGTGTGTGTGTGTGTGTGTGTGTGTGTGTGTGTGTATGGCTAGTGCTTTGTGTATTCTAGTCTAGAAAGATTTTGTTCACAGTCATCATTTTGTCAAGAAATTTTTCTTTTTCACTTAGGTCTGTAATTCAACATAATCTGATTTTGTGAATGGTGTGAATTGGTGTTTGTTTACCCTCTGGTTATCTGGCTGATCTGAACCATTTACGGGGAAGATCATGGTGTCCCTAGAGCAGGAAGCTGCTTTTCAGGTGGCCGCACGTGGCTGGCTGTGTCTCTAGATGCTCTGTTCTCTGCCACTGGCCTGCTCTCCTGTGTTTGTATCAGTGCCACACTGCTTGAACTACTGCTTTGTGGTAATATTTGATAGTTAAGTTCTCCAGCTTTGTTCTTCTATGAGATTCTCTTTCTATTTTTGGCCCTTTGTACCTATAAATTTTACTAATTTCCTCAAAAATACTAATGGGATTTTGATTGAGATTGCATTGACTTTGGGGAAAAACTGACATCTTCACAGTATTCTTTTCTCTTCCATGGATATGGTATACCTCTATATTTATTTAGGTGTTCTTCTACTTACCTAAGTGATGTTTGTGGTTGCATCTGACAATGTAGAGAATATACACATCTTCCATGTCTAACTGCTTATTTAATTCTTAGTCTGTTCCTTTTGTATCATCTATAATCATCCCAGACCTTCATGTCATTTAGTTGTCAGCTCTGTAATATACTTATAAATTCAGTAATGATTATTTTTCTTCTTATTAGCTATCTGGTTTCTTTGTTATCTCTTTTTCTTTTATTTCTCATTTCTCATTTCTTTAATTCTTAAAATCTTTTTTTAAGCCTTCAGTTTACTTTATGAGCTTTCTTTTTGAGGGGAGGACTATGTTTTCTTCTGCAGTGGCATCTCCAGCTGTGTATTGCATGCTGTGATCTGGGAGGGCACCATACCACAGGTGCCTCAGATGATTGTAGTGCAAATGAAAGGCGGGGGGGGGCCTCCTTGACTGCATATTAAAATCACCTGGGAGCGTCTAAAACTTCCGCTACCTGGCTTACGCCCCAGACCAATTAAGCCAAAAGCTATGGGAGTGGACCTAGGCCTTAGGATTTTAGGGGAGATTATGTTGTGCAGGCATAGCTGAGAACCACTGCCAACCAAAATTTGAGTATCTTAGAATACTAACTTCCATGTGGAAAGCATTCCTTTTGCAAATAGACAAAGCAGGTATTGGGCATTTAAGTCTGGAAAGAATTTAATAGCACTTATCAGCTTCATGACCATTTTGTATTCATAGGCAGTTATTCATACATGCCATGTTTTAATTTCTATTGGAAGAGATAGAAAAGGAAATTTGGCATCATATAAGTGCTTTGAATGGTATGTAGGGAGATTTATTTTTGGACATAATAAACAGATATGCTTATAAGGTATGCTCAAAACTTAGATCTCAAAAGACAGTATTAGACCAAGATTCCATTTTTCTGTGATATCATGACTAGTTTTTAGGAATTATATTAAACGTTTCTGTGAATTTATTTTTAATAAGGGATGAGTTTTTTAGGAGTTATCTTTCTGTGGAAATAATAATATTGCCTGTCGTGCTCATAAGATTGTTATGTGGATTAAATGAGATTTAGAGAGTGCTTAGAACAGTGCTGAGCACATGATTGAAGAGTAAGTGTTAACTGCAGCATTAATGCTGTTTCACTGAGTGCATTTTCTCAAGTCTTTCTGGTGTCTTGATGTCAAGAAAATAAAGAGTCAAATAACTTTTATTTGACTCTCAACACCTTGTGTACTAAGATCATATATCACTAAAGTTCAGTTTATGCAATCAAGTATATCAGGCAGATGTGAACGAAGACTGGCTTACATTGACTTGGTGAGTATGTGTGTTCAAGTTGATTGTTTGGAATAGTAAATGATGGGGAATGGGTAAAAGTGGACTTTGCAAGAAAAACAAGATGATAATTGCTATGAAATAAAGGTTCCAAACTGGAGCTCCATAACTCACTCATATTAAAAATGGTTAAATTAATGAGTTTGAAGTTAACTTTCTTTCCTCAAGCTGTTAATTGCTACTAAACGACCTAGGCAGTTGATGTAAAGCAGAGGACTTCTGATGCCAGAGGATTCTGTGTTCACCATTCACCCGTGTTGTTTAGGAATTAGAAATGTTGTGGCATAGATGTATTGTGGGGGGAGGTCAGGCAGTCTGTTTTTAATAGGAACTCTAATGCAGCCTGGTTTATTTTTAAGAAACTTGTTCATGAATGCCTTGAGAGCATTTAATTCCCCACCAGTACATACAGAGGGTTTGGTTTTCATTGAAATATGTATTTTAAGTATTGGCCTCTTTAGTTTGCAACATTACAGCTTCAGAGTCTTGTGCTTTTAATTCTTAGTTTGAAATTTACCCAGGGGACTTGATAGTGCTCAGTGCTGGTTATATCAACCTCGGGTCTCCTTTGAACATTTATGTAGTACTCTGTAGTCTATCAGTACTTTCACGTTATTTTGCATATACTTCACAGCACTGATAGGATATATATATCTGCTTACAAATGATGAAAGTGAAAATCAGAAGTTAGATGAATTGTTCAGGGCCTTATAACCATTCATTATTATTACTATTATGCATTTGTATGGTTTTTTCCCTCATATGAACTCAAGGCACTTGAAAATCTCCTAGTGGTTTTAGATATAAAATATTAAAGACAATTAAAGCATCACTAGCTGTGCATTTGCCTCTCCCGGTAAGTTGCCCTTGAAACACCATGACTTTGCTGGAGGTTTTGACGTTAATGGTACAGGTCATGGAAGCCTCAGGTCATATTAATTCCAACACAGAAGAGAGTACTGTCGTGTGTTAGTCTTCAGACGTTTGCTTGTTGAATGTCTGGATACAGCTCTCAGTTGTTCAGTGATCACAAGTTTGATCATATTTGTGGTGCTTGTGATGTGAGTGATGATAGAGTCTCAAAAAGCCATTGTTGCCAACTCTGTGGAAGATGGATTTACTGTTTGCCAAAGTGCTTATATTGGGAGATCTTGCCAGGCTGTGATTGCCCTTATTACTTGATGAGAGTAAGTTCTCAGTCATGTAGTATTCCTTGAAGATCACGTGCTCAGATTCAGCTTGTTTTTCAGCTTGTTAACTGCTCAGTGGCTGTATTTTCTTTAGGAGTGTGGGTGACAGTATTTGCTCCAGATAAGCAAGTGGACGTTTATGCCTACTTTGTGAAAGCCGTTTTTGCTAAAAAATGTGTTGCCCATAGAGCAAGCAATCATGTGTGCTTGCCACCAAGTTGCAGTGTTTCCACTTGTTTATGTATTCTGACAGAGTTTACAGATGCATTGGTTTTATTTGCTAACTCATGAGTTAGCAATGATCTTTGCTGCACCATTTTCATATAATTACAGGCAGTGCTTCATTCTTCATGGCATAAGAGTGTGGTAGCTTGAACTGGTGAAGGACGTAGATATTCCACATTTTGTTAGCCATGGAAGGAAAATCAGGGTTTGACCATGTTGTGTTGCCTGTGTCACTTTACAGATGAATTAATACTTCACAGAGTGAAATTCTCTGTATGTGTGGTTACATTGGACTCATTTATGGAACTCTGAAATGACTTCTTATCAGTGAAAGTGTTAGTTGCTTAGTTGTGTCCGACTCTTTGAGACCCCATGAACTGTAGCCCGCAGGCTCCTGTCTGGAGATTCTCCAGGCAAGAATACTGGAATGGGTTTCCATGCCTTCGTCCAGGGGATCTTCCCAACCCAGAGATCAAACCCAGGTCTCCCACATTGCAGGCAGATTCTTGACCATCTGAGCCACCAGGGAAGCCCAAGAGTATTGGAATGGGTAGCCTGTCCCTTCTTCAGGGGGTCTTCCCAACCCAGGAATCAAACCTGGATCTCCAGGGAAGCCTGGTATGCAGTAGGTGCTTAGAAAATACATGATGGGGTTCCTGCCTCTTTTCCAGTAGAATCAAGGTTACTGTGGAAGGAAATTACAGCATGTGTTATTCTTATCACAACCTTTAACACACAGACTCATTTAAAATAATAAATCACTTTGATGTATTGTAACATTTAGACCATTCTTTAAATTCATCTGCCCTTCACTTAAGTCATGGGCTTATTTCCTAACCCACCTCCCATCTTTTCATCTCTTCTCTTTTCCATTATGTCTGATCGTTTCCTACTTTTTCTCAAAACATCTCTAGAATTACTTCATGTCCACTTACATGGTTTTTAAGGGGCTTGCATCGTCAGCTCTTTGTTTTTACTGTAGTAGTGGACTATTTGCTCAACAGGTGCAGACCCCTAGATACGGATGCATGTGTAACATGCATAATGGCGGTTCGGTCCAGGGTGGGAGAGCAGGTAACGAGGGCGTGGGCAGTGGCTGGCCAGGAACACATGAATGTAAGTGCTCACTGGCTCTCCAGGAAGGGGTCTGTTACAGTGAAAGCACCGCAATTGGTGACCACCACGTCACTCTGAAAAGTCTTGTGGGAGGAAGTATGGTCCTGTGGAAGGAAGTTCTGATAGGAACCATGAGCTCTGAGTCCTCACAGCCTTACCCCCACCAGATTGAAATACTGAACGAGTTCTCCCAGCTTTGCTTCTGTCCCAGCCTCAGTTTTTTCTGCCTAGATAGTGAAATTTAACTAAGATCCACTGGTTTTATAAATATTGTGGTGTAGCATGAAGAGTCGGACACGACTGAGCGACTTCCCTTTCACTTTTCCCTTTCATGCATTGGAGAAGGAAATGGCAACCCCCTCCAGTGTTCTTGCCTGGAGAATCCCAGGGATGGGGGAGCCTGGTGGGCTGCGTCTGTGGGGTCACACAGAGTTGGACACGACTGAAGTGACTTAGCAGCAGCAGCACATAGGTTTCTTTACTGTCATAGAAGATACATTCTGTCTTTTTCCTTTTAGTTACCACTAGTAACAAATATTCTATTTCTGGCTACTATTAAGGAATATAATATAATTTGTAAAGTGTCTACATTTGCCCGATGATTTCAGTGGCCTTAATCAAAGAAGTCCAATAAGATTAGCTGTCGCAATCTCATGTTTGTGTGTAGAGTTCTTTGTTTGACACATGTGCAATAGCAAACATTTAAACTTTTTAAGCTGTGCATTCTAAGTTTCTGTAAGAAACACTTTTTAAAAATATGGTTTCCTATGAGGAAGGGAGGGAACAGAATAGAGGGAGCAGTAATTTTTAAAAAATTGTGTATATTTGATTGCACTGTGTCTTCATTGCGGCGCATTGACTTTCTCTAGTTGCAGCGAGCAGGGGCTACGCTATAGTTGTGATGCACTGGCTTCTCATTGTCATGGCTTCTCTTGTTGCAGAGCACAGGCTGTAGGTGCGCGGGCTTTAGTAGCTGCAGCAGACGGACTCGGTGGTTGTGGCCTCTGGGCCCTCGAGCACGGACTCAGTGGTTGTGGCCTCCGGGCCCTCGAGCACGGACTCGGTGGTTGTGGCCTCTGGGCCCTCGAGCACGGACTCGGTGGTTGTGGCCTCCGGGCCCTCGAGCACGGACTCGGTGGTTGTGGCACGGGCTTAGTTGCTCTGCAGCATGTGGGATCTTCCCCACCCAGGGATCGAACCCGTGTCCCCTGCATTGGTAGGTGGATTCTTATTGACTATACCACCAGGGAAGTCCCATGTAATAAACATTTATGACTTTTGTAATAAGCAGGGAAAAAACCCAATAACAGCCCTTGAGCACACTTCTCCTTTGCTGTAACCATGAATTTGATTGGCTTCTCTTAGATGCTGCTAAAAGCATTTAGAAGTTATCTTTGGAAAAGGAAATAGCAACCCACTCCAGTACTCTTGCCTGGAGAATCCCATGGACAGAGGAGCTTGGTGGGCTACAGTCCATGGGTCGCAAACAGTCGGATATGACTGAGCGACTTCACTTTCACTTTGGATGTTTGAGTTGGGGTGCAAAGAATTGGTCCTTGGTTTTTGTCTCTGAAGACTTTTCTTCTCTTTTTCCTTAAAACAGCTTACTGGCCTCCATTCAGTGAGACTGTTAGTAAGTTATCAGTTCAGTGCATCTAGCTGATTTGTCTTCCTGTTTTTAAATTAGAGGTGAGAAGCTGCTAATTAAGTAAGTTGTAGCCAGCATATCTAGGCACTTCAGAAGTACAATGTGTAATGTATGCACTCATGCCCTTTGAAATAAACCTGATTTTTAAAAGATATTCTAGCCATGCTGAATTGAAAGAAAGCCTTATCCTAAGCTTATGAATTACTCTTGTATGTCCTGTAATATTTTGGTTTTGTTTATAAATGTAAAGAAAGGGACCTGTGAGACCTGATATGGAATATGTCAAAGTCAGAGCTCAGCACACTTTGTGAAGTTGTTTTCTGTTAACAGAGAACCAAAATAATGCACTGTCTGAAGCCCAGGACGCTGTCAGGTAACAAAGTGAAGCATTTGGTGATATCGGGAGAAAGAAGCTGGCAGCACATTATTAGGAAGTTTACTCATTGCCTTGTAAAATGAGTAACATACTTAAATATTCTTTTTGTTGTTAATTGGTCTTAGTCTGTAGACCGTTGGTCCTTTCCATCTTTACTGTATGCGTTGTCAGAAGAGTTGGGCAAGAGACACCCAACTGGAGCGTGGATTCATGAAATTCAGTGCTTTCCCCAGTGCATCCTGCTCAAACACAGGTGTTTCTTTTGTTGGTTGAATACTGTCTGATTTTCATTCCTCTGTAATTTACCTGCATGGGGATAAAGAAAGCTCCTACTTATTAAATAAGCTTGAAAACAAGATGAATGCATTGGGTTCTTGGGTAGAATGTATTGGATAGCTCCCTTTATAATGAGCATTTAAAAATCTGCCCTCCTAAAACTGGAAAATGCATTCTCTCCTGTATGGAAAGCAACATAGTACTGAAATATTCCTCCTTAATTTTGGTCCGAACGAACAAAAGTGTCTGTGTTTATTCCTGCCTAATGCATCACAAATCTGCTGACATGCTAACCTTGGAGTCTTGGCTGGCGTTAATCAGGCCTGTGCACCGGCAGGAGAGAGGCACCTAATGCGCTCCATCAGTGCAGTTTGCATATGGAAGTTTTCACAGGGGAGCTGCCCTGTGCCAGCTGAGGGTTACCTGCCCACTGCAGTTATTGTATGTAATTATCGAACCAATCTGTTCAGCCCAGCAGGGTTTAGATGGTAATCATGAAGCAACACTTTGGAAAAGAAAGATGTAAGGCACTCTCCCCTTCTCTCATCACTTATGTGAAGTTGCAGCCCCTCTTCCAGCTATTTTTGAGAAGCAATACCTCCATATACAAATCTGCTAAATGAATGCCTTTGAAAGTTTCTTAAGGTTTAGTCAGGATATTATTTTTATATTTGCAACACATTTTCTTCAGGACCGTGGTGGGTATGTCTGAGTTCTCATCTTTCCACAGCCACCCTCAGCGTGTTTTGAAACAGTGGGATTAATTGTGGTACATAGATAACAACAGTTCTGACCATTTGGCGGTTTTCAGATGATGTCATTTGGATAGAGTTGTGCTTTCCCTGTAGTTGTCTGTGGAACGGAACCCATGCTTACCATTAGGAAAAAGAACCATGTCCTGTCAGCAGGCATTATATATACTCTTTCATAGCTGTACACAGTACGGCCTGAAGCTGGGAAAATTATTTTTTCAACAAAGTTTAACTTAAAATGAATTGTTAGGAAGATATAAACAAGGACCTTCTGATGTGCTGTGATCTCTGAGATTTGGGAGGTATCAGATGATTTCCTGAATGCTACAGACTTACTTTAGGAAGCCAAGAGAAGCTCTGAGTTCTGATGTGGATTTCAACGCATTTAAATTTGAGACTACATGGGATAATAGCTGCATGAAAAATACAAAGTTTTCGGTTCGTTACTAATGTCCTTCTATAGGTATACCCACATAGAGATGTTATGAATTTTAGGGAGGATATGTATATACACATACATACATACATATACATATATATATATATATATATATGATTGGAGAAGAATGACACCCCACTCCAGTATTCTTGCCTGGAAAATCCCATGGGCAAAGGAGCCTGTGGGCTATAGTTCCTGAGGTCACAAAAGAGTCAGACACAACTTAGCGACTAAATAATAACAAATGTATATAATTATGACTGATTCATGTTGATATACAACAGAGACAACCACAACATTGTAATTTTCCCCCATTAAAAAAAAATAACCGGATCACTTTCTGTATACTTGAAACTTAACACAATATCGTAACTTAACTGTATTTCAATAAAAAATAAAATTAAGAAAGTAAAAAAAAAAAGAATTTTAAAATGTTTTACTCAGTATTGAACTAGTTAGAAACTATAGTTGTGATAGAAAGTAAGAAAAATAAGTTATATGAACATTTGGAAAGAATTGGGTGTGATAGAATGTAGGCCTTAGCTCCTAAGTATTAATAACACTTGCCTAGAAAAGTACATGGAAAACAGCAAAGGCCTGAGAGAGTATTAGAAGATCCTTTCTGTTTCTGAGATTTTAGGAGCACTGTATACTTTTAAGACTCTTCCTTTACAGTAAGGTTTATGGCCTTAAACTTTAAAAAAAAAAAATTATTGAAAGTTTGCCATGATTGATTAATGCAATTTTCCAACCAACTTATACGGTATAACCACGGATGCAATACATGGGCCAGGTATATATTTTCCTATTAAATGAATTTACTCCCCCCTCCCCACCCCCGACCCCTGCTTCCACAGTGTAAAATGGCAAAAGTAAGTATCATTGGCTTGAGCAAGCCGTGGTATCAAATTTGTAAAACACTTTGCTTTCAAAAAGGGTTTCTGTATAGTCCGTCCAGGTGGCTAAAACATGACTTTCAGTGATAAATTTTAAGCATAAAAAGGTGGATATAGCAAGCGTACGCATTCCTGTGCTAACTGTATAGGTAAAGTTTCTCTTAACCACATTTTCTCATCCCTTACCCTTTCCTTAGGTGACTCCCGTCCATGAAGCTGTGTATATTCTCCTGGATGTTTTGGCACACTCAATCCTGTATAGATATATTCATGCTAATATCTGGTAAACTTGTATATTTACCTAACCATCATGCGACATTTCTTTTTCTTTCTTTTAATTTTTATATGTAAGAAGAGAAAGAAAGAAGCTGAGGAGAGCGTAGAATGTAGTGTTGAAGAGATGGAATGCTCGGATAAACAGACAGAAGAGGCCACGCAAACCCGTAAGTTGACGGTCTATTAGTTCTTATATAATAAACGCAAATTTAATTTCTTCCCACGGAATAAAGGGTTCACTGTCTGGGTCATAACATTCTCATTGTATAATTTTAAAAAGTAAGAGAAGGTCTTAGACACCATCCATCACATTGTCCCTTGTTCATGCTTTGTGTTATATACTCTCATCATGTTTCCAGTAATCCTGAAGTTGGGACCAGAAGTTGGTCTCGTTTTGCAGATACGGAGCCCAATACACAGAGCATTCACATGACAGAATGTTGTGGAAGGGTTAGAGGTGGAAACCAGAACACTTACTTCTCTGGCTGCTCTCTGTCCGGCTGCCCACACTTAACCATAGAACTCTGGGCTTGAAGGGCCATGTCAGGTCAGGTGGTTAGTACATGGCTTACCGCAAGGTCTGCCAACTCTTCTGTCAACAGCTTGGGCTGCAAGGAATTAAAGCCTTGAATCATCGCTTTTCCAAGCTCTTGAAGCAGGAAGCAAAGTATAAAGTCATGTCTTCAGTGACTCCTACACTGGTTCTGAGAGCATGGCTTCCAGAAGTGACCTTAGCAAGGCAGCATCTGTAAAGGGCAAGATGAGGTGGGACTTTGGTCTGGTTAGTGAATGGCCAGCCTGTGGTGTGTAGGCACACCTGTGGGGCTCAGAAAATGAGGGGAATGTTCCAGGGTTCATGAGAGATGGTTTGCTTGCCTCGCTGAGGAGAGATTCAGAGCTGGCTACAGTACCATTCTTGACCGCCCCCAGGGCCCCCCCTCCACCCCCCAATCTCTCTCCTCTCTGTCTGCCTTTTATTTATTAGTTTGTTGGCCCTGAAATATTTCTGATTTCTGAAAGAAAAGGCTTATTTTGGGAAAAATTTCATCAAAGTGTCAGTGCCCTGTAGAGCCAGGCCAGTGCTGTATTTTTCCTTCCCTTTGACAAGCAGCACTGGTGCATGTTTGTGGAAGGCAAAAGTTGACTTTTGAGAGAGAATCACCTTCACCCTGATTTTACGATCATTTTCTTCATTGTATATTATGGATAGTTCGTCCTTAGGTTTATCTGAATTTACCCAAGAGAACCCTTGGGGCACCTGAAGAGGAAGTGTATAGCATCACTCTGGAAGCTAAAGGCTTTGAAACAGTGCCTCTCACTTTTCCGCTGCCGTCTTCCCATTCCCTCCTGTTTTTGTTTCCCTCCCCCTCCCCTGTCTTGTTCATTTTGTTATTAGAAAGTGAGGATTCCCGGGGAGCAATACATGGAAGTATGTCTCAGCCAGAGGCTAGTGGCAACAGCTATGATGGAGACTGGGAGCCAAATTAAGGAGCATTTATAACAATCGAGCAATATTTTTACCTAAAGAAACCCCTTATATTTAAAACAGGCAATTTTAGTTTAGGAGAGGGCCTGTGTTGTTACAGTAAGGTTGGTACCCATGTAGACCGAAGCCAGTTCCCAGCTGTGCCTGGGGAAGCCTCCTGCCTCTCTTCATGCCTGAGGGTCGTTTGTTCCCTGAACTTTGCTTAATGAGCATCTGAGATATTTGTTTTGGTGCTGATTTTCAGTTTGACTGTAATTATGAAAAGTGTTTTTTATACCTAAAATTTTAATTTAGGATCCTTATACTGATGGTTTTTTACTGTAAGAAAATATATTAGTATCTTTGTTTTATTTATTAATGACAAAAGAAGAGAATAGACTCCATCACTAAGAACAATCCAGATTTTTTTGATGTTAAAAAATGAAGATAATAGATTCTCTTTTACTCATATAAACTCTGAATTGCTTTAATTAAATGCTGTCATTTTCCCATTGTAATTCTTTCTCTCCATTAAAATATAAGGCTAGTTAAGGTATTTTGCTATCTAAATATTCATAAATGAGAGAAATTTTACCTGAGATAGTAAAATGTTATTGCTTCTTGCAAAGAAAAAAATCCATCCAGGGGTTCATGAAAATGTATGTATTTGTATTCATCAATTTAAAGTAACTTGAAGGAGAAGGCACATTATTACATTTGAATTTTTTAAAGAAATAACATAATACGATTCAGTGAATTCTGTGTTTCTAGAGCTTTAAGATTTTGTGTCAGAAACATGTTTCAAGAATGGTTACCTCTAACAGCTGCTTTAGAAATGTCAGTTTCTTCATTAACAATTTTATTTTCAAACACAATTTATGGTTTACAATATGGTAAGAAATTTTTCTCACTGTGTGATCTTTCAGAATGCTGTGCCTAGCAAAATGGGAGCAACTTTCCTTTAATATCTATTTAGACCATTTTAAAAATGTGTATAATTTTCTTGATACACCTAAACTCATTTTGACTAGCTGGGGGTCTATTGTGTAAGAACACTTTCTGAAAGCTTTCAAAATGTGTATTGTGTAGGTTTTCTTGAAGAAAGAGAGGGGGTGACGGGGTGGTTTTCAGGAAGAACAGAGGCCTCTAATCCTTTTATTTTTATGCAAGGCATAATTTTTACCAATTGAGGAAATTTGGTAATTTGCTGCAAGTAATTTTTTTCCCCCACAAAATGATAAACCTTTAAAAAAACCACATGTATTCTGGCATTTCAAAACCATGCCAATATTTTAGAACTGCACTAACAATTAGTTAATATAGCCATGATATTTATGGCTAGTATACTTTGTCCCTACTGTTCATACAATAGACAGTACTCAACAGCCTACTCTTGGTGATGGTATTTTTGAAGTACCTTGGACTTTGGACTATTCCTGAGGGTTCTTTGAGGAAAGCATGACATGTTTACGCCTTGAAGAGCTATGGTCTAGTAAAGGAAGAGATATTTCTAAGGCACCCTGCAAAGAAATTTCCCACCTTTTTTTTTCCTTGTGCATCATAGAAGAGTATCCCAATCTTGTATATTTTAGTTTTCAAATGTTAAATTTTACACATTAGTCTTATGATTGGGCCTTTTACCCATAGTAAAATATTAAGAAAATGAGTATGTATTTTAAGGGATTGGAGGAGAAATAGGTTTTTTCTTGAAACAATCAGAATTTGTTATTAGGAGCCATTTTGAGTTGATACCTATAGCAAGGTATCTTAAGTTGCATAATACTTACTGTATAATAAATTCCAGGTGGTGATGGCATTTTTAGTTGCAGTGGAAAATTTGAAATCTAGATTGAATGGGGATAAGTAGCAGTGGTATTTAATCTAAGAGTAGAATGTCAAATTAGGACATTAATGAGAAAGTAGTTATAACTGTTAACTTTAGTGTTCTTTGTAATGTGGCAGTAGATTCAGATTTTATTGAAAGGGACATGTATTCCCTTTGACCTTGATTTTGTGGTATTCTATTATGCCAGTTTCAGACAATCACAGCGGTCTCAGTTTTCTATGCAAAATTAATTTCAAAGTTATAATAGTAAAAACCTAAAAATCTGCCCTGGCATATTTTTAAAAGAAGGCCATATCACAAAAATTGAAGAAAAACTCTTAAGCCCACCAGAGTATATAGGCTGGGCACTATGAGTGGTGGTGAAAAAAAAGGCATTTATATAAGATTAAAGTTTACATGAATTGAAATGTATGGCCACTGAATAGAAACTAGAACCTGGAAAAATTAAAAAAAAAACCCTGATCTTCCAATTAAGCATCTAAATAAACCTATAATCAGAAAGCCTTTAGAAACTGTGTGTGATTAGACATGTGTGGTAGATATTTTGTCCTAGATTCAAAGGATGTTTTGTTCACTTCAGAAAAGAAATATTGATCTCTTCGTTGTTCAGTGTGCTCATTGATCACTTGCGGGCTCCTCGCTGCCCTCACCCTGGTTTCGCTGCTCTCTTCTGGCGAAAGGAAGGCCCAAGGCCTGGAAGGCACACTCCACTTGCCAGCACAGGCAGCTGTGATTGGGCCGGGCTCGTCCTTCTGCCTCTGCTGTGCTCAAGGTGGAGGTGGCCTGGGGTGTAGGGGGACAGCGTCTCCTTGGGGAGGCGGATCCGCGTGGCCCGGATAAAGGATCGCTGGCTTCTCCCAGCCCAGGAGCTGTCCGAAGGCACATTAGGCCAGTGTCAGATGTGATGCTTTTCTAGAAGGCGACTTGATTGGGATCTACTTAATTCCTAGTGGACAAGACTTTGCATTTCGGAATAGCCCACTGCTCTCCTGCCTGAAGAGTAGAGGGAGCAGGCTTTAAAAAGCAACACATCTAGGCAAAATTCCTGGCTTTTCATAATAGCGTAACTCAGTACTTTCCCCCAAGGAACACCTACCTTGTTGCTATGATTTATATTAGGAGTTAATGTTTTAAATTGCACAATAAAAATTTGGGGGAGAAATAGTTCATGACCAGTGTGAATGGAGTATTATTTTACCAGTGGATGCATTCTCATATAACCTCAAAGTAGAAGGTAGACTTTGTTGGCATGTCTTTTGACACACTAAAAAAAATGACACAATTTTCTAAGATTTTCAGGGTATTAACAGTTATAAATTGGTGTCTGAATTTCATGTCCACTGACTACACAAAATCATAGTTAGTCAGATTTTGAATATTAGTAACTGTATATGGAAATGCTTATATATTTGTTATTTTGCTTTTGTAAATTAATGATTAATGATTTAAATCTCTTTGTTTTCTCTTCAAGGTTCAAAAACCAGAAAGAGAGTGCAGAAGTAAATATTGTGAACTGGTTTTCTTTTCTTCCTTTCATTTGGCTTTCCTCCTTTCAATTCGACCTTTTCCTCTTTTTCTGTATAAGTGTTTTATTTTCATGTGTGTCTCGTGGAAGTGGGGGTAACAATGAAGTACCTATGTGTTTGAAAAGCAGACTTTTTTAAATAAATACTTTATACAGTTTATTAAAGCCTAATTTATAAAATTTAACTGTTTTAAGGTTATACCCTTTAAGATGTCCCATGCAGTTTGTTTGCACTTTTTAATTGTTGTATGTTTTCCAGAGTGTAAATGTCCGACAAAAGCCTTACTTTTAAGGAAATACACAACTTAAAAATAAAGGTCCTTTTTTGCTTGATACAAATATACAATTTGTTGTGACCATAAGATTTTAGTTTGTACTGATCTTGTTCAGTTTCATAAGCATTTATTAATCACCTGCTGTATGAAATGAGAGGTACAAAAAGGAGGGAAAGGATTATGGAAGAAAACATAGAATAGTAAGTGTATCAGTGAGAAATGAAATATGTATTTGAAAGATTACATGAGAATTAGTTAAGTGTGCAAGCTGTATGATAAGAAAACAGTTATCACATGGTGGCATGATCAAAGATTTTATAGACTGGCTTCCTTTAAGGAAATACTGTCAAGTATATACATGTGACTTATTGTTCACTTACAGGAGATTATTTTTCTTACAAGTGTTTTATTTTTTGTAGTGTATATTTGTACAGAAAACCAAACACTTTAGAGTTTAAGTGATTAGAAATTTTAAAATGTGGACTTTTTATAGTTGCATTAGGAATAAAGCTTAGAATTTAAACATAAACAATTTCAAGATTTGCTTCATTAGAGAAATTGGAATCGGGTTGGATTTTCTAAGGGTGGAATGCCTTATGACTTGTAACCTATACAGTGTTTTTAGATGGTCTTTTATTTAAATATTTAAGCGTTTATTTAATATGTATTCAGAATATAAATAGTACATTAAACTGGCAATTTCTCTTGCTTAGGACAAGGCTAAAGTTAGGTATTAGAGTTTTTTTAAAAAGCAAGTTAATTTGAAGAAAATATTCACTAAATAATAGTACAGGTGGATGTAGACACACCAGAAATTGTCAGGGTTGTACCGGGTTTGAGCCACTCCGAACCAACACAAGGACTTCACCCTTTGCTCTCCAGCGTGGGTATTTAGTTGTCTCACGAAGCATCTTATCACTGTGGTGGTTGGATATTGAAATATGAAAGCAGATCTGCAGCTTTCCTTTGAAGGTTAATCTTAAATGCCTCCTGAAGTTCTTGGGCTCTGTGTCTTTACAAAATAGAGAACTAGATTTTGGGCAGAACCTCCTCCAGTTTTCTGTAGATTTCTGGATTTTAGTACTCATCGGTGCTATGGACTCAGGTTTATTTGCAACACCTAAAATCAACTCTCGAGTTCTGTTTCAAACACATTGACGCTTAAAATAGGATAAAATGTGTGTGGCGTGTTTTTGTGTATATGGCTTAGCCTTTTTATTTTTCAAAACACAAAAACATAGCAAAAACCTGTTGGTTAAATATTAAGAAAACAAATATTTCCTCACATATTGTTTTTAACAAGTGCTGGCATTTTCTCGAATGTTGCTCTGTTGGCAGGGCTGCAGAAATGAAAACCCAGTAGCCGCAGTAGCCAGTTTGATTCCTCAGCTGCATCCCTCATTCTGCTGTTCCTCTTCTCCCTCTCTCTGGTTTTTCTTACCCCATATATTTTTCTAAAAAGTGGTTAGATAACCGCCTTGTTATTCGGAGTTAGGCTTTTGATCCTTGACTTTTTCAGCTCCATCCTTGTTGTTTTCAGTCTTGGGTTGTCTTTCCGGTCCCTGCATCCAGTGGGTGTGCCTTTCTTCCTTCTCCCTTTACCGTGCAGCCTCCACGTGGGGCGTGTTCCTGTCCCCACCGTGGCCTGCCTTCCCCTCTTTTCTTAGGTTCTTAGTGATGAGCGAGGGTTTCAGCTCTGTTGAGGGCCCACACCTGTGCCAGGCACTCGCCTTCAGACAACGGGAGCTAGAGGTATTTTCTAGAAAACAACTGATAAATCTTAAGATAACCATCGAAGCCCTGGTGTAAGGTAGCTCCTAGGTGTTCTTCAATAATGATCTCTAAGACAAACCAAATGCTAATAGGCCAGGGCAGCAATCCCCACCCCCCACCCTCACCAGTTACTTCTTTAATTTCTAACTTAAATGTGCATATCAAGAGCTTAAGTTGCATAGCGGTAAATAATTGGTAGAAATATAAACACCTCATTGTATTTGTGTGTGTTATGCTGTTTATCCTGTAAAATTCTATTTTTAGTGCTCTGTATTCTTCTGTCATCATAGTGTGTTAGTAATACATGATCCCTGTAGAAAATTTAGAATATACAGAGAAACGTCTAGCCATATTCTGCCACACACAGGCAACCCGCGGTTAATATTTTACACATCTTTTCTATGCATTTTTGTCTTTAAACATCATACTTTACATATCTTTATATTCTGCTTTGTAAAGTGAACGTTAAATACTGACCATGTTTTTACAGATACTTTGTAAATATAGTCTTTGTGCTTCCATAATACTTTTTTCTTATGAATTCGTTATAATTTCATGACCGTTTCCCTCATACTGGACGTTTAAGTTTTTTCCGTATTCGGGTATTATAAACAATATTCTTGGATAAAATTGGGCCGAAGTCTTCGTCCACATGTACAAGTGTTTCTTTGGTGGTGATGGTGGTTCAGTGGCTAAGTCGTGTCTGACTCTTGTGACCCCATGGGCTGCAGCCTGCCAGGCTCCTCTATCCAGGGAATTCTCCAGGCAAGAATACTGGGGTGGGTTGCCATTACCTTCTCCAGGCGATCTTCCCTACGCAGGGATCGAACTCGGGTCTCCTGCACTGCAGGCAGATTCTTCACCGACTGAGCTATGAGGGAAGCCCTAAAGTACTAACACACATTTCAGAGTCTCGCTAGGTTTGGAAGTATTTCCTTAGATTTTCCAAAGGGAACTTTTGGGTGAAAGACTATGAAAATGGAAGGTTTTTGGTGCACGTTATCAACTTGCTTTGCAAAATGACACCAGTTAACACTTGACCCAATAAATCAGTGCTCAGCTTAACATTTTTGTCATCCTACTACTAATTTTTACGCTTTAAGGTAATTTTTTTAAATTGCTAGTGACCCTGAGCATGCATTTGTAAACTCGCCGTTCTGTTCACTGTCTGCATGTGTATGTTTACACTGTTTGTATAGTAATGATCTTTTGTCATGTTTGTTGCTGACTTTTCTCCTTTTTTTTTTTTGAAGACTTAATTTTTGTGGCTTTCATCTATTGATCTCTTTCATTGTAATTTCTGCCACTGTTTTAAAATATTTCCCATCCTGATATCAAATGTTTACCAGGGTGTTTTTTTTTTTAATGCTTCTGAGTTTTTAATCCATGTGAAATTTAGTATATATGTATACCATGGGAGAAGGAAATGGCAGTCCACTCCAGTACTCTTGCCTGGAAAATCCCATGGATGGAGAAGCCTGGTAGGCTACAGTCCATGGGGTCGCAAAGAGTCGGACGCGACTGAGCGACTTCACTTTCACTTTGCTATGTAACCGTGAGATAAGGATCACAATGGATTTTTTTCCAAAGAGCTAACCAGTAGTTTCACTACCATTTGTTAAATTCTCTTCCCCACCCCTTTCCCACTCTGGTCTGTTTTGCCTGTTTTATTACATGTTAAGTTCTTATACCAGGATCTGACTGTCAGTTCAGTTTCATTGATCTGTCTTGTCTGTTCTTATGCCAGCATCACGCTGATTTAATTAGTGCCGTTTTACTTATTAATTCTTATTTACTGCCCAAACCACATTAACAGAAATCAAAATGAAAGAAAAAAAATTCATTTATGATCTCACCACTGCCACAAAAATCAAACTCTTATCCTTTGGTCGTATTATTTTTCAGTCTTGTTTCATGTAATTTTTCCAGCTGTACTAGGTTGCACTGTTAAAGTTTTGCATGTGTATCTTTTAAAGTTCCACAGTTTATTCTATATACCTGTCACTCATTAAGCTCTACTGATATAAAAAATACAAGACACACTGAAGAATTAACATTGGAAAGGGGTTCTTTAGGTAAATACAGCCGCACTCGCTGTATTAGTGATTCTGTGCAGTATATTGTTGCCCAGATGGTTTAGGCAACTCATACCACTTGGTTGTTATTTTACAAATAAAATAACGACTGTTTCCACTGTACTAAGGCTTGTTATTCATATATTGGTGAGCTTTTTTTTTATTATAGCAGTAGCATTTTGTAGCTGATGAGTAGTAGTCCTGAATTTTTTAGTCTTGACTTGTCATGAAATTACCTGTAAAATTCCTCCACTGAGCAAAGTACAGATTTATTTGTGAATTGCAAAAGCCTCTTCAGAAAAAACTCTTCTTTTTGTCTTGGTTAGGTCCACCATTTGTCAGGGGTCGAGTTATCAGTGGAAATAAGATAATCTTTGTGGTTGGAGTACAGAGGCAGGAAGGAATTTTAAAGGCACAAATCCAGCCTTGGGTGGGGGCTGGGAGGAGGTGGGACAGTAGGCTGAAATCTGTTTCCATTTTTCTCTAGGTTTTCCTGCTTCTGGTGTCTTAGAAGCAAGTGGTGATGATTTAGAAATGTGATCGCAGTTACGTAAATCGCACAATGTGATCGCAGTTATGTGATCGCACATTATAACACCTGGGCCTCAGTTTGTTTAATAACTAAAAAATTGCTGCATTTTACAGTTTTTCTGACCGTTACACAAAAATCATGGTACAGAAGTTCATGGTGCACCTTCTCGGTATTCTCAGATGCGAGAGATGTTTCAAGCTTTCCTCATACGGATGTACTTAAAATTCATAGTGAAGCAACTGAAGGGTCTGCTAACCCTGAACACTGTGACGTTCTAGGGCTGTGTATCTCGGAAGATTACATCTGGAAGTACACATTGTTCTGTTAGATTGCCTGGCCAAGAGAAATGGTTTATTTCTTGAACTTTTCAAGGTGGAGACCTGTGCCTTTAAGATCCTTAAGAAGACATTCATGTTCTAGGCACTTTAGATTCCACACTGCACTGCCCACCCCCAAACCCTGAAAAAAAAAAAAAAAAAAAGCTTTTTTTTTTTTTTTATCTTCATGTGTTTCTTTTACCTCTTGTAGAATATTTTGGTGCTGACCCATGAGTCAGTCTACCTGGAGGAGTGCTATGCACATCCTTACCTGTTTAGCACTGGTTGCCAAAGTGTGTGAAGTGTGGTCCACACGTAAGCACTCCATCACCTTCTACCAGCCACCGACGTTGTGTTGTGTTGTTTTTTGTTCCAGTTTCAGTGAGAAATAATTGACAAACGTCACTGTAGGTTTCATAAGGTGAAAAGCACCTCTCAGGTTTCTCTTCCACAAATTCTTGGCAGATGTTTAAAAACTTAAGACCAAATACATAACTTACCCTATAATTTATCGTTTAAAATAGGATCGTTTAGACATTTCTTAAGATACATATGCAGTTACAGTGGGCTCCCCCACCCCCCACACACACCGCCCTTTCTTAAAGCTCCTAACCATGCTTTTGAAAAAGAAGTCTGTATTCCAGGTGATACAAGGCCCCAGATAAGTCTTTGATATGTCATGCAAAGTGTTCAGAAAGCAAAGGTGGCTGAAATTACATCAAAATGGTTTCCAAGGCCCCGTCTGTTCGTTGGGAGGTCAGAGGAACCGCAGCCTGCAGAATCACAATTCGAGGTCAAGAATCCAGAACCCCTGCTGTTCCCAATGAACTGTGTGATGCTCACAGAAGATGGTCGGAAGAGAGGGTCGCGCTAAGGGAACAGTCCTGATAATACCTGGTTGGTCTTTTAGCAGCAAAATCGGGGTGGAGGGGAGGTGGGGGTTGGAGGGGAATACGAAACTTTTAAAAATGGTGGTTGTGGGTTTTTTTTTCTTTTTCCTGGTGTTATTGTTGATGTCCCTATTTGAATGTAAAGTCCCTAACAAAAGAAGCAGACTGCCTTTAGACTGCATTTACTGCTCTTGATGACTCCAGTTGTGTGTAAATATTAGAAAACAGCGGGGTCCTGCATTCCAAGAATCACTTGAGCAGTGCCACGAAGACAAGTGTCCTGACTGGTATTGTAGTCATACTCCCCGGCTCTCCTGCTGTTTCTAATCTGTGCGCACAGCCGTGAAAAAACTGGACTGACATTTACAGACGCAGCAGGGAGACACTTGACTAGGGAATGTTAAAGACTCCGGCACCTCCGATTCAAAGTGGCCACCACACACGATAAATCTTCACAGGAGAGCTAGTCTGCACTTCCCCGATGCCATAATGAGGGTATCTATAATGAAGCAAAGAAGTGGAACTTTCACCACCACCACCACTTGACCGCCCCCCGCCTCAAGCTCAACTTTTTAGCAGTCAGATATTTATTGTTGTCTCTTTCAGACCTAAATATCTGACTGGAGAATCTCATTCCGTGTCATGAAGGCTCTTTTCCTTTTGAACTGCTTTCTGGAGTCTGTCTGCTTTCGTCCTCACTCCTCACAGGGTTTTACCGGGAGGTTTCCTCAGGAAAGACCACCTCCCCATCAACCGCATAAAAAAAGAATTTCCCGGAACCTGTTGTAACTGGAATGGAGAAGAGGGTCGGTTGCTTTCTGCCTCAGGCTGGGTAGACTGCCTCTTCTGCTGTGTCCCAGCAGGCTGCCAGGTCTGCATGCCGCAATGCCAGTGATGCAGTTAGGTTGGCTGCAGTCTCTGGTTGACTTCAGTTAAGAGTTTCTTTCCCTGTGGGAATAAGACCAGACAGACTGTCATTTGCTATTACTAATTCTGCTTAGCATTATCACTGGAGCTTTTTTTTTTTTTGTAATTAGCTGTCTTAGTTGGCTCTTAAATTTTAATAGCCAATTGAAGCTACGTTTTAGCCAAGTTCCATATCTAAATTGCATTCAGTCCATTAACAAAGTTGGTTAAAAGGCTATTAAAACAAAAGCCAATATATGGTGGTTCGCACTTGTATCTCTGTGGCAGGAGCAATGCCAGCCTCCCCCCTAGCTCACTCTCTTAAGGAACTTTCTCTCCCTCAAAGTTACATGTAAGCTGGACTCCTACTTCTTCTGAGTGGCAAGAAATCAACATCAAGATTTTTAGTATGTTAACATACTGGAAAATGTCACTGCCGACCCCCTTTTCCTTTCTGTGAGTGTTCTTTTGGGATTTGGTTTTATTTGGTTGGTGGTGGAGGAAGAAAAGGGGCATTTAATATTCCAACTTAAAATTGACAGGTTTTGAAAAGTGAATAATTGAAATGATGCTTTTCTCCATTTGAGCTGATCAAAATTATTAGCAAAACCATCTGAGGCACCTTCTGGTAGAATTGTAGTCTTGCTGGGTTTTAGTTTGTAAAACATTCTGCCAGACATTAAAAAAAAAAAAAAAATTGTAGACGAGCCAGCACATAGGCTCAGAGCCCTCGTGCTTAATTGATGGTCTCTATTGTTCGTGCTTTTTAATTCAGACCATTTCTAACACTGATACCCCCAGCCCTTTGCAAATTGGTTTGCTACAGTTTTACTTTCTATATGGCGTGCCCCCTCCCTCTGTACTGGGACAGTTCGTCTGTTTTCCATTTTCAAAGATCCTTAATTTCAAAATTTTTTTTTATAATTTGTGAAACAGGCTGTCAAAAGAAATTAGACTAGCACAGGCATGTTCAGTTGACATTTCCTCTCTGAATCGTCAGGACCTTGGGAATGAAGATGTGGGGAGAAACTAGCCGGTAAATAGGTCCTGTCACCCTGACTCAAGACGAGTGCATCCGAAGCTCATTCCCACCTCCGGCTGCCCATCTTGCCCATGACCTGTTTTGAAATGGGAATAGTTGATCCCCATCAAAAATGTACAGGTTTGTTTGTGTGGGGTTTTTTTTACTCCAAATGGTGGCTTTGTAAATTTCCCCATTTAGAAGATATTAGGAATTGTAGTTTAATCTTAATTTTTAAAGCAGTAAGCATGTTTGAGTATTTTCCCCTCCCCCGTGTCTGGCTGTTACTTGGGTTAGCTTTCACTCTCAGAACTGTGAAGCTGTAGCTTTGCTGGTGCTATCCTCCCTACTGAAGGCCACCTGGCAGACAAATTCTAGTGAAACCCAAGCATTCATTATAGTTACATTTCCACTGTGAGTGTGTTTCGTAGTCCTCATTCACACACGATCTTTCATCGGGATTTGCTCCTGTAGCCTTTGGCTAGATGACTGGGCTGCCATCAGTGAGAGAGTAACCCTCCTTGATGAGGTTGAAGAGCTTCACCTGTCTTAGAAGAGGACCAGAAATGCTGGAGGGCCTCTCTGGTGGTTTCTGTCCTCTGCTAGAAGCTGACAGAAGAGGGCAAGGTCATTTTATCCCGTGTTAGATTATGTGCAGTCAAATTTTATTGTTCAGTCACTCAGCCATGTCCAACTGCAACCCCATGGACTGCAGCACACCAGGCTCCCCTGTCCTTCACTGTCTCCCAGGGTCTGTGCAAACTCATGTCCGTTGAGTCAGTGATGCCATCCAACCATTTCAGCCTCTGTTGCCCTCTTCTTTTGCCCTCAGTCTTTCCCAGCATCAGGGTCTTTTCTAATGAGTCATCTCTTCACATTGGGTGGCCAAAGAAGTGGAACTTCAGCTTCAGCATCAACCCTTCCAAAACAGGGTCGATTTCCCTTAGGACTGACTGGTTTGATCTCATTGTCCAAGGGACTCTCGAGTCTTCTCCAGTGCCACAGTTCAAAAGCATCCATTCTTCAGCACTCAGCCGCCTTTATGGTTCAACTCTTAAATCTGTCAAATTAATATACTATTAAAAATGTATATGTAACTAATTGGCCTTTGATAAAAATAGAACTGGCTTTGAAAATCAGGTCAAACTCTTTAGAGGTCAGGGCTTGATGGTTTCTCCTGTGGCGACTGAAGGCAGAAACAGCCCTCCCGTGGTTTCTCAGGGGACCCTCTAGCTGATGGATGGCCTTTGTGGGCCTTAAGTGAATGTCTGCAATATGTTAGACCTCCCTTATCCATACATCATTTTTAACTAATTTTTAGGAAATACTCATTTCGAATAAATCGATAGGAATAGTAAATAGTAATTATATAGCACTTCTGTAACAAATAATATTGTATGTCTACTATACTTTTTAAAACTGTATAGAGAGGATGATGGAAAAAAGTGATTGACAGTAGGTTTAAAATAGCATACCATAAAACATTTGGGAACCTATAGTATATTACATATATATGCTAAAAATCAGCTGGAGCCTGCCTTGCTCTGTTGAGTCAGTCAGTCCCTGGGTTCCTGCAGAGCTCTGTACCGAGGGCATCTCCTGGTTGTAATACTGAACTCCGTATCACTTTGCTGTAGTGTATCTCCTGTTCTACAGCTCCTCTCTTGATCCTCACTCTTACTTTGTGCTAGTAATCCTCCCGAAGTTTCTTTAAAAACGTGTGGGAGGTTAATTGTTTTTTAATCTTTTCATGTCTGAAAAAGTATATCTTTAATCTGTCTTCATATGTAATAGATATTTAGCTAGGTATAGAAGCCTAGGTTGAAAAGTCTTTTCCTTCAGATTTTTTAGAATTTTGCACCACTGCCTTCTGGCATTTAATGTTGCCAAAGGGACGTCCAATGCATTGGTTCTTTTTCTCTATGAAACGTTTAGGATCTCTTTAACTTTGCTGTTATAATAGTTCACGACTGAACGAGGCATCTTGTCATTTGCTGTATTATGAAATCAATTATTTGCCAGTTATTGAGAATTTACTTTGTCCCAGGCACTGTTCAGAACACTGGAGATGATGTGTGAGTAAGATAGATGAGGTTTTCACTCTCAGTAGAGCTTATAATCGGGTAGGGGAAACTAAGAAATATACAGATAGCTATAATAGTTTCACATAATGACAGGACAGTGAAGAACATAGAAGAGAAAAATGAATTTGGAGGACGTCTGTGGGACAGCATCAGGGAAGACCTGGGAAGACCTCTCTCCCTCTGATGAGATGATGTCAGAGCGGAGACCTGGCGAGTGAGGAGGAGGAGGAAGCAATCCAGAGAGGATGGTTCTATTGGAGGCAAAAGGAAGTGTGAAGGTCCTGAGCTGAGCGCTTTTTGACGGGCAGGGAGTAGAGTTGGGGGAGAGGTAGACGAAAGACTGGCAGAAATGAGGTTGGGCAGCTCAGCGATGTCACACCATGCAGGGCTGTAGGAGAGACTCTGGGTTTTATTCTCCTTGAAATGGGAAGTCCTTGGAATGTTACACACGGACACAAGGGGAGTGGTAGGCGCTACTTCCCCCTTTAAAAGACCACCTGAGGCGCACTGGGAGAATCGGCCGCAGAGGAGCGGGAGCAGACGCGGGCAGCAAGCCCTGCGGGGGCCGTCTCAGACTCGCACGCCGTTTCAGACTCGCACGCCTCGCACGCCGTGGCTTGGCATCCACGGCCCTCCCGGCCAGAGGAGACTGCTGCTCGGTTCCGAGAAGCGTTCTTGTCGTCTTTATGTCCTTCCTTCCAATTTCTCTGTTTTATGTCTTAGCAGTTACTTGTTGGACCTCATTCTTGTTTTTTTCTCTAATTTTTTTCATCCCAGTTTTGGGGAGGTTTCCTTCATTTTAGCCTTAAACATTTTAGAGATAATGTTAAATGTTTAAGGCCACAATGAGTGGGGATGGAAGACTAGGGTCCAAGTGAGCGGCCTCGTTTCCAGCCCTGCATCTCTCTCCCCGGCTCCCTGGGAAACCCGGGGTCCTGTGCTGCCCAGGGGAGCCCTCCAGGGGCTGCTTCTGTGCTGCTACACCAGTGGGTGCCCGCAGCCTGCCAGGTGCTGTGTAATTGTTGGCAGAGGAAAGGGCAAGCAGAACTATTAAAGGAATATATTTCTCTAAGGAGTCCTCAGAGCTCAAGAAAAGTGTAGAGTCAGGAGGACACGTCACGTGAACCGAGCTGTCCAAGCACTGACCTCCTGAGCCCTAGGGGACAGCCAGGACGTGCTGGTATGTGATGGTTGAAACACAGTTGGTGATTTTTGAGTAACCCGTAAAAAAGTAAAAAAATAACAGAATGGGCAAATCTTCAAGTGTCATCATCACATCATATTCTGGATTTATTTAAACATGATGCTGGTGTAGCTTTTTCATTTTAAGCCTTCCTCTTTCCTCCCGCCCTCTCTTCCATCCCTTTTTCCTTCCTTCCCCCTTCCTCCCTTCCTCTCTTGTATATTTCCTTTGCCACTAGTTAGGAATAAACGTGAAACTAAAGCAAAACAAAGGGTCCTGGGAAAAGTGCAGCAATGTGGGCATCATATCAGGTGGTCGTAGCTGGAGGGCAGAGCTCCCCAGACAAGTCCTCACTGTCCTGCTGTCTTGCTCAGGCCTCTACACATTTCCTTTGTCTTTTATATAAAGACATAAGAACCTGCGTATCATGCTGGTGTGGAGTAGCTCAGTCGTATCCGACTTTGTGACCCCATGAACTGCAGCACACCAGGCTTCCCTGTCCTTCACTATCTCCCAGAGTTTGTGCAAACTCATATCCATCGAGTTGGTCATGTCATCCAAGCATCTCATTCTCTGCCACCCCCTTCTCATTTTGCCCTAAGTCTTTCCCAGCATCAGGGTCTTATCCAGTGAGTTGGCACTTTGGTCAAAGTATTAGAGCTTTAGCTTCAGCATCAGTCCTAATGAGAATTCAGGGTTGATTTCCTTTAGGATTGACTGGTTTGATCTCCTTGCTGTCATTCTTTCTTCTGTAGACATGACACTTTTTTTTTGGAGCCCCAAAAACGTCATGTCTACGGATGAAATAAGTTACCAGCAACAGCAGCTTATACTTTGGATGATATCAGAAATCAGAAGAGTCTGGACAGTCTTTCTGATTATCGGTCCCTCCCCCTCAGCAGTCCTTGAGCCTCCTGTCTTTGTAGCAGCACAGCATCTGGCACATCATTGATGGGGGATAAATATTTGCTGAATGAATGAATGACTGGCTGGAAGTTGAGGAAAACTGGGAAAACGAAATTAATCTGCCAGGCATAAATGTTCAGGGAAAAAGTATTGGTTACCCAAGAGTATCAGCTTCCCTGGTGGCACTAGTGGAAAAGAATCTGCCTGTGATGCAGGAGACCTCGGTTCAGCCCCTGGGTCGGGGAGATCCCTTGGAGAAGGAAATGGCCACCCGCTCCGGTATTCTTGCCTGGAGAATCCCGTGGACAGAGGAGCCTGCTGGGCTACCTCTGGAGTCGCAAAGAGTTGGACACGACTGAGTGACTAACACTTAGCAAGAGCAGGATGAAGAAGGCATGGCCCAGCAGCAAATCATAGGGAAGGGAAGGAGATGTAAGCTGCTGACCGTCCCCTGGGCCAGGTCAGTGAAGGGCGGCCACCAGCCAGAAGCTGCTTGACTGATAGACTCTGCAACCAGTAGATGACATCTTGGTGCCCCATTCGCATGGACCCAGACAAAGAGAGGTGCTTCCAAAGAGTGTAGGAAGGATAGAGGATGCTTAAGAAACCATGCCACACCAGGAAACAGCGGGAAAACGGATAATTTGGAGAAGAGGACAGAAGTGGTCTCAGGGAGTGTGGTGGAGAAGGTCAGTGTCGGCAGAGAGCTGAAAATCTGTCTTGTGGACGAACAGTATGAGTCCTTGGAGACTCCACGACCCAGCCTTCCCGGGGAAGAAGAACTGGGAACACTTGGTCAGCAACGTGAGTGGCGTTCATTCCTAAGCAGGAAGGGGTCGAAATAACAAGTTACTGACATCAGATCATAATGTAGCAATATTAAGTAATGAGAGCTGAGTTTGCTTGTAGCTTGTGGAAGACAGTCTTGTTTTATAATTACCAGTAGACTGCGAGGACAGCCTCAGTCGTTACATCCCTTGGGTGCAAGCCTTGGTGGCCAAAGGTGAGCAATGATAGCACGGATCCTATAGTCAACAGATGTGCAGAAGCTTTTAGATTCCCCCCCCCCCACCCCACCTCTTTATTTCATTTGGTCCAGGAATGCAGGTGAGAATCCATCAAGCATTTTCTCTGGCTGAGGGCAAGCCCAGTGCTACACACAGTTTCAGATATCTCTCCCTGTCTCTCTGTGTCTTTCTAGCTCTGGCTCTCAATCTCCTCTACCCTCCGCTCTCTCCTCTCCCCACCCACCACCGACTTCTCAGAGAGAATGTGGTGCCCTCCCCTGTTTGGAAATCAAGCACCAAACCAGAAATAAACCAACTTAGAAAAGGCAGAGGTTCTTAACTCATAGCTCCCCTCTGTTTGCAGAAGAACATGGACGTGATGGACAAAGCGGCAGGACTTGGTCACGGGGCAGTAGCTGAGATCACTTAGAAGATGTCCCAGGTGGCTAAGAAACTGTTTGTCGTGTCTGACTCTGTGACCCCATGGACTGCAGCCTGCCAGGCTTCTCTGTCCATGGGGGTTCTCTAGGCAAGAATACTGGAGTAGGTTGCTGTGCCCTCCTCCAGGGGATCTTCCCAACCCAGGGATCGAACCCAGGTCTCCTGTATTGCAACTGAATTCTTTACCAGCTGAGCTACCAGGGAAGCCCCCAAATATAGGATACCTAGTTATTTTTGAATTTCAGATGAACACGTAACTTCTTCATATAAACATCTCCGCAGTATTGCCTGGGACATACTTTTTCTAAAAACAACGATTCATTCTTTATTTGAAGTTCCCATGTAACTGGGTGTCTTGTGTTTCTACTTGCTAAACCCCACCTGAATTGCACCTGCTGCTAATTTCCAAATGATGTGAGACAGAGTTTGGGAAAGCACCCTGCCAAACAGCCATGCGGAAGCAGTGTCTCAGACTGTCTTCCCGAACACATCATTTAGGGATCAGTGAGGTGCACGATGGAATGCTAAAGACAAATGGCTTTCATCAGCTTCCAAGAAAAGCCTGATACTGCATCTTGGGTTACTAGAAATCCTCTTGATTAGGCTCCACTAGGAGAGACTTACAGCTACGTACCCACTCCAAGGTAACAGTTAACCCTCAACTGTAGCTGGATGCAGATGGGCGAGGGTAAATCTAACCTGCTCTCTGCAGCAAGAGCATGATGCCGAAAACCAGCACCCTCTGGTAGTCTGACGGTGGAAGCAAAGCGGAGCGGTCCTGAAGAATTGGACTCTGTGGCTATTGCATACCTCTCCTAGAATTCTCTGTCTTCTGTTTACGTTGGCAACAAGGAAAGGGAGTGAAAGTCTTGTGTTTGGATTGGCTGGTTACCTGTTTCTTTGCTGTGGCCTACTCTGTCTAATCACTTGGCATGTTTTTGAGCCACTGGGTTCTGGGGGAGTAAAGAATCCCTTCTCAGGGACCACCGTCTGAAAGCCTTTCACTCATGCAGAGAGATGCTTTGGGCTGGGCTGTGGTCTCCTCCATTCCTTATAGTAACCTGAGGGACACATCCCCATTTACTAGACGGGGACCCTGGGGCTTAGGTCCCAGGCTGCGCTGGGATGAGGTGTCCTCTCCACCAACCTTGCAGGCGCCCTGGGCATCCCACACTCCATGTAACACAACCCAGAATGCATTTGGGAAACAGAAGGCACACTATGATCAGGTGAAATGCCTGAAGTCCCCATGTCAAGGTAGGGCTAGTGTGTACCCACCTGGAGTCACCTGGTGTCTTTAACCGGGTCTCCAGGAAAGGGGCCCCGAGCAGGGACGGGGTCTTGAGACAGGAAGCTCGCTGAGTTGTCTGGGGACCAACAGTGGGCCATGCGTGTAGGTACTGGTTTAACAACCACTTCCTGGCGGGGAGGAGTCTTGATCTATAGTTTGACAATTTCCCTGGGGTAAAAGACCCCCCGTGGCTGATTTCTAGCCACTGATGTGACAGGAGGTAGACTTGGGAAGAGGTGCCCAGCGTCGTATATCAGTGCCCATGGGGAGTGAAGGAACAAGCCAGGCGAGACAGAGGGCGAAGTTAGACCACACTGTGGTCACAGGCCCCAGCACCTCCCCCGAGAGGAGGGGTCCCAAACCTTTGTGCTCCCCTGTGCGGCCTTCCCTGGATCACCGTCTTTGGACGGGGGCTGCCCTTCCTCTGCTTCCACAGCGTGGGGGTGCGGCCCTCCCAAGCCCCCTTCCTACAGCGTGGTCACATCTCACTGTCTGCTCCTCACCGGCAGGAAGCACTTCTTGGTTTGTGTCTCCCACGACTCTTGGCATCTAGAAGGTGCTTGACAAACGTCAGACCATGAAGCAGTGGATGGACCAGTGATGGGATGCGTGTTCAGTAAAGGTCTGGGGACCACAGCCCCAGTCCAGCTCACACTTCAGGCCCTTGGCTGCATTTTTTTTCTTTCACTTTTTAAATTAATGTAGTCCTTTAGGAAGATCCACGTTAGAAAGACAGGAAGTATCAGCTGCCCAAAGCGCATCATTAATGTGTGTGTGCGCTCAGTCGTGTCCAACTCTTTGCAACCCCATGGACTGTAGCCCGGCAGGCTCCTCTGTCCATGGGATTCTCCAGGCAAGAATACTGGAGTGGGTTGCCATTTCCTCCTCCAAGGAATCTCCCCGACCCAGGGATCAAACCCACATCTCTTGTGTCCCCTGCACCAGCAGGCGGATTCTTTACCACTACACCATGCTACATCACTAACGGAACGTGGCTATCTGAAGAGTATTAGAAATATTAAGACCATGACCTCCTTCCTTGGATATTTTATCCCACTCGTATGTGCCCCGTCCACAGAGGACGGCTGGTCCAGGGCAGGACTCCCCAGGAAGAATCTACTCTGACTGTGTGCCCTGATAACTACAGAGGAAGGAGCAGTGAGCCATGTCTCTGGAGAGTTCTTTGTCTGACATGAGGGACCTTCTCTTCATCTATTGTTTGAATCTATTCAACCCTTCACCTAGATGACCCAAGAGTCAACCCAGATGACCCTTAGGTGTGTGTGTTCACACATGCAGAAATGGGAAATGGAATCAGAAACTAGCATCTGCCATTTTTCCTGTGATGGTCAGAGAGTTGCTTCCCATGGCCCCTGGATTGTTTCATCAGCCTTTAAAAAAAAAAAAAAATTATTTGGCCATGTAGGGTCTTAATTGCAGCATGTGGGCTTGGCTGCCCAGAGCATATGGGATCCCAGTTCCCTGACCAGGGGTCAAACCTGTGTCCCTCACATTGGAAGGCAGACTCCTAGCCACTGGACCACCAGAGAGGTCCCTCACTGGCACTTCCAAAAGCCACGCTGTCTGCTCTCTTCCACCTGCCATCCATCTCCCTAGAAATCTCTGTTATCCTGGCTTCTGTACTCTAATAGTGGCTATTTCCTAGAAAAAATGGTATCGACTTTTAACACTGATGTCACCATCATACCCTGAAGGGAAGAAGAAGAAAGACTCAAGAAGGAGCTCTGTTTACTGCACAGAAAAACTAATTGGAAATAAAGGGTTTGCCACTCACAATTCTTGACAATGTCATGCATCTTAAACAGCTGGCAGTTATTCAAATGAGCTGCTCCGTCAGCCTCCATGTCTTTGCTCAGGACACTCGCTGCCCCCAAAGCCCTTTCTTCTCTTTTGCAGTGAACTGCTGCTGCTGCTAAGTCGCTTCAGTCGTGTCCGACTCTGTGCGACCCCATAGACGGCAGCCCACCGGGTGCCGTTGCCTTCTCCATTTGCGATGAACTAATTCTTATTAATTCTTTAAAAGTCTGCTTTACTTCCTCCAGGAAAACCCTCCCAGATCCCATCATGCTGGCTTAGATCCCATCAACCTCCTATTTGCTCCCTGTCTTACATTTATAAACAGCTACTTTTATAATTACATATCTGCTATGTGGTCTTTTTCCAAAAAGTTCACAGAAATACGGGAGCAATGCCCAAGGTCTACAACATAAGAGACATTTAATAAATGATTTTGGGTGGGGTAATTGAATTAGGAAGTTTTTTTAAAAGAACGGTTTAGCTGCAGAAGAGACTGTATTTGAATGGTAAAGAGCCTCTATTTGCTGAATTGGGCCACAGAGAGACTGGGTACCCAGCAAAATAAAAGGAGATGGGGGCATACGATGTATACCCATCTTATTTTGAAATCTGACTGAAATAGACACAAGTCAACAAAATGTAATTCATTCAGGTAACATGCCATGTGTGCTCCCAAACCTAATGGATGAAAATTTACACCTTTTGAATCTTCATAATGAAAACCCAAGAGCAAAGAGTCAAAAACAATGATCGGTCACATTACTTAAGTGTGAAAAGACAGAAGATTCGCATATGCGTGATGTTCCCTTCTATTGGTACAGAGCTTGCTTTATATGTAATAACGTGATGGGGATGGGGATATGAAGAATTCTGGCATTTTCTGCAGCTAGAGGAAGCATGAAGTTCTCAGCATCCCGAGACGCACCCCCCCCACTCCTGCACAGCCCTGAGGGTCCGCTGCTCAGAGTAATATGTGCTCTTCCACATCTTCCCAGTAATTAGGCAATTTTTATGTACGAGATGGTTTATAACACGCACGCCTACATCATTCTGACCTTTCTTCCGTTTACCTGCAGCGTGTGGTATTTTGGGAAGTGAACTTTTCCTGGTGAATGACGGTGTCACCCTCCTCGTTGGCGCAAGGGGAAAGCGGAGAGCCACCCACCTGGTTGCCCTCAGGAGCAAGGGGGGACCATAGCCCCCACCCAGGGACCTCAATCTGGAATTCCCAGGCTGGAAATGCCAGTCCTTCTCTCTGCTACCCTCTGTGGCCCTGGGGTTTTAGTTCACAGCATGTAATTCCGAGAGCCAGAGTTGGCACCCTAGAACAGCAGTATCCTCTGGGTGGCGGGCTCGGGGGGGTTCCGGACTAAGGGCTCACACACCAGCCTGGTGCAGGGGGGCACCCCCACACTTGACAACAGGAGGGGAATCTTGTGACTCACACACTGGCCTAGAAGTGGGCTCTGGGTTCATGTATCTGGATTCAGGATCGTGTTCCCTGGAAAAAGACTGTCAACATTTTTTAATGGAAAATGCTACTCTTCCCAGCATTGTCTGCATACAAACTGTGGCTTTTAAACATTCATCAGACTTTTGGTAACAAACATCCTGTATTGTCTGTATCTCAGTAAGTATGTTGTCTGTCAAAGTAAGCAGAACCTCTTATAGCTCTCTGAACCCCATTCCAAATCTTGGGGTCCTAAGGTCCTCTGACTGACCTTGAGTTACAAGAATTGCAAATGAAAGTGACCTGTTTAGGCCAGAGTGAATAAATTGGCTAACTCCCAAGGTGGGGATGAGGACAGGACCAGCTTAATAATCCCACTAAATGAAAGATAAGAGCCACTCATGGATACTCAGGGTCATCAGCATTTGGGCACCAGGTCCGCTGCCCATTTCTTTGAAAATGCACAGTGCAGAGATCATCATCAATCTCTGAGGCTAGATTTAATGTTTGGAGATAGTTCCAAATTCTTTGGAGTTATCCAAATCTAGCAACAAAATAGTTACGCTGAGGAATATAGCTCTTGGGATCAAAAACATTATATTGCTATAAAAGCAAAAGTGTTAACATGGCTTACAAAGGGACTCCAGTGGCAATTTGAAAACAAGACTCCAAACAAGATTGGAGTGTATGTGGCTTCCCCAGAGGATGTCATGGGAGCCTTGCGTGAGGACCCATGTGAGCAGAAACGGACAGCTTATCTGCAAAACAGTCTGATAGCACGTGCCCCCAAAACTGTGGATGTTGTCCAGGCCAGGGGCTTGAGGTCAGTCCATTCTGCATGCCCTTGGCACATGGGTCCTGGGGAATTTCTTCCTTTCCCTACAATAGACAGCACATTTGCTTGCTGCCTTAACTGGGCTGCCTTACCCCTCTCTCCACCAGGGTGATTCCTGCTCACCTTTTAAGACCCCACTAGATTTTTACCTCCTTAGTGCCCACGGAGTTCCTCTCCTTTCAGCCCCATCTTGGCATTTGTATCGATCGTTTTCATGTAGACACTCCTGCTGCTTTCCTGCGGTTTGTTTTCTTGTTCTCTCTCCCGACCAGTGTCCCTATCAGGGCTGTGAACATTGTACCTTAGTCGTGTCAGTATTTCCAGCTTGGCTTAGAGTTGGTGTGTAATAAACTGCATGGGGGAAGGACTGATCCAAATTTGTACCTCAGTTTCCTTATTTATCACTTGTCCTTCTGAGGTTTTTACCAGATGTTGTGATGTGAGAGGGAAGACATGGGGTTCTGTTTGGGGTTGCCACGTGGATCGTGCCATGATTTCTGTCCACTGCTAACTGTGCGAATGTGTCTCATAGCTCATGTTTCTTGAGCACTTGCATGTGGCAGGCGCGGTTGGGGGTAGCCTAGATCTGCAGAGCTGGCTTCCCTAATGAAATCCACTTCTAGACCCGTTGTGTAGCTCAGCCCTGCCATGAACACTCCCGCTTAAGTGCGATATGTAACAAGTAGTTTTTGAAAGTCAATTACCAAAAGGACCCCACTGCAGAATGAATAGGAACTAACTGTAGAAAATTAGAAAGCTGCACAGAACAGTCTTTAGTCTCAATTACCCAACATTTCCCCGTCTCCCAGCAGCTGAACTCAGGGTGCCATTTGAGTGGGAGCTGGGGCCTGGCAGCTCGAGGCCCTCGGTTGCTCCTGATGTCCTCAATTATGCAATAACGGTAATCACAGATCGAGGGCTCAGTGGAGAATGTCTGTTTCCCTGTGTCTAGAGCTCAGTAATCATGGGGGCGGAGGACGTTAGAGCAGAATTCGTTGATTTCAAATTATTGTTTGAGCAGGCATTGAGTGAAACTGGGCTTTTACAGCCTGGATGGTGTGGACTGAGGATGAGAACACCACCCCCCACCCCAGAAGGATGCTGCAGGCAGAGGTGGGCCACCCCCTGAAAGAGGGTCTGCTCTGAGACGGCACCCCACCCCTCGAAGTTTAAGGACCATTTGAGACAGGGCGGAAATCAGCCTCTCAAAGTAACTGGTTTTTATGGCAGAGGACTGGGAAGTAATGTTAACGGGGGGCTGGGGGGGAGATGGGTGGATTTTCCTATTCCCCACACGCCAGAGGGCTCCCAGTCTTCTAGCCGATCTGGCCATCAGCAAAGGCTTTCTGAGTTCCCTTTAGCTGCCTCTGGCCTTTCTGAAAAAGGAAAGGCTAGTAAATTGCAAAACAGCCACAAATTCTTCGCCTCCCATCAAGAAGTATGGTCTGTCTCTCTGTTCCTTGAAGCTGGGGTGGCTCTATTTTGGTGAGTAGGATATTAGCAAAATGAGGCAGCCAGGGCCTTGGGAAGTGCCTCCATGTGGGGGCTTGCTCTCTCTGCCCTCAGGAACTACGCCTGCCTCCACATAGCGAAGCCTGAGAGGGCCTGCTGGGAGATGAAAGAGACACACACCCAGGTCCCCCTGTAAACAACTTGTGAGCGTGATCTCTGATTGCCAGCACATGCACCAATGAGTCCAGCCAGGCCAAGCAGAAGAACCTCATAGTTGACGTCCATCGAAATTGCCAAAGGGCAGACTCATGCCTTAAGTAAAAGATTGCCATTTTGAGTCACTACTTTTGGTAGCTTGTTACACGGTAAACATGAACAGATACACAGCTGACACTTCCACTGTTCCTCAGTCGCTAAGTCTTGTCTCACACCATGGACTGCAGCACACGAGGCTTCCCTGCACTTCACTGTCTCCCGAAGTTTGCTGCGTCCATTGAGTTGATGATGCCATCCAACCATCTCATCCTCTGTCACCTGCTTCTCCTCTTGCCCTCAGTCTCTCCCAGCATCAGGGTCTTTTCCAGTGAGTTGGCTCTTCTCATCAGGTGGCCGAAGTATTGGAGCTTTAGCATCAGGACTTCCAAAGAATATTCAGGACTGATTTCCTTTAGGATTGACTGGTTTGGTCTTGCAGTCCAAGGGACTCTCAAGGCTTTTCTCCAGCACCACAGTTTGAAAGCATCAATTCTTTGGCCTTTCATAAGTGCCAGGCACTGTTCTGAATACGATGTGTGTGAACTCATTTCCTGCTCACAAAATACCATGAAGGATGTACTGTTTTCATTCCTGTTTTGCACATGAGGAAGGTATAATTCAGTGACCTGCACAAAACCACAAAACTACAAAATAACTACCTGGCCTGAGATAGGATCAAGAATCCCACACTGGCAACCTGGCTCCTGACCATTATCCACTCCTGCGCATCTGAGCATGTCCCAACTTGGCTCAGACTATACAGTGGCCTCTCCAGTAGCTCAGGACCGTGGGTGCTGTAGTGCTGCTACAGTGTGGAATACGGACATGAGTTCATTCATTCAACAAAGCTTTGACTGAGGCTGCCAGTTTGCAGAGATTGTTCTAGATCGGAGGATGCAGCAGAGAAGAAAGCAGATTCTGCCCCCATGGGGGCTGCAGTCTCCTGAGGGGAAACAACAGCTAAATACATAAAGTAACTAACATGTGGGAAGGGCACAAAGGCCAAGGGCCAGTGAAGCTGCTTGGTTGGCGTGTGATTTGACGGTGTGAGCTGGGATTTACCCCCACTCCCCGCTGGGAAGCTGAAGCTCCAATACTTTGGCCCTTTGATGTGAAGAGCTGACTCATTGGCAAAGACTCTGATGCTGGGAGGATTGAAGGCAGGAGAAGGGGATGACAGAGGATGAGATGGTTGGATGGCATCACCGACTCAATGGATGTGAGTTTGAGCAAGCTCTGGAAGATAGTGAAGGACAGGGAAGCCTGGCGTGCTGCAGTCCATGGGGTTGCAAAGAGACGTGACTAAATGACTGAATAACTGGACTGGAACTGGGATAAGGATGCTAGGATGGGGGTGGGAGCTGCAGGTTACGTGTCGCGTAGGGGGTGTCAGGGTAGACTTGTCAGAGTTTTGAACAAAGCCTCCCCCTCCCACCTGTCTCATGACTATTCTCTGCCCTCTGACTTCAGCTCCAGTTACAGAGGGCTGTTCGAGGTCTCTCCACGCCCCAGCTTGCTTCCCTTTTGAAGGGCGCCTGTGCCCCAGTGGTTTTGTTACCTTGAACATCTGCTGGGCTTTGGGATACTGCAAGAAGGGTGCAGGGTTTGGAGGCAGAGAGACCCAAGTGAGCTCTTGTGTCTCTGGGACTCAGATCTCTCATCAGGGCAACACAGGCCACACCTTTTCTGTGCATAGGGCCGTGCAAGGACAGCACTGTCACAGCCCTGGGGGTTTGATGTTCACTGTCTATCCACACCCCTTGGCGAGCTGCTGTCATCCTTTCTTCCTGCCAGCTCAAAAGATCCAAGAAGCCCTCCTGACTTTCAACTGGCCCATAATTTAATACTAACCCCATTGTTTCTGAACTGTCCCTTGGTTATCAGCCTCCTGCCTGGCCTCCGAAGCTGGGCACAGAAGTGTTTGTAGGCAGCTGGAAGGAAGGATGCACGGGGCTCAGATGCTCTGAAACTTGCCTGGAGGTCTGGGCAGAGTGTGGATGCAGCAAAGACACCCACAGGGGTTTGTCTACCAAGCCTGCCCTTTGGCTGTAGCCTTCCTGGGCCACGTGTCTCCTCCCGCATGTTGAGCCCTGTGGATGAAGCCGTCTGAGCTCGTAGTTCCCGTAGAGTGAGAGGGGATTGGCTCCTCCACTGGCTGGAGCTCCCCATTCCCACCATCTTCCAGGGTTCACAGCCCTTTAACTCCCTGCAGACATGGCCTTAGGCTCTAGTTCCTCAGACTTTCTTCTGCCTCTCTCTCCTGGCCTGAACCTTTAGAGGGCACCCAGTGAAACAGGCAAATTGTGGAGCTCCATCCCCACCCTCAAATCTCAGCCTGGTCCTTTTGAGGTGTGTGTCCTCAGACGAAACAGCTTCTCTCTCTGAGCCTTAGTTTCTGCATCTATAGAATGTGGACAGTCGTGCCTGCCTGGGCAGATTGTTAGGAGGCTAAACAAGCACCTGGCATACAATAGGTGCTCAGTAAATAGTTTTCCCCTTCCTGGACCTGGGTCTCCATCCCATTCTTGCAGAGCTTCCGTTTTACCAGCTGGAGGTTGTCAGAGTTGTCAGGATTAAATGAGCTGAATGGGTGACCTTTAATATTTTCAAGATCCCTTTCTCGCTTTTGTCACCATTGTTCTTATTGTTCATTACTTAGTTACTTCTTCCACTTTCTCCCCATGCCCCTCTTTATCTTTCCCTCCACATAGACACCCATCTTAATAAGTTTAGTAAGAATGATTGTTTTGATTTACACAGTCGTGTGTGTCATCCTGACCAGTGCTTCTAGCCACTGCCTGGTCTCAGTCTCCTCTCCTCCATCAGTCCCAGATGGCCTCCAAGTCCACAAATAACCAAGTTTCAGGGATTCTTATATGCATGTTCTTAATTATTTTAACCTCTCTGAAATCAGTGGTCTCTTAAGCTCGTGGGCTTCCCTGATATCTCCGTTGGTAAAGAATCCGCCTGCAATGCAGGAGACCTGGATTCGGTCCCTGGGTTGGGAAGATGCCCTGGAGAAGGGAAAGGCTACCCCTCCAGTATTCCAGCCTGGAGAATTCCATGGACTGTGCAGTCCATGAGGTCACAAAGAGTCAGAAACGACTGAAGGGACTTAGCAGCAGCAGCAGCATGCCCGTTCTAGATACTAAGTAACCCAACACTAGCCTAGGCATTTCAGATGTATTTTTCTTCCTGTCCTCCAGAGCTCTTTGTAAATGGCAACACACCTGCCAGGAGCTGGTTAATTACAGGCTCTCCAGGTGATGCGGAAATGATGGGATTCACCTTTCCAAAGGACCACTCAGCCACGACCTGGCCCTTGGATGCGCCTTGCTGCTGCTGCTGCTGCTGCTGCTGCTGCTGCTAAGTCGCTTCACTCATGTCCGACTCTGTGCGACCCCATAGACGACAGCCCACCAGGCTCCCCTGTCCCTGGGATTCTCCAGGCAAGAACACTGGAGTGGGTTGCCGTTTCCTTCTCCAATGCATAAAAGTGAAAAGTGAAATGAAGTTGCTCAGTCGTGTCCAACTCTTAGCGACCCCATGGACTGTAGCCTACCAGGCTCCTCCGTCCATGGGATTTTCCAGGCAAGAGTACTGGAATGGGGTGCCATCGCCTTCTCTGTGGATGTGCCTTGCCTTTCTCTAAGTCAGTTCTTCAAGGAGCTGTGTTTCGAGAGCGCCCTCACCCTGAGCTCAGAGGACTTGCTGCAGAGGCTGGCGCTGTTCAGCCTTATCTTTACCTGTGTCTGCACCCCTGACTGTCTCTATCAAGTCAACTTGGTCTACGGCCATACCACCCTGAACATGCCTGAGCTCATCAAGCAGTATTTTCTGAGTGTTGAGTAGAAATTAGGCTCTGCAGGACTTCCCTGGTGGTCCAGTGGTTAAGACTTTGCTTTCTAATGCAGGGGATGCAGATTCAACCCTTAGTCAGGGAGCTGAGATCCCACATGCCTCTGGGTCCCCAAACCCAAAGGGTAAAACAGAAGCCATATTGCATCAAGTTCAATAAAGACTTTAAAAATGGCTGACATCAAAAAAAATCTTACAAAAAAAGAAGAAATTAGGCTCTGGGCTTTCACTGATGAATGAGAGAGGTTCGGGTATGGCAGAAACATGCAGGACCCAAGTGAATATTGTGAGAGGAGCAACAGGGATGAGGGTGGAGGAATCAGGAAGGCTTCCTGGAGGAGGTGGCATTGGACAGACCTTGAAGTTAGGAGGCATTTCCTGCTTCTCTTCCTTCCCAAACTGTCAGGTCCCCAACCCCTGTTGGTGAGTTCTGTTTTTTCTGAAGACCAGCCAAGACTCCCAGGTAGAGAGCCCTGACTTTAAAGATGGCCACAGACTGTGATCAGGAGGGACGGTGGCCCTCCCCCTGCCCAAGGGGATGAGCCTCTTTGTGGAGACCGGCTCTGAGGCTCTGCTCCTAGCCTGACTCTCCTATGTGCTGAGGCTGCTTCCACTTGTCATCACTTGTAACCGCTCCCTTGGCCAGAGCAGGCTGTCCCCTCTGTTGGGGGTGTCTCCAGGGCCACCCACCTCCTCTCCAACTTAGACTTGCAGGCTTGCACAACCCACCGAGCCCCAAAGTTTGGGACAACCAGGAAGACCAACCCTGCTCTGTGTCCCCATGGAGCCTGGTTCTCATTTGGCAGGTGGAGGGTGGAGGAAGTGGGGTCACCGCAGGTCCTGAGGATGGGCCCGGGGAAAAGAGCCTCAATTCAGTTCCATCTTGCTTTTCCTTTCCAAGAAGTCAAAGACACTCTGGAGTTTAGCACACGTGTTCTCCTCAAGTAATAGTGTGGTAGAGAAGAATTCAATCGTGTTAAAAGAAAAAAGAGTCACAAAAGATTTACACATTGATAGAAAACATATTGCTGAAAATAGGAAAAAGTAATGAATAACATTCCAACATAATAGTGACTAAACGTGAAGTAGTCCTCAGCTGTGGTTACAAGCTGAGTTCAAATTGAAGGTGTTTGGTAATGCTGATAAAATAGCTGTCCTTTCCGGGAAAAAAAAAAAAATATATATATATATATATATATATATATATATATATATTGTACTGTATATTACAGTGGCTCGAAGAGGAGGAAATTAAATAGGAGGAAAACAGCTTCAGGAGGATGCACGGGTATCGTGAGGTGGCTGAGCAGTGCTGTTTGCCGGTTTCTTCCTTGGTCAGCGTGCTGCTGCTGATTTTGGACAGGAGCCGTGGCAGAAATGCAGGGATTGGTCGAAAGCAGTGACGTGCTTTATCTCCATCCCATGCTCCTTCTTATGGGAGGTGGGCACCTCTGAACCTGCATGCACGCATGCTCAGTTATCTCCGTCGTGTCTGACTCTTTGCGACCCCATGGACTGTAGCCCGCCAGGCTCCTCTGTCCTGGGATTTCCCAGGCAAGAATACTGGAGTGGGTTGCCATTTCCTCCTCCAGGGCTCTTCCCAACCCAAGGATTAGCCTGGGTCTCCAGCGTTGGCAGGCAGATTCTTTACCGCTGAGCCAGCTGGGAAGCCGCCACTGAGCCTACTCATGGGTGCTTCCCAGGATCTTCTTGCTCACACCCCATGGAGTGGGGCTTGGGGGATGATGCTGGCTGGGGCATAGAGAGTCGGGCATAGAGTCCATCTCTGCTCCCATTAGTTGACTGACAGCCGTGTGTGGCTCATGCTGGCTCTCTCCCAGGATGGCCTGGATACCTCGGATTCTTCCTCCCTGCGGCCTCTACAGTGCTCCACCTTGAGCTGGTCATGAATGAGGCTGTGTGCTAAATGTTACTGGCTGCCTACCCCTCACCCTTGTTCACATTCCGTGCTGGAGGCTCAAAAATCCTGCTCGTCCCTTTGCTCAGCTCTCTTGCAGCTAGGGGAAGTCTTGTCTTCCTATTTGGGAGTATGAGTTGCTCAGGAAGGCTTCTGAGAAAAAGTTTCCTCTCTGACAAGAAGAGAGAGGTATCTATGGGAACCTCCTTTTCGCTGGAGTTCTCTTTTTTTCTTTGGATGCTACAGTGTGAAGATGTAATGCTTGGGGCTATAGCAGCTATCTTGCAACCACGAGGGAGAAGCTTGATAAAAAGAGCCAAGTCAGTGAGGGTGGGGGATCCTAGTCTTGGGGTAGCATGCCTCCTAAACTGGCCTGGTCAGATTCAAAAGCCAGAAAAGGGAGTCTGTATTTCATAGCTGGAGGAATATTAGTTTTTAAATCCCCTCTCCTTGTCCTGCTTGGTGTGAATCAGGAGGCACACAGCCCTGATTGCCCTGGCAGTCCTTGTATTCATTAGGCCAACACAGACTTATTGAGGGTCTGCAATGTTCCAAGCACTGCGTGGCATTTGGTGATACCTTAGAGCATAAAACAGACTCAACTTTCTGCCCGCACAGCCCCTGCATTCTTGTCGGGGAGACAGGAAGTAAGCAACCCTCTACGCTGAGCTTATCATTTCTGTAAGTGATGCAGTCGAATGTGGCGATATGGGAGAAGATACAGAAGCCACAGAATGGAAGGAGCCTGGGTCCCTGAATCACACCTCGGCAAAGGGGCACCTGCCCATCAGAACACTGCTTTGGGCTTTACATGAATAAAGAGAAATAAAGAGAATAAAGAGAAATAAACCTCTATTGTACTTGGTGGCATTAATCACTTGTGACTTTGCTTTTGTGTGCACTAGAGTTTCCTTCACGAATACGGTCTGCCTGGAGTTTGCCCCACCCCGGATCTGACACTTTTAGGCAGGAAAACATTTCCTTTGAGATCGAGGTAGAGTTTTGATTTACGGCAGCGCTTAGCATCTCAGTTGGAGAAGGAAATGACAATCCACTCCAGTGTTCTTGCCTGGAGAATCCCATGGACAAAAAAGCCTGGCAGGCTACAGTCCATGGGGTTGCAAAGAATCGGACATGACTAAGTGACTAACACGCACACACACACACACACACACACACACACACACACACACACACACAGAGCATCCCGATTGATGGAATGATTAGGATTTCCTGCTGAGACCTCTGGGCACTGGTCTTACCATGTAGCCCTGGAAAGCTGGGGACCTCAACCCTGGCCCCCAGCCCAGACCCCTAACACTGAATCAAGGTTGGCACTTGTGATGCAAAACACTGCAATGTAGTTCCTTCTGGCCCCAGTGGAGGGTGAGGTGTTAAGAGAGCAGGACAACAGCCTGGAGCAGCAGCAGAGCATCTCCAGAATCAGAAGGGCCCTCCTCTTTAGCCCCAGCTGGCTCTGGAAAGATGAGATCTCCCTGAAGCTCAGACAGACTCTGGGCATTGCCTGGTCAACATCCCTGTTCAGGCTTCAAGGGCACTCGCTTCTTGCTAGTCCAGAGGCCATTCCTCCCGAGCTTCTCTGCCCACCTGAGCCAGCCTTCACTCTGGCCCCAGGTCCAACCACTATCTTCATGGTTCTGGAGCTCCCCAAGCTTGGGGTGGTCCACCCCCGAGAGCTTGGATTGGCTCAGGAGGGTCTGGAGGCCTGTGACTTAAGTCATAGTTGTCTAACTGAGAGCCTGGGGCAGATGGCTCTGGTGACAGGTGGCCCCTGCAAGAAGATCTGTGCTCTTCGAGACCTTCACCTCTTCCCTCCAGGGCTGGACTCTGTTCCCTTCCCCTTGAATCTGGCTGGGTTTGTGTCTTGGTTCACTGAGGCTGGGTAACAAATTATCCAAGCTGGATAGAGCAAAAGGGATTTATTCTCTTGATGTTTATTCAGGAGCACCAAGGGCTCTCGGTGTTGGTTGGGCCACGCTCCCTCCGAAGGCTCTAGATGAGACTTTGTTTGCCCCTTCCTGGTTTCTGGTGGCAGCCGGCCATCCTTGGTGATTCTCGGGGCTGCAGCCCTCCAGTCTCCGCGTCTGTCTTCACTCCCCTCCCCTCTGTGTCTCCTCCATGTCTCTGGATCTGAATCCTCCTCTCCTTATTAGGATACCCTGTCATAATAGACTGAGGGCCCACTCTATTCCAGTAGGACCTCAATTTTAAAAATAAATTTTAATTTATTTATGTTTGGCTGTGCTGGGTCTTCAGCACAGTGCACAGGCTTTCTCTGGTTGCAGCGAGTGGGGTTGAGGCACACGGGCTTCTCACTGCAGTGGCCTCTCTCGGTGCAGAGCATGGGTTCTAGGTGCCTGGGTTTCAGTAGGCATGGTGTGTGGACTAAGTTGCTGCGTGGCATTTGGGATCTTCTCGGACCAGGGATCAAACCAGTGTCCCTACATTGGCAGGCAGGTTCTTAACCACTGGACCACCAGGGAAGTCTAGAACCTCATTGTAACTAATCACATCTGCAAAGACCCTGTGTCCAAATGAAGTGACATGTTGAGGTTCTGGGTGTACATGGATTCTGGGTGTGCACTCTCCTACCTGGAGACGTGTGACCCACAGAAGGGGCAAAAGTGATGCCCTGCCTGACCGTACACCTAACAGCTCATTGGCTGAACACCTGGGTCAGAGCCCTGTGCTGCCAGGTAAGCCATCCCACCTCCAGGGGAAACCCAAGCTAGTCCTTGTGAAGAGACCCCTGGCAGAGCCCTGAGACTGTGTGGAGAGTCCTCACGTGCCCCAGCCCCCGTGGTTCCATCTCGGCCACCATCTGACTGCTACAGCCGGAGAAACCGTTAGCAGAACTGCCCACTGGGAGCAGAACTGCCTCCGAACCCCCTGACCTGTGGAAACAGTAAGAGATGTTACCATGGGCTGAATCATGTCTCTCTCCTCCAAATTTATATGCTATAGTCCTAACTTGTACCTAAGAATGTGACTATATTTGGGGATCAGTTCTTTAAAGAGGCAGTTAAGGTTCACTGAGTTCATAAAGGTGAGGCTTTAATTCCAATATGACTGGTCTCCTTTAAGAAGAGGAAGAAACACCAGGGATGTGGGTGCACGGAGGAAAGGCCAAGAGGGGTCCCGGCGAGAAGGTGGCCATTTGCAAGTCAAGGAGAGAGGCCTCAGCAGAAACCAAACTTGCTGACACCTTGATCTTGGACTTGCAGCCCCCAGAACTGTGAGAAGAAGAAAAAAAATAATCTGTGGTTTGAGCCACTCAGTCTGGCAGCCCAGCAAATGAATACAGATAAGAATATGGTGGTGGTTGTCTGAAGTCACTAAACTTGGGAGATACTTGTTATGCAGCAAGAGTAACTGATACAGAACACACAGAGCTGGGGCAGTGAAGATGGAGAACTTGGGGACCTGGGGTTCCACTCCTGGCTCTGCCACGGTCTCGCTGGGTGGCTCTGGCATCCCTTTCCTCTGGTCCTTGGTGTGCCCATCTGTAAAGTGGGCTGATCAAATTGCCTCTAAGATCTCTCATGGCTCTGTGATAAACTTACTTTCTGGATGGGTTCTGGGAAGAGCTTAGTGCGACAAAGGCAAAGATTTGCAGCTGTGTTCCTGGAGACTTCTCTGGCTTAAGACACACTCGCTGAGAGCCTAAGTAATCTACTAACAGTAATACCTACTGTTTAACAAGCTCCTTCCATGTCAGATCTAGGGTGATTTACAGACATTATCCCATTAAATTAAATCTTCAGTAATCTACCGGGGAAGGGGCAATCTTTGAAGCTAAAGACAGCTGAACAGAGAAGTAAATTATTTTGTCCAAGTTCACACAGCTAGCATGGAGGAAGCCGGGGTCCGATGACAGTCTGATTCCCAAGTCCGTGTTGTCTCCATGGGGCGTCTCCAGTTGACACTTAGGGCAAAGGTACATGAGTGTCGTCTGTCACATCCCGTCTAATTCCAGCCATGAGGGCTTTTATCAGCTCTACCCAAGATTGAAAGTGACTGTCCCTTCCCAGCTCTCTCAGATGGAGGGACAGAGAGAGCAGACGGCTGACCGGCCATCTGTGAGGGGTCAGGCCATAAATGCCAGTATTGTTTCCTAAGTAAGAACAGACGGATTGGAATGTCAAGGCCAAGCAAGAAGAGATGAAATCTGCCCTTTGAGGTCCTCCTCAGGCCAGACCCAGGACAGATGGCAAACTGTCGCCACTCCATATAGAATGAGGCCAAGTCGAAGTTCAGGTTGAGAGGCTGTAGTTCAAGTTTCCATGCAGCTGTCGGGAAAATGAGCTCCCTGGATGAATGGCCTCCCCCAGCTACTCAGATTTCCTTTTCTTTTCTGAAAACAGTGTTTGTGTCTGATGGCTCCTTTGATTGTGGGAGTGCTGTTCAGTTGCGGGACTTAAGATGTTCTGGGCACCCAGACAGCATGCCCCTTTTATCAGGGTTCTGATATTAGATGTGGGAGACAGGTCAGGGGTGCAGTGGACAGAGCCCAGTCCTGAGCGAGACTCTAATCTCCGTAGCTCGGTACCTCTGTGATCTTAGTGTTTCTGAATCCCAGGCTTCTCCCCTGTGCACTGGGGTCAAACCCCAGACCCAAGAGTGTTTGTGAGAGTGAACATGAGCACGTGACTGTCCTGCATAGTAAGTGCTCATTTAATGCTAATTCTTCCTCCCTTCGGCTTCCCTCCAGAGAGTGATGTGTTCATTGCTTTGCTTGCTTATTTAACAGGCATTTATTGAGTGCCTACTGTGTGTCCAGACCTTTCTGGGGTGCTGTGGCTACAGGGACACACCGGTGAACAAGACCCCCCATGTGGGAGGTGGGCAAGGGATCAAATGAAGATTCTTTCAGGGGTGGCCTTGCTGTGTCTGGGACCTCTTCTTCTGAGGTCTCGATTTCTCTGCCTATTGAGTCTGAAGCTCTCTCATATGCAGGATTCCTCCATAACAGAGCCCCTCCCCAGTCCTTCCTAGGCCAGCTTTCCAATTTTTTAAAAAGATATTTATTTATTTTGCTGCACCGGGTCTCAGTTGTGGCACACCAGATCTTCGTTGTGGCGTGTGGGATCTAGTTCCCTGACCAGGGATTGAACCCCGGCCCCCTGCATTGGGTTCACAGAGTTGTAGCTACTGAACGGCCGGGGAAGTCCCTCGTTTCTGATTTTTTTTTTTAGCAGGAGATCTGATTGCAGTTCTCTTCACCTCCATCAAGAAGGCTCCTTTTTCCCTTCTTACACCTGTTCCAAATTTCAATTACACAAAATATTTTTCACGCACGGTTCAGCCAGATTCCTCATGAGGAGGAGGGGAAAGGGGTGCTGTAAGTATTCATAATGTGTTTGCATTATGGAATAATTACACATAATTGCTCTGCCTTGTAAATAAGTATAAAACATTTACCAGTCTCTACAGTGGGAGAAACTGTAGGGCTGCCTTCTCCCATGGAAGTCGCCCCTGGTGGAAACACGTACCGGCAACTGGCAATCTTTCCAACCCACCAGGCCCATGTGTCATTTGCATCAGCAAGGAAGGTGAGTGGTCATTTTTAAACCTGTAAAAATTATGCCAGCATATTGGTTTACATTTATATATTCTCTGAATTCTTACACTGACTCCCCACGCACGAAGGGAACCCCCACAAGCTGCAAGAAACTGGGTACACAAGCAACAGTAACACTTCCGGTTCATCTGGGGCACCCCACGTGCCTGTCCTGCTCTGGGTGCTTAGAGCATCTTACAGACTCTCAGAGTCACCCAGCAAGACGGGGACCTCGACTTTGGTTCTCATGTAGCAGAAGAAGGAACTGAGGCTTGTAAGGTTTAGGAAAATTGTCTGTGTTCACCAAGTTAGTGAAAGATGAAGCTGGGGATTCAAGCCCAGACAGCATGGCCAGGCACTTGACCACTTGTCACAACGAATCGACAAATACCACCTTTGATCGCTCTTTTCGCCCTTCCCACTGCCCCTGTGATAAGTGGTGGACTGACTTCTGGGAGATCTGCACCCTCTAGCTGGTTAGATGTGAGGAGGAGCTAAATCAACCCATTTTGTTGTTGTTGTTGTTGCTGTTTCAAGGTTACAGATTGAATTGTGTCCCTCTCATAAGACATGTTGAAGTCCTAACCTCCAGTATCCCAGACTGTGACCTTCACTGGAGTCAGTCACTTATAGAGGCAGTTGAGTTAAAATGAAGTCCTCGCATCCTGACATAAAGCGGAAACCTGGACACGGAGACACCCACAGAAGACCGATGAGAAGCTCCAGGGAGAAAACCGTCTACAAGCCAATGAACGCTTGAGGATTCCAGAAGCTGGGAGAGACCCAGGAACAGATTTCCCTCACTTCCTCGTAAGGCTTCCCTGGTGGCTCAGCTGGTAAAGAATCTGCCTGTAATGTGGGAGACCTGGAGTCAGTCCCTGGGTTGGGAAGATCCTCTGGAGAAGGGAAAGGCCACCCACTGCAGTATTCTGTCCTGGAGATGTCCATGGACTGTATAGTCTATGGCGTCTCAAAGAGCCAGACACAACTTTCATTTTCACTTTTCCTCAGAAGGAACCAATGCTGCTGACACTTTGATCTCAGAATTCCAGCCTTCAGAGCTGGGAGACGATGCATCTCAGTTCACTTAACCCACCCAGCTGGTAGCCCCAGAGTGGTACTTTGTTATGGCAGTTTTAGCTGACTGGATACATCCAGAAACCACCTTACCTCCCCCCAGGGATGAGATGCTATCACCATGGTGACATGACAACTCAGGGTGGTCTGTGGCTAACAGGCCCATGAGAGGGTCCTTTGCAGGTGGATTTTAAAGGTCTAATTGCTGACTCATTTCTCTGCAAGGCCATCTGCAGATGGGCCAGCAAGCGCCCAGGGAGGGGCATGGCAGATCCGTGACCGCACAGTACAGAATGGTGGATGTGGGATGAGAGCCAGCAAAGGGCTCCCCCTCTGCAGCTCTTCGTCTCCTTCTGCCTAGGAATGCTGCGCACAAGAAGCAGCAGAAGAGAAAGAAAAAGTGAGCTCCCATGCGGAGGCCATCATGCCAAGGCCAGAGCTGCTAATGCTACACGAAACACATCTGGACCTAGTTGGTGGGTTTGCTGGGAGTTACAGTGTGCCAACTCCATCCTGAATTCTGAATAAAGCCCAGTCCCCACTGTTGGCTAGTGTTGGATCCCATGACAACCGAACCTCATTTCCTGGGGCTAGCAGCTAGGTGGGTTAAAACAATGGGACTTTGTTTCCTCCCAGGTATGAGGGCCAGAAGTCCTAAATGAAGGTGTCATCAAGGCTGTGTCACCTGCAAAGGCTCTTGGGGATCATCTTACTCGCCTCTTCCAGTGAATGGGACTCCTGGGGATCCTCGGCCTGTGACAGCATCTCTCCAGTCTCTGTCTGCACATCGTCCATCTTCCCCAGGCCTCTCTGGGCCTTCAGTCTCCTTCTGACTTCCTGTTATAAGGACACCAATCATGGAAGTAGGGCCCACCCTAACCCCAGGATGCTCTCGTATGGAGATTCTCAACATAATTCCATCTGCGAAAGCTCCTAACTCGTTTTTAGTAATTTTTAAAAAGTATTATGTGAACCATTTTTTAAAAAAAGTCTTTATTGAATTTGCTATAAAATTGCTTCTGCTTTACGTTTTGGTTTTTTGTCTGTGAGGCATGTGGGAACTTCACTCCCCAACCAGGGATTGAACCCACATCTCCTGCACTGGAAGGTGATGTCTTAATCACTGGCCCACCAGGGAAGTCCCATGAAGACTCCTAATTCTAAGTAAGTGCCCATTCACAAGTTCTGGTAGTTAGCACTTGGACATATGTTTTTGGGGGTATTGCAAAAGAATCAGACACAACTTAGTGACTAAACAACAACATCTCAGTAGCTATCTGAAAGAAATAATAAATACAAATTGAAAAAGTGTGTTCTGATTTTATTCTTAAACAACCACAAAAAGTCAAAGTCAAGTTAGTTGCTCGGTGATGTCCAACTCTTTGGAACCCATGGACTGTAGCCCACAAGACTCCTCTGTCCATGGGGCTTCCCAGGCAAAAATACTGCAGTGGGTTGCCATTCCCTTCTCCAGGGGCTCTTCCCGACCCAGGGATCAAAACTGGGTCTCCTGCATTGCAGGTGCATTCTTTACCACTGAGCCACCAGGAAGCCCAATCGCTTCCTAATGGAGTGTGTGCTCACTGTGGACGCTGCACAGCTGGAACCCAAGGGCAGCAAGTTGGCCTCTCCCAGTCATTTGCCAGGCGGACCATCTCAGCGCCTGTCTGTGGTCTCTTGGTGTTTCTCCGTCTGCGAGAAGTCTGTTCAGAGCCTCTCCTTTCGCGTGTCCCCTCCCGGCGCCTCCCTCTTTGTTTGCTTTTACTGATTTGTAGGCCTTCTTCATATACGTTCTGATTTGTTGGCTTGGCTGGTTATGTGAACGGCGGGTATCTGTGGTTTGTCTTTCTGCTCTTTGGTGACCGGAAATTCGAGTGCAGTTTGAGCTCATGCGTCTCACACGTGTTCCCATGACCCAGCCGTCCCTGGGCTAAAATCCCTGCACAGCCCCCTCCCCACCCCCACCTCTCTGCCTCTTGGGCTCCTGTCTCCGGCTCACTCTGCCCCAGGCATTGTGCTTTGTTTTGTTTTCCCCCCAGTTTCTGGAATGTTCCAGCTTACGTTCCTGTTTGGTCTGTATACACGCTCCCCTCTCCCTGCCCTCGGGTCATCTGCTCTGGGGAACATGCCTGCACTCACACCGCCCTAACTGGCTCATCACCTCCACCGCTAACCCCTCACCCCCACCTCAGGGACTCCAGAGTCAGTGTGTCACGGTCTGTTACAGTTCTCCACGTTCATCAGTCTTTGCTTGTTTTCTGTGGTGCGTCTCCTCTGCCAGCCCCACGACAAGGGAGTCTTTCGTCCTGTTCACTGCCCCTTCCCCAGTGCCCAGAACAGCGCCCAGCACGTGGTCAGGATTTGCCTCCCCCAGAGCTGGGACCCTTGCAGTCACGCAGGCCAGGTAGACCCCTGTCCCCACTGGGTTACACCGCTGAAACACAGGGACTCACTTGTTGCCCACAGGAGGGTGGCAGCCTGGGGCCGCCATGGTTTTTGTGGTCTGAGGTCTGGCAGGGGAGACCTCCCCCAGGGGATGCTCCTGGCAGGGAAGGGAGACTGAGCTCAGGGTGGGTGGAGGGAGCGGAAGCGGGGCCCCTGAGAGGAGGAGAGGGGCTGGAGGGGATGCATTTGCATCAGAACTAGACTTAAGGGGGAAATGAGGAGGGCGAGCAGTTGCCCAATGGGAGCTCTGGGATTCGTCTTCAGCATATTTCCTCTGATTTCCCCAAACACTTGAAATTAATTAGGTGGACCAGAGCCTTCGAGAGCCTCTCTCTCAGTGGGAATCTCACCCCTGCCAGGGCTGGGTTTGGCAAGCCTATTGCAAGAGTCCCGGGCTTTCTCCCGCCGCCCTGGTCTGTCATGCGTCTGCCCACGCTGCTCGCCACACTTTTGCCACATTGGGGAGAACCTCCTAGGTGAGTCTGCGTTTGCACACCTGCCAGACACAGCTGTGGGATGGTTCCCGGGCTCCTGACCTACTGGGACCAGAGGGCGAGGCCACGCCCCCGGTGGGAGTGGCTTACTCCGCTGTCAGTCATCCTGCAGAGAGGCCCGCCTTGGGGATGAAATGAGGGCTGGACAGGTGGGTGTACCACGGAGGAGCTTCGACTCTGGGCTTCCTAGTCTTGGACGTGCAGCGGCGCAGGGCATGCTCCCGTGGTGTGGGCTGAGCGCCCCTGGGCGTGGAAGTGGGAGCAGCGTCCGGCAGGGTCTGTGGTCCCCAAGGACCCCCGTGTCCAGAAGCAGATGCCCGGTTCTCTCTGTTTCGCCCCAGGCTTCCCTGATGCCTTGAAACAGCCGAAAGCCTTGAATCAGGGGTGTCAGATGGAAAAGGCAGCAGCCTGACTCCGAGGCCAGAGGGCAGGACGGGGAGCAATGACCACCACCGGAAGGAGTCGGCTCAGAGGAAAGAGGCCTGCTTAGGGCTGTGGGCAGCCACAGCTGAGACCTGGTGGCTTCACAGGAGACCTGTAGAGGTGTGAGAGAGCAGCCGGGACTTTCTCATAGTGCCGGCTGGGCTCGCGGGTGTGCGTGTGTGTCCAAGTTCTTGCAGGGGTAGGGAAGGCTGGAAGTCAAATTTCAGTAAAGGTCTTTACAAAATGATTTAGAAATCTTGCTAATAGTTCATGCATTTACATGGCTCAGTGCTACAAAGGTAGGGAAGGGACGCCGGGAACATGGTCCGATCTGCCGTTTCTCAGCCATTCACCCTCTTCCCAAGGACAGCCAATGTTACCAGCTTTTTTTGTCAGAGACTATCCATCTCTAGTTAGCTGTATGTATATCCCCCTTCTACCAAATGGCATGGCTCCATACCTTCCATTCTTCATTTTCATTTCTTTACTTCATAATATATTTTGAGATTATTTCCTACTGGTGCAAGAATGTTTTCTTTTCTTTTATTTTCTTTTCTGATTAAAATATATTCTCTGGGGACCTCCCTGCTGGTCCAGTGCCTAAGACTCTGCGCTCCCAATGTAGGGAGCCCAGGGTTCGATCCCTGATCAAGGAGCTAGATCACACATGTGGCAACAAAGGTTGGAGATCCTGAGCACTGCAACCAAGACCTGGCCCAGCTAAATAAAGGAATAAATATAAATTTATTTATATATAAATATAAATAGAAATATATTCTTTTTGTAGATGGGATGATTTGAGAGAATAGGATTGAAGCATATACACTACCATATGTAAAAGAGATAGCCAGTGGGAGTGTGATGTGTGACGCAGGGAACCCAAAGCTGGTGCTCTGTGACAACCTGGATGATTGTAAGATTCATTTAACCAGTTTCCTACTAACGGACACTGAGGCTGTCTCAGATCCTTTTTGCCGGGATACAGTGGGCGTTTCATGGAACAGTGACATATTCTGTCGTGGCAGGGTAGGCTGCGGCAGAGGTGGTAAAGCCTCTGATATTCCAGTTCTCTTTCCACATGTCCCAACCCCCTTGCAGTTAGGCATAGTCACCTGACTTGTTCTATCCCAGGGACTGTGAACAGCAACAGTGTGTGGAACTTCTCACTGGGGAAAGCTCATGCAGGATCCTCTAATCTCTCTCTCTTCACTGTAGTGACTGATGAGGCAGAATGTTCCAGATGGTGAAGCTCCAGGATGGTGGCACCTTTGTCAACCTGGGTCCCTGAGGCACTGTATGGAGCAGGGTCCCCTACAGACCTGCGATGGACATGAGGGTATTTTGCATGATCAAAAAGGAAACTTGGTTGTATTCAGTCACGAGGCAGTTAGGCTGTTTACTTAGGCTGACTTCTGTGAGTCACAGTGAGACTCGATGCACCGATATTTGGGTATTGGATTTCATAAGTGACTTTTTAAATTGAAGTACAGTTGAAGTGGTCTGAGCTTTCATAAAGAAGGCTGAGCCTTCAAGAATTGGTGCCTTCAGATTGTGGTGCTGGAGAAGACTCGAGACTCCCTTGGACCACAAGGAGATCCAACCAGTCAATCCTAAAGGAAATCAGTCCTAAATATTTACTAGAAGGACTGACGCTGAAGTGGAAATTCCAATACTTTGCCCACCTGATGTGAAGAACTGACTCATTGGAGAAGACCCTGATGCTGGGAAAGACTGAAGGTAGGAGGAGAAGCGGGTGACAGAGGATGAGATGGTTGGATGGCATCATCGACTCCATGGGCATGAGCAAGCTCTGGGAGATAGTGAAGGACACGGAAGCCTGGTGTGCTGCAGTCCATGGGGTCACAAAGACTCAGACACGACTGAGCAACTGAACAACAGCAACATAGTTGATTTACAGCATTGTGTTCTTTTCTGCTGGACAATGAAATGAAGCAGCTATGAGTGTACATGTATCACCTCCCTCCCCCGCCCCCCATCCTACCCCTTTAGGTCATCACAGTGCACTGAGCTGAGCTCCCTGGGCTACATAGCAGATTTCCACTAGCTATCCATTTCACACATGTAAGCGTGTGTATGTAAATCCTACCCTCACAATTCATCCCACTTTCCTTTTCTCCACCCTGTGTCCACACGTTTGTTCTCTATGTGTCTCTGTTCCTTCCCTACAAATAGATTAACCTGTACTGTTTTTCTAGATTCCACATATATGTGTTAATATACAATATTTGATTGCTTCTTGGCCTTTTGGCTAAGATCAAGTGTAACATGCAATATTTGTTTTTCTCTTTCTTACTTCACTCTGTATGATAGACTCTAGGTCCATTCATGTCTCTCCAGATAACCCAATTTCATCCCTTTCTGAGGCTGAGTGATACTCCATTGTGTGTGTGTACCACCTTTATCCATTCCTCTGTCAGTGGGCATTTAGGTGGCTTCCATGTCTTGGCTATTGTAGAGAGTGCTGCAATGAACACTGGGGTGCATGTGTCTTTTTGAATTATTGTAAGGGACTTTTAAGTGAATGGTTGACCAAGAAGTTTCCTGGAGAGGCTCCCTGGAACTGGTGGAGCTATAGATGCAGACAGGAATTGTTCGGAGAACCCCTGTGGTATCTGCATCTTTCCCTGCAGCCCAGATGGTGTATGATCCCCAAATCACCTCCTACCACTAGACCCTCATAAAGAGCATCTGGGCTTTCTGCAGCTCTCCATGCCTCTCCTCTCCTACCCCTCTTTTTTTTTTTTTATCACACTGGAGCTCTGAGGAATCTTTGCTAAGAAGATCAATATATTAGAGTCAAAATTCACAGGAGGCTGTTTATAATCTTGAAAACCCAGAAATAACCTAAATGCCCAACACAAGGGGATATATTCAGTTATTCATGACGTGAATTGAAACAGCTATTGCCAATGGGATTAAAGAAAAAGGATAAAGGAAAATGTCTATGATACTTTTGCTGAGAAAGATAAAGCAGATTACAGAATATAATCCCACTGAAAAAAATGGAGATCTGTATGTAGAGAAAGTGTACTACAGAAATGTACACATGTCACTCCCCTTGGGTCCTTTCCAATTTGCAGAAATATAGTCTTTGATTACAGGAATCTCTTCCGCTCTTGCAACTTCAATTCCCACTAATGTGCTGAAGGCTCCCAAATCCACTTCTTTTGTTGTTTTTTGCTGAGATTTCAACATTTATGAAATGTTGCTACAACTTGCTGTTTCTCTGTGTTGCTGTTGGCCACTGGTTCCACCATGCTACCGGAAACCTTGGAGACGTCTAAAATTTCTATCTCCATTTTGTAAATTCAGCCAGTTAACCAGCTTCTGCTGATTATTTCTCTCTAATGCCCCTTATGTCTGTCCACTTCTCTTGATCTCTTGCAGCACTTTATCTTGGGGTTTACTGTCTCATACCTGGAAGATTTCCGCAGCCTCCTCCCTGGTCGCCCTGTCTCCATGCTCATCGACCCCCACTGATCACACACACCGAAGCCAGTGTGATCTTCCCACCGTGTAGATCTGGCCGCACCACTCCAACTTGAGAGCCTTCACTAGTTACTCACCACCTTGGACAGCCATACTGTTACATGACATCTGACTCCCTCAAGGAGCTGTCCCAGTCATACCTGTCAATTCATCACTTCCTATCTTACCTCTGTGCCCACCCATCCACCCATCCACCTAACCATCCATTCACTGTCCATCTGTTCACCCGTTTTTCAGTCTACCCATCCATCCATCCATTCACCCAATAAAACCCAAGAGTAGCCGAGCGCTGAAGAATTGATGCTTTTGAAATGTGGTGTTGGAGAAGACTCTTGAGAGTCCCTTGGACTGCAAGGAGATCCAGGCAGTCCGTTCTGAAGGAGATCAGCCCTGGGTGTTCTTTGGAAGGAATGATGCTAAAGCTGAAACTCCAATACTATGGCCACCTCATGCGAAGAGTTGACTCATTGGAAAAGACTCTGATGCTGGGAGGGACTGGGGGCAGGAGGAGAAGGGGACGACAGAGGATGAGATGGCTGGATGGCATCACTGACTCGATGGACGTGAGTCTGAGTGAACTCCGGGAGTTGGTGATGGACAGGGAGGCCTGGCGTGCTGCGATTCATGGGGTTGCAAACAGTCGGACACGACTGAGCTACTGAACTGAACTGAACTGAACCTCTTTAAGTATCCCTGTGACTTGGGTATAAAAACATCATTGTGCATTAGGACAAACAATTCCAGAGATATCATATGGGAAATTAAAGACAACAAAAAGAAACAAAACAATAGGGGATTCTATCTTCCTCTCCTAATGCTTCCCATTTTTGTGGCCTCTTGATCTAATTTTCATAATGATACCTATTACCTGCTTGCTTGCTCTCTCTTTCTCTCCCTCTCAGTTTGCATTTTGCTTGGGGTCAAAAGACAGTCATTTGCACTGGAGACCAAGAGGAAATCTGCTCTTTTGGTGCTCCTGTGAAACATCTGTGTGTTGGCCTCTGCTTGGGAAAATGGACTCTCAACGTGCTCATAGAAACATTTGCAACAACACACTGAGGTAGAATCATTTCATTCTGGAGTGTGGATTTCCTTGATCTTGGTGGAGTTAAAGGAAGAAACAAAGAAACCAATCATGAATGTGGAAGAAAAGGTCACAAAGAAAGGTCCTATTTTATTTTAAGCCCTCAAAAAGAAAAAAATAATCACAAACATTTGGATTTCCTTTTTTTAAAAAAAAAAAAAAAACACCAGAGAGAGCTTTGTCCGTGTGTTGTTCATTTAGGAGCTTATTTATTATTTATTTATTGTAATGATGGAAACCCCCATCCAGGGAGGCACAGAGCCCTAATGAGAACGCAGTATCAGGAGCGCTCCCAGCATTCTGCCCTCAGCCCCGCGCGTCCCGAGGCGTCCTGGCATGCATATGCCTCATTACGGACACACGCCCTGTCATGTGTTATTCCTCACTTAGTGACAATTTGTCACTGTCACCCTTGACATGTCACTCCTCGGCAGACGGATTTGACTCTGATGCCAAGTCTGACACCCGGATGAGAGGCAGTCGTAATCTGAATTGAAATAACGGGTCGAGGGTGGCTAATTTCACTCTGACATAATTCTAATACCACGTAAAAAGAGAGAAGTGCTGTATTTAAAGGTTTTTTTTTTTTTTCTAAAGCTCCCCCCACCGCCCTCTCTCTTGCTCTGCGTCTGAGTATTCAATTATTCTTTAGGATCATGCTTTTATTTTTGAAGAATTAAGTCTTGCGTTTTAATAACATGCATTTTCAATTAAGTGCACTAAGATCCGCGGATATAACTATTACTTAAACTATAAGTAATGGTTGTATGTAAAAATTAGGAAACATTGTGCTTTAGATAAATGACATTCAAATTAGTTCTTATTATAAATGGGATAGAAAATGGATTTTTTCAGCTCTGGCTGGCCAAAGAGCCAACATTTGTATCTACTTCATTTGTTTAAATATATTTCAAGCCAGATTGAAATCCATACGGCCTGACATTAATTGAATGCTGCCGCGTCAATGTACTCAAGTTCCCTAAATCACTGAGGAGTGAGTTTTTACTGGCTTGAATTAGAAATATTCCATTCCTCTTACACTAAAATAGTATTGTTTATGTAGCAGTTCTTTAAGCCATCATTAAATGGTATCAATCTTAATAAAATGCATTTAAACAGACCATATGTGGGGTATGACTGGGGTTTTTAAGGACCTGTATTTATTTTTTTTCCCCTGAAGAGATGATTACATTTTTTTTTCCTGTGGGAAGAGATTCTTTTGTATAGTATTTTCCAGTAAACACAGCTTTCCTTTTGCTAAGAGATGAGAATGAGATGGGAGGTTAGCGTAAATTTCCTCTTCTTCCCACCTTTCCTGCCTTTCTAGGGGCTGGGAGGAGACAAAGGGAGAACCATTTCAGTATCGGTCCTGGGAGACAGGCTGGTAGCAGGCAAATATGGAGATTTCCTGCAAGGCAGTCCCTCAGTACTTGGTTCTGTCTTTAGGAAGCTAGAATCCAATGTGCTAGTTTATAGTGAAGATGAGAAATGAGTGCATCGGAATTCTTGAATGATGACCAAGATGTTCTCACTTCCTGGGCAGAGATGTGGGGTCATTATTGGAGGGTTGCTTGGTGCTCGGGGAACCAAACGAGGGATTTGCAGAAATTCAACATCCAGTGGCATCAGGCCACGCCAGCTCAACGTGTGCTCCTGGCAAAATGCACTCATTCAACCATCACAGCCATGTCTATACTGAGGGCCTGTGCTGAGTGGGGATTCTGCAGTGAAGGAGCTGAGCACTGTGAGGAGCTGACGGTCATGATAAGTGGTGTAGATGTGGGAGACTGATGCCAGGAAAATGCAAAGGCAGGATGGGAGCCTGGTCACAGCAGAGAGGAAGGTTGGCCTTTCTGGGAGGCGGCCTCGAGGCAGAGATGGAAGGCCTGGGGAGGAGCACACAGGTGTCTCAGAACGCCCGGCTGCCCGGCCGTGTAGGGAGGAAGCTGGAACAGTAGGAGGCCAGGATTGGTGCTCAGAGTCCATGAGGTAGTGGAGGAGCTGGAGGAATCAGAGGGAGCAGCCATCGGGGTGTCGCTGCTCCACATTCACTGACCCGGTGGGCTCTAGGCTGACCTTGCCCATGGAGCTGACCACCGTCAGGCCTCTGGCTGCCTCGGCCTCTGCTGGACTGTATATCAAGGGCCTTGAGCCTTGCTTCTAAATACTGCAGGCTCTGCGATCACCTATCTATGACCGTCTCCACTGTACGTGGGGCATTGAGTTTGCTATAAAGAGATCGTGTCTTTAGAAGAAGTTGCAGACCCCTGCACAGAAAGACCATTCAGGAGCTGAGGAGCCTCTCCTTGGCCTGCTGGCCACCATGTTCCTGGTTGGAGTTCACTGCTGTAAGCTCACTTTCTTACCCATTCTTTGTTATTCATTCACTCATTCAACATATAGCCAATGCCATCACTGTGCCAGGGACTGGACAGAGTGGTGGACACGCAGTCACTGACTCACCTGGATCTACAGCTTAGTGGGGATGAGCGGTGGTGCCTTAATGAGAAAACAGGTGCTGTGGGCCCAAAGTCCTGGAGGAACGGACATGAGACTAAGCCCTGAGGGTGGACAGGGGTCACTTGAAGGGGTGGGATGGGAGCTGGGGAGGATTTGCCAAGTTATGGGGATGAAAGAGGTACTAACAATCTTGGAGCCAACACATGGGGTTCCAACCCCACTTCCAACAGGTAAGTTCACAGATCCTGGGTGAGTCAGCTGATGCTCTGGCCTCTGTTTCCTTATCTGTAGAATGGTGATAACAGTATGAGAGCTAAGTGGTACCTGACAGGGCTCAGTGAGGGTTAGGTTGGACTCTGAATCCAACGTGAAATTTTCTATGTATTTAAAGGGTGGCAGAAAGTCAGGTGGCAGAGCAATAAGTACTGATGGCCAGCATCAGCCATTGCAGTAAATGTCAGGAGCTGTGCATGAAACCTGTAAGCCATCATCCCATTTCACAGATGGGGAAACTGAGGCCTGGGACAGGAAGCAGCTAACTTGGGGACACACTGAGGTGGGGAGGAGGGTGGCTGGGGTCTTACCCACGCATGTCTATTTCTGCTCATTGGTGCTCAGATACAAGCCATTCTGCCCTTGGGAGGTCTCTGGCAAGGCATGGAGGCATAACAGGGCCAGGGCATGAGAGGACCACAGCGACTTGTATTTCCCGAGATAGAATTTGAGGAGGCCTGTGGTGGGAGGTGAGACTGGAAGTACAGACTGAGGCTTTGTGTTATATCCAATGGAGCTTGTGTTCTAGGTGGAGGGCCATAGGGAGCCGTCGAAGGATCATGAGCAGGGCAGGGCTGTGACCAGATAGACGTTTTCTTTAGAGTGAAAGGTTTTGCGAATTTTTGAAAGAAAATATTTGTTTATTCCTGGCTTCGTCGGGCCTTAGCTCCGGCGCCCGGGCTCTTTGTCACTGTGTGCGGGCTCTTTGTCACTGTGTGCGGTCTTCTCCCCGGTTGTGGAGCGTGGGCTTAGCTGCACCATGGCATCTGGGATTTTAGCTCCTCGATGGCTCAGCAGTAAGGAATCCGCCTGCCAGTGCAGGAGATGCTTGTGTGATTCCTGAGTCGGAGATCCTCTGGGGGAGGAAATGACAACCCACTCCAGTGTCCTTGCCTGGAGAATCCCATGGGCAGAGAAGCCTGGTGGGCCATGGTCCAAAGGGTCGCACAGAGTCGAATATGACTTGGTACACAGGCACACACATGTGGGATCTTAGTTCCCTGACCAAGGATTGAACATACGTCCCCTGCCTTGGAAGATGGATTCTTAAATCACTGGACCGCCAGGGAAGTCCCAGGCCTGTACTCAGAGTCCGACAGGAGGCTCTGGAGAAGAAATCCTTATCCCCACCCAGCTGGGAGGAGCTCACTCACTTGCCTCCTCCTTGGCCATCCCTCGGGGCTGACCTTTCCCGAGTGGCTCCATGTTTGTCCTGGACCCATCCTCCAGGTCCCCGGGGACCTGTGTGAAGACTCTGGTTCTGTAAGCCTGGCCCTCCGGGGTCATGGTCAGGGCCCGCGTGATCAGAATGGACAGGCAGGATCTCGAGGACAAAAATTGATTCCTGGCCACCGAGGGGCCTGGTGCCCACTGCTCAGATGGTGCGCATGCTGGCCTTTTCCAGGGAGAGAGAGCAATTACCTCATGCCAATTTAGCTCTCCTTCCAAGAGCTGGCCTGAGAGTCGCTTTGCCACTCTGTTTCTTAAGCCTGGGGTTAATTGGGGACTGCTGTATATTTAATAAGGAGCCTCTGAGACAAAGCTGTGTAGGTTCTCTGTCGTTCAATAGTCCATTAGGCAGGGCCTTTAGAGTCGAAATGGTCATATGAATCTCTGGAGAGAGAACTCATTAATGGGACAGTAAGTTCCAATTAGTGGCTCAGCCCAAGAGGACCGCGGTGCAGAAAACACAGCCCTCAGCCCCTCTCCCAAAGGGACACTGTTGTCCAGCTGCCCGCCTCCCGCTGGGCCGACGTGGCCACAAACAACGCAAATACTTGCCCCAAAACCCACCTTTGTCATCCGCATCGTCAACCGGAAGGCAAAACAAGAAAGCAAAACCCTTCCAACCATTTAGAGGAAATAAGAAAGGCCTATTTGCTTTCACGGGGCCATTTCTTCTCTCAACAAGGGAAGAGAAAGCCCGTGGGCGGGGCTCGGCACAGGGCGTCTTTTTGTCTGGCGTGGGAAGCTGGGAGAATCCCAGGTTTGGAATGAGGCATGTCATCTACTCTTGGTTCTGCCTGAACACCTCCAGGGAGCCCCCCGCTGGCACCTGGGGCAGGCCGGTGACTCTTCCCGCCAGCCCCAGCAGGGACGGCATGCAGGATGCTTGCCCAGCTGAGGAAGGTGATATTTCTCCCTAGGGAAGTTGGACCTGAGTCTTCACTTTGCAAATACCTGATTTTATCTTTCTCTGTATCGCAGACAAGTTAGTGAAGCATTCTGAGCCTCCAGGTGCCCCTCTTCAGAATGGGGGTGCTTATGGTGCCTGGTGGGCTCCCTCCCCAGGTGGTTCAGTGGTAAAGAACCCACCTGCCAATGCAGGAGATGCAGGAGACGCAGGTTTGATCCCTGGGTCAGGAAGAGCTCCTGGAGGAGAGCAAGAAAAAACTCCAAGGACAGAGGAGCCTGGTGGGCTATAGTCCACGGTGTTGCAAAGAGTCAGACATGACTGAGTGACTGAGCACGCCCACAGAGCGCCCTTCCAGACACTTAACACGCATACACATGGGAGTCAGCCATGGTCAAGGCAATGGGTACGCTGACACTTTTATTACAATTTTCCACCCATTCATTTGTCCCAAGAGCCCATGCTATGGGCAGTGTGAAATATTCTTACCATTTTAAAGGTGAAGGAAGTGAGGTCCAGCTAGGGGCACTGGTTAAGTGAAGCCTGGCCCCTCCCATCATGAGGCCATGACACTGGCTTTTGCCAAGTCCTGAAGCTCACGTCGGTTCTGACGAGTCCTGAAAGCTCGGGAGAGAACCCTGCCATGTGGCACTGTAGGAAGCTCGTATTCTGGGAAGTCGAGGGTTGGGAGGAGAGATGTGAACTTCTCAGCAAAACTGGCTGAGCGAGGGAGGGCTGTAGACAGAAGGTCAAGCAGACAGGGGGTGGACCCTGGACCCACGTGGACAGTCTCAGCTCCTCTATGAGCCCACTGGGGACAGCGGGACCCACCCCTTTGGGTAGGGTAAGCTCTAAACAAGCTCCTGCTTCGTAATGGGAACTCAGAAGCAGGAAACAGTGGCTGTTCTTCTCTCTTCATTGATTTGGAAAGAATGGCTCAATGGACTGGACGCTGGGAGAGGCACCATCAGGGAGGTTCCCCCGCTGCCTTCGCCCTGCTCACCCTGTGTATTCCCGTTTGGCATCTTCCTCCTGGGCTGTGGACCCATCCTCTGCTGGGTCCCTGGGCAGACAACGGAGTTTGCCCACAGCCACTGCTCAGTGGCGGCTCGTCCACCAGCTGCGTGAGAGAATGGACCGCTGACCTTTCTGCACGTTCTTGACCGACCCTGCCTCTCCAGAGAACAGTGGCCTGTGTCTCGACCTGTGTCTGCTGCTGCTCCAAGCCCCCCTCCCATCACCACCCCCAGCGCCCAGCAGGGCCCCCTATCTACAGCTCATTCCAGAGCTGGAGGCTCTGGGCTCTGGTCTTGGCTTGGTTGGGTGGCATCTTTAACAAGCCTCTTTCTCCCTGTTTTTTGGATAAAAAGGCTGGACTTTGTGATCTCTATGGTCTCCTCCGAGGCCTGACCATCTGTTCTGTTGGAGAACACTTGGGGTTTAGGTTAAAATTGGGCAACGTGTTAAAATCCATCTTCTCACGCTCGGGGGGCAGAGGTCTCTCAGCTGCAAACGTGACAGATTTTGAGAGAAGATCCTTGGGGCTATGTGTCCACCGGAACAAGTGCCTGGTTAAACCAGCTCATGTGCCCCAGCGCATCAGATGCTACCATTATACCGTTCCTTTCCGTATTTTAACTCTGCTGTCTCTCCGTTGCGTGGCCATGATAATGGACACTGAATATTACCAAGACATGAAATTATGTTTAGTGATGCAGCAGAAAAAGAAAATTAATTTCATTCATTGACAAGCTTGTCAATTTACTCATATTGACTTTTTGATGCCTGCACCGCGGATGGCAAAGTTCATATACTATGAAATACATCATTATTAATATTGTCTCAAGCCATTGTAAGTCTGTGGGAGCTGAGAGATAGGGGGCCGTTTCTTCAAATCAGATAAGTATTCAAGAATATAAGATCGTGCATGTTTTATCTTTATTTTATATTAAAAACACCAAAGTCATCAACACCATGACTTGAATAAGTCATCTTTACCCCCCTTCCCCCTCATCCAATCAGTTGTCAAGTCCCGTCAGTTCCACTCCATATTTCTTAATTCCATTCCTCTCTCTCCATCACCGCTGCCTTTGTCCTGATTTAAGCTGTCATTTCTTTCTGCCTGCCCTGCAACAGCACCCCAGGAGCACTTAGGCCTCCAGTTTCTCCCTTCCAAGTCCATCTTTCCTCTCCATTCGTGGCACTGATCGTTCCGTCCCTCCCCCCAAAGCCCATGCCTTTGGATACCTTCCAGTGAACAAGGATCACGGTGATCCATCTTTAGCCTCTCAACCCCTTCCTGTCGCTTGCCAAACTTGCAGGTCTCTCCAGAGATCTAATTCTGCATCCAAATCGTGTGCCATGATCTGGTCAGAGATTTCCGAGCCCATTCCCTGTAGATTCTGGGAAACTGCACGGTAAGTGGGATCTGGTGTGGTGGAGCCACCGTCCTGTTGATCTGCCAGACCCAACCAGCCCTCAGTCCTCATCTGTTCCCTTGGCCCTTCTTGTGACCCAGGCGAGGTGGGCTTGGTGTGTCAGGGTGTCGCCTCATGCCCTCACTTTCTCAGACTGACCTTGAGTTTTCAGGAGTGAAATAGAACTCTCCCAAGGAATTAACCTTAAGCATGGCCCTTGCTCAAGACTTTCTCTGCAGCCCCTTCTACCTTCCTGTGGGAGGGGTGACTCTCCAGGGGCAAAGAAGGGGCAGAGCCCCCTGAGGAAAGCCCCTTGGGCTTCTGTCCCATAATGGGGGGATTACACATAGCATCACCCTGGGACTCAAGGCCCAGGGGAGCCCCGAGTTCCTTGCCTTCAATTAAACATCTGCCCTCTTCTTCCCTCGATCCCAGGATCAGAATCTTGTGGGTTTCACCTACTCCCACACTTGCAGAGCATGTCACAATACCCTTTCATCTGCAGTGCTTCTGCCAACTTGGATCAAAGTGGCACCTGGAAAAAGTCACCAAGTGTAGTCTTGTAAATCTGAATGGATTCCAGCAAAACTTGGCACCTGGGGCTTCCCTGATAGCTCAGCTGGTGAAGAATCCTGCAATGTGGGAAACCTGGGTTTGATCCCTGGGTTAGGAAGATCCCATGGAGAAGGGAAAGGCTACCCATGCCAGTATTCTGGCCTGGAGAATTGCATGGACTACAGCCCATGGGGTCACAAAGAGTCAGACATGACTGAGCAACTTTGACTTTCATTTGCTAATAGTGTTGCAAAATGTCGTAAGAGGAGAAGGTGATGCTGAACATCCTTTATCCGTGAATAAGGAAGACAGTTTACAGAAGCCCAGGTGGGCATCAAGGACAAAGCTGCATTTGCGGGTCACCTCCTGGGGCCCAGGACGGAAGCCATGTCTCTGTCCGTGGTCCTGACAGTCACCAGCCATTACTTCTCTCTTAGTGCTGATGATTCTTCTTTATAAAACACTTTTATTTGGTGATTTCTTTGGTTCTGCTGGGTCTTCACTGCTGCTTGGGCTTTCCTCTAGTTGTGGTGTGCATGGGCTTGGTTGCTCTGTGGCATGTGGGATCTTCTAGGACCAGGGACTGAACTCATTTTTCCTGCCTTGTCAGGTGGACTCTTTACTTCCGAGCCACCATGGAAGGATTGGTGTTGATGACTGTTGCCCTCACTTCCCCAGGGATTTCTGGCCTGGTGGGGAAGTGGTGAGTGAGAATGTTAGGACAGGAAGACAGATAGACAGAGGCTGTGGGAGTGGCCCAGCCATAGAGAATTGCGAGGCAGAGAAAACTGCGGTTGCCAAGACAGTTTTTGTTTTCTTCTTTCTCTCCAGGAATTAAGGGGAGATGTTTTCTGGGGTCACTCACATACTGTACCGAGTAGATTGGAGTCCTTATCTTGACTCCCAGCTGAAATGGTTCCCTCGTGCTCCAGCCACGCTGATTCCTCCTTCAAGGCCGGCTGAATCTCCCCAGGAAGCTCTCCCTGCATCCAGGAAGAGCTGATCATTCTGTCCTAAGCTCCTTGCAAGTTACGCTTAAATTGTCTATTGCTCTATATTATGACAATGCACCTGGCGGGGGCTCAGTGTTATTTATCTTTGTGCCCCAAACATGAGCACTGGGCCCTGAACAGACCAAGGCTCAGAAGACATGTGCTGGGTGGGTAAACCTCTCCCCAGTACTGTGCACCTGCCCAGAGCCGGGGGTCATTTTCTCTTCGTCTCCCCCGACACCCGCCTTGAAGATAGCAGCCCATGGGGCCCCAGTGGCAATCACCACATCATCTGACCACCCTGCTCCAACCTTCTTGTTTCTGGGTCCCTGTGCCTAGACTAGCCTTGCAGACCTTATTTCCCATGAACCTTCAGGTGAGGGGAAGCTACTCTTTGCCTGCCCACACAGGGGGCTCATGGAAGGGCTGGGAGTTTTCTCAAGGCCCTGTGGCTTCACTGTGGTGGAAGTGCGACTCAAATCATACAAGTTGCAATTAAACTTCTGTTTTTTTTTTTTTTTTCTCTCTCTTTTTTCTTTTGGTGAGACATTCTAATAGTAACTGTTGTCTGGACCCTTTTCCAAAAAAGGTTATCTAATTATTTGGCCATGTTGGGTCTTAGTTGCAGTATGCAGGATCTTCATTGCATCAGGCAGGATCTTTTGTTGTGGTGCACAGACTTCTTAGCTGCAGCATGCAGGCTGAGTGGCTCTGCGGCATGTGAGATCTTAGTTCTCGGACCAGGGATCAAACCCACATCCCCTGCACTGCAAGGTGAATTCTTAACCACTGGGCCACCAGGGAAGCCCCTGTATGGACCTTTGAAGATGCCTACTCTACTTTGCTGGTTGAAAAGGACTCGCTACCCATGTCTGGTCTCTGTTGTGTTCTAGCTTCTGGATATTTCCACAGGCAACTTTCCCTCTCTCAAGACTCCCCCCAAAATCTTTCTTGTGCATTTACTGTGTGCCAGGGACTCACAGGCCTGTGGGGTTGGCATGAAAGTGAAGTCGCTCAGTCGTGTCCGACTCTTTGCAACCCCAGGGACTGTAGCCTACCAGGCTCCTCCATCCATGGAATTTCCAGGCAAGAGTACTGGAGTGGGTTGCCATTGCCTTCTCCAGGGGATCTTCCCGACTCAGGGATTGAACCCGGGTCTCCCGCATTGTAGACAGATGCTTTACCGTCTGAGCCACCAGGGTTGGCCTGACTGTCCCCATTTTACAGATGGTGATCTGAGTGCAGCTAGGTGAGTGGCCTGCTCCCGGTCGGAGCCAGTAAAAGCTGTGGGATGGATTGAAGCCCGGAGCAGGCTGCCTCTTGTGAAGCTGTGTTCCCTTTGGTCTGAAATCCCTCATTACTGATGTCAGGGGAACATCTGGTCGGGTATCCAGAGCAACAAATCTGTGAGAAGGAGCCCACCCTGTGATTTATTTTTCTCTGAGGTTCCCAGGATATTTTTTTCCCCTCTCCTTTCAAAATGCAGTCCTGCCGTATTCCCCCCTGAGGTCATTAGCCTCAGCACAGGTTAAAAACAAAGTGTTTGTGTCCATCCGTTTAATTGCACAGAAACCATCAAACCCTCATTACCATCAGCCTAATTATTTTGAAATCCAGCATATTATCCTGTTGAACAATTAGGCGGATGACAAGCCCTCGCCCCACCTGCCCAGGGACGGGAGGTAAACCAGGCGGAGGAGTGGTGAGGAGGGGCTGAGGGGCTGCTTTGGGAGAAAGGGAACCGTCTACACCCGCAGGTCTGAGACAAGGGAGCGAGCCGGCACCCACCCACCTGCTTCTGATTATTTTCTGTCCCCAACTTGCAAAGCCACTAACGAGAGATTCACCTTAATGAGCAGGGAGGATGGGACTCGACTGGTCGGAGGGGACATCGTTACAGAGCTGGATCCTAATTGTCAGCACTCAGCTTTCTGGGCATAAATCAAGTGCTTAGCTGGGCGTGGTAAACAGACCCGGCTGGAAGGTTTTCTAAGAAGGGTTTTAAATCTGAGTACAAACTTTTCCTCCTTGTGGCCTCCTTGCCTCTCCACGCGATGGGTTCCGTTTCCAAGGCTGGGAGCGACTGAGGGGGCAGTCCCCTGGGTGGGGGAGGACCTCGTCCACATGGTAGCCTGAAGGCGCCGCAGGGCTGAAACAGAGTGGAAGGGGGTTTGGGGACAGCTCATCTAATCCCCTTCTTTTATCAATAAGTGGGATCGTCCACAGGGGTAAGATCCTTCGCCTGAGAGTCGTTCACCAGGCCTTCGGAGCTGCGGAGTCGGAAGGAGGATGGACCAATGGTGACAGGGTTAGTGCTGTTTTCTGAGCAGTCACCATGCCTCTGCCCTTCTTCCGAGCGATTTATGTGGGTTTCAGCCACATGATGCTCCTGGGAGTCACTTGTTCTTTTTTTCTTTTCGTTTTTAAACTGTATGATAACACATTTACAGGAGATGTGGAAAATACAGAACAAGGTGACGTATAATTCCACTACATATTACAATTATTTTTAAGGTAGATAAATTTAGATTTTTAGTTGGAGTTTCAATATCAAATTCTCAAAAATTAATAGAAAGAATATACAGAGAAGAAGCAGGGTATAGTAGACCTGAAAAGCACCACAAATTAATTCAACATAATTAAGCTTTTACACAATTTTCACACGACAGCAGGGTACAGATTCTGTTCAAGTTCCCATAGACTATAAACCAGGAGACACTGGAACATATCCAGGGACATAACACAAGGTGAGAACATTTCATGGTCTAAAGGTATGGAAATCGTGCAGTCTGTTCTCTTATCCCTGTGGAATTATGTCAGAGATCCATATCACAAGATATTTCCAAAAAACCCACCTATTTTCAGTTGCAGTGTGTGAGTCACTTATTCTCTCCATTTTACAGATGAGGAAACAGAGTTTAAGCAACATACCCAAGTTTTGAACCCTATTAAGTAGCAGAGTCAAGGTCTGAACCCAAACAGCCTGGCTCCATGGCCAACAGCTCCAATTATTACAATTATTACCTCCCCACGCACTTGTCATTGCTACACAAGCACCAGGTGACTAGTGATGGGGTTCAGGCCCCCAGGCAGGCAAAGTTTCCCCCAAGACTGTTCCTAGGGTCACTTCCAACACACCTGCAGAGAGAGACAGCTTGCTGTGCTCTCCCCCAGGAGCTTTCATTCTGCTGGGAGAACAGCGCCAAGACATTTATGACCCAAAAGGGTAGATGTCAGAGGATGCAGGGCCTGTGGGCACTTAGTTTGGCTGTGCCCATGGCTGGCAGCCTGGAAGGTCTGGGAAAGGTGGCCGTGTTCTCTGAGCTGAATTTGAAGGAGATCTGTTGCTGATCTGGGGCCAGGCGTGCAGCTCATGAGTGAGTGGTCTGCAGGGGTGGGAACATGGCTCTCTCCACCTGGGCTGTGCTTGTTTCCTCCCCGCCAGGGTCTCCTTCCGTCTCACAAGGTCCCGACTCTCTTCCGGATGCACTTGTAACTTGGTCCAGCCGGGAGCCGGGACAGGCTGGAATGCAGTCTCACCAGGATGACTCAGAAAAGTGTGGGGTGCGGGGCAGAGTGAGGAGCTGGTGCGTGTTGGGGGGACAGAGTATTGTCAAGCCAGGGATGCCTGTGCACGATTCAGATGCGGCCAGGCACCGGACTCCAAAGACAACATCGTGCTCCTTGGAGCTGGTTCCCCATCCTTCCTTGTTTCTTGGAGGAGGGCCACTAAGTCAGCCTCACCCAGGGCTGTACAACCATGTGCAAGAACCTCCCCCCACCCCAGGCCCTGCCAACCTCGCTCCTGCCTGTGTGAGTGCAGAGGGCAGCCCTTCGGGGGCTGGTTCTTAGAGGACGTGGGAAACTCCCACAACGACCTGAACCTCCCACGTTTGGGTTCATGTTTTCCTTGCGAACCTGTTGGGAGTGGATCTAAGGAGAGAAGGGATCACAAGAAAGGGACTTGACTTTCCTTAGAGGGGCAGAAAAGCCCGCTGACAAAGATGTGGGCTCTCTCGGAGGCTAGTTACCAGCTCATTACACAGGCCAGAGGCTGCCTGGCCCCAGCTCTCCAGGGGATGTCCGCTGGAGGGAGTCTCTAAGCTGTGTCTCTAAGGCCCTTTGTTCAGTCCTCGCTCAGGAAACCACAAAACCACAGATGCCAGTTTCCCACCAGCTCAGGTTGCTGGAGACCTAGGGTCTGCCTGAGCAGGTTCACGTCCTCCTCTGCCTCTGACCAGCCCAGAGCCCTGGGAAAACCTTCTTGACTTGAGCCTCTATTTCTCATCTGTAAAACTGAGACAGCTGCATTATCTGCTGCATGAATTTCCAGGGGCCACAAACTGGGTGGCTGAAGACAGCAGAGATTTCTTGACTGACATTTCCACAGGCTGGGAGCCTGCACTCAAGGTGTTGACCAGTTCGTTTTGAAGACACCGGGGAAGGAGGCTCCAAGCCTCCCTTGCTGTGTGCCTGTCTGTCTCTGATTAAAATTTTCCTTTGCATAAGGACACTAATCATATTGGACCAGCGGCTCACCCTGCTCCAGTGTGACTTCATCCTAACTTGACTAATAACATCTGCAATGACTGTCTCCAAATAAGGTCATATTCTGAGGTTCTAGGAGTTAGGACATCAACACATGAATTTGGTTGGGGAGAGGGACATGATTCAACCCATAGCATCTGCTTTCCAGGTATTGGAATTGAAATCAGTTCTTTAAATTTGAACTTGACTTATGCCAGCACATGACCCAGCAGTCCCATTCCTGGGCATATACCCAGAGAAAACCTTAAACTCAAAAGATACACCCAATGTTCCAAAAGATGCATGCAAAATTCCAAAAGATACATGCTGAATCCCCAAAGATGCAATATTTATTGCAGCACTATTTACAATAGCCAGGACATGGAGGCAAGATAAACATTCATCAACAGAGGAATGGACAAAGACGATTCCATATATCCAGTGGAATACTACTCAGCCATAAGAAGGAATGAAATTGTGCCATTTGTAGAACTGTGGATGGACCTAGTGACTCTCATACAAAATGAAGTAGGTCAGAAAGAGAAAAAAGGATTGAATATTAATGCATAGATATGGAGTCTAGGAAAATGATACAGATGAACATATTTGCAAAGCAGAAATAGAGACACAGACGGAGAGAACAAATTGATGGGCGACACCAAGCAGCGAAAGGAAAGGCGAGATGAACTGGGAGATTGGGGTCGACACATACCTGCTATTGATTCCATGTAAAAAATGGATGACTAGTGAGACCCTACTGCATAGCAAGCACAGGGAACCCTGCTCAGTGCTCTGTGGTGATCCAAATGGGAAGGAAATGAAAAAAGCGGGGATCAGTTCAGTTCAGTTCAGTTGCTCAGTCGTGTCTGACTCTTTGTGACCCCATGGACTGCAGCACGCCAGCCTTCCTTGTCCATCACCAACTCCCGGAGCCTACTCAAACTCATGTCCATCACGTAGGGGATGCCATCCAACCAGCTCACCCTCTTTCATCCCCTTTTCCTCCTGTCTTCAGTCTTTCCCAGCATCAGGGTCTTTTCCAATGAGTCGGTTCTTTGCATCAGGTGGCCAGAGTATTGGAGTTTCAGCTTCACCATCAGTCCTTCCATTGAATATTCAGGACTGATCTCCTTTAGGATGGACTGGTTGGATTTCGTATATGTATACACACGGTGGATTCACTTTGCTGTGTAGCAGAAAATAACACAACATCGTAAAGCAACTACACTCCAATTAAAAACTTTAAAAAAATGTGACTTATGACTTGAGTTTCTTTCTCAAATAAAAGCTTTGAGAATTGATAACTCATCTTCTTCAAAACTTTGCAAACACATCTTAAGGATGATATTCTGTGGAGGCGATAGATGTGATGAGGGGCTGGGTAGGGCCTGTCTACCCTGGTCTCTAGAAAACTAAGAAATGTGATGGGCCAAGTAATAATGCCAGGGTGGACCTGGACACCTGGGAAGCTCCAGAGTGGAGGGGGAATCTGTAAGGTGGCAGAGACCACCATCAGAGGAACGTGTGACCCATGGACCCTGTGCGCAAAGGGATTGAAGGACAAGCCCCCTATGCCATAATCCACCACTTGAGGATGGAGGAGTCATTTGGTTGTCACATGACCTGAGGAGGCTCAGCTGACCTTGGCCTTGAAGGATAACCCAAGTGAGTGGAGATAAGGGAGCCAGCATCCTGGCAAGGAAATTGGACATGGACCCTTCAGCCACGTGTATGTTCATTTACATCACCAGCATTTATTGGGTGATTCCTATATATCAAGCACTGGGCTGGATACACTGGGCTGAATAGGAAATTGCATTTGTTCCCTGGTCTGCAGGAATAAAGTACTTTAAACTGGGTGGTTGAAGGGATAGAAAGTTATTGTCTCACAGTACAGGGGCCCAGAAGTAGTGATCAAGGTGTCACTTGACCATCCATCAGAAGGGGGATTCCTTCTGATGGCAGAGAGGGGTGATCTGTTAGAGCCCCTCATCTGGCTATTGGTGTTGCTGGTGATCATCGGTGTTTCTTGGTCCCTTGACTTGCAGAAACATCACCTTGATCTCTGCCTTCATCTTCACGTGGCATTTTCTCCAAGTGCTTCTCTGAGAACATTTTTTCTCTTTGATAAGGATACCGTCCTATTGGATTAGGGCCCATACTTATGACCTCATCTTAACCTGATCATCTACAGAGATCCTATCTCCAAATAAGGTCACAGCTACAGGTACTAAGGGTTAGGACTTCAACTTCTGTTTTTTGGGTGCTCCTGTTCAGTCGCTCAGTTGTGTCTGACTCTTTATGACTCCAGGGACTGCCGCACTCCAGGCTTCCCTGTCCTTCGCCATCTCTTGGAGTTTGCTTAAACTCATGTCCATTGAGTCAGTGATGCCATCCAACCATCTCACCCTCTGTTATCCCCTTCTCCTCCTGCCTTCAATCTTTCCCAGCATCAGGGTCTTTTCTAATGAGTAGACTTTTCACATCAGGTGGCCAAAATATTGGAGCTTCAGCTTCAGCATCAGTCCTTCCAATGAATATTCAAAGTTGATTTCCTTTAGAATGGACTGGTTTGATCTCCTTGCTGTCCAAGGGACTCTCAAGAGTGTTCTCTAGCACCACAGTTCGAAGACATCAGTTCTTTGGTGCTCAGCCTTCTTAACGGTCCAGCTCTGACATCCCTATGGGACTACTGGAAAAACCATCGCTTTGACTATACAAGCCTTTGTAGCCAAAGCAATGCCAACCTGTAATAGAAAGTAAAAAGATATGACCCCTGTCCTAAAGGAGTTCTCAGCTATTGCTGGAAGCACAAAATTCTCATGGGAAGAGTGGAAGGAAAGCTCAGAAAGGTAAACACAGGCTGTCCAATCGATAGAAGACAGAATTGATTCGCAAGGTCCACCCGTCAGGCTGCCCCTGTTTCCTGGTGATCAGAATGCAGGATGATGCTGGAGTCGATTCTACATCTGGCTCTTGTTTTGATTTTAGGTGGGCCTCCAGAAGGGGCAGTTTCCAGAGATGCTTTTTTTCTCACTGCCTTGCCCGCCATTGTCCAGCCTCACGATGGAGATGGAGAGTTACCTGCTGGTGGGTCACCTCCTCCCCGGGCAACGTGCCACATTCAGCATGGCTGGAGTCCTCTGTCTGCCCCTCACATCACGCTCCTGGAAACTGTTGTCAAAACACAGGGTCAGAGCATAACGGATCGAGGCCAATTTACCAGCTCAGAGCTTCAACCATCTCCCTCTGAAAAGAAAAACCTCCTGGCAAGTTTGTAAGTGAAAAGAGTAAGAAAAGAGAAAAAAAGTTTTTGTTTCAAAATAACCTTCATTGTCCAAAGTTTATAGGCATTGTCATTTCAATTATGCTGATGCCTGGTCTTCAAAGGGGTGGGGGCATTTCCCTTCCCTGCAGAAATGGCTGTCCCTTGCAGGCGGTGCATTTCAGCCCTGAACTGCCCACCTCTAGGAATGTTTAGAGGAGATGCTGGCTGCCTTTTCTTTTTCTTTTCCTCGCCTCCTGTCCCGGCTCCTCCTGTTTTTCCAGGACAAAAGCATGAGATGCAGCAGAGAATGTGGGCTTTTGAGGCCCTGAGCCCTGGGTTCAAATGGCTATTCTCAGCTCACCAGCCATGGGACCTTTGACAAGGGCAGGAGTGGGGGTGAGAGCGGGGGCGGGAGGGGGGTGCTGGGTGGGGAAAGTGTGACATGATGGTGGACAAGGAGGAAGAACACAGAGTGGAGAGTGCCGATGGGCTGCTTTCCCCCCCGACCATCCTGTTCAGTGAGGCTCATCCCATTTTCTCCGATCACTTATCAAAACAATGATTATCTACATTTAAAAAGTATGTCTTATTTGTTGGTTTGCTTGTTTGTTCCTTGTTATTCCTCAATAGTCTAGAAGCTCCATGAGGAAAAGGACTGTGTGTTCCTTGCACTGAGAATCTGGCACACAGTAGGCTCTCAATGGAATAAAGGAAAAGAGAGTTCAGATGAATGTTCTGGGCCACTGTCTCCACCCCAAGTCCCGACACTTGGGCTCTCTGTGTCTCAGTTTCTGCATCTGTAAAATGGGAATGAAACACTTTTCTACTTTGTAGAGTTATGAAGAGGATGAATGTGTTTAGTTGCTAAGAATAGGGTCTGGCCCAGAGTGAGTGCAGGATGTAAGTGTTACTGCTGTGAATTCTACGTACATACACGCGTGCGAAGTTGCTCAGTCGTGTCCGACTCTTTGCGACCCTATGGACTGTAGCCTGCCAGGCTCCTCTGTCCACGGGATTCTCTAGGCAAGAACACTGGAGTGAATTGCCATTTCCTCCTCCAGGGAATCTTCCTGACCCAGGGGTCCAACCCACATCTCTAATGTCTCCTGCACTGGCAGGCAGGTTCTTCACCTCTAGTACCACCTGGGAAGGCCCATGAACTCTGCAGAGGAATCGATGCCATGGCTCCTTTTTAATTCTTGATTTAGAGACTTTCATGTCTGGGGACTTGATCAAGTAGAGAGCTGGTCAAAACTAGCGGGGAGGGTATGGGGGCTGCTCTGTAACATTCGTCTCACCAAACCCTCTTCACTTATCCAGTTGAGGGCCTTCTCTTTGCCAGGCTCTGAGTGAAAGGAACGTGGTTCTTTCCCTCATGGAGCTTCCAGGCTATTGAGGAATAACAGGCAATACACAAGCAAACCATGGAATAACACATGGTTTTTAAATGTTGACAACAGTTATGTTCCTATCAGTGATAAGGAAATATGGAATGGGCCTCGTTAAATGGCATGGTTAGGGAAGGTCAGACTTACCCGGAAATTACAGCTCAGAGGAGGCAGAGACAGCTGGCGGGGAGGATGGGGAGGTGCCCAGAGCAGAAGGGCGAGCCAGGAAAAGCCCCCCGAGACGCGAGGGGGCCTGGCAGGCCCGGATCTGGGGGCTGCTCACTGGAGTGCTGCCTTGGAGGGAGAGGACTGCCTCCCTCCTGGACTGGTTTATCATCTGTCTCCGGTTAGGATGCCATGAATCTTCTTTCTCGGAGGATCTTTAAGGAGTGAGAGAGGCAGCAATGTCTCAACCATCCAGGTCAGTGTTCTGAATTTCAGGCAGCTTGGCCACCCTTCTCCCCATGAGAAAGTGCAGACCGCAGGCTTGAAGAAGCTTGGTGACGTGGAGCAGAGAGAATCTGAAGTGAGGTGTATAAAAGGGAAATCAGTGAGACTTCACCTTGCTGAAACCATCTTGTTTCGACTCTAATTTTTATTCTCGTGATACATCTGTGAATTTTAGAATCAAATCATTCTATACAGTTTGTAGGGAGAAACAATGGGCCCTGTCCCTTGCCTGATCCCTCCTCCCAGAGGAAACCACTTTCAACCGTTTCAACAGTTTCTTCTGGTATTTGTCTAATTCTAAAGACATGCCATATGTGTATGTGTGTGTGTGTATGTGTATGTGTGTGTGTATACAGTTGAGCCTTGAATAACATGGGTTTGAACTGCATGGGTCCACTTATATGTGGATTTTTAAACAAATAGTAAATACCACAGGCTCTGCAGTTGGCTGATTTGGATGTGGAACTGTGCAGATGAAGGGCCGGCTGCAAAGTCATCCATCAATATTTGTGCCGCTATCTGTTGCCCCTGACTCCCTCATTGTTCAAGGGTCAACTGTATATGTGTGTGTGTGTGTGTGTGTGTGTGTGTATATATACACACATACATCTTCAGTTCAGTTCAGTTGCTCAGTCTGACTCTTTGCGACCCCATGAATCGCATCAGGCCAGGCCTCCCTGTCCATCACCAACTCCTGGAGTTCACTCAAACTCACGTCCATCGAGTCTGTGATGCCATCCAGCCACCTCATCCTCTGTCGTCCCCTTCTTCTCCTGCCCTCAATCCCTCCCATCATCAGAGTCTTTTCCAATGAGTCAACTCTTCGCATGAGGTGGCCAAAGTATTGGAGTTTCAGCTTTAGCATCATTCCTTCCAAAGAAATCCCAGGGCTGATCTCCTTCAGAATGGATTGGTTGGATCTCCTTGCAGTCCAAGGGACTCTCAAGAGTCTTCTCCAACACCACAGTTCAAAAGCATCAATTCTTTGGCACTCAGCCTTCTTCACAGTCCAACTCTCACATGCATACATGACCACAGGAAAAACCATAGCTTGACTAGATGGACCTTAGTCAGCAAAGTAATGTCTCTGCTTTTTAATATGCTATCTACGTTGGTCATAACTTTTCTTCCAAGGAGTAAGCATCTTTTAATTTCATGGCTGCAATCACCATCTGCAGTGATTTTGGAGCCCCCCAAAAAAAGTCTGACACTGTTTCCACTATTTCCCCATCTATTTCCCATGAAGTGATGGAACTGGATGCCATGATCTTCATTTTCTGAATGTTGAGCTTTAAGCCAACTTTTTCACTCTCCACTTTCACTTTCATCAAGAGGCTCTTTAGTTCCTCTTCACTTTCTGCCATAAGGGTGGTGTCATCTCCATATCTGAGGTTATTGATATTTCTCCTGGCAATCTTGATTCCAGCTTGTGTTTCCTCCAGCCCAACGTTTCTCATGATGTACTCTGCATATAAGTTAAATAAGCAGGGTGACAATATACAGCCTTGACATACTCCTTTTCCTATCTGGAACCAGTCTGTTGTTCCATGTCCAGTTCTAACTGTTGCTTCCTGACCTGCATACAAATTTCTCAAGAGGCAGGTCAGGTGGTCTGGCATTCCCATCTCTTTCAGAATTTTCCACAGTTTATTGTGATCCACACAGTCAAAGGCTTTGGCATAGTCAATAAAACAGAAATAGATCTTTATGTGTAATAAATCTCTCTCTTTTTTCTGGGACCAGGCCACATAGTGACACTGTATCCAAATCAACCCTGAACAAAGGACTGATACTGAAGCTGATGCTCCAATACTTTGGCCACCTGATGCAAAGAGCTGACTCATTGGAAAAACCCTGATGCTGGGGAAGACTGAGGGCAAAAGGAGAAGGGGATGGCAGAGGATGAGATGGTTAGATAGCATCACCAACTCAATGGATGTAAATGTGAACACACTCTAGGAGATAGTGAAGGACAGGGGAGCCTGGTATGCTGCAGTCCTTGGGGTTGCAAAGAGTCAGACACAACTTAGTGATGGAACAACAACAGAAACCACCTATCTTAGTTTGAGCTACTGTAAATATAACACCATAACCTGGGTGGCATATAAACAACAAACATTTATGTCTCATGGTTCAGGAGGCTGAAAGTCCAAGATCAGGGTGCCAGCATGGCTGGGTTCTGGTGGGGGCCATCTTCTGGGCTGTAGACTGCCAACTTGTATTCTGATGTGGGAGAGAGAGCAGCAAGCTCATTGATTTCTTATAAGGACACTATCCCACTTACAAGGTGCCAGCCTCATGACCTAATCACCCCAAAGGCTCACTTCCTAGTACCACCACACTGGGGGTTAGGACTCAACGTATGAATTGGAGAGGAGGACACAAAGCTCAGTTCATGACTATATCTATCCATCCATCTGTCTGTCTGTCTGTCTATCTATCCACCTGTGTATCTATCTATTTACCTGTCTGTCTATCTGCCATTTATCTATCTGTCTATCTGCCTACCTACCTTCCAATCGTTTTACTGGTTTGGTTCCTCGGGGGAACCCTGACAGATATACTAGGTATCTGACTTCATGCGCACTACTTAAATCATTTTGGGCTTTAGTTTCTTTGTTGGTCAAGTGGCTTTTAGTAGAATTTATCTCATATAGTTGATTTAAGAATGAAATTAGATCATGTCCATTAAAGACTCAGCACAGGGCTTGGCACACAAAAGCAGTTTGAGTGATTAGGAATAAAGCTACTATGATAATCTGCATTAAAAATAACTACTAAATAAAACAGTTTGATGGAGAAGGCAATGGCACCCCACTCCAGTACTCTTGCCTGGAAAATCCCATGGATGGAGAAGCCTGGTAGGCTGCAGTCCATGGGGTCGCTGAGGGTTGGACACGACTGAGCAACTTCACTTTGACTTTTCACTTTCGTGCATTGGAGAAGGAAATGGCAACCCACTCCAGTGTTCTTGCCTGGAGAATCCCAGGGACAGGGGAGCCTGGTGGGCTGCCGTCTAGGGGGTCACACAGAGTCGGACACGAATGAAGTGACTTAGCAGCAGCAGCAGCAGCAAAACAGTTGGAAAAGTTACCACATTTTGTTATATCTAAGGTATCACTCCTTCATTAGGTGCACTGTTTATTTTATGAATCACTGAGTCAGAAAAAAAATGCTGCTACTTAATTGCACAAACACATCCACTGTAAGAGGCATTCTGATTTCCAAAGATGCTAAAATAAACAAGCAATTCAGAACACCATGTATCTCATTCATATTCTTACTGACCATACTGCACAACCTCTCTGCCCTCCATTGAATCATTTGTAATATCGTATTAATGCAAGTTTGGTTGGAGTGGAGTGAGAGGGTTCATGAGGATGGCTTGTAGCTGTTAGTCCTTAGTTATCACTCTGTCTATAGCCATAGTCCTTCATACAAAGGGTGAGAGGGAACAGAATCAACACTCTCCAAGGCTTTCTTGGTGGGACTGATATAATCCCACATCACAGATGGGGAAAAGAGGCTCACAGAGGTTAAGTAACTTGCTCCAGATCATATATTCCTAAATGTTGAGCTGCTATTTGACCCTAAACCCTCAGTTCAAATCAGTCTTTAAGCAGTTGACTTGGTGACTTTGCCTCTTTGTCCTGCCTGAGATATGTGTCTATAAACCAATCATCTGAGCTTTCCCTTCCCACTCCCCCAGACTGCTCCTCTGTCAAGGCCCCTTTGGTCTCATCCCCATGTTGGAAGACCCCAGTCTCAGCACAGTTGGTTCTGCCACTTAGACTCTGCATGATCCCAGGCAAGCCCTGGTCCTTCATCCAATGGACCCGGCCATGGTCCTTGGCATTTCAGATCTCTGTAAAGATTTACTCATAACAAAGAAGAGCTAGGTCTGCTGTGAGATTTTGGGTAAGTCACAGAATCATAGAACCTGTAGCATCTTTCTTCGTGGTTCCTGGCAGACTTTCCAGTGAAGGAGTTGGTTCTCAGGCAGGCTAAGGTACCATGCAGCTACCAGGAACCACTAGCCCAAGGCCTCTGGGGATCTCAGTGTTGGCAGTGCCTCTGGATCATTTAATCAGTTATGAGCCCCCTTACTGCAGTGCTTGGAAAGAAAGAACTTACGTGAACAGTGAACGTGTCCTCTTGGTGCCGCCTTTTGCCTGATGGAGACACCAAGGCACCCAAGCACAGAGATTCTCCTAGAATGTAGAACACAGCCTCCTTCAACCTCCTTAAAGCCCTTTGGTCAATGTCCACCTGTGGCCAGTGCCTAGGTCACCCATAAAGATGAGCACAATCATAGCCATAATAATGATAGGAAGCAATAGTTAGAACTGCACATGGAACAACAGACTGGTTCCAAATTGGGAAAGGAGCACATCAAGGCTGTATATTGTCACCCTGCTTATTTAACTTATATGCAGAGTACATCATGAGAAATGCTGGGCTGGAGGAAGCACAAGCTGGAATTGAGATTGCCGGGAGAAATATCAATAACCTCAGATATGCAGATGACACCACCCTTTTGGCAGAAAGCAAAGAAGAACTAAAGAGCCTCTTGTTGAAAGTGAAAGAGGAGAATGAAAAAGTTGGCTTAAAACTCCACATTCAGAAAACCAAGATCATGGCCTCTGATCCCATCACTTCATGGCAAATAGATGGGGAAACAATGGAAACAGTGACAGACTTTATTTTCTTGGGCTCCAAAATCACTGCAGATAGTGACTGCAGCCATGAAATTAAAAGATGCCTGCCCCTTGGAAGAAAAGCTATGACCAAACTAGACAGCATATTAAAAAGCAGAGACATTACTTTGCTGACTAAGGTCCATCTAGTCAAGGCTATGGTTTTTCCTGTGGTCATGTATAAATGTGAGAGTTGGACTGTGAAGAAAGCTGAGCACCCAAGAATTGATGCTTTTGAACTGTGGTGTTAGAAAGGACTCTTGAGAGTCTTTGGACTGGAAGGAGATCAAACCAGTCCATCCTAAAGGAAATCAGTCCTGAATATTAGTTGGAAGGACTGATACTGAAGCTGAAACTCCAATACTTTGGCCAGCTGATGCAAAGAACTGACTCATTTGAAAAGACCCTGATGCTGGGAAAGATTGAGGGCAGGAGGAGAAGGGGGGGACAGAGGATGAGATGGTTGGATGGCATCACCGACTAGATGGACATGGGTTTGGGTGGACTCTAGGAGTTGGTGATGGATTGGGAGGCCTGGCGTTCATGGGGTCAGATATGACTGAGTGACTGAACTGAACTGAACCCATTACTATCACTGTTTATTTCATTGATCAACTATCCCAGATTTGGCCAGTAGGAGCTCTTTCCATTGGAATCCTATGTCCATTTGACATCTTTTCATCTTTCTTTGAGGACTTTCTTACTTTTGGGCACAATGAAATATTCCAGGCTCATCTTATATATTTCCTGCCCAGACCCTGGGATCCACCATTTCTCTATAGAGCCTTGGTTCCTTTCAGGAGATAAGAGTATTTAGAAGCCAAGATATGAGCATATGTGTTCTTATACTTCTAGGGCAACACTGCTTCCGGACCCTATCAGCCCATTTCTAAAAACTTCATGGGAAAGGAGAGATCACAGTTCTTGCTTGGGTTGACAACTCTCAATGCAGTGTTATTTTAACTACCATCAGAAAAAAAAAAAGAAAAAAACAAACCTCTTGAAACAGCCATGGAATCCCAAGACCCTCTTCATTTTTTTGACACTTATTTCTTTGCGTTCAAGACTCATCAGAGGGTGTGAGCAAATGCTGGTCATTTTCTGCTTTGAGCTGCTTGTGAGACCGTGGACATTCTAGAAGTTAGTAGGAAGGGATTCCTAAGGAATGAATGGACTTGATGTGAGCCAGAACATCCTGTATCTGGGATGTCTTGCTGCCAGGTCCTTCCCTCGCTCCCTTCTTCTCTCTCCTGTGGGTCCTAAATTTTCTGGACTGTCTCTGGGACAAAGACAGACAACATCTTCGCTCTGAAGTAGCTGACACTCCAGTTGGGGGGCAGACTGTCCAGAGTAATTAATTGTTTGCAAAACAAATATTACAAATGGAGATGCGTGCTAGGAGCGGGGCAGGGTGAGGGGCTCCAGGAGGCAGAGACAGTGTGGGAGGCCGTGGTGCTGGTGGAGAGGCAGCTGGAACTAGAGAACGGTCTAAGAAGACCTCTCTGAGGCAGAGACCTGGAGGATGAGAGGGAGCCACAGGGACAGTGAGGGAAGAGAACTGCAGGCAGGGGGAAGGGCATGTGAGGATGCCCAGAGGCAGGGGCAAGCTGTGAGGATCGCAGCCGCTGATGGGAGCTGGGGAGGCTGGCGTGGTGAGTGAGGGGGCGGGCAGCCCAGGGGGAGGACAGATCCCACAGGTGGTCACTTTCGCGGCTTGGATTTGGACAGTGCAGAAATCCCCGGAAGAGGGAGGCACATCTGGTAATTGAAAAGATGAAAAAAAGTAATAATAAAGTGCTCATTCGCAGGCAGCCACGAGGAAGATAATGGATGATGGCCAGGCAGACCATATGCACTTGGCTAACAGAATTCATCATGTTCGGTGCGGCACAAAACAAGAGCGACAAGCACAATAAAACATTTAAGGACGAGAGTGGATTTTAATTTTCAGAGTAGTCTAAAACAATATGATAATGATGATAGCCAAGTTGGCCCTGTGAATGTAAAATCCAAATAGGACACAAATTAAAGTCATAAATAATATTTAATTTGCTATCCCCAAGCATCCTCAAAAGTCATATTGATGAAAAAAGTTATTAGAATGAATCAAACGAAGACTCTCATATGTCTGGAATATTTAGTGGACTGGAGAATGTGAGTGAAAAAAAAAAATCCATACCACGATGTATGAGTTGGAAATTAGATGAGAACATTATGATTTTCAACTTGCATTTATCGAGCCAACCGCCGACTGTATTTCCAGGGCCATTTAGCTAGATTAGAACAAATAAGAGAAGACTGATTTTTAAGAACTTGTGATTAATGACACGCAGTTCCTTTAAAGTAGCTTTGTAAATACTCTATCCCGAAGATATTCTGTGCTCTCATCTGTTACTGAGCCTCGAGCAATGGGGCTTGAGGGACCTTGTTTTACCATCACCAGTGGTTTCTCTCGAGCTTTGTAGCTGTATGAACTTGGATCTTCAATTCAGGGAGTGTACCTTGTACATCGCAGGCACAAAATCGGGAGGAGCAAGGAGAGGTGCCCAAAGAGAGAGACGGATTGCGAAAGAACAGCTATTAATTTGCAAAGTATTCAGTATGATTATGGGAGATGTGAAAAAGAATGGCTAAATGCAGAAAGTCAAAGGGAGAACAGGCAAGGCAAAAGGAGAGGGTAATTACCCACCTGAATGAAAAACACAACAACAACAAAATGTCAGTGGTGGGGAGCGGCTCTCAGTCTGGATCAACGTGTCCACCTGACAAGTCAGGCTGATCACGACTTTACAAGAGAAGCAGAAACGAGCACGAGGGTTTCCCTAAGAACGTATTGTGTTCTATTTCTACGATTGGAACAATGGTGTTGTGTAAATAATGCTGGGACATGATCCTTCCAAAGAGTGCCGTGAAATGAACGTCCCTCAACCCCAGGCTAAAAGGAAGCCAAATGCTTTGTGTAAACCCAAAATATGCATTCAGCGGTGCCAACCCTGAGAGATATTATGACTGACTTTGCAGAGTCAATAGGTCAAGAGTTAATTAGGAATTATGGTGCATCTTGTTGTTTGTCTGTTTCATGTATAGCAACGTGTCTCTCTTAATCCCAAACGCCTAATTTATGCCCCCGCCTTTCCCCTTTGGTAACCGTGAGTTTGTTTTTCATGTCTGTGAGTCTTTCTGTTTTGCCAACAAGTTCTTTTGTATCATCTTTTTGAGATTCCACTTATAAGTGCTATCATATGATATCTGTCTTTGTCTGACTTTTACTTAGTGCAATAATCTCGAGGTTCATCTATGTAGTGGCAAATGGCGTTATTGAGCTATATTCTATATCTTGTAATAACTTATAGTGGAAAAGAGCCTGAAAAAGTGTATACACACCCTTTGCTGTATACTAGAAACTAACACGGCATTGGAAATCAGCTACTGCTGTTGTTCTGTGGCTAAGTCATATCCGACTCTTTGCGACCCCATGGATGGCAGCACGCCAGGCTCCCTCATTCTTCACTATCTGCTGGAGTCTGCTCAGACTCAGGTCCATTGAGTCGGTCGGTGGGTCGGTGATGCTAACCCTATAGCAACCATGGAAAGAGGCATCCACCCCATCTCCAAAGAGAGTGCTTAAGGGATGCAACCATGGTCGTTCTGCTTCCCGGATGGCCACAACTTCTCAGAGGTCATGCTTCCCCACCAGACCCTCCTCAAGCGCACCAGCCCTTCCTCCTGCTTCACTGTTCCCTTGGAAACGGATTGCGGGTGTATACTGCTGAATCACTTTGCTGTACACCTGAAACTAACACAACTCTGAAAGTCAGCAATACGCCAATAAAATGAAAATATTTAAAAAAGAAAGAAGGATGCTGGTCTGGCTTTCTCCACTGACACTCCAGATGAGTCCATCTAGCGCTCACCTCCATCCTTGCTGGAGACCCAGCAGTCATCAGCGCCGCTGAGTCCCCTGCCTGAGCTGCCTCCATCTGGGCGCCTCTTCCCCAGCCTCCCTACACCTGACTCCATTATCTTTCACCTGTGGGACTGAGAGCTCCTCCTGGCCTGTCTGATTCCCCTCCTCTCATCCATCTTCCGAGAGGCCGTCCGAGTGATCTCTCTAAATTGCAAATCGGAAATCATCAGTGTCCTTAAAATTCTTTTGATGGCTCCCTAGGGCGGTGTTTCTCAACCTTTAAAACAAATCCGCCACGTTCTGGTTTGATAAATAATGATAGTATCTACTATTTATCAATAGCAATGATTCCTATTTATCAAGCACTTCTGGTGTGCCAGACTCTGTGCTTACATCAATGCGCTTAACCCTCACATGCCTCTCACATCTCAGGGGAGGATGTGTCTTGCCAGAGGTGATGTCCCACAGCTGGCCTCAGAACTTAGCATGACTGGGGCTCTTCAGCTTCTCTAGTGCTCTTGCTCGCCCTGAATCCTCTCCAGGACATGGGGTCTCCCTTCACGTGGGGCACCTGCCCCCCTGCCTGCACGAGATTGCATTCCTTCCGGGATCACCGCCCTGGGCTGTGGGATCGCCTCAAGCATCCTTCCTGTGGTTCACAAGGCCACCGATAGCCTGCCCAGGCTTCCACCTCTGTCCACCCACTCTGCTGCTCCTGTTCCCTACCTTTCTGCTCTGGGTTTCCTTCCCTCACTTCTTCTGATTCCTGCTCTTCCTAGAGACTCAGTGTAAACAGCACCTCTTCCAGGAAGCCCTCCGCCCTCACACTCCAGGTGGGATCAGGGGCCCCACCCAGGCTGCACCAGTTACTCTCTATCAGGGCGCTCTCCAAGCAGCCATGTTCCTCGTCTTTTTCCTCCTCTACACCGTGATTCCTCAGAGGAAGTAGATCAGGTTCCACGGATTCATTTAACAGGTATTTATTGAGCGCCCTCTGTGTGATGGGCACTGTGCTGGGCACTGCAGAATCAGTAGTGACAGGGACAGACAAAACCATGCCCTTGTGGAAATTATGTTTGGAACTAGACATTGAAATGGAAATTTGGGGCAAGGGTTCCAGGATGAAATAGATACTCCGTCTGAAGGAGGCTCCCAGGGCAGGAGCACGCATCACTTTGGAATGGACAGGCATGGCCTTGCGGTCAGGTGGCCTGGCTTCCAAAATTAGCCCTGATGCTTAACTTGCTGTGTGCCCTTGGGCAGGTAACCTAGCTTCTCTGAGCTGTAAAACAAGATCAATGACTGGATTCCACAGGGTTGCAAGGGGATGAAAGGGTCAGTGGTCACGTAGCACTGGCTTGTGTTCAGCTCATGGAAGACCCTTCACTGCCTCCCCTCCCTGCTTCTGAGCTCAGTTTCCATCAAGTCCTGTGTCTGCAGTTTGGTTTGAGGGCAGCAGGAATCACCTGGCATTCCTGAGCCCCGCCCGCCTGGCCTGTGTCTGCACCTCTCCCCCCGTGGGAGGATCTGCGTCACACTCTTGGGGATGGGGCAGCAATTTGCAAACCTGCCATCCATGTACTAGGCTGCCTGGTTCCTCTCACTGTGTCCCCAACTGTGCTTTCATTCTGCCAAACTAATAATAGGGTAAGAACAGAAGAATTTAATTTTTTGAAAGTCATTAAAAAAATCCACTTTTTTTTTGGAATTTGGGATTAGTAGATGCAAAGTATTACAAAAGAATGAACAAACAACAAGGATCTCTTGTATAGAACAGGGAAATATGTTCATTATTCTGAGATAGACCGTAACGGGAAAAGTGATTTGTGTATATATATATATATATATACACAAATTTGTGTATTATATATATATATAATCACTTTGCTGTACAGAAGAAATTAACACAACACTGTAAATCCATTATACTTCAATTTAGAAAAACACTGCAAACTAGAAGCCTCCAAGGTACTTTTTTAGTAGGTGAATGGCTAAACAAACTGATTCATTGTACAATGGAACACTGCTGCTGCTGCTGCTGCTGAGTCGCTTCAGTTGCACCCGACTCTGTGCGACCCCATAGACGGCAGCCCACCAGGCTCCCTTGTCCCTGGGATTCTCCAGGCAAGAACACTGGAGTGGGCTGCCATTTCCTTCTCCAGTGCATGAAAGTGAAAAGTGAAAGTGAAGTCGCTCAGTCGTGTCCAACTCTTAGCGACCCCATGGACTGCAGCCCACCAGGCTCCTCCGTCCATTGGACACTACAGAGTGATAAAAAGAAAAGACCTATTGGGCCACAGAGACACAGCAAAACTTTAAATGCAAATTGCTAAATGAAAGAAGCTAGTCTGAAAAAGGCTATATATTGTAGGATTCCAACTGTATTTCCAACTGGAAAAGGCAAAATCATGGAGACAGTAAAAAGATCAGTGGTCACCAGAGTTGAGGGAAGGGTGGTATGAGTCGATGGAGCAGAGGAGATTTTCAGGACAGCAAATCCATTTTGTGGTGGTTCAGACGGTAGAGAATCTGCCTGCAACGCAGGAGACCCAGGGTCGATCCCTGAGTTGGGATGATGCCCTGGAGAAGCAAATGGCAACCCACTCAGTATTCTTGCCTGGAGAACCCCATGGATGGAGGAACCTGGTGGGCTACAGTCCACGGAGTTGCAAAGAGCTGGATACAACTGAGCGACACAGCACACAAACCTACTCTGTACGATGTTACATTGGTGGATACACGCTGATACATATTTGTACTGAACCCATAGAAGGTTCAGTACATGAAGCATGTAGCCGAATGTAACATCAACATCAAGCATGAAGCAAAATGTAAACTATAAATTTTTGTTAAAATAATGTATCAATATTGGTTCAACAATGGTAACAAGTACAGTTGTAACACTGAAGCAAAATGCTAATCAAAGGGGAATCTAAGTGGGATTCCTGGGAACCCTCTGTACTTTACACTCAATTTTTACTCTAGAAAATAAGATCTATCAATTCAATGTTCAAAAGAAAAATAGAGATTCCCTTGGAAGAACACAAATCTCATGAAATGAGACACAGAGGCCCTCTTTTGGGATTCTGGGTTGGAATTCTTGAGCTGAAGGAAGGGATTCAGTGGAAGATGGGACCACATTCTTAATACATTTGTGGCCAGAGCCCCGAACTCTGTGGCTGGTCCCAGCCCTGGACAGAGTCTTCTGCAGGGTTTAGAGCAGTGTGGTCAGTGGAGACATGGATTAAGCCACATATGGAACTGTAAATTCCTGTGCATGGATGCATGCTAAGTACCTTCAGTACTGTCTGACTCTTTGCAACCCCATGGACTGTAGCCAGGCTCCTCTGTCCATGGGGTTCTCCAGGCAAGAATCCTGGAGTGGGTTGTTGTGCCCTCCTCCAGGGGATCTTCCTGACCCAGGAATCAAACCCGTGGCTCTTCTGTCTCTTGCATTGGCAGGCATGTTCTTTACCAGTAGTGCCACCTTGTAGCCATCTGTAGTAGCCACATAAAAAAAAGAGGAATAAATCAGCAATATTTTTTATTTAATTCAATTATCCAAAATATTATCATTTCAATATATAGAATTGATATAAAAATTATTAATGAGATGTGTTACATTTTTTTGGGTATTAAGTCTTCCTCTTCGAAATCTGATGAGTATTTACACTCATATCTTGGTTTAAATTGGCCGTATTTCAAGTGTTCAAGCCTCTTGGAGCCCATGAGCTACCATAGGGCACAGCACAGCTCAGAGGGCCCCAGAACAGAACCCAGGCTGGGTTCTGGGCACAAAGAAAGACTTCTCTCCACCAGCTCCTTCCCTTCTTTGTTCCTTCCCATGGTGAGGGTATGCCAGTTAAAAATTAATTTTGAGAGTTGCTCCCATCTCACAAACTCCTCAGGGGCAAGTGTCTGTGCCCCAGGCTCTGTCTGCAAAACTGCTGTGGCTTCATTCTGCCCAAGTTGGGGGAGTTTTCCTCCTTCCCCCATCTTCCTTTGCTTATCTGGGAGGGAATTAAATGCAAGGGAGACTGGGGGTGCATACAGCTCTGGCCCATCTCTGTCTTACACAAGCCTTGTGGGAGGAAAATTCTCCCAGCGGTCCCCTCCAGAATGAAACGGAACCCCTCAGCTTGTGGCCCCTTCTAAGAGAAGAAGAGCGTGTATTACCTAGTGTCTTGGCGGCTCTCTCTCCCTTCCAGGGCCCCGTCAGGCATCAGTAATCGATTTCCACTCTCTTTCAGATGTACCTTCTCAGTGAGTCTTTCTCTGTGTTGCACGTTCTGCTCTAGGCAGACGATTCCAGTGAGCTGGAGACAGCCTCCAACCTAACCCAGTTTGCTCTCCCTGCTCTAAGAGATGGCTCAGCTGATCTTTCCAACGTCACTCATATTTTCTCTTCTCCCCGTGGGCTTCACATTCCAGCGATTTCAAATGATTCTTCACTTTCTTGAACGCCCAGGGGTGCCATATACAGTTGAGCAGGCTGCTCACTGCATAAGGGCTCCCAGCCAAGGGGCAAGTAGAGCAGTGGGTAACCACCCCGGTGCCCACTCGCCAAGCTGTACCCCTTAGACTGAGGAGGCATGCACATGGGTTAAGGGTGCCTTTGTCTGGTTTGCACGAAGGCATTCTATGTGTTCATCGTGGCAAGCATCCAGTTTCTGGGGATTAACACATGCAGTGCATCCTGCCTGGGTTGCCCTTTCCCTGTCGTTGTGTCCCCGTTGAAGTCTGCTCTAATTCCTTAAACTCATCCACGTCCTCTGGTACCAACTCTAACTTTGTGGGGCTCAGCTCAGTCATTGTTATAAAAGAACTAAATAAGGGCAGTTGCTGACCATGTGGAATGGTGAACTTGAACCTGAAAGCTGGGTCTCACACCACCTCCTTCGCTGGTGCCCAGCCTGGGGCCTGGCAAAAGTACACCAACTGGACCCGACAAGGCGTCTCCTGAATTTGTGAGACAGAACGGGCCCCAGCAGCTGATAAGTCCATCAGGGAGGGTGCTGCTGGCAATACTGGGAGCTGTCATTGCCACTCTGGTTCGTGGGTGGGGCTGCGGGAGGGTACAACCCACAGAGAGGGTGAGAGCCCGCTCTGATCCTGAGGCTGGCTGGGAAGACCGGCTGTCCACCCCAGACTCCTGCTTACCACCTTCTCTGCCTGCCCACCGACCTCCCAGCTCATGAATGCTTCAGTTTTTCCCTCATCCTGGCTGGGTCATCGCCATGATATTGACAAGGTGGTAGCAGGGAGCACTGAGGACCACTCCCTCCGCGCCTAGCACTGTCTGAGCACTTTCTGAGACCACCTGGGTTGTGCGCGCAGCTCTGTATCAGATGCTCTTGGACATCTCGAAGAACGTGTTCTCATACTGACCTCCTGCCCTCCGACCTTAGTAAGCAAAGGTCCAAGGCTCTCACGGCCGGCCAGCTCTAGAGCCAGGTGTCACCCGGGAGGTCTGGCTTCAGTGCCTGCCCTCTGCCTCCAAGACCTGCTGGCTTTCAAGGCCCCTCTCATTGGGCAGTGGGTATGGAATGTTTTCCACCTTCAAAGACCCAAAGCCAAACCCCTGGGGAAGGTGCTCTAGCCCCTGGAGGCAGCCGGTCCGGGTGGAATCCCAGTTCTGCCACTCACCTGCTGAAAGCCTGAGGTGAGTTGCTTAACGTGTCTGTGCTTCAGGCTTCTCAGTGGTAAACTGGGCACAGTGCTACAACCTACTGCCATGGTCTTCATGGGGACTGAATGAATCCCCATGGGTATCCAAGCATGCGGATACCCAAGACATGTATCAGGCTGAGGGGATGGGGCTGGGCTTTTGCAACAGCGCTGCTATTGCAGAAATCACTTACCTTCTTTGAGCCTCAGTTTTCCCATCTGCAAAATGGGCATCAGACAATACCTGAATTCACTCCTGACGTTGTTCCACAGGGGCTTCCCAGGTGGTGCTAGTGGTAAAGAACCCGCCTGCCGGTGCAGGAGACAGGAGAGACATGAGTTCAGTTGGTGGGTCGGGAAGATCCTCTGGAGGAGGACATGGAAACCCACTCCAGTGTTCTTGCCTGGAGAATCCTATGGACAGAAGAGCCTGGTAGGCTGCAGTCTATGGGTTCTCAAAGAGTTGGGCATGACAGAAGTGACTGAAGCATGCATCGTTCCAAAGACAGGTAGAATTCCAGCAATGAAACAGCCCTGTGCTGGGTGTTGGGGATCTGGCCTTGAACTAGGGCCTGCCTACCCCTTGAAGGCTTGGTATGAAGCCCAGGGGACCTTAAACCTGCGACCTGTGCACCCAGATGCTGCCCACATGGCTTTAGTGGGGTTATAAACCATGGAGACCTTTAAGTCAGTCCCTTTTCCTGAGCAGAGGGTCTGAGACTTTCACTGAATTTTCAGGCAGACCCTCATCTAGAAACCCAGGGAGGCCTAAGGTGAAGAGGGGAACTGGGTGAGTCACAGCGAGCCCTGTGCTTTGGGCGAGCATGACCTTGTGGGCCAGCCAGCCTCTTATCACTGTCACTTGCTTGGACACAGAGCAGGGGTCATGGCCCAACAGATGCAGTGGTCCATCCTTGGGGCCCATGACCCCAGGCCCAAATACGGGGAGGCTGGCGTGGGGGCTTGTGCAGGCTGAGTGCACTTTGCCCCAGAGAACACCCCACACTGTCTGCCCACAGAAAGAGCTTGGGGGAAAACACATTCCCAGATAAATAATAAATACAGGCAGGAAAAATAATAGAGAAAGCGCTTGCCTGGTCCAGGACTTTTGACAGGCCTGCTCTGCCGGCTCTGGGCGCGCTCTGTCTCTCCCAATTACTGCCTCTGCCTCCACGTGTTGCCAGAGCAGCACTAAGTCAACTCCGCGGCTGCAACTGTTGCTGCTGAGTTCTCAGCATCCATCTGTTGGCTCCTTGCAGCTGCCCTTGGACAAAAAGCTGTGGGGACGGTCCTTCCTGGAGACCTCCAACCCCAGCCTTCCCCATAACCACCCCCACCCTGGTCACGGGACTTTCCTGGTGGTCCAGTTGTTAAGACGTCACACATCCAATGCAAGGGGTGTGCGTTCGATCCCTGGTCAGGAAACTAAGATCCCACATGCGTGCAGTGCAGCCAAAAAACTGAAAAAAAAAAAAAATCGTGGACTTCCCTGGTGGTTCAGATGGTAAAGACTCTGCCCCCAATCCAGGAGACCCAGTTTCGATCCCTCGGTTGGGAAGATCCCCTGGAGAAGGAAATGGCAACCCACTCCAGTATTCTTGCCTGGAGAATTCCATGGACAGAGGCACCTGACCGGCTACAGTCCATGGGGTCACAAAGAGTTGGACACAACTGAGCAACTAACGCACACACACACACACACACCCTGATCACAGGGCCAGGGGGAGGGGTGGAATGGGGCTTTAGTACCAGCCCTCCAGGTTCAAATCCTTGCCCTGCTTCCTCTGTTAGCTCAGCAGGCCCTTCAAGCTCGCTAAGCCTCGGTTTTCCCTCTGCACAGTGGGAAGGGTGATGGAGCTGACCCTGGGCAGTACTGAGGAAATTCAGCACCTGATGCCTGTAAAATGCTCCGTCCTCGTGAGCATCAAGCAAAGCTGGTGATCGGTGTTATTCTGTGATTGGGTCTGGGAAGGACAGGGTGATTATTCCCTTTGTGTTGAGAGCGATGTACAGGAGCGGGGTTGGGGCCGGGTTCCAGGAGGCTGAGCTCTCGGTGGGTTTGGCTGAGCCACTGCCCTCAGCAGACCTCAGTTTGCTTCTCAGCTCAGTGAGCAGCTTGCTTTGCTGAAAGATTTCCCATTGTCGACTCCTTGGATGCCTAGGGAGGTGTTGGTGTGAGAGCACACTGCTGGGTTTGGGGTCGGGGCACACTTGCTCCAGAGATGGGGACAGGTTGCTGAAAGCACAGAATCCAGACCACCAGGCTCCTGCCACCTCTCCTGGCCTGTTCCTCTCTGCATGCTCTGTCTTGCCTCAAGGCCTCTATCCAGCCATCCGCCCACGGACCTCAATGCCTTGGTCAGATTGCACCTCCCCCAGGAAGCTTGTGTGAGCCAAGGTCCAACTGGGAGATGCAGCCACATAAGTTGTTCCGAGAGAGCAAATTTAAAGACGTGTTCTGCTGCTGCTGGTGCTAAGTCACGTCAGTCATGTCCGAGGGGCTCCCATCCCTGGGATTCTCCAGGCAAGAATACTGGAGTGGGTTGCCATTTCCTTCTCCAGTGCATGAAAATGAAAAGTGAAGTCGCTCAGTCATGTCCAACTTCGAGACCCCATGGACTGTAGCCCACCAGGCTCCTCCGTCCATAGGATTTTTGAGTGGGATGCTACTCCACACCTATTAGCATTGCTGTGATCAGAAAAACAGAGAACAAGTGTTTGCAAAGATGTAGGGGAATTGGAACCCTGTGCATTGCTGGTGGGGATGTAATTGGTACAATCCATACAGAAAATGTTATGTGTTTCCTCAAACAATTAAACATAGAATTATCACATGATCAAGCCGTTCCACTTGAAGGTATATACTCCATAGAAAGCAGAGACTTGAACAAATATTTGTTCCCCCATATTCGTGCCTGCATGCTTACTTGCTCAGTCATGTCCTACTCATAGCAGCATTATTTAAAATAGCCAAAAGGTGGAAGCAACTTGTGTCCATCAGTGGGTTAAAGGATAAATAAAATACGATTTATACATGCAATGGAATATTAGTTGGGTTTAAAAAAGAAGGACGTTCTGATACGTACTTCAACATAGACGAACCTTGAAGACATTGTTGTTCGGTCACTAAGTCGTGTCCAAATCTTAGCAGACCCCATGGACTGTAGCCCCCCGAGGCTCCTCTCTCTGTGGGGTTTTCCAGGCAAGAATACTGGAGTGAGTTGCTCTGCCCTCCTCCAGGGGATAAGCTGGGACTGGGTCTAATTTTTTAGCTCAGCAACAAAAGTACGAATTATCTATCACATGCTTGTCCCCGAGATGAGGTTTTTCAACTCTTGCCTCACTGTGCGGTGGAGGATACAGTGCTCAGAGCCCACAGTGATTTGCTCCAGGTCACACAGCTTTGGAAAAGTTTGGAAGGAATCGCGGGTCTGTCTCTCTGGTGCCTTGTAACCCCCGCCGTCTCCCACCAGAGCTCAGGTCCAACTCACCTGTTGGTTATACATCAGACAGAGGATGGACGAAGGTGGGGGCGATGTAGGTCGCCTGTCTGCCTTCCACTTGGGAGGGAGGGTGACGATTCCAGGAGCCTCCCCTCACAGGTGGGTCTGAGCGGTGAAGGCCGAAATCCCCTGTCTTCTTTCCACTACGATCCGCTTATAAGGCCCCAATGAGAATTCATCTCAGGGAAGGGGGGAGACTGTGAGAGAAGCTGCTCTGAGTTCTGCATCAAAACACTGATGTCAGAGGCACAGGTTCCGAGCTGCAAAGGCTTTTCCTTTTTGTGTGAGGTCTAAGGCAGGAGATACACAAGCCTGTCCTGCAGAGGGTGCTGGACTCCCAAGGGGTTTGCATGGAAACTGGAGGGAAGTAGAGAGAGAGGCAGTGAGTGAGAGAGAGAGAGAGAAGGAGAGAGAGGGAGGTAGAAAGGAAGAGAGAAAGGCGAGCGCCGTTGAACATAAAAATGACAGATGCCTGGTGTAAAGGGTGACAATTTGCCTACCCAGTGAAATGGTCCTGTCGAGACGTCAGGGTACTTGGGGGCTTGAATTCAGAGAGGAGGTATTAGAAATTGCAGGCAGCCGGGAGCCCCTCGGTGGCCTCCGAGCTCCAGAAGTGATGTTTTGTAATTTTGCCTTATGATCTGCGAGGGTTTATCATGGCGCTAATCGGCCTAATGATGACGGGAACTCAGTCATTCCCACTTAGATGCCAGGTTTTAAGTAATAATAGGCTCTCAGCAGGCCCCTCGGCGGTGCGCTGGGAGGACCGGGGGCGATGGGCCCTCTGTGAGCTTCTGGTAAATGAGCTGGGCTCCTGCCGGGGTCCCGCAGCACTTCGGGGCTGCAGACAGCCCCCCACGGACCCCTTCCCGCCGCCTCTGCCTCCTGGTCCCCAACCCGCAGATAGGACCGCCTCTCCAGGTCCACCCATCCTCGGGCCGCTGCCCACTCTCGTCCCCGGGAGCTGCCACCCTTCATGGGAAAATTTACAACCCGTGTTTATGATCATGCCCTTGTTCCCATGGACACCCGCGAATGGCACAACCAAGATTAATGGGGAACCGCCGAGACCAGTCCTAAAAGATGGGCCCTCTAGCGGATTCTGGTCTGCCGCGCGTCATCCATTAGCGCCCCGCGCGCGGGGCCCTCATCACGGCGGCATCATCGAGACCCGTGCAAGATGGCATTTCCACCGCACATCAACAGATCATTTCACCACTGCTCAAGGCGTCGTAAATTGGACTTATAGCTCAGCTGCTGGCATAAATAAGTCCCTTTGATAGTTAGTGGAAGACGTTATGACACTCCAGGGTACAGGAGGGGACATTGGCACTGTCATTTTTTTTCTCCAGCCCTGGCACCCTGGTGCCTGTGATCTTTCTGAAGATTCAGGGCACGCGCTCTTCATTACGGCTTGGGCACCAGGGACTTGTTTTTTTTGCAAGATTAATGAGCGCCACGGAAATTCTCCAGCGCATCTCGATAATTAAGTCTTTGTTTATCAAAAAACAAGTTATATTAGGAGCAGAAAATTCGCAGTAATTATTCATAATTCTAACAATTCAAGTATAGCTACCTCATTTGCCTGGGTAATTCTGCTTTTTAATTTCTTGCATATATTTGCATATTAATTTTGCCCGCCGGCTGCAGCAGGCTTGACAGTTTGCTACTATGTGATGGTTTTCACAGGGGTGCGACTCAGTTGGGTGGCATTTCGACTGGGTGCAATGATAAATTATGAATTTTCTAATTTGCTGCATAATGAAGTAACCCCTTCCAACCCAATTAAAAAGAATCACCAGGATCCATACTATTTTTTAAAAATTTTGGTAAGTATATATTTTCCAGGTATTTTGTCTCTTTTTTTCCAGCTGTTTACAAACAAGGTGTATATATATATATATATATATATATATATATATATATATATTTCCCTTTGAAAGGAAAAAAAAATACCCATCAGTGGTTGCATTTGCAGCCTTCCTGGATGCTGGTGACTTTCTATGCATCAGAGGTGACACAGAGCAGGGCTTCTCCAAAAGGCATTTAGGCCTGTGGTTGGGCCACTCCTCAGCCTGCCTGGCCAGCACAGGGGTCTAGTCTGTGAGTTTCTGTTGCATTTGGGTGGCGGTTATGTGCACCACACATGCTGAAATGTGGTGGACTGGCGTCCACGGTCAAGTTAGAGAGACGCACAGGTTCCGAGGATGGACAGCCGCGGCTGGTGAGGGCGTTGCATTGTACACACCAGGCCTGCTGAGCTGAGCAGAGGGTCAAGCTGCAGGCAAATGACTTCCTGCCTTTCCAGATGGTCTGGTGTAACTCAGATAATATCTTCTAATGATATAAGAAAAAATTTTTTCTTTGTACAATCTTGTTGCAATTTTCATGCAAAACCAGTCCTGCAAGCGGCCAGATTTTTGCCCAGCTTAGCTTTGCGGGGAGCACTCCTTAGTGTGGGGCTGTGTAGCTGGAACAGGGGCAGGGGTGACCTGTGTGCAGCCTTCCGGCCGGCAGGAACATCCTCCTCACAGAGCAGATGCAAACGGAGCTGTTCCTGTGAGTTCAGGCCCAGGACTCACCGTCAAGCACGTTATCAGATGCAGGTCTGATTCTGGGGAAGTGAACCACCCCAAAATGGAGGATGCAAATTCAGTAAGTCCCATACCAGGCACAGACGCTTGGAGCTTTTGGAGTAGCAGGAAACACCAAGACCAGCTTGTACAGCTTCTGTTGGGTCCCTTTGTACTATATCCCCATGGAGAAATGTCCAGACTTCTTTTGCATACCTCCAGTGATGGGGGACTTACTGCTGTCCTGTGTGATCCTGTCTGTCTTGAGACAATTCTGTTTGTTAGAAATCGCTTTCAAATATGCCTCCTTTAACTTCTCCCCACTGACTCTGTTTGCTTCCCAAGGGGCTGCATAGTGCACAACGACTTTTCCTTTCTCATGTGATGTTATACCCCATCTCTTGCTTTTCGGAGGTTTATATACTTTTCTTTTTAGCCAGACTGTGCTGTCCTTGAGGGCACACACTGGCTTACATTTCTAAATGACCTCATGCCATGTGGAGGGCTGATGTCACAGTAGGGGCTAAAATTGCCTGGTTATTATTTAAGCACGTACATACATTTATTGTGAAAGTGAATCCAGAAAATTCAATAGGACAGTGGGAACAGGTAGTGTTAGGGCACAGCCTCACAGAATGGAGCCAGGGTTAGCCATGAACAGAGCAGCCCCGTTCTTAGAGGTTCCAGAAGGACAGTGTGAATGGAGACCTCTTTTATGCTGTCCTCTCTTGTTCTCTGGAGGTTTGCAGTGTCTATCTTTTTAGCCAGACTATGAATTCATGGGACTTCCCTGGTGGCTCAGCATTAAAATAATCTTCCTGCAGTGAAAGAGACTTGGGTTCGATCCCTGGGTTGGGAAGATGTCCTGGAGAAGGAAATGGCAACCCACTCCAGTATTCTTTTTTTTTTTTCATCTAATATCATTTTGTTGTTCAGAATGTTAGTTTTACCTTCACTTAGATATTTTGATTGCTTTGCTTAATAAATGTTTGCTTGCTGTGTTTTTTTTGTCTTTTTATTTTTTTAATTAATTTTTTAAATTTAATTTTAAAATCTTTAATTCTTACATGTGTTCCCAAACATGAACCCCCCTCCCACCTCCCTCCCCATAACATCTCTGTGGGTCATCCCCATGCACCAGCCCCAAGCATGCTGTATCCTGCGTCAGACATAGACTGGCGATTCAATTCTTACATGATAGTATACATGATAGAATGCCATTCTCCCAGATCATCCCACCCTCTCCTTCCCCCTCTGAGTCCAAAAGTCCGTTATACACCGCTGTGTCTTTTTTCCTGTCTTGCATACAGGGTCGTCATTGCCATCTTTCTAAATTCCATATATATGTGTTAGTATACTGTATTGGTGTTTTTCTTTCTGGCTTACTTCACTCTGTATAATCGGCTCCAGTTTCATCCATCTCATCAGAACTGATTCAAATGAATTCTTTTTAACGGCTGAGTAATACTCCATTGTGTACATGTACCAAAGCTTTCTTATCCATTCATCTGCTGATGGACATCTAGGTTGTTTCCATGTCCTGGCTATTATAAACAGTGCTGCGATGAACATTGGGGTACATGTGTCTCTTTCAATTCTGGTTTCCTCGGTGTGTATGCCCAGCAGTGGGATTGCTGGGTCATAAGGTAGTTCTATTTGCAATTTTTAAAGGAATCTCCACACTGTTCTCCATAGTGGCTGTACTAGTTTGCATTCCCACCAACAGTGTAGGAGGGTTCCCTTTTCTCCACACCCTCTCCAGCATTTATTGCTTGCAGATTTTTGGATCGCAGCCATTCTGACTGGTGTGAAGTGGTACCTCATTGTGGTTTTGATTTGCGTTTCTCTGATAATGAGTGATGTTGAGCATCTTTTCATGTGTTTGTTAGCCATCCGTATGTCTTCTTTGGAGAAATGTCTATTTAGTTCTTTGGCCCATTTTTTGATTGGGTCGTTTATTTTTCTGGAATTGAGCTGCAGGAGTTGCTTGTATATTTTTGAGATTAGTTGTTTGTCAGTTGCTTCATTTGCTATTATTTTCTCCCATTCAGAAGGCTGTCTTTTCACCTTGCGTATATTTTCCTTTGTTGTGCAGAAGCTTTTAATTTTAATTAGATCCCATTTGTTTATTTTTGCTTTTATTTCCAGAATTCTGGGAGGTGGATCATAGAGGATCCTGCTGTGATTTATGTCTGAGAGTGTTTTGCCTATGTTCTCCTCTAGGAGTTTTATAGTTTCTGGTCTTACATTTAGATCTTTAATCCATTTTGAGTTTATTTTTGTGTGCAGTGTTAGAAAGTGATCTAGTTTCATTCTTTTACAAGTGGTTGACCAGTTTTCCCAGCACCACTAGTTAAAGAGATTGTCTTTACTCCATTGTATATTCTTGCCTCCTTTGTCAAAGATAAGGTGTCCATATGTGTGTGGATTTATCTCTGGGCTTTCTATTTTGTTCCATTGATCTATATGTCTGTCTTTGTGCCAGTACCATACTGTTTTGATGACTGTGGCTTTGTATTAGAGCCTGAAGTCAGGCAAGTTGATTCCTCCAGTTCCATTCTTCTTTCTCAAGATTGCTTTGGCAATTCGAGGTTTTTTGTATTTCCATACAAATCTTGAAATTATTTGTTCTAGTTCTGTGAAAAATATGGCTGGTAGCTTGATAGGGATTGCATTGAATTTGCAAATTGCTTTGGGTAGTATACTCATTTTCACTATATTGATTCTTCCGACCCATGAACATGGTATATTTCTCCATCTATTAGTGTCCTCTTTGATTTCTTTCATCAGTGTTTTATAGTTTTCTATATATAGGTCTTTAGCCACTCCAGTATTCTTGCCTGGGAAATCCCATGGACGGAGGAGCCTGGTGGGCTACAGTCAATGGGGTCATAAAGAGTGGGACATGACTGAGGCAACCAAACCACCGCCATGAACTCGTTAAGGTCTAAGTTGTTGAGTCACTAAGTCAAATCTGACTCTTTGCCACCCCATGGACTGTAGCCCACCAGCCTCCTCTGTCCATGGGATTCTCTAGGCAAGAATACTGGAGTGGCTTGACATTTCCTTCTCCACATTAAGGTCTAAATCACATCCTTAATATTCAGGTTTAAAAACCTGAATGAACGTTTCAGCCCGCTTTAATACATTACTATTGTTTTTTAGTCGGTCAGTTGTGTCTCACTCTTTGCAACCCCATGGATTGTAGCCTGTCTGGCTCCTTTGTCCATGGAATTCTCCAGGCAAGAATACTGGAGTGGGTAGGCATTTTCTTCAGCAGGGGATCTTCCCTACCCAGGGATTGAACCTGCGTCTCCTACATCTTCTGCATCAGCAGGCAGATTCTTTACCACTGAGTCACCTGGGAAGCCCAACTTAGTACACTGCTATTAGCAAATTCAAGCATCAAGCCAGCTACAAGCTACACAGTTTTCATCTATTCTGGTCTTTTTTTTTTTTTCTTACCTATAAGATGATTCCGTTCAGTTCAGTCGCTCAGTCTTGTCTGACTCTTTGTGACTCCATGAATCACAGCACACCAGGCCTTCCTGTCCAACACCAACTCCTGGAGTTCACTCAAACTCATGTGCATTGAGTCGGTGACACCATACAGCCATCTCATCCTCTGTCGTCCCCTTTTCCTCCTGCCCTCAATCCCTCCCAGCATCATGGTCTTTTCCAATGAGTCAACTCTTCGCATGAGGTGGCCAAAGTACTGGAGTTTCAGCCTCAGCATCAGGCCTTCGAATGAACAACCAGGACTGATCTCCTTTAGAATGGACTGGTTGGATCTCCTTGCAGTCCAAGGGACTCTCAAGAGTCTTCTCCAACACCACAGTTCGAAAGCATCAATTCTTCGGTGCTCAGCCTTCTTCACAGTCCAACTCTCACATCCATACATGACCACTGGAAAAACCATAGCCTTGACTAGACGGACCTTAGTCAGCAAAGTAATGTCTCTGCTTTTGAATATGCTGTCTAGGTTGGTTATAACTTTCCTTCCAAGGAGTAAGCGTCTTTTAATTGCATGGCTGCAATCACCATCTGCAGTGATTTTGGAGCCCAAAAAATTAAAGTCTGACACTGTCTCCACTGTTTCCCCATCTATTTCCCATGAAGTGATGGGACCAGATGCTATGATCTTCGTTTTCTGAATGTTGAGCTTTAAGCCAATTTTTTCACTCTCCACTTTCACTTTCATCAAAAGGCTCTTTAGTTCCTCTTCACTTTCTGCCATAAGGGTGGTGTCATCTGCATATCTGAGGTTATTGATATTTCTCCTGGCAATCTTGATTCCAGCTTGTACTTCTTCCAGCCCAGTGTTTCTCATGATGTACTCTGCATAGAAGTTAAATAAGCAGGGTGACAATATCCAGCCTTGATGTACTTCTTTTCCTATTTGGAACCAGTCTGTTGTTCCATGTCCAGTTCTAACTGTTGCTTTTAAGTCTAAGTGTGACCTAAATATCGAGTGGGACATACTTGGACTAAAAATTTTTTTGCCATTGCTTACCTAAAGTTTAAACAGAACTTAGCATCCTATATTGTTATTTGCTAAATCTGGGATCTCTAAATTAAGGTCCAGAGAGTGTTGGTCACTTACCCAAAGTCCCATAGCTAGTGAGTGGCTTTGGAATCTGTATTTTTAATTCTCTCTGCTATGGTGCTTCTGTAAATTCACCAGATATATCAGTTGAACAAATAAGGTTTTAAAATAAAAGCCTCACTCAATGTCGAGGCACATAGTAGGTTTCCCATAAATGCTATTTCCCCTCCCTCTTCACTGTCTGTCTGACTCTCATGGGGCTCTGCTTGATTAACTCACTCTCCAGACTGTCATTATCCTTATACCAAAGTTATCGCTATTCTTTGGGCTTCCCTCATAACTCAGTTGGTAAAGAATCTGCCGGCAATGCAGGAGACCCCAGCTCAATTCCTGGGTCGGGAAGATCTGCTGGAGAAGGGATAGGCTACCCACTCCACTATTCTTGGGCTTCCCTGGTGGCTCAGCTGGTAAAGAATCCACCTGCAATGCTGGAGACCTGAGTTCGATCCCTGGGTTGGGAAGATCCCACGGAGGAGGGAATGCCTACCCATTCCAGTATTCTGGCCTGGAGAATTCCATGGATATAGTCCATGGGGTTGCAAAGAGTTGACTTTCACTTTCATCACTATTCTTTGCCATAGTGAGGTGTTATCTGTTCTCTTATTTATTCAAGTATTTATTTTAATAGTGAATTTTTTTCTTTAATTTTATACTTAACTATATTTACTTAAAAAGGAATTTTTATTATACTATCCTAAATGGAAAAATCAGGATGATTCTGTGCCATAAATTAAAGGTAACTGTAAAATGTACAATGAAAATACAAGATTATGTGTTTTTACCTACTGTAGGAGGTAGTCTCTTTGTTAAATAGGAAGATTTACAAACACCACAATGGTGTTAAAGTCACACTACTTACCAGAGACTTTCTGCTGGGTCTATTAGAAAGGGTAAAAGATAATTAGCAAGTGAACTCATGTTTTTATGCTGTATCTGTAACCACCTCAATCATCTCATGTTCTATCCCTAGAAAGATATGTCCCCCATCTTTGATGAAATACTGAATTAATGACCAGGACTACACTCTTTTGATAAGCAATCACAAAAACAGTGTGTTTGGGGCCACTTTCTTGTTCAGAAGTCTAGTGACCCAACAGGTAGGGTCATTGCACTCTGAAGGTGGCCATCACCTTCCACATCTGATAATCCAATTGGCAGACCCCACCAGGACCTGGAGGAGTGATGGGATCCAGTGAGTGACTGGGCCTCACCTCTTAGCCAGTGTGGTTCCTTCCAAGTCTGACTTTCTATGACCAGGTGATGTTCTCATCCATACAGCCAGCTTGATTGGCAGGCCTAGAGCTGTACTCAAATGCCACTTATAGTTATAAGGCTAAGAAAGGCAATTTCACTTCAGCTCCATCTCTTGGTCCAAGTCCCTGATCCAACTGTAGGTCATGAATCACCAGGTGCCCTCAAAGTCTCCCCTAGTCCATCTCCAAGCCCTTAACTTTTCTTCTCCCGACCTGCACCCCTCTATGACTTGTGAGGATTTCCAGCAGACCTTTCCTTACCACATTCTGCTTGGGGACACCTGAGTTAACATCGAGCCCCTCCTCCCGCCCTCTACCCCAACTTCCAAGAGTCTAGGGACACCGAAATGAAATTCTTTCACAAAACACAAAGGATGATTATAGCCTTGGCAAGAGCTAGACTTTTGCCTGGCTGGGTTGCTGAAAACCTCACACAGCGATATTCTTGTTGTTAGTTGACTTAACTCTTATGAGTAAGTCATGGCAGAGATCACTGCCTATTTATTTCAAATGAGGAAACTAAGGAGTAGAACAATTAAGTGGTTTACCGAGCCAACATGGCAAATTAACAGCAGAGTTAACCTTCACCCTAGGTCTTTTGTCTTCAAATGAGTTGTTCTTTGGGTACATTGACCTCCCCTGTATCATTAGTTGGATTAAAGCCACATGACCAAGTCCTCAGCCTCAACACCATTGTCAACACCATAGGTGAATGACTCTGTGCTCATGATAAACCCAGCTCATCCTTATCATTCTATCAGTACAAAATCAGATCATGGAGCCAGAGTTCCCATTTCTTGGCTCCAAATAAGTGTAGTTTCAGCTTCATTCTGGAAGGTGTACACCAGATAATGTGAGGGTATAATCAGCATTGGCTACAATTTATGTTGTCCTCTAAACGGACTTTAAATCCTCCCCTTTTTAGAGGAGAAGGCAATGTCTCACTTTCACTTTATTCCTTTCGATTGTAATCCTTGCAGGAAGCTTGGTGTTTGCATAAAGATCTAATTTGACCTTAAATATACCAACAAATCATGGAATTTAAAATAGCAATAATGATGACAGCGACCTCAAAAGAGTAAAGTTTTGCCTATAGCTGCCCAGATTTTATGTTTTATTAATATCCTGATATGGATGGGCCCATTTAATTGTTCAATGTTCCATGTATTGTGATTGTGTCAAGTTCTGCATTAAGGAAAATATATTCTAAAGGAGAAGAACTCATGCTTTCTCTCTTACTCATCTTGTAGCCATCTATACAGGCAACAAACTGTTACTGAATGAAGGAAGGGATTGACACTGTCCAATTTACCCTCTCTGCAATCTCAGTTTCTCTCCAATGAGGGAACTGAGACTCAAACTTGTAAGAAACTTGTCTGAGCCCATAAGCTGGTAAGTAGTAGAGCCAGGACTGTATCACCAAAGCTCCAAATCCTAACCATGATTTTAGATTGACTCTTAAGAAAGCCATTCATTTTCCTCTTGCCAGCTTCTTTCTTTCTTTTTTCCTTTCCCCTTATTTCTTGTCCTTTCCTCTCTCTTCCTCCCTCTTTTCCTCCCTCTCTCCCCTTCTTTTTTCTTTCTTCTTTTCTTTCCTTCCTTCTTTATAGATCTTTATTTAGTGATTATTCAGCAGTCACTTATTGAGTGCATTGTGTTGGATGCTGGAAATACAGAAATGACTAAGACAAAAACCATGCCCTTGAAGACCACTCTATTTTCAATTGTTTAATCTTTAATCATGTGCAGATCTCCCTAATCTTGGGAATACTTTCTGCTGACCTCATTTTCCAGTTTTGTTTTGGGCCCATATCCCTTTTATTTTCTGTGGCTCCGTTCCCTGAACTGGTGACCATTTTACTTGTTGCTTTCTATTCATTACCTCCCTCAGTCTCCTGCAGGCTGATGCTGGTTTGCTTCCTTGAGATACTTGTGAGGGAGACCATGCTGATGAGTGACAGGAACTTAGGATGTGAAATCAGAAGCACTGAGTCTGAAATTCATTTCCACAGGGCTGCATATTGCTGAAGGATAACAATGGCATCTAGAATTTGAAAAACCCTAGATCCCTAATGGACTTCCCAGGTGGTGCTAGTGGTAAAGAACCCACCTGACAACGCAGGAGACGTAAGAGATGCGGGTACAATCCCTGGGTCAGGAAGATCCCCTGGAGGAGGGCGTGGCAACCTACTCCAGTATTCTTGCCTGGAGAATCCCTGGACAGAAGAGCCTGGCGAGGTATGGTCCATAAGATCTCAAAGAGTCAGACACGACTGAAGGAACTTAGCACAGACCCCCTAATATGAGACCTGTTTTAAGGCTGGGCAACTGGAGGTCTGGGCTGAAACACATCCAATGAAACCAATTGACAGGAGAGCCTCATGGAAAAAATTCCATGCAATTTGAGTGCTTAAACAAAAATTTAAAAGCCAATGAAAAAATTCAGTGCAACAGAAGACAGTCAGTATACCCCTCACATGTGATAATTCAAACTGGGAAAATAGAAGTAATGATAAAGCTATCATATTAAAGGCTGAGCATGTGCTAGGCACTGCTCCAAATGAGTTGCATGTATCAACCTGCTTAATCTCCTTAAATATCTATGCAGTTTGCATTATAATCATCATCATGATTAAACAGAGGTACAGTCAAGTCAACACAAGATTGCACAACTGTAAGTGGCAAAGCTGGAACTGACATAAACAATCTGGCCTTCAACCCCTTGTGCTCAGCCGCTATGCTATATTACCTATACTGCTGTAGATAAATCTGAAAGGATTTAAACACTTTCAACTAGGCTAATGTCATAGTATCATCCTTAAAGTGAAGAAAGGGCTATTAAATATAAGGAATAACCTACAGAAGACAGTGGAAATAAAAGATAGTTATTTAAAAAAATTGAATGGAGAAGAGATTAGAGACAGCTGGAGAGAGAATTAGTAAGTTGGAAGCTTCAAGTGGGAAGTATTCTGTCTCACCTCTGAAAGCAATACATAGAACATAGCTTTTCTATCTTAAAGGTGGGAAAACTGAGCCAGTTAAGGGCTCATGTGTGGTCATTTTTCTTCTTTGAGCTTGTTTTATATTTTTCCTTGGGTTTTAAATGAGCGTGATGAAAATCATCATTCTTACATTATAGGATTATTTGTCTTGGTGTCTTTGGAAGTAAGAAGGAAAACGAAAAAGAAAGTATCTTGGTCACTTTCACCCCTTTTCATTCTTTCGCTTTAGAATTCCATAACTTCTGTGTTTTATTGTCTTTTAAAATTAAGATTTATCACATCTGATAAAATAGCAGATAATAAAACACATATATGCCAATGCAAGATTTAAACAGTACAAAAATATATTTTATAAATAAAATCTTTGTTTAGTTCTTGCAATTCTCCTGCAAGCTTACCCTGGCTCAGTGGCAATCACTGACAATGATGTCTCTTTAAGATCTGTCTGTGTTCATTTACAGACTGATATTTATATTTTTATTTACATAAATTGTAACAAGTTCCAATACTTCGGCCACCTGATGTGAAGAGCCAACTCACTGGAAAAGATCCTGATGCTGGGAAAGGTGGAAGGCAAAAGGAGAAGGGGGTGACAGAGGATGAGATGGTTAGATAGCATCACTGACTCAACGGATATGAGTCTGAGCAAACTGGGAGACAGGGAAGGACAGGGGAGTCTGGCATGCTGCAGTCCATGAGGTCGCAGAATCAGACATGACTCAGCGACTGAAAAATTGTAATAATACATTCCAAATGTTCTGTTAATAGTATATGCAATGAGTCTTTCTATAATAAGACACACACACACAAACAGGACACATATACCTGTCTCATTCCTTATAACTACTGCATAACACTTCAGAGCACAAATACGACTCAGTTCATTTAATTATTTCTACATTAAAAGGTATTTAGGTACATCCTAGATTCCCTATTATAGATAATGCTAACATGTAAAATCTTATAAATGTTCCTCAGAATGTATATTCTAATATTTTTGTAAGATATCATTTAAGACAGGGAATTTTGAGGTCAAAGTAGTTTCTGAATATGACTGAATTTCCTTTCGCTCAGAAGCTATACTTACAATTGCATTAACAGTCTATTAGAGCTCTAATTTCCCCTCCCCTCATCAATAATGGAGTTCATTTACCTTTGAAATGTTTGTCTTCGTCACTCTGGGAGAGTGACTATATTAGATTAAGGGGGCAGAAGAAAGATGGACACTGAGGGGCAATGATAAAAGGGAAAAATCAGACTAGATGAGGAAGGAACATAAGCGAGGCTGTTTAGGGTTCAAATAACCCACAGTGAGTGGAGAAGGGAGAGACTGGGAAGGACCCTTGGGGGCTGGCCAAATGCTCCGGCTGCGCCCTGCCCCTTCTGGACCCACAGCCCCTGTGGACGGAACCACGCTGAGTGCTTAGAGAAAGGCGCGCCTCAAGGAGTTTCCAGTCTGAGGGTCAGATATGGCCCTTAGCCTCAGGAAGCCTCCGTGCGGTGAGGGGCACACAGCCCCAGCTCCCAGTTCTGAGCAGAGAGCCCAGGGTCTGAGGAGGGCACAGCAGGGCCTCAGGGACCCCACTCCAACGGAGAAACCATGGTGCAGGACTCGCGGTGGGAACAGCACACGCTCCATCCTGCCCTCAGAGATGGGGAGATCACTCGCGTGGCTAGAAAGGGGACGTCCCAGGTGCTGTGGGGCGTCCCTGGTGGCTCAGCTGGTAAAGAATCCCCCCGCAACGCAGGAGACTCCGGTTTGATTTCTGAGTAGGGAAGATCCACTGGAGAAGGGACAGTTTACCCACTCCAATATTCCTGGGCGTCCCTGGTGGCTCAGACGGTAAAAGAATTCGCTTGCAAGGTGGGAGGCCTGGGTTTGATCCCTGGGGTTGGGAAGATCCCCTGGAGAAGGGAAAGGCTACCCACTCCAGTACTCTGGCCTGGAGAATTCCATGGCTAGAGGAGCCTGGGGGGCTACAGTCCATGAGGTTGCAAAGAGAGACTGAGAGACTGTCACACACACAGAGGTGCTGTGGGTCATCATAGCATGGCACTTCATGGGTCTGGGAGCAAGCAGGGGACGTTTTGGAGCAGGAATCCCATCCCTTCAAGGTAGGAAAGGGTTGGGGGGTAGAGAAGGAAGGAGAAGTGGCCCAGGGTAGGGGAGAGGGCATCTTGGATAAACTGCCCTAGGGTTTGTTGTGACTGAAGTGTAACGGAGGGGTAGGGTGGTAGAAAGTGAGGTCGCACAGGAATGGAATTGCAAAAGCCCTGTCGGACAGTGTGGAACCACTGGAGGTCTGCACCCAGTACCATAATCTAGTCGGTTAGTTGTTCCTCCGTGAAGGAGCACTCTGACTGCTTTGCAGAGAGTTAATTGGGAACTGGTAGGGGAGGCCGTTTGGAAACAAGGCGAGAGATGACAAGTGGCTGAGAGCATGGAGCAGTGGTGACCGAGAGAAGAAGGGAGAGGTTTCAGAGGGAAAATCCCGTGAACATGGGTGGCACCTGGATTTCTGGCTTGTGCACCTGATGAATGCTGGTGCTATTTAAAGAGACAGCATGGGAACAGGGAGTGAGTGAAATCTAAATACTTGTGAGAAAACTATTTTTAATCATATATGATGTCAAATATTACAATTATAGATTGCATAGGCATGCTAAATCACTTCAGTAGTGTCCGATTCCTTGCAATCCTATGAATTGTAGCCCGCCAGGCTCCTCTGTCCATGGGGATTCTCCAGGTAAGAATACTGGAGTGGATTGCCATGCCCTCCTCCAGGAGATCTTCCCAACCCAAGGATCAAACACAGATCTCCCAAACTAAGGGCGGATTCTTTACCTTCTGAGCCACCAGGGAAGCCCCCACCTGGGTATAGTCTATTATAAATGCAAGAATGCTTATATTGGATTATGGTTTATAAATAAAAATTCTGTGGGGATCTAAATAAAATATGTGTAAAAATCATAGAAAACTGTATGTGTTCCCATGAAAATAATAATACTTATATATCTCTTACACATAGCAGATTTTACATTTATTAGATCATTTAATTCTCATTATATGCCTATGAGGTAAGTGCCATATTATATCCCCATTTTCTAGTTAGAAAACAGAGGCATAGAAGGTTAACTAACTTGTTCAAGTTCACCTAGCTGGTAAATGTCAGAGCTGGGATTTGAACCTAAGAATTTGGGTCCAGATCCTCTATATATTTTAAAACTCACCTGAACCCTCCTGCCAATCCAGAAGACCCAAGAGAACCTGGTTTGATCCCTGGGTTGGGAAGATTCCCCTGGAGGAGGAAATGGCAACCCACTCTAGTATTCTTGCCTGGAAAATCTCATAGACAGAGGAGCCCGGTGGGTTACAGTCCATGGGGTTGCAATGAGTCAGACACGTGTGGAGATATTATATGTTGCTTGGAGAGGATAAAATGTAAAGTAATGCATGCATGCTAAGTCACTACAGTCGTGTCCAGCTCTTCGTGACCCCATGGACTGTAGCCCGCCAGTCCCATGGCTCTTTGTCCATGATTCTCCAGCCAAGAATACTGGGGTGGGCTGCCATGCCCTTCTCCAGGGGATCTTCTCCACCCAGGGATCGAACTGAGTCTCTGATGTTTCCTGAGTTGGCAGGTGGGTTCTTTACCATCAGCACCACCTGGGAAGCCCATAAAGGAATGATGAACACTCAGTGTAGAAAAGTGGTTACTTTAGAGTGAGGGGAAAAGAGAATTTGACGAGGATGTGTACACAGGGGACTTCAGCTGTATTGTTAACATTTTGTTTGTTAAACTGTTTGGTGGGTACATAGTTGATGGCTTTATCACCTCTAACTTTGCATATATGTTAAATATTTCAGAGCCAATATTCATGTTTCATGCAAAATTTTTATACACCCTAAATCCATTTTCAGAGTGTTTGGTTAAAATTAAGTGAATCGTAGGCTTAGAAAAAGCATAAGTTAAAATCCACTGTTAAATACTTATTGATTTTTGCTTTGTGATCTTCTTGAGTAATCTTATTTGGAAATCCATGGTCTCCCATTGAAAAGGCAAGCTAATAACCTGTGTCAATTAGGAACTCCAAATCACAGAAGACAGACCATGGTGGTTTAAACAGTTAAGATTTTATTGTTTCATCTGAGAAGAAATTGTGGAAGGAGGAGGTTGCTAGCATGGGTTCAGCACCTTAAGGAAGTCAGGATCGTGATGTTTACAACTGTTTTGGCATTTTCCTCATGGTGCCAAAATAGCTGCTGCATCTCCAGCTATGAAGTCCATGTCACCTGGGGCAAGGTTTGAAGGATGTTCCTCCTGGCTGAGTCAGCTCCCTTTAAGGAAGTTTCTAGAAAACTTCACTCAACATTTTTTACCTCCATGTCTTGCACCACATTATTGCAAAGGAAAATTGGAAGTGTGCTTTTTTTTTTTTTCTCAAGTTGGCAAATTGCCTACCTGACAAAAATATGGTGGTTTTGTTAGTGAGGAGGAAAGGAAAAATAGATTTTGAATATTTATTAGCACTCTCTGCCACAAACCTCCACAACCCTCCTTTTCTCTTCTTTTCCAGTGATGCAGAATAAAATGGCAAATTGAAACCCATTTTTGTTTCTTGATAATTGTTCTTATTAAGTGGCCTTTTCACTCTGCACCCAAGGCAGCCCACTTTAAAAAGTCCAGAAAAATTTTTAAAAAAAGGAAACCTGGAAAATTCTGAGTTATAGAATACTTTCTAAATCACAGCAGAAAAAAAAAAAGGACTTTAAAAAAGAATGGAATTGGGAACATCCTGTGTCTTTTCCAATTTGCTTCAGTTTTGAGTTGGTAAAAGTCATTTTTAATCCTTAAAATACCAGAAGGCTTTCAATCAAGCCATCTTAAGTAAACTCATTCATGAGAGAGTTTATTTCTATTCTGTATTGTCTTTCCTTTTTGTAAATACCATAGAACTCAAGTGTTTGCTTTTTCATTTGTTAGTTTATTTATTTATTCTAGGGTTCCATTCAACAGCCAGACAGCTGGGTTATAGAAATGCCAATTATGAATTCCCTACAGATCTGAGTACTGAATTCTCTACAAAGCTGGTTTGATTTTTTTTTTTTAAGTAAGGCAAGCTAACTAAATTTTCAGCAAACTTTAGATGAAGAACTCAATGCTATCCTTTACCATGATATGTTGTGGCAATCAGAAGGGAATTTTTGTGTCCATAGAAATATATTTTTTTTAATCAAAGGTTAAAGTTACAAGATACAAGAAGCAATAGAAGTTTTATCTATCTGTTTAGATGATATTACCAGTCGCACAACTAAGCCTTAGAAAGCACTTTATAGTGCGCAAAGAACTTTCGTATGTATTATCTCATGTTTTAGCATCATTACAGATATCATTAGAGAGAGGGTTAATATGCACACTGTTTTAGCCACATGTCAATGTGCTTGAGACTTATTTCTGCCCTTCCTCATGACTCTTCCATTGCCCCTGTTAAGAATTTGATAAAATTACTGATCACCACAGCATCATCTCGGAGAAGGTGATGGCACCCCACTCCAGTACTCTTGCCTGGAAAATCTCATGGACGGAGGAGCCTGGTAGGCTGTAGTCCATGGAGTCATGAAGAGTCAGACACTTACTGAGCGGCTTCATTTTCACTTTTCACTTTCATGCATTGGAGAAGGAAATGGCAACCCACTCCAGTGTTCTTGCCTGGAGAATCCCAGGGATGGTGGAGCCTGGTGGGCTGCCGTCTATGGGGTCGCACAGAGGCGAACATGACTGAAGCGACTTAGCAGTAGTAGCATAGCATTATCTAGAGTGTGAGCTTTCCTGATAAGGGAGCCTTTATGGTTAACAGACCATTTGGTCCTGTAAAAAGTCCCTAAGACTTTCTGGTCCATAAGACACATGGTCCATAAAACGTTTGGTCCATGCCAAAAAGTTCTTGATATTTGCAGGACCATTGGTCCTGTCCAAAGTGTCCATAAGACATTTTGTGCATGCCCCAAAGTCCTTGATATTTGGTCATAGTGTTCAGTTTAGTCGCTCAGTCATGTTCGACTATTTGCGACCCCATGGACTGCAGCACGCCAGGCTTCCCTGTCCATCACCAACTCCCAGAGCTCGCTCAAGCTCATGTCCATCGAGTAAGTGATGCCATCCAACTATCTCATCCTCTTTTGCCTCCTCCTCCTGCCTTCAATCTTTTCCAGAGTCAGGGTCTTTTCTAATGTTTTGCATCAGGTAGCCAAAGAATTGGAGCTTCAGCTTCAGCATCAGTCCTTCCAGTGAATATTCAGGACTGATTTTCTTTAGGATGGACTGGTTTGATCTCCTTGCTGTCCAAGGGACTCTCAAGAGTCTTCTCCAGCACTACAGTTGGAAAGCATCAATTCTTCAGTGCTCAGCTTTCTTTATAGTCCAACTCTCACATCCATACCTGACTACTGGAAAAATCATAGCTTTGACTGTATAGAACTTTGTTGGCAAAGTAATGTCTCTGCTTTTAAATACACTGTCCATGTGTGTTGTGATCATGTCTTATCCTGGACTGTGAACCCCAGGAGGACACAATGAGGTGTGTTCTCTTATGTGCCCTATGTAGGGCTAAGCCCTGAGCTTTACACATTGACTCATTGGAAAAGACTCTCATGCTGGGAGGGAATGGTGGCAGGAGGAGAAGGGGACGATAGAGGATGAGATGGCTGGATGGCATCACCAACTCGATCGATGGACGTGAGTTTGAGTGAACTCCAGGAGTTTGTGATGCACAGGGAGGCCTGGCGTGCTGCGATTCATGGGGTTGCAAAGAGTCGGACACGACTGAGCGACTGACCTGAACTGAATCGCACTTTGGTTTGGTTGATGGTGGAACCACTGGGTGTCTCTGGGCATCGGTCAGTTGTGGAGGAGGTGATGAAATGCGTGAACGACTGGGGAGGAAGAGTTAGAAAATGTCTCAAATGTTGCACAGCAAATTCAAAGAAGAAAAGCCACACGTGTATAATGGAGAGGGATGTATGTTTGTGTTGGCAATTGCTCCAATTTCATTTGACATCAGATATTCTAAGTAAAGGAAAATTCAGAGATGAAGAAGTTGCTGGGAATTGAGTTGAATGGAAAAATGATGATGATGTTTTACGACTATTGACTTTGTTCAGCTAAAAAGGAGCAGAGTGCGTATTTATGAATAATGATACCTTGCATGAATGACAAGATGCTTAAGGTGATTGTTGTAATTCTAAAATCATTAAAGGCCAGTACATAGCTATTTAATGACCACAAAAAAATCATAAAATGGGGAAAAAATAAACTTTAATGGCTAACCAATATTAATAAGTCAAAACAAATTAATCCTTTGCTTTAATTTGGTAATATTTTAACTCTATCAGATGTGAAAAGCCACAGATGTTGTGTTTCATTAATATGGAATTAGTCGTGCAGTTGCATATTTTAAAAAATTGTTATTTTGTGTGCCTCAAATTAAAAATTTTCAAGAAATTAGTTTTGAGCCTCAAAGCACATTATGGGTGTGGTTTTCTCTGGTTACAAACAGGCCTATTTTCTTCTTACTAAGAGCTTTCTGTGTTCTCCTTTTGTTTGAAGAAGATTAACCAAATTGCTTTATATTTTGTTATTGATTGAAGTTGAAAATACAGCTTGGAGTCGGGGGTGTGAATATCACTCACATTTCAGGCAAATCCCATCCAAGACAAGAATCTGTGGGTCTGCAGCGGGGGTCTCACTGCAGAAGTGATCTCTGCCCAGGTCTAGAGTCATGAAACAGAGCCAGATAAAGGGCACCCTTGAAAACGGGAGAAGTTGCTTTGTCCTGCACTGTTAGTTTACAAATAAGGAAGGAAGCTTGAAGAAGTCATACGCCCTGCCTCTGTCACCCAACAGTTAAAAAAGAGCCCAGAAGCAAATACTTCCTTGTGTCCCTATGGTTCTAAAAGCAAAACCTAAATCCTTAAGATGGCCTTCAATGTTTTGCAGTTCTGGCCTCAGTTTAAGTGTTCCATCTCCACTTATACTACTCTTTGCCTGCTGTCTGCACTTGAGCCATTGGTCTTGTTTTAAATGTTTGGCAACACCACGCTCTCTCCTACCCCAGGACCTTTGCACAAGCAGTGGTTTCCTTTCCTTTTTCTTTTACACTTTGTTAGACTCTGATGCCTGCAGGTCTTGGCCTCAGTGGTGCCTTCAACACCTGTCCCAGGTCAGGTCTTCCTGTTTTACTCCTAAGTGGTATTGTGTATCTTTCTTTGTTTATATTCCATTGGCCAAAGCAGCTCATATGGCCAAGCCTGATGCCACTGGGGGTGGGAAGGCTATTGGCAATGAAAGCCTATAAATCATCCTCAAGGGAAAGTGGGTAAAATAGCATAGTTTACCCCCAGGGCCCAGTAAGGGCCAGGCTCAATATACGCTCAGTAAATGGCAGCAAGGAGAATAAATGTAAAAGAAAGTGGAATGGGGAAGAGGAGGAAGATAACCTTCATTCATAACAGGGTCATAGTTCAGTGGAGGAGGGATGAGCAAACAAACATACTGTGATGTGGTAATTGTCCTAATGGAACGAGGTCAAGAATACAGTTGATAGGACTCAGACTCTGATGTCTGATAAACCAGATTCAAATACATACTTGCTACTGACTTGGTCCATTGCTGACCAGCTGTGTACCAGCTGTGTACCGGTGAACAAGTCTTATGATCTCTCTGAGCCTTCAATTTTGCTTTCTCTTTAGGGTTGCTGAAGGTTAAAGTGAAAGTGAAAGTTGATCAGTTGTGTCCGACTCTTTGTGACCCCATGGACTATACAGTCCTGGAATTCTCCAGGTCAGAGTACTGGAGTGAGTAGTCTTTCCCTTTTCCAGAGGATCTTCCCAACCCAGGGATTGAACCCAGGTCTTCTGCATTGCAGGTGGATTCTTTACCAGCTGAGCCACAAGAGAAGCCCAAGAATACTAGAGTGGGTAGCCTATCCCTTCTCCAGTGGATCTTCCCAACCCAGGAATCGAATTGGAGTCTCTGAGCTATGAAGGAAGCCTGGAATAGCAAATAGAATATCACTTCTGTAGGAGCCCAGTAAGGGATGGTTACCATCACAATGGTAACCTCCCCCAGGGGCTACATGTAAGTGCCTGGGGACAGGGTCTGTCGAGGAGGGTGTTGGTACCCAGCCCAGAGGGCCTTTATCCCTGTCTCCTAGCTGCTATGAGTATTGGCTGTTCATCTATTCTCAGCTGCCTACCTTCTCCAGAGAACTGCCCTTGGCCAATGGATGCCCATTTGGCCTGGGGCATTAGACAGCTAATGAACGACTGATTCACGGTAACAAAGGCAACTCCACTGCTTCCAGTGGGACCAACTCTGAGTGTGTTTATCTTCCAGAGCCCCCACTCTACCCATGGGGTAAGTCAGGACCAGACCTGACCTGAGGCAGCATCTGTTGGCTCTTTCCCTTCCCTGTCCTGCAAGCCCTCCCTCCCTTCTGAATCCTTCCTGAAGAACTCTGTCCCAGCGGGTCAAGTGACCTGGTTCAGGATCCTTGTCACGGGCTCTGCTTTAAAGGACTCCTGACCTCAGATAGGGTCAATTTCAGAAAAATGGGAGGAGAAGGGGTGACAGAGGATGAGATGGTTGGATGGTGATACCAACTCAATGGACATGAGTTTGAGCCAACTCTGGGAGACAGTTTAGCACTGAGGAGGCTGGTGCACTGCAGTCGTTGGGGTCACAAAGAGCTGGAGACAACTTAGCAACTAACAGCAACAACAAAAAGGCTGTCTGAGTAAAGTCTGAAAGTGTTTTTGAGAAGCTATTCATGCACTCAAGACTTTCACGATGAGTAGGAGTTGGGCAGGGGACGGTCCAGCCAAGGAAAAGCATTCTAAAGAGAGGTAATAGCATATGCAAAGATACCCCAGCTCTTTGTTTATAAAATGAAAGCTTTCCCTCTTCTTTATGACTCCTGGAATCAGAATGCGCTTTATGGTGGATAAATTGTTACTGTGGACAACAGTTGACCATTGGGGCTTCCCCAGGTGGCTCACAGGTAAAGAAACTGCCTGCCAATGCAGAAGACACGGGAGATGCAGGTTCGATCCCTGGGTCAGAAAGATCCCCTGGAGTAGGCAATGGCAGCCCTCTCCAGTATTCTTGCCTGGAGAGTCCCATAGACAGAGAAGCCTGGTGGCTACAGTCCATAGGGTCGCAGAGCAGGAAATGACTGAGCAGGCATGCCACGCCATGCTGGAGAAACTGTCAAGAATGGCAGGATGTGGGAAGACCTCCTGAGGAACTGAATTGAATCCTTGACTCCTTCCTGCATACTCCCGTGGGATTCTCACAGAGCTAAGCCCACGACCCTGAACTCTTCAGCCCATGTGGACAAAGTTCTGTGGCTGCCCCCGGGTCCCAGCTGCGTCTCTCTGCCAGTCCCACAGAAACACCATGCCTGTGTTTGACCTTGGCTTAGGTAGGACCCAAGCCTCAGTCATAAGGGGTGCTCCCGGAAGCAAACGTGTGGTCTCAAGGTGATGGGCAAGAGGAAGTCGGGTCTGGGAGGAGAAAAGTTGCAGGAAAGCCCCTGGACCGAGTTGCTCACCTTTCCCTTTAGTTCCCGCCCTTTTCTGGGAGCTGCAGTTCAGAGGGGGAACAGCACAAATGCTGGGGTACCAGGGGCCACATGTGCAGGTGAGAAGCTGGAGCTGTCGACTGGCTGGTCATTTATTTCTAGCTGTTGCTTTGAAAGGAAAATAAAGATGCAGACACATTCCAAACATCTCTGGGTTTTCTTATCATGGGGGGAAATAATAATTTCGAAGTTCAGAAGAATGAAGCCTCTACCAAGGTGTCCTCACCGGGTATTCTTTCCCCCCACGGGAACTTCCTGAGTCATGTGTTCACGTGCTCATCACTCAGTTGTTTGCAGGCTAGTGCTGTGGCTGCCCCGTGGCCACACCCTCCAGGAGAGGGTGACCCAAGGTGTGACCTGCAGGACTCCGGAGCTGGGTGCCCGAGTGGAGACTCCTTCTCTACCAACACCTGGTAGGGATGGGACCTTGAGCGAGTGACTTCACTTCTCTTAGGTCTCAGCTTCCTTGCAGCAAAAGGCTAGTAATTAGAGTTAATTTGCTGTGGCTTTTGTAGATGCACATTTGTTGTTGTTGTTGTTGTTGTTTTTACCCTGATAGCTTTCCCTGTTTGAGGACTTCCCTTGTGGCTCAGCTGGTAAAGAATCTGCCTGCAATATGGGAGATCTGGGTTTGATCCCTGGGTTGGGAAAATCCCCTGGAGAAGGGAAAGGCTACCCACTCCATTATTCTGGCCTGGAGAATTCCATGAAATATACAGTCCATGGGGTCGCAAAGAGTCGGACACGACTGAGCAACTTTCACTTCTTCCCTGTTTGAATGCATGTAATAGTGGGGCAATGATAACATTTGATTTGAAAGTTTAATGAGCAGATGTACATTCTGGGACATTCTGAGCTTAGTAAATGATTATTCTTTTGTTGCTGGTTGTTATTATTATTAAAGAGTTTTGAGGACCTTAAGTAAGTTTTATAATATTTCTAGCCTCGCTTCTTAAAATGGGGATGTTTTTGTTGTTGTTGGGTTGCTAAGTCATGTCCAACTCTTTGCAACCCCATGGACTAAAGCACGCCAGGCTTCCCTCTCCTTCACTATCTCCTGGAGTTTGCTCAAACTCATGCCCATCAAGGTGGTGATGCCATCCAACCATCTCGTCCTCTGTTGCCCCCTTCTCCTCCTGCCCTCAATCTTTCCCAGCTCAGGGTCTTTTCCAATGAGTCAGCTCTTCCCATCAGGTGGACGTAGTATTGGAGCTTCAGCTTCAGCATCAGTCCTTCCAATAAATATTCAGGGTTGATTTCCTTTAGGATCGATTGGTTTTATCTCCTTGCTGTCCAAGGTATTCTCAAGAGTCTTCTCTAGCACCACAGTTTGAAAGCATCAATTCTTTGACACCCAGCCTTCTTTATGGACCACCTCTCACATCCATACATGACTACTGGAAAAACCATAGCTTTGAATATACAGACCTTTGTTGACAAAGTGATGTCACTGCTTTTAAATATGCTGTCTAGGTTTTTCATATCTTTTCTTTTAAGGAGCAAGTTTTCTTTTTTTGTGGCTGCAGTCACCGAAAAAAAAAATGGGGATAATATAATAAAAATGTATTCTTACTATCACTACCATATTAAAGTTGTCATGAAGATTAAATAAGACAAGTCCTTAGAATGCTGTCTGTCACCTAGTACTTGCTCGGTCACGATTAGCCATCATCATCATCATTGTCCCCTCAGGTCTGAGTTGGGAATTTGAGAGAGGAAAAGAGCTTGCCATCAAGAATAGGTATCACAGGACTCCCCTTGCGAGTCCAGTGGTTAAGAATCCACCTGCCAGTACAGGGGACACTGGTTTGATCCCTGATCCAGGAAGATCTCACATGCCGCAGAGCAACTAAGCCTGTACCCCGCAACTACTGAACCCAAGCTCCAGAGCCCATGGGCCACAACCACTGAAGCCTGAGTGCCTAGGGCTGGTGCTCTGCAACAGACAAGGCATTATGAGGAGAAGCCTGCACATGATAAAGAATAGCCCCTTCTCGCCACAACTAGAGAAAGCCCATGCACAGCAATGAAGACCCACTGCCGCCAAAAATGAAATTAAAAAAGAAAAAAAGAATGAGCATCCAAGGATCATTCCAGGCAGAGAATGGGGCTGGGTGAGGTCATGCAATGGGGCAAGATCAAAAAAGAACTGTTGTTCATCCTGCTGAGAACCCAGGATTCTTTCAGAGAAGGAACATGTGGTTTCTTTTGGTGGAAAATGGGGAAAGTAGGGCTGGAGGCATCCCCAGGATCCAGACCATGAAGGACCCTGAGTGCCTGCCTGCAAAGCCGGTCTTTTGTCTTGCAAACCACAGAGAAGGTGACCAGCTGTTCTTTGGCACATCTGGGTTTTACATCAGCACGTTTCCTCTCTTGGCAAAGCACATAGCTCCTCATCTCCTGAACACTTCAAATCCAAATCATGTTCTTAAGTAGACATGGAGATCCAACCAGTCCATCCTAAAGGACATCAGTCCTGAGTGTTCATTGGAAGGACTGATGTTGATGCTGAAACTCCAATACTTTGGCCAGCTGATATGAAGAGCTGACTCATTGGAAAAGACCCTGATGCTGGGAAAGATTGAAGGCAGGAGGAGAAGGGGATGATGGAGGATGAGATGGTTGGATGGTATCACCGACTCAATCGACATGAGTTTGGGTAAACTCTGGGAGTTGGTGATGGACAGGGAGGCCTGGCGTGCTGCAGTCCATGGGGTCAAAAAGAGTCTTTTGACATGATTGAGTGATTGAACTGAACTGAACTGAGACACAACAGACCCCACAATTTCAGTATGCCTTGCTGTCATAGTGGCCCTTCTCAGTTGATTCTCCAGAAGTAGTTGTGATGTGGGTGGAGATGAATGCAAGGTACCAACCCATAGCCATCTGTGGTCCCTTTGGGACCTCGTACTTCCTGGCCTCCCATTGGCCGAGACCCACCGTCTGGAGGTGGAGGGCCTTAAACCAGAGGTTAAACCCTGATGTGGTCCAGGCCACCTTTCACAGAACAGCACTTCAAGGCACCATCCCCTTCTTGGAGGCTCTGTGGCCAAATTGTGAAAGCCTCGCTTTCTAGGCACCAAAATATTTCCAGGGACTCTGGAATCCAGAGCCACTTTCTTTCTTTTCCCACCATGGTTTGGTTCAGCCTAAAGATGCAAACCAGTGCTACACATCTGTCAGCCTAAAATTCATGGAGCTATTTGGAAGCAAAACCAAGAAAAACAAAACTGATTAGGGAAAGATCTGCTTTCAGAAAAACCTATTTCTGTCACAGGGGGATGGATAAATAAAATAATGTTTCAATAATTTATGCAGCCTGCATGCGAGAAAACATTGGAAATGTGAAATGAGGACGACACATAAAGAACAACCGAAGTTGATGGCTGCTTTAATCAGTTCGGTTGATAATTCTAAAATAAATTGGAAAAATCAGTCTTGCTCTCAGAGTTTGAATGATGATGGGATGGTAGGAAGATGTGCGTTCTTTCTCCTGGAAAGTGCTTGTTCTTTCGTGTCCCTTCAAGGACAGCCTCCTCAGCCCATGACCATGGGTCCCATCTCTGGCCAGCTTTTCTCCTGTCTTCACCACTCTGTGCAATGTTGCATGTTAACCTCCAAGCCCTGCCTTGCTGAGCTTGAATTTCATAGAACTACTCAGGACTCCTCTGTGGATGAGGTCGACTGACCATGGGGAGAGTGGATTGGGAAATCTCTGTTTTTCAGATTGCCTCCACCTCCCAAGGCAGCACTGAGATGGTCTTGAAGCAACCCTCTTTCTTTCTTTTTTAAAAAATATTTATTTATTTGGCTGCGTCAGATCTTAGTTACAGCACAGGGCATCCTCGTTGCATCCTGCAGGATCTTTTGTGATGGTGCACGGACTCTCTGGCTGGGACACACAAACTCCAGCTGGGGATTCAGTAGTTGTAGCACGTGGGCTAAGTTGCTTGGCAGCTTGTGGGATCTTAGATCCCCGCTCAGGAATTGAGTGCATAACCCCTGCATTGCAAGATGGACACTTCACCGCTGGAGCACTGGAGAAGACCCTAGAATCATATTTCAGTTCTGTCTGGGTAAACATTTATTTGGCAAGTCAACTGCCCAAAGGTTAGAGAAGACTTCAGGGAGATAGAAAAATAATGAGGTGGTGGATGTGATTTGAGGTCCCTTTAGTAACATGGAGAACCTCAGAGGTGACTTTGTTCACCACACTTATTCTCCAAGCCCGATCTTGATGTTCCTCTGATGCCTTAGTCTGGGGTTGCTCTATTCTATCTTCCCGCTCAGCTCCCAACTCTTCTTATATTGGGTAAGCAAATATCCTTTTCCATCAAGCTAGAGAGTCCATGGAAAGGTAGAAGCATGAGAACATTCTTCTGAATCTACTGTTGTTGGGAGATGGCCTGGGTGTCCCTAGATGTAACCACGAGGTAATTCAGTTGGTCTTGCTGAGCTATCCTCAGAGAGGCAACTGGGAAGTAGCCCTGTTGAGTACTTGTTGTATTTCTGGAGTTAAAGGAGAAATAGTTGAAGAAGTCCAAAGCAGGAAAAGGGAGGAAATCCAAGACACAGCCAGAAACATAGAGTCTAAAGTGGAAAACCACCTCCAGTTCCCTGACTTCCCAGGGTGGTGGAGAGAAGATGGAGAGCAACATGGTGTTTGGAAGCTCAGAACTTGGAATCGATGGTCTAGCACAAAGGAGTAGCAGTGTGACTTCCCAGCCCGGCTCAAAGCACATGTGTGGACGATGTCTCTCCCGGGGTTAGCCCTCATTGGCTTCTTGCTACCTACTTCATGCTGCCACCCTTCCTCCCTTCACTGTATCAACCAGCATCCCATAACAAGAGAGGTGGCAGGAAGCCAGGAAGGCACGACCTTTGCGTTCAGTTTAGTGACGCTTGTCTTCGGCTGTACTGCAGATATCATGTGCTGTATAATATCCCTCAAGAGTGTGAATGAATTTCAAGATGGAGGGGAATATGCCCGCCCTCCTGACCTCATTGCTAACCCTTGGGTTCACGCATGACCACCCCATGTCCAGCATCCTAGATCAGGCACACAGCTGAGACTGCCGGTGTTCTGTGCACCTTTGTATCTTCAGAGCCTAGAAGAAGTACTTGCCATTTAGGGACCCAGTTCTGCTGAATGAGAGAGTGAATGCGCCGGCCAGCTAGGGGAAGCGATGGAGCAGCAGTAAGACTAGGGGACGTAGACGATCTGTTGTGTGGGCCTGTTCAGCAGATGGATCTGGTGGGAGAGATCACAGCCTGGAGAAAAAAACGTAAGAGGCCTGCGAGGCAGGTTGTGACTTCAGACTCTCTCCCTCTTCTCCTTCTCCAAGCCTAATACTGACCCAGGTTCTAACTAGTTGTTGTTTAGTTGCTAAATCATGTCCAACTCTTTACTCTTTTTGGCCTATGGACTGCAGCACGTGCACCGGGCTTCCCTGTCCTTCACTCTTTCCTGGAGTTTGCTCAAACCCATATCCACTGAGTGCTTCGTCACTCAGTTCTGTCCAACTCTTTTCGACCCCATGGACTGTAGCCTGCCAGGCTCCTCTGTCTGTGGGATTCTCCAGGCAAGATTACTGGAGTAGATTGCCATCCTTCTCCAGGGGGGTCTTCCCAACCCAGGGATCGAACCCAGGTCCTACACTGCAGGCAGATTCTTTACCATCTGAACTCCCAGGGAATGCTATCTAACTAGTAGTCTAGTTAGCCTCTGTCCATATCATTCTGTCAATGTCCCCTCTCCTCCAATGCAAAAATGCTCTCTACAATGTTCTGAACAAGGGTTTGTCTGGCCTTCTGTCATACCCAGAGGGACAGGGAGCTCACTACCTAGCAAAGCAGCTTAGTTTCATGTTGGATGCCCCTCTGTTACAATGCACAGATATCCTTTCCGGCCATTTCTATCTACTGGTCCTGAGTCTGGAGTCAAAACCCTCCAGGAGCTAAATTTACCCAGTTGCAACTCAGTAGTCCTTCAAGCTCTTGATAATAGACATCATGCCCCAGACTTAACGTCTCAAGACAAACTGCCAGCGTCCTTTGCAGAGTTTCTTGGGTGATGGTGCGGCCTTGAGACCCTCACCCTTACTTGCCACGATGGCCCACTAGGGACAGCTTCACCGCAGGCTGCAGCCCCCTTGCCCTTTCCTGTGTGTCTTTCCCGTGACTCACAGGCCACGGGAAGAGTTGATGAGCTGATTTTATTTTCTCTCTCTCAGAAGGACCTCTGTGTGTTCCCCTACAGGGAAGCCTCTGGTACCAGTGAAATGTCTCTGTATGGACTTCTGTTCCCACCTGGGTAAGGACATCCTGTAGGACTGATCTGAGCTGCCTGAGGTCAATCCTATTTTACTTCCAGTATGTGGCCTTTACTAGCCCAAGAAAGAAAAAAAAGAAAGTAATGGTGCTCAGTTGTGTCCGACTCTTTGCGACCCCATGGACTGTAGCCTGCCAGGCTCCTCCATCCATGGGATTTTCCAAGCAAGAATACTGGGATGGGTTGCCATTTCCTTCTCCAGGGGATCTTCCCAAGCCAGGGATCAAACCTGGGTCTCTCACATTGCAGGCAGACTTTTTACCATCTGAGCCACCAGGGAAATCCTTCCACTTACTAGCCCAAGAACCCAAGTGGGTGCTTAAGTACAGCTTCGGGGAATGAATAAAGGGCATTTAGCTGATAAACCTTGGTATAAGACCGGCCCAAGAGCGAGGTGGAGATAGCCCCTGGCCCCAGGAGCTCTGTGTTCCAGCTCACTGAAAGTCTGACAATGACGCTAGCCTTATCTCTGGCTCATTCTGTCTGTCTGTCTGTCTGTCTCTTGCTCTCCGTAGGAGTTCAGCTCTCCTCTCCTCTCCCAGCCCTCCCTCCCCCAGCCCCTTTGTCGACACTTGATCATTTACATCAAGTTGACATTCGCAGAGTTTACTCAGGGGTCTGTAATTGTATTCTTTCCTTGGTTCTGCATTACCAACCATGAAAATGGAATCTTATCATCCCTGACCAATTTTTAATGTACAAAATGATTTGGCTGAGGTTCAAAGGGAGGCACAATTGAAATCAGGTGAATGATACATGTAGTTTTTTCAGTTCCTTCGTGCTTAGATTTGATTTTTTTTTTTTTTCGGTCTAGCATAGAAGAAAAAGTAGATTATTTTTACAAGTTATATAAGTGCATGTGTGTGCTGTGTAGGTAGGAATCACTATACATCCCAAAGCACAAATATGTATATGATGGTGTGTTTGCTTATATTAACATCCTCACATTTCACTCGTGTGAATCTATTTAGACATAAGTAAACAAATATAATTATATTGTTTGCAATTTTATTGATGGCAATCAAATTTGCAATGATCCTTAAAATGTATTCAAAACCCCCAAAGGGCTGGAACAGCCCTGCAGCTAGAGCCCAGGATTAATGGTTGGAATATTTAAATGAAGCCCTGACACCCTTTTGTTCATTCAGAAAGGAACCCTAGAGAGAAAGTAGGGACTCTGGCCTTGGCCAGAATTGTCTTGGGTCTCAGATATACTAATGAGTAATATCCTCATGTCCTTTGGCAAAAGTCATCCTAAAGGGAGTAGCCAAGAAGCAGAAATGTCTTGCCAAAAAGTGGAGGCGATTTACTGCGCACTGGGCTGAGAAATCTCCAGCCTGAGTGCCATTGTCCTCGCTTTCCGAGATGTGACGCATTGCAGCAGGCAAGCCAGTATGCTTGGCTTGGAAGGGTGAAGGCACTACTCCCCATCCAAGTTCTTGGCCAGAAACTCTCCGGTGTGGAACAAAGAGGCTCCTGTTTGACCAGAGCCAGGCCTGGGGCTCCCTGCAAGTCATGTTGCACTTTAACTGCCTCTGAAAACCCATGAGTTGGGTTTGTTCCGATTTTATTTTTTTAAAAGGAAACTAGAGGCTCAGAAAACTTCTGGAGTGCTCCCAAGATTATACCACGTGCTAAATGGTGGATTCAGGATTCAAATCACCATCAAGCTGGTTCCAAGTGCGGTCTGTAATTATAACACTTCGGGCTCCTGGTCAGCAAAAACCCATCTTCTATTCTTGGGCCCCATGGCCTGGTTCCTCGGGGGATGTCACAGTCACATCTGATGTCAGAGTCCTCCAGGAATGAAACCAAATCTCTCAGGATGTCCTGGCAGACAAGTTGAGGATATGGGGGCAAAATTCCACAGTCGTTACGGGTTGTTGTTGACAACTGTACCCAGAAGGTATCCGTGATTGGTAGGACTGATGTTAACTCCTTAGGGTTCTTCTGTATTGTACTATGGGCTCTGTCTCAACTTCTGTCCTGTTGATCATTTGATTTTGTAATTAGCTAATTTATTTTGGCTGCACTGGGTCTTAGTTGTGTCACGTGGGATATTCTGTCTTCATTGTGGCATGCAGGATCTTCCTCTTTTTAAGTTGCAACATGTGGGTTCTAGCTCCCTGACCAGAGATTGAGCTTGAGCCCCCTTCACGGGAGTACGGAGCCTTAGCCCCTGGACCTCCTGGGAAGCCTGGATCATTTTCTTGACAACTCAGGTGAGGACATTGAGTTTCTTATCAGATTTGCAGCTGGTATACAGTGAGGAGAACCTGTTGATGTATTTGTTGCCAGTTCTGGACTTGAAACGACCCTGCTGCTTAGTCTTGAGTCCATTCTCAAGATGGATCACACACTGCCCAGAAGCTCCTAGCTTTCTGAAACACCTGGCTGCAAAGTCTCACACATCTCAGCAACATCATGAAAACACACTATTTTCACTAAGGAAAGGATCCGTGACTGATAATAGCCATTATTTACTGAGTCCCTTTTGTGCGCTGGGTACTTAATAAATGACCCCTCACGTTGACGCCTCTCAATATTTTCTAGTGTTCAAAGAAAGTGAGTCACCTATTTAAAGTCTAGGGAGCTTTGGGAAAGACAAACCAGGATTGAAAGCCAGGCATCTGGGTCCTTTTGCTGGGTCATGAGCCCAACTCCAACCCCTTCTCTCTACTAGGAGGCTGGACTTGAACATAGGAATTGGCAGGGGTGGGGAGGGAGGGTGGAGAGACTGGATCACAGGAATTTGTAGCTATCTTGAAGATGCTGGGCTGAGAAACCTCTGTATTGCCTCTGCAGGACCCAAAGTGGGGTCTGCTACAGCAGCCGTGTTCACTCCTGATTATAACCATCCGCGGGTTTGATGAGCTCCTCCTCCTGACCCACTTAGGTGGGAGACAGTGGGTGGTCATCTCTGTATCCCCCAAGACCCCCTTTAGGGCTGGCATGTGTCCAAGGAACTGGACAGAACTCTCCCAGCAGCAGCACTCGACACTCCCTTTCAGAATTCTTTTAGATTCCTGGCCTCGCTGCTTCTCCGGCCTTGAAATTGAGGGATGCTGTTGTGGTCATGGGTGGGCTCACAGGGCTTCTGTTTATGGAAAGGAAATCTTCCTGGTGTCTGGAGAGATGACAGGGACTGAAATGCAAAGGAGATGATCGCTGGTCATGTGATGTGGAAAAGAGCTCCCCCGGCATTGCCAGAGGTCTTGCTGCCGCCATCCATCCTGTGTCGATGGAGACGTTGCTGGCTGGGGATGAAGCATCCTTTCTCTGCAGGCTGTACCAGTTTTTCTGTCCAAGTGACACACTTGGACTCATGGACACACATGCATGTCACAGGTGTGGCTCTGCTTGCAACAAATTATGGGACCATCAATGAACAAAACAAAATTCTGCAATGTACTTTATTTATTTAGAAATAACATGAGCCACTTTAAAGTCTTCATTGACTTAGTGCGCTTTATTTTTTTAAATGATGTGTACCATTTAAAAGTCTTTACTGAATTTGTTATAACATTGCTCTATTTTATGTTTTTTTTTGTTTTGTTTTCTTTTTGGCTGTGAGGCATGTGGGAGCTTAGCTCCCTGACCAGGGATTGAACCCACATCCCTGCATTGGAAGGTGAAATCTTAACCACTGAATCACCGGGGAAGTCCCATTCTGTGTGCTTTAGTTGTTATTGAAACCACTGCTGGTAATCCTCTCCATGTCTAAGGAAGAAGACTATGTGTTATTATTTTCACCAACATAAACATTAAAAGAGAGCATTGGTGTTTACATAAGATTATGCTAAATTAGGCTTTGGATTTATAGCTATGATTATAGAACTCTACTCAAAGTCCTTTCCTGTCGAAAGTACAAATTCCCTCATGTGCCAATATTTTTGACATCTAAGACCTGCTGTGATTTAAACCCACTAGCCTTGCCCGTCTTTATCTCCTACTGCACCCCCACACACTGGAGAAATTGGGTTCCATCTCTCTCCTCTATGTGGGACCCATGCTTTTCAAACTCCATCCATGTGCCCAGGCTGTTTCTTCTGCTAGAGACACATCTCTTGCTTTAATTGGCTTCAATTCTGTCTATCCTTCAAAGACCCTCTCAAAAGCTCCCTGCTCCCCGAGCATTTACTGATCTTCCTGATCAAATGGAGTTGTTTTCACTTTGATGTCCCAAAGCACCTTTTCTTTGTCTCCTACTTGGCACACATCATGTTCTTTTTAGAGATCCCATCATTTTTGGAGTCAGAGAGTCCTGTCTCTAATCCAGCCTCTATTTCTTATTAGTCATAGAAGGGTAGGTTATTTAACCTCCCAGAGCGGCAGTTTTCTAAACTATAAGATGAAAGAATGAAACCGACTTTACAAGGTTGACCAGATAACTGCATGAGATAATATACATGAAATGTCCAGTGAATTGCCGAGTGAGCAGTATAGATTGTTTATCTTCCTATTGTATTTTTTAAGCACACAATAGCAACTGCGGTAAATAAACTCCAAATCTTGGTGGCTCAACACAGTAGAAGTCTATTTCTGACTCAAGGAAAGTCGTATGGTGTGTGTGCCAGGCAGCCTCTCATGTAGCGAGTCAGAGATTTGGGCTTTTTGCATCTCAGCTCTGCTTCCTCTTGGGGCTCAGCATCCTCTTTATTCAGCCAAGGGTGGTAAAATGACTTGGAACTGCAGGTCTTGGTTTAAGATGGAAAGGGAGAAGAAGGTAGAATTCAGAGGACTTTTATATCTCTCTTGCTAATTTTGGTGGCTTTTCTGCTGAGCACTCTGATGCTGTGGGCTGTGATTCCAAAGCAATTCCAAACCATCTGTAGAGGTGCGACTGGCCAATGAATGACCAACTCAGGGTCATTTTTAGCAGATTCCTCATGGAAAAAGGAGTCTTCTTGGAACTCACACCTTCTTCTATCTGGCATCTGGGAAGAGAAGAGGAACACTCCCCGGGTGGATGACCTAAGAGGGCTAGAGAGACTAATGAATGACTGTGACTGTAATAAAGAGCCACCTTGAGATGAACTGGTTGCCTGATTGGGTGAGAGATCCATTCACTCATCAAATACTTCCTGGTGCTTCCTTTGTGCCAGGCACTGTCCTGGGCTCCTGGCATACTTTCAACCCACAAAATACCTTCAAATCCTCCCCGTCATGGGGCACAGACTCTCAGAGACTGAATGATACTGAGATCTGGGCTGTAGCTTCATTTCTGCTGGGCTTCCTCTGCCATGTCAGAAGATGTGGTTCCTCATGTGTTTGGATGGGCTCCACTGGATGGAGTCTAGAAGGACAGATGGTGAGAAAATGTTGACTTTGGTATGGACTCACAGAAGTAGAAGATATTAAGAGGAGGTGGCAAGAATACACAGAAGAACTATACAAAAAAAGATTTTATGACCCAGATAATCACAATGGTGTGATCACTCACCTAAAGCCAAACATTGTGGAGAGCGAAGTCAAGTGTGCCATAGGAAGCATCACTATGAACAAAGCTAGTAGAGGTGATGGAATTCCAGCTGCACTCTTTCAAATCCTAAAAGATGATGCTGTGAGAGTGCTGCACTCAATATGCCAGCAAATTTGGAAAACTCAGCAGTGGCCACAGGACTGGAAAAGATCAGTTTTCATTCCAATCCCAAAGAAAGACAATGCCAAACAATGTTCAAACTACTGCACAATTACACTCATTTCACATGCCAGCAAAGTAATGCTGAAAATCCTCCAAGGTAGGCTTCAACAGTATGTGAATTGAGAACCTTCAGATGTTCAAGCTGGTTTTAGAAAAGGCAGAGGAACCAGAGATAAAATTGCCAACATCTGCTGGATCATAGATAAAGCAAGAGAATTCCAGAAAAACACCTACTTCTGCTCCATTGACTCTGCTGAAGCCTTTGATTGTGTGGATTACAACAAACTGTGGAAAATTCTTCAAGAGATGTAGTATCAGACCACCTTACCTGCATCCTGAGAAACTGTATGCTGGTCAAGAAGCAACAGTTAGAACTGGACATGGACCAATGGACTGGTTAAAAATTGGGAAAGGAGTATGTCAAGGCTGTATATTGTCACCCTGCTTATTTAACTTATATTCAGAGTATATAATGGGAAATGCTGGGCTGGATGAAGCACAAGCTGGAATCAAGACAGCTGGGAGAAATATCAATAACCTCAGATATACAAATAACACCACCTTTGTGGCAGAAAGCAAAGAGGAACTAAAACCGCTCTTGATGTAGATGGAAGAGGAGAGTAAAAAAGCTGGCTTAAAACTCAACGTTCAACAATGAAGATCATGGCATCCAGTCCTATCACTTCATGGTAAATAATGGGGAAACAACGGAAACAGCGTCAGACTTTATTTTCTTGGGGTCCAAAATCATTGCAGATGGTGACTACAGCCATGAAATTAAGACACTTGCTTCCTGGAAGAAAAGCTATGACCAACCTAGACAGCATATTAAAAAGGAGAGACATTACTTTGCCGACAAAAGTCCGTCTAGTCAAAACTATGGTTTTTCCAGTGGTCATGTATGGATGTGAGAGCTGGTCCATAAAAAAGGCTTTCTTCAAGCGCCAAAGAACTGATGCTTTTGAACTGTGGTGTTGGAGAAGACTCTTGAGAGTCCCTTGGACTGCAAGGAGATCCATCCAGTCCATCCTAAAGAAAATCAGTCCTGAATATTCATTGGAAGGACTGATGCTGAAGCTGAAGCTCCAATACTTTGGCCACCTGAGGCTAAGCCAGTTCATTAGAAAAGACCCTGATGCTGAGAAAGATTGAAGGCAGAAGGAGAAAGGGATGACAGAGGATGAGATGGTTGGATGACCTCACCAACTCAATGGAGATGAGTTTGAGCAGGCTCCAGGAGTTGGTGAAGGACAGTGAAGCCTGGTGTGCTGCAGTCCATGGAGTCACAAAGAGTCGGAATGAGTGACTGAACAATAACAGCAATGTCCTTGCCCCTGCCTCCAGGGATCTTACTTTTCAGTAGTGATAAATAAGGAGCCATGCATTTGGGGGGCATTCTTTTGTGGGTAGTAGGGAATGCACTGAACTAGAAGGCAGAGGACTAAGGTCTGGTCTGGTGCCCTGACTCACTGTCTAGCTGTCTTTGGTTCTCAATTTCCCCACCTGAAAAATCATAGAGATGCTGAGTCTAGCCTTCTCTTCTGGTTCTTTCATCCTTTCTGATGTCATCATCCTCAAAGGCAGACATCATCTGGATCAAGGTCCATAGGAATGATGAGCACCTGTGAGCTCAGCTGGATGAGGGCAAGTGGGTGAGGTCAAGCGGCAAAGCACTGAGGGTACAGAAGCCACCTCTGCCCCAGACTGTCCCTGTAGGTGGCCCTACTCCATCCCAGGGCACGGACAGAAACATGACTCAGCTTTGGTCTAAAACTGGTGGGGGGCGGCCTGGTCTTGCTTCAGAGCCACTGCGACTATATGATTCCATACCCACTGCCACTCTGAAATCTGTCAAGGAAACTTGTGGATGGGAGCAGGGGATATATCGGGGGTAGGAGCAGAGGGATGAAGGCTGGAAAGGCGGTGGTGGGTCTCACACATGGGGCCGAGTGTGGGCTTTATTTTGTAAATTAATGGATCCCACCCCAAATCCTGGAACAGCAGCAGATGGAACGTTTTCTCTCCATGGGAGCTGGCAACTGCGGTTGAAATTCTGACTCTGTCACTCACTCAGGTGACCCACTCAGGTGACCCACTCAGGTGGGTCACCTCACTTTGTGAGCCTCAATTTTCTCAACACTAAAATGGGGATGAGGCACGCAACTCACGGGGTTACTGTAAGATTTAAATGAACGCATAAGTGTGCAGTTGCTTACAAGGACAATTCCTTGTCCCTGGGAAGAAAGGATGAAGCAGGTGACCCCTGAGGTTCCTTCTGACCCTGAAATCTCATGTTCAGAAGGAGAGGGCAAGGCATACCCAGCTCAGTATGATACAGACAGCTTGACTTATGAGCAGTTCTGGACGTTGCGGTCATACATTATTTTTGACATCATGAGGTATTTGCAAAAAATTCAAGAATAATGCCTCAGTGTTTGAGGAAAAAAAAAAAGGCTAAGCAGAGTTTCAATTAACTTCATTTTGTTTTCTTTAACTTTTCTTCTCTCTCTCTTTTAGCCATGCTGCGTGTGGGATTTCAGTTCCCCAACTAGGGGTCTAACTTGTGTCATCTGCAGCAGAAGTGCAGAGTCCTGATCAATGGACCACCAGGGAATTCCCTCATCTCATCTTTGACGATGCCATTCCCTCTGTCAAACCTGGGAAGAGAAACCTAGACCTCGAGGGCTTGACAGGGGACAGGAAAGCCCAACTGTGAGTTCCTTGGGCCTCATTTCCTGTAAAATGTTTCTGCATCATCAGTTCAGTTCAGTACCTCAGTCGTGTCTAACTCTGGGTGACCACCTTGGACTGCAGCATTCCAGGCTTCCCTGTCCATCACCAACTCCTGGAGCCTACTCAAACTCATGCCCATTGAGTCAGTGATCCCATCCAACCATCTCATCCTCTGTTGTCCCCTTCTCCTCCTGCCTTCAATCTTTCCCAGCATCAGGGTCTTTTCAAATGAGTCAGTTCCTCACATCAGGTGGCCAAAGTATTGGAGTTTCCGCTTCAGCATCAGTCCTTCCAATGAACATTTAGGACTGATTTTCTTTAGGATGGACTGGATGGATCTCCTTGCAGTCCAAGGGACTCTCAAGAGTCTTCTCCAACACCACAGTTCAAAAGCATCAGTTCTTTAGTGCTCAGCTTTCTTTATGGTCCGACTCTCACATCCATACATGACTATCAGAAAAACCATAGCTTTGACTAGACAGACCTTCGTTGGCAAAGTAATGTCTCTGCTTTTTAATATGCTGTCTAGGTTGGTTATAGCTCTTCCTCCAAGGAGCAAGTGTCTTTAAATTTCATGGCTGCAGTCACCATCTGCAGTGATTCTGGAGCCCAAGAAGATAAAGTCTGTCTCTGTTTCCATTGTTTCCCCATCTCTTTGCCACGAAGTGATGGGACCGGATGCCATGATCTTAGTTTTTTGAATGTTGAGTTTTAAGCCAACTTTTTCACTCTCCTCTTTCACTTTCATCAAGAGGCCCTTTAGCTCCTCTTCACTTTCTGCCATAAGGGTGGGTGGCGTCATCTGCATATCTGAGGTTACTGATTGATATTTCTCCCAGCAATCTTGATTCCAGCTTTTGCTTCATCCAGTCCAGCATTTTGCATGATGTACTCTGCATAGAAGTTAAATAAGCAGGGTGACAATATACAGCCTTGACGTACTCCTTTCCCAGTTTGGAACCAGCCTGTTGTTCCATGTGCAGTTCTAACTGTTGCTTCTTGACCTGCATACAGCTTTCTCAGGAGGCAAGTAAGATGGCCTGGTATTCCCATCTCTTTAAGAATTTTCCACAGTTTGTTGTGATCTGCACAAAGACTTAGTAATATTCAATAAAGAAGAAGTCGATTTTTTTCTGTAACTCTCTTGTTTTTTCTGTGATCCAACGGATATTGGCTATTTGATCTCTGGTTCCTCTGCCTTTTCTAAATCCAGCTTGAACATCTGGAAGTTCATGGTTCATGTACTGTTGAAGCCTGGCTTGGAAAACTTTGAGCATTACTTTGCTAGTGTGTGAGATGTGTGCAACTGTGTGGTAGTTTGAGAACTCTTTGACATTGCCTTTCTTTGGGATTGGAATGAAAACTGACCTTTTCCAGTCCTGTGGCCACTGCTGAGTTTTCCAAATTTGCTGGGATATTGAGTGCAGCACTTTCACAGCATCATTTTTAGGATTTGAAGTAGCTCAACTGGAATTCCATCACCTCTGCATCATGGAGTGTTTTTGGCTGCCCCAGAAGAGGCAGGGTGATTGGGGTGCCTGATTACTCTCTTGTTTGCCCTGTAAAACCGTGTACACATCTCTTAAAAAAAATATCTGAGCTGTGCTATGCTGCCAATCTAATCATTCCTGATTGACTGAGTCTTTGGCATAAGAGAACTCTTAGATCTCCGCTGCATGGAGACTGTGAATATAGTTGACCTTTCAACCTGTGTTTATTTTATTTATTTTTTCGATTTCGGCTTATTCTTGCTTTTGACAGACAGATGCCCTAACACTTTGAATCTCTAGGAGAAGGGATTTGGTGATGTTTTAAAACCTATGGCTTTATTCCCCAGCACGGATGCCTAGGGATGGAGCATGGTCACTTCCGAACACTTCCCGTTAGCATCCCCAGATGACCTCCAGCCCTTGAACCACGCTTAATTGAAGATGGCAAATAAACATTGCCCAGCCAGAGTTCCCGTGCCCGGCAGTTATAGGACTCATTAAAAGGAAAAATGACCAGCCTCCTGACCGTCCACACGGGCCTTTCTGTGTGTAATGTGGGATGCTGCGTTTAGAGTTGCATTAATTTTTTATCATTCCTTAGTAATTAACATTGTATTTCTGCTGATAAACCCCATCAATATGGTGATTTGATTAGCAAAACATAAAACTACTCATTAAACTCCAATTATGTTGCTCAGGTGTAATTTGATTTTGATTGGGTGGAAAAATGCTGTTGTGTTGTTTTTTTTTTTCCTAGTCCCCCTTTTAAAATATCCAGTTAAGTGCTACATTTACAATGCTACATTTACAATGCTGGTGATGATGCAAGGTTTATTTAGCAAAGGCCGTTGCCTCTCATGTTTACTGAGAACTCAATGGCCTTTAGGCGCCAAGAGTGGGGATGACATTTATGGAATCTAATAGTAAGAAACCGCCGGATAATCCTGCTTCCCATTCCTGGTGGGAAGCCTTTTGGCAGGGATGGTCATCTTTAAGGGGTCCACACAGCATAAACAGTCCCGATACTTTTCTGTGCTAAACGAATGGAAGTGAGTTTTCAAGGATGACCAGACAGGCTGTGGGTGCCGGAGCTGCATTTTAAAACTTGACTTTGCATTTGTCTCCTGTGTATACACTCTCTTCCCCAACCTTTCCACAGAAAAAAATCTGATCTGGTAAAAATAAACAAGAGTCTCTCTCTATGCTTCTCTAGACCCGGGAAAATACTGGTTTATTTAGATGTCAGAGTTGGCTCCAAGAAAAGATGGATTTGGTCTGACAGATCAAAAGTCAATTTGAATGTTCAAACTATGATGTCAATGTTCAACTAGTATGGGTCTGCAGGGAATGGAAGAAACGTTGTTTTAATGAACTGATTCCTTCCATAGAGATTCATGGGACATTTATGACCAGTCAGACACTTGTTGGACCATGGATGTGGGGCAGCTGAGTGATGACCCTGTATCTCATGGAACATGCATTCCAGTGGAGAAGAGTTCCTGATGGAACCCTTGTCAGCTTCCCATCATACCTGGAATTCAAGCCAAGATCCTCCCCATGGGCTTCGAGGCCCCCAGCCCAGCTCCTTCCTTTCGTCCTCACCCCAGTCAAACCCTCCTGACACTTCCTGTCCTCTGGCCTTGTCTGCCCCAGGGCCTTTGCCCTGGCTATGCCTTCTACCAGGAATGCTCTCCCCAGGTACTTGCCTGGCTTGCCTCCTCACTCATCCACGTCTCTGCCATAAAGACGATTTCTCTGATTGATCTAAATACAACGGCAGCTTCCAATCAGCTCTCACTTCCCCACTTGGAATGATTTCTTCATAGCTCAGCACCACTGGATGTTATATTATTTGTCTCTATCTGTGTGCACCAGTGGAATGAAAGCTCTCCGAGGGCCGTGGTCTGTCAGGCTGAGGTCATACCCACAGCACCAGACTAGTGCCTGGCACTCTGTAAGTGTGCACTTAGCCTTGTCAAGTGACTCGATGGCATGAACCAGTAAGATCATTGCAGGCAATGAGATCAATCCGGACCCTGTGAAAGTGACCGTGGGAGAGAGGGAACCCTTTACGCAGGGTTGTCGAGGAAAGCCTCTTTGGAAGATGGCAGTTGGGCCAAGATCTAAACGATGGGAGAGAGCCAGCCAAGCAAAGGGGAGGGAATGTTAGGGGCGTGGGAACCTCAAATGCAGAGACCTGGAGGCAGGTACTGGCATGGCGTTTCAAGGAACAGAAAGCAGACGCAGGCACCTGGAGCCAGCAGGCCAGGTCAGGGGCCTTGTAGGGCTTCATCCCTCCAAACTGTGCGATACCCCTGCCAAGGCCCTAGGCAGCTCTGACCCAGATGGGCTGGAAGCTCTGGACTGAGCTCCAAGCAGAGGAAGCTCTGGGGTGCTCGGCATCCAGCTTGCCTTCTCCCAGCCCTGGGGATTTGTCTAGCTATCAAAACTCGACTTTTCCAGTGCCTCTGGGACCCTCGGCCAGTAACTCTCCTGGTTGTCCTTGTGGGGTCATGATGGCCTTTTCTTGGAAAGATACTTGTGAATGTTCACTGTTCCCAGCATCTCTGAGCCTCCCCTGGTATTCACCCCACACTCGATGTTAAGAGAAACAGCTAACTCTTTACCCAACCATGACCAACAGCTATGCCCTCTAGTCTTTGAATATCTGATCCAGGTCTTCGTTCTGTCTGAAACTTCCCTCTCTTCTTCCTGGAAAATGTCTACTTTGAATAGTAGGTCCAGCTCAAACGCCCTCTTTTCCGAGTCTTTGAATGGACCATGATGCTTCCTCCCAAGCCAGACCAAGCCCTCTGTCCTCAATCATAGCACTGCTACCACTGTCTCCCTTCCAAGAAGCGTGAGCTCCCTGAGGTCAGAAGCCACATTTTCAGAGCCCATCACAGAGTCAACACGCGGAAGATGGGCAATGCCTGGATAGGTGCACCATTACAGGGCACTGGGTGGAGTGCCGTGCCCATCATGGTGGGCTGGAGTGGAATTCCCCATGAGGGATGCAGTCTCTGTACAGAATTGGAGAACAGTCCAGAAAACCAAGCCAAAGCCATTCCTGTGCCCTTGCATTTCTGAACGCTGTGGTTGACAAAATACTTCTTCCCTCCGAGATGGGCTTCTCATTTCCCCAGTTCCAGCTGGTCATCACTGGCAGCTTCGATTTTTGGTTTGTTTTTGTATCTTTGGTCAGCCCAGCGTATTTTCCCATGCTGCTTCTTCCTTTTTGGAGAATTACATTCTAACTCTTTTCTCTTGATAAAGGTGAAATAGGAGAGTGAAAAAGCTGGCTTAAAACTCAACGTTCAAAAAACAAAGATCACAGCATCCAGTCCCATCACTTCATGGCAAATAGAAGGAGAAAAAGTGGAAACGGTGACACATTTTACTCTCTTGGGTCCAAAATCACTACCATTGGTGACTGCAGCCATAAAGTTAAAAGATGCTTGCTCCTTGGAAGGAAAGCTATGACAAACTTGACAAACTTAGCATATTTAAAAGCAGAGACATCACTTTACTGACAAAGGTGCGTCTAGTCAAAGCTATGGTTTTTCTGGTAGTCATGTACAGATGTGAGAGTTGGGCCATAAAGAAGGCTGAGCACCGAAGGACTGATGCTTTCTAACTGTGGTGCTGGAGAAGACTGTTGAGAGTCCCTTGGGCAGCAAGGAGATCAAACCAGTCCGTCTTAAAGGAAATCAACCCTGAATCTTCATTGGAAAGACTGATGCCAAAGCTGAAGCTCCAATATTTTGGCCACCTGATGCGAAGAGCTGACTCATTGGAAAAGACCCTGCTGCTGGGGAAGATTGAGGGCGGGAGGAGAAGGGGGGCACAGAGGATGAGATGGTTGGATGGCATCACCGATTTGATGAACATGAGTTGAGCAAACTCTGGGAGACAGTGGAGGACAGTGAAGCCTGGTGTGCTGCAGTCCGTGGGGTGGCAAAGAGTCGGATGAGGCTTAGTGACTGAGCAACAACAATCCTAACACTGCGTGGACTTTGTGGGCCTGACAATCCCAGCTCTGACCCTTCTTTCTCTAAGAGTATGGAACCTGATCTCTGTAGGACTAATGGGGGGGTCTCATCTGCGCAGACACAGTGACAGCTTTAGGGATCTTCCTGGAAAGCTAGAGCCCTTCTCGGGCCTTCTCTGCTGAATCTAATGGGACAACATCCTTCTTCCCATGGAACATAGTTTTTGGTGCTATTGGGACTGCCAGAGGCTGTGTCTCCAGGAGGAAGGAGCAAGACTGGCCTGAAGGGAGTAGAGGGGAGATCCGGAACAGGAAGAAAGACACAGGACATTTTTCAAAGCTTTGGATCCAATCAGGCCTGGAAACTTGCATCATGTGAATCAATTGGCTCCTTTTTCCTTAAGCTAATTTGAGTTGAGGTTCTGTTTGTCACTTGCAAGTGACACAGATCTGAATAACACAAGAGGAAGAGATGTTTTGACGTTTTAAAGCTCTTGCAATGATTTATCACCTAGATGTGTAAACCAGGCCAAATCTCTCAAGGAAACGGCAGTGGCGCACCTCTGACGCCCGCGTGGCGCGGTTCCACTGGTTTGATGCTGCTGAGGTGTGTCCTCCCGCCGTGGAGAAGTGACAACACCACCTAGAGCCGTGTCTGCAGTGAGAAGTTGCTGCAGAGGCCCGGCTGGGGAGGAGCCAGGAGGAAGAGGTCTCTTTGGGAAAACAGAACCAATAGGGAAATGGAACCTTTCTCTAGAGATACATTTAGTTGACAAAATAATGTTTTACACCATCAGTTCAGAGTTGGAAGATGCAGTTGGCAACTTCTCTTTTCCACTCCGCCCAGGTTGGTATTCCTTCCCGGCTGTATCCTAACAATCTGACTTTCAGTCACTGCCTCCCCTGGAAGAACATGGTTGGGACTCACCTTCCCAGACCATGAGGAATCTGGAGACAGCTCATCGGCCTTTGGCTGCTTGAAGCCTTTGGAGACTGGAGGTACCTTAGAGATCACCCACATCAAACCTATTTCAGATTTCATGGGGCAAGAAGGTGGAGGGGCTGACTCAGTGGAGTCTTCGAGCCTCCCTTGGAAAGGTTTGGACATGATTTAAGGGAACGAATGGTCTTTCAAGTCTGCAGTGCTGGCTTTGCCAAGAAGCTACATTTTCTCATTCATTTACTTATCATTTATCATTCACCCGTCTTTCATGCTTCTGTATCCTAGGGGCCATGGTGACAATTGCAGTCATCCACTTCAGGGGCCCAGCTTTCCGAAAGATGCACTTTTTATGGGCTGAAAAACATCCCACTCTCAGTCTAAACTCTTCTTGGTTTGAAGCCTAAAATGTCCGAAGTAACAACATACTATCATAACTCATCTCTGGCTGATGAATGAGGAAAGAAAATAAGAAGTAAGATGTGATTTGGAAGTATTTGGCATGCCATTTTCACCTTTTAGGTGGACAAAATTACCTAGTGCTGGTGAGGTTGTAGGCTAGCAGTCTCTTGTTTACATTGGTGCTACAGTTTAGTTCAGTTCAGTCGCTCAGTCATGTCCGACTCTTTGTGACCCCATGAATCGCAGCACGCCAGGCCTCCCTGTCCATCACCAACTCCCGGAGTTCATTCAGACTCGCGTCCATCGAGTCAGTGATGCCATCCAGCCATCTCATCCTCTGTCGTCCCCTTCTCCTCCTGCCCCCAATCCTTCCCAGCATCAGAGTCTTTTCCAGAGTCAATTCTTTGCATGAGGTGGCCAAAGTACTGGAGTTTCAGCTTTAGCATCATTCCTTCCAAAGAAATCCCCGGGTTGATCTCCTTCAGAATGGACTGGTTGGATCTCCTTGCAGTGCAAGGGACTCTCAAGAGTCTTTTCCAACTCCACAGTTCAAAAGCATCAATTCTTTGGTGCTCAGCTTTCTTCACAGTCCAACTCTCACATCCATACATGACTACTGGAAAAATCATAGCCTTGACTAGACGAACCTTAGTCGGCAAATTAATGTCTCTGCTTTTGAATATGCTGTCTAGGTTGGTCACAACCTTTCTTCCAAGGAGTAAGCATCTTTTAATTTCATGGCTGCAATCACCATCTGCAGTGATTTTGGAGCCCCCCAAAATAAAGTCTGACACTGTTTCCACTGTTTCCCCATCTATTTCCCATGGAGTGATGGGGCCAGATGCCATGATCTTCGTTTTCTGAATGTTGAGCTTTAAGCCAACTTTTTCACTCTTCTCTTTTACCTTCATCAAGAGGCTTTTTAGTTCCTCTTCACTTTCTGCCGTAAGGGTGGTGTCATCTCCATATCTGAGGTTATTGATATTTCTCCCGGCAGTCTTGATTCCAGCTTGTGTTTCTTCCAGTCCAGCGTTTCTCATGATGTACTCTGCATCTAAGTTAAATAAGCAGGGTGACAATATACAGCCTTGATGTACTCCTTTTCCTATTTGGAACCAGTCTGTTGTTCCATGTCCAGTTCTTACTGTTGCTTCCTGGCCTGCATATAGATTTCTCAAGAGGCAGGTTAGGTGTAGAGATATCATTTTCAGAAGGTGTTTTGTTAACTCTATGAAAATTTTGAATGTACGCATTCCTTGACCCAGTTCTATGCTTAGAGTGAAAGTCACTCAGTTGTGTCCGACTCTTTGCAGCCCTATTGACTATACAGTCCATGGAATTCTGCAGGCCAGAACACTGGAGTGGGTAGCCTTTCCCTTCTCCAGGGGATCTTCCCAACCCGGGGAACAAACCCAGATCTCCTGCATTGCAGGCAGATTCTTTACCAGCTGAGCCACAAGGGAAACCCCTCTATGCTTAGAAAATTCCCCTAAGGATGTAATCTCAGAAGTTTGCAAGAAATGGATACAAAGTGCTTCCTGGGGGCATTGTCTATAGAATAAAATCCTTAAAACAACCTCAGTGACCACCAGTAGGGGGCCGGTTAGATAAATTATGGTATATCCGCTCAATATAATTTCTCCAGATGATCAAAAAAGATGCTGAGGATAGAATGAAAAGAGTTCTAACAGTTATTATGTGGTTTGTGATTGCAAAACACCCCAAACTGCAGCAAAATGGGAAACACCCTAATTGCCTATCGGGACCAGTAGAGGAATGGATGAACTGAGGACCACGGTTTAGTCACAGGCTGGAACACTGAAGCAATTGAAATGATTATCTTCCCTCTCTGTGCATCAGCCTTGGTGATTACGAACATGTTGATTGAGAAAAGCAAATTCTGGGAAGGTGCATCCAGTATAAGTCTGTTTGTGCAATAGCAAGTACATATACGTAATGTTACAAGATAATTTTATGAATGTTAAACCATGTAGTAAAATTACAAAAGTGTGTGTGAAAATCATACATGCCAGACCTCAGGATAGCGGCTGCTCCTGCAGAGGAGGTCCGGATGGGACTTACGGCTATTACTTGTAACTCTCTCCCTCATTTTTTCTCCCACCCTTCCCTCTCCCTCCACTTTCTTTCTCTCCCTTCCTTCCTTCTCCCTTTCTTTCCTTCTTGGTTTCTTTTCTTTCATCTGAATCAAGTAAAATAAGGCACGTACATGCTTAGTTGCATCTGACTCTTTGTGAATTTATGGACGGTAGCCCACCAGTCCTTGGGATTCTCCAGGCAAGAATACTGGAGTGAGTTGCCATGCCCTCCTCCAGGGGATCTTCCTGACCCAGGGATTGAACCCATCTGAGCCAAATTTGCTTAAATCTGGATGGTACATTCATGGAGGACTGTTATTTTATTTTCTGTATGTTTGAAAAACTTTGCTGAAAGCCAGATATGTCTCCCTCTTGAGTAAGCATATGTTAGTATAGATGCTGGTATCAGTGTAAAAAATTTTGTTTTCCTGGTGAGAAACACATGGAACTGTTAGCAAAATGTAACTTTAAGGGGAGGGATAGAAAGAGAGAGGTTTGCATTCATTTAATTTCTTTCTGTACCGTTTGACCATTAAAAAAATTTTTTTTGGGGGGGGGGTCTCGCCATATGGCATGTGGGATCTTAGTTTCCCAGCCAGGGGTTGAACCAGCACCCCCTGCATTAGGAGCACAAAGTTCCAACCACTGGATGGCCAGGGAAGTCCCTATTTGATATTTTAAAGATGTGTGTAGCTTACTTCCTATCCAGCCTACTACCCACGCATCCATTGCCATGTTTGCACCTAATAGGAGTTATCAGGATGTTGGGATTATAAGCCAGTTTTGTTCTCTCCTTTAAATTTCTCTGACTAGAAGTCTGAAAGTGAAAGTGTTAGGTGCTCAGTTGTGACCTGCCAGACGCCTCTGTTCACAGGATTCTCCAGGCAAGAATACTGGAATGGGTTGCCATTCCCTTCTCCAGGGGATCTTCCCAATCCAGGGATCGAACCCAGGTCTCCCGAATTGCAGGCTATTCTTTACTGTCTGAACCACCAGGGAAGCCCAAGACTACTGGAGTGCGTATCTTATCCCTTCTCCAGGGGATCTTCCCAAGCCAGGAATCGAACCAGGGTCTCCTGCATTGCAGGTGGATTCTTTACCAGCTGAGCTACCAGGGAAGCCTTGTCAATGTTATTTAAACACAATAGTTGTTTAGCATTGCTATTTTAATAGAAATTTAGAATTCTTTCCTGACAAACTGGCACTCTGATTTTTGGCAAAACTTAGTCCTAGTGATAGAGGAGATCTTGTTTGTGAGTTTGCTTTGTGCTTTAAGGGCCCAAAAGTCACCCTCGGGATGGTCGATGCAGCCCCTCATTTTAGGTGAGGAGACAGAGACTGGGATGCTTGGCCCTGAGAAGGGCAGAGGGATGGGAGGAGAGCACCTCCCTGTCTGGGAGATGGGCTGGAGGGATGGGGAGCAGGTTTGAGCCCCTCTTCTCAAGCAGCCAGGGGACGGCTCTGGGGACAGTCTGTTGGTGGCAGGCTCTGTCTTGGCTCCAGCCCACAGGAGCTCCGCGGCCGCACCCCATTTGCTGTGTGTGTTCGTGCGTCCCTTGTACAGGGCAGCCCATGTGGAAAGACAGGCAGCAGATAGTTCCAGCTGTTGTCACTTATGCTCCAGAGAACAATTCCGGGAATTAATGGCTGCTAATCCTGCAAATAAGGTAGATACAGCGCGGTGTTAGATTCCAAGCTGCCAAGCTCGAGTCACCGGCCTTATTTCATAAATATGCTTATAAGGATGCTGCCTAGTCACTCGGCAGGGCGATGGGCCCACCATCCCCTCCCCTGCCTGTGGCCTGTGGCCTCCTGCACTTTCCCAGCCCAGGGAACAAATGAGGTCAATAAAACCTTTAAAACAACTCCTTAGGAGACCCACGTCAATGGATAATCAGGGAAACTTACAAGGAGCCCTGATATCAATTGCTTCAGGGAGCTTAAAAAAAGACAAGTACCAAGGATGGGATACTTAACTGTAACAATGTTTCATTTTAATAATAGCTTTTATGGGCTACAGTAAGAAGTATCAACCTCCATTAAATATAATGGGCTGATCCTTCCAGGGACAGGGAAGAAAGGGAGCCATTCTTTGGGGGGTAGCTGAGCGCACTCCGGCTTTTAACTCATCACTTGTGCTTTCAGAGAGTGAAGTTGACACACGGAATGGGGTTGGTTTGTCTGGCTTTTCGTTCAGGGGCTTGGGGTCAGCCTGGTGGGAGGAGGCTCCTGGGTCAGACTGGATGGGTTGGAGTTGGGGGTGAGATCTGCCCAGGAGAGAGGTCAAGGTCACAGCTGGGAATGCAGTTCTCATGGCGAGGGAGGAGGCAAGACTGGAAATGGGAGAAACAGCTGCCTGATGGGCGATTGGAAGCCCCAGCCGAGGAGAGGGTGGTGGGGAGTGAACACGGGGAGGTGAGTGCCAAGGGCAGGACGGCTCTGCTCCAAGCTGTGCTGGGGAAGCGTGGAGGGACCTGGGGCACAGCCTAGGACTGGAGCTTAGCCGGGAGCAGTGGCTCCACTTCGGGTCCTGTCGCCTTCCTTACTCTGGGACATCCTTCCCAAGGATGTGTGGTTGTTGCTCTTCAGTTGCTAAGTCGTGTCTGACTCTTCGTGACCTCATGGACTGGCAACCCGCCAGACTCATCGGTCCATGGGCATTCTCCAGGCAAGAATATTGGAGCAGGTTGCCATTTCCTTTTCCAGGGGATCTTCCCGACTCAGGGATCTAACCCCTGTCTCCTGCATTGGCAGGTGGATTCTTCACCGATGAGTTACCAGGGAAGCCATAAAATGCCTCCCTACTCATTACTTATCCCGAGGTATGACTCTGCAAGGACAGTCGTGCCCTTCCAAGGGAGAGTTCCCATCACGTGGGGGCTACCATCCCGAGCCTGGCCTCCATAGATCACCTTCATTTCTCATTCATAGCGAAGGGTCACATTTCCCCCAGATCTTCCGTTTCACCCTCCCCTCACCCCGGCAGGGCCCTTCTCCATCAAATTCTCTGCAAGCCTTGGGGATGCTCTCCCAAGCCAGCTCCTTGGTGCCCTCTTACGGCTACTGCCATGGCAGCTCCAGGACCCAGAGCAGCCCCGGGAGAAGCTGTCTCCTCTCCTGTCATCAGTTTCCTCACTCCTGCTGAGCTGTGGCCGGGGTCCCTGGGCTCTGGGGCACGGTCACCTCTTCCTTCTCCTGAGCCTTTACTGTGCTGTGAGCTGTAAGCTTTCTCTTTGGTTATAGAGCCCCTTGGCGGGGTCCTGATGGTCTGTTCTTCCTGTTGAATAGCACGGAGCTCCAGGAGTGACAGGGAGATGTGTTGGGGGTGGGTAGGGGTCATCAGGGGAGTTTCATAAAAGGACTGTTTACAGAGGCGAAGGGAACTGGCATGGGATGGGAATGCACACTTAGGCCAGGAGCAGCTAGGAGGCTTTACCCTTCACAAGACTGAAGGGGCAAAGAGGGGTGATGCCCAGAACTGGGGTGATGGCTGCTCCTCCAGGCCACTGGTGGAAGATAGAAGCTCTGTGACCACAGCCAACTGGTCCCTCTCATTGACCAGGCTCCACCTGAAGCCACTGGGCAAGGGGAGGTCATACGGGTGAGACACAGATCGGGGAAAAGGGTTGGATGTCGGGCAGCAAAGGAAAAGCAGCCAACATAGGGTTGAGGCAAGAGACCGGGATCCCCCCCGCCAAGGCCAGAGCGCATTCCTCCAGCGGGATCATGGCCAGGTCTGGGGTGGCTCCAGCGTCTGCCTGGACACTGCAGGAAGGAGATAGACTTGCTGATGACCCCCTCCCCACCTTCCCCGCATCCAAACAGCCTGCCTATGTGCCAGGCACCGTTCTCGTCATTCTACCTGCAGTTACTCAGTCTGAAGACTTTATGAGTTGTGGAGAGGAAGGTGTGACTTGCTGATCATCACCCATCTAGCCAGTGATGGAGCTGGGGTTTGACCCCCAGGGCCCAGATGCTTTGACCACTGGGCTACACTGCCTCCCAGACTGGCTGTGGAACCTCGCCCAGATCTGTTGTCCCACCAGTTGCCCCTTCCCAACCCCCTCCAGTTGCCCCTTCTCCTCTCTGTGCTCATTTACAGCGCCTGCCCCACCCCAGATGCCCTGAATCTTTCAGAGAATTCTTTGCCTCCTCCTCAAGACGTGATAGGTGGAGGATTAGAGAAAAACTTTAGAGGCCTTAAGCATCAAAAAGACTATGATGGCTCTTCCCTACACTCCAAGATGTCATTAAAAAAAAAAGAAAAAGATAAATACATAAAAGAAGGGTAAGTCATGTCAGAAAGTCCTGGTTTATCCTCAGAGGTTTACTTTGATGAGTTTGGAGACTAATATCAAGTATTCTTAGGGACTTCACGAGTGACTCAGTGGTTAAGAATCCACATTGCAATGCAGGGGACATGGGTTTGATTCCTGGCCAGGGAGCTAAGATTCCTTATGCCTTAGAGCAACTAAGGCCCCATGTTCCACAATTACTGAAGCCTGTGTGTTCTGGAGTTCACGCACCACAGTCGACTCACTGCAACGAAAGACCCTGCATGCTGCAACTAAGATCCAACACAGCCAAATAAATAAATAAGCAAACATGTTTTAAAAAGAAATAGTAGAATATGAAGTTCTTAAAGTTTTCGCTCATCTTGGGGGTGATCCTGTTTACTTGACTTCCCAGTGCCTGCGTTAGTCTGCCTGTGGGGGAATCCGGTTCGAGAAAAAGGGAGCTTATATTTCCCCCCTGAGAAATCACAGAATGGCGCAGTCATGGGAAGTACTCCCATTTCCGTGGTGAAGAGCCTGCTGCAGCTGAGGGAGAGAGCTCCCTACACGGGTCAATGCCCAGTGGGTCAGAAATTTGCAAATACCCCGAAATGGAAGAAAGGGGTTTTTCTGTACTCAGAACTTCTAGAAAACATTTGGGACCCATATAAGATGTCTGGCATTCTGTTTCATTTACCCAGGGGTCATGAAGGGTTTGAAGTCATTGAGTGGGGGATGCCTGGGAGTGAAGTTGTGAAAGGAGGTGTGAAAGTTTCTGCTCCCTCCTGGCCCATCATCTCATCTTGCAGATGGTGAACAATGGCCAGAGTCCGTCTCCAGACCCACCCGTCTGGGAAAGGAGTCAGGATGGATAAGACTGCCCTAGGTCTTACAGACAGGCTGTCTGAGGCACCAAGGGATCCGCATGGAAAATGAGCAAGCTTCCTTGTTGTCAGGCTGAGAGGTGCTTGCAAGGCAACCAGGTACTTTGCAAATCTACTGTGCCCTGGGATGTAGGGGCCTCTGTCGTGCCCCCGTCTTCTCCCGGGCAGAGCGAAGCCCTTCTCTCTGCAGGGTTTGGCCATTCAGTGCCCAGAGTGAAGTGATTATTAGTCGGACTCAGGTGAGAGCAGAGATGAAGCGTGACCCACTCCCACCCCAGTGTCTCTCCTCATGACAGTCTGGCAGGAAGCACTTGGGAGAGCTGCTAAGGAATTACAGGATGGAGGATGCTTCGAGCCTGGACCCAAGACTTAACAGCTTCCACATCTAAGAATATCCCCATCCAGCTGCTGAGTCCTAAGTCCTCTGCCGCTTCCTGGGAAGAGAGACCGTTGTGAACTGAAAGAATTTTTGGTGGACACATTTCTGCTCTTTCCTGAACCAGTGCCCATGCATTTGGAGAATTCAAGATGGAGAGACTTAAATTTGCCCCAATTTGGTTATCAAGTGAAGAACTGAAGCCGTGAGAAAACAAATTCCAGTCCTTGAGGCTGATTTTCCTTCATTAGTGAAACGATTTAAGCAAAAACGCATTTCCTTGTGCCCATGTATGCCCTGTTTGTGTGTGTGTGTGTAGAGGAGGGGCGTGTGCTTGGGAGGGGAAGTTTAGTTGAGGTGTCTGCTTCATTGTTCTTGTTCTCAAAGTAACATTTGCAAAAATGAATGAACCTTATTGGTGGAGCAGTGGCAGGTTTACAAACTGAGCAGGAAGTATGAAGTTTCCACAGCCGCCTTCTGCCCCCACCCACGTTTCCCCCTATGGAAGATGGAAACAAAGCCAACTGCTCTTGTAGGGTTTTTAATGCAAACGGACCATGACCAACACCCAGAATTTCAGGCTCTTCACCCAGATGGTGTAGATAAGCTTTCAGCCAGAGAGTGCTCGGTGCAGAATCACCCAGGCATTTCCTCCTGCGTTGGAGAAGCGTGTGTTCATTTGAGCTCCATCTCCACCCAGGTGTGGATGCTGGGTGCTGGGGGTGAACCTCGAACAAGCCCCATCCCTGCCCTCACCCAGCTCCCAGGTGAGTCAAGGGTATACGCACGTAGGAGCAGGGAGAGACACTTGGTGGAGAAGGCAGTGGCTAAGATGAGAGCGATTCAAGAGGAACACCAGAGGCAGGACTTGCAGGGCTCTGTGACTGTTGGGATGTGCGGGATGTGGGGGCACATCCCCCTAAACTGAGCTCTTGGCAGCTAGGGGGGTGGCACCATTCACAAGTTCAGGCGGCAGGGAGCAGGCTTGATGAAGGGACACTTCCGCTGCCTCTTAGGGCTGTGGGTACCAGAGGTGTCAGCACCTGTGTTTGATGCCAGTTCAGGGTCTTTATTCAGGTTCCAGTTTGGAAGGCGTTATGGGATAAGTGGCCAGGGGAAACAGGTAGGCCCCCCCGGAAGTGTGTGTTGAGTGGAACAAGAGCCGAGTGGGTGAGGCTGGATTATGACGGGGATGAATGGGTGTGCCTTGCGGTCTGCAGTGGCAGAGATGAAGTGATGGTGTGGAGGGTTCCATGGGAGGTTCCAATAGCTCCAGAAGGACCTGGAAAGGGGGAAGTTGGGCTGAAGGAGCACAGTGACGACACCAGTTCTGGCCTAGCCAGGAAAGACCACGATCCCTTGGCCTCGGTTATGAGCAGTCAGTACAAATGCCCAGGGATGGAGCCAGACAGAATGTCCTCAGGGCACGCACCTGCCAAGGACCAGCCTGAGCCCCTCTTCATGTCCCCAGAGGTGACTTGGAGGACAGGAGGGAGGAGAAGAGGCCAGGAGCAAGAAGGGAGGCCAAGTGAGACCTCCGCAAACTGATTCACAGTTGTGCAGTGAATCAGGGCAGCTCAGAATTAAATGAATAAATGAACAAATGCTGTCTGCACACCCGACTCTGAGCCCTTTGGCAACACTTGTCCATTTATTGCCAGGTGGGCTGCCTCACCCAAATTCTGAAATGGGGATCTCACCTGCTGCTTTATCAAGACCACCCACCACAGTCGGAAAATTCTAGGCTTCCTTCTGGGGTCTCTCCAGCTCTCAGATTCCTCTCTCAGATCTTTTCTCAGCGTGACTTACTCAGCAGGGTCAGGAGAAAGTTACCACGGGGGAAATTCCCAGATATGGTTCTGAAAGGGGTGGTTGTCTTCCATTCTGGGCTCACCCAGCCTTGCGTCTCCCAAAGGCTGACCTTGGAGGGTGGGGTGGGAAATCACGAGGCTTACATGCTCCATGGAAAGCAATGTGAGGAGAGAGCCACAGGTTTCGAGGCTAACCAGGCTGAGGGCATGGAACGGAATGATTCTCCAGTGGAAGAACTGCCATCTCCTAATGAAGATTTGTTCTTGGAGGAACTGGGCTGGCCACAAAGCAAAACTTGCACTCACTCACTCCTTTCCAAAAGCAAGGATGGGATCCTGACAGGTCTGATGAATGCCAGCATCAACTCCACCGCTCAGTGGACCCGTGCAGTTTTTATTGAGCCCTTACTTTCTGCCCAGCAGGTGCTTCAGGTTGACAGGGATGGGCTAGCCGTCATGGTTCCTACCCCCAGGAAATCTATAAATCTGCTTGATGTGAGTCTAAATAGTCAACGACTTTAACTGAAATACTGTGGGAGGATCCATGTGATCCCAGAACTGGCTCCTGACTGTTTTACCGTCTTGTCTTCATCCATCTCCTCTGCAATCTCCTCATGTCCTACCAAGTGCTCAAGAAGTGTTTGTGGAAGGAACCAGAACCAGGAAGAGAGAGCCAGGGCTGGGGCCCGCAGAGAAGAAGAGGCAGGGGCACTGTCTTCATGTCTTTAAACTTTTCAGGAGGCTTGAGGATACTTAGGTTTCAATGTATACTTTCTGGAAAAGCACAGGGATCATGGGAAACTCCAGCACAGCCAACATCTCATTTACATCACGGCACGTTCCTGCCTCTAAAACACAGGGGATTTCAATTCCAAGTTGTCATCTTCCTTCTCCAAGCCCGGGTGGGAAGCAGCTCCTTGGGAATTGTGTTGGAGGAGGCTGTGTGTTGCTGAGAATCTCATCGGGCAGGTTGGAAACTATCGTTTGCTCAGCTGCCTGCTCATGGAACGTGGCTGGGGCTTCCCCAGCCTTTGTGTCTGCTGCGGCATCTGACAGTTGAACTTGCTTTTTGGCTGAGTTCTCCATGGTTGTCTCCCAGGCAGCCCCATCTTGGGACCAGGGGTGACAGAGAGTGGAGGGATGTTGAGGTGGTAGCTGTGTTCTGTACACAGAATGTGGCCACACCTCCATTCGCTGTGCCCAGACCTGAGACAATGCAGGTGAACCCCAGTGACTTGAAATCAACACGGGCTCATCTTTCAATTGACAATAGAAGGGATTTATGAACTAGCCCTTCCCACTGCTTAAAATAACCAGAAACCATTTGACGTACCTTGAGTTGAAAGCCTTATTGCTTACACACTAACAGCATTCTTAGTGAGACTAGGGGTGTGTGTGTGTGTGTGTGTGTGTGTGTGTGTGTGTGTGTGTGTGTGGTGGTGATGATGGTGAACATGTGAGCGTACATCTGACTCCCATTCTTTGTGTACAGTTGGACCCAATCAGATGACTTTTTATTTTTCCTTTAATTTTCTGGCCAGTTAGTGTTCATAGCTCTCTCTGCAAAATATGGATGTATTCCCTGAAACCTTAAATTACCCAAGAAAGTAAGGTGTGAGTTTAGGTTATGGTGGGGGCGGGCACTCCCCGGGTGACCAGTTGTCTGCGTGTGTAGCACATGGTGAGCTTGGAGTAACAGCCTGCTGAGTGAATGAATGAATAACAATTGAGGACAAGATACATACTCGTAATTCTATAGTCTCTACTGACTATTCTCAGCTTGGAATGGAGTCTTCTCATCTGTTGTGTTGAATTTTGCATTCTGCCTTCCTTCTAATATTATATCATAAAACTTCTTTCCAGCTTCACATTCTAGAAGGCTTTCTGTAGGCCTTGGTAGCGTGATAACTATTATCATTGGTGACAGTATAATATTCTGTGATGGGGAAGTGACATATTTAGGCAAGGATTTCTGGATTTGGCAGGATTTAGAATCAAGTCTCAGTGATAGTCAATTCTAAAATGAACAACCTAGTGCCTATAGCTTTTTCTTTCAGTAGAATTTATCATTTTTGAAAGGCTTTCATTTTCTCAGGGGTGGAATTAAGCTTTGCTCCATTTTGCCAAATTCCTTTTCCTAAGGGCATTTCCAGCCAACCTTGACCCCAGTCGCCTTCTCTATGTCTTACCCACATAGAGTCTCATTAAGTTCAGCCACTGGAGTGTGATGGGGCTGGCACAGTTCTGTAAATAAATTAAAATTTGTCCAATTGTAGCATTATAACAAGTGAATTTCATGGTATGTAAATTGTACCTCAATCAAGCTATGGATAAAAAAATTATAGAAAAAAAGAATCTTTCTTAAGTGCCTATACCTGTGGAAATATCTTAGCATTGCTTGTGTCCATCATCCAACTTGATTTAATTGGGATGTCCCCGCAGAGTGGGGTACAGGAGAGCAGCCAGGCCCCAGGGCAACAGACCAGGAGAGCTGGGCCTTCGTCCATGGTTCCGCTGCTGAACACTGGGCATTTACTATGTGGCAGGTAGAGTTCTAGGCACTTGAGATTCATAAGTGGATGAAACAGAACACGAGCGCTGCCCTTGGATGTGCTTATCATCCAGTGAACAAATATTCAATGTCCTCAACAACGTCCATTCTTCCCAACCAGATGCATAAGCCCCCCCGAAGTAGGAGTAGAGATTCAAGTCTCTCCTTCTGCCCTCCATGGATTCAAATAGAAGGCTCTGCTTTCCATGTATCTATGCCTGCCTTGAAAAATACCCCACAACCATAACAGAAAAGGATATTTAGAAAAGAATATTTAACTGAGTCACTTTGCTGCATGGCAGAAATTATTGCAACATTGTTAATCAAGTACACGTCAATTAAAAAAAAAAAAACCTAGCAACTGTTTGATTTTTTTAAAATCTATGCTTCTGTGGGTCAGGAATGTAGTCAGGGCTCAGCTGACCACCGGGCAATTGATCTGCTCCGTGAGGTGTTGGGTGGGGGGGGTCCCCTGGTGGTACTCAGCTGGTGGACAAGCTGCTTTGGAGGGTCTAAGGTATCTGCTACCTCAACGGGAAGCCTGAGCTCAGTTAGACCCTGGTCTCTCCATGGAGTCTTTACTTGTCATGTGGTAGCTGTGGGTGCTGGAGGGAAAGTTCAGAAGCTGCTGGTCTGGGAAGGCCCGAGCTTGGACACCAGCTGAGCATCACTTCTTCCATATTTGATTGGTCCAAGTCGTCAGAGGGGCTGCTTTGATTCAAGGGGAGTGGACGCAGCACACACCTGTCCACAGAAGGAAGGACCGAGAAGTTGGTGCCATCTTCAACCCATCTTTAATTTTCTTGGCTCTTCTTCAATATCAGGAATGATGATCTGGAATTCAATCTGGGAACTCCTCATCTCTGGGAAGACCCTCCCTGTCTCAGCTTAGGCTGAGCATATAAGTATATATAAAATTATTTACGTTCATAAGTAAATAGTCTAAGTATATAAGTAAACACAGTCTATAAGGTAAAAACTAAGCATCTTCCTTGGACCCTTTCTGTGTGCCTTTCTATGCTTTTCCCACCGCGCATCACCGAGAACCACGCAGATTCTCCCAGCAGTGCCGTGCTCACAAGGGGCTACATACCGTCACGCTTGAAAACAGATATCACGATGCCATGCACACTGTTCTGTGACTTGCATTTTTCCACTTAATAATGTATCAAGGTCTAAAATGAACTTTTAAAAACCATATTGTTTGGGAAGACTTATGAGATGAACATAGTGCCTGGATCAGCCCCACTACCGGGATACTTGCAGACCAGGGTTGGATTGGTGCGGATGGTCCGCACATCTGGACGGGTGAGACTTTCCAAGCAGACTCGCCACAGAGCCCTCCAGTCTCGCTGAATCTTCTAATGACTCAACTCGAGATGCGTGCTCTTCATTCCTTGTGGAATTCTTGACTGCTCCTGTAAACTCGACCGTCAGGTCAACTGAGAATCATAAAATCCATGTTCACATCCTGGCCATTTACTAGCTCTGTGTCCTCAGTTATATTTGTTTCTCTCTCCTTGCTTCTTAGTTTTTTCATCTGCAAAATGAGGCTAAGAGTCCTTCCTCTGCCCACCTCTGAGGGATTTGAGGGAGAATCAAAAAAGACAAATGCAAGGAATTCCCTGGCAGTTCAGTGGTTAGAATTCCACCCTTTCACTGCCATAGGCCTGGGTTCAATCCCTGGTGGGGGAATTAAGATCCCATAATGGCAACCCACTCCGGTGCTCTTGCTTGGAGACTCCCATGGACGGAGGAGACTGGTGGGCTGCAGCCCATGGTGTTGCGAAGAGTCAGACACGACTGAGCGACTGCACTTTCACTTTTCACTTCATGCATTGGAGAAGGAAATGGCAACCCACTCCAGTGTTCTTGCCTGGAGAACCCCGGGGATGGGCGAGCCTGGTGGATTGCCATCTATGGGGTTGCACAGAGTCGGACACAACTGAAGCAACTTAGCAGCAATAGCAGCAGCAAGCCTACAGAATCCCATGGACAGAGGAACCTGGTGGGCTACAGTCCACAAGGTCACAAAGGGTCGGACAGACACGACTGAAGTGATTAAGCAGCAGCAGCAGCAAGCCTCACAGAGTGACTAATAACATAACAAAAGACAAATGCCGGTGAAGTCAGTCTGTGCACTGTAATTGCTGGGTTAGTGTGTTTTGGGTTTCTCTTGCCCAAAGCACCCTGTGAGCTGATGGCAGATGACGGGCCATCTAGAAAGGTTGTGCAAAATTCCTTCTGGTGCAAACAGTTCAGAGCAAATGAAACATTGAAAAAGGCCGTAAAGCTGTGTGTGTCCAAAGACACAAAAACACATGAGACAAAAGGAAAACACACGAAATGACACCCATTGTTTCAGGTGCCTACAGCACGCCCAGTTGCTCAGTCAGGTCCAGCTCTTCGTGATACCAGGGACTGTAGCCGTCCAGGCTCCTCTGTCCATGGGATTCTGCAGGCAGTACTGGAGTGGGCTGTCATGCCCTCCTCCAGGGGATATTCCTGACCCAGGGATCGAACCTGTGCCTCTTATGACTCCTACACTGGCAGGCAGGGTCTTTTCTCCTAGTGCCACCTGGGAACACTTGCCAGACCAGAACTCTCTTTTAATCCTTTTCCTGCAGAGAGCAGTAGCAGAGGGAATCTTAAAGACCTCCATGTAACAATAACAGCAGTGCAATCTCATGATTTACAGGAAAAATGCACATTTGGTCATTCAGACATGCAAATATATATGAGAAATACATATTCAATCTTTGTCCACAGTTTCTGACTCACAGCTTCTAAAAACCTTGGAATTTCCTTAGAGGTGGGATATTTTGTCTTTTGTTCTGTTACTGAACTCTTTGGGGAAGGTGGCTTTTGGATCCCACTGTAGTGTGGGGACTGGTTTCCAAGAGAACCAACGAGATGATTAGAAGGATGGAATTTCAGCCCCCCTCCAGGAAAGGGGCTGGAGGTAGAATCAATCACTGCTGCTGCTGCTAAGTCGTTTCAGTCATGGCTGACTCTGTGTGACCCCATAGATGGAAGCCCACCAAGCTCCCCTGTCCCTGGGATTTTCCAGGCAAGAACAATGGAGTGAGTTGCCATTTCCTTCTCCAGTGCATGAAAGTGAAAAGTGAAAGTGAAGTCGCTCAGTCGTGTCTGACTCTTAGCGACCCCATGGACTGCAGCCCACCAGGCTCCTCCATCCATGGGATTCTCCAGTCAAGAGTACTAGAGTGGGGTGCCACTGCCTTCTCTGAGAATCAATCACTAAGGGCCAGTGATTTAATCAATCATGACTATGTGAAGAAAACTCCATAAAACCCCAAAAGAATGGGTTCAGAGTGCTTCCATGTGAGGACGGGGAGTGGGCAGGGGTCTGGGAGAGAGCACGGAAGCTTACGTACTTTCCCCATACACCCCCAACCCCCATGCATCTCTGCATATGGTTGTGGATTTGAATATTTTTAACATCCTTTGTAATAAATCCATAACCTAGTGAGTAAATGGATTTTCCTGAGTTCTGCAAACCTTTCCAGGGAGTCAACTGAACTCAAGGAGAGGAAATCATGGAACTTCTGACTTATAGCCAGTTGATCAGAAGTACAGGTAAAATCTGGGTTTTTGACCTGTGTCTGAAGTGAAGTTCAGGTTTATGGGACTGAGTATTCTGATTCCATCTCTGGGTACATAGTGTTAGAGTTGAGTTGAATTCTTACACACAGTGCTGGTGTCCAAGAATTGCTTGCTGGTGTGGGAAAGACTCCATACACACACACACACACACACACACACACACACACACACACACACTCACACACACACAGACTGGAATTGGGTCCAAGACCCCTTTTTACAAATAAGCTAACACATGCTGAGTCCACTTACTAGAAGGCAGGCTCTACCCTAAGTTCTTCACACAGTTGATACTATGAGGCATACATGACTCAGAAACACCAGCCGCAGCTATTTGTTTTGTTCAGCACTGGGGAAGAGATGCTCAGGGAAGGCCTCTCTGGGGCGGTCCAGCCACTGGGAGGGCCAGTAGCTGGAGAAAACACTTTATTGACAACGTGGCTGTGCAAAGGCCCTGAGGCAGGAGCATGCTGAAAAATCAGAGACGAGAAGTCACTTGCTTTGGAAGACTGAATAATGACCCCAAAGATGTCACAGCCTGAGCTCTGGGACTTGGAGATGTTTGTCACTTAATACGGTAAAAAGGGGCATCAAAGATGTGATTAAGTTAAGGCTCTCTAGATATGGAGAAGGCAATGGCACCCCACTCCAGTACTCTTGCCTGGAGAATCCCATGGGCGGAGGAGCCTGGTGGGCTGCAGTCCATGGGGTCACCAAGAGTCGGACACGACTGAGCGACTTCACTTTCGCTTTCCACTTTCATGCATTGGAGAAGGAAATGGCAACCCACTCCAGTGTTCTTGCCTGGAGAATCCCAGGGACGGGAGGAGCCTGGTGGGCTGCTGTCTATGGGGTCGCACAGAGTCGGACACGACTGACACGACCTAGCAGCAGCAGCAGATATGGGGAGATGACCTCAGCTTCTCACTTGGGCCTTACATGGAATCATGAGAGTGAGACTTTCTAATTAATTCATTAGTTGTTGGCTGCCCTGGGTCTTTGCTGCTGCACCCAGGCTTTCTCTAGTTACAGCGAGCAGGGGCAGCTCTCTGGTTACTGTGTGCGGGCTTCTCATCGTGGGGGCTTCTTTGGTTGTGGACCATGGTCTCTGGGTTCGAGGGACTGCGTAGCCATGGCCCGTGGGCTTCGCTGCCTTTTGGCATGGGGCCTTTTCCCCGACCAGGGATGGAACCCGTGTCCCCTGCATTGGCAGGCAGATTCGTAACGACTGGACCAGCAGGGAAGTCCAAGAGTGAGATTTTTCACATTGAAGTATATTTGATGTAGAGTATATAAACTGCAGGTGTACAGTATAGTGATTCACAGTTTTAAGGGGTTCTACTTTTTTTTTCTTTCCGATTGGCACATAAACTTCTATGTCTACAGGCCGCCTCCTCAATTTTCAAGTCACCGTCCTGTAACAGACTGCCGTTCACTTCAGTGTCACCGTGATTTTTCTAATGGACAAATGACCCCCAAGTTTAAATTCTCCACCTTCCTTTAGCCCCTTCTCCGCTGCTCAGAGCTCCGGGAGCCAACCAGGGTGACCGGCGCTGTGCATTTTATCAAGGGTTTCCATTCCCTTTGGGCTTCCCTGGTAGCTCAGATGATTAAGTGTCTGCCTACAATGCAGGAGACCCGGGTTCGATCCCTGGGTCGGGAAGATCTGGAGAAGGAAATGGCAACCCACTCCAGTATTCATGCCTGGAAAATCCCATGGACCGAGGAGCCTGGTGGGCTACAGTCCATGGGGTCACAGAGAGTCGGACACGACTGAGAGACTTCACTTTCCCTTCCCTCTGGTCTTGGTTGGGTCCGGCCAGTGGGAGCTCCAGAGGACACAGGTGGGGTGAGGGCACCATTTCTCTAGCTCCTTCCTGGGTGTGGCCGGCGTGCCCTGCCCTCTGAAGGTCACAGCTTACAGGTGGCCTCACTCGTGTCCTCCCGCCATCAAATTTGAGAACCGCACCCTCCGGCAGCCTTCAGGAGTTGGCCCCATTCCAAGCCTGAGTCCTGCCACGTACTGCTTGGTCTTTCTGCCCGCACTTTTCTAAGGCGTCTCTTAATCAAAAGCTTTACGAATGAATCACTTAAGGGTCCACCTGCTTCCTGCCATGACCAGGATGATCCCAAGTCCTGCCAGTGGCTCAGTGTTAGCTCCTTTCCAGAGCCCCCAGAAGTTGTGGAGTTTTAGCCCCTGCCTGTTCCTCTCGCATCGTTCCTGGTCATCCTGCCCCCATTGCTGTATTCATTCGCACACCCTGCAAACGTTTCGTGAACCCCAACTGTGTGCCTGGCACTGCTCTAGGGTCGAGGATCTGACAGTGATGGAGCCAGGCACCATCTCTGCATCCTGGGGTCCCAAGTTCCCACCCTTGATGACTCACATCTGTTTCCAGGTGCCTCACTGTCTGGCCTCCCCTCCCCGCTCTGCCCACCTTTGGCTGGAAGCACTTGTCTTGTCCACTGACAACCCTCTTCCTCTTGGTGCACTCTCCTCCTTCCTGAAGCCACCCAGCTCTCCAGGGGAAGGATCCCTTTGTCTCTCTGGAGCCCCACGAGCCCTGTGCTGAGGCTTTAGGTCCCTTGCTCTCTCTCGAGTGCTCATTAGCTTACGGGTCTCTTTGATCCCAAACTATGACCTCCTGATGGACAAGATCACATCTGGGGCTTCTCTGAGACCCCGTGCCTGCAGGGCCCAGTGTCTAGCAAACACTTTGTGGAGATGCGTGGACTCAGTGGACAGAATGTTAATACTCGGAATGGATCGGGGACACCTGCTCACCTTCACTGTGGCTGCCTGATGAGAGCAGGGCAAAGCTTCCATCCTTGTTTTCAGGGGGGAATACAGCAGCCAAGAGCTGGGGAATGACTCTCCTGTTCATCTGCTTGGAAAGAGGCAGATCAGAGGCACAGATGCAGGTGCCTGAGAACAAAGGCTGAGCACCTGGCTCCATCCTTCCTGGCAGCATTCTCCTGACTTGGTGGCAATATACACACTAAGACAGGCTTGTAATTGTTGTTCAGTCGCTAAGTCATGTCCGAGTCTTTGTGATCCCCGTGGACTGCAGCACGTCAGTTTTCCCTGTCCTTCACTGTCTCCCAGAGCTTGCTCAAACTCATGTCCGTTGAGTTGGTGAGGCTCTCTAAAGATCTCATCCTCTGTCATCCCCTGCTCCTCCTGCCTTCAATCTTTCCCAGCATCAGGATCTTTTCTAATGAGTCAGCTCTTTGCATCAGGTGGCCAAAGGATTGGAGCTTCAGCTTTAGCATCAGTCCTTCCAATGAATATTCAGGGTTGATTTCCTTTAGGATTGACTGGTGTGAGCTCCTTGCTGTCCAAAGGATTCTCAAGAGTCTTCTCCAGCACCACAGTTCAAAAGCATCCATTCTTACGGGAGTCAAAATAAATGTATTTTTTTAAGATCCCAAGAGCAATACTGAGAAACCTGACTTAAGCATATCGGAGTGGATGGGGCCTTAGCTTCCGAGGGCTGCTGTCACAAAGCGCTATAAACTGAGTGGCTCAGACCACAGAAGGCACACGGTCTCACAGGTCTGAGAGCAAGCCCTCTGCAGGCTCTCGGGGAGGATGTGTTCCCCCCTGCCTCCAATTCCCGGTAGTTTGCAGCCTTGGGTCAGTTTACCTCGGATCTTCACACAGAGTTCCCCTTGTGGCCTCTGTCTGTACCCACCTTTCTCCCTTTTGTAAGGACACCGGCCACATCGGATGAGAGTCCACCCTACTCCGGGTTGGCTCAGCCACATACAACTAATTACACCTACAACCAGCCTATTTCCAAATGCCACTTCTGGAGTCCGGGGCGGGGCTAGGACTTCAACACATGAATTTATGGGGGCACAATTTTACTCATAACATTGAGTAAGAGGCAGAGTAGAAGAAGCTTCCTTTGCCCCCTCGTGACCTTTGTCCCCTTCCAGCCAACCCCTCTAGGAAACAGCTGCTAGGAATGCCAGATTTTTCTGTGGTTCTCCAAACCTTGATGATATCCCACACATACTCTTATATTATGAGAAAAAAAAAATTAAGAAAAAAGACACATCTAAAAAAGAGAAAGAGGGACTTCCCTGGCAGTCCTGAGTTTGCCTTCTAATACAGGGGGTGTGGGTTTGATCCCTGGTTGCAGAACTAAGATTCCACATACCTCTTCAACCAAAAAGCCAAAACATAGAACAGAAGCAATGTGGTAACAAATTCAATAAAGACCTTTAAAACTGTCCACATTGAAAATCTTTAAAACCAAATTAAAAATGGAGGGGAAAAAAAAGAGAAACCCTTTAAAAATCAAAGCCTCCTTGTCCGTGTTTTAATTTTTATTTTGTTTCTTCGTTGATTGGCTTTTCTTTCGTGGCCAGGGAGACAAGGGTGAGCTCTGCACGGGAGAGACTCAGGAGCAAGTGTCTGGACTGTGAGACCTACTCTTTGGAGAGTTCAAGACCCACTGGCCCTTTCCACACTGATGCTCATTAAAATCTGCTAATTTTCATCCATGCAGAAAGGGGAGGCCTGCCAGCGGCATGCCTCCTATTTTACAAAAGCTTGAGCTCTACAGGATGGCCGGCCCCGGGTTCGGCTGCCCAGAGATGGTCTTTGGGAGGGAGTGGAAGGCCTGATCCGGTCCTGCCGTGGAGATGGGAGGCAGCTGGCCTCAGACAGAATAGCAGAGTGAAAAGGAGCGCGTGTCCCTGGTATATCTCCTAGACGTTACTTTCGAGAGGCAAACAACGGGAGCAGAGCGAAGCCGTACATATGTTAAATTCACATCAGTAATAAAGATTAAGTAGAAGTTAATAGCATCCCAGTCATGCTTGTGGAGGTAATCTCCTTTCTGAAAATTCAAAATTAGATTTGGAGGATCGAAGCAAACAGGGGGTGAGACTTTGGCGTAATATTTTAATCAAATTGTCATGAGTGAGTGGATACAATTAAGAATTCTGTCAGTCACAGTGCCGGGGCCCTTTTGTTAGCCGGCGGTGGGAGGGGCCGGCAGGGCCAATGTGGGGAGAGATTAAACCTGACCTTTCCCAGGCTCTTCACTTCTGACCCTCTGAATGGGCTTTGCCTGTCAGATAGATGGCTGGTTTTTTTAAAAAAAGGTATGTGTGTACATCTGGGTACACAGGAGCCCGTGTGTGTGTGTGCGTGCGCACTTGTACTTGTGTGTGCAAATGCGTGCAGATATGTATGTGAGCATGAGGGGTGTGGGTGTGTATAGGTGGGGTGTGCACGGGTGCACACAGATGTGTAATACACCTGTGTACGTGGGTGTAGGCATATACATGTGTGCATGTGAGTGTGTGTGTGTGTGTGTGTGTGTGTGTGTGTGTGCCCAGGCAGTGAAAAAACAGGAATTTGGGGCAAACAAAGGATTTGTACTATCTCACCAGTGACAAAACCTGGCCATAAGTAAGCCTTTCAATCTTTTTCCTCTGTCCCCCTTTTTTGCAGCCAATACAAAGTGGTTTAGTGATAAAGAACTGAGCCACTTCTCCTGACAAGGAGGAGATGTGGGTTCGATCCCTGGGTGGAGAAGATCCCCTGGAGAAGGAAATGACAACCCACTGCAGTATTCTTGCCTGAGAAATTCCATGGGCAGAGGGACCTGATGGGCTACTGTCCATGGGGTCGCAAAGAGTCGGATGCAACTTAGGGACTAGACAACAACAAGTGTCTTGCGTGTGAACATCCGTGTGTACAGGATGTGTCCACATGGGCACCTGGGAACTGCTCAACACCCATGTACACACGCATAATTACATGGTCCGAGAGCGCCTGCGAAGGATAGTGTGATGGACGTGAGCGAGTGAGTGAAGGACGGCTTGCACTGGTGTCTTTGCCTTTAATGCCGTTCTGCACAGTGAGTTTAACTCCTGAGTCAAGTTGCACCCTCCACCTCCTCTTCTCTCAGGGGTTTGCCATTCAAGACCTGCTTTGTGGAGCCCTATGAATAGTGCCAGAGAAACAGGGAGAAATTTCCTCTTCTTCTCTTTCTGCTTCCGTCCCTTCACCTTCCCTTCCCCCTCACAATATTGATTTATTTTTAATTTTGATTCGTGGGTGGCAATGGGGTGGTGGAGAAAGGCTCTGGCAAAAATATCTTTCTTTTTCCTTCTGCAACAACAGTCTGCCAGGTAGGTGTAGCTTATTTATCAGTGATTATAAATCAATAAGGAGAAGCCAAAAAACCAGCCAGCCAGGCTTCCCAAGCCTGGAGAGTTATAGATGTCAACATGTATGAGTGCAATGTGTCGGGCAGAATTTATTATTTGAAGCATATTTAGGTAGATTTGAGCTTAAAAAATTTTTTTATAAAAAGATTTCCTCCAAGGTTGCTGCTGCTCAATCTGCCTTCAAACCCTGGGTTTGGGAAATAGACAACTGCCTTTGACCCAGGATGACCATGCGTAATCAGCATCCCGGTGGTTTATTTCACCCTTTGTTGCAGAAGAGACTCAAGTCTGCTTAACTTACGTAACTTACACACAACTCCCTGCACTCGGGCGAGTTTTCAGAGGCCGAAGGACCTAATTATTTTTAACACCGCCTTTTACTGTATTTGCCTGGGGAATTATTTCAAATAAATGACAGACCTATTGTGCCTGTGACATCACAGCAATGGGCCCTTTTTTTACACTGAAAACAAGCCTTCTGTTAATCCAGCACTAATGTACCCCGCACGCAAAAATTGCATTAGCAACGTGTAACCCGAGTGTTCAACACACTCGGAAATAAACACTATTGCACTACAGGGGTTGAGAGGGAATATGCATCAAAATGCCTGGCATTTAATTTTTTCCCCCCTTCTTCGGGAATTTAGCCAGTGAAATATAGCTGCCAGTGTCCCAGGCCTGCGCGCTCCAGCAATATGCTCTCGATCAATCAGATTTGCATAACTAAACTGTCTGCGCGCCCGCTCCGCTGCCCAGGTGCGAGGCCATTTGCATATAGAACAGTGAGGAGGTCCCAGGAGTCACTTCAGACCGAGCGACTGCTGAGCCCGCAGTCCACACAGCCCAGGAAATGAAATTGGAATGACAAAAAAAAATGTGAGTGCTCGCTGGGAAGGGTGAAATATGCAGGCTCCTTGCAAAGGTTATGTAGAGATTACAAGGCGAGCCTTCTGGATGTGGGAAGACCTTGCATAGTCCAGGGGGCGGCACCATGGGGCTGGGCGATGGTGGGAGGTGTTGACATGGGGTTCCCATCACCCAAGGGTGTCCCCTTGAACCTGTGGAGCTACTGGGGATCTTCTGGGGTCTTTCCCTACGTGGAAGGACTTCCCAATCCCCATTCCTTTAGGAGACAGGCTTTCAAGTGGATAAGAGGGTCTATCTCTGGGTCCTGCCCAGAGCAGGGGCTTGTCACGCTTCTTAGGTTCCACGAGTTAACTGCTTTATAAGCGCCAGGTCCCCACTGAGTCCTGGCAGGTCATCCTGCCCAGCCTCATCCCAGCCCAATAAGGTGGGATGGTCATCACCCACGTTTGCCCAGATCCAGTCAAGTGTCAAAGTTTACCAGGGCACTGCTGGAGTAGGGATCCATTCTCAGACGGCCAGAGAGGGCAAGCAGGTTGCTCCAAGTCACCCAGCATGTCAGAGATGGGCCAGCGCCTTGGTTTCTGAAGTATCAGCTGAGGATTGATTTACCAGGCTGGGGGCCCTGAAGACTTTCTGTAAAGATCCAGAAAGCAGAAACAAGGAGCTTGGCACTAGGGTCTCATTAAGACCTCCACGAGCCCTGGGCACTCTGGCCTTTTGGGTCTTCTCCATAAGGAAATGTTAAAACTTACATTTTACAACTGCGTGGATATCAAGATGAATATAGCTCAGGCTGGATTCATTATTTTTATATTTACGCTTTTCTTCTGATTTTAAGATTGAACTGTTTCCGTGGGCCTCTGGAAGTCACGTGGGTCCTGGGCACTGCTGTGCTTTGTAGAGGGGTGTCCCTGCTCGGCCACAGGGCAGAAGGGGTCATGGGCCATGCAGAGATGCATGGGCCTGCTGTGTCCAGCGAAACCTTATTGACGGACACGGAAATGGACAGTTCCTATTATTCTCAGGTGTCACAAAATCTTTTGGTTTCTTTTTCGCTTTTGTAAAAACCAGGCTTGCTCAAGGGCCCTAGGAAACAGTACAGCCCCCTGCCCAGGCCACATAGGATTCCTGGACGAAAGCCCTGGGAGGTTGGACGGGATAACAGGAGAGAAGTAACTAGGTGGGTTTTCCTGTATTGATTAGGGATGGTCTGATTTTGAGGGAGCTGTTCCTTTACACACCCAGGGCTAATGATGAGGAGGACTGCCTGCTCTCACCTGCCAGGGTCCAAGAAGGAGGTTTAGAATAAGGACACTCCCCACCCCACCTCTGATCCTGCCCCCCAACTCTGGTAGAAAACTGTAATGAAAGTTACGTCTTTGTCATTCTCATTTAATGAATATGAATAAACCAGTGCTTTAGGTAACGGAAAGGACACTGTTTTGTACCTTTGCCCCTGGCAATTAAGTGCGTGCATGTGTGTGTGTGTGTGTGTGTGTGTGTAATGGGGTGAGGTCAATGTCCCTCTTGGTTTGAATGTCACTTGTTGTCGAGTTGGCATCGGATGTGGTTCCCATGGCAACAGCTTTTTGTGCCGGGGAGGGTCATGTACCTGTAATCTCCATGAAAAGGACAAGGAGAGGGTGTCCATTGGTTAGTGCGTTTGTCTCTCCATGGATTTAAGTTTAACCTTGAAACCTGGTGAATAAAGGGCAAAGACCATTTAACACAAGCCGTGTGGGCCACATCCTGGAGCCAAGGAGTGCTTGCTCTCAAGGTAGGAGTGAACAGCCCTGTTGCTAATATCCTGGGTGTCCAGAGTGACACCTGGAACCAGGAAAGCCATTTCTGCTTCCAGCCCTGATTCCTATCTGGCTGTGGCAAGAGGTCCCTGCTCTCAGGGGTCTCTGCTTATTCCTTTACTTGGGAGGAGGGCTAGATTTCTATGTTGGCTGAAGGCAACCTAACAGCAGGTATGGCCTGTGTTCAGCCTTTACATCCCAGTCTCCATGGAGCCATGCGTCCATCCATTCAACAACTGTTTGCTGGGGGCCTGGGGGGCAGATGCTGGATACGCCAGGTATAGAAAACAGAGCTGCTCCTTGTCCATGTGGGATTTAAAGGCTGGTGACAGAGATCAGTGTGAAACAAACACCCCATGGTATATAATGATCAATGGTGGGAAGTGCTAGTGAAGTTCAGCCAAGACTTAGTGAGTGCAGCCAGACAGGGTGCAAGTTGCTGGGATCTCAAAGATAACAAGGCGGCAAGCCACGGTGAAGGAGGTGTCTGTGCACTGGAAGCTGTGGCCTTCGAGTACAGGGAGACACGCTCGCCCTTTCTCCCGGAGGCCCTGCTTCTCAGGGTGGTCCAGGTAGACTGTTTTCTGGGAGTCTCAGTTCCTGGGTCCTACAAGGGGATAATAACACCCACCTCTAGATGTAAGAGCTCTTGCCTTGTGGCTCAGATGGTAAAGACTCCACCTGCAATGCAGGACACCCAGTTTTGATCTTTGGGTCAGGAAGATACCCCTGGAAAAAGGAATGGCAATCCACTCCAGTATTCTTAAAGCCACCTTTCTATTTTGGGCTTCCCTGGTGGCTCAGATGTAAAAGAATCTGCCTTCAAAGCTGAAGACCTGAGTTTGATCCCTGGGTGAGAAGATCCCCAGGGGAAGGGAATGGCAACCCACTCCAGTATTCTTGTCTGGAGAGTCCCATGGACAGAGGAGCCTGCTAGGCTACAGTCCATGAAGTCACAAAGACTTGGACCTGACTAAGCCATTAACACTTTCACTTTCTGGATGAATGTCTTAGCCAACTCCAGTGGCTGTAAAAGAGCAGCTCAGACTGGGGGACTTGGAAACAACAGACATTTATTTCTCACATTTCTGGAGGCTGGAGTCCGAGATGAAGGCACCAGCAGATTCGGTGTCCATTTCCTTGGTCACAGGTGGCTATCTGCTTGCTGTGTTCTCACATGTGAGGGGGCGATGGAGCTCTCCAGGTTCTCTTGGATAAGAGTGCTAATTCCATTCATGAGGACCCCCCGCCCCCAATCATGACCTGATCATCTCCCAAAGGCCCCACCTCCTAATACCAACACGTGGTGGGTTAGGATGTTGACATATGACTTTGAGAGGGACGCAAACATTCTGTCCACAGCAGGGAGGGTTAAATGGGACTGTGCGGAACGCTCTTATGAGCACAATGCTTGGAAAGAAGAAAATGGTAGCAGCTGTCATCCTAACAGAAGAGGTGAGGCGCTTCTTGCGGCAGGTACCCCAGAGAGAACATTGACTTGGCACCAGGAGATTCTGACGTGGGTACTCCTCGCCAGCAGGGACTTAACCTCTCTGATCATGGTGGCTTCCTCCCTTCCTGCCTTGCTCCCCCTCCTTCTCATCTCTTCTCCTTCCCTCCTTTATTCCTTCTTTCCTTCCTTTCCACATTCCTTCCTTCGTTTCTTTCTCCATCCTTCCCTCCCTTCATGGATATTTACTGAGCATCTATCACGGACTTTTCACTTTTTTGCAGGCTGGGATTCCTGCACCTACACTTGGCAACCTATGGGACATGCTCAGTAAATATTTGACCAATGAAACAAGGAATGCATCAGTGAAGCAATGCTTGCTCTGAAGCTGTGCTTCTCAACTCTGGGCGCTTTTCACAATATCTGTGCTTGGGGCCCATGCAGACTAAGGGAACTGGCCTCCCCAGGTGAGAGGCTGAGAGCCACTGTTCGAATGGAAGCAGCAGATGGCAGAGTGCCCATTGGAAGGTTGGCCATCTTACAGGGCAGAGGCCTAGGCATCTGCAGCCCTTGCAGTTCCAGGTCCCCTTTTTCCTCCCCTGTGCCTTGGTGCCCAGGATAACTGGTGTGTGTGGGGCCAGGTATTGTGGCTCCTGCCTTCTCTTGCAAGACAATTTTACCAAGAAGTCAGGTCAAAGTGGCAGAGGAAGCGATGGGAGGCTGAGAACAAAGACTTCCATCTGTTCAGAGCTTCGCTCTTGGTGTATATTAGTATGCAGACCCATCTAGCTGGCAGGGCACTCTGGGAGGGGGCTTCCCAGGTGGTGCAGTGATATAGAATCTGCCTGGCGATGCAGGAGGCGCAAGAGACACGGGTTCCATTCCTGGGTCGGGAAGATCCCTGGAGGAGGAAATGGCAACCGTCTTCAGTACTCTTGCTTGGAAAATTCCCTGGACAGTGGAGCCTGGAAGGCTACAGGCCATGGGGTCGCAGAGAGTCAGGCATGACGGGGTGACTGAGGACGGACATGCACAGCAGACAGAACAAGTCGTCATGTGGGTGCGCTGATGTCACCAGGCAGGAAGGGGCAGAGCCAAGATTCGAACCCAGAGCCTCTGCTTCCCAGAGTCCTTTGTGCCCAAATACAGATGTACAACCTGCTTAAGGCGAGGGGGAAGGAGGCCAAATTCAAACTCAATCTTTAGGACTCCAGGTCATGTTTAAATGAGAGAGGAGTCAGTTCCTGGCTCTCTCAGAGTTTAAAACCAGTTGCTCAGCCATCACCGTAAAGCACGAACCAAGACAGTTTGGGAGCAAGTTTGGAGCAGGGGACTATGCCACTGGGTACTGTAGGAGTTTAGAAAAGTGCAGCGTGAGCTGGGGAAGTCGGGGAAGGCTGCCGGGAAGAGGGGGGCTAAATGGAACACTGAGCAATAGATAGGACTCAGAGGAGACTGAGATTGGGGGGAGGCCTTAAAAGTGAGGGGGGTGGATGGACACTAGTACATTTTCAAGAAAAACTTCTGTGTCTATTATCTATTGTGTAACAGACCACCCCCAAACCTTGTTGTTATTCAGTCGCTCAGTTGTGTCTGACTCTTTGTGACCCCATGGATTACTGCAGCATGCCAGGCTTCCCTGTCCTTCATTATCTCCCGGAGTTTGCTCAAACTCATGTGTATGGAGTCACTGATGCCATCCGACCATCTCACCCTCTGTTGTCCCCTTCTCCTCCTGCCCTCAATCTCTCCCGGCATCAGGGTCTTTTCTGATGAGTCTGGCTCAAAATAACCTGCATTTATTAGGGCTCAGAAGTTCATGGGTCATCTGAGTCATTCTGCTGGCTTGGGTCAGTCTCTGCTGACCTCGTGTGCTGGGGTCCTTTGTGGTCAGCTGGTCTATCAGTGGTGGGGCTGGGGAGGCTGGCAGCTTGCCTAGGATGGCTCTCTCACGTCTGGCTAGAGACTGGAGTGATGGATGTGGATGAGGCACAGGTTTCCACCCATTTGGCTGGCCCTGGCCTGTCCGCGATGCAGTTGGGTAGGGGGACAAGACGCAAGCACCCCAGCCTCTTGAAGCCAAAGCTTAGAATGGGCATACTGTCACCCCCAGCTCATTCTACTGGTCAGAGCGAGTCACAAGGCCAGCCTGATTCAAGTGATCATGACCTCGAGAGATTCCACTTCTTGGTGGGAAGAAGCCAGGTGGAGTGGATGGAGGAAACGGAATGACTGTGGCTGTTTTTGCTAATAATTCTCTCTCCCTCCCTCTTCCCTCTCCCCGTTCCCTCTTTACCTCCTTCTCCCTCCCCACCCTCCCCCTTCCCTTCCCCTTCCTTCCCCATCTCCATGAGTTTTGATTGGCACCCATCCTGGGCGCACTATGTTAGGTGCTAGAGAGGCAGAAATCAAACAGATTTAGACGGTCCCTACCCCATGGAGCTTGCATTCTCCTGAAGTGAGATGGATATTGATCACACTTAAATATGTGTTACACATGACGGCAAGTGCTATTTAAAAAATAAGTTCTCAGCCACCGTGGAACAGCTTGGTAGTTTTTCTGTAAGTTAAACACAGAGTTTCTGCATGACCAGGGATTCTTCTTCAAGGAGGATCCAGTCCAAATATTGAGGACTGGTGCTCAGACCAACACTTGCCCACAGGTATTCCTTGCAGCTGGAGTCACAGAAGCCAAAAGGTGGAAACAACCCAGATGTCCAGCACTGATCAATAGGTAAACAAAGACGCAGATATCCACACAATGGGATGCTATTCAGCCAAAACACGGGAATGAACGCAGATCCAGGCTCCAGCATGGACGAACCCTGACAACCCTGCACCGAGGGAGAGAAGCAGGAACCACACAGTCTGTGATTCAGTAGAAATGAAATGTCCAGAGGAGTTCAATCCCTTAGACAGAAAGCAGATTCCTGGTTACAGAGGCTGAGGAGGGTGGGGAAAGGGAGAGACTGCTCATGGGTTTCTCTTTGGGGAGATGAATGTTCTGGAACTGGATGGTGGGAATGGAATGACCATATGGATGTACTAACAGCCACTGGCTTGTACACCGTGAAATGGTTAAAATGGTGGATTTTATGGTATGTGAATTTTATCTCATGCACCTATAATTTCAATGAGCTGGGGAGCTTGGAGCTGGTGAGCTGATCTGGCTGGGATGTCAGGAGGCTCCCCAAGAATGTGATGTTGGGGTTGAGATGCTGAGAATAGACTATGGCCCCTGGAAGATGAGGCCTCGGGGACCACTGTCCTCCTGGGTGTCCAGCTGGAAGACCAGCCCCAGCCAATGCCAGTTCATGATTGTCAGCAAACTGAGAACAGGCCAATCCCTTTCATCTTAGGGGCCGTGTACAGCCACCTGAACGTCTCTCTGACTCTCAAGTCACCGTGACTTTGGGGGTTTTGGATGGAGCCCCAAAGTTCTGCATGCAGGCTCCTTCTCCACGTGTGCTGAGTACAGCGAGGACCCTGACAATCTCTGGAGCCTGCAGCCCCAGGTACTGCGTATCCAGGTGCTGCTGCCCGCCCTCCCTTCCTCTCTCCATGGGCAACACCTTCTCCCTTTCAGATGAAGGGTGAGGAGGTGCAGCACCACCTCACACTGGCCCCCATCGGGTGCAGACTCTCACCCCACCAAAGTCGCCAGCTCTTAGCAGACCCTGGGCATCCCCTCCCTCTTCCTCCAGGTTCCCCATCTTGCCGTGGCTTGGCACAGTAGCTGGTGAGGCAGGCTGCCTGCCGGTGGGCCTCTACTTGGCCTCCTCAGTCCCCAAGGTGTGGTCCAACCTCTCTTGCTTTGGAATCATACCATCAAGTCGTGAGGGTGGAGCAGAAAGAGTCGTCTGTCCTTCCCCAGGCACCCGCGTGCTCACCAGCTCTGGCCTGGGTCTGCTCTGTATCTGCGCGTGTGTGTTAAGTCAGTTCAGTCGTGTCTGACTCTGTGACCCCGTGGACCGTAGCCTGCTCAGCTCCTCTGTCCATGGGATTTTCCAGGCAAGAATACTGGGGTGGGTTGCCATGCCCTCCTCCAGGGGATCTTCCCGACCCAGGGATGGAGCCCACATTTCTTAAGTCTCCTGCATCAGCAGGCGGGTTCTTTACCCCTAGTGCCACCTGAGAGGCCCTCTCTGTATGTGTGGCTCTTGCTAAATTTGAGAGGCTGAGAGTCAGGTCGAGTTCTTCCTGGCCCCTGCCTTCCAGACGACACAGAGCCCTAAATGCTCCCTGCTGCACCCCTGACCTGGCCGCTGGGCCCACCTGGGGCTGGGAGAAGAGGAGGACTCTGGCCGCCTCTGCGTCACCTCCTCAGCACAGATACCCTCTGCCTGAGCAGAGCATCCCGTTACCATCTCCACAGGGGACCACCGACCCGGGCTAACAGAGAACGGTCCATCCCTGATGGTGATTTGCATACTGATTAGTGTTAATGCTGCAATGCATGATGACTGCCATGGTGTGTCCCTGGGCCCAGTCCCTGCTGGGCTGCCCCCTGAGTCAAATGGAGACAGAAGCAGTTCCGGCCTGCAGGATGCCTGCCTCTTGTTCCTGGGCTCCCCTCCCTGCCTAGCCCCCTCCCTTTTGTCCTCCAAGCAGCCAGGAGACTTTCACCCTTTAAAGAGTTCTCTTTCCAGAAAGTTCCTTTGTATCCAAGAGTGCAGTCAGAGTTGAGACTCTGAGCAGTGCCATCAAACATATGTCTAAGGCAAAGGGGTCTGGAGAGGGAACCATGGGCTTGGGGCAAGGGTGGGGGCTTTAGCCTCGCCATCTTCCCTTCAGTTCAGTTCAGTCGCTCAGTCGTGTCTGACTCTTTGCGGCCCCATGGACTGTAACCTGCCAGGCTCCTCTGTCCTTGGGATTCTCCAGGTGAGAATACCGGAGCGGGTGGCCATACCCTCCTCTAGGGGGTCTTTCCCACCCAGGGACTGAACCCGTGACTCTTGTGGCTTCTGTATTGCAGATGGATTCTCTGCCTGCTGAGCCTCCAGGGAAGCCATTATTGACACAACCATAATTCACATGCCGTTTGTTTTTAATGTTCTTTCACATACAAATGTCACTTAGTCTAGGCAGCAGACAGTGGAGAAACTGAGGACAAGAATGACTGTCTCCATCTTGCCCTTGCAGAACCAAAGTCTCAGTGGCGCTGGAGAAACGACATGGGACAAAATGGCATTCACAGGTCCACAGAGTTCTCAAGGCCAAGCTTTTGCCACCCCCCATGCTGCCTTCTCACCTCGTGTTTTCAAGATGCTTTCACACGTGTCCTGCTCCTTCACTGTCCCCATAGCCCTGTGTGGTAGGTGTGTCTTATGTCTGTCCATTTGAGGAATGCAGAAAACCAGTGCATCAAAGGAGGAGGTGACTCAAAGTTCCATGGTGGAACCAGGGCCTGAATTCATGTCTGTTTTTGTTTAGTTGCTAAGGCATGTCCAACTCTTTGCAACCCCATGGACTGCAGCACACCAGGCCTCCCTGTCCCTCAACATCTGCTGGAGTTTGCCCAAGTTCATGGCCATTGAAACAGTGATGCCATCCAACCATCTCGTCCTCTGCCACCCTCTTCCCCTTTTGCCTTCGATCTTTCCCAGCATCAGGGTCTTTTCCAGTGAGCTGGCTCTTTGCATCAGGTGGCCGAAGTATTGGACCTTCAGCAGCAGTCTTTCCAATGAGTATTCAAGGTTCATTTCCCTGAGAATTGACTGTCTGTTCTCCTTGCAGTCCATGGGACCCTCAAGAATCTTCTCCAGCACCACAATTTGAAAGCATCACGCCAAATTCGTGTCTACTGACATGCAGCCTATAGCTTTTTCTACCACTACATCATGGACGCTCTACTTGTGCTGGTGCTGGTGAGGTGGGTGTGTGTTGCTGAGGGGATGAGGAAGGTTAGAGAAGATGGACTTTTAGATGATGCTGACAACAAGCCCAGATATGCTTGGCCCAGGCCTTTATCACAGTGGGTATGAAACTCTTCCAGTCACTTGGGTCAACTTTCCAAAATGCTGCTGTGTCTCAAAGCATAGCTCATTTGGAAGGGACTAAGGAGGGGAGGTTATGGCTCTGGAGCAGAACGATGGGGAAAAGCTTCTGAGTGGTTCATTGTTCCAGCCTTGATGGTTAGGGTGAGATTATGGCTTGGGGGATAAGAGACCATTTATCTGGTGCGTTCCCACAATCTAATTGGAAAAGTGGAATTACCACTTAAGACTTATGGTAACAGAACATCTTTAAGCTATGCGGCTAAAATGAACTGTGAAGTTACATGCCGTAGCGTCTCGCTTTGACTGCTGCGAAAGGTTTTATTTGAAATTAGAAAATGAAAATCACCGATCAATGCAGTAAGAATAGAATGAATGGTGTTTCTATTGCGCTAAGGAAAACGTAACTCAGAGTCAAGACGTCCTATTTACCTTCTTTCTAATTCCAGCTCCTTCCGCTTAATGGCAACATGTATAAACAGATAACGCATCGCTTAACAGCTGAGATGCAGCCTCTAACCTCAGGTAAACCCCATGACTCTACAGTGCGCCTTGGGGCAGTTTAATAGAAAGTGGGGACCTCTGCAAGCTTGCTATTCTAAGAGAGGCAAACAAATCAAAGCCTCGGCCTGTGGCTCTTCTGTAAGCCTAGAATGCTGGGCTCTGTTTTTGTAACTGGAAAAGTTAGGTCATTCATGATTCTAATTAATAAGCATAGGCCACCAGGAAAGAGTTGTTATGATGAAAGAAATAGTTACAAACAGAAAACTGGAATGGCGGAGGGATGCATAGGACACATTGCAAAGTTGCTATTATTGATGTTGTCAAAAGACTCACAGGTTTTATTTCTTGAGCAGTGAGTATGGGTGACATGATTTTTGAACACAGTTTATTTGTTCAAGAACTATGTTTTGAATGCCTACTATGCACCGTCCGTTGTGGACACGGTGAACAGAGCAGGGACACATGCCTGCTTTCGTGGAGCTCTCATTTTGGTGGAAGGTACACAAATTAGTGGGCTTCCCAGGAAGTGCTAGTGGTAAAGAGCATGCCTGCCAGTGCAGGAGACGTAAGAGATGCAGGTTCGATCCCTGGGTCAGGAAGATCCCCGGAGGAGGGCGTGGCAGCCCACTCCAGTATTCTTGCCTGGAGAATCCCACGGACAGAGGAGCCTGTTGGGCTACAGTCCGTGGGGTCACAAAAGAGTCAGACATGACTAAACAAAAACAACACGTTTTTATAAATTGCCCCAAATTATCCGTGAAATAGTAAAGTAAGTGAACAAATAAAAACTTGAGTTTACATCCATGCTAAGAATCAGAGTAGGTGTTGGGGTTCCAGAAAGGACCTTAGTCCCATCCTAGCTCACCAGCGTGGCTCATGATACCCACCTGAAGACCCTCTTCAGACTCCTGCTCTGTTGTCTGCCCGCTTACTGCACCTTGCCTTTCTGACCGTCTATACCAGCTGTGTGTAGGCGGCTCTCTGGCTTCTCTGGTGGCTCAGCCGGTAAAGAATCCACCTGCAATGCAGGATACCTGGGTCTGATCCCTGGGTTGGGAAGATGCCCTGGAGAAGGGAAAGGCTACCCACTCCAGTGTTCTGGCCTGGAGAATCCCATGGCCTGTATAAGTCCACAGGGTCGCAAAGAATCAGACATGACTGAACGACTCACTTTCTGTATTTTCTGAGGCCCCCAGAAACTCCATGCTTAGGGCATGTTCTTCTTTTCTATTTAAAGTGCATCTCTTGTGAAAAGCATACAAATGGGTCTAAATGTTTCTCAGTCCAGTCTGAAAACTGTCTGCCTTTTATCGATAATTGAAATACACAGTCACTTTATATTTAATGTAATTTTTGTTGTGGTTGGGTTTAGGTCTGCCATCTTGCTATTCATTTTCCCATTGTTCCATCTATTTCTGTTCCTTTTTCCTTTTTAGTTTGAGTATTTTTTAATATTTTATTTTCTCTCTTATTTTGATTCAATCTATACCTCTCTGTGTTATTTCAAAAAATTATTGCTCTAGGAATTATAATATATGTCTTTAATTTACCACAATATGTCACAAATTAATAGTATACCACTTTAAATATAATGTTAGAACCTTGTAACAATAAACTTTCCCTTTCCCTTTTTGTAATTTGTGTTATTATTGTCATACATTGTACTCCCTCATATGTTGAAAATTACAAATTAACAATAGAGTGTTATTGATTTTGCTTTAGATAATTATCTTTTAAAGAAATTAAGAAGCAAGAAAAGTTAAAAAATTATTCATGTATTTACCATTTCTTGGGTTTGTCTGTCCTTTGGATAGATTCAGGCTTCCATCTGGAATAATTTTTGTTTAACATAAACAAGTCTTGTTAACAATTCTTAGAGCCTCAGGTCTGTTAGTGATGCATGCTTTCAGATTTTGTTTATCTGAATACGTTTTTATTTTGCCTTCATTTTGAAGAATATTTTTGTAGACACAGAATTCCAAACAGATCAAGTCTATCCTCTCCCCTAGAATTTTAAAGATGTTCAACTTTATTTTGGTTTGCATTATTTTATATCAGGACAGTAGTCACTCTTACCATTGTTCCTGTCTATGTAATGAGTTTTCCCTTTGGCTGCTTTTAGGATTTTTCTCTTTTATTTAAAACAGTTTGACTGTGATGTGCCTGGAAGTATGATTATTTTTGTTGGTCTGGTTTACTCTGATTGCAATTTGCTGAACTTCTTGAAGTATGGGTTGATATATATATATATATTTTTAATCAAATTTGGAAAATTTGGGCCAGTATATCTTCAGATATTTTTTCTACTTCAATCTGTCTTCTCTTCGGGGAATTCTAGCTGTACTGACATTAGATTAGTTTCTACTGTTCATAGGTCACTTAGGCTTTTTTCATTTTTTCCCCACCACAGTTTTCTCTGAGTCTCAGCTTGAACAGTTTCTGTCGCCATTTCTTCACTTTCACTTTAAAAAAAAAAAATTGCATTGTCCAGGCTGCTATAAAACCATCCAGCAAAATTTTCAATTAGGATATTTTGTATATCAGTTCAAGAATTTCCATTTACTTCTTTTGACAATAGTTTGTTTCTCTACTTACATTTCCCATCTATTTCCTCATTGTGTCTATGTTTTCAACTAAATGCTTAAATACCTGGGTGTTTCTCATTTTCTGCTACTTCCAAGATCTTTATCATATTTGGGTCTGTGTCAACTGACTTTTTTTCTGTTGGTTATTGGTTACATTTTTCTGCTTCTTCTATGTCTAGCAAGTTAGATTTCATGCTGGATATTGTACCTGTTATAGTGAAGAACATCTGGATTTTATTGTCTTCCTTGAAAGACTGCTGGGTTTTGCTTTAGCTATCAGTGAATTTACTGATGGATGAACTTGCTCTTTTTGAGGCTTGTTTTTAAACTTTGCTATTGTGGGTTTTATGCAGACTTTACTTAAGGGTTAGTGTAGCCCAGTGTTCAAGGTGTGGTGTACTATCATTCTGGAGCTTCCGCTAAATGTCTGAAGGGTTTACTGAGGTCTTTCCGCCTTGGCTTTCGGAGTGGTATTATCTGCTAGCACTGTGCGGTCTTCAAAATCTCTATTCACCTGACAGTTCCCTAGTAGTTGTTACCTGGAATGGGAAATGGCAACCCACTCCAGTATTCTTGCCTGAAAAATGCCATGGACAGAGGACAGGTTGCAGTCCATGAGGTCACAAAAGAGTCGGGCATGACTGAGTGACTGAGCGCGCAGTGGGGTTTTTCCTTCATATGCACAGCTTAGTATCTGGCCAAAGACCTACAAGGACCTCTATACAAACTCCTCAGTTTCCTTGTCTGTGGTACTCCCCTCTCTTTGGTATGCTGTCCCCCAAGTTCCAGTCCCCACAACAGCCTCAGACTCTGACCTCTGCCTCCTATATTCAGCAACATTGTTATGTCTCTTTCGGCTGTACCTTCTCATGCTGTGTATAGACCATAAAATGCTTTCAGGCAGAAAGCCAAAGGGATTGTGGCATTTACTGCAAGTATTTCCCTCCTCTCAGGAGTCACGGTCCTCTGGTGACTCTTGTGCAAGATCTGAAGACAGTTGTTTCATTCACATTTCATTGGTGTTTCCAACAAGAGAGATTGCCTAGTACCAGTAATTCCATCATAGCCACAAATGGAAGTTTTGTTATATCATCAGTTAACTGTGCTCAAATGCTGTAAACCACCTTAAAACCCAGTTTTCTGTTTTCGTAATTAAGTAGTGATTATTTGCAGGTAATAAGTAAGTTGGCCAATATCTTTTTCCTGCTCTTGCTTACATAGAGAATGGAGGGATGGGATGAGACAAGGTGAATCCTTCCAAAGGTCTATGGTATGTACTATGAAAGATTTCATGACAGGGATTATTAGCAGGAATAGGTTATCAAGTGTTGTATGGGTTATAAATGTTAGCACTTATTCCCCACTCTTGATGTTTCCTTCACAGTGAAGAGATACCTATTAGAATAACACTCTCCGTCTCTTGTCTTATCCCAGCTCTTCCTAAGTGGGTAGAACGTGTGCCTGCTTGGTGAATTTGGGAGTAGAAATTGGGGAAGTTCGGCTTGATCTGGTCCTCCTGGGTGTCTTGATCTGGTTTACTCCTCTGTGGCTTAATTTATAAAGTAACATTCCAGAAGAGAATAGGTGCTCAATCAGTGTTAGAGATAGAAGTTATTATCACTGCTATTACTTTTCATTTTGTTTTATTTCCACTTCCACTTTCTTTTTCCATTCCAAGGGCCCTCTAGAAAACAGAACTTGAACAACCACCTTAGGTCTGTCTTTCCTTGTGAGTATATAATAAGGTGGGGCAGTCTCCCATGTAAGGGAACTGAAATGGGGAAAGGGTGACACTGATGGAATTCCTTGGCTCACCCAGAAATCCCTGGGATTAGATCTGGTGCAATTTTATATGGCCTCTGTCTGGAGACACTCAGAGTCACTGGGATTGTCCATTCACATAGTAACCAAAATGGCCAATATCACTACAGCTGCCAATTGATGGCATGGATGCTTATGGAGTAGAGGAAGGAAAGGGTGTTTGAAGTATTCTGGGGGGCGAGGGGAGCCAGGCTAAGGTGGAAAAACAGCCTAAAAAACCCCGCACTCTGTAGATCAACAACTAATACCTAGGACTGGAATGATCTCGGGACCCAGCCCAACATGGGTAATAGTTACCCCTTGTTTGTATTCGTTGCTGTTGGTCAGTCTCTAAGTCACGTCCAACTCCTCGCAACCACATGGACTAAAGCCCACCGGGCTTCCCTATCCTTCACCATCTTTCAGAGTTTCATGTTCATTGAGTCAGTGATGCCATCCAACCATCTCATCCTCCGTTGCCCCCTTCTCTTTCTGCCTTCAATCTTTCCCAGAATCAGGGTCTTTTCCAATGAGTCAGTTCTTCGCATCAGGTGGTCAAAGTATTGGAGCTTCAGCTTCAGTATCAGTCCTTCCAATGAATATTCAGGATTGATTTCCTTTAGAATTGACTGGTTGGATCTCCTTGTTGTTCAACAGACTGTGAAGAGTCATTTCCAGCACCCTAGTTCGAAGGCATCAGTTGAATACCTATGTGTTCATAGGTATGACAAAGAACCAAAAGGCACGTAGTGTGAGCTTCAGAGCATGGACTCTGGAGCCAGATTACCCTGTTTGGTCCTGCTTTAATCACTTACTGACTATCCAGCCTTGGAAAAACCTTTCAACCTCTCTGTGTCTCAGTTTTAAAATCTGTAAAATAACAGTAATCTACTCCTAAAGTTCTTGAGGATATTAAATAAGTTCTAGGATGTGAGACAAAATGAGATAATATGTAATCATTTTAATATTTAATTGTTATGCTAGCTAACATTTAATAAGTATTCCTTACCTGCCAGAATTTATTCTAAGAGCTTAGCACAGAATAAGTTGTTAACCTTAGCACATAGAATCCAGTGAGATAGTTCGGTATTATCTCCATCTTACAGATGAGGATATTGTTTCCTAGTTAGCCCTGAAGCTGGGACTCCACATCTGTCTGCTGAAAACATTTTTTGCTGGACAGTCTCCCAGACCCACTAAGCATCTTGTCAGATAAAAGGTTGAAAAGCACTATCCCATTATCTAGGATAAACTTCATTCAGCAGAAAGGGAAAACCAGAGATCCCGGTCGGCGGCGGGGGGCGGGGGGGTGGCTTTGCTTTGTATTCTTTTAAGTGATAGTCAGGTATCATCAAGAGAGGCTCTGGTGCAGTGATAAAAAATCTGCCTACTTATGCAGGAGACACAAGACGTGGGTTTGATCCTTGGGTCAGGAAGAACCCCTGAAGGAGGGAATGGCAACATACTCCAGTATTCTTGCCTGGAAAATTCCATGGACAGAGGAGCCTCGCCGACTATGATCCATGGGGTCACAAAGCGTCAGACACACACAAGAGAGGATCAGGGAAAAAACCCAAAGTTTTTCATAGTTGATTATACTCTTAGGTCCTAGGGAGGGAAGGCACATAGGGCCACAATAAAAAATACCAGGGGTGTCAGGAAACTGAAGATAGGAGGAAAGAGTGCACTGAGGATGAGGCCTTTATTGGGATTTCTGCAAGAAAGGTGAGGGCGAGGCAGGGTGACCAGTTTAGGACTGGGTGATGTGAGTCATTTCAGTGGGCTCAGCCAGAGAGAGGCTCTCTCCTTAGGACCAGGCTCTGGGAAAATTAGAGAAAAGACTATTGTCTCCTGGGCTGCGTAGACTAAATAGAGAAGGCAGGCCCTGGACAGGTTAGTTTATACACGAAAGGCATCTTCTAGGCTACCTTCTTTGCTACCCTTAAGAACTGGCGAGCCCAGCAAGGGGCAGGCTTTCCCAGAAAGTTTTCTTAGGCTGTGCAAACATTATCACATACAAAAAGTCAGTCAATCAATCGATCAACCAACAGCAACACAATATGTGGCTTCAAGACCACGGTCCCACTGGCGTTGGAGACAATGTTGGGACCAGGTTTCCAGCCTCCTAGCCCATGACCCCTCAGGATCCTCCTCATGCTGCGTGATGCTGGGCGAGAACATTTCCTGGCAGCTTTCAGGCGGGCAGAAGGCTAGGGGAGGAAGAGCCAGGCTGATGTTGCTGAGGTCAACCTGTCTCAGTTGCTAGAGTTAACAGGACAGCTGCCTAGGTCACTGGCAACAGCTGGGAAGAAAGGGCAGGAAAAGGGAGAAGAGGGCTTGCTGGGGCCAGGTGGGGGGATGCTACTGAGAGCCAGGACAGCCACCATTACCCAGGATGAAATTGGTCTACATTGGTCTGAGACTCAGTCCAATTACAAGCTGTCCATAGAATCAGAACTGACCCTTGGCTGCACAGAGCCCAGCTTGCATTTGCTTAGCCCTCACACACATCACCTATTCTTTTTCCTTTTCTGTTTTTTAAAATTTGAAATGCAATTCACATTCCCAGCGGCCATTTATTCACAATGTACAGTGCTTGTGCTTAGTGCTCAGCCTGACTCTTTGCCATCGCATGGATCACAGCACCCCCCCACAACAGCACCCGTGCCCCAGGTTCCTCTGCCCAGGGGACTCTCCAGGCAAGAACACTGCAGTGGGTTGCCATTTCCTCCTCCAGGGGATCTTCCCGACCCAGGGATCCAACCCACATCTCTTAAGTCTCCTGCACTGGCAGACAGATTCTTTACTACTTGAGCCTCCTGGGAAGCACAATTCAATGGTGATTAGTATATTCACAGAGTCACTAATTAGTCCCCGAAATGCAACCATCATCACTATCGATTTTGAAATATTTTCATCACTCTACACAAACCCCAGACCCTTCAGCAGTCACCTCCTCAGCATTCCTTCTCAACCTTCCAGCTCTAGGCAGTCACTAATCTACTTGAAAAAGCTTTTTCAGTGAAATATAGTTGATTTACAATGTTGTGTTAGTTTTGCGTGTATAGCAAAGTGAATTAGTTATATATATATATATGCATTATAACTATTATATATATGCATTACATACCTATATATGCATTATAACTATATATATATATGCATTCTTTTTCAGCTTCTTTTTCCACATAGGTCACCACAGAATATTGAGTAGATTTCCCTGCACTACAGGGACAGGGTAAGTCCTTATTAGTTATCTATTTTATATACAAGTAAGTGTTAGTCGCTCAGTCATGCCTGACCTGACTCTGCAACCCCATGGACTGCAGCCCACCAGGCTCCTCTGTCCATGAGATTTTCCAGGCAAGAAGAATACTGGAGTGGGTTGCCACTTTCTTCTCCAGGGGATCTCCCCAACTCGGGGATCTCCTGCCCTGCAGACAGATTCTTTACCAATTGAGTTATAAGGGAAGCTCTTATTTTATATATTTTATATATAGTAGGTGATAAATTGGGAGATTGGGATTAACATATACACGCAAATCTACTTTTAATCTTCTCCCCATCTCTGAAGACTTGCCTGTTCTGGACCTTTCATATCAATGGAATCCTATACTAGGTGGTCTTTCCTGGCTGGTTGCTTTCACTGAGTTCTACTGTCTTTAAGGTTCAGCCACGTTATAGGATTACATCATGTGATTTTGATTCTCCAATACATTTGGGAAACAGGTATAGTAGGTGTTATTGGAACAGTTTCCACTTAAAGAGCCACTCACTCCATTTCACCTTCTGTGTCAAGCTTTGTCTTGGGATGATCTCACCATCACTATGATGCCAGGCAGAGGCACCAGCTTTTTTCCCACTTAACAGATAAGAAATCGAGGATCAGAGAGCTGGAGAAATTTGCCTGAGATCACACAGCTGGCAAGTGCTAGGACGGGCCTTGGAGCCCAGGCAGGTTTGTTCCAGAACTCCAAGCGTGAACACTGCCAGTGCCCGCTGCTTTCTGGGCTGCCTGCCTCGCCCTGGAGGCACGGCCCCTCACTGGCCGGGATGGCGCTCTGATTCAGATCTCCGGCTTCTGCATCCTATTTTCCTCCCCCTACTCTGTGGCCTTTCCCCAGTCAAGTTGCAATGGTTGCTCTTGGCTCTGTCATTTAATGCATTTTCAGAAGGAACAAGTTGAAGAAATCTCAGGAAAAATGTCAAGGTCACATTTCACATAATGTCCAATCACCAAGTTCAGAGAACGCAATGAAATAAGAGGAAGGATCACATCCTTTAGCCCAGGAAGGAAAAAAGAAAAAATGAGCATCAGTACTGTTTGGCTTTTTCCTTCTTTTCTGTTAATTTCTTTCCATAGGTTTCCTAGATGAGTATGAGGTGTTTCAATCATCACATTTAACTTCTCATGCAAATTTATCACACAATGTGTTTGTGCTTTATGCAAATGCTTGTGGAACTCTGTCTAGCTTCTATTCAGGATGTGCCTGGACACATGGACTCGTGTTCCCAGAAAGATTTGGATTCCCAGGATCTTTCCAGAATCCCAAAGTGACGATCGCTCCCTATCTCCAATATGTCAGCCCTTTGCTTCTCATTCCTCACCTAAATCCAAAGAACGCACGCATATAAAAAGCAGGGGAAGATGTTCAGGTGAGGCTGAGGACCCTGCATTTATCTGCCCGAGTTTCTTGTATTCAGCCCTGGGCTTCCCACGTGGCCCAGTGATAAAGAAACTGCCTACAGTGCAGAAGACGCAGGAAAGACGGGTTTGATCCCTGGGTCAGGAGGATCCGCTGGAGAAGGAAATGGCAACCCATTCCAGCATTCTTGTCTGGAGAACCCCATGGACAGAGGAGCCTGGCGGGCTACAGTCCACGGGGTTGCAAAGAGTCAGACACGACTGAGCGTGCACGCACACATGCTTGTATTCAGCCCTTGTTCCTCACTCACTGGCCATGCCAGAAGCAAGGTGAGAGAACCTCAGCTTCTTCACTACGTCCAATGAAATGCTTTTCAACTTCGAAACACTGTTTTAGAAAAAAGTATTTATTTTATATTGGACTAGAATTAATGTACGATATTGTGTTAGTCCCAGGTGTATAGCAAACCGGTTCAGTTATACATATGGGCTGTGCGTGCTTAGCGGTTCAGTCGTGTCTGACTCTTTGTGACCCCATGGACTATAGCCCACCAGGCTCTTCTGTCCATGGGATTCTCCAGGCAACAGTATTGGAGTGGGTAGCCATTCCCTTCTCCAGGGGACCTTCCTGACCCAGGGATCGAACCCAGGTCTCCTGCACAGCAGGCAGATTCTTTACCTTCTGAGCTGCCAGGGAAGCCCGGTATCTATTACTTTTCAGATTCTTTTCCCATTCAGGTTATTACAGAATGTTGAATAGAGTTCCCTGTGGTGTTCTTTACTGGTTGTCTATTTTGCATATATATATATATATTTTATATACAGTGTGTATCTGTTAATCTCAGATTCCCAATATATCACCCCTCCCTTTCCCCTTTGGTAACCATAAGTTTGTCAAAACATTATTTTAAGACCCTAGTGCAGTGTGACAGGGATGTGAGGTTTCAGAGAGATTGTGGCTGTAAAACTACTTTAAAATTGAAACAGTATTATGCAAATGTGAGAGGTCATTTCTCGTGGTATGATTTGTTATCAGGACACACAATGACTGATAACATTATCGTCATCTTATCCAGCACTCGTCAGTGGCTGTCTCCTGGTCTGTCTTCTGCTGGCACTCAGCGCTCCACCTCCAACAGCCCGAGTCAAGCACAGTGCTTGGAACATGGGGAGATCTCAGCTGCCTCTGCCCAATCGAGCCTCAGAACAGGTGCCCTCCCATATCTCAGACGTGCATCCAGGTCCACCCCCCATTTCCTTCCGCCTGAACATACCCTCTCCCCAAACCTTGCCTAATTTCATTTCCTCAAACAAGGTGTGCTGGGGAGTTTTATGTGTCAACTTGGTTCAGCCAGTTATTTAATCAAACATGAATGGAGGTGCTGCTGTGAAGATATTTTGTAGATACACTTGATATCTGTAATCAGTGGACTTAAGGAGATTGCCCTCCAACCATGTGGGTGGGCCTCATTCAAGCTGTGGGAAGGCCTTAAGAGCCCAAACTGAGGCTTCCAGAAGAAGAAGAAGAAATTCTGCTTCAAGATTGCAGCCTTAACTGGCATCAGCCTGACAGCCTGCCCTATAGATTTCAAACTTAGCCTCTCAAGGTCAGCTTCTGATATGTTTCCAGCTGCCTGGTGGATTTTGGACTTGCCGGTGCCCGCAGTCCCATGACTCAGTTCCTTAAAATAAATCTCTCTGTATAACTTTCTATGTAAAGGTTCAGCTTCTCTGGAGACCTCTGACTGATACACAAGGCCTGGAAAGATGGTACCCCTCCCTTTAGTTCACCTACCTACTCAGGACAGCTGGTTTGCTCTCCAGAGACTGATTCTATTTTTTTTTTTTTTTTAGTTTTATTGGATTATATTTGATTTACAATGTTGAATTAGTTATAGGTGTACAGCAAAGTGACTCACTTGTACATACATATATATTCATTCTTTTTCAGATTCTTTGTCCATATAAGTTATCATAGAATATTGATTGAAGCTGAAGCTCCAATACTCTGGCCGCCTGATGTGGAGGGCTGACTCATTGGAAAAGACCTTGATGCTGGGAAAGGTTGAAGACCAAAGGAGAAGAGGGCGGCAGAGGATGAGATGGTTAGATAGCGTCACTGACTGAGTGGACGTGAACTTGAGCGAAGTCTAGGAGACAGTGGAGGACAGGGAAGCCTGATATGCAAAGATTCAGACATGACCTAGCGACTAAACAACAATGAAGAATGTTGACTGGAGCTCCCTGTGCTATAAAGTAGGTCCTTGATGGTTACAGAGGCTGATATTTGGGCTTCTTATTCCACCAAGAGAAAAGCTTCTTCCTCTGTAGCATCCAGACTTGGAGCTCTACTTGGGGATGGACCTCCCCCACCTTTCCCTGGGGAAACTTATTAGAGAGAAACCACGCGAGTCAGCTTGTGTGCAGTGGGATTCGGCCATCGGAGAGATCCTGGTGAATTTTATCACCACTTTGAACATTGAAAGAGATAACTTTAAAGTTCCCAGGCCGTTCCCACCCTCACCCTCCACGGCATCACTGTTTCTCTTGTTAATTTACAAACAGAAGCGCAAGCACGTGGTCGTCTCCTGTGCATCTACGTTTAGTGAAGAATAGTAGTCTGAGCCCTGAGTTTGTTTGTTTTCCGTTTCCTGGGAACTCCAAAGAAGGAAGTGTTATCTGCACACTGATAGGTATTTCACCTCCGAAGGATCCCGGGCGTGGAGTCTGAAGAGTCACATCTCATTCAACATTCTTCCCCCAAGTTCAGCGATCAGACAAATAGACATATGGATGATGCTAAAGTTAGGTACCACAGATAGGAGGAATATTCGCATGGCACCCGCTCCCTTCAGCCCTCACTCAGCACAGAATATCATCCTGTTAAAAACGGTCTATTTTTATGGAACTCTTTTGCTTATATTGAGATATAAAATTATTAGTCTGAGGTTGGCTCACATCAACAGAGCCTCAGATTCTTGGCAGAGCTGCCTGCAGTCTGCTCCAGTCACTCACTGCCAGGGACAGAGCCCGCACAGGAGCAAAAATAGGTCTTCCTGCCGAAACCTGCTGAGATACCGGGAAGGCGGGCGATGTGCGAGAGGAATTTAATACCCTGGCCTTAAGAAAGTTTCAGTCTGCTCCTGAGACAGACTTGCCCTTGGTAGGTGACTGATCATATGAAATTAGAGCGCTTCAGCGGGGATTGAGGAAGTACCAAAAGGAGACTTGGCAGTCAGCGGCCCTGTTAGAGGAGAGTTTTGCATATAAATTACATATGCATATGACATTTTAGCTCCAACTTTACATGTGTTTTGGAGGCTGGATGCAGTCTTGTCCCTGCCTGTCTGTTTGCTTTTTCTCATCGCTGCATCAATATTAATCCTGCTGTTTTTAGTTCGCTTTGAAGAAAAAGCATGGGTTTTCTTTATCTTTATTTGAAATGGCAAGTGGGACACTGTTTCCTTCGGGCGCTTTCGATAGCCTTTACTTTTATTTTTGGTGAACCATTGCATCTTCTATGTAGGAATGTGTCCCTTCTTTCTTTCTGTCTGAATGTTTCCAGGGTGATTGCCCTTCCCCCGCCCCCCTGCCCCCAACCCCGCCACGACCTTCCTTGGAATAGGCAGTGAAGTTCTAGGTCAATGTCTTTCACAATAACATTCTGTTACCAATAATCTCTCCCGTCTTAGATCTGAGAGCCTTTGGATAAGGGGAGAAGGTGATGTGAGCCCAAGGTGTTCCAGCTCTTCACTTTCTGATAGAGGAAGGGAGGTCCTGGGAGGAGGTGGTTTGCTCGAGGGCTCTAGAGACTTAGAGGCTGATCTGGGGCTAGAAACCAGCTTGGGTCACTCGTCTCTGAGATTGGCTTTGCCAATTCAAAGAAGATTCCAGGGGGATCAGCCAATTATAGCCTGTGGTGTAAATCTGACCTGCTGCCTATTTTTATATGGCCTGCAAGTTTATTTGTTGCATTCTTAAATGGCAAAAGAAATCAGAAAGACCCATGAAAACTATATGGAATTCAAATTTTTGTACCTGTGAAATTTGAAATTTGTGTACCTGTGTACCTGCAGCGGTACACAGCCATGCCCATTTGTTTGCATCAAATCTAGAGCCAACTTTATGCTACAGCAGCGGAGCAGCATGGTCATGATGGAGACTCTACAGCCCAAAAAACCTGAAACACCCACTTTCCAGAAAAAGAGGGCTGACCCCTGCTCAGCCTCGGGCCAGTGTCTCCATTCTTCGGACAGACTGATATATTATCATTTTCTTCTAATTCAGTCAAATCAATCCATTCATTGCTAGGTTTGGTTTTCTCCATTTATGTGAAGGATCAATATCTTCTTAGTCAAATTCAGGTAAAATGTTTTATTGGGCATCTCAGGTACCAATTATTGGTAGGAAGGAGATCTTCGAATTGACCCTTGGGGTCCCCACTTCTGGTTTGACTAGTGGTGTCTAAAATGGCATTAGTGATTGTATATTAGCCAGAATAAGAGGAGGGGGGATGTTTCATTCTCTACTCTGTGGATTGACCCACAGTGAGACTCCTGGAGGTCACTACACTTCTTACAAGTGATAATGACAAAGCATATTTAGCCTGGTGTGAGCAGAAGATAAAGAAAACTCTAAATTCTTTCCCAGGAGAAGCAACTAAGGGAAAAGAATGTGAAATCTCTTGGAGGAAGTAGGATGGAAGGGGCATGAAGTTTAGCTTTAGAGAACTGAAACCCTGCGGAGCTAAAAGATGACGGAGCTCGCATTTTAAGCGAGAGGGGCCAAAGATGAGCTCTATAAACAGGTGTGTCTTGGTTCACTTGGACCATGATTTTATCTGTTGAATGTAGTCAACCACGGAGTGGGCATCAAGGCCTATCAGTGTCCTTCCTGGGAGACACCTGACAGCCTTCAGCATAGGCTTTTCTTAAAGATGTTCAAACATTCCTTGCTAGATCCAAAAGTGGCTAGCACATCTCACTCAAAGTTGAGTTGATTTGAGCTCCTTTCCCTACCATTCAAGCCGAGTTAGGGTCACCCCTCTGGGTTCTACTTCAGTTCAGTTCTGTTGCTCAGTCATGTCCACCTCTTTGTGACCCCATGGACTGCAGCATGCCAGGCTTCCCTGTCCATCACCAACTCCCAGAGCCTACTCAAACTCATGTCCATCTCATCGGTGATGCCATCCAACCATCTCATCTTCTGTCATCCCCTTCTCCTCCCGCCTTCAACCTTTCTCAGCATTAGGATCTTTTCCAATGAGTTGGTTCTTTGCATCAGGTGGCCAAAGTGTTGGAGTTTCAGCTTCAGCATCAGGCCTTCCAATGAACATTTAGGACTGATTTCCTTTAGGATTGACTGGTTGGATCTCCTTGCAGTCCAAGGGACTCTCAAGAGTCTTCTCCAACACCACAGTTCAAAAGCATCAATTCTTGGGCACTCGGCTTTCTTTATAGTCCAACTCTCACATCCACACATGACCACTGGAAAAACCATAGCTTTGACTAGACAGATCTTTGTTGGTAAAGCAACGTCTCTGCTTTTTAATATGCCATCTAGGTTGGTCAGAACTTTTCTTCCAAGGAGCAAGTGTCTTTTAATTTCATGGCTGTAGTCACCATCTGCACTGATTTTGGAGCCCCCCAAATAAAGTCTGTCACAGTTTCCATTGTTTCTCCATCTCTTTGCCATGAAGTGATGGGACTGCAATTCTGAGCTCAGAATGTCTATTGGGAGAAAGTAGACTATTAAGCTTTTCTTTTCAAAAATGAAGTTAAATCAATTTATTAATTTAGCATAGAGGCATTTAGGAAGACTTCACAAGACACACCATTAACACACATTGAGATGTAGAATATTTCAAGCGCTGTCCAAGAACAATTTTCCAAACACAAGCCAGGCCCCTCGTTCTCCAGAGCGGAGGGTTTTTAACACTCTGTTGTCTTACATAGGATCATGTAATGAAAAATAACAGAGACTCTGGTCTTGCTGCAGAATCAGAAAGAGCTAGCAGCTGGCTGGGCAGGCTGACTCTCTGTGATTCGCATGTTATCATGAAGACTCTGGCTTGCTAAAATTCTTCATAAAAAAACTCCAATGGCGATACATTTCAGATGTCACAGTTTTCACTAATAAAGAAATGGAGGAATGCTGCTCTCTGAGTAGCTCACTCATTCGCACAACAAATATTTACCAAGAGCCTGTTATGAGCAAGGCACTGGCAGAAGCTACAATTCTTTATATCTTTTCAGAACTTGGGATGTTTTTTTATGTTGAGCATTTCTTTCATTGACAAACATTTGGAGGTATCAAGTCTGTGTAAGATGCTAGGCAAGATGGAATCTAGCGGGGGAGGCAGGGTAAGAGGATGGCTGAGGATACAGACCCTGGAGACAGGCTGCCTGGGTGTTAGTCTCACCTTCACTTTCACTGTGTTCTTTGGGAATGCTCTAGAACATCTGGGGCCTCAGTCTTTTCACCTCTACGATGGGGATAATGTACCTCCAGTGGAAGACTTGTGAAAATTAAGTGTGTCAACATGTGTGGAGTTCTTAGATCAGGGACTGGACATCTTACTGCAGTTTAAGTGGCTGCTACTATTATCGTGGGCTTTGCAGGGCGTGCTAGTGGTAAAGAACCTGCTTGCCAATGCAGGTGGATGTGAAAGACATGGGTTTGATCCCTGGGTCAGGAAGATCCCCTGGAGGAGGGCAAGGCAACCCACTCCAGTATTCTTGCCTGGAGAGTCCCATGGACAGAGGAGCCTGGCAGACTGCAGTCCACTGGGTCACAGGGAGTCAGATATGACAGAAGCATCTTAGCATGCATTGTTATTGTGCTGAAGCTGTGAAGACACTGTGCTGTCGTTTAGTTTTCATTTGCAAGGCACTGTATTCCTTACCTTTACCAGCATCCTTTTGATCCCCACAATAACTGTATGATTTGTAGCAAGACGTTAAGTCTACTATCTTCACTTTGTCACTGAAGAAAGGAGAGGCAGATGGGTCAGTGGTATGTCTGAGACTACCCAGAACCCAAGACCTTGACCCTAAGGACCATTCTCTTCCCACTGGGCTTGCAGCTTTGACAATAGTGGCCTGTGATGCATTAGTTCAGGCTGGGCTGGTTTTGACTGTGAACCAAGGGAACTGGGTCAAGCACCTCTCTGCTTGACCATAGAGTTAGGAAGCCTTGTGTTCCCCTCAGCTTTAAGAAGCAGTATGCCCTGAAGGATGAGGGAAAGATGCCTGATATTGTTGGGTCCAGAGACTGGGAGCTGGGAGTCTGCTTGGAAGGTATGTTTCTTAAAGCAGTTCTTCTGCTGATCTGGGGACCTCTGACCAAAGGAAGAGAAACCAGTAGCAGCAGGGGCAGACGCTGAGCAGGTTGGATGTCACCACAGTTACCGCTTTGGACCTCCTCATGGACCATTCGACAACATCTCCTCCGTGAGAATTACTTTAAGTGTAACCAGGTGACAACCCAAGGCTCTGCTGCTTGGACATTAGAAGATTCTAGGGACCTACTGAGCAGTCATGAGAACAGCTAAGGAGCTTCTGGACAAAGAAAAGTGAGACAGGGAATCTGAAAATAAGACTGCACCTTAACTCTCAGAGGTGGGAGAGGGTTCCTGCTGCTCCCTTCTTCCTGGGGGCTGGGAGCTGCGAGTGGGGAGTGGGCCAGATGGGAGCAACTGAAGCTGATGGGGGTCTCTGGGAACAGGAGGGACGTGCCCAGAGCTGGATGTAACTGGAGGACAGAACTCACTGGTGGGGAGGTGGTCAGTGACCAGCTGGATCACCCAGCGCTGAGAGGCAGTGACTTCTAAGACTCCATGTATTTTATGAGGTTTTGGAAAATTACAGCGGAGAGGGGCAGAACACAAATCAGATGCCTCCGTACCTCACATAGCATCAAAGGATGCTACAAGGATGGTGGGCTTTTCATGCCTAGAATGTCCAGAGCTTAATATCTGATGGCGATCTCTAGAGTACTTTCTGTTGAGCCCTTTAACCTAACTCTGTGTGATGCTTCATTTCCTGTGTCAATTTGGCTGGGCCATGGGACCTAATTGTTTGGTCAGATATCAGAACAGATGTTGCTCTGATAGTATTTTCTTTGATGAGATGAACACTTATATCTGTAGACTTTAAGTAAAACAGATTACTTACTCTCCATAATTTGGATGGGCCTTACCCAATCATTCAAAGTCCTTCAGAGTGGAAAAGCTCTCCTAAAAATATTACATGGTCATCTTAATAGAAATATCCTATATCTTTATTAGGGTGATGTTCACACGGATGTGTAAACTTATCAAAACTTCTCAATCCCGTACTTAAGTCCTGTGCATTTTACTAAATGTAAATTTTACCTTAATAAATAAAAAAATTATACCTTATCCTTCAGTAAAAACTGCCTTAGAAGACAATGAAAATACCAAAGAAAGTTGCATAATCAGAAGAGTAAAAATTAATTAAAATGGAAAAGTCTTGCTTGGTAAAGGAAAAAAAAAAGCTTTTTTTTCCTTGGAAAAGAAGCAATTCTTCCTGAAGAGTGCAACATCGAAAATCTGCTTGAGTTTCTCACCCACTGGTCTGCCCTGTATATTTCAGACTCAACCCTGTAATAGCAACTCTTCCCTGGGTTTCCAACCTGTAGGTTTTTACTAGGTTCTCACAGTTATTTGAGTGAGATCCTTAAAGTAAATCTCTGTCTCTTGTATATATGTACCTCTATCTCTCTTACATGCACACACACACACACACACACACACACACACACACACATGTTTATACACACAGTCACACACATACATTGGGAAAGAGAGGAAAATTGCCATCCTGCCAGAATCCTTTTGCTGGAGAGAACGCCCACAACAAGACCATCTCAGGGCTGGGAGCAGAGGTAAGGGTCAGTGGATTCACACGTCATTCTGTCTAAAGCCACCGTGTTCTCTCATTTCTAAAGTGTCAGCCACCATCAGACACAAGAACAGCTTTTCCAGAATAGTGAACACGCTGATGTTAAATATTCACATTGATGAAAAGATGCATCTGAATTTCAAAAACCTTAAAATGTGAAGCCGTGTGTATTTCTGAACTTTAGAAAGACAGTAGTTAGCAATAGTTAACTTTTATTTTACTTTACCAAATGTCAAGCAACATATGGGATCAGTGCTAAGCATAATTGCTCTACATGTTAGCCTCCTTGCCTGTGAAATGGGGACATGACAGCAAGGACCCCATGTTGGGTCAAGAGGGTTTCAATGAGATGATGCTCAGAGTGCTTAGCACAGGGCCTGGCTGTAGGAATTGCTCAGGCTGTCTTCCCTTGTTATGATTCTTAGCATGTGTGGGCCACCAAACCTGGTAGATGGATGGATGGTGGACGGGTGGATCTATAAATGAAAGGCAAAGTCCCTAAGCTGAAGTTCATAGGCCACTGGGGAAATTCCCAGGTAACTGCATTCGTTATACCAGGTTGTAAATAACTGAGAAAAGGGTATATCAAGGGAGCCCCTGACCAAATTGGAGTTTCTATAGCTAGGCACCCAAGGGCTACAGGAACAGGCTAATCGTGGCTGCTCCATCTACATGAAGGTGCTTGTCCAGGACCAGCTACTCATTGAGCAAGGCCCAGCTAACACTTCCTGAGTGCCTACTGTTTCTTAGGCTCTGGGTCGGGCAGGCTCACATTTCATTCAAATGGGATGATCTTCCATTCACTTGTTTATTCATTCAACACATGAGGGTATTTACGCAGTACCTGCTTTGTTCCAGGTATTCAGTCCAAGAGAAAGATATTCTGTAGAGGATAAGATGGACAAGAACCTTGTTCTCAATGGCTTTGTATTCTAGTACAAAGCACCTTAACTCTCAGAGGTGGGAGAGGGTTCCTGCTGCTCCCTTCTTCCTGGGGGCTGGGGGCTGTGAGTGGGGAGTGGGCCAGATGGGAGCAACTGAAGCTGATGGGGGTCTCTGGGAACAGGAGGGACGTGCCCAGATCTGGATGTAACTGGAGGACAGAACTCACTGGTGGGGAGGTAGTCAGTGACCAGCTGGATCACCCAGCGCTGAGAGGCAGTGACTTCTAAGACTCCATGTATTTTACGAGGGAGAGATGGACAGTAATTTCAAAGATAAGTGTTGTCAAGAAAGTAAAGACCAGTGACTCAAAAACAATCTGCTGTGCAATGTCCAGGAGGTTGGACAGGGATGGTCTTTTGTGAAGTACATGGGAGCTGTGAACTAAATGAGGAGCCAGCTATGAGGAGACGAATGGAATGAGTGTTCTGCAAGAAGAACAGCAAGTGCAAAGGTCCTTGGTGGGAATGTGACTGAACTCAGGTTTGGCTGCTTGTGGCTCAAGAAGTTTATACTGAGAGACATATGTTGGGTAAAAGGAAAGATGCTTTATTGAGGAAGCCAGCTATCCTGGGGAGAAGATGGACTCATGTCTCAAAGAACCAACTCCCCATTGCCAATCAGTGGGCAAGAGCTCCCAGAGGGCAGTTTCAGGGGTGCATAGATGCTGCAGGGAGGCTCCATGTAGAACAGCACAGTCAGCTCTGAAAGTGATCTTGAACTTGGTCGTGTGACAGTCTGATTGGGATCATCTTGATTGTTTTAAGTATAGTTAGCAGCAGCAGCAGTTTTCAGTTCCAGGGTCAGTTTGTTTCCATTTCCTTGAGGCCAGTTCTCAAAATTGTGGCAGCTTATGTTGTGGCTACATCCTGGTCATCGTGTAATTAACTTCTTTCACCTGATGGGAGTTATAGTATCTACAGAACAGCTCACAGGATATGGTTCAGAATATTATCTATAGCCTTCGAGGAAAAGCTTAAAGTCCTTGACTTTGTTTATTGGCTAAACTGTGATTATTTTGTATTTGACTGTTTTTCTTTGTTTTTGCATTGTTTCATTTCTCTAATTAAAATGAGTCTTTGACTAAATTTTTCTAGACAAGAGGCAGGTGGAGAATATGGTGGTGGTGGTGGGGTGGGCGGGGTGGGGGGGGAGGGGGAGTCTGTCCTGGGAAGGCTCCACAGGGTCCTGCTCAGCTTCAGAAATGGGCTCAGAGTGTTGGAAGAACAGAACGGAAGTAGGAGGCAGTGGTAACAGTGGGCTCCCAGAGGTGAGCCGACCGTAGGTGGTAAGAAATCTGAATGCCCTCACCATGCAGTGGAATCATGATGGCAACAGTGTTAGCTACCTCCATGCCAGGCAGAATACCTGACATGCTCTGTCTTATCCCTTACATTAATGAGGATGTCATTATCCTCATTTTATTGACAGGGATATTGAAGACTAGAGACGGGAATTACCTTGTCAGGGTGAATCAGGACTAATCAGTGATGGGTCCAAGGTAGAAATGCAATTCTATGGTCTTTATAATCCAAGTTACATTGAGATGTTCTCACTCACTTTAAGGAGCAGCTGGACGCAGGCTACCATTGTGGGGCTTTGTGAACATGTGTGATTTTGCAGGACCTGGAAGGTCATGCCTTTCATAGTTCTTGATCACGAGGGTGACTCAGGACCTGGGTGGGGGAGCATATTTGCACCATGAAATCTCAGCCCCTGGAGTCTCAGGTTGCTCTTTGAGTCTGACGCAGAAGAAGGATGAAGCAGCGAGCCCTACTTTCCGGAGTTGAATTTGAACTTGCAGAGGGAGCATGCAGGCTTAGGGGTGAAGAGAACAGGGAGGGGTTGGTCTGTAAGGCCAGTAGAAAGGGGAACGAAAGCAAAAAGAGCAAAGCCCAGGAAGTCAGGCTGTGGTCTCAGCCTTCTAAACCCTTCTGCTTCTCTGATTGATACTTTTCAATTATTTCTTCCCATTTCACTGACATTTGAAATGCTATTTTTTTTTTTCTGAGCGATAACTTCAAATGCTCAAGTTCCCACAGTCCTGGTAGCCCTGTTTAGCTGTAGTGGTAAATTGCTTCCTTGTACAGCATAATGGCATTGACAGCCTTTTGCTATAGGGAAATGAGTTCTCCAGTGGGACACGCCAATGATAAGACGTCCGGTTTTGAAATTGTATTTCTCTGTATCGGAATTAAATCTGGACTTTATATATCTGGGCTGCCATGCTCAGGAGCTGGCCCCTATACAGTACACCCCGAGACTGACAAGCAATGCTTACATAGGAACTCTTTCGCTTAAATTGGATCTGCGCTTTTATGCTCTCTCCTATTATTAGCTATTAAAATCTCTCAAACCGCAGCCCCCCTCCACACCCCCCTTTTCTCCTTCTTCATCGTAGTGGGTTTTTTTTTTCCCCGTTTTAAATAGTGATAGGGTTTTTCCAACCTAGTTGTCTGAAACCCAGACAACGGCAGAATTGGGGGAGAAGAGGCTTTCTCATCTTTGCAGGCAATAATTCCCCTCCGGAGGCTGAAAGGTGTAAAATTAACGCAAACTTAGTAAAACGCAGTATTGATTTTCTGTGATTCATAGGGGGATCTGCTTTTCATTACAATAGGGGGTCAGAGCTGAGCATATAATATGGGGAGGCTGAAAGGCTTTTGTGCAGATGACTTTTCCTGGATGGAAGAGGGGCGTCATTTTCAGATGCTGTATGTGAACCCGCTTCACGCTCTTCTTTCCTCCTGGGTTGTCACCTGCGTGTCTGTCTGCTTCCTCCCCAACCCCCTGCCTGCCCCTGTCCTCTCAATTCCCCGCCATGGAAATAGTTCAAAACCAAAGCAAAATGCTCCCTGCCCTCCAAGAATTCTCACCTGCACCCATTTCTGACCATATTCTGGTGTGTTCCCTTGGGGTATCCTCTTATCAACATCCCATCACCCAGCTGAATAAAGGAGGTGGCTTGGAGGGTATCAGCACATGCAATTTCATTTCAGCCTGAGTGTTAATTTCTCTTAACATAATTCTTTTTAAAAGCATAAAATAATCAGCTGTGTCCGAGTAATGGGTTCTTCCCTCTGCTTGTGTTCTGTTAAGATCCAAGGGCTTTCTCTCGATCCCTTGTTTCAAAGTTATTTACGTTCCTGGCCACCTCTTTTTCCTGGAAGATTGTATTCTTGGCATTTGAATGGGAGGGGGTTCCTGAGAAATCCAAATACCATCCGTGAATTTGGTTTCATATTTCCCAGATTCTGTCTCCAGACAGCACTGAGCAGTTCTCCGGGCAATGACGCAAAGGTTACCAGGTGTGGAAAGGCAAGGAAGGGAGCTGGAAAGGCTGATGCCCACTGCTCAGAGCTGACTGTGAACTGGCTCCTGGCTGAGGGGATGGGAGAGGGGCAGCCCAGGGTAGGGAAGCCCCCTTTGCCCTGGACTGAGAAGACGCCCTCCCCCCACCCAGTTCAGAAGTGCGAGTTCCCTTCTGCAGGGCACGGAGCAGAGGCTGCCATTCAACCAGAATGTAACTTTAAAGCTTGTGTTTCCTAAATGTCATTAATAATCAGGAGCGTTGGATACAGAAGGGCAAGTTAAATCCTGTCATTGAAACAGCAAACAGCTTTAGTCAAATGTATTGGCAAAGGATTAAAAATGCATCAAGCATGTATTTGTCTTCTCTATGGGAAGCCCTTATTAATAGTCTGAAGAGTGGAAAGCTTTGCCCTTATACAATCAGCACTGTAGTTGTTTCTTTAAAAATATGTTTTAATGTGTGAAATTGCAGGATGCCAACGTTGCCATTAAAACCCTTCTCCAGTTCCAATAATTTCTCCACTTACATTTCTTTCCTCCCCCCTTTAAAAAAAAAAACACCTTACTTCTTTTCCAAGGCATATTTCAAAGTGGTCGGAGCGGGAATGCGGGGTTATCAGAAAGGCACACCCCTCAACCTGGCCTCTGTCTCTGCCCAAGGCGGCCACAGTGTGGGGCGGTTCAGAAGCAACTTGGGGGCCCTGTTCACAGGCCCAGGCTCAGGAAACCTTTCCTTCGGAGGAATTTAGACTCCGATGTTTGTGGCAGAAAAGCATGATCTCATCCCAGCTCTGTTTTGTCATTTCTTGGGCATCTGGTGTAGACCACAAAGTGGACATGTGATGAGTCTGCTGATTTCTCATGACTCTTGCACTGATGTGCGAGGTCAGGCGTGACCAAGGTCAAGCGCAAATATAGACCAGAGTCCAACTCAGGTCTCTCTGATGTCTCAGTTGTTTTTCTTCCTGTCTTTTCTCTTCCCGTTCTTTTCTTTCTCCCCCTCCTTTCTTCCTTCCCTCCCTCTCGTCACCCCTCCCTCCCTTCCCTCCTGTTTGGCTCCATCTAGTTATTCAACAGACGTCGGCTGAGATCCTATCGTGTACCAGGGTCCAAGATGAGAGACGCAGGCTCTGCCTTCACAGACGCACTTCTTCCCACGCACAGGACCCAGGAGCCCCATGGCTGACCGCGGTCCCCGCTCCCCTACCTGAACCCACGTGGACGTCAGCCCGGGGTCACCTCCAAAGTCCTTTCCAGACCCACATTCTCCAAGACTATGGCCTGTGGAGAAATGGGACGCGAGTGAAAAAACCCACCAAGCTCTCCTGTCTTTATTGAATTTCTCCCAGTTCCCAGGGCCACGGGTAACAGCCACAACAGTTCAGCGATCCTCCTCTTGGCTCCTTCTAACTTGTGTTTCAGATTCAGTCTCATGTGCCATATTGTCAATGCTCCGGCTCATGGGCTATTATTGTCACACACACACACACACAAGCTCATGAAAAAAAAAAAAAAAAAATCAATGCAATTTGAATTTCTCTTCCCCAGCCGGGTCTTTGGTAAATTGTTGTAGAGAGCTATTGATCTCTTATTGCGATGTGATTTTTAAACAGCATTAAGGTAAACATAGTCTTATTGTGTTCATTTTACTGGATAACACTTATCTAGACAAAAGGAGACGCGGCGCTGCCGGAGCTACTCAGCTTACCTCGAGGAAAGATGCGGTGAATCACCTCCAATAAAAACAAAGCAAAACAAAAAGCTCTCCACGCTGAACGGAACGGGAAAATTGCTCTCTTGTCACTAATTTTGATTGAATTGAGTCTGCAATCTCTGAACTGGTTCACTGATACAACAATAGGAAACATTTAACTATTTCTTACACTTTTCCACATAGAAAGCAGGCTTTCAGACAGTTGATAGGATGTGCGTGTTCAAGGCTAAGACACACACAGATGGGGGATGGCCGCCTTGGATCTGGGACTTGAGGAAGTGAGATGCCCCCCGGGAGAGCCCCCAGCCACTGCTGGAGATGCAGAGACCTGGCCCTTGCCTGGGGCAGACCTTGGGAGAAACGGGGACCCGGAGCTGATGATGCTGATGCTGTGGGAGCGGACATATACTGAAGGTTCTCTGGGCACCAAGCTCTGCTCTAAGTGCATCATCTCATTAAACCCTTAAGATATCACCCTGTGATTTTTACCCAGCATAGAACTCAGCGTTGCCAGACCTGGCGAGGAACCAGTCTTGGGTCAGAATTGCACTGGACCAGGAAGCACAAAACTCCTATTTGGGCTGTGCCTCTGCTGATAAACTTGCCTCCAAACAGAACCAATATATATAGGTGCGTGCATGCGTGCTGAGTCACTTCAGTCGTGTCTGACTCTTTGCGACCCCATGGACTGTAGCCCATCAGGCTCCTCTGTGCAAGGAATTCTCCATGCAAGAGTACTGGAATGGGTCACCCTCCTCTAGCGGATCTGCCTAACTCAAGGGTTGAAACCCCTTGGGGTTGCAACTTGAGGTTGAAGCTCAAGTCTGAAGGCCATCTGCTGGCAGAATTCCTTCTTGCTTGGGGGAAGGTCAGTCTTTTTCTCCTAAGCCCTTCGGTTGATTGAATGAGGCCCACTCCCATTATGGAGGGTAATCTGCTTCACTCAACGGTTCCTGATTTAGATATGACTCTCTTCTGAAGCGCATCTTCACAGCAACATCTACACTAGTGTTTGACCACATCTCTGGGTACTGTTACCCAGCCAAATTGACACATAAAATTAGTCATTACAAGTCCACCCCTCATCAACATGGCCCCCATATGCATCCCCTTAAGCTACAGATAATCTCTAAATAAAGACAGTCACAAGGTCATACTTATATTTGACTCGATACACCATCCTGTGTACAACTGGAGACATGCCAACATCTTCCCCAGAAGAGAATGGAGTCCTTGGGTGATGTCCGCCCTTCACCTTGATATGCTCCAACTTAAACACTGTGCTGTGGTGCTAACAGCTGTTTTTGTTGTTTAGTCACTTAGTCGTGTCTGACTGTGTGTGACACCATGGACTGTAGCCCTCCAGGCTCCTCTGTCCATGGAATTCTCCAGGCAGGAATACTGGAGTGGGTTGCCATGCCCTTTTCCAGGGGATCTTCCTGGCCCAGAGATTGAACCCACATCTCTTGCATTGGCAGGTGGGTTCTTTACCACTGAGCCAGCAGGGAAGCTCCATTTAAAAAAAAAATTGAATGCTCTAAAAATGCTCACAGCAACTTAAAAAGCTATATTCGAAACAGTAAACAAAATATTTAAGAAACATTTAAAAAGTTAAAAAAAAAAAAAGCAACAGCTTCTAGAAAGTGGAGACAGCTGAATTCAGTTTTGATGGGGCTTCTGCGACTTCTTACACAGTTAAGACCTCTCCTTGTCAACAATACAGTCCTAGAATTTTGGGCAAGTTACTGATTTTTTTGTGTGTTTTGGTCCCCTCCTTCATAAAGTGGGGAAAGTTACCCCAGACTCGCAGCCAACTGATGATTAAAGGACCTGATGCATAGAAGAAGCCCCATGCTCAGTAAACTCAGGTCAACTTCCACTTCCCTTTCTCAATCACAGACCAGGTGTTGGCAAGGGTCTTTTTTGTAAAGGGCTGGAGAGTAAATGTTTTAGGCTTTGGGAGCCATTATGGCCTTTGTCCCCACTGTTCAACCTTGCTTTTGTGGTGTCAAAGTCCCTGTTGTTGTTTAGTCACTAAGTCGTGTCCAACTCTTTGTGACCCCATGGACTGTAGCCCTGCAGGCTCCCCTGTCCATGGGATTCTCCAGACAAGAATACTCGAGTGGTTGCCATTTTCATCTCCAGGGGATCTTCCTGACCCAGTGATCGAACCCATGTCTCTTGCATTGGCAGGTGGATTCTTAACCATTGAGCCACTAGGGAAGCCTGAAAGTCCCTGTAGATGATACCTAAACAAGTGAGTGCGGCTGTTCGCTAATAAAACTTTATTGTCATTGCTGAAATATGAACTGCTGATAATTTGCATGAGTCACAGAGTCTTGTGATATTTTTTTCAACCATTTAGACATGTAAAACCATTCTCAGATCGTGGGCCCTACAAAAGCAGGTGGCAGGCTGGATGTGGCCCCTCCCTGGGCAGTGGTTTGCAAAGGCAGGCAGTAGACCCTAAGCCCCTGAAGGCAGGAGGTACAGATTTTTTTCTCTGCTCAGAGTCCCCAGCAAGTTTCCCATGCAGGAATCAACAAAACGCAGTGTGACAGATTAGAATCCTGCATGTATCTACATCTTAGGGTTCAGGGGACGGCTAAGTGAAGAAATATTTCTAAACCAGGGTTGACATCACGAAAGGCTGCATCTTTTCTGAGCTTTATTTACCATTTGGTCCTTGAAGGGGAAGTTTTAAAGTTTACAGCAGTGACTATCAGGAAATGGCCAATAAAAAGGGACGGAAGCAAGGATCTAAAATCTATTTGGTGGAGTTATTCATCTATCTGTTTATTAATCCAACAAAAACAATTTCACCCCTCTCCCATCCTCCATGCTCACACACAAAGGAAAAACTTTGTTTTTCCTGGATCCCCAGGGAGCCTTCGTTTGGGGCTGAGGGGTGGCCTAAGGAGAGATCAGGGAAGCTCAGCGGTATAGTCTATTAAAGCACAGCTGTTCATCAATTAGGACGGAGAAAATAGTCCTGCTGTTTTAGAATGGTGTGACGCTCCTCGCACTGTCTGAGCGAGCACCGTGAGACCCGACGGGCACCCGTTTCCCTTCATCTCTCTCCCGCAGAAGCTGGTCTAGAGGGGGCCCAGGTCCCCACATTCCTGCATCTCTGCCACCCTCAGGCCCGCTGCATCCAGCCCCGAAAACAGCCAGAGGGCACCCGTTGCCCCTGTTGGTCTGAAAGCTGATCCACACCCTAGAGGGTTGTAGGAGATTGAGGTCTCCATGGGTCCTCGCAGATGCTGTTCAAACAGTATAGTGTCCTCGGGATTGACCTGAATGAGGCGTCTAACAGGGCTCCCTGCAAAGGGGAAGTTGGCTGTGGTGAGTTCAGGGAGCTTCTTGTGACTATCGTTGAGATCCCAAAGAGGTATTTAATCCACTCCTAATCCTTACAACAATTAAAGGGAACATCAGAGAGAATATTGAACACCATTCAGTAACTGGTTCTCATTCTCAGCTCAGGTTCAGGTTAAAATTTTTTTTTCCATAATACTTAGAAACATATTTTTCAAGGCCATGTGTGGGTTGACCCCCACCTACCGCTCCAACATCAGCTCTTGCCAGAACACCTCAGGGCCTTTGTCTCATTTGCCTCCTTCGGTCTTTACTTAAATGTCAGCTCCTCAGGTCGTTACTAAAGTCACTCTCCCATCACATCATCGCATCATCCTGTCTGTTCTCCCACTTTGTGGTTCTTCGGTTTGTTCTCTGCATCCTGGAAGTCTCTGCTAGCAAGCAGCTCCATAGCAGCTTGGCACAGAGTAGGAGCTCAGTGCATCCTCGTTGATGGGAGGATGGCAAAGTGAGGCTAACGAAAGAGTCTCCCAGACGGAGGACTGCTCCGGAGTAGGGGTCGGGCTCTGAGGCTCAAGACTCAAGCCTCCACATGTGGCCGCTCTGGTGTGGGGCCAACCACTCAGCCCTTGAGCGTCAGTCTCTGCAGCTGAAAGATACAGACAATGCTTGCACCCTCCCCTCAGGAGCTTTGGGAAAATTAAATGCTGCAGTGGTTGTGCAGAGAGACTCGGGGGCTGTAAATCTCGCCACATGTCTTAGTCACCTGGGACCCTGCCAGTTCTGGAGGGCAGGGACAGACAGGGGCTCAGCTTTGTCACCGGACCATCTGGCGGCATCTTGGTTCACTTTCCATAGCGGTTGTTGAGTGAAAGGATGGTGTGGGCTGGCCTCAGCCGACACTAAGAAATTGAGAATAAAGCAATCATGCTCCCAAATAGAGATTGTCTGACTCTCCCCGTGGTACGGGCTGGATTGTTTCCGTAAAATTCATACACTGGAGTCCTAACCCTAGCATCTTAGAATGTGAGTATGTTCAGAGATGCCGTCTTTAAAGGGGTGATGAAGGTTAAGTGACATCATATGGGTGGACCCGGGTCCAGTCTGACTGGTGTCCTTACAGAAGAGATTAGGACACAGGCACAGAGGGAAGAGTATATGAAGATACGGGGAAGATGCTGTCATCTGTAAGGCGAGGAAAGAGACCTCGAAACCAATCCTACCGACACCTTCGTTTTGGACTTCCAGCCTCTAGAACGGTGAGAATCAATTTCTGCTGTGCACACTGCCCTGTCTATGATATCCTATGAGCCCTGACTGATGAATGTACCCAGCCAGCCCGTTTATTGTAGTAAACACAACTCCTCATTATGGAAAATGACCTCATTCAAGGCCCCAGGAGAAGTGCATTATAGAAGAGATCTCATGGCATCTCCCAGCAAAGTGGTCCTCAGCACCCCCAGCTGTAAGATGAGGAAACTGGCCTGTCCTGGGCTCACAGCCAGGATGAGGCAAGGCTAGAACAGTGAGGTGGTTAAGCCTAGGGGCTCTAAGAAAAACCTCGGGTTTGAATCTTAGCTTGGTCATTTCCCAGCCCTGAGATCTTAGCAAATTACTGCAGAGTTTCAGTTCCCCATTGTTTAACGGAGCTGATAAGAGTGGTACCCAACTCTTGGAGCTGTGGAGGGGCATCAGCAAGATCACTCCTTAGAGTCTTTCTCAGCACTCTGTGAGCAGCACAGCTCTCGAGTTCCTGGGCACGGATCACAGCTCATAGCAGGTTGACCAGACTTGAGAACCCGCCCTTCTCCGGCTGCCCCTGGTCCCGGGTGATGAAGGCTCTGGGCAGGAATGAACCACAGGCCCTGCTGCCTGACACACAGCCCCCTGAAGAGGAGCTGGCCCTCTGCAGCACATCTAGCCATTTGAGCCCCTCTCTCAGCCCCTGTGACCACATCTGGGCTTTTTAAGGACCTTCTCCTGTGTCTCCTGCTGCTGTAGCCCAAACAAGAAGTCTGCTGTGGCCATCAGTTGCCTCTGAAATCGGGCAGTTCAAATGTCAAAAAAGGTGAAAGTAAGACCCAGTGTGGAGGGACTTCCCTGGTGGTCCAGTGACTAAGACTTCCCCTTCCAAAGCAAGGGCTGTGGGTTCAATCCCTAGTCAGGGAACTAAGAGCCCACATGCCTCACGGCCAAAAAACCAAACCATAAAACAGAAGCAGTCCTGTAATAAATTCAATGAAGATTTTACAAATGGTCCACGTTAAAAAAAATCTTTTAAATGAAAGTCAGAAAGCAAAGATTGAGGACAAATCACAGCAGCAGTTCATGTTGGTTCCTGACCACATTTGTAAAAGACAGGATGGTCCACGAAGGGTTTCCGAGTTGAGTCCTTCCCTGGTCCTGGCCTGTGCTGCTCCTTGGCTGTGCAGCTTTAAAGGAACTTCCTTAACCTCTCTGTGCCTTGGTTTCTACATCTGTATGGTGGGATTCATCACAGTACCTATTGTGTAGGTAGCTGGAGAGATCAAGAGATAATACACAGAAAGTGTTTAGCAAAGAGTCTGCTCTGGGCTTCCTAGGCGGTTCTACGGGGAAAGAACCCACCTGCCAGTGCAGGAGACTCATGAGATGCGGGTTCGATCCCTGAGTCAGGAAGATCCCCTGGAGGAGGGCATGGCAACCCACTCCAGTATTCTTGCCTGCAGAGTCCTGGACAGAGGGGCCTGGTGGGCTACGGTCCATGGGGTCGCAAAGAGCTGGACACGACTGAAGTGACTTGGCAGCAGCAGCTGCTCAGGAAATAGTAGCTGTGGTCTGAGGTCTCAGGCTTATGCTCGTCCTCTGAATCCCCCTCCTCCTCCCGGGCCCACTGACTGCTCAGTCCGCACGTGTCTCTAACGCTCCACCCCCGCACTAACACTGCTTCTCAGGCAATGCTTTGTTCTCAGCTCTGCCCGAGAGACTAGTTAGTGTCATTTCCCAAGGTCCAGCTTCTGTTACCGCCTCTGTAAACCTGCTGAATATTACCAGGGTGCTCCTAAAATCTTACAAAGCGAGTTCTCTTTCCTTCATTTTTACTCATGGGGAAACTGAGGCTCACGAAGATTGATTTGTCCAAGGCCATAAAGCTTTCAAGGTCACAAGGTTTCAAATTAAGAGCTCTGCGGTCCCCAGGCCATCCTGATTGACCCCTGTCTGTCTTTCCACATATTGTATTCACATTACTTGTGGCCTTTGACCCAGTCACAATGTGCATAATTTGATGGTAGGTGTAAGTCTATTCGTCTCTGTATCCCTAACCTCTTGCAGGACACCTGGTACAGGCAGATGCTTGACAAATACTGAGTGAATGAATGAAGGGAAGAATGAATTCCACATGCACGTAATAAAGGAGTCAGATTTAAAGGGATCACTAAGCTTGCCACAGCTCTCAAAAGGCTAAGTCAGATAATTCATGGAAATGTCTTGCTGTCAAAATCGTGTTAGGAAAATACAGTAGCAAGTAGCATTGCATGATTTTTTAATATAATTTGCAATTTCTGTAGCTTCTTATTGAAATATGAACTTAAAGAGGCACATGGGTGGTTGAATGTGTGTATCCAGAGAATTGTGGGAGGATCTCAGTGCAGACCCAGCTTGAGCAGCATCTTGAACTGGGACGGATGTGGGAACAGGAAGGGCGTGAGGGCTGAGTGGAGGTGGGCATGGTCCTGCTCAGCTGCTTGCTGGTTCCCTTACCTTCGACGAGTCACTGGGCTTCAGTTTCTTCATCCGTGAAATGGGGACAATGTGAAATGGGACTCTGTTGGGAACCACAGCTGTTACAGGGAGCACCCAAGGTGAGTCAGTTTCCGCTTCCTCTCTCCGTGATTTACAAGACAGAGTTCAGGGTCTTCACTCTGACAGTTGTTTGGTTCTCTTTCTCCACCTGGGCTGCGTCCCGTGTGGCACTGGCCAGGCCTGGTGCACCAGGCAGCTCCTGGTCAATGTGAGAGGATTGGAAGAAAAGGCCGAGACTCTTAGAGCTCGCTGGATGGTGCCATCCTTTCCAACTGCAAGCTCAGCTTGACTGCGGGTGCTGGGACTTCGGCGGGAAGTGACGGGGATGGGGGAACAGATGGCATTTGTGGGGGTCCAGAGGAGGGGAAGTTCGAGGTGTGTGTATGAGTCAATCAGCAGGCAGTGCTTTTGAGTTGGGGGGCAGAGCGTGAGAAGAGGAGGAGGAGGGCTTAGATGGGGAAGGGGCTTCTTGACGAGCAGTCCATGGCCCCTGAAGGGACTTTATTCCTTCCTTCTTCCTTGTTGTCCTTCTTTTCTCTTCTCTCCCCCTGCCGATTTCAGAAGGACAGAGTTTAAAGCAAGGTTAAAGTTGGAGGACAGAGAAGACAGATCTCAGTGGGGTTCTAAGTGGGTGTGAGAAAGAGATCAGATTAGCAGAGGATCAGATTACCAGTACAGCTTCCGGATCCTGAAACTAAGTTCAGGTCTGTAAAGGACAAAAGAGAGTCCCGTATCCTCTTCAACATCACGCGTCTCTTGCTTTGTTTCTGTCCCTGCCTTTGGATGACTTATGATCTACATGCTTAATCTCAGGGCCCCCAGGGACATCTTCCCGACCTACTCTGTGATCAGAACTCTAAGTTCGCAAGAATTTGATTTCTCCCAGGTTTAAATTAAAGGGAACAAGAATACTCTCTGTCTGTCTTTGTCTGTCCATTTGTCCATCCATCCATCCAACCATCTTCTGTCCTTACTTTCTCTATCTCTTTTTTCCTTTCATTCACCCTCCCATCTATCCGTTCATCTTTCTTTCTTTGTATCCATCTTTCTTCCTCCCAACCATCCACCCAACCATCCATCTATCCATATTCCTTCCTTCCTTCCATCCTCCCATCTGTCCATCCATCTATCCATATTCCTTCCTTCCTTCCATCCTCCCATCTGTCCATCCATCTTCCTTCCTTCCTTCCTTCCTTCCTTCCATCCGTCCACCTTCCCATCCATCCATCCATCCATCTTCCTTCCAGCCATCTAGTCATCCATCCATCTGTCATCCATCCATCTGTCCGTATTCCTTCCATCCATCCATCCTTCTATCTATCCATTCATCCATCCACCTGTCTATCTTCCTTTCTTCCATCCCCCATCTATCTATCCATCCTTCTATCCATCCATCCATCTATGCATCTTCCTTCCTTCCATCCTTTCATTCACCCACCCATCCACTACTGCCCAAGAAGAGTAGTAGATTAGGGAAAGCAAGGGAGGAAGTGACAGTTATTTATGGATGGAGACTTACTGGGTCAATGAGATTTGGGGAGATGAACACTGCCTACTAGCTGTAGTTCTCCTAGTCAATCACCGCATCATCCAGAGACCCAGTGATGTCATGTGTAAATGAGGGCTAATGGCCCCTGCCTCACAAGGAAATGATGTCATCCACACCAGCCCTGTGAATGTAACCTCCCCCCAGAGGTTCCCCTGGGGCTGCGGAAGGGAATGTCTTCTCACTAACCTATGCCAGGGACGACTGCACGACTAAGGGGTTATTTGCATATTTTTCCAGAAGGAGAACTTGGCAGGTCTGCCCTGGCCCCCCCCCCCCCCATTGTGGAGAAGTTCTTGTTCTTCCCAAAGCCCACCTGCCTGGTCTCGTTCCACCAGAGGCTTTGGGGCTCTGTGTGCGGTGGTTGCCTGCCAGGGGGCGTGCACACCAGTCAACCAGGCAAGGAGGGAGCCTCATGGGGAGGGTTCCTAGTGGGTTATTCTCTACCAGGATGGGCGCTCAGAGCCAGAGTCCCCCAGCCCTGCACATTGCCTCCCCCAAGATGGGTGGGGTATCCTGGGCACTGTTTTTCCAGACAAGGAAGCTTCAAGGGGCTGGGAAGGGTAAATAATGTGCCCAAGGTCAAATGCCCCTGGGTGGACATGCAGAATGGTGGGAGGTTTAGAACTGGGACCGCAGCCAGCTGCTCCCACCCTGCTTCCATTTCGATTTCAGACGATGAGCTCTACCTTCATCTCAGACCTATGAAGTGTGTACAGTCCGAGCAAGAAAACGGCCAAGAATTCTGGAGCTTCAGCCTGTTGGGGTGGCCGGAGTGTGTTTGCCTGTCTACAGTCCCAGGACCAGGGTGGCAGCCATAGGGTGAACAATAAGAGGTTGAAGTGAGTGTTTAAGAGGCTGGATGTCTTCGTCTTAAAAAGCCATCCTTTATTCTGAGACATCTTTATGCCTGTCCTAGAATTTCAATGTGCAAAGTGTTTTCTTGTATGAAATGAGAATGATAAACAAAGAAACAAACAGACAAAATGGCTCTTGGGTTTTGTTTTTTAAAAAGTGAAAAGTGAAAGTGTTAGTTGCTCAGTCATGTGGGACTCTTTGTGACCCCATGGACTCTAGCCCACCAGGCTCCTCTGTCCATGGAATTCTTCAGGCAAGAATACTGGAATGGGTTGCCATGCCCTTTTCCAGGGGCTCTTCCCAACCCAGGGATCGAATGAGGGTCTCCTGCATTGCAGGCAGATTCTTCACCATCGGAGCCAGGAGGGAAGTCTTTGGCCAAAGAAAAACTGGGAACTCCACATGGATTCCCTTTATCCATCTATTTATCTGCCTTTGTATCTACCATCTCTCTCTATCGTATCTGTCTACTTATTATCTATGTTTCCACCGATTCTGGTATCTATCTGCCATTGATCTACCATACCTATCACCTCTGTTTGTATCTATCATCTCTGCTTGCTACCCATCTATCCATCTCTTCTGTTATCTGCCATTTACCTATCATATCTCTCATCTATCTTTGTACCTATCAGCTCTATCCTATCTACCTATTATCTATCTATCCATCTATTGTCTTTCTGCTTTCTATTATTTATCTATCATATCTATTATCAGTCTATCTTCCTCTCTACCCATCATCTATCTGCTTGCCTGTCTTTAACTGTAAAATGTGCTGCTCTGTGACATCGGTAGGTCTGGGCATCCCTGTTCTGTGTATCAGAGAAGGCAATGGCACCCCACTCCAGTAGTCTCACCTGGCAAATCCCATGGACGGAGGAGTCTGGTAGGCTGCAGTCCCTGGGGTCGCTAGGAGTTGGACATGACTGAGTGACTTCACTTTCACTTTTCACTTTCATACATTGGAGAAGGAAATTGCAACCTACTCCAGTGTTCTTGCCTGGAGAGTCCCAGGGATGGAGGACCTGGTGGGCTGCCGTCTATGAGGTCGCACAGAGTCGGACATGACTGAAGCAACTTAGCAGCAGTAGCTCTGTGTATCTCAAGGAAGTTCTATGGATTAGGAGGTCCCAGTGCCTTCCTGGGGCTGCTGATCAGCCGCATCTCAGCCATCTCAGAGCCCAGGAGCTCTGGAGAGCGGACCAGGTTCTCACAGGGCCTGGCACAATTCATTCATTCACTCACTCACTTTACAGGTCACATGGACTTCTTACTCTGGACCCGCTCCTGTCCGGCGTGCTAGGGGAAGGACAGACAGGAGCAGTAACAGCCTTCAGCTTTTCAGGGTAGCAGGGGCCCCAGTAAATACATGGCAGATCTGCTCGCTCTGTGGGGTGAGGAGAGAGGACTTCTGAGGAGGGTGTGTGTGTGCAGGGGTCACGGGAACACCTGGGGCTGGGGCTGGCTTAGGGGGGTGTTTGATAGGGAAGAGCTTCTGAATCTCAATGGCAGAGGCTCAGAGGACCTGGGGACCAGATTCCCGGGGAGCTCAGGCATTTAAACACCAGAGAAAATGGAAATGCGTAATTCCTTGGAATGGCAGATGGACTGTGATCTCTTTTAGAGCGCAGCATCGCCACCGATTTGGACCTCACGCCTTCTTGGAGGGTCATAGAGACTGGGCCCTGCATTTCACAAGGTCTGTCTCTTTATGGAGGTTTTTCTCAGACTTGATGTCATCTGGTTCACACAGCGGGCCTGGCGAGGTGGGTGTTATTATCTCCATTATGTAAAAGGACATGGAGCCTCGGGCAGATGAGATGACTTGCTTAGGGCCGCCTGGCTTGTCGCTTGACTTAAGGCTTCAGGGCCACTGCACCCCAAAGCAGCCATTTCCTTGCAAACCCTGAACGTTTGCCCTGCGCATGGCGGCGCTGTTTTGTTTTCCTCTCTCTGACATCAACTGGCTTTAGAAAGGTCACTTGACTCCTTTGACCAGTGACCTCAGCGTCCAATAACTGTGACGGGGACACAGAGCTGGGTGGTGGTCTTGGTGTCCTTTCTCCCTCCCCATTATGCTGGGGGCCACCCCCTGAGAAGTGAGTTTCGAAGGGACCTCAGGAAGAATGGGACATGTTGACTCTCAGTGTTCAAAAGGCTGGCATCTGGGGGAAACTCATTATTTATATTCTGCAGGGGGAGGCTCTGGTTATGTTTTTCTCAAGTGAAAACATTTGCTAAAAAGCCTGACAAATCACAAAGAAGGAACTTAACTTTTTTAAAAAAAAAGGAAATTTAGGATCGGAAGTTGAACAGTGATTAATATTCCGGGTTAAATCTTTCTGAGCCAGGGAACAGATGACCCTCACAGCCCTCCTGTGTGTGGACTTCTATTTCCATGAATGTTGCCTGGCGTTAGTTTTATTGTTGGTGTACAGGGTGTGTGTGTTTTTAAGGATATAAATTCCAACCATGTTTTGTGTGAAGGGTCTCAGTGCATACTGACATTGTGAGTGTCAGCCCCAGATCACTTTAATCAGAGAGTGGATATGCATGATAAAACGGATAAGGGACTTTAATCAAAAAATCCGCTGGCCTGGAAACGTGACGCACTCCGCCAAACACACTTCATCCCACTTTTCTTGTGCCACTGCCAAGATTCTGTTTCATGAATATGCATTGGGCATGATATTACATTAAAATGTGACATTGGTGTATGGGGTGGAGGATTTAGAATTCCCTCCCCCGCCCCAAGATGTATGTATATATCTGTACACACACACACACGCACGCGTATGGGACCGCTCACATGTGTACATTTCTGCAAAGTTTTTGTCAATTGCACCTTCATGTCCCAGGATGATTTTTCCCTTCCCAAAGCTCATTTGGGAGCCGAATATTGAATTTATATAACTTATCATCCTTATAAGAAACTAAAAGTAACACTAGGCAAGAATTTTATCTAAGCTCTACCCATGAGCGTCGATCCAGTTTTCAGCAAGGGTTACATCTTTCCATATAAAATGCTTATTCAAGAGAGAGGGCACAGGCAGGCGAGTCTGTGGCTTGTTCCTGTTTCAAGGCATTAGCGAGTGAGGTATAGTGAGGGAGCGCATGTTTCGTCTGCATCACATACCTTTAGAATCAGGGCCAGAGACCCCCGTGAAATGCCTGGGGAGCTCTTCAGGAAGAGCAATGTTGGGGCACACGTCTGTCTGCTTTGGTGTCCTCGGACTCCAGCTAATGGACCACTGTCAGCTCCCAGCTCTCCTCTCTGCCTGCTGTGTGTTTTTCTCCATCTAGATGGAGGCTGCAAAATTTGAGACTCGATCAGAAATAATATCATGCCAAGCAAAGCACACCACTTGCCGGATAAAAGTGCACGACACAGATGAAAGATGAATGTATGGTCAGACCTTGCTTGTTATCTTGCAGAGTCCCATCCAGGGAAAAAATTCTGGGTGGTGTTTGGCAAGCACAGATTCATCTGAAGAAATCAGGGGTTGAATGGCTCCAGAAGGCTATTTGCATAGAAATGGGCTGGTGCCTGACTCCCCAGAGGGCTGCGTGTTCCTTAGCCTCTCCGTGGCACTGGTGGCCAAGGGCTAGCACTGTACTCTCTGTAGGCTTCCCAGGTGGTGCTGATGATAAAGAGCCCACCTGCCAACACAGGAGATGTAAGAGTTGCTGGTTCAATCCCTGGGTCAGGAAGATCCCCTGGAGGAGGACATGGCAACCCACTCCAGTATCCTTGCCTGGAGAATCCCATGGACAGAGGAGCCTGGCGGGCTACAGTCCATGGGGTCACAAAGAGTCAGACAGACTGACGTACACACATGCACATACTCTCTGTGCTCAGGCATGTCCGACTCTGGGGCCTCATGGACTGTAGCCCACCAGGTTTCTCTGTTCATGGAGTTTTCCAGGCAAGGATACTGGAGTGGGTTGCCATTTCCTACTCCAGCGGATCTTCCCAATCCAAGGATTGAACCCAGGTCTCCTGCTTTGCTGGAGAAGGAAATGGCAACCCACTCCAGTATTCTTGCCTGGAGAATCCTAGGGACAGAGGAGCCTGGTGGGCTGCTGTCTATGGGGTCGCAAAAGGTTGGGCAAGACTGAAGCGACTTAGCAGCAGCAGCAGCTCCTGCTTTGCAGGTAGATTCTTTGCCATCTGAGCTACCAGGGAAGCTGCGAAAATACTGAATCGCTTTGCTGTACACCAGAAACTTACACAATATTTTAAATCAAGTACACGTCAATTAAAAAGTGATGGTGTTTTCAGGGAAGCCCCTGCAAACTTCAATAGTTTTCTTGGAAAAATTCCATGCGTTGTCATTTTTTCACTCAAAAGGCAAACCTGATTATGGAGCTTGGGTGGTGACAGCTGGCAAACCCAGACTGCGCTGCCTCTGCCTGCGGTCCCTGGCAGGTAGACTGACCCTTGCATCCAGGGCGTGATGTTCTGGTTCTTAACTTTATAAACCATCCCAAGGATCACTTGAAAAAGGGAGGTGTCTGGGAAAGGGAGGGTAGTTCTTCTCATTTATAGCTGCTATTATCATTGGATCCAAATCTCCAAACGCTGTAGCCCAGGGTACGGGCAGGAGGAAGAACATTTCTGACATGCTTGGTGGTAATGAAGCCTTCTGCATTTGTTTATGTCACGTTGACGCCTCATATTGGGTTATATCATGTCATGTTTCATTATTACAGAATTCATAAGACATAGTAGAATAGTGGCAGGAATTTGGGAATTAGGGGAAGAAAATGAACCCACAACCCCACACCTACAGTATATTTTTCTTATCTGTTCCCTGCTGTGGTTTCAGTTAAAAAGCTCCCCCTGTGACTCTGTGTTATTAATTAGGATGGTTGGTTATCTGCGAGAAGCAGATATTTCTAAGATACAGTCACACAGTATGTGAACGAGGGTATCTGGGGACTCACTCTACTTGAGGAAATAGAACCGTACTTGAAAGTTCCATTATGTGGTGAAGACAAACGCATCTAAAAATAACCCACGAGTCTGATTTTTCCTCCCTCTTCCTATAGGGTGGTTATCTGCTTCAGCTTTGGCTTTTCAACATTTGGGGGTCCTCTAGACACGCACATAATTTCAGCTTTCTTCTTTTCTGCCTGGGCTGCTGACTCGTCTTTAAATTTAATGTGATTGTGGCAGAAACACTTGACATGAAGTCTACCATCTTACGTTTCAGGTGCACAATGCGATATTGTTATTTACCGGCGCGGTGCTGTACGGCAGGGCTCCAGAATTTATCCGCCTTGTGTAACCACACCTGCTGAACCTCCCCTTCCCTCTCCCCGGTCCCTGGCACTCACCGTTTTATTCTTTGCCTTTATTAGTTGACTGCTTTGAAACTGCATGTAAGTATAACCTTGCAGTATTTGTCCTTCAGTCTCCAGCTTATCTCACTTAGCGTAGCGTCCTCCAGGTGCATTAATGTTTTTACATATGGCAAGATTGCCCTTTTTTGAGGCTGAGTAGTATTCCACTGTATATATGTATTAATACCTGCAGAGCTCTACACCAAGGTCACAGGCGTGAGGCCTTGTACCATGGCCCGAAGGCAGAGCCCCACACCAAGGTCATCCTTGGAACTGACTGAGCCCCATAGCAACCGTTGCCATGAGCCCTCCTTATCTAAAAATGGACAGCCCCATGACCCCTTATTAGATAAAAATACCCACCCTAATCAATCACCTAATGCCACCCTTCTGGTAGGAATTTCCTTTGTCTTGAGGCTATAAAAATTGGCTACTAGCCTGAGTAGCCAATTGAGTACCATAAAAATTGGCTACTAGTCTCTCTCTGGTCTGTTGGGAGATTGGCCTCTGTGCTGGCAGTGCCCTCATTATCTCTGCTCTCTGTTCTTAGTAAACTCATCCCTTTCTGAAATACTCTGTGTCTGGAAATTCTTTCCCAACCCATGCACAGACCACAACAGTACCACATCTTCCTTACCCATTCATCTGCCAGAGGACGCTTAGGTGGTTTACACTTCTTGGCCATTATGAAGAGTTTTGCAGTGAATATGGGAGTGTGAGTATCTTTTAGAAGTCCCAATTTCAATTCTTTTGGTTAAATACCCACAAATGAGATGGCTGAACGATACAGTAATTCAATTTTTAAAAAAGAATAAATTTCCATACTTTTCCCATAGGGACTGCATCAATTTTTTCTAGACGGAAAAATACCAGGACAGAGATCTTTGTCTCTCCAATGCTCAGCAGGGGTGGGAACTACAAAGCAACAGACAGTGGGCTTCCCAGGGGCACTAGCGGTAAAGAACATGCCTGCTAACGCAGGAGATGTAAGAGACGCAGGTTCGATCCCTGAGTTGGGAAAATTCCCTCGAGAAGGGTAAGGCAACCCAGTCCAGTACTCTTGCCTGAGAAGCCCATGGACAGGGGACCCTGGAGGGCTACAGTCCATGGGGTTGCACAGAGTCAGACACGACTGAGCACGTGGCCTGTACAGTGGGATGCAGACGAGCAATCCCAGAGGTCATCTGAGGTTTGGGTCAGAGTCCAAGCAGCCCTGTTCATCAGTCCCTCATTGAAAAGAATGACAAGGCCATATCTCTTTAAGTAAAGAAACGGTCCCATTTTTATGGGCTCATTTTCAGGAGCAATGTAGAAGGGGTGACTGTGCTGGTCTGGATGGGTTTCAGGGTAGAGAGTGGAGTAGAGCTATCTATCTGTTTGTTCCATCACCAGCCTCAGCCCCTCTGTAACTTTTACCCTCCCCTCCCTGCCATAAGCCCTCATTATTAACCACGTCCAGCTCCCCAGAGGAAATCAGAGAGCTGTGAATGCTGCTCCATGTCAGGCTGTTTGAGTTTGTGCAGCTGAGACACCTGGATCTGCACGCTGAGGTTTCTGAGTAGAGTGCCGTCCCTCCTCATGGTGCTGAAGAGCCAGGACTCAACAGTGCTCACTGCTTCATTCCTCGTTCCTCCCCTAAGAGGGGATATTGGTGAAGGAAGCGAGGAATGCAAGAACCATAACCGAGATGGCAGGCACCGCTACACCTCGGCATGGGCTGTTTGATAAAGCAGTTAGACTTCTCTGGTGAGGTACACAGCCTCCGCTCCCCACTTTCCTTCCTGAGTCTTAGACGGTTACACCCACAGAGGAGGGCCTGCCTAGCTCACCCACCCAGGTGCGGGCAAGGAGGATTGGAACAGAATAATACTAACAATAAAAAAGGCAGACTCAACTTTGGTCTACTGTCTGCTTAGGGACTGGTGGCACAGAGGGGAGCCCATGTCTGTATGCTGGCCATCGTGACAGAGGAACTCCTCCTGTGGGTAAGATTTGGGCTGGCAGTGTCCCAGAGCCTGACTCATCAAATAAGTGACTCCTCTTCCTTAGAGGCCTAGAGGTGCTCCAGGGAGAAGACAAAAGAAGGGAAGACCATTAAGATAGAAGTTTTCTCTCTGATATTGTTGGTGTGGTTGCCAGATTTAGCAAATAGAAATACAGGATGCATGGTTACATTTGAATTTCAAGCGTGTTTTTTGAGGGCCTATTTATGCTAAAATAATTATTTATTGCTTATCTGAAATTCATGTCTGATTGGGTGCTATGGCCTGAAGTGTGCCCCATCCCTGCAGATTCACCTCCTGAAGCCAAAACCCCAGTAGAATAGTATCGTTGGTTGGAGGTGGAGCCTTTAGAAAGTGATCAGGTTTAAGTGAGGTCTGGAGGGTGGGGCCCTCATGATGGATTATAGGAAGAGACAGTTGGACTGCAAGGAGATCAAACCAGTCAATCCCAAAGGAAATCAGATTGGAAGGACTGATGCTGAAGCTGAAGCTCCAACTTTGGCCACCGGATGTGAAAAACTGACTCTTGGAAAAGATGTTGATGTTGGGAAAGATTGAATACAGTAGGATAAGGGGTTGGAAGAGGATGAAATGGTTAGATAGCATCACCGATTCAATGGACATGGATTTAAACAAGCTCTGGGAGACGGTAAGGGACAGAGGGGCCTGGCATGCTGCAGTCAATGGAGTCGCAAAGAGTTGGGCATGACTTAGCAACTGAACAACAAGAAGAGGCAGCAGGGTGCTTGCTGTCTTGCTCTCTCTCCCCACCATCTGAGGACATGGCGAGAAGATGACAGTCTCTAAGTCAAGAAGAGAGCCCTCACTGGAAACTGACCACACTGGTATCTTGATCTCAGACTTCTAGCCTCTAGAACAAAGAGAAAATAAGTGTTGTTTAAACCCCCAGTCTATGGTATTTGGTTATGGCTATCCAAGTTGACTGAGATACTGGGCATCCTATATTTTGTCTGGAAACCCTAATTGTTGGTTTATTCTTTTTTGGTTATACTTAGCATTTCCAACACTACTTTGGGTGCCCAAAGGTGATTTTGGCTGGAAACGTTGGCTAAGGTAAGAGATAGAGAAATAGAAAGATACAAAGACATTTCCTGCCCAAGTGTTACTAATTCTTGGGAAACTGCAGAAAAACAAGGCACAGGCTGCTTTTGTTGCTTCCTAGCTGAGAGGGGCAAAAATGTCTTTTCAGTGACCTAAACTGCTGTCATCCAAGATGGCCTGGTGGTCATGGATGGGAAGTTTTCTAAAATATGTGTATGAGTCTACCCACTATTTCCCTTATGATCCAAATGTCCACATCTGTTTGCATGAGAATGAAGTAGCTATGTTGGCAATTTCTGGGCAAAGAGTAAATAAAGGGAACTTGAAGAGCAGTCATAGGAATTCCGTGGTGGTCCAGGGGATGGCAACTCACACCAGTATTCTTGCCTGGAGAATTCCGTGGGCAGGGGAGACTGGTGGGTTTTCCATGGACAAAGAATTGGACACAACTGAGAAGCTAACACTTTCACCAGTGGTTAAGAATCCACCTTGCAATGCAGGGGTTGTGGCTTTGATCCCCTTTTCAGGGAACTAAGATCCCACACGTGGCAGAGCAACTAAGCCTGCGTGCTGTAACTCAAGAGTCTGTGCGCAATAACAGAAGATTATGCACGCTGCAAGTAAGACATGATCTGTTCAGTTCAGTTCAGTTGCTCAGTCGTGTCCAGCTCTATATGACCCCATAGACTGCAGCACGCTAGGCTTCCCTATCCATCACCAACTCCCGGAGCTTGCTCAAACTCATGTCTATCGAGTAGGTGATGCCATCCAACCATCTCATCCTCTGTTGTCCCCTTTTCCTGCCTTCAATCTTTCTTAGCATCAGGGTCTAGACCTGATACAGTCAAATAAGTATTAAAAAAAAACACACACACAGTCACAATTAGAGCCAGTGAGATGCTTCTGTACCAGTCTCGAGGGCTTCATTGTAGTCCCTTTCTCAATACTTGGAAGTACTTGGCCCTTGTGTCAAAGTTGAGAGTCCTTGGGAGGAAGACCTAGTTCCTCATGGGCTGCTTAGGGGATATTTGACAAGTTACTTCTCCCTTCTGAGCCTCAGTATCCTTTTCTGTTAAATGGGGTTGAAACGGATAGGACTATTGAGAAGACTCTATTCTGGATGAGAGGCATAGCCTGGCACTCAGTCCGTCTTCAGTAACTCACAGTCATTATTTTTATTCAAATAAGAATCTGTGTCCCAGTTGTAAAGACACCAGCCAGTAGCTTTGGATCATTAAGAGCACTTACAAATAAAGATATTTCCCTCTGAAGTAGAAGGTTATGTCATGGCAAATAAATATTGTATTGATAGCATTAATAATAAAAAGTGCAAATGTGACTATAAAGCAGGATAATGGATCTGACTTAGCCATGCAGGTTTCCAAGTGGGTTTGGGGAATCTATTTGATTTGTGGGGTTTTATGCTAGGCAGTCACAATAGATAATCCTTGTATTAACTGGCTCCCTCATCAGAGCTATGGGGACTATACAAAGTACACTAGACGAATGGGTTCAATAGGGGATGATCCCGCCTTGGGGATCGCTACTGAGAGGTGTGAACTGTTGCACAGTTGTCTGGGTGCCCTGGGGTTTCTTGGTGTAGCTTTTCAGAAGTGGGTGCTATTGGCCTGGGTCTGAAAACAACCCTTTTCCTAAGTCACTTGTAAGTGTGGTCTCATCAGCTCTGACTCAAGGAAAGTGCAAAGTGATCTGGAAACACTGGGAACTTGGGGAGACTTTGGCATTACCTTCCCCCGGAGAACTGGGCAGTGACTTGCCCAAGGTCACACTGAGGCTAATGTGAATCTCTGAAGCTGTTCTATAAGCATTAAACTTTGACTTTCAAAAGAAATTGCTAATATCTTTTCTCTGTCTCCCTGACCATGGCAAACCTTGGTCATCACCTCTCTCTACCATGTGGAAAACACACAACTTGAGCCATGAATCCATTACTATGGGTGACTCCCAACATCTATTCCACCCCAAATGGGTAGTGGGAGCCACCTGGGTTAGTCAGGGTAATCAGCGCCAGCTGCAGTAGCAGATAAAGCCCAGTGCTCAGTGGCTTGATACAATACAACGGCAACGATGGCTAGACCAGTGCGCGGCCGTTCGCCAAATGGTTCAGGAATCTGGACCTCTACATCCTAGGGTGTTTGTCATCTTATAGGGCCTGAACTGCTGGTGAGAAAAAGCATGAGGACCACATAGGACATTTTAAGGACAGGCCTGGAAGTGGCATCACTTTCCTTACGTTTTATTGGTAATGTGAGCCAGGCAAATGGTCCAGTCTGAACTGTAAGAGAGACTGGGAAATGACGGTCTTCATGGATATCCAGGAGGGTGAATGGGATTAGAAAATATCAACCAGCATTCTCCTACAGCATCCAAGGTCATCCCTTCCCCCTTGCCAGTGGGGGTTCAGGATGGTGAACACATGTATACCTGTGGCAGATTCATGTTGATGTATGGCAAAACCAATACAATATTATAAAGTAATTAACCTCCAATTAAAATGAAGAAAATCTTCCCTGGTGGCTCAGAGGTTAAAGCATCTGCCTCCAATGAGGGAGACCCGGGTTCGATCCCTGGGTCAGGAAGATCCCCTGGAGAAGAAAATGGCAATCCACTCCAGTATTCTTGCCTGGAGAATCCCATGGACGGAGAAGCCTAGTAGGTTACAGTCCACGGGGTCGCAAAGAGTCGGACACGACTGAGCGACTTCACCTTACCTTACCTTATATTAAAAAAAAGAATGAATATGAAACCCAGAGTATATGTATGGACTGGTGAAAGCTGGGTATTTTAGGAAAGGTTCTTTCATACCTAAGGAGATGAGCCCGTTTCCTTCTTTGGAGAAATCCCCAGACCTGCTGCATCCTGGTTCCTACCCGCCTGAGGAAGCTACACTCTCATGGAAAAGGGCCAAATAGAGGGAATCTTGGAGCAGAAACAATCCTCTAACGGTGACTGGAACTTGCCCTGTGGCTAGACCTCTGCTGCTGGGGCATAATCCATCATTTCATTGCTGAAGCCGGCTTGAACCTGGCCATGCTGTTACTTGTGTCTGAGACCACCTAACGGGTAGCAGCTATGGTGAAAATTCCCTGATGCAGTGTCCAAAAGCGAGCAAAAGATGTCAACATTATATAATAAACTGGATCGTTACAGGCAGCCAGCGCCAAACACTCAGGTTGGACTCAAAAGCCCAGAGGCAACTTGGGAAGGGGAATCAGGGCGCCAGAGTCAGAAAGACCTGGATTCAAGATTCTAACTTGACTGCTTGAGCCGCTCTGCAACCCTGGGCAAGTTACCTACCTTCTCTGAGCCTTTTTTCTCCCCCCTAGAGTCCCAGTGCTTTCCTTGCCAAGTGGTTGAAATTCTGTAAGTGCTGGCCCACAGATGACATTTAATGGCTGATAACTACTTTTTCACTTGGACTGACTTGCTCAGGGAAGAAAGTACCTGTTTCTTCACTGTGTAAAGTTTTTGGCCTCCTCTGTACAGACAGCCTAGGGGAGGGGGTTCTGTGTCTAAGATCCTACTTTAACATGGCAGCTGGGTTGGACCCTCCATTATTCATTTTCTGCAGTAATGGGCTCATTAGATGTATTTTCAGGCAACTCCATGGATTCTGGAGTGAAACCAAACACCACTTCTCCAGCGGTTATTTTCTTCCTCGAGATGCTTACACTTTTTGGAGCTGATGCCAAGACATCCAGCGAGGCACTCAGATCCTTTTTGGAAGAAGACAGGATATAAATCATTAATAAGTAAATAAATAAGTAACCATGTGATTCTGTCAATTTGGGATGGAAAAAAATCAGTCAAGCCAGAGTTTGCTGTCATGTAGACCCTGGATTGACTGAATTATGAACGTTTTGGGGAGGGGAGAAAGGGCCATGAGTGTTGACACTGTGCTACTCTCTGACAAGTAAGTTTGAGAACAAAACTTATAAAAAAACAAGGAGGAGAAAGTTAGTCCAAGTGAATGCCTCATTTCCTCTTCTGCAGTTAACAAAGGCACAGGGGTGAAGTCCTGTGTGGGCACAGAATGGGTGCCAATAGAATATTGCCACCTCTTTCTTTCCCTTCTAAAAAATTAAAATTCAGCATCATGTATGTGTTTCTTGCCATGCTGTGCTAAAGTCACTCCAGTCATGTCCAACTCTTTGTGACCCTATGGACCGTAGCCTGCCAGGCTCCTCTGTCCATGGGATTCTCCAGGCAAGAATCCTGGAGCGGGTCGCCATACCCTCCTCCAGGGCATCTTCCCGACCCAGGGATCGAACCCACATCTCTTATATCTCCTGTGCTGGCAGGCGGGTTCTTTACCACTAGTGCCACCTACCTCAATACAAATTATTGTTTCTCTACAATTCAGTTCAGTTCAGTTGCTCAGTCGTGTCCAACTCTTTGCAACCCCATGAATCGCAGCATGCCAGGCCTCCCTGTCCACCACCATCTCCCGGAGTTCACTCAAACTCACGTCCATAGAGTCGGTGATGCCATCCAACCATCTCATCCTCGGTCATCCCCTTCTCCTCCTGCCCCCGATCCCTCCCAGCATCAGAGTCTTTTCCAATGAGTAGTAATTCTAATTTTAAATTTGAAAGCTCCTAATATTCAAAGAACTGCCCAGTTCTCTTTTATAAAGGGGTAAGGGCTTTTTCACTGAAGAGATGATTTTACATTCCTGTGGACTTACAAAAAATAATAATGACTTCATTATCCCCTTTTTAACACTCTAGCATAATTACATACATAGAAATAAGTATAATTCCTTCATTTTGGTGTAGAGTACTGGGAGCTTCGATACATGTAGGCAGTCGTGTTTCACCACCACAGAGATATGGAGGTCAATTTCTAGCACACAAAAATTTTCATGTCCCTTTGCTGTGAACCCTCCTCTCCCTCCCCAGCTCCTAGTAACCTCAGATCTGTTACTGCACCTGTGGTTCTTGTCTGTGAAAGGGTGCTGTATAAATGGAATCCTACAGAATATCGCCCTTTGAATCTGACTTACTTCACTTGGCACAATGCTTTGGGGATTCACCTATGCTGCTGTATGTACAAGGGCTGTTTTGTTCCTTTTTCACTGATTAATACTATTTCAAGCGCCACATTCTCCTTGGAGTCTTGGTGAGATGTCTAAACAGTATCCAACTCTCTCTGTCTTCAACCCACCTCCAAACCCTGACCAAGGACCCACCAGACCTCGTTATTTTAGGGAAGACATCATTTGCTCAGTTTCCCCTACCTTTCTGTATCTATTTTGTTTGATATGTTCTTGGAGGTGCCCCCAATGAAAGCAGAGAACATGTTCCCCTCTTAACTTTTATCTCAGACAGGTGATTTTCTTTGTCTAAGAGAATGAGGTGGATGTGGCCAAGCCCCACTTCTGAGCCTGAGTTTTAAAGGTCTTGAGGTTTCACTTGCCTTTGTGGTTCTGCCATCCTCGTGGGAGGTACCTGCCCAAGCCGCCCTCTAGTCTCAGACAGAGGAGGAGAGACGCAGGGAGAACCATTGCCTCTCTTAAGGCCAAGCAAGAGGAGCCACCCGCACTGTGTGAGCAACAGTCAGCAAGTGAGGCCTGTTACACAGCTGTGCTTGACTGACCCCCCACTGTCTTTGCATCACAGAGAGCTGCTTGGGAAGAAAGAAACTGCTGCTTCTCACATGGCCAAAGGCCCCCCAGAGTCATTTCACTTCCTCTTTAAGGCTCAGCTCAGAGTTCTGCCTGTTCCCTAAAGCCTTCCCTGATTAGTCTGGTTCTGATGGATTTCTCCTACCTCTCATCTCCATAGCGCTTTGTACATTCAGCCAAGAATTTATCTGGGTTCTGCTTTATGAGCTTGTGAAGGACCTTTGCACTTCTGTTCCACTTACGCTGCATCTTGGCCTGGTGGGCTCATTACTGTTAAGTTGGTTTAGATGTCACCTCCTCAGAGAGACCTCTTCTGATCACCATGCCACCCCCCAGTCTAAGGCAGCCCCTCCACTCACTCTCTACTGTGTCTCTTTGCTTAAGACACCCATCACTTTCTGGAATCATCTGCATTTTTCCGTGGATGTGCTTGTTAAATGTGCTGGTTGTGAATTCCTGGGTGGCCTGGACTCCGCTGAGGTGGTTCCCACTGTATCCCCAGCATTTACAGCAAAGGGGTGCCTTAGCAGGGCCACTTTACTGAATGAATGAGTGATGACCAAAGCTTTCATGCCTGTCTACTGCCCGCCAGCTGCCTTTCTCTAGAGGACTGATCATGTCTGCAAATAAAAAAGGACCAGACTCATGCTGTTATACACTTAGGGCCTGACCACTGATCTCTGTGTCTGTCCTCTCAACATGCTGCTTCCCAGCCTCCTCCTTGCATGGAACATTTAGTTTCTCCCATCTTCACCCTGATGCCTTCTCTCATTCTTCTCCCCCTTATAATTGAGAAATAATTCACTTATCAAAAATTCATCCATTTAAAGCATACCATTCAATGATCATAGTAAATTTATAGAGATGTCCAACCATCACCACAATCAAAGTTAACAACATTTCATCACCAAAAATAACTCCCCCCCTCCCATGAGCAATCACATACTCTTAACTGTAGGCAGCCACAGGTCTGCTTTCTGTCTCTGTAGATAGGCCTAGTCTGGGCATTCCCTATGAATGGAACCATGCCGCATGTGGTTTTGGGACGGGCTTCTTTCATTAAGCCTCAGGTTGGTAAGGTCCATCCTCACCGAAACTTGAGTCGGGGCTTCATCTGTCTTAGTGCTGGATAGAGCGTTCCTTTGCAAGGATAGACCACATTTTGTTTATCCAGTCACTACTCAATAGCCATTTGGGCTGTTTCCACTTTCTGGCTACAGCAAGACAGACTGTTTGAGGTATTTTTGCGGTGGAAAGTTTTCATCTCTTGGGTGAGACCAGGTCTCTAGCTCTGCACCCTATCCTGACTTTTGCCTTCGCCTCTCTGCTAGCATTTACTTATGAGTCCATTAGAATGATGCTGCCAATAGTGATGACAACAATGATGATGATGATCGGACTCATCAACTCTTTATCAGCATTTGCTCTGTGCCAGACACACTTTAAAGCAGCTTACACGTGTTCATTGGTTCATCAGAACAACTCATGGTTCCTGTTCATTCGCTAAGTCGTGTCTTTGCGACCCCACGGATTGCAGCACACCAGGCTCCCTGGTCCTACATTATCTCCCGGAGTTGGCTCAGATTCAGGTCAATGCTTATAGTTGGGTTGCTATTCCCATTTCCTAGATGACAAAATTGAGACACAAAGTTGCAAGCCATCAGCCCAGGGTCACAGTGCTAGGATGTGTCAGACTCTGGTTGACTCTGGCTCAGCACAGGAATCTACCGCCCTCGGAGGTGATGCCCCTTGTTTGACCTGGCCCTGGGAACCTTGACCTCTTCTGCACCTGCCCCTGTGGATGGCTCTCCATGCACCCTGTCCCAGCCTGATATGACATCTCCTTGCTCCGAAAGTGAGCTCTTGAGGGCAGGAACTGGGTCTTTTTCATGTCTGCGTTCCTGTACATTTTTCACACTGCCTGGCACATAAGTAGAGATTTGAAAAATAATCATTTAATTGAAAATAATTCAATTAAATGCATAAAACATTCCTCAGTGTAAGCCATGTACTAATATTTGCTGACTCAGGAGAGACAAGTACAAATGACAGGGATGAGATCTTTCCAGATGGGAGGGGAGGGGTCCTGGGCATGGATTCTGGGGCTAACTGAGGATGGAAATTGTTTCTTCTTTTCTCCCCAACTTTTTTATGGTTTTCAATAACTGAATTCTGCTATAGTTACTTCCCTTAAACCCCTAATACGAGTCACCCACAAAAATAAAACATCTGATTTCACATACAAATGAACGCCCATTTCAATGAGGTTACCCTCACCAGTCTTACACATGGTAGAAAAAAAATGAGTTAGGGAAAGAACACTTGGAAAAAGAAATATTAAGATCCTCTGTCAGTGACATTGGCAAATTCTAACTCCATCTTCAGGGTCAATCCCTGACCCCTATATGTCCAGAATGGTAATAATGTCGGATAATAACTGACATTGTGCAGAGCCCTGTAGCCCCAGAGTTTACAAAATCCTCTTATTGAAATAATCATCTTCCAGATCCTCTAAAGCTCATCTCTATCACCTTTCCATTTCTGAGGCTGAATTCCTCCAGCAGGGCTGAACTGCTCACAGGATCCTGTGCAGTTTCATTCTCTCTGGTCCCTAGATTGCTGTGCCTGCTGGGACTGCTGGCCTCAGGCTCATTTCCCTTTGTGCCTATCAGTCCTCCATTTTAGCTTAGTCAACCCTTCCTCCAGGAAGCCTTCCTTGACTCCTCCATAGAGATTCGTGTCCCTCTGTGCTCAACAAGCTCCTTGTAGCCTCTGTCCACCATCAACACTGTTCTATGACCATTTTCACCACTAGACTGTGCACTTCTGAATACAGAGACTGTTTGCACATGAAACAGAATTGTCGTCGTTCAGTCACTCAGTCGTGTCTGACTCTTGGCACCCCCACGGACTGCTGCATGCCAGGGTTCCCTGTTCTTCAGTATCTCCCAGAGTTTGCTCAAACTCATGTCCATTGAGTCGATAGTGCCATCCAACCATCTCATCCTCTGCCACTCCCTGCTACTCCAGCCCTCAATCTTTCCCAGAACCAGACTCTTTTACAGTGAGTCGGCTCTTTGGATCACGTGGCCAAAGAATTGAAGTTTCAGCCTCAGTCCTTCCAGTGAATATTCAGGGCTGATTTCCTTTAGGATTCACTGGTTTGATCTCCTTGCAGTCCAAGGGACCTTCAAGAGTTTTCTCCAGCATCATAGTTTGAAAGCATCAATTCTTTAGCGCTCAACCTTCTTTATGGCCCAACTCTCACATCTGTACATGACTACTGGAAAAACCAGACCTTTGACTATATGGACTATAGAACAGAATAGATGTCCAATAAAAGGGCATTTAGTGAATGACCGGATGACAACACCACACAGCATGACTCTAACACGGCTCTCTGGACAGGTGAAGAAAGGAAGGCTCAGAAAGGGCAGGGCACTGGGAGCCTTGCAGATTCTCTCCAGGATGGCTTCAGCTCAAGAATCACGATTATTTTTTCTTTGCTATTTGTTTGGGCAGCTGGGCTGACCTTCTCAGGCCACAGCTGTCTCTCAGAGGCTCATTTGAGTTGCCGCGGTGGGATCCACCCAAAGAATCTCCAATTCCTTTAAGCTTCTGTGGGCGTGGAGACCATGTACCAAATTGAAATACACATTAAAAGAATTTTGTGGGTTGAGCCAATCACGGAAAAAACTACTGTACAAATACTGTCAAATGGGGCATGTATTTAAAAGGTTAGACAAAATATCTCCTTGCCTTTTTTCTTCAGTTCTCTTTTTATAGTCCACTGCAAAACAACAATGGATAAAAGGGTGCAGAGAATGCATGTATATTTTCTTTTCTTTTTTTTTTTTTTTACCTTTCCCTAAGGAGCTTCTGTGCTACCCACACTAATTGTAGGTTTTTCTGAAAATGCAGCATGAATCATTTATAAATAAAGAGACTTTAAAATCCCTAAAAGACTCCCTGAGGTATTCAGTATTTCAGCATAAAATAACTGTTAAATGGAGTTATTCTGAATTAGCTTTTACTGGAAAATGGTGAAAATAAAGTTTTCTTTTCACTGTGACTGTTGCAGTAATTCTTTTACACAGCCACCCGGGGTAATTGACAAGCCATTTCCATAATTCAAGTTTTAGCCCAGCCATCCCCTGAAATGGCTAGTCTCAGAGAAATGGGGGTTTCCAAGAAAGAGACCTCTCACACCGGCCAAGAAGGAAGCCAGCTCAGGGTCCTTGCGGGGAGACCTGAAACAGCTGTCAAAACTCAAGGCCAGTTGCAGACATTGTCTCTTGTGGGTAGGGAAAGAGCAACACCTTCAGATTTCAAAGCACCAGTGTTTTAAGCAAGCCCAGCTCTGTCTCTTGTAGACTGTGTGACCTTGGGGGAGTTGCTTAACCTATCTATTATTAAGATAATAATAATTCTTATTCTGTGGAGTTGTTTGAAATTTGAAGCAAAATTTATAAATGCCCAGAACAAAATAGAAGAAGAAAGCGGCAACTATAATTAGTTAATAACAAGGATGCTTGTACATTGAGTGGGCCTTGAACACACGTGCTGGAGGGCCATCTCAGGATCTTGCCTCCTCTCTGCCTTCCTGGTCGTCTGAATGCCCTCACGCCTTCAGCCTTCTGTCTGTCCACTCTCTCATCCGTTGGTTGACTGGCTAGCTTGCTCTGCAAATATTTTCAGCACATGATCTTATGCCGTGTGCTGTGTACAAAGGATGGGGGGATCTGAAAGTGAATTAGATTACGGGGCAGGAATTTAGTCTAAGGAGGAAAACGTGAAGCTGTCCAAGACAGTGACAAGGGTGAGCCAATGGCAGTTATGTCCTGGACACAATGACGGTGCAAAAGAAACAGAGGCCATTCCACCTGGAAATGGCGGGGTGGGGGATGCAGGTCAGGGATGGTTTCACAGGTGGAGGGGAGGTCCTAGAGCTGACCCTTGAGTGTGAGGGTTTTCCAGATGAGAAGGAGGCGAGGCAAGGCGGCCACCATCCCGTAGGATGGATGTTCTCTGAGGTCATGTCCGTCTGATTGTCCTGCATCCCTGACCTTGTCACGTACCTGATTCAGAGCAGGCTTTCCACATGTGTTTTGTCGAGGGGATCAGTGAGTTCTAGGCACTGGCGCAGAGGAAGCCAAGACTTCGAGACGGAAGAACTGACGGGGCAGCTGGTGTGTCTGGGGATGGTCATTAGCTGAGTAAGGTGGAGAGGGGAGTAGGAGCAGGAGCGATGGAGATGGACCAAGTCCAGGTGAGAAAGGACCTTTGCTGTCCGGCTGAGAGCAGGGAGGAGGCACTGAAGGGTATGGCTGAGCAGAGCCACGTGCATGAACTCTCCTGCCTTTGGGCGAATCCTCTTCAGTAAACTGGCAGGAGGAGGGCTCAGAGGCTGGAAATAGGCAAGGATTTGACAGGCGCCATTGGAGTCATCCTTTTGCTGTCCTGGCTCGGCACCCAGTCAGAGGTCAGTTTTGATCCCGGGTATAAAATTATGCAGAGAAGATTCCAGTACTACTCAGCAATTGATTGACAAATTGTCCTGTCACTCAAACACTTCTTCCACTTATCATAAAGAGGCAAAGAAAATTATCTGTTCAGTGCATACAGGAAAGAAAGCGCGCTCATTAACCTCTGGATGCTGAGATCGGAAACGTGTGCAGCTTCAAGGAATAGAGATCCTTCAGGAAAGACGTGAGGAGGAAGCCAGGGAGCAGGTACGTGCGTGCTTGTGTGTACACATTACTCTCTCTATTTACACGCACATGTGGCCCACACATCTGGTCTCCACGATCCACTGCAGAAACACACAAACCTAAACACACCCCCCACACACCCCCACGCTCACCAGCATGCATATATCTTGCAAAGGGTGTAGCTAATGCATAAGTTTTCACCTCCAAAGAGTGTGTACACATAAAGACAGATGCTTGCGTACCAGTGTTTTACAATGGGAGCTGGCTGCCAGCTGTTGGAACTCGGGACTCATCTGAAAATATTGCACTTTTTGGAGAGCTTTGTAAAGAATCCATCTATTTTTGGATTCCTCTTGAAGACAGCTCAGATTTTTCTAAATAGAGGCGTTGGTCAGGAAGGAAACTTCAGATGGCAAAAGTCCCCAGTGACAGATAGACAGATGCCATCATAGTATGCTTAGTCAGGGTTCTCCAGAGAAACAGAACCCATAGAACATGCGTGTATCTCTCTCTAGCAATGTATGTTTGTTTTCAGTCACTAAGTTGAGTCCGACTCTTTGCAACCCCGTGGACTGCAGCACATCAGACTCCTCTGTCCTTCACCATCTTGGGGAGTTTGCGCAAACTCATGTATGTTGAGTCAGTGATGTTGTTGAACTGTCTCATCCGCTGCTGCCCTCTTCTCCTTTTGCCATCAGTCTTTCCCAGCATCAGGGTCTTTTCCAGTGAGTCAGCTCTTCCCATCACGTGACCAAAGTTTTGGAGCTTCAGCTTCAGCATCAGTCCTTTCAATGAATATTCAGGACTAATTTCCTTTAGGGATGACTGGTTTGATCTTGCTGTCCACGGGACTCTCAAGGTCTTCTCCAAAACCACAACTCAACAGTGTCATTTCTTCAGTGCTCAGCCTGCTTCATGGTCCAACTCTTACATCCATATGTGACTACTGGAAAAACCATAGATTTGACTATATGGACCTTTGTAAGCAAAGTGATGTCTCTGTTTTTTAATAAGCTCTCTAGGTTTGTCATGGCTTTCCTTCCAAGGAACAAGAGTCTTTCAATTTCACGGCTGCAGTCACTGTCCGTAGTGATTTTGGAGCCCAAGAAACTCTGTCACTGCTTCCATTTCCCCCCATCTACTTACCATGAAGTGATGGGACTGGATGCCATGATCTTAGTTTTTTGAATGTTAAGTTTTAAGCCAGTTTTTTCACTCTCTTCTTTCACCTTCATCAAGAAGTTCTTCTTCACTTCTTCTGCCAGTAGAGTGCATCTGCCTTGAAAGATAACTATTATGAAGTTTTGCCTAAGGTGATTAGGTAACTGAAAAGTCCCACCACCTGCCATCTGAGAGCTGGGGACTCAGGAAAGCTGGTGGTCAAGTTTTAAGGCCTGAGGGCTGGAAGGTCTATGCTGGAGACTCCAGGATGGGCCTGAGAGCAAACCCCATCTCCACCTCCTTTTGGTTCTGCTCAGGCCCCCAGCGGGTTGGATGAGGCCCACCCACATTGGCAGAGGGTCCTCTGCTTTACCTGACCACTCATTCAATTCTCATCTCTTTTAGAAATACCCTCACAAACACATCAGTGTTCTGGGTGTCCTGTGGCCCAGTCAAGCTGACACAGAAACCATCACGCTCACAAAGCCACAATACCTGCTCCTTCCTTTTGACCACATGCCCTGTGCTGACATCAGGCTTGGACCCTTTACATGCGTCCTCCAGAACCCCAATGATAAACTTCATGAAATACATATTGTCTCATTATACAGGTTAGAGACGGAGGCTTGGAAAGATAGCCCCGTGTCTTGGCCGAGGTCACGGAGGGAGAAAGTAGCTGGGATCCATAGGCTTCTTCCACCATAAAAATCTATCTATAGTGCCCTTTTGCTCTCTGTTTTTTATTGTTAAGTACTTAAACTTCTGGAAGAAGCACAAACTGGAATCAAGATTGATGGGAGAAATATCAATAAGGTCAGATACACAGATGACACCACCCTTATGGCAGAAAGTGAAGAGGAACTAAAAAGCCTCTTGATGAAAGTGAAAGAGGAGAGTGAAAAGTTGACTTAAAGCTCGACATTCAGAAAACGAAGATCATGGCATCTGGTCCAATCACTTCATGGGAAATAGATGGGAAAACAGTGGAAACAGTGTCAGACTTTATTTTTTGAGCTCCAGAATCACTGCAGATGATGACTGCAGCCATGAAATTAAAAGACGCTTAGTCCTTGGAAGAAAACTTATGACCAATGTAGATAGCATATTCAAAAGCAGAGACATTACTTTGCCAACAAAGGTCTGTCTAGTCAAGGCTGTGGTTTTTCCTGTGGTCATGTATGGATGTGAGAGTTGGACTGTGAAGAAAGCTGAGCGCCGAAGAATTGATGCTTTTGAACTGTGGTGCTGGAGAAGACTCTTGAGAGTCCCTTGGACTGCAAGGAGATCCAACAAGTCCATTCTGAAGGAGATCAGCTTTGGGTGTTCTTTGGAAGGACTGATGCTAAAGCTGAAACTCCAGTACTTTGGCCACCTCATGTGAAGAGTTGACTCATTGGAAAAGACTCTGATGCTGGGAGGGATTGGGGGCATGAGGAGAAGGGGATGACAGAGGATGAGATGGCTGGATGGCATCACAGACTTGATGGACATGAGTTTGAGTGAACTCTGGGAGATGGTGATGGACAGGGAGGCCTGGCGTGCTGCAATTTATGGGGTCTCAAAAAGTTGGACCCAACTGAGGGACTGAACTGAACTGAACTGAAACTTCTATTAGCACATTTCACCCTCATATGAGTAATGGGAGGTAGGCCTTAGTCATTCAGTTCAGTTCAGTTCCATTGCACAATCATGTCCTTCGTGACCCCAAGGACTGCAGCATGACAGGCCTCCTCGTCCATCACCAACTCTTAGAGCTTGCTCAAACTCATGTCCATTGAGTTGGTGATGCCATCCAACCATCTCATCTTCTGTTGTCCCCTTCTCTTCCTGCCTTCTTTCCCAGCATCAGGGTATTTTCAAATGAGTCAGCTCTTCACATCAGGTGGCCAAAGTATTGGAGTTTCAGCTTCAACATCAGTCCTTCCAAAGAATATTCAGGACTGATTTCCTTTAGGATGGACTGGTTGGATCTTCTTGCTGTCTTTTATTCAAATAGTTACTGAACCAGGCACTGTGTTGGTTTGGGGAATCAGCCAATGAGCAGAGGAGACTGAACCCCAGACTCAATCTAATAGGAGACTACAGAGTATGAGCAATTTAGGAAGAAGTCCTGCAGGTGATAATATATGGGATGGAGAAGAAGAAAGAACAGCTAGAGGGAAGAATGTGTCCTGGGATTTCTTTTAGATGCAGGGGAGGGTAGTCAGAAAAAAACCTTGCTGGTGAGATGATTTTGTTGTTGTTTAGTTGATTAGTCATGTCTGACTCTTTGTAACCCTATGGACGGTAGCCTGCCAGGTTCCTCTGTCCACGGGATTTTCCAGGCAAGAATACTAGAGTGGGTTGCCATTTCCTTCTCCAGGGGATCTTGCCCACCCAGGGATCGAACTTGCATCTCTTACCTTGACCCACAGTTTCTTTACTGCTGAGCCCTGTGGGAAGCTCCTGATGAAGTGATAGTTCAGTTGAAAATTCAGAGGAAGGAAGAGAATTGCAAATGAGGAAAAGAACGTTTGGAGAGAACTGACCAAACCATGATCACAGGGCCCCTTAGCACTGGGGTTGGTCTCAGAACAAAGTCTTAACTCTCACCAGCACAGCTGCCTCTTTCAAGCACTGGTACACAGAGCTGATAGAATTCTCTGCTTGCTCTGTGCTGCCGGGACAGATAGAAGGACAGCTGTTTTCCTGAGATGGGCCACGGATCCTCAGGTCCCAATGACAGGCTCAGAGAGTTTTTCTTGGGGTGACACATTCTCATTTTTTCTTCCCATCTGATCTTGGTCATCTCCCTCTCAACCTCTGGTTGCAAAAGATAGCAGAGTTTAAGCTACCCTACCAGCTTCCCTGGTGGCTCAGTGGTAAACAATCTGCCTGCTAATGCAGGAGATACGTGTTTGATCCATGGGTCAGGAAGATCTCCTGGAGAAAGAAATGGCAACCCATTCCAGTATTCTTGCCTGGGAATTGCCATGGACAGAGGAGCCTGGCAGGTCTATGAGGTTGAAAGAGAGTCAGATATGACTTAACTACCAAATAACAACGACAGGTCTGAATAGGAATGAACGGGTCCTACTACTCTTCCTTCTGTCCCCAAAGCCCACTATTTAAAATATGTCTTTCTGCCAGTGGCTGAGTAGGTTGAAATCTTTGAAACCCTGAGTGTTCTGTAAGATCCAAATAATTCCCTGTAAATCAAAGTACTTGGCATGCTGGCTGCAAAGCCTGCAGCTTTTTTTTCCTAAGGTAATCTCTAGAAAGTAGTTTGTACTCATGTTTCCACAGTGATTAAATATGCAAAGTAATTTCCACGATTTTCACCGCGTTCTGAACCAAATCAGATTCCGTTCTGCTCCTCTTTGTACAAAGCCACTTATTGGATCAGATTCCAAAACAAATCCCCCGAATCTGGCGGATCATCATTTTAAAAGGGGGCTTGTTAAGGTAATCATTAAATTAAACCACCCCTTTAAGAATATTTAGATCTGGTCTGCCAAGCGGAACGGTCTAATGGTTTTTAAATTAGAAGCTGCAGAATGCTGGTGAATTTTCTTTTGTGGGTCAAGTGGGTATTAACAAATGCTAAGACTGTTCTCTCTTTTATCATCACCTTGAAATCTATAAAGAAAAGCAAAGAGTGGGAAGGACCCGAGGAGACAGGCAGGGTGGGGACTGAACATCTGCTTGCTGATACCCAGGGTGGGTCAGTTGCAGAATGAGGCAGGAGCAAGCATGAGACGATACCACTAGTCATCTCTACACCTGATCTTGAGAGAGACCGAAGCCTGAATCCACTGGCAAGAGCAGATACTCAGGGCATGCCTCGACTCCTGCAGGCTTCAGCCACTCATGGTCAGACCTTCTGACCACAGAGCCTGGGCTGATGCCTGTGGCCAGGAGACTTTTTAAAAAGCCGATCACTGTCTCTCTTTCCAGGGAGGTTGACACAGAGTCCTGAAGAATGCAGAAGCAGGAGCGCCTTGTTGTCACATCTGTAAGATACTCAGGGAGCTGTGACTCTCATCCACGTGTTTCACTTGCTCTTTCCGGGGCTCTTGGCTTCCTGGCAGTGCCTGGATCCCAGGTTAACATGACCCAGGACCGGGGCCCAGGAGCTAATTCAAGTAGACTCTGAGCTGGGATTTAGGGGTCGCTGAGGGAGACTTTCATGTGCCTTGCTTGAGAGCCCACCTCCAAGGGTCTGAATTCATCTGGGGTGGAACCCAGAGCTGCTTTTGCTTTTTTTTAAAAAAAACTTTCCAGATAATTATAATGTGCATCCAGGGCTGAAAACTATTCAATTTAGAAAAAAGACAATTCTCACACAGAACTCTAAACAGATCGGGGTCCTGTGTGGATGGGAGCTGCAGTTAAACCAGAGGGCTTGTGACCTCAGGCCCCCAGGCCAAGTGTACCCTGTGCTGGTCACCAGTTCTGTATGACTCTGCTGGCTCAGTGGTAAAGACTAGAACTTTCCCACATCAAGAGATACATTCACCTTCTGAATTTCTTCGCATCCATTAAAAAATGTACAAACCAGGGTTTCCCAGGCAGCTCAGTGGTACAGAATCTGTCTGTCAAGCAGGAGACATGGGTTCTGTGGGGTGGCAGAGTGAGACATGGCTTAGTGACTAAACGGCAGCAGCAGAGCTAAGAATAGTTTGTGCATTTTCATTGATTTATTTTATTACTTTTTAAAATAGTTTTCATATATTAATTTTGGCTGCACGGGGCCTTCAGTGCTGTGCAGGCATTTCGTCGTGAGCAGAGCTACTCCCTAGTTGCACACGGTGACTTCTTGTTTTGGTGGCTTCTCTTGTTGCAGAGCGTGGGCTCTGGGCATCTGAGCTTCAGTAGAGGCACGTGGGTTCAGCAGGTGTGGCTCCCAGACCCCAGGGCACAGGCTCAAGAGTTGAGGTGCATGCGCTTCGTTGCTCTGCAGCATGTGGGATCTTCCCGGATCAGCGATTAAACCAGTGTCAGTCCTGGATGTTCACTGGAAGGACTGATGTTGAAGCTGAAACTCCAATACTTTGGCCACCTCATGCGAAGAGCTGACTTATTGGAAAAGACCCTGATGCTGGGAGGGATTGAGGGCAGGAGGAGAAGGGGATGACAGAGGATGATACGGCTGGATGGCATCACCAAATTGATAGACATGGGTTTGGGTAGACTATGGGAGCTGGTGATGGACAGGGAGGCCTGGCATGCTGTGGTTCATTGGGTCACAAAGAGTCGGAGGTGACTGAGTGACTGAACTGAACTGAATTCCTGCACTGGCAGGTGAATTCTTTACCACAGAGCCACCAGGGAAACCCTAGTTCATACATTTTTAAATGGATGGAAAGAAATTCAAAAGATGAATATATTTCTTGATATGGGAAAGTTCTATGAAATTCAAGTTTCAGTGTCCGTAAGTAACGTTTCATGGGCTCTGCTCATTTGTCTACATATTGTCAATGGGCTGCTTTTGTGCCGGGATGTCTGAGTTGAGTTTAGTTGCAGCAGAGATCATATGCACTGCAAAATCTAAAATATTTACCATCTGGCCCTTACAGAAAAAAAAATAAATAAATAAATTGCGGACCTTTGAATTAAATCATAGGAGGAAAGAGCCATTGAAGAGAAGCTTCTTTTTAACTGAAACCATGTAAAACACAACCTCCTTAAAATCAGTAAGTCCAAAGAAATAAAGAAAAAAGAGATGAAATTCCATATTGCTATGGATATTGGGGGAAGAACGGTTCCACACACAGCCCATGGGAGTGCTAGTATATTCTTTCTGTTCTATTAGTCCATATCAAGGACCTTAACAATGTTCCTATGCTTTCCCCAGTCCGTTGTTTCTAGAAATGAATGTTATGGAAACTCCCAATTATATGTGTGGTTTTATCTATCAGATTTTATTGCAAAGGTGTAATATGAAAACAGCAAAAATCGCCACCCCCAAAACTATGTCCAATAATAGGAGATGTTTTATCTACAGATGAATGGATAAAGAAGATATGGTATGTATATACAATGGAATATGACGCAGCTGTGAAAAAGAATGAAATAATGCTATTTGCAGCCACATGGACGGGCTAAAGATGATTCTACTAAGAGAAGTAAGTCAGATAGAAGAAGACAAATGTCATAGGGTAAGGCTTATATGTGGAACCCAAAAAACGATAGAAATGAACGTATTTACAGAATAGGATAGACTCACAGATGAAGAAAACAAACTTATGGTTACCAAAGAGGGAGGTGGAAGGAGGGATTAATTAAGAGTTTGGAATTAACAAATATACACTGCTGCTGCTGGTGCTAAGTCGCTTCAGTTGTGTCCGACTCTGTGCGACCCAAGAGATGGCAGCCCACCAGGCTTCGCTGTCCCTGAGATTCTCCAGGCAAGAATACTGGAGCATGAACGCCCCAACCAAAAGGCAAAGACTGGCCGAATGGATACAAAAACAAGACTACTCTATATGCTGCTTACAAGAGACCCACCTCAAAACAAGGGACACATATAGACTGAAAGTGAAGGGCTGGAATAAGATATACCACGCAAATAGAGACCAAAAGAAAGCAGGACTGGCAATACTCATATCTGATAAAATAGACTTTAAAACAAAGGCTGTGAAAAGAGACAAAGAAGGCCACTACATAATGATCAAAGGATCAATCCAAGAAGAAGATATAACAATTATAAATATATATGCACCCAATATAGGAGCACCGCAATATGTAAGACAAATGCTAACAAGTATGAAAGGGGAAATCAACAATAACACAATAATAGTGGGAGACTTTAATACCCCACTCACACCTATGGACAGATCAACTAAACAGAAAATTAACAAAGAAACGCAAACTTTAAATGATACATTAGATCAATTAGACCTAATTGATATCTATAGGACATTTCACCCCAAAACAATGAATTTCACCTTTTTTTCAAGTGCTCATGGAACCTTCTCCAGGATAGATCACATCCTGGGCCATAAATCTAAACTTGATAAATTCAAAAAAATCGAAATCATTCCAAGCATCTTTTCTGACCATAATGCATTAAGATTAGATCTCAATTACAGGAGAAAAACTACTAAAAATTCCAACATATGGAGGTTGAACAACACACTTCTGAATAACCAACAAATCACAGAAGAAATCAAAAAAGAAATCAAAATATGCATAGAAACTAATGAAAATGAAAACACAACAACCCAAAACCTGTGGGACACTATAAAAGCAGTGCTAAGAGGAAAGTTCATAGCAATACAGGCATACCTCAAGAAACAAGAAAAAAGTCAAATAAATAACCTAACTCTACAACTAAAGCAACTAGAAAAGGAAGAATTGGAGAACCCCAGAGTTAGTAGAAGGAAAGAAATCTTAAAAATTAGGGCAGAAATAAATGCTAAAGAAACAAAAGAGACCATAGCAAAAATCAACAAGGCCAAAAGCTGGTTCTTTGAAAGGATAAATAAAATTGACAAACCACTAGCCAGACTCATCAAGAAGCAAAGAGAGAAAAATCAAATCAATAAAATTAGAAATGAAAATGGAGAGATCACAACAGACAACACAGAAATACAAAGGATCATAAGAGACTACTATCAGCAGTTGTATGCCAATAAAATGGACAATGTGGAAGAAATGGACAAATTCTTAGAAAAGTACAATTTTCCAAAACTGAACCAGGAAGAAATAGAAAATCTTAACAGACCCATCACAAGCACGGAAATTGAAACTGTAATCAGAAATCTTCCAGCAAACAAAAGCCCAGGTCCAGACGGCTTCACAGCTGAATTCTACCAAAAATTTCGAGAAGAGCTAACACCTATCCTACTCAAACTCTTCCAGAAAATTGCAGAGGAAGGTAAACTTCCAAACTCATTCTATGAGGCCACCATCACCCTAATACCAAAACCTGACAAAGATGTCACAAAAAAAGAAAACTACAGGCCAATATCACTGATGAACATAGATGCAAAAATCCTCAACAAAATTCTAGCAATCAGAATCCAACAACATATTAAAAAGATCATACACCATGACCAAGTGGGCTTTATCCCAGGGATGCAAGGATTCTTCAATATCCGCAAATCAATCAGTGTAATCCACCACATTAACAAATTGAAAAATAAAAACCATATGATTATCTCAATAGATGCAGAGAAGGCCTTTGACAAAATTCAACATCCATTTATGATAAAAACTCTCCAGAAAGCAGGAATAGAAGGAACATACCTCAACATAATAAAAGCTATATATGACAAACCCACAGCAAACATTATCCTTAATGGTGAAAAATTGAAAGCATTTCCCCTAAAGTCAGGAACAAGACAAGGGTGTCCACTTTCACCGCTACTATTCAACATAGTTCTGGAAGTTTTGGCCACAGCAATCAGAGCAGAAAAAGAAATAAAAGGAATCCAAATTGGAAAAGAAGAAGTAAAACTCTCACTGTTTGCAGATGACATGATCCTCTACATGGAAAACCCTAAAGACTCCACCAGAAAATTACTAGAGCTCATCAATGAATATAGTAAAGTTGCAGGATATAAAATCAACACACAGAAATCCCTTGCATTCCTATACACTAATAATGAGAAAGTAGAAAAAGAAATTAAGGAAACAATTCCATTCACCATTGCAACGAAAAGAATAAAATACTTAGGAATATATCTACCCAAAGAAACTAAAGACCTATATATAGAAAACTATAAAACACTGATGAAAGAAATCAAAGAGGACACTAATAGATGGAGAAATATACCATGTTCATGGGTTGGAAGAATCAATATAGTGAAAATGAGTATACTACCCAAAGCAATTTACAAATTCAACGTAATCCCTATCAAGCTACCAGCCATATTTTTCACAGAACTAGAACAAATAATTTCAAGATTTGTATGGAAATACAAAAAACCTCGAATAGCCAAAGCAATCTTGAGAAAGAAGAATGGAACTGGAGGAATCAACTTGCCTGACTTCAGGCTCTACTACAAAGCCACAGTCATCAAAACAGTATGGTACTGGCACAAAGACAGACATATAGATCAATGGAACAAAATAGAAAGCCCAGAGATAAATCCACACACATATGGACACCTTATCTTTGACAAAGGAGGCAAGAATATACAATGGAGTAAAGACAATCTCTTTAACAAGTGGTGCTGGGAAAACTGGTCAACCACTTGTAAAAGAATGAAACTAGATCACTTTCTAACACCGCACACAAAAATAAACTCAAAATGGATTAAAGATCTAAATGTAAGACCAGAAACTATAAAACTCCTAGAGGAGAATATAGGCAAAACACTCTCAGACATAAATCACAGCAGGATCCTCTATGATCCACCTCCCAGAATTCTGGAAATAAAAGCAAAAATAAACAAATGGGATCTAATTAAAATTAAAAGCTTCTGCACAACAAAGGAAAATATACGCAAGGTGAAAAGACAGCCTTCTGAATGGGAGAAAATAATAGCAAATGAAGCAACTGACAAACAACTAATCTCAAAAATATACAAGCAACTTATGCAGCTCAATTCCAGAAAAATAAACGACCCAATCAAAAAATGGGCCAAAGAACTAAATAGACATTTCTCCAAAGAAGACATACGGATGGCTAACAAACACATGAAAAGATGCTCAACATCACTCATTATCAGAGAAATGCAAATCAAAACCACAATGAGGTACCACTTCACACCAGTCAGAATGGCTGCGATCCAAAAATCTGCAAGCAATAAATGCTGGAGAGGGTGTGGAGAAAAGGGAACCCTCCTACACTGTTGGTGGGAATGCAAACTAGTACAGTCACTATGGAGAACAGTGTGGAGATTCCTTAAAAAATTGCAAATAGAACTACCTTATGACCCAGCAATCCCACTGCTGGGCATACACACCGAGGAAACCAGAATCGAAAGAGACACATGTACCCCAATGTTCATCGCAGCACTGTTTATAATAGCCAGGACATGGAAACAACCTAGATGTCCATCAGCAGATGAATGGATAAGAAAGCTTTGGTACATGTACACAATGGAGTATTACTCAGCCGTTAAAAAGAATTCATTTGAATCAGTTCTGATGAGATGGATGAAACTGGAGCCGATTATACAGAGTGAAGTAAGCCAGAAAGAAAAACACCAATACAGTATACTAACACATATATATGGAATTTAGAAAGATGGCAATGACGACCCTGTATGCAAGACAGGAAAAAAGACACAGTGGTGTATAACGGACTTTTGGACTCAGAGAGAGGGGGAGAGGGTGGGATGATTTGGGAGAATGGCATTCTATCATGTATACTATCATGTAAGAATTGAATCGCCAGTCTATGTCTGACGCAGGATACAGCATGCTTGGGGCTGGTGCATGGGGATGACCCACAGAGATGTTATGGGGAGGGAGGTGGGAGGGGGGTTCATGTTTGGGAACACATGTAAGAATTAAAGATTTTAAAATTTAAAAAAAAATAAATAAATTTATATGGAAAAAAAAATAAAAATAAAAATTTAAGTCAAAAAAAAAATAAAGCCTATCATCAATTTTCTACAAAAAAAAAAAAAAAATACTGGAGCGGGTTGCCATTTCCTTCTCCAATGTATGAAAGTGAAAAGTGAAAGTGAAGTTGCTCAGTTGTGCCCGACTCTTAGCGACCCCATGGACTGCAGCCCACCAGGCTCCTCTGTCCATGGGATTTTCGGGGCAACAGTACTGGAGTGGGGTGCCATTGCCTTCTCCGATATATAAAATAGATAAACAGCAAGGACCTACTGTGTAGCATGAGACTATATTCAATATCTTGTAATAATCTACAAAAAAGGCCTTAATGACCCAGATAACCACAATGGTGTGGTCACTCACCTAGAGCCAGACGTCCTAGAGTGTGAAGCCAAGTGGGCCTCAGGAAGGATGACTGTGAACAAAGCCAGGGGAGGTGATGGAATTCTAGCTGAGCTCTTTCAAATCCTAAAAGATGATACTGTTAAAGTGCTGCACTCAATATGCCAGCAAATTTGGAAAACTCAGCAGCGGCTACAGGACTGGAAAATATCAGTTTTTATTCCAATTCGAAGAGCAATGTCAAAAAATAGTCAAACTACTGCACAATTGCACTCATTTCACATGCTAGCAAAGTAAGCTCAAAATCGTCCAAGCTAGGCTTCAACAGTACATGGACCAAGAACTTCCAGATTTATAAGCTGGATTTAGAAAAGGCAGAGGAACCAGAGATCAAATTGCCAACATCTGTTGGATCATCAAAAAATGAAAAGGCAAGAGAATTCCAGAAAAACATCTACTTCTGACTATGTGGATCACAGCAAACTGTGGAAAATTCTTAAAGAGATGGGAATACAAGACCGCCTTACCTGCCTTCAGAGAGGTCAAGAAACAACAGTTTGAACTGGACATGGAACAATGGATTAGTTCTAAATTGGGAAAGGAGTATGTCAAGGCTGAATATTGTCACCCTGCCGATTTAACTTATATGCAGAGTACATCATGTGAAATGCCAGGCTGGATGAAGCATAAGCTGGAATCAAGATTGCCAGGAGAAATATCAACAGCCTCAGATATGCAGATAATACCACCATAATGGCAGAAAGTGACGGGGAACTGAAGAGCTCCTTGATAAAGGTGAAAGAGGAGAATAGAAAAGCTGGCTTAAAAATCAACATTCAAAAAACTAAGATCATAGCATCCAGTCCTGTCATTTTATGGCAAATAGATGGGGTAAAAATGAAAATAGTGACTGACTTTATTTTCTTGGGCTCCACAATCACTACAGATGGTAACTGCAGCCATGAAATTAAAAGATGCTTGCTCCTTGGAAGAAAAGCTATGACCAATCTAGACAGCATATTGAAAAGCTGAGACCTCACTTTGCTGACAAAGGTCCATTTAGTCAAAGCTATGGTTTCTCCAGTAGTCATGTAAGGATGTGAAAGCTGGACAGTAAACAAGGCTGAGCCCTGAAGAACTGATGCTTTCAAAATTTGGTGCTGAGAAGAGTTCCTTGGACTGCAAGGAGATCAAACCAGTCAATTCTAAAGAATCAACCATACTTTGGCCACCTGATGTGAAGAGCTGACTCATTGGAATAGAGCTTGATTCTGGGAAAGATTGAAGGCAGGAAGAGAAGGGGACAACAGAGGATGAGATGATTGGATGGCATCCCCAACTCAGTGGACAGGAGTTGAGCAAAATCCATGAGATAGTAAAGGACAGAGAAGCCTGGCATGCTGCAGTCCATGGGGTCGCAAAGAGTCAGACATGCCTTAGGGACCAAACAACAACCCAGGGGTAATAACAAATGCTTTAAGGATTTATTTAATCATTAGAAAATGCAGACAGGAAAGTACGATCGTCCTCATTTTACATAAGGAAATGGACTCAACTTGCCTGTAATCATTCGTAGGTGATGGAACTCCATCTACACACAGATTTCCCTTGTTTTTTCTACAGTGCAGCTACATGCTTTTTATATGTAGGACAGACTGCTGGCTATGTCTCCATTGTTTGAAGCCACCAAGTTTGTGGCTAATTCAAGACTGCCCCATAAAACACAGGCCTGGGAACCAGAAGCAGAGCTGCCCAGAGACAGTCTGCAAACTGGAGGGTTCCTGAAGGACTCAAGCTGCAGGATAACTCCAGAAACTCACTGGAGTGTGCTTTCAAGTTTACATGCAGTGTTTCCTATCGTAAGTCTTCTCTAATCCCCTGGATATTAGTATAATTTTTATTCCCCAAGAAACTGAGGATTAAAAAGCTTAAGAGGTTTACCCAAGGCAGGTAAATCAGACGAGTGAGGCTATAAACCCAGAATGGCAATGCCGCAGGAAGCACAGTTCAGGTAAGTCCAACATGTGCTGATTAAGAGTCGCCTACATACTGGGTACAAAGGCAAGACAGACTGAGCCAGGCCCTTTCCTTCAGGAGACGGCAATTTAGTGGTATAGACAGATATGAAAGCACACAAGCTCCTTGCAGGGGATACATTTGAGGTGGAGGAAAGGTGCGGATGCCTGCTCCAGCCTTGGGGGTTCAGCTGAGAGGAGGCAGCTCCCCATCCTGGCTTGGGAAGAGGATTAAGAGTTAGGCGGGTGGAGGAACTTCTCTAGTGGTCCAGTGATTAAGAATTTGCCTTCCAATGCAGAGGATATAGGTTTGATCCCTGGTCAGGGAACCAAGATCCTGTATTCCACAAAATAACTAAGCCAGTGTGCTCCAACTAGAGGCAGCCCACTTGCCCCAAAGAAGAGCCCAGTGCAGCCCAAAAAAACGTTAGGCAGGTGGAGATGGAGCCATGAGTGGTCCTGGACAGCAGCTCTCAAACTGTTTGGTGCTAAGACTCCTTTGCCAAGTCTCTTCAGTCGTGTCCGACTCTTAGCGACCCTGTGGACTACAGCCCCCCAGGCTCCTCCTTTACACACTTCAAATTACTGTGGGCCCCAAAAAGCTTTTGTCATGCGAATTACAGTATATTAGAAATTAAAACTGAGAAATTGTAAACATATTTACCAATTTATTGAAAGGAAAACTAATAAGTCCATTAGGCATGAACATAAAGAACACCTATTTTTAGTGAAAAACAAGTCATTTCAAAACAAACTTGTAGGCTATAGAAAAGTGGCCTTGTTTGACATTTCTGTGAATCTCCTTAGTGTCCAGCTGTCTGGCTTATCAGGTGGCTCAGTGGTAAAGAATCCACCTGCCAATGAAGGAGGCACAGGAGATGTGGCTTCGATCCCGGGGTCGGGAAGATCCTCTGCAGGAGGCGTGGCAGCCCACTCCAGTGTTCTTGCCTGGAGATTCCCATGGACAGAGGAGCCCGGCGGGCTGCAATCCATGGGGCGCAGAGTCGGACACGACTGAGTGACTGAGCTCAGACTCACATCTGGCTCATCAGCTGGGTCTTTCAATCCGGCGCCACAGTCAATCCATTGTGATATGTGGCTTTGACTTATACCTATGGAGAAGACATTTGACCTCACACACACAATAAGGGGGACAAGGAAGGACCTTGGGGACCCTTTGGGGGGCTCTGGTGGATCCTCATCCAGATCCAGTTCCCCTCCCAGGTAAAACTCATTAGCTGAACACACCGTGCTGTGGCCTGCCTTCTGGCCTTGGGTCAGGAACAGAGGGAACAGCCTGACCCAAGGCCAGGAGGCAGACCGCAGCACAGCATGTTTGGTGAATGAGTTATACACAGCTCTGCATAACCGGACAACATCCTGGGAAAGACCCCAGATGGAAAGAATGCCCGTTGAAGTGGTGGATGGGGGACTGTATGGATGTGTGGTGCTCCACGCTTCAGCCAGCAGTGATGGAAGGCAGTCCACATGGGGATTTAGCCAAGGAGAGGCCCCAAGCTACTGGCCTTGGGAAAGAGAACTCCAGCTGCTCAGTAGGGAAGGGTTTGTGGGGCAGGAGGGGCCAGAAAGGGCAAGCCTGAAAGCTGATGCAATGGTCCAGCCAATGGATGGCCAGCCTCTGGAAGATCCTGTGAGGTGTTATCACTGGGTTACATCACAGTACAAAGCTGCAGCTCACACTGATGGCCCCGAGCCAACGAGACAAGGTTAATCACACTGAATAGGCTGTTTTAAGAACAGGGGAAATGTTTCCATTAAAATAATTAAAATCTTAAAACGTTTGGGGGCTCAAAGGTATACGTTTCAGTTACCTGGAAAATCGACTTCATTTTCTCAGCATCCCAGAGAAAGAAGACACTACCGTATTTCTTCTACACAGTGGGACTGGTTGGGGAAAAGGACTGTGTAAGGCAAACAGACGGGGGTCCTGACTCTCCAGAGTTGCCCCCACTCAGTAACTCTGTGACCCTCGGTGCAGGAATCAGGCTCTCTGTGCCTACATTTTCACCATCTATAAGAAAGTGACAACGATTCCTACTGCAGAGATGAAATGAGATCCTGATCTATTGAGCTTTGGTCAGCATCATTTCCTGTCCTTTTGCTTGCCCGTGTCAGTTTCCCAGACAGCACCCTGGAAAGTGTTTGTTCTGTCAAGGGTCTGATTGACAGCATTTAGAGCCAAGTTCCCAACCGAGCTGCAAAAGCTCTTGCTCTGTATAACTGGTGTTTTTCTTCAAAACATCCTTTTCTATGATTGCCCATAAATCTCACATGGCATAGAAGTGAGGATTTCGCGTCTTGAAAACACATGTACGAAAAGGCAATGAACATCAACAGAGTTTAGATGGATTTGGGAACTCCCCTCTCTCCTCCATCCCTCACAGTTCCCCCAGATGACTCTTATGCCCAAGGACAAAGTGGAGAGCCAGTATGGGCCACCAGAGGCCTGGAGGAGGGTGGGTGGGGGTGCTCGAGGAAGGCTGGAGGGGGCAGAGCTCCAGAGTCCCAGACCCCCCACCCCACTTCAGCCATTGCAATGTGTCTGACGTTCCCTTCTGTGGGGATTCCACAGGAGTTTGATTGACAAGATGGGACCTACAAAGCACACACGCATGCACACACACAGGTTTGCAATTTTAGGACCGGTTAGATTAGCATGAGGAAACTGGTGAGTCCCCCTGGAGTTTCTCCCTAGGCCTCCTGCTACGAGAGGGGTGGAATGGTTTCATGTCTCGGGCTTGAAAGTCCTCTGGACCCCTCTTTGTTCAGACTTCTGCTCCCAGATCTCCTTTGATCTGGGAACCGCTCCTGGCTCCAGGACATACTCCAGCGCACATGGAGTGCGTCCTAGCCCAACCTTAGTCTTAGTGGGAGAAGCAAGTGCAGGGCAAAGGGTGGGACCCGGGCTCTAATCTGCAACTACTGGGTGTGAGACTTAACACAGACCTCTCAGTTCTCCAGGCTCCTGTAGAACTAAGATTGTTAGTTGAGATTGTTAGGATTGTAAACGAGACCTGGGAAGCAGAAGCATCCAGGATATAGTAGATGCTCAGTGAAAGTCAGCTTCCCTGGTGGCTCAGATGGTAGGGAACCCACCTGCCAATGCAGGAGATGCAAGAGACAAGGGTTCAATCCCTGGGTCAGGAAGATCTCCTGGAGAAGGAAATGGCAACCCGTTCCAGTACTCTTGCCTGGAAAATTCCACAGAGAAGCTTCATGGGCTACATGCAGTCCATGGGCTCACAAAGAGCCTGAACACACACACAGTAAAAGCCAGCTGAGTACTTCGGAGACTCCTAAGATAGACGGAATAGCATGAAGGGAAGTGTGCGTGTGTGTGTGTGTGTGCGTGCGTGCGTGTGCGTGCGTGCGTGTGCGTGCATGTGCGTGCGTGTGCGTGTGTGCATGTGCATGTGCGTGCGTGTGCGTGTGCGTGCGTGCATGGGTGTGTGTGCGTGTGTGTGCATGTGTGTGTGCGCACGCGTGTGCGTGTGTGTGCGTGTGCCTGTGTGTGCATGTGTGTGTGTGTGCGTGTGTGCGTGTGTGTGTGTGTGTTGGGATGGTACCAAGTGAAGGATCTAGGTGTGCACAATGTCTACCTTTTTTTTTTTTGCTTGCTTGCTTGCAAGCTCAGTCCCTCAGTCGTGCCCACTCTTTGCGACCCTGTGGACTGTAGCCCACCAGGCTCCTCTGTCCATAGGATTTCCCAGGCAGGAATCCTGAAGTGGGTTGCCAATTCCTACTCCAGGGGGTCTTCCCGACCCAGGGATTGAACCCACGTCTCCTGCTTGGCAAACAGATTCTTTACCACTGGGCTGCCTGGGAAGCCTCATCCTTTTTTTTTTTTTTTCTTCTTTAGGGGAAGGAATTCTGTCCAGCTTTCAGGAGGATCAGAGACTGTCAGACACACAGCCCAGCTCACCCCTGCCATCCTTCTATTTTGCCCTTCTGCATTGGAGTATGACTGGTTATTAAAATGAAAAATTCTCTTTTCCTCACCCACAGCAGCTGTTTCATTATGTTTTGCATTTCTCTCCATCTCAGTGTTAGCTCTAGTCCTGGGCAAGGACTCTCATAATTTCTTTAATGTATATATCTCTATTGACACTATGATGGATGATAACAGACCCTCGCTGAGGAATGAAGCGGCTTTACGGGGCCAGTCCGACCTACTGGGGAAAGAGCAAGGATTAAATAACCAATTATAAATGGATATTTACCTGATAGATTAGGATGGAGGCTTTAGAGCAGTCTTGCTTTATTAGGTAAATGATCTATGCTCTTCAAAAGTTTATAAATATGTATTTCACCAAAAGACTCAAGCCCTGACAATAATTAACATGCATTTCATAGCATTCCATTAAAAACCGAGCCCTCCTCTCGATTTTTCCAAAGCAAATGAGGTTGAGCTAGTGCTGCAGGGAGTCGGTAGCTGGTCTTCTGAGCAACTCTGGAATGTGCCATTGACACACTGACTCATCCGAAACTGTTCTGTCCCACCTGTACCTCCTCCTGGGTCCCCTCTTATCACAGGTTACTGCAGCATCTTAGTGACAAAGTTAGAACTTCTCACCCTCATTGCATCCTAACTCCTTACCTGAAATTGATCACAAAGTCCTATCCAGCTCCCACTCCCCCCTTTCAATATTTTCCTGCTGCCAGCCTTCGGCTTCTATGTTAAAAATCTACATACGTTATTGCTCTTGTCAAAAACCCTCCACAGGAATCATTATGCTATATACTTGAAACTAATATAATGTTACATGTCAATTATATGTCAATAAAAACCACAAACAAACAAACACAAACACACCACAGCTCTGTGTTGTTTCAGTAGCATTTCCCCAATGTACGTGCTTTGCAATACCAAGTCTATGAGATGACGCTTTAAATTTTTTTTAGATGATGTTATAATGAAAACATTTGAGAAACATTGTATCTTTCATTGTCCCTCTTGGAAGTTCCAACGTGTATGTAAATTTTTTTGTATGTGTCTGTGTTATCTTTGCCTGGCTTTGGTAGTATTAGGGTGATGGTGGCCTCATAGGATGAATTCAAAAGTGTTATTTCCTCTGCAATTTTTAAGAATTGTTTCAGAAGGATAGGTGCTAATTGTTCTCTAAATGTTTGGTAGATCTCTCTTGTGAAGCCTTCTGATCCTGGACTTCTGTCTGTTGGGAGTTTTTTAAGCACGGATTCAATTTCAGTACTTGTAAATGGTCTGTCCGTATTTTCTATTTCTTGGAAGTTCCAAGGTGTATGAAAGTATTGAAGGCTCTGAGAAGTCCAGCAGTGTTTATCATGGTGTTTTCCAAGCTTATTTTTGTAATACCTATTACCATCTTATGGAACTCTTGTTTCATGGAGCATACCTTGATAAGTCCTGTCTCACAAGATAAAGTCACAATCGTGTAGCCCCCCCAGCCAATGAAGCCCTTTACGACTCACCTCCAGGCTACCTTTCCAAATTCCTCTCTGGCTCATCCCTCCCCATTACAGGCCATTATTCATGCTCAGAATGTACATGATCAACTCTTTTCTTTCCATGGAAATTCCTCCTTACTTTTTCTCCTTCCCTGTCTTGCAAACTCTTAAGCTTTAAAAACCAACTCAAGCATTGCTTACACTGAACCATCAGTTCGACACTCCCTTAAATTCTTCATCATGTTAGCATTTTTATGCACCTCTGCTATTTTTCTTTTAGCTGTTTCTATATGAGAGTTGGGTTTCCCAGGTGGCTCAACGATGAAAAAAATTCGCCTGCCAGTAAAGGAGATGCAGGAGACGTGGGTTCCATCTCTGGGTCAGGAAGATCCCCTGGAGAAAGAAATTGCAATCTGCTTCAGTATTCTTGCATGAAGAATCCCATGGACAGAGGAGCCTGGCAGGCTACAGTCCATGAGGTCGGCGCAAAAAGTCGGAGATGACTGAGTGGGCACACACGTATGAGAGTTACTTTTTTATTTCCCTGTTTCACCAGAAGAGTGGTGGACAGAAGCTTTATCTTGGGTCTTTCTCCACCTCTGCAGCCTAGACATTTCCTGGCACTTAATTCACATGCAATGAGTATTTATTTGCTGAAAGGACTTAGAGACCAAATTACCCGAAGTATATTATTCTTTTTACATTTTGAGCTTTTTTGTATGACCATGTGAATTATTTAAGCAACAGAACCTTAGAGAAGAGAGGGATACTTGGTTTGGTCCAGCCTCATCACCACAAAAAGTGCTTCAGAGAAAGGGAGAAAACTCAGCCCTTCCTTGCCCACCTCTGCTCCACCATCGATGAATGAGGCTAGTTGATTCATGGCTTGAGAAGCATCAATTTGATACACTCGTTTGAAAGAGCCATATTGGATATTATTTTAACAGAGATATTAACATTATGCTCCCATTGTAGTTCTTCTGATTTCTTATGTCTGAGAAAGTGCTTTTAGCTTTGACTCAATGGTAGTGATATTGGAATGGTATTTGGACCCCCATGAATATAAGATGCTTTATCTCTGGAGACCATCCAGGCAAGCCATGCTTTAAATAAATAAAATGAATGTTCTCATCATCCAGGATGCCTATGAGCCAAGCCTTTTCAGTGTTATAATGTGGATACAAAGCATGATTATGGATATGGGCAAGAGGGAGGGTAATATAATAGAGACAGGAGGCCATCGCTCTGCATCAAAGTAATAGAGCTTCTTAATGGGAGCCTGGACAGGGTGATGACTTAACTCTATAATCCCATCAGTTTTATTGTCCAAATGCCATTTGTACATTTATGGAGGAGCTTCTTTAACGGGAGGGAAATACTAATTGTAACATTTAAAAATATGGACTAGCCAGGCACCAAGTCCAGTTCTCTCTCTCTCTCTTTTTCTCTTCCATTTGAGCGTGTTTGGGTGTGATATGTGGATGTGTGTAACTGTGTGACTTGTGTCTGGGGGTGCATGATCCCCAACCAATGGCAGTGATGGACTGCACTGGAGGGAACTGACGACACAGACCTCTCATCATCCTGAACTAAGAGAAGGGGGCGTATTCAAGTCGTCCTCTTTGGTTCAAATACTTCCTTTTTCATCAGCTATTTCTATTTCCTGGAAAAGTTCCCAGGAGGCTGAATGGGAGCCCAGATGAAGATTTGCAGGAGATGAGGCAAATTTCCATGGAAAGGGAAGCCCCGTGTCTGTCCTGGGCCATTTAGGACTCAAAGCGGGCAGTCTACTCTCACTTTGGTTTTGTGTCAGTTTCACTTTAGGTCAGGGGTCCTCAAACTAGGGCCTGTGGGCTGTCCATCTTCTTTCGCAATTGATTTTTTACTGGAATGCAACTGTGCCCCTGGGCTTACATCTGGCCACGTGGCTTTCACAGCACAATGGCAGCGTTGAGGAGTTACCACAATGATGGCAGACCCTGAAAGCACAAGACATTTACTCCTTGGTACAGGAAAGTCTGGGGATCCCCAGGTAGTGCTGGTGGTAAAGAACCCACCTGTCAATGCAGAAGCCACAGGGGGTGGGGGTTCAGTCCCTGGGTCAGGAAGATCTCCTGGAGGACGGCACGACAACCCACTCCAGTATTCTTGCCTGGAGAAACCCATGGACAGAGGAGCCTGGCAGCTTACCGGCCATAGGGTCGCACAGAGCCGGACACGACTGAAGCGACTTGGCATGCAGCGTGGTCTAGACCACGAACCTGACTTGGGCAGGTCCTTCAAGCTGTGCTTTCTGGCTCTCGGCTGATACTGGAGACCCACCTGGTGCTTCCTCTGCCGCTGTCTGAGCAGCTCCCGTGGTGGGTGACAGCACCGGGCTGGGAAGCAGAGGTGAGCTTTGATGTTCCCTTTCAGATCTCTGGCTTCTCACGTTTCCCAAGGTCTTGGAGTCCCAGAAGATTCCTTACAGTGGACTTTCACAGCTTCTTTCCATGTAGCTATTTTACCCAATGGGGAGTACTGTTTCTTTTTTTTTAATTTAATTTTTCCATACCCAACTCAACACTGAGAAATGCAAGCTCTCGGTCCTGGAAAGTCTGCTTTCAAATGAACCCAAACACCTCCATGGAGCATCCCTACACAGTCTGAGTGTTGGCTGGTGAGCCTTTGGCTTCGCCTCTACTTGAGCATCCTTTAATATGTGTGTTGGCCATCTGTATGTCTTCTGCAGAGAAATGTCTTTTTAGGCGTTCCGCCCATTTTTTGATTGGGTTGTTTGCTATTCTGCTATTGAGCTACATGAGGTGCCCTCTGGTGAGACGGAAAGAGCGTAGCGGTAGAGCCTGAAACTGGGCTTGAAGGGTCAGCCGATGATTCAGCTATTATTTACTGAGCCCTACTTGACCCCAGTGACACCAACAGTTTTACAAGGAGTCTTCACTCTATTTAACATTTTAACACTGCACAAAGAAAATGAAATTTCTTTTGGAATATTTGGAGCAAAACCCACATGTATTAGTTTCCTGTGGCTATCTTAACAGTGTACCATAAACTGGGATGGCGTAGAAAAATGGTAATTATTCTTCTGAAGCTCTGGAAGCTCAAAGTCCGAAATCAAGTTGTCGGCGGGGCCGGGCTCCCTCTAAAGGTTCTAGGAGAGAGTACTCCCTGGCCTCTTCCAGCTTCCTGACGCTCCAGACAGCATCCCTCAAATCTCTGCCTCCATCCTCAAAGGCCATCTTCCCACTGTGTGGTCACATGACCTTCTCCTCTCTGTGAGTGTCTGTCTCCAAATTGTCCTGCTTAGAAAGACACCAGTTCTACTGGAGTGGCTAATGACCTCATTCTGTCTTGATTCCACCTGAAAACACTATTTCTAATAAGGCCATATTCACAACTACAAGGGTTTAAGACTTCAATACACATTTTGGGAGGACATAATTTGACCCATATCATCACCCGTTACAATTTTCCAGTATTTTCTTCAGAAGAAGTTTTATAATATCTATGTGCCATATTTAAAATAGTCAAAGAACTTCATGCATACCTTTAAATTATTTTTATATACAGTTAAAACATGAATATTTTCCTAGGTATGCTATTTTAAAACTCTGTGGGAAAATATTGTTGGGTTTTTTTTTTTTTTTTGACACCAAAGCGTAGGTCATATGAAACTCTCCAAATAGTAAAGGCAAAAATCCTTCTTGTATTTTGACATAGATTCATTGATGAGAATATCTTGTTTTATCAGCAATCAATAGTAGTATGTCTGAGAATATTGAACATATATTATTATGTGTAAGAACATGACACTTAGAAAATATAGGAAATTACCCTTTCAAGTGAAGCTTTTTTTGTAAGTAAGTCACTACTTTCTTTTTCCATTCTAAAATTCTGCAATTATTTTTATCTTACAATTTCCCAGTATAATCCTAAAATTCTATAATTATATTCATCTTCCAAGCACAGAAGTAATGTATACTCCTATAATTAAGCTAATATAAATAGTATAAACAGTTCCACTTGGTCCTCATTGTGGGGACAATTATATTAGGTTTAAGAAGCAAAACTACAGACAGAGATTTCTTGAAGAATGAGTCATTTGTAGAAGCATTACATTTCACTCTGATTTTTGCATCATGTTGTTAAAAGAGAAACTAGCTGTAATCCTGTTGTGAAATGCCAAATGAATGAGTGACATGATCTTTGGAGAAAATGCTTTTAATACAATTTTTTTTTTAATGTCTTTTTTGGTCTATGTTTCAGTTCAGTTCAGTCACTCAGTCGTGTCTGACTCTTTGCGACCCCATGAATCACAGCATGCCAGGCCTCCCTGTCCATCACCAACTCCCGGAGTTCACTCAGACTCACGTCCATTGAGTAAGTGATGCCATCCAGCCGTCTCATCCTCTGTCGTCCCCTTCTCCTCCTGCCCCCAATCCCTCCCAGCGTCAGAGTCTTTTCCAGTGAGTGAACTCTTTTCATGAGGTGGCCAAAGTACTGGAGTTTCAGCTTTAGCATCATTCCGTCCAAAGAAATCCCAGGGCTGATCTCCTTCAGAATGGACTGGTTGGATCTCCTTGCAGTCCAAGGGACTCTCAAGAGTCTTCTCCAACACCACAGTTCAAAAGCATCAATTCTTTGGCACTCAGCCTTCTTCACAGTCCAACTCTCACATCCATACATGACCACAGGAAAAACCATAGCCTTGACTAGACAGACCTTAATCGGCAAAGTAATGTCTCTGCTTTTCAATATGCAATCTGCTGCTGCTGCTGCTAAGTCACTTCAGTCATGTCCGACTCTGTGCGACCCATAAACGGCAGCCCACCAGACTCCCCTGTCCCTGGGATTCTCCAGGCAAGAACACTGGAGTGGGTTGCCATTTCCTTTTCCAATGCATGAAAGTGAAAAGTGAAAAGTGAAAGTGAAGTCACTCAGTCGTGTGCGACTCTTAGCGACCCCATGGACTGCAGCCTACAAGGCTCCTCCGTCCATGGGATTTTCCAGGCAAGAGTACTGGAGTGGGGTGCCATTGCCTTCTTTGAATATGCTATCTAGCTTGGTCATAAGTTTTCTTCCAAGGAGTAAGCGTCTTTTAATTTCATGGCTGCAGTCTATGTTTAGGGAGAGCCTAAAACCTAGGTTAGTGTTTTTCAGAAAATCTACCTATTTCTGGATTCCTTGGTCTGTGTGTGTGTGTGTGTGTGTGTGTGTTGGGGGGTCACTTATTTAAAATGCAGACTATAGGTTCACCTGAGATGACTGGAATCAGAGGATCTGAGGGATGGGGTCCAGGTCTCTGGACTGTTAACCTGTCTCCCTGGAGATGTTTATACACATATAAGTTTGACAATCTCTTACCTGGATCCTTTGCTAGCATTGTTAGTCGCCTGATGACTGATACCTAAATGAAGGAGGAATTAGAGGCTCAGCCTCAAAACCCTGAACCTAGCTCACAGCACCCATCTTGTGATTCCAAACAGGGCGCCCCAAGGACCCTCTGCTCCTCTTCTGCATCAATACATTAGGAGGATTCCCGGAGGGCTTGTTTTTGGACTGCAGACTGTGCTCTTGGAAACAGGTCCCATCCCCATCTCCTCTGCTCATATTAACACCCCCTCCTCCATGAGAGCCCGGTCAGCCTAAGTCTTCAGTGAATTTTCTGGGGTCCAGCTATGGGGACCCCGGGAACAAATGCAGGGAAGGCAAGGTTAGGGGTGGCATGCAGCTTGCCTGCTGCCTACGGCAGCCAAATAAAATATAGGACACCTCGCAAAATTTGCATTTTAGATAAACAGTACATAATATTTCAGTATAACCATGTCCCAAATATTGCAGGGGGCATATTTAGCCGAAAAGAAATTCAGATTGCACCAGGCATCTTGTATTTTTTACTCGCTGAATCTGGCAGCCCTATATCCTGAGCGTTCTCTGGGTGAAGTGAGCCCTCCAGATTTAAGTCCCTCCTGTCACAGCCCTGGAGAGACAAAGTCATGCCTGACTTTTGCTGCAAAAGAATCAGCCAAGGCCAGGTTCACTTGGGGGCTGAGAAGAGTTTCCATGTTTTTAAAATATCTGGTTTCAAACTGTGGTAGTAATGGCTCCAAAATCACTGCAGATGGTGATTGCAGCCATGAAATTAAAAGACTCTTACTCCTTGGAAGGAAAGTTAAGACCAACCTAGATGGCGTATTCAAAAGCAGAGACATTATTTTGTCAACAACGGTCTGTCTAGTAAAGGCTATGGTTTTTCCAGTGGTCATGTATGGATGTAAGTAAGAGTTGGACTGTGAAGAAAGCTGAGTGCCGAAGAACTGATGCTTTTGAACTGTGGTGTTGGAGAAGACTCCTGAGAGTCCCTTGGACTGCAAGGAGATCCAACCAGCCCATCCTAAAGGAGATCAGTCCTGGGGGTTCATTGGAAGGACTGATGTTGAAGCTGAAACTCCAATGCTTTGGCCACCTGATGCGAAGAGCTGACTCATTTGAAAAGCCCCTGATGCTGGGAAGGACTGAAGGCAGGAGGAGAAGGGGATGACAGAGGATGAGATGGTTGGATGGCATCACCAGCTGAATGGGCATGAGTTTGGGTAGACTCCGGGAGTTGGTGATTGACAGGGAGGCCTGGTGTGCTGCGGTTCATTGAGTTGCAGAGTCACACACGACGAGTGATGTGACTGAACTGAACTGAAATAATGTACAAGTTGATAGTTGCCACTAGATTTCTATGATCTGAAGGTCTTTGTGTTTGTTCTAAATATCTCTACATTTATGTCCCCAAAGATGCCTTAAACGTTTTATTTTTGGCCATACTGAGAGACATGCAGGATCTTCCAGAACCAGGGATCGAACCTGCGCCCCTGCAGTGGAAGTGCAGAGTCTTAACCACTGGACTGCCAGGGAAATCCTATCTGTAGGTCTTTGAGTGATTGGGACAGAAACAATTTTTATAGCTTCTACTCCCATCCCCTACCCCGATCCTTTCATGACAGTTTCAAGCTTCACTCATGGAAGGATAATTCGTGATTGATCATTTCCCCCTCTGGGGGTGACATAGAAGCTAGAGGGCTGAAGTGGGTCAGTACTACGTTTTGAGTCCCAGCCAACTCTTCAATTAGAAGGTGGAGGTAAGTGAGCTGTTACCCAGGCGTGCTCTCTCTTACGCTCTCTCTCTCTCTTTCGGTCATTTATCTCATCTCTCAAGAATATGCCATTTGGCATTGCTGCAAACCTCCTCCTTGTGTTTTGCCACGGTGTTCCTTTCTCCAGATCCATTTCAATCGGTGTGATGTCTAAGCCATTCGGAAAAGTTCCCCTAAGTTCACCATCATTCGGAAAACTCAGAGGGGAAGGATTGAATGTCATAAACAAGCAGAACAGTAAGCATCATCATCATCTCAGGAAAAAGAAATAGAGGTAGCAGCTAAAACATTATAATCCAAACAACGCTGTGGGTAATTTTCCCTTCATAACCTAAAGACCAAAAACTTTATGACTCTTTAAACTTCAATATTGCACCAATTAAATTTCAGCTTAGGAATCCGAGCTTCTGGTCTGCATTCCATTAAAAAATGTAGCCTGTTTCTGTTCCCTGAAGAATCATAGGACTAACTTTTTATTCTTTCTAATCGCTCTTATTTTTCGCAATTAAAGAGGATGAGAAGAATACTAACTGCGGATGCTAACTCATGTGTTCTCGATCACATCTTAAACAATGCTATTTTCTGACAGAAAGTGGGAACGATGGCAAACTCCGAGGCTTTTTTTTTTTCTTGTCGCATTGAACTTTTCTACCTCACAGCCCAGATAGCTTTTTTTAATCAAAGCAGGTAATGGAAGAACAGTCTGTACCCTCAAATGCAATCATATTTAATCATTTTTAATATCCTTATTTCTCAGCTGATCAAACTTTAAAATTTTGAATGCTTTGGTTTGATTTACAACTCTGCAGAACTTTAACTAATAAAGAATTACATTCCTTTGTTGTTGTGTGGAGTGAGGAGTATGCTTGGGAGAAGCCTGGGCTATGGGTCTGAATTCCAGGTACTGGGCAGGGTTCTGGTGGTAATTTGACTCCGTGCCTCTGTTTTCCCACCTGTCAAAGGGGTGGGTTAGTGTATGTGTTCACTTATACTTCTCTATCCTCTGAAATGGTTAATGCTGGTGTGTGGCTCTCATTGCTGGAGTGCCGAGTACAAACAGCACCCTCTGGATTGCTCCTGCTTTGCACGGTGCTTGCATACAGCAGACACTTCATAAATGTGTGTGGAGTGGGGACTGGACTGAGGGTTATGCTTGTTCAGTTAATGAGTCATGTGCGACTCTGCGATCCCATGGACTGCAGCATGCTAGGCTCCTCTGTCCTCCACTGTCTTCAGGAGTTTGTTCAAATTCATGTCCATTGAGTCAGTGATGCTATCTAACCATCTCATCCTCTGCTGCCCCATTCTCCTTTTGCCTTCAATCTTTCCCAGCATCAGGATCTTTTCCAATGAGTCAGCTCTTCCCATCAGGTGGCCAGCGTATTGGAGCTTCAGCTTTAGCATGAGTCATTCCGGTGAATACTCAGGGTACAATCACTGAAAATGTTAAGTAGGATTAGGGTATAAATATATAAAATTGAATCACTTTACTGTATATGTGAAACTAACACAACATTGTCAATCAACTATAATCCAATAAAATTTTTTAAAAATGTTTAAAAGGATTTGCTTTGTTGAAAACCGGACACTGATGGATGGAATATTGAGGGAAAGTTGACCCCCTAAATATGTTTTGTGCATGATTCCAGGGAGTTTAAATGCTTCTCTTTTTCAACAACAGAGTGTGCTTGGACCTGGGCTCAGCTGAGGGGCTGCAGCGTGAAGGCACACAGCCCCTTCTGCCAGCAGCTCATGGAAAGAAGGGGCAGGTGTAGCAGCTCTGTGTGCAGGAACTGAGGAGTCCCGGGATGGGCGGGGAGGGCTGGGGAGACCCCCAAAGGGCAGGCTGAAGACAGAGCAGGCTTTCATCCAGTGAAAGGGAAGAAACGGCAATGCCCAGGTGAAGGAACTGGAATGTGGAAAAGCTAAAAGGGAACAGGAGAGCATGAAGATGGCTCTTGTGATGAGGAGTGAAACTGAATTTCAAATTTTTTAATATTGTCATGAAGAAGAATTTTTAACCAAAAAAGATTACCACTAGAAATGTCAATAGAAAAAGAGATATTTCCCAAGAAAAAGTCGTGGGCTAGAGAGAATCCAGAAAGTCCTGTCCTGACAGTCAGGTTTGATGGGGACCTGAGGATCCTGGGCGAAAGTTTTCCCCATCTCCCCTCCCAGGGTGACTCTGCTTTGTGCCAGGCTGAAGTTGCCTGCCTGTCCAACTCTTGCCCCTTCCAGCTCTGAGATTCCTGCATCTCTTTCTGCTGGGTTTTCCTCCTTTTTCTGCCAGCTAGCCACTTTCAGGAGGCCCCCAGCATCTGTAGCTCAGCCCCAGAAAGGCACGTAAGAGAGATTCTTTTTCTCCTTGCTGTCTTTGGTGACTTTAAAGTCCATTCTATTTAATCGCCCTCCCCCGACGCCATCATTACTTTCTGATATCACAGTGCCTGGGTTCAGGTTGTGCTGTTACGAGGGGAAGTGCACACTGACCATTTTGTCAGGATTTTTGATGTGCGGTGACCGGGTGCCTGTTTCTCAAAGCTGATAATAGATATCACACCAGAGTAGGGGGCATTCAGGGCATTATGGACTCATAAAACTTACACTGTCGCCTCAGAGTGTGTGCCATGAGCCTTTAGCCAGGACAGAAGATGGTTTCAAGGGACCTGAGTCCTGGCATTGGTCCAGGACGGGACTGCTAGACCCAAAGGGCAAGTCAGAAACAAACAGTTCTAGGTCCTTTGAAACCAATACATTTAATTAAAAAAATTTTTTTAATTATACCATTCATACATGTTCATTAGAGAAAACTTTGAGATTATTTTCATATGTGTGTATCTGTAATGCACACACACATAAGGTTTGTATGAAGGGTTTTCATCTTGATTCTTTCACTCTGTTTCATGGCATGAACATAAAGCTCTTTTCTGAAGCTCTTAAGCTGTCTTTGAGAGTGTGATTTCTTTTAAATGGCAGTACAGGCGTTGGTGATGGTCGGTGTAGGTGGTTCATTGAACTCCATTTCCCTTGTATTTGGACATTTAGGTGGTTATCTGGGATCACTGATACGGATAACAGTAAACACCAGGTGCCCTGTGCCCACCACGTCCCAGCTCCATCTGGGTTTAATCCTAGAACTGAGCTTCCCTCTTGGCTCCTTTGGTAGAACTTTTCTCTGATCCATCATCACCTTGGAATCGAAATCTGAGTTGGGACCAAGGCTGCCTCCAGCCCAGTCAGCCCCATTGTGTGAGTTAGGAAAAGGTGAGATGCCCCTTGCCCCAAAGCCCTTGAATTTCATTTGTCAGAAGATTTTTGTAGAGGGCATTGTCATTATCTGGAGTGAGAAGAGTGCCCACTCAGCCGTGGCCCCCTTGTGCTGTGCACACCCTTGAACACTTCTTAGTGATGGCCCGGGAGGGCTGGTGCCTGCCCTCCAGGACGGGTCTGTTTCTGCCCTCCCCGTCCCTGTGTCTCTCCCCGCCTCGGTCATCTCTTCCCTGGCCCTGCCAGTGGCAACCTAGCCTCTTCCTGATTAATTGCGACAATTTGTTTTTGTCTCGTGCCTTCGTACTCATGTACTTACTATTATTTGCTTTCTTTTAAAAATCGCTTTAACTCTTCCTCTAGTCAGAACGCCCAGTGAAATGGGTTTTGGAGTCAGATGGTCCTTGATCAAACAGAGGCCCCATCACTTATTAGTCTGTGACCTTGGGCAACTGACTTTGCTGGGCTAATCCTTTTTTCTCAATGGCAAAATGGAATGAGATTATCCAACATATGACACACTTACTTGTGTGGATCAAAGGAAAAAACCCAGGCTCACCATCCATTAGTTTCTTTCCTTCTCCCTCCTTGAGGGCGAAGACTGTGTGTGTAACTTCCTCTGTCCCTGTGGCCAGTAGAGTAATGGGACATGTCAGGAACCCCTGGGGTTTGTTTGAATAAGTAAATGGGGGCTGAGAAGGAGAAAGAGGGGACTCATGCTTTCATTGAGTCATTTTATAAGGGGATGTTTACTGAGCCCTTGCTATATGCTAGAGAACAGAGATGCAAGGAGAGACACACAGCCCCTTGCTGCAAAGGGCTTACTACCCTGTGTCCACCCCATACCTCAGAGAAAGGGGTAAGCCAAAGGCTTGAGAGTAAGACCCACGCACATTTGACACCATAATCTACTCCATGCCGGAAGCGGGGAGCCAGAAATTAGTCTGTCCTGATCCTTCCTTTCAAGTCTTCCTAAAGTACAGGACTTCTAAGTGTTGAAGGATGCATAGGAGTTCTCCACTCAATCAACAAGTAATTTCAGGTATGCCTGCTATTTGCTGTCCTTAGGGACCTTTCTGAGGAGATGACATAAGCCACTGGATAAAGAAGTGCTTGCACCAGACGACGTCACCAAGAGGCACTGAGAAACAGCCTGGGCTGCAAGAGGATTGTGCTGGGCTGGAAGAGACAAGGAGGGCTTCCCAGAGGAGGTGATATATGGGGGAAGCAAAGGGCCTCAAGCAGGAGTGTTGTCTGTTAGCTTGGGTGGTGTCACCTCAGAGGATCAGGAGCATTTAGCATCCATATGTCCCTGATTTTTCTCATCTCAGTGGATGCAGAGGGTGATGGCAAAAAGTCCTGCATCTTCTCCATTTGGGAGGTGTCTCATTTCCTTGTGGCTTGGTGGGCGTCTCCATTAACCTCTCACCTTTGATGAATATGCACAGGTGGAAGCGAAAGTGTTAGTCGCTCAATTGTGTCTGACCTCTTTGTGACCCCACGGACTGCAGCCCACCAGGCTCCCCTGTCCATGGAATTCTCCAGACAAGAATACTGGAGTGGGTAGCCATTCCCTTCTCCAGGGAAATCCTCCCAACCCAGGGACTGAACCCAGGTCTCCTGCTTTGCAGGCATATTCTTTACCATCTGAGTCACCAGGGAATTTGCCTCTAAAACTCCAGGACTTCCCAGGAGAGGGAGACACTGAGCTGCTGCTGCTGCTGCTGCTAAGTCACTTCAGTCGTGTCTGACTCTGTGCGACCCCATAGACGGCAGCCCACCAGGCTCCCCCATCCCTCGGATTCTCCAGGCAAGAACACTGGAGTGGGTTGCCACTTCCTTCTCCAATGCATGACAGTGAAAAGTGAAAGTGAAGTCGCTCAGTTAGTTGGAGCTATATGAAGGCTTTGCCCATGAAACAATTACATGGAGTCAGGGAAACACCCAGGCCTGGGGACAAATGGCTGTGCATCCAAAGCTAAGACAGGTGGGGACCTGGGCCTCATTTCTCTCCTCTGCCTTCTTAAGAAGGCCACTCTCATGAGCTCAGCTAGGAGCCTGCTGTGGGGAAAATTTACAGAAATGTAAAAACAGGCTGCACTATGAACATTATCCCAGGTAAAGTTCAGGGAGTACTTTAGTGACGTTAGGAGTAACTAACGCGTAAATGTCAGCCCAGGACTTGGCTTCAAAGCCCAATAGGGCAGTACTATCTGACCTCAGGCAAGTTCTCGAATTTCCTGGGCCTCAGTTTTCTCACCTGTAAAATGGAAACAATATAACAGATTTGTAGGTTTGCTACGATCTATAATTGTTGCATGTGGGTGAATGAGCATGTAAACAATAATGGTGAAAGCTGAAGCTGATTGGCTGTTTATACTAAGCCAGGAACTGTGAAAATTCCCATTTTTATCACTTAACTCTCTCCCTCAGAGGCTTGGGCTATTGCTCCCTTTGCACTGTTTTTACCAGGCACCAGGAAAGATGGTTGTGGTTATCATTTTCCCTGTTTCCTTGTCTGCTGCTCCTGCGCAGGTGGAACAGCCCCAGGGTCAACTCTTCTCCTCATTGGTAACCTTTGGGGCTGATCCCTGGTCAGTGCTCTGCAGGGGTGGCCCCTGGCTGAATTAGATGCTGAATGTGGGCGCTGGCTCTCAGGGGAGAACCTCAGAGGGGAGTCTGCTTGGCCAAGGGGAGCAGAGACACGTGGTCTTCCCACAGCGGAGGAGAAGTCACTGGAAGGCACAGACCCTGGAATCTCCCTCGTTGGGCAACGCTGGTTTGTCAGGGTGAGTGTTTGGTTGTATGCCCATAGATGACTCCCTATGCTGAGTTCAGATCGTGCCACTTACTAGCCCCTTGCATGGCAAGTCATGCATCTGGGCTTAGGTTTCCCTAGAGATAGAACCCTGGGAGGTCCAGGAACACATGCAGAGTGGTGAAGAGGGGACATAGGAAAGGGGAGAGGTGAGGCATCAGTTATCCCATGGGTCAGGAGTATGAGATGCTCACATTCACAGATGGATCCCCTGTGGGAGAGTGAGTCAGTGGGGACGTGCATGCATGTAAGTCGCTTCAGTCGTGTCCAACTCTTTTGTGACCCCATGGACAATAGCCTGCCAGGCTTCTCTGTCCATGGCATTTCTCAGGCAAGAATACTGGAATGGTTGCCATTTCCTTCTCCAGGAGATCGTCCCACCCCAGGGGTCAAACCTGAGTCTCTTATGTCTCCTGCACTGGCAGGTGGGTTCTCTACCACTAGTGCCACCTGGGAAGCCTACCGGGGTGGGAGAGAGTGCTAACTCCAGCCCATAATGCTTGATGCTCAGCTATCTGGGCTGTGACGGCAGCACCCTCAGCTGAGAGCCAGGACCCTGGCTATTGTAAGTCTGCCCGGAGTCTCATCCTGAACTACAAGGGCCAAGGGGTATGCAGCCACTGACCGATTACATCTGCCAGTCATGTGACCTGCCAAACCTGTTTCCTCTCCTTGCAAATGGGCTGGCCACCCTTGTCTTTGCAGTGGGTGCTTGTGGCAGCCACAGAGGGTCAGACAGAAGCGGTGAGGCAGCGCCACGTCTGTCTTGCAGGAGACCCGGGAGAAGACGTAGTCACAGACTAGATGAAGATGCACTAAGCAGGCAGTTGGATGCATATTCGAGAAGGAATCCACACCAGCTCTTTCCCTCAGGCCACAGCTGGGGTGGGTGGGGACTGGTGGAGCCTTGACCAGCCTGAGGAACTGAGGAGAGAGGATTCTGATGCCTGATGTCCAGCAGGCATCCTGGGGGGTGGCCCCTGCCTGGCTTTCTGCTCACAGCCCTGTGGTGGAGTTTGGTCCTGTGCCTCTTCAGCTCTGCAGACTTCTTTTCTGGACAGTGTTTTGTTTGCCTTTGTGGGCCAGGTGCCTGCAGAGAGCCCATGCTCTGGGTTCTTGGGGACCCAGACAGGTGCAAGGGGGAGACACTCTCACGCAAGGGAGGGAGAAGGACACCGAGATGCCAGAGACCTCATTTTCCAGCTTCCCTTGCAGCTAGGTCAGGTCACATGACTCAGTGTATTAGCTTTCTGCTGCTGCTAAACAAACTACTACGGACTTTGTGGCTTAAAGCAATTAAAGTATTCTCCTACAGTTCTGGAGTTCAGAAGTGTGACATGGATTTCACTGGGTTAACTTCAAGGTATCAGTAGGGTTATGTTCCTTATGGAGGCTCCAGGGGACAATCCATTTTCTCGTCCCTTCCAGCATCCAGAGGGGGCTTGCATTTCCGGGCTCACGGCTTCCCTCTTCCATCTTCAGAGCCAGCCTCTTTCTCACCCTTTCTCTGTTGTGAGAGTTTTCTGAGTGGCTAAAGACAAGAAGGATCCTCTGCTCTTAAGAGTTCACACAGTTACTTCCAGCCATTCTGGATAATCCAGGATATTGCCTAACCTTAATCACATCCTAACATTCTTCTTGCCATAGAAGGCAGCATGTTCACAGATTTCAGAGATGAAGATGTGGTCGTTGATGGGGGGCCATTATGCTGCCCTTTGCCCATGGATAACAGGCTGTAAGGACAAGCACAGGCAACTTCTGTTTCTTGAACTTAAGAAGAAGCCACATGCTTTTCATCTTTCACACACCCTCCGAGACCCAAGACTGAAGGCATTTGGGGCACTCAACCTAGACCCAGAGATGGGAGCTGTATGTTGAGGGTGGAGACACCTATGTTCTCTGGCTCCCTGTGGGAAAACCCAGAGCATCCTTCACTGCTCTGGATGGGCATATGAGTTAGATGGAAATTTCTCCCTTATTCAAAGCAATACCTGGGGGACTCTATGTCCTGGTACCGATCTTCCACTTCAGTTCAGTTCAGTTCAGTCACTCAGTCGTGTCCGACTCTTTGCGACCCCATGAATCGCAGCACACCAGGCCTCCCTGTCCATCACCATCTCCCGGAGTTCACTCAGACTCACGTCCATCGAGTCCGTGATGCCATCCAGTCATCTCATCCTCGGTCGTCTCCTTCTCCTCCTGCCCCCAATCCCTCCCAGCATGAGTTTTTTCCAATGAGTCAACTCTTCACATGAGGTGGCCAAAGTACTGGAGTTTCAGCTTTAGCATCATTCCTTCCAAAGAAATCCCAGGGTTGATCTCCTTCAGAATGGACTGGTTGGATCTCCTTGCAGTCCAAGGGACTCTCAGGAGTCTTCTCCAACACCACACTTCAAAAGCATCAATTCTTTGGTGCTCAGCCTTCTTCACAGTCCAACTCTCACATCCATACATGACCACAGGAAAAACCATAGCCTTGACTAGACGGACCTTAGTCGGCAAAGTACTGTCTCTGCTTTTGAATATGCTGTCTACGTTGGTCATAACTTTTCTTCCAAGGAGTAAACGTCTTTTAATTTCTTGGCTGCAGTCACCATCTGCAGTGATTTTGGAGCCCAGAAAAATAAAGTCTGACACTGTTTCCACTGTTTCCCCGTCTATTTCCCATGAAGTGATGGGACCAGATGCCATGATCTTCGTTTTCTGAATGTTGAGCTTTAAGCCAACTTTTAACTCTCCTCTTTCACTTTCATCAAGAGGCTTTTTAGTTCCTCTTCACTTTCTGCCATAAGGGTGGTGTCATCTGCATATCTGAGGTTATTGATATTTCTCCTGGCAATCTTGATTTCAGCTTGTGTTTCTTCCAGTCCAGTGTTTCTCATGATGTACTCTGCATGTAAGTTAAATAAGCAGGGTGACAATATACAGCCTGGACGTACTCCTTTTCTTATTTGGAACCAGACTGTTGTTCCATGTCCAGTTCTAACTGTTGCTTCCTGACCTGCATACAGATTTCTCAAGAGGTAGGTCAGGTGGTCTAGTATTCCCATCTCTTTCAGAATTTTCCACAGTTTATTGTGACCCACACAGTCAAAGGCTTTGGCATAGTCAATAAAGCAGAAATAGATGTTTTTGAATGCATTCTTTTAAAAAAAAATTTTTTTTTTCTAGGATGAAGTAGAAAAGAATACCTTTATTGCTTTACCAGGCAAAGGGGGATGAGCAGACTCCAAAACTCTAAAACAATTTTTTTATTTTTGACTGTGTTGGGTCTTCATTGCTTCGACGACTTTTTCTCTACTGGCAGTGAGCGGGGCTGCTCTCTAATTGTGGTACTTGGGTTTCTCAATGCAGTGTCTTCTCTTGTTGCAGAGCATGGGCCCTGGGCAGGTGGGGTTCAGCAGTTCCAGCACGTGGGCTCAGGAGCTGTGGCACAGGAGCTTAGCTGCTCCACAGCATAGGGAATCTTCCTGGACAAGAGATTGAATCCATGTCTTGTGCATTGATGGGTGGATATTTTTTTTTTATATACCACTGAGCCACCAAAGAAGCCCCAGAGAGATGATTATATTAGAGATGGACCTGAGTTACAGAGAGCCATCCTGGCTTGCTTGGGACTTGGAGAAGTGCTTCCCAGGGGTGGATATTTCATCAAAGCTTTAGCCAGCCAGACAGGGATGGAAGGGGCAAGGATGCTGACTTTCCACTAAGCTGTTCTGCCTGGGAAGTTGCTCTCTCTTTCTCGTACCTTTTGCTTTACCTTCAGGCCCGTTTTCCTTAGGCCTACAAACAGGAGTGATTTGGCACTGAAATTGGACTTGCCTCGGGCTGGCAGGCACAGGTTAATTTCCAGGACTAGAATACACTGTACATCCAGGGGAGAGAGTTGGAAGGGGTCCAAATTCGGGGCCCAGCTTCTGGATCCAGCGTGGGCTAAACTCTCTAACTCATGGATCTGCAGGGCCCCCTTCCTGGGGGTCCCTTATATGACATACCTGGTGACTGATGATCTGGCATTGGCTTGCACACCACCAGTGACGGAACTCGATTTCCACTCCCAGATCTGTTTCCGCCATCTCTAAGGTTTCAGCAAAGGGGAGCAAGTCAGTGCTGGAAGACCTCAGAGGCTAAGAACCAAGATCAAGATGAGCTCAGGGCAGGATAAGAGAACATAACTGACATCTTGGATCAGTGAGCCTGGGATCAGACAGACTCAAGTGACTCTAGGTATCTCAAGGAGGGAGATATAGAATACCCTGGGTATTCTAATGTCTGGGTACCACAAGGTATTAGAAACTTTGGGATGTTTGTAAGAGCTGGCCTTGCAAAGATCAGGGAAGCTGCTGCTGGAACTTAAGACCTCAGAGCCACAGAGAGGACAGACGTGGCTGGCAGGAGGCTGAGCTGAAATTGGGGGCTTCCCAGAGGTTAGGCAGTGGTGAGACCTCGTGCCAATTGCCTGCAGAAGCCAGGGCGCCTGATGTTCCTGCAGGGGCAATGGAGCTCCTGCTGATCTCCTGCTTTCCAGGTCTCTACGCCCAAGTGCCTCTCATCTCAGGGAACTACCAGGCATCTTGTGGCTGAGAAAGGCAGCTTCTGGCCTTCTAGCCCCTGCCTTGAGGGAAGGAGCAGAGAAGGGGGCAGGGCAGAGGAGTGGGCTGGGTGAGAGGAAGGGAAGGCAAGAGACTGTCCAGCACATGTGGTCTGGTTCAGACACCTGCCCCATCTTTCCTAGCATTTTCATGTGAAGAGTAGTTGATCAAGCACATGCTGGCTTAGAAACGACCCCATGGATGAGTTTTTTGGAAGCTGCACAAGCTAAAGAGGAGATGACCCCCAATATAGGGTCACTCCTTATTTTCTCCATGGAAAGATTCCCCTCAAAGTGTTTGGACTTCTTGGAAAATCAACTTGGGATAACCAATTTATTCATCTACTAACCACAGAGTACATCATGAGAAACGCTGAGCTAGAAGAAGCAGAGGCTGGAATCAAGATTGCCAGGAGAAATATCAATAACCTCAGATATGCAGATGATACCACCCTTATGGTAGAAAGTGAAGAGGAACTAAAAAGCCTCTTGATGAAAGTGAAAGAGGAGAGTGCAAAAGTTGGCTTAAAGCTCAACATTCAGAAAACGAAGATCATGGCATCTGGTCCCAACACTTCATGGGAAATAGATGGGGAAACAGTGGAAACAGTGTCAGACTTTATTTTTTGGGCTCCAAAATCACTGCAGATGGTGATTGCAGCCATGAAATTAAAAGACGCTTACTCCTTGGAAGAAAAGTTATGACCAACCTAGATAGCATATTGAAAAGCAAAGACATTACTTTGCCAACAAAGGTCCGTCTAGTCAAGGCTATGGTTTTTCCAGTGGTCATGTATGGATGTGAGAGTTCGACTGTGAAGAAAGCTGAGCACTGAAGAATTGATGCTTTTGAAGTGTGGTGTTGGAGAAGACTCCTGAGAGTCCTTTGGACTGCCAGGAGATCCAACCCGTCCATCCTAAAGGTGATCAGCCCTGGGTGTTCTTTGGAAGGAATGATGCTAAAGCTGAAACTCCAATACTTTGGCCACCTCATTCGAAGAGTTAACTCATTGGAAAAGACTCTGATGCTGGGAGGGATTGGGGGAAGGAAGAAAAGGGGATGACAGAGGATGAGATGGCTGGATGGCATCACTGACTCGAAGTACATGAGTCTGAGTGAACTCCAGGAGTTGGTGATGGACAGGGAGGCCTGGTGTGCTGCGATTCATGGGGTCGCAAAGAGTCAGACACGACTGAACGACTGAACTGAACTGAACTGAACTGAACTGAGCTGAACCCTTTGGGTCTTCCCTGGTGACTCAGTGGTAAAGAATCTGCCTTCCAATGGAGTAGATGCAGTTTAGATTCTTGGGTTGGGAAGATCCCCTGGAGAAGGAAGTGACAACCCACTCCAGTATTCTTGCCTGGAGAATCCTATGGACAGAGGAGCCTAGCGGGCTACAGTCCATGGGGTCGCAAAAAAGTCAAACACGACTTAGCATCTAAACAGCAACAAACCTATACTTAAGATCACATGCAGTATAAAATGATGATTTTAAAAAATATCCTTTTGCTGTTTAGCATTTCATGGAAGTTTGTGTACTATTGGCATGTGATAATTGCTTGTTGCTTACATATGTTACGTTGACATCAGCAGGCATGATCATCTCAGTTGTTTGAGATACAGCACCCTTGAGACCCATGTTTCTCTGAAAGTTGAATTCCGAGCCACAGGGTTCATTCCTGTAACATTATGACAGTTTACACAAAAGATCCTGGAAGTATACATCTGTGATCTGGGTGGCTCTTGACATGGTCTTAAACAGGCTTCTTTAGAATGACATGCAGCACTTAGGGCTGTGAGCGCCTCTGACCCATAAAAGGATAACTAACTCCCTAGACATTTCTTTGTCTCCTTCATAGGTGACCTCTCTTAACATCCCCAGCTAGCCTTGATCGAGGCCATTTCAGTCTTTGCCTCAGCTTCAGACATAGCCTTACCTTGTATTCGGGCTTGCAAAGAAAGCAAGGGAGTGAACATACAACTCCGCTGTGTGTGTGTGTTTATATTTGTATAGTGCTTATAGAAAGTTCTTTCATGGGCTTCATTCATTCATTCATATTCATTCATTGACTCATTCACATCATCTCCATCCTGAAACCCTTGAGTGGATTTCCACTGCCCTTAGGATGAAAGCCAAGCTTATCTCCCAGGCCCGAGGATCTCAGCATCCCCTGAAGCCTGTCTGGACTCCTCCTCCTTCTCTCCCTTCTCACTCTGTCCCCAGGGGTGCCCCCTGCGCTGGTCCTCAGCCCACCCTGCCTGCTGGGGCCCCATCACCTGCTGTCTCTCTGCCAGGCATGCTGGCCCCTCACTTCTGTGCCTGGAGAATCCCTCTCTCTTCCTCCAGGTCTGTGTTCAGTGAGGTCTGTGTTCAGCAAGGCTGATTGTCCTCCTTCCTACAGAAGTAGCTCCCCATCGCCATCACTCTTGGGGGGCGGTCTTCCCTTTCGACCCTCTTCCTCTGGCCCTTAACACTATCTGGCAGGGTCTGGCTAGGCTCTGCTTGCTTGCCTGTGGTCTGGGTCCTCCCCTTGGCATCCGCTCTGGGTGTTGAGGGTAGGAACTCAGAGGGGGGAAGAGGATACCCCCCCCGGAGCTTTTGGATGACCAGAGGTGGCCGGCTTTGTGACACCAGCTCCAGCAGAGCCTGGGGCTCACCGCTGGGTGTACGGAGTCGCCACGGCCTGAGTTACATCAGAGGGAATGGAGCTCAGAGTGGTCAAGGGACATTTCCAAGACCAGATAGCAGATAAGCCAGGGGACTGGGAGTGAGCCTGTACGCATTCACAGCTTGCACTTGAGCATGGGCGAAACCACCCTCTCTCTGCCCTCCCCACTGACCTGCACACATTGACATGTTTCACATCTGAAAAACTGACTTACATTAGGAAAATTAAAGCATCAAGAGTCTAATCTTTTCCCACCCCCGACAAGACATCAGCCTGGGAAAAACCTCACCCAGGCCTTGTGTGACTTGATGGAAATAGGTAATGTGACAGCACCGGTTCCCTTGTTGAAAGAAGTGACATCATTTGCTTGGAGTCACGGGTGGAATGATTGGACTAGAGAATCCATTTCAGCTGGAGAACAGTGGGTGCGGATGAAGTGATGGGCCTGCTGCAGCTTTTAAGATGAAATATTTAAACAAGCGGAACCTCATGTGGGTAACGTATGAAATTCTCCTGAGATGTAAATTGCACAATTTGTAAGTGCCCTTTAACAAAGTCAGTTGTGTTACCTGAGCTTATTAGAGACGAGGGTCCCTTATTCTTACACTCTCCCATTTCTCCCTGGTACTTTTGCCAAGCCAAAGACCTCTCTCCAGAAGCGAGATATTATTTAAAAGCCTTCAATATGGTTCTGGAAATTGGATGGAATCTTTAAAAAATCTGAAGAAGAATGCATGCTTATTGACGATGTTGGTGAGGAGCAGCACTTTGGCAGACGCGTAGCAGGAAACATCTTCTGTATTCCTGAAATCACCTCTATTAGATTATGCAGATATGATCTATGAAAATACTCCCAAACTTAATCTCTCGAGACTTGGGAGAGTGTATAAGCAAATGCTTAGATTTGCATTAGAGTCTTGACTTTGAAATCCATTACTGTAAGTTCCTTGCTGACTTTGAGGGGCAATCTTTAGCGCAGGAGGGGGGCAGGAGGGGCCACCTTTGTATTTAGAGGCTGGCTGGCCCCCTGGATGGTTTTTTGAGGCCCTTTAAAGCTCTTTTGAAGGTCAATTCCATCTTTTTCATTAGGGAATTAGTATCAGCCAAGCAAAGCAAGCCTGTGTCAAAACTGACTTCAGCTTGTCAGCTTTCTGAGATCATTTTTAGAATATTTGTTTTATTATGTTTTTGTTCCATTTTAACTTATTTTAAAAAGTTGAAATTTGTTGCATTTGATTTTTTTTTAAACCATTTCCACTTTCTGAACCACTTTTTGTATTCTCTGGCAGAAGTATGTTTTTTAAAAAGCCAAATGTAGAGTAAAAAATAATGATAGATATAATATTATTTAAACACATTGATATTTTTAAATAAATATTTTAAATAAACAATAATTTTTAAAAATAATAAAAGAATGTCTGATAGCGTCTTCATGATACAAGGCCTTTTCTCTCCCTTTTTGTTAGGGGGCAGTGCACAAATTCTTTCTGTTCACAGTTTACTTTGTGTTATTCAATTATTGGGCTTCCCGGGTGGCACAGGGGTAAAGAATCCACCTGCCAATGCAGGAGACACAAGAGATTCAGGTTTCATCCCTGATCCCCTGGAGAAGGAAATGGCAACCCCCTTCAGTATTCTTGCCTCGAAAATTCCATGGACAGAGGAGTCCATGGGGTCACAAAGAGTCAGACATGACTATGTGACTGCAGCTATTAGATACTTTAAATAAGTTGACTTTTCTATATCAGAAGTCAGCAAACTCTTTGTGTAAAAGGCCAGAAAGTAAATATTTTAGGTTTTATGGGGCTGTTTGTTCTCTGTCAAAGCCACTCAACTCTGCCTTCTAAGCGTGGATGCAGCTGTAGACAAAATGTCGATGAATAGGTTTATCCAGTCAAACTTTATGGACACTGAAATGAAATGTGAAATGTGAATTTCATGTAATTTTCAGGTTTTCCCCAATATTATTATTGTTTCATTTTTTTCAACCACTTAAAGAGGCTGTGTGTGGGCTGGACTTAACCCCTGGATCATAGATTGCTGATTCTGTTCTATATAGTAGCTGAAGATAATTGCCTTTCCTTAAAAATTAAAGGATGATATGAAGCTCTCAAGGAATTTTGTTTCAAAATAAAAATATAGGAGGAGTTTTGCAAGTGAAGACTGGACGTTAAGAAGCTAGTAATATTTGGACTGTAGCAGGAATTGATTCGGAGAAGGCAATGGCACCCCACTCTGGTACTCTTGCCTGGAAAATCCCATGGACGGAGGAGCCTGGTGGGCTGTAGTCCATGGGGTCGGTGAGGGTTGGACACGACTGAGCGACTTCAATTCCACTTTTCACTTTCATGCATTGGAGAAGGAAATGGCAACCCACTCCAGTGTTCTTGCCTGGAGAATCCCAGGGACGGGGGAGCCTGGTGGGCTGCCGTCTGTGGGGTTGCACAGAGTCGGACACGACTGAAGCGACTTAGCAGCAGCAGCAGGAATTGATTAATCCGTCACCTACTTACTGAATGCCTGCTCTGCGTCTGGTGCTCTGCTTGGGGAGGAACATGGTGCCACAAAATGACCTGGGGTTGTGATTACTGTCAAAAGTAGGAAGGGGCTCGCATAATAATTTTTGTCATTCTGAGAATATTTTGGAAATGATGTTAAAGTGATGTAAGAGTGTCTATTTTTTCTTAACTTAATCCCTGGTGACTTGTCATTTCCAGTCTCTAGAAGAGGAAGGAGAAATTGCTTGTGAGAAGCTTAAGCCTCTGTACATTTTGGACCTGGGCATGGACTCAGCTGTTCCTAATTCACCTCTGGTCAAAGGTCACCTGTAGGGCTGTTGAACTCATCCCTGACAAGTCACTTGGCTGACCTGGCTGTGTAAATCCTTCTAGGTGGACAAGTATCAGTGGCCCTCTAAAAAGTAAGTTCTAGTCATTATACCAGTAATTACCATCACTCAAATGAGGCTATGCATGCAACTCAACCTAGAATAAATGAAACCAAGAAGGTCCTATTCCTGCTGCTGCGGCTAAGGCACTTCAGTCGTGTCTGGCTCTGTGCGACCCCATAGACGGCAGCCTATGAGGCTCCCCTGTCCCTGGGACTCTCCAGGCAAGAACACTGGAGTGGGTTGCCATTTCCTTCTCCAATGCATGAAAGTGAAGACAGTTGTGTCCAACTCTTAGGGACCCCATGGACTGTAGCCCACCAGGCTCCTCCGTCCATGGGATTTTCCAGGCAAGAGTACTGGAATGGGGGTGCCATTGCCTTCTCAGGTCCTATTACATCCAACCCTAAAGATTTATTAACAAGTCATCCTAACACTCCACGTGGACCTATTTGGGCTGACTGGGGATGCTCATCTGTGACTTTGGAACAACAACTCAGCACACAAAACTTTAAGACTCCTTGGAATATTTCTATCTCTTGACTGTCTAGATAACTTTCCTACCTAGAGAAGTTATATATAAATATGGTTAATGCAATAGTATTTGTAATAGGAAATCGGTGAAAGTCATATTCATTTCCAATAATAGCCAAATGTGAAAAATCATCATATATATACCCATATTTTAATGCCTGCTAACATTTTTTTTTTCTAAGAGGAAGATTTAAAAAATATTTATTGATAAAGTCAAGACTCCAGACAACCCTACTGAATTGTCCCAACCCTAGAGACATAAAAGTGGGCAATCTTGGACAACATTAGCAGTGCCTTTCTGACAAGTGAGCTCAGGGGCTGTGTATTGAGTTATGGCCCTTGGGAAAAATGAAATGTCCCAGGGAAACTTCTTCTGTGTCTGTGCTTTCCTCTAGTGAAGTGGCTCCTGGTGAAGCCAAGGCGGTGCTTGCCTGGAACACAAAAGGCACTTGCTCAGATTAAGAAATCCATGAACGAAATCTAGTTTAATGGGCTGAAGAGAATTCCATCGTGGTAGCATGACAGTTAGATGGTCCAGTCCTGAAGTTGAGATGTCATTACCTGGATGTCTTAGGAAACTTACAGAACTCCCCTGATGTTAGGTCTTTGTGTGCGTGTGTGAGCTCAGTTATGTCCGACTGTTTGCGACCCCATGGACTGTAGCCTGCTAACCTCCTCTGTCCATGGGATTATCCAGGCAAGAATACTGGAGATTCAGTCTTTAAGCACATTCATAAATGAGGACAGCACCTCCTTCTCAGGTGATGTGAAGATTGAAGGAGATGACTGATGCTGGTGATGTACTCAACTGGGGTGTGCACTTAATGGATTCCCAATAAAGGTCAGAGAAGGCAACAGCACCCCACTCCAGTACTCTTGCCTGGAAAATCCCATGGACGGAGGAGCCTGGTAGGCTGCAGTCTATGGGGTCGCTAAGAGTTGGACACGACTGAGTGACTTCACTTTCACTTTTCACTTTCATGCATTGGAGAAGGAAATGGCAACCCATTCCAGTGTCCTTGCCTGGAGAATCCCAGGGACGGGGGAGCCTGGTGGGCTGCTGTCTATGGGGTCACACAGAGTTGGACACGACTGAAGTGACTTAGCAGCAGCAGCAATAAAGGTCAGCTTTAGTTCATACGCTATTGTCAAAGACATTGAAAGTATTAGTCACTCAGTCATGTCCGACTCTTTGCGACCGCATGGACTGTAGCCCACCAGGCTCCTCTGCACATGGAGTTCTAAAGTCAGGAATATCTTCCTGATCCAGGGACTGAACTCAGGTCTCCTGCTTTGCAGGAAGATTCTTTAACATCTGAGCCACCAGGGGAGCCTGTGAAAGATGCTGGCCCACTTAAAAATAAGTTCAAATATTTAACTGAGCAAAATAATTTCTTCATGGTCATCTTGTTTAATTGTTTATATCTCACACTTCAATATTTACAATTTCTTTTGAGGCACTGTTCTACATTCTTTTCAATAAATTGTAATTGTGATTTTTAAAAAGTAATAATGCCTCATGGTTTCTGCTAACATCATGTTTGGGATCGCATGTACACCTGTAGTGGATTCATGTCAATGTATGGCAAAACCAATACAGTATTACAAAGCAAAATAAAGTAAAAATAAAAAGTTAAAAAACAAATTCCGTGATATACACATTGGTTTTCATTTGGTCTGTTTCTGAGCTTTCAATAATGTGTGTGTGTGTGTGTGTGTGTGTGCGCGCGCGCATGTGTGTGTGAGTGATGCGTTTCCCTGAAGGCCCAATAATTTCTTTTATGTCTAACCTGGGTCAGTTTGTAAGGCAGGAAAACAGTATTTAAAATCCTATTAATGAAAGAGTTGGATGCTTTCAGATATTTCTGCAGCACACGGGGCTCTTGCTGCATACATTACATATTTTATCATTAATTTCTAGTGACTCATCAACACCGAGGGCTCTCAGACACCTTCCAGCTGAGTGCCCGACGTGCTTGCTCTGCTGATGCCACCAGACCCTGACCTCCCAGCTGACTGCTCCCAGCCCATCATGGAAATCTCAGGACCCTGGGAATGGTCCAGTCATGGGTAGGCTTAGGCTAAAGCCAACCAATGGTTCTTGTCCAATACAACCAGAGGGACACGTCTAGACCTTTGCGGAGATAAACATCCTTATTCTTTGGAGAAACCCATGGGGAGATGACGCTGAAGCTGCACTACTTTGGCCACCAGATGGGAAGAGCCGACTCCTTGGAAAAGACCCTGATGCTGGGAAAGACTGAGGGCAGGAGGAGAAGGGGACGACAGAGGATGAGATGGTTGGGTGGCGTCACCAAACTCATGGACACGAGTTTGAGCAAACTCCAGAAAATAGTGAGGGACAGGGAAGCCTGGTGGGCTGCAGTCCGTGGGGTTGCAAAGAGCTGGACAGGACTGAGATACTGAACAACAATAAGAGTGGAGAGCTAGTTCCCCTTGGCCCTCTAAATGTGAAGGAGAAAGCCCTGCGGCTGTTGACAGCTCTCCTGCCTTGATGGATATTGAAACAGGAAGCCAGAGTCAATGAGCCGTAGCAGGAAAACGGCTGGAGCCAGGGGCTGAGAACACTCGTTGTTGATTAAGCCAGGTACAGGCTTATTTCTGTTCCTTGCAGCCCAGAGCACCTTCCCTGATTCACTTGGCCTTGGCTAATTACCCCGGGAAAAGGACTCATTGTCCCTATATCACAGGTGAGCATCAGTGCTAACTGCTGGCGCAGGGCAAGGCCCAGGGTGGACCCAAGAGCTTGGGATGGCTCCTGCTACCTGGCATTCCCTTAGCCCCTTGACCCTTGAGGGAACAATGGATGGAGTAATTCCCTAGAAAACAGTCTGCCCAAGGATGTTTGGGCTCCTCGTCAAATTGAACTGTAACTATTTCCCTTGTCCTGGGTAACCTATTTCTATCTTTTTCATGAAGATTAAACACGATTGTGTTCTTGTGCCGTGAGAGTTTTATCCTGAGTCCTCTTATGGCCATTGAACTAAACTGAAATCCAAGGGAAACAATAAGACCACATGCGGATGTTCAAATCTGATTGAGTTGAATTGTTTGAAAATATGATGTTAAAATGTCAGTGGTATTTGGTGACCCTGGTTTGGAGTGTGTGTATATATGAAAACTAATTTTTGTGTGTGTGGGAGAGAGAGAGAGAGAGAGGAGGGGGAGGAAGAGGAGGAAAGGGAGGGAGGAGAAAAGGGAGGAGAGGAAGAAGAAAGGGAAGCGAGGAGAAGGAGGGGGAAGGGGGAGGAGGGAGGGGACCAATACCCACGGGCATCCAAGGAAAAGCAAGTCTCCCTCCAACCTCCAGCCGCAAGCCTCTCGGGTTCAGACTTGTTTGAACATCTCAATGACTGTCCCACTTAATGAATTAGGAAGCTCTTTATAGAGAGGCATCCTTTCTGAAAGCATCAGAAGGTCACTGTTATATTAAGCCCTCAAGTCTGGCTTTTAAAGATTTCTGATGTTACAGAGGTCAGAAGCAGACCTTTATCTGATGACTTCTGCTCCCAGGGAGTCGCAGGACACAGAATTACAGCTGAATGCAGCATGCCTGATATTCTCCCTTGGGTTCTTAAGCACGAGGAGCTAGGCATTCCCTTCCTAGGTGGAGTCCTCTTGGAAACTGACCTTCTCAACCAAAGACCCTGATCTCGGCATTGGGGCCCTACCCATCTGAACTTGACCTGTCTTTCCCACTTCATCCCTCACCTCTGCTTTTCTCACCTCCACTCTCCACACACCCTGCCCCTCCATCAGGGGACCTCGCCCCATCCCAGTGTCTGTCCAGCCCAGGCCCGGACTTCACCTGTTGGAAAGGTGCTCACCCAGTTGAAGAGGTTCGTAGAGCACTACAACCTTCTCCTTTCAAGTGTCTCTCGAGGGTCTGTCTTTAATCGACTGGGATGCTGTCCTTTCACTCCTTTTGGTGTTGGGACATGGAGGGGTGGTCAGACTGGGTGGACTGGTCCAAGGCCAACAGTCAAGATCTCAGAGGAATCGAAACTCTGGGTCGGAGTCTAGCCTGGCCATGTCTGGCTGGGTGGCTCTGGGGAGTCACTGTCATATCCACTCTCTGGATACCTCCTTTGGGGAAACGTCCGCTCCTCCTGCGCAAGCCTTGGTCACCACCCGTCCCTGTCCTGAGGGCTGCCTGGAGGTCCAGGGTCCTACCTAGATGCTCCCCCCAGACAGACCCTGTTTGACTTCTGAATCCACATGGAAAGAATCACAATCAAATATGTCAACAATCTCAACAGCTCAAGTAACAAAAATGACTCTTATTCTTGAACTTGCATCTCTTGCAAAATGTTGAAAATGATCCAACTCATGTCCCCCTACCTTCCCAGTGGCTCTGAGGTTCCTTTCCCTCCCATCCCTAACGCCATTATCCCCCACACTTCTTCAGAGCCTGTGTTTTGCTAGCCCACTGCTGCAAAAGAGTCTACCTATCCTCCCTACCCCAGCCCACCAAGGCTGGCTTCTCTGCCCGCCCCCCCATACCTCTCCCCCTTCAACCCACTAGAAAGTCCTCTCCTGTGGGTCATCTCCTCCATCCTCAGCATCTCTGGGACTTCCTCAGTCTACTTTCTGAGTCTACATCATGAGTCCAGAATCCACCTTCTAGAAACAAGTGTGCTAGAGAGTGGAAGGGAGGATCCATCAACTGGGAAGAGCAACCCCCGCCTCGCTGGGCAGTGGGGGCGTGTGGGAGAGCCTTCCCCCACCAGCCATGTCCCTTCTGCACAGTCTCGTGGAGTCAGCTATAGACTGCTAACTGTCAGCATCTCCTCCACATGCAAGCATGTGTGAGTGCTCAACGTGTCCAGCTCTCTTGCAACTCCATTGACTGTAGCCCACCAGGCTCCTCTGTCCATGGGGTTTTCCCAGGCAAGAATACTGGAGTGGGTTGCCATTTTCTCCTCCAGGGGATCTTCCCAACCCAGGGATTGAACCCATGTCTCTTGTGGCTCCTGCATTGACAGGCATATCCTTTAACAGCTGGGAAGCCCCGGTCTCCTCCACAACCCGTAAAACTGGATAATGGCCCAAATGGGAAGAGCAGAGGTCTGAAAGGGATGGAGCCTATTTAAAAGGGATGCTGACTTCTTTAGACTGAGAACTCAGGGCAGCTGACAGTCCATCATGCTGGTCTAGAAAGAGCACATGAGATTCTGTTTGAGATTTTCCACTCATTTTAAGCATGCTCATCTCCTTTCCACTGGCTCTTATAAATTACAATTCAGCCACGAGTCTCATCCTCATTCATGGCAAGCATTCCAAGAAAAAAGACCCGCGCCATCGTGGAGTTCAGGTGTTGCTAGATTCAGGGACTGTTCCTGTCCAGACTGCAAAAAGGCTCTAACAGGTGTGAGGTTCAGAGCGGGCTGAACTGGTCTCCATACCTGAAGTAAGGTGAGATAGAGAAGACCAGAGCCTTAGTGGCAGGAGCCCAGAGTCCAAATGCAGATCCCTCTCACCTGTGTGAAATTCCATGTCATATACACGTCTGATTTTTCTCATGTGTTTAAAGTCCAAGGGAGAAAGGCCACTGGTTTCTGGAATGTCACCCATCTGGGCAAAGATCTCAGTTGTTCACGCTCAGCCCAGTACCTGGCTCCAAGGATGCACTGCCAGTATCTCCCTTGAATGCCTGGATGGATGCTTAACTCATTTCCTGAAAAATAGCCTGTGGCTTAGCAGGACTTTTAAAAGCACCACCTCCATGGCTGTGATTGTAGGAAGTGATTTCCATGTCAGTTAAGCCAGAGGAGGAAGCCAGGTTATCCGTAGCCCGGCAGTTACCCAGGGGGTCCACCTTTCCCTGCTCTGAATATGACAGCAGTAATCCATTCTCTGTCTGACCAGATCACTAGGAAATGCCATTCATAATCGTCCCCTCTATTGATCCTGGCTGGTAGGTATTGGCAGCTTAAAAAGATTATGTTTTAATTGGGAGCCAGAGAGATGGCGTTTTAAGGTTTTGAGTTTCGTTTCATGCCATGCAATGGATTATTTGAGAGTTCGCTCAACACCAGAAGGACAAAGATTAATGTGTTGTCCTTTTCTTGGGGTGACCCTGGGTGCAAGTGTAGCTTGGGCTAAAGTGACTGAAAATCTTTTGCTATCACAGGGCTGAAAAGGTTGACTGTGAATTCATTAGTGTTATCTTTGTTTAGGGTGTGAAATCTACGCATTAAACAGCTTCAGTGGGATACACGTTTTCTCAAGGCTACACAAGCCTCGAGAAACTGGAGAAAAAAATGAGGATCTCTGAGCTGTTTTGGGGGTGCAACGATGTGTGGGGAATTGGCCCAGGCTTCTTGGAAGCTGCTGTTTCCATGTTTTTGTAGTGGGGGAGGATAATAAGTAGTGAGCTGGGGACAAGATGCTGGGGAAGACTCAACAGTGGCTGCAAAGGGAACTAAAGAATGAAGCCGTAACAGCCGCTGACTGCGGAGTATTTTCTAGGGACCAGACTCTGGCCCAAGACCTGACGTACAATATCTCACCTAATGGTGGGGGCAAGTGGCAGCCTCTGAGCTCTTACATTATCCCTGTTCTAGAGATGAGGAAATTGAAAGCCAGAGAGGTGAAGTCACTCACTCAGAGTAACACAGTGAGGGGCTCTCCCTGCAGCTCTGGGTCTTGTCCCCATCTAGCTGATGCTCTAAAGGTATAACCAGTATGGCCTGCATTGGTATGGCACTGCTGCAACCATCCTCTTCCTCCTCACACCAGTTTCCAGGGCTACCCTAATGAAGTACCACACGGAACAACATCAACGACAGAAACTTACTGTCTCAAAATTCTGGAGACTAGAAGTCAGAGGTCCATGTGTCAGCAGCTGGGTGCTTCTGAGCGCTGTGGGTTGTGAAGTCTTTTCCAGGCCTCTCCCCGAGCTGCTGGCGGTTTGCTGACAATCGTTGGTGTCCCTTGTTTGCTAGATTCATCGTCCTGATTTTTGCTTTTACCTCCACACGACCTTCTCCTGTGTGTCTGTGTCCAAGTTTCCCCTTTTCTTTAAAGGACATCATCACATCAGATTAGGGCTCACCCTAATGATCTCAGTTTAATAATATACAGAAGACCCATGACTTCTCTGGTGGTCCAGTGAATGAGACTCTGTGCTTCCAGTTTAGGGGATGTGGGTTTGATCCCTAGTTGGGAAATTGAAAGCCCGCATGCTGAAGGCCACATGCCATTTGGCATGGCCCAAAAGTCTTTAAAACAAACAAACAAACAAAAAAAACCCTAAGATCCTCAGGATTAGGACTCTGACAGGCTTTTTTTCAGGGCAGGGAAAGGGGGCAATTCAACCCATAACAATCATCACTGGTTGATAAGAAGTAAATCTGGTAAGTCATTGCACCTGTCTTTGTTTGCTTGGGTTGCTATAAAAATACCATAGCCTGGGACGTTTATTTCTCAGAGTTCTTTCTGGTGTCTGGAAAGCCCAAGATCAAGGTGCCAGCAGATTCTGTCCACGGTGGGGGCCCTCTTCCTAGACACATACGTTTGCATTCTCCCTTTATCCTTACCTGGTGGAATACTGTTCCTTTTCTTATGAGGATGCTAAATCCCACTATGGGACCTCCTCCTCAAGTTGTCACTGTTTAGTCGCACAGTAGTGTCCGACTCTGCGATCTCATGGACTTTAGCCCACCAGGCTCCTCTGTCCATGGAATTCTCTATGCAAGAATACTGGAGTGGGTTGCCATTTCCCTCTCCAGGGATCTTCCCGATCCAGAGATCAAACCCAGGTCTCTTGCATCTCCTGCTTTCGCAGGTGGGTTCTTTACTACTGAGCCACCTGGAAAGCCCCGCATCCTCAGAGCTTCATCTAAATCAAAGTACCTGCCAGAGGCCCACGTCAGTAGGACACAAACATTCCTTTACCTTCCTGGAGAACCAGTTTATAACTGTGTAATTAGATCAGTTATTTGGCTGAGAGTTTCTGAGAGTGTCCAGAAAACCAGGTACCTATTCACCTCGGTTGATCACTTCTCAACTAATAAATCTGACGTGTAGTCACAGTCAGAGACTGCCCCTCTTTGGTTAGCATCTGACCTTTCTCAACTCCTGGGGGAAATCTCGAAAGATGTCATATTCCGTGCTAAATAAACAGTAAATGCTCTAGGACGCTCACAGAGCCAAGGTCAACGTGCAGACTGAGAGCTTGTGGGTGACCTCAGGTCATTTCCCTGACCCCACTGGCATCCCCCTTCTTTCCTCAAAGAGTCTTGTAAGATCTAGAGACGTACCTGCCTGGTTCAGCTTCCCCAGCTCTCCAAGTTTTCTTGGCATCCACTGAGTCTTACAAGGGTGAGAGAATTCTCTTTGATATTTCTCAGTCAGCACAGGCTCCTGCATACTCACAGCCTCTAATCGCACCAGCTTTCTGAATATCAGGGACTCTCGCCGAGTTCAAGGCTGTCCGGGAGGCACACAGGTTTACCAGGACCTCTCTAAGAGCATCAGAAGAAGCTGCCCTTGGATATGTGTTGCGAATGGTCATCATCTTATTTCTCTTTCCGGCCTCCCTGCTGCGTCCTCTAGTCCCCTGCCCTCCCCACGCATCCCTCTGTACGGTCCTGTCACCGTAGCCTGCTTCTCAGACACAATCATGTGAATTCAAAAGACTTGGCACTTTGGCCCCTTCTGAAATCTTTCCTTGCAGTACCTGCTGCTTTGCCCTGCGGTGGATAAGACCTATGCAAACATCAACAAAGAAGAGGGGGGTGTGAGATAGAAATAATTTTCCAGAATGCAAACCTTGTACTTCCAGAAACGGCTAAGCATAACAAGTTATTTATTCATGATTATCTGCAGTCATGGTCTGTTTCTACCCTTTCAGAGTTTATATGACATTTATATAATGTGCATAATATAATTATATATTTACATGAATTTCTCTTGTTTGTATTCATATATTTATTGTGAGCCCTGCAATATGCATCTGATTAATTTAAAAAATAACATTCATGGAAATTCTTTTGCAACAGGAGGCCCTGTTAGACATTCCATGTTGGATTATTTCTATCCTTTTTCATAATTTCTAAGGGGCTTATAAACTCCATCCATTTGGAAACTGTCTGTTAGAACTGAAAGGTCGCTTACATATTCCTCAGGGCAGACTTTGTATTTCTGAGACAGGGAAGATGAAATCCCCCAAGAAGAGAAGGGATTTGCTCATGGTGTGTTGGGAATCAGATCTCATGATGCCCAGTACAGCCCAGATACACACATGTGCAGCTCCACCCCCAGCGCTCATGGCCAGAGGTTTGTGTTAACAGCAAGCCTAGTCTATGAGCCTCTGCCTAGACATTCCATCTTTGCTCATATTTCAGCACCAACTGTATGTTACAGAATTCTTTGCATTCTGGTTCATCCACTGTTGCATAGTCTAACAGTATCACCGTTATCATCAACACCATCATCGTTACTAACATCACCATCACCACCATCACCATCATCACCATCGTCGTGACCACCATCACCATCACCACCATCACCACTGTCATCATCACCATTACCGTCATCATCATTATCACCATCATAAAAGGACTTTATTGAGGAACTATTGGCACTTAGAACTGAAAAGGACGTGGTTGGGAAAGGGTGCACGAGTCATTAGAATCAGGGAGAAAGGACTCAAGCGCCCCTTGGCTTGGTTCATCAGGACACATCACTGAGGCTCTTCCACGGTGAGATAACTTGTCTACCTCTTTCTTTCCAGCCTGACGCTCTGCTGTGTCGAGCCGTAGGAAGAGGAGCGAGAGAAGGAGTCAGAGCCCGGCTCTCTGAAGATAATTGATTTTAATTTACAGATTAACTTCCTTAGCACTGTGAAATCTCTGTCACAAAGATGTCCCTGCTAAGCACCAACACAATTATACTCATGACCACCAGCACCGCCATCACCTCTCCATTGGAACTCTGAGACTCTTAAACTTTGTTCATGAAAATCAGCAAGCCCAACAACAGTGAAATGCTGTCTTTGTAAAACTGAAGTGCAGTTGACTTACCATGTTGTGTTAGTTTCAGGGGTACAGAAAAGAGATTCAGGTATGCAGTATGTATATATCTATTCTTTTCGGATTCTTCTTCCATGATAGGTTATTACAAGGTATTGAACATAATACCCTATGCTATTATACAGTAGGTTCTGATTGTCTATCCGTTTCATTATATAGCAGTGCGTTTTCTGTTAATCTCAAATTCCTAATTTATGCCCCTCCCCTGCGTCTTTCCCCTTTCTAAAGCGTAAGTTTGTTTTCTATTAAACACCTTTCATAGGCTGTGCCCTGTGCCATTTTAACTTTCTTCATTTACGACTGAGGACATCTTGAGGGCAGGAAACTGTCTGACCTGGTCCCACTTATTGTGTCTTAAGAGGAGCCTTGCAAATTGCGTTCCCTGGAGGAGAGTTTACAGATGGGATTCCAGTTGGGAAAGCTGAGGCTCAGAGAGGGGGTGGGCCTTGAGTGAGGCCACGCTGCACATCATTGCAGACTGCTCCATGCCCACCCAGAATGGGTCAAGACAGACTGTGTCTGTGGCAATGAAGAAGCCCCACCTCCTTCTTTTCATTTCTGGTTTGCATTTCAAACTTAACTCTAATTCAGCAGAACCAGGTTATAGAGGCCTAGGAGGCAGAACAATGTCTCACTGCTGTGTTCCTGCGGGACGAGTTTGAAAACATGGTAGGCACTCCGTGCACGTCTGAAGAATGACCTCTTTGCGGGTCTAGAATCAGACTGTCTGGGCTCAGATTCTGGTTCCATCACTCATGAGTCCTATAAACAAATCACTCAGCCTCTCTAGCCTCCACTTGATCATCTCTGCTGCTGCTGCTAAGTCACTTCAGTCGTGTCCGACTCTGTGCGACCCCATAGACTGCAGCCCACCAGGCTCCTCTGTCCCTGGGATTCTCCAGGCAAGGACACTGGAGTGGGTTGCCATTTCCTTCTCCAATGCATGAAAGTGAAAAGTGAAAGGGAAGTCGCTCAGTTGCGTCCAATTCTTTGCGACCCCATGGACTGCAGCCCACCAGGCTCCTCCGTCCATGGGATTTTCTGGGCAAGAGTACTGGAGTGGGGTGCCATCACCTTCTCTGTGATCATCTCTAAAATGAGGCAAATAGTATCTCATTTGTAGGGGTTTAAGGAAGCCCCCGATACATTGTCATGTAATCAGCATTCAAGAAAAGCTAGCTCCTACTATAGTTTCTAGTGTTATTAATGTTACGGCCTCCCATTCTGAAATGGAAAAGGCCTGCAAATTCTATTCTCCTTTATCTTCTCTCTCCTATTTAAAAGTGAATCAAAGTCTGTATTCCTTGATCTAAGTTTTAAATTTGGATGCAGTCAGTTATCAAAGATCTACTATCAACTTATTACAGTCTAACCTTTAGGAGAATCATTTCCCAAATGAGCTTATTCAAGTCCACTCCTCAGTTACTTTCAGTGACTCAATAGCTAACTTCCAGGCTGCGCCAGGTATAGCAGTTAGACCTAGCTCTCAGAGATGGAGGAGTGAGCTGAGGGCTGGACCAGCGAAGCTCAAGCGTGCCTGGGATGGCAGGGGAAGGGAGCGTCAACGTAGCCCTCCCACGTGGGGCACTACTTTCTCAAAGTTCTTTTTCATTAGCCCGAGGCCTGATGTGTTTGAAAACACAGGGCTCGTCCATTCCAAATTACTTTCTCTCTTATCGCCACTGTTTCTACACTGAAGACCCCAGAGAGAAGGGAGAGAGTGAAGAGATGTGAGTAGCGGAGGATGAGGTATAGGTGAAGGCGCTTATTCTCCTTCTCTAAGCAGGATGACTGGCTGAGTCATCCAGGATGGCTGGATGAGTTTCATCTCATGGGACCTCGTGACAGGAGAGAAACAGCAGAGGGCCTTAAAGGACACACGGGAAAGCTGGCCTTCGTGGGATCCTGCAAAACCTCACTTTGCTCTAAGAGCTGGAGGAAGAGAGGAGATACCCTCAACAGTGACGCTTCCCATAAGACATACAATAAAAATCAAAGTAATGAGCATTATCAAGCTCCCATTATGAGACCCTGTGTTCTCACCTCTTTACACTGTATCTCAGCCGTCTCTTAAATCTTGTAAATTCTGTACTGTTACTGTGCCCATTTCACAGATGGAGAAATTGATTCTTTGTGAGACTGAGTTAAGCTTGGAAGTGATAGAGCCAGGATTTCAGCATTCTGGGTGAAGAACTTGCAGTCCCCTCCATTTCCCAGACTCTGGATGTTGGGGTTTTCCTGGCTGGGGTCAGAGCTCCATGGACCAGGCCACAGTGGGGGTGTACACCACAGAACAGTCTGTGTAAGATACAGCTTTAAGAACCTCTAAGATACAAGAGGTTCTTAAAGCCCATTTGCTAAGTGGGAGGAACACAATAGTGTTCTTCATTTCCTCTTAGGACAGGTTTACAAAGACTTTTTCTTTCATTGCCTTTTGGTGTTTGGTCATATGCTAAAGTCTACACAGTGGGAGAAAGCAGGAGTGAGGGAGAGAGTCTAAATCTTTGGATATTTTCCTGCTGCTTGGGGAGTCTGGAAGTAGTCTCAGGGGCAGCACCTGAACTAACAGCTTTTCACAACCACAGTGAACTGACAGACATTTATAGATATGAATTTTTATACCCAACAGATAAAAATACAGACTAAAATGATAAACATAGATTTATAGACTAAGAGATGTGGATTGCATCTGATAAAAAGCACTTAATTGCTTCCGGAGATAAAGAGGGACAGTGTGATCAGGAAGTATTCCACAGGTGGCAGGGCTTTTGAGTTAGGGTTTGGAGGGATGAATAGAAGCTTGCCAAGCAGAGACTGTGGCAAGAGGAATACCCTCCATGCTGGCAGAATGTCCTAAGCTGATGCTACAGTGTGTTCTCTAAGGCACCAAGATACTACATTGTTTTATTCTTTTTAATGATGTACTTCATAACAGGCTTCCCAGGTGGTGCTAGTGGTAGAGAACCCACATGCCAGTGCAGGAGACATAGGAGATGCAGGGTTCGATCCCTGGGTTGGAAAGATCCCTTGGAGGAGGGCATGGCAACCCACTCCGGTAATCTTGTCTGGAGAATATTGTGGACAGAGGACACTGGTGGGCTACAGTCCGTAGGGTCCCAAAGAGTCAGAAATGACTGAAGCAACTTAGCATGCATGCACTTTATGAAACAGCCTGTGGAAGTTAAAGTGAGTGCTCTGAAAATCCGAAATATTTCTCTCCTTGAGTTCCCTGTTTGGTCCTTGAAACAGAATCTCTTTTTAGCAATATGAAGAAGCCAATTCTAATCGATCTAGAATTTCCCAACTGCAGATGGGGAATGAAGATTAAAAAGTGGAAAACAAAATTTGAAGAAATCAGGCATCTTTAGCACTGCATTTTCCCAAAGGTCTGGCATGTGAGGGTTTATTTTCCAGAACTGAGGCCACATTGGAGGCTCCATATTTAGCTATGCAAAGGCAGCTGTGTAGGCTGCTGGGAGTGTGGGCTGGCTTGAAACACTAGCTTTAGCGAGAGTTTCTGAGGCTTTAGACCTTCCATCCTGCTAATCACAGGCCCTGGATGTGCTGGGAAGAGTGCCTTGCGAAAAAAAATGGCCTCCATGCTCAGTAACACTGGAGAAGATGCTCACTTTCAGACTTGCCCACAGAAATTTCCAGAACATTCTTTAGGTCCAAATGAGAAAAAGCCCTGTTTTTGCCATGGGTGTCTGTGAGTGGCATTTCTGGCGATTACACCTTAGCACAAGGGACATTCTGAACCTAGCTGCTGGGCTCCGTCCTATCAGCAGACCCGAGTCTTCCCTGGATCACTTCTGTGTCTAGCATTTTCTTCCCAGCTCTGAGTGGAAGGCACTAGAAGACTTGTGTTAAGAGGTTTATCGACACTTGCCCAGGTGATCAGGGGAGGAGGCCGTGGGTGGAAGGGAGGATCCATGTGTATTTTCACTTTCAACTGAAAAACTGCACCTTCTGAGAATGTTCAAGACCTGAGGGTGAGGCTCTGGTTGCCCCTGGTTACCTGGCGTGTCTCCAGGCCGGCCTGAAAGGTGTTCACGCCAAATGATCGTGGCAGCGCTCAGCGTTTGCACTAGGACTGCCAGGTCCCACCGGTGCTTGGTCAGCTGCTGGGTATCAGTGGCCTCGGTGTCTCCAGGGGGTGGAAGCATCAACACACGGACCCCATCTCAGCACGCCAGGGCTCAGGGGACTCACATGCTCACTGCATCCTTGGGGGCTCGTGGAGGGGCCCTTTATCTGACCTCCCCAAAGCGGGTCCAGGCTGACTTGGGGTTTCTGTGTGACTTGGGGTTTCTTCGCATCCAAGAGATGCGGCTGCAGAAATCTCATCGTCACTCTCGCGTTCCTCATGGGTGATCTTGTATCAGCTCAACCTCGGATCGGTTTCCATTTCTCTGCTCTGCCCACTTTGGTCCCCTAGAGCCCTGGCTGCCCTGGGTCTGAGCCTGGAGGAGTCATAGCTCATTTACAGAAAATAACGCCGCCCCCCCCCACCCCACCCCCAAGCTCAGACCTCTGATACCAGCAGGGACAAGGAGGGTGGCATTAGTACAGAAAGAAAGTGGATGTTGAAAACATCCAGTGTGTCTGATGTATGAAAACAGGTCTGGCTGGTGTCTCTGGGGAATCTCTCTCTGCAATCTCACTGTAATTTCCTAGCCCAGCTGGGCTGCTCACCACCCTCACGTAGGCTGGTCCCTGGTCCGGAATCCTTTCTCCACCTCGTTCTCCACCCTGGACCTTTCTGATAGCCACATGGCCCTTCCTCATAGAACCCCATGTGACTTAAGGCAAAGCTCCTCTCGCTGAAAAGGTCAGCAAATTCCAGAATTCTTTTGTCCACATACTAGGTTTCTTTCCCACCTTAGATCTACACAAAAATCAACCAATGATCGTCTGAATAGATATAGAGCCATGAGGGTCTGGGTGATGGGGGGACGGAGAACAGCGCCATGCATGGGGTCGGGAGAGCAGTGGGCCCATGGTGACATTTGCTGCAAATCTGCTAGTGGTTGGCGGGAAAAGCCAAGAGCAGCCTGGTGCAGACGGTGGGTTCCCTGGAAATCTCGGGGCTTAGGGGCACCACCTCTGAAAGGGAAGGGTGACAAGAAACTGAAAAAAGGGCCTGGCGGAGGATGCAGGAAGGGCTTCAGAGGTGGGCAGAGGCGCTTTCTCTTTTTAAAAGATTCTTCTGGCTGTGCTGAGTCTTCATGGCTATGCTCTGGCTTTCTCTAGTCGCCGTGAGCATGGGCTAGTCTGGTTGCGGTTCTTAGGCTTCTCAACGCGGTGGCATCTCTTGCTGCAGAGCATGGACTCTAGGCTCCAGGGCTTCAGTATTTGCAGCACACAGGCCCTGGAATACAGACTCAGTGGTCATAGCATGCGGGCTTAGGCGCTCCGCAGCACATGAAATCTTCCCATGGGATCAAACCCATGGCCCCTGCACAGGCAGGTGGATTCTTATCCACAGCGCCCACAGGGAAGTCCCTCTGTGGTCTTTGAGAAACATGAGTAGAGCATCCATAGGTCAGAGGACCAAGAAGACACTGTGAACAAAAGGATAAGTCAGTGAGATTTTCTGTACAAAGGATGAGAGCCCAGGCTTCCCTGCAGCAGGACCCCGGACTCTGCCTGCCCTCCGGGTGCGAGTTTGGAGGACTCTTTTCTGGGATACCTGACCCGCCCCCAAGACACCTGGAGGTACTGATGTCAGGGATTTCCTGAGGGAATTTTCCAGCCAGGCATGCAGAAGCAGAGCTTTCAGCAGAATCTGGGGCACAGACTTTCAGAGTGAGCACCCAGCAGGCCTTTGAGGAAGGGATGGGATGTGAAAAACGGCTGGCTGAGAAAGGGCCTGGCGTGAAAGGCAGATGCTGCCGATGTCAGAACTCGTGCCCCTGACTCTGTGGACTCGGTGTCTGTGGAGCTAGTGCACCTGGACCCCAAGGGCGATGTCCCCCCCGGGATGCAAGGAGGCCCCCACCCAGCTGGCAGCCGTGGCAACCAGCTGGTCCCTCAGACCTTCACTCAGAAGGCCAGTGATGGGTGCTTTTCCAAACATCGACTGCTACAAAAGTTCTCTGTTTGCTTCTGATTACAGAAAGCGTACACAGACAAGAAAATTCTCTCCAAAGCCCCCCAGTGTCGACATTTTAGTGGATTACTTGTCAATCTGTTTTCTGTCAAGTCTATTTTTCTTAACCCAAATATGGATCGTAATTTATTTGCTATCATAGAAATGCTATCGATTAGTAATAGATCATTAATTCCTTCTACAGCTATTAGCTATTCTTCTACAATTTGGCTTTTTTTTTTTTAAATGACAATATGTTACTTTATTATATGAGTGAGCTCTGATGCAACTGTATAGTAGTTTCTCAAATGGCATAAATAAATATAGGCTTAATACTACAGATTTGGAAAATGTTTGTTGTTCAATCACTAAGTCACATCTGACTCTTTGCAATCCCATGGATTGTGGCCCGCCAGGCTCCTCTTTCCATGGGGTTCACCTGGCAGGAATACTGGAGTGGGTTGCCATTTCCTTCTCCAGGGGATCTTCTAGGACCAGGGATCGAACCTGCATGCCCTACATTGCCAGGCTGATTCTTTACCGCTGAGCCACTAGGGAAGCCCCTAGAAAACACAGACAGTCACAAAAAGAAAAGTAATTTATAGGCTTACTATCCAGTGACCTTGGCTAATATTTTGGTATTTTGAAAAACATGTAGTTTTCAAAGATTATATACTATTATATATATGGTTATGTATGGATGTGAGAGTTGGACCATAAAGAAGGCTGAATGCTGAAAAACTGAGGCTTTTGAACTGTGGTGTTGGAGAAGATGCTTGAGAGTCCCTTGGACTACAAGGAGACCACACCAGTCCATCCAAAGGAAATCAGTCCTGAATATTCATTGGAAGGACTGATGATGAAACTAAAATTCCAATACTCTGGCCACCTGAGGTGAAGACCCAGCTCATTAGAAAAGACCCTGATCCTAGGAAAGATTGAAGGCAGGAAGAGAAGGGGATGACAGAGGATGAGATGGTTGGATGGTATCACTGACTCAGTGGACATGAGTTTGAGCAAGCTCCAGGAGATGGTGAAGAACAGGGAAGCCTGGCGTGCTGCAGTCCATGGGGTTGTAAAGAGTCAGACAGGACTGAGCAATTGAACAAGAACAACAGTAGCCTTTAAACTAATATATCCTAGACATTTTTCCATAAAATAAGCTCTTTCATAAAGTGATTTTAATGGCTGCATAGTATTGCCCATTACAGCTGTACCTAATTTATCAGCAATTGCACATCCTGCAATGAAACAGATTTCAAAATATCACTATAATTGGGACCTCCCTGGTCGTCCTGTGGTTAAGACTCCATGATCTGGCTGCTGGGGGTACCAGTTTGATCCCTGGTTGGGGAACTAAAATCCCATGTGTTGTAGTGCACAGGCAAAAAAAAAAAAAAAAAAAATCACTATGATAAATTATGCCATTATAGACATCATCAAATATATATATTATGTTTCTAAATATATATCTTAGGTTTCTATAAATTTCTAGTAGTAGGATAAATTGCTAGAGCGGAAATTTTTTGGGTGGGAAGGATATTCTTGTTTCAGTTTTTACAGCTGCTGTAATGAATTACCATAATTTTAATGCCTGAAAAGAACATAAACATTATAGTTAGGAAGAGCAGATGCTTAAAATAGATTGTATTGGGCTGAAATCAGGGCGTAGAAGGCTATTGTCCCTGCTGGAGGTTCTAGGGGGTAATTCACTTTCCTGGCTTTTTAGCTACTTCTAGAGACTGCTACCTTCTTCCAAGTCATCAGTGACTGTCCTCAGTGACCTGTCCTCAGACACTGATCCTTAGTCACCTGCTTCCACATCTAAAGACCTTGTGATTACACTCGTTGTTGTTGTTCAGTTGCTAAGTCGTGTCCGACTCTCTGCGACCCCATGGACTGCAGCATACCAGGCTTCCCTGTCCTTCCCTCCCGGAGTTTGCTTGGACTCATGTCCATTGAGTCAGTGATGCCATCCAACCGTTTCATCTTCTGTTGTCCTCTTCTCCTTTTGCCTTCAATCTTTCCCAGCATCAGGGTCTTTTTGAAAGAGTTCATTCTTTACATCATGTGACCAAACCATTGGAGCTTCAGCTTCAGCATCACTCCTTCCAATGAATATTCAGGGTTGATTTCCTTTAGTGATTACATTGGGCTCACCCAATGGGCTAATCCAGAATTGCTCCTTATATTAAGATCAGCTATTTAGCAACCTTAATTCCTCTTTTTGAATAATATAACATATTTATGGTTTTGGTGATTAGAGTGTAGGCATCTTTGGATGGCTATTATTCTGTTTGCCACAGGCATGAACATAAAAATGAAAGTTTTAGTAAAAACTGGCCTTCAAGATTCATGTGAGTATTTACAATCTCCCTAGTTTAGCGTATAATCATTTATGTTCCCCCGTATATACCAATATTGAGTGTTATTATAAAACAATCATTGCCAGTTTGAACAGCTGAAACATTGTATCTCATTGCTTTGTTAACTCTAATTTTTTTGATTACATGATATGTAGTTTTTCCCCAAAAGTTTATCAGTTATTAGATTTCTCCTTTTGTAAACTGCCTGTTCATGTCATTGCCTCACTTTTCATGTGTGTGGAGCGTCGATCATGATCTTTTATAAAAGCTCTTTTTCCCTTAAAGCTCTTAACTCTGTTTATATCTTTGTCAAGTACATTTTGTCCTGGTTCGAGATTACTCTTTAATCTTATTCTTGTATTTGATTTCCAGAATCTTATAAAAATTTCCCTGTAGATTATATTAGTATTTTCTCTTACAGTTTCTTCCCTGGTTTTATGGATAGCAAAATAATAATAATAATAATGGTTGCTAAGGTTTTCCTTGCCTCTGATTACACAAATATTTACCAACGTTTTTGCAGCTTTCTATTTATACCTTTTAGAATTTATTTTAGTTGTAGCAGGAAGTGAACTATCTTCCCACTTGTCCTTTTTCCAATTACTCTGATTGTGCGCATTGAGACTGTTGATGTTCAACCCTCTGTAGCACCTGATCTGAGTATACAGCGTTGTAATTTTTTTTTTTTTAATCACAAAGGTGAAGTGTCTGCTGCCAAGATTGTTGCCATTTTAACACAGGTGTTGCTATCCTCCAGGTTTCTGGGGCCAAGAAGTGTAGAAATTGAGCACAGCCATCCAGATACACGGCAAGTGAGAGGAGAACCTTGGCTCCGGCGCCAGCCTGGTGAGGCCACGGGTGGCTGTGGGACCATTAAGCTCTTTCTGGAAGCTGCCAGTTGTGTATTTCCAAGTTCTAGCCTTGTGGGGACAGCTGGGAGAGCCAGCCTCGTGTCTGTGAGCCTGTGTGGTGTGTGATCCTGGAGGAGCCCTTCTACCTGGAACGTGCAACGCAGGCACAAGGGCGAGATGCTGTTTCCCACCGTTCCTGCCTTTGGTACCCACCGCGCCCACACTGCTTTTGTTTGGAGTGTGGCAGAAGCAAAGACGGAAAGAGAGGACCTTTGTTTGCTCAACTGCTGCCTGGCGGGCCCGATGCTGCCCCCAGCTCTCCCTCCCTAGCCCTGGCTACCATGCCTGGTGCTGCAACCCTGTGCCCAGACAAGATGCTTTCATGAAGGCTGGGGCTCCTCCTTTGTTCCCATATCCATTCTGTGAATTTTCATAGGCAGAGGAATCATGGAGAATAAGATGGGGAAGACTCGTGGCTATAGGAAATTGAGAGGAGAAAATAGAGACCAAAAATAGAAACAAGTTGGGGACTTCCCTGGTGGTCCAGGGGTTAAAGAATCTGCCTGCCAATGCAGAGGACACAGGTTCAATCCCCAATCCAGAAAGATGCCAGCGGCCACGGAGCGACGAAGCCTGTGAGCCCGAGAGCCCATGCTCTGCAACAAGAGAAACTGCGGCAATGAGAAGCCTGGGCGGGCACTGCGACTAGGGAGGAGCCCACACAGCAAAAACCCAGCACAGCCAATAGAAGAAATAATTTCTTTTTTTAAAGAAACAAGCCAGAGAGCAGTGGCATATTGTGATGAATGTGTTGGAGAAGTCAAGCACGAGGTTTGGATGGAGAGGCGGGGGTTGGAGAGAACCTTCTTTGGGCAGCAGCTGCGGGAAAGCCTTTACCCTTCATTATCTGCTCCCGCCCAGCTGGTACCCAAGAACGATGGCAACCTCTGAGATCCTCCGGCAAAGCCAGGCCTCTCCTTTCTGGCCTCTGCCTGGACTGTTTCGCCCAGGGTCTAGACCTGGCTGCTTCCAGATTGCTGTCAGTCTGTCTGTCTGCGCATGCATGCTCAGTGTGTCTGACTCTTTGCGACCCCACACACTTCAGTCCATCAGGCTTCTCTGTCCGTGGAATTATCCAGGCAACAATACTGGAGTGGGTTGCCATTTCCTCCTCCAGGGGAATCTTCCCAATGCAGGTACTGAACTGCAGTCTCCTGTGTCTCCTGCATTGGCAGGTGGATCCTTTATTTACCACTGAGCCACCTCGGAGGCCTCAGTTCAAATGTTATGGAGCAGGACACCTCTGTGACAGCGCCCCCCTCAGGAAGCTGCTCCACTGTCTACTGACGGAGAGAATTCCTCTCCAGGGCATAGTTCAGTTTGTTCAGTCGCTCTGTCGTGTCCGACTCTTTGCGACCTCATGGACTGCAGCACACCAGGCTGCCCTGTCCATCACCAACTCCTGGAGCTTGTTCAAACTCATGTCCATCCAGTTGGTGATACCATCCAACCATCTTATCCTCTGTCAGCTCCTTCAATGAGTCAGTTGTTCACATCAGGTGGCCAAAATATTGGAGCTTCAGCATCAGCATCAGCCCTTCCAATTAAAATTCAGGACTGATTTCCTTTAGGATGGACTGGTTGGATCTCCTTGCAATCCAAGAGACTCTCAAGAGTCTTCTCCAACACCACAGTTCAATGGCATCAATTCTTTGGTGCTCAGCTTTCTTTATACTCCAACTCTTACATCCATACATGACTACTGGAAAAACCATAGCTTTGACTAGACGGACCTTTGTTGGCAAAGTAATGTCTCTACTTTTTAATATGCTGTCGAGGTTGGTCATAACTTTCCTTCCAAGGAGCATCATTGGTCCATTTCATTTGGAGAACTCATCCCCCTGAAGTGTCTCCAACAGTAACTTATTATGAGGTTATAGTCAGTTTACCCACTCGGATCAGAAGTTCCATGTGAGCAAGGCTATACTTGTCTGATTTACCACCATGACTTGGCCAATAGCTTAAGGCCTGGTCGTAGAAGATGCTTAGTAATTATTGGTTTCGTAGATGAAAGGACAAAGGGTCCGTGGGAGGAATAAAATGAGTCATGAGGGGCCTAGAGGGTCAGATCCATCAAACCTAGATAGGGGTGTGTCCCGGGACTGCGGGTCATTGCCTCCTGTCCTCACCTTTCTCTAAAACAATCCATGCCCTCCCAGAGGCTGCAGCAGAAAAGGGTCTAGGAAGCCTTCTTTTTACCAGGCGAGCTTCTTCCCTTGGGCCGATGGGTCCTGTCAGCTGGATGTCTGGGAGGAAGACATGTAAATGCTGGCTCCGTTAGCTGTTGGGGACCCTATTAAGAGGCTTTGGGCGGACTGGGTGGGGTTAGGTCCTGCAACAGGCTAGAACCAGATTTGCTGAAGTTACAGGGGAGCAGAACCAAGAGGCCAGGAGAGGAAGCTGGGTGGATGTGCAGGGCTGGAGCGGGGTGGGGGAAGGGTGTGCAGAGGGCGGAACATAAATCTGAATGAGAGACAGAGGCAGAGAGGGAGGCGAGAGGCCAGACTAACTGGCCTCGCTCTCACCCAGGGGTCAGCACAGCTCTGAAGCCACCGTTGCTTCTGAATTCTGGCTCCTCCCCTTCTGCTGCAGGACTTAGGGAAAATTCCTCAACCTCTCTGAGCATCAGATTCCTCATCTGTGAAATGGGCACAGGGCCTCCGTGAGGGTTAGACCTCACAGTCTGATGAACGCTCACACTCTGTCCCCGCCTCTGCTTTGGGAGGATGTGGTGGGGGGATGGAATGTGGGCCCAGAGGGTCCCCGAGCGCAGCGGTTGTTCCCAGGAGCCAAGGTACCAATCTTGGGAGAGTCTGGGACCCTACCCGAGGGAGTTAGCACACAGCTATGAGGTGGGGGCCGCCTGGGATCCACTTCCGCCTGCCAGCCCTGTGGACCACATCAGACCTGCCTGCAAAGCCACGAAACCCTCCATCAGGAGCTTGGCCAAGCCCACTCCAGGGCGGATCCCTGGATCCCGGCCTCCAAGCCGCTCGCCAGGAAGCCACAAAGTGTCCAGTGATGCAGAAGTCTGCTGTGTGGGGCTGGACGGGGCCAGGCTGCCATCCGGCTGCGGGGCTACCCCGGGCCGGTCCCTCGGGCCCTGGAGACCGCTGTACTCCGGAAACTCCTGCACGGCCATGCAGTGTCCCTGTGCTGGTCAGTGAGGATTACAGCCTCAACAGCTTCCTCCTGGTGGAAAACCTGCCCTTTGAGAAATGCAGAGAAAGAGAGAGCGAGCATATTGCATCTTTGAAGGTACGTTAGATTTTTTTTTCTGGCTCCATACAGGAAGGACTGATGTTGAAGCTGGAACTCTAATACTTTGGCCACCTAATGTGAAGAACTGACTCACTGGAGAAGATCCTGATGCTTGGAAAGATTGAAGGCAGGAGGAGAAGGGGACGGCAGAGGATGAGATGGCTGGATGGCATCACCAACTCCATGGACATGAGTTTGAGTAAACTCAGGGAGTTAATGATGGACTGGGAGGCCTGGCATGCTGCAGTCCAAGGGGTCACAAAGAGTCAGACACGACTGAGTGACTGAACTGAACTGAACTGAACTGACAGTGGTCACTGGATCATGTTGGCCTGGACCTGATCTAACTGGATTGAACGGTGTGGTCTCCAGGGCCCCACTCTTTGTTCACTGGAGGTCCCTGGGGCGGGTGACGCTTGCTACCAAGACTCAAACAATTATCGGATCTCAGGCTTCTAGGTGACTCTTAAGTCATTGAATGCAGACTCTTCCTCCACGTCACCCGGTACTGAGGGCTGAGTCACAGTCAGGACCCAATCTGCTTTTGATCTCCTCTAGGGGCAGGGAGCTGACTACCCCTTAAGGCAGTTCATTTGACAAAGATTACTTGGCGAGCTACTTGGGAGGTTCTTCTTTATATGGAAGCAGAATCTCTCCCCTCCAAACATCGATGACTTGGATCCTTGCCCCTCCAGACCCCGAACTCCCTGCTCCTTTAGCTCCTGGATGGAGCCCAGGAAGCCCCCACCACCGGCCCCTTCGGCATGGCCTGGTCGGCTAACTGCTGTCTCAGTCAGGATGGACTAGGCCCAGCTGCGTGAACAGCTGACCCCAAAGCCTCCATGTGCTGCAGAAACAAACGCTGATTTCAGCTTGGGCTGCACATCTGGGGGTGTGGGGGAGGGTAGCAGCTCTTTCCCATGGGACTTTGTCTCCAGGATTCAGGCTAAGTGAGGCCCTGGACCTGGGATTTGCCAGTCCTTCTGACAAGAGGGAAAAGAGGACATGGTGAGCTGTGTGATGGTCTTGGAGCTTCTGTTCAGAATCAGGCAACTCCAGTTCTGCTCACATTTCCTTGATCAAAGCAAGCTACACGGCTATGCCTGAAATCAGCCTGGTGAAGGATGGATGGTCCTCTCTCGTCTGCCAGATCTCTATTCCTTTAATAGGAAGAGACCTGGAGCTGAGGACCGCCCCTCCCCACCCCCACCCCATTCCTATTCTTACAGCAACAAGTCAGGTCAAACCCTTTCTTCCCCCTTCCAGCTCTGGTAACCCATGAGTGCCTTCGAGTGGTCCGTTTATGTTTTGGGGGAATCTCATCTCTCTGTTGTATCCGCAGATGCAGCTGAAGGTTCCTGTGCTGGAATTCTTCCCTCATTCCCACCCCTTATCGTTCACCAGTCTTCCACTTTTTTAGGCCTCCTTGGAAATGTGGCTTCCTCCAAGAAGTCCTCCTGGCTTTCCATGCAGTTGCTCCCTACTATCACTTGGTGGCATCACTCCCTGTGATTCCTTCCTGCATTCATCACACCTCGCACTCCACCAAGCCCATCATTTTGGCCAGACTGAACATTCCTCAAGAACGGGCACAACCTCCACCCTATTCAGTCCTAAACCCTGGATCCTAGTTGGAGACCTAACACACTAAAGACACTCAGTACATTTTGGTCAAAGATGGAATGGCGAAAACACAATGCTTTCACAGAGTCTAATTTTCCTATGAGTTGCTTTTTTTAGCCCAAAGCGGGTACTTCACATTTCTGTCCCCAAACCCTTATATCCTCTGAGATTTGGCTTATTTTCTGTGCATTTCGGCCCCCTAAACTGGAAATCATGCTGACCTTGCAGCATGAAAAACCCATCACATGTGTGTGGGCACACATGCACACTCACAGTGAAAAGTCTCCATCACACGTGTGTGGGCACACATGCACATGCACAGTGAAAAGTCTCCGCTGGTTTGTTTTTTTTTTTTTTTTTCCTTTTACCGTATGCAAAATTCCCTAGCGAATTTCTTTTATGAATTGGGCCCTTCTGCTTTATAGCCAGTGCTATTTGCACTCACTGCAAAGCTGTATTATGGCCACAGATTCTTTTTTTTTTTTTTTTTTATGGTCCTGGAACATGGGCCCCAGGAGAAAGTCAATTCACAGAACAGTGGCCAGTAAACTGGGCTCATGCTTCAGCGAAACACTTCTCACAAAAGTACATCAACTCTCTGTTCTTATCCGCTGTCATCCTTCACCTTAACAAGCACACCCCAAAAAAAGTCCTCTGCTTTCTACGGCTTGTTAGGTCTATCATCTTTTTAATTAATAGTGTTTTTACAAAGCCGTCTGAACTGTGTCATTTCCATTATCAGAAACGCATTGCCATTAATGAATCATTTTCATTTCCGATCCCTGGTATCATACTAGCTGATCTCCTGTTTCCATGCCTTCGAATGATAGCATCGTTTTCTGCCCACGATCAAATTTAATTTGGCCTCTGATTATATTAGGCTGTTGCGACTGAAGTGTCAATTTTTGTCAGGCAATTAGGAGCTCTAACCTGTGAAGTTAAGTTTGATAGGCATTGTAATTGGATTGTTACAGTAATAGCCTGGAACGTTCCTTTTCCTCCTGTTTCTTTGATTCTTGATGCATACTCCCGTCATGAGAACAGAGACATTTGGGTTATTATACAACCTCGGGATGTTTGAGACAACAAGATGCTAAGTCAAAGTTTTTGCAGTGAAGTGTGCTTCCACCTAACTCCAAGTGGGACGTCGAAAGTTTGTGTTATGTAGAAAAATCAGAGCAAAGGGGTAGTACGCAGAAAGCACTGGGTAAAGAAAAGTTACAGATCTCAGAAGTTAGTGTGGATAACCTAGTTCACTGATAGCCTGGTAGGCTGCAGAGAAGGAAGAAGCTCGAAGCGTTTAGAACCTCCTCCCTGTCCCTTCCTGCCTCCCTCGCATTTCTCTTTCTCCCTCTTTTCCTCCCCCTCCCTCCCCCTCCCTCTCCCTTTTCTCCCTTTCCCTCATGTTGAAAATCTTTCCTCCAGGCAGTGGGCTGAAAACACTGTATTCTTTGATCTCTCAGTTGTCTCCGACTCTGCAACCCCATGGACTGTAGCCCGCCAGGCTCCTCTGTCCAAGGGATTTCCCAGGCAAGAATACTGAAACAGGTTGCCATTTCCTTTTCCAGGGGATCTTCCCTACCCAGGGATTGAAACTCGAGTCTCCCGCATGGCAGGCAGATTCTGGACCACTGAGCCATCAGGGAAACCTAAAAAACACTGAATGTCGTCACGCAAAAGACAAACCTTCTGTGCTCATGCAGTTCACGATGTAATAGTGGGAAAATAGAGAGAGATAAGGACAGTAGGTCCTTGCAGAGAACACTTGGATGCATCAGAAAATTCTGGACCTTACTGGAAGGCTGGGACTTTGCTGCAGGGCAGAGGAGGAGGATGGTCCAGCTGGTGGGAACAGCACGCACAGACACTTGCGTGTATCACAGAATTTGACCACATCAGAGAATTTCAGCCTGGAGGGCACCTGTGGTGCCTGGCTGGGTAGGGCTGGCAGAAGCCAAAGCTGAAAGGGGGCACGCCAGGTGACAAGAGAGGGGCGTCTGGATCTTGTCCTGGAGCCCATGAGTGCTAAAGGTGGGCACAGTGATTTTGGAGGGTGGTGTGGGTGACTTCAACAACATCTTAAATATTTCTTCACTTATGTGTGTATTTGTTTGGCTGTGCCAGGTCTTAGCTGTGGAATGTGGGATCTCATTCCCTGTTGTTGTTTAGTCACTAAGTCGTGTCTGATTCTTTGTGACCCCATGGACTGCAGCACGCCAGGCTTCCCTGTCCTTCACTATCTCCCTGAGTTTGTTCAAACTCACATCCATCGAGTCGGTGATGCCATCCAACCATCTCATCCTCTGTCGCCCCCTTCTCACGTCCTCAATCTTTTCCAGCATCAGTCTTTTCCAATGAGTTGCTTCTTTGTATCAGGTGGCTGAAGTCTGGAATTTCAGCTTCATCAGTCCTTCCAATGAATATTCCAGACTGATTTCTTTGAGGATTGACTGGTTTGATTTTCTTGCTGTCCAAGGGACTTGCAAAAGTCTTCTCCAGCACCACAATTTCAAAGCATCAAATGCTTCGGCCCTCAGCCTTCTTTATGATCCAACTCTCACATCTGTACATGACTACTGGAAAAACCATAGCTTTGAGTGTATGGGGGGCTTCCCAGCTATCTCAGATGGTAAAGAATTTGCCTGCAATGCAGGAGACCCAGGTTCAGTCCCTGGTTGGGGAAGATCCCCTGGAGAAGGAAATGGCAACCCACTCCAGTATTTTTGCCTGGAGAATTCCATGGACAGAGGAGCCTGACGGGCTACAGTCCATGGGGTTGCAAAGAGTTGACACGATTGTACAACTAACACTTGACTATATAGACCTTTGTCGGCAAAGTGATGTCTCTGCTTTTTACTATGCTGTCTAGGTTTGTCATAGATTTTCCCTAACCAGGGATCAAACCCAGATACCCTTCACTGGGAGCCTCGAGTCTCAGCCACTGGACCACAGGGGAAGTCTCCCAGTAGCATCTTTTTCAGTCCTGATCCCATAGCTCCTAAAGCTCATTTGCTTCACTGCAATCTGACTGCTCTTGATGAATGGAAGTCTGGGCCAGACTGAGAGCAGGGCTCACAGCCCGTCAGCCCTTTGGGATCCCCATTGCATCTGGGGTGAAGGCAGGACTCTCGAGCCTGCCCCCAGAAGGCAGACCAGACCAGTTATTACCCAAACCAGGGCCTTTTGGGAGACTGAAGCAGGTTGAGGTGTGGTTTGTCACTAATTCCGCCTCTGCAATGGCGGTGTCGTTAAGGACTTCCCCAGGCACCCAGGAGGTGGGCCAGGCGCCTGTAAGGCCCACATGGCGTGGCGTCCTCTCACGGTGTCACTGGGCCAGCTCCACTGGCTTTTTTTTGTTCCCCTTGCTCCTCCAACCACAGGGCCTTTGTACATGCTGTTCACACTGTTGGAACCTTGACCTCATTGTCTTTCATTCCCACACAGGCTCTCTTGCCAGCCGATTCCAGTGCAGTGAGTCAGTGGAAAGTACTAGGAGAAGATGGATGGGCAGGAGGGCAGCTTAGATATTTTTCTCCCCTCCTTCCATCTCTGCATCTCTGGAGAGAGCTGCAGCCTCCACAACTTGGCTCCCACCCAGCACCTCCACCCACATCATCACCTTGATTTTTCTGCCTTGTCCCTTCAGTCCAGGAATGCAGACAGTTCAGCACCATCTCTTGCTTGCTCTCTTTACACCCTCACTTCTGTGAGGAGCCTCCACTAAAGGCTCATCTTCAGTGGTGAGTTCTTTTCCCTGCCAGGACCTTGGCTGCCACAGTGACCCTGCAGGAAAGAGGCTGGAGCAGATTCCACTCCCACCCCCCCACCCCCCACCCCCTGGCCCCCTGCTGGTGCTGATGTTGCCTCTGAAGACAGATGTCAGCAGGCAGAGAATACTGTGAGAGGGGGCTTTTGGGCAGAGAAGTTGGCATTTGGCATTCACCTATGCATGGAAGTGCAATGGGCTTCCCAGGTGGCCATAGTGATAAAGAACTCGCCTGCTAGTGCAGGAGACTCAAGAGATGTGGGTTTGATCCCAGGGTCGGGAAGAACCCTTGGAAAAGGAAATGGCAACTCACTCCAATATTCTTGCCTAGAAAATCCCTTGCACAGAGGAGCCTGGTGGGTTACAGTTCTTGGGGCCACAAAGAATCAGAGACGACTTCACACACACATAGTGCATGGAAGAAAGAAGGAGGGTCTGCTTGTAGGCTGGTGAGCAGCCCAGTTTCTTTGTTTTTCTTTCCCTTTCTTTTCCTTCCTTCAACAAGCATTTCTAGGGCTCCCACTCTGTGCCAGGCACTGTTCTAATCATGATATCAATGCAGAGAAATTCCCTGCCCTCTCCAGTGGGAGAAGATCAGAAACTAACCAATGGACATATGTATAGCATGGCAAGTGATCATGAAATCCTGGAGAAAAACAAAACCAGGTGAAGAGAACCCTTACCAGGGCTTCCCTGGTGGCTCAGATGGTAAAGTGTCTGCCTGCAATGAGGGAGCCCCGGGTTTGATCCCTGGGTCAGGACGATCCCCTAGAGAAGGAAATGGCAACCCACTCCACTACTCTTGCCTGGAAAGTTCCATGGATGGAGGAGCCTGGTGGGCTGCAGTCCATGGGGTTGCAAAGAGTAGGACGCGACTGAGCGACTTCACTTTCTTTCACTTTACCAGGTCCTAGTTGTGGCATGTGGGATCTTTAATTGCAGCATGCAGACTCTTAGTTGCAGCGTGTGAGATCTAGTTCCTCGACCAGGGATCGAACTCGGGCCTCCTGCATTGGGAGCATGGAGTCGTAGCTTCTAGATAACCAGGGAAGTCCCTGGAGTGTGGTTTTGAAGGTGACATTTTATTAGGGGCTTCTCTGGAAAGGTGGCATTTGGGTGGAGCTCAGAAGGAAATGAGGCAACACGCATGCAGCCACGCGAGAGATGGGTGTTCCAGGCAGAGAGTACACCCAGTGTGGGGACCTGGGACAGAGGCTTGCTTGGTGTGTTCAAGGTCAGCAAAGAAGCCCGAGTGGCTGGAACAGGCAGGATAAAGGGTGGAGCAGAGAAGGACAATGTCGGCAAGGTTGAGGGACCGGGGGAGTCTTGTCTTAGAGGCTGCTCTAAGGGTTTGACATTTTCTCTTGGCAGGAGAGGAATGACATCACCTGGTTGCTGAATGAAATTAGTCTGTCAGGCAAGGGTGGAGGGGCGACGAGTCAGGGCGTGGCTGCAGTGGTCCAGCCAAGCAAGGTGACAGCAGAGGAGATGGCGAGAAGACGTCAGATTTTGGATTCGTGTTGGTAGAAGAGCCAAGGCTTCGCTGGGCAGTTGGACCAGGAGCGTGGGGGGCGATGAGATGAGCGAAAGACGCCGCCAAGGTTTCTTCTGTCTTTGGTTGCCATTCACTGGGATGGAAAGATGAACGAGTCTCAGTTTTATCTTATATGCGCCTTCTGTTTGGAGATCAGGAGTTCTCTTCTACTTACTTTGGATTTGAGCTTCCTCCTAAGGATCCACATGGTGGTATTGATGGGGCAGCAGGATCAAAGGCTCTGAGGTCCTGGGAGACATGAATTCAGGAGTCATCCCTACAGAGATGGTACCTAACGTCCAAGACTGGAGGGAGTCCCTGTCAACAACAGGGAGGAAGCAGGTCCTAAGACCTTTCAGATTAGCCTCAGTGCAGTCTGGTTGGGAACAGCCCACAGGGATATTTCTGTCCTCTGGACTCTGATATTTCTGATGATTTGTACCATCCACTGTAGCCCTTATTAAAACCTGAATCATGTGGTATCTATTTCCCGGTATCGTCTTGCATACCCAGTGCCTGGCTCTGAGCACTGAACTGAGGAGATGCTCGGTTATTGAGTAAATCAATCAATGCATGAATAAACCAATAACTGAGTGAGTGAATGAATGAATTACTTGACTTTCCAATGTCATTGTAAATAGCTGGAGGGCCATGGAAAAGTCATGTTCTAGCTTCTTGTACTCCCAGGAAACATCGTATAGTGAGAAGATAGATCTGGCATCAAACCCCATCTCTGCTCCTTGCAGGCTGTGTAACCTGGGGCAGGTCATGTGCCTCTCTGAGCTCAGGCTTCCCTGTTTACAAAAAGAGGACTACTGTGAAGGATCAGGAGAGTTAGTGGGTCACGGTACTGAACACACAGTAGGGCTACCCGTGTCTTTTTTTTCTTTCTTCTGCCCCCTGCCCCTGCTCTCTAGGGTCAGATGAGGTTGGGCCCAGAGTGATCAGCCAGCTAATAAGAATTAATTTTGCATGAAGAGTACCAGGGTCTTGAGTTTTATCTGATAATTTAGATTCTCAAAATCTCTTTGGCATATGTTTGCTCTCTTGTCCGTTGATGACTCAGGGATCACTTGGACAGGTAGTAGTTACTGATTTTCTGATGGGCTAAAGGCTGGGTGGGGTGGTCAGAACCCCATAGTCGGTAGGTGAAGAGAGGAGTATCAAGAACTCTCCTGATTCACAGTTTTTACAAGTCACCCATTCTTTAAGTGCCCTGACCCCATGAAATAGCTCTTAAATAAAGTGTAAAGATTCAGAAGGGCAAAGTAAAAGGCCCAGGCTGAGCTCTGGGGATCCAGTTGTGAAGCATCACTGCCTCACATGCTGAAGCCCCTCTGGGAGACGTTGGCAGGGGGAGGCTGATGGAGAGCTTCAATTTGCAGATCTGTAAAGCGGGTTCTTTGCAGCCTACCTTGCTTGTGGTTATTTGCTAGGCCTGCAGTGCCCTCGCTGCCATCACCCGAATCTCGAAGTCAGCTCTAATTACCCTTCAAGGCCTAGTTTACAAGAAGGAAATGGCAACCCACTCCAGTATTCTTGCCTGGAGAATCCCACAGACAGAGGAGCCTGGCGGGCTACAGTCCATGGGGTCGCAAGAGTCAGACACGACTTAGTGATTAAAACCACCAGCACCACCTCCAGGAAGCCTGCCTTCATGTCCTGCTATCCTCCTCCACTTTAAAGAGACCTCACTGTGAACCTCCACGGCAGTTGGTGCCTCCGTCTGTGTTCCTGGCTACTCTCTCCCCAACTTAGACCTGTGAGAATGCGTGGCATCCGTCCCTCTGAGGGCAGAGGCCCTGCTGGTCCATCCCTGCACCCCTGTCAGGCCTGCGGGAGTGCTGTGAGGTTGTGAGCGAGTGATCCCAGGAGGGGACTGTGGAGGCGCAGGTCAGCCCAGAATCGTGCAGAGCAGGAGGCTGACCTGGGAGCAGGGAGCAGGAAGCAGATTATGGGTGATGAAGGGAGACAATCGAGGCAGCTCCAGGTCTGGACGTGGACTTAGGAGCCAACGCGGCACACACCATTGGCTCTGTTTTCAGGAGGATGAAACCAAGTCTTTAAGAGACGAAGCAGCCACCCCAAGTCACAGGGCTCCAAAGGGGCACAGCCAGGACGGGAGTTCGGCCTCCCGATGCTGCTGGTTCTGCTTGGTGGGAATCACTCCTGATGCCCCTGAACCTGCAGCCAAGGTGGCCCCATGCGCGACACCCACCTTCCCCGGGGAGCCCAAGGCTGGAGGCGGCCTGGGGGCCAGCTGACTCTGCATGTGAACTTACAGCTGGTTAGTGAGCTTCATTTCAGGAGGACGTTCTGATAGTAACCAGCGCCTTGTCTCCTGAGGCATGGCCAACCCAGGTCAACTCTTCCGCCCGATGCCTGGTGTGTCAAGGTTAGTGGCCACGGTGTCTGTAACTACTGCTACCTTCCAGGCCTGCTTCTACCGGTCAGCGCCGCTCCACCCTGGACAGGTCTGGGCCTCTGGTTCCCCACCTCCAGTGCTGACATCCAGCACATCCTACTTCTGGCTTTTACCTCCTCTGACCCAGGCAAGGGGCACCCAGCAGTGTCAAGACAATGTTCCGTACTTGACCTGAGATTCCTTCAAGCTCTTAACTTTGAAGAATTGCAGATTAAGTGGTGGAGAGATGGTAATTCCTGGGAAGCTGAACAGCAGAGATGGGACAGGGTACTGGGCGAGGTGTGAACCACTTGAACTAGGTGTGACCGCTGAATGGTGAGCTGGAGAGCGAGGCACCCAGAGGTCTGGATCCCAGCTCCGTTGTACACTAACCATGGGAACGTGCACAATTTGACCTCGGTTTTCCTCACCTGCAAGATGGAAAGATGACAGGGCCTACCTCGTATTCTGTGTGAGGATTAAATGAAGTAATACAGTAAAGTGCTTACTTCACTAGGAACACAGGGCTGTGCTGGTTATCGCCACTGATCAACAGAGCTGGGAGGAGGCAGGGTTCTTGCCCCAGGCTTGATCCAGACTTAGTTCCTCCCTTCCTCCCCAAGGACAGACCTTTAACTCTGTAGAAGCTGGGGATTAACGTACTGAATAAGCTAAGAAGTTCGGGCTTATGTTCAAGGGGCTCCCTGTCTCTCCACAGGTCCACCATGGGGAGGCCGTGTTATGAGCAGGGGAGACTTTCATTCTACCACCTACCATGGGCAAAGTGTGATCAAGGAAGGCTTCCCAGAGGTGGTGACATAGGAACAAGGTTTTGTGAAGGAAGGGAAGGCAAACTGTTTGATTCTGGAGCCTGAGGCATCAGAGAACATGGGCAGAGATGAGCAAGAGAGGCTGGCTGTATGAGCTTGCCTGCTATCTTTAACCTGGGATGGGCAAACCACCACCTGTGGTCAAAGCCAGCCTGCAGCCTGCAAGCTAAGAGTGGTTTTCACAGTGAACATTTGCAATTGATGTGGGGGATAGGAAACACTAATTTTACCATCAGTTAAATCAAATGTTGGGCATTCCAGGAGCGAATGGTAAAGAACCCACCTGGCAATGCAAGAGACAGACGTGAGTTCGATCCCTGGGTCAGGAAGATCCCCTGGAGTAGGCAATGACAACCCACTCCAGTATTCTTACCTGGAGATTGCTATGGACAGAGGAGACCTGCGGCCATAGCGTCACAAAGAGCTGGACACCACTGAAGCAAGAGCACACACGCTTTTTTTTATCTCAGAAAAGAGAGAAGTCCGTTCTGCTCGTATGTAGTAGACCTGGGTTACCACAGTTTATACTCAACTGTTATACTTTAATTTCATCAACAGAAATTTGAGGAAAAAGTTTTTCTTCTCTTGTTATATAAGTACCTATGTGATATCTTAGATTGTGTCTCTTGGCCTACAAAACCTAACATATTTAATATATGGCTTTTTACAGAAAATGTTTGCCAATCCTGGTCTTAAATCCCAGGAAAAGACAGGACGTTCAAATTCACTGAGCTAAGGAGTGTGCCAATACTTTCAGATGTGCTATCTTTTGAATCTTGACCATGATGTGTGCAAATTTCACAAACGGTAAAAGGAGGTGCTGAGAAGTCAAATGGCCCCCAAAGTGGCCCCAGAGCCCAGCCTTGGTCCTTTGCACCCAGCCAGGTCACCGTGCAGCCAGGTCAGCTGCAGCCAGGTGACACACAGGTCAGGAGCCTGGATTCCGCTATTTAAATTTAAAAGAGTCATTCTGTCTAAAGCCCTCTGACATTTCTAGTTTCTCACTGGGAGCCTGGGTATCACCAACTTAGACTCCAGGTCCCTTCCTGAGTTCCTTCCTAGACCCTTGTCAGAGAAGCATCTGAACATCCCCTTCTTGTCCCTGCCTCCACTGGGAATGTGGCTGACGGTCCTGGAAGGTCAAAAGTACAGCCTTTATAAACGCCAGGACCAGCCATCAAGACCGCGGGTGGTCTCAGATATCACCGGGTCTATGGCCCCATCCTGGCTGCTCTCTGGGCCTGGGATGGCAGGTGGCCCCTCCGGGTGTGTGGGCACCTCTGTGCCACACTGGGAATGCCGGTTGTGCACTTGCCCAGTGGCACGATCAAGCCAGAATAAATTGTAGAAAACTTAATGGAAAAGCCGCAAACACGCACATTAAGAAAACAAATCCGAGTTCCTCGGCGCGCCTTTGGATGCCGGCCACAGTGTTGATCGTCATCTTTATTAACTTTCCGTCCTGCTTGATGTCGAGTGACAATTATCATAGCCAGGCGATCAATACCTCATTAATGGTAAGCTCTTGAGCAGAAATCGCAAACTGGGTCTTTCTGAAATGCACACTCCTTTTTTTCTTTCCAGGTTCTCTTGCTCGTGCAAAGAGAAACACCGTGGATTCGCCTCGAACCAAGAAACAAAACCCTCCTGCGCTGGGAACGCTCACTCCCCAAGGCACCTGTTAGTTTTGCCAGGCAAATGCCCTCCCCCTCCCCTGATGTCTGTTCTGATGAGTGGAAATGTTGAAGAGTTCCCCATTTCTCTCTGATGTCAGAGATGTTTTAACCAGCTGGGGGCAGAATTACATTCTGGAAATTATAGGGGATGAGGAAAAAAAAGTGAATATTACAGATACAGTAATCTTTTGGAGTCTGAGCTTCGCTGTTAATGCATTATAAAGCAACTTAAAAAATCCTATCAGGAGAAGTGATGTCTGAAGCCACGTTATATTTTAAAAGTGTCAGGACACGGGCGAGTTTACATTTGACAAGCAATTTAAATATTTCAATATATTTTATATCTTGAAAAAAAATTGCCATGATCAAAACCTAGATGAAACTCTTTCATTTGGTACCTGGGTAGGAAAACATTGAGTTACAAATCTTTTTGACAATGTGGATTCTGGGTGTTACATAACCATTTTTAATCTTCTGAAATATTTCATTGCCTGGGAAAGCAAATCAGGGACAGGATATTGTGTGCTTTTAAATTCATTTGTCTTAACACCCTTTCACTTTCTTGTTCTGCTTTGATGGTCTGATTACTTCTCTACATAAATATAAGCCAGAATTCATTCTAAGTATAAGCCTTATCTCTTTCCTCAGTGGCGATAGGGGATGCAGAGGGTCTTTTTTTTCCTTGTGCATCAAAGTGAATTTAGCAGTGAATGGTGTCTGCTGTTGCAGAAAAGCCCATTTATTTACCCTTATAATCAGAGCAGCGCAGACAACAGAGCCCAGCACTTCCTTTCAGGTTCGGATGGAGGGAAGATTTATTGAGCACATACTATGAGCCGGGCCCCCTGTGAGGCATGGCCCTGCCAGGAGAGAAAGGAAGCCACTGGCCTGTGTGAGCACTTTAACCCTGTTAGCTGCTGCACCAGGAAAGGAAATTAACTTGTGCCTGCCCTCAGGGAGGGAGTGGGGCTGCTCGGTGTTGTCTGAATTCAGTTTTCCTGGTGGAGGACCTGGTCCCCAGCAGTGAGTGGACTGGGGAGGGCAGTCATATAGCAGTGATGGGTCGGGGACTGGAATCCCGGGAGGAAGGGAGGTGGGCGAATATTTCCTGTGCTTCGCTTTCTTCTTGGGCTCATCTGCGGGTCAGTGGTGGAGCAGGATTGCCGAACATGCTGCATCAGCTTCTCGGTCACTGTGGATTGCGGTAGAAAAACTTCTACTGACATTTTATCTCTTCCCAAATTTCCTTTGCAAATTCTTCCCCCCAACAGCACCCATTTTTTTGTCTAGGCATCATTGATGAAATAATCCCCAAAGTGAGGAGGCTAACCCAGCTCTCCAGTGCTATCAAGGGGCATGAAAGCCCCCAGAAGGACTCACACTCCGTGGAAGGGCCACCTGAGTGACTTCCCAGTGCACTTCAGCCAGAAACCGTCTCAAGTTGATTATGGTTGAGGTGGAGGTGGAGACATGCCCCCTGGACAGAAAGCCATGCCTTCTAGTCGGGGAAAGGGTGGCAGACTGGGACAAAAACTATTCCATGGTCAGGTGGCCAGACTTAGCAAATAAACAAAACATAGGACCCCAGTTAAATTTGAGTTTCAGATACACAACGAATAATGCAATATTGGGGACTCACCCTAAACATAATTTTTCGTGTTGTGTCATTAAATTTGGAATTTAAATTGAAACGGCCTCTTGTAATTTTTCTGATAAGCCCATCAGAAGGACATGCTCTGTTCAGGGGTTTTTGCCCTAACGGGTAACTCTTACGGTGCAAAGGACCTGGGTTATGTTTTTGGTGGTAATGGTAGAATTGATTTCAATAGGAAGACATGACTTAGAGGACTTGAAGACCCTTCTTCCAAAATCTCTCTCAACACTGCATCCCCAAGCCACCCGCAGATAAACGTGTAAGATCACACAGTGGGCTTGGTAATGTAAGCTTACAATGGTGCTTCAGCTTTAAAACCAATCCCTTGCCCTTCTTTCCAGCAGATGGTCACCTAAATTCCCTCCCATGGAGGCAATTCAGAGTCTCTTTGGCTTTAATCAAATATGCTTTCAGGGAGTCTCACTTGGATCAGTTCATCCCTGTTTGGTTATAGCAACTGGTCAGGCCACAGCACCAACTCCCACTTGGAGCAGGTAGAACCATCTCTCGGAAAGGCCACATGGATCTTGTCACCTGGGACTCACACACCTGTGCCAGAAGGTGATGTCACAATCGTCAGGAACACTTCACCTGGCGAGCTTTTAAAGGCCCCACTGAGATGCCCTTCCCTCTAGCAAGGCTTTCTCAGCCGGCCCCACCCCATTCCGGCTCTCTCCAGCGAGCCCAGGGGTTGGCTGGCCTCTGCATGCTTTCAGGGCTCCTCTGACGCTTCCCGTCAGAGCTGTTGCCACTGTGTGATCCCATAGCTGGTGTGTTTGCATGTCGCACTAGACTTTCAGCATCCTGAGCGCCAGAGACCCATTTCATCCATCGCTGTGTCTCGGAGCCTGGCAGAGGCTGACCAGTGCAGGTGTTCAGGATGGGTTTGCCCATTGATAGATAGCTGATGAGGGAATGAACAAACCAGTGGGTGGAATCAAGGGATGAGTGAGTAACTTGGTAAAACATGTGTGAAATAATATCACTTGAAAAATCCAATGCAACTCTTTGTGACCCCATGGACTATACAGTTCATGGATTTTCCAGGCCTGAATACTGAAGTGAGTAGCTTTTCCCTTCTCCAGGGGATCTTCCCAACCAAGGAATCAAACCCAGGCCTCCCATATTGCAGGCAGATTCTTTACCAGCTGAGCCACAAGGGAAGTCCATACTTCACTGAAAATTAATTTTGAAAATTCAACAAAATAGCTTTTCGGCAAAAATATACACATCTTCTAAAAATTACAGAGTAAGAGGAAAAAGCTCATCGGCCAAAGCAAGGACCAGGCACACTGACCCCACAGCCATGAGGCCAAGGACATGAAGGTCACAGCAGCCGTGACCTTGTACGGGGTGTCAGACCCGGCTGCTGAGGGCTGCGGGATTAACGCAGGGCTGGTGGTCCTGGAGATCCCCAGTGTGCCCAGGATTCCTCTCCTGTGGGGGCTTCTTTATTTAGTGTTAGTGATTCAGTCGTGTCTGACCCTTTGAGACCCCCTGGACCGTAGCCCACTAGGCTCCTCTATCTATGGGATTTTTCACGCAAGAATACTGGAGTGGGTTGCCATTTCCTCCTCCAGGGGATCTTCCTGACCCAGGGAGTGAACCCGTGTCTCTTGAATCTCCTGCATTGGCAGGTGGATTCTTTACCACTAGGGCCAACTGGGAAGCCCAGTGAACACACAGGACACTCCAAGAACAATCACGTGCAAACCGTGGGTGGAGGCTGCAAGTCAGGGGGAGGGTCTGGAGAAGGCTGAAATGAATGACTTTAATCCCCAGGATCACAGTTTCCCTTTTGTTATCTCTTCCAAGTGTCAAAAGCATCAGGGCCTCAGAACTATGGTCTGGATGCCACTCAGAGCCCGTCGCTGACAGCAGGGGCCGAGGATGCACAGTAGGTCAGCACCCCTGGGGTCGGACTGCAAAGATGAGGCTGTGTCCCCAGCGGGAGTGCCGGGGTGGACTGGAGACCCTGGGTCATGGCACAAGAGGCATTAATTTTCACAGGCTATTGATTCTGAAATTCTCTCACTTTCTTTTAAAAAAAAAATTATTAAATAAAATACAAGGTTGTTAGACCAGAGGGTACACCTGAGATACTGAATCATAATAACCATGGAATGAGGAAAGCATTATTCATTGAATGCTTACTGTATGTGTCAGGAACCTTGTATACATTCTTTCATTTAATCCCATCTCAGCATTGACCACATGACCAGTGACGCTGTGCTGTGCTAGGTTGCTCAGTTGTGACTGACTCTTTGTGACCCAATGGGCTGTAGCCCCCCAGGCTCCTCTGTGCATGAGGATTTTCCAGGCAAGAATACTGGAGTGGGTTGCCATGCCCTCCTCCAGGGGATTTTCCCAACCCAGGGATCAAACTCAGGTCTCCCACACTGTGGGCCGATTCTTTACCATCTGAGCCACCAGGGAAGCCCACGAATACTGGAGTGGGTAGCCTATCCCTTCTCCAAGGGGTCTTCCTGACCCAGGAATTGAACCAGGGTCTCCTGCATTGCAGGCAAATTCTTTACCAGCTGAGCTACCAGGGAAGCCCAACCAATGATGCTGAGAGAATCTTTATCTCGCTTTTGCCAAAACTTCTCTGTGCAGAAAATGCACTGATGCCTCCACAACTCTATGCAACCGAAGTGAAATTCCAATGGCTATTAGAGTCTTTATTGAATCAAGAGCAAGGCGAGCTGGCTGTGTTTGTCTGACTGCACTTCCGGTCACTGAGTCCCTAAATGGATAGTTGGAAAACTCCTAATTGGTAACCAATCAAATTATCTTGTTAGGAAGATAGATGGCTATGAGAGCAGAGAACAATGTAATTGCATGTGGGTTTGATTCAATATTTAGTCACCCCATGAGCATGTAAAACTTATATTTTGGTTTCTGGACTGTTTATCTCTAAGGATTTGGTTGTTGGGTATTAAAATCTAATGAGCTTCCCAAGTGGCTCAGTGATGAAGAATCTACCTGCTAATGTAGGAGAAGCGGGTTCGATCCCTGGGTCGGGAAGATCCCTTGGAGGAAGATATGGCAACCCACTCCAGTATTCTTGCCTGGAAAATTCCATGGGTAGAGGAGCCTGGTGGGAGGGCTACAGTCCAGGGTTGCAAAGAATCAGGTACGAGTGAGCACATCCACGCACAAAGTCCAACACGGGAAGCAAAACCTCACTGAAGCTGTTACGGGCTTTGAAAAGGAAGGCTGGATGGAGCCAACCCCAGGCTTCCAAACTCAACCCCTTTGATCCTGTTAAACACCAAAAAACATTTATTTATCTCTGGCACAAAAGATCCTGGCCTTTGGCTTGAGTGTACACATGTGGAATTACCATTTTCTTGCTGGAAGAGGGAGATTGAGATCTTCTAGGGTCAAACCCTGTCTTCTTGTAGGTGAAGGAGTTAGCAAGAAAGGTTGATGTCCCACTATGACCTGGAATCAGAGCCAGGACTGGGGTCAACCTTCTGGATCTGTCCTGCAGCGATTTTCACATAGGAGACTCAGGTGCTGCCCACATTCATAGCTGGACCCTGGAATCACCCTGCTTTCCCCCAACCCCATCCCCTGGGCCTGCGAAGTCCTCACATTCTTTGGTGCCTTTGTGCTCTCTTCTGCCTCTTTCTTAAGCATCAGCTCACGTGACACCTCTCTGAAGAATCCTTTTCCTACTGTGGCCAGTTCCCCACCTTTCCAGAGCTGAGAAGACAATAGGGTGTTGAACAGAAAAGTTAGTGGCTTTGTGTGAGTGCTGTCACACCCCACTCTTTGCGATCCCATGGACTAGATAGCCTGCCAGACTCCTCTGTCCATGGGGTTTTCCAGAAAGGAATACTGGAGAGAATTGCCATTTTCCTCCTCCAGGGGATCTTCCTGACCCAGGGTTCGAACCCACACCTCCTGCATCTCCTGCAGTGGCAGGCGGATCCTTTACCACTGAGCCACCTGGGGGGTGACGCACAAATGCCGGCATCCCAGGACATTTCCATAAGCGGACCACACCCCTTTCTGCTGCCCATTGGTTTGCCACGTCTCTAACGTTCACCTACGGCTCCTATAAACCGTACGACGCTCTCTCTGCATTTCCTATGAACATCTAGCTCCAGATGTTTCATTCAGAGTTCTCTGAATGAAATGGGGTGCACTCCACTGGGGTGCTGGCATTATTCAGTGCTTTTGGACAATCTATAATATTTGACACGGAGTTTTCTTCCTTACTTTAGCCACTAAGAAACTCAGAGCCAAGATCTGAACTCAGTTATGGCCATTGTGCCGACCCCTATTTGTTAACATCACTTTTTCTTATTTCTCTTCCTATTACACTCCTCTTGTTTCATGTTGGCTGTCCTCAAATCTGTTTTTTTTTTTAATTGAAGGATGCAGGGTATAAATACATCTGATGAGTACATTTTAAAAATAATCTTGTGGAGGAATAACGCTCTGCTATTTCAAGATTCATCTTTTAGGTTACAGCTTACGTGAACTTCTGGGATTCTCTAATTATAAACAATGGGGAGACTGGATCCTTGTATGAAGCCATAGCCCCTCTGTATCTGTCCCCACTGTGTAGTGGGGTCTCATGGCCCTGTAGACCTCCCCGTCTAGTCTGTGGACTCCTGGAAGCAGAGTCACACCTGCTGGTTCCTCACCCATCATAGGGCCACAGTGAAGGTTATCTGAATGGACATGCCGAAGCCCTATAGCTCTCCAGAGTCCTTTCTTTAATGCTTACAAAAAGGGGGAAGGAAAGGAAATAAGGTAAAAACTAAGATCATGGCATCTGGTCCCATCACTTCATGGGAAATAGATGGGGAAACAGTGGAAACAGTGTCAGACTTTATTTTTCTGGGCTCAAAATCACTGCAGATGGTGATTGCAGCCATGAAATTAAAAGACGCTTACTCCTTGGAAGGAAAGTTATGACCAAACTAGATAGCATATTCAAAAGCAGAGACATTACTTTGCCAACAAAGGTCCGTCTAGACAAGGCTATGGTTTTTCCAGTGGTCATGTATGGATGTGAGAGTTCGACTGTGAAGAAAGCTGAATGCCAAAGAATTAATGCTTTTGAACTGTGGTGTTGGAGAAGACTCTTGAGGGTCCCTTGGACTGCAAGGAGATCCAACCAGTCCATTCTAAAGGAGATCAGTCCTGGGTGTTCTTTGGAAGGAATGATGCTAAAGCTGAAACTCCAATACTTTGGCCACCTCATGAGAAGAGTTGACTCATTGGAAAAGACTCTGATGCTGGGAGGGATTGGGGGCAGGAGAAGAAGGGGACGACAGAGGATGAGATGACTGGATGGCATCACGGACTCGATGGACATGAGTTTGGGTGAACTCCAGGAGCTGGTGATGGACAGGGAGGCCTGGCGTGCTGTGATTCATGGGGTCGCAAAGAGTTGGACATGACTGAGCGACTGAACTGAACTGAAGGTAAAAACCCAAATAACAGTTGTTATCATTTCTTATTAAGTTTAGTAGAAGTATTTGCAGAGAAGGCAATGGCACCCGACTCCAGTACTCTTGCCTGGGAAATCCCATGGACAGAGGGCCTGGTGGGCTGCAGTCCATGGGGTCACTAAGAGTCGGACACGACTGAGTGACTTCACTTTCACTTTTCACTTTCACGCATTGGAGAAGGAAATGGCAACCCATTCCAGTGTTCTTGCCTGGAGAATCCCAGGAATGGGGGAGCCTGGGGGGCTGCCGTCTATGGGGTCACACATAGTCAGACATGACTGAAGCGACTTAGCAGCAGCAGAAGCAGCAGCAGAAGTATTTGTATTTTATTTTATGCAAGGTTCTTCTGGGTCTAACCACAAATTACCTCTTTAACTTCTCCTTTTTGCACATTCCGTTGCTCCTCCCATCCCCCACACATCAGCCATATAACATATTACTCTGATCTTCAAGCATAGAATGCCCTTTCCTCCACTTCTTGCCCAGACCAACTTCTATTCATCCTTCAAAACCTCAGTAAAGTGACTTGCCTGTAGAATTAATGTTTATGTATATGTCACTGGAGCAATTAGCCCACTGTATTATGATGGATGGTGGTTTTTACCTGAAGGAGTGGCTAAGAACCTAGGCTTTCTGGACTTGAATCCTAGAGCTGCCACTTAGCAGTCATGACGAGACTTTGAACAAGATACCTAATGACTTTCTGCCTTAGTTTCCTCATCTGGAAAATGGAGTAACAAAAGTGTCTCCTTTAGGAGGATGGCAAGGTAAATAAAGTCAGATACCAGGACAGTACCTGGCTGTGGGTCAAGATTAGTCTTGTGTTTAATGTCTTATTTTCCCCTCAGCTCTTCAGGATGTGATATCTGTGATATATTAAAAGATAAGATCCAGAGCAAATGACTATGGAGTGAGTAATTGAATGAGAAGGCTGGATTATGGGAAGTACTCGTCCTTTTTCAAGGGAATTTATTTATTGTGGGGAAAGGTCTTCATTCTCTCCTTCCAGCAGCAAAACAGGCCCAGGAGGAGAGACCTTCTTGGGTGGAAGGAGCCACACATTCTTTAGGCAGATACCGTCTTCCCTTCTGCGTTTTTCTTCCCTTTGTTGGGAGACGGTGGTAGAGTGGGACACCCACGTAGATATGGGGGATGAGCTGGTTACGAGGAAATTGGCTCTCAACTGAGCAAAAGTAGAAACCTCCAGTGGACTTGCCTTCCCTGCTCCCACTCCCAAAAGGGAAATGCGGCTGATTCCTCTACAACCTGTAGAGAGAACAAAGGAGCTGTGGGACCAGTCTAGGGGGCTAGCAGCAAGAGAGATTAGTGGTCTTCCAATGCCATCCCCCTATCCGGGAGTTTGGCAAGAGTTCCTCTGGATCTGAGACTCTCAGGAACCAGGGCCTGAGGAGGAGTTACATCTGCCCAATACTTATTGACCCGAGCTTCAGGCTCACTCCCACAGAGTCCCTGGTCCCGAGGTGAGAGGGAAAGAAAATAGGCACTCTAGGACATTTCTGGTGACAACACTATGATCTGGAAGTATGTATGCTGGGAACCCAGAGCTTCAGATTCAGGGGTAGAATACATGGAAGGCTTCCTGGAGGAGATGATGTCTATATCACTACCCAAGGGAGTGAATGAGAGATACCTTGGTCAGGTCAGAAAGTTTTGAACAAGTGAATAAAGTAAGTTTAAAAATCTTTTTCCAAGAGTTTCTGAGCCTCCACACTGAGGCAGGCTCCTGACCTTGCCTAGCTTGCGAGTGGGTCAAAACTCTCTGAGTCTTGGGAAAGCTATTGCCCATGGATGGCACAGGCCATCTGGGGCTGTTGTTTTATTTTATTTGTTAAAATTTATTTTTTAATTGGAGGAAAATTGCTTTAGAGTGTTGTGATGATTTCTGCCTATAATGCAAATCAGCCATAATTATGCACATATCACCTCCCTTTTGAGCCTCCCCGCCTCCCCTATTTCAGCAGTCTAGGTCGTCATAGTGTGCCTGGGTGGGTTCCCTGAGTTATACAGCAACTTCTCACCAGCTAGCTGTTTTACGCAGGATAGCATATATAGCATATACTTTCTCTGTTCGCCCCACTCTTTCCTTCCCCCACTGTGTGCGAAAGTCCGCTCTCTATATCTGCATCTCCATTCCTTCCCTGCAAATCTGTTCCTCAGCACCATTTTTCTAGATTTCATATATGTGTGTTAATATGTGATATTTGTTTTTCTCTTTCTTACTTCGCTTTGTATAACAGGCTCTAGCTTCATCCCCTTCACTAGAACTGACTCTGTGGCTGTTATTTTAAGATCTGTATTATGTCAGTTATAACATGAGGTTCACGTAATGATTTCTGGACCCTAAGCTGGTCCTATTCACAGCCACAATGAAAGCAGCAATAATTTTCCTTAAATATTTCACAAAATATTGAAAAAAGCCCATTTCTTTGAAACGGCATTTTCTAGCACTCATGCAATCACACCATCCGTATAGAACTTCCTTGGGCTGAAGAGTTTCTTCTGCAGAATTCAGATTATACTTTGTGATTTAAAACTGTTGTGATAAGAGGCCCCATAATGCTACAATTACGGTGTTTCGAGATCTCCTAACTGTGTCTATTTCACAGCTGGAATAGGTCTCTTTGGGGAGGGTCACACCTCACTGGTGTTGGCAAAGTACAATTAAATTAGTCAAAGTGTAATAAAGTTGTGGGGAAACGTTGAGATATAAGAACCGAAAATAAAATAAGGATAATTTAATCATTAAAATTGGCGCTGGTTTTGAGGACATTCATTGCTATGGAGATGTTCGAGCAGATTCCAGCTTGCATTTTAATGGTGAACTTAAATAAATCTGAGTCCTGGAGAGAAACTGCTAAGTGTATGGAATCCGAGCTAATCAGAGAAAAAGCTCGGTCTTGGAGTTAAACCCGGGTAGTCGTTCGCGGGGAAGAAGCCGAATCATCCAAACTGTGTCTGTTTTTTTAGAATTTATTTTCAAGTTCTTGGAGTTTTGGAGTCAAGTCCAAACTCTCTAACCAGGCATGTGAGGCCCTTAGCATTGTGAACCCACTTCTCTCCAAAATTCCCATGGCCTAATCTGTCCCTCAGGTCCACAAGGGCCCCCCTCTCCTTCAGGGACCATTTCAAAGGTACCCCATCTCTTGGTAAACCCCGATGCTCTCCTGGAACCCTTGTCTCATGGACCATGTGGTGCCTCCAACTGTGACTCTGGATTCAGACTTCGTGGGTTCAAATTCCAGTTCTGACATTGACTGAGATTCTGTTTTCTTCCTCTGTAAAATGAATACAGTAGTAAAGCCTGCCCTTAGGATGGATGCTTAGCAGAGGGACCAGTTCCCTCATGTGCCTAGGAACCACTGCGTGGTTGCTAGAAATCACTGTTGTCACTGGAGCTCTTGTGCCTTCTCTCTCTGTGATGGACATACAGGGGCTCTTTCTTTATTGCAGTTTAAGGACCTCGTAGAAGGAGAAGATGACTTATACATCTTTGCGTTTAGTAGAAAGGTCAATGAAGGTGTTTAATAAACAGATATCTGCCAATAGCAGCATATTTATATCCAGGAAAAGTAGATAGTTTCTTTCTAAATAATAACGTATGACTCTAACTATTCTATCTCTTGGAACAAGATAAAAACCCAGAACAACTAAGTGAAGAGGAGCTAGACAATCTAACTGAAGAAAGAATTCGGAGTAATGAGAATAAAGATGATCCAAGATTTTGGAAAAGAACGGAGGCGCGGACCGAGAAGATGCAAGCAATGTTTAACAAAGAGCTAGAAGATTTAAAGAACAAACAGAGATGAACAATACAATAACTGAAATGAAGGCTACCCTAGAAGGGATCCACAGCAGATTAAACGAGGCAAAAGAACCAGTAAGTGAGCTGGAAGGCAAGACTGGTGGAAATCAGTGCCATGCAACAGAATAATGAAAAAAGAATGAAAAGTAACAAGTCTGTCTCTATAATGGGGAGAACTTTTAATGTCCCCGTGTGCCTGGATTTGGGCTCAGTGATTTACACAGAATTCCACGAGGTCAACACATTATCATCCTGAAGCGACTTAGCAGCAGCAGCAGCAGCTGCTGAACAAGAAAAAACCCCAAAAGGGTATTTTCAGATCAAGAAACAGCTCAAGGTGGATGTTTCCATGCAGGACAGCTCCCTTCACACTGTGATTCAGGAAGCCAGGCGTCTCCCATCCTGTGTCCCCACCATCGCTTTGTGGTTCCCCTGCAGGGGAGGGAAGCCAAAGGAGGACTTGGAGGAGGCGGCCCTACTTCTTAGGGACTTGCCCTGGAAGTGACACAGACTAGCGGCCATACTCGGATGCAGGGAGGGAGGCTGGCTGGGAAATGTGGCCTGGGGACCCCTGTTGTGCCATCAGGAACTGACTCCGGGGACTCCACTGGTGGTCCAACGGCTGAGATGCCTTGCTGCCAACGCAGGGGGCCTGAATTTGACCCCTGGATGGGTAGCTAGATCCCACATGCAGCAGCTAAGAGTCTGTGTGCCTCATCAAAAGGTTCTGCATGCTGCAACAAAGACTGAAGGTCCCGTGTGCTCCAGCTAAGACCCAACACAGCCAAGTCACAAATAAATAGGAAAAGAACTGATTCTGTGCGTCTCTTCCCAAGTCCACGTTCGATGAGTGATGTCATGTGGGTAACTTGAACTCTGAAGTGGGAGTTTTTTGGTTTGTTTTGGCTAGTTGAGCAATGTACTGGCCTCTTCCCAGAGACAATGGTGTTCGTTGGAAGGGAGAACATGAACTTTGGAAGGGAAATGGTCCTCTCTGCTAGGTATAATAATAACCCCTCCTTTAAAAAAAAAAAGGAGGTTTAGGCACACTTACTTACTTTGCCCTGGACTTCAGAGCTAGTGAGAATCAAGTTAAAGAAGGGCTTCTAACTTCAGCTCTTACCGCCCTGCCATCTGGCCTCCCAAACCCAGAACATTCACTTGCAAGATTATTAGCAATTCTATTTTTAATGTATCCACGTGTTTACCCTCCCCAAAACTATTTTAGAACGATCGGCGAAGAGAGGAAGATTTCTTTCTCTGCAAGTGGATTTAATTATAACCAAAGCTACTTTATTTCCACTTTCATCATTATTAAAAATAAAATTTTCTTTCTTTGTCCATGAATTGTTATAGGAAACATTATTGAACAGGATCCCGCAGCTCAGAGCATTGTTCTATTGCTCTGAAGGCCCAAATAACATTTTTTTTCCCCCTCTCCCAGAAAATGTGGTGGCTGACTATTTTTTACTGAGTATTTTCCTAGTAAATCTCCCTGTTAAATTGGCCACTTTATTCATGATGATTTCTTCAAATATATCATTCTTGTGGCACAATATGAATAATGAAGAGGAATATTTTCAAACACATACAGGGCTCTGAATAAAACTAATGGGTGAGGCATTTAGCAAAGTCAATGCGGGTTTGAGCAGTCCTCAGTTGCCTTGGAGAGAGAATGGGGGTTGCATAAACCCCATCCAGGGACCTGCAGTCCTTAAAGAAGTCTCAGCATCCTTGACCTTGGTCCCAGCCTCCGTAGCTGTATCTCGCAGCATTGCCTGGTACAGCATCAGCACACCTGCACTCAGCCTCTATCCCAGAGGTAGGAAGGTGTCCAGGTCAGACACTCAGGAGAGGAACCAAACTCAGGATGTGGACCAGCTACACTGTCCGATGGGTGTCAGGACTTGAGAAAGCTATCTCATTCCTCTGCGTCCCTGTCTCCTCCTCTTGGAAATGGGGATCATTATACGTGTTAGAGGAGCATCCATCTAACCACTTGTAAAGTATTAGCACATCGCTGGCAGGAGTCCCATGCTCTGGGTCATCATCATTGCCACCACCATCACCACCGTCGTCATGGCCGCTATGACCTACTACATGTTGGGTACCCTGCTGGCAAGCTCTGGGGTGATTTGGCCTCTGTGGGCATCACCCTGCACGATGCAAATGGTCGTGGCTCATGATGTTTTAACTGACTAATATTGGGACTTTCCTAGTGGTCCAGTGGTTGCAACTCTGTGCTTCCTGCAAGGAGCACAGATTCAACCACTGGTTGGGGAATTAGGATACTGCACACCTTGAGGCACAGCAAAAAAATAAAATGAAATAGATAAACGATCAATATATAGAAAATCTGGGGACTCAAAGCATAAAGCCTTTTTTCTTGAGGGGGGAGGGAAAGTTTTTCACTGTTCTCACTTCTCTAACGCCCTCTACGCCTGACCTGCTTTACTGCATCTGTTTGCGTTCCCCCTCAGGCTGTGAAGGATGGACTTTGTCTGCCTGGGGTCAAGGATTCTTCTGGGTCAGACTGGAGCATAAGAGGTGGAGACGGAGAGAAGCGCCTGGAGGCTGTCATCTCAGGGCAGGGCACTGTTATTACTGGCAGTGTTGGCCACAAGTTCATTGCCATCAGGGCAGGAGTTCCACGAGACCAAGGGTGCTGCCTCAACCCGCTACTTCTCAGGACAAGGGTCCCATTGAGTGCTCTCTACTCCCATCCCCAGCCCATCTGGCCTGGCACTCAGAAGCTGTGGATGTTTCAGAGTGAGGAAACTTGGTTTTGTGCCCTTGTGTCCATTCAGATGTTCGGCAAACATTTTAAAGCTTTACCTATGTGCTAAGTGTATGTGTTCAGTCGCTCAGTCGTGTCTGACTCTGCGACCCCATGAACTGTAGCCAGCCAGGCTCCTCTGTCCAAGGAATTTTCTGGGCAAGAATACTGAAGCAGGTTGCCATTTCCTACTCCAGGGGATCTTCCTGACCCAGGGATGGAACCTGAGTCTCTTGTGTCTCCTGCATTGGCAGGCAGATTCTTTGCCACTGTGCTGCCTGGGAAGCCCATGTGCTTCATACCATGCAAATTTCTCTAAGGCTATTTTATTTAATTAAAGCATCCTTCGTGGCCTTTATCTGATATTGTTTCATATTACACATTTGTCTCTTTATATAGTTGTCTCTCCTCCAGTTTCTAGGGGGTAGGAACTCACTTTGTTCATCCCTGTATTCTCTGATGTCCAGAACTGTATTTGGAACCAAGCTGGTATCCAGTGAAATTTCCTGAATAAATGAATGAATGAAACAGTGTATTCTCTACATTGTCTGACGTGGGCATTAGTCTTTGTATTACCAGGCAAGGAATAGAGTTTCTAAGAGGCTGGGCACAGAACAGGACTGGAGTCAGACAAAACCAATGTCTATTTTCTTTATTTACTCTCTCTTGGTTCCCATATGGAAAAACAGGGATCATAATGGACTTATTGCACCTGGTGATTGTAAGCACTGAATTAAACCAGATAAAGAGCTTAGCTCAGTACCTGATGTGCAGAGAGCGTTCAGGGAATTGCCGCCAAAATCACAACCAAAAGGTAGAACCGGGATACGTGGAACCTTTGTTCTCTGATCCCTTTTCCTTACCTGCTTGATGAAGAGGTGTCCCGGGGTGCTGCAGAGGCTGGGGTATGGTCCAGGAGAAGGCAGGGTGCTGGGCTCAGTTTTGCCTCCACTGCTGGTGAACTTTGGGCTCGTCATCTCCCCTCTGAAGGCTCTGCGTGTGGTCACAGATGTGTTAACTGAATGCCTACCATGAGCTGAGTAGTGCTAGTCAATGCTAGGCCCGGGGTCACAGAGATGCATAAGACACAGACCCTTTCTCCGTTATGCTGTCTGCCTCATGGGGGAAACTGACGGGAAAGTGAAATGGACCGTATTTGCTTCTTTCCTTATTTTTAAAAATTGCATTGAAGTATAATTGATTTGCAATCTTGGGTTAATTTCTCCTGTACAACAAAGTGACTCAGAGTGACTCAGTTATGTATATATATATATATTCTTTTTCATATTCCATTATGGTTTATCCTAGGATATTGAATGTAGTTCTTTGTGGTCTACAGTAAACCTTGTTTTTATCCATTCTGCATCCGTCCCTCTCCTACCCTCTCCCCGCTGGCAGTCAGAAGTCTGTTCTCTATGTCTGTGAGCCCGTTTCTGTTTTGAAGCTCTGTTCATTTGCGTCGTATTTTAGTTCCCCGTATAAGTGATGTCACATGGTATTTGTCTTTCTCTTTCTGATTTACTTTGCTTAGTACGATTATCTCTAGATCCATGAGTATTGCTGCAGATGGCATCATTTCCTTCTTTTTTATGTCTGAGTAATATTCCACTGTGTTTACTAACCATATCTTCTTTATCCATTCATCTGTCAATAGACACTTAGGTTATTTCCATGCCTTGGCCACTGTGAACAGCTATGTGAATACGGTTATGAACATAGGAGTGCTTGTATCTTTTCAGATTATAGTCTTGTCCGGATATATGCTCAGGAGTGGGATGGCTGGATCGTATGGTAACTCCGTTTTTAGCTTTTTTGAGCAACTTCCAGACTGTTTTCCATAATGGCTATACCAATTTACACAGGCAGTGTTGCTTCCTGTTGCTGCTGTGACAAATTACAAATCCAGGGGCTTAAAATAAAACAGAATTATCTCACTGAACCCTGGTCAGGAGTCTAAAATACATTAGCAGGGCTCTGTTCTGCCCTGGAGACTCTAGGGGAGAATGTTTCCTGCATTTTCTTGCTTCTGGAGGTGGCCCACACACCTCAGCTGTGCCCATCATCACCCCAACCTCATCTCCAATGTCTCTTCCCACTTCTAAGACAACTGCAATTCCGTCAGGTCCACTCGGACAATCCTGGATATCTCCCCATCTACAGATCGTAACTAAATCACTTCCACAAAGACGTGATATGTAAAATGACATACTCACAGGTTTGGGGGATTGGACAGAGACCTCTTTGAAAGTGAAAGTATTAGTAGCTCAGTCATGTCTGACTCTTTGTGACCCCATGGACTGTAACCCGCAAGGCCCCTCTGTCCATGGGATTCTCCAGGCAAGAATAATGGAAGTGGGTTGCCATGCCCTTCTCCAGGGGATCTTCCTGATCCAGAGATCCAACCCACATCTCTTGCATCTCCTGCATTGGCTGGTGAGTTCTTTACCACTAGCACCATCTGGGAAGCCGACTTGGGAAGACATCTCTGGGGGGCATAATTCTGCTGATTGCTGTGGCACCAGGAGTGATGCATTCATAAGCGCTTTGATGAGGCCCCATGTGGGACACCTCACCCATTTGAGAACCAGGGTTTCATCCTCTAAAAGCCAGAGTTTGAGCGAGCCCATCCGCAAAGACCCCACTTTGAACATTCTGAGATATGCAACAGCAAACGCATTTCCCACTCTGGTGTTTCGGGTGTACTGTGTCTGGGTTCTACTCGTGAGGTCCACATCTGAAATCCTAAACAGCAGGAACAAAGGTGCATGTAAGCAGACAGACTCCCTCCGTGAATACTCTTCCTGTCTCCTTCCTGCTGGCTCGGAAGCGCCCCGCCACTGGGAGACGGAGCCGTGGGAACCGAGCACAGTGTCTCTAATAACTCAGGGGGAATTGGACACGGGTTGAGGGGCCTTGAGAAAGGAAGAGTGCAAATGACGCTGCAGAGCAATGTTCCTCACCCCCACGCGCCCCTGCGGCCTCCAGACTACCTCTTCTTAAGCTCTGCCTTTCCGAAGGCCTGGCTTCCGGTGCTCGGCTGTGTGATTCATCGCCAGGAGAAACATTAGTCACATTGGATTACACATGGCATCAGCTAAAACAGGAGAGATGTGCCTTGAGTCATCCCTGAGACTGGCAGAGGCCCTTGTTCTGAGCTGTGTGCCGACCCAGAGGGAGGAGGCCCTTGGGCTCCTTCCTGGAGTGGACCGGAGCCTCCAAAAGAGAATTTGCCTTTTGTTCCCCCTCCAGTCTTCCAAAAGGAAGCGCCAGGAAGATGCAAATGTGAAAAGGTGTGATCTATACACCTCTGGGTCTTATGGGCGGGTGGTCCCTTAAGACCCAGAGGTGTATAGATACTCGTCTCCTCTAGCAGGTTCTGGTGGCTCCAGGATGAAATCTACAGAGCAGCACCCCTGCCCCACACGTGTGCCCATTGCATATTCACTGTGTATTTTTAGTTCCCAAACCTTGACATCTACACTGCCTGCACGGTGGCTCGGGCGGCAGGCTGCCAAGCTTCCTGACAAGTTGCCTGCTGCTGAGCATCCTCACTCTTCCTCCCGGAGAACAAGTCATCCAGGGTGGGATCTTCTCTGAGGAAGAGAGAAAACTCTGGCCCCGAGAGGAGTGGGCGGTGAGGAGGGTGACAGCAGCCACCTAGGAACCTGACTCAACCAGACCGGACCTGGAAGTCGACGGGTCCCGTCTTTTGGAAAGTCATGCTCACAGCTTCTCCTCTTGCCCCATTCCTTTCAACACACGCAGCTTTCCCAAAGCTCCTGTGTCTGTGCAAAGGACAAAATAGATACTCATCTCTGATGGTTTTAAGTCAGCCAGGACAATTTTCTTTCTTGTTTGCCAATTTTTAAAAAGATTAATTTTATTTACTTATTTCTGTCTGTGCTGGGTTTTCGTTGCTGCTCTAGATTTTCTTAGTTGCAGCGAGTGAGGGATGCTCTCTAGCTGCGGCGTGCGGGCTTTTCTGTGCAGTGGCTTCTCTTGTTATGGAGAATGCAGGGGACACCAGTTCGATCCCTGGTTGGAGAAAATTCCACATGCCAAGGGGAAGCTAAGCCCAGGTGCCACAACTACTGATCTGTGCTCTAGCACCCAGGAGCTGCAACCACTGAACTCTGCACGCCCTAGACTGCTCTAGAGCACAGGCGCAGTAGTTGTGGCACATGGGATTAGCTGCCCCTTGGCACGTGGAATCTTCCCCAACCAAGGATCGAACTGGTGTCCCCTGCATTCACAGGTGGATTCTTTACCACTGAGCCACCAGGGAAGCCCTTGTTTGCCAATTTAAAAAGATATTTAAAATCCTTAATAGGCCAAAGAAAAGACCCCTAGAAAAAGGGCAAAAAGCCTCAAGAAAAAAACAAAGCGGCCTGACATGATGGCAAAGGAGCACAAATCGAGAGGTGAAATGAGCAAAGAAAGTAAGGAAATACAAATGGAGTAGGAGAAGAAAACCTACCTCGATTTTATTGCAGGAAACGGAAGCTGGACATGAAAGAATTAGGACCAGAGACGCAGACAACAAACCCGAGAACCTTCCTAGGACGAAAAAGCAGAGAAAGAAGCGAAGAATGACGAGAGAGCGCCTGATCAGTATGAGCAACAGAGGAAAAGATCACTTATCACACATTTTAGGGGGGAAAAAAAAACAGAACAGTAGAAATAGAAGTTATAATGAAGATGTTAGGAGGAACTTTTCTTAAACTGAAGAAAGAGCTAAGAATTCAGGTATAAAGAAGATACAGTGGAAATTAAGGTTGAGAGAAGGCACGTGACTTGCTCAAAATTGCAAGATTGATTAGGTGGCATCCCCTTCCACTTTGTTATCTGCCCACATGCTTGTGAACACACATCTATGTATGTGTGCACGTGTGCATGTGGGTGTGTAAATGAGAGGATGGAAATAGACAGAGGGCAAATAAATAGAGGGAAAAAAGGATCACCAAGGATGGCAAAAAGGGCCCCGTAGTTAAAAATTACTCTAGGTTTGGTTTGATTCCAGTAGGCTCCACTATGAGAAGTAATAGGACCTTCAATATAATGTTCTTGTAAAAATTCAGTGAGATGAGGTGGGGAAATCTCCCAAAGGCGCAGCAGACAGGAAGTGAGCACTCCAAAGGGGTGAACTGCTCTTACTAATATTTAAAAAGTAAGAGAGAGCTGCAGGGGCTGGATGTGAGTGGTGCTGATTGTCTTAAGGAAGAACTCACAAGGAAACGAGACATCAGGGCTGGAGGAAAGTCAGACACAGGGTTCTGTTTCAGAGGGAGGAGAAATTCATGGGATAAGGGCACTGACTAAGCATCTCTAGTTGTCATTGTTGAGTCACTAAGTCATACGTGACTCTTTTCAACCCCGTGGACTACAGCACACCAGGCTGCCCTGTCCTTCACTATCTATCTCCTGGAGCTTGCTCAAATTCATGTCCATTCAGTTAGTGATGCCATACAACCACCTCATCCTCTGTCGTCCCCTTCTCCTCCTGCCTTCAATCTTTCCCAGCATCAGAGTCTTTTCCAATGAGTTGGCTCTTTGCATCAAATGGCCAAAGTATTAGAGCTTCAGCTTCAGCATCAGTCCTTCCAATGAATATTCAGGGTTGATTTCCTTTGGGAGTGACTGGTTTAATCTTGTAATCCAAGGGACTCTCAAGAGTCTTCTCCAGCACCACAATTCGAAGGCATCAATTCCTTGGGGCTCAGCCTTCTTTATGGTGTAACTCTCACATCCATACATGACTACTGGAAAAACCATAGCTTCGATTCTATGGACTTTTGTTGGCAAAATGGTATCTCTGCTTTTTAGCATGCTCTCTAGGTTTGTCATAGCTTTTCTTCCAAGGAGCAAGTGTCTTTTGAGGGTTGGGTGTTAATTCACTATCTGAGCATAATGGGCTCTCGGTCAGGGGACATCATTTCTTTAGCCGAACACAGGGATCAGCAAGACAAAAAGTCGTTATAGCATGTGTAGGGTCTATCGTTTGCCCTACACGTCCCACCAGAAGTTGCAGGTGGTACGGAGGTGCAGTGGGCAAGGGGAGCACTGCTACAACAACTCTTCAATAAGCTAGTCAAGTGACCCAAGGTCTTAGATCACAGCTCTTGAAATGTACGGTGAAAATTACCGTGAGTGAGTGATCGTCACTCAGTCGTGTCCGACTCTTTGTGACCTCATGGACTGTAGCCTGTCAGCTTGCCAGTATTCTGCAGGCAAGATACTGGAGTGGGTGGCCAGCTGCTGTAAAGAATCCCAAATGTTTTGAGTGGGAAAGAATATTTGTATTTGGGTATTCTACCCCTCTGCCCCTTGCATATCCCAGAAGAGCAAAAGGGGGGGGTGCAGAGAGTGGAAACAGCTTTTATAAGCACATATATCTTCCCAATGTCAGGAGGCCAGAACCTGGGCAAAAGCAATAGCATCGTGTGACTGACCGCAGGTTTGGGTTACCAAGCAAATGACCAGTGGGCTCCCTGAATTCATCTAGTCCTTCTGGCAACCTTCTGGGGCAGGTAGAGAGGAGATGATCATTCCTGTCTGGAGGAAAGGAACCCGAGGTGGAGGGACTAGTTATTACAGCTAGTTAAGTTGCAGTTAAGGACCCTCAAACATATTTCTTACTTAGAATCTTGCCTCTTTGAAATTTCTGAGAGACAAGTCTGTCTGTTTTTCATTATGTTTCTATAATATTACTCACCTATATGGGCTTCCCAGGTGGCGCTGGTGGTAAAGAACCGGCCTGCCAGTGCAGGAGACGTAAGAGACACGTGTTCTATCCCTGGACTGGGAAGACCCCTGGAGGAGGGCATGGCAACCCACTCCAATATTCTTGCCTCAAGAATTCCAAGGACAGAGGAGCCTGGCGGGCTATGGTTCATAGGGTCGCAAAGGGTCGGACGTGACTGAAGCGACTTAGCATGCACTCACCTGTAAGTTAATGAATCTTTAAATAGTACCACCAAGAATGAATGCGTTGTTTGATAAAGGAGCAAATGGACGTGTAAAGGAGTGAATAGATGAATTCTTGGAGAGATAAAAGACATCTTCTCATTAAATTTTCAATCCAGCTATTAAAAGCAGGATCCCTGGGGTCCTCTCTTTCCTGCTGACCTAAAAGCAACAAGAAAATGCTACTGTGGAAATTCCAAATGGTACCCCCATCTTCACATACGCTTGCCATTTATTCTAATCTCTGTAAGAGAGAGATTGTCAAGGATGACCTTCACAGGGGTCTCTCCCCACAACCCTCACAATTATTATAGGAGAAAATCCTGGAATTGGAGAATTTCTTTTTGGAAGGAATTGAAAGGAGTGTTCCTTCTGAAGAGAAAGCAAGACAGGTGGCTGGGGACTTGCCTGGAGGTCCAGTGGTTAAGAATCTGCCTGCCGATACAGAGGACGCCGGATTCAGTCCCTGGTCCCAGGAGATTCCACACTCTGCAAAGCAACTAAACCTGTGCGCCACAGCTAGTGAACCCTCTGCACTCCTAGAGATGGGGCTCTGCAGCAAGAGAAGCCACCACAGTGAGAAGCCCACGGACTTCAACAAAGAGCAGCCCCTTCTCACCGCAACTAGAGAAAGCCCAAGAGCAGCAAGGAAGACCCAGTGCAGCCAGAAACAGCTGACTAACTAAATAAAAATAATCAAAAAAGACAGACAGTTGGTATAGTCCAAAGAGCTAGAACTTGGAGCGTCTAGTTGTGTGATTCTAGGCAGAGTTGGGAAAATTTAAGAAAACAATATGGATTTTGCATGATACTTCATTGGAAAAGACTCTGATGCTGGGAGGGATTGGGGGCAGGAGGAGAAGGGGACGACCGAGGATGAGATGGCTGGATGGCATCACGGACTCGATGGATGTGAGTGAGTGAACTCCGGGAGTTGGTGATGGACAGGGAGGCCTGGCGTGTTGCGATTCATGGGGTCGCAAAGAGTCGGACACGACTGAGCGACTGAACGGAACTGAACTTACACTAACAATGTGTTCAGGAGCCACAGACTGGCAGACATAATAATAATAAATAAAACAATAATAAAAGCCAGAGCCCTTGGTGTCTCAAATTTGGTCTGTATTTGGTGTAGAAGTTTAAAGTAAATCATTGGTGCTCCTGTCTTTCCTTTCATGATCTTTTGAACATCACTTCCTCCATGAAGCATTCTCTGATAGCTTCTTCCCTCCTTGTCTAGACTGATCACTCCATATTTGTTCTCCTTGAACCTTGTGCCTTTCCTAATAATTCCAGCGTTTCTCAGATGTATCCATAAAGGTATCTTAGCGGCAAATGATGGATACTGATTCTAGATGACTTTCACAGAAAAGAGTTGATTGGAGAGGCTTGGAATGAGGGCCGCTCCCAGGGTCTCTGCAGCAGGAGCTGCCACTTCTGGGATGCATTGGATTTTTCCATGTTCTCTCTTGTGTCACTCTACTGAACGGGTTATCTAAATTTGCTGGGGGAAGTTGCCTTTTACTGGGCCAGAGAATGGCAGATCTCCTCAACTGACCTCCCCATCTAAATCCACCCTCCACTGGAAGACGGAAGAGGCAGGCTGAGAGAAGTCCACCACACCACTTCCGAGTGGGATGGTTGATGTGCTTCTTGGTCTCCTTCCCCACCTCCCATCCCTCCAGCAAGACTGTGAGCAGCTTGGCAGGGGGAATTGGGCATTACTCAGATGCTCTGCGAATGTAACTCAATGCTGGGACTTAGTAATGCCGATGTGAAGGGTATGGCCAAGCAGAAGATGAGGTCATTGTTCAACCAGAAGCACGTGCCCTTTCCTTTGAGAGATTCTTATTGACACAGATTTGATGCCCCACCCCCAGAGATTTGAAAAGAGTAGCAACAAGGCAATATATCTTATCTCCCTTAAGATTCTTCGTAGCTGGTGATGTTGGGTGGTGATAAGCTAATGGGACATCTCTCTGTTTCCAGAAGAAGTCTGATGAGTAAGGAGTGCCTGCTAGGGTTTCCAGAACTACCTGCTTTTTTGGTTTTTTTCGTCCCCTGCTGCAGAAAATTTATTTCCGGTCGTCATTAAAATTCTGCTCTTACCATTTGTAACAAATGAGAGAAAAGCACGGTGTACAGTATGTGGAGTATATGTTTGTGAAAACGAGGCATGAGTACCTTCCAACACTTTGGGATTTTATGAATGATTTACATCTGGTGCTAAAGTTCACAAATGAAACGTGGGGGAAGCAGATGCTTCATCTCTTGAAGGCACCGTGCCTGCCCATACTGATGGGGAATTGAAAACAGCGAGGTCTCATAAATCAACAAAATCTATTTTTGTGCCTCTGGATCTCCATTCCGAACATCCATATAACACCCAAACAAATGTAGGGAGATGAGTTCCTCAAGAAACCCTTTATGTTGAGTAACAGTGTGGACATGTTAATAAACAGTGGAGGGAGATAAAAGCAGACTGCAGGGGAGAGGGGGAGGGCAGGCGAGGAGTGGGGACTGGACGCGAAAATACCAGAGCTCAGGGTTGAAAGGCTCTTTGATCGTCAGTCGTTGGGGATTTATGGAGAGCAGGGAGGGACGTGTGGGACTGGACAAGAGAGATGAAGGAAGACCTGCCCTGGCCAGCCCGGGGTTGCCAGGATTGGGAAAGAGGGCTCCTCTCAGTAAAGGGTGGGCTGTTGTGCTGCAGACTGAAAAAGAATCCACATCTGGGAATGAACTTGAGTTAGTAATTGGAAAACCATGAAAAGATACTTGTAAAGAAGACAGGAGTCTGATGACTTTGTGTTTTTCCCCTTCCCTTCCTTCTTTCCCTCATCCCTCTCTCCCTCCTTCCTTCTCTCCCTTCCTCCTTCCCTGTCTTCCATGGAAAACACGAACTTAAGTGAAACATGGTGACCATCTGACTGTTGTATTAGAGAACACAACTTTCCCAGAAATATGCACAGGACCAAGCCGTATGGAGTACTTTATATACAAGATTGTTATTCTCATTTTGGAACACCACCCCTACGGAGTTCAATTCTTCGAACTTCTCTGATGATTTAAAAAGTCTAGCACATCACTCCAAATTTGTATTTTGTCTTGTTGCTGCTGCTGCTGCTAAGTCGCTTCAGTCGTGTCTGACTCTATGCGACCCCATAGACTGCAGCCCACCAGGCTCCCAAGTCCCTGGGATTCTCCAGGCAAGAGCACTGGAGTGGGTTGCCATTTCCTTCTCCAATTAGACAATTAGAGAGGTGTATTTTGTCTTACACCTTTCTAATTGTCTTTGTAACATTTAATTGATAGACTTTGAACTTTCTTGAGGACAGAAGCAGTTTATGAGTCGTTTTGGGGTGGGGTTGCGAACCTAACCCTGGACCGAGCAGGGGACATGGCACTGGAATCATTCAGCTGCAGCTACCAGCAGCGTTTTTGAAACATTCAGCATGAGAGAAGAGATGGACTAGGTGTTGTGAATATAAACATGATCAGACAAGGGCCCTCCCCCCAAAGGGCTCCCCACTTAGTGGAGAAGCGGGGCTGCCAATCATGGGTCTGGAGCTAGACTGTTTTGAGACTCAGAGTACCAGTGGGAGCCAAGACGGAGAGAACTATTGTTTCCAAGAAAGCCCGAGGGGCTTCCCAGAGGAGGTACCATGAGCTGAATGTGGAAGAACATTTATTTTGGGGAGGGCGGTAACTAAAAAGTCAGGGAAGAATGGTGGTCAAGAATAAATACTTACTGCTTTTGTATTTTTTCCTTCCAACCAGAAGAACTTCATTCATTAAATGAAGCACTGATTTTCTAAATTAATTGCCTGGGGAATCATAAGAGTTAAGGTACACTTTACACTGTATCTAACTTATATCCTGCGAGGAGTTTATTCATTCACAGTTTCTAGCTGGTTGACTTTTATAAATGAAGCAATAAACACAACAATATTAAATATGCATCTATAATATTTCTTCACATTTATTTCTATAGCCGTCACTCTCAAGTACCCGCTGCATCCTTTGTTGAAAATGTTCCCTTTTGTATTTGAACTTCTATATGCAAGAGAATTTTTGATTTACAGATTCCTCTACACTTGGTTAAAAAAAAAAAAACCTGGGGGAGACGGGAAAAGAAAAACCAAACAAAACCTCTTTTCAGCTCTGTACTGAAGCCCATGCTACATTTCTTAGAATGCAAGTTACTGGTTTATTTTGAAAATTCCATGTTGTGGAGATCACAGCCTTTTAAAAGGAGCCAGAGTAGGACACAATTTGGGCAATTTGCTACACATAATATTAACTATTGGATTAAAAAAAAATAAATGTAACTACTGCATTAACAGATGAAATCCGATATTGTAATTTAACACCCAATTTTCCAACAATCCTCTAATACGTAGACCACATCCAATTTATTCTAAAAGAGAATCTCAGTTTAAAACATATATATATATCCTTCGCATTTTACTATAATTAGGTGATGTTTTTCTGGGGGAGTTTTTCTTGATACGCTGAATCCCTCTACCCTTCTTTAGTGAGGAAGCTTCTAAAGGCAGAAAAAAGAAGTTCGGTGGTCTCCCTTAGTTACCATTCTGTTCAAAATATGTCCCCACCTAATATAACTTGCTATGTGTCATAAAATACAAAGGAAAGTACTTTTCATGCCAAATATCAGAGAAGTGCTCTCTTTTCTATACTGCACGATGAACAGCAATGATGTGTTCATTTTAAATTCCATTCATGTAGGTTCTAATAAAAGCTATTATAAAATACAATTGTGGAGAGACAAAAAGAGAGATAATATCACTATAGCTCAATATAAAATTTAAGTAATTAAGACATGAAAACTATTACACAATTTACTACACATGCAACAAGAATAATAAAGTGTTTAACCCTTTCTTTCCCAATGCCTCCCCCTGTTGGTCTCTTTCTTTAATACCAAACTGGAAAACCTGGGTGCCTGAGGGGATGCAAGAAATATCGCCACACAGAGTGTTTGGGGAAGGAATGGAGGTGATGATGAAAAGAAATGGTTTGCTTTTCACATCTCAAGAGAGGCAGGTTCTGTGTTTCTGGAGTGTAATGCTATCTACCGCGTGGCAAATCGATTTTATTTGCAGAAAATATGAAATTGCTTATCAGCTGGCCATTACATCATGACCCAGTAAAAAGTCAGGGTGACACAGAGAAGGTGCCATGGGTCAGTGGATGGATCTGAATTCAAATCCTGACCCTAATGCTTGCCAGTTATGTGCCATCAGGCAACCTTAAGAGTCACCCGTCGAATGAACACAAATCATAACGACTGCATTTTAGGATCTCACCTTCTAATCAGGCCATGGGGGTAGAAAGGCTCTAGAATTAATGCAGTAAATGGGTATTATCTGAAACACTAGCAAGGACCATGATTTCCTGTTTTGGTTTTCCCTGAAGTGTGTTACATGTTTGTCTCAGAGCGTTTCAGAATATAAACACTGTTTACCACAAGAGGGATGTGCTTTTCTTCATCAACTCTTTCCCCATCTTTATGATTTTATTAAAGAGAAAAGACTTGTATGTTGCCAGTCGATCTTCAACATTTCTCTGGCACTTGCTAAACTTCATTTTTTAACAAAGGTCATGAGATCTTGGGCTCAGAACCTGCTGCAGGCAATGGTATCTCATGGGAATATGAGGCTTTTGTCTTTTTAATTGTATTTGTTTTTCTGATAGCCTCTGATGAATGACAAAGATACAGCTTTTGCTCTACGGTGGTGATACAATTTGTGTGTGTGTGTGTGTGTGTGTGTGTGAAATACATTTATTTCATACAAAAGAAAAAAAGGGAGGAGGGGAGAGTTCATGGATGCCTGGCACAGAGGAGGTACTGAAGAAATATTTGTTGGATAAAAAAATAATTAATGGTATGCCATTACAGCAAATATCCCAGGGATTGATATAGATCATTCAAAAGACTGAATAAACCGTTTCGATCAAGATTAGATTCTGACATTTGTCCTAGCAGTCCTTTCTGCCTTATGTTTCTCGAAGCACTTAAAGCCTTGTTCATGCTTTCTCCCTGACTAGGAATGCCTTTACTGGCTTCTCTCTAAAGTGTTCTGCCTTTGGGACTTCCCTGGTGGTCTGTTGGTTAAGAGTCCCCCCTCTCAATACAGGGCACGCGGGTTTGATCCCTGGTCTGGGAGCTAAGAGCCCACATGCCGAGGGCAACTCAGCCTGTGTGGGCCATAATTTCTGAGCCCATGCACCTCAATGAAAGATCCTTCAAGAGGCAACAAAGATCCCATGTGCCGCAACTAAGACTCAATGTAGCCAAATTAAATAAATATAAAAATGAACAAGCAAAATGCCTTCAAACTCCAGCCACTTCTGGGTGTTTGCATCTGGAATCCCAGTGTGTAGGCCACGCTCACAAGAGACAGCGTCTTAGACTAACAAAATGAATTCATTCCACTGTGGGGAGGAGTTACCTTGAGCTCCTGGTCTCCAAAGTGTAACAGGCAGAGCTGAGACCTGAACCAGGCCCATCTGATTTCACCCTCTGTACTTTCTATTATATCTCGGGAACTCCATACAGATAAATGCTTTTATGTTCTAACACTGGTACCCCAGGAACATCTCAGGAAGGGCTCATGGTAGAGTCAAAGTATGACTAAGTGGAAAGGAGGGCTTCCCTGGTGGTTCAGATGGTAAAGAATCTGCCTACAGACCTGGGTTTGATCCCTGGGTTGGGAAGATCCCCTGGAGAAGGTAACAGAAAGGCTACCCACTCTAGTATTCTTGCCTGGACAGTTCCACGGACAGAAAGCCTGGCAGGCCACAGTCCACAGGGTTGAAAAGAGTTGGACACAACTGAACGACTTTCAAATAGCTGGACACAGCTGAATGAAATATCAATAACTTCAGATACACAGATGACACCACCCTTATGGCAGAAAGCAAAGAAGAACAAAAGAGCCTCTTGATGAAAGTGAAAGAGAAGAGTGAAAGAGCTGGCTTAAAACTCAACATTCAGAAAACTAAGATCATGGCATCTGGTCCCATCATTTCATGGCAAATAGATGGAGAAACAGTGGACACAGTGACAGACTTTATTTTGGGGGGCTCCAAAATCACTGCAGATAGTGATAGCAGCCATGAAAGTAAAAGACACGTGCTCCTTGGAAGAAAAGCTATGACCAACCTAGACAGCATACTAAAAAACAGAGACATTACTTTGCCAACAAAGGTCTGTCTAGTCAAAGCTATGGGTTTTCCAGTAGTCATGTATGGATGTGAGAGTTGGACTATAAAGAAAGCTGAGCTCCAAAGAATTGATGCTTTTGAACTGTGGTGTTGGAGAAGACTCTTGAGAGTCCCTTGGACTGCAAGGAGATCCAACCAGTCCATTCTAGAGGAGATCAGTCCTGGGTGTTTTTTGGAAGGACTGATGCTAAAGCTGAAACTATTGACTTTGACCACCTGATGTGAAGAACTGAGTCAGTGGAAAAGACCCTGATGCTGGGAAAGATTGAAGGCAGGAGAAGGGGACAGCAGAGGATGAGATGGTTGGATGGCATCACCACTTGATAGACATGAATTTGAGCAAGCTCTGGGAGTTGGTGATGGACAGGGAGGCCTGGTGTACTGCAGTCCATGGGGTCACAAAGAGAACTGAACTGAACAACTTTCACTTTCAAGTGGAAAGGAAGTGACATGAGGCTGATCCCAAACATTATCCAGAATGGCAACATAAACTCCTGTGTCATGGGCTAGAGCTCCAGTGTGCTTATAGAATATGAGATTAAAATAAAGGAGTGAAAAATGCCTTCTTTGTTCTCCCTACTCTTTGCTCCTAAGTATGATTGTGTTCAAACTTATTCTGAAAAATTTTGTTATTAAAATAAATTCATAAAAGGTGAAGACTTAAATTTCTTGGCTCTGAGCATGGACCGAGACCCACCATCCCTACCTGCACTTTTCAGGTTCCTCCAAACCCCACTCGTAGGCTGCATCACACTTCTTCCTGCCATGGCGAATAGGCAGAACCAGGTCCTGTAAGTCTTCCAGGCCCACCTCAGCCAGTCCACCTGCTCCAGAGGAAGAAATGAAAGAATAGGATGGAATCAATGAAAATCCACCAAATCTTCTAAGAAAAGGACAAACTGGTAATATTGTCTTGCAGTGATGTCTCGTTTTATTTGCAAAGTTGATTGGATTGTTTTCCAATGAAAAAGATGGCATAGATCATTGAGGAACATAGAGAAAGATCTACAGATCTTAGTACATAAAGACAATGAACATTGCATCCAGCCATTTTCTCACCTATATTTGTACCAATCAGGATAGAATGGATAACAAACAAGCAAATCCCCACATATCAGTGGTTGAACTCAACCTAAGTTTACTTCTCACTTGCTTGTTTTTTGCTCTGGCCCTGGCAACCACTGACGGGGGTTGGTGGGGGGAGTTGATGGAGCAAATCAACTTCAATAGACACCTTGATTTTTATGCCAAAGGGGAAAAGAATTCTAGAGGGTCTAAGACTCACGATTCAATGAGTCTTGATTGACTCGTGGTTCAGTGCCCTGTTTCACTTCTGTGTGTAGTTCATTGCCCAGAACTAGTCATATGCTCTTCTCAATCCAGAGGGGCCAAGGAGCGCCAGCTCCCGTGGGGATGGAATTTGGAGCACTGATGGATTCCTGATGAACAGCATTAACAATTATATGATATTAGTTAGAGTTTGGTTTTTCATTTCTGATTTCAAAGAAACGTCTATTGACAGAGCCTCAGTTCAGTTCAGTCGCTCAGTCGTGTCCGACTCTTTGCGACCCCATGAATCACAGCACACCAGGCCTCCCTGTCCATCACCAACTCCCGGAGTTCACTCAGACTCACATCCATTGAGTCAGTGATGCCATCCAGCCATCTCATCCTCGGTCGTCCCCTTCTCTTCCTGCCCTCAATCTTTACCAGCATCAGGGTCTTTTCCAATGAGTCAGCTCTTCACATCAGGTCACCAAAGTATTGGAGTTTCAGCTTCAATATCAGTCCTACCAATGAACACCCAAGACTGCTCTCCTTTAGGATGGACTGGTTGGATCTCCTTGCAGTCCAAGGGACTCTCAAGAGTCTTCTCCAACACCACAGTTCAAAAGCATCAATTCTTCGGCGCTCAGCCTTCTTCACAGTCCAACTCTCACATCCATGCAAGACTGCTGGAAAAAATTGGTGAACTAAAAAAAGAAAATAAGAAAAAAAAAAAAAAAGAAGAAAATAAAATCACGTATAATTACACCATTCATTTATCACTCTTTCAGCTATTCAGGGCTATATCAATTTTTCTGTGTTTATACAAAAATAAGGTTATTTTCAAATATATAGACGAAATTGTATGCTCTGCTTTGTAACCTACTGTTTCTCCTGAGTAAACTGTATAAAATATTTTGGAGTTTGAGAGATTCTACACCATGTATAATATTTTCTCTGTACCATAATTATTTTAACCAATTTCTTAATTATTTTATATTTTAAGAATTTAATTGTTTACTATGTTTATATTTTGATTACGGGTTGTTTAGTTGCCAGTCATGTCCAACTCTTTGTGACCCCATGGACTGCAACATGCCAGGCCTCCCTGTCCCTCATCATTTCTCGGAGTCTGCCCAAGTTCATGTCCGTTGAATCAGTGATGCGTCCAAACATCTCATCTTTGTAGCCTTCTTCTCCTTCAGTCTTTCCCAGCATCAGGGTCTTTTCCAATGAGTTGGCTCTTCACATCAGGTGGCCAAAGTATTGGCACTTTAGCTTCAACATCAGTCCTTCCAATGAATATTCAGGGTGGGCTTTCTTTAGGATTGACTGGTTTGATCTTACTGTCCAAGAGTCTTTTCCAGCACCACAGTTCAAAAGCATCAATTCTTTGGCACTCTGCCTTCTATACACACAAGTTTTTACAAAAAAAAGTTTTATTAAGTACAATTTCATACTTAGAAGAACTTCTAAGATTTTATAAATGTGATTAGACCTTTAATTTATTCTTGAAACACGGGAGTTATATAGAGGCATTATAAATACAGCTTGCTTTTTTCTGCATATGATTGCTTCATATTTGTCTGTATCATTATAATTTTCTCTCTATGAAGTTTCTAATGGATAATCTAGCATTTCATTGTGTTAATTTACCATAGTATACTCAACTTCTTTTGCCGTTTTAGTTCTTTACAATTTTCCACCACCATAAATAATCCTTCAGTGGACTTTATTTAAAGTATTTTTGTACTTAGAAGTTTTCAGTGGGCTAAAGTCCAAGGAGTGATATTACCAAAGCAAATGTTATAAACATTTTAAGACATTTTAAGAATCACATCTCTAAAGGAAAACATGTTTGTTTTGAAGAATGAAAAAATGAATGAATTAAATTACAAATGACTTGTCAGACTTGTCAGATCCTGAGAACTGGCAACAAATACCTCCAAGGATCTCTTTCAATAATACACCCCTTTAGTTGAAGTCGGTGTTTTATCTTATCCTCACAAGCATCTAGTGAGAAAGGTCCAAAGGATGGAAATTTCACATGCTGGCTCCATGTCTGGTGCTGTGTTAGAAACTTTTTATTTTCTAATTCAGTGATCATAACAATTTTATAGAATAGGCTTTAAATGCTCCATTTTTTCAGACTGTACACTGCAAAAGTTCCTGGTCATAAAATTGGAATTCCCACATGGTGGACTCAGATTTATGCCTTTCCTTATGGGACAGCCATAGATCCAATATTAATTTGCAAAATAGGAGACAGACCATCATTAAGAGATACTATGTGTATCATTGAGCAGTCACTCTTCAGGGAACAGGGGTCTGTGTGCTGGGTGTAAGTAGGCATGTGTTGGGTGGGTGAGGGGTGCTGAGTTGCGCCATGATGGTGGGCCAGTTCTGGCTGGGCAGAGGAGAGAAGGTCTTAAATCTTATCTCCAGAGGTTTAATGCCTGTGTAGAAACACTTCAATTACTCTTCCATTTTCTTACAGTTACCCACAGGACATTATATTCCAAACAAAAAGTCAACAACTCCCTACCCAAACCTTGCCCCATCTCCATTTCCTCCCCCTAATACGACCTCCCACCTCACGTCATTCTGCCCCACATCCAGTCACCAGAGGTAGCATCACTGGCTGGTGTCTCCTTATTTACTGTTATTATTTTCTCAAGCCAGTGTCCAGGGAAAACCTCTCTACTGGCCAGGCCAAGCAGTGAGTTAGGAGACCTGGGAATACATTCTCACCAGCCGCCTTACTAGCTGGGAAAGTGAAAGCGTTAGCCACTCAGTAGTGTCCGACTCTTTAAGACCCACTGGGGTATAGCCTGCCAGGCTCCTCAGTCCATGGAATTCTCCAGGCAAGAATACTGGAGTGGGTTGCCATTCCCTTCTCCAGGGGAATCTTCCCAACCCAGGGATCAAATGTGTCTCCTGGATTAGCAGGCAGATTCTTTATCACTGGTGCCACTTGGGAAGCCCATGTTACAAATGTATGTGTCTCACCTTTTCCATTGCACAGCCTTGAAATTACCTTCCTGGAGGGCTGGTCTTCTCACAACTACTGATTTCTCTCAGATTATGCTCTTCTCCGAGACGTGACTGCAGCTCGTTTCTATATGACCCCAGTTGCAAATAGCAAAGCATTTAAACTATTTATTTATTAAATTTTTTAAGAATTGAAGTATAACTGATTTACAATTTTGTATTAGTTTTTGGTGTACAGCAAAATGATTCCGTTATATATGGATATGTGTAAATATGTCTATTTTTTCAGATTCATTTCCATTATATGTGATTATAAGATATTGAATATAGTTCCCTGGGCTATGCAGTGAGACCTTGTTGTTTATTTTGTGTATGATAGAGTAGATCTGTTAATCCCAAGCTCCTAATTTATGCTTCCCCTTCCCACTCCCCTTCAGTAACCATCAGTTTGTTTTCTACGTCTGTGAGTCTATTTCTGTTTTGTAAATAATTTCGTTTGCGTCACATTTTAGATTCCATATGTAAGTGATTTCATATGGCATTCGTCTTTCTCAGTCTGACTTGCTTCACTTAGTAGGATAATCTCTAGGTGCGTCCATGTTGCTGCAAAGGGCAGTTGATCATTCTTTTTTATGGCTGAGAAGTATTCTGTTGTCAGAGAAGGCAATGGCCCCCCACTCCAGTACTCTTGCCTGAAGACCCCATGGACGGAGGAGCCTGGTGGGCTGCAGTCCATGGGGTCTCGAAGAGTCGGACACGACTGAGCGACTTCACTTTCACTTTTCACTGTCATGCATTGGAGAAGGAAATGGCAACCCGCTCCAGTGTTCTTGCCTGGAGAATCCCAGGGACGGCGGGGCCTGGTGGGCTGCCGTCTATGGGGTCGCACAGAGTCGGACACGACTGAAGCAACTTAGCAGCAGCAGCAGCAGCATTCTGTTGTATGTATGTTCTATATCTTCTTTATCCACTCATCTGCTGATGGACACTTAGGTAGCTTCCAAGTCCTGGCATTGTAAATAGTGCCACTATTGTAAGTGAACACTGGGGTTCATGCATCTTTTCAAATTAGTTTTCATCTTTTCCATATACACAGCATAGAATTTGAATTGTGACTCACATTTATTCAGCGTGTGCGATGGGCCAGGTGCCATAACAAGTATGTCACATGTATTCACTTAGTGACTTTCTTGTTCTTTTTTTAAAATCACAGGACAGAAAATATATATATTTTACATTTCAACTCAGGAAGTGATATGCGTGTGTGTGTAGCTGTAGCCATATCTATATCTCTGCTACTGCTGAAACCAAGACTTTAAAATCAGTACATATCTGTCCTATATGAAATGCAGGTTGATAGTTCATTCTGCTTAACATAACTTGTTTTTGTTTTTGTTTTTTTTAAATTCTAGTTATAATCCATGGAACAAGGGATTGGCAGGCAACTTGAGGCCCTGGGGCCAATCTAGCCTGCCACCTGTTTTTGTTAATAAAGTTTTATTGGGACACAACCACACCTATTTATTTATGCACTCTCCATGACTGGAGAATCTTTGCCTAACACAAGCAGAGCTGCAACAGAGACTGTTATCCCTGCAAAGCCTGAGTAAATACTATCTAGCTCTTTAAGAAAGAGTTTGTTGACACACTAAAAACTGATTTCAGATTCACATAGGAGCTATGAGCTACAGTTTTTTGGCTCATACGATTTTGATAACTGCCCTTTAAGGGTAGTGCAAGTTATCCTCAGTTCCAAGTGAGTACCCTGAGGATGAGAATATTACATTTGCTCCCAGATCGGGCGTCAGCCTGCAGAGCTACGGTCTGACTTAAGTCACCCCAAAATGGAGCCAGTGGCAAGTTAACTAATGTGGAATTCTTCTCTGCTTTAGGATGACTTGAATGTATGTTTGTTGGTCAAAGGAACAATCTACAGATTGCATTTGTAACTTTAAAAAAGTATCTTACAGGTAAACTTTGGAAGAAATGTTGGTCTTTTTCTCCATCATATTTCTTAACTAAACAAGTCAGGAAATGATACCAAGGAGTGTTTAGTAGGCAGTACAACCTTTTAAAATTAAGTCATTGCATTTTAATTTATTTCAAATATAGGCTTGGTTGCCTTGTTGGATTTGTAATTTAAACCTGACCTGTAGCACTGATACATACACACATATGGCAGACTGGCAGCGTGGCAGGGCTCTCAGTGACTCACCCCTTGTGTAATCCCCTTCTCTCCAGTGTGGGGTGGACCCCCTGATACCCTCCTTACCAGTGGAGGAAGCAAAGGGTTGGGACGTCATGTCTGAGACCAGGTTGGAGAGGAGCGAGACTTCCATCCTACTGGCATATCTCTTGGCCTCCACTGGCTGGCTCAGATGAAGTCTATCGTCATATTGGGGGCTGCCCCATGGAGGTGCCCACCTGGCCAGGAACTGAGGGAGACACCCAGTTCAATAGCCTGCAAGGAACCGAGAGCTTGGAGGCAGGTCCTGCCCCAGTTGAGCTTGGAGATGATTGCAGTCTTGGCAAACTTCTTGATGCTTCTGTAGAAAACCTAGGCTGGGGGATCCAGCTAAACCATGTCTGGATTCCTGGCCCTGTAGCAACTATGGGATAAATAAATGTGTATTGATCTCAGTCACTAAGTTTTGGAGTAATGTGTTAGGTGGTAATAGGTGACTAATACATCCCACTTCTCTATTCAAATTTGGGTTTCTGCGGTCTCCATCAATCAAAAAAACACATCTTCAGCACCTGTTTGGTGCTCAGACCTAAGAAGATGGAGCAGAGGACCTGCTCACAGCCTAAGATTCCTACCCTTAGGACCTCACGGTCTGGTGAGAGATCAAAATATTGGAGCTATGTCTCATTTTCTTAGCCATATTGGTGACTGTTAAACCGTTGCCTTTCTCCTTCCATCTAAGAAGGTGCCCAATGGACTTTGCTTATTCTCTTCAGTTGGATGCTGCTTTCTTGTCTTTTTTCAGAGATTATCACATCATGGGTCCCTTTGGCTGTCCAGCTTGGAAACCCTTTTATAAGTGCAGGGCACAGGAAGCCCTCCTGACATGGCCTTGGACTTCCTTGGTCTGACACCCCGAACCCGTGAGTTGGTTCGGAAGGAGCAGTGAGCGAGGCCTGATATTACCACAAATAATTTGGTTTCTGAAAGTCGAAAATGAACCAGATGGCTTTTAAGGAAAACAGGACACACATCAGATTCCAATTATATTAAAATGATGACCCAATTTAGGAAAACACAAAGTGTAATAAAAAAATGTTTAAATAAACAAAATCTGCATATTTATGAAACTATAATATTCGCCGGGCTCCTCACTTTGGATAATGAATTTCTAAACTAGACGGATTGCATTCCAAACTCGCAGCCGAAGGCAAGCTTGGAGGAGCCTGCAGCACTGTTTGGAATTGCAGACGATCGGAAGAGGAAAGGAAAAAAAAATTTTTTTAGCGTGTGTGTCAGCAGCCAATTTCGGAAAAGGAAAGGTCAGCCCCGCACAAATGTGAGAGATCCTATTCTAATGCAACCAGGAATAGTAAGCTCTGTTGGCTGAACATTTTGACACCTCTCACTGGCGGCAGCCATTTGTCACCCGAAAACCTTCACCACCGCCACTGGCAGACCCAGCGCTGGGCTGGCTTGGCAGGGAGTGCCTCGGATTTATCTATTTATTTTTTCTCGATAAATTAAAAACTCAGGGGGCACTTAAAATAAATTAGCAACTGCTCCTGACGGTGTCTTTCTTGCGGTGTCACACATTCAGGATTCTGGCAAGGACCAAGTTGCCTTGCCTTCCCATCTCTCCCCACCGAGCACAAACTGCTAACGGAACAGTGAGGGCGTGCGAACAGGCGCATCGCCGGAGTGGTTATTAATCCAGGAGAGGGAGGGCCAGGGAGGATCCAGGTTCAGCAAGATGATTTCAGGGTTACCTTGTCTCTGGGGCATCTTTGGGAGACTTTCTGAGGCCCGGGGGTGGGGGCGGTGGCCATTCTCCCCTGGAATGAAACGCTGGAAGGCTTTCTAAGGGAACTTTCACGTATCCCAGGGAGGAGGTTGCCTTTCGTTACAGGCACAGCATTTTCAGGGGGTGAATTTTCTGGAGAGGATGATGTCCAGGCCATCTCCTTCCCTGTAGTGCATGTACCTATTGCCTCGCTAATTATTCACTGATCCTCCTCTGTGGCTAATATCTAGGAAACAGTCATGTGAAAGGATGACAACATGTGAGTCTTTCTGGGGGGACAGTCCTGCAGTTCACCACCCTCTGCCGAGCGTTATGACGTCAACAGTCTCCATGTAAAACGAGCAAAGAAAAAGAGCCTGCTCTGAGCATCCTTCAGTGTGGCTGACAAAGTGTGGTTTAGTCCAATTTGCCAGTCTGAGGGCTGAAATGCTAACTTCCTCCAAAGAAATCTCTCTCCAGCAACCAAACTAGCTTCCCCACTGTTCACGCCTCCAGATGGAACGACAGCATCTGAGCTACAGGGCAGTACAGTCTCCCTTTCTGCTCTCTCAACCAAGCAGCTTCTCTGCACCTCTAGTTCTAGTTTTTAAGTCAGTTTCTTTCTCTCTCTCTTTCTTCCTTCTTCCCTTCCTCCCTCCTTCTTTCTTTCTCTTTCCCTCCCCTGTCCTTTTCTCCCTTCCCTCTTTTTCTCTCTTTCTTTCATTTCCTTCCTCCCTCTTTCCCTCTCTTTTTTCATTCCTTCCTTCTTTTTCTCCCCCTCTCTCTTCTCTTTCTTGTTTCATCTCTTTTTATTTAATTCCCTTCCTTCCTTCCCTTTGCTTTCTCCTTTCTGTCTTTCTTAATTTTTTTCTCTTTCTTTACTTCTTTCTTTTCTTTATTAGGGAAAGAAAACAAATCCAGTCAATAAATTTGCATAACATGAAATGAAAAAAGGTTGCACTCTACTTCCACGATATCTCCACCTCCCAGTAACATTTTTCACACTCATCATCTATGTGAATAAAGAGTTAGAAATCTAGAAATGTAAAAATCTAAATCTATTTTAACTGCATTATATCATACAACACTCAGACTATGATTATATTCCAGAGTCGTTCCTTTTATGTGAGTAACTTCCATGAAGAAGACCTATTTTTCTTTTTTAATTAATAAATTTACCGTCAGGAAAATCCTTCATTACGGGAACCTGTGTAGCTTCCTACCCGAGTACTCATATACAATGTAAATCAGAGGCTCCCTAGTTTTAGGTAATTTGGTTGCAAGCATCTAATTTTATCACAATATAAAATCCTCCAGAAGACTATTTTAAAAGTGCTTATTCTTCATGGTTTTTTCTTTTACTTTTTTAAAGTCTGATTTTTTTTTTAGTCTTGGCAGGATTGGGGAAAGTACTAATTGTCTCTTTGCCAGAGTTTAAGTGCAACATTTTTCATTAGAATTTAACAAATGTTCATCTTAAAATAGACTGACAATGGGTCAAACGGCTTCAGTTTCTCCCTTGTGAACCTGAATGCATTAGACTTGAGGCTTTTTATTCTCAGATCAATGTTGCTTCTTATTCTCGGACTTAATTTAGTATAAGACCAATATGATGGTCTCTCTACTTCTCTCTTTTTGGCTTTAATAAAATTAGAATTAATTCAATAGAATGCAATCTCTAGCTTTTTTTGTCAAGCGCAGAAATGCCAAATACAACAATATGCTTGGAATATATTTTTTTTTTTTTGCCAGTGGTAAACTATTGTGCAAAATAATTATATAAATACACAAGAACATCTGGTCTTTTGAACTGTAGTCACTGCTGAATTTAAACATTGTATGCGTTTGACAAAATTAAAGGAGTTTCTTCTTTGTTTTTCCTAGGCTTTAAATAGCAACCCACAAATAGTACTTAGAGATAGCAGTTCTAGTTCTTTTTGAATATTACATCGAGAAACTTAGTCTGCATTCTCCTAGACTCTCAAGTACCTGGGGTCTCTGGAATTTGGGCTACAGGTTAAAAATCCATTGCATTATTAAAACAATGACCCAAGTCAAATAAAATGAGGGGACAAAACCTACTAAATGCTCTTCTCCCATTTTCCCCACAACAATTCCTAAATGCCACTAGACAATTAGAGCAATTTTGCTATCTTTTGTAGAGTAAAGTAATTAAAATTATTACCGCCACTTTTGTAATAAACTCGTGTGACTTTAAAAGTCTGTCCCCGCTTGCTTTCATGATGGAGACATCACACAATCTGTAATTGTGCTATTAAGGAAAAGAGAGCTAATCTTTTTGCATTTGAAGTAAGCCTTCATCTGCAGCCCAACAAAGCCAGACAGATCAAAAAAGAACCAGAGAGAGCATTTAAGGAAATTAGTACAAGTGTCAGTTAAAAGGTAAAAATTAATGCACTTATTATTGAAATATGGTTGAAACCTACGTTCTTTTCATTTCTTTGATATTGCCAAGGTCTAAAACATTCAATTAACTTTCCATTGTGTTTGGGGGAGAAAAGGCAGAGGATTGTCAAGGAAGTATGAGGGGTGTAGGTGGTGCTCAGTGAAAAAAAAGAATAGGATGAACAGGGGAGAGACCCAGACCACATGGCCCAGGGCACAAAGACGGATCCATTTCTCTGCCTTCTGGACCGCACTTGGCTTAGGACTTCAGATGGGCTCTAGACTGCTGCCGAGTTTAGTGGGAGATTGAAAAATCGACATGCTGGATTTCTTCACTTAAAATTCATAGACAATGCACACTTCTAGTTGTCCTGAGGCCTCATGAATGGGTTCACTCCTCATCCTCCAATACAGCGTGATCATGATGACAAAGCACAGAAGGGAAAGTGGGAAGAGAAATGACTCTTATGGGTGTTGAGATGAACGCATGAACTTCTGTCTTCTGACTGTAATTTTTTTTTTCAATTTTTTTCTGATGCGTCTGCATTTATTTCTGTAACCAGAACACAATAAAATAAAGTTGATTTAGGGGTATTTTTATAGATGCATAGGGTGGAGAGGGGAGGATAAACATGGGCTGTGGGGTCGTGATGAGTAATTCAGCCGTTTTATGCTGCGTGACTTCAGATAAGTTCTTTAGCATCTCTGACTTAAAGGTGGCTTCCTCTGTGTTCCTATACATTGATGTGAGTATCTGCTATTGGGGTGGCTAATGAGTATGAAAGTGTCTTAGCAGACATTCAACAAATATTAATTTTTTGACCCTGACACTATCTCTTCACAATCCTTTCATACAAAAACAAAAAAGACTAAAAAAAAAAAAAAAAAAAAAGACAAATCAGTGAATATTATTTGCTGTTTTTAGGAGTACCAGCACTTGAGGTCACATTTTCATGTTGAGTGTGTCTTAACTCTCCATCATAAGCATCACTTTTCAGGGCCAAGTCTTTCATTTTGCTTTGAAATTTTTGCAAGTTGATTCAGTGGGGTAGATTTATAAGGCTACTTTCAGAACATCAAAACTCCTTAGCTGAACAATCATTATTTGACAATCGCAATTCAAGAATTTTTTTCAATTGTATAATGAATCAATCTCCCTAAATTGTATGCATGTCAAATTGTGATCAACTTGCTGTGAAAATGTTCAGCAAGAGAAGACCTAATGTTTAAAGTGAAAATTACTGGGATCACACACATTAATTTGTCTCTATCATTAATGAAACATTGTTTTATTGCCCCAAGAAAAAAGGCTCTTGCACATATTATAAAACAAATTTAAATAGAGAAATATTAGGGCGATAATTTCAGGCCATAATACATCAGATGCAGTCAGTTCACATCCCTAAATCTGAGCCTGGTGCTGGGCACATCATAGGCTCCTTAGACATACTTTAAATTCAAACAAACAGGCATAATTCCTTTCGGAGAAGGATTCTTTCCAATCCAAGCAGCCCATTTAGGGATTCATAAAGGCTACCCAGGAAAGGGGGATATAGGACCATTTTACTGGCAGGGACGATTTTGAGTTTAGAGAAGAAAAGTTCCATGAAGCAAACTCCTTTTCTACCTAAAAACAATATAAAGTTCCAAAATGCGTCTCCAAAGAAACGTTTTTTGCAATATCTGTGCTTCTTTCTAGCCAGCTCTGCCCAGGCACTTAAGGAAAATAACTCAGTTGTAAAATCCACATCACTGAGGTTGTGATTATTATTCTTATTAATATGCCTGTGATAGAAGTTAGTGCCAAAATGACAGATTTACGCTTTTGCAAAGGTAATGAATCAAAGGAAGAAGGTAAAACCACTATTACCCTAAAACCCGAAAGTGATAGACTATTCGGATCGTTGTTTTTATTTTTTTTCCCCTTCGTCGTGCAGATGGCTGATAATGTTTTTTTTTTCCCTTTTTTTCTTGCAGAAACACAGTAGGAATATAATCAGGAATATAAAACTAGCCACTGAAAGAAAACTTGTGGCTTGTGTTTTCCTCTTTCGGAGTCTGTCTGATTCTAGGTCTTTTCTAAAAGGTGCTGGGACCTGGAAGTACCGGGAGTTAGGGGTGATGAGTGAAGAAACCTAGGGATGAAACTCAGTTTTAAGAACAAGCCTCATTAACAGAATTCCATGGACAGAGGAGCTTGGTGAACTATAGTCTCGTGGGGTTGCAAAGAGTTGGACATGACTGAGTGACAAACACTTTCACTTTCACTTCCATTCACTAACAGAGAGAGGATGAAGGGGCTAAAAAAAAAAAGAATCCAAAGTGCAAATGTACACCCTGCTTGTTTAGTGCGTATGCTCAACGGCTCAACGGGTAAAGAATCCACCTGCAATTCAAGAGCCGTAGGAGATGTGGGTTCAATCCCTGGGTCAGAAAGATCTCCGACTCCAGTATTCATGCCTGGAAAAGTCCATGAACAGAGGAGCCTGACAGGTTACAGTCCATGGGGTCGCAAAGAGTCGGACAAGAGCACACACACACTCTCTAAAAGAAAGAACTAGAGAACTAAAGAAAAGACCATGAAAATGGGAAGAAAGCCCAAGGAGAGCTTAAGAACAAACAGATCCTCCTGTGCTCTTTGGGTTGAGTCCTCTCCCATCCACTACTTCACTGGGTCCTTCATCCAGTCCAGAGAGGTGAACACAATGAGCTAGTTTAGATTCTCAGTAGAAATGCAGGCCCTGGGGCAAACGGGAGAGAGGTGACCCCTCGCAGTCCAAGGTCAAAGCCTAAGGATCTGTGCTGCTTCAGGACGTGAGGGTGGACTACGGAGAGCATTTTTGGAACCCGGATTAGGAGCATCAAATCCCTAACTGGTTCACTTTGGGTCTGGAGAATTTCCATTTCCTTCAAACCTTTATCCTGCTCTACTCCCTGAGGGTGGACCCAATAGCAGCCTTTTGTTACATAAAGAGCTTAGAATTTCAGAAGTAGCAGGGATTGTGAAGATTTCTATTTCACAAGGCCTGGGATAGTAAATTGAGACAAATCTAGGATTAACTTTCCAGACCCCACTAAAGTGCCCTAAATGAATACAGCAACAAAAATGCTTAACGTGCTTCCTAACTCTAACATTTAGATGCATTTTCTCCAAGCTTTTCAAAGCATTTTTTTGCATACGCTTTCAAATCCACCCGCAAAGAATCAAGTTTTTGGCAGATCTGTGACTTGGGTAAGGAACCTCTCTTGGCCTCTGCCTCCTCTTCTGGAATCTGGGGGATCACGAAAGTCCTACCTCATAGGGTAATGGTGGGATTTAGGTATAAATGTTCAATGACTCAGCACAAAATAAGCACCCAATAGAGGCTAGACATCACCCATCTTCACCACCAGCTCCATCTTCACCAACATGCCTACTCCTGTGAATCGAGGCAGGGCAAGTTGTTCAATCCCACTTCATAGATGAAAGAAGTGAAGGTAAGTGTCTTACTCAAGTGACTCAGAGGTTGGGCCTGACCTATGTCCCTTAGCTTTTGGCCCAAAGCTTATTTTACTTGTTTTATTGGAACAAGTGCTGGCATTCAGAGTGTTGGTGGATGAGTCCAGATGGTCTTGGAGGTGGAAAGAAAGTCATGGCACAACAATAATGATAATATGAAAGCATCAGGTGTCTTATTTTCACTCAGCCTCTTTCTGCTAGTGGAGAATTAGCAGTACTTCTTATTCTTTGAGAATTCAAAGCTGTGACCGTGTCAAAGGCCAAAGAGCCAAGTCAAAGTGTCATGCATGTTTCTGTAACCAGTGTGAGAGGCAAAAGCTGGACAGAGACCCACTACTTGGAGTTGGTCCATCATAATTTGTGCTGCAGGAAGGCACTGCCAACAGAGGACTTCAGAAAATATACAGCTCCCATGGGACAGAAAGAACTGGGAGCTGCAAAGTCCGGATGACAGACCCCATGGGACTGTCCCATTAGCAGATCAAGGAGATTTAAGTGGGTGCTTCCGGATGTCCCAGGACGGAGCCCTGTGCATCCTTCAACTCACTAGGAAGGAAGTCAGCGCGTTCATATTTCTGCTCCCCAGTGAGGGCGCCTGTGAAGTCAGGGACCAGGAGGCTTTGGGGGTGGGGGTGGGGTGGGATTTCTCCCTGCTAGGCTACTCATGACTCGAATCCAAGCAAAACTGAACTTAACTCCACCCTTTCATCTTTCACCTGCGCTGGAAAAATGTGCCAGTATAGGCCTCAGCCCTGAGGTCAGAATTCACCATCCGCATCCTGGCTTCTACACTTGCCTGCTGCATGTCCCTGGCAACTCAGTGTCTCTGGGTCTCAATTTCTTCCTGTGTTAGAGAAAAAGCAGGGCAGGTAACGTAGCCACCCTGCCAGGCACCATGAGTCTGTCACACACAGATGCTTCAAGGCGAGTTGGGTACCTCTAGCTGTTTCCCCCTTGACTGTGCTCATGGATGTTCATACTTGGAATAATGCAGTTGCTGGAACAACCCTGACCTGAAGGCCCTCCCTTGTTACCTCTGCCAGTGAAACATCCCAGTCTTGGGATTGCTGACTGGGCCTTTACCCGTGTCTGGAAAAATGCCTTCTTTGCTGTTGTTCGGTCGCTCAGCCATGTCCAGCTCTTTGAGACCGCATGGACTACAGCATGCCAGGCTTCCCTATGCCTGACTACAGGCAAATCAAGGCACTCAATATTTGCGCTTTGTATGTATTTCCCTAAAAGTCATAGAGATCACAGGCTTCTGAGGACTGAGCTTGTGTCCAGAGTCCCCTGACCAGCTAGGGGATTTCCTGCCTGCTCTCCGTGCCTCAGTTTCCTCATCACTCAAACGGATCAAAGACGATCTAGTGTTCCAGCATTGAGAGAGACGGTGAGCAATTAACGGGCATGAGGCCACATGTGGTCTGTACGTCTGGCTCAGAAAAGTTACTTAATGGATGCCGGCGACTGATCTGATCATTAGAAATTATGCTTAAAAATGGGACAAGATAGCTATACACTGAGGAAACTTGAAACAGAATCAGGTGCTTGTGTCTGCAGCCAGAACAGGGTCTGTAGAACCAGATCCCAAAATGCCCCAGACTTAGAAGCTTGAATCACGGCTTCTGAAAATGTGATCAAGATTTGTGAAACCGATAGCCCATGTTCAATCATATTAATGCTTCCAATACCATTTTAGTAAGGAAAAAAGAAATTGTGTCCACAATAAAAAAATAATGCCAATTATTATTTTAAAAAAGTAGGTCAAGTAAGGCAAACTCTCTTCTCCACTTGCAAAGCACTCAGAGAAGTGAAAAAAAATAAACACACAGAAAAATAAACGTCGAGGCAAACCCCAGTTATGATGCTCTCCACTCAAATCCTCTTCCTCACTTGGTATTCGAACTGCTACGTTCATTGAAAAAGCACCAGGCACCGGTCAAGTGGAGGTAACGTTATATTAATATTTCTCACACTTTCAATTTACAAAAAACAATAGCATCCATTCTTTCTTCTGTCCGCCATTAAGCCTGGGAGGTAGGAGAGATAATTCTCATAATTATCAACAGCATATTGTCTCTAATAAATCTGTATCTATTTCCACATCAATGTCCTTCCATATCTCTATCTTTTCCCAATATCTATACTCAGAGCCATATCTATAGCTCAATCCATACTTCTATCTATATACCTCTGTCTGTATTTTTTTCAAATCCACGTCCGCATCTGTATAGGAAACCAAGTCTTCAGTGAAGCTCAGTAATGAGACAGAGGCCACCCAGCTGGGAACTGAGAGCTCATGAAAGATTTCAAGGCTTTCGGCTTTACATCCTGTTCTTTTCGACTTCTCCCATGTCACCTCTCAAATAATTGGGATTTTAAAAAGAAAAAAAAAAAAAAAGGAAAGACAAAGGAATAAAGAGAGGAAGGCGAGAAGGAAGAGAGAAAGCCAACATTGTAGTTTCTTTATATTCTGTTCACAAAGCCCAGTTTAAGACCAGGCCGCTGCTGCCTCCAATCCCATGAACTTGAAGTTTTTGGTGCGGGGTAAATGTAGACAGAAGAGCCTGGCAGCCTACAGTCCCTGAGGTCACACAGAGTCGGACACAGCTGTGTCGTGACTTAGCGTGCACAGCACGCACAGACAGGGAAATGGGTTTCAAAACGACCAGTCACCGTACAGTCACGTGTCGTTTTCTGAGACTCTTCATCACGGACATCTTCTTGCTTTAAATTCTTAGGAAAAGTTTCAAAATGCCAGATTTTTTGATTAGAAAATGCAATAAGATTTTTTTTTTTTTTTTGCAGGGGGAAATTAGGTAATTTATATTGTTAACAGCCATTTATAGGAAGATATTCTGGAAATGTACTGTATTAATGCAAATCTAAGCTGGGATTTTAGAAAACACTCTTTTTTATTTCTTTCTTCTTTCTTTTTTTTCTACACTCACAGCTTTGATAATAGGACATGGTGAAACAGTCTAATTGGACTGCCAGGATGATTAAAATTTGTATCATTTTTGCATCTGTTTTGAGAGGCATAACCCTGATTTTAAAACAAATTAAATATTTCAGGAAGTTGGATTACAGATTACTCTTTATTGTCTCAAAATTTTAAGAATTGAATTGTTGTGAATAATTGGCAGGTTATTTTTTTGTATTTATCTGATTGAAACCCCAGCTTTCCTTCTTCTGTTCATAAAAGCTTACATACCTGCTCCATTTTACAATAATGATTTTTAGGGTCAAATTTCCAACCCTTCTAAACCCTCTTTTCCCCAGCTTTGAAATTTAGAGAAGGAAGAAAGCATACATATTTCATTTTTGAAATTGAGTAGTAATGTTCTAAAGAATATATTTTAAGAGTGCCTTCTAGGCTAGAGGTTTGCAAAACATCAGCTGTTTCTCCTTGTGCAAGGTTTTGTTTATGCGCTTCTTTTAAATCTATTTTTGGTTTCCCCGAATTTAGCCCAGGTTGCTTTAAAAATCAAAAGCAATTATAAAATTTACCTGGAATCTGCCTTAGAACTCGAGTTAAGCCATAGTATAGTTTTGTTTTCTGTTGTTGCTTTTAACTGTGTGAATGGTTTATGCCGCCTGTGTTTTGGGGTTCCTGTATGGCAAAGGAATGCCTTTCTCCCTCACACATTTTACTTGCTCTCTCCTTGTTTCTTCTTCACTACCTTGTCTTTGCAGAATTATTCAACTCAGACTGCCATGCAAGGGGGAAATTATAAACCCTTAGGTGTTACTTTTATCTTTTAGAGGTAAAGGTTTACTTTTTTAAAAGTCCTTCCCCCCCACCCCCCGCCCTTAGAAAGAACTATCAGAGTGGCTATGTTATCTAAGAAGAAGAGGCTGTCTCCTGGTTTTTGTTGCTTTTATTGAAAAACTTCAATTTCTTTGCAGCAGGTTCTAATTTATTTTGCAATTCACACAGTGCATTGTAAACATAATGTAAAGTTTTCGAAGCTTCATTAACAGCTAAGGATAATGGCAGGCCAAGTTTTTAGAGGCATGTATTTAAGCTTGGCTCCAAAAAAATGAAGAGGCTTCCATGCAGGAAGCTGTGAACTTGAACCTCTTAAACAATAAAACTGAGGATTCAGAATCCTAACTTTGCTTTTGATGCCAGGACCAGCACACCTGCTTAACCCCTATGGGACCAAGATTCTTCTTGTAGGAGCTCTGCTCTGGAGCTGTTTTTCATTTACGGAGATGAGGCAGCAATAAGACAAAATTCCACAGCATTTCATCAAAGGTTCAGAACAATCCACTTTTAAATTCCACAGCGATGGAAGGGGGGGGGGGTCACTGATCTGAACAGAGTCAGGGCAAAGTGGAACAGCACCCCAGGTCTGAAGACGGGAACAACTGGGAGTGGTCCTCAGTCCTGTGGCAGGAGCAGAAGAGGCAGCTTGGCCGGTGGTGTGGCAGTTCTGCCCCTCCGAGCAGAAGTGCTCGATGTGGCCACTTAGTCACTCCCAGCCTCAGTTTTCCCATCTGTAGCATGGAGCCGAGAATCTTACAAGTTGGGCATTGTGTTTGTTTGTTTTTTTTTGATGTGGACTATTTTTAAAGTCTTTATTGAATTTGTTACAATATTGCTTCTGTTTTATGGTTTGGATTTTTTGTTGTTGTTGTTGCCCCTGGTAGCAAGGCATGTGGGATTTTAGGTCCCCAACCAGGGATTGAATTGGCACCTGCAGCCTTGGAAGGCAATGTCTTAACCACTAGACCGTCAGGGAAGCTTCAAGTGCTGTGCCCATTATCACTGAGAACTAGGTTAAGTCTTGTTTAATCACTCCTTCAACAGCCTTGGGCAAGACCTCTCTGGACCTCAGTTTACCCATTTTGTAAATAAAGGTGTTGCATGTTGACCTCATCTTTTCTCCAGGGTGGGTGAAGGGGACCAATTTCTCCAGACCTCCTATTCACCAAAGGTCTCAGTCTAGACTTCTGATTGCCTCAGCAGATGGGGACATAGGGTCAGTGTCAAGATGAAAAGGCATTGCTCACCACATGGTATATTGTGTCTCAATCTGCAGTCATCTGCCTGAAATACACAACTATTTGCTTATTATAACTCTTTCAATTACTTTGTCATCTGTACACTTTTATTCCATTGTATTTGTGTTTGAAGGTTACTTTATTATTTGAGCTATCTGTTTGGCATTCTCTCATTAAAAAAAAAAAAACAAAAAACAAAAAAACAACCCAAGCCCCTGGAGGGGAAAAAAAACCAAGCTCTTACAGTTTAATGAATCTATTTGTACATCAAAGCGGGATTTTTATGTCACTTCAGTAATTCGTCTTGCATCCCTTCTAGACAAAATGCTCAAGGACAGTTGGAAGCCGCTGCCCAGGTCAGCAAGGCCAGAACCAGCAGGAAGCAGCCGGCAGTGCGCACTCTAGTCAAGAAAGGACAGGCTACCGCCCCGCGCTGGAGTGAGGGTAGGGACTCCGAAAGGGGATGGTGGCAATTTGCTGTAGAAGCCAGTGCCTCCAGCCACCTGTGCTTGACCCTGAGGAAAGCCTCTGCCTTTGCAATCCTGAAGTCAAGCAGGGAAAGGAAGACCGGGCGAAAGCTGAAGGGTCTGGAGGAAAGAGTTTCCTGGTCTCCTGGGGAGGAGGCGGAAAGGCTCATGCGGCGACCAGAGCCTCCGAAGTTTCACTTCGTGGCGGCCGGTGAAGAACTGAACAACAATCATTTAAAATAAAAAGACTAAGTGAGGCCAGGCCACCAAGATCAGCCCTGCGGTGTCGGGATAGCCTGGCCCGCGCAGGGGTGGTGCGCCCTCCCCAAGCAGGAGAAACGCAGTAGCTCGGCATCCGCCCAGGCTCTCCAGGTTTCGGGGTTCCTTGATGAGTGTCTGCCTGGGAGGCAGCGGGAGCGGAGACCCGCCCCCCCCCCCCAGAAGTCCTCTCACCCGCAGCGGGTTTGCAAACTCGAACGTGTGCGAGGGCGCCCTGCGTTGGGGTGACAGCGAGAGGCAGCGTGGGACCAGCGCGAGAGTCCATCCCCCTCGCGATGCCTTCGGGCAGTCTGCCCGGGGCGGGGCTGGGGGTGGGGGTAGGGGGCCTGGCGGACCCAAGTTCCGAAATCCACCCGAACTGTTATAACTTATCGACTGCGACTTTTTTCCTTTTCCTTAAGTGCGGGCTAATTTGACAAGATCGGTTCTCCGCGCCTTGACAGTTCTTGTCTCCAGCTGCGGGATTGCGGCGGGTGGGCGCAGGCATCCCCTGGGGTCCTTGCCACCTGAGGCCCCAAGGTGCCTCCCAGAGCCTCAGGCCCCGTGCCTGGTGGAGGTGCAGCGGGGTCCAAGTGGGAGTCTGATGCTTGGCTTCTGGGCACGGCGTTCTCAGTCTCTCGTGTGTTTAGCTGGATTTGATACTTAGTTTCACTCTTCGCAAGTATCGTCTCCGAATCTACCCTTCCGCCTGGAGCGCCTCTCATCTCCCGCGAATCTCAGGCGCCAGGCAGCGAGCGATTGCGGTTGGGGACGCGTTGGGGACGCGGCTGAAGCGTCCCGGGGAAGTGCCCGGCCGCGGGGAGACAGGCAGCGAGCCGGGTCTCCAACTCAGTAACTGCCACAGCCGATGCCTCTGCGGATCGCCGGGCAACCGGTGTCTCAGCTGCCTGCCTTCCCGCCCACTGCCCCGGGGTGGGTTTCATTTCAGGGTCAAGTGAACTCAGATTTCTAGTCAGTCTAAATCTGGGGAGTGTGGGTTGGGATAGGGGCGAGTTTTTGCTCGGGACCTACCTCGCCTTGTTCAACACCAGTTTGAAAGAAGTCTGGGGCGCCTAGCACATGCCTCCACCGTGCTTAGCTATGTCTTTGCCTTCTCTTTAAGGTATACATATTTCTAGCTCCACAAGCCTGCCTGACGACACAGCACCCCGCTCCTTGTATTGAGACCTAGAGTCCGTGGTGGTTTCCTCTGATTCAGAAATGAGCACTTCCCACTTGTGGGCTGTACCTCCTACTTGTCCGCAAGACCAGGCATCACAGCCAAGCAGACAGTGGGCCCTTGAGATCCTTACCTAATACAGGGGGAGAAGAGCTTTAAAGGTTCCTATCCTGACTCACCCTGGGCCAGTGCCCCACTAATGGCTCCAAAGAAGCTCCCCAAGCTTCCTGCGGGGGTGGGTGAGGAGGAGGGGGAGGGGGGAGGGGGGGAGATATGTGGTAGGTAGAAACTCACCTTCTCCCTAGTCAAAAATCCTGAGTTGATATTCTTCCACTACAGCGTGACTTTTTAGGCAAAGTCCTTAATTTTTTTTTGGTCTCAGTTTCTTTTTCTTTGAAATTGATAAATAAAAATATGTACTTGCCTTGGCTAAAGGAGGATCTTTGTGAGGATGGGAGATGGTTATGTATTTGTAAGCATTTTGAACATTTGTAAGCACTTATTTTAAATCACCGGATTTTAGGTGATATGGATAAGGATACTTTTAGGAAGGTGTTGTTGTTGGTGGTGGTATTTAGTCACTCAGTCCTGTATGACTGCAAACCCATGGACCTCTGTCCATGGGATTTTCCAGACAAGAATATTGAAGTGGGTTACCATTTCCTCTGGGGATCTTCCCGACCCAGGGATCAAACCTGGGTCTTTTGCACTGTAGGCAGATTCTTTACTGTTGAGCCACCCAGTTAGGAGCGTCGGTGCACAGTAGACATGGGAAGATGAAGGGGTCTCACTGATTAGCCTGAGTCAATGAAAAAGGAAAAGCTGAAATCCACTGGTGCCTGGCAGAGGGGATATTTGCAGTTAACTGTGACTGCAGCCATGAAATCAAAAGACACTTGCTCCTTGGAAGGAAACCTATGACAAGCCTAGATAGCATAGTAAAGAACAGAGATATTACTTTGCCGACAATGGTTGGTATAGTCCAAGTTATGGTTTTTCCAGTAGTCATGTATGGTTGTGAGAGTTGGACCATAAAGAAGGATGAGTGCTGAAGAATTGGTGCTTGTGAACTGTGGTGCTGAAGAAGACTCTTGAGAGTCCTTTGGACAGCAAGGAGATCAAACCAGTCCTCAGAAGCTAATGCCCCATCCACTCTTATATGCTTAAGTCAGGTTTCTCAGTACTGCTCTTCGGATCTTAAAAAAAAAAAAAAAATTTTGCTTTGACTCCCATAAGAATGAATGCTTTTGAACTGTGGTGCTGGAAAAGACTCTTGAGAATCCTTTGGACAGCAAGGAGATCACACCAGTCAATCCTAAAGGAAATCAACCCTGAATATTCATTGGAAGGACTGATGCTGAAGCTGAAGCTCCAATACTTTGGCCGCCTGATGCGAAGAGCTGACTCATTAGAAAAGATCCAGATGCTGAGAAAGATTGAAGGCAGGAGGAGAAGGGGATGATAGGATGCAATTGTTGGATGGCATCACTGGCTCAATGGACACGAGTTTGAGCAAGCTCTGGAGATGGTGAAGGACAGGGAGGCCTCGTGTGTTGCAGTCCATGAGGTTGCAAAGAGTCGGACACAACTGAGCGACTGAACAACTGTTCTTGCTTCCATGGTGGCTCAGATGGTAAAGAATCTGCCTGCAATTGGGGAGTCCCAGGTTCGATTCCTGGATTGGGAATATACCCTGGAGAAGGGAATGGCGACTCACTCTAGTATTCTTGCCTGGAGAATTCCATGGACAGAGGAGAATTCCATGGTGGGCTACTGTCCATGGGATCGAAAAGAATCGGACTGATTGAGCGACTAACACAACACAATAACTGTTCTTGCAAGAGTTTTAACTGTTCTGTTCTTTGCAGAATCTCCTTCGAAGGAAGACCAAGTTAAAAGAAGCAGATCTGCTACGGAGTCAGATTTGTTCTTCCCTATTACGGAAGCAGTGATGAGGCAGAGAACTGGGGTGTAGTTTGCCTGCCCCTCCTCCCACCCCAGGGAATCAGTAGAGCTGTGTTTCCACCCAGGCCATTGGAGCCCAGAACCCCGCTTGGAACCTCTTGGGGGACAGTGATTGGCACCCAGACAGCACCCAATCCAGGGAGGCACATCTTGAAGTTTTAAGGAAAATCGGACTTGTCCCAGCTTGTCCCAGTCCCACCCACTTGCTATTTCCCTTTATGAGTTTAATTTTGAAGTTGCTGGGTGATGCCAACAACATTCGTCCCTGGAAGCACTTTTATTAGAACTGAAATCTTCCAAGCTTGCACTGACTACTTTAAGACTCGCGGACGGTAATGAATATGGATGGACCGAAGTTTCCTATGAATATGGAGGAGTGGGTGGGGGCATGTGGCGGATGGATTACTCTTTCACATTAACCACTGGTAACCTTTCCTCCTGTCTGACTTCCCCCGCAATATTATCCTGAGAAGGGTCAGCCCTAAATGCTTTTTTGCAAAACACGATTAGTCACTTTTGGCCACATGTGCTTGCCCCAGACCTTATTTGCCATCCTATATAATTATTAGAGGATCTTCTAATTTTATTTGAAATTCTAAGTTGACACATGGGTCAAAGTGCCTTGACCCAGCATTGTGGTTAATTTCTCTTTTGTTAGCCTCATTTGGGCTGCTGAAGAATTACACTCAGAGGAATCATTTACCCTGTTCACTTTCTCATTGCCACGGTTACCTGTTGGAGCTGTGAATCACAGCCTTGAGGATTTGCTATGAAAAGGTCCTGTGCCTATTCTCTGTCACAGGTACACGTGAGGGCCTATCTAGGTGGCTTTGTCATAGCTTGAAACTACAGGCCATGGTGTTTAGAGCTCGTTTTGCACCTGCTGTTCCCTCTGTCTACAATGCTTTTACCTTCTCTTCATCTGCTTGGTGAACTCCCACTGACTGCACATATATAATTTTTTACATTCAAGTATAGTTGATTTACCATGTTATGTTAGTTTCAGGTATATAGCAAAGGAATTAGGTTATATATATATATATCATTAATTTTTTTTTTTGATGTGGATCATTTTTAAAGTCCTTGTTGAATTTGTTACAGTATTGCTTCTGTTTTACGTTTTGGGTTTTTTTTGGCCACGAGGCACGTGGGCCCTTAGCTTCCTGACCAGGGATCGAACCTGCACCCCCTGCATTGGAAGGCAGTCTTATCCATGGGACTCCCAGGGAAACCCCTATATATTCTTTTTCAGATTCTTTCCCCTTGTAGGTTATTACAGAATATTGAATGTAGTTCCCTGTGCTATGTAGCAGGTTCTTACTGCTTATCTGTCTATATGTACTGGTGATTCTTTACGACATGACTCAAGCCTTCCTCTTTGCATCCTTTCCTGACCTCCGCGAGTTGGCCACGTCCTGCCGAGCACCCTGTGTCCCTCTCTATGTCAGAGCATGTATCGCCCTCTGCTGCTACCTTATTTTTATGTTTCTGTTCAATTCTAGCTGTCTTGCGTTGTGTGGTTATACATGGGGACCATGAAAGCAAATTTCCTGGGTTCACATTTTGACATTCTCCGCACTCCCTTACCATGTGACCTCGTGTGTATTATGGGAGTAATAATGTTGCTTGACTCTTGGATTGATAGGATTAAATGAGATATGTTATTCAAACCACATTACCTTGCAGCAGACAGTAAACATTCAGTATCATTAAGGCATTGTCTTCTTACAGGCTGTGAGCTTATCAGGGACTGTGATAGATGCCTTTGTATTCATATCAATATTTATTCTCATTTCTTTGATACATAGTGGACGCTGTATTCCCAATACTTGGTTCATAATATGTGCTCAGTTACTCTTTACGGAAAAAAACAAAAACAAAAACAAAAAAACAAAAAACGAGAGAGGCAGAGTTTGTTGATGGAGATATTAATACCAAATGTCCACTTATCATGCTTCATCAACTACTCAGCCTTACTGTAGCACATACTCTGCATGAGGCATTGTGCTCAATTCTGCAGTGGGTGAAAATGAGGCATCAATGCTTCTATATAATTTATCATCGACTTGGGGTGATAAACAAGCACGATGCCCACAGGATGGCACAGGAGAGAAATAACTATATGCTGCGAGGCACCGATCTGGTTGCCTTTCTAATTCATCCTCCTCATTCTTGCCTGAATTTTCTTCTTGCCAGGCAGAATTAATCATATACCCAGAAGCTGAGGAAGCTGAAGAAATTTAAGACAGAGCCACTCACCTGCCTTGATCCCGCTCACATGTTTCCCGGGCTGCATGATTTTAGTTTCATTTTCTTAAAGCACCCCTCACCTAAACTGTTTAAGCTTCAGGCCCCATAAGGCTTGAATCTGCCCCAATTGTGCCATGGTGTGGTTTAAATAATTTGATGACTCTCCAGTGTCTTGAACGGTGAACACCTGCTATGAGCCACCCAGTGCATGAGTTTGGAGCAAGTAATGTCCAGACCACAGTGGTAAAGAATGCACCTGCCAGTGCAGAAAATGCAGGAGATGCGGCTTCTATCCCTGGGTCTGGAAGATCCCCTGGAGGAGGGCATGGACCTAGGAAAATCCCATGGACCTAGGAGCCTGGATGGCTGTAGCCCACAGGGTCTCAAAGAGTCTGACAAGACTGAGTGATTGAGCACGCACATAGACACACAACGTCCAGACAGGGATGTAACCGCGTCATCATTTGACGGAACCCCACATTGGCCCAGCTCACTGGAGTCAGCTGGGCTGCCTGCTCTTCCTAAGTGTTCTGGTTTGTCCCCATACCTCTAACCAGGCTCTCCCCTCTGCCTAGGATGTCCACCCCTTCCGCCGGCACCTCCGCCTATAAAACAGTCATAGCATCCTCCGGCTGTCTTCAATGCCTCTCATTCCCAAGCTCCCCCACAAACTTCTGACTCCCGACTCGGAGTTCCCCGGCACTCTGCTCAGCCTGCTCCCATGGCCCTCCCCGTGCGGCATGCCACTTTGTCGCTGATGGTCTGTTTTCCCTCTGTGACCCCGCGCTCTGCCAGCAGGACCGTCAGAGTCCCCTTCACATCGCTGAACTTTGAGCCTGAGGCCTGCTCACACACTCTTGTAGCCTCTTCGGGGAAAGAAGGGAGGAAGGGATGAAGAGGCAGCGAAGAGGGAGGAACACATACAGGGAGTGACACATTTTCGTGTATTTTGTCAAACGAGTGTCAGAAAGGATAGGCTTTATAGTTTCAGAAGAGGAAGAGAGGATTGGAGCAGTGAATGGTCCTCAGCTTGAGTCTGAAGCCTAAGGAGGTAACTCCAGTTCAAAAATGACCAGTGGAACAGGAGGGGTCACTTTTTGGGGTTTACGAAAAGACATCTGTGTGTTTCTCAGTTTTGTACCCACCTGATTTAAGTCGCGAACATTAAAAAAAATAAATAAATTGGAAATGATTGTCGTTCACAAGCAATCTCCCAAGTATTTACTCTTGAAGCAAGTACTTCAGGAAACAATGGCTTTTTGTTTTCAAAAATCACATATTGCTAATCTCAAAGAGAATTTTGAAAGGAGTCCTCAATGTCGTGTGAAAAATTCAAGTATTACTATAGATCAGAAACTGGAAAAGAAGTCTTTTCTATTCTTTCTGAGCCACATTATGCTGGAACTATTTGAGAAGATAGCCTATAAGTTAAATTTCCTCTTAGACTGGCATACAACATTGCAAAAATCAAACACATTGTTTTTTGACAAGGTTTGAGGACTGGAATTTAGAAAAGCACTTGGTATGGGAGACGGCTGAATTAATACCGTGGAGATCGTGGTTATAAAGATTGATAAGGAAGGTTCATTCACTAAAAATATAATGGCAGATGTAATAATGACGGCATTCATCATCCGTCAAAGGCATTTATTAAGCACCCACAGGTACTTGGCAGCCTATGGTGAGTCACGCAAGTGAGACAGACGTGGTCCCTATTCATCCAAGAGCTTGCCATTGTGCGTCTCCTTTGTCAGGAGCATAACGTCCCCACTTGTCACTGGTGCCTGAAAGACACTCCTTGTCATTATTTACGCTGTCTGAGTTTCTGATTCTCAAGGCGGGGGGGGCAAGTCTTTTTTGTGGTTTCTTTTAATTATGCCATGTGCCGTGGTGTTCCACCCTCCAAGGAGATGTCGCCTCTGTTGGTGGGTGAGCTTGAAGCTGGGAAGCAACCTGATGTGCATTTATAGCGTCCGTGGTAACCCCTCTTCCCAAAGCTTCTGTCTGTCCTGGCCTGACCGTCAGCAAGCTGAGGGCACAAAGGTCCCCCAGAGCGCTCAGCACCCAGTCGGCAGTTCCATCTCCCCAGAGATTAGAGGCTTATTGACTGACTGACTGAGGTAACAGAAGAACTCACAGGGTGATGGAAGGTCAGTGGCACAGCGTATCAACTGCTTCCCTCCACTCCTGACACAGCCTGCACACGTGGGCACAGTGCTATCTGCTCAGTGGCCTACCTGTTCAATAGGACGTGCTGCAAGCTCTAGGAATTAAAAGTTGACTCCAGGCAAATGGAAAATGGAGGGTGGGAGATGTTCTTCAGAAGCATTTTCCTACAGCATGTTATCAGCTGGCCGTCATTGTGGGGATCATGACCTATGACTTGGAAGCTCCAGGTCACAGTCAGTGGCAGAAAAAAGAAATGCATCCACTTCATGATATTTCAAAATAGTGTGACTGGCGGTGGGGGGGGTGGGGGGGGAGTGCCTATGCTGAGCTTTCATTTCATGTTATACCCTTGAGTTTTAAAAATGATTCTGATATTTAAAAAATCCAGTTACAGAACATTTTTATATTTTCTGGAAACAGTTGTGGATGACTTTGCTTCCTGTTGTGAAAAGTTGAGTTAAATGCATCCCAAGATATTGTCAAGGTCATGTCTGTTCTTCCAAGTAACTTGTAGGCTTATTGGTGAGGCCATGGGCATAAGTAGTATGGTGGCTTTCCTTTATCACCTTTGCTGGTAGGGAGCTCACATTTACATGTTGTCATTTATGAAAGGAGCTTTCTGGCATAGTAGTTTTTCCTAAAGGCAGAATCTTTATCTTCTCTCAATTTTTGTCCTAGTCCATGTGTTTACTTTTCTTACAAACAGCTTCAAATCCTTTTGAAAGTTGAACATATATATATTTATATTTAGAAGTAAATGATAGCTATATATAATATATGGGTACATGTGTATTTATACAGCCATTACATACACATACATACATGCATATGTAATCTATATTTGTATCTATACCCATGAACACACACAAATCATTCATAAATCTACTCAACAGCATTGATTGAGCATCTGCTAGTTGCCAGGTACCATTTGGTGTATTGAGGGATCTGACCATAACAAGATAGCTTCCTTCTTTCACCCAGCTCACCTTTTAAAGGGGCTGGACTATAGTGATGATGACATAACAGGCTAATACGCTTTCGGAACAGGACAGAGGGAAGGACTCTGGGATTTGCTGTTTCTTAAATTCTGCCCTTTCCCTCATCTTCAGCACCTAATCTGTCACCCATTCCTGTCGTTTTGGCCCCCTTTGCCCATCCATGGTCATCATCATTAAGCTGCACCTCAATTGATCCAGAAGCTTCTCATGTGGCATCTTTCTCCATTCTTCTTTTATACTTGTCTGATGAGTTTTTTCTAAACTGCATTTTTATCTCTGAGGCTTCCTACTGTGGACCTCCTGCTGTGGTGATAATAGTAGCAGTTGATCCGAGGCAGTGGTTACTCTGAGCTCCTGGCTCTGCATGTATTATCTTATTTAAACCCTACACAATCTATGAGGTCGTGGGGGTTATTAGTCTCATGTCACGAGGGAGGAGATTGGGGCTCAGAAAGCTGAAACCACTTGCCTAAGACCTCACAGATGCTCTGGGGGCAGCTCCAGCTTCAAGCCTGTGGTCTGAATTCTCCTGGTGTTTGTTCTCTTGCTGCTGCTGTTCCAGCCTTGAAGGTAGAACTCTGATGCTTAATATCGACTCTGACTCAGCTCATTCCTGTACATTTGCTATTTTCCTCAAAGGAAATGGTCTCACCTGGCTGCTCTGTTTAAGGAATCCTTCCAGTGGCCCCAGGCAGATCTTCTTGGGGCTGGGAGACCTCGCCACGACTGAGGCTGCCAATGTGGCAGCATTCCTGGGAGCCCCAGGTTGCTGACGATCCATCTTCACCTGGAATTCTGCGTTTCCATTCTGGGTTCTAGATGTCTGCAGGGGTGTCCTGGAGTAAGTTCAGAGGAGTAGATCGTGAGACAAACAATGTTCGCTGATGAAGTGGAGAAGAAGATTTGAGCGTTCAACAAGAGACCTGTGCTTCTCCAGGCTGCTTTGGGGCTTCAGAATCCACGGTTCAGACGGAAGACTTGGCTTGTGTTTATGTTCATGCCTGAATGCTCAGTTACTTCAGTCATGTCCGACTGTGACGCTGTGGGCTGTAGCCCACCAGGCTCCTCTGTCCATGGGAGTCTCCAGGTAAGATTACTGGAGTGGGTTGCCATGCCCTCCTCCAGGAGATATTTCCAACCCAGGCATCGAACCTGGGTCTCCTGCAGCTCCTACTGGGGAAGCTCTGCGTTTATGTTCCCCCCTCCCCAAATTCCCATTTCTGCAGCATTCCATGAAGCAGCACAGACAAGTGGCTCTTATCAGTTAGACGCCTCTGGGTTGCAAGCAACAGAAACCATCCTGAGCCGATATAACTACACAGGACACTTGCCTCTTTTCATTTGGCTTGCGGTTTTCTTAAACATGACAGCAGAAGCTAGTGTTGTCTTCTTCCTCCAGCTTTGAGCTTCTCACCCATTACCCAACAAGGACTCACTGCTTGATGCCCACGGAAGCCAATACGATGGCACCAACTTCAGAGAGAAAAAAAAGAGCTTTATTGCGAGGTCAACTGGCAAAGCGACAGTAGGCAGAGCTCAAATCTGTCTCTTTGATCCTGGAATCTAAGCCAAGTTTAAGTGGTTAGGAGAATAAGCTGATTGGCTCATCTCAGAATCAGTCTGTAAATGATAATCAGCTGCTGGAAGCCAATTTTCCTTACTGAAGTACTCCTCACTTTCTGGAGGGCTTCTGTGAAAACACTTCTATTATTTGAGCTCCATAGACAAGATTCTTGTCTCTGAGGTCATCCTGGAGACCTGGATTCCCATCTTACACATGTGCAGTGCTGTCTCTGGTTTGATTAATCAATAATGCCGTTTTAAGGAAGCAAAATCAGCTTCAGCTGTGCTATTTCACACTGAGCGCAAAGATGACCAGTAAATTCCTTGGCCCCGCTGAAGGCATTTGGGATGCCCGTAAATACAAGAAGCCCTGCCTTCCTAGAACTTACCTTCATCAAGGAGGAAAAGAATAAAAGGCAGACATAATCACTATGGAATTAAGTATATGCTACAAAACATCAGAGCAGGGTAAGGAGGAGTCTGGGAGGGACAGAATGCGGTATTAAAGAGTAGGGTCAGGGCAGGTCTTATTGAAAAGGGAGCAAAGGTATAAAGGGCCATGGAAGGGAGCCAAGTGGTTATCCAGGGGAGGAACATTCTAGAAGGAAAAGCCAGTGACTAGGCCCTGAGCTGGGAGTGTACCTGGTGCGTTGGAGGAACAGCACGGAGGCCGGTGTGGCTGAAGACTCATGTAATTTCTTCTTGAGCGTGGAAGGAAAAGTCATCTTTTGGTGAGGAGTTCTGCTGCACGCTGGCTGCTCTTGCGGTTTTGAGAGGTCAGTCCTCCAGCAGTGTGCGTGTGTTAGTCTCCCAGCTGCATCTGACTCTTTGCGGCCCCTATGGACTGTAGCCTTCCAGGGCTCCTCTGTCCACCGAATTCTCCAGGCAAGAATACTGGAGTGGGTAGCCATGCCCGTCTCCAGGCAATCTTTCCAACCCAGGGATTGAACCTGTGTCTCCTGCAGTGCAGGTGGATTCTTTACCGCCTGAGCAGCACAGAAGCACGAGGTCCTTTTAAACTTGAACTCTTCTGTTTTTCGCCGAGGGAGGCCCATCAAGGTTCTGGCCGTGTGTGTTCCGAGGGTTGCTTGTTTTTTGTTTTCCTGAAAAAGCCTAGCCTGGGGAGCTGCTCCTGTTTGTAGATAAATTTCAAAAACAGCGTCTTCCAGATGCTGTGTCTCCACAGCACATTTTGGATGCCTGACATTTAAAATCCTGGAAACGAAACCTCCAGTGTCTTGTATCTCTTTGGAAATGATGAATTTCAAATGAACTCAAGTTAATGTAGTGCTTGTGAAGGGCGCCAGACAAACCGTGTTCAAAACTGTAGACTGTCGACAAAACAGGTCCAGCAGGACCGCTCTCAGCAGATGGCTCTGGCCTCCCAGCCTTGCAGCAGACCCAGGCGTCGCCTTGTAGCCTGAGAAGGTAATTTCTGTCTATTTCCCTTTCACTGTCGCGCCGGTGGGTGACCAGGCTACTTCCAGCAAATCGTCTTAACCTTGTGTGTCTTAGTAATTGGATAACTAATTAAATTTCTGTTCTAATTGGAATGTTTGGTGTCAGGCTGATGCAGCCAGGGACAGTTAGAGGGTTTGATCTGGGCTTGTAACTCATGGGTAACTACTTCTCTGGTTACATAAACATGGCCCCTTGAATAAATGTTAGCTGTAGACCCTGTCTCTTGACAGTGATATTGATCAAACTGAGCTCCATTATTGACCTTTGAGGTTGGATTGTTCTTTGCTTGCTGGGCTATCCTGTGAATTGCAGGATGTCTTGCCACGTCCCTGGCTTTGACTTGCTAGATGCTGGTAGCGTCTTCTCCAGTTGTGACGATCAAAATGCCTCCAGGTGTTCCCAGATGACCTCTGGGCGACGGCATTGTTGTAGATCGTCTGATGCCAACATCTGGGTGACAGTGATCAGCCCTTGTATTTACAAAGAGATTTCACAACTATCGTGCTTTTGCTACAGTTAGTCAGATAGGATTATGCTTCGTAACAATAAAGACAGCAACACTCTACCTCTTCTTTTCTTCTGATAGATCTCTTTTCTTACAGAAGTAATGTGTTCATCTTAGAAAACTTGTGAACAAAACAAAAATATAAGACTGAACTACAATTCATCTGTGTTCTCACCTGCCATCAACAAACTGCTATTAATATAGTTAGTCTTTTTCATACATACCTCCATGAGAATATCAATAGATATACTTCTGTGGCAAAAATTAGACCACGCTTTTTGTCCTAAACTATTTCCTTCTCTGTGTGAAAGATAAATATATTTCCTGTGAAATATTCTCTCCTATAACTGTATTAAGTATTATTGCCTGTGATTCTAATAGCTGCATGGTGTTGCAATGTGGAGATGGGCTACAATTTACTAGCCAGTCCCTACTCTTGGCATTTAGGTTGTCTCCAGTTTTCTCTGTAAACAGTGCTTTGCTGGCTTCTTTTTCACATTTGGAACGCTGAAGCATACTGGGAAATGGTATACTGGGGTTTGATCAGAGATAAGGGGATAGGTAGGAGGGAGGGGTTAAGAATGGCATTAGGTGTATGCGCTTTAGTTACTGGGGAAGAGAATGGTGGTTCCGCTGACTGAGGTGGGGCAGGGAAAAGATGAAGCGTTTTGTGAGCTGCTCGACAACTGAGTGGGGAGCGGGGGGGCTTCCCCGGTGGCTCAGAAGGTGAAGAGTCTGCCTGCAATGCAGGAGACCTGGGTTTGATCCCTGGGTTGGGAAGATCCCCTGGAAAAGGGAATGGCTACCCACTCCGCTTGCCTGGAGAATTCCATGGACATAGGAGCCTGGTGGGCTACAGACCATGGGGTCGCAAAGAGTTGTACACAACTGAGCTTCACAGCGTCACAGACAACTGGAGGTGGCTGATGGCCAAGTGCAAGGGTCCAGACTTGAAATAACTGTCTGGAGTGACCTTCCTAGAAGTGAGACGAAATCCTTTAGCCTGGTGCTGTCCAGCAGAAGTCTGGTGGAAACCACATGTGTATTTTTTAGGTTTCTAGTGGCTGCAGTAAAAAACAATGTTAAAAAAAAGGTGAAATTATTTTAATAATGTCGTTGTTCAGTTGCTAAGCCTGACTCTTTGTGACCTCACGGACTGTAGTATGCCAGACTCCTCTGTCCATGGGGATTTCTGGGGAAGGATATTGGAGTGGGTTGCCATTTCCTTCTCTAGGGGATCTTCCCAGGCTGGGAATTGAACCCATGTTTCCTGCATTGGCAGGCAGATTCTTTACCACTGAGCCACCAGAGAAGCCCGTTTTAATAATACATTTTATTGAACCCAGTATGTCCAGCTATTACTTCAAAGCATGAACGTTAGCCGCATTTCAGGGGCTCCGTCACCGTAGGTAGCTTGTGGCTACCATACTGGACAGGGCAGCTCTGAGGCATCACACCATAGCGGTGTTCACGTGTCTTCTGGGGGACAGCTGGTAGCACCTGGAGACCTTCTTGTTGTCACAACTGGAGGAAGTGCTTCTGGCATCTAGTGGGGACAGACCAGGGATGTGGCGAAACGTCCTCCAATGTATAGGAAAGCCCTTCAAGCAAAGAATTACCCAGCCCAGACTGTCTCTAGTTCTGAGGATGAGAAACAGTTGTCTACAACCAACATTTGTTCAAGGGTCCATGGTGTTCCCTGTGCATCAGGCATGTGTGCAGAGCTCTGCTAGGACCATCTCATGGAATCTTCAGAGCAACCCTTTGAAAGAAGCTTTATTACAATCCCCATATTACCGATGAATTAACTGAGGTCTAGAGAAGTTAGGTGCATTTGTCCAAGGTCATGGAAGTTCAAACTCAGGTCATCTGAGTCAATAATAGAGAGAGTGTGGCTTCATGGAAATAAGATTGGCATTACCTTGAGTTATCCAAAACATCTGCTTAAGTTCAATGTCTCATCTTTCAGTTGGTGAATAAACACGGCACCATTGGACTTCTGTTCTCTGAATTTTTCAAAATTAGGCTCATTCACTTAGTCACATCTGTGTGGCCAGATGGAAGGCCATCTCATCTCAGATGCTCTTGATCGGCTTAGCTCTGTTGACTTGCGAGAGTCAGTTAAGCATTCTGAATTCTAGGCATTTTCATCCATAAGATGGGCACAGATAATGTTTACCTCACAGGACGAATATAGGGCCTGAAGTTACTAATGTATTTGAAAGTGTTTCCTACCTGTTCACTAGCTATGACCATGTCCTTGGTCAAAACTCTCTGCCATCCACAAAGGAAAAGATCTGTCGCCTGGTTTGGAAGGACCAGAAGAACACGCATCCCTCATCACCTGAAGCTTCCAGTCGCAGGAACAAGATGCTGGTCAACACAACTGTGTTTCTTGAAAATGTGAAAAGTCATTGCCAGAACTTTTCCCTGTGCCTGGTGCCTTGAAACATTTTAGGAGCCGTGTGATTTCTGAGGCAGGATAGGATAAAGCTGAAGAGAGGTGACATCCAAAAAATAGCACGTTAAAAAAAAAATTCTGAGCAAGGGCATTTGCAGTATGGAAGTGGAATGTTAATTGAAATCTGAGTCTGCCAACAGGAGCTTTGGAAAGAACCCAATAAGGATTAGACTAATTAAGACATCTTCAAAATTGAACAGGTTGGACTGTTTTAAAGAAGAATAGAACCAAATGAAAACTATATGCTAAGGAATGTGACTCCAGAGGGTTGAAAAAGCAGAAACAAACAAACATGCAAATAATTATCGTCAAGTCAAAGGAAAGAAGGAGTGATGCTACTCCGTGGACCTGATGAAGTCAGAGCTACCATCCTGGAAACGAAGTGTCTAACACATCGCTGACATTGGCAGGTTGGTTGTTGGGTAGACATGTCATTTGAACCACCTTGGGGATAAGCTATTTTCTTTTACAGGCCATTCTAGATGCTTTTTAGGGAACACTTCAACTATACTTGCACCAAGGCATAAAAGACCCCAGAGACCCAAATATTCCAACAGAGCTCATTTTTAACATACAGCATTGTGTGATTTTTTTTTTAATGTTTTAATGCCTCTTATCTCTTGGCTTCCCTTCCTTTGTTTCCTCCTGAGCCAATCAAAAAGTCTTTATTTTACTGTGTCGCTAAATAAAGTAGCAGTTCTACAAAAAGCACAGATAAGACGCCTAATTTTTAAGGTTGTGCTAAGTACTGAGCTAACCTGACAGCCTATATTTAGTATAATGATTTATTTGCTCTTCCGAAAAGCTAACAATTTACCGTAAAATTTTGGATACAAAAGGTGAGGTTCTCCCAACTCCACAATATAATCAGTAGTGTGACTCGGTACCTCAGAAGCTTCCAGTCTTCTCGAAAAATATTTTGACAAGGCTTAAAACAGTTAAAACGTAATCGTCTTTGCTCATTATTGGAAACAGTAGTGTGTGTGCCGACGGCATCACAATAAATATTTCTGTGATTAAGAAACTTGTTATAGTCCAACAGCAAGTTTGCTCAAGCCTTAAATTATTTTTCATAATCTGTAAATAATGTTGACATTACTTTGGCATTATAATAAATATTAAGGCCATTTGGAAGTGAATCTGCTAGTTTAGATGCCTGCCTACCAAAACAAACTTATTTATATTATTGGCACATAGAATGAGGAAACATCACACACACACTGCTTTTGGCTGGCATGTTTCATATGATCATTACATTTGTTTGGGGGGGGTTCAAGAGTCATATAATTAATACACTAATAAACTATTTTGTAGAGTTGTTTTTTCAGAAGCACATTACCAAATGCTTTTTAAATAACACAATAACCAAAGGCTTGTTTGCAAGAAATAGCAATTGATAATAAAACAGTCAACTGAATGGTTTAACCATGGTTATTAACGACAAGTAATGCAACTTTAGAAGATGGGGAGGAATAAACAAGGGAGAAAATTGGAGTTTTTGGTGTAATTTGTACAAGCAAATGGATTGTGATTTGTGGGAAAGATATGGAAAATGAAATCTAGATGCTGGTGGTTACAGACAAGGATTTTCATGCAGGCTGCTGTGCTATTTTTGTGTAGTAAATAAGAAGAGAAAGGAAAGAGGTCATAGAGAAAGGAATAAAAAAGTTCCCTTAGAAATGTGGTTTTTAATGTTGAAGGAACTGCCCTTTTCCATTGTACCATTTTCCCTTAAATTGTCCACGTTATCAACCCTTCTTTGGGCCATACCCTGTGAATGATGAGAGTCCTGTGCCCTGTATTTTGGAGAAGAGGGTCAAATTCTGGCTCTGCTACTCAGGTGAGTCTTCAACTTCTAGACCTCCATTTCTTTTCTATAAAAAGTGAGCAGCTTTTGTAGGTCTAAAATTCGGTATCATCATTTCATATATTTCTTCATTATCCCTCCAATAAACTGACTACAAGTCGATGGGCTCACTCAACAAGTCAAATCAAATGAGAAGAATGAGCATTACAAGGACTTTTTGAAATTAGAGTTGATTTACAGTGTTTTAGATATAAAGCAAAGTGATATAGTTATGTATACATACATATCTTTTCTTTTTCAAATTCTTTTGCATTATAGGTTATTACAAGATATTGGATATAGTTCCCTGTGCTATGCCATGGGTCCTTGTTGTTAATTATTTTATATGCAGTAATTGTGCCTGTTCATCCCAAATTCTAATTTATTCCTCCCCGTCCCCTTTCCCCTTTGGTAACCAGAAAGGTGTTTTCTATGTCTGTGAGTCTATTCCTATTTTGTGAATAAGTTCATTTGTATCATTTTGTTTTTTTTAGATTCTGCATATATGCAATAACATGATATTTGTCTTTGTCTGAATTCATTTAGTATAATCATCTCTAGGTCCATCCATGTTGAGTAGTAGAGGAATACAGGAGAGTGAAAGATTTTTGAATTAAATCGTGCTCTAAGTTGAGAGGCCCACCAGTTGGATACCTGCCTTGCAGGAAACCTCGTGTGAAGCACTCTGAAGGGGTGCCCGCCCGTAAGGGAGTTGTGAAAATGAAATGGGAAAGTGGAGGTGTTTGGAAGACTGTGGATGGATGCACAGATGTGGGCCCAGAAATATCACCATCATCGTGGTCATCACCATAGGGACTGAGCCCAGCAAGGCAGACCCCTGGGGGCTTTGTGGGACGGGAACTGCATCAGTCCTCGAAACTTTGCCAGATACTCACTGTCTACTGAGCCCTTTGCTTGGCACTGAACCCCTGTTCAGTATTTCACAGTCTGTAAAGCGCTTTCTCATTCAGGGGGTCATTGTGTCTACCCCAGGTATCTTGCTTCCTCTTTCTCTATGTGCCTGATTCTGCTCATCAAGAAAATCTTTTCTGTCCTACCTTCAAAATAGAAACAGGTAGAAAATGTTCTGCCTCCCAGGCATTTGCGCTTCCCACTTACTTGGGGTCTTTGTCAGCCTTGCCTTTGCAGGAAGTTCCTCCTTATGCCCCGAGATGGCACCCACCCACCCTGAGGTTTCTCTCCATCTCTCCTTGGTTTGGCTTTTCTTGAGAGCATCTATCCCCACCTGGCACTGTAGCCTACAGAGACGTATTTCTGGTGTGTCAGAGCCACGAGGGCAGAGACCTCGTCCGTCCACGGCTGTGTGCCCTTCAGCCTCTACACAGCAGGTGCTCGATAAATGTGACGTCCCCACAGGGAAGATGGAGAAGATACTGTTCCTGTGTCACGTGGCTTAGGGCACCCTGGGGAAGAGATGACGGACAGCTCGGCCCAGTTCTGGACCCCAGCCTCCTCCCTCTCACTCTGGTTTCCAGGCACCAGGAGCACTTGCTTTGTGCCCATCAGCTCAGACACCCAAGCCTCGCTGTGCCCTCTGTGGCTGCCATTTGTGTGTGTGCTAAGTCACTTCAGTCAAGTTCGACTCTTTGCGACCCTGTGGACCATAGCCCGCCAGGCTCCTCTATCCATGGGGATTCTCTGGCAACAATACTGGAGCGGGTTGCCATGCTCTCCTCCAGGGGATCTTCCTGACCCATCTCCTGCGTTGGCAGGCAGGTTCTTTACCACTAGTGTCTCCTAGGAAACCCACCATCTAGCTCTCTATCTATCTATCTATGTATATAGCACTATATATATACATATATATATCAGCAAACCCACCATATATATATATATATATATATATATATATATATATATATACACACACCAGGAAACCCACCATCTAGCTCTCTATCTACATATATATATGTATAATATATATATATTAGTACTTGATATGGATCAATAGGAAGTTCTGTGGCCAGTGAATTCACCTTTAGTCCTTGATCTTCGCAGTTAGAAGTGACCCTGTGGTCCAGCCTAGGAATGTGGGTCTTGCTGCTGTAGGGGCATGTGTTTGAGTCATTAAGGACTCATGGAGGGAAGAGTAGAGAGACTCCTGCATGTGCAGTGAATACGTTCCGTTCCCCACACCCCCCGCCTCTCCTGGACAGCCGTGCAGACCCCTGGGCTCTGGATTCCCCAGCAGGGTGGGGAAGTTGGACAGTTCCTGAGCAGAGAAAAGAGAAGGAGCAAGGAATGGAGGGACTGTTAGAGGGGGAAAAAAAAAGGCTGAAATTAGGGGAAACAGTGCTGGGAAGTGAGGAAGGTGTTAGGAGAAAGAAAATAGCAAGAGCCAGAAAAGAATGCTGCCTTAGGATGTGCTCAAGTGGGAAGAGTCCACAGATGCTTGTGATTCTGAAAAAAAAAAAAAAAAAAAAAAAGGATCCTGGGAAGGTTTCAGGAGTCAGGCTCAGCTCTCTGCCTTTGACTGCAAGATACCTCTTGAAAGCTTGTATTTTTAAATAATATCTATTAAAAATTTACTGTAGGAAAAAAACCCACTGTCTGTACCCTCACCACCCAGGATAATTATGAACATTCAGATATGTTCCTTCCAAGTAGTTTCTTTTGCTATGCTCACATTTCATACTCTGTCCATATATAATACTCTGTTTACAGATTTTTCTTTGGCTTTGTGTCCTGGTCTTGAATTTTGTATTAAATCATGAGCCTTTCCCCTTCCTGGGCCCTATTCACTAAAATATAATTTTAATGACAGCTTGAGATCCCTGGTTGGGTGTGTCATAATTTAATAACCTTTCCAGATATTTAGATGGCTTCCCATTTTTCATGATTATAAAAACACTGAGGGAAACGTCTCATTTGATATATGAATCGTATGCCACACGGATGATTGTTTTTTGGTGTCGATCCCTAAAAATGGAATGCCTGCATTGAGAGGTATGAATAGTTTAAATCTCTCAGTGCTGTTTTTCGAGGGTTTTAGGTGTCAGTTTCCCCCTCTGCCCTTCTGACAAGGCTGATGTGAGAAGGAACCTGTGAGTTCCGGGGTAAGGACACAACCTGCGTTAGCTGCTAAAGCAACACTGCCTACTTACATTGTTTCCATGCTCGGAGAAGGCCCTCTTGCTAATGAAAATCGGGAAAACTTTTCTCCCCCTTTTTTTCAAGAAAGTGTATTCTATCTTAGAAACTGGCGGCCTAAGACGCCATTTAAAAAGAGTTTTCATTTGCTTTGGGACATAAAATCGAAACACGTTTTTGAGAAACTGCTGTAAATTTCGTGAAGCTACAATGTTTTCCTTAGAAGTCAGGGACATATGGTTAGTCTTCCAGTGTTACTAGTAACAAAGTCTTGAAAATATTAACTATTTCATTCTTCCGAGGAGAGAGTAAAATTATCCTTTATTTTCTTCTCTGCCTCCCACACTTTGGTTTTAACAAAAAACGAGACATTCCTATTATAAGTAATTACAGCCCTTCTGTTCCAGTCTTTCAGCGCCATAAAATTAGCTATTGTACTAAATAATTAGCACATGCCATTCAGAATATCCGAAAAATTATACGCAACACCAAGCAGGCACTACACACTGACACTTGGCCACATTCTCTCGCAAACCGCTCAATGAAAATTAGGTATTGGCAACAGGTGCCTTGAAAACAATTTATTAATTGTAAAAAAAAAAAAAAAATGTAAGTATTTGAATGACGGCATGTAAAAGCATTTTCAAGTTTGGAATTGTCTGAACTCTGACTTCTTAAATACAGTCTTGGCTGTTGGCATGCTAATTGCACCCCTGAAGAGCATCCCACCGGCTGATTGAAAGCTCACGCACAACCAGTAGAGCCTCCCGCCGGCCTAGGAGGTGGACGAATGAGGATCGGGACCCCTGGAAGGTTGCTCACCTGAGACAGAGAGGCTGCCCAGGGTTAGAGTTCTGCTTTGCTCCTTCAATCACTGAGGATTGCATTTACATTAAATTTTTAAGGCTCACTAAAATAAAACGTGGCTGTTTTGAAAGGTGTTGTGGCTTTGCAGTTGATGAGGACCTAAATGATTTTACAAATGTGAGAGGGAGAATCAGACTTGTATTTTGTTAAGTAATGATGATCGCCAGGTCCTCTGAGTTGGGAAGCCTGGTTAATGTGTTTTGGAAATCTCATATTATAATTTTGACTATTTGGAATAATTGGGGAAGAGTCTGACTTCTGAAATGCTTTTTAATTTTATTTATTTATTTGGCCATGTCATGTGGCTTGTGGAATCTTAGCCCCAGACCAGAATCTAACCCAGGCCCTTGGCAGTGAGAGTGGGGGTCCTAACCACTGGACCAACCGGGGAATGTCTGCTGAAACGTTTGCTGAAAGGCAGGTTACTTTATTTCAGTGCACAGTTAGAAAAGGACACTAAACTGACGTTCAGGCTTAGTATAGGTATGATAACAATTATTAGTATATAGTTCAGTTCAGTTCAGTTCAGCCGCTCAGTCATGTCCAACTCTTTGCGACCCCATGAATCGCAGCACGCCAGGCCTCCCTGTCCATCACCAACTTCTGGAGTCTACCCAAACCCATGTCCATCGAGTCGGTGATGCCATCTAGCCATCTCATCCTCTGTCATCCCCTTCTCCTCCTGCCCCCAATCCCTCCCAGCATCAGGGTCTTTTCCAATGGGTCAGCTCTTCGCATGAGGTGGCCAAAGTACTGGAGTTTCAGCTTTAGCATCAGTCCTTCCAAAAAACACCCAGGACTGATCTCCTTCAGAATGGACTGGTTGGATCTCCTTGCAGTCCAAGGGACTCTCAAGAGTCTTCTCCAACACCACAGTTCAAAAGCATCAATTCTTCGGCGCTCAGCTTTCTTCACAGTCCAACTCTCACATCCATACATGACCACTGGAAAAACCATAGCCTTGACTAGATGGACCTTTGTTGGCAAAGTAATATCTCTGCTTTTGAATATACTATCTAGGTTGGTCATAACTTTTCTTCCAAGGAGTAAGTGTCTTTTAATTTCATGGCTGCAATCACCGTCTGCAGTGATTTTGGAGCCCAGAAAAATGAAGTCTGACACTGTTTCCATTGTTTCTCCATGTATTTCCCATGAAGTGATGGGACCAGATGCCATGATCTTTGTTTTCTGAATGTTGAGCTTTAAGCCAACTTTTTTGCTCTCCTCTTTCACTTTCATTAAGAGGCTCTTTAGTTCCTCTTCACTTTCTGCCATAAAGGTGGTGTCATCTGCATATCTGAGATTATTGATATTTCTCCTGGCAATCTTGATTACAGCATGTGCTTCTCAAAGCCCAGCATTAGTAGATAGTGATATGTTTAAAATAGACATAAGGGTACAGAAGAAGCATATTAAGTACTACCCTCAACCCCTGAAAATGAGCAGATATGCAATGTTCTATCAGACAAAATAGACGCACTGGAGTTAAAAGATGGTCATTTCCTATGAATAAAACAAGTCTCAAGAATGATATAATAATTTTAGGTTTAACAGTTCTAGATATAAAATCTAATATGTATGTAGAACTTAAAAGACAATTTCTTTGAACACTATAAGAAGAAATCGACAAATCCACACACATCCCCCCAAATACTCACGCTTGAGTCACTGATTAAACAGGAAAGCAGTAGATGTAAACAACTGACAAGTGAGGTCCAAGGGATGTATTCAGAATGCAGCACGACTATGTACCCAAGCTGAAGAATGCACCTTGTTTTGGAGCATACATGGAGAAGGTTTGAAATTGGTCTCGTGTGCACCACTGATTCTCAAATGTGGCTTCATGTTGGAATCACCAGGGTGTTTCATTATAAAAGCAAACAACATCTGGCATTGTGATGCAGTTGGAATGGTGTATGTCCCGGGAACCAGGACTAAAATCTACCAAGGTGGTTGTAATATTCAGTCCAGGTTGTGAACCACTGCTGCTGCTGCTGAGTCACTTCAGTCGTGTCTGACTCTGTGCGACCCCATAGACGGCAGCCCACCAGGCTCCCCCATTCCTGGGATTCTCCAGGCAAGAACACTGGAGTGGGTTGCCATTTCCTTCTCCATTACGTGAAAGTGAAAAGTGAAAGGGAAGTCACTCAGTCGTGTCTGATCCTCAGTGACCCTTGGACTGCAGCCTTCCAGGCTCCTCCATCCATGGGATTTTCCAGGCAAGGGTACTGGAGTAGGGTGCCATTGCCTTCTCCGTGTGAACCACTGCTCTAGCTTAAAGTAGCCCCAACTGATTTCGAAGCACAGAATAAGATAGGCCACCATCTCTGACCAGATTGCAATTAACTAAGAAATCGGGATCATGAAAAATATAACTGGAAAAAGTCATGCATTTGACATTTTAAAATTACACGTTTGCACAATATATGGGACAAAAAGTAAATAAAAAGAAAATGATTAACTGTCTAGAGCTGTTTGATGACAAATGTCTGTAAATCATGGTGTGTGGAATGAAGCTGCATCAGTAAAAAAGAGAGAAATCTACTTAGATTAGAAAAATAAGAGACAAAATTAATGAGAAATTAAATTTAGGAACAGAGATAAAGAATAGCAGATTAAATCCAAGGAAACTAGCAGGCAAAGTGGGAGTTTCAGAAGTCAATAGAATAGAAAATAAGCATACAGTTTGAGAGGACACACAAAGCCAAGAGTTGATTGTCTGAGAAGATTAATAAAATTGACAAAACTCTTTCAAAGTTAATTAAGAAAAATAGAGAAGGAAGACACAAACAAACGATTTTAGAAACAAAAAGATGATACAGAGATTAAATTGATGATACTATGAATAAAACATGGATGCCAATAAATTTGAAGTCCTCAATTAAATGAATAAAATACCAGGAAAAAATATAACTTATCATAACTGATTCAAGAGGAAGAAGTTCTATTAACCATTAAGGAAATTGAATCAGTGGTTAAAAATCTTTTCATAAGGAAAGCAATAGAACCAGATGATATGAAAGGGAAGTTCTATCAAATATTTAAGGAACCAATCATTTCAGTTTATATAAACTCTTAACAGAAAATGAAAAGGAGGGAAAAGTCCTCAACTCATTTTGTGAAACAGTCCTCACTTTGATGGCAAAACCAGATCAGGAACAACAAAAAGGTTAAAAAAAAAATTACAACTCAGCCCTACTCATGAACATAGATGCAAAAATACTTAACAAAATGTATTGGTACAACAAACCCAGGAACATATCAAACATGTAACACATTGCGAAGAAGTTGGATTTATTCTAGGAATGCAAGATTGATCTTTCAGTGGAAAAAAAAAATTAGTCCATGGAATTCACCACATTAATCAAATGAAAGAGAAAACCTATATGATAATTACAATACATGCAGGTAATATCTTGAATAAAAATCCACACCTCTTTGTAAGAAATAAAAACTATTCTAATTAAATTGGAATCGAAGAGAGCTTTCTTCATGTAACACAGGACATCTGAAAACTTCCACAGAAAATATCATATTTAATGGCTAAATACTGAAAGCAATATCTTTAAGTCAGGAACAAGACAGCAAGGAGGATATAGTCATCAAAGCAGTCAACTTTGTGTTGAAAGTGTTGCCAATAAGAAGGAAAAGAAATGAAGTATAAACATCAAAAATAAAATTCTGATTACTTAAAGGTGGCATAATAGTCTATATTTAAAAAAACACCCAGATCCACAAATAAATTGTGAGAATTAATTAGAAAGTGACACTGATAGATCTCCAATTCAAAATGCAAGAGTCCGTTGTATTTCCTTAAATCAAAAAAAGGTCTTAGGAAATGTAGGTGAGATACATTTACAGCAAGTAGTTTATAAAAGTTCAAAACAATCAGTTTGATCACACATGAATAAGCCCTGTATTGAGGAAATTATAAAATTTTACTGAAAGAAATTAAAGTTACCCAATTAAAGACATATTCTTAAAAAGAAAGACTGAATACTGTTCTCCAAGTTGATGTATAGATTTGATGAATTTCCAACCTAAGTGCCAAGGGGATTTTTTTTAAAGACAGCAAACTGATTCTAAAACGTATCTGGAAGGGTCAAGAAGAGTCAACCCACTTTGGAAGAAGAAAATTAAATGGGGAAGCTTGATCTTAAAGCTTAAAGTAGAAAGCTTGATCTTTCTACTTTTCTTAAAGTAGAAAAACTTACTTTAAGTTATCAATGACCCAACCAGTTACTGGTGCAGAAATAGAAAAACAGACCACTAGGATAGAATAGAGAGCCTGGACATTAACTCACACATATGTGGGAACTTGACTTACGATAAAGCAGGTATGAGAAACACTGTGGAAACGATTGAATTTGGTAATTTGGGACAACTCACACACACACACACACACACACACACACACACACATATATGGAAAAATACTACTTTTACTTCTCTGTTTCATACCACACACAAAAATTCAGTTCCAAGAGGTTTTAGGATGTAAGTGGCAAAAATAAATCATGGGAGAATATCTTCATGACCTTCGGGGAAGTTTTCTTAAACAAGATACAAAACACAAGGGAAAAGGTAAAAAGCACCGGACAGAAACGTAGGGGATAACATGAATATGCGTACATGTATGCTCAGTTGCTAGTCATGTCCGACTCCTTGGGACCCCATGGACTGTACCCTGCCTGGCTCCTCTGTGCGTGGGATTCTCTAGGCAAGAATACTAGAGTGGGTATCCACTTCCTTCTCTAGGGATTTTCCCAACCCAGGGATGGATCACAGATCTCCTGCATTGCAGGCAGATTCTTCACTGACTGAGCCAGGAGGTAAGCCCCTGTTTTACTGTATATATAACATTTCATGTTGCTTATTCTGAATGGGCAAGGCTCCAGGCAGAGCCTGAGAATGGGAAAAAATGAGAAGATAAAGACCCAACCCTATCAGTCCTCCAGGTTCATGACCACATTCGTAGCCAAATCAAGAAAATCTTTCCAAATGCAAATCTGAGCTAAGCCCTCCTGTCCTTTAATCCCTGACTTCTCACGACACTTTGGAGTTGTTACCAAACCCTCAGGGCCAGCGTGGTCCTGTGGCTGCAACCCTCCAGCCCTGCCATCCCTCTGGAGATGGGGGGATGCAACTTTCCTTCAATTGTCTGAATGTGCTGCGAAGTCTTAGCCTTTGCTCTGTGTAGAGCGAAGGAGTCGTTTCTTTGCAAAATGATGGTCAAGTTCACTAGGGTTAATTATAGAACTAAAATGTTACATAGATATATGCTCTCCAGCAGTGTCTGGCACATAATAAGAACTTAATAAAAATTTTAGCCTTTATTGAAAGAGCTTTTATGGTTCTGCTATGAGCCTGCCTGCCATTTCTCCGTTTGCTGTTCGTTTTCAATGTAGACTCCTTTCCTTCTGAGATAGAGAATTCCATGGGGAGAAACGGCCTCCTGATGTTGATGCCAAATGAACCACTTTGGAGGCCGCATCCCTTGCTCCCAGTTGGATATCTGGTATTATATACATCATGGCATGCGTGCGTGTGTGCTCGGCCACAGCAGTCGTGTGACCCTGTGGACCACAGCCCACCAGGCTCCTTTGTCCATGGGATACTTCAGGCAAGAATACTGGAGTCGGTTGCCAGGCCCTTCTTCAGGGGATCTTCCCAACCCAGGGATCGAACCCATATCTCTTATGTCTCCTGCATTGGCAGGCAGGTTCTTTACCCCTAGCGCCACCTGGGAAGCCATATACCTCATTAGTCTCTTCTCAAGGTGTCAGAGCTGAGTTTCAGTTTGGAACCACCAGCTTCATCTTGGCTTCCTGATTTGGACCCAGTCAATCAGATTTTTAAAAGCTGAATTTGTTGATATTTTCATTTAAATTTAAGGAATTTTTATTTTCGATCGGGGTATCGTTGATTGACGATATTGTACTAGTTTTCAGGTATACAAGTAAAGTGACTCAGTTATAACACAGACATATCTATTCTATTTCAGGTTCCTTTTCCATATGGGTTATTACAGAATATTGAGCAGAGTTTCTTGTGCTATACAGTAGGTCCTTGTTGATTATCTGTTCTATATATAGTAGTGTGTATGTTGATATTTTTTAGGACTAGATTTCACAGCATCAGTTGACTTTCTGGCAACTGCAAAGGCCACAAGGCCAGGTAGCAGTGGTCCTGTTGGGATGAGCATGCCTCCTCCAGTGAGAGTTTTTGTTAGACTCAGAAGCTTACCCACCTGGCCCTGGCAGGCCCTTGAATTTGAGACCCCTAATCCACGCTCTCTGTTAGGTCTTCAGTCCTTGAAAGAAAGCTGTCACATGCCCCATCTCTTGTCTTTCCTGGTGTAAACTTCCCCATCTTCTCATCACCTGTTCTTTCTTCCCTGCTACACTGGCAACCAGCCACAGACATTTTTCCTTTCCATGGATTTTATAGAGAAGCGTCTTGGGGAGGTAGGAATAACAAAAACATTAACTATAAGGAGATAGCTTGTGCAATTGGGCAAACTTTTCTGAGTTCTGCCAAAGTTAGCAGTTTGGTGTTGTTTCAGGGAGAGATATCACCTGTGCTTCAAGACAGAGGACCGTTAGGGCCTCACTGCCAGGCTGTCTCATGTCTCTAAATTGTCACATCTTGTGGGGGAGCCTCTGCAGGAAGCCTGCTGAAGAGGACCCCACTGTGGTCACCCCAAGGTCAGGCTAGTCCCCCTCATTGCCAGGAGAAACATTTCCAAGGTGTTCTTGTGCTGATCCAGGACTCCTGGCTGGATGTGGAATGGGGGTGGCAGCAGGCAGGCTTCAAGGGCACCCCTTGACTTTAAAATGATGCAGGTTTCCTCAGGGTCAGGGATTCCGACAGAACTCGCAGGTTCCAGCAGCTTTGGCTACAGAGGGAAAGAGTATCCATCCAATGCGTGTCACTCTGGATTTGACTGTCAACTCTTCTAGTCGGAAAAGTGCTCGGGGTGGTTTTGTCGAACGTGTGATGAGACAAGAAGTGGCATGATTGACTTTGATCGTCCTTGCCGGGGAGTTTGCAGGCACAGAAATTCAAATGATGGCGAAAAGTTCATTTTCAGGAATTAATTCTTTTTTCTCTCCAGCTTTTGCCAAAGGAGCACTGGCATCATCTGGTTGCAGCCCCTTAGGCGATGCTAGACCGGTGAGGATTCAGAGTGTGCTATCGATACTTCCAGAAATTTTTTTTTTTTCTTCCAGAAATTTTTGACATGAAAATCAGAGCTGCCAGGGTCTGTTTTTTTTTTTTTTTTCACATTCCAGTGTCAGAGGCTGTCTGTTTAAGAAGGTATTCGGCTGCTGCGAGATCGACCAGCGACCCTGCCCTTATGAAAAGTTCTGGGGAGCAATGTTGGTGTCTGCAAAGCCCCTTTGCACACCTTTCAGGATTTTCTGAATAAATCCATGCAAGGTGGCTCCTTCCGGGGTCACGCAGTGACAGCTGTGAGCCGAGCTGTGTAATGTTCAGAACCTAGGAGTTGTCAGAAGTAAAAACATCTTTCAGTTCTACTGAAGTTAATAAGTCAACTTAAATCAGCCACATATGTGGAAACAGAAGATTTTCAAAGCAGCGCCTTCATTATAAAAAATGTGTTAAAATTAGTAACTATTTTATATCTTGCCTATTTTCCCCATCCAACCTAGTTTTTTTTTTTTTAATCCAAATATAGATTTTTGCAGTATTAAGGTAGAGATGCACAGAGTCAGTGAGAGATGAAATTGGGGTTGAATTCCTTACCCTTAGGTAAGAAGTGCCCCCCAGATAACTTTGACAACTGTGTTTTGGGGAGTGTGGCCCCCTGAAGTGGTAGCTCTCTCCCTCTCCACCTGAATAGTCTCAAAAAAGGTTTTCTTGCCCCTCATTTCTTGTCCTGGGGGCTTTCTGATTTTCATTACTTCAGCCTAGAGTCTTTGGGGAGCCGCTTTCTGATACCTTCTCTGAACTTGGGTTTTTGTGCTGGGATCGGCGTCAGCTCCTTATGACATTTGTAGAAGGATTAGCGAATATCATTCTTTATTGCCTCATGAAGTCACCTGCTTGAACTTTTTCTGAGCTGTAATGTAATTTCATGGAAACTGACGGCCTTTTTGAGACATGGACTCAAAAACCACACTTGGGACCTGAGCTCTCAAGGCATTTTGTAGTCAGTGTTGGCACAGCTAGCTGCATTTTCCTTGGAAATAGCACGACTATATGCTTTTGGAGAACTGCCCCCACCCACGGTCGGAGGTCTTGTTGGACTGTCTCGTGCCCCTCCTTCCATGTATGAGTTTGTGAACCAAGGTGAGCCAATCAGATATTTACTCTCTCTCTCTGTCTCCCTCTCTCAACTTTGAGTTTGGGTCTCGGTGAGCCAGGATGGGGGCAGAAGTGGCTGGAGTAGCTTCCTCCAAACTACAAGGTCATGTAGCTCCTGCTGTAGGGTCCTCAGACTCACTCTGCTCCTGTCTTCTCTGAGTCTGTTCCTTCCACTGCGACAGCCACACCAGGTCCTTCTTCTTCCTTGTGCCGGGGGCAGGGGGGGTGTTGGGCCAAAGTGAGCCAGAGTCAAGGTCATAACTGATTTTGTGCTCACTGTGGCCCTGGCACCAGGCTGGCGGCTCTGAAATCTTTCTCCCATTTGAGCTTCACCAGATCTTCCCTGGTGGCTCAGATGGTAAAGAATCCACCTGCAATGTGGGAGACCTGGGTTCGATCCCTGGGTTGGGAAGATCCCCTGCAGAAGGGCATGGCAACCCACTCCAGTATTCCTTCCTTGGAGAATCCCCATGGACAGAGGAACCTGGCAGGCTGAAGTCCCTGGGGTCGCAGAGTCAGACAGGACTGAGCGACTAAGCACATTTGATCTTCAACACCATCCAGTGAGGAGGGCAAATTGTGTGGTGGATAGAACGGGCTCATCTAGCTGTAAGGAGATGCTGGAGACAAGGGTTCCATCCTCGGGTCAGGAGGAGACAACCCACTCTAGCACTTTTGCTGGAAAAATCCCGTGGACAGAGGAGCCTGGCAGGCTACAGTCCATGGTGTCACAAAGAGTCAGATACCACTGAGTGAGCACACACACACACACACACACACACACACACACATCTCATCCTGTAATCTTAGGACAAGGCATTTTGGCACTGATGCATGTTCTGTCCAGCTGTATTAGCATACCTGGACCTGATTCGAATTTTAAAAAGTCTGTTTACACAAATGAACTTATCCATGAAACAGAAACAGATTCAGAGACATAAAGAACAGAGCTGTGGTTGCCGAGAGGGAGGAGGGTGGGGGAGGATGAGATTAGCAGATGCAAACTCTTACATACAGGATGGTCAAACAACAAGATCCTGCTATACAGCACAGCGGATAGAGTCAGCATCCTGTGATAAGCCATAATGGAAAAAATATGGAAAAGGTAGATCTGATACGCATAGACTGACATATATGTACAACTGAATCATTTTGCTGTACCCTAGGAACTGACACAACGTTATGAAATATGTGTACTTCAATAAACTTCCCTGGTGGCTCATACGGTAAAGAATCTGCCTGCAATGCAGGAGACCTGGGTTCGATCCCTGAATCAGGAAGATTCCCTGGACAAGGGAATGGCTAACCACTCCAGTATTCTTGCATGGATAATTCCATGGACAGAGGAGCCTGGTGGGCTACAATCCATGGGGTCTCAAAGAGTCAGACACGGCTGAGTGCCTTGAATAAAATAAAGAAAAAATTGTACAATGACGGTGAGCCTTCCATTTGCTTCTTCCATTTTAACCTAAATAGATCTATCTAAAGGCACTTTTTTGTTGTTGTTGTTTTTGGGAAACATACACTGATACGTAATATGTTACCAAGAACTGCTTTCTAAAGAAATAAAAGGAAGTCATTTATAGGTTAAAGCTGACCAGACCCAACACCTTCCTAAACCTCTCGCCCAGGCAATCTTGAAGCACTGGCATTGCGTTGAACCCCAGGTTTGCTGTGAACATGCTTCTGTCTCATGAAAATGACCCTATCTTATAGGATGCCCTGTGGTTTGGAATTAATCACTGAGCTGCACCAGCATGTTTAAGAGCTGGTGTTTCCTGCCCTTCAAGATTCCCAGTCTCTCCTACCTGGAAAGTAACCCCAGACCCCTCTCCCAACTCCAGGTCCCCTTCAGCTGCAGCCTTACTTTTATCCTCATTTTTACAGCCAAAGCCCTAGAAAGCACTGTCAGCACTGTATTTTTCCATTGACTCTGTTGCCATCTGGCTTCCTCTGGTCCTCTTTCTTTCAAGTCACCGCTTTCTAGTGGTCATGTCTGGAATGAGAAATTCAGAGGAGGGGGCCGACTAAGTGGCAGTTTTATCCCCAGCCCCCAGATAGCACCGGTGACAGCCTTTGTTAGTCCGTGATAGATTCCCCTTTGGAATCCCCCCTTTATGAGATGGATCTTATTTTTTGGCTGTGATAGGTCTCTGTTGCTACGTGCACGCTTCCTCTAGTTGAGGCCAGCGGGGGCTGCTCCCCATTGCTGTGCATGGACTTCGCATTGCGGGGGCTTCCCCGTTGTTTTGAAGAACCAGTTCTAGGTGCTCAGGCTCAGTAACTGTGGCACACAGGCGTAGTCGCCCCGCGGCACGTGGGATCTTCCAGGACCAGAGATTGAGCCCTTGTCCCCTGCATTGCAAGGCGGATTCTTAACCACTGGACCATCAGGGAAGCCCCTGAAATCTCTCTTGAGATGGCCTCCATCAAGTGATCAGAGTAGTACAGGGATGATGCCTGTTACCATCCTTGGTTCATCCAGTCTGTGCATTGGGAGGGCACAGACCAGCCTTCTATAGAGAAGAAAGCAGAGGGGTCATGCCCCAGGTGAAGAGATCCCAGAGAGAGGTGGGCTCAAGGCTGGCCTTGCTGCTTCCTGGAAAATGGGCTTGAGCAGGTCTGCGCTGGGTCTCAGTTTTCCTTAGAAGGGGATAAAGAACACCTCCTTTATCAGACATCACCATAGGGCCAGGCTTTCAGTTTGAACTTCACTAAGTGTTTAACTCTCTTTATCTGCAAATGAAGTGGAGTCAAAAAGCAGTTGTCACTAAGCAGCTGGTTCGCAGAGGCCCTTGCAGGGCTTGTCCTGGCTTTTTTCTCTTCTGTTCATGGAACCAGGTGGCTCTATGAGGCCCTGCCAGGCTGACCTAGGCCAGTCCGCCACACCGAGCATGGGCTTGAAAGCCGGATGCCAGCTTATTCACTTCCAGTCATGATTCTAATTATCCAGTAAAATTTATTTGTGCATTTACTGTGTGAGGTGTCCTCTCTTCGCCAGACACCAAATCTCTGTCTACAACTGGGGATACACTTGGCCAGGAAACACAATGTCCCCGGTGCTCTGTACAAGGCATTCTGTTCAGGCACTCACCTCGACTCAGGAATTCAGATCAGATGGTAGAAATGAGCTTCCAGGGGACTTCCCCATCTCACCATCGGCTGAGCCCCCAAAGGGTCTATGGCTCCTTTCCAGCTCTTTCTGCCTTGAAAATGTTATGAGTCACAATACAAATAATTCCTCTCCAGCCTCACCTTCAAGAAAACCTTACATTTGAGAAAAACAAGTATCATGTGATATCCCTTGTATGTGGAATCTGAAAAACAGTACCAATAAGCAGAACCGAAACAGACTCACAGACACAGAAAACTCATGGTTACCAAAGGGGAAGTGGGGAAGGGGTAAATGGGAGTAGAAATTAACAGATGCACTTTACAATATATGGCATAGGTGAACAGCAAGAATTACTCTATAGAACAGGGAACAGGATTTAATGTGTCATAATTACCTGTAATGGAATAGAACAAAAATATACAGCTATATACATGTATGTTGTGTTCAGTTGCTAAGTCTGTCCCACTGCTTGTGACCCTGTGGACTGCAACGTGCCAGGCGCCTCTGTCCTCCAGTGTTTCCTGGAGTTTGCCCAAATTCATGTCCATTGAGTCAGTGAAGCTATCTAACCATCTCTTCCTCTCAGTCTTTCCCAGCAGCAAGGTCCCTTCCAGTGAGTAGGCTGTTTGCATCAGGTGGCCAAATGTTGACGCTTCAGCATCAGTCCTTCCAATGAACATTCAAGATTGATTTCCTTTAGGATTGAGTGGTAGAGTTGATTTCAAGTTCTCAAAGCTTTCCTTATTTAATATCACACAAACTTATCTACCACTCTGAGTCTTATTTTTCAAATGAAAAAACAACCATTCTAACCTTGTCACAATGATTAAGACTCGTAAAAAACTAAGTGTTTGGCACAGAATAGGTGCCCAGTAAATGGGAACTGTGAATAACAAAATTAGAAATACCCATTTGAAAATAAATAGGACTAACTTTAAAAGTATTATTAATATCATCATTATTGTTATCAATAACAATATCAATAACCACAGTTGTTATCAATCCCCTGGTACATAGTAATCTCCAGAGATACATCTTGTCTCCTTTCTTCCTCTGTGGTCCTTGCTCCCAGTGGGGCCATCATCCCCGCATCACATGGCCCTGAGTCCCCACCCCGCGCCACTTCCCTGTGTCCCTGTAGTCCTGGGAGTAGAGGGCATCTGCTAAACTCTGGCTACCTTGCTTCCTCTGTTTAGTTCCTCGGCTTCTTCTCTCATCTGTGACACCAACTCACTGTAATGCCTCCCCTCTGCTTGGAGTATCCAGCTTGCTCTCTACAAATGGCACTGGGGCTCTGTTGCCAAGGATGAGCAGGGGTGAGGCCGAGGATTTGGGTGAGAACAGTCATTTTTCTCCCTCTGTCTTCTCTCCTTCCCTCTCTTTCTTTTCATTTTTGTTTTCTCTTTTATAAAGATGATCACATGAGAGATCCTCCAAATCTTGCTGTTTCACAGTAAGTTCACATGAGTCTAATTCATGCCATTCTGATTCATTTAAAAATAACTGCAAGCTGACTTCCCTGGTGGTACAGTCGATAGGAATCCCCCTGCCAATGCAGGGGACATGGGTTCCATCCCTGGTCTGGGAAGACTCCACATGCGACGGGGCAACTAAGCCCAGGAGTCACAGCTACTGAGCCCTTCACACCTAGAGCCTGGGCTTCAACACAAGAGAAGCCCCTGCTTGCTGCAAGGAGAGAAAGCCCGCACTCAGCAAGGGAGAGTCAGTGCAACCCAAATACATACATACATACATAAAGCTGTAGGCACTCTATACAATAGCCAAGACATGGAAGCAACTTAAATGTCCATTGACAAAGGAGTGGATAAAGAAGACGTGGTACACATATATTCTCAGCTATTAAAAAGAATGAAATAATACCATTTGTAGCAACAAGGATGGGCTTCAGTTCAGTTCAGTCGCTCAGTCGTGTCCGACTCTTTGCGATCCCATGAATCCCAGCACGCCAGGCCTCCCTGTCCATCACCAACTCCCGGAGTTCACTCAGACTCACATCCATCGAGTCAGTGATGCCATCCAGCCATCTCATCCTCGGTCGTCCCCTTCTCCTCCTGCCCCCAATCCCTCCCAGCATCAGAGTCTTTTCCAGTGAGTCAACTCTTCGCATGAGGTGGCCAAAGTACTGGAGCTTCAGCTTTAGCATCATTCCTTGCAAAGAAATCCCAGGGCTGATCTCCTTCAGAATGGACCGGTTGGATCTCCTTGCAGTCCAAGGGACTCTCAAGAGTCTTCTCCAACACCACAGTTCAAAAGCATCAATTCTTTGGTGCTCAGCCTTCTTCACAGCCAAACTCTCGCATCCATACATGACCACAGGAAAAACCAGGGATTATCATATTAAGTGAAGTAAGTCAGAGAGAGACAGATCTTAAAGTATCACTTATATGTGAAATCTAAAATATGACACAGATGACCTGATCTATGAAACAGAAACAGACTCATGGACAAAGAGAACAGACTGTAGTGGCCGGGGGGTAAGGGTGGAGGAGGGATGGACTGGGAGTTTGGGAATAGCAGATACAAGCTATTCTATGTGGAAAGGATAAACAACAAGATCCAACACTATACGGCACAGGAAACTGTGTTCAGTATCCTACGATAAATATTCGGTTCAGTCGCTCGGTCATATCCAACTCTTTGTGACCCCCATGGACTGCAGCACCCCAGCCTTCCCAGTCCATCACCAACTCCTGGAACTTGCTCAAACTCATGTCCATCAAGTCAGTGGATGCCATCCAACCATCTCATTCTCTGTCTTCCCCTTCTCCTCCCGCCTTCAATCTTTCTCAGCATCAGGGTCTTTTCAAATGAGTCAATTCTTCATATCAGGTGGCCAAAGGTATTGGAGTTTTAGCTTCAGCATCAGTCCTTCCAATGAATATTCAAGACTGATTTCCTTTAGGATTGACCAGTTGGATCTCCTTGCAGTCCAAGGGACTCTCAAGAATCTTCTCTAACACCACAGTTCAAAAACATCAATTCTTTGGTGCTCAGCTTTCTTTATGGTCCAACTCTCATATCCATACATGACTACTGGAAAAACCATAGGTTTGACTAGACTGACCTTTGTTGGCAAAGTAATGACTCTGCTTTTTAATATGCTGTTTAGGTTGGTCATAGCTTTTCTTCCAAGGAGCAAGTGTCTTTTAATTTCATGGCTATAGTCACCATCTGCAGTGATTTTGGAGCCCCCCCAAAATAAAGCCTGTCACTATTTCCATTGTTTCCCCATCTATTTGCCATGAAGTGATGGGACCAGATGCCATGATCTTAGTTTTCTGAATGTTGAGTTTTAAACCAACTTTTTCACTCTCCTCTTTCACTTTCATCACCCAGCAGGGGAGTCACCACAAACTCAAAGGTGGTTTTCCCAAGGGAGGCCTATCCATTGCATCCAACCCTTGCAGTTTCCCCAAACGTGGGAATCTCGACTGCGTAATCTGTGGTAGCTGAGGACTGCACCTGTGCTCTCCCCTACGTTAAAAAATAGCTGCATGGTATTCTACACGGTGGACGTGCCGAGCATATCAGTTCATTCCACTGTTCATGGTTAGTCTGTAGTTTACAGTGTTTTGGTTTTTGCTACAACAAATAATTCTGCAGTAATCATGTGTTTATGTACATATATCCCTGTGGGTTCACTCTCATTGCCATAGAATGCATTTCCAAAGGTGGAATTTCTGGGTCAAAGAGTATGCGTATTTTCAATTTGTCAATTAAGAAATATTTTTAAATTAAGAAACATCAGCAGATTACTTTTCCCAAAGGTTGTATTATCTACCTTCCCTTTAGCAACTTATCTCCACTACTTATTCAGCACCAAAAGACCTCCGTGCTTTTATTTGGATAACTACGACCAGACTTGGCCCTAGAAATGGCTATTCAATGAATCAAGGATTTGGAGAGTGAAGAATAATAAAAGACATGCCCAAATTTGCTGATTGAGATAGGGTTTTTTTTAAAATTATCTATGGGTTTGTTCTTTTTTACCCCCTGCATTCTATTAAAAAGTCAACCTTTAAAAAAGGGCCTTCTCTCGACAGAAATTCTATCCTCTAATCTGGGAGGCCATGTAGGTGTCCTTGATATGTTTTATAATAAGGCACTTGAGAGGCTAATTGCTTTATATTTATAGCCTATAGAGGTGGTTCCCACTTCAAATGAGGAGTTTCCTTGGTAATATACTGACAACCACAGGTTCTGAGAGGCTAAACTGAGACTAATACAGGAAAATTCAAAGCTAGGCTTGCAGGGGACCCCATAAAGTCACTGAAGGGAACAGACAGCCCATAGGAGAGAGACAGGAGAAGCCCGGGGCGAGGGCGTGTTTCACTTGATTCCCTTGCATTCTGAGTTTTCCACAAATCTTGGGTTTAAAATCAGCACTATCATTAAGTTTGGTATTAACCATTCTGAATTCCTGCTGTTGAAAAACTCCGAATGTCTCGACAGGGTCTGAAAAGCAGCCCCTGATTTCTGGTCCACCCAGATCCTGCTGTCCTGTGTTGTACTATTGCCCACTTCCAACTATTCCCACATTTCTGGGAGAGTTCATCTCTCCTTCAGGATGGATGAAATAGCTGGCCTGTCTCTCCTTGTTCTCTCTCTTTATCTCTCTTCAAATCTCCATTAAATTTTACTGTTAACATTAACCAGTTCTAAATCACTATGACTCACTGAATATGTGTAATTCCAACACTTATGTAATTACTGTTACATTTCAAACCAACCATTTGAAATGATAACAATTATGTTAGTAAATACTAATAGCCAACAGGGCTTCCCTGGTGGCTCAGCAGTAAACGGTCCACCTGCTAAGGCAGGCGATATGAGTTCGATCCCTGGGTTGAGAAGAATCCTTGGAGAAGGAAATGGCAACCCACTCCAGTCTTCTTCCCTGGGAAATCCCTTGGATAGAGGAGCCTGGCAGGCAACAGTTCATGAGGTCGCAAAGAGTAGGACAGGACTTAACGACTAAGCAACAACAGAAAACACTTTGTGCCATCTATGTTCTAAACGCTAAGCTGGACACTTTAGACACAATACATCTGTAAGTAGGAATGATGTGTTTGATAGAGAATGGTCATAGAGAGGATTAGTAGCTTGCCCCAAACTGCACAGGAAGTAATAATTGGCAGATGTGGGCTTTAAATGTAAACCTTATTGGACTTAGACATCCATGCTGCCGTTAGACGGTCCCACCTCCTGGCAGTGTGCCAAGTGACACCGGCTTGTCATCCTTTTGAAGGACATACACCATCTCTGCCATGTCCCTTAGCTCTGATTCATCTTCATTCTCATCATCCCACGTGGTGAAGACTTACGTGTGCCTGGCTGGGTGAGGTGCCTTCATAGACCTGGTCACGAGCCATCTTGTATGATTCCTGGAAAGCGTGGACCCCACCTTGCGCATATGAGTCCTTGCAGTTCCTGGCCCAGTGCTGCAGGTCTGGTACAGACTCAGCCCAGTTATTTCTTCTTTTCACCGGAAGCGTTTGGAGCGTGCAGGACTGCTCACCACTTTCTTACAGATCCGTTTCCCTCTCCGTGCCTGAGGCAGAGCAGACCTCCACCCTAACCATTTCACAATCAGTTACCAGTTAACCCTTTTATGGCTTTTATATCGTGTGTTCACAAGTACCTGACCCTCTTCTGGAGACCAAATGAAATTATTAAATAAATTCAATGAACTAAAAAAAAAAAAAAAAAAAAGGCAGAAAAAAGAAGAAAATGAGAACAAAGGACAAATAAAAAAAATAAGTAGCAATTTTGTAGACTGAAATTCATTCGACCATATTAGTAATTATACTGCTGGTCTAAATGTAAATGGTCTAAGCACCTTCATGAGAAGAGTCATTATTATTAAAGTATATTGATTCCATAATATATCTCTAGATTTAACAAAATCAAAATCACTCCTATTTCACAGGTAAAGAAACTGAGGCTGTGAGACACTGACTCTCATCTGAGTGAGGGAACTGCGTCTGCACAAAACATCATATCTATAGAACTGGGGTTCTCAACCAGGGGTGATTTGCTGCCCACCCCTAGCAAACTAAAATGATCAGAACCAAATGTCTATAGTGTTGAGGTCGAGAACTCTGCTATAGAAGAAAGAAAGGAGGCATATCATATTTTCTGCTTTTGGGTATCTTAAGAGATGGAGGTTTTCTATAATACTCATAGAACATTGAATGCTTTCTTTCCCTCTTAAGATGTGAAACCACAGAATTAAAAAATAACTGTTAATCATGCATGGGGTATAAGGGATAACATACACTTTCATTCTTGAAGTAAGAGAGCCTTAATTTTCCTTTTTTTTAAATCAGGATACAGTTGATTTATGGTAATGTGTTAATTTCAGGTGTACAGCATGGTAAATCTTTTTTTGCCAATTATATTCCATTATAGGTTATTAATGAAGCTTAATTTTCAGTTGAATTTTAAAAATTATTTATTTATTTGGCTGCACTGGGTCTTAGTTACACACGCAGGATCTTGCATCTTCCTTGCAGCATGCAGGATCTTTAGTTGCAGCATGTGAACTTTTAGCTCCGGCACCTGGGATCTAGCTCTCTGACCAGGGATCAAACCTGGGTCCCCTGCATGGGAGCTCAGGGTCTAAGCCACTGGACCACCAGGAAAGTCCCTTGACCTAATTTTTAATAAACTTAAAAAAAAATAATGTGGAGCCTATTATACAGAGTAAAGTAAGCCAGAAAGAAAAACACCAATACAGTATACTAACGCATATATATGGAATTTAGAAAGAAGGTAACGATAACCCTGTATGCGAGATAGCAAAAGAGACACAGATGTATTGAACAGTCTTTTGGACTCTGTGGGAGAGGGAGAGGGAGAGGGTGGGTTGATTTGGGAGGATGGCATTGAAACATGTATAATATCGTATATGAAACGAATCGCCAGTCCAGGTTCGATGCATGATACAGGGTGCTCAGGGCTGGTGTACTGGGATGAGCCAGAGGGATGGGATGGGGAGGGAGGTGGGAGGAGGGTTCAGGATGGGGAACACATGTACACTCATGGCGGATTTAAGTCAATGTATGGCAAAACAATACAGTATTGTAAAGTGAAATAAATAAATTAATTTAAAAAAATGTGCATCTTCTTTCCCTTTTGAAGAGACCAAGGACAAGAGATGGTATTATGGGATGGTATTATTGTGACATGGGCTTTGTGGCACAGTCAAGTGTCAAAGTTTGTTTCAAGTCATATGGTTCCATTCTCTAATAAGGGAAGAATTTTGAACCAGGACCTCTTTCCATTCAGAACTCCTGGTCCTATACTTATAATCCAATGAGAATTCTAAATGACTAGCTTGAGTTCTAGCTGTCAAAATGGTGTGCCATTGGTGGATGGAATTATATGACATCTGGAGTTTGTTATGAAATAGACCAGCAAAAATGAAAAAGAGGTTGGAAGTAAACAAGTTCAGTGAAATGTTGGTACTTGTTGAAGCTGGATGATGATTACATAGGAATTCCTTTAACTTTTCTTTCTACTTTCATGTAAGTTTGAAAATTGCCAGAAAAAGCATCTTAAAAATGTATTTTATGACCATCTGCAGAGTGATAAGCAATGTCATTAGATAGAACTTGTTTCTTGCTCCATCTAGGTGGGTTCACAGGCAATTTCTTGAGCGAAATTCCATTCATGTGTCTAGATATTGTTTAGTCCAGCAGATTGTGTATCATCTCAGTATTTTCAGGGAACTTTGAAAATTAAAAGTAACCACAATATGGGTGACAGAGTTAAACAGACACTTCATAAAGGAAACACTGTGAATGACAAAACAACCCAGGAAAATATTCTCAGCATCATTAGTTGTTTGGGAAATGTGATTAAACAATGAGATAGAAACCTCTATACACTGATTAGACACTTAAAGTGAAAAAACAGATAACTATCAAGTTTAATCAAGAATGAGGAACAACTATGACTCTTTTATATTTTGGACATGGAAATTATCATAAGTAGACCTACTCTTCCCAGGTGGATCAGTCAGTAAAGAATGCAATGTGGGAGACCTGGGTTCAGTCCCTGGGTTGGGAAGATGCCCTGGAGGAGGGCATGACAACCCATTCCAGTATTCTTGCCTGAAGAATCCCCAAGGACAGAGGAGCCTGGCAGGTTACAGTCCATGGGGTCGCAAAGAGTCAGACACAACTGGGTGACTAAGCACAGACCTACACTAGTCCATGGAGTCACAAAGAATTGGACATGACTTAGTGACTCAACAACAGCAGATCTATACTAAAAAAAAGATTAAAGAAAATCCTTTAGTTAGAAGAAAATGATTCCAGATAAAAATCTGAAACTGCACAGAGGAATGAAAGGCACTGGACACTGGGGGCGCTTGCATGCTCTAGGTGAGTGAAGAGCCACAAGAGAAGCCAGCACACTGGAGTGGGCAGCCTGTGCCCTCTCCAGCAGACCTTCCTGACCCAGGAATCAAAGCGGGGTCTCCTGTTTTGCAGGCAGATTCTTACCAACTGGTCGATCAGGGAAACCCCCTTAGTACTTAAACCTCTTTAAAAAGGTAAGTGCTTAAAAAAACACAGTACCGATGTAGTGTGGTGCCTATAACACATACAAGAGAAAAATGCATGATGATACACAAATGTCAGGAAGAGAGGAGTGGAGGTTGTAAGGTTTTTATGCTTCATGGCACAATATCGCATAAAGGCAGGCAGTGCTAAGTTAAAGATGTAAACAGTAAAGCAACCATTAAAATAATGGTTTAAAATTTAAAAAAAATCAAAGAGTTATAGCGAATAGACCAACAAGGAGAATAAATTAAATTATTAAATCCATTCAATGAATTCAAAATAGAAAGAGATAAAGGGACACAAAGAAGGGTAGATGCAAAATCAGTGTCAGTATTATAGATTGAAACTCAACCATACCAGAAATTACACTAAATGTAAATGGTCTAAACACCTCTCTAGAAGACTCTTTATTATTATTAAAGAATATGTATTCCCAAAATTGACCTATAGATTTAACAAAATCTAAATCACAACAGACAGAGAAATGGATGAGCTGATTATGAAATTCACATGGAAATGGAAATAATCCAGAATAGCCCAAACAGCTTTCGAAAAGAGGAACAATATTGGTTGGCTAACATAACCTGATTTCAAGCCTTCTTATAAAGCTGCAGCTATCAAGAGAGATAAATGGATCAATGGGATAGAATACAGAGTTTAGGAAGCTTAGTTTATCCAAGTGCAAAAAAAAAAGAGACTTCAATTTATGCCTTGCATTATAACAAAAATTAACTAACGTTGGGCCATATGACATTTATTTTAAAACCTAAAAGTTTATAAAACTTTTAGAAGTAAAAACAGTTGTGACCTTGGATCAGGCAAAGATTTCTTAGATACAAAAACATGATTCATAAAAGAGCAGATTGCCAAATATTTTAAATCCGTATCATCTGCTTCTTGGAAAAATGCTGTTAAGACAATGAAAAGTTAAGCCACAGTCTAGGAGAAACTATTGTCAAGTCATCTGATAAAGGGTTTGTACTCAAAATGTAGTAAAGGACTCTCAAAACTCAATGCTAAGAACACAAAAACTCAATAAATAAACAACAGATTTCAAAAGACCCTTCACTGAAGAAGACATACCTGAAATAAGCGTGTGAAAATATGCTAGAAATCATTCATCATTAAGGAAATACAAGTTAAAACCACAAGAAGATACCAAAGTACACCTATTTGCACAGCTGAAATGTAAAGGATTCATAATAAGAAAATGTTATCGAGGACGTGGAGCAACCAGAATTCTCATGCACTTCAAGTAAGTACAATGACTTTGAAAAACACTTTGCCAGTTTCTTAAAAATTTCATCATTCACCCACTTTTTGATCTAGCCATACCTACCCCTTCTAGGTATTTGCCCAAGACAAAGGAAAGCACATGACCAAATAAACAGATGGACATGAATGTTCACTGTGGACTTTTGTCTTTATGAGCTCAGTTGCTTCAGCTGTGTCTGACTCTTTGCAACCCTATGGATTGTAGCCCGCCAGACTCCCCGTCCATGGGATTCTCCAGGCAAGAATACTTGAGTGACTTGCCATGCCTTCCTCCAGAGGGCCTGCTCGACCCAGTGTCTTCTGCGTCTCCTGCATCACAGGCGAACTCTTTACCGGCTGAGCCGCCTGGGAAGCCCCTATCTGTACTCGAATCCCAGCAATAAAATGAATAAACTATTGATAAGCTATTTAGATGTTTTGAAATGATTATGCTGAGTGAAAAAAAGAGCTAGCTCCTTTGCTGTCCACTTGAAACTACAACATTATTAATAGGCTCTTCTCCAATGTTGTTGTTCAGTCACTAAGTCATGTCTGACTCTTTGTGACCCCATGGACTTCAGCGCACCAGGCTTTCCTGTCCTCCACTGTCTCCTGGAGTTTGCTCAAGTTCATGTCCATTGAGTTGGTGATGCTGTCTAAGCATCTCATCCTCTGCCATCCTCTTCTCCTTTTGCCTTCAATCTTTTCCAGCATCAGGGTCTTTTCCAATGAGTCAGGTCTTTGCATCAGATGGCCAAAGTGTTGGAGCTTCAGGTTCAGCATCAGTCCTTCCAATGAATACTCAGGGTTGACTTCCTTTAGGATTGACTGGTTTGATTTTGTAGTCTAAGGGACTCTCAAAAGTCTTCTGTAGCCAATATAAAATTTAAAAATGTGTGTGCATGTGGGAAGGTAAGCCAAGCAAAATAAGATATTATATCATATGATTCTATTTAAATAAAATTTTAGACAGTAAAAACTATTCTCTAGTGGCATAAGTCATGTCTGTTCTTGCCTTAGGTAGGCAGTGAGGAAGAGCTTGCCAAGGGGCACAAGAGTCTTGGGGTGATAGATATGTTCATTACCTTGATTATGGAAAATAGTCTCAGGAGTGTGTGTATATATATAAATGTATCAAAATATCTTTTAAATATGTTGTTTATTGCACGTCAATTAAGCTCCAATAACACTGTGTAAGTTTTTTTTTAAAGTTTGCTCATTTCACTTTATGTAAATTTCACTTATAAAGAGAACCAAAAGCAAAGGTTGATCTTAAGTTAAGGATAGGCATGGTGCAGTGTTTATGGATAAAGTGTTCTGATGTCTGCAATTTATTTTGAAATGCAGCAGCAACAAGAAAATGGACAAATGCATGGGTAAATGGATGGATAGATGGGTAGATGTGTAATAACACACACGGACATTTTTCTTTTTCCTGATGCAGATTTTCATATCAGTCTATTTCTGTATCAAGCCCACCACAGAGATTTCTGGTAGATGCTGCCAGCCTGTTTCCTTAGCCCAGTGTCCATAATGCTTCCCGACTGGAAGGTTTTCTAGCTCACCTCTGATTCTCCCTCATTTTTACCCTTCTCACTGGCCACTAAGGAAATCCCAGCTGCTTATCCTTGGAAGGCCACAGCCACAAAGAACATGTGTTTCATTAATCCATATTCGAGCTACAGCGGAAAAGTTCATCACTGCTATTTACCTTATCCTCCAGACCTCACACTGATGGATTCTGTATGGATGTTCTATTGGTTTCCTTGGGTTGTCATCACGAAGCAGTATAGGTTGAGGAGCTTAAACAACAGAGAAGTATTTTCTCATGGTTCTGAAGGCATGGAGGTCCAAGAGCATGGTGTCAGCAGGCCTGGTTTCTCCCAAGGCCTCCTCTTAGTTTGCAGATGCCCCCTCTTGCTGCCTTTTCACCAGTTCTTGAATCCCTGGTGTCTCTCTCTGCACCCTAATGTCCTATTCTTGTAAAGATACCTATCAGATTGAACTAGGGCAGACTCTAATGGCCTCATTGCAACTTAATTATCTCTTTGTAAAGCCTAGGTCCAAATACAATTACATTCTGAGGTACCGAAACCAAGCAAGACCCTATGGAGAAGACTCTTAAGAGCCCCTTGGACTGCAAAGAAAACAAGCCAGTCAATCCTAAAGGAAATCAACCCTGAATGTTCATTGGAAGCACTGCTACTGAAGCTCCAATACTTTGGCCACCTGATGCAAAGAGCTGACTCATTGGAAATGACCCTGAATCTGGGAAAGACTGAAGGCAAAATGAGAAGGGAGTGGCAAAGGATGAGATGATTAGATAGCATCACCAACTTAATGGGCATGAATCTAAGCAAACCAATGTACACTGAGGCCAAACAAACCAAACCACTGGCATTTGAAGCAGAGAGAGATTTGTTGCAGGGCCAAGCAAGGAGAATTGGTGGCTCGTGCTCAAAAACCCCAAACTTTCTGGTGGTTCTGAAACAGGAGACGATCTCAGTTGAAAGACTGTGGGGTCAATCCCAATATGATTAGCTAAAGAATTAGTTAAACAGTCTTATTTTGTTCAGAGCTTTCATGTGGGCTGTATCTCTTGCCTGGACCCCTCCACACTCCTACCATCTATCTACCTGTTCTATTAGCATGAGGAAATTCCTGGGAAATAATATCTCATGCAGACTAGGTTAGACCCCCAGATATATACTTACTTTATTGTATATACACATACTGTGTTTTTTCTTATTCTTCTTTTCAAGGTTGTTATTCTTTCTACAGTTGTGTGTTTGGGAGCCTTTCTCCTCTGCTATACCGCTGACACTATAAAAGCAAGGGGGAGCGTTCAACATGTTCATTGTTGGAACCCACTGGTGAACCCAATCGCTCACCAATGCATCGCACATACTAAGTGCTCGATAAGTCTTTGTTGAATGAATGAAAAAAAGCATGGAAACCTGTAAATCAATGGACCTTTCCCTGTCTGCCACCATTTACAGATGATTCCTTCTGCTCACCCTTTGATCATCTCATTCCCAACAAGAAGTATCACTAGTCGGATGGTAGGAAATGAGGAAGGGGACCGATGAGTCATTTGCAGAGTGGCTGTAGTTAAGGTCGAGCAGGATGGGGAGGGAGGGGGGAGTGGACAGAATGCAAGGCTGACCACTGAGCCTGCGCCGCATTGGTTACTTTTGATGGATATTCCTCACGGCTGCACCGCCCCATTCATTAGCACGGGTAGGTGAGGGTTGGATGTAATTTTAAACAACAGTTTGAAGCATTACTATTCTGGTCCTGAAACAGCTTAAATATTTTATGAGTTTTTAAGATTGGGAGAAATTAAAGCAAGTATGTAATCTTGCTCTGTGTGTGTATAAATATATACACATATGAAATTTAAATATACTCACACAAAATCTTATTGTAGAGAATCTCATAAATCTAAAAAAGATAGGGAGGCTAAAAAAAACCCTACCCATATGTAAACATAATATGAAAATATATTCAGTGTTAATTTCAGAATTTATTGCAATCTGTACTACATCTTTAACAATTGCACATACACTCTCCCGAGAGCGAGAGTGAATTTTTTAAAAATGAAATATTTTGCATAAAATATTTTGATATTTAAAAAAACCAATATAACTTTTAAAAAACCATAAAAGAAATGTCTAGCAGGAGTTGTGAGGGAACAGCTTTTAAGGGGAAAAAAGTCATTTCGCTATAGTTTTTATCCTCTGAAATTGGGACCAATGTCCTAGATAATTATGTACTTTGGGATCATTAAGGGGCTTTTAGCAAATAATTTATCTAGTGTTCAAATGGGAATGTAAATAAATGAGTAATTTTTCCTTGTTAATTATAATTCTTGTGAATTACAATGTCTAGGCACCTCTCCAGGACCACAAAACCACCCATGAGTCAGAAAATGCCACCAACAATGTTGATGTTGCATTTGATAAAGTTTTTTTTTTTTTTCCATGAGTAATCATTATCTTCAGTTTTAGACTATTCCAGAAATAAAAACTGACAATAAAGGTAACTTCAGTTTCATTCCATTTCTTGTATGCATTTTATGGGTTATAATATGTTTCTATATCTCAATGAAGCAATTTATAGCAGAGGTGTTACTTTTTATTAAGTTCATATTATGCATATTTTACTGCAGCTTGCTACAGTCAAACGTCTTCTAAAAGATTAACTCGCAAGTCACTCCCTGTTTCTGCCAAAATGAAAAACAAAGAGAATACGTTTCAATGTGACTTAGGCTAAAATATTCCATCAACTGTAAATGTTAGAACAATTGCGATTTAGATCTTATTTAAGATTTCAAAGCATTTTGCCACCGATTTAGTTTGATTACCATATGATCCGGTTATGTGCATTAGAAAATGCCTCTGTGATATGGCTTCTGCAAATGATCCTGTGACATACACACCCCTTTTCCTTTAAAAACCAAATGCAATTCACAGAAGAGGCTTATGCATTTGCAATTAAAATAGGAGTGTTGCCTGAAACCAGAGAGGGTGCGGTCTGACCTTCCATTTGTATATTGTAGCAGACCCTAATAGTATACTTGCACGTGTGCACTTTTTTCAGATTCTAAGGAAAACAATTTGCAAGTGCAAACAGGGTAAGTGGTCTCGGGTTTTTGAGGCTCCAAAGGGTTTATAAATGCTAATTTTGTAAAGGGTACTCAGAATTCTTCATGAAGGGGAGGGGGAGAGCTAAGAATGCTCTCTGCACCCACTTAATGAGAGTTGAGGTATCAGAAATCCCAAGGATTAAAATTGTAGCATCAGTTCCTGTTTGGGGAGCATCTACGACGTGCTCAGCACCTTCTCTGTTTAGTCTCAGTTCCCAGCAAACGTTTGGCAAGATGGGTGGCATCACCATTTTCACTAAGAGGAAAGATGGCTTGCTCAAGGTCACACAGCTAATAAGAGATGAAGTAGAGATATCAAACCAGTCAATTCTAAAGGAAATCAACCCTGAATACTCATTGGAAGGACTGATGCTGAAGCTGAAGCTCCAATACAAATGCAAAGAGCTGACTCATTGAAAAAGACCCTGATGCTGGGAAAGATTGAGGGCAAAAGAAGAGGGCAACAGAGGAAGAGCCGGTTAGACAGCATGACTGACTCAGTGAATGTGAGTATGAGCAAAGTCCAAAAGATAATAGAGGATAGAGAAGCCTGACATGCTGTGGTCCATGGGGTCGCAAAGAGTCGGACACACCTGAGCAACTGAATAACAACAAGAGATACAGGTACAGGCCAAGCCAGCTCCCAAGCTGGTCTCTTCTCAACCATCACCCCCACTTTCAGCACAAGCAGTTTGCTGGAGGAATTAAAGACGTCTGTGACAAGTGCTTGATTTTCCCAAGTGGTACAATGGTAAAGAATCTGCCTGCCAGTGCAGGAGACACAAGAGAGATGAGTTAGATCCCTGGGTCTGGAAGACCCCCTGGAGTATGAAATGGCAACCCACTCCAGTATTCTTGCCTGGAAAATGCCATGGACAGAGGTGTCTGGCGGGCTACAGTCCCTGGGGTTGCAAAGAGTCGGACACAACTTAGCGCCTAAGCACAGCACAGCGCATGACCACGTGTTCTTCCTAGGCTGTGTAGCCTTACTGCTATAATTACCTCCATTTTGCAGGTGAATCACCGATGATGTAAGTATCCATTTATCCCTCCACGCATCCATCTACCCATCCATTCCTCCATCCATCCAACTGCATCCATTCATTCATTTATACATTCCTTCCTCCACCCTCTACCTATCATCCAGATAGTCTAGGGGTTTAGACTATAATGGAGGGAAAGGTAGACAGATGGAATCAGAAGACCTGGGTTCAAATCCCAGTTCTACCACTGAGTTGCCTCAGACAAGTCAGTCAGCCTCTGAGAGCCCGCGTCACTGCTTGGGAAAAACAAGACCTGTACATCCCTTGCCGGGTTCCTACGAGCATTGCCTGAGGGTGCCCAGGTAGACGCTCACTACCTGCTAGCTCCTTCCCTCTCCTTTCAGTGAAGGAGGTAATCCACGTTATACAGAAAGGTAGACAGTCTGTGGGATAGAAACAAGTAAGGCACCATGTTGAGAGAGGAGGGAGGGATTCCTTTGGACTGACTGAAGCAGGGAAGGCTTCCAAGTAGAAGCTGGGCTTGGCACCTAGTTTGGCTTGCAGAGTCAAGAGCAGTAACAGCCAAGAAACGGAGACAGGAAAGCACAGGCTGTGGGGTGGTGGGAAAGCATGGGGAACAGAACCAAGTGAGGGTGGAGAGGATAGCTTTGGACAGATAACAAAGGGCTTGCAGGCTGTACTAAAATGGTTGTACTTGACCCCAAAGGCATTCAGATGAGTAATTTAAAGCCATGAGAGGCCAAGTGGAAACTCTGGGAGGTGAGCTGCATGTGAAGCAGCACTGCCTTTATCCATTCCTCCACCCGTCAACTACTCATCCATTCTGCTACCCGCTCATCTACCCATCCATTCCTGCACCCATCCATCTGCCCATCCATGCCTCCATCCATCCATCCATGCCTCCATCTACCCATCCATCCATCTATCCCTCCATTCCTGCACCCATTCATCTGCCCATCCATGCCTCCATCCATCCACCCATGCCTCCATCCATCCATCCATCCATCCCTCCATCCCTACAACCATCCATCTATCCATCATCCTTCCACCCATCCGTCTACCCATCATCCCTCCACCCATCCATCTATCCATCCCTGCCTCCATCCATCCATCCATCTACCCATCTATCCATCCATTCCTCCACCCATCCATCCATCCATCCCTGCTCCATCCATCCATCCATCCATCCATCTATCTATCCATCCATCTATCCCTCCATCCCTACAACCATCCATCTATCCATCATCCTTCCACCCATCCATCTACCCATCATCCTTCCACCCATCCATCTATCCATCCATGCCTCTACCCATCCATCTATCCATCCATCCCTCCACCCATCCATCTACCCATCCATGCATCCACCCATCCATCCACCCATCATCCCTCTACCCATCCATCCATCCATCCATGCCTCCACCCATTCATCTATCCATCCATGCCTCCACCCATCCATCTATCCATCCATCCCTCCACCCATCCATCTACCCATCCATGCATCCACCCATCCATCTACCCATCATCCCTCTACCCATCCATCTATCCATCCATGCCTCCACTCATTCATCTATCCATCCATGCCTCCACCCATCCATCTATCCATCCATCCCTCCACCCATCCATCTACCCATCCATGCGTCCACCCATCCATCCACCCATCATCCCTCCACCCATCCATCCATCCCTCCACTCATCCATCTACCCATCCATGCCTCCATTTATCCATCTATCCATCCATCTATCCATCCATCCATCTATCCCTCCATCCCTACAACCATCCATCTATCCATCATCCTTCCACCCATCCATCTACTCATCATCCCTCCATCCATCCATCTATCCATCCATGCCTCCATCTATCCATCCATCCACCCATCCATCCATCCCTCCCTCCATCCATCTATCCATCAATCCATCAATCCATCTATCCATCCATCCCTCCACCCATCATCTACCCATCATCCCTCCACCCATCCATCCACTCATCATCCCTCCACCCATTCATCTATCCATCCATGCCTCCACCCATCCATCTATCCATCCATGCATCCACCCATGCATCCACCCATCCATCCACCCATCATCCCTCCACCCACCCATCTATCCTTCCATCCATCCATCCATCCCTCCACCCATCCATCTATCCATCCATGCCTCCACTCATCCATCTACCCATCATCCCTCCACCCATCCATCTACCCATCATCCCTCCACCCACCCATCTACCCATCATCCCTCCCTCCATCCATCCCTCTATCCATTCATCTGCATACATTCATTCATTTATAAATTCAATTATCCACCCTCTGTCTGCCTATCATCCATCTAACTCCCTACCAGCCCATCCCTCCACCACCCACCTACCTGCTTTACCTTGCTTTATTCCTTCCTTCTTTCCACCCACTCACCCATCTATCCATCCATCCACCATCCATCCATCTGTCCAGCCATCCATTTATCCATGTGCTCACCCATCATCCATTCATTAATTCCTTCCTTCTTTCTTTCCTTTTATCTATTTATCCCTCCACCTGCTCTTCCATCCATCCATCTACCTCTTCATCCATTCAGCCATCCATTCTTCCTTCCTTTCATCTAGCTATCTATTCTTTCTTTATAAAACCCCAGAAAATTATAAGGATTTTGAAGATATATTCTTCTCCCTCCCTTTGTGGTAGTAACACAGCTATTGTCACTACTATTGCTACTAATACATTTAATACCTACTCCTTGTAGCATTAGAGTCTTCTGCTTCTATAGAACTCATTTTTTGCACTGTTTTATTTGAGCCTCACAATAGGCACTTCAGGTAGTCATACAGGGGTATGTGTGTGTGTGTGTGTGTGTGTGTGTGTGCGTGTGCGTGCATGTGTGTGTGTGTGTGTCTGTTTGTGTTACTCACTCAGCCGTGTCTGACTCTTTGTGACTCTGTGGACTGTAGCCTTTCAGGCTCCTCTGTCCATGGAAATTTCCAGGCAAGAACATTGGAGTGGGTCGCCATTCCCTTCTCAAGGAGATCTTCCCAACTCAGGGATTGAACCCACATCTGCGTTACAGGCAGATTCTTTACCATGTAAGTCTCCAGGAAAGTCCCAGGACAGGTATATTCACTCAGCTACAGATCAGGGAACAATTCATCACACTAACCAGGGCTATAGGTGGCATAACAAGAACTTGAAATGTGATTTTCTGGTTCAGGATCTTTTCTGCTTTAGCTCATGCAGTACTTACCTCTCAATAGTACTGCCCCATCAGGCTCAGGTAGAGGGCCTCCTTGCAAGTTTGAGGCCATTGGGGTGGCCGCTAAAGGGCCATCTCCAGTTCTGAAACTCTACTCATGAATGGGAAGATGGCTGCTTATCATGCAAATGTACACGGCGTCTGAATGCTGTGTGCAAAGAAATGTCCCCATTCATGGAGTAGGAGACAGCTGGAAGTAATCTCAAATGCATTATGCATTGTGATTGCATTGGCAGAGGGCTAAGAAATGTTAAAGTTTTGTTACAATAATAATAACCATTGTGACAATACGATTTGTTTTACTGACGCCCATTTTTTGGCAACTCTGTCGTTATAAACACAGCATGTGACTACACTTTAATGAGACTGCATAAATGTACGTGTGTTTATGAGGATATATTCGTCAAGCCATTCTAGGTCCCCAGTTTCTGGGGCACTTCTCTCTCCACAACTGGCAGCCCTGTGACCTCCAGCTGCCCGCCTGGTGTGGTCCTGGTATACGAGGTCATGCCCATCCTAATGGAAGTGTTCTGATTCAAGGGGTGGTGCCTGGTGTGGTCCTGGTATACAAGGTCATGCCCATCCTAACAAAAGTGTTTTGATCCAAGGGGTGGGGCGGTGTTCACATCCTGGCTACATGTTAGAATCACTGCCTATTCTTTTAAAAAGGATCTGCCCTTGAGCACTGCTCCAGACAAGTTAAAACAGATTCTCTAGGAATAAGGAACTGAACCGAGAACGTTTTTGAAAATTTCTCAGTTAATTCTAAAGTGTGGTTAAGTCTAAGAACTACTGCCTCTTAGCTCAGCGCTTCTCAGCCTGTAGTGTGTGTGCATGGCTCACCTTGGGATCTGTTTAAAATATAGATTCTGAATCAGTAGGTCTGGGATGGGGAGGGGGCAGGAAGAGGAAAGGAGACAGAGGGCCAGGACAACCTTGCATTTTTAATAAGGTCCCGGGATGTTAAGGCAGTTGGATTCTGGACCAGTGTTTTGGATAGCAAGGCTCTTATCAGCCATATGGACCTGCATGTGGGGTTTTCTGTGAAACCCAGCTCTGACTTGATTAACATGCTCTGGTCTCGACTTTTTAAACACACCTTAGGGACTGACTAATGGAAATTATTGCTGAGGCTGACATCGTCAACACTGGAAACACCATGCAGAAACACCATCAGAGACAGGAGGTGGGCACACATTCTGATTTTGCACAAAGAACAGGTCAGACAAGTCGACTTAAGTGTCTGGCAAAATCAGGAAGGCATTATTTAACAGATGGTTGGTGACACATGGGAAGGAAAGAGATGGTCGCCAAGACTCAGTTCAGGGTTTTCATTAATCAGGAGTTATGGGCTTTCCTTGGATAGGGAGGCCATTGGAAGGCTACTGTCCTTTTATCTACCTTAAAGAAATATCACGAGAAGGACTACTGTTATCGTGGTTTTCTGCAAAGCATGACGCAAGCATCAGATGTGAATGATTGGCTTGAACTTGGCTGCTTGCCGGCATCATCTCAATAAATTGTCAGAGCACCTGTCTCTTAGGGAGCAAGGGGTCAGTTTCAAGAATGGGGAAACCAAGGCTTAGAGAGACCTAAATACAGACACTTTATCCGAGTTGCATAGCTGAGAGGGCTGGAATTCAGACTCAGATCAGGGTCTTGCCTAGTGGTCCAGTGGTTAGGAATCTACCTGCTAATGCAGGCAACACAGGTTCAATTCCTTGGTCCCAGAAGATTCCACCTGCCAGGGTATAACTAAGCTCGTGTGTCACAGCTACTGAAGCTCATGTGCCCTGGGACCCGTGATCTGCAAAAAGAGAGGCCCTCACAGTGAGAACCCGTGCACGGCAACTAGAAAGTAGACCCCCGTGCCACAACTATAGAAAGCCCAAGCACAGAATCAAAGGCCCAGCACAGCCAAAATAAGATAAATAAGTGAATTAAAAAGAAACTCAGATGTGTCTGATCCAGGCTCTACTTGCCTTCCCAGTCTGCCCCACGGCCAGCTGGGGTCAGAACTTTGACTGAACTGGACAAAGCAGGCATTCCATGGAAGAACCGGCTACTGCATGTGTGAGGAGAGCTCTGCTCTTGGAAAGGGATGAGCAGGGCGCAGCACCCCACAGAGAGGAATGACACAGCAAGAAAAGCAAGACCTATTATGTAGAAGTGCTGCGAAGAATTAGGTGAGAAACTGTTTGCAAGGCACACAGCAGGGTTCCTGACACGTGTAGGCTCTCCCCATGTCACAGTTGAGGTTGTTTTTATAAGTAAGTTAGATAAACATGGTAGCTTAGCTGGTAAGAATCTGCCTACAATGCAGGAGACCCTGGTTTGATTCCTGGGTAGGAAGTTCCCTTGGAGGAGGGATAGGCTACCCACTCCAATATTCTTGGGTTTCCCTGGTGGCTCAGACAGTAAAGAATCTGCCTGCAATGCGGGAGACCTGGGTTCGAACCCAGGGCTGGGAAGATGCCCTGGAGGAGGGCATGGTAACCCACTCCAGTATTCTTGCTTGGAGAATCCCCATGGACAGAGGAGCCTGGAGGGCTACAGTCCATGGAGTCACAAAAGAATTGGACACGACTGAGCTACTAAACACAGCACAGCTCAGATAAACCTGATTGGCACGATTCTTTCCAACTCCAATTGCCCTGTAATCCCTGCCTTTTCAGACACTGGACACAGCACTGCTGCTGTTCCTTTGCTGAATCTTTGCTGATTCCACCGTGTCACCCTTTCTTCTTCTCTCTTCCTCTCCCAATCACTGGCTTCATCCAAGGGTTGAATACAGCCATTCAGCCTTTGCCTGAAGCAGCCTAGTTCATTTCTCCAGTCACTAAATTTGAAAGAGTTTATCCTTTCCAGTAGTCATGTATGGATGTGAGAGTTGAATCATGAACAAAGCTGAGCACCAAAGAACTGATGCTTTTGAGGTGTGGTGTTGGAGAAGACTCTTAGGAATCCCTGCACTGCAAGGAGATCAAGCCAGTCCATCCTAAAGGAAATCAACCCTGAACATTCATTGGAAGGACTGATGCTGAAGTTGAAGCTCCAATACTTTGGCCACATGATGTGAACAGTCAACTCATTGGAAAAGACCCTGATGCTGTAAAAGATTGAGGGCAGGAGGAGAAGGGGGTGCCAGAGGATGAGATGGTTGGATGACATCACTGACTCGATGGACATGAGTTTGAGCAAGCTCTGAGAGATGGTGAAGAACAGAGAAGCCTGGTGTGCTGCAGTCCATGGGGTAGCAAAGAGTCAGACATGACTTAGCCACTGACAACAAATCCTTGTCACAACAACCCACTTACTACTCAGTTATGTTCTTTAGAAGGTATGGTTCTGCCATCATTTCTTGGGTGTTTGTTGCATCTTCTTGAACGACTCATCAGCATCTTTTGGGCAAATGACCCAGGCGATCATGGCTCTCAACTTCTGTGGATGGATTTCTGTTTCAGGGGATTTAAAACTTTTGGATGATTTAAAAAGGTCCATGTTTCAACACAAAGTCTTTATACCAGCATATGATGAACATTTTCCTAAAAGCATAGAGGAAATTGACGACCATGAATAACAGATCCTGGATCAGATTATTTTAAAAACATCTCTGCGTTTCAAGATCCCCTGACAATTGGCTGAACCATGGTGTTTTAGGCTGATGCTGTCTGTTCCCCACAGAGTTGGGGTCGAGGGGGGCCGGGGTGGGGGTGCTGGAGGAGCCTCCACAATTCAGATTTTCATATTTATAGCTTCAAGACACAACACAAAACAAAGCAACTGGCAACACCATGCATCGCGGCCACACCCTGCAAGGAAACGTGTGTTGCTCTGCGCCTGCCGTCTGGGCGTCACGTCTGGAACAATTTCTACCACACATCGCATCAGATGTTCTCACACTTTAGTGATGGACACTTCTATCAGGAACAAAAATTGCCACACATGGATTGAAAACTTAGATCTTTAAAATGGGCCGCCGCCAGAGGCTTCGCTGTGCCCTTAAGAACATGGTCCTCACTCAAAGCTTTTCCCAGTCTATCTATCCAGGTTCCAGGGAAATGAGCGTCCAAACAAGCCAGCCGTGGTGACTTGTCTTTAAGGTTCAGTTAAAAATCTGTGCCTCGGGAGTCTTTGGTTTTTGCCACAGTAGCTGCAAGCCCACTTATATCGGCTGACTGTCAGATGCACTTTGGTGGCTTTAAAAAGCATTTTACAACAAGTGTGGCCATCGTCAGCATCAAGGAGAGGGCTCATCACACCGGGGATATGAAAGTGCTTTCTTATTTAAAACACTCTACCAGGGTTTCTTGGCCTGCACTGTGAGATACTGATACATTAAACTGAAACTGACAAAATATATCAAGTTGTGCTAAATTGCATTTCAACTGCTAAGTGATCCTAGTGGAAGTGGACACAGGAGGTTTAAGTAAAAATCATGGGGAAAGATTGACATTTATGGGACAATTTTGAATGCTGAGAATGCACCCCCATCCTCTTTTTTCCTCTGCAAAATAGGAAAAGAGCATCATTGCTCAACCTTTGTGGGTGGCATAGAGGCAGGTGGTGCTTCGTAGGCATCCAGACACTGTGTGTGCATGAGTGCATGCTCAGTAGCTTCAGTCGTGTCCAACTCTTTGAGAGCCTATGAACTGCAGCCCGCCAGACTCTTCTGTCCTTGGGATCCTCCAGGCAAGAATGCTGGAGTGGGCTGCCATGACCTCGGCATGGGCCAGACACGGTACTGTGCTGCTGTAGATGCTGGGGATTGGGATGTGCTTTTGGTCCTGTAGGCTGCTGAGGACACTCCTTGCTCTCAGAAGAGTGATGTGACTTGTCTGTCACTGCAGCAAGTGGCCTGTGACAGTCAGAATGCTTAGACAATACTGCAGTGACAACCCCCAAATCTCAGTGCCCTAACAAAGGTTCTTTCCTCACCAGCCCTTAGGATTGCTAGACCTAGCCAATAAAAATACAGGATGCCCAATTAAATTTGAATTTCCGAAAAATAACAAGCACACGTTTTAGTATAAATATGGCAAATATGCCCGAAGATTGAGGGCCAGAGGAGAAGGGGGTGACAGAGGATGAGATGGTTGGATAGCATCACTGACTCAATGGACATGAGTTTAAGCAAGCTCTAGGAGACAGTGAAGGACAGGGAAGCCTGGTGTGCTGTAGTCCATGGGGTTGCAAAGAGTCGGATGGGACTGAGCGACTGAACAACAAAATATTGTAAATGGCATGTTTACGTGGAATTCAGATTTAACCGGACATCCTGTATCTTTCTGAGCAGGCCGACTCCCGCTGTATATCCATTGTGGTCGGCAAGGGCTTCTGCTCACCTGGGTACCAGATAAGAAGAGAGTCCCAAAAGATCTCGCATTGGTAGCTCAGTGCTCCAGCCAGGAGAGAAAGCATCTTGTTTTGCTTGTAACTCATTGGCCAGAACTGGTCATGTGAGTTTGCCCAGGAACGAGGAGTCCAGGAAATACAGCCCTGCGGGGTGCTGGAAAATAGAAGTGAACTCACAGCGACGCAGGGTCAGCCTGGAAGGTCAGCCTAGCAGGAAGGAAGGGGAGGGCCCTCTGGTAGCATAGATGGTGCCTCAGCCCATTACAGCTGCTCTAACCAAACACCAGAGACGGGGGTACATAGAAACAGCAGAAATTTATTTCTCACGGTTCTGCAGGCTGGAAATTCGAGATCAGAGTGCCAGCGTGGCTGGGTTCTGGTGATGACCTTCTTCCAGTTTCCAAATTGCCAACTTTTCTTTGTGTCCACACAGGGCAGAGAACAGAGAGGAGAAGCAGACTCTAATGACCCTTATAAGGGCCCTAGTCTCATCCTGCAGGCCCCACCCTCAAGACCTCACCAAACCCTAATCACCTCCCAAACCTGCCACCTCCTAATATCATCACAATGGCAGGGGCAGGATAGGGTTTCAGCATGTGAATTTGGGGGAGACTCAAACATTCAGAGGGGCATCTCTCATAGCTCAGTTGGTAAAGAATTCACCTGCAATGCAGGTGACCCCGGTTCAATTCCTGGGCTGGGAAGATCTCCTGGAGAAGGGATAGGCTACCTACCCACTCCAGTATTCTTGGGCTTCCCTTGTGGCTCAGCTGGTAAAGAATCTGCCTGCAGTGAGGGAGACCTGGGTTCGATCCCTGGGTTGGGAAGATCCCCTGAAGAAGGGAAAGGTTACCCACTCCAGTATTCTGGCCTGGAGACTTCCATGGACTATACAGTCCTTGGGGTAACAGAGAGTCAGACACGACTGAGCAACTTTCACTTTCAAACATTCAGTTCATATTCTCTCTTTGACCCCGTCCATTGATGTCAGCCGGAAAATGCCCCCTCCCCAAAGGTGTCTCCATCCTAACTCCTAATACCTGTGACTATGTTACCTTGCTTGACAAAAGGGAATTTGCAGGTGTGATTAAGCTAAGGCTCTTGAAATGGGAGCTGATGGTGGACCATCCCAGAGGACCCAATGTCATCACAAAGGTCCTCAGAAGAGGGAAGCAGGAGGATTAGAATCAGAAAGTGTGTGATCATGGAAAGAGAGACTGAGGCAGGCCACCTCAGGAAGCTAGAAAAGGCAAGGACGAGATTTTCACATAAAGCCCCTAGAAGGGACGCAGCTCTGCCAACAGCTTGACTTAAGTCTTATAAGACTCACTGTGAACTTCTGACCTCCAGAACTGTAAGAGAGAGAATAGATTTATGCTGTTTATAGTCCCTTGGACTGCAAGGAGAACAAATGAGTCAATCCTAAAGGAAATCAACCCTGAATATTCATTGGAAGGACTGATGCTGAAGCTGAAGCTCCAAAACTTTGGCCACCTGATGTGAAGAGCTGACTCATTGGAAAAAAGCCCTGATGCTCGGAAAGACTGAGGGCAGGAGAAGGGAGCAACAGAGGATGAGATGATTGGATGGTATCACCAACTCTGGGGGATAGGGAAGGACAGAGAAGCCCAGCGTGCTGCAGTCCATGGGGTCGCAAGGGACTGAACAGTGACAGCAGAGTCACTGAGTTGATGGTGATTTGTTACAACAGGCACAGGAAACCCATACATGCATGGAGAGAAGTCAGGGAGCAGCTCCTGGGGGCAGGTTTCTTAAAGTGCAGCCCCACAGCAGTGACACTGGGCACAGAGCCAGGAAGCAAGGAACCAGGCAGAGTAACTGTGATCTGATCCTAGAACATGGTTCTCCTCTGACTGAGAAATGGACAGAGTATGGCAGACTGAGGGTCGTGGGGTCAGAGGCCGGAACCTACCTGCTGGGATGAATTGATGATTTTTGTAGTATCTGTATTTATTTTCCTGCACACTATGTAGAAAAGCTCAGTTTTAATAGAACCTTCCAGAAGCTTTGTATTCATGTTTTGTCTAAAGTGCTGCAGAGCAGACGTGTGCTCAGGGGCCATTGCAATGGTAATGATGAATCAGAGTAAAGTGGAAGTGAAAGTCACTCAGTGGCATCCGACTCTTTGTGACCCCATGGACTACAGTCCATGGAATTCTCCAGGCCAGAATACTGGAGTGGGTAGCCTTTCCCTTCTCCAGGGGACCTTCCCAACCCAGGGATCAAACCCAGGTCTCCTGCATTGCAGGCTGATTCTTTACCCGCTGAGTCATAAGGGAAACCCAAGAAGTCCACTAAAGGACAAAAAGATGCTCAGATAGGATACTTGGGGCCTCTTGACCCACCACCATCATCCTAGATTTTGAAATCTGAGTTAATGATGAGCAATGTATCATTTTCTCATAGTATTATTTTTGAGAGAAAAGCATAGAGTGGAAGTAACATTTGACTTTCAGAATCATTGTGAGTGATTGCTGTGTGCACTACCTTTTCCTGTGGTTCCCCACCCAAAGCCAGAGAGATACAAAACTGAATAAGGACATGACAGGGAGTTATGGTGCTTGGAACAAATATTTGGCATGGCATAAATATTTCATGAGTAAGTGAATGCATGAAAAGCTCTTGAATGATTTTCATAAACTTTTATATCTCGGTTGAGTTTTTATGTGTCTAAATTTATCTGTAAATGGGAGGTGAAGGAACACTGGTGTATTTGATTTTTCATCATTGTTCAGAGTCCGTCACCCCTACCTCATTGTGATATAGACTCAACTGACCATGGATGATATCCTGAATGGTCCAGTTTTATTGTGCAGAGTTCTTACGAGGTCCGTGCAAATTTTATTTCATTTTAAATTTTTATTGGAGTATGGCTGCTTTACAATGTTATGTTAGTTTCTGCTGTACAGCAATGTGAATCAGCTATACAGATACATCTATCCCCTCTTTTTTGGATTTCCATCCCATTCAGATCACCACAGAGCACTGAGTAGAGCTCCCTGCGCTAGACAGTAGGTTCTCGTTCCATGCAAATTTTAGAATTTGAATGCCATGATTTGACCTCTTGTGGCCTTACTTTCAGATTCTTGGTTTGAGATTAATTTTGTCCTTTTTTAATTTTATTTTTTCCCTTTGTATCCCAGATCACCATTAAATTACCCTTTCACTCAGAGCCAGAGCAGGGTGGGGGGATGAAATGGGAAGTTGATCTTGTTGCTTGTTACAGGCTCCATCTCAAGTGCTCTAAGGAACGTCCTCCAGGAGCTGAGCAAGAGGTGGTACCTGCAGGTGGACATGATGGGGGAAGGGCGGGAGAAGGGGCCAGTCAGTAAGCCAAAGGGGAGTCATCAGGGCCTCAGCTGGAAAAGATGTCCCCAGTGCCGAGTCACAGAAGCCTCTGACATCTGAGGGACTTCTCCCTGGAGGAACACAAAGCCTTAGAGGGCTCAGTGTTCAGTCTCAGTGGGGGACTCTCCCTTAGCCTCGCTGATACATATCAGAAGCTGAGATTTTCCAAGAAACAGCAAGGAACATTGACCTGATGTTTAGTTATCGCCTCCCTTCTCCATTCTTCCGCACTTCTCTGTAAGTTGCATCTAATTCAAACTTCTGTGCCCTGATGTGTTGACAGCTTCCTAATTCAATCCGTGGCTGATTAATGTCAATGTATGGCAAAACCAATACAGTATTGTAAAGCAAAATAAAGTAAAAATAAAAATTAAAAAAAAAAAGTCAATAGACACTCACCCATTCATTCCAATGATATTGAGGGTCTCCTGGGAACAGAAGATAAACATCTCATTTGCATCACAGGACAATGCCATGGTGTTCACCACGGTACCCTTCTCTTAGTTATATTGGAAGTTATACTTTTTTTAATCGGAAGACAAGTGTTTTACAATGTTGCGGTTTCTGCTGTGCAACAATGTGAATCAGCCATAACTAATATATATATATATCCCCTTCCTCCTGAAGATACTGAACATCCTGAACATCCCTCTCACCCTCCAATCCCACCCCATACTTATTTTTTCCCAACTTATTCCTTACCCTCCTTTTTCAGGAACTCAACATTCTAGCCAAAGTCAGCCATCATCAACATCAAGAATAAGGGTGATGATGTCCTTGACAGCAGTTAGGTTTACTGAAGCTTTCAGTTCAGTTCAGTTCAGTTGCCCAGTCGTGTCTGACTCTTTGTGACCCCATGAACCGCAGCATACCAGGCCTCCCTATCCATCACCAACTCCTGGAGTTCACCCAAACTCATATCCTTTGAGTCGGTGATGCCATCCAACCATGTCATCCTCTGTCGTCCCCTTCTCCTCCTGCCCTCAATCTTTCCCAGCATCAGGGTCTTTTCAAATGAGTCAGCTCTTCGTATCAGGTGGCCAAAGTATTGGAGAAGCCTTATCTTGGGCTAAACGTGCTGTTAAGCCCTTTCCACGCATTAGCTCATCTAATTCTCCCTGTAACCTTATGATTCTCATCAAGGAGCTACAACACAATGAGGTTAGCCATTCACCAGTTGGCCTGGGCCTTTTCTTTCATCTGGGATGTTCTTCCTCAGACCCTTTCCTAAGTGAAAATGTCAGTTGCTGAGTTGTGTCTGACTCTTGGAACCTCATGGCCTATAGCCCGGCAGGCTCCTCAGTCCTTGGAATTCTCCAGGCAAGAGTACTAGAGGGGGTAGCCATTCTCCTCTCCAGAGGATCTCCCCCGACCCAGGGATCAAACCCAGGTCTTCTGTATTGCAGGCAGATTCTTCACTGTTTGAGCCACCAGGGAAGGGTCAAACTCCTAAGGGAATAACTAAATCCTACACTTCCACTGAGGCTGAATGAAGGTCATGCTCTGTGGAAAGCCCTTCTCAGTGAGTAAGAGTGGGCTGCCCTCCCTGGACTCCACACAAACCTGTCGGCCCTGGAAACCTTCCTGTGGTCACCTTCCTCGGGGAGCTGTAGTAAGAGCTCAAACTCAGGAAGGACTGACCTTCAGCACATGTCCCTATGACACGCACACATCTATAGCCATGTCACCATCCGGCAGCGGATCATTTCTTTTCCCCTGAAGAGCAGTAAAATGGCTGAGTTCTATGTTGGAGTAAAAGAGAGACAGTGCCCGTGAACAGGAGTACGTGGTTGGGGAGGGTCTGTCTGGGATATGCAGAGGTCAGAGGCTGGCGGCTTGAACAGGTTAACTAAACCCAGGAGGGGCTGAGACGGCCCAGCTGACGCATGGCTCAGCATCCTCACCAGAGCATCGACAGCGATCAAGAAAGCATTCCTTCTCTATCGGCATGGGGAGGAGACAAACGGAGAACTCTCTTCTGTGGGGCAGGCTGAACAGATTCCTCATTTGCTCCTTAAATAGTTACTCCCCCCTCCAATTTATTTTTTCACACTCCTGTTCATCTTGAGGAATCAGCTCAGAAGAGATGAGGGTGGCCCAGCTCCCTGGAGCTACAAATAGGCAGGGAAGACAAATGTCCAGCTAACATTCAGTTGGGAGGGCACCATCTTCCAGACTGTTGATAAATGTTAATAAGCACTGAGCCAAAAAGGGTCCCCCTGGTCAGCAAAGCATGAAGAACACCGGCTGGAACATTAGTGGGTTTCTTGATGCAGGACTTCTCAGAGCGTTTAACATCCTACTGTGCCCCGTAACAGTTTAAAAGGGGGTGTCCTATGTAGCACCAACCCATTTGACTGTGCAGTTCTTTATTTTCATTTCTTTTTTTGATTGTGCTGAGTCTTCGTTGTTGTGGGTGGGCTTTCTCTAGTTGCGGCGAGCGTGGGCTACTCTTTTTCCTCACTGGAGTGGCTTCTCTTGTTTCAGCTCTAGATGGTAGGAATCTTCGCAGACCAGGGATGGACCCCATGTCCCCTGCATTAACAGGGGAATTCTTAATCACTGGACCACCAGGGAAGTCCCTGGCGCAGTTCTTTATTCCAGGAGCATCTCAAAGCATTAGTGTTCCCTGGCACAGAATCTGAGAACCACTCTCCTGTTGCCATCCCTTGTGAAAGAACGCACACCTTTCACAGACTGCAAAACATCCTGTGTCCAGAGCAATTTATCCTCCGGGGTGTTTTACTGGAATAAGGGTAGAGGTGGAGAAATATTTAGCAGATGCAGAATCTAGGCATTTTGCTGAGCACTTTTGATGCTAAAGTGAGATAATTGAAATCACACTGAAGTTCAAAAGCCTCGTTTGTGTACATGAGTCTAGTGCCAATTTATCTATTACTACACTTGAATAATACAGAATTTTATTCAGTACTAATAGTGTGGGCCTAATTATATGTTTTTCACACATGTGGAATTAATGGCACTAAATATAAAATAAGTAATCTGGAAAATTAGTCTTCAGGAGCTTCATCTCATATGCAACACACAAAAAAATTAATGCGGTCGAATATTTTTTTTCTCCTGCAAGCAGGACAAATAATATTTAAGAAACACTTAAATGAAGAAGAATGTCCTTACCAGCACTTTTTATACACTACATTGGTTGAAGGTGTTATTTCATAATTATATCAAATGAAAACTTGGGCAATTTCACCTGGCGAGCACAGCCAAGTTATTAAAAAGCAATTTTTACAAGTGCATTGACTATATTCAACAAGCATTAAGTGAGCACTTGCTATGTGGAAGGCATTATACTAAATGGGTAGGAATATGCTATGGTCAACTGGATACACAGTCTGTTTTTTAGAAGCTTCTAACCTCATGGTCAGTGGTGGGCATCTCAGTTGGACAGCTTCTACTGCAAATGACATTACTTTCTCAGCTTACTTAATTGCAAAGTTCAAGGGTAGAGCTGGTCATGGCTGGATTCAGGCACTAAATGTTGTTGGCAGGGTCTGGTTTTTGCTTAGACTCCGTGCCTCCTCTGTTCTTATTCTGCCCAAGTGATGGCAAAATGGCTCCTCCAGATCTCATCCCACCCCTTTCAATTTCTCCTTTGGCAGCTTTGGCAATTAGATAAGGAAATGGCAACCCACTCCAGTACTCTTGCCTGGGAATTCCCATGGGCAGAGGAGCCTGGTAGGCTACAGTCCATGGGGTCACAAAAGAGTCAGACACACAGCTAAGCAGCTGAGCACAAGCTTTGACGTTCGTCCTGAGACTACTCTTCGATACGACCAACCTAGGTTACATGTCCATCCTCAAGCCAATCAACAGAGACTAGGTCACTGAGAGCTGACTGGTCTAGGCCTTGGGCAGCCCCACCTAGAACACTTGAACTGAAGGTGGGGAGGCTAAGGATGCGCAGATGGAAGCTGAGGCTTTTGTGGGGTAAAGGAGGGTTCTGCTGGGAAGGCCAAGGATATATCTCCACTACCTACAGTGAGGCAGACCTGGAAATGAATACTTGTGAAAAACAGAGGGAAAGGTATGAGAGGGGCACAAAAGTCATGCTGGGCAGACAGGAGGACCGATGGTGTGTGGAGCACGAATACTCTTTGTAACATGTATACTATCATGTAAGAATCGAATCGCCAGTCTATGTCCAATGCAGGATACAGCATGCTTGGGGCTGGTACATGGTGATGACCCAGAGAGATGTTATGGGGAGGGAGGTGGGAGGGGGGTTCATGTTTGGGAACGCATATACACCCGTGCTGGATTCATGTCAATGTATGGCAAAACCTATACAGTATTATAAAGTAAAATAAAGTAAAAAGAAAAAGAAAAAAATAAAATAAAAAAATAAAAATAATTGCGGCCTGAGAAAGGGAGAAAGGATCCAAGGCATGGTATCAGAAAAATCATGAAGCATGTTGTTGAACAGTGTGCCACAGAATCAGTAAATTTCTTTGTGACAAGAGTTTAGAAAACCCAGAGAGATGGAGTAAGAGGAATGCGGCAGAGATAGTTGAGGGTCAGATCATGGAAGGTCTTAAAAGCCATCCAAGGAGGCTCTTTTATAGGCATCTATAAAGTTGCTGGAAAACAAACATAAAAATGCTGAGTATAACTTCCCATACTGCCTTCCATACCACTGCATTCATTAGCATCAGGTTTTCGTGATTAAGCATGTTACTTTGAATTCGACTTAAAAAAAAAAAAATCTCCTAAACTTCTTCCTATTAAAGAATAATGTTAATTGGTGAGTGCATATAAAAGAGGGTTGTATGGCCCATTGAGTTTATATAAATTGAAATGCTAAGCAGGCCCAAGCAGAAGCCTCGGTGTGGAAGAGAAGGTTAGTACTCATCAGCTTTATGTGTTTTTTCCTATTTACAGCCTACCCCTGACAGTGCTTGGGAACAAGATAAACAGAGTTCTCCTTACAGCTTCCTGAAGAAAGAAAAAAGAAATAGCCCCAACTCCACAATCCATTTCAACGTTGAGGAATCTGTTTTGTTTGGCAGACTTTATTTCCTTCCTGAAATGTGGAACCAGGAAGAAAGTAACAGCATCTCTTTCTCTCTGGACCCTCAGTTTTAAAAATTTTTATACTGTTTTAAAGATTACTTTCCATTTACAATTATTATAAGATATTGACTATATTCCTTGTGTTGTACAATATACCCTTGATTGCATCTTATATCCAATAGTTTATACCTTCTACTCCCCCATCTCTGTATTGCTCCCCCCACCCAGGGATAAATACTAGTTTTTTCTCTGTATCTGAGTCTGCTTCTTTTTTGTTACATTCACTAGTCTGTTGTATTTTTTTAGATTTCACATAGAAGTGATATATAGTACTTGTCTTTCTCTGACTTATTTCACTTATTATAACGCCCTCCAAGTTCATCCCTGTTGCTGCAGATGGTAATATTTCATTCTTTTTTATGGCTGAATAGTATTCTATAATTTATACACACACACACACACACACACACACACACCCCATATCTACTTTATATATTCATCTATCAATGGATACAGATTGCTTCCAAATCTTGGCTATTGTGAATAGTGCTGTTTTGAACACTGCGGTGCATCTCTGGACCAAACTTGTTCTGAATTACAACAGAAGTTTTAGATCCCAGCTTCCACTGCAACTTTCATTCAGTCATTCATTCATCACACATTTATGAGTGCCTGCGGGTGTGGGCACTTGGTATGTTTTAGTGAACCAGACAGACAAAGTCCTTTCACTCATGGAATATCTCACGGATATTCCACTAGGGGTACCAGACAATGTGTTATGGGGTGTTGGGTTGTGTCATGTATGAAGGGAAAGAGCAGGGGAGTGGTGGAGGGTAGGCAGAACTGCTATTTTGGATGCTTGGCAGGGAAGACCATACAGAGTCCTGAAAAAAGTAAAGCGGTGTGTCAGCATTCTCTGGAGAAACAGAACTAACAGAATGTGTGTGCACATGCGTGTGAGCAGTGTGATGTGCTTGTACATGTGTGTATATATACATACTATGGTTTTGTCACTTACGTCGTGTCCAACTCCGACACCTCATGGATGGTAGCCCGCCAGGTTCCTCTGCCCATGGGATTCTCCAGGCAAGAACACTGGAGTGGGTTGCCTTTCCTTCTCCAATATACATAATATATATAAGATTTATTATAAAGAATTGGTTACATAATGATGGAGGCTGACAAATTCCAAGCTCTGCAGTTATCAAGCTGGAGACCCAGGAAAGCTGGTGGTAGAGTTCACATGGGGGTCTGAAGGCCTGAGGTCCCAGCATAAGTTCCATCCAAAAGCTGGTAGGCTCAAAACCCAGTAAGAGCTGATGTTTCAGTTTAGGTTTGAAGACAGTATATAAAAAAGCTAATGTCCCAGCTCAGTGAGTCAGCCAGGAGGAGTTTCCTCTTCCACAGTCTTTGGTTCTGTCCAGACTTTGAACTGATTGGATGAGGCCCACCCACGCTGGGGAAGGCAACTGGCTATTCTCAGCTTATTGACTCAAACATTAATCTTATCTAGAAACACACTCACAGGTGCATTCGGAACGATGTTTGATCCAATGTTGTGGCACCACGTGGCCCAGTCCACTTGACACATGGAACCAGCCACTGTGGGGAGTGAGGCACGCAGGGGTGAGGGAAAGAGCACTGCAGGCAGAGAGAGCAGCAGACGCAAAGGCCCTGGGGTGGGCGCTTGAGGACCAGGAAGAGGACAGCAGGAGACTCGTGCTCACAGGCAGGGTGGTGGGGAAGGACGCTCGGTGCAGTGGGAGGGGGGGCCCTTGTGGGCCATGAGAAGGACTAGTTTTTAAGGGGGCCTTGACTCTGCCCTCTTTATGCCCAGCTTGCCCTATTCTGACATCCTTGGTCCTTCCAGTGCCTGAGGCCATTTATTTATCTGACGTCTGCCTTGCCTATCAGACTGTGACCTCTGGGGAGACAGACTGATAACTCTGGTATCTCTGTGTCCCCAGTACTTGGTGGCACACATAGTAGGATCTTAATAAGCAGGGTTTTTTTTGTTGCTTTTTGTTTTTTTTGAGTCAACATAGTAAGCCTGGTTTTTTTGTTTTTTTGTTTTTTTTTGTTTTGTTTTTGCCAGGAGGTTTAAACGCTGAATTTTAAAAGTATGGATTCCCACCCCCCCCCCACAACCCACCCCCCACAACCCACCCCCCCTTTTTTTTTTTTTTGAGTTCTGCAATTGGATCCAATCTCTAGTCAACGAAATTCAACAAACATTTGTTGCTTACCTTCATTATGCAAGGCATTGTGTCGGGTAGTGGAGACTCAGAAACGAGAAGTAAAAATAAACATACAATAAACAAACCATGACATGCCAGTTGCCAGAACTGACAGTTTTGCTTGTGTTAGCTCTCATCTGATTCTCGAAATAACCCTTGGAGGTAGGATGGGTGTAACTGTGAGGCCCCTTATATTAATATAAGGAAGAGAAAGAAGCTCAAGACTCAAACGTGCATTGTTTGGACGTTAAAATCTTTCCTGGTACTCCATCACGGTTGGGAAATTGGCTGTGGAATAAGCGTGAGGTGAAGGACGGAGTCGTGCTTTCATAACTGATGATGATACAAGTTACACTATCATACATGCAAAACCCTAGGTATCCGGGGATCACATCTGGGAAAAGCTTCTTAAGTCAACATCTGGTTTGGGCGTTAGGGTAGTAAAGTGATGGAGCTGTGCGCATGGGATGGGGCATGCGCAGTCTAGATCCCCTGTGCTTCCGGTACAGTGATTCCGACACCCCCCGTCCCCACCCCCGCGTCAATGTCCTTTCTGCCTCTGGATTCTCACCCCCTCTTCACCTGAGACAAACGTGTCCTTTTGCCTCCTGTTTCCTCTGATTTGTACTATCTTCCTAATCTCATTAAAGGATAAAAATAGCTTCATTATCTCTGTAGGAATGATAATAGCATTGGAAAAAATGTAAACAATATGGAAAATCAGAAAAGAAATAGAAATCTGTTCCAAGTTGCCTGTGTGAATGAATGAATGGGTTGGTGAGTGGGAGGAAAGTCATGTCACCCTGAAGGAGAGGGCTCAGAATGGTTTGTCTTTCCCAGAGTTCTCTCTTTCATCTACAGAAATGGGGCATCAGTTCCCAACCTGACCTCCTAAAGAAGCTTCAGCTCTCTTTTCTCCATTCATTCTTAGCCCTGCCCTGGGTTTCAGTGGCTGCAGGGAATCCCACTCAAACTTCGGAGAAAACAGCATCCATTTCCTATCCTCCAGATTGACTGACATAGGGATGGGGTTAAAGATACTTCTCACCACGCAGGTAGCAGAAGACGTGAGTTTAGTGGAGGTCGTTTCTTTCAGCATCTCTTGAACAAATCATCCAGTTGAATTTTTTGAGTTAAACACGGCTTTGGATGGAAGGGTGGCTCTGTCTTGTAAAACTGTGTTACAAGTGGTAAAAATTATTTTTCTAATTATACCTCTGATGTATAAGATGTGATTCATATATAATCACTGTTTTAATGTTTTATTCCTTCCACAGGAAAAAAAAAAGTGATAGGGATAAAATATCAATATTCTCCTTAGAATAGACAGTTTGTACTGACATGTAATTTAAGCAAAGGATGAGATACCAATTAAAAGAGGTTGATACGACATTTTGCTCTTTTTTTTCCCCCTCATTTTATGTTGAGAGGGTGTATCAGAGATGTTTGAACCTTTTCTTTATTAAATTACAGAAAACCAGTTTAACACTGGTGTATGTCAAAATGAATATAAGAACAGGAGAGACAATGTTTAAACTACCTTTATTTATTTTATGACTTATTATCAATAACATTACAGTACCTCAAGTTAAAGATTAATAGCCTGAAGGGTCTTTCATTTTGTTTTTGAATAACAGTAATTTGTTTAAAAAAAAAGAACAAAAGGACACTGTATGTTGGTCATTATCTGAAGGACTTTGGAAGGTTTTACAATAGGTAACTAGAAGATGCCATGTGGATTAGAGAGAATGCTTGGGGCTTGAAAATACAGAACATTTTGGAGATCATTTCATCAAAGTACTTGCTGGATGAACATGTGCTCATCTTGATTTAGCTACAGTGTCTAAAAATCACATTATTCTTAATTTGCTGTATTGAGCAGTGGTAACATATCAGGAACAGGCAGGGACTTTTTATTTCTGGAATTTGTTTTGTTGAAATGCTAATTTTAGTTACACATTTTCCTGGTTGTCTGAATCCATTTCTGCAACAGTGAGAACCTAATAATATGTTTTAACAAATCAATGAAGGAATGAATGAGGAAGGAAATGAATAAGTGAAAAAAAATGGGTGGATGGATGGATTGATGGATGGGTAGGTAAATGAGTATGTGGTTGATTGATTAACAGGTGGGTGAATTAATGGTTCAGTCGTAGATGAAAGGTGAAGCTCGCAGGTCCCAGGATAGAATGAATAATTTTGTGGGGCAGTTTCTCTAGCTCAAGCAGTTACTGAATTCACAAATGTCTGAGTTTGATCATGACAGTGGTCTGTAGAAAGAAGCATGTCCTTGGGAGGTTTTCCTGATCCACTCACCCAGTCTCCTCCTTAGGACCCAGGCTCTGTGTTTCAGTAGCTACAGGAAGACCTGCTGGCCTCTGCCGTTGCTTCTGTCTGGGTGAACTGTAATTGTCCCTTGATGATACTTTTTCCCCCTTTAAGCTCTGAGTCCCTGAAGAGCAGGGTCCTCCCATCACCTTGTCCAGAGTCTGGGATGCTATTGTTTTACCCAAGAAACGGTCCCTGAAAAGCCTCAACTGGAGTCAGCTAGCTGAGGGTCCCAGTCTCAGCTTTGGCTTTCTAACTCTGGGTGAGTCTCTTGATTTCTCTGATCCCCGAGAGCCTCATCTATTCAAAATGCTTTGTGCCTAGGATCCAGGAAGCTCAGTACCTATTGTTGTTGTTGTTCAGTTGCTAAGTCGTGTCTGACTTAGCGCCCCTACGAACTGCAACATGCCAAGCTTTCCTGTCTTTCGCTATCTCCTAGAGCTTGCTCAAACTCATGTCCATTGAGTCAGTGATGCCATCCAACCATCTTGTCCTCAGTCTTCCCCTTCTCCTGCCTGCAATCTTTCCCAGCATCAGGATCTTTCCCAATGAGTTGGCTCTTCACATCAGGTGGCCCAAGTATCGGAGCTTCAGCTTCAGCCCTATTAGCTAATTGTTTAAATAAAGACCACATGTTCTTAGGGCAATGGATCGTGCTGTGGGAACACACATCCCTGAAGTCTTATCTGAAGTCTGAGTCTTTATTTTTTGAACAATGTATTTACTTATTATTGATTTTTGAGTGCACTGAGTCCTCCTTGCTGCCTGAGGGCTCTCTCTAGTTGCGGTGAATCTTGTTGTGATGCCCACGCTTCTCACTGCAGTGGCCTCTCTTGTTGTGGAGCACAGGCTGTAGATGCCCGGGCTCTGATAGCTGTGGCGCCCGGGCTCGGGAGCTGCAGTGCAGGAGCTGAGCTGGTCCACGGCGTGTGGAATCTGCCTGGACCAGGGATCAAATCTGTGTCCCCTGCACTGGCAGGCGGACTCCTGTCCCCTCTACCACCAGGGAAGTCCTAACCTCTGCGTTTTGAGAAGCAACTTTGTGATCTATTTCCATGGAGCTCTGCATAGAGTTTCCTCCTCAGAGGACTCTCAGCATGACCACGTTAGGGTCTAGGTGAGGTCACGGCAGAGAAACAGACAAGAGGAGCTATGATCTACTGTTCTGATGTTGCAGAAAAGTGGGGCACGTGAGAATGGTCACGTCCCAGGTCTCGGGTGTGTCCCTAGCTCATGCCACTGAATGTGGGTTCCTGGCTTCATGCCGGGAAGAATTCAAAAGTGAGCCATAGTAAAGTAAAAGCAGGTTTATTAAGAGAGAGGCACATTCCGTGGGTAGAATGAGGTTTGTCTTAGAAGGCAAGACTGGCCCTGAAATCTGCTGTGGTGTGTTTTCCTGGGCTGGGTAATTTCGTAGACTAATGAATAGGAGAATTATTTCAACTATTTTGGAGAGGGAGGGGGCATTTCCAGGAACTGGGCTACTGCTCACTTTTCGACCTTTTGACCTCTTATGACCTTTTGACTTTTGGGGGTCAGTTTTGGAACTGTCATGACACCTGTGGGTCAAGGCTAATGTATTATCAATACAATGAGTGTATAACTGGCTCAAGGTCTATTGAAAGTCAAATCTTCTGCCACCTTGGGTCTAGGTGGTTCGAACCAGTTTCTGTTGTGTCTTCGATGGCTGTGTCATTCTTTGAATGGTTGTGCCCTGCCCCCTCCCTCCTGTCTCATCACTGCTACCTTCACTCTAAGCGGTTGGCAGCTTCCCTTCTTGCTCAAGATGAGAAGAGTCGCCATGATGGACAGGTGAGGATCCTGGAAGTAGAAGGCCTGGGTCTGCATTCCAGTATCACCACTTACTGACTCCAGAGCCCTAATGCTCCATTTCTCATCTGTGCCATGGGGTCAACAAAACTCTCCACTTTCTATATTTGGTTCCAGGATTGAATGAGTCGGGGCTTGCCTGCCTCGTGCTGAGTGCCCAGTAGATGCTGCTGCTGCTGCTGGTGATGACGATAATACCTGACAATCGTGGAGCCCTTTGGGACTCACCCAAGAATGGGCTTAGATGAGACCTAACACCATGGCAAGTCAGAACAGAATAAGGCCCTAACTTTGATTAGCAGTCAGGTTTGTCTGCCATCCTAGAAGCATTCAGAAACAGCCAGTTATCATGCAGACGAAGGTTTTGAAGAGTACCTGGCTCATCCTCGGTGCTCAGTAAATGCTAATTACTAATATGAAAATAAAATAGTAGCAAGACATATGAGATTAACAATGAACAAACCAGGGTCCTTGACCTGAAGGGACTCGCTCTGTGAGGAAGCAGAACCACTGGCCTGGCTGAGGATCACTGAAGCAGGTGGTTTCTTAGGAGAGGAATCTATGAAAGTCTCTAGGATTGGGGTGAGAGTGACTTTTAGAGTCAAAATGTTGGAGGCGCATCCTGGGCAATGTGACATCAGAGTCAGATTGTGAAGGATGGTGAGATCACACGGATGAGTTGGGAGGAGATGGGGGCTGAGGTCAGAGAGAGAAAATAGCATGATCAAAGGTCCGGTTACTGGGAAGCTGAGACAGGGTGCCAACCTGGGCTTTTCTAGGATTGGAGCAATGTAGGAATTGCGTGCCTGCCGCCCCACCCTTCCCCCACCTCATGCAAGAGGCCTCTTTGTGATGCATTCCATTCTTGTAAATCATTCAGTCATGGAAAACATGACTTTTTCGAGGAATGTGGCAAAATATCAATATGCTTGCTATATAAAGAGCTTGGAAAAATCAAGAAAAAGGAGGATGGTAATAAAGATGGTCAAACCATGAGACTATGACCTACAGTCAGGACGGGCTTCATGTGTGTGACTGGGAAGTTGCACAGGCCTTGTGCTTAGAAAAGGGCCCCATGTTGGGTTAATTCTTTGCTGCCACCATCTTGAAATTCTTAATAACATGAACAAGGAGCTTCCACACTCTCCTTTTGTACCAAGTCCCGCACATTATGCAGCCAGTTCTGCCTGCAGTGAAGAAATACAAAGCAACAACATGTTTATATCAAGAAAACCCCATGTCATTGTTAATCCAGGGGATAAAATTGAATTATAAAGACTCACCAGTTTGTATTGATCAAACTGGCCAAATGATAACAGTGCAAGTAAGGGGCCTGTGACTGGGCATCTTAGACACTCCTGGTGGGCTTCCTGATTTGCCTTGGCATCCTCATTCACTCCCTTCCCACCCGCAGGCTTGGTCAAATGAAAATTTTAATTGATGTCCCTCGGGCTTCCAGACTCCACCTTCCAAAACCACACCCCCTCTGCTCTGATCCCCAGGGAAGCTCTTGCATGTTCTGCCCACATCCTCATGTTTGTGGGCAATTCTTTTCTTCTGGAGGATTCCACCCTTGCAGCCAGGTGGCAGCCCTGCCCTCTCCCCCCGCCAGCACCAGGCACCCAACCCTGGACAAAAACTCTAAGACCCTGACCCACTAGAGGGGGATACTGAGCCAGCAGAACCTTCCCCCGAAGCAGGTCTGCACCCTCTTGGTCTGTGACTTTGAACAAAGACATTGGGTCAGATGGAGCTTCCCTGGTGGCTCACATGGTAAAGAGTCTGCCTGAAATGCAGGAGACCAGGTTTGATCCCTGGGTCAAGAAGATCCCCTGGAGAAGGGAATGGCAACCCACTCCAGTATTCTTGCCTGGAGAGTTCCATGGACAGAGGAGCCTGGTGGGCTACAGTCTGTGAGATCTCAAAGAGTCAGACACAACTGAGCAACTGACAATTTCACTTTTATTAGGTCAGATATCTTTCAAGTTGTTAAGTGACAAAAAATCAACTCAGAACAGTTGAAGAAGTAAAAAAGAAAAAAATTTATGGGCAACAGGAAGCTCTTCCAACATTCTAATCAGACATTTGGGAAGATCCCCTGGAGGAGGTCATGGCAACCCACAGCAGTATTCTTGCCTGGAAAATCCTAATGGACAGAGGAGCTTGGTGGGCTACAGTCCATGGGGTTGCAAAGAGTCGGACACGACTGGGTGACTAAGCATAACACAGGACATGCATACTTACATGCATACATGCGTGCACATGGAAGCACACACACCTACACATATATACACACACGCATATGTGCATGCACACAGACATGTGGAGAGTCATTGCAAGAGTGTTTGTGTCAACATCAAATTAGGAACAAGCTGAATGTTTAACAAAAGATATTTCAAATTAATTGCTGAATATCTATATAATCAGATGTTATACAATTATTAAACATCCCATTTTCAGAGAATACTAGCTAGTATTAATGATGAGAGCTGACATTCTAACATTTATCATGTACCTCCTGCTAAATCCCAGATACTGCTCTAAAATAGCTTCTTCAATAAAAAAATCCTTCAAAATCCTTGAAAAGGGTTGTTAAGAATATTTAAGAATATGACAAAACGCTCATACAATGTTGCTAGATGGAAAAAACTAGAATACAGAATTGCTTTTACACAGTGATCTCAGATTTGTTGTATATGTTGATATTTATATGTTATATACACTTATGGGCTTTCCAGGTGGCGCTAGTGGTAAAGAATCCACCTGCCAATTCAAGAGAAACATGAGACTTGGGTTTGATCCCTGCTTGGGAAGATCCCCTGTAGGAGGGCATGGCAACCCACTCCAATATTCTTGCCTGGAGAATCCCATGGACAGAGGAGCCTGGTTAGTCTGCAGTCCATAGGGCCACGAAAAGTTGGACACGATTGAAGTGACTTAGCATGCACTTACATACAGATATATAAACCAGGCTATTATATTTGAAGGATTCTAGCCGGATGTTCAGACTGTGGAATTTTTTTTTTCTTTTTTTCTGTATTTTGTAAATTGTCCGTTGTGAACCACAGTATAATATTTTTATGATGCCTACTTAGAAAACTAAATATTGTTTAGGTGAAAGTGAGAAGGAGAGTTGTGTGGTTTGACTTGAGCAACAAAAAAAAGGAAAAGAGAGAAATAAGATGGAATACATAATTTGGGCTACACCTTGGAGGGACTCAAAAGTCAGGCCAAGAAGATAATTTTTTACTGGAAAAGCATTGAGGAGCCATCGAATATTTGGGGGAGAGAGAGTGATAGACTCAGAGTTAAGAGTTCTTTGGTGACAGCCTTGAGAATACCTTCAAACTGGAACAAGGATAGTAGAGGGGTCTGCAAGCTGCACGTGGTGCTGAGGATTTGGAATCTGCAGGACCTGACCACCAGAGCTAGTTAAGGTCAGAGAATTAAGAGAACAGAGGCTAGGATGCCTTTGTCTCAGGGGCTCGAGACAATGCAGGGTGGGATGGGGGGCAGACGGAGAAGCCCCGAAACGGAGAGTAATAAGCACTGACTTGATGGAATCTTTTTGCCTCTTTGGTTTTTACTCCCCTTCCCTGTGATCACTGAGATCAAGCATGTTTTGACTCCATCAGTTCCAAAGTTCCAGTTTGGTTTTCTCTGGATGCCCTCCTTTGGATTCTCTGAGAAGTTCTCTACTGGTATCAGGTCTTGAAATCAGTGATGAACCCCCTGTGGATGTGAGCAGTTCAGTATTATACCCAGCTTTGGAGCAGACAACGATGGCCATCGTATCACCCATCTGAAGGTGTGGTTCATGTTGTCAGGATCTGGGGCCTGTGCGTTTGGAAAAGAGAAAAAAAAAATCACTTTTCAGATAAATGTTTTTGCAAACAAGAAAGCAAATTTCACCTAATTATATAAATAGTGAAAATGTTTTTTTTCATCTTTTTTAAAAAAAGTCTTTATTTGTCTATTGTTGACTGCACTGAGTCTTCACTGTCGCCCACGAGCTTTCCCTAGTTGCGGTGAGTGTGGAGGGCTACTCTCTAGGTGAGGTTCACGGCTTCTCATCGCAGTGGCTTCTCTCGTTGCGGAACATGGGCTCTGGGGCACGCATGCTTCAATAGCTGCAGGTCTCAGGCTCTAGAGCGGGGGCTCAGTGATTGCGGAGCATGTGCTTAGCTGCTCCATAGCATATGGAATCCTCCCAGACCTGGGATCTTACCCGTGTTCTCTGCATTGGCAGGTGGATTCTTAACCACTGGGCCACCAGGGAAAGTCCAAAGATGCATCATCTTTGAAGATAAAAGATCAAGTCATCCTCTAAGAGGAAAGCCATCACTGCTGTTCTTCATGGGTCAGCCATTCTGGGACTCAGTTTTGTGACCTATAGAATGGGACAGCAGCAGTGCCTTTACATTCCAATGGTTGTGACGATTACATGAGTCAGCACCCATAAAAGATTAAAAAAACTATGCCTGCATGGAGCAAGCACTCAACAAATGCTAGCTCTTGCTGTGTTTATTGTCATAAGCATTATCATTACTCTCAGCCTAACAGATTTTTCCTTTCATCTACAAAGACTTCTCTGAACATGCTAATTCAGATACTTCTCTTCATGATGAACTGGTACTGCTCTAATAAATGCCACTGTTTGGATATGCCATCCTCTCTTAATTAATTTTTAATGAATGCCCTTGGTGTCCGCATCCAGATAACTGAAGAAAGCGCACAGCCTTGGCATCCCTGCGTGGGACTCTGGCCTTCACCCTGATTCTCAGACACGAGGCGGCATCGTTTACTTCTCTAAACACCGGTGACCTCAAAACGTGAACACGTGTGCCTCTCTTAAATAGCTGCATTGAGAGGATTAAATAAAGTAAGGCTTTTTCAGCCCCTGGCACAATGCCCTGACACAAAGAAAGTACTCAGTCAATGTTTATTGAATTTTAAAATAATGATGATTGATGGCCACTCGCATTATCATTTTGCATATTGTCTGGGAAAGCCCTAAACTTAAATGCGTCTTGGCACTGAAGATTCAGATCATTTATCCTCTCTATTAAAACTTCTGACTGGGGGCAGTGGGATAGCCTCTTTGGTCAGGGGCTGGGAGTATTGTCTGATCCTTCCTACCGGCTATGAATCAGTCTGCTGAAAACCTTCTGCAGAATCAGGGGAAAGGGTGCTGGAGTTGGGTTCTTAAATCCTGTACTGACCCCTTGTTTCTGCCCCTTTCTGTTCCTGAGATCTTGAGCCTCTCTCTCTGGGATGGGATATTTATCCTCATTTTCTTAAAAAAGGAAAGATATTATTGCTAATTTCAAAGGGATGTTATGAAAATTACAAAGAGCTAAGTACAGGAAATTACTTTATAAACTCTAAAGCACTGTGCCAACAGAAGCTTGTTTTTATTCATATAGAGACAGAAATATTTTACTTTATTACTGTGGATGTGAGATTAGGGGCCATAAATATATTTACACCTTTTCCATATGATTATTTTTATAAACGCACATTTTTGTTGGAACACATTAGAGAAAGGATTTATTAGCAAATTCTGACCTGATTTAATGAATCCATTCCCATATTCAGTAAACATTTACAGAGCGTCTATATACTCAAGACACCATCCTCAATGCTGTTGGGACACATATAAATAAGGCAGTTTCCTCCACCCTTAAGAATTTACAGTTACATTTGAAAATATTAAAAAAAATTTTTTTAACCATCTTTTGATGGGTTCCAGGTTTCACACATTCGATTGTCCTGCTTTCTGTTTTGTTTTTCTTTTTCAGTAAGGTGACCACCTCAGCTACTTCCTTACCTTGTCTGTGAATAACAGAATCTATCAGTTCTCTCTTGTTTAGAAACATTCCATTATGACATAGCTTCACTCCACACTTTTACGTGATGTTGTATTTACGAGCAGAACCTCCCCCAATGGTTATTCATGTAATTCTGTTAATACGATCTCAATAACCATATGGCGGTGTGATACCAATTACATGGTTGTAACCGGCCGACTTAGGAGAAAGAAGACCATCTTCCCAACCGAGGAAGGCACCCTTGTTATAAAGATTTCCCAAATAACGGTTTTTCAGCTCCCTTCTCCATGAGATTTATTTTTCCCAATTATTTAATCAGGATATTTTCAGTGATACTCAAAAGACCAAGTGTCAAAAAAAGGTTGGGATATTTAGTTTCCTTTTTCCTATGTGAAATATACAATGTATGCGGTGTTGGTCCCCTGTCTTGATAAATGCAAAGCTTACACAGCATTTTGTTGTTGTTGTTGTTATTAATTAGGGTGGAGCATGCACAGATCAATCCCTGCTGAAACCAAACATAAAACTTCGCTTAAACCAAGGCAAAACACATATATTTGTTTTTGAGCTCCAAAGGCAAGTAGTTGGTCTCAGTTACAAAACTCCTGACAGTGGTGTAAAAATGTGTAACATGCAAACTGCATCCTTCTCTAGGACCCTGTGTAAAAAAGAGCTTCTTTTTTTCCTCCCCCAAAAGAATTGCATTCGGCACCACATGTCAAAACACAATTGTAATTGTGTAGCACAATATTTCATAAATCTGAAAATGTTTTAAAAACCTATTGTATTTTCGAAGCTTCCAAAGTCATTTCCTGGGTTAGCATTTTTTTTTTCCCCTGCACTACGCCTGCCTTTTTTTCCCTTTCTGATTTCCATATTCCCCAATAATTATTAAGCATTCTTATCTCCCAGGCAGGCATCGCTGATGTAGAAGCTGGTGATAGCCCTGGCTGTAATTCTTGTGAATTACTATATTTTAAAATCTTGTGTTAAAACATGTTAGCAAGCTTCCTGAAGTTAGCAGATGGCTTCCAGAAAGGCTTGTTTGAATTTTTCAAGTACATAAGTATAATAATCCACACTGATGTATGCACATAACAATAAAATGTGCTTGTTGAGCGATCATATTCACGTGTGTACCTGTGGGGATGGGTCTGTCAGTGGATAATAGATATATGGGTGGACATAATATTCGTTAGATCAAAACAAGTAATCAAAATGGCTAAGTCACAAAAAAAACATTCACAATTAAAAGCAGCCGTGGCAAAAAAGCTGAGGAATGGAAGAACGTCTCCGTCACTAGAATGGAAAAGTTTGTGAAAGCCATTTAATAGAACTGAATATCAAAACATTTTAACTTTTTAAAGTTTTCAACATTAAACAATTAAGATGAAATGCAATTAGGCAGCACATTGTAGAGGATGGTCACTTTTTGCATGTCATGTGGCTTTAAAAACAAGTCAGATAAATGATGATGCCATTAAAACTGAACTAATTAAAGAAAGCTTCTTTTAAGAACTCATTAACTGCAACCTCATTTGCATAATGATGCATATTAATTAAGTTTTAATGAATCTGAATTTGCACCAAGCCTATTCATGTTGGCTTTGAAACAAATTGAACAAATTAGTTAAAAGCTTTTTGGAATCTACTTTTCACACCAAACAGGATATGAATGCAATCATCTCTACAAAAAAGAAATATTTTTCCTTTAATTTAATTCAAAGGTATGCAGGCCCATCTATTAATTATTTTTAAGTGCAATAATTTTCACCTTTTCTTTGGAAAATCAGCCATATTACTTATTCTTGAATGGGAAATATTACAAATGTAGGTTGTGGGGAAAAATCATTACGGCCAATTTATTGGCAATAAATTGGAGATATTTGACTTCAGGGTACATTTAGTTTATTTAATAGCGGGATTAAAAATTGAGGAGGTAGTTTCTGGGCATTCTGAACATCAGCAGTGCAGGAACTAAAATGAGACGTAGAAAGGTGGCAGGTCTCATTTTTGGGGATATAGGCAGAGACGATGTGATGTTATTGGTGTCACATTCATTTCTGAATCTGATTCGATTCCATCATAAATCTCCTAAGTAGCACGGAAAAAAAAAATTAAACATTTACAGAACATGTGTTCTTTTCCCTCGGATTTGTGCAAATCCTAATTTTTTTTACACGAGGAGCAGAATTCAATTTTAACAAGTTTGCGTTCGGCTCATAATAAAAACAAGAATTACCGCCGCCACACTATTGATTCGCTTCTACTCCGCTGTGTCTTCATCAAGAATGAAGAGATTTATGTAATTACTGCTCCATCTTTTGTTGTTGGAAAGCACTTTTTTTGTAAGTCAGCATCTACAAAGGATGGAAATGCTTTTATTGTTGAGATTACAAGATCATTTCTCCCCGCCCCCCCTTGTTAAAATGTTTTCTCAGATAGGTGCTGCGGAGAGGTCGACAATTAAGATGATGTTGTACACTGGAAATGCACATTTTAGAAATGTATTTACAGGTATTTTTCGGTAGTATTTTTTAGCCCATTTATCCTTTCACCTTTCTCCTTCTTTTATTCCTCCTAGGCCGTTTCAGCTCCCAGAGAAGCCAGAAGCATTCATCGGCACCAGGGCGGTGCCAGAGCGAATTCCTTGCAGCAAACTATCCTGAATGCTTTTAGATGTCGAGGGGCCCAAACAGCAACCCTCTGGATTCTTTGCTCCTAATTACGCTGCTCTCGTTGCGATTTATTTGTGCTTGGGTCAGTGATCACTTTTGACTCTTTTAGAGAAAAATAAAGTTAAGATCGGCTCTTAGCTGTCCTGCATCACCCGTGGACCGGTCCAGCTTGCATCCTTTTTAAACTGCCTGCCTCTGCAGAGGAGCTTTGCCTAGGCAAATGTTTTCCCATTTTGGAGGCCAAGTCCAACTGCATTGTAAGATACCTGGAGCCCACTGACTCCTCTTCCAAGCAGGGCATGTGTAGAAGCCACCCCGGACTCTTTCTTTCCTGGAAGAAAGGATTCTCCACACTTCAACACAGGAAGCAGAATGAAGAATCTACTCTGCAAAACAATTTAAAAAATACCTTGATTCACAAATCACGTTGGGGATGATTTTAAAATTAGCTCCTTCCTTGTTCCCTGTTTTTATTAGGATAATTCTACATCTCTTTCCCTTCGATATAGTTCCCGTTACCAAGTTGGCCTATTGCCTGCCCTCTGATGGGAGTCTTAACGTCAGAAAAAAGTCACGCAACGCGATCTGCTGAGAGTCAGTCCTCGGCTGGGAACCGTTTACCGCGTGATCCATTATGCTTTGAACGAAATATTGTTTCTCTCTTTTCTCGCCGCATTTCTGTTCTACTCTTTGAGCCTGTTGTCACTGGGAAAGCGAGGGAAGCTGTGAAATATTTTAAATACTGTCTGCAGTTCACCCGGAACTATGTAGCTTTCAGGTCACCCCTGGAGGAAGAGGACGCTCTTGTCCTGACTTTTAGGATGCTCGGTGTGCCAGGGAGCCGAGCACCACCACGGGAACCTATAATTAAAATAATAATAAAGGCAGTTGGAATCTTCCACGAGGGTCTCTCTTTAAGGAGGCAGATATGCTTATGGAAAAGGGAGCTGGAGTGGGTAGCAACACTGCCCCCTAGCTGCAGGACCGCGGGAAGGGGCGAGGGGTCAGGGCCAGAGACACTCACACTGACATCCCTGGCCCCGAAAATGACTTTCGTATTTCATTTTTAAAGACTCAAAACAAAACAGAATAATGCAGGGAAAAGGTTTTTCTTTTTTTTCTCCCAGCTACATCTCTTCCCTCACCCCACACAGCAACCCCCCCTTCTCCAAATGGCTTCTAATCAAGCCCATTTTCTTTACAGAAGTCTTTAGGAAGGTAGCATTTAAAAAAAAAAAAAAAAAGTGCAAATTTTGCGTGGAGAATTGGCTTCTTTGGGGGAACATTTTGACAGAAAGCGCCTTCCTTGGGGGAGGTCAGGAGTCATTGGTATTAAACTAGACAAGCTGGTGTTGGAGTGTTAATGGCCACAGCCAGCAGATGTTGTGTAATTAGGGAAGATGTGAATGACAAGGCGTGAGAGGTACTGTACACAGGCGGGCTGGCACAAAGCAGCTGCTGGGACTGCTTCCTCTGTCACGGGTCTACACAAGTCAGACCAGCCCCCGTGAGGCTGCCGGCGCGGTGACAATTAGAAAAAAAAAAAAATGGTATTTGATGAAAATAAGGAACATAGCCTTCCATCCAGTTTCTTCTCCATCCCAGCCAGGAAGAGTGGCCTAGGTCTGCCTTAGCCGAAGCGAGCCAGATGTCAACTGGATGACCCAAATGGAACCTTGTGCTGAAACCGGGATTTGACTCAACACCCTTATTTGGTTTTATTTATTTTTGTTTGATTCTGAGAGCCAGGCCCTTTGAACAGGAGAGGCAGACTCTTTTCTTTCTCCCCTCTAGTCCCACACGCATGCGTCCAACATGCTGTCACTTTTCTCTCCTAAACATTTCTCTCGTTCTTCCTTTTCTGCCACGTCCCTTGGTATCTCCCTGATGTATTTGTTCTGGAATGTTGCAATAGCCTCCTCCTGGTTTTCTTGGTCTGGTCTGGGGAATCTTTTCTAATTCCCCTCATTTCCAAGAATAGGTGGAACCCATTCTCCAGACAGCTTCAGAACCCTATCTTCCTTCTACCCCATCAGACCATTTACTTAATTGTCAGCATCTGCCTCAATTTCATTCTCTGCACCCTCAGACCCATCACAGGGCCAGACACTTTGTCTGCCCTCAGTAAATGTGTTTGTGTGAGTACCTGGCAGAATCAATGCAGAATTCATCGTCAGCCTTTATTACACACTCCCTTTCTTGCCGGCTACCCACGATAAAGAAGAGTTTGTACCCCTTTACTCTGAAACTGAATTGCAAAATCAAAATAATTTTTTTGTTGTTATTTTGCCTTGATGATGTATGTTTGGTGGCAGTTAAAGAATGAGAACAATCAGTTTTCTAAGGCATTGTTTGATACCTGCAATGTTTTTCCATTTTGGGGAGTGGAACCACAAAGATGGGGTGAATCGTCCGGGTGAAGGCACCTGGCCGGGTGGAGAGTAAGCTGGGCAGAAAGCCCTGAGATGTTTCCTGGTTCTACCACTCCTAGGGGACCTCAACTTCTCTGACCCTCAGTCTCTTTTTGTGAAATGGGGATAACAACACTAAACGCTCAAGGGAAGGAGGTCAGGAGTGTTTTGTTATACGATTGCTCTTACGGCTAGGTTGGCTTCATTTCACTAGATGAGATCATGGGCTTTGCAGGCTGTTATGCGAGGATTATTAAATTCCTCTGCCTCCTGGAAATACAGTAGGGTCTGCTTACCTCGTATTCATAATTTGGAGGAGAACTAGGAGGAGGGAACACGTAGTTCCCTGACTTGGAGTGCCTCTTTGCCTTTGGCCCTTTATGAATATTGTCTGTTTCTCTCACTCTATGATGTAAGTCTCATGGACCCATTTTACAGATGAGGAAGATGAGGCTCAGAGAGGTTAAGTGAGTCTCTCAGGGCCACCCAGCCCATCAGAGGGCTTGGGGCATGAATCTTAGGCTGTCTGATGCAAAACCCCCTCTGTCCTTAGAGGTATGAGGCTGAGGATACCATTGCCTGTCCCTCAGAGGTGGAAATAAAGCATCCTTGGGAAACATTTCCAAATGACAAAGCACCAGCGAGAAGCTTGCCCTCTGTCATTCTCTGCCTCTGCTGGTTCCTCCAGCCTCCCATCTCAGTCCCTCACCTTCTCCCCACAGATCCCCTCTCCTCCTTCACTCCCTCTTTATCCGTCTCTCCATCTCTCTCCCTTGATTTCTAATTTCCAAGCCTGCGAGCTATTACAGAAGGCATAATGACGGTTACACTTGTCTATGGCAATGTTACTGTCTAGCTTATTGCTTTGCAAAGTGCTTCGGGAGCCTGGAAAATGAAAGGTGTTATGTAAAATGAAAATCGATTCTAATTCTAAGTAAACATCATTGCTTCAAGTTTCCCTTGGATAGCATTGTTTCATGCTCAAGAAAGACAATGGCTCAGAATTGCCTCCCCATGTTTAAAAGATATATTTGGGCATTCGGGTGTCCTGGGGCTTGTCACGACAGGGCGAGATCTGAATCATATCTCAATATATCCTTACAATTATATTTAATTGCACCTGGTAAAAATGTGTCTTTGTTCATTATTTATGAAGGGAAATTATTTTCATCCGTAGAAAAGATTGATACCGCTTTTAGCTTATGTTCAGGTGATTAGTGATTAAGTGCAATTTATTTCCCTGATATATGTCTCTATCAGCAACTACCATCCACAAATGGGGAAAGAAACTTTTCTCGGCAGAAAAAAAAAAAAATCTCCACTTTAGGGAGCATTTTCCTCCTCCTTAGCTGGCAGAGTAATTTATAAGGACACGCACACCACAAAAATGGAAGTTTGAATCATTTCTGTAGAGAAGGCTCATCATCCCAAATCAGAAATGTCATAAAAGTTAAAATGCCATAAGAGTGTGTTCCCCAAGAAAGAAATAATTTTCTTTTCATTGAGAACTCTGGAGGATGTAATATACTTCTTGAAATTCAAATTTTCATAGCAAGTGCCGTTTCTCCCTCCCTTGGACCGTTCATCTTTCTTTAAGAAAAGGTAACTGGGTATTATATCTATTTTATATTTTTTCCCACAAAATTATCTTCCAAGTGCTTGTTTTCTTAAAAACACATATGCCGTGTGGAGGGAAATGAACAATTTCATCCTTGGGAAAGTGCACTGGAAACTTCCAGCGTTAGGAAGTACCAACGAGGTGGCTTGTGTTTGCTGTGATAACTCAATCATAAGTCCATTTGCCTCCACGAAAGACCAAGGATGCCTGTGGGACTTCTGGCCTCAATTCTTTTTTTTTTTTTTTTTGCCTCTTTCAATGTTATGTCTGGTTAAGTAATCTCAAGTGTCTGCTGGTATAGTTTGGACCTTGCAAATGTTCCCAGTAGGGAAAGCTGAATGAGGGTGTCAGTGTTTGAATCGGAATGTATGACTAATATCTGTGACCCTCTGTTAAAAAGGTCTTCCTCACATAAAAATCCAGAATATTATTACTTCCCTCTCTTTACAAAGCTCTCATCCTATCAGCCATGTTTGAGCCTGTTAGCTGTGTGACAAGATTGCCAGAAATGAAGAGACCATCAGCAGAGAAGTAGGAGGGTCGTAGCCTGATAGAGACACAGCCCTGACTTTGGAGCAGGGAGGCAGGGGGAGAAGCCTTTGGGGACAAGTCCTGAAGACTCTGTGCTACAGTTGACCTTGCCAGAACCTCAGTTTTCCTTTCTCATCTTCAAAACTGGAGAGGTAACCCTCCCTAGAAAGACTGTGTGGAGATGGAGAAAATATGTAGAAAGCCTATTGTATACAGAAGGAAAAGTGAAAGCTTCTGACTCTTTGTGACCCCATGACCTGCCAGGCTCCTCTGTCCATGGGGTTTCCAAAGCAAAAATACTGGAGTGGGTTGCTATTTCCTTCTCCAGGAGATCTTCCCAACCCAGGGATCGAACCTGCATCTCTTACCTTGGATTCTTAACCACTGAGCCACCAGGGAAGCCCATAATATTCCCTGTAATTCCCTCCACACTCTTAAGGATACGCACATGACATCACACATACATATTTGCTCTTTCCTGCATCAGCCTTTTGTCTACCTCGGGCTCCAAACGGGCATTTTGCCATGCAGCAGAGGCCACTCATCCCCTCTCCTTTCTGAGCAATGAAATCTTACATTTTAGTTAGGCACTCCCGGAGTACAAAGCAACATTTTCTTACCTTTCTTACAACATACCAGCCACATATAAGGAGACACAAAGAAACAAATATTTAGAGGATGCTGACTCAGCCTTGAGGGGATGAGTTTTCTTCTTGACTGCCTTGCAACTCTGCTGTGGTGGCTGGAGTTTCAGCAGCTATTGTGGACCATGAGGTAACATTATGTTGATGATGGTAGTAAAGAAACACAGAAGCTTGCGTCCCTGATGACTAGGTGGTTTGCCTACAGCTGGACTTATCTTGCATGAAATAATATACTGTTAACATGTTTTTAGTAGCCGACTATGATTCTGATCTGTATTTACTATATATGCATTTTCTATAGATTCTTCAAAGCTCTTGTTTATTCCCAGGTGACTCCAGACCCCACTGTATCCTCCACCAGTGAGTTCTCACTATTCCAGAATATAGTCTATCACTTTTCCTTTCCCTCACAGCTTGTTTCTTATTCTTGGGCCCTCAATGGAACTTCAAGATCTTCAAGGACATAAACTCTCTCTTAAAATTAATTTTATCATGCACGGCACCTAAGAATGTTGAGAACCAAGTAATTTCTCTTTGGTGAAAGAACTTTTATTGAGCACCTGTTATATGCCTATGTATATTCCATGCAGTTCCCAGCTTCTTTCCCTGATATCTAGGCTTAGAGAAGCTTATGATTTGATCAAAAATCAGACATGTCATAATTGGCATGCTGCTGCTGCTAAGTCGCTTCAGTCGTGTCCAACTCTGTGCAACTCCATAGATGGCAGCCCGCCAGGCTCCCCATCCCTGGGATTCTCCAGGCGAGAATACTGGAGTGGGTTGCCATTTCCTTCTCCAATGCATGAAAGTGCAAAGTGAAAGTGAAGTCGCTCAGTCGTGTCTGACTCTTAGCGACCCCATGGACTGCAGCCCACCAGGCTCTTCCATCCATAGGATTTTCCAGGCAAGAGTACTGGAGTGGGGTGCCATTGCCTTCTCCACATAATTGGCATAGTAGCATCCTTTCCCAGGCTTGTTTAAGTCCAAGCATATAGTCTCCCAGATCCTTATACAGTGAATGATTATGCACAGAATTACTTAGAAAAAAAAAAAAAAAAAAAACCTCCTCCTGATTTGTTTGTTGTTTGTTTCCTGATTATAATTGTTGGCTTCCCTTGTGGCTCAGCTGGTAAAGAATCCAGCTGCAATGAGGGAGACCTGGGTTCGATTCCTGGGTTGGGAAGATCCCCTAGAGAAGGGAAAGGCTACCCACTCCAGTATTCTGGCCTGGAGAATTCCATGGACTGTATAGTCCACAGGGTCACAAAGAGTCAGACAGGACCAAGCAACTTTCAAAATATATATATAATTGTTAAAGGCTTATTGCAGAAAATTTTGAAAGATACATGATACCAAGAAACCGAATAACATTGTAATATTCCACCATCTAAAGTTCATCATTGTTAACATGTTACTTTTTCTCTTTCAGTATCTATAGCGTGGATCATCTAGGAAATATGCCTTCAAAAGTAGTTGTTGTTTCAATCATATTATAGATAATGGTAGCCAGCATCCATAATTTACTCTCTGACAGACCCAATTCTGTGTGCTTTATGAAAATTATTTCACATAATTCTTACAAGAATTCTGTGAGGTGAGTTCTATTATTGCCCCCATTTTTTGATGAGGACATTTAGGCACAGAGAGGGTAAGTAATTTGCTTAAGTTCACAGCAGGGGCTAAATGACAGAGTCAGGACTCAAACGCAAGCACTTGACTACAAAATCCATACCCCCGGCATTAGACTATATTAATACCAAGTGCTGCATGTTATACTTCTTTTTTAAAACATAAATCTTAAGGCAAGCCTAGTACTCTGTCATAAGTATGTGCTGTAATTTTCCAGCCATTCCTTATTGTTGGCCATCTGGGTTATTTCCATCTTGTCACTATTATTAACAATGCTGGGAAGACCACCTTTGTATATATGTATCATTGTCTATATGATGGATTATTTTGTTGGGAAAGATTCCAAGGAATAGAATTATGAATCAAGTAGTATGCATATTTTTTTTCCAATACACTAAAGTGGAAATATCCTGAATCATAGAATGTTAGAAACTTACATCTTAAAAAAAAAAATCTTCCAGGTCTCACCTGCCCTTTTAACAGTTGTTGAAACTGAGGCTCAGAGTGACTTGCCCAAGGTCACACATGAAGTCTATGGCACACAGGTGCTTTGTTTTCTGTGTGATCTTTCCAGCCACGTCTTTTGCTCCTCTATCACATGATCCCACTATCTGTCCTCTGTCTCTTTGCGTGGAAGGACCAGACTTTCTTTCAAGAAACACATATTAACTAAGCTCATCCTATGTTCCTGTTGTTTTAGGCACAGATGCATGCTGAATTCCACTCTTCTGCCCCTTCCACAAGCAGACAGGAGAGCTAGCATGTCAATATGTCAAGAGGAGTCATCGAGGCTGTTCCCTCTTGCCTGGCCCTGGTTGTCACCATGGCAACAACCTGGGAGTGTATCTGTTGGGGGGTAGGGGTCTAGTGATTTCCGCTGAGTCTGACTTTGCTCTTGTTTTACAGACATGCCCTCTGGTCCTTGGTCCAAAGGCTGTGACTTCTTCATAGAATCTCGGCGTCGCTGGATCCTCCTCCTTCCCTTCCTTCTTTTCTTTACTGGGCGTGATGACTGAAAAAAAAATACACCACGTAAAAGTTGAGAGTTATGTTTTATTTTACTGACAAAACTGAGGACTTCAGCCCAGGACATAGCCTCTCAAGTAGCTCTGAGGGACTCCTCCAAAGAAACAGGCTGGAGCCAGGACGTATGGGAGTTTGTGCAGCAATGACCAAGTCGTTGGGACCTGAAAAGCTTGCTGGTAATTAAAGAAAACCAGACATCTCAAGTTAAGGAATTTAGTGCTTTTCTAAGCATAGGAAGTTTCAAGAGTCCAGGCTCACTGATGTTATTCCTTGGACCTGCACCTCAGCTATCTAGAGCCAGTGTCTTGTACTTTCTCGTCCTGAGCCTCTTCAGGGTGTCTTCATGGGGGGGTGGATGCAGTGACTGACTGCTGCTGGCGGGCATCCAGTTTCCAGCCCGAGTTTTCTCAGGGCTCACTGTTGGGGTGGCCTCAATGCAATGGCTTGATGGCTGCGACGTCCTTTGCTTGCTGATATGGCAGGCAATGCTTTTCATTCACGGGGTGAAGAAGTTTTTTTCTGGAGAGAGAGAGAGAGAGAGAGTGTGTATATGTGCGTGTGTGTGTGTGTGTGTGTGTGTGTGTTAAATTGCTTCAGCCGTGTCCGAATCTTTGCTATCCTATGCACTGTAACCCGCCCGGCTCCTCTGTCCTTGAGATTCTCCAGGCAAGACTACTGGAATGGGTCACCAGGCCCTCCTCCGGGGGGTCTACCCAGCCCAGCAACTGAACCTGCTTTCCCTAGGTCTTCTGCCTCGGCAGGCAGGTTCTTTACCACCAGTGCCACATGGGAAGCCCCACTTTCTGGTGTAGTCAAACATTTTCAATCAATACCCACGAGCCAGGAAAATGGAAGAGGACTTCCCATCCCCATCTCCAAACTCCCATGTGTCTGGTTCTTCTCTGAGAAGACCTTTGAAGTATGTTCTTTTTCCCTTGGTTTTCTCTGCCCTTTCTTTCCTCTACTTGGACTTGCCTTTCCTTTCCTGGAGCCATGGCTCTGACACCTGCCCCTGCCCGTTCCCTCCACTCCAGGCCCCCAACATTGGGGCTTCTTTCTTGTTACAGTTATATACACCTTAATTTGTTTCCTTTTTGTATTAAGCAAAGCAATGCGTGTTCATGTGATAATAGAATACTAGCTTCTTAGTGAAGGGCCAGGGGCTCCTGAATCCTGGAACTAGAAAGAGAAATAAGACAAAACTTCTGCCCTCAAGGAGCTCCAGTGAATGGGGAAGATGCAAGTAAAGATATTTACCATAAGATGTCACAAGTTGTATTGCAAGTCTACATAGGATGCTACGGAAGCAGAGAAAAGAGGCATGCAACCCAGACGGAGGGGGAGTCAGGAAGCTTTCTTTCATTTTTCATTCATTTATTTATCAATCTGTCCACTCACTGATCCAGTAATAATTTATGGAACACCTACTAAACACTGCTGCTGCTGCTGCTAAGTCGCTTCAGTCGTGTCCAACTCTGTGCAACTCCATAGATGGCAGCCCACCAGGCTCCCCCGTTCCTGAGATTCTCCAGGCAAGAACACTGGAGTGGGTTGCCATTTCCTTCTCCAATGCATGAAAAGTGAAAAGTGAAAGGGAAGTCGCTCAGTCGTGTCCGACTCTCAGTGACCCAATGGACTGCAGCCCACCAGGCTCCTCCATCCATGGGATTTTCCAGGCAAGAGTACTGGAGTGGGGTGCCATTGCCTTCTCCGACTAAACACTAGGCATTATCATAGAAATACACTAAGTTCCCTGGTGACTCAGATGGTAAAGAATCTGCCTGTAATGCAGGAGACCCAGGTTTGATCCCTGGGTTGGGAAGATCCCCTGGAGAAGCGAATGGCTACCCACCCCACTCCCAGTATTCTTGCCGGGAGAATTCCATAGACAAAGTAGCCAGGCAGGCTATAGACCATGGGGTTGCAAAGAGTCAGACACGACTGAATAGAAATGCAGACACATGGGGCTCAAACCCGTGTGTTCCGATTCCTGCTCCTTCACTAGTGTTTCTGGTATGATGCTGTTACAATCCTTTAAAACAGAAAACCGAATGGTTTAGTGTGTTACATCCATCCACGTGGAGTAAAGGCGTTTACTCAGCATGATGGAAGCACAAGCCGGGCTCATTAATCAAATGCTCTGGTTAATAGAGAGTTCTCATATATGCCATGCATGAATTACCAGTTTTCAAAGAATTATAATACAACAAAATATACTGGAACTATGCAGCTCATAATTTAATCTGCTTTAGATGTGACAGAAGTCACCTGAAGGGCTGTATTTAAGAGCCATCAACTTTGGAATGTCTCACCTGCAGAAGGCAAGTCACTGCAAAATTAACGGCTCTTGGCTCTCACGGAGCTGCTGTTTTTGAAAATAGAAAACGCAAACCTTCTAAAAAAAACACAAAAATAGTTTATACCTTAACCAAATTTGCTACGTAAAGAGGTAAAAATCGTACCCCAGAAATGCAAGCACACCTACGATCAAGACCTTAATGCATTTTCAAATAACTAAAGCCTTTATGCATGTGTTTAGGGGCTGGTTTAGAGGATTCTCTTGGAGGCTCCTCTCACATCTTACAGAGAAGCCCATTGGTGCTCCTCTTACAAACCAGAATGCTTCCTTTGTTTTAAAAATTAAAAAAAAAGAGAGAGAGAAAATCTGTTAGGCTGATGCCAAGTGGCCTTTGGAAATGACTTTTTCTGGGTAGCTTTCACAGAAATTGCAGTTGAACTTTATTGAAATGCTGGTTAATGGGGTTCTGGATGCTGGAATTCTAAGCCTTCAAGACAGGAAACCCTCTGGCAGTGCTGAGAGGTCTGATGGGCGCTGGTTGGTGCGGATGCTCTTAAGTCAAGAGCTCTTGGGCTCTGGTGCTGTGATCTGCTTCTCAAACAACAGGCTTCCCAGGTTTGGTGAGATTAGAAAATTCCCCACAGAATCCCTCTTTGGCGGGGTGGGTGGGGCTTTAGCACATCCCAGGCAGAGCTAGTGGTGAAGAACCCCCGCCTGCCAATGCGAAGATCGAGATGCGGGTTCGATCCCTGGGTTGGGAAGAGCCCCTGGAGGAGGAAATGGCAACCCAGTCCAGAATTCTTGCCTGGAGAATCCCATGGACAGAAGAGCTGGGCAGGCTACAGTCTATATAGCTGCAAAAAACTGGTCACGACTGAAGCAGTTTAGCACAGCACACGCAGTGCATGTTAGTCTAATAACAACAGTGAAAGTCCTGCAGCGTTTAGCTTCCTCAGTGTCTCTTAAGGACCTTGTTTTATTACCTTGCAGAGCAAAGATTCTGAAAAACACATCTAGGATTGCTGGTCCCAATCCTTCCATTGCAAAGATAGCTAATATGCTGTCTTCCCATTGGATGATTCCTAAACTATCAATCATCTATTTTTTTCTCTTTCCTTTGTTCAGTATGTTCCTTCTGAGCACCTAGTCTGCATCTCGGAGCGTTCAGATCACGATGTGTGTAATGTGGGCAGCCCAGAAGCCCAAGGTTTGAAAGAGCCACGGTGCGGGTTTACCTGTGTTAGGTAACAAGAAGTGGTAGTAATATTTAATCACCCTGTCTTTGAAACAACAATAAGGTCCCCACTTTTAATGTGGATTGCATGCTTTATTTGTGAAATAAACTTGGCCTTTTTTTTCTGTCTGGTGTTATATGAGTCATCCGTTCATACAAAATAGCTTGAAAGTATTTTGAAATATAACCATGGTTTGTTCTCTGAAGTTCAGAGAAGTCACATGAAGTTTAGAGAAGTCACATGAAGGAGGTTCCAGTGTTTCTTAATTGTCAATTGCTGAGTCTCTTCCATGCCTGTATGGAGAACTTCCTTTCTTCTTCCTAGGAGAGATGAAAGTTTACTTTTTTCATCAGCTGAGTCCTTCTAGACGGGAAAGTTAAGGCACTCAGGAGGACAGGTGTCAGAGCACTTGGAAGACAGGCTAATGCCACGTGCAAACTCTGTCTCCTTCACTTGGGTACCCCAAACCCATTTTTTGTGCATGTTTATTAAAAACTGACTTCACCAGACCCTCTTGAAGCTAAGAGTGACCATGTGATATAGCTCTTGCCAGTGTAGTCAGAGTCCCTGGCAGAATGTCCATCTTTTGACCTTTACCATTCTTTTTTTTGTTTTGTTTTTCCTGTCTGGAATGCAGATGGAGTATTTGGAGGTCAGGCAGCCTCCTTCCTACCAAGAGACAGTATGCAGGAGAATGGAAATCCACACATCAAGAATGGCCTGGTAGATGGAAGGGAGACAGCGGGATCCTTCATGGCTGTTCAGAGTCACTAGCTTAGTCCTGAATGGTCTATGGATAGACTGTGTTCATGTTTTTATAAACTGCAATTGATTGTATTCCTGATGGATATGAATATTTGTTCATATCTTCCATGGTCACTGTTAATCCTCAGTTGTCAATATCTATTCATGTCTCAGTGACCCCAGCTAGGCATTGGAGTGAAGGATCCATGCCTCATTCATCTCTGTCTTTGGCACAGAATGGATGTTGACTAAATGCTGTTTGTCAGGAGAATTGAATTCTTGGATATCAAGGTCCGCACAGATGTAAAAGTCCTGTGTTTCCACCTGGTGGTTTCTTTTCTCTTTTCTCTTTCCCTTTTCCTTTCTCTTCTGTTTTCTTCTCTCTCTTGTGTCTCTCTACCTCTTTCTCTTCTTAGAAATGAACTCCTTTTTTAATTTATATGAAATGTTCTGGCATGGATCCTGGTACAGAGCCATATATATATATATACACATACACATACACACAAGCTTGATCATGTTTCTGTATATGATCAAGCACAGCAAGTGAGGGGCATTTCTAGCACATTAGTTATATAACAAGCTTTATAAATGGTTTTGGGTTTCTTCTAACTACCTCTATTGCTACCCTGATTTGGCCTTTATTGGAGTAAACTATTCTGTCTATGCTTGTGGTCTCACTGCAGATTTTTCTATCCAGTGGGAACCAGAAATAAAAAACCAATGCATTTAAAATGTGAGATGTGGAAAGGAAATAGAGAGAACAGTTTCGGAGCTGGCTTCCATTGCCTTATAAATATAGCATAGTTACTTGAATTCCATAGGAATTAAACCCTGATCTTTTAAAATGCATGCAAATTTTTGCAGAATATATATGAAGAAGTCACTATAACTGTTGAGGCACTTCGACTCCCTTGATAAATGGGACTTCCAGACCACACTTTATTGAGTCTCTGATTTTTAATAATTTGAATCCTGCAAGATTTAATTCTGCATAATTCTGGCTGAAATCAGCTTTTGATTGAGTTGTAATGGCTCTGTTATTGTAAATATCTCTGCATGCTAATGTCGTGCTGGAATTCAATAATATTTAGATGAAATTTTTCGCCTCGAGCATTATGGAAGCAAGATTTAGAAAGTCAGGAAGTTTGTGTCAAAGTGACATCTATTTCGGGTAACCTGCAACATTTTTACATGCAATAAATGGTCATCTCAAGACATGATTTAAATAATTATGACTCCTCAGTGTATATGTGTGGGTCAATTATAATATGTATATAATGTGAATAAAATATGGGCTTCCCAGGTGGCTCAGCAGTAAAGAACTGCTTGAAATGCAGGAACCGCAGAAGACATAGGTTCAGTTCCTGGGTCAGGACGATCCCTTGAAGGAGGGCATGGCAACCCACTTCAGTATTCTTGCCTGGAGAATCCCATGGACAGAGGAGCCTGGTGGGCTACAGTTCACAGGATTTCAAAGAGCTAGACGTGACTGAAGAGACTTGGCACGTACGTAACACATGAATAAAATATATGAATATTTAAAAAACATGTTTAATTTCACCTTGCAATATTTCCAGATACAGACATCAGTGACTCAGCTGAGGATGAAGTGATGAGACCTGGGACCTCAAAGACAGAAAGGCAATATGAAGCTGGGGCGGTGATTTGGGCTTAATCCTGGCACTGCTGTTGACTCCAGTGGTGAATAAACTGAAATTTCAAGAAATTTACTTAAATTCTCTGAGACTCAGCTTCAGCTGCTATAAAATCAAATAACCACACAAATAATAGTAACATCCTCATCATCTATCTCTTCCTTAGAACAAGAGCATCTTGAAGAAGAGCCATTTGTTAGTATATGTCATACATGGGTGCTCCAAGAGTATTTGTTGAGTTAAATTGAAGGTTCAAGTGTGAAATTACTCATTCAGTCCTCTCACTCAATCCTATGAAGTAGGAATTATTACTCTGCCCATTTTGCAGAAGGATAAATTGAGGAACACATAAGTTGAAGATTAGATCAGCTAACACGTAGAGGAACTGGGACTTGAACCCTGACAGTCAGGCTCCAGAATCTGTGCTCCTAACCCTTGTGATATGTTACCGATGGACACAGCTTCTTCGGCATTTCTTCATGTAAGAGGTTGAGTCTAATTCTGCTCCTCCAGCAGGGGCTGGAAGGACCTTGAGCAGATGGGTGATGAGGCTTTGCTGGATGGTGAGGAGAGTTGTTGGAGGCTGAAGGAAAAGGCACCCAAGTTAGATGCTGGCAGACAGGTGAGTGAAAATAATGTCGGCACAAACATGGAAAACAGAAAAGACACCTAAAATCCTGTGCATCTGACTAAAGACTTCTCCAGGCAGAATGCTGAAAGTACCACCTGGCTTCTAATGGGCTTTAACAAAGTACAAAATGAGAGAGATTAACTAGAGACAAACTGTGCAGTTTTTGAGCAAAATTTAGAAGAAACAGGACAGTGTTTTTATTCAGCAAAAAAGTAAGGAATTCTCAAAGTAAGAAATGGTTTCAAAGCAAAGAACAAATCCAGAGCTCTCCCACTAAAGCCTAATCTGAGTAGAGATCTTAAGGGTGTAGCTTTCAGGACCTCTCCATATCCACTTTTTGGGAAGTATCGTTTAAAAGTGTACCTAGTAAAATTTCTAAGAATATGCCTTATCGAACTTTTCAACTAGACCAAAGGCTTCTAGGAAACTGATGGGGCATTTTTTCAGAATACTCTGACTCTCAGCCCAAGGTGGAGTCTTGAGGAAAGAAATGTGAGTATGGTTTTAGTCTAGTGATGCCAGCCACAGTAAGATTAGTAGAAAACCCACAATGTTTTGGGGAGAATTCTATTGATGGAAGCACTGCCAACTTGGACAAACCAGGACAGGGACACTACAAAATGAAAAGAAGTCTAGGGACAGTCTGTATTCTACCCACCTACTATGGGCAGAAACTTACTGAGAAGGCTGCTTGGCTGCAAATATGAGCCATTTCCTATGGAAAATGAAGAATGGTCCCACAGGGAGAACCATGAACCTTGGAGGATCATTTCCAGGGAGCTTTACTAGACTCTACTCAAGGAACTGGCCATGTGCACCAGGCTGGGTTTTGGAATTACTATAAACCAGGAGCTGCCAGGCACTCCAGTTTTTCCCCTTTTTGGAGCAGGCGTGCTTCTTGCAATGATACTCTTTATGTTTTATCACAGTAAATTGGGTGTGTGGAGGAGAGTAGATAACTTTTCACTTTAGTCCACAGATCATCGTAACAGAAAGAACCATATTTGAAGAACTGCATCCAAGGAACCTCATCTGTACCTGAATTTGATTTAGATAATAAAATATCGGGCTTTAAGGCAATGCCAACTGGGATGAGAATACAGGGGTCTTGGGGAAGGAGAGTACACTTCTCTTGTGTGAGGGATAGAAATACTTTGTGAACAGGTGTCAGACCAGGAGAGATTAAAGATGGATTTATCGAATTACTTTAAATTCTCCATGGGGAGGTGGGATCTATTTTACCTCCCCTTGAATCTGAGACGGATTGTGAGTGCTCTGACCACTACGTGTGATGCTCTCCGCCTGTTCTAGACCTATCCCTTGATAGGACTGGAATTCTTGGAGCTCCAAACTGGAGAAACCACATGGGGAGATTCTAAGACCATGTGGAGAAAGAAGAGGGATCTGCCAAGCCCAGGGGTCCAGTGGTTCCCCATCAATGTAGCAGGCTTGTGAGTTCAGCCACATTGAACCCCTCAGACCAGAACAGTCTCTAGCTGAACACCACCAAGTGACCCAAGTCAATATCCTCTGAAACAAAAGAATCGTCAGCCATGCCCTGAACTCCTGACCCTTCTAAAGAGTGGGATATAATAAAATGGTTGCTATAAGGTGCTAAGATTTGTTGTGCCGCCATAGATAACTAGAATTACTACTGTTGTCTCCCACATCCTTATAAATTACTATGATCATTGAGGTGATGTGCTGCGTGCTAAGTCACTGCAATCGTGTCCGACTCTTTGCAAACCTATGGACTGTAGCTCGCCAGGCTCCTCTGTCCGTGGGATTCTCCAGGCAAGAATACTGGAGTGGGTTGCCACGCCCTCCTCCAGGGGATCTTTCCGACCCAGGGATTGAACCTCATCTCTTGTGTCTCCTGCATTGGCAGGCGGGTTCTTTATCACTAGTGCCACCAGGGAAGCCGCTAAGACGCTGCTGCTGATTCTGCTGCTGCTAGTTAATGGTATCTTCTAACACCAAGTTGCCCCCACCATGAATATGTACAGCATCTATACCAAAGGCAGCTTCAGTTTGCTTTTTAACCATTGACGTTGGAGGTGGCGACATCATTCAGTCTTGATTATGGCACAATATGGGACCAGAGAAAAAGTATTACTCTTCCCGGGCAAGAACTCTGTGGTGCTCAATGTAGGCCTTGCTTCCAAGCTAGGATAAGCCCAATGTTACTTACCAGCCTTCACCTGTAGTCTTTCATATGCCACAGTCATTGTTGGTTTTCCTGCCACCTCTATTAGACAGAGAATCCCCTGGAGGGCAGCTGTGTCTTTGCCTGAGTACCTCCCCCCTCCACCAGCCAAAGCTAATATTAAGCAGGGTGCTTAGTAGGTGCTCGCTTCCTTGTTGGCGGAATGCATGAATGAGCAATGAGCATTTGGAGAATCTTTCTACTGTTTTGCATTTCAGGTCTGCCTGCAATTTAAAGGGCACAGCTGAGCAGAATAGCACCTTTTAAAAGCTTTTGTTGCAGGTCTCAGGTTGACCACTTTCTTAGAGAAAAAATCTGGCATTTTACAGTAATGATAACAGAAAGACATGATTGGTGACAGCAGCATTAAATCCAAAAGCTAATTGCTTCGACCATCAAATAGTGCGAAACCTCGCAGGACATTTGGTCCTGTCCAAAATGTCTATAAGACATTCAGGCCATACCAAAAGGTCCTTGACATTTGATCCTGTCCAAAACCATTTGGCATGGACCAAAGATGTTTATGGATGTTTTAGACGGCGCCAGATGTCTGATAAGCATGTGAGATGGTGTGTGACAGGCAGACAGGTCTCTGGCTGAAATTCTAGATGACCCTCAATATTTTGGTTTGGTCTCTTCTCTGATGCAGTTTTCTTATTTATAAATGTATCAGAAGACTATACAGACCAAAGGAGATAATGGAAGCATTTTATAAAGCTACTTTCCCTTCAAGAGGTGAGAGAAATCCAAGTTTCCCAGAAACCTTAATCTTGCCAATATCTTCACCCTGAGAATACCTAAAATTATGAAAATTGCCTAAATTAAGCTTTATTTTTGTCCCTCCCACTCCCAGTCCCTCAGTCTAGTCACCAGTGGAATTACTGATGGGTGTGTGTGCTAAGTCACTTCAGTTGTGTTCAACTCTCTGCAACACTATGGACTGTAGCCCTCCAGGCTCCTCTGTCTGTGGGATGCTCCAGGGAAGAATACTGGAGTGGGTTGCCATGCCTTCCTCCAAGGGCTCTTCCCGACCCAGGGATCGAACCCATGTCTCTTGCATCTCCTGCATTGGCAGGTGGGTTCTTTACCACTAGTGCCAAACCTTGAAAAACTCATTACTGATGGGGGTCGTTTATTAATAACATGAATCAGAGAGAAAACATAATACATATGAGAGGAGGGTGGGGTAGAGTGAGTGAACACAGGTTAGATTTCAAGGGGGCCTTGGCGAATATGCCTCCCAAGCTAGACATGTGGCAGGTGGAGAGACAGAGGTGTGGGACACGGAGGAGCCTCGCCTAAGGTCACACTCATGATCTGAAGCTGAGCCACGCCAGGACCCCGGTCTGCAGCCTCACCACCACACAGAGGTCAGCAGGCTCTTTTAGTGGAGAGCCAGGGAGTAAATATTTTAGCCCTTGAGGGTCTCACAGGCTCGGTTGCAATTGCTTAGCTCTGCGGCTGGAGCATGAAAACAGCCACAGACAATGTGCAAATGAAAAAGCATGGCTGCGCTCCAACAAACTGCTTTTATGCACACTTTTCAGGCACTTCCTGCCCAGTCCTGCTCCCCTTCTGCCACACCTCCATTTACTGCACCGGCACCCCTCTCCCCATCCCCCGCTTTTTTCCGGGTAGTCATGGCAATCTCTTCTTGGTGATGGGAATGCTAATGACCCATGTTTTAAATCTGGCCTTGTCTCTTATGCCTTTGGGTGAGTTTCTGTACTTGTCAGGCTTGTGTTTACTCCTGTGTAAGTCAAGGAGGGTGAAGGAAAACTTCAGGACGGCTCAGAGAAATTCGTGGTCCTCTGCTTTATGCATCTCTCTTTTAGGAATTCAGGGAGTCATAGAGCTCTGAACTCCTTCCTAGGTCTACACGCACCATTGTGTCTGGAGCCGGGGACTTAACTTCCCTCAGACTCAGTCTCCGCATCTGTAAATGGGGATAATAAATACACGGGCTCATGAGATTTTGGCAAAGATAAAATGAGATGGTGTTTGGGAGATGGATAAACTAGAGTTTGGAATTAACAGAACATACTACTTTACATAAAATAGATAGCAACAAGGACCTGCTGTAGAGAAGACGGAACTATATTCAATATCCTGTAATAACCTATAATGAAAAAAGAGTAAATGTGTGTGTATATATATATGTGTAGCTGGGCTTCCCAGGTGGTGCTAGTGGGAAAAAAACTGTTTGCCAATGCAGGAGACATAAGAGACGTGGGTTTAATCCCTGTGTTCAGTCCCTGGGTTGGGAAGATGCCCTGGAGGAGGGCATGGCAACCCACTCCAGTATTCTTGCTTGGATAATCCCTGGGACAGAGGAGCCTGGCGGGCTACAGTCCATGGGGTCACAAAGAATCAGACACGACTAAAAAGACAGCATGGACATAGCGTGTGTAACTGAACCTGTTTGCTCTACACCTGAAACGGATACAACATTGTAAATCAACTATACTACAGAAAAAAATTGTAAGAGGTGGTGTTTGCATTCTTTACAAAACACTGAGACTCTATGGAAACGAGAGGTTTTGTAAAGCAAATTAGTGTATGTACTAGAGGTACCTTTTTGAGATCTCCTGGGGCTTTCCGAAATAATGTGCTACCATCGACAGCTGAGGAAGCAGGCGTAGTTTGGTTCAGTGCAAGCCTGGTCCACCCACGTGTGAGAAAGGACGGCAGTATAGCGCCCGCGCCATCCGAGCGCATGCTCACCTCACCGTCAGCTAAAGAGCACAATTTGTTCCCTGGACATTCTGTTGTCTACTTTCCTTTTTAATTTATGTGTTGTTATTAAACAATTACATTTGCAGACTGTTGATCAGAGTGTGTTTGCGTTTCTAATTGAACATTCTAATAATGATGTTTTTACTTTGCTTGGTTTTTAAAGGTTATTATAATTTCTATAAAGTTTCATAAAACGTGGCAGCCAGAAAAGCTTTCATGGAAAAACAAAATGCATTTACGGAGACGCTGATGCTTTCTTGCAAGGCTGTTGGAAACCGTATTTTGCAAAATTATAGCGCAATTTACATCTTTGGAGCTGAAGGGAAGTTAGGTTCCTTTTCAACTGGCAAATCGGTTTAAGAGGCAACCCGAGGGCTGTGCCGGGGGTTCTGAGGCTGTGTTTGGGCTCAGCGAGAAAGGGCTCTGTGATGGATCGGTACATCCTGGAGGCGTGCGTCAGTGCGTGCGCACGTGTGCGTGTGCACGTATGCGAGTGCGCATCAGTGTGGTGCAATCTCTACTCACTCCCTCACCTTCCTTTGGACAAGTAGGGAAGCACTTTTTGAAAAAATATTTTTTGGGGACTTTGTTTTTGGCTGGGCTGGATCTTCGTTGCTGTGAGGGTTTTCTCTGGTTGCCGTGAGTGGGGGCGACTCTCCAGCTGCGGTGCTCGGGCATCTCATTGCCGTGGCTCCTCTCGCAGAGCTCCGGCTCTGGGATGTGCGGGCTTCAGCAGGTGCAGGACCTGGGCTCGGTAGCTATGGCTCCCAGGCTCTAGAGCACAGACTCAATAGTTATGGCACACGGGCTTAGCTGCTCCACGGCATGTGGGATCTTCCGGGGTGAGGAATCAAACTCACGCCTCCTGCATTGATAGGCAGATTCTTTACCCACCAGGGAAGCACCCTGATGGGAGGAGAGAATGACTTGCCCAGGACCACACTGGCACTACGCGACTGTCTCAAACCCTCAGTGTCTGTTGTTTGGTCAAACGCTCATCAAACTCATCACCTTGCCCATGACGGAAGAAGCTCTATCTGTGGTACCCTCCTGAACTGGTCTCCTCTGCTCATCTGTGTGTAAGAAACTGATTCCGCTCATTATCTCCTCCCCACAGTGATGGACCTGATGAAACATGCCCTTGCCAGGACCTTTGATCAAGAACGTCCGTAATTCAGATGATGACAGCTGTGATGGCCAGTAGCGTAAAAACGCCTGGGGAAAGCAACAACTGCAAATGCTCCAAGGGATTCTTTATTCTGCTTTTCTCTTGATTTTCCAAATTCCCTACTGGTAGGTCTTTTATTATCAAACAATTAGCTTAAAAAATTTAATGTCCCCCAAAGCCCACTAGAAATTGTGTGGTCTATTAATAAATATAATATTCTGTTTTCAAATGAGCTAGTCATTGGCATGGGTAGAAACTAAAAGCCTGTTTTGGACATGCAAACTTTAAGCAGCACTTTCCCCATCAGCCTTAGTTCCCTGAGATCTACAGCATGTCAGACTTAGTTCCATGCATTCTGGGGGACACAGTGACAGCAAAGAGGTGGCACTGACCTTGGGGAATGGAACTGGATCAGAGAGAGGCAATAACGTATGAATCCTGGAAAGCTGAAAAATTAAGAACTAAAGAGATGTTCATAGACCTACTTTTAATAAAACCCAACCAAACCCCCAAAGACACGCCATAGAGTGCCAGAATGCACCTTAGGGCTCACGCATGTCAGCTATAATTTGAATCTCTAACTCAAGCACGCATGGGGGTTGGGGGCTGCTCTCTCTAATAGGTTATCACAGGATAGAGTTTAAAATACCACTTGAGTCATAACCTCATCTACTTAGAGATCCAGAAAGGGTTCCCAGGGCTGATCAGAGACCTGATTTGCAAATTACTATAAATTAATGTAGTTATAGCTGGGACATGAATATATGCTTGGAAATGCTCATATAGTGCATAATATATGCGTGTCTTAAGATGATAATAGTGGTAATTTCTAAGATGACTTTTCCTCTAGCTGGCACCTTTCACCCTGTGATCTTGAAGTCCTTTACAAACACTAATTAATTACATTAATTTTATCATAAAGCTTGTTCATTACTGTACTTTTATTATAAGCTCTTGCCAGCTCAGATTTAATGCGACACTCACTGAAATTCTGCTCTTTGATATTGCTAAGAATCCACGCAGATGTTATATGTGCTTTTATAGGCTTTTTCAATTGTACAAATAATGGATGAATGATTACTAAGTCGCTTCAGTTGTGTCCGACTCTTTGCGACCCTGTGGACTGTAGCCTTCTCTGACCATGAGATTCTCCAAGCAAGAATACTGGGGTGGGTTGCCATTTCCTCCTCCAGGGGATCTTCTTGACCCAGGGATCCAACCCGCATCTCTATGTCTCTCCAGCATTAGCAGACGGGTTCTTTACCACTAGCGTCACCTGGGAAGCCCCACAAATAATAGTTAATAAAGGCTATTTCCTTTTCACTTGGGGAAGTACAGAGGCACATCAAGTACCATGACTGTGTCTAGATCACAGTGTGTACAGTGTCACGGTGGTGCTGTGCAGGGGTCGATTTCAGCTTGAATACCAAACTGGTGGACTGAGAATATTTGTCTGGTGCTTTGGGTTAACAAGTGTCCTGAGCCATATCCAGGACTGGCTAGAACAACTGCTTTGACCAACTTGCCAGGACACAGGTGAGGAAATTGGGGAATGTTGGCTTACGACTGCCCTCTCTCTACTGTCCCTGGTACTGCACTCAACATTTGACTGAGAAGCCTGGGTGGTTGTTGTTCAGTTGCTCAGTCATGTCTGACTGTTTGTGACCCCACGACTGCAACACGCCAGGCTCCCCGTCTTTCACTATCTCCGGGAGTTTGCTCAAACTCATGTCCATTGACTTGGTGGTGCTATCTAACCATCTCATCCTCTGTCGTCCCCTTCTCCTCCTACCCTCAATCTTTCCCAGCGTCAGGGTCTTTTCCAATGAGTCAGCTCTTCGCATCAGGTGGTCAGAGTATTGGAGCTTCAGCTTCAGCTTCAGTTCTTCCAATGAATGTTCAGGGCTGATTTCCTTTAGGATGGACTTGTTGATCTCCTTGCTGTCCAAGGTGCTCTCAAGCGTCTTCTCCAATACCACAATTTGAAGAGGCTGGGAATCTGGGTCAATTTCATTTCTCCTCCTTATAAGGTATGTAGTATTATCCGAGAAGCTTGCAGAATCTGTTTCTTTCTCTGTGAAACGGGTATATGCTCACGCTTGCCTTGCTGACACTTCAGGACTTTGTGTGAGTACTCAGTTACTAAGCCGTGTCCGACTCTGTGACCCCCACGGCCTGTAGCCCACCAGGCTCCTCTGTCCATGGGATTTCCCAGGTAAGAAGACTGGAGTGGGTTGCTGTTTCCTCCTCCAGAGGAATCTTCCTGGCCCAAGAATGGAACCCCTGTCTCCTGTGTCTCCTGCCCTGGCTGCTGCTGCTGCTGCTAAGTCGCTTCAGTCGTGTCTGACTCTATGCGACCCCATAGACGGCAGCCCACCAGGCTCCCCTGTCCCTGGGATTCCATTCTTTACTGCTGAGCTTCCTTGGAAGCCCACAGTACTTTAAGGGGAAGATTTGGTGGAATAATGTGTGGGCAGGTTTTTCTTCAGATAAAGATTGTGGAAACTGGTTACCTAGGGGAAAGAAGACCAGCTTTGGAGGAAGGATACTTGGGTTACAAAATCAAACCAGGAGTCTTCACTGGTGACAAGGTAATGTGGGCAGAGCTTTTGTTCTTAACGAGCTTCCATGTTTTCTTGTATAGAATAGGAGTAATATCTTTGCGTCTGACTCACAGATCTGTTCAGAGATTTAAGTGAAATAGAAACACAATACATGATTTTATATTATGATGTTACATTATAATAAATGATTTTATATTATAAACACAATAAAGTGTCGCATAACAGGTTCTCTAAAGTTTGCTGAAAACTAAAAGCAAAACCCAGAAATGTGCAAACAAGAGCTATGGAAAGAAATGTACTCAGACGACAAAAGTGGGTTTTCACTTGGAGGTAAACAACTCATTGTTTTTAAAAAAATTTTTTTATTGTGGACCGTTTTTAAAGTCTTTATTGGATTTGGTGCAGTATTGCTTTTTTTGTATGTTTCGGTTCTTCTTTGGCCATGAGGCATGTGGGGTCTTACCTCCCTGACCTAGGAGGTAAGCCTTCCCCTGCATTGGAAGGCTGAGTCCCAACCACTAGCCAGCCAGGGAAGTCCCTTGAATAATTGTTGTTGCTGTCTTTACTTCTACATTTTTTTTAACGTTTTCCCTAATGAGCATGCGTAGATTTTATAATGCATAATGCAATAGGAACTGAAAGCACTCCTCTGATGGCTATGCACATCTACATATGTGATGATATCACACAGCAACACAAAGGTGCGTGCACACACACACACATGAATATATATTAAAAAACTGGTGAAATAAGACCTGAATCAGACATGCAGATTGTACCGACATCAATCCACTGGGTTTGATACGTCTGATAATTATGTGAGCGTTTACCCTTGGTGGGAGCAAGAGAACAAGTACACAGGACTCCATGTACCCTTTTCACTATTTCCTGTCAATGTATGTCCTTAGTCACTCAGTCATGTGCAACTCTTTGCTACATGGACTGTAGCCAGCCAGGCTCCTCTGTCCATGGGGTTCTCCAGGCAGGAATACTGGAGGGGATTGCCATGCCCTCCTCCAGGGGATCTTCCTGACCCAGGGACTGAACCCAGGTCTCCTGCATTACAGGTGGATTCTTTACCCTCTGAGCTACCAGGGTATAATTATTTCAAAATAAAAGTTAAAAAAAAAAAAGAGTTATCAAGCTTACCTGAAAGGAATGAAATAGTGGCTACTCAAGTGCTTAATCAATAGATGGATGGGTGAATGGATGCTCTCTCTGTATTCCTACTTCATCATCAATAAGCTCTGTAATGCTGTATGCATCGTTTATAGGACTTTTCTCTAATCATTAGCTTTTGGCTCTCTTTGTCTGGGAGGAGCGTGGACATATGTTTGTCATTGCTGACGGCCACACCTTTGAGAACAGACAACTTGCCCGTGTTGATTCCAGACTACAGCTACGATGGGTGTCCTAGAAGCCTCCTCCTAGGCTTAAAAAAAATTATCCCCTCTCCCCGATTTTAAGTGTAGGGCCAGACGAGAGAGGAGTGCCATCTGCTAATTCACTGGATCTCGGTGCAGAATGGGAACAGAAAACCAACCCAGCCATTGTTTTGGATAGAGCAGACCCTGAATGTAATAAAAACTGTGTTCATATGTTTCATTAGTAAATAAAGCTGACTTGGATAGGTTGCTTCAAACCCAACGTGAACTGAAACCAAGTTGGCTGCGCTTGGTACCAAAAAAGTGAAAGCAGTAGTGGCTGCCGAGGTTGAGTGATCCAGGGGCTCTGTGCGCATTAAGTCTTCTAATGTGACCGTGACCCGATGGGACACAGGGTATCATCCAACCGTGATGCTGTGGGACACATATTCCAATCAGAAACAACCCTGTGGACATACATAGTCTGCATTCCAGGATGCAGAGAAAGAAAACAGGACTCAGTTTAAGGAGCAAGATAAGTGCCTTAGTATTAGTCAAGTAATGACGCTATAAAAAAATAAACTTCAGCACATCAGTGGTTTCATATGCACACACACACACACACACACACACACACGTTTATTACTTGTTCATATAATGGTTGAGTGTGAATGCCTGGGGTTAGCTCCACATTTTCCATATAGGGCTTTCAAGGTGAGCAAAGAAGAGGAAAGACAGCATGGAAGAGGCCCACCTGCTTCTCAGCCAGCCTGCCGTGGACATGCCACCCATCACTCTCGCTTTATGGACATGAGCCAGTCACAGCGCCCTTCCTGAAAAAGGACCAGACAGGCTAGGAAGCAGCTCCCTGGTGCTGTCTCTGCAGGAAGGCAGGAGAGTAGCCATCTCTGGCTGCCCCTGCTATGGTCAGTGTGCAGGGTTTGGAACGGAAATCAAATTCCGGCTCAGCTATGCTCCTTCTGGAACCATAGTATAGAGGGTGGGCAAGAGTCTGGGCTCTGTACTCAGCCAACCTGGATTTTGATCTTGGTTGTAATGTTTTAGAGAAAGTTGCTTGACCCTTCAAAGGCCTGACTTCCTCTTTGGTAAAACATGAGAATGATAAAAATAGCCACTCCATAGAGCTGTTGTAAGGATTATAAGAAGAAGGCATGCAAAACATTTAGAGCAAGGCTTGGCATGAAGTAAACCGCACAAATATTTATAATTAACATCATTATCATAACGATGACAATTTTTCCTCCACGCTGCCGCCTATCTTCTCATCCCATTCATTCCCACTTTGTTTGGTTCTTTTGTCTTGTACCTCTTTGCTTTCTCAAGTTTTCCAGTCTCTCCAGATCTCTCCAGCTCTATCAAACCCTTTGCAGTAACTATAGTCTAAGAAAACATGAGCCCTTTTCCCTCTGCTGAGGAGTTTCCTAATGTAAATTTCTTGCCTAGAAGCGTCCACATTGCCACAGGGACATTTCCAGTCTCCTAAAGCAAACACATTTGACACTGTTGATTTGGTGTATAAATGTCTGCAGCTTTATTAAATATGCATTAGAGTGCTCCCCTCATAAATTGTATGCACTCGGCCTACTCCGAGTATAATGCACACAACTAAATAATTTTTTCTAACCACACAGACGGAGCGATCAGGCCAACTTCAAGGTTGGCGAGAATAGAGTGAATCAAGCTCCTTTTCCCCTCCTCCTAACATAGCTCTTCTGTGGGGTCTCTTCCCAATTTGGCAGTTTGGCAGGCTTCAGCTGTATTCTCCCTGCTTGTAGCAGTTTGCATTTCTGGGCCTGTTAAACTAGAGATTCCATCCTGCCCTCTATGAGGTCCATTCACTAGCATCTAAGGGTATTGGTAGAGGGGTGAATTTGATTTGGCAGTGTGAGTTTCATCTGGACCTGCTGGTAGCATCAGGCTTCCTGTCTTGTCAAATAATGTACCCATCAAATAGTCATGATCTGTCTTTTCACCTGTTAGTCATCCAGTCATCCACCCATCCATCCACCCATCCATCCACCCATCCATTCACCATGTCCATCCCCTCATCCATCCATCTGTTCATCCAACCACCTATCCATAGTTCATCCACTCATCCACCCATCCATCCATCTACCTGTCCATTCCCTCATCCATCCAGCCATTCATCCAACCATCCAACCATCCATCCACCTATCCATTAGCCACATCCTCAGGGCCAGGTGGTGTGTAAGGCACTAAGACTACAAAAATAGAGCCTGGCTTCTGTTCCAGTGGGACAGAGCAGGTGAAAATAAGTACAGAAGCACATAAAATCATTATGGACAGATCAGTGCAGGGGGGTGAAGGTTGAAGGGTGAATGTGTGGTCAGGTGTGCATTGGTGGACCAGTTGCTTTATACACAGTGGTCAGAAAGGTCTTCTTGTGGAGCAGAAGTTCAGGCTGAGGCAGTAAGAGACAGTTGATGAGAAGAGACTTTCAATTAAAGAGACTGACATTTGTGGGTTCTGCTTCCCTGGTGGTTCAGACAGCAAAAAATCTGCCTGCAAAGTGGGAGGCCAAAGTTCAATCCCTGGGTTGGGAAGATACCCCGGAGGAGAGCTTGGCAACCCACTCCAGTATTTTTGCCTGGGGAATCCCCATGGACAGAGGAGCCTGGGAAGCTACAGTCCACGGAGCGGCAAAAAGTCGGTCACGACGGAGCAACACTTTCACCTTCAGTACTCAGCAAAGGGCCAGCAAGCACCTCTGTTATCACTCTCATACACAACAGGGACATGCGTGTATAATTACATCATGTCTGGTTTTGCTTTGACACTTACTTGAAGCAAAGTGTCTTATATTCCTTCTGGTTCCCTAGATGTGTTGACCTTGTTTATTTTTAAAGTGGTGAATGAAGGGCCAGAAATGTAAACTGGAAATCATCAAGCCTGATGCCAAAGGTCAGGAAACAATGGAAACGATGCTAGATTCACCCGATAGCCCAGCACCTGGCCTGTAGTTGAAAATAGAAAATGATTCTTGTGTGACTGTATCCCCAAAATTTAGGCCAAGGGTCTAGCTTGGTTCTCCCGATCCTGAGCATTTGGTTGGTGATCCATCAGTGGAGATTTCCATTTATCTGCATCAGTGACACAGTCATGAAGAGGGTGGGTACCAGCCTTTTAGGTCACCGGGCTCAGCCTATTAGAGTTCAGGTTTATCACAAACACTGAGGACAGGGCTGTAGGATTGAAGAGTGATGTCACGAAACAGTTGTTCATGTTCTAATGTGAGTGTGACCTCATTTGGAAAAATATTCTCTGTAGATGTAATTAAGTTAGGGATTTAAAGGTGAGGAGGTCAGGCTAGATTATTGATTGAGCCCTAATCCAATAGCAAACGCCCTTATAAGAGACACACAGAGGAGAATGCAGAGGGTAGAAGAGAAGGTGTTGTGAAGATGAAGCAGAGATTAGGGTGATGCAGCCTCCACAAGCCCAGGACTGCTGGCAGACACCAGAAACGGGGAGAAACAGGAACCAGTTGTCCCTAAAATCCCCCACAGGGAGCATAGCTCTGCTGAATTTTTGGCTTCTAGTCTCCAGGGTTGTGAAAGAATATGTATTTGTTGTTTTCAGATACCAAGTAAGTGCTAATTTGTTACAGAAAATTAATTTCTACCAAACCTTAGAAAAAGACATTTTGAGGTCACTGTGGCTTCCTCCAGCACTACACTGCTCAGTAAAAAAATATAATGTGAGATTATATAATTTAAAATTTCCTAGTATTCATCTTGGAAAGAGTGAAAAGAGAGGTGAATTTAATTTTAATTGTATTATTTTGTTTAACCCACTGTATCTGAATATATATATCAACATTTCATCAAAAAAAGAAATCCATAATGAGATATTTTACCTATTTTGAGGGTACTAACTCTTCAAAATTTGCTGAATTATATGCTTCTAGCACACATGCATACAGAATAGCCACGTTTCAAGTGCTCAATAACATCCGTGCCCAGTGGTGATTGTATTAGACTACACAGCTGGAGCATTGCCCCTGGGTCTCTTACTTCAGGTCTGGAACAAAAGTTGGCCGAGGAAGAGAGAGATGGGAGAAATTTCTAGACCACAGAGGCTGCAAAATCTGCCTTGCTGTAGTGTCTGGGGATCCAGAGAGGGGACCTGGATTTGGCTCAGTCAGGCATCAAGGAACCAGATGGAATCCTTGGGCATGTGGGAGCGCTCGTGGCCAGCTGGGTCTATTCATCTTTACTGCAAGGCTATAAGATAAAGACCAAGAATCAGGCTTCCATAGAAAAAGGGCAGGCAAAAGCTGAAGGGGAACCAGAAAAAAATGAATAGAAATAGATTTCAGTTACTGAATCATAGTTATTTTCCAAATTCTTCCAACTTCCGATAATCTTCATCACAAACCTATGTAGGAAGCATCGTTATTGTCTTATTTTATAAATAAGGACATTGAGGGTCAGTACTGTAAGGGATTTGCCCAAGGTCACCCAGTTCACATATGAGTGGCAAGAGCCAAGATTGGAATCCAGGTCCCTCTGAGTCTAAGGCCACAATATTGTGTTAAAGCCTGGACATCTGGTTAGATTTGCCTCTTTTTATGTTTACTGTGAGGATGGGTTCAGGGCCGAGAAGGGCTGAATGTCCACAGTGGACAACGGGCTTCAGGGACTTAGGTTGGGGGAGCTAGGGGAGTCTGGAGCTGCCTCAAGGATGGACAAGGTCTTGGAATTCCCAAGGCCCTTCAACATGACAGCTGAGCATCCAGAGAAGAGTTTGCACTTTGGCATTCAAGATGCTCATGCTCTTCTGCCCCATCTTCTGGTTGACCAGTTGGCTCTGGGATATGCCCCTTGCTATGTCTTATGTTGGCAAAATTGGCCTACAGAAGCTAGAACTGCCCAACTGGCTAAGGAAGCAAGTTTGTCTTTTAAAAGCAAGACATCAGGACATTCACTTTCTGACGAGAATCTGTAATTTGTGTTCATTTTATTTCCCATTGATTGATTGCCATATGTCTTCTGGCACCCTTCCAAATATCTCTTGCCAACAAAGTAGGCCAAATTAATTTTCTACAGGAAGAGATATTCTGAAGGACTCTAAAATCTGTCTCCATCATTTTGCAAATGATCTCCTGTGCATGTAATGACAGTGACTTTATTTTTTCTGTTAGGGCAGAGAAAAGAGGAAAAGTCTCAGGTTCATCTTCTTATGAAGGAGTACAAATGTGTATATTCAATCTCTTTGCCTTATGGTCAATGTACACTTTATATGGTGGACCTTATGGAACTGGAGGTCCTGTATTTCTACTTCTTTGTTTGGCTGAAATCAATTTAGAGGTTGGGAGGTAAGGTAGCAACCCAGGTAGAGGCTGTTTGGTATGATATTGATTGAACTGATTGAGCTCACTGGATGGAGCATCAAGCGATGGCTGTTTGTGTCCTGCTTCTGCTAACTTATCAGTGACCTTGAAAGCCACTTCTTTCGGTATCATCATCCTCACTCAAAAAGAGAGGGGATTAGCTAGAGTCAGTGGGTTGCATGCAAACCGGTTCTCAGCCTCAGAACACTGTCTTCAAAAACCATTCCCCTTGTAAGCTGAAAACAGAATATACATGCTTTACTGTTAGTAAAACAAATCTGCCTAATGATGTTTTAAAATATATATTTAGACGGGGGTTGACCTAGAGACTGTCATAGAGAGTGAAGTAAGTCAGAAAGAGGAAAATATATATGGTATTTTAGTGCATTTACGTGAAATCTAGAAAAACGGTACAGATGATCTTATTTGCAAAACAAAATTAGAGACAGAGATGTAAAGAACAAATGTATGGACACCAAGGAAGGGAAGAAGGAGTGGGACAAATTGGGAGATTGGGATTGACGTATATACACCATTGATTCTGGGAATAAAATAGATAACTAATGAGAACCTACTGTACAGCTCAGGGAACTCCGTATAGCTCAGTGCTCTGCAGTGACCTAAATGGGAAGGAAATTCTAAAAAGAGGTTGCGTGTATAAGTCAGCTGATTCACTTTGCTGTACAGTAGAAACCAACACAACGTGGCAAAGCCACTATGCTCTGCTGTGCTGTGCTTAGTTGCTGAGTCATGTCCGATTTTTGCAACTCCATGGAATATAGCCCACCAGGCTCCTCTATCCAAGCAGATTCTCCAGGCAAGAATACTGGAGTGGGTTGCTATGCCCTCCTCCCAGGGATCTTCCCAACTCAGGGATTGAACCCAGGTCTCCTGCATTGCAGGAGGTTCTTTACTGTCTGAACCACCAGGAAAGCCCAAGGATACTGGAGTGTGTAGCCTATCCCTTCTCCAGAGGGTCTTCCTGACCCAGGAATTGAACTGGGGTCTCCGGCATTGCAGGCAGATTCTTTATCAGATGAGCTACCAGGGAAGCCCAAAGCAACTATACTCCAATAAAACATTAATTTAAAGACTAAATAAATTGTAAATATATATCACCTGATAAGAAAACTAGACATAGGCAATTCCAAAGATTATTCAGCATCTTAGTGATGCGATGACTGGGGCCCAGACTCCTTCTTTCTGTTCACTCTGCAGTTCTTTCTTTCCTGTCTTCATGTATGTTCTCTTACAGGTGCAAAATGGCTGTAGAAACTCTGAGAATCAAGTCCATGTTTAGGGTAGGGAGAGTGATAAATGGGACTTTGCATCTATTCCTGTGAATGAAATGTAAAGCAGCTTTCTCAGAGTCCTCCACCCAATAGGTTTCTCCTTGAATTTCATTGGCCAAAACTATGTCATATGACCACGTCTTGCTGCAAGGGAGTCTGAGAAAGTGAGTATCTTGTGGGGAGGAGTGTATCTTTCTGACTGCCTTAGACCAATCTTTATTCTTTACCAGAGGCTGGCCACATTGCCATCGCCAAGTAAAAATGGGTTCTCCTTGAAAGGAAAAAATAGAGAGATGAAAGCTGGGTAGCCTACAAAGTATGTCTGCTAAAGGATAAAAATGTGATTATAGTATGAGGGTTCAAAAACATCATGTTGAATTATTTTTCTAAATGAGTGCTTAACTGGTCTCAGTGATCTAGAATATGAAAAGTATTTTACACTCCTCTGAGATGAGCTTCGAGAAGTCCACAGCCAATTCTGACCTTTCATTCCTGGGTAGAGAAGGTAGAAGAGAGAGGATGCCATTTAGTCTTGCCTGTCAAGTCCACAATAAGCTAAATAAATGTATTAAAAAAATGAACACACCAGTTAGTGTTTCCTATTTGCTTGTTTCCCTAGTAACTCACCCTATTTCATAGATATAAGCAGAGCTGTGGTGAGTGAAATGGGCTGGAAAGAGTGGGCCCAAGGGTGGGAATTTCTGAAAGAGATGGGAATACCAGACCACCTAACCTGCCTCTTGAGAAATCTGTATGCAGGTCAGGAAGCAACAGTTAGAACTGGACATGGAGCAACAGACTGATCCAAATAGGAAAAGGAGTACGTCAAGGCTGTATATTGTCCCCCTGCTTATTTAACTTCTATGCAGAGTACATCATGAGAAACGCTGGGCTGGAGGAAACACAAGCTGGAATCAGGATTGCTGGGAGAAATATCAATAACCTCAGATATGCAGATGACACCACCCTTATGGCAGAAAGTGAAGAGGAGCTAAAAAGCCTCTTGACGAAAGTGAAAGAGGAGAGTGAAGCAGTTGGCTTAAAGCTCAACATTCAGAAAACGAAGATCATGGCATCCGGTCCCATCACTTCATGGCAAATAGATCGGGAAACAGTGGAAACAGTGTCAGACTTTATTTTTTTGGGCTCCAAAATCCCTGCAGATGGTGACTGCAGCCATGAAATTAAAAGACACTTACTCCTTGGAAGAAAAGTTATGACCAACCTAGATAGTATATTGAAAAGCAGAGACATTACTTTGCCGACTAAGGTCTGGCTAGTCAAGGCTATGGTTTTTCCAGTGGTCACGTATGGATGTGAGAGTTGGACTGTGAAGGCTGAGCGCCGAAGAATTGATGGTTTTGAACTGTGGTGTTGAAGAAGACTCTTGAGAGTCCCTTGGACTGCAAGGAGATCCAACCAGTCCATTCTGAAGGAGATCAACCCTGGGATTTCTTTGGAAGGAATGATGCTAAAGCTGAAACTCCAGTACTTTGGCCACCTCATGTGAAGCGTTGACTCATTGGAAAAGATCCTGATGCTGGTAGGGATTTGGGGGCAGGAGGAGAAGGGGATGACCAAGGATGAGATGGCTGGATGGCATCACAGACTTGATGGACATGAGTCTGAGTGAACTCCGGGAGATGGTGATGGACAGGGAGGCCTGGCTTGCTGCGATTCATGGGGTCGCAGAGAGTCGGACACGACTGAGTGACTGAACTGAACTGAACTGAACTGAAGGGTGGGAAGTATGGGTATGCTGCTGCTGCTGCTTCTGCTAAGTTGCTTCAGTCGTGTCCGACTCTGTGCAGCCCCATAGACGGCAGCCCTCCAGGCTCCCCTGTCCCTGGGATTCTCCAGACAAGAACACTGGAGTGGGTTGCCATTTCCTTCTCCAATGCATGAAGGTGAAAAGTGAAAGTGAAGTCGCTCAGTCGTGTCCGACTCTTAGCGACCCCATGGACTACAGCCTACCAGGCTCCTCCGTCCATGGGATTTTCCAGGCAAGAGTACTGGAGTGGGGTGCCAGTGCCTTCTCCGAGTATGGTTATATATCACCACAAACATTTCTCTTCATACCCACAGTGGTCTCCTCTACCTGTTCTCTGATGCTCCCCTGTGGAACATTGGGGTCTCCAAGGAACCCAGTTTGGAAAACACTGAACTCTAAAATTTCCCCTTTGCCCAGCAACTCTATGATTTATGATTCTTTGTGACATGTTCCCCAATCATGAGTTCTCCTTTGTAATAGCAGTCTGCACAAGGTAAGACATCTAGGTTGAACCTATCTGCAGGGCAGGAATAGAGACCCAGACATAAGAGGATGGGCATGTGGATACAGGAGGGAAAGGGGAGGATGGGAAGAAGTGGGAGAGCAGGACTGATATACAAATGCTACTGTGTGTAAGCGAGATCGCTAGTGGGAACTTGCTCTGTAGCACCAGGAGGTCGGCTCAGTGCTCTGTGATGACCTAGAGGAACCAGATGGGGGTGGGGGTGGGGGGCAGGCCTCAGCGGGAGGGGACATATGTGTGCACATAGCTGGTTCACTTCACTGTACCGCAGAAACTAACACAATGTAAAGCAATTATACTCTAATTCTTTTTAAAAAGACATCTTTATTCTCAAGGTCTAACTTAGCTCTGCATTGTAGCCAGTAGAATGGCCACTAGACCCCAGGTACTGTTTAAATGTAAATTAATTTACATAAAATGCAATGAGAAATTCTGTTCCTCAGTTATTACCCTGAAAGTGAAAGTGAAGTCACTCAGTTGTGTCCAACTCTTTGCAAGCCCGTGGACTGTAGCCTACCAGGCTCCTCTGTTCATGGGATTTTCCAGGCAAGAATACTGGAGTGGGTTGCCATTTCCTTCTCAGTTACCCTAGCCACACTATGAGTGCTTGATAGCCACGTGTGACTAATGGTGCAATATTAGGCTGCATAGATATAGAACATCATTGAAGAATGTTGTCCTGTTGGACAGAGCTGGCTAGTCCTCTTGGTCTTGGAGTGCAGGGCTATGATCACAGGGTGCTCTTGTGTTCCCCTGATGGCTAGGAGTTGATGAGGGATACCAGAACTACTTTTTGGTAGAGTTTTTTTTGGTAGGGTTCTCTTGGTTCATGGAATTTTCCATTATATAGAGCAGCTGTGAGTTAGTGAAATGAGAACCAGCCTATTAGTCTAAAGGTCTGGTTTTTCTAAGTTGAGGAATATCCTACAAAATACCTGTCCAATACTTTCAAAACTAAATCATGAGAAAATATTAATAAAAGAGACAGAAATTGTCACAGACCAGAGGGGACAAAGCAGGCCAAATACAGTGTGGTTGGTACCTGAATAGGATCTTGGAGCCAAAAAAGGATATTAGTGAAGAAACAGGCAAAATCTTGGGGGGGGGGGGAAGTATTAAATTTAGTTAACAGAAGTGGCAATAGTGGTTTCGAAGTTTTGATGGATATACCACATCATGTAAGTTAACAGTAGGGAAATTGGGTAAGAAAAGTTCTCTGTACTATCTTTGCAATTTTTTTATATAGCTTAAATTATTGCAAACTGATAGTTGATTTAAGATTAAAGACTTAGGTTTTCATTTCCGACTCTATCAGTTACCACTAGTGGAACTCTGGAAAAGACACGATGGTGGGGAAATTTTGAAGGCAGGAGAAGGGGGCAACAGAGGATGAGATGGACAGATGGCATCATCAACTCAATGGACATGAATCTGAGCAAACTCCAGGAGATGGTGAAGGACAAGAGAAGCCTGGTGCTCATGGGGTTGCAAAGAGTCAGACATGACTAAGCAACTGAACAAGTGGCATGCTAACAAATTTCTTCTTACCCCATTGCATCCTTCTCCCATCAGCAGACTATGGAGAGCTTCATACCACTCCAGAGCTGGTGAAAGCAATTTGGAGCCTCCACTAGACTCTCTGTGTGGGTGATGCTTTCTCGTTTGTGGAGGAGGGTCCAAGGCTCTGAGAAAGAAGTGGCTATGCCCCCTTTCCAGGCGACAGCAGGCTCCTTGACCTCACCCGCCCACTCCCTTCCCAGCCATCCTTTACAGCCAACTTCTCATGACGCCCTTGTCACTTCCTCTCTTGGAGGCACGTGGGGGACACCTTCTCTAACAGAAGAAGCCCTGAGGTTGGAACGGGCATTTGGGTCCGACAGCCATGCTAAGTGACCTTGGGGAGCCCCACTTTCACCGACCTCCCTTTCCTGGCTTGTCAATCAACCCTTCTCTCTCCTCCCTTCGCAAACTTGTCTTCGGGATCCTTTTTCTCAGAGAACGCCTGGAAAGGATGCTCCTTTCTGAATGAAATGCCCCCGGGCACAGTGCATCCTCTTGGAGGAAGCTATTGGGGTCAGGAGGAGCCTTCCCGCCAACCTGCAGATCCCTTGTCTGTGAAGACACCTCAGAATGTGCCAGCTTCTCCTGCGGATTCAGACTTCCATTGCCCTCAAAAAGGGATTCCTCCCAGTTTAGTTCTGAGAGCCACACCTAAGGAACTCCAAGTGTGTGTGTGTGTGTGTGTGTGTGTGTGTGTGTGTGCATACAGGCTTTGTAAGAAATGGCCCCTCAGAATTCCTTGGCAGTCTCATGGTTAGGACTTGGAGTGTTCCCTGGCATGCCCTGGGTTCAATCCCTGTTCGGGGAACTGAGATCCCATAAGCCACTTGGTGTATCCTAAAAGAAAAAAGAAAGAAAGGGAAAAAATAAATGGCTCCTTGCCAAGGCATTTGAGTAGCAGTATGGTAATTCTGGAGAGAATGGGTTCAGGTGTGAACCTGCCACTTCCTAGCTCTGTGACCCTGAGCCCACCACTTCTTTCTCAACCTTGGTTTTCTCTTCCATCAGACTGGTGGGACGGTCAGGCTGATCTCATGAAATGCTTTATGGTGGAGAGGCTGGCCCAGCACTATGACGGGTTGATAAGAGCTGGTTCCCTCAGCTGGTTCCCTGACTTTCTCCGGCCTTCCTGACCACAGGACACCAATGAAAGGCCAAACTATCTCCTTCAGATGTGGCCTTTCATTAGACCCACTTCCGGGTGAATATGCAGGAGACGGCGGGGCCGGTCTTCACCGGATGCATCTGAGGATGGCCCTGGGCAGTCGTCGGAAAGACCAGCTCCATTCTTCACCATTGACTTCCACGGGATTTGAATCAAACCTCACATTTTTGCACGTTGGAAACGAATCACATGTGGAACCACGCTCCAGGAGGTCACCCTCTAGTGAGAAGAGGGATGAGCACGTTTTTAGGACCTAAAGGTGGTCATGCTGTGACACAGCCCCAGAAGGGCCCAGGAGGAGGGAAGACTGATTTTTCCTGGAAACATTCGAGCATCTACTTCAACAAGGAGGAATTCGCAAAATAAGGAAGTGATGAAGTATGAGCGTTCCAGACTGAGTGGGCAACCCCACCCAGAAGAGAGTCAGGGGCTAATATTCCTAATGGTGTGCTGCTTTACGGACCGACCTCACTTAAACCCCAGTCTTATGGAGTGCATGCTCAGTCATGTCCGACTCTTTGAGGCCCCCAGACTGTAGCCCACCAGGCTCCTCTGCCCACATAATTTTTGGATTAGTTACTGCTAATTTCAGCTAGGCATAGACAGTTATGTGATTTGCTCATGAACGTGGAACCTTTGCAACTCCACGGACTATATGTAGCCTACCAGGCTCCTCCGTCCATAGGATTTTCCATGCAAGAGTACTGGAGTGGGTTGCCATTTCCTTCTCCAGGAGATCTTCCCAACCCAGGGATCGAACCAGGGTCTCCTGCATTATAAACAGATGCTTTACCGTCTGAGCCACCAGGGAAGCTCAAAGTAGCTCAGTTGTGTCCAACACTGCCACCCCATGGACTGTAGTGTAGTCCATGGAATTCTCAAGGCCAGAATACTGGAGTGGGTAGCCATTCCCTTCTCCAGAAGATCTTCCCAAGTCAGGGATCTAACCCAGGTCTCCCACATTGCAGGCGGATTCTTCATCAGCTGAGCTACCAGGAAAGCCCACTTCACTATAGACGGTTATGTGATTGGCTCATGAACGTGGAACCACATAGCTACAGTAGCAAAATTAGAACTTGGCTCTGTTCTCAGCCTGTATCGGGGTTTCTAACCCTTGACAACATTTCCATTCAGGAAATGAGGCTGAGAAGGTATCAGAGGACAGATTGCTGAGTGTTTCCAGGGACATTAGGATTCTTGAACCTTATTCTTGGGGCCAGTGAGGAGGATTCTGGTGTTTTATAACCCAGAAGTGATCTTAATAGAACTGTGTTTGAGAAAGTTTGACTCTGGCTTTAATGTGGAAGGTAGATTGGTGGTTGTTCAAATATAACCTTATAATAAACCCTTGGTTTTGTTTAATAACTACAATTGTGCCTACATGCACCTCCCCACAAGATGGCAGATGTAAAAATGCTTTGTGAAGTGAAGCTGGCGATACAAATGCAAGGTTATTATTAATATGGTATTAGGTTATTGCTTTATTTGGGGACAATTTCCTTTGTTCTTGGAAGACGTTGAATAGAGAAAGGGTTTCTCTATTGTTCAGCATTTGCTATTCGGGACAAAATTGAACTGGTTGAAATTCAAGTTTTTGTTCCCATTTTAATGTCTTATGTAATCCTAGGGAATTTTTGTTTACAATTTATTCCAGTTTCTGCAGGTGCTTCATGGGGTAGGCTCCTGCACCTGGGAACGCTAGCATTAATTTTGACAAAAAAGGGTTTAAAAATATAAATGTCAGCATCTCCAGCGTGGTGAAGGTGGCGATGGATGACAGAAGGGCATTCTAGGATGGCGCTCCAAAATAGAATTCCAGATGCCTCCTGCGTGTTCCCGGAGTGTACAGGCAGTCGCGCTGGCCTGATTTGCTCAGCCAAAGTATTCTGTTATTTAGAAAGTTTCTCTGCGGCTGGTGTGGCAGAAGAACGTCTATTTTTGCTGCCCTCTAGTTGGGTGACCTTGGACAAGCCTCCTAAATGCCCCAAGGTTCAGTTTCCTCTGCTGTAAAATGGGAAGATGGAGATCAGTTAATAAGCTGATATTTTGTAAGAGACTGTTTCTTCTTGCTTCGTAGGAGGGCATGGTCTGTATAACTTTTGTCCTTCTTTTATTCCCAAGCCCTTTCTGTGAAGAGTTTGCAACCTTGGGAATTGCCTGCATTCGGCACCTTCGCTGACCTCCTGGCAAACTCCATCCTATGAAATACAGACTTTGAAACTTCTTAGACACTCGAGACCAGATGAACAGGGATTGTCATGACTGCACCAGAGTGTCTTCCCAGCTCATGTGAGTCCAGCTGTCCCGCCATGAGTCCGCTCACCGTGTCATTCTCCCCCAGCACTTCTCGGCCTCATCTTCTCCATGGGGGTCATGATGGATACCCCCAGGGTGACCTTGAAAGGCAGGTATTAAAAATGGCAGAGCTGCTGATCAGTCCAGAAGCTCAGATGGTAAAAAAATCTGCTTGCAATGCAGGAGACCTGGGTTCAGTTGCCCTCCCTGATCTCAGCCTCTCTTTCCTAGTGGTAACAATTTGTGCTGAATCTGTGTTTTTCAACCCTCGTTTGTCCTCACAGCAAGTGTCCCTGGAGCCATATGTAGCTCACGTTGGAGAATTACAGTGCATATATCCTTCCAAAAGTTGTGTAGTTATGCCTTTTACCCTCATAGTTAATGTCTACACACACACGCACATGCACACACACACACGCACATGCACACACACACACACACACACAGAAAGGAATATTCAGCTCAGTTCAGTCGCTCAGTCGTGTCCAACTCTTTGCGACCCCATGGACTGCAGCACACCAGTCCTCCCTGTCCATCACCAACTCTTGGAGTTTACTCAAACTCATGTCCATCAGGTCGTTGATGCCATTCAATTATCTCATCCTCTGTCGTCCCCTTCTCCTCCTGCCTTCAATCTTTCCCAGCATCAGGGTCTTTTCAAATGAGTCAGTTCTTAGCATCACGTGGCCAAAGGATTGAAGTTTCAGCTTCAATATCAGTCCTTCCAATGAACATTCAGGACTGATTTCCTTTAGGATAAATACTACACAGCAATAAAAATGAATGACAACGAAGCTACCCTTCTCACATGGATAACTCTCCAAATACAATCTTCAGAAAAAGGTAACTTCCAGAAGAATACATGCACTATATAAGCAGAAGATATGTATGTATCTGTGCGTATGTACATACACACATATGTATACATGTGTGTATACATGTGTGTATATGTGTATATATGTGTGTATAATGTGATTTTATCACAATATATTTGTCCATTTTCTTTGTTGATGAAGGTTTTCAGTTTTTGCTTTTACAAAATAGTGCTGCTTAAAGATTCTTTGACATCCCTGATATGCAAATAGTATCACATCTTAAAGTTTACTGTATGAGAGTCCGAGTTCTCCAAATCGTCACTCCCATGTTTGTATTCATGAGAGTAGGATAAGCTGTGGTGATGCATAGACCCTGATTGGGTAATGATTCACACCCAGCTGTTCTGTTTCTGTAGCCTTTCAATAGCAATCCAAGGAAGGTGTCCCTGGGAGGGGGTAGCTTGGCTCCCCTTGTCATTCAGGGACTTAGGTTGATTGGCAGCTCTGCCATGTTTAATACCTGCCTTTCAGAGTCACCCTAGAGTGGCCTTCCTGCTCTGCATGGAGAGGATTAGGCTGCAGATGGCCCCACGGCTGCACTCACGCGTCCCCGGTTAGAATCAGGGAAGTGGCCACCCTGCCGAAACCAGTCGCTGACAGATGTCATTATACTCCATTCCCAAGATGGAGACAAAATGCGTTTTGGTGAATAGCTCTTGGTCACAGATTGACTTCATCATAACTTTAAATTTTGCTGTCTGGTGGGTACAAAATGATCTCTTATAGAAAAGTCAACTTAAGATCCCTGATTACTAAAGTAGTTGAGAATTTGGACACCCCTCAACATTCGTAGGGCTTCCCTTGTGGCTCAGATGGTAAAGAATCTGCCTGCAATGCAGGAGACCTGGGTTTGATCCCCGGGTTGGGAAGATCCCCTGGAGAAGGGAAAGGCTACCCACTGCAGTATTCCGGCCTGGAGAATCCCATGGACTCTATAGTACAGTCCATGGAGTGGCAAAAAGTCAGACATGACTGAACAACTTTTGCACACAGCAGTCATAGGTACCTTCTTGTGAGTTGCCTCTTCATGACAGTGGCCCATTTTTAAAAAATTGGTGCATTCTGTTTTGCATATTAATTTATGGCTTTGTGTTGGTTTGTTTTTGGCATTCTGTATACTAATCCTTTTTTTGGTTATGTGTTTGCAAGGATCTTCTGAATTCTGATTTGCCTTTCATGCCTTGCCCAGGATGGCTTTCTCTTAATCAGAGATTCTTTTTTTCATTATGACACAGTTTCTAATGTTTTGTTCTCCTGCCTCTCATCCACTTTAATATATGTTGTCACAGTCAATGATACTTTTTCTGTGTATGTCTGAGAATGGCTTTGTATTAGTCAGGGTAATACATGCTAGATGCTATAACAAGCAAGCCCCAAATTGCGACTTAACAAAATGAAAGTACTTAACACACACACACATGTTAATATCCCATTCATTTTATAGTCCTACGTAGATAAGGACTATCCTGGACTGTCCTTTCTCAGGGATCTGAATGCTCTCCATCACATGGTTCTACCATATAGAAGGGAGAGAGAGTAATTTATGGCTCTGGAGGGGGATTCTAAAGCCTAGTTGTAAAGGTGCATTCAGCTCTTTAGTCCACATTCATTAACCAAAACTCGTCATGTGACCACAGTGCACCTGCAAGGGAAACTGGAAAACGTAGTTTTGTTGCACTAAGAGGACAAAGGCTCGGTGAGCAATAGCCAGGCTCTGCCATACAAACTACAATTTCAGCTCTTTAGAGGCAGAATCTTTTTTTCTCTCTGCATCTCCCTTTGGCCCCTGAAGTGCTACGGTGAATAAACTGAGGGCTTTGGGATTAGAAAGAATGGAGTTTGAATGTCATCCACCCTCCCTAACGATTTTGCAACCTGGCTAACTCCATTGTTGCTGCTTAGGCACTAAGTCGTGTCCACCTCTTTTGTGACCCCATGGACTGTAGCCCTCCAGGCTCCCCTGTCCACGGGATTTCCCAGGCAAGAATACTGGAGTGGGTTGCTATTTCCTTCTCCAGGGGATTGTCTCAACTCAGGGATGGAACCCGTGTCTCCTGGATTAGCAGGCAGATTCGGATTCTTTACCACTGAGCCACAAGGGAAGCTCTTTAACTCTTTCAGCCTCTAATACATTCCACCCAGGGAGAGGCTGTGAAGGACTCAGGTTCAGAGTCTGGTTCACTCCAGTCCATTTCCTGCTCTGGGCCAGCTAGGCCTGCCGCACTAGGCTTCATGCAGACACTGGCCTGCACTACACACTCCCATTTGCCACTTTAAACCGGCTCTGTTGAGAGAAGCTCATCTGACAACGCACATGAATTACCCTTGCTTCTTTGCTAGTACCATAAAATGCCTGGAAACCAGACCTTCCCCAACTTCCAGCTCCATGACAAGCCCCATTCATTTTCTGTTTGTTGACATCCTGTGGCTTGCTTTCTACCAGCGCAGCCATTGTGCCTGGCTCCCCTGGGGTCGGATGTTTTATTTTCCTTTGGCAAAGCATCCTCCATTCTTTTCCCCACTGTAAGAGCTTGGCAAAAACACGGGCTCCGGTGAAACGGCCATCAGATCACTGTGTGGTTTGGCCCTGCTTGGCTATTTGTCTCTGGGGCACCAGTCAATTCAATTAAACAAGGTCAAAGCTGTGTTGGCTAAATGTATTATCACTACTTTTTCTAAAATTTCACCTTATTGAAAGATGTTACACAGTAACAGGAAGGGAATTCATTGTCGTTTGATTTCAGTTAGGTACCAAAAACATAGAAACAGATCCCTATAGAATTATACACACATCTCCCCTATCCCAACACACAAAGAAAAAAAAAACAAAAAACAAAAAAAGACTGGAAGGAAACATGCCAAAATATTTACAGTGATTATCTCTGAGTAGTGTGGATTTTGACTATTTCATTTGCTTACGTATACTTTTCTGTGCTTTTCAAAATTTGCAAAATGGGCCATTAACATTTAGAGTCTCTGCAGGAAATAGATGTCAAGATCCGAGAGGAGTGCAGAGCATTCAACGAAGCCACTGTTTGCAGAGGTTCAGAATTAAGGTCACTGTATCTGTCCTGAGAGTGAGATGACCCTGCAGTAGCAAACAACTCCAGAAATCCCAGCTTATATCTCCCTCAGGCTGCAAGTCTAGAAAGTTTCCTGGGCTCTGGCCCGTGTTCCTTTGCCTTGTCTCTGGGGTCTGGAGGAACTGTCTCTCTGAAATGCTGTCAGTCATTGGGACAAAAGAAAGAAAGCTCTGCTGATTCTTCACTGTTCATCCACGTGTCAGGAAAAGTCACATAGCCTGCTCGATGAGGAAGCCAGACAGCACATTGCTGATTCATACCAATAGAAGGAACTCCAGGGTTTGGCAAGCAGGCCTAATAACTGCCAAGGAACCAATAAGATAGAGCAGAGCTGGTAGCAGCCTTTGGTCTGCACTTTGAAAGTGATATCAAGGTTGGCAGGGAGGAAGGGAATGACCCTGCTTCTTTTTCCTTCCACTGATCTGATCTTCTGATGGTGCAACCAATCAGAATCCAGGGGATCACGGGGGCATAGGCAACGCAATCAACATGGGCAGCCACCTTGGGCACAGATATAACAGGAAAAAAAGAATGTTTCTGGAGGTACGGCCAGCCTTATTTTTGTAACCAAATAATAAGGTGTTATTTACATAAAAATACAGCTCAGCAGACCAGCAATATAGAAGCATCATTCTACACACCTTCACTTGGCATTGACTCTAAACCAGCTCTGGACCCAGGTCTAGGAGTGATTTATCAGACGCTAGCTGTGCTTTTGAGGAGTTATGGGCTACGTGGGGGAGAGAGACACCTAGCCAACAATCAAAACACAAGGCGATATAATGGAATATGATTCAGCCTCAAAAAAGAAGGAAATCCTTCATTTGCAGCAACATGGATGGAGTTGGAGGGAATTATGCTAAAGTGAAATAAACAAGACAAAGAAGGACAAATACTGCTGAGCACCATTTAGATCTGGAATGTTTTTTAAGAGAGAGTGAGAAAAAAAGTGGAATTCATTGAAACAGAGTAGAATGGTGGTTTCCAGGGCAGGGAGCTGGAGGAAATACAGGGAAATGTTGGTAAAATGACATAAACTTTCCATTATCAGATGAATAAAGTCTGAGGATCTGATATAAAACATGGTGACTCTATTTATATGGTATAATCAAACTTGGCTGAGAGTGGAACTTACATGTTCTAACCAAAGAGGTTTTAAAAAGGTAACAATGTGAGGGAAGGGATGTGTTGATTACCTGGAAGTGGGGCGGGGAGTGGAAATCCTTTCACAGTGTATCCATTTAGCAAACCATCATGGTGCACACATTAAACATATTACGGTTTTGTTAGTTACACATTCATATAGCTAGCAAAAAAGCAAATGCAGATCACTGGGTGGTGTGTTGGAACTGAGGACAGGGTGTCTGGAAAGCAGTCTGAGGGCTCACCACTGACAAGTCTTCCCAATCGTCCAGGTAAAGCCAGTTCCCTCTGTCTCTGTTCAGCTGTCCCATCTGCAGACTGAGCCTTCTCAGTCCCCAGCTCAGAGCCATGAGGCCGCCAGGACAGTAGACGACCGCGCCAGAAAAGCCAAGAGCCGTGATCTTGGCTCGGATTTTTACTAAGATGCGTATGGAGGACACTCTCTCAGCAGATCTGATTTATTTTGGTCCACACTGGCTTGGAGAAGGCGTGGGGCTCAGAGGTGTGTGTTGATTTGCCAGGTCGGTCCTCTCACGCTTGAGTGTGCAAATACACATGCGCCCCCGCACCCACACACACCCCTCACTCTCTGCACTGCTCCTTCTTCACTCAGCAGACCTGAAACTTGTCTTTCTTGCCTGGTGGAGAAAATGCTGTTTCTCCATTAGCTGAAGATGCGCTCGTGATGAATTATGAACGCCCTGCTGCTGCTGCTGCTGCTGCTGCTAAGTCGCTTCAGTCGTGTCCGACTCTGTGCGACCCCATAGACAGCAGCCCACCAGGCTCCCCCGTCCCTGGGATTCTCCAGGCAAGAACACTGGAGTGGGTTGCCATTTCCTTCTCCAATGCATGAAAGTGAGAAGTGAAAGTGAAGTTGCTCAGTCATGTCCGACTCTTTGCAACCCCATGACTGCAGCCCACCAGGCTCCTCCGCCCATGGGATTTTCCAGGGAAGAGTACTGGAGTGGGGTGCCATTGCCTTCTCCCATGAACGCCCTAACACATCTGAAATCATAAAGAAATCCAATGTAAGTTTCTACACACAGTTCAAAGTCCTTTTTCATCTGTCCTTCGCTCACATCTATCGTACATCGTAGTAGGTTTTGCAGAGGAATGAGCAACAAATGTTGGGAGTTTGGCATCAAGCGGATATTGACTAATACTCTTTGTTGCTTTCCATAGAGACATGTTTCTTTTAGTCTTTCATTCTCCCCTTTCCGTGTGTGTCTGTGTGTGTGTTTAATATCCAGAAGCAATAAACAGCGCATCAGCCCAAGAGGAGAAACCAATTGCCATCTTTAATTCATTTCCACTAATGGGATGGATGCAGAGGACTCCAAAGGATGAACAAAGGATTCAGTGCCTCCCTAATGGGCCGTGTTTCATTTAAGTGGAGAGCCACCCATATGTTTCAACTTTGTCTCTTTTTTAAAAAATAAAACTTTTAAAATTTTGTTAAAAGTCTTTATTGAATTTGTTACAATATTCCTTCTGTTTTATGTTTTGTCTTTTGGCCAAGAAGCATGTGAAATCTTAGTTCCCTGATCAGGGATCAAACCTGCACCCCCTGCCCTGGAAGGCGAAGTCCTAACCACTGAATTGCCAGAGATGCCCCCAAACTTGTCTCTTAAAGGCTCCCTTTGGGGAGTTTAGTATCGGGAACTCTTTGTAGCAGTTAGAATTTGGTCAGAAAAATGACTTGCGTGTGCATGCAGGCTCAGCTGTGTCCGAATCTGTGAGCCCCGTGGACTGGAGCTCACCACAGGCTCCTCAGTCTGTGGAGTTTTCCAGTCAAGAATACTGGAATGGGTTGCCATTTCCTATTCTAGGGGATTTTCCTGATCCAGGGTTCTAACATGAGTCTCCTGTGTCTCCAGCATTGGCAGGAGGATTCTTTGCCGCTGAGCCACCTGTTCAGTTCAATTCAGTTCAGTCGCTCAGTCGTGAAGACTCTTCGCGACCCCATGAATTGCAGCACGCCAGGCCTCCCTGTCCATCCCCAACTCCCGGAGTTCACCCAAACTCACGTCCATCGAGTCAGTGATGCCATCCAGCCATCTCATCCTTGGTCGTCCCCTTCTCCTCCTGCCCCCAATCCCTCCCAGCATCAGAGTCTTTTCCAATGAGTCAACTCTCCGCATGAGGTGGCCAAAGTACTGGAGTTTCAGCTTTAGCATCATTCCTTCCAAAGAAATCCCAGGGCTGATCTCCTTCAGAATGGACTGGTTGGATCTCCTTGCAGTCCAAGGGACTCTCAAGAGTCTTCTTCAACACCACAGTTCAAACGCATCAATTCTTCGGCACTCAGCTTTCTTCACAGTCCAACTCTCACATCCATACATAACCACTGGAAAAACCATAGCCTTGACTAGACGGACCTTTGTTGGCAAAGTAATGTCTCTGCTTTTGAATATGCTATCTAGGTTGATCATAACTTTCCTTCCAAGGAGTAAGTGTCTTTTAATTTCATGGCTGCAGTCACCATCTGCAGTGATTTTGGAGCCCCCCAAAAATAAAGTCTGACACTGTTTCCACTGTTTCCCCATCTATTTGCCATGAAGTGATGGGACCGGATGCCATAACCTTCGTTTTCTGAATGTTGAGCTACCTGGGTAGTCCCTAGAAATGACAGTCATTCATAAATTCCTGACATGAAGATTTTTTTAATACCTACACTTTCCACTTTGACATAATTGTAGATTCATATGTAAGGCATACAATACAGAGCTATACCATGTACATGTCACCCAGTTTCTTGTGATGAAAACATCCTGCAAAACTGTAGTGTACTATCTGGATGCATGTAACACATCTTAGATTTCCTGTTTCATTTCCACTCATCTGTGTGTCAGTGTGTGTGTGTATTTTGGGTTTCCCAGGTGGCTCAGTGGTAAAGAATCCACTTGCTATTGCAGGGGAGATGGATTCAATCCCTGGGTCGGGAAGATCTCCTGGAGGAGGAAATGGCAACCCACTCCAGTGTTCTTGCTTAGGAAATCCCATGGACAGAGGAGCTTGGTGGGCTACAGTCCATGGGGTTGCAAAGAGTCAGACATGTCTCAGTGACTAAACAATAGCAATAATGCGTATGTATGTAGTTCTGTGCAACTTTATAACATGTGTGTGTCCATCACCGCAGACAAGATACAGAGGAGTCTGCAAGGACCCCTGTGTGGCTTTTTTTGCCGCGCCCACTCCCCTCCTGCCCCTTCGTACCCCACCCTCCCAAACACCTGGATTTACTCATCTGTTTTCCATTTCTATAACTCTTTTGTTTCAGGAATGTTACATACATGGAATGATGCAGTTTGGAAACCTCTTACAGTGGTTTTTTTTTTTTTTTTCACTCAGCATCATTCCCTAAAGATTCATACAAACCAATGCAGGTATCAAGAGTTTGTTTCGCTTTATTTCTAATAAAATTCTGTGGTATGGATGATGCGTCCTAGTTTATTCAGCTAATCATCCATCCAGGGACATCTGAGTTGTTCTGGACTATTAGGAATAAAACTTTCTTAAGCATGTACATACAAGTTTTTGCACAAACACAAGTTTTCATTTCTGTAATGTAAATACCCTAAAGTATAATTTCTGGGTCACATGGTAATTACAAGATTAGTTTTAAAAGAATCTGCCAAACTGTTTTCTGGGGTATACTGTTTTACACTCCCACCACAGTGCATGACTAAGCCACTTCCTCCTAATATTCTCCAGCCTTTGGGGTTGCCATAAATTTTCATTCTTCTATTCTAATGGATGCACAATAACACCTCATTGTGGTTTTAATTTGATTTCGCTAATGGCCAATGATGCTGAGCATCTTCTCCTGTGCTTAGTTGCCATCTGGCTATCCTTTTTGGTGAAATGTCTGTTCATGTTTTTTTGCCCATTTTCTAACTAGATTCTTTGTGTTTTTTTTTTTTTTCCACTGTTGAATTTTGAGAGTTCTTTATATATCCTAGATATTTTGAGTTCTTTGTGGCATATGAGACTTGCAAATATTTTCTGCCATCTACAGCTTGTCATTTCATCCACAGAATGAAAGCTTGTAATTTGGATGAGGTATACTTTATCAATTTTTCTTTTTATGGATCACATTTTGAGGTGTCAAATCTAAGAACTCTTTGCTTAACTCCAGGTCCTGAAGATTTTCTCTGTTTCCATCTAAATGTATCATAGTTTCACATTTTACAGTTAAGTCCATGATCCACTCTGAGTTACCCTTTGTGAGGTTTGGATTAAGGTTTATTTCTTTATGCTATGGATGTCCATTCAGCACCATCTGCTGAAAGGCTGTATCCTTCCACCTTTGAACTGTTTTACACTTTTGTCAAAGATCATTTGGATATTTTGTATCCCTCTGTTTCTGTATCTCTATTCTGTTTCATTGATTTTTGTGTCTATCCCTCAGACAATACCACACTGTCCTGATTATTCTAGGTATCTAGTAAGGTTTAATGTTGAGTAGAATGATTCCTCCTGCTTTAATCTTTTTCAAGATATGATAGCTAGTCTAGGACCTCTGCCTTTGTATATAAATTTAGAATTAGCTTGCTTATGTCTTAAAAAAAAAAGCTGTATTAGATGTTTTAATGTAGGAAACTAGAAGCTTATATAGCCATCTGGAGTCATGAAGGTAGCAGGATGGTCCTCTGAGTATCTCAGGAGCAGTGTTAAAGCAGGAACTTGGGAAGGCCCACACAGGGGTCCTTATAAATCTCAAGAATCTCAGGAAAGCTCTTACCAGCTTCCTCCATTTGCTGCACCAAAATATTATAAGGCACTCTAAATCAACTTGGAGTAGCCTTGACTTCCAGGGTGCTTCAGTATTTACCTGTCACTGTTTCTGGAGGCCACGGACTCCCCTTCTGAGAGGTTGACTCAAACCCAGAACCAGGGTGGAAGGGCATCCTCCTTGAACTGCAAAGGACACTCTTGAAATGGTCAGCAATCGACCCCTGATGGTTTAGCACCATGTGGAGTTTTGAACTTGTCAGGTTTGTATGCTGTTGATCAGGAAGTTGCTGTGGAAGAGAGAAGTCTTCTGGACTGATCTCGTCCCCATCTTCTCATGGAACATTTTTCAGAGGCTCAAAGTCATCTGGAAGAAGATCCTTAGAACCCAGGGAGGGTGCTTTCCATGGATTCATTCATTCACTGTCTCAGGGGAAAGGTGTGTCCCTCGGCTAAGGAGACAGTGAGGTGGACATCCCAGTGGAGGTGGGGGGGACAGGCAGGTGAACTGGCCATTTCAGTGGCATCAGGAATGCTGTGGGGAAGGGATGCTGGGCCATGTAGGGTGTGTGTAGAGGTGGTAGCATGTTTGTATTGTGGAGGATGCTGCAGAAAAAGTTCTGCTGAGACCTGAAGGTGCCCTGAAGCAGACCAAGAGGAGAGGGCACCTGAGAGATTTTACTGGAAGCAGGATGGAAGGCTGGGGGTGTGGCCACACTGCAGGCTGAAATGCAGACCCCAGCTCCTCCTTGGCCCCAGGAAGCCCAGTGACAACTCCAGTCTCCCAAGGAAAAACTGGAAACTAGGTTGGACCTGATTTCTGTGGTTCCTTTCCGCAGTTCTGGGAATCAAGTACTTTGTGTTTTGAAAGCAGCTGTTAGGTGATGTCATTTGGGGCTTCTCCTGCCCCTCCCTTCTAGAACCCAGCAACACCCTTTAGAGCCGCAGTGAAGACTGGCGAGGCTCCTATGAAGAAAGTACAATGTTGTAGATCACACTTGTTCTACACCAAACGAAACATTGCTTTACCACGTACGGCTCTCGCATGAATGACACGTCAGTTCTAATTTGTGACAGGGAGCTAAGTTAATCTGGCTCCAGCCCTCACAAGGCCACGAACAGCACGTCCCAGAGAATAATAGTGCAATTGTTCAGGTGTCAGTGCGGCAGAGCTGAGAGCTGGGATGTCTATGGCTCTGTGCCCCCATGTAGCAAGGATGTCCGTGTTGTACAAACTGCTGGGCAGTGGGGCAGTTCTGAGTGGTGAATACAACTCAACAGAATGGGAAAAACTAGAGATCTCTTCAAAAAAATAAAGGACAGAAGTGATATGGACCTAACAGAACCAGAAGATATTAAGAGGAGGTGGCAAGAATACACAGAAGAACTATACAAAAAAGATCTTCATGACCCAGATAATGATGATGGCATGATCACTCACCTAGAGCCAGACATCCTGGAATGTGAAGTCAAGTGGGCCTTAGGAAGCATCACTACGAACAAAGCTAGTGGAGGGGTTGGAATTCCAGTTGAGCTATTTCAAACCCTAAAAGATGATGCTGTGAAAGTGCTGCACTCAATATGCCAGAAAATCTGGAAAATTCAGCAGTGGCCACAGGACTGGAAAAGGTCAGTTTTCATTCCAGTTCAAAAGAGGGGCAATGCCAAAGAATGGTCAAGCTACCATAACAATTGCACTCATCTCACACACGAGCAAAGTAATGCTCACACTTCTCCAAGCTAGGCTTCAACAGTATATGAACTGAAAACTTCCAAATGTTCAAGATGAATTTAGAAATGGGAGAGGAACCAGAGATCAAATTGCCAATATCAGTTGGATCATGGAAAAAGCAAGAGAGTTCCAGAAAAACATCTACTTCTGTTTCATTGACTACGCCAAAACATTTGTGTGGATCACAACAAACTGTGGAAAATTCTTCAAGAGATGGAAATACCAGAACACATGACCTGCCTCCTGAAAAATCTGTATGCAGGTCAAGAAGCCACAGTGAGAACTGGACATGAAACAACAGACTGGTTCCAAATCGGGAAAGAAGTACGTCAAGGCTATATATTGTCACCCTGCTTATTTAACTTCTATGCAGAGTACATCATGAGAAACGCTGGGCTGGATGAAGCACAAGCTAGAAACAAGATTGCTGGGAGAAATATTAATAACCTTGGATATGCAGATGACACCACCCTTATGTGGTGAAAGCAAAGAGGAACCAAAGAGCCTCTTGATGAAAGCAAAAGAAGAGAATGAAAAAGCTGGCTTAAAAATCAACATCCAAAAAACTAAGATCATGGCATCCAGTCCCATCACTCCATGGCAAATAGATGGGCAAATGATGGAGAAACAGTGACAATCTTTATTTTTCTGGGCTCCAAAATCACTGCAGATGGTGACTGCAGCCATGAAGGTAAAAGACGCTTTTTCCTTGGAAGAAAAGCTATGACCAACCTAGACAGCATATGAAAAAGCAGAGACATTACTTTGCTTACAAAGGTCCATCTAGTCAAAGCTATTGTTTTTCCAGTGGTCATTTATGGATGTGAGAGTTGGACCATAAAGAAAACTGAGCACTGAAGAATTGATGCTTTTGAACTCTACAGTTTGAAAAGACTCTTGAGAGTCCCTTGGACTACAAGGAGATCCAACCATTCAATCCTAAAGGAAATCAGTCCTGATGATTCATTGAAGGGACTGATGCTGAAGCTGAAGCTCCAATACTTTGGCCGCCTGATGGCAAGAACTGACTCATTGGAAAAGACCCTGATGCTGGGAAAGATTGAAGGCGGGAGGAGAAGGGACCAACAGAGGATGAGATGGTTGGATGGCATCACTAACTTGACGGGCATGAATTTGAGCAAGCTCTGGGATTTGGTGATGGACAGGGAGGCCTGGCATGCTGCAGTCCATGGGGTCGCAAAGAGTTGGACACAACTAAGCAACTAAACTGAACTGAACTGAGGAGGGAGACGTGTCCTTCGAGAAACATTTGAGCTGCGTACCTTCACTTCCATGACTCCAGGCTCTCCTTCAGTGGTCAAGCCAAGGTCATGGTCTCCCGCTGTTTCTCACCTGAGCCAAGGTCAGCGAGTTGAGGGCCACAGTGGAGCTCGTGACCTACTCAGTACTCAGTGGAAACACCCAGGATGGTGGCTCGACGGAGGAGCAGTAGGACCACGTGAGGGTCAATATTTAAATGGGTGGATGGAGTAGTTACTCCCAGGGCAAGCTGCTTCTCTTCACAAGAATCTGCAGGGCTACCGCAGAGGAGGGGCTTTGGGAAGACAATTGAATTCCCACCCCAAGAGGATTATACTCTGGATTTGTTTCTTGGGGCTTACTTGGAAGCCTACAACAACAGAAAATTATTATTTGACAGTTCTGGAAGCCAGAAGTCTGAAATCAGGGCATCGGCAGATTCCTTCTAAAGGCTCTGTTGTTGTTGTTGTTGTTGTTGTTTTGTCGCCAAGTCTTGTCTGACTCTTTGTCGACCCCATGGACTGTATCCCACCAGGCTCCTATGTCCATGGGATTTCCCAGGCAAGACTATTGGAGCGGGTTGCCGCTTCCTTCTCCAGGAGTCTTCCCAGCTCAGGGATCGAACCTGCATCTCCTGCATTGGCAGCAGATTCTATGCCACTGGGAATTCTGTGATAAGATATGAAGGAGCATCTATTCCATGTCTCTCTCCTAGTTTCCAGTAGTTGATTGAAATCCTTAAAATTCCCTAGGCTACAGCTGCATTGTTCCAATTTCTGTTTCCATCTTCATATGGCTTTCCTTCCTTCTGCATTTCTTCTCTTCTCTTCTTTTATAACGACCCTTGTCCCTGAATTTAGGGCTTACCCTGATCCAGAATGACCCTATCTCAAGACCCTTAATCACATCTGCAAAGACCAAAGAAGGTCGTATGCATTGATTGCAAGAGGACGTATCTTGGGGAATCTTCCAACCCACCTCAGCCTCCAAGGTCCTCAGGTGTGGCTGGCTGTCTCACTTGCTTTGGTCAATGTAACACTGAGCAAGAAGGATGAATGTTTCTTCTGAGCAGAAGCTTTGAGCATCATTGCATGATTCTGCCATGTTCTCGTTCTATCCCCAGGAGAACAGCATATTCCGAAGGGAACACTTTTATTGGTCTAGAGTGAAAAGGACACACATACGGAGCTAAGCAATGCACCCTAATAAATAACAGGAGAAGTCTCCTTTTGTGGGTGCGTTCACCACAAAATAACCTAGAAAAGCCAACTCAAATATGCATGCTGAATTTATGAGGTACATTTCGGGCAATCACACAGAGCCTCTTCAAGTCCCACGGCATCACTCCAGGCCTGAGGTGGCCTAACTCTTCTTCCGTCTGTCAGCTACCTTTGCTTCTCCCACGACTTCCTTTTTACTGGTTCCCAACTGTGTGAAGAAGAAATTGTAAGCTTTTCTGATGTTTGAGGAGTGGAAGAGCTTCAAAACCAAAGGAAGAAATAAAAGTTCTGGCATGTGAACAAGTTGGGGATGCTCACGGCCCTTCCCTGGGGCTTATGACTCCTCCTGAGATTGTCACTCACGGCCCCTCAGTACTCTGGGGTGGCCTACCATTTTCTCCCTCATTCCTCCAGGCCAGCTGTGTTTACCTGCTCCTACTCTGTGTGAATTGGGCTCCTCTTGACCCCTCAGTCTCTACCCTACATTTATTCCAAATGCCGCCTCACTCCTTTCTGTCTCCTACATCACACTGGCTGGGCTGAAGCCACTGTCCTCTGCTACCTGACCTACTTCCAGAACCTCCTAACAAGGCTTCTGTCTCAACTCTCACTCCTACTACGTGCACAGGAACTGTTTCTAAATGACGAAGAGGTGGCAAGAATACACAGAAGAACTGTACAAAAAAGATCTTCACGACCCAGATAATCACGATGGTGTGATCACTCACCTAGAGCCAGACATCCTGGAATGTGAAGTCAAGTGGGCCTTAGGAAGCATTGCTATGAACAATTAGTGGAGGTGATGGAATTCCAGTTGAGCTATTTCAAATCCTGAAAGATGACTCTGTGAGAGTGCTGCGCTCAATATGCCAGCAAATTTGGAAAACTCAGCAGTGGCCACAGGACTGGAAAAGGTCAGTTTTCATTCTAATTCCAAAGAAAGGCAATGCCAAAGAATGCTCAAACTACTGCACAATTGCACTCATCTCACATGCTAGTAAAGTAATGCTCAAAGTTCTCCAAGCCAGGCTTCAGCAATATGTGAACCGTGAAATACCAGATGTTTAAGCTGGTTTTAGAAAAGGCAGAGGAGCTAGAGATCAAATTGCCAACATCCACTGGATCATCAAAACAACAAGAGAGTTCCAGAAAAACATCTATTTCTGCTTTATTGACTATGCCAAAGCCTTTGACTGTGTGGATCACAATAAACTGTGGAAAATTCTGAAAGAGATGGGAATACCAGACCACCTAACCTGTCTCTTGAGAAACCTGTATGCAGGTCAGGAAGCAACAGTTAGAACTGGACATGGAACAACAGACTGGTTCCAAATAGGAAAAGGAGTACGTCAAGGCTGTATATTGTCACCCTGCTTATTTAACTTCTATGCAGAGTACATCATGAGAAACGCTGGGTGGAGGAAGCACAAGCTGGAATCAAGATTGCTGGGAGAAAGATCAATAACCTCAGATATGCAGATGACACCACCCTTACGGCAGAAAGTGAAGAAGAACTAAAGAACCTCCTGATGAAAGTGAAAGAGGAGAGTGAAAAAGTAGGCTTAAAGCTCAACATTCAGAAAACAAAGATCATGGCTTCCGATCCCATCACTTCATGGCAAATAGATGGGGAAACAGTGGCTGACTTCATTTTTTTGGTCTCCAAAATCACTGTAGATGGTAACTGCAGCCATTAAATTAAAAGACTCTTACTCCTTGAAAGGAAAGTTATGACCAACCTAGACAGCATATTCAAAAGCAGAGACATTACTTTGCCAACAAAGGTCCATCTAGTCAAGGCTATGGTTTTTCCAGAAGTCATGTATGGATGTGAGAGTTGGACTATAAAGAAAACTGAGCACAGAAGAATTGATGCATTTGAACTGTGGTGTTGGAGAAGACTCTTGAGAGTCCCTTGGACTGCAAGGAGATCCAACCAGTCCATCGTAAAGGAGATCAGTCCTGAGTGTTCATTGGAAGGACTGATGTTGAAGCTGGAACTCCATTATTTTGGCTACCTGATGTGAAGAGCTGACTCATTTGAAAAGACCCTGATGCTGGGAAAGATTGAGGGCAGGAGGAGAAGGGGATGACAGAGGATGAGATGGTTGGATGTCATCAATGACTCTATGAACATGGGTTTGGGTAGACTCCGGGAGTTGGTGATGGACAGGGAGGCCTGGCGTGCTGTGGTTCATGGGGTTGCAGAGTCAGACATGACTGAGTGACTGTACTGAAGGGGGTCAGATTTTATTCCAGGGTAGAGCACTATGTTTTTATGGGAGGATACCGACTCCAAACATGTAACATACAACTTGATCAATTTTGAATCCCAAAGGAAATAAATGGGGGATTGAGCTGGAAAAGGGTGGGCTGCAGCAGCTAGGGGTGGGAGTGGTGGTGGCTTCTCCAAAGAGGTCACATGTAAGTGGAGATGAAAATTTAGAGAAGGGCGGATGAAGCTTGACCCGGAAACAGGATAGGAGGCGAAGAGCTGAGTGAGTTGGATCTGCCATTGAGAAATTGTCCCCACAGTGACCTGATATCAAGGATACTTTGCTGTAGGATGTCCCTGCCACATGAGCCCTCTCCAGGAGAAGTTTGCTTCCTGGAGCAGCAGCAGCTTTGTATTTTGGGTCACTATTGAGAACATTGGTTATTTTGGTTGCTCTCCTGGATATGTGACCCCCAGAGCTGTGAGCTGATACTGGAGCGTTTTAAGCCCCTACATTTGTGGTGATTTCTTACACAGCCTAGAAAAACTAATACTCTCAGATGAACCATAATACCCAAGTGCCCCTGTTTTACAGCTGAGAAAACCAAGGCCCAGCATAGTTGGCTATCTTGCTCAGCATCATCCTTTTGGTGGCAGGGAAGGGACTTGAACTGAATTCTTCTAAGCTCCTGGTCTACTGCCTGCCACTCAGTCATGTGTATTTAAATCGAAGAGTCCTGGGTACGTATGTCTTATTCAAATTACTCAACCGTTTGATCAATTTAGTTATTTGAAGGTGCAGAAATTGCTCAAAATAATGGCAAAAGAAGTATGCACTGTTATGGCCTTCAGCGGCCCTTAATAGACAAGTTGAGATCAAGCCAGTGTGTTAATTACTTGATGGCCAGTCTGAGAAGTCCTGTGTCTTTGATTCTTCTTACAGCTACAAAGGTGACAGGTCTTATGGTTTGTTGATCCCATGTAATGAGTGTGGTCTAACTGGAATTATGGTAACAGTTCAGTTCAGTTCAGTTCATTTGCTCAGTCGTGTCTGACTCTTTGTGATCCCATGGACTGCAGCACGTCAGGCTTCCCTGTCCATCACCAAATCCCAGAGCTTGCTCAAACTCATGTCCATCGAGTCAGTGATGCCATCCAACCATCTCATCCTCTGTTGTCCCCTTCTCCTCCCACCTTTAATCTTTCCCAACATCAGGGTCTTTCCCAATGAGTCAGTTCTTTGCAACAGGTGGCCAAAATTCTTGAAGCTTTAACTTCAGCATCAGTCCTTCCAGAATATTCAGGACTGATTTCCTTTAGGATTGACTGGTTGGATCTCCTTGCAGTCCAAGGGACTTTCAAGAGTCTTCTCCAACACCACATTTCAAAAGCATAAATTCTTCGGTGCTCAGCTTTCTTTATGGTCCAGATCTCCCATCCATACATGACTACTGGAAAAAACATAGCCTTGACTAGACAGACCTTTGTTGGCAAAGTAATGTCTCTGCTTTGAATATGCTCTCTAGGTTGGTCATAACTTTTCTTCCAAGGAGTAAGTGTCTTTTAATTTCATGGCTGCAGTCACCATCTGCAGTGATTTTGGAGCCCCCTCCACCCCCGCCCCAAGAAAAAATAAAGTCTGTCACTGTTTCCACTATTTCCCCATCTATTTGTCACGGAGTGATGGGACTGGATGCCATGATCTTAGTTTTTTGAATGTTAAGTTTTAAGCCAACTTTTTCACTCTCCTCTTTCACTTTCATCAAGAGGCTCTTCAGTTCCTCTTTGCTTTCTGCCATAAGGTCGTGTCATCTACATATCTAAGGTTATTGATATTTCTCCCAGCAATCTTGATTCCAGCTTGTGCTTCCTCCGGCCCAGCATTCCATGTGATGTACTCTGCATAGAAGTTAAATAAGCAGGGTGACAATACACAGCCTTGACACACTCCTTTCCCAAGTTGTAACCAGTCTGTTGTTTCATGTCCAGTTCTCACTGTGGCTTCTTGACCTGCATGCAGATTTCTCAGGAAGCAGGTCAAGTGGTCTGTTATTCCCATCTCTTGAAGAATTTTCCACAGTCTGTTGTGATCAACACACTCAAAGGTTTTGGTGTATTCAATAAAGCAGAAGTAGATGTTTTTCTGGAACTCTCTTGCTTTTTCTATGATCCAACTGATATTGGCAATTTGATCTCTGGTTCCTCTGCCTTTTCTAAATCCAACTTGAATATCTGGGAGTTCATGGTTCATGTACTGTTGAAGCCTGGCTTGGAGAATTTTGAGCATTACTTTGCTAGTATGTGAGATAAGTACAATCATGTGGTAGTTTGAGCATTCTTTGGCATTGCCTTTCTTTGGGATTGAAATGAAAACTGACCTTTTCCAGTCCTGTGGCCACTGCTGAATTTTCCAGGTTTTCTGGCATATTGAGTGCAACACTTCAACAGCATCATTTTAAAGGATTTGAACTAGCTCAGCTGGAATTCCATCACCTCCACTAACTTTGTTCATACCGATGCTTCCTAAAGCCCACTTGACTTTGCATAATCACAATAATTTCTAGTAAATTGGAAGGAAATGGCAAAAGCTAAATGATGATCTTGTTATTGTTTACTTATCAAGTTGTGTCCGACTCTTTTGTGACCCGATGAGTTATAGCCCACTAGGCTCCTCTGTCCATGGGATTTCCCAGGCAAAAATATTTAAGTAGGTTGCCATTTCCTTCCCAAGGGGATCTTCCCAGGAATCAAATCTGCATCTCCTGCATTAGGCAGGGAGGTTCTTTACCACTGAGCCCCCAGAGAAGCCCTGGATGATGGTCATATAAGTGCTATTCATGTAATTTGTCTTCTTAAAGCCACTTTCTTTAATGAGCACAGCGGTGAATTTCAATTGAATTTGAGTCACAGCCCCAAATAATTCATCCCCACATCTCTACATGTGTCTGAATCCACAAAGCAGGACACATGTGGAGTGTGCGCCTTTATTGTTGAAATTCCATAATCTCCGAGGCATTCCTGATCAGAAGTAGCTCATTATTAAAATATAATATTACATTTATGGGTGATGATGATTTTAATTCAGGGCTCCATTGAGTTACACAAGGAGGCCCCAACTCTTTCAGGCGCCACACTCCATTCTTCCACAGTAAAGTTAATTTATACCACGATGATAAAAAATGTGATTTATTTCACAACAGATCAGTAATTGTGCTCTACAAATAAGTTCGTAATGATAATCAACAGCATTTTCAACATAATTTAATTTGTCTTCTCCCGAGAGGTAGTTAAATGCAGTAATAATAACACCAGTGTTATGGACTCCGCAGCAGTTAATCATAGTCTGAATATGCAGACAGCCCCAATATTGTATTGACAGAAATTAAATTAACCATCAGCTTGGGCAATCAGTGGCTATACAGCTATTAAAAGCAATAAAGGCAACAAACCCCAACCGTTGCCAATTACATTTTGACATATACAAGGGAAAGGACAGAGGCATTGATGTGAGATTTTTATTTCAGTGAAAATAAGACGGGAGACTAGAACCTTGGACTAACCCTAGATAAAGGGCCTCTTCTCTGGGGGGGGAGGTATCGTCACGTGTGGACCCTCCCATTTATCTCCTTTTGATTAAAAGATGAAACTGAACGGTCAGTGTTCAGAGTTTTTTTCAATTTTAAGGCGTCTCCCTAATCCAGCTTGTGTTTTGGTGCTCCTACCATAGTTTCCTGGTTTTCTGCCCTAATTCTGTGACTTTGAACACAGGCACATTATAAGGACTCAATTTTAAGGAGGTGAGGTGTGCACGGAAAAAGGGAAGTGACAGAAATGGAGTGTGTTGTTGCTTATAATGATTCTTATTTCACAAGCACAATGATGCTCTATCGAGACCGTGTTTCACTGTTATCTGGGGGAGATTCTGGGCTGGTTTAATTTAGTGCGGAACCAAATACCAGCACGGAGGTGGAGTTCTTTCCTTCTTCCTTTAGTTTCCCTTTTTCCCCTCCCTTCTTTCTATACTTGTCTGGCATGCCACCCTCATTACTGGGGGAGACTCAATCATTGCTAGCCTTTGAGGTGAAAGTTGTCCATAAGGGGTTGATTGTACAGCGGGCCTGGCTGAACTATGGACTCCAGATGGGTTTATCCCACTGAAGCATCAATGGGCACCATATTAGTTGTGGTTGATGAGCAGGGGTTCTTGCTGGACATTGGTGGCAGACCTGCTGGTCACTGACATCGGGAAAGTACTCTCAGTTGGAGACGATCTGTGGACCTGGATGTGGCTCTTATGAAGCTCTGTGGTGCTGGGAAGAGATGAGATCTCAAGTTGAGGCTGGGTGGGGTCTGGAGGCTAATTTGATCTGTCTATCCTGTTCCTGAGATCCCTGGACCTCTCTTTCCCTGGTGATCTTCTGCCTCTCTCCTTGCTCCAGGCTGGAGGTTTGAGAATGGCAAATTCGCTTGACTCTTGCGGCAGACAAAATATTGATGCCCCTCTTCTCCGAAATGTCCACACCTTTACAGCCAGAACCTGTGGATATGATATCTTACAAGGTCAGAAAGGACTTTGGGCTTCCCTGGTGGATCAGTGGTAAAGAATATGCTTGCCAATGCAGGAGACATGGGTTTGATCCCTGGGTTGGGAAGATTCCCTGGAGAAAGGAATGGCAACCCAATCCAGTATTCTTGCCTGGGAAATCCCATGGACAGAGGAGCCTGGCGGGCTACAGTCCATGAAGTCACAAAAGAGTTGGACATGACTTAGTGACTAAACAACAGCAACAAAAAGGACTGCAGGTGTGATTAAGGACCTCGAGAGGCATTATCTGAGTGGATCTAAGGTCATTACAAAGGTCTTTATAAGAGGGAGCGAGGTGATTCAGAGAGAAGGAGGAGATGTGATGTTGGAAGCAGAGGGAGAGAAGGAGATGTGACGATGATCAGAGTCAGAAAGAAATTTGAAGATGCTCCCTTGATGGAGGAAGGGACTATGAGCCAAGGAATGCAGGTGGAAACTCTACAGGCTGAAAAAGGCAAGGAAATGGAGCCCTTCCTAAATCCTCAGAGGGAGCAAGACTTTACTGAATCCTTGATTTAAGCCCAGTGCAACTCATGTCAGACTTCTGACCTCTAAATTGTGAGATAATAAATATGTGTTCTTTTCATCACTAGAGAAAGTCGCTCAGTCATGTCTGACTGTTTGCAATCCCATGGACTATACAGTCCATGGAATTCTCCAGGCCAGAATACTGGAGTGGGTAACCTTTCCCTTCTCCAGGGGATCTTCCCAACTCAGGGATCAAACCCAGGTCTCCCACACTGCAGGTGGATTCTTTACCAGCTGAGCCACCAAGGAAGCCCTTTGCATCACTAAATTTGTGGTAATTTGTTTTGGGAGCTATAGGAAACAAATACAGCTCATCTTTTGTTAAGTTGATTTTTTACTGAAGTATAGTTGAATGCAACCATGTAATTTAAAAAAATGCTATTCTTTGGAAGGAAAGCTATGACAAAGCTAGACAGCATATTAAAAAGCAGAGACATCACTTTGGTGACAAAAGTCCCTCTAGTCAAAGCTATTATTTTTCCAGTAGGCATGTATGGATGTGAGTGCATGTGTGCATGCTAAGTTTCTTCGGTCATGTCTGACTCTTTGCAATCTTATGGACTGTAGCCTGCCAGGCTTCTCTGTCCATGAAATTCTTCAGGCAAGAATACTGGAGTGGGCTGCCATGCCCTCCCCCAACGGATCTTCCTGACCCAGGGACTGAACTTGAGTCTCCTGTGGCTCCTGCCTTGCAGGCAGATTCTTTGCTGTGGAGCCAGCAGGGAAGTCCTTATACGGATGAGAGTTGGACCATAAAGTAGACTGAATGACAAAGAATTGATGCCTTTGAAGTGTGGTGCCAGAGAAGCCTCTTGAGAGTCCCTCGGACAGCAAGGAGATCAAACCAGTCAATCCTAAAGAAAATCAATCCTGAATATTCATTGGAAGGACTGATGCTGAAGCTGAAGCTCCAATACATTGGCTCAGTTCAGTTCAGTTCAGTCGCTCAGTTGTGTCCGACTCTTTGTGACCCCATGAATTCAGCACGCCAAGCCTCCCTGTCCATCACCAACTCCCGGAGTTCACTCAGACTCATGTCCATCGAGTTGGTGATGCCATTCAGCCATCTCATCCTCTGATGTCCCCTTCTCCTCTTGCCCCCAATCCATCCCAGCATCAGGATATTTTCCGATGAGTCCACTCTTCGCATGAGGTGGCCAAAGTATTGGAATTTCAGCTTCAACATCAGTCCTTCCAGTGAACACCCAGGACTGATCTCCTTTAGGATGGACTGGTTGGATCTCCTTGCAGTCCAAGGGACTCTCTAGAGTCTTCTCCAACACCACAGTTCAAAAGCATCAATTCTTCGGTGCTCAGCTTTCTTCACAGTCCAACTCTCACATCCAAAAACGACCACTGGAAAAACCATAGACGGACCTTTGTTGGCAAAGTAATATCTCTGCTTTTGAATATTCTATGTAGGTTGGTCATAACTTTCCTTCCAAGGAAAAAGCATCTTTTAATTTCATGGTTGCAATCACCATCTGCAGTGATTTTGGAGCTCCACAAAAATAAAGTCTGACACTGCTTCCACTGTTTCCCCATCTATTTCCCATGAAATGATGGGACCAGACTCCATGATCTTAGTGAATGTTGAGCTTTAAGCCAACTTTTCACTCTCCTCTTTCACTTTCATCAAGAAGCTTTTTAGTTCCTCTTCACTTTCTGCCATAAGGGTGGTGTCATCTGCATATCTGAGGTTATTGATATTTCTCCCAGCAATCTTGATTCCAGCTTGTGCTTCTTCCAGCCCAGCATTTCTCATGATGTACAAAGCTATCTCATTGGAAAAGGCCCTGATGCTGAGAAAGATTGAAGGCAGGAGGAGAAGGCAGCGACAGAGGATGAGATGGATGGATGGCATCACCCACTCAGTGGACATGAGTTTGAGCAAACTCTGGGAGATAGTGAAGGACAGGGAAGCCTTGGCATGCTGCAATCCATGGGGTCACAAAGAGTCAGATACAACTTACTCACTGAGCAGCAACAATAGTTGAACTACATGTTGTGTTATTTACTGCTGTACAACAAAATGGCTCAATTATACATATATTCCTTTTCATTATGGTTTATCACAAGATATTGAAAATATAGCTCATCTTTTAAAATGTCTATTACTTATGAGATACAAGCCTACCTCATCTTATTGTGCCTGCCTTAGAAAGCTCACTGACCCCTTCCCAGAGTCCTCAGGAAGGATCAGGGGCAGGGGGTGCCCACAGCTTCAGGCCTCTCACTCCTGCTTTCAGCAGGACCACCTGCTATGCTGGGTTGCATTTTTTGGCCATGAACAAAGGCAAAAAGAAGTTTGAAGCACACTGATACAATGTGGCCCCATTATACACACAAGGACACAGGTCTCACAGAGCAACAGGGACTGGGGAAGAGTCAGGACTGGAGCCCCAGTGTCCCAACTTCACTTCTGTGCTCATTTCACAGTTCATGTACTCATCTACATGAGTGCAGCTCCTCGGTAGCCCTGCTCAAGTCCTCTGTCTCTTCAGCAAGCAGTTCAGATCTCACAAGCCTCCAAAACCTCACAGAAAACAAGGACGCAGGTGCTGGCCCCCGAGCCTGCAGGATGAGGAATGGTTTCTGACATTTGCAAAATTATTGGTCAATTGTTCATCAGGTAAGGAAAACTCAAGATTCTTTCCTTCCAGGTAATACCACTTAGAAACTCCCTTGTGAAATGAGTGGTGTTTTGGAGCATATTCAATCGATTTTTCTTTTGCCTTTGCCACCAGTTAAGGTCTTGAGTACATCATGAGAAATGCTGGACTGGAAGAAACACAAGCTGGAATCAAGATTGCTGGGAGAAATATCAATAACCTCAGATATGCAGATGACACCACCCTTATGACAGAAAGTGAAGAGGAACTAAAGAGCCTCTTGATGAAAGTGAAAGAGGAGAGTGAAAAAGTTGGCTTAAAGCTCAACATTCAAAAAACGAAGATCATGGCATCCGGTCCCATCACTTCATGGGAAATAGGTGGGGAAACAGTGGAAACAGTGTCAGACTTTATTTGGGGGGGCTCCAAAATCACTGCAGATGGTGATTGCAGCCATGAAATTAAAAGACACTTACTCCTTGGAAGAAAAGTTATGACCAACCTAGATAGCATATTCAAAAGCAGAGACATTACTTTGCCGACTAATGTCCGTCTAGTCAAGGCTATAGTTTTTCCAGTGGTCATGTTTGGATGTGAGAGTTGGACTGTGAAGAAAGCTGAGTGCCGAAGAATTGATGCTTTTGAACTGTGGTGTTGGAGAAGACTCTTGAGAGTCCCTTGGACTGCAAGGAGATCCAACCAGTCCATTCTGAAGGAGATCAGCCCTGGGTGTTCTTTGGAAGGAATGATGCTAAAGCTGAAATTCCAGTACTTTGGCCACCTCATGCGAAGAGTTGACTCATTGGAAAAGACTTTGATGCTAGGATGGATTGGGGGCAGGAGGAGAAGGGGACAGCAGAGGATGAGATGGCTGGATGGCATCACTGACTCGATGAACGTGAGTCTGAGTGAACTCCGGGAGTTGGTGATGGACAGGGAGGCTTGGCGTGCTGCGATTCATGGGGTCGCAAAGAGTCGGACACGACTGAGCGACTGAACTGAACTGAACTGAAGGTCTTGGAAGCTGGGACAAGCAGAAAAGGGAAAAAGAAGTGTCCTTCCAGAATATTTCATTTCAATGTTTTTCAAAAGTGCGCCTTGCAATGCATTGAAGATACAGTGGTGGGAGGTGTGGTGGGAAGTATGGTGGCTGCCTCCAGGCAGTTTTCATCTGAGGGAGGAATTGGTGATAAACAAACTCAGATAACAGGATGGTCCATTCTAGACGCAGAGCCGGAAGGTGGTTTCAGAGTCCAGGGGAGGGTCATTAAGCTGGTCTGGGGGCTTGCCCATATTTCCTGCCCAATCAAGATTACTTGTCAGGTCCTTTCAGCAGCAGAGGATGCATCTCTGATCCTGTCTGGATTTTGCTACAAGAATGTATCAAAATAAGCCCCTGGCTCAATCTCTAGAAACTAATCCCACTTGTATATATTTTGTTTATTTTGTACATTTATGTGACTATAGATACTGACTACACGGTATGATTTGGTCTGAGTTTCTTCAGAGTTCTTGACTTTAAAAAATGACTATGATTTCAATTCTCAGCATTGCTCATCTACAGAGGTTAAGGTCCTCTTTGAAAAATGACCTTAACATGGAAATTTTATTTATAAAAGGAAATTCAAGTGATTTATGACCTCTGGATTTATGAGCATTAAAAAAGACACACCCAGCAGAAGCTAGACAGCTTTGAGCTGGTATTGGACTTGAAATTTAACTTGTGAATCAGCTTGGAGTGCTGAGTCAAAAATATAATCTTCTATCTTCCTTTTGCAAAGCCATGGGGACTTGACATTAAATCATTTCAGCTTCTTATGATTTATGAAAGAACAATCAACTTAAACCTTAAAGAAAATAAAAACGTTTGTGACATTTATATAATTATTGGTCAAACTCAGTTTGATCTTTAATTCAAGGAATGACTTGGATTCATATATTATAGAAACATGACAATGTGCAAGTATTTGTCAGTAATAAAATGCATTTTAAGGCAATATATTGGACCCTTAAGAATATCAAGAGGGCATAATGTGAGAGGCTGGCATTGGGGTGGGATTTTTATGTGGTTCCTTGGCTTACACTGATGAAGGGGTCAATGTATCAAGGTAATGCCATGAAGTGATCCAGGAAGATGTTTTCTAGATTATGGAGACCTTCAGGATCAAGGACCATAACTCTTTCTTTCAGCAGATAAAGCAAATGAAACTCAAAATGGTTAGATGGCATGTCTGGAACTGCACAGATGATTCTGGAAAATGATGTCAAGCTGATTTGTCAGACAGCTCATTTTGGTATCCCGTTTAGGTAGATCTTTCAGACTATAATGCGATTATCTCAATTTATTTTTCCAGCCAATACCCAGCACCCACCATGTGCCTAAATGTGCCAGGCTCAGAAGATATAGAGACAGATTAATACAGCAACACTTGATGTCAGGAAGACTACAATCTGGTTTATTTATGTCCCAACTATAACTTAACAGAAAAAAAAAAAAAGTCATTGTGTCAGGCTAGTTGGGAAGTGCAGTTTGATGGATGAGAGAGAGTCCATATATTTGGAGAGAACAGGTTTAGGTAAATACAAATTCAGTGCATATAACCTGGTTTTAAAATGGATCTGAAGGCCGGGAGGAAGACACAGGAGCTGATGTTCCTGGTGAAGGATCAAAGGCACGAAAGCACAGAGTTTTCAAATTAGAGATGCGAGTTTAGCATGAACCCATTGAGCTGTTCCAGCAAGTGGAGGAGATGCAGAAGCAGCTGGATGATTGTCATGATAAAGAGCTTGGATTCACGTATTATGTCAGGGTTGGCAGACTATGGCTTGTGGCCCAAACCTAGCCCACCATTTGCTTTTATCAATAAAGAGTTATTGGAACACAGACCCTCCTGTTAATTTTGATATTGCCATGGCTGTGCTCACAATACAGTGGCAGAGTTAAATAGCCGTGATGGAGACCTCATACCCAGCCAAGCCTGAAATGTTTGCTCTCTGGCCTTTTAAGAAAGAATTATCTGTCTCCTTTGTCCCCACCAAGCAGATCCAGGTGGAATTTCAAATGGAAAGAAGAATCTGGGGGTATTTAAAGCGTACACTGGATGGGAAGGAACAGAGAATGGTTTTCCTGTGACTCTCTTCCTCTTTCTTCTCCTATCTGGCATCAGTGGTATGCTGTTAAATGTTTAACAGTCTGCTTTTTGTGGTGGGTGGAACCCATATCTGATTTATAGAGTTTGCTGATTTCTATGGTATAAATACTCCCACCAGACCTGATTTTAAACTACTGGAATGAGGTCACTGAATGCGCATCCGGATGAGACATGTACAGTCAGCCTAAGCATCCACTGTACACAGGCCCAGTATTCAGCCAGCAAGCTTGAAGTCCTCAGAGAGACAAGTAACAGAAAGCTCTCAGTTTTTGGTGTCCCTGGTACAAGAACCAGAACTTTTCTGCTCAGAGAGCCTGTTGCCAGGAACAGACACTGATGCTGACTAACGTAGCAGAAGAAAAACGTGTTGGAAGCATACGGAAGAGTCCGCAGAGAGGAAGGGAAAGACAAATGGCTGATTTTTCTGCAAAGATTAGAAATGGGATCACACTGGGACCCAACAGTGGTTTCTTCACTTTGTTTTAATTTTATTAGAGCACAGTTGCTTTATAATGTTGTGTTAGTTTCAGGTGTACAACAAAGTGAGTTAGTTATATATGTGCAAATACACATACGTATATATATATCCACTCTTTTCCAGATTGTTTTTTCATATAGGTTATCACAGAATACTGAGCAAAGCGCCCTAAGCTCTACAGCAGGTCTTTGGTAATTATCTACTGTATATATAGCAGTGTGTGTGTATGTCTTCAGTTGCTCAGTTGCTTCCGACTCTTTGAGACCCTATGGACTGACTGTAGCCCGCCAGGCTCCTCTGTCCATAAGATTTTCCAGGCAAGAATACTGGAGTGGGTTGCCGTTTCCTCCTCCAGGGGATCTTCCCAACCTAGGGATTGAATGCATCTCCTTTGTCTCCTGCACTGTAGGCAGATTCTTTACCACTGGTCCACCGGGGAAGCCTATATATAGTTGTGTTTGTATGCTAATCCAAACTCCTGATTTATTCCTACCCACCATATTTCCTCTTTGGTAACCATACGTGTTTTTCTGGTATCTGTAAGTGTGTTTCTCTTTTGTAAATAAGTTAATCTGTATCATTTTGCAAAAATTAGATGCCACCTATAAATGATGTCACATGATATTTGATTTTCTCTGTCTGACTTACTCTGTTCGGTGTGATCATCCCTAGGTTAGATGGTCTGTTTGTAGGATGGGTCACAAGATGATGCTGACAGCAGTTGGCAAGTAAGAACCTTTGTGCTGGGCTGCATTTGGTTTAACCGACAGGCCAACCTGAGAGCTATAAATGGGTTAAGTTAAATCGGGCATCCAACATTTCTTATAGGAATGCCTACTGCATGCTGAGTGCTGGGATACAAATATAAGTTAAAAAAAATGTTACCCTCAAGTCCTTGAAAATTAAGGAAGAGGAGCAAATATACAGGCAACTATAACTCAGTGTGGTGGTAGAGAGGGTTGTAGGCTGTGTGGTCCTGCCAGCCCAGAGCCCAGTGTCCTGGGACCTACTCTTCTCCCAGACGCGCCTTCTGAAAGCTACATTTCCACTGAAGCTTCTAATAAAGGATCACATAAAACATGGATGAAAATTTTATTTCTGCATCTTTTGTGGAAGAAACTGTTCATTGACTGGCCTGCTGCATAGAAACTCCCATAATCAATTCCCCTAAAAAACTTTGTGTGTTAGTTGTCCAGTCATGCCTGTCTCTTTACAACCCCATGGGCTGCAGCCCAGCAGGCTCCTCTATCCTTGGGATTCTCCAGGCAAGAATACTGGAGTGGATTCTCTATTATTAAATGCTGTGCTACAACTTTTGTCAGACCATGAGATATTAGTGACTTCTTCTGTTTCCCTTTTTGTCTTGCCTATTAGGAAACTCCCACTTGATTAACTTTAGCACATCACTACCAGCATTGGAGAAGGAAATGGCTACCCACTCCAGAATTCTTGGCCTGGAGAATTCCAGGGACGGGGAGCCTGATGGGCTGCCGTCTATGGGGTCGCACAGAGTCGGACACGACTGAAGCGACTTAACAGCAGCAGCAGCAGCAACCATCACCATACCGATCCTAGATTTTTGTGGTTTTTTTGTCCTAGATTTTTAATGCAATTCTTTGTCCTCTATAACTAGATTAATTTCTGGTTCTCTTCTATCTGTGTCTTTTCAAGAAGATGGGTTGAAATTCTTTTCATATGTAAGCTATATAAAATAAGTACAGGAATGAAGTTGAAAACTTAGTTGTCCTGACATCAATTTATGAGTGCAGATTCTGGATCTGATAAGATTTTCAGAGCTGAATTTTCTTCACTGGTAAACAGTTTTAAATGGACAACCTGTAAATTACATGATGGAATTATACAAGCATACAAGTGCTTATGTTACAAGGAAGAACAAAATCTGACTCCGTGTTGGATCTTTTCTTTTACTTTAACCTTTGCTTCTCATTGCTTTTGTTCAAAGAATACTAAAAGAATACTGTGCTTACATAATGATCTGTTTCTAGGAAACTTACCCCTCTGCCTGAATGTAAATATCAAAGTACCGTTGTTTAGGACCGTGTCCATCTGTGGGTGGCTACAGGAAGGAAGAAATTAACACACCCCCCTGGAGGCTGTCCATTCCAGGAGATATTTGCAAGACTTGTGACCTTTTACTTTACTTTCTCACCTCTTCCCTTCCTCTCTGTTCTATAAAAGAACCTGGCATCCAGACCCAGATAAGATGGTTATTTTGAGACATTAGTTTGCCATCTCCTTGGTCAGCCAGCTTTCTGAAGAAAGCTGTTATTCCTTACCTCAACATCTCATTTCCGATTTATTGTCCCGTGGTGTGACCAGTAGGGTAAGCTTGGACCCAGTAACTCTTATGCCAAAGTCACTGCTGCCCTTTCCCCCATCTCTGTAGTTAATCCAGCAATTCTCTAATTTGCTTGCTTTGATCACTGCTCCCAACTCCCTCCTCCCATCTGAGTCCCTTTGGAATTTAAACCTCAGCACCTGATACTCCAGACTCTACTTGCCTTCTCTATGGTGAACGTGGCATTCTGACTCTCAGGGGTCTCTCCAGGACATTGCACAGGCATTCCCCACCCCATTCCTGTAGTGACACTATTGCTTCCTGCCCAGACCTCACACAGAACAAGAGGGCTGGCACTGCTTCCTGTCTGTTTTCCCAAGAAGGTTCAGGCAGGAATATCCCAAGAAAGGTTCTGAAGAATTTAAGAAATGTTCTGATATGGGAATTCACATTTGAGAGATGAGACTTGAAATAGAGAATACCTAACATCAGCCCCACCTTCAGGGTCAGTGAGGAAGTTATCTCCCTGTATAAATGTCAGTCCAAAGCCATGAAAACTTCACAGAAGGCAATAGAAGATGCACTGGCCATTTGGATATCTTTTTAGGGACCTAAAGAAGATGTCACCTGAAGTCATTGGAAACCAACAGAGACATGGGGCTATGTGAACCATCATTCTCCAGCTTCCTTCCCTCTCAGCCACATTTTGATGCTTCCTCCTTCAAGGTCACTGCCTCATCTTTCTTTTGCAAGGTATTTACCAATGAAGGATGAAGAAGGGTTGATGTAGGCACGGAAAGTTACATATCTGGTAACTAGATGGGCTATAGATTTCCTTCCTGTCACGATGGTGCCCACCTCCTACCATCAAGGTGATTCGTTAGATGCAGGTTCTTTTCTGGGTGAAGGGGACTAGGTAGAAAGTGTTGTCATCAAACTGCAGGTCACTATGGTTTCTCTGGTTACCTTGCTTGGCAATGAAAAACAGGATTGTTATCTAGCAATGGCATGGCCCCCCTCTCCAGGCTCTAAAATATTAAACATATATGCTCACATGTACACAGACATAAATAAAAAGCATCCATTACTTATCTAGGCCAGAGACATTGCCAATATATAATCAGCCAGGAGATTTTTTTTTTCTGGGTGATATTTCCTTCCTTACAAACATCTACCCATATATTACTTCAATGACAGCAGAATTCATATTACAAGCGCTTTTATTTTCTGTAACAGTTACCCAAAGAAGTTTCCTGCCTTGCTGAGTGGCGGCTTTGCATGCGCGGACATAAGGCCACGGCTGATTCTCTGTTATGACATCTTTCTTCCCTGATGAGGAAAGACAGGGTATTTCTCTGGTTTCTCTGTCACTGGTGAGTTTTCCTCCCTCTTCCTCCATGAAGATATATGTCATAACAGAGATCAGCAGCCAGGTAATTTCTCTTTCTCTGTGCAGAAGATATAAACATTGCCAATTGCTGACAAGAGGCTGGTACAGAGAGGGCAGAAGATTCTACTTGCCACCTGCCATTTGGAAAATGGAGAGCTTGGAGAAGCGCCCAGTCCACTCAAGCAGCCTTGGTTCCCTGGAGTACCTTCCTCATTCCTGTGGGTGGCAGCTGTCCCCAGGCTGCTGTACTGACCGCTCAATTCCTCTCAGACTCGGTTCCTCTGACAGAGCTCTTGCCTCTGATCTATCACCTCCTCCATCCGACTTCTTGCTGATTGTCTGTGCCCTCCTTCTGCACCTCTCCCCATCTTTACCCTCTGTCTCTGACAAAAGGGTCTCTTTCCTCCTTTTCATGTCAAGCCTTGCTCTTGCGTCCTTTTTTTCCCCACATTTTAAAAAAGAATATCATTAAAATGTATTTAATTTATAATGTTGCGTTAATTTCTGCTGTATAGCAGATTGATTTAGTTATACACAAATATATTCTTTTTCGTACTCTTTTCCATTATAATTTATCACAAGGTATTGAATATAGTTTCCTGTGCTATACAGTACGGAGAAGGCAATGGCACCCCATTCCAGTACTCTTGCCTGGAAAATCCCATGGACGGAGGAGCCTGGTAGGCTGCAGTCCATGGGGTCGCTAAGAGTCGGACACGACTGAGCGACTTCCCTTTCACTTTTCACTTTTATGCATTGGAGAAGGAAGTGGCAGCCCACTCCAGTGTTCTTCCCTGGAGAATCCCAGGAACGGGGGAGCCTGGTGGGCTGCCGTCTATGGGGTCGCACAGGGTTGGACACGACTGAAGCGACTTAGCAGCAGCAGCAGCAGCTATACAGTAGGGCCTTATTGTTTTTCTGTCTTATATATAATAGTTTTCATCTGCCAAGTCCAAGGTCCCAGCCTTTCCTCCCATCCCCCCCCTCTCCCCCTTGGCAACCACAAGTTTGTTCTCTATGTCTGTGAGTCCGTTTCTCTTTTATAGACATGTTCATGTGTGTTGTATATTAGATTTCACATACAAGTGACATCATATGGTGTTTGTCTTTCTCCTTCCGACTTGCTTCACTTAGTATGATAATCTCCAGGGCTGCTCTTGTTGCTGCAAATGGCCCTGTTTCATTCTTTTTAATGACTGAATAATATTCCACTGTGGACTTCCCTGGTGGCTCAGTGGTAAGGAACCTGCCTGCCAAGGTGGGAGGCGTGGATTTGATCCTTGATCTGCAAAGATCCCCTGGAGAAGGAAATGACAGCCCACTCCAGTATTCTTGCCTGAGAAATCCCATGCACAGAGAACACTGGTGGAATATGGTACGTAGGGCTACAGAGTCAGACGTGACTTGGCAATTGAACAACAACAACAACAACAAATATTCCATTGTGTATATGCACCACGTCTCCTCTATGCATTCATAGTCAATGGACATTAGATTGTTTCCATGCCCTGTCTCTTGTGAATAGTGCTACGCATAAGGATACATGTTCTTTTCAAATTATAGTTTTGTCTGGGTATATGCCCGGGCGTGGGATTGCTGGATCATATTTGCCCTTGGGTTCTTAATCTAGTCTCTTCATTCATTTTAGTACCTGATTTCATTCTGTTAAACCCACTCTTTCCAGCTTCTATAACCTCTCCCAGTTGGTCATCCCATTGTCCTAACTGGCCATTCCAGTGGACCATGTCCAATTAAGGCATCACCCCTCCTCCTTTCTCAATAATCATTAGTGCTCACTTATCTCTTTTACTCAACATCTTAATTTACCTCCCGGTTCATATGCAGTTGACATCCTTTTCTTCAAGTTCTCTCCTTGACTTCGAAGATATTACCTTCTCCTGTCCTTTGCTTATTTCACTGACTACTCTCTCTTTCTGCCCCTAAAGTTCAGGTTTTGTGCCAGCTGAGGTTACGTTCATCTGCAAGTAACAATAACCATTGAACAGTGACTTAAACAAGGAGTAAGAGACATCTGAAGGTGAGTTAGAGACTGGCATTGCTTTGCTCATCAGTGATGCCGTGTTAGACCCTGCGTGGGCTGGCTTTCATTCACATGCTTATCACCTCATTCTTGAAAGACCGCTGCCATCAAAGGCTTCATGCCCTCATGTGTGTGCATACTAAGTCGCTTCAGTCGTGTCTGACTCTTTGCAACCCTATGGACCTTGGCCTGCCAACTCCTCTTTCCACAGGATTCTCCAGGCAAAAATACTGGAGTGGGTTGTTGTGCCCTACTCCAGGGGATCTTCCTGACCCAGGGATCCACCCCACATTTCTTGCATTGTCAGGTGGGTTCTTTATCACTGGCACCACCTGGGAAGTCTTCATACCAGAATTCAAAGCAGGGAAGATGGACAAGTGCAAAAACCAGCTTGTTTTTTTTATCTTTCTAAGCAGCCCCAGCAGAACTTCCCTGTGCCTCACTAGATAGACTGTATTCTGGACTAATCTGCTCACCTTCAGATGTAAGAGAAGCTGGAAACAGGATGTGCAGCAAATGGTAAAGGGATTGTCATCAACGCCATGGTGAATGGAACAAGATTCCTCCACTGGGGTTTTCTAAACTTATTTTTGTATCCCAGTGCTGACTGGGGCTGGGAAAAAAAGTGAGTCATTTCAGAGATCACAGAGTCACCATTTGTAGTGGGTTAAATTGTGTCCCTCAGAAATATCTGTCCAAGTCCTAACCTCCCATGCCTATGAACGGGAACTTATTTAGACAAGGAGTCTTTGCAGCTATAACTACACTAACCATCTCAGGACAAAACCACCCTGAATTTTGAGTGGACCTTAAAGTGAATGACTGGTGTTCTTAGAGTGACACAGCTAAGCCAAGGGTTGCCCAGAGCTGCCAGAAGCTGGAGGAGGTGAGAGAGGAACCTCCCCTTAAGCCTTTGGAGGGAAGGCAAACTTGCCAACACTTTGATTTTGGATTTCTGGGCTCCAGCACAGAAAGAATAAATTCCCATTTTTTAAGCCACATAGTTTGTGACAATTTGTAATTGTCATTACAAATGACAGTTTGTAGGAAACTAACTTCACATTCTGGTAACTGAACCTCAAATTGAAGCTCTGTGAGCAAAGAAGACAAAATAGATGAGCAGTGGCTGGAGGGCGGACAAGAAATAGCAATCTACTCTGTCTTCGGCTGTTTTGTTTCATGATATACTTCTCCAGATCGATTTCATCCACTCCGATGACCTCAGCTCTCACCTTTGAGCCAGAGACCCTCCAATCTCTGTCTCCATCATCCGCTACTCACCTGAGCTCCAGTCCCACTTTATACATGACTGTTGCTGTTCAGTTGCTAAGTCATGTCTGACTCTTTGTGACCTCACAGACTGTGGCACCCCAGGCTTCCCTGTCTTTCACTATCTCCCAGAGTTTGCTCAGATTCATACCCACTAAGTCGGTGATGCTATCTAACTATCTCATACTTTGCTGCCCTCTTCTCTTTTTGCCTTGAATCTTACCCAGCATCAAGGTCTTTTCCAATGAATTGGCTCTTTGCATTAGGTGGCCAAAGTATTGGAACTTCAGCTTCAGCATCAGTCCTTGTTTATGATTGACTCTACATAAACATCTCACAGACTCTGCATGTCTTGAACCAAATCTATCTTTCTTCCTGAAACCAGTTCTGTTTCTGTCTCACTGACCCCATTCCCTGAGCACATACTAGTGTTTCAGCCTCCTCTTATCTGGTGGAAGCACTAAGACCATCTAAGTGGGCTGGTCTTGGAATTTTGTCTTAAAACTGCATGACCCTTCCCAGTTCTACTTTCTGAATCTTTTGTGGAGTTCTTCTTCTTCCATATCTGCTCCCTCTAAGGTGTAGTTTAAGCCTGTGTGTTCAGTGCCTGCCTTATTTAGTGTCAGTCACGGGGCACCAAGATGTCATCAGGACAATAGCTTATATACAGTATTTTAGCAACTGTTAAATCTCTGGGTGTTTAACACTGTTACTGCTGCTGCTGCTAAGTCGCTTCAGACTCTGTGTGACCCCATAGACGGGAGCCCACCAGGCTCCCCCGTCCCTGGGATTCTCCAGGAAAGAACACTGGAGTGGGTTGCCATTTCCTTCTCCAATGCATGAAAGTGAAAAGTGATAGTGAAGTTGCTCAGTCGTGTCCGACTCTTTGCGACCCCATGACTGCAGCCCACCAGGCTCCTCCGTCCATGGGATTTTCCAGGCAAGAGTACTGGAGTGGGTTGCCATTGCTTTCTCCATTAGTTATTCCAATCTGAAGCAAAGATTTCTCACTTTTCTTCTTTCAAGCTTCAGAGTCCATTTAGTTACCCAGACTCCTAAGTGTACAAAGCATGTTGCTAAAACATCTAACAATCTGTTACGATTTACAACTGCTTAGTGTGAATGGGGATTTTTCTCTACTATGTGGGGTCAGGATGGAGGATTGATTCATAATCCCTACTTTCACATTTTTGGTCTTTCAAAATAACCTCATTGTTAACATTGGCTGGCCTCCTGTTATAGGACATATACCATAAATACTAACTTATAACAATCCCACGTCATCAGTTGCATAATTGGGGTCAGGTCTAAGTTTTTATGTGAAGAATACCAGTTGGCTGCTTAGAAAGGATAATACCATTGCCTTGTGAGAGAAGTCCTTTAAACTTTTGAAACCTCATTTCCCGGTAATTTCTCATATACCCAGAACTGGGCTTTTGTGGGTAGCACTGCATTTTCCCTTCAAATCTGTGTTTTCCACGCCTGTGCCCTGGCCGTTGCATGGGCTTGGAACACTCAACCCTCTGCAGCCCTCTTTAGACCTCAGGGCCCACCGTCTGTGTTTATCCCTGGTCCGCTGTGACCTGCCCTGGGGACAGCAGCACAGGCAGCAGCACTTCTCGGAAGTGTGGCCTGTTGGCATAAGTCCTCTTGGAAGATGTTGCCATTGGCTCTGCCACAGAGCTGCCGTGTGGGTGACCCACAAACTGGAGGACAATCATTCCAAAGAAGTTTTCACACTGTTGTGACGCTTCTAGGCCCCACACCAGACTTGCCAACGTGTTGTTGTTGTTGTTGAGTCTCTCAGTCACATCCGACTCTTTGTGACCCATGGACTGCAGCACACCAGGCTTCCCTGTCCTTCACCATCTCCTGGAGCTCATGTCCATCACATCAGTGATGCCATCCAACCATGTCATCCTCTGTCGTTCCCTTCTCCTCCTGCCCTCAGTCTTTCCCAGCCTCAGGGTCTTTTCTAATGAGCTGGCTCTTCTCATCAGGTGGCTAAAGTATTGGAGCTTCAGTTTCAGCATCAGTCCTTCCAATGACTATTCAGGATTGATTTCCTTTAGGATCTACTGGTTTGATCTCCTTGCTTTTCAAGGGACTCTCAAGAGTCTTCTCCATCAAACAATGGCGATCTGGCAAAGGGACTGGGAATCCCCAGGGAACTTGACTTTGAAGGTCAGCAGGATTTGATTACAGAACTTTCACAGGACTGGGGGAAACACGGGCTCTTGGAGGACTCAGACAAAACCTGTGTGCAGCAGGACCCAGGGGAAAGGAGAAGTAACCCCCACGAGAGACGGAGTCAGGGTAGTTTCATCACTTGTTATTACTTGCATAGTTGCTTCCGCTTGTTAAGCCCACTCCCATAAGATAAAAGCCATGTTAATTCATTCACAATTACCATTTATTTACCCATTCATTATTTACAAATATCAATGGAGCCCTTACTATAACAACACAATACTAATAAAATGCAGGAGCTTACAGTTTGTGGGAGATGTAAACATATTTAAGCAAGTATGATATTGCACTATTATGTTAACAGAGTTTGAGAAATGGAGCCCTTTGGGGTCATGGAAAGGAGAAAAGGAGTGGGGAGGCACCAGAAGGCCTGACATGGACTTGGGAGTGGGAGAGGGGTCCTGGAAGGAATGGTCTAAAGGAGATGTGAAGGCTGGTAAAAAGCCGCACGTGCTTCCCCTCTATGTGCCCTAGCAGCTATCATGTGTTTGACAGATTGTTGTTGCTGTTTAGTTGCTAAATTATGTCTGACTCCTTGCGACCCCATGGACTGTAGCTACTAGGCTCCTCTGTCCATGGAATTTCCCAGGCAAGAATACTGGAGTGGGTTGCCGCTTCCCCCTCCAGAGTATCTTCCCCACATAAGGCTCAAACCCATGTCTTTTTCTTCCTCTGCACTGGCAGGTGAGTTCTTTACCACTGAGCTACCTGGGAAGCCCCATTTGATAGATACTAAATGGTTATTACATACCTAAATGTGTAGAAAGATGAGCTGATGGTTGTTCAATCACTGGGTAAATGGAAGGACAGATGGATAGATGAATGGGTGGATGGATGGACAGATGGATGGGTGGTTGGGTAGGTGAGTGTGTTCATAGGTGAATGGGTGGATGGATGGGTAGATAGACAGTTGTCCACACTTGACAATATTTCCATTGGAGGAGATTTCCATTTGGAAAATATTTTCCAGCTGATATATTATACGAATCCCCCAAACTTTACATATTAAATATTCTCCATATTAATTTGGATGATGTTTTAGTAAAGAAAGAAAAGTTCCACTTACCCCATCAGCACATTTTGAGCCCTGAGTCCTGGGCTGGTTACTAAGATCCCCAGGGAGCTCATCTCTGAGCAGTATGATAACAGCACAGAATCACAGACTCTGTGGGTACAAGGACTCATGGAAGGAGAGAAACAGGGCCTCTGACTCCTGCAGCCAGACCTACTTCCCAATCCAGAGTGGCTTGGCACGGTTTCTCCTCTTTCAGGGCTCATCATGGTGCTGTTTAGTTGAACATCTGTCTCCTGCTATGGAGGTTAAGCTCCACGAGGGCAAGCACCATGTCTGACTTTAAGCCCCATGTCTGACTTTGCTCAGCATTTTTATTCCTCAGCACCAATTGCAGTGTCTGACAGGGCATAGATTTTCAGCAAATACACCAAGATTGGTTGAACAAACAAGACCAACAGAAGTTTCCCAGAGATGAACTGTGTTCTGGCAGACGAGGGAGGTTGTGTGGGTTGGAAAAGTCAGAAAGGATGTCCTGGCAGAAGCAGATGCAAAAGTTCAGGGGTTCCGGATGGAGGGGACACGTGTAGGCCTGTGGCTCCACTCACATGGAGGTATGGTAAAACCCATCAGAATACTGTAACTATCCTCCGCTTAAAATTAATTAACTAATTTAAAAGGTTCAGGGGGCAGTGCAGGCCATTTGGCCAGTCAGGGCACAGAGGGAGAAGGGGGTGATGATGGGGGGAACAGGGTGGGCCTCTGGAGGCTGGACTGGGAGCATGGTGCAAGAGCAGTCTTTCCAACAGGGGAGTGACAGCCTGTATTTGTCCCTTTCCAGGGGTCCTCTTGGGCACCGAGAGGAAGAGAGATGGGCCAGGTTCTCCTGGGTTATGACAGAGTAACAGACTCTCCATCGGAGCAGAAGGGGTGGTCCTTGTTGTGAGATTCTTGAGCAAAGTCTAAATAAATCCGGGCCCCTCTGCTGTCCCAGCTGTGAGTTCAGAGTCTGCCTAGACCCCTCTGAGGTCCCAGCCGCTTCAAACCTGCTGGAACCTCAGTGTGAAAACCAGTTCTCTGTATGGCAAACCCACTAACATCCCCCTCAAGCATGGCCCTTGTGGATAATGGTCCTTTTAAAGCCACTCAGTGCTGTACTGACAGAAATTAAATTAGCCATCAGTGTGGGCAATCAGTGGCTACGGGACTGTTAGAGGTAATAAAAGGCAACGCTCTTGAACCCCAGTCAATTATGCCCGACAAAGCAAGGGGAGGGGAGGGGAGGGGACAGTGGCTCCTGGTTGGAAAGGCTGTGTGGAGCCCTGTTCCCAAGGCACAGGTTCAAATCTCATCCCCTGCTGCCAAGGCACAGGTTCAAACCTCATCCCCTGCTCCCAAGGCACAGGTTCAAACTGTCCTTTCTAGTTGGGACAGACACTGGGGGGTGACATGCCCCTGGGGACACCAATCTGGGGAGGGATGCTGAAGGCTTAGTGACTTTGGGGGTACTGGGGTGGAATCAGGGCTCCCAGGCAGTGCTGGGGGCCAGACAGAATTGCTGGCCCCTCCTAACAGGGAAATCTATGAGAATGGAAACTTCTACTAGGCTCCTGGCTTGCTGTGAAACTCAGGGCAAGGGCGGTCACACTCTGACCTCAGACTCCTCATCCCCCCAGTAAACATGCTGGAAACCGGGCCCCTAGAACACTTTGATCATTTTGAGATGATTTATGCTGGGCACGTGGGGGCGTCCCCGTTGGCTCAGCAGTAAAGATCCGTCTGCCAAAGCCGAACATGCAGAAGACCTGGTTTTGATCCCTGGGTCAGGAAGATCCTTTGGAGAAGGAAATGGCACCCCATTCCAGTATTGTTGTCTAGGAAATCCCAAGGACTGAGGAGCCTGGTGGGCTACAGTCCATGGGGTCACAGAGTCACACACCACTCAGCAACTGAACAACAGCAAATGCTCGGCACCTAGCTGAGTGGAGGTTCAAGAAGTGTTCTTTTCCATCCCATGATGAGGGGCAGAGCCGGGCTCTGACAATGACTTTGCCTCTATCCCCTCGCACTGGTTCTAGTCCAGGGGCCTGGACCCGCCTCTGCCACGGTTCTAGGAAATCAGCCACCTATTCTGTATGTCAAGGGAAGCAGCAGGCGGAAGGGAAGAGGCAACAGCTGGAGAGCTGGAAGCCTTAGGTCTGTTTCTTGAGTCTGTTCATATGTGTGTGGTTGGATGAGCAAGAGGACTTCTCTGACCTTCTATCTCCACTTCTATGAAAGGGCTTGCAGTGAGAATTAAATAAGACCCATATATTCAGTCCTGCTTTAAAGTCTGTTGTGAAAACACCAATTTGCTCCAATACAATCGAGCTAGTTGTACCCAACAATGGAGCCCAGCTTGGATTTCTTGTTTGTATACATGTGATTTCAGCCTTGAGGGCTAGGGGAGACAGAAAAGATTCAGGACCAGGACGAGTGGAGCCACACAGGAATACACACCACACGTGCTTGCCCCTCTAGCATCATTTAGCTCCCTCACCTCCCCGTGTGCATAGAGTCACATCCATCCATAGCCAGCTTTCCCACCAACTCCAAATAACCAGCCCTCCCACTGCTCCCAGTAACTCAGAAACCAACTCCCTTCAGATGCCCACATGCGCAGGCAAACTTCTTTCTGAAAAAAAAATACCATATTTTATTGTAGTATTCATGCATTTCTTAAAGCTGTGTATAAAGCTTTGCTATGAGAGTTGGACTGTGAAGAAGAAGAATTGATGCGCCGAAGAATTGATGCTTTTGAACTGTGGTGTTGGAGAAGACTCTTGAGAGGCCCTTGGACTGCAAGGAGATCCAACCAGTCCATTCTGAAGGAGATCAGCCCTGGGATTTCTTTGGAAGGAATGATGCTAAAGCTGAAACTCCAGTACTTTGGCCATCTCATGAGAAGAGTTGACTCATTGGAAAAGACTCTGATGCTGGGAGGGATTGGGGGCAGGAGGAGAAGGGAACGACCAAGGATAAGATGGCTGGATGGCATCACGGACTCGATGGACATGAGTCTGAGTGAACTCTGGGAGTTGGTGATAAACGGGGAGGCCTGGCGTGCTGCGATTCATGGGGTCGCAAAGAGTCGGACACAACTGAGCGACTGAACTGAACTGATGATTTTTTAAAATTCTTATCTATTAAAAAATAAAGGTGAGACCAGGTCGCAAAGAGTTGGACAGGACTGAGTGACTGAACTGAACTCTATGTGGAATCTTAAAAGATACAAATGAACTTGTATACAAGACAGAAATAGGCCCCCAGACATAGAAAGCAAACCAAAGGGGAAAGTTGCTGCTGCTGCTGCTAAGCCGCTTCAGTCTTTTCCGACTCTGTGTGACCCCATAGACAGCAGCCCACCAGGCTCCCCCGTCCCTGGGATCCTCCAGGCAAGAACACTGGAGTGGGTTGCCATTTCTTCTCCAATGCATGAAAGTGAAAAGTGAAAGTGAAAAGTGAAAGTGAAGTCGCTCAGTCATGTCTGATTCTTAGCGACCCCACGAACTGCAGCCTATCAAGCTCCTCCGTCCATGGGATTTTCCAGGCAAGAGTACTGGAGTGGGGTGCCATTGCCTTCTCCGAGGGGGACGTTGGGGAGGGATAAACTAGGAGTTTGGGGTTAATGTAAACATTCTACTGTATATAACACAGATAACCAAAAAGACCTACTATATTGCACAGGGAACTATATTCAATATCTTGTGATAACCTATAAGGGAAAAGAATCTGAAAAAGAACATAAGTATATATATACCTGAATCACTGTGCTATACACCTGAAACTAACAAGACATTGTAAATCAACTACACTTCAATAAAAACTAAAATAAAATAAAGTAAAGGTAAGATTCGCACAATATACAGATACAAGTGTGTGACTCTTTGTAACCCCATGAACTGTAGCCCCCAGGCTCCTCTGTCCATGGAATTATCCAGACAAGAATACTGGAGTGGGTTGCCATTCCCTTCTTCAGGGAATCTTCCCAACCCAGGGATCAAACCTAGGTCTCCTGCGTTGCAGGCAGATTCTTTACTGTCTGGACCGCCAAGGAAGCCCAATGTAAACTTAACCACTTTTAAATGTAAAATTCTGTGGCAGTTAGTACATTCACAATGCTATTGCAACCATTACCCATATTAAGTTGCAAAACATTTTAATCACCCCCCGAAACACCATCATCTTATCTTCTTCTTTTGTGTTATTGACAACATTTGGGGGTATGCAGCCTTAACCTTGTTTTCTTCACAAGTTCTGTAGTTTTTATTGCATCATTTTTCAAAGTAGATGGCTTGGTAGCAGAACTTACCATACATAAGACTGTATCTTTATATTTGGTGACACTGACTGTATTGGTCTATTAGTCCACATTTTCAAGAGTAACAGAATCAAGAAGAGATAGAAATAGATACAGATATAGTAAATATAGATAGATTCTACTGATACAGTAAATATAATTAGTAAAGATTATATACAATGGAATGTTACTCAGCCAAAAAAAGGAATGAAATATTTCCATCTGCAGCAACATGTATGGACCTAGATGATCGTAATGAGTGAAGTAGGTCAGACGGAAAAAGAAATATTATATGCCATCTCTTATATGTGTGGTCTGACAAATAATGCAAATGAGTTTATTTACAAAACATACTCATAGGCATAGAAAACAGACTTATGTTTGCCAAAGGGGAAAGGTGGGGTTGCGGGAGGGATAAATTAGGAGTACGTTATTAACAGATACATGCTGTGCTGTGCTTAGTTGCTCAGTCGTGTCCAGCTCTTTGAGAGTTCATAGACTGAGCCTGACAGGCTCCTCTATCCACGGGGATTCTCCAAGCAGGAATACTGAAGTGGGGCTGCCATGCCCTCCTCCAGGGGATCTTCCTAACCCAGGGATCGAACCCAGGTCTCCCACATTGCAGGCAGATTCTTTACCATCTGAGCCACCAGGGAAGCCCCAAAAGATACATGCTACTGTACGTAAAATAGGTAAATGATAAGGATTCACTGTATATCACAGAGAACTGTATTGAATATCTTGTAGTATCTACAATGGAAAAGAATTTAAAACAAGCTATACATACATATATATACACACATGTATATGTACATAACTGAATCATTTTGCTATAAACTGGAAACTAACAAAATATTTCAATCAATAATCCTTCAATAAGAAGTATTATAATTTATTATATTATTATATAAACTATTATATATGTATATTAAATATTTCCATATTTCACCTGTGAAGACAGCTGACGGCAGAGTTTGGACATCTCAGCACCCATAACTGCATGAGCCAATTTCTTAAAGTAGATAGATAGATGTGGAAACATTTAATATACATACATAATAGTCTATATAGTTAACATAACAATAAATTATAATCTTTCTTATTGAAGGATAATTGATTTAAATATTTTGTTAGTCTCAGGTGTATGGTCCCTTGCAGTCCAAGGGACTCTCGGGCATCTTCTCCAACACCACAGTCTGAAAGCATCAGTTCTTCAGTGCTCAGCTTTTTTTTATAGACCCTTGCTGGCAAAGTGATGTCTTTGCTTTTTAATATGCTCTCTAGGTTTTTCATAGCTCTTCTTCCAAAGAGCAAGCATCCTTTAATTTCATGGCTGCAAGTCACTGTCCACAGTGATTTTGGAGCCCAAGAAAGTAAAGTCTATCACTATCTGCATTTTTTCCTCATCTATTTGCTATGAAGTGATGAGACTGGATGCCATGATCTTGGTTTTTTGAATGTTGAGTTTTAAGCCAGCTTTTCAGTCTCCTCTTTCACCTTCATCAAGAGGCTCTTCAGTTCCTCTTCACTTTCTACCATTACGTCATCTACATTTCTGAGGTTATTGATATTTCTCCCAGAAATCTTGATTCCAGCTTGTGCTTCATCCAGTCTGGCATTTCTCATGATGTACTCTGCATATAAGTTAAATAGGCAGGGTGACAATACACATACCCCCTTTCCAATTTTGAACCGGTTCACTGTTTCATGTCTGGTTCTAACTGTTGCTTCTTGACCTGCATACAGGTTTCTCAGGAAGCAGGTTAGGTGGTCTGGTATTCCCATCTCTTTCAGAATTTTCCACAGTTTGTCTTTGATCCACACAGCCAAAGACTTTAGTATAGTCAGTGAAACAGAATGTGCTCTGGATGTGCCCTGGAAAGGCTGAGTAACTTTCTGCTTAGTTACAACAGTAACATGTTTACAATAAACACTTAAGGAATGAGGTGCCCTCATGGTGAACTGTCTTGTGGCTACTTTGTATGGTCCTTCAAACATATATTCCAGTGGCCAACCATGTTGAAAAATATACATATTCCCAGCTTTCATCACCTGGACTAATTTATTCTGTCCAAGGTAGAAAAAAACTCATTTCAAAGTGATCTGGCCTCACCCTGAAGCTGAGTGTGACCGTGGTATTTACAAAAGAACTAGAATTATTAGTAGGAGGAAAGTTTAACTGGTTGATTGAATTCATATCCTAATTTGGGCAGAAAATTAGCATTGCTTCCTTTCCACCACTTGGAGGTAATAGCTTAGATGATAATAATGGTAGTAATACTATCATTATAATGATTACTGGGCATCAGGGATTATTCTAAGTTCTTTATATATATAAACTTATTTGATTCTTGTCATGGATATCTATTACTATGGGCACTTTACAGGACAGGAAACTTGCCTAAAATCACACAAGTGATAGGTGAGAAAGCCAGTCTCTAAACCAGGTAGAGTGTACACTCTGAATCACCATGCTTTACTGCCTTGTTGAAGATCTTGTATCACACACTCACACATACACATACACACACACACACACATACATATGCTATATACTTGCCTCATGGTATCCTCTTCCAAGCTCTGGGAGCTTCCTGGTTGCATATGGCTCCTTCTGCAGCACAGGCAGAAAGGCAGGATGGTGGCACTCCGGGTTTCCGTCTTGATTCAGTCACAGCTCATGCATGTGACCTTGAGTGAGTTATCAATCACCTCTGAGTCTTAGTTTTCCCATGTGCAAAATAAGGATGATAATGTTGCTGTGAGGATGTATAACATTAAACGTGGGCATTGCATGTAGCAAGGTGTCGGGCCCACAGTCAACTCTCTATAGAAGATAGTAGCTAGTGTGATGTATTATCATTGTTGCAATTTTCACTCAGTGTGCACTGCCAGAGGGTCATGTCAGTCTCTTCCCTCGGACCTAAGATAGGACCTAGCCTCTTGCAAGCAGTTAATTAAAAGTTTGTTGGATGGAATATCTTTGGGTGAACTCAACAAACCTTTCTATGCCTCATTCAAGGCAGATGACCATCCTTTTCAAATGGCAAGCTTAGGTTGGTCAGTTCCTTTATAAATGAATGTTAACAACAGTTGAAAATAAGTGTTCAATATATTTTTTTGTGCTGCCAGTTCTTAGTCATCTTTTAATTAAAAGTGCTTTTTATTGAATGTTAAACTGTCAAGATTGTCTTTGTGTGAAGCGTGGGGGAGGTTGCCATGGAGAGGTTCATGTTGCTATGTGACTCTTGTGTCAGCCCCGGAATCAAAATGGTAATGGTCATGTCAATTCCGATAAAAAAAGGATCCCCAACAGCTTCATTAGAAAGGGGGAACTTTTATTTCTTCCTTTCTTGTCATTGTGCCAAGAATAACAGAAGGGGAAATATTGGATTTTGTGAAGAGACAGACAATGGGGCCAGCTGCCTGCACTGTTGATGGCGAGAAAGTTCATACCAATTTGCTGGAGGAGTCGTGATGGCCCCCTTTTTCCCGGATTGGCTGCTCCATGGGAGGGCTCTCTTTCTTCATTTGTTTCTTTGGTCCTTTCTGGGTTTTTCATCCTTCTCTTTCTCCTTTTTCCCTTCTTTCCTCCTTCCCTCCCTTCCTTCCCTTTGGAATTTGGTTTTATGGGGCTTTGACCCAACATCTCAGGTGGATTTAGGGACCACGACCTTCAGCCCTCCCTGTTGGATTCACCCTGCCATGCCAGGTCCAAGGTCTTATTCGGGTCCTGCAGATTACAAACAAGGGCAGACTCACCTTGAGTGCTCCCAGATGGCTCAGCTCTGGACAGAGCAAGACCATTGTCCCAGAACTCGAACTTTTACTCTGTATCTGCAGACACAGGGCAAGAGTCATCATTGTGTTCCAGAGGGCTTTGCTCTAGCCTAGACTCTGAGTGTCCTTGTCAGTGCCCCTTGGCATATGATCTTCCCTTCTCCAGGAATACCCTTTCTCCTCCTTGCCACCTAGCCTATTGTTTCCAGATTTAGTTTTTAATTATTTTTTGCAGACTGGCATAATGGTCAAGCGTATAGACCCTGGAGACAGGTGACGCTTGTACTGCCACATACCTGCTGAGTGACTTGTGTGCACTGATGACTCCTCTGTGCATGGATGCTCTGAGTCCCTGTAGGGGAAGGGAAGGTTGCTGTCTCCTCTCTTTACTGTCTGGGCCAGCAGGCCCTCTTGAATTCACTATACCTTTTTGGCACTGCCAGGGTTTGTTATTACCATGTATCAAGGGCTCAGAGTTTTAGTAGCTAGGGAACAGAGACTAGGTCAGAGGATCCGCTGGCATTCTATGCGGGAAGGTATTATTTGTCCCAATATTGACATTTAATGAGGCTGCATCTGAAAGGTTTTGTCTCTCTTCTAAAGAGGGTTTTGCTCTTAGTTAATATCTCTGACTGTCAGAGTCCCCTGGTCTGTTTGGCTGGATATTGCTGTTTAGCTGGTCATGTCTGACGGTTTGCAACCCCATGGACTGTAGCCCACCAGGCTCCTCTGTCCATGGGATTTCCCAGGCAAGAATACTGGAGTGGGTTGCCATTTCCTTCTCTGGGGATCTTCCTGACCCAGGGACTGAACATGCATTTCCTGGATTACAGGAGGATTCTTAACCGTCTGAGCCACCAGGGAAGCCCATCTGGCTGGATGTGATCGTTTGTTTTTTGAAACTATTTGGAATCCTTCACTGAACCACTGAAATGGTTCAGTCTTGGCTACCTGAATGACTAGCTAATGAAGTAACCCTTTGCTAAGGTCCTCTGACATGTCCAGCACACATGTAGATCCTATGAGCTTCACGATGAATTTAAAAATGGAAGCTAGGTATTTTGGAATACCTTTCCTGCTTGGGTCTAGCAGGAAAGATGTTAGGGGTCAAATTCTGTCCACCTCAAAGATGTAAATGTCTTAATTCCTCATACCTGCAAACATGATCTTATTTGGAAATGAAGTCTTTGCTGATGATCAAGTTATAATGAGGTCTTGAGGATGGGTCCTACTCCAATATGACTTCTTACAGAAGTCTGGACACAGCGATAGACACACACGTGGAGACAATGCCACATGAAGAAGGCAGAGACCAGGTGATGTATTATGAAGGCAAGTAACAGCGATAACTGCCAGCAACAAAGGAAACCAAAGAAGACACCTGGAATAGGTGTTCCCTCACAGCCCTTAGAAGGACCCAGCCCTGTTGACCCCTGGATCTCAGACTTCCTGACTCCACAACTGGGACAAATTTCTGTTGTCTGAACTACTCAGTTTGCACTACTTGTGTATGGCAACTAAGAAATAATAAAGAAGACCTCACACAGGCCCAGAAAACCCTGATGTAAGGTGGCAGGTATTAAATACCTTGTGGGGTTAAGTGTTCCAAGAGCAGGCAAGAGGACAGAAGGGACCTAGGAAGGCTTCCTGGAGGAGGCGGCACTGTGCTGGGCTTCAGAAGACAAGTCTGACTGCTATCTGAAGAAAAGAGTGAGAAATATGGAGTGCAGCGGGAAATGTTAGGCCTAAGGATATGGGTGACAGACGTTTTCAAAAGCCTGGTTTATCTGATGGAATTCCCTTCTTCTGAAGTTACTTGTTGAATTAGGTGACAGTGTAGCATCCAAAGAGAAACTTGATACAATTCCTTAATAAAGCTACCTCAGTCTTCTCCTGGGGCACTTTGACTTGGGAAAGCACCCAGTTCAACAGAGAGGTGACAGTATGCACACGTAATTCAGGGCTGGAGTGCACGGAGCTGTTCGTTCATCTGGAAATTTCACCTTGGGTAAGATTGTCGGAAATCGGAGCGGACAAGGAGCCAGGCTCCTCAGTGGAGCATTTCAGCGTCACACAGTGGCCAGTGACAACATCCCAGGTCATCAATTCCAGAACATGAGCTCCTGAAAAGATCTCCGGACCCCTGCTTGTTCGGAGTGGTTGCTAAATCATTGCATCCTGGGTCAATAAAACCAGAGTGAATATTGCTTCATTGGTTGTGACCAGCGGATAACATTAATGTAGCAAGTTGACAGCTGGAACACTGGCTGGGGGGACATGAAAACTCTCTGCATGGTCTTCCCAGCTTCTCTCCAAGTGAATCTGTTCTGGGACTTCCCAGGTGGTCCAGAGATTAAGACTTCACATCTCTACTGCAGGGTGTATGGGTTTGATCCCTGGTAGGGGGACTAACTCTGGGAGCTGGTGAAGGACAGGGAAGCCTGGTGTGCTGCAGTTCATGGGGTCGCATTTGGACACGACTGAGTGACTGAACTGAACTGAAAAGGACCCAGGTCCCACATGCCATGCAGTGTAGCCAAAAATGCATAAAAGTAAAATAAAATATGGGCTTCCTTGGTGGCTCAGTAAAGAAAATAAACTATATTACATGTGCATATATGTTTAAAAAGTAAATGAATTGGTTCTGAGATCTAAAGTTCATCAAAAAAAAGCCGAGGGGCACCCAGACTGCCTCCCCCTCCCCGATGTAGCCAGTTTTCCCCAGCTCTGCTCCCTCGGCCATGGGTCTGGTGATTTCTGATGGATCCTGGAAATTGCGTGTGTCCCCGAAAGCTCTGTTGGTATGAATTCCCCACGCGCTCGCAGGTACCAGCTGTGTGCATGTGTTGATGGCGTGTCTGTAAGTTAAACTGATGTGTAACTGCGCATATTTGTTTGCAGCTGTGTATGTGCTGGGCCTATGTGGTTACAGGTGTGCAGAAGTGCCCTGCATGAAGTGCCCACAGGGTGAGGGGCGTGCTTGGGCTTGGTGTGGCGCCCCTGCTGTATGCTGGGGTGGAGTTGTGTGTTGGTCCTTGAAATGTGTATGTTCCTTATGTCTTTATGCAGGGGTACGTGTGTGTGTGTGTGTGTGTGTGTGTGTGTGTGTTCATAACAGGTCCTGTATATGTGTTTGGATATGTCTGTGGGGTGTCAGGGATTCATGTGTGTGCACGCATGAATGTATTTATGTATGTGCATGAATATGTGTGCATATGTGTGCATTGTGTGTGCGCACATGAATGTATATGTATGTGGATGTGCACATGTATGTGTATGTGTATGTGTGTGCATGAATGTATGTGTGCACATGCGCACATGTGTGTGTTGTGTGGGGCATGCATGTGTGTGTGAATGTATGTGTGTATGCATGTGTATGTGTATATGCATGTATAAGTGTGTGTGTGTGCATGTGTGTATGTGTGTATGCCGACTCATTGGAAAAGACCCTGATTTGGGGAAAGATTGAAGGCAGGAGAAGGGCACAACAGAGGATGAGAGGGTTGGATGGCATCACCGACTGGATGGACATGAGTTTGAGCAAACTCTGGGAGATGGTGATGGCCAAGGAAGCCTGGAGTGCTGCACTCCACGGGGTTGCAGAGTCAGGCACGACTGAGCGACTGAACAGCAGCAAATGTGTGTGCATGCGTGTGTGCATAGGTGCATGTGTGTGTGCGTATCTGTGTGTGTGTGATCACATTAGAAGGTGTTAATCCATCTTCACCTTAGACCATGGCCTTTGGAGCATTGCTCTTTCCCGATTGTTCCAACCTTCACCCAAACCAAACACTGCAACTTCATCTCCTTCCTTCTGGCCCGCCCTTGGAGCTTGCTGCATTCTTCCCCACTCCTTTCCTGCCCATGACATCATCCAACCCCTCAATGAGGGAAGGAGGAGATTTAAAAAAAAAAACAGCCTCCCTGGCAACCAAAATACCTTTAAGTGTAGCATAATTACCACAGCTCTGCCCCTTTTCCCTCCCCCGCTGGGACAATTCCACAAACCCTACAACATACACTTAAATCTTCAACTTCTCAGAGACACTACACGCAGATGGGAAAGATTTGATTAAAATTACAGTGCTTTAGGTTCAACTTCACCTATTAAGAGAAAGAAAGCAGATCGGGTGCTGGACTTTTTTTTCCCTTCCTGGAGAAATAAGTAGGCCACGGTAATTACCCAGGGCCCCGCTGCGCGCCCTCAAAGGCTGCCGCAGTATTTTCCCACTACCTGTCTTTGTGGAGATGTTGACATCAACATGAATGATAACCGTGCCAGCGCGGAGGGGGCCGCGCTCTTTCTTCCCTGTTCTCTCTCTCTTTTCTTCCTTCCCTCCCTTTCCTCCCATCCTTCCTTTTTGCAAACAATTTTCTTTTGTTGTTGTTCGTTTTTTAAAAAGTCTTCCCAAAGGAGAGAGGAGGAGGACGAAAAGCCCCAGCACCCTCTGTCTGCATGTGACGAGCATCTATCTCTGCAGGCGCGGGGATGCTACCTGTATCCCAGGAGCCCTCCTCTCCATCTGGGGCTGCTACCTGAAGCGGGGTGGCTGGGCAGCCTCTCCCAATCTCAGGCTACAGTGCCCACCTCCTCCAGGAAGCCTTCCTAGATGCCCCTCGCCCACTTCCAGGAAGTCTTCTGAACTTTCCTGTCCTTGGGGAATGGTGGGGTAGTTGTTATTGTTCAGTCACTCATTTGTAGCTGACTCTTTGTGACTCCCTGGACTGCACGCTCCCCTATTCATCACTATCTCCCAGAGTTTGCTCAGATTCATATCCATTGAGTTGGTGATGCTCTCTAACCATCTCATCCTCTGCCACCCACTTCTCCTCCCGCCTTCCATCTTTCCCAGCATCAGGGTTATTAGCTGTTGCAGCTACTTCAGAGCATGCCTTCCCTCTGCTCTTGTCTGAGAACTTCGGGACTTCAGGAGCTTTAGGGGACAAGCCTATGACTTGCTCATTTTGGAAGTCCCGTGTCATCGGCACAGTGCTAGGGCTCAGCAAACTGACTTCAGTTGGCTGCAATGGTTGCATTGCCCTGAGCAGTTTTAGGGCCCCACAGAAATATTTTAATATTCACTTATTTTAAAATGAAAAGAAAAACTAATGACAAACAAAGTTAATAACATAATACCAATATGGACAAAATGTTTCTTAAAATGTATTTTTATGGAGGAAAGTGCCCTCAGAGGCTGAGATGCCATGGCCTGTGAACGTCAGATGTGGCCCTGGGGCTCAGTGGTCCTGGGCCTGGCTGCATGTCCTTCCCTCCTAGAGTCAGCTTCTAGAGCAGGCTTGGCTGCCAGGCAGGGCCCTCTGTCCAGGCCTCAGAAGCTTTCTGTACACTGACCCAACCTAGAGGGGTCGATTAAGCAGATGAAGCCTGCTTCATGACTTTGGACCTCCCAAGAGTCACCTGTTCCGATCCAGTAAGTCCCCTACATACAAACAAGTCCTATTCTGAGAGCAAGTTCATGTGTCTGATCTGTTTGTAAGTCCAACAAGGTTAGGTTAGGTACCCAGTGAACACAATTACCTATATACCACTGCTTTTAAGCTTGCTTCTGGACATCCTGGGCTTGAAATAAAGATTCTGTGCTTCTGTCATCTGTACAGTGCTGCAAAGTACACATAAGCACAACACGTGTAGAGAGTTCACACACATGGCAATGTGCACCAAGCACGTGAGCTAACTCACATGATTAGACATACAAACGTATGGTCACATCTCTGAAAGTTTGCAATGCAAAGGTTCATTTGTAGGGGACTTCAGTTCAGTTCAGTGGCTCAGTCGTGTCCAACACTTTGTGACCCCATGGACCAGGCCTCCTGTTCATCACCAGCTCCCAGAGTTTACCCAAACTCTTGTCCGTCGAATCAGTGATGCCATCCAACCATCTCATCCTCTGTCGTCCCCTTCTCCACCTGCCCTGAGTCTTTCCCAGCATCAGGGTCTTTTCCAGTGACTCAGTTCTTCCCATCAGGTGGACAAAGTATTGGAGTTTCAGGGGACTCACTATACTTCATCTGTCCACTAAGGCCACCTCTGTTTGGTACTGCCCTTGAAGGTCAGAATGAGGTGGGGAGTCCCTGGCATGGAGTCAGAGCATGCTTAGTCCAGGCCTGGGGCTGTGACTCACTGGCTGGTGATCCTGGGGGTGGCTCTCAGCTTTCTCATCTGTCTAATGGGCAGCATCGGCTCTGCCAACGTTTCACTCCCGGTTACTCTGTGAATTGGTGGGTTAAGTACAGGGAGTCCCACCTAAAGGAAATAATTCGGAATAGTAAAGTAAAGAAAGGAATAACGTAAAGTAAGGCCACCTAAAGTAAGTAAGAGACTTTAGCTGAGTGTTAGCGGCTCAGTCGTGTCCGACTCTTTGTGGCCCCATGGACTGTAAACCCACCAGGCTCTTCTGTCCATGGAATGCTCCAGGCAAGAATACTGGAGCGGATAGCCATTCCCTTCTCCAGGGATCGAATCCAGGTCTTCTGCACTGCAGGCGGATTCTTCATTATCTGAACCACAAGGGAAGCCCTGGACTCACAGGACACTCTTACACGGTGCCATGGCAATGGCTTAATGTTCTGTCGAAATGCAAACCATGGAGACAGTTCATGTAGAAATGGAGAGAGGTTCAGAAAACAGAACCCGAGAGGCATATGGTGGGTCCCTACCACACCTGGCCCAGGTACCACTCTGGCCAGAGCCAATGATGTCCAAACCACTTGTCAACTGATTTTGGATCATCTTTCCAATGACCCTGTCAAGCAGTTGCCCATTGGGTGCTTGAATACTCTTAATGATGAGGAACTCACTTCTTGATTTTGTTGCCTGTCCTGTTAAATCTCCAAGAAAATTAAAATCTGGATTTGGATCTGAAAGATAATGGAAGGGGTGGGTACACTTGACTGGTTGGTTTTGAGCTCCGTGTTCCTCAGATCGGGCATCTGAGAGCTCTCAAGCAAATTGTTGTTGTTCAGTAGCTAAATCATGTCTGACTCTTTGCAGCCCCGTGGACTGCAGCACACCAGGCTTCCCTGTTCTTCACTGTCTCCCGCAGTGTGTCTAGACTCATGTCCATTGAGCCAGTGATGCCATCCAACCATCTCACCCTTCGCCACCCCCATTTCCTACTGCCCTCAATCTTTCCCAGCATCAGGTTCTTTTCTAATGAGTCAGCTCTTAGCATCAGGTAGCCAAAATATTGGAGCTTCAGCATCGGTCCTTCCAGTGAATATTTAGGGTTGATTTCCTTTAGGATTGACTAGTTTGATTTTCTTGCTGTCCAAGGGACTCTCAAAAGTCTTCTCCAGCACCACAATTCAAAAGCATCAATTCTTTGGTGCTCAGCCCTCTTTATGGTCCGTCTCTCACATCCATACATGACTACTGGAAAAACCATAGTTTTGGCTGTCTGAACCTTTGTCAGCGAAGTGATGTCTCTGCTTTTTAATATACTGTCTAGGTTGGTCATAACTTTCCTTCCAACGAGCAAGCATCTTTTAATGTCATGGCTGCAGTCACTGTCCTCAAGCAAATAGCAAATAGAGACGTCCATTCAAGTCACTAATGACTCCTTTCTGCCCTAAGAAAATCAGAGCCATCTTTTAACAGCCAAGGAGTAATATGTATTAGCAATGCTTGAACCTCAATCTGTTTAACTGGTCTTGCTGAACTTGGCCCCGAGCTGTAACCTCTGTACGAGGGAGCTGAGAATCACCATTCTAAGGAAATTTCTACAAACCAGAATGCATCTTTTTTCTTGATTTTTCTATCTTAAAAAAAAAAAAAATCACAGTGGGTGTTTATATTTCCCCTCCCAATTTACATTTTCTATAAGTTGTTTGGACTTTGTTTTTGGACAAAAAAAGGAACTATAGAGAACAAAATGGAAATGGATCTTTTTTTTTCAAGTCTTCAAAAAATAATGATTGAGAGAGAGAAATAAAAAAAATTAAGTCCGTCTGGATTTGGTTCCAGTTTCAGTGAGTTTCAGGCCTGTGCTTATTTTAGCCAAGCCATTTGTCCCATCCCTATTTATACAACAGGATGCAAAACAAAGCGTTCCTGCCTCGTGTCCTGCTGTCTGTCAAAAAGAAATCTGTCTTGGAGAAGCCAGTAGCTCAAACGTCCTTCATTTGGGAAAGTTTTACTTGCCCCCAAAGCATAGTCAACAATGAAACTACTGCACCTGATTAGGGTCCAGGGCAGAGCCCAGCAGGTCAGCATGGGGAGAGACAAGCTTGGAGGCAGAAGAAAGACCTGGAGACCCGACTCCGTCTCTTTTTGACTCTGCAATCTTAGTTCAGTTGCCTTCCTCAACATTCTCCTCTGATAAATGGAGAACAACAGCAGTCATAACACCACATCTCCGGATTTCGAGTTCAACAGAATTACATCACAGTAGTAATAATAACGACAATGACAAGGACAATAATCACAGTTTTCACTTTTTACGTGGCAGGCACTGTGCTAAAAGTGATCTACGCATAGTAGCTCATGCAATCCCCATTATAACCTGAGAAGAAGTATTATGACTGTCCCCAGTTTACAAATTAAATGGTGAGTCACTCAGCTTGGCTCTTTCTACAAAATCTAGGCAACACCTTGTAGGTCACAGAGCTACTAGTGTGGAGACTTCACCATCACCTATCAAGAATAGCCTCATATGACAAACAAAAGCAAAACAGAAACCAACAAACAAAAAAATAATGCCTCAGGGACCAGCATCAGCATCCAAGGGTATTGCTAACTGCCCTAACAGACCGCAACATTCCAATGACTGGGACAATACAAGTTTATATCTATTACTTATGTGTGTTCTGCTCAGTCATGTCCAACTCTTTGGGACCCCATGGACTGTAGCCTGCCAAGCTCCTCTGTCTATGGAATTTTCTAGGCAAGAATACTGAAGGGGGTTGCCATTTCCTGCTCTAGGGGATCTTCCTGACCCAGGGATCGAACCCACATCTCTCACTTCTTCTGCATTAGCAGGCAGATTCTTTACCACTAGCACCACCTGGAAAGCCCTACCGCAATACAAGTTTGTATCTAATGGTTATGCTGCTGCTGCTGCTAAGTCGCTTCAGTCGTGTCCGACTCTGTGCGACCCCATAGACGGCAGCCCATCAGGCTCCCTTGTTTTGAGTCCTCTTATATCTAATAGTTCTAAGAGGACTCAAAACAAACAAACAAAAAAACCCCACCATTTTTAGCACTCGCGTAACAGACTGGTGTGGGTGTTTGTGTTTGGTGATGTCCCTCTTCCTCTTGGTGGTTCAGAGACCCAGGGTCCCTCCACCTGATGACTTTACTTCCCTCAGTCCAACTGGTGGATCAGAAGAGTAAAGGAGAAATGCACTGTGTTCCTAACTGCCACTAACATTTCATTGGTTGAAACTCATTACGTGGACTCACCTAAATGCAAAGTAGCCTGGGAAACATAGTCCTGAGACAGCCAGTGACAATTCTTAATTCTGGAAGTAAGTTGGCAGCTTATTATCTCCCTCACAAAGCTTCACCAAGTTTCCTCCTCCTGGATCGCAAACACATGAAGCAGAGAGAGTCATCATCCAGACTTCTTCCTGATGTTAAAACACTGCTGGTTGCCCATCAAGGTATCTGGAGACTTGGAGCCAGCCCCACGTGGACTTTACCACAGGTATCATCAAAGACCCCAGAACACTCCCTTTGAAGAAAGCTGAGCTCCTCCCCAGCAAATGATCTTGTCTGTGTCCCGAAAGCTTGGCCTTGTGTCCCTCTTCTGTGTCTTATTTTAAGTAAGTCAATCTTCCTTTTAGAATCTCACACAAGGACAAAAGTGAAATCTGTGTGTCCTTCTCACGTCTGCCCCACCTCTGCATTGCTTGGACCCAAATATTTCTTGGCGGGATCATTATTTTTGATAGCAGAGCTGTAACTTGGGATGAACATGACAAATACAGAACTCATTTTTATTTGCAAAGTGAGGGAAAGGGGAGAAGAAAAAATATCCATCTTAGAAGCAAGATACATATATACACATCCTACTGTGATAAGCTGAAGTGAAAGCACCATTTTTTTTAAATAGGGATTTTTCCTCCCACAGTCAATATGTAAGGCTTGTAGCTACTTTGGAAGGAATGATGCTAAAGCTGAAACTCCAGTACTTTGGCCACCTCATGCGAAGAGGTGACTCATTGGCAAAGACTCTGATGCTGGGAGGGATTGGGGGCAGGAGGAGAAGGGGACGTCAGAGGATGAGATGGCTGGATGGCATCACTGACTCGATGGACACGAGTCTGAGTGAACTCCGGGAGTTGGTGATGGACAGGGAGGCCTGGCGTGCTGCGATTCATGGGGTCGCTAATAGTCGTGCATGACTGAGCGACTGAACTAACTAACTAACTAACTCATTGAATAAAAGCATAAACTAGTTCCAAAAAATCTGAACTCTGTCAGAGAGAAAGAATATCCTTAAGTTACTTCAGCCAGTTCAGTTCAGTCGCTCAGTCGTGTCTGACTCTTTGCGACCCTATGGACCACAGCACGCCAGGCCTCCCTGTCCATCACCAACTCCCGGAGTCTACCCAAACCCATGTCCATTGAGTCGGTGATGCCATCCAACCATCTCATTCTCTGTCGTCCCCTTCTCCAGCCTTCAGTCTTTCCCAGCATCAGGGTCTTTTCCAGTGAGTCAGCTCTTCACATGAGGTGGCCAAAGTACTGGAGTTTCAGCTTCAACATCAGTCCTTCCAATAAACACCCAAGACTGATCTCCTTTAGGATGGACTGGTTGAATCTCCTTGCAGTCCAAGGAGTTACTTACGTGTTTTCAAATTTTAGAGTCAGTGACAAATTTCAGAATCATCTGAACCATCCTTTTTGTTTTGCAGATGAGGAGAATGGGAGTCAAAGTTGTGTCCGAATTGTTTCTAAAATGCTTTCCTCCAGCTGTGTTCTAGGTGGTTGCCAGATCTGCCTTTCTAAAGTAAACAGCCAACAAATTGCATCATTGCTTGAAATCTTTCAAATGGCCATCACCCATCAGATGACAGCTGACTGTACTCCATCAACCCAACCATGTTCCTTCTGGCTTCTTCTCATGCCACTTCCCAGTGTCCCACTTACTGGGCTCTTGTGTGGCTGAACTCCTCCATCGTGCCATACAGGTGTTGGGGAAGGTCCCATTGCTTGGCATGTGCATCATTTTAACACCTCCTTTAATATTCAGTTCAGAAGTCAACTCCAGAGAGCAGAGGAAATTCCCTTTCCTAGATCCCTGCAATGCTTCTTGAGCAGCCTTAGCCCAGCAATTACAGCATGGTACCCAAAAGTAGCTCTTAGTATATGTGACACTTTTTCTACTCATCCTTCTTGGTCTTTAAGGTTGCCAGATGCTCTCTTTACATGAGAATCCCCTCACTAAACTGTGGGCTCCAGGAAGAATCAGAAGCTGGGTTTTACTTATTTATTTCTACTAAGTATTCTCTTCCCAGGATCTGGTGTAATGCCATGTTCTGACATAGATGTTCCAACAATGCTTGTGTGACTCTTGCCTATGCTTGGGCTAAGGTGTCCCATGGGATAACCCCAGAGTCCCTGAAGGGCTCTCTTTGCTTGAATTCTGCATGGTTGGGCTTCCTCATCACCTTGAGGTTTGAAAAAGCCATCAGAATGGCTTTCTTGAGATCCTGATCTAAAAAAAGTGCCCATCGGTCTCTGTATCAGTCAGGGTTCTCCAGAGAAACAGAACCAGTGGGAAAATATGAAATAAGGAATTAGCTCGCGGGATTATGGAGACTGAGAAATGCTACAACCTGTGATCTGTAAGCTGAAGCCTGAGGAAAGCCAGTGGTGCAGGTTTGGTCCAAGCCCATGGCCCGAAGCCAGGAAAGCTGATAATAGTCTAAGTTCCAGGGCTGAGTGTGGGCTTCCCAGGTGGCGCTATTAGTAAAGAATCTGATTGCCAGTGCAGGGGACAAAAGAGATGCAGGTTCAACCCCTGGGTCAGGAGGATCTCCTGGAAAGGAAAGAGCAACCCATTCCAGTATTCTTACCTGGAAAAATCCCGTGGACTGGGATTTTGAAGAGCCTGGTGGGCCTGCAAGATTCAGCCATGGGGGTCACAAGAGTCAGACATGATTGAGCAACAGAACACACACACACACACACACACACACACACACACACACACAACACACACAGGCTGAGTGCAGGAGAAAACCAATGTCCCAGCTGAAAACAGGCAGAGGGAACAAATTCTCTCTTCTTCCACCTTCCAGTTCTTTTCAAACCCTCAATGGATTTGATGGGGGCCACCCACACTGAGGAGGGCCTGTGAATCAGCCTACTGATTCAAATGCTAATCTCAGAAACCCCCTCACAGACACACCCTGACATGATGTCTATCTAAATATTAGGCTCCCTGTGACCCTCCCTCAAGTTGGCACTTACAATTAACCCTCACATTCTCTGTCTCTTTAACCAGCTTTGTGTTCTTTGTAACCATTGCCATCTGATAAAGTAATTCTGGATTTTTAAAATATTTTTCTAAGATTTTTATGTGGACCATTTTTAAACTCTTTATTGAATTTGTGACAACATTGCTACTATATTTCGGTTTCTTAGCCATGAAGCATGTGAGGTCTTAGCTCCCCGACCAGGGATGGAACCCACACCCTCTGCATTGGAAGGTGAAGTCTTAACCACTGGACGGCCAGGGAGGTCCCTGGATTTCTTTACCAATCTGTCTCTCCAGCCCTGGACTGTAAGCATCCTGAGAACAGACCCCCAGTCTGTTATGCTCACTATTCAATCTCTGGTGACTAGAACCAGGCCTGGCACGCTGTAGGGGGTCAAGATTTATCTGCGAAGTGAATGGATGAACTGTGTAACTAACTAGCCTATGAATCTAGAACGGCCTTCCGGACCAGACCTCTTGTTTTTTTCTTTAAAAAAAAAAGAGAGAGAGAGGGGAAAAAAAAAATTAAAATGACTTGTTACAGTGAATCTTACCCAAAACATTAATGCCTGGGAAATACACAAACAAGCAACAACAGCAGATAGACTGTTGAACCCAACCCTCCCCTAACCCCCCCGAGGGTTCCTCACAATACGGCCGACACCGGTCCTTTGAATTCTTCCTCAGGAGACACGTGCTGTGGGAAGACACGAGGAAGAAATGGCAGATTTCTGTTTTATTTTTACATACCAACTTGCTAGTTAACAGTGGGGGCAATCAATAAACTTTAATAGAAGGCTATTACTTTAGGATTGTATTAAACTGAAGAATAAAGAATAATAGCTTTTCAACCTTTTATCAGTCTGGGGAACTAATTTAATATGCACGGGGAAATACATTACAATAATTTTTATAACTGTGCAGTTCAGACCTCTCTAAAGATTTTCCAGGAAATAAGTCATGTGCAAAGAATCCAACCCAAATAGATGGTACAGAAACTGTGGCTGCCGTGAGTGCGGGCAGCCCGGCAAATTCTATCAAGAATGGGATATTTATGTTAAAAATACCACTGGGTTCTAAACTGGTGGGAACAGCTCACTGCTGACTTTTGAAACCAGTCTTCCCTTTAACGAAGTGGACTGATCAGTCCCATTTGGAATCCTTCAGTCTGTAGACAAATACGCTCAAGCTGCAAATGTATAATTTTTAACCTCTGAGAAAGGTTGCATGGTGTGTTATGAAACTATTACTGTGCACAGCTCAAATGCAAGGCTCCACAAAGGAGCCCCATTAATCCTAATTTAATGTGCATCTGGTCACAATTTGGAAGAGGAAATAGGCCAAGAACTGAAGAAACAGCCTGTGTTCGTGCATTAAAAAAAAAAAAAAAAAAGGCAAAGAAAAAAGGCTCTGCCTCCCCATCAAGGACCTTCACAGCCCCTGCATCCTCTCGGAGCCCACAGGATGATCCCAGGAACCACTGCACGCTTTTACCCACCTGTCTTTCGTCTCCTGTCTACTGACCAGCCCGACCTATTCTCCACCCCGCTGAGAAAGTGATTGGGGGGGTTTAGAACGAGCCTCTCAAATGTGCCACTTTTTCATAAGGATTCAGTTCAGTTCAGTCGCTCAGTCATGCACAACTCTTTGCGACCCCATGAATCACAGCACGCCAGGCCTCCCTGTCCATCACCAGCTCCCCGAGTTCACTCAGACTCACGTCCATTGAGTCCGTGATGCCATCCAGCCATCTCATCCTCAGTCGTCCCCTCCTCCTCCTGCCCCCAATCCCTCCCAGCATCAGAGTCTTTTCCAATGAGTCAACTCTTCGCATGAGGTGGCCAAAGTACTGGAGTTTCAGCTTTAGCATCCTTCCTTCCAGAGAAATCCCAGGGCTGATCTCCTTCAGAATGGACTGGTTGGATTACTAGATGCTAACGGCAGTGGAGACTGCAGATTTAAAAGACCCTACTGCCCCTCCCATAACTACCTCGAAAAAATTTAAATTGGAGATTTTTCCCAGCAAAGATTTATCACAGGAGATACATTTTATCTGAGCAGCCCCCTTTCCGCAGCAGGGCCAACATCTAATTACCAAATATCTGTTCTTCCTCTTATTGTCCTGTGGATGACCCTCTTATCCTCAGAAGACAGAGGATCCATCCCACTCCTTCGCTTGGGAAGTCATACAAACCTCATTTTGCCTTTCGGCCTCTGCCTCTCTCCTGTATATGGGCTCTCTGACTCTCTTGTGTACGTGGGGTTTCTGTGTAGACAAAATTAAACTTGATTTTTTTTATCTTATTAACCTGTGTCATGTCAATTTAATTTTTAGATCGGCCAGAAGAACATAGAAGGATGGAGGAAAGTTTCTTCCTTTTCCGACATGATCATTCTACAGTGAGAATCCTGCCTATGTCTCCCCAGTGACGCTGAAAACTCAGCCTCTGTGCACTGGTGCTGAATTGCATCTTGGAGACAGAGTTTTGGGTGAAGTAGAAAAGAATAACTTTAGTGCTTTGCCAGGCAAAAGGGGAGACACGGTGTGTCCCTGCCCCCCAAAACTGTGTGTCTCCATCTGGGAGGATTTGGTGAGATTTACAGCAACAGTTCAAGGGTTTAAGGGTGGGATGCTGAAACTCCAATCCTTTGGCTACCTGATGCAAAGAACTGACTCATCAGAAAAGACCCTGATGCTGGGAAAGATTGAAGGCAGGAGGAGAAGGGGATGACGGAAGACGTTGGATGGCATCACTGACTCAACGGACATGAGTTTGGGTAAACTCCTGGAGTTGGTGATGGACAGGGAGGCCCGGCGTGCTGCAGTCCATGGGGTCACAAAGAGCTGGACTCGACTGAGCTGAGAGTGAAGAGCCTGAACTCCTCAGGTCATCTGATAAATTTCCCTGGCTCCCTTACTCTGGCCTAAGGTGGTTTCTTGACTGCTTCTCCCTTATCTCTGCATCCCCTCCCCTCCCGGACTATCAACTGTTTGAATCTGCCCTTTAGAACCCAGGGAAGGTCATAGAGGCCGGAGTTTGTTCCCTACAAACAAGAAATGGGGGCAGAAAGGTTTCAATGCCCAGGTATGCCACAGAGTCCTGCTTGGTTTCACCAGGACTGCTGAAAACCCACAGAAGAAAGTTCAAGTCCAAGGCCCCAGAGACCAGGACTGGGAATAGGATGAGGCAAGAGAGCTATTCTCCCCAGGTGCAAAATGTAAGAGAGTGCAGAAAACCCTCTGTTTAAAATGAATAAAAATAAGCAACATTTAATTCACTATGTTTTAAGTTACAATTAATGCAAAAAAAAAAAAAAATCCATGAAGAGCAAAAAGATCAAAATTTTAAACAAAAAAACGATCAAACATGCTGAGCAATATTGAAACCTGAGGCCAAACTGAAAAACAAGTAGGACTGATCCCATACATAAGATCAAGTAAGCTTTTGATCTCTTGTTTATTGTGGACTTTGTTTGCATTAATTTTGAATTTTTAGAAAATATTGCATTAAAATATTATTCATCTTAAGAACAGAGGAATCAAGGCCCCTTTAACAATTCTGCAGCCAAGATGGGTGTCTGACTCACTCCTCTCAAGCCTCAGCCCTGCCAGAATTAGACCCTTTGGTCTCTGCAGCCCATCGTCCTTTGTTCATTTTGCCCTGACACTGTTGAGGTGATTGTGGTGTGTGTCTCCTCCCATATTCTGGGCAGATGGAGCTAGGATTTAAATTTGTGTCTGCATCTCCCAGCCCTCCCAGTGCTCCAGGCACCAAGATATTGAATGAAAACCATAACTGCAAAAGATATATGCACCCCCAATATCTATTGCAACACTATTTACAGTAGCCAGGACATGAAAGCAACCCAAATGTCTTCAACAGAGGAATGAATAAAAAACATGTGATATATGTGCACAATTGAATATTACTCAGCCATTAAAAGGATCAGAACTTTGCCATTTGCAAAGATGTGGGTAGACCCAGAGGCTGTCATACAGAGTGATGTAAGTCATAAAGAGAAAAAAGCAAATATTGTATATTAAAGCATATATGTGGAATCTAGAAAAAGGGTACAGAGTAACCTATGTGCAGAGCAGAAACAAAGATACAGATGCAGAGAACAAACATACCGACACCAAGGGGCAAAAGGGGAACGGGATGAGCTGAGAGGTTGGGACTGATATATAAACACCATGGGTGCAGTGTATAAAGTAACTAGTGAGGACCTACCATGTAGCCCAAGGAACTCTACCCAGTGCTCTGTGGTGGACCTAAATGGGAAGGAAGTCCAAAAAAGAGGGGACAGTTGTATACCTTGACTTCCCTGGTGGCTCAGCAGTAAAGAATCCGCCTGCAATGCAAGAGCTGCTGGAGATGCACACTGGATCCCTGGGTTGAGAAGATCCCCTGGAGGAGGGCATGGCAACCCACTCCAGTAGTCTTGCCTGGAGAATCCCACGGATAGAGGAGCCTGGAGGGCCACAGTCCCTAGGGTCACAAAGAGTTGGACACGACTGAAGCAACTTAGCATGCACGTGCATACGCACACACACATGCGTATATTCACTTTGCTGTGCAGTCAAAACCTAACACAATATTGTAAAGCAACTATACTCCAATAAAAACTTTTAAAAATGAAGATGCAGGCTGCAGAGGGCGGCGTTTCAAGACTTTCAAGCTGTCCCATGCCGGCCACGTAGCCTTATAGCTGTGCCTTCTCCGCCCACCTTCCCCTTCTGCTCCAAGCACTAGTCAGCTCAGTGTTTCTTTTCCTTTTAATTAATTTGTTTATTTTTTGCTGTACTGGTTCTTCACTGCTGCTCGGGTTTTTCTCTAGTTGCTGCGAACAGGGGGTACTCTCTAGCTGTGCACAGGCTTCTCGCTGCTGTGGAGGCTAGGGCACATGGCCTGCAGTAGCTGTGGCTCATGGGCTTAGTAGCTCTTCAGCATGTGGGATCTCCCTGGGCCAGGGATCGAACTTCTGTCTCCTGCACTGGTAGGCAGATTCCTTACCACTGAGCCACCAGGGAAGCCCTGCTCATGTTTCTTGATGTCGCCCTGAAGTTCAAGACCTTTGTGGATGCTGTTTTCTGACCCTGGCGTCCCCTCCCTTTTCTCCCTTGTCATGGTGCCAGGATGAGGCTGTGTGCTGGTCACCCATAGCTTGGGTTTGCATCTGGATTCTTACTTCCTAGCAGGTGTTTGGCCCAGGGCAAGTTGTCCAGGCTCTCTGCTCCTCAGTGTCCTCTTTCTGTAAAATGAGATAAGCATAGTGCCTACCAGATAAGATTTTTAAAAGTTCAATAAGTTAATGACATTTAGAATCGAGCCGGTTGTAATAAACTAGGTATAGTGCAGCAGCTGGGGTCAAGAAATAGTGGCTGTTCCCATGTCTGGGACCAAGAAAGATAACGGGTTGATACCTGGACCGAGGCAGAGCGCCTATAAGGTTAGGACTCGCTTCAGAGACAAACTGTGGCATCCTGGGGGATAAATCCAGGGGGCCCACTGAGGCAATCCAGGGATGTCAGCCTGTGGGGCTGGCCGGCAGACTCAGGGGTGATATTCCACTCAGAGTGACAGTGACATCTTCCTCTCCAACCCAATGGACATGAGCTTGGGCAAACTCTGGGAGAGGATGAGGGACAGGGAGGCCTGGTGGGCTAGAGTCCACGGGGTTGCAAAGAGCCAGACACAACTGAGTGACTGAACAACAACTTCCTCTCCTGTGAGGGGACACTGAATGAACCCAACTTCTTGCTGAATCTGATATATTTTATACTATTGTGCGTGTGGCAGCTGTTTCATCATCCAAAGAGGCTGGGGAAGAGGGCTGTGCCACCCTACTTGCTCTGGGGGTCTCTGCTGCCTTCTCAGGACTCTCTGTTTTCCTTGAGGGGGAAAAAAACCCTTGCTCACTGGGGCAGGTTTCCCCAAGCTCTCACGGTTCTGATGATAATAGGTTTGTGCATGCTAGTGAATTAGTCTGCACCCGTCCAACCATCTTTAGCGCACATTAATCACACCCTTTTACTCAAAACAGTACAACTCTGATCTAAACCAATTAAGCCTATGCTGTTTAGACAAAGAGATTAATATAGCTCTGAAAAGCATAACCTTTGGCCATAGAGGTGTCTTAAGATAATGAGCTTGATTCAGTGGGTTGGCTTTGTGAAGAGGTATGTTTTGGAAGAAGATATCTATTTGCAGATTCTAAACCAGCAGGAAAAGAATCGCACGCAGGCAAGCCATTCCTGGTTGTACACAGGCAGGTAAAAAGGAGGTGATGGGAGCCCGATTTAGAGCCGTTGACTTGGAAATGCAGATCCTCTTTCCCTTGGAAAATCCAGCTGACTCTGACAAAGGAGCAAAATATAAAATCGGGCAAAAGTAATCGCAGCTGTCATATGAGTCTCAACTATACAGCACGTAAGAAGCGTTGCTCAGTATATAATCCTTTCTGCTCTCAAGGGAATGGCAGGAAGCTTTTACTCAGGGTGTGTGTGTGTGTATGTGTGTGTGTGAGTGAGTGTGTAGTAAGGAGCACTGGAGTCAGAGCCCCATGCGTGGTGCTAGGTTTGGGGTTTAATCTTTGAGAGCTGCTACATACTACATGTCTTGCTAAATGCTGAGGACTGATGGAATGAGGCCTGGTGCTTGCGTACAGTGCCAGGCAGAGACCCACGAACAAAAATGCCCATAGCAAGGCTGTGGAGTTGTAAGCATGAGATGCCTAGGTGCCCAAGGTCAGGAAACTAAGTCTGCCAGGGTTCTTCCGCCAAAGCTTCTTAGAACAAGTAAGCGCTGGGTTGAATCTTCAAAGATACAGAGAAGATCCTGGCAGGAAAATGTTGGAAGATTCCAGGCAGGTAGAGAGAAGGGTGGAAGCAAATGGTTGAAACAGCAAAAGAGGCGTTTGCTACCCCTTTGAAGCCTGGAACACAAAGTGTGAGATTCGCGATAGACGAGGTGATGGTGGTGAGAAGTCCAGGTGCTCGGAGGCTATTTCTAAACAATGTGAAGAGAAGGGATTTAGCAGAAGACCCAGTCTGCTCTGTCTCTGGAAGGTCACCTTGGTTACCACCCATTAGCAGGGAAGACCTAGTCAAGTTATTTCTCTTACTTGACCCTAGATTTCTCATCTGTGAAATGAGTGTTTGACACTGTGTTTTCTGAGGTCCTTACAAACATGTATTAACCATGTCTTTTTCTTCTTTATTTCTGATTCTCTGATATCCTGGGGATTCCCTGCAGGAACTGCCCGTCCATGGGCTGGCTAATTTCTAGAGATGGGCTTTCATGTGCCAACAACCAACCCAGAGCCCCCACCCCCAAGCACCTTATTTAGTGGTTCTCACCTTCCAGGCTACACTTTTCCTGCCCAAATCACCCCAGGCCCAGCTGCCAGCCAACTAGGGCAGCTCCCAGGTGCCAGAGTTGAAGTTTTTCAAATAGCCCATGCTAAACCTGCTCACCCTGCCTCCCTTTCCTTCTGTGAAACCACGATGGAAGGTCACTTTTTCCACCCAACCCCCAGCCTCTTGACTTCGGTACTTTCCAGGGGTGGGAGGTGGGGGTGGGGAGGTACCATTCACCAAGGAGTGAGGCGACTCTCCTTTTGGGATCTGTGAATATAGCAAGCTGTCTTTCAATGACAATTGTTTCCTGATCTGTTGGCCTATAACAAATAACAAATAAATGTGGATGCTCAGTCGCTAAGCTGTGTCTGACGCTTTGCAAATCTGTGGACTGTAGCTTTTCAGGCTCCTCTGTCCACGGAATTCTCCAGGCAAAAACAGTGGAGCGAGTAGCCATTCCCTTCTCCAAGGGATCTTCATGACTTGGGATTTGAACCTAGGTCTTCTGTACTGTAGGTGAATTCTTTACCATCTGAGCCATCAAGGAAGCCTTAATAGATAAATAAATAACAATAAAACCTGGACTTTAAAATAATAAAAAATAAAGCAATAAAACCTAGATTTTAAACCAATAAATCATAATAAAATAAAATAATATAATAATAATAATATAAAATAATAATAAAATAAATAACAAAAATAATAAAACCTAGACTTTAAAATACAGCGGGATTCTTTTCTTTAATTCATTCATTTATTCAACAAAAGCTGACTAACAACCAAATAGCAAAAACCACCACCACCACCAACAAAAAAGATAATAAACAATCTAGAGAGGAGCTAGGGCTTCCCTGATGGCTCAGCAGATAAAAGAATCTGCTGCTAATGCAGGAGATGCAGAAGAGCCAGGTTCGATCCCTGGGTCAGGAAGATCGCTAGGGGGAGGGCACGGCAACCTACTCCAGTATTCTTGCCTAGAGAGTCCCACGGACAGAGGAGCCTGGCTGGCTGCAGTCCATAGGGTCAAAAAAGAGTCAAACAAGACTGAGCGACTGGGCACGGGGCAGGAGTTAGACCCCAGTTTTCCCTCTAATAATTCACTAACTAATAATAATAAACATTGCTAAGTACTTACTTTCATGAATTTTCCTAAATGAGAGGCAATAGGATTCTTGACTGTCAAAGACAAGCTGGGCTCTTGGCCAAACCAGGTCCCCATAGAAAAGGGGGTGCATGTCTCTGATTTCCACAGAGGTCCCCATGGGCCAGCAGAAACCTTGTATCAAGGCATTTCAACTCTTTGAACCTCAGCGTTCCCACTTATAAAATCTGGGTATTGGCCCAAATGCTGGCTGAGTTTTCCAGATTTGAGAATCTGTGAGGGTATAGTTACTCTCTGTGGATTGGAGCCTAATCCATGACCCAAGTTTCCCAGGGGTCAACCTCCCCTCACTTCTGTCTCTCCAGGCCCTACTACACAGATCAGAGCAAGCAAACCGTGGTGAGCGTTTCTGCCAGTAGCCTGCTGTGAGCATTGTGGTAGAGGATGAACTGGCCCCCGGCTGTAGGTGTGCGAGATGTTCAGGGCAGCGGTATATGATTTAGCAAATTATCTCCCCAGTGTGCTAAAGAGTCCGCCAGGAGTTTGCTCACTGCAGGATCGGGGAACAATAAGGCCTCGCTATATTCAATAACAGTGGTTTAATTATCATGATTATCTTCCGTTGGTATAAAAGTCTTTGCTTTCAGGATCTCAAAGTACTTTATAAACATTAAGCCTCCTGGTCCCCCAGGGGAGACACTAAATTGATGCAGCTTGCAGGTCCTGCCTCTTCCTGGCTCCGAAGCGGTTTCCTCTCACGCAGGTGAGAAAGAGAGGGAATCTCGTCCTCTGTTGTTGTGTACCTTTGACACCAGAGGTTTAGGTTTTTTGCAGGTTACGAGCCAAGGTCAAAAGATTGAGACTGGAAATAACCAGGAGTGGAGAGCCAGCCAGGCCCTGGACCTGCAAGTAAATCCTGTCACAGCTGTAAGTAATCCACCCCCCACTCACCTACTGCCCTACGCAGGTGGAAACCTGAGCTCAGAGAGGTTGAGATGTGCACCCAAAGTCACACAATCCATGAGAAGTAGACATATATGGGTGAGACGCAGGTCTGTAGGTCTCTTAGGACCAAAATTGCCATTCTTTGCACTAAATTCAGGCTTCCCAGGTGGCTCAGATGGTAAAGAATCTGCCTGCAATATGGGAGAGCTGGCTTTGAGCCCTGGGTTAGGAAAATCCCATGCCGCCCTGCAGGGCATTGAGTGCTTCACGTCCTTGTCCTTTTCTTGGCTTTTGTGGAGAAAATTCCAAAGTTCAGGCCAAATTCCTACAGTCGGGAGAGTTTGTAATTTCCTCAGTTCTGTCTCCTCACAGCAAAAATTTGAAGCGACGGATGGGCCAGTGTTACAGCTCCGTGTTATAGCTCAATTTTATTTGGAAAGCAAAGGAAAATACATCCTCAAGATGTGAGGGCAGGCTGACCCAAAAGATGCGAAGAGCAGAGAAGCCCCTGGCCCGATTTTGGCTCCTCTTTTTACGGTGTTTCTCCTCCCCCTGAGACGGCCCTGTGTAAGCTGCACCAGCCAGGAGGGCTGTTTGTTTTATCTGAGGTTCTCACTCCAGTCCTCAGACCTTGCTTTGTTCTATTTTTGCTGGCTTTTCCCTTCTGTGTCTTTCAGCCACTGCCCTTCTAGACTCCTTTTTCCTATTCTAACTACCTAACACTACCACCTTGGCCTTGAGATTCAGTTTAGCAAAGTGCAGGGTGAGGGTGAGCAGGGAACTTTCCAAGAGGAGTCAGGGAGGGGTTGACCCCCTGCCCCCTCAGTCCTAGACAGACCTACACCTCAGCTCAGCCACTGCTGCCGCTATTCCAGCGAATGTTGCTACAAAGAAGTTACTACCCTAAACTTAGCAGTTCTCAATAGCCGTTTTTATTATACTCGCAAATTCTTTCTTTTCTAAGGTATATTCTTGGTTACAGCCATTTTATTTTTTTATGTTTTAAGCATTCGTTATTATTATTTTTGACTGCCCTGGGTCTGTTGTTGTTGCCTGGGCTATCTCTAGCTGCAGCAAGCAGGGGCTATCTCTAGCTGCAGTGTGCAGACTTCTAATTGTGGTGCCTTCTCTTATTGTGGAGCACAGGCTCTAGGGTGCTCAGGCTTCCGTAGCTGTTGTGCGTAGGCTCCATTGCTCTGCAGAATGTGGAATCTTCCCAGACCAAGGATCCCATCTGTGTCTCCTGCATTGGCAGGTAGAGTCTTAATAACTAGACCACCTGGGAAGTCCTCTCACAAATTCTTTACCATAGGAATTTGGTAAAATTACAGCAGGGCAATTTCACCCTGACTCACAATCTCTGGGACTTGACTCAAAAGCTGGAGGCTGGAATGACCTGGGAGCATCTTCACTTTCAGTGCCTGGCTGTCGGTGTGAGTATGTACTCACAGCCTCTCCATGTGACCTGGGCTTCCTCGCAGTATGACTGACTGGGACAGTAAACTTCTTACACGGTTGCTCTGGACTTCAGACCTGAATGTCCAAGAAAACAAAGTGGAAGTTACCGGTTTCTTTTTTGATTGACAGCTGAAAGACGCACATGGTCACATCTGACCCCTGCCGCTGACCACAGGAGAGTCACGAAGGCCAGTCTGATTTGGAATATCTGGGTGTCAAAGGGCCAAGCTCCCAGTGAAGAATCCTTCCCAGTTTCTTCCAGGTTTTGAAGGCTCAAGACATTCCTCGGCTCAGGACTATATGGCTCCAGTCTTTGCCTCCGTCGTCACATGGCCTCCCTGGGTAACTGTATGTCTCCTTTTCTATCTTTTATGAGGATATCCATGTTTGGACTTAGGGTTCACTGCAATGGGATGTTCCCATCTCAAAATCGTTATCTTAGTTGCATCTGCAAGCACTCTCATCCCAACATTGTGAAGTTCCAGGTGAACATGTGAAAAGTGAAAGTTTTAGCCACTCAGTTGTGCCTGACTCTGCGACCCCATGGACTGTTGCCTGCCCGGCTCCTCTGTCCACCGAATTTTCTAGCCAAGAATACTGGAGTGAGAAACCATTCCCTTCTCCAGGGGACCTTCCTGACCCAGGGATTGAACCCAGGACATGTTTACAAGAAGCCAGTGTCCTGCTCACCATTTTTCTTTATAGAGAGAATGTGCCAGAGTTGAGGGCTTGGGACCGCTGTTTCTGTAGGTGTCCAGCCTACCTTCAAGTCCAGCCCAGGGCTTCCTAGTTGTGTGACTCCAGTAGGTCACCTTTCTGAGCCTCAATTTTTTCCATCTGCAAAATGGGCAAAACCTTATGGCTATTTTGGGACGATTAGGAGGAGCCCTTGGTCATCTAGAAAGGGTAGCTCATCAGGATAGAAATGAAGTGAAGTGAGCTCGCTCAGTCGTGTCCGACTCTTTGCGACCCCATGGACTGTAGCCCACAAGGCTCTTCCATCCATGGGATTCTCCAGGCAAGAATACTGGAGTGGGTTGCCATTTCCTTCTCCAGGGGAACTTCCTGACCCAGGGATCGAACCCGGGTCTCCCACATTGCGGGCAGGCGCTTTACCCTCTGAGCCACTGGTCCCCACTAAATTATCACTGCCCTGAAACCTGGGGTGAGGGGTGGAGTCTTTACATAATTCAATCATGCTCTGTGAGCCTCAGTTTTTTTCACTTGTTAAATATAGGCAGCAGCATGATTCACAGGGCAGTACAGAAGGCTGGCATCCATTTACTCAAAGGAAATTAAGAGCCTGTTCTATGCAATGATGCTCTAGGTATTTAATGTCTTCCATTATTTTTCCTCTATTCATTTATCCATCTCTATGCCATTCATCCATCTCTCTCTGCTCCTCCTGATCTTCCCAAAAGACCCATAAGGTTTTTTCCCATTTTACAGATGAAAAAATCTGAGGCTGAGATTGCGAGTCCTAGAGGGCAGGGGATATGTCCAATGTATGTCTGAATTTGCAGAACCCAGTTCTGGATCTAGAACATAAAGGATGGCCAGTAAAGATGTAGTGACTGAAGGAATTCGTGAAGATGTCGATACAAGTTGGGACCTGCCATTGGCCCTTGCCATCTACCTCTGCAAGGATTAGGTCGGGTGTTGCTGCAGCTGCTGACCTTCAGCACCCCCTGAAAGGAGTTCAGGGTGAAGAGCAGAAATGAGGCGCTCTGTGCTCTGGGAAAAACTGGCAGGACAGGTCTTCAGATAGTTAGATATTTTCAGGAGCTGGTTTTATGAGCCCAATTCTTGTGTCTCCTCATATCTAGAAAAGTGCTAAAATCCATTCTGGTGATGACTGCTCCTCATGACTAGCAGAAACCTTCTGCAAAAAATGTCACGTTGCACTTGAAAATATGTGGGTTACTTTCAAATATCTTTTGATACTGAATTCTAACATAGATCCACAGTGATGAGAGAACAGACTGTCTGATTTCAATACCTTTAGACCATGAAATTTTTGCACCTTGTTTTATGTCCCTGGATATTTCCAGTGTCTCCTGGTTTACAGTCTATGGGAACTTGAACAGAATTTGCATTCTACTGTTGAAAATTGTGTAAATCTTAATAATGCTGAATTGGTTTATGGTGCTTTTCAGGTCTACTATATCCTTCTACTTTTCTGTGTATTCATTCTACCAATGTTTGAGAGATTGATACTGAAACTCCAACTAAAAATCTTAATTTATCTACTTAAAAAATAATTGTATGGTAGAACTATATGTAACTTTGCTCTGTATTTTCCAAGTCTCCTGTAAATGTGTTTTCATATTTTCATAATTTAAAAACCAAAAAAGAAATCTGCAAAAAATACGCTTGACCGCATTTACTTCCCCTTTAACAAAAGCACATACACACTGACTTTCCCCTCTACCTCTCTGAGTGGTTTTCAGAGCTATCTGAAATGCTAACTCCCAGGCTATAGTTCTCATTTAGCCGCAAATAAAACTTAACTTGCGATTTTCATGTTGTGCATTTTTTTTTTTAAGTCAGCGAAGAGATGACTAGATGGATAGGTCAGGCTGGTTTCTCTCTGCAAGGGCAGCAATGTTGCTAATAATTTGGGCTTTCTTCTACACACATGGCTGTTTTTATTTCATTTTTGTCCTTTCTTTCCAGAGGAAAAGAACCAAACTTGTGATGTATTTTTTGATATTCTAATAGAGATTGTCTGAATTGCTGGAGGACCAGATGAACTTCAGGTGCCTTTTAGCACTAACACTATTTTTAAAAATGTTTAATCGTATTGACTCCTCCTGAGATTAACGCTTTTCTTTTTGGCTTAACCATATCTAACCATCTGCTCTAAAGACAGGGGCATTTGTAAGCTTCTTCCATCTGGAGGAGCTGTGAATTCAGAACTAAGGGTCTTCAGAAAGTGCATTCTTGTGGCCTCTGGGCTGGGAGGTGTCATATGTGCATCGTAAATATGGCATCTTCATCAACATCCATTTGATGCCATCGCAGTGTAAGTTACAGGAAGATTCCATCGGCCAAGTGATTAGCTCCAGGGGGCAGAAATTCTTACAGGGAATACTGTTTTTCCCATTTGATACATCTCCAAATTGATGTTTCCATCTCATTGTTTTTATATTTGTTTTTTAACTTTATCTAAAGATTTTTTAAAAATGAGAATTATTTAACAAAAGGAAAGCTCTCACCACTCTCTTATGTAAAGCTAATGTGACAATGGAAGTGTCAACAAGGGGGCAAGATCCGTCTCAGGGAAATCTTGAAACCTCTAAGTGGAATTTGCATAAAATAGTTCTGGTATTATTATTCACTATTCTTTCCGTGACAGATATGTCAGGGCCTTGAAACCTAAAAGAACAATTATGCTATTGTATCTCTCGGAGGATTCAAGGGGTGTGTCTTTGGTGGAAAAAGTGCTATTAGAGCTTTGAAAGCAGTTAAAAGGCAGCCCAAGGGACTCTTTAGCTAGTCATTTTATAAAGAATGCCTCAGCTTTAAGTGTCTTAAAGTACGTTTATTCAACTCGTACTTTCGGCTTAAAAAAATCTACTAATAATTAATGGCTGTACTTTTTTTTTAACGTTTGCATTAGCTATAAATAAAAACTCTAGATGAAGTCATCGCTGATTAAGTTAAACTATGATTCTTATGTGATGGAACCCATATCTTTGTCCCATCATATAAGCTTGCAACGAATTACCTGTAAGGTTTTTTTTTTTTTTTTTAATTTAGCTAACATTGCAGAAGTCATTGCCATTGCCAATTATGGACCCAACCAGGAGCTCATCAGTAAATCCTTCCCTTGCCCAAGCTGGCTTAATGTAACAAGTCTGTACATTAAACACAGAAGCATTGATAAAGCAGATCTCATTGCATCTGGATGCGGGTGCAGGAGGCGGTGATCCAAATTTAATTTCCTCTGAAACCTGCTGATTACGTTATTCTCTGGTTTGGCTGGGTGTCACTGAAGAAAGGCAACGCCAACTTTTGATGGGAATAATTTTAAAATTCAAGAAAGACACAGAGAGGCACAAAAGTGCTTCTGTCACATTGGATGATAAGTCGGTGGGGAAAATGAAGGAGCCAGGTAACTTTCAGTCAAAACGCTGCAAAGATGGTTGGGTCAGGGGAATTTTTATTCAAATGTACAAGAAGCAATATGCACAGGTGTGGATGGGCGTTCTGTGACTTTAACAAGCTGTAACGTGGTGCTCATTTTGTAAACTTCCTAAAGTCAAAAGACAATATTCCTTTTCTTTTTTTAATTGGAGTACAATTGCTTTACAATGCTGGGTTAGTTTTTGCTGTACAACAAAGTGAATCAGCTATGTGTATAGATGTATCCCCTCTCTCTTAAGCCTCCCTCTCACTCAATCCCCTGTCCCACTCCTCAAGATCACCACAAAGCACCGAGCTGATCTCCATATTCATTTATTTTTGTTTCATATAGTCTTTCACTTTGTATTTATTGGGAGCTGGGAGGGTCCCTTGAAACCATAGTTTGACCTGTTGTTTTATAGATGAGCAAAGGAAGATTCAAAGTGGGGTAAACTCTGCCCAACTATTCCATGATGAAGAGGGGAAGAGAACTGTATCTTGCATATTTGTGGAATTCTAGCAGGCACAAGGACACCTTAAATTAAGACCATGCTTCCCATCATCTCATGCAGCCTTGGGTACCCTTATCATAAGGCCCCTGACTCCATGGAGTACCATACTGGTCTTAGACTCCCTAACACTGCTCTTTATCTGTCTGCTACTGGTGCTGCTAAGTCGCTTCAGTCGTGTCTGACTCTGTGCAACCCATAGATGGCAGCCCACCAGGCTTCCCTGTCCCTGGGATTCTCCGGGTAAGAATACTGGAGTGGGTTGCCATTTCCTTCTCCAATGCAGGAAAGTGAAAAGTGAAAGTGAAGTCACTCAGTCATGTCTGACTCTTCGCGACCCCATGGACTACAGCCTACCAAGGCTCCTCCATCCATGGGATTTTCCAGGCAAGAGTACTGGAATGGGGTGCCATTGGCTTCTCCCTATATCTGTTTAGGCAATTGTAATTTGGAGTCTTACCACTTGCATTCATTTTCAGTCTTAGATGAATAGAGTTAATGCAACAAATGCCCATGAGACTCCAAGCAGTGTATGCCAAGTGGGTTACTTAGGCCATTATTAATAGTGCATCCCGTTCTAAACATGATGGCATCACAGCTAGAATCTGCTTGTCTTGAATGCCATGCTAGACTCTGCACCCTGTGATGGATGACTATGTCATTCACTTAAAACCCTCAAGCACCCAGTATAGAATCTGACACACTCAGGGGGTGCTCCATAAAGTTTTATAAGCAATCAGTGGACAAATGACACCCTGGAGAGAAGAACAGGAGAAGCTGGCGGGGATGGGTACCACTACCACCGTGGGGCAGGGTGTACTCAGTGGAGAAGTACAAGCCTAAACCTGCAATATTGGCCTGACTTTACATTATCACGTATTATTTGATGACAAAATGATTTCTTAAAATTTCATGGATTTGTCTCTTTTTTCCCTTTCTGCTATTGTATCTCAAAGTGATATAAACAGTGCATAAATCTTGGCTCTTGCCGACCACTGTTTGGTTGAAATTGCTATGTTGTCTGGGCATATGTTGGATTCTTTAAATTAACAGAGAAAAGAATTGATTTAAAAAATGACATTTGCATTAAGGGCTGAGAATGGGTAATTTGGGAAGCATGATGCTATACATGGGAATTTATACAGATAATGAACACAGCAGTGGGGTTTTGGCTCCATGACATACGCATTTTTGTACATCCACTGTGGACATGCTTTATGTTGCAGAAAGTGTGTATGTGGTGTAATTCACATCTCCAAGGCTCTAGGTTAGGTCACTATCTGTCTGGACAAGTTGTGGAATCTTGGATTCTGAGTGAATTTTAGGCAGTTTTTGTTTTTATTTCTCCTTCTGACTTGAGTTTCCTAATACCTTTTCCTAAAAAATTCAGTTCAGTTCAGTCACTCAGTCATGTCTGACTCTTTGCAACTCCATGAACTGCAGCATCCCAGGCTTCCCTGTCCATTACCAACACCCAGAGCTTGCTCAAACTCATGTCCATTGAGTCGGTGATGCCATCCAACCATCTCATCCTCTGTCGTCCCCTTTTCCTCCTGCCTTCACTCTCCCCAAGCATCAGGGTCTCTTCAAATGAGTCAGTTCTTTCCATCAGGTGGCCTAAGTATTGGAGCTTCAGCTTCAGCATCAGTCCTTCCAATGAATATTCAGGATTAAAAAACAGAGCAAATGGATTTCATAAGCATATACAAAACCTTCCATCCAACGACAGTACACACATTCTACTCAAGTGCACACAAGATATCTCCTAGGATTGATCAAATATTAGGTGCTAGAAAGCAAGTCTCAACAAATTCCAGCAGAGAGTACGTATAAAAGTATTTTTTTTAACCTTTGTTATCATTTATTTTTATGTGTGATCCATGTTTGGCTCCATTAAGTATCTGAACTTCAGCAAATTACACCGGACCCACAGAGAGGAAAGCACCACTATGTTCCCAGAGCAGTAAACCAAAGCTGAGACTGTGTGTGCTGTGCTAAGTCATGTCCGACTCTCTGGGACCCCATGGACTGTAGCCCATCGGGCTCCTCTGTCCATGGGATTCTCCAAGCAAGAATACTGGAGGGGGTTGCCATGCCCTCCTCCAGGGGCTCTTCCCCACCCAGGGACTGAACCCACATCTCTTAGGTCTCCTGCGTTGCTGGCAGGTGGGATTCTTTACCACTGACCACCTGTCTTCAGCCACTTGACACCTTCATTTTTATAACCTCTTTGGCTGCTGACCTCTCGTCTCAGTCTCTGCATGTCTGCTTAAACCCACTGATGGCTTAATGCACCTGATTCTGGCTCAGGAGTTCCATGGATTCCTGACAATCAAATTTTTCCCTCAATTATCTGACTATTGTCTACCCATCTGTCTTATATGTACTGTGCCATGTGGGGGGCAGAGAGATGAACAAGGTGCAATCCTTCCTCTTGGAAGAGCTCAAAGTTTAGTGAAAGATACAGACAAGGAAAGAGGTGGACTCCAATATTGGCCAAGGGAAGCAAAGAAGGCTAGTATGAGTCAGCCAGGGAACGAGGGGGCTTCTGCAGAAGACAAGCGAAAGGCTAGGGATTCTGAGTAGTTCATTTTAGAAAAGTTTCAGGAAAACAAATAGGATTTACACACTCAGATCTCCAAATACTTAGCAAGATGTCTTTTTTATTATCAGTATCCTCCCCTCCTCCTCCTCGTCGTCATTATCACTAGCATGTGTCCAATGAGAGAAGCTACATTTTTTTTTTAGAAGCCCCCAAATGGCTATTCTGGATGCATAACAAGTTGATTTCTGGTGATGAGCTTAACGTCTATGAGTAGACATGGGGCCTGGGTGGGGGAATGACGAAAGTCAACGATTTATGTTCACAGATGAGCTGGTTCATTCCCTCCTGCTTTGATCATGCAACTCTCAAAACATGATTTTGTTTCAAAGAAAATTACTAAATCCAAATCTAAATCACATGCCAATACAGAGGTTAATTCCCTCGATTTTTGCTTCCTGCCTGTCAAATATAAAGGTTTCCATTGCATTTTTTTTTTACCATGATAAGTATAAGTACTGAGAATAATGATGATAGGAAACACTGATGGAGTTTTTACCACTTAACAGGCATCACTCCAGGGCTTTAATTACTCAGTATTCTCTCCAGCTCTAGCAGATTGGTACCACCGTTATTGCCATTTTACAGATGAGAAAACTGAGGTAGAAGAAGCAAGATCACCTGCTCAAGTTCACATGGTAAGTGAGGGATCAAGATTTGAACCCAGGCTTCTGAGTCCGGGGACAAAACTCCGATCCCCTGTGTGCTCCGGCAGAGAAATACTCTGATTTTGCACCTCATCTCCACTTTACCGATGAAGAAACTAAGCTCAGCACCTTTAGCCAACAAAGTTTGTGCATTTGGAGCCAACATGTGACTCCAGGTGGAGCCAGAATGATTCTCTTTTCCAAATGCAAGATCCTTGCCACGCCAACAGCACATTATTACATTCACGTTAATACTGCAAATTCCCTGGGCAACTTTTATGTGGGGAGGTGAGCTCCCAAATGAGGCTGACATTTTCCACCCGAAAAGTCAGGATTTGTCACCGTGTGGGCGTCATGTGCCCTCTGCCCTCCCCTCCCATGATCTGACTCATCACTGTCACTCTATTCCCAGCCTCTTTACCCCTCCCCAGTCCCTCTCAACCACACGACCGGGGACATGTCAGCTGGCAGATTCGAGCTTCTTTTCGTTTCACAATGTCCCTTTGACCTTGGGACGTTACCCCTGGATTAACTTCTGCTCATCTTTGCTTCTGAAAGCCACATGCCCTCCTGTGGCAGCAGAAGCTGCACAGTCCCGCCCTGAGCCATGCCAGCCTGAGGATGCAGAGTCTCATATGACAGCACGTGGCAGCTATTCAGTGAGAGGAGAAGAGCTCTTTAAGTAAGTTGAAGGTGAAAATGCTGGGAGAATGAAAAGTGGCAAGGAGGTGGAAATCGGGCAATCACTGCTTCTAAGTACCCCCAGCAAAGGGGAGCTGTTTAATAAGGTTCTTGGAAAGAGAGTGAAAACCTGGGGATAAGAGGTGAAAAAGCAAGAATTATGAGAATATCAACAAGCTCGCCATGCTTGGGTTGAACAAGTCTCATGGAGTCTGGAGGCCTTGCCTCTAGGACAATTTCACCTTTGCCTGTTTCATGCGGTGGCCACGTGGATGAAGCCAGTCTCATCTCTCCCTTTCCATGAGCCTCTCTTTTCTTATTTGCAAAACTATTGAATTAGGTCAGATCATCTTTGCAGATATCACTAAATGCTATTATATTTAGTTTCATTGACATTAAAAACGCCCTCCCTATGAGAATCTTTTCTTGCAAATATTTAATTTGCTTTTCATTTGTATTTCTATGGATTCCCTTGAGGCTCAGATGATAAAGAATTTGCCAGCAATGCAAGAGATCCAGGTTTAGTCTCTGGGCCTGAAGATTCCCTGGAGAAGGGAATGGCTACCCACTCCAGTATTCCTGCCTGGGAAATCCCATGGACAGAGGAGCCTCAGTCCATGGGGTAGCAGAGTTAGGTGCAACTGAGTGACTAACACTTTTCATTTCTAAAATTCATAGAGACTCAGGTTTGAAAGTTTAAAATACATTGGAAAGTGGAAAGAAGGGGAAAAGGCTCTCTGCAAAGACCCACTGTATGCAGGTATATTTTATTTCAGTTTTTTCGTATGTGATGAGCTGTTGTTTGGTAAGCAGCTTCATGCACAGGACACCTTGGGTGTGCATTTTGGGTTCAGCATACTTGCTGTAACATTATGTCATATGCATAAAGGTCAAGTTATTGGGACTCCTCTTATACACAAAGATTGCAGAGCAAGTTATCAAGAAGGTGTGACAGAACCACCACTGCATTCCTACAAAGATGAACATTTTATGTTATTTCTTTTCTGACCCTCTCGTCTTTACTTTTTTTAAAGGATGATTTGATTTTTTTGGTGGTGATACATGGCATGCGGGATCTTAGTTCCCCGACCAGGGATTGAACCCACATCCCCTGCTTTGGAAACTCAGAGTCTTAACCATTGCGCTACCAGGGAAGTCCCTCTTGCCCCGACATTCACCTTTCTCACTGCTTCCGCACAGCTTCCTTTACCGGGATCATGAGGGACCTCCTGGAAACAATGGCAGGTCTGGGGGGCACCTGGGAGAGGTCAGTGAAGGGACTGTTTATCTAATGTGGGCAGAGTTCAGAGATTAACATGAGACAGGCACCAGTAACTGTGGGGAGCTGATATCCTGACAGACCCAAAGGGGCAGAGGAGGCTGAAGCTACTGGAGAGAAGACTGAAGCTACTGGAGAGGAGAGGGCATCCCTGGCTGGAGGGAGCCCCAAAGCTGCAGGGTGTTCATGAGTCTCCAGCAAAGATAATTCCTAAGGCTCTGGTCCTGCTACTTCTCTCCACTGTGGTTCAAAACCAGCTCTAGGGTCTATGACCTCTTCAAAGGGCTTCCCAGATGGCACAGTGGTAAAGAATCTGCCTGCCAAGCAGGAGATGCAAGAGACACGGTTTGACTCCTGGGTCAGGACGATCCCCTGGAGGAGGAAGTGGTAACTCACTCCAAAATTCTTGCCTGGAAAGTCCCATGGACAGAGGAGCCTCGCGGGCTACCGTCTCTAGGGTCGCCGAGAGTCAGACACGACTGAGTAGCTGACACTGAGAGTAACACTGACCCTTCTCTACCCTTCTCCTACGTGAGCAGACAAGGAACGGGGTTGCTGGAGTTAAGATTAACCGTGAAAATAGCTGCTGCAGACGAGGTTCTCTGAGAAGGCAACCTGGCGTGTCTTAAAGGATAAATTCTAAATGAAAAGGTGAAGCAGGAACAGCAATTCTCAACACACAACCCAGGACCACTCACCCCACCTGTGGAATTCTATGCCAGAATCAGCATTTGACGGAGTGCTCCTGTTTCTCATGCTGGTCCGGCACAGCTGGTCTGAAGTCAGTGAGATAGAAGCCCAAAGGAAGGAGAGAGAGATCCTCTAAGGTCCCAGTGACCCCAGATGACAATAACTAGGGATCAACAGTCCTGGCTTATGCAGAACAGAGTCCCAAGATTCAGCACTTTCAATGCTAAAAGCAGGGAATTTCCAGGCAAAGCATCTTGACTGGTACCCTGACCACAGGTCTGCTCAAAGTGACCAGGCCACTGGGCCATCAGGTCAAACTATCCTCCCTTTAGGGCACATGGAATCATACTGGGTCTTATCTCCTGTGATCTTCACAAGAGCCCAAGGGCTTGAGCGGCCCACCCTGCAGTTTCCAGTTGAGAAACTGACACGTCAGCAGATGTAGGGACCCACTTGAGAACAGGGCTAATACTCACTAGTGAATTCCTTCCTGACCCCACACTGGTCAGTCCCTGTGAGATGGTGTCCTATTGACCAAGGTCACCTGTACCAAGAAGAGGTTCTCTTTTGACACACACACCAGAATGTGTAGATTCCCCAAATATAGGAGGTGCTCAATCAGTAACTGTTGGCTCAACAAAGGGAGGAAAACTCAGTGGAGCCTCATGGAATACACACAAGGGTAGTTAATTTTTTCTCTCTGTCTTTCCACTCGACTGCACTCTCCGTGAAGGTGGGGTCATACCCGTCTGTCTGCCTTGATGCCTGTCCTGTCTCTATAAGAAAGCTGGACACAGAGTGGTCATTTGACAGAGATTTGCTGAATTTGCTGACTTGAGGGCAAGCTCTGGACATGAGGGTGAAAGAGATGATTTTTGGCCACTCAAGACACATAGAAAGTATCCTGATGACTGTGACATTATTATTATTATTTTTAAACATTTTTATTGGCATAAAGTTGATTTACAATGTTGTATTAGTGTTAGGTGTACAACATCATGAATCCGTTTTACATATATATATAATCTTCAGATTCTTTCCCCAGATAGGTTATGACAGAATATTGAGCAGAAATCTCTGTACTCTAAAGTAGGTCTTTGTTTATCTATTTTGCATATAGTAGTGCGTATGTCTGTAAAGAAGGCAGGAAGCCAAAGAATTGATGTCTTTGAACTGTGGTGCTGGAGAAGACTCCTGCACATCCCTTGGACAGCAAGGAGATCAAACCAATCTTAAAGGAGATCAAACCAAACCTTAAGGGAGATCAACCCTGAATGCTTACTGGAAGGACTGATGCGAAAGCTGAAGCTCCAGTATTTTGGTCATATGATGTAAACAGACAACTCATTAGAAATGTCCCTGATGCTAGGAAAGATCAAGGGCAGAAGGAGAAGGCGTCAGAGGATGAGATGGCTGGATGGCATCCCTGATGCAATGAACATGAACTTGGGCAAATTCCAGAAGGTGGTGAGGGACAGGGAGGCCTGGCGTGCTGCAGTCCATGGGGTCGCAAAGAGTCAGACACAGCTGGGCGACTGAACAGCAATAAGTGTGTATGTCAATACCAACTTCCTGACTTATCGTTCCCCATGCCACATTTCCCCTCTGATAACCTTAAGTTTGGTTTCAAGATCTATGAGTTGATTTCTGTTTTGTAAATAAGTTCATTTGTAGCATTTTTATTAGATTCCATATATAAGTGATGGCATGCGTTTGTCTTTCTCTATCTCAGTATGATAATCTCTGGGTCCACCCATGTTCTGCAAATGGCATTATTCTTTTTAATAGCTGGATAATATTCCATTATATACATGTAGCATAGCTTCTATATCGATTCCTCTGTCGATGAACATTTATGTGTCTTGACGGTTGCAAACAGTGCTGCAGTGAATGGTGTACATGTATCTTCTTGGATTATGCTTTTCTCCAAGATATATGCCCAGGAGTGAGATTGCTGGAGTGCTCTGGCCTTAGAATAGTTTGCCCTGGTGGGAATTGTTTGGAACCCATGAAGAAAGCCTTATTCCCAGACTAGCTTTTCATGTCCAGTACTGGGTATTTCTGAAGGAGAACATGCAGAGATTCCTAACAGGAAAAGGCATGATCACCCCCTTCAACTGACAATTGTTTGTTCATCTCCTGGGCACAGCTGGGACATCTGACTCTTGGGTTCTCATGGCAGTAGACAGCTTGTTGGAAGTGCCCAAGGAAGAATCTGGTTTCACATGGAAGCGAAATGCCCACATCTGATGGTCCCCAAGGTTTTCCATACAAATCTAGCCTGTTCATCCTTAAGGAGTGGTGCTGGGGCCACACCATCACCTCTATACAGGAGACCTGGGTTCAACCCCTGGGTCGGGTAGACCCCCTGGGGAAGGAAATGGCAACCCACTCCAGTATTCTTGCCTGGAGAACTCCATGGACAGAGGAGCCTGGCGGGCTACAGTCTGTGGGGTTGCAAAGAGTCGGACATGACTGAGCGACTAACACAGTATTTCTGAGGTAGCGGCCGAGACCCACATGTTTCAGCAGAGCTGTGAACTTGAACTAACGGGACTTCTGGCTCAGAAATGAGTTGAGAGAGAGGTAAGCCCAGTTTATGACAAGAGATACAGAAGGAAGTGAACAATGCATCTTAATGGAGAAAAGTGAGGCGATCTCTCAGCTGGATACCACATTCCCTTAAGGGAAGAACCTGCTGGTATGCTCAGAGTTGGAAGATTCCTTGGGAATGAGACCCCAATCAGGGCAGAGAATGCCAAGGCCTCTGGACACCTTGATGCAAATACAGATGGGATAGTGCAAAAGGTTTTCTGCTTCCAAGGAAGGCCGGGCAACTCATGCTTTATTATTAAACCAAAGTTTCTGTCTTGGGGTTTGGGGGAGATTTCTTGTGTTTTGTTTTGCTTTGACATCTAGTGACAGAAAATGGGATTTCCAGGTAGAGCCTTTATATCCTTGTTCATATGTTTTTTGACTCACTCAGCAAACAGTTCTGGTACCTCCACAAAGCTGTGACCAGACATGATCTCAGAGACATCTTTCCCAAAGACATCGGTCTTTGCAGTGAAGAAACCATGGGCCTATGAATAATCACACCAGAATGAGGCTCGTTGTGCCACAGAAGGGTGCTTTTCTTCCTGGCACCTGAAGGTCCCCTGCATGACTGACTCTCTTGAATTCCATAAAGGAAGATGAGGTACAATCCCTTCTGTGAGCTCTCCAGCCACATTTTATTCACCCACTTAAAATTTCTCCTATATTTGAAATTCTATGTGACACCCCCCTCTCCTGGGTGTCTGTATTTTTGAATTCTCTGCTCTTCTCTTGAAATGCTTTTCCTTCTGAAAATTACTATGCATCTTTCAACACTCAAGTCACCCCCTCCATGAAGCCTTCTCTGCCTTGCCTTGGTCTGGGACCCAGCTGGAGCAAGGAGTGCTCACAGTGTCTCATGGCTGGGCTTTTCCTGCTTGTCTCAGATGTGCTGGTATCATGCCCCAGGTCCTTTGCACCTGCCATTCCCTCTGCTCTTGGCCATGTGCCGTGTCTGAATCCTTCTGATCTCTGTTGATGTCTCAGCTAAGTGATCACATCTCTAAGTGGGGGCCTCCTTGTAGCCCTCTGAGGCCTGGTGTATTCTGGCTGCTGCCTAAGTCTGGACTTGCAGGGTCGGAGGGGGTTGAGCTTGCTTCTGGTTAAGCTGGAGCTGTCTTTAGGCCTCCAGATACAATATTGCTAAGTAACAGGCAAGAACTAAATGTGTTTTTACCTTTGCTGAGTCAAGAGCCCCTTTGAAACCTAAACACAAGATCTACCAAAAGATTTGAATTCCTATTTCCCACACATAAGTCTCTGCTGACAGCATCAAGATGGATACTTTATCCTTCTCTGAGCATCATTCACGTACTGCCTCAGGCTAGGATTGAACCATCTTATATGCGTCTGATACGATGTGTGTATGTGAATGTGGGTGTTAGTCAGTCTGTCGTGTCCAGCTCTTTGTGACCCTGTGGACTGTAGGCTGCCTGGCTTCTCTGTCCATCAGATTCTCCAGGCAAGAATACTGCAGTGGGTTGCCATGTCCTTCTCCAGGGGATCTTTCCCGACTTAGAGACTGAACCGAGGTCTCCTCATTGCAAGGAGATTCTTTACCATCTGAACTACCATGTAAAAAAGCATAATACCCAGTGTGTCTTGAGCACCAGTTATGAGTCCGTTGCTTTTCTAGAGAATTCCAAGTTCACCATTTCTGTTTTTCATCATCACAGCCCTGGGAGGGAACTATGAGTTTACTGGTCATATAGATCAACAATGGCCAAATGACAGGTCCTCAGAGGAATCTTGCCTCCTACCTGCTTTTGTAAATTAAAGTTTGCTTGCAGATGGTGACTGCAGCTATGAAATAAAAGGAAGCTTATTCCTTGGAAGGAAAGTTATGACCAACCTAGACAGCATATTCAAAAGCAGAGACATTACTTTGCCAACAAAGGTCCGTCTAGTTGAGGCTATGGTTTTTCCAGTAGTCATGTATGGATGTGAGAGTTGGACTGTAAAGAAAGCTGAGCACCGAAAAATTGATGCTTTTGAACTGTGGTGCTGGAGAAGACTCTTGAGAGTCCCTTGGACTGCAAGGAGATCCAACCAGTCCATACTAAGGGAAGACCTGAACATTCATTGGAAGGACTGATGTTGAAGCTGAAACTCCAGTACTTTGGCCACCTGATGCGAAGAGCTGACTCATTTGAAAAGACCCTGATGCTGGGAAAGATTGAAGGTGGGAGGAGAAGAAGATGACAGAAGATAAGATGGTTGGATGGCATTACTGACTCAATGGACATGAGTTTGAGTAAGCTCTGGGAGTTGGTGATGGACAGGGAGGCCTGGCGTGCTGTGATTCATGGGGTCACAAAGAGTCGGACATGACTGAGCAACTGAACTGAACTGAACTGAAGCACAGACCACTCCCAGTTTTGATATATTATTTATGGCTGCTTTCAAAGTACAATGCAGAGTGGAGTAGCTGGGACAGAGACCGTATGACCCACAGAGGTTAAAATATTACTGTCTTTTTAATTATGTGGTTTGCTAACCTCTGATGTAGATGGCAAAGCTGGGCTCAGAGAGGTTATTTCTTGTACAAACCATCCTCTGACCATGTCCATGGCTTTTGGTCATGGCGCTGTATCCTGGATTTCATAGATACATTTGGCTTCAATTTTGGGGGTGGCTGCAGGGTTCCCCATCTGTTCTTGGGGCTTCAGTGTCCCCGCCAGGAGATAAAGTGGTGGGGCTTGATCTAGTGACCCAGGGAGCAGAAGAGTAGATTCTGTGACTGAAGGACCCTGGGTCTGGGTGTCTGAAGGGCTGGGAATAGTTTAGGGGAATAAAAAGACCCTTTAAGTTGTTGGGATTTAAGCCCAAAATTCCAAGGGAAGAATTTCCCCCAAAGGCAGCACTGCCCAGTATCATTTGCATGTCTGTTCTTGCTGTCTGATGGAGGGAAGTCTCTGGAATCACAGCAACCACCATTTACAAGACCATGGGTTGGGGAGATGAAGGCCACTCTCTCCTGGCACTTTCTCGCCGTTTGCCTCCCAGCAACACCCAGGGCGATAGTTCTCATCTATAAAGCGGGGCGGTGGGATCTGAGTTCTTGGTGAGTAAGGCACCCGCTTGCCCACTGAGCAGCTCACACCCCCGGGCAGCTTGCACCCCCGGGCAGAGCCTTGAAGCTATCCCCACAGACGTGATCACAGCTCGGTTCCCACTGCAGTCGGGGTCAAGGCTGGCTTTAGATCCAACGTGTTCAGAACAACACAGGTCAGCCCTTCCACCTTTTATCTCTTCTCTCCTCCAGAGGTGGAAGTCTTTTTACTTGCCTTTGGCTCCTTTGAGGAGTATTTCATTAGAAAAAAAAAAAAAACACCAAAAAATTGTTGGACACGCACACATGTACATACACATACAAATGAGAACAACTGGGGAAACAAGAATGTAACGGGCAGATTGTATCAATTTCCTGATTTTGGTTTGACCCATCTTCTAGTGACATAAAACACAGTCCCTGCGGGCAAAGCCATGTAGAGGGTACACTGGATTTCTTTGAGTTACTTCTTACCGCTGCGTGTGAATGTACAATAATCTCTAAATAAAAAACTTTAATTAAAAAAATAAATTGGTACTGACTGTATATTCCCAGGAGCTGCGGTTTTTATTAAGTCCGGATATCAGTGAATAAGTCCATTTGTCAGAGGAGTGACTAGGACGTCTGTAGCAGGATCAACATTACGTTTTTATTGAAGGTTTGATGTTTGTTCATTTGGGGAGAATCATAAATCTCTTCGAGGACCCGTTAAATTCCATGAGCCCCTTTTGTCTCACTTACATCCGTGTGAAAGTGTGCCTGCGGCTGTGTGCACACATGGGCACGTGCATGCGTGTTCACACGCTCACATGTGGGTTATCGGTGGAGGTCACTCAAGGACCCCACAGACCAGGGCAGCAGAGAGCAGGGGATACTTTGGAGCCCTGAACAATCTGCCCGGCTTCACTTCCAAGCAGAACAGCTCTGCTGTTTGTTATCTGTTTCACATTCTGGATATTTGTTTATGATTTCATCTGGAAACATGTAGCATCGACTGACATCCTGGGGAGGAAGAGCCAAGGATGAGATGCAGAGGAACTGGTTCTGAGACCCAGGTCTGTGTAACTGTCATCACTGAGCTTTGGTTTCCTCATCTCCAGATTAGTTTGGGTATGGGTTTGGGGGTACTTCACTCGGGCACCATGGATTTGGTGGATTTGGTACCCATCTCCCTGGGTCTGACCTACTCGTCATCTGGTGCTGGACAGGGTTTTGCTATGTCCCAGAGGGTGTCCAGGAGACAGGTCAGTGGGCACCGCAGAGCCAGGCCACAAGCTGCCTTTTATCTGCTCCCGAAGACAAACAACCCACCACCCAGCCCAGCTCCTCCCTGCCCCGCCACTCCCTTCCTCCTCTCCTCCTCATCTCTCTCTCTCTCCCTCTCTCTCTGCCACCAAGAAGGATATGCTGACAAGTAGGGAGGGAAAAAAACAAAAATAACACTTGCAAAACTTTCCCTAGTCTTGGGGAATTTACTTTGAAATTTGTGCCGGATAGAGTAATTAGTAAACTTGCTCTTAATAGTGTCTCGAAGATGTAATTTTTTCACACCTTCCCTGACTTTGACACTGCGGCTTTTGAAACTTCATTTTGCACTGTGCTTCATTGTTCTCTAATCTGCTACACTCTGCATTGAGTATCACGGAAATTTCGCACTTACTATGTCAATAACATCTGGCAAAATTGCCACCTATTAAGAGTAAGTGTTCTTTTTTCTCCGGTGAGAAATGTGATGGTGTATTATATTGGTTTCCCTTGAGAGGCTAAGGAGACAATTTTAAAGCAGACAAATGCATTAAAGAAATAACCTGAACTCTAAGAAAAGGTTACAGAAAGTCAGAAACTTTTTTTTTTCTTTTTCTTCTTCTGGGTTTATTTATTTATTTAGGGGGGAGGGGTGAACGCTGTTGTTCCGGGGGCGGTGAGGGTGGGTTTCACTGCGAGGCGGCACTTCTCTGATGTCTCCTCTGGGGGAGTGTGTCTCCACCCACCTCCTACCCTATATCGGAGACCTTCTGCACCCAAGCTTTTGCAGGACAGGCTAGGTAAGGGTGCCAGGACCCTGGCATCCTGAAAGAGCAGTGCAGAGCAGCCTGTGTTGGCAGCAGTAAGCTGTGTGTTGTCGGCAACTCACTGAACTTCAGGACCCTCGGTCTCTTCCTCGGGGCAATGGAGGTCCTCAAGCTGCTATTCGGTGTTGACCTGAAGATGCTGGAGTGTGTCAGGGTCCTGGATACAGGGGCTGGCAGGTAAGTGGTCCCTGGTCCTGTCATGACCGCTCGGCTCTGTTAAAACTCTGTAGGTGTTGATTTCTTTCAAGTCCAAGCCACTGGGGGCCCCAGATATCTGAGTCATAAATCCAAATCCCCAAATAACGCACCAAAACGTCCCAGTGTGACTGGAGCAGGAAGGGGATTGCATCTCCTCTCTCTGCAGGCCTCCAGCTCATCATCCCAGTGAGAAGCCCACTGAAGGCAGAGCAACCTCATTTTCCATCACCTGTTCACTGGGAACTCAGGGTGAAGGAAAATGTGGCAGAGGCCCCAGTGCCCCTGAGAAGGTGGCATTCTTGGGAACTGGAGTGCTATCCCTTGCCTGGCCAACTTTGTGTCCAGGGGCAGGCTGGTATGGCCCGGGACTGCACCAGGGCAGAGGTAGGTGGCCTTGTAGAGCGCTTGACACGTCTCAGGCCCTGGGGTGCTCAGAACATGCCTGTGATGCAGGTACCCCAGCTGTCCCCATTCCACAGCTGGGGAAACACAACCATGGACCGGTTGGGAAACTGGCTGAAATCACCATGCATCCGCTTTAGGGTACAGTTTACTTTCCCTGGTCTGGTGTCAGGACTCGTGACTGGATCCCTCTCTCTTTCTGGCCTCAGACTGTATCTGTAATCTGTAATCCGTTTGCACCTGTAATCTGAGTTGTTGTTGCTTGGTGGTTCAATTGTGTCTGGCTCTTTGCCAGCCCATGGACTGCAGCACGCCAGGCTTCCCTGTCCTTCACCATCTCCCGGAGCTTGCTCAAACTCATGTCCATGGAGGCAATGGTGCCCTCCACCATCTCGTCCTCTGTCGCCCCTTCTCTTGTCCTCAGTCTTTTCTGTATGGCTAGGCTCCCATCTGCCCAGCTTTCACGGGTGAAGTTTCTTCTGCTTGGAATCCCTTCCTCCGCTCTGCTGTTTGACTCATTCGTTTGTTATCTTTCCTTGAGAAGGATGTTAAAACACAGGGGCATGTTTATTAACCTCCGGGCCCCTTAAAATTCCCATCTCTACGATTAACTTTTATTGAAGATCAAAGTCAAAAATACTGACAAAACTTCTGTTAAGTTTCCTAGGACTTAATAAATTAGAAGTCACAAGTTAGCAGCCCCTGCCTGAGCCAGAAATAGACCACAGATCTGTGTTGCTGAGCCCTCACAGGGTGTTAAAAAATGGAATCAGTTGCTGACACATACGAACTAGGAGATTTCATAAGACAAATGTAGATTTTTAATTTCTGTTGAATAAACTGAGAGCTTTGGCCTCCCCGAGCCCATATACATGCCTGGAAACCACCGACCCTGTTCATTGGGGGTGTGCATTCCACAGGCTGCCACAGTGCCTGCCCCTCCGTGGCACCTGACCTCTGATCTCTACTCATTAAAGATACCGGTTTAGCCCCTGGAGGCATTTGAGTTACAGTCTTTGCAACCAGTTACTTAAATCCCCTAAGTGATCATTTCTTCATACTTTCTATATGTTGAGCACACCCGTCTGGTGCCAGGCGTGTGTAGATGCCAGGTATATGGAAGCAGATGAGTTCAGTCTTCAGGACTCCTTTCTGCTGTGACCTCTTCCAGGAAACCTTCCTGATACACCTGACTGGTATTGGAGGCCCAGGCCTGTTCATCCTGGAGCCCTGGGTTTACCTGTCTTTAGAGTCATCTCTCAAGTGCAAATAGTCAGTTCCTCTATTTTTCGCAGCAGACATGCAGTCCTCAATCACAGGCTCTATGTCTTATTTGTCTTTAATTTACCAGCCCTTCCACGGGGCCTGGTGGAGAGGTGGGTCTCTGGACTTGTTAATTTCATGCATAGATAGATGAACAAATAAACAAAACCAAAAACTGAACCTCCTAGACCCACTACGTCTCATCTTTGAACCAAGAAGGCTGAGCAAGTTACGTCTTTAGCTGCTTCCTGCTGGAAAATTCCAAGTCTCAGTTGAAAAACATCAATATTTAGATGACTGTATTTTCTTTCCAAATGCCCACAATATTTTACGTCCTGATAATATTTACGGGTTGTCCTCAGAGATAACTAATTGGATTTGCCATCGAGCTCGCAGGGAAAACCTATGGAGGATGGTCTCTCATTATTCACACGAGAAGGTGATAGCTCACTCCCCAAACTTCTATCGCTGTGATTCAGAGAACGCTGAAATGGGGCGGGAAGGAATAATGTGCCCGCTGTCACCCTGGTCTTTCTCTTGCATTTACCACTTGGACAGAGCCATTTGCATCTGAATTGAACCCGCATTAAAATTTCCAGTTTATGTACTGCCGGTGATAAACAAAGAGGTTGCAGGAACGGAGGCTGGGCTGGAAAAGCTGCTTTCCCGCTCACCTGCTTTCTGGATGACCTCACAGGTCCGTGGTCACTTACCTCTCGTGCCCTTACCGCAAGGGCACCTTCCTTGAGAAGGGCAGGACCAGCACTTGCCGAGATGCAGGGGCAGAATTACAGAGCTCCTCTCAGTTCATTACTCTCCCCAGTCTTCATCCTTATTCCTTGACCTTCCTTGTGTCTTTCTAAGCTTCTGAGTTCCTTTCCTCTTCATTTTGGGGGCAGATAAAATTTCAAGTGCTGCGTCGAAGTAGTCTTTTGGTTCTGTCTCCTCCACTGGATTTCATCTCTCTGAAGGTAGGCACTGTGCCTGTTTCACTTTCATTTTCCCTGTGTGTCTAGCAGAGAGTGACAACGTGATCACAGAGAGAATGCGGGAAGGGACGACGGAAATCTGACCTTGGCCTTTGATAAGTGTCTGTCTGAGCAAAGGACCCTGCTAGTCTTCCCGCATCTAAGATTTATTTTCATCGTTAGAACACTAAGTAGCCAATCTTCTTCTTGTTCTTATTATCGTTACTGTTGTTATTTTATAAATAGGAAACCTGAAAGGCAGAGAGGTTAAAAGAATTTCCCAAAGTCAGTAAGAGGTAGTCAGCATTCAAACCCAGGAAAAGTCATCAACGCTCATAAAAGCAATGTTAGCACTCCATCATGTGTGTGTGTCTGTTTGTATTATATGTGTGTCTAGGGCAACTGGTCATAAATGTTATAGAACAGGAGTTCTCTGACTCCGAAGCCAGTTATATCATGGTATCAGAAATTGCTCACTTTCTATATGGCCATTAGAGTGAATGAGAGACATCACTTTGCCGGAAAAGGTCCATCTAGTCAAAGCTATGGTGTTTCTAGCAGTCATATACGGATGTGAGTTGGACCATAAAGAAAGCTGAGCGCTGAAGAATTGACGCTTTCAAACCATGGTGCTGGAGAAGACTCTTGAGAATCCTTTGGACTGCAAGGAGATCAAACCAGCCAATCCTTAAGGAAATTGACCCTGACTATTCATTGGAAGGACTGATGCTGAAGATGAAGCTCCAATCCTTTGGCCACCTGATGCGAAGAACCAGTTCATTGGAAAAGATTCTGATGCTGGGAAAGATTGTGGGCAGAAGGAGAAGGAGGTGGCAGAGGACAAGATGGTTGGGTGGGATTACCAACTCAAAGGACATGAGTTTGAGCAAACTCCAAGAGATAGTGAAGGATAGGGAAGCCTGGCGTGCTGCAGTCCACAGAGCTGCAAAGAGTTGGACAATCATCGGGGCTAGTATTGGCTAGGTCCGGGGCACTGTAGCACCAGAACGGAGTGTGGTATGGCCCACTGCTTCAGGAACCACATTTACTGAGACCCGCTTTTTGGGTGTGGCATGTTATCTCTCCATTTTGACCTTTTCCTTAAACTCTTGCTAAGATCTAGCACCTTCTGGGGTTTGGTGCTGCCGGAGCATACAGATGTTTCCTTCAGCCTACGAATGCACGATGTTCAATTTCTGTCAAACTCTGATGGAACAAGATAAAGGGTGGAAAATCTTTTAAAAATGTAAGGAGAAGACTAGTTACATTTGGAGATTCAAATACCCTTTGACCTCAAACATAAAACTTTCACAAAGTCTTGGTTAATGAGACGGGGTTCTACATTACTATACACAGTGAGAATAGTAGTAGGCAGTGTTCTAAATTGCCTCCTTCCCAAATTCCTGCCCCTGGTGTACACATAATCCATCCTTTTGAATATGATGGATGTTGCTCCCAAAGACACGTCACATGGGAGGTGAAGAGATTTTGCAAGTGTAGTTAAGATGCCCAATCAGTTGACTATGAGTTAGTCTGGAGGGAGCTGATCCTGAATGGGTCTGACCCGGCCAGGTGAACTTTTAAAAGCAGAGAGATTCTCCTGTTGATATGTTTCCATGTAGTGTTGGAAAATATGAATGAGGGAATGTGGCAAAACTCTGATGGAAGTTCCCCAAACAGAAGGAACCCAGTTCTCCCACCCACCAGTGGGCCTGGAAAAGAACATCAAGCCTGAGATGAGATTCTTACTCCAGCCAACACCTTGATATCAGCTTGGTGAGACTGTGAAAAAGAAGCCTCGGTTCCTGAACTAGGGAAACTGTGAGGAATTAATTTATAGGATTTTAAGCCTCTAAGTTTATAAAAAAAAAAGTTGGGCTTTCCAGATGGTATTAGTGGTATAGAACCCACCTGCCAATACAGGAGACATGAGACACAGGTTCGATCCCTGGGTCGGGAAGATCCCCTGGAGGAGGGCATGGCAACCTACTCCAGTATTCTTGCCTGGAGAATCCCATGGACAGAGGAGTCTGGTGGGCTACAGTCCATAGGGTCGCAAAGAATTGGACATGACTGAAGCAACTTAGCATGCATGCCAAAAAGTAATTCAGGGATGTATCAGTTAGTTGTTGCAGCTAAGCAACAAGCAACCGCAAAAACTTTACAAGTATTGACTGCTATGCATCTGTTGACTGGGACAGCTCTGCTTCTTCCCTCCAGGATACATATGGTTCGCTCTTGGCAGCGGCAGAAGAGTCAAAGGACAGGTACAGACACACAAGATCCCTGGGGCCCAGACTCGGCATGGACACAGGGTCACTCCTGCTACTAGAATGTTGGCCAAAACAAATCTGATGGCCAAGACCAAAGTCAGAGGCAGAGAGATCCATCCTACCCTTAACGAAGCCATCGAAGGAGGAAGGGCAAAGAACTGCAGCCAACAGTGCAATCTAGCACAGCAAAGAAATGCAGGTGGTGACGTACGAATTTATGGGTGATGATAACCAAGGCCAGTGGCCCCTGGACTTGTCCACTCAAACATTAAAGATGACGGAAAACTGCCTTTTGCTAGGATGGGATTCAGTTAACACCAGTGCAATTCACCCTGATGACACTTCCCACCACCTCCCCGATAATCTAATGCTAATTTATAATCGAATGTGGGAGTTTGACTTTTAAGGAGCATGACTGTCATGCCATTTCCTTGATTTGCATAGAGTGCTCATCACGCTGGCGATCCAGGGAGGGTGGCTCATCCGGGGACAGGGCTTTGGCTGCTCTCCAAATTCCAGGAAGAACTGCAGATCAGCCGCCACATCTCAGCCTCTATTCTGATGTCTCATGACGAGGACAGGCAGGTTCAGGGTGGCTCACCCAAGCGGCGTCTCTGTGGAGGCACCATTGCATTCATTCGGTCTTGGATATGTTTACTGAGCTCATAGCGTGTGTCGAGGAGTGAACTGGCCCTGGGGATGGAGATGCAAACAAGACGTCACTGGGGTCACTCAGGGGTCACTCTCTGGACTAGAGGGCTATGTGCCAGGTCCAGGGACCACGCAGAGAAGAGTGGAGTTGTCAGGAAGAGTTTCATGGACAGAATTGGTCTTGGACCATAAGGAGCATCTCTAGGGGAGGGGATGGGACTGTCTTGACCAGCAAAGTAAGCAGTGTCTACAGATGCTCTTAATGTTTTGGAGATCATAGACCTCAGGTCATCTGTTGAAAACCAGACCTTCTGTCCCCGGTCCTGGGATGCTTCTAAGCCCCAAAACCCAAAGGTTGGTCTGCAATTTCAGAACATATTGCAAACTATCAGCTAGAGTGTTCTCTTTGGAGATACTCTTAGAGTTTCCATTCATTCTGGATCCTTGTCAGGAGAGCCTTGTCTGCTCTTGGAGCCCTGGGCAGAGCTTGGGCAGACCCTAGCACCTAGCGGAGGCTGCATCCTGCTGTCTTCTGATTGGCTGGGCATTGCCTATACCTGCTGGGATGCTGGCTCAAGTGCGAGATATTCCCAGCAGCCTTGAGGGTGAGGCAGGTTTCCTTCCAAAGTGTCTCAGCCCAGGCATGTCAGCCGGTGAGATGCGTGGGAGCCAGACTCTGTCACCTCCTGATGGACATGAGGTTGACTCCCCAAGCACCAGCTCAGGGGGGGACACCCTCCTGTCAGTCACGGGTGCCTCATATATATCCTGAGATTACTTTTCTCTTAATTTGTCTGAGTCTCTCTCTCTCCCTGTCTGACGGCTGATTGCTCAGTTTCTGCCAAGCAAGAGAGAAGAGCCCGGAATGAACCCAGAACTTTAGTGATGGAAAGCGGGAGCTTCATTTAACAGGTCTCAGAAGAATCATGACAGCAAGTCCGGCACTTCGAGGCTCTGTCAAAGGTATGGAAGCGGAGTCCTGGGTTCCGACGCTGACCTAGGTCTGCTCCAGAGCTGTCCCTGGCTCCCTTCCATCCAATGGCCCTAATTTGGCCATGGGACTTTTTTATTCTATGTGGCAAAGAACAGATCAGGCTAATCACCAACAAGAACAACAGCAAAAAATTGATAAAAACTGGGGAATACAAAAAAAGAAAAATAATTTGAAGGCTTGACATTCCCAGCTTGTTCTTGCCTTAAGGCCTGTGCCCTTGTGGCCCCCAGCCCAGAGCGCTGACCCCTGATGTCCACTTGCCAAGATCCTCCTTGGTGCTGGGGTCTCCCCCCTCCCAAAGCCACTGTTCCCCAGTCCCTAAATCCGTCCCAACTGCTCAACAACACACTCTAGCAAACCACCCTGCATCACTTCCCTCCTAGCACTTCCTGCCAACAAACATGTTCCGGTTCTTTTATTTGTTTGCATCTTTACCTTCTTTTCTTCTTCCAAATAGAATGTAACTCTGTAGCATCCATGCTTAGAGGAGATCAGCAAGAATTATTTACTGGGGAAATTACAGTGGATGTTCTCATTTGCTCCCTGGGAGTCAGAGGCCCCAGAACAGTCTTGGGGTTTTCTCATTTCTCAGTATTTACCTCTCTACTTGTTTAACTGGACCTCTCTCTGTTACACACTCCACACATAAACAAATGGGCTTGTGTGTGTATCCACATAGACGGGCACACATAGACACACTCACTTGCTCATCCAGAGGAAGACACCTTCACCATTATCCAATTAGGAATTACATCCAGGGGCCCCTGCCTACTAGGACCTGAGTTGGAGAAGTGGGTGGGAGGGGTGGAGAAGCTCTCTTTCTTGCAGAGCTAACAGGTCAGGGACAAAATCCAGGTGAACTTCTTGAGTTTCCCTGCCAATACTGATAACCTAAGACCTCAGTATTTTTGCCTGGAAAAGATGGCCGAAATAAGGCCCAGGTCGTGTGCCACACTTCATCCCGTTTTATGAACGGAAGAGGCAGGACAGAAGCATGATGAACAAGAATGCTTCGAATTAACTTCTGAGGTTTACAGGAGCCATAACGATCTGTTTATCTGTCTTTAGCAGTCTCCTAATAGGCCACTAGAGGGTCAAGGCCTGAGCCTGTAACAGCGCATTATGTGTCCTGGTCATTACTGGTTAATTGCACCTTCTTTGTCTTCCAGTGACTTTATGAGGCCATAAGAGGGGCCTTAAGGAACTGGTCGGTGATAGAGGGTCCTGCCTCTGTGAGCGGCTGGCATCGCTCCTGCCCTGACGGTGGCAGCAGTGGGCAGGGGCCAGGGATGGAGGAGGGGCAACCGCGAAGAGCCAGCGGGCTTTAACCTCTTTCACAGTTTGACAGAAACACTCTCATCTGTGTGGGTCTGGCTGTTTTCAGAACGGTTTTTCTTAGTGTCTCTTTGTAGGATTTCCACCTCCTATTACCCACATCACAGCACCTGTCTGTGGCTCAGTTTCCTTAGATATGAAAGCGGGAAAGTGAATCCCACCTTGCCTTCCTCCTGGGCCCTTCAGATGCTGAATGCTATCGTTGGTGTGAAAATGCTTTGGGGGTTATGTTTTGATGAGAGTGAAAAAAAAAAATAGCATTCACTCTGCAGTCAATATACAGCCAATGTATCTCTCCTGTAATATACACTCCTTGCAGTCAATGCGCCATCTCCCCAGGAGAGTGCAAACACTCGCCCTTTCCTGCTTTCCCAGGCCTTTCACACGCAGACTTGCACCGCCGGCATGCCCAGCTCTCTCTTGACCGATGACGCTCGAATGACCACTTGATCCCGAGCTTGGCCACTCATTCCCCACTGGACCCTGTGCTCCCGAAGGCAAGGACACAGTCCCACTCACCCCCGTGTTCTCAGGGCCCCGCAGAGAGCCTGAAACTTGCCAAGTACACAGTGTGGAACTGTGCGTCCTCCACCTCTGCGCGTTGACGTCCGAGTTCTCAGACCGTGACTGCACCGGGAGATGGGGTCTTTACAGAGGTGATGAAGGTAATGTGAGGTCATTAGGGTGAGAGCTAATCCCGTAGGACTGGTGTCCTGATACGAAGGGGAACTCTGGGCACAGACCAGTGCAGAAGGAGGGTGTGAAACGCAGGGAGAAGATGGCCATCCACAAGCCAAGCAGAGAAATCTCAGCAGGAAAGAGGGAACCTCCTCTGCCCACCCTCCCTGACCCAGCACCTTCATCTTGAATTCTGGCTTCCAGAATTGTGAGAAAGTAAACTTGCTGTTTAAGCTACCCAGTCTGCAGTACTTTATGGCAGGCCTCATAGACTCATACATGAACATTTTTTGATATAAAAGAACCACCTATGGCTGATTCATGTTGAGGTTTGACAGAAAACAACAAGATTCTGTAAAGCAATTATCTTTCAAATAAAAAATAAATGAACTAAAAAAAAAAAAGAGCCACTTGAAAAAAAAAAATTCCCTGGTGGTCCAGTGGTTAGAACTCCATGCTTCCACTGCAGGGGCAGAGTTTCATTTCTTGGTCAGAGAACCAAGATCCTGAAAATGGTCAAAAAATAAAGAAAAAAACAAACAAAAAACCCCATCTGCATCATGAATGGTGTATTTAATTCTGGGAGGAGGAAGGGGAAGAGATAGGGCCTTGTTTCAAGCACATACTATGTGCCCCTGGGCTCCCTGGAGGCTCAGTGGTAAGGAATCTACTTGTAATGCAGGAGTCCTGGGTTTAATCCCTGGGTCTGGAAGATCCCCTGGAGGCAGGCATGGTAACCCACTCCAGTATTCTTGCCTGGAGAATCCCATGGACAGAGGGGCCTGGTGGGCTGCAGTCCATGGGGGCTGCAAAGAATACCAGACGTGACTGAGTCGGCTTAGCACGCACACACTCACCGTGTGCCCCGAGCCCTGTGCTACAGGTTTTACGTCATCTCCTTTGGAGTTACTTGTTTCATCTCACAGAGGATGATAACTTACGGTGAACGGTGTCAGTTTCTTGATCTCCGAAGACAAAGATTTAGCTTCAGGACCAGGGACCAGGCTTGATCACTCAAGAGCTTTTGTGTAGCAGAGTTTTATTAAAGTATGAAAAGAGACAGAGAACACTTCTGACATAGACCTCAGAAGGGGGACAGAGAGTGCCCTCCTCCCAGTGTTAGCAAGGGAGTTATATACTTTAATTAGTTATTACAATAAATCAAAAGAATGTCTCAAGGTTGTAAAGATCTTACTAGACCCGCTCCTCCCATAATTTACATTTTAAGATAACAGGATTAGCCAGAAGGATTTCAGGAAGGAGAAACTGTCCTCAAGCAGGATACATTGTTGTTATATAATCCTTAGTACAGAGTTTAAACTGAGTTGTTTGTTGTATAATCATCAATTCCAGGCTTAAAGAAAAAAACTTTTTCTGTGACTTAAACTAACGAATGTAGAGGAAAAGAAAATGTTTGTTCTTTCCTCCTCCTTGAGAATTCCAGACCCCTATCTTCTCCTTGAGAATCCCAGACCCCTTTCTCCTCCTCTGGGAACCCGGACTTCTTATCGACCTGCCTAGGAATTGACTCTCTCAAGGAGAAAACTGTGAGTGGGGAAGATCAAGGAATTTCTCCAGGTACATATGAGTACCTGCCTGTCTTCCAAATACCACCCTCCTCTGGACAACTGCTTCTTGATATGAATTCCTGTGGATTTCTCAAGGGAACTTTCAGATGGTCATGTCCAAAAGTGAACTCTTTGCTGCCCTTCGCCTCCAGCTTCTCCTGCCACCTTAACATGTGACCCCCATCCACCTGGCATTTTTTGTGGCAGATTCCTCACCTTCGGTCCCCAGTACAGGGGCCCCAAGTCTACACGCTCTTCTCCACCTGAACTGCATCACCTTTGTCCAGACCACCAGCACCACTTACCTAGGCACAGGTATCCTGGCCACCCACCCACCCCTCAGTCACACTGCGGTGATGCTTTCAGAGTTCCTTGATCAAACAAAACCATTCTTCCTACAGATCATTCTTCTTGGTCTTCTCCCATCCAGCCAGTCCCGCATCACGCTTCAACCTGCCAGTTCCCCCAGTCACTCCCACCCTCTTCTTTCCCTGCCTCAGTTCTTCCTGAGCTGTCCTGCTACCTAATGCTATTCTCCACTCGTTTTTTTTGCTTTCCCCTCTATCAGTAATTCCAGAATTAGGAAAGACACAAAATCCAGAAACCAAAAAGGTAAAAATGGATACATTGTACTCTTTGTAAATTTGAAACTCCAGTTTTAATCGCCTGTGATATATCTTAGACTAATTTCCTTAATATATAAAGAGCTCCTGCAAATCTTTAATATAGAACCATTCAATGAAAAAAGTGGAGAAAGAAGATTAGTAGATAATTCTTAAGAAAAGGAAACACATGTGACTATTAAACATAGTTTCTCAATTTGTTCATAATAAACAAAAGGCAAAATTCAAATGACAATGTAGAAAAGAACTGTGCGTGCGTGATCCTTGTGAGTGGTAAATTGGTGCATCCTCTCTGAGGGACAAACGGGCTGTATGTATTGCACTTACCATGATTCATACTTTTTGAGCCGGAAGTTTCACTTTAGCCACTTATCTTTTAGGTGCATTGACACATATTCACAAAAATATGCTTTTTGTGGCTTTGTTTGGAGTAGTGATTGATTAGATTTGTAGATTAAATGAAATATAAAATATCTTTACAATGCAATACCGTACAACCATTAAAAAGAAAGAAGCAACTCCGTATATCTATTGATATGGAATGCACAGTACGTGCCACTGACAAATGAGAAGAACTATTTCTTTTTGGAGGAAAAATTGTAGAGAACAGGGAAGATTTTGTTTTGGTACTGCTGATTTTTAAACAATATATGTGATTAACATTTAAAAAATTAAAATTGGTACTAATTTTTATAGTAATTTAGTTAGTGATATAAATCTGCATTGGATTTATAAGTATATATGTAAGCATATTTATATGACCATATAAAATAATTTATAATTATATTATATATTGTAACAGAACTATGGCTATGTAAATTTGTAAATTATGACTATGATACGACTTACAACTATGGCTAATGTTTCATCACACAGCCACTACTATGTCATATTAATACACATGTACATTAATAATGATATAAATACACATAAATATTAATTTAAATATTTATACTTTTGTTCTAAACATAGATTAAAAACTGGAAGGAAATACAATGAAATGTTACTTTTGCTTTTCTCTGAGTAGTAAAATGATCCATAATTATTATTGATTTTTTGTGTGTATATATTTAAAATTTTACTTTATGAAATATACCTATTTTTATGTGTTTCTTTATCAAGGTAGAAAGTCTAGTCTGTTTGTTTAGTTTTCTTGTTGTTTAGTTTCCTTCATTATTTTTGCCTGTTTTTTAGAAAACCTTAATAAAAATTATATCTCCTTTTGTAACTATAATTGCAGTTACATCTGGCAGAGCGCTTTCGCATTCATGATTTCCACTGCATGCTCCTGCCAGCCTGGAGGTAGCCAGAATCTATAATGGCGCTCCCATTTCACAGATAAGAAAACTGAGGGCCAATTTAGTTTAAGGAGAGCGTGAGAGGCAGAACTTTGGATCTATCTCTTTGGGCAGCATTTCAAGAAGGAGCAGGGATTCCCTGATCCAGGAGCCAGAATTCCTAGGAGGGGTCCCACTGTTCAGAGGAGAACAGGGAGGAGATCTTTAGCGTGACGCTCACACAGGACAAAGGAGAATCCCTGCGGCTTTTTCTTCTCCTTTCTCCGCTTCACTAATGGATTTTTAAAAACCACGATCATAGATCAGACAATGCATGGATACATAACACAGGAGAGTCAAAAAAAAAAAAGAAAAAAAGAGAAAACCCAGAAGAGACACCTGTTTATTTTGCCCTCCCATTGTGGCACGTGCTTTTATTGAAGTAGAACTGATTTACAGTGTTGGGTCAGTTTGGGGTGTACAGCAAAGTTATTCTGCATTCTCATGTGTGTTTTCTTCCCTTATAGGTTGTTACAGGATATTGAACAGAGTTCCCTGTGCTATACAGTAGGTCCTTATCAGTTATCTATTTTCTGTGCAGTAGTATATATGTTTTAATCCCAGACTCCTAATTTATCCCTCCCCTTTCCCTTTCCGCTTTGGTAACCATCGGTTTGTTTTCTACGTCTGTGAGTCTGTTTCTGCTTTGTAAATCAGTTCACTTGAATCACGTTTTTAGCTTCCGTGTATAAGTGATGCCATAGGCTGTTTGTCTTTGTCTGACCTAGTGTGATCATCTCTAGGTCCATCCGTCTTGCTGCACTTAGATGTCTTTTTGTAAGGTGAACAAACTTGGATTTCTGAAACTAGAGCTCTCCATTCGACCTGTGCAGGTTACATTCATGTGTGAGTTTAAACTGGGGCTTGTGCCTGGGCCCTGGTGAGCTGATGCATGCCTGCATTTTGATATTTAACCTCCCCCAGCGCTTTGAGAAGGGGGCTGCGTCATTACCCTCTGAGCGTGACATTCCCGTGCTCAAAAGCCCTCTGCTGACTTTGCATCTTTGAGGTTCTGCGTGATCCCCCCAGCCGCTGCTCCCATATTTGATCATTCTGCTCCCAACACCTCCCCTCCTCTTCCTGAATGTGCCCCCGAGTTTTGGCCCTGCTCTTTCCTCTTCTTGAACTTCTTTCCCCTCAGAGGGACATGTGGCTTCTCCTCTTGTTTCTTTGTGTCCTTACTGAAATGTCACCAATCAGATGAGAGCTTTCGTAAGCGCTGTACTCGGAGCACTAACATGGTGCACTCGAACCCGTGGGGGTTCACGTCTCTCTGATGATTCGCTTTACTCCATGGTATGTATCGTCATGGGGTGTGGTGGACCTAAGCTACCCTCCAACGCACACCAGAACAGAAGCCCACCAGGACAGGGACTTCACCTTTTGTGTTTCCTGCCAACATGCAGGACTGTGCAGAGGGCTGGATGCAAACCCCCTTTTAAATTGCCTGTTGCTGTGCTTAGCAGGGCTACTTTTCACCCTCCCAGCTTCCTCTGACCTTTGAACTCCTTCTGGAATGATCCTGGACCATCCATTTGGCATTTTAATTGCAAATGGTCTTGTGTTACAACTTGAAGTGTTCTAGTCTGATTTACTTAACATTCATCCAGCCCCAATTATGTACTAGGCTCCTCAAAAATCCCAAACAGCTCTTTAAGAGCACAGAATAGATATCATGCCAGTTTTTTTTTTTTTTTTTTTTTTTAAATCTCTCACCTTGTTCCCAGGACAGTGAAGGCTAAGAGTCAGCCCTGGATAAAATGGAATTAATGACACAGCATGTCGCTGGCTTCTGCACAGTTAGTAAGCTCAACGGGTCCCAAATGCTTGTAGGTTAATGAATTAGGAAACGTTGTTTCTTGGTGCAAATATGCTCCCAGCTTAGAGAAGAGGTTCTTCAGTTTGAATTTGTTTGGATAAAAACAAGATGGTTCCAAATTTCTGTGTAAATCTGAAACCAGAGAAGTTTCACACAGTTGCACATTTCAAAAAAAAAAAAAAAAGTTCTGCTCCTGTTTGGGAAGTATTCTGTGTATCTGAAAGGAGGAAAAAAAATTCTCTTGTAGTTTCCAATTGCAAACTGATTCTTGATATCTTCTCCAAGGCCCCCCCCACTTTTTTTTGTGCAGCAAGTTTGGGAGTGTCAACTGGCTTCCCAGTATGTGCTCACAACTCTGGGACGCCGAGAGTCACTTTTGTGACATGTCAGCTCCCAGAAACACCGTAGAACCTGTCGGAACATTTGCTCCACATTAAGACAAAATGCTCTTACTTACCCGTGTCACCAGGAGCTTTGCTGTGAGGCTTAAAGCCCAGCCAGGCCTATCTGAAGCTGGTTGTTCTGAGTGGTTTTCTCACACACACACACACACACACACACACACACACACACACACACACACATCTCTATCTTTCTGTCATTCTCTGCATTACCCACATTCTTAAGTGCTGGAGGAATGCCAATTTTTACTCTGGAAAAAGGGAAAAAAATGCAAAAGTTTTTCGGTCATTGAAATTCATGACAAAGTACAGACAGTCTGCTTCTTCCTCTTGTCTCTTTTAGAACCACGTGTTCCTGAAAAAGTGAAATGGAGAAGTGTGAGAGCTAAGAGTATCCGTGGTCCTCGGTACCACGGTGTCCTGACTCGTGGCTGCTGCGGGCTGCAAAGGACCTGGATCTGGCCTCTGTGTTCTGGGAAGATGAAGGCAGGATGGTAGATGACAGACGTGGTGATAAGAGAAGCAGGTGGCCCTTTGGTCATGCACCCGCTTTCTTTTGCTGTTTGCAGCAAGATGGGTCGAGGTAAATCTGTCTATATGAGCCTGGTCCAGGGGTTTTAGTTCATTACTTATTCCAGCAATAAGATGTGTCCTGTTCTTGGCCCAGTGTGGTGGCCTCTGCCAATGTACCCATCAGACAAATTTCAAGGAAATTCTGCAGTTACAAATAATCAATGAGTTAAGATGGGGGAAAATGTCTTATGTTTTTATTTTGCTCGAATAGTTGCTTTTGGACTGATATGATTGTTGCTTTTAATAAATTCCTTTGATAACATTTTTTCCTCGAAAGAGATGTCTTTTTCTTTCCAAGGCCACGCCAAGAATGTAACTTTGGCTTATTAATGGAAACCTGGTGTCTTCTGGCTCCTGGTTAACTCATTGCTGCAATGCACAGTTTTAAAAGCGTGACTTTGGGCATTGATATCTTTGCACGTCTGTTTGTGTCTATGTGAAAGCATTTCTCCATCTCACTGAGACACAGGACAGCTTTCGTAGAATATGAGACTTTCACCTTCTTCTCATGCCCATTTAAATTTGTAAATAAATATGTACACGTTGGGGGGTAATTATACTCTTTCTAGTTTTCTAATTTCTGTCCCCCAGACTATCTTTAGGAATATGGCAGAGATCCTGTAAAACCACCTGGCAGGGCTGCGTTAGAATGAGACAAGCACTTTGGGTGGAAATTTAAAGGAGTGTCTCAAATTCAGTAATTAACAGAAGTAAGCATAACGTTTTAAAAAATCAAAATGAATGCACACAAATCCTGGATGAACAAAAATCCCTGAATTTAAAATAAAGCACCTGGTCTATGTGCAAATTTCTAAAAACTCGTGGATGATTTGGGAAAACACCTTGCAGGGAAACTCTTATCACAGGTTTTTGTTTTAGGATCAAAGGTGACAGGCCCAGGAGTAAGTTCTGGAAACTGAATTCCTTCCTCCTTGCTCTTGAGGTTACTGGATCAGAAGCCTGAGCCTTCCTCCCTGAATCTGTTTCCCAGTCCTGGACAAATACTTTTTATTTCTTAAAGAATCTCGCAGGGGGAGCTAGGGAGTAGTACACTGTGAAAGGAGTTCTTCATAAAGGGACTTTTTGTTGTTGTGGCTGAATTTTGATAGCAACTTTTGAGCAGGGCCTGGAATGGGTGGATGGTTAGTAAAGGTCATTGTCAAGGACGTGAGTTCAATTAGTATGCAGATCAGAGCCAGTGAGTTCAAAGGTATTGTTCCAATTCAATCCCATTAGCCAGGGCAGAAATGAACAAACAGCTTGACCTTAATCACCAAGCCTTACCCATTCATCGTGTGTGTGTGTGTGTGTGTGTGTGTGTGTGTGAGAGAGAGAGAGAGAGAGAGAGAGAAAGAGAGAGAGAGAGAGATGCGTAAGGTCTGGCTGACTGTGTGAAAATACGAGAAAGCCCCACCCCTTATTATTTGTGAAATATAATATGTACATTTCCTTCCGTGTATATTTCAAAGATGATTTAATTGAAGGCGAACAAGCTGGATCCCTTTTCAATGCATGCCTTCACACATACCCAGACACATTAAAACGCCTTGGGAAAAAAAAAAAATCTCACTCACATAATGCCAAGGTAAGTTTTTTTTCCCTTTACTTGCAGACAATCCTATTCAAAATGTGCACAATTCTTTCAAGTCCCGCAAGTGAGAGGACTTGAAATTCCACATTCTCAAATACAATCTCTGCAGCCTAAATATACCTTTCAACTGTGTGGTTAGAGCTATCATGGAGATAAATGAGGAAATTCTGAATTTTTAAAACATCACAGGAAGAAGAATTTTTTCGCCCCTCTCTCTCTTCTCAAAGGAAAACCCAATTATTTTCCTGATTTGCCGGTGTTCCACGTTGGGATGTGGGCAAGCCAATAAGCACCACGCGTTCCCCGTGTCCCTAAAAACATACAGCACGGGTGGACAGGAATGCAGACGCATAATGTAAGGAAGGTGAGCGTCCCATCTATAATGATATCTATGGCACTAGCGAGATACTTTTATGGTCTGGGTGGAAAGGAAGACCGACCTGGGGATTAGCCTCTGACAAAATGTGATGTTTAAACAGGTTCACCTGGTTCTGAAACACTGCCCTCCGAGTCGCTGTTTTATCTGCGTTTCCATGTAAGTTTGCCGTATCCATTTGGATAAACATTTGCTAAACTCGGAGCATGACTTCGGTGGGAGAGGATTGCCCCCCTGGAAGCTGGAGGCTGCACTGGGGGAGGGTGCCGCCTCCATATCTTCACTTCCATCTCAAATCAAACATGATCGGTAACTAAGGTTTTCCGAATCCAGTCTCTGCCTCCACCTCCGGCCCTGGGAAGACAGTTAATCATAGCTCAGGAAGATGAAAGATGCACGGGGAAACGCAACTCTTGCAGGCAAAGCTGCACCCCAGGGGGTCATGAATACTGGGGAGGGACATGATTCCTTCCTGCAATAACATATTGAGACACTTTTGGTTTTACACTCGCTATCAAGTAAATACAGGACACCTCACCCGTGAAGGGTGATTATCGCTCCTGAAAGGAGGAAACGATTTATTAAAATCTTGTTCGGGGAGAAAAAGAAAGATAAGAATCATTTTTTGCTAGTAACAAACAATCTGGGATTTTCCCCACGGAAATATTATTTCCTCTTAAAACTGTTTCGGCAATTGGATTATTATTATTACTATTATTAATTTTGGTCTGAAATGGACTGTGTTTCGAAAGCAGTTAAAGTGGAGCTTTCAAAGGATGCTCTCTCCAGGTCACCTCTCCCCATGTGTTTCTAGTAATACTTTTATCTGCGACGCAATTAAAGACATTTTAAAAGGTAAATCTGCCGCCCAGTCGCATTAAAAAAATATATATATATATATCCATTCACCGTTAGTTATTTTCTTTGAAAATATTAAGCCACTGAAAAATACCAAAAAACCAAACTAAAACATGATTCTTAAAAAGTCCACCGTTTACACCATTCTTCACAGAGGCACTGTTTCTCCTTTGATCCTACTATTCTGACGTTCTCCTTGAATTTTGGTCTAAGACAGGCATTTTCCTTTTTTTTTTTTTCCCTTTCCTCTAAACAAGGTCACAGACTTTTTTCCCCCCTAAATGAGAACCAGAAACCCCCCGTACAAGATTAAGTAAGTCCTTACAGTCTTATAAAAGTGAGTGCTTCTTTCCTATAATAAAAGGTGTTTAAAAGGTTCGCTACAGCTTTAAACAGAATTACAATTTACTTCTTTCAAGTGTCCAGGCCATAAATTCTTCTCAATTCCCTCTCTCTCTCCTTGTCGGAATTAATGAGATCAGATCTGATCAGGGCGCTGATGTGTTCAGCGCCAAATCGCACAACAGCGCGCGCGCCGTAATGGAATTTGCATCTAATGCATACATAAATCAAACATCTTTCTGGACATTTTCATATGCATAATGTCATTTCATCCAGTTCTCTCTGTGCAGAGGGGGAGATTTTTCTCTCTGAGAGAATGACTTTCTTTAATGCTTTCATTTTATTTTCGCTGACTGCAGTCCCGGAGAATGCGCTTGGTCGGAGAATCTTTCGGGGCGCGGTTGACAGTTCCTTTTCCAAGAGGGGTCCTTCACATTTATCATGCCTCTTCCTCGGGGGCTTTGTTATGCAAATGTGGCTGAAATTGATAATTCCAAAGTGCTTCATTTCGGCTCCTCGGCGGTTGGAGATGGTAGATAAAAAGAAACTGACAAGACACACTGATTGCCCTCAATGCATGTAACTCTCTTGCTAACAAGGCTGGATATTGTTAAAAATTCCTATTGTTATGAGGGTGGCGCTCCCATTATGCAGGCCTTGCAAATTTCTGATTTGAATATTAACCCTTTAATCACTCTACCCCCATAGCCCCTCCAAAAAAAAAAAAATCAATTGCCATCAAATGGTTTAAGGACCCCAAACATCAAATTATTCTTCTATTATGGTGAACAGCTGGGATGCGTTGAAAACACTTCATTAATCATTTGTTCCCAAGGTAAACTTTACATTTATTTTCAAATGCAAAGAGAGGGGGTTATATTAAGCAAAGGGGGTGTCTCCCCCACGCTAGTAAAGATGTTGAGGCTGTGTCTCCTAGATTGTGGACAAAGAATGGGAAATTAATAATTGAGAACAAGTTTGTAAAAGGAATCTGGCCTTTCCCGCCCCCCACCCCCACCCCCCATCTTCTGCAAACAGCCTGATCAGTATTTTAACTTGCCCACACTCCTGCTTTTCTGTTCAGACCAAACAAGACCTTAGAGAGGGGATCTTTGATCACCGGGCTGAGTTTATTTTACCTGTCTGACCAGAAGCAGGGAAAAAAACAAAAAGAAAACAGAAAACAGTCTCCAGGCACCCTCATCCTTCCAAGGAACTCGGAAATCTGAATGCCATTTCCAGGGAGGAATTGCAAATTGAGGCAGCCCTGGGCATTAGCATAGCAATAAGGTGCTGGGAGCATCCTGAGTTTGTGAGGAGGCCTTGTGAACTGTGAGCTGAAGGCCAGGGCAGACATGGATGCCAAAATGCAGCAATGGGACATTTCTGCTCAAAGCCGGGGCTGAGCCCTCTGCACACCAAGACCAGAAACCAGACTCCTCGAAGGCCTCCTGTTCACACACACACACACACACACACACACACACACACACACACACACACACACACGGTTACGGGTTCCCCAGAAAGTGATCATAGCTTCCCTGATTGAAAACCCAAAACTGAACAGGAATTCGTCTGTCAGCTAATTAAAATTTGGCCACTAGGATTTTTCAGCAGCTTTCCCATGGCGGCTGTGTCCCCAGAAATGTCCCCCGGGTCATGGGCCTGGATGTTAAACCTCGTTTAGAATTCTGTTCTCTTTTGCAAATGTTGTTAGTTTAGGGAAAGAAAACCTGCAGATCGGTGAGTTACACTTAAAAAACATTTTTTCCCCCTCTCAGACGAAACCCCTGAGGTTGGAAGAGAAAGCAACTTGGGGCTTAGAGGCTAGAATTACCTGGATGGTGCCCTGCACCCGATGCCCATCAGAGGCTTCATCAAAGTGAAGCGTCTTTTCAGTTCTGCAGCCTCAGAGAGAGCAACCTGCCAAATTATGGCAAATAAAAGGGATGCCCGGCACGACAGGCCCTTCTTACTTCCTGAACTAAGGAGGAGATGCAGAACAGGAGGGAGGTTTGCAGCACGAGCCCTCGCTGTACACCCAGGTGCAGACATGTGGATGCTCTTGCAAAGGGGCACATAGGACCCCAAGGGCATCCCCCAGAGCCACACATCCATGCACAGACCCACAACACACGGCCTAGGCAGGCTCGCAAGGGCCCTGGTCCGTCTCTCTGGCAGCCCTCGCCTGTGAGTCAGCCCAGGAAGGAAGACAAATTAAACCACTCTCACAGTGCCCCTGCACGAAGCCTCTTTCCTGCCAGCACGTTTCTTCCCATCACCTGCAAACACTAAGCCTCGTCGTTGTACCAGCACCTTCACTCCACCTTGAACATTAAAAAAAAAAAAAAAGCAAACAGCAGTATTGTTTACTGTAGAAACAGATTTTGGTAAAGTGGTGAAATCAGGAATCATTTTCCCATTTAGAGGGTCCGCTGGGCCCACTGACTTGACTGCTTTTCCTGCTTTAATTCCATAGTTCTGTCAAGTCCTGATATTTATGCTAGCTGTTATTAATATCAGGAGCACGGCCACGTTTGCGTAATTAAGACTGCAGCCTGCACTCCCTAAACTTACTGTGAGTCATTAAATCAGCAGGTTATAGTCAAAGTTGCAGTCAAAACAATGCTTATTCATTAATATCTGCTATGCAAATCAGCATCTGATAATCGGGGAGGTGGCTGAACCTGCACTGTGTAACCCCTGCCCCCAGAGGATCAACTGGATTTTAAAAGCTTACACTTTCCTAGGAAAAAAGAAGCCTTATCTTTCATTTCACAAGAAGCTTTTAGGATGCAAGATTTAAAGATGTGCCTGTATGCATTTAATGTCTATTTTATTTTCAATTACACTCTGCAGCGGATCTGAATACCTCACGTTATCTATAGATTGCGTGATATCGCAGGGCACTTGAAAGCGAGTTTTTCTGTGTCTATTTCATTTGAGAGTCTTCTTTTCATCTATTGGCAGAATGGTTCTCCCCAGCCCCCACCCCAGCCCCTTTTTAATAGGAAAACTTGGTTGTTGATTTCCATCCGTGCAATCACTGCTGCCCAGCAGGCACTGGGGTGTGATGACCCAGATGGGGGAGCGTGGACAGCAGCCTGGGGTCCTCCCCAAGCACTCCGGGTCCTTGTCCCCTCTGCCAGGACGCGGGCCCCGAAGCTGCTTTGTGTGCGCCGAGGAAAGGTGTAGGAATGTCCTTGCTCGCTGGCATTTAATTTACCAGTTGCCTCTGAGCTGGGGCTTTGGCAGATTCTGCTGGAATCTGAAAGACAGCCTGTCATACCGAGGGCCTGCTGCCGACGACTGAAATTGAGAAACTTGGCAGATACGCAAACAGTAACTGGGTTTGAGTTGTTTTGATTACAAGTTAAACAGAGAGTCATTGGCAGGGCCAGCGTGTATCTGCTGGGGTTCTCACTCCTCTTTCTTTCTCTTCTTTTTTTCTCTTTCTCCACCTTGGCAAGATGAAGAGACTGGCTGGTAATTTCTGAGAGTCCAGTAATGCCCTGGCTTTGCCCAGCTGGAGTTTTCGTGGGATGAGGAGAAAGGGTCAGTTTCTCCCTCTGGATTCGTGTGTTCCGCTGTGTTCAGAAAGGGGTTGATCACATCCCGTGTCCTGGATTCCGAGCTTTCGGCACATTCAGAATCTGCCCTCTAGGTGGTTCTTCCATGACAGGGGGCCGGTAGGTTGGAAATCTTACATTATTTATTTAGAGCTGGGTGGAGGTTTTTCAGATCTAAGAACTACTGGAGAGGGCTTTCTAAAATAAACCTTGTTTCAAATGTTTGCCGGGAGAGAAATTTGAGAGAAGGGGAGGAGTCTGCTGTAGTTACGTTTCACATGTTTGGGTCAATGAACATGTACTCATGGGACGGGTGCCTCCCTGGTGCCTATACGTGGGGAAAGAAGAAAGAAAGAAACTTAAGAAAGCTCCACTGGCATGGTGGAGGGGAGAGAAAGTCACCAGCCTTTGCTGTTATCAGACGCCTCTGTCCATCTCAACCCCGGGGGTAGGGGGGTTTCTCTTCACACTCCATCTTGATGTGGGCTGCCCTAGCAATTTTAAGGCAAGACTGTGTTGATTCTGGAGTGAGGGCAGGATGACATCAAATTGTTACTATTGTTACTGCCATTAACTCGGACTGGCTGGCTGGCTGGAGGCAGATTTCAGAGAGAAAGAGAGACAGAGGCTGTTTCACGTGGCAACAAACAGTTGATTTCCAGAAATGAGACTCTTCCCTCCTTCTCCCCCACCCCAAGTGGAAAGCTGAAACTCAGAAATCTATGACAGAGTTCTTGGAAAGAGCCCAGATATATCAAATCAGACCTTTTTTTTTTTTTTTTTCAAATCCGCCAATGTGACCATAAAAAAACTTTACTGAAAAGCATTAAAAAAAAAAAAAAATGAGCTGAGTAATGTATCTAAAGAAACTGAGTTCTGAAAGGACCTCATTTGGACAAAGTTAATTACTGCACAATAATTGCATTTTAAATTCAGTTTCTTTCTAGATGCAGTAAACTGTAAAGCTTGTGATTAGGGGAAAAAAAGTAGGTTCCTTTGCATGCAACTTGTTAATTGCCTTTGTCAGAAACTGACATCCACTTCCTCTCTCCTTGAAGAAATCAAACTTCCTGAGTTGGTAGGAGCACAGGCCCTGGAGACTAGGAGCTGCTGGGAGCCTCAGGACCAGAGCAGTGAGCATTGCCCGTGCCGGCGAGGACGGGTGAGTGGCCAGCATCACAGCGCAGCCCTGAGCCTGTGCCAAGTGGACTGGACGTGAAAGGGCAGAACATTCAGACTGAGTTGAGCGGCACCTCTTTGTCACTCTCTTTGACATGAACTCTGTCTAATCCTCCCAGTGTGTTAGCTATCATTTAAAGCTTCTGTTGTCTAATTTTTAAAATTACAATATATATATATATAACATACAATTTTCCGTCTTAAGCAGTTTTAAATGTGCAATTCAGTGTCATGAATGATGTCATGAATGCCGTCTTGGGCAACCTTCATTATCTGCTTCCAGAATTTTTCTTTATACCAAACAGAAATTCTGTACCCTGTTGAGCAGTAGCTTCTCATTCCCCTCTGCCTCTGGTAACCCCCAGTCTACTTTGTCTATGAATTTGCCTTTTCCAGATATTTCAAGTAAGTGGAATCATAGCCAATTTGTCCTTTTGTGTCTGGCTTTTTTTCACTTAACCTAATGTTTTCAAGGACTTCCCTGGTGGCTCAGCGGTAAAGAATCTGTCTGCAATGCAGGAGATGTGGGTTGTATCTCTGGGTCGAGAAGGTCCCCTGGAGAAGGAAATGGCAACCCACTGCACTATTCTTGCCTGGGAAATCCCGTGAACAGAGAAGTCTGGTGGGCTACAGTCCATGGGATCTCAAAGAGTTGGAAGCAGTTTAGCGACTAAACAACAACAACAAAAATATTTTTAAGGTTCGTCCTTGTTGTTACCTGTATCAGAATTTCATTCATTTTCACAGCAGAGTAGTTTTCCATTGTGTGGAGAGATTACATTTAGTTTATCTGTTCATCCGTTGATGGACACTTGCACGGCTTCCACCTTTCGGCTGTTGTGAGTAGTGCAGCTGTGAACATGTGTGTACATCTGTGTGAGTCCCGGTTTTTAATTCTCTGGTGTCTGTATCTAGGAGTGGAATTTGCTGGGTTACACGGCAATTCTTGGTTTAGCTTTGTGAAGAAACTTGCAGTCTTCTTTTATAAGAGAGGAAATTGGGACTTAGGCTACATGACTGGTCTGTTACATGTCAGTGGCCAGTTACAGAGCTGGGATTTCAACTGAGATTTGCTGGTGTGAAAGCTCAGATTCTCTCTATCATCATTCCTCCTCAAAGGTCAGTGTTCAGTTGTGACCCTCAAGAAGACTCCCATCAATTGCAAGATGGGATATTCACCTGGGAGGCATCTGTCCTGTGGCAGGTAGATCATTGGTCTGAGAATCCCGGTCCCCCGGGCATTTCTAGACTCATTCAGGTAAGTCATCTGAACAGTGTGAGCCTTTATTCAAGGAGATATGGATGCCCTTTTTTGGTGGCATTATTACACACAGCATATGCCAAGCTTTAAGTAACTGGTCCAGAAAGACCCCATTGATACCATTTAATTTTGGTAGGGGGAGTGCAAGGGGACTTAGGAATACCAGTGAATTAAAATGATTTGGGGGTTTCCAGCATTTTTTTCATCTTTTCCTGAGTCCCTGGTGTTACTCTTCTTTCTCTTGAGCACAAATCCCAGTCGTTACTGCAGAGCACCCATCATCCTGTTCTTGTCTGTGTTTTCTTTCTGTGTGTTGAGCTGGAGTGATCCAAGCACACAGCGTTTTGGGTCTGTGTGTATGGACAACTAGAGACCACGCCTTTTATAACTAATGTCCTAAAGTGCTTAAAAGTTGTTTCTTTGCTGATTTAACATGGAAAGGGTCCAGGTAGATTCATTTTATGGGCTCTTTTTATGGGGGTAACATTTCAAAAGCCTGCTTCTGGATCGGTTTCATCAGATTTCATGGGCAACTTTCTCTTCATCATTCACTGGTTTAAGGCAGAAATTTGGTCTGATTTTTAAAAATTTTACTGTAATCGCTTGTGAAATTGGTCTGACTTTTTTTTTTTTTTTTCGGTTCAGGATTTTATACAATTGCTATTTTTAGCCTTTTTAAGATCCATATTAGCCAAAGCAAAATTTTTTTTGACTTCTCACCCAGAACTCTCAGAATTGCTATTAAAATAGATTGGCCCAACCAAATCCGTCCTTTTCAGGAAGTAAAATTAAACACACAGCTTATTTTTATATGCGTGTGTGTGCTTAGCCTCTCAGTCCTGTTTGATTCTCTGAGACCCCATGGACTGTAGTCTGCCAGACTCCTCTGTCCATGGGGTTCTCCAGGCAAGAATACTGGAGTGGGTTGCCATGCCCTCCTCCAGGGGATCTTTCTGACCCAAGGATGGAACCTGTGTCTCTTACTTCTCTTGCATTGGCAGGTGGGTTCTTTACCTGGGAAGCCCCATTTTTACATGAGGTGATATTAAACATTATGAATCCCTGGGGGCCATTGCATTTGAATGCTGAGGACTCCTTCACACACCCCCCCACACTTTTTTTCTGAGAGTTAAAAACCTCTGTTAAAGGTACCTTTCTTTCAGTTGGGGTAACCCTTTTTATTATATGAAATTCAAATCACTTTTTTCAGCTTCATAATTTTTTGAGGGGGTTATTTTTTCCCCCAGTCCACTTCCTCTGTGGCCTTTGCCCCAATCAAAAATGAATTCCTAATTTCCTTCCTTCCAACCTGCTCCTGTTGGCCTGGGAATTTCCCAGTTTTGGTACTGGAAGTCTCATGACTTAGCTCCCAAGCAAACTGGAATGGTTGGTCTTTCTACCCCTTCATCCCTCTTCCCCACATTTAACTATTTGAATTATTACTCCCAGATTAATTAGGAGGTTTGACTAATATGTCAGTGGATTGGTTAAACTGTTATGTATGAGGACAAGACATTATTTGCAGCCTGTGTGTGCTCTGGCACTCTGTCTAAGTGGACTGTAGCCCACCGGGCTTCTCTGTCCATTGGATTTCCCAGGCAGAAATTCTGGTGCAGGTTGTCCCTGGTAGCTCAGATAGTAAAGAGTCTGCCTGCGATGCAGGAGACCCCGGTTCGATTCTTGGGTCAGGAAGATCCCCTGGAGATTAGATAGGCTACCCACTCCAGTATTCTTGGGCTTCCCTGGTGGCTCAGATGTTAAAGAATCTGCCTATACTGTGGGAGACCTGGGTTCGATCCCTGGGTTGGGAAAAATCCTCTGGAGAAAGGAGCAGCTACCCACTCCAGTATTCTGGCCTGGAGAATTCCATGAGTAGAGGAGCCTGGCAAGCTACAATCCACGGGGTCGCAAAGAGTCTGACACGACTGAATCACTTTCACTCACTCTCCATGTCCAGCATATAGTCACAGCCCATGCCATTATGGTTCTGATACATTAATAATAGTGTGGGCTTCCTGTTACTGATCTGCCCGAAGGCATGTGCTCACCTGTGTCTGAGCCTTATTCTCTGGATATATGCGCCATGAGCATCATAGATCCTAATGTGGTCATGTGCTTGTGTAATAGAGTGTGTTAGTGTGTGATGGGGCGCCTGCATTATAGCAACATTATCCCACATTCATAAGCCAGACTCAGCCTGGGAATGAACCCTGTACAGTGTGGATCCAACTCTGTAAGTCTCAGTACCTGGACTGTTTAACCGTTTTTCTTTTTTTTTTTTCAAATATGCCAAGAGGCTAGTCAGATAGTAAAGAATCTGCCTGTAATGCAGGAGACCCCGGTTCGATTCCTGGCTCAGGAAGATCCCGTGGAGATTGGATAGCTACCCACTCCAGTATTCTTAGGATTTCCTGGTGGCTCAGATGTTAAAGAATCTGCCTGCAATATGGGAGACCTGGGTTCCATCCCTGAGTTGGGAGGAATCCCCTGGAGAAGGGAAAGGCTACCCACTCCAGTACTCTGGCCTGCAGAATTCCATGAATAGAGGAGCCTGGACTAACAGCCTGCAAAATTGCTTTTGGCAAAATGAAAGCCCTTAAGACTTCATAAATTCTTAAGAAAGGGCATTCAAAATACATCGATATTTACATGTCTGTTGACCTGCTTGTTACAGGCTGTGTAAAGAATATTTACCAAGGGTGTTAAATTTCTCCTTCTTTAAAACTGAAAACATTTTGATTTGAAAAAGTGGATTTGCAATCATAGCGTTGAAAACAAAATAACAAAAACAAACAAAAAAAAACCCCAAACTATCCAGGCTCCTGCAATAAAGAAGGGCACTGGGAGAAAAGGAGAGATTCAAAGTGTAAAAGAATGATGATTTCTTTAGTGGCAATAAAACTGCATGAATTAGGGGTACGTACGTTCTGAGTGATTTATAACACTTGAAATTTATTTTAAAAGTGGTTTCGTGTAAGGAAATAACAAAAGCTGGTTGTTATTCATAGAATGGATAAAAGAACATGAATCTAAATATGGATCTTAACAGCTGTCTCTTAAAAGGATCTTATTATACCATTTATTTAAATTATTTCCTTAAATTTTTCTTTTAGACAGTGCACTTAATCCTGCAAAGTGGCATTATATATTTGTTTATATTTTAACTTCATCGCTGTTCTCCCCCTTCACAGTTTCTCTGTTGGTATAACTCTTGGTCTCAACTTAGCAATAAAGTATTTAATAACTGCACTTATTTTCACTTGCCTTATATTATTAACTTTTTGTAACAGTACAAAGACCATTGATTTGGAAGGGATTTATTATTCCAAGGCTAAAAATACCTTGTTAAATCACATAAACTTAGCATTATATATTTTTCCTCAAATAAAAAAAAAGTAAGAATTTATTAGAAAGCCAGCCTCAATGGATGTCACCTTTGGTTTTAAAAGCATTAAAATTGGCTATAATGCCTCTCCAACTCATTTAACATTCATGTACACATGGAGGATGAATAGTTAGACAGCAATAGAGCACCTTGTTATAAAATACACTTATGTCATTATGATTAGAAAGAAAAGCAAGGCACCGTATTTGGAATATTAACTGATGTGGAACAGAGAGTGATATATTTTTCATGAATTAAAAGCTGAATCAAGTAAATTGAATGTATTTCCAGCTACTGTCTAGATTTGAAAGCTCAATGTCATTGATAACTATAGAAAAAAAAACCCTCCTGGTGGGGCTGCATGTGTTTCAAAAATGAGAGTTGATGGTATCCTGTGATGTCTTTGACCTCATGTATCGACAAGCCTGACATTTGTCTGATTTTACTTCCCTGGCATGGAGCAGTACCCTAGGCCTGGCCTTGGGTTCATCTACTCAGCTATATCTTTAATTTTCTCTGCAGAAGACTCAACTCCTGAAGTTTGACTTCGGCGGTAAGATGGGGTTGAAAATGCAGTGGGTCTGAGACAGGTATGCCAATATGAATGATGCCGATTTAGATAGTTTCATAGGAAGTGTGATTAAGGTTTACTATATCTCAATTTGAGATCTTGTGAATCAGAAAAAATTTGAAATGAAAAGTAAGGGATTTTGAATTTGTTCCAGAAGAATTGTACACTGTAGGGTGCGGTAGCGACATCACACCCACTTCTTAATGTGCAGAAATGACCTGTTTGCTCTCCTTTGTCAGGATTACCTACTGGGTGTGAGTTTTGAATTAGGTAAATTCGTTAGGAATGAGGACCTTCAGATATCCCTCAGGGAACGTGAAAAAGCCCCGTATCGGCAAGAATGGTTGTGAAACAGTTTGCGCGTGCCTGGCACCCCACAGGACCGCATGCGGCCAGTATTTTCCAGGGACACTGAACGATAGTAACCTTAGGAACCAGTGCCTTGGTTTCCCTGTGGAGGACGTGGGGTTTCTCTTCTCATCTGATAGTCACATAGAGTCTGTTTCATTTCAAAGATCAAGAATCCTGCTGTTGACTTAGGCTATGGGTCTAGGAGCAGAGTGCACAGAGCATCCTGATCTCAGCAGCGAACCAGAATGAATGAATGGATGGATGATTCTCTTCCATATTTATTAACCTCATTTCTGCAGTTACCTGATCTTAGTGATAATTGTGCATGCTCAATCTCTCAGTCATGTCTGACCCTGTGACCCCATGGACGGTAGCCCTCCAAGCTCCTCTGTCCATGGGGTTCTCCAGGTAAGAAGACTGGAGTGGGTTGCCATTTCTTGCTCCAGGGGGTCTTCCTGACCCAGGGATGGAACAGGGGTCTCCTGTGTCTCTTGCGTTGTCATGCGGATTCTTTACTGCTGTGCCACCTGGGAAGCCCAGTGAATAATTTAAAAAGCTTAAAAATTAAAACATGAATGTTTCCAAAAGTCTAGCTTCTAACTGCTTTCTTAAAAATTATTAAATGGTTCATAATGCCTTTCACATAAATTGCACAAATAAAATCAAGTTTCTTTGGGTTGAAAATAATAATTTCAGTTAAAGATAATTAATGAACATTCTAAGAAGAAATCTAATTGGTTGGAATTTGGGGGAAAATATGAAATATCTAAGATATATTTCCAGGATCAAATTTCATAACTTGATCTTCATCCTCCTATACCGGGATACCTGAAAACGAGATTTCTGGTCTGAAATTCAGGATGGATCTCGATGTGCTGATTCTCTCTAGTTTTCTAGGCAGAAACATACAGAAGCTGAAAATTTCACGGTTAATGAAATCAGAAGCCTGAGGTTGGGTTGGAGGAGGTGAGGGTTTTTTAAAACAAGAATAGGTGAAACAAAATTGTAAACACACATTTGAGGGGTATATATTTTTTGTGTGTGAGTACGTAATATATGTTTCTAGAGGGAGAAGTGAGGAACCACTCCAGACCCTGAGAATCAAATTGTTTTCAAATTTGTGCCCTGCAAATATTCTCTATTGTAAAAAATGTTTCCAGGCTTTGCCTGATGTTGATGTAAGTTCCTTCTTGTTATTATAACCCCTGTCTTCATCTGTGATGTGTTAGATTATCTCCGAATGTTAATACTTGGTATATCACAGAAAAAAAGACTCGGAAAGTATTTATAAAGTAAATAAGATTTAATTAAATATCATCGTCAAGCATTAATCATTAGAGCGCTGCTCCCTGTGGAAATCAGGGTGGATATTCAATTTGTTTTGATTATGTATGAATTTTAGCAGAAGCCCTGTTTGTTGCTGCGATACTCATGGAGGAGCCCTCGTGCTTCTCTGTCCAGGATCTGAGAAAGAGGGCGCCTTCTGCTTTGATTCAGAATGAGAATCAGGCCATTTGTATTGTGTACAGTGTCGTGATAAATATTTGGGGAAACAGAAATAATCTCTATACACAAGCACTGCCGTCAGAGATGGAGGGAGTTCTGTCTCAGTCCACACTTCCACACATACAGGTGCTAATATTTTTATTCCAAGGCAATGAGATTCTGAAAATTTCATCAGAATATGAAAGAGGCACAAACATGCTGTCAGTTGTCACTGACAGTCAGAATCTTTTTCGGGAACTCCTACCACTTGAACTTCCCAAGTAATTTTTAGTGGAAAATGGCAATCAATTCTAGATGTGTTCGGGTTTTCCCAGTGGCGGCCGTGTCATGGTCTCCTTTATCAAGCCGCTGTTTTTGCTGTTTCCCTCCCACCCAGGGATGTTTTCTGATAAACATTCTGTGCTGAAAATCCCTGAAAATGGGCTGATAATTGAAGTGAGGTGAAGTGTGGTGTGTGCGGTGGGGAAAAAGGGAATTAGCATTTTAAACACTCCTACTGTGTGCCAGGCGCTTCTTTTGCACACTCCCTTCTGATACTCACAGCAAAATGGAAAGTCATTTGCAAAATGGAAAGTCATTTGCATGCGTTTTGCTTTCCAGATCGTGAATAGAAGATAGAAGGGTTAAGGGACAGAGTCCGGGTGACATGGTTCCTAGAGCAGAACGCAGAGCCTCTCGGTTCCAAACCACCGTTCTTTCTCTTAAAGACTCTTTCCTTCTTTTCTTTGTTTCTCCCTCTCGCCCTTCCTTTCTTCCTACCTCCTGCCTTTCTTTTTCTAATTTATTTTTTATTTTATGTTGGAGTATGGTTGACTTACAATATTGTGTTAGTTTCAGGTGTACAGCAAAGTGAATCAGTTATACATATACATACATCTGTTCTTTTTCAGATTCGTTTCCCATACTGGTTATTACAGAATATTGAAGACTCTTCTTTCTTAAGGAAGGTTCATTTTTAAAGCAATGTTGGCAAATTCAGTATTTAGCTAAGTGAAGGAGATATTGACTAAAAACAGTCACAACAAGAGAGTTGTGAGTTAAGTTTTCTTTGGGGCAAAATGAGGACTCCAGCCCAGGAGACCGCACCTCAGATAGCTCCCAGAGACTGTTCTAAAACAGCAGTGCAGGAAGGTCAATGTGTAAGATTTTGGTGAAGGGGAGTTCATTTCAATCAAGCGCTTGTTTTACAAAGGGTTTCTGCAAGTCACAAGGCGCTGATGTCCCCATGAAGGGGTTTAGTGCTTTTTTAGATATGAGGAGATGCAAGTATTGGGATCATGAAATTGGTTCCTGAAAATATCTAGCTGTCGAAGGACCTGTTCCAGCAGTTTCCCTGGAGCACAGAGTGCTTCACTCTCTTCCCTGAATTCCCCCCGGGGGGTGTTGAAGGTCAGAAGCTGCAGCCACACAGGGTTCAATCTCCGCAGTCAGATAGAAACACCCTTGGCATTGTTGTTCAGTCACTGGCAAATGCCCTTGGCAAGTGCCAATTTGTAGTTGCCAGAGATGATGAAAAGCCATCGAAAACTGATTGAACAGTAGAAACCTATTGACATTAAAAAAAAAAAAATAAAGCTGCAACGTGAGGGTATTTTCACCTGCCAGAGTTCTGGACTCCTTTGAACCTAACTGCATCCCACCAGGGTCTACTGAATCCCCAAAGCTCATGGCAAACCCTTCAATAGGTTCTGAAAAAGGTCCAGAGAATAGAGAGGAGCAAGGGAAGGAATCTCCCAGGAGAGGAGGCAGCACATTCGTTCAGTTATTGAGTCAAGAAGCGTTTCCTGGACACCCAATGCTGCGGCTCCACAGTGAGAACACACTCACCGGTCATAGTCACGTGTAAAGACCAGAGAAGAAAGCGGGCAAGTCAGTGGGATATAACTCACAGGTGGAACCTGGGCCTTGACGGTGGAAAAGAATGAGCACTCCGGGAGTCTAGAAAGTGAAGTGTCAGTTACTCACTCGTGACTGACTCTTTGCTACCCAGGGACTGTAAGCCCACCAGGCTCCTCTGTCCATGGGATTCTCCAGGCAAGAATACTGGAGTATCTTGCCATTCTCTTCTCCAGAGGATCTTCCTGACCCAGGGATTGAACCTGGGTCTCCTGTATTGCAGACAGATTCTTTCTGGGAGTCTAAGAAGGGGATGTTGCATGTTGCAGGAGCCGCCGAAGAATTGATGCTTTTGAACTGTGGTGTTGGAGGACTCTTGAGAGTCCCTTGGACTGCAAGGAGATCCAACCAGTCCATCCTAAAGGAGATCAGTTTGGGTGTTCATTGAGAGGACTGATGTTAAAGCTGAAACTCCAACACTTTGGTCACCTGATGCGAAGAGCTGACTCATTTGAAAAGACCCTGATGCTGGGAAAGATTGAGGGCAGGAGGAGAAGGAGATGACAGAGGATGAGATGATTGGATGGCATCACTGGCTCAATGGACATGAGTTTGGGTAAACTCTGGGAGTTGGTGATGGACAGGGAGGCCTGGCGTGCTGTGGTTCATGGGGTCGCAAAGAATCAGACACGGCTGAGCAACTGAACTGAACTGAACTGAAGAAGGGGACAATCTAATGGACTTGGGAGCACAGAGTGGGACAAGGGGGACTTCCTGGAAGAGGTGTTAGGGATTGGAGAAGAGATGCAAAGATCTGGAGAACTGCAGTGGCGTGTAGGCGCGAGATGGTTTGGTGGGGTTTGGGAAGGCTGAGCTTAGTGTCTGGAGGTGAAGGTGAGAGGAGGTGTACCACTCCATCCTCTGCCCTGCAGGGACATTTCCACCTTGTCTTGAGTCTCTGGGGCTCCAGGAAAGGTATTTGATCTGGGAGAGTCGTGGTCAGAAAGGCACGTTAGGTGTAACCTTCCATAGAGGACTGGAATGGAATGAATTAGAGGCAGGTTGTTATAACTGAATTTTGCCACCCCTCTGAATTCATATGTTACAGTTCTAACGCTCAGTATCCCAGGATATAACTGTATTTGGGGGCAGAATTTTAAAAAAGGTAAACAAGTTAAAAAGAGATGATAGAGGTTTGTCCTAATCCTATATGACTGCTGTCTTCATGAGAAGAGGGGGTCAGGACCCAGACTGGCAGAGGGGAAAGACACATGAGGGTACAGGCAGAAGGTGGCCGTCTACAAGCCCGGGAGAGAGGCCGCAGAGGAAACCAGTCCCGCCGACACCTGGATCTCAGACTTGTAGCCTCTAGAACCGGGAGGATGAGCTTCTGTTGTTTAAGCCCTGGGGTCTGCGGTCTTCTGTGATGGCAGCCCTGGGAAACTACCACAGACATCAACTCTGGTGACCTTGGAGACCAGGCAGGCATCTGCTGCTGTGGCCCAGGTGAGAGGTGATGGTGGCCCGGAGTGTGTCCCAGAAAGCACACAGAAAGGAGAGGTTCAGGTCACAGGGTGGATAGCACAGAATGTAGCAGGTGAGTGGAGGGCAAGGAGGGAGGCAGGTGATGATCCACGTGGGGAAGAGGGTGGTCGGGCGATGAGAAGAGCGATGGATGGCCAGGAGAAAAGAAGAGGCCAAAGAACGAAGTCCTATGAGAGAAGGAGGGGAATTAAGACCATGACCCTCCCTGATGGTTGACTCAATCCTATCCATTAATCCCCAGCTCCGGGCTCATGGTATGCAGACATGTACTGAAGTGAGGAAATGTCCCCCTGTCCACCTTCTGCCTCTGCAGAGACCTTCTGCCTCTGCCCCATCTTCCTGACTGATCCGTGCAGTAGCGCTTGGACCTTTACATCCATGTGAACCAGTCCAGGGCCCCTTCCCCGGAGCCCCAGCAGAATCTGCTCTCTGCCCCATGAGTATGTGCCTTGATGACCTGGGTTGGTGGTGGAAACCTACCTCATATTTTTTCCCTTGGGAATTGTTTTCTCTGCAATTATTTCTTGCTTCCACAATAAAGACAAAATCGGGGCAAGATCTATGGATAGTTATTTATTTGTTTCTTAATTTTCTCGTTAACTAATTGCAGAACTGAGTTGATTGCCAGCCTTTACTGGGCATTTTCAGAAAGGCTGTTTGACTTTATTGACCTCTTTTTTTAAGGCGTAACTCAGAATGCCCTTAAGCTTGGTTTTCCTGTTCTTTTATGGGAGAACTTGAAGGTTCCCTCCTCTGGGTCCCTGGAGCCCTTGGAAAGCCCTCTGTGGCATCCTTTGCCTTGTTTTCTGCTAAACTGGTTGTATTTCACCTTTCTCTGCTTGAGGAGAGGGATGTTATTTATCCTAGTTCTAGGTAGGGCAAGAAATCTTTGAGAAGTATTTGTTTAGTGGAATAGACTTGAATCAAACCAAAGAGAATTTTTTTTTTTGCTTGCCTAGTAGAATTCCTTTCTTCAGTTGTTAGTTGTTCATTGACTAAGCATGAGCTGAGTCCCGTGCTGGGTAAAGGGGAAACTCAACTGAATATAGCAACCCCTGACTTCAACTGGTTCCTAATCTAGAAGCCAGTGAAAATGCTCACGTTGCTTTTCTTTTCTTTTGTTGGCAGTGGTGGTGGTGTTCTTTCTCTCTTCTTTAATGTGCATGTCTTATGGAGAAGTTTTTCTAGCAGTATCCGAGTCCCTTGTATGCAGCAAATGGTGCACTTAGAGAAGGGCGCCCGCCAGAGAGTTGATCAGATACTTGATCTGTGTCCTGGGCTGTTTCGAGCGCTCGCTGTGTGTCTTAGTCCACTCAGCCTGCCTCACCAAACACTACAGAATGGGACACATAAACACTTGGTGTTTATTTTTTCACAGTCCTGGAGATGAGACGTCCATGCTCAGGGTTCAGGCAAATTCCCAGCTTGTAGATGGAGCCTTCTCACTGCAAATGCACCTTTATGTGGCGTTTCCTTTGTGTGCTTGTGGAGAGAGAGGGGGAGATTAAACAAAAAGTACTCTTCTAGTACAGAGAGAAGAGAGAGAGAGAGGTGTCTGGTGTCTCTTCCTCTTTTTTGAAGGATACCAGCTCTATCGGATTCGAGCCCCACCCTTATGACCTCATTTAACCCTTATCACCTCCTTTATTAACCCCTCCTCCAAATCGAAATACAGTCCTGATGGGGGTTAGAGATTCAACACAGCCACTGGGCAGGGGGGAGTATAATTCAACTCAAAACAAAGTGTTTGTCTTGTTTCCTCTTCATGACGGCTCTTAGAAATAGGTCCTCTTATGCTTTTCCTCGGAGAAGTCAGTGGCGACCCACTCGGAGGAGCCTGGTGGGCTGCAGTCCATGGGGTCTCGAAGAGTCGGACACGACTAAGTGACTTCACTTTCACTTTTCACTTTCCTGCATTGGAGAAGGAAATGGCACCCCACTCCAGCGTTCTTGCCTGGAGAATCCCAGGGACGGGGGAGCCTGGTGGGCTGCCGTCTATGGAGTCACACAGAGTCGGACACGACTGAAGCGACTTAGCAGCAGCAGCAGCATGCTTTTCCTAGGGCTTCCCAGCTGGCTCAGTGGTAAAGAATCTGCATGCCAACACAGGAGACATGGGCTTGTTCTCTGGGCTCTCGGTTGGGAAGATCCCCTGGAGAAGGAAATGGCAACCACTCCAGTGTTCTTGCCTGGGAAATCCCACGGACAGAGGAGCCTGTCAGGCTATAGTTCACGGGGTCACAAAGAATCAGACATGACTTAGTGTCTAAACAACGATGATGTTTCTCCTACCTGAGATCCAGGAGCTTAGGCCCAGAGCTCCAGAGCTGTTGGGAGGCAGAGCTGAGCGCCGACCTCCCTCTGTCTGACTCCAAGGCCCACCACCGTAATCCCTCCTCCCTGCCGAGAGCTACAGGCTTCCTAGTCAATGGGCCATGGCCAAAAGTTTGCAACATGTTTTGCCTATTACTATGTATTTTGTTTAATCAAATGTAATGAGGTTTGTGAAGCAGTAAACCGAAGTTATTTTCAAGTAGGAACTGTATTTAGCACCGTTAATTGAATCAGTCTAGTTAGTTAGAATAGAACAGTGGCTGTTTGCCCTGTAATAAGGAAATTGAGTTTCTCATAAAACAGCTAATTCATGTCCTGCTACACCGTGGAGCATACCACAGGCTCAGCGTCCCGAGCACTCTTCCAGCCTGTGTTGACTCTGCTTGGACCGCAGTGTGGTCGGGACAAGTCATCTTGTTTTTGGTGTGTTCTGATCAGCTCAGGTGACAGCGGAGGAACCTTAGCTATTGAGTGGGACTAGGTGTGTACGATCGTGTTGACCCCTGTCTGTGCTGTTAGGGGTGGGTGACAAGTTTCCGAGAGGCTCAATAATGAGATAGAATGGCACTGGGGATGTAGCTGCGTGAAAAGTCTCTATTGTTTTTTCCCTGCCCAGTATCCATTCCTTCTTCTGATAACTTTGCCCCAATATAACTTTGGGGTTCCTGATAGAATAAAATCGGCTCTAAAAGCCTGGCTGTTTCACACATTGAAGATGGGTGCTGTCTGACCTTAGCGGTTTCCTCTACATTTGAGTCCAGTGGAAGTGATGCTTTGGGCCTTGCAAATCTAAGTGAGAAACTGCTTCTGCCCTGGATTCTTGACTCCTTGCCCTTGGCTCCCAGGCCCCATGCCATTAAGCCCAAGATACTCCACGAAAGGCTTCTGTAGGGAAGCACAGGGCCCTGGTCGACAGTCCCAGCTCAGGTACCTACTTACTGATCACATTGATGGGTCTTCCAGTCCCTGTTGAGCCACTTCAGATGAAGCAGATGGTCCCCACGCAGCCCAGCCTTTAGGTTTGGGAGCAGAATGAATAAGGGCTCATGTTTGTATGTTGCAAACTTTGGGTGGTGTCTCATGGAGCAAGTGATGACCAAATCAGGGACTCAGGCTATCCTCCCCGACTCTCCATCTGCAGCGGGTTAGAAGTGACTTCTGGTTTTCACAAGGAGTCACATGCCTCAGGCCTGGCCAGCTGCCTGAACTCTGAAGTTGCAAATTTCCCTGGACACAGTCATTCATTCAGGGAGACATGCCACAAATCAAGCCAGTGGGGCTCCATTTGGGGACTTTTGTCTGAACTGGACAAATGAAATTCTGGACCTTCCAGGGGTTACTACAAGAAATGGGCCCACCTGATGAGAAAGTCAAAATGTGAGGAGTGAAACTCAAAGTCAGCAAGGCTGAGAACTGAGGTTATTTTATTGAGCTCCTGGATTCAGCTGTACCTGAAACCACACTGTTCTTGGATATTTCCATGACTTTAGCCTACACTTTCTCAGTTTCCATCTCTGTCTCTTTATTTTTACTCATTGGTCACTTGACATTGAAATATAGTAATTTAGCTTTCTTGTCCAGGAATATGCTGTTTATTTAAAATCTTGATTAATGTTTTTGTTTTCAAAATTCTCCCCAGCTCTCATCTGTGTGTGTGTGTGTGCACATTCAGTTGTGTCTGATTCTTTGTGACCCCATGAACTGTAGCCCACCAGGCTCTTCTGTTCATGGAATTTTCCAGGCAAGAACTTTGGAGTGGGTTGCCATTAGCTTCTCCAAGGGATCCTCCCAACCCAGGGATCAAACCCACATCTCTTGAGCCTCCTGCATTGGCAGGCGGGTTCTTTACCAGCTGACCCACCAGGGAAGTCTCATCTATTCCATCTAAATATAGACGTGTCTGTCTCTCACTGCTCACGTGCATCATTTCTCGCTTCTCTCATCCTGACAGCATTAAGAGAAGAGATCAGTCTTGACCACACAGGGTGTCCTTGATTATGGATAACCACACCTTAAAAGTTGCCTTGGTTGATAAGACCCCCAGCTGATCCTTCTCCAGCCCACTTTCCCCTGCTTCCCCTCGAAGCGTGTGCTCTTCCGGGCCTCAGCAGAGCTCCTCTGGCTCCTTCACCACCCCTCTCTCCCTGTGTGGCGTCATGCATTCCTGTGCTTCATTTCCCTTTTCTGCTAATGAGTCTTTCATTCCTTTGAATCTCTCCTGTCTCTTCTTTCATCACCACGTGTCTTTGGCCAACCCTTTTGTTCCCCTCTTCCCCTTTTTAAGGATTCATGAGGTTACACTGAGCTCACCTGAATAACCCAGAGTGATCTCTTCTAAGGTCTGTATCCTTAATCTCATCTGTAGAGTTCCTTTTGCCAAGTTCTGTAGCATGCTCATAGGTTTCAGGCTTTAGAGCATGGATGTGTTTGGGTCATTCTTCTGCCTCCCACACCATCTCAGCTTCATCTATTTCCTCTGCCCGGATGCCTAGTCCTTCCTCATCTACCAGGAGGACTCTTGCCCCTTCACGTGGCTTTCCAGAAATATCAGCTCCTCCCTGCAATTATGTCTACCGACCCCGGTAACCTCACCTCCAGTTCCCTGCACTATTCCCAGGCAGAGGTGATTGGGTCAGCATCATCTGACTCCTGTCGGCTTTCATCAGGACGTATCCTGTTGCTGGGCACTGATCCGATTTCAAGGCAGTTTTTGCAGGTAGCACACAAGGTGGCTTAGCTGTGTGTTATTTGCCTGAGTGGCAGAACAGCCTGGTGACCCAGGGAACCAGAAAAACTGGGTCATAGGCTAGTTCCCTTACTTAAGAGATGAGCGACATTTTGGGCAAGTGAGTCATGCTTTCAGTGGTCATGTATGGATGTGAAAGTTGGACTGTGAAGAAAGCTGAGCGCCGAAGAATTGATGCTTTTGAACTGTGGTGCTGGAGAAGACTCTTGAGGGTCTTGGACTGCAAGGAGATCCAACCAGTCCATTTTAAAGGAGCTCAGCCCTGGGTGTTCTTTGGAAGGACTGATGCTAAAGCTGAAACTCCAATACTTTGGCCACCTGATGCGAAGAGTTGACTCATTGGAAAAGACTGATGCTGGGCGGGATTGGAGGCAGGAGGAGAAGGGGACGACAGAGGATGAGATGGCTGGATGGCATCACCGACCTGATGGACATGAGTTTGGGTGAACTCCGGGAGTTGATGATGGACAGGGAGGCCTGGCGTGCTGCGATTCATGGGGTTGCAAAGAGTCGGACACGACTGAGTGACTGAACTGAACTGAACTGAGTCATGCTTTCAAGGCCTCAATTTCTCACAAGTGAAAGGGTTTAGTAATCCTTAGTTTCCCTAAGGATGCTATGAGGCTTATTACTAACCATGCAGTGCCTGGACAGAGTGCCATTCAGCTGGTGGTAGCAATATTGTCCATGGTGATACGTCAGGGCTATGATGTCAAGGGCAATAGGTTGTTCCTAGAGTGAAAATTCTTGGTGTCTCACAGGCATTCCTGGTGGCTCAGTTGGTAAAGAGTCTGCCTGCAATGCAGGAGATGCGGGTTTGATCCCTGGGTGGGGAAGATCCCCTGGAGGAGGAAATGGCAACCCACTCCAGTATTCCTGCCTGGGAAACCCCATGGAGGAGCCTGGTGGACTAGGCACCAAGGGGTCGCAGAGTCGGATGTGACATAGTGACTCGAGCACCACCACTAGCATCTCACACCATTTCTCATCTGAAATTTCCTTCTGTAAATGTTCCCAAATGTCCTGCAAGGGACTGTCCTTTTGGAATGCACCTGCAGTCCACTCCTTTCCCTAGAATTGAGCCTTAGTGAGAGAAGGGTGGGGCTGCTTGTGGGAATTCCAGGCAGCCCCTAGTAGAGTCGAAGCCCAGGGACTCAGCCAGGTGGCCTGTCTCCGAGGTGGGCAGCCTTCCCGACAGCCCAGACTCCTCGGGACCCTAAGAGAAAAGTAGGAGGGCCCAACCTCCATTCATCAGCTTCCGACATGTGCAAATCCCAAACACTTGGGCTGGAAACCGGAGGTTGAGACCAGACTTCTGGCAGCCCAAGATGCTGGAATTCATTGGTATTTAAAAACACTTCCCTGCCCTTTTTCATTATACAGTCTAACATTTAGAGACTCCAAAATCACTACTTATTAGTACAATACAACTCGGAGAGCTTGGAAGTGGTGTTGGAAGAAAAACACTGCATTAAGAAGTAGCAGTCTGAGGAAGTGCATATGGTAAATGAGAAATTCTTCATAAACCACTCAAACCTCTTGGCCTGGCCTATATGCTGAAGAATTGCAGGTTGCTGGTGAGAAATGCTGCCCTGTGTTGCCTGAACCATACATACAGTTTGGCACTCCCGAGGTTTACTAGAACATTCGATTATGTCTTATCTTGGAGCCCTCTCTGATTGATTGCTTGGCACAACTATTGTCTCTCAGCTCTATTATAAGAGGACAGGTCTGTCCCACTTCCACAGCCCCTCACACTGACTGGCCTTGGTTCAGGAACACTGTAGATGCCTGAAAAGTACTGCATGAATTTATTTGGAAAACTGGGGGGCTTTGTTTAACTTTCTTTAACTTCCTGCCATGCCGTGCTAAGTCACCTCAGTCATGCTGAACTCTGTACAATCCTATGGACTGTAGCCTGCCAGACTCCTCTGTCCATGGGATACTCCAGGCAAGAATACTGGAGTGGGTTGCCATGCCCTTCTCCAGGGGAATCTTCCCAACCCAGGGATCAAACCCGAATCTCTTAAGTCTCCTGCATTGGCAGGCAGGTTCTTTCCATGAGTGCCACCTGGGAAGTGCCTCTTTAACTTCTTAATTGATTCTAAAGGAAACTCCGGGGAGGATAAATTAGGAGTTTCAGATGAACAGATACGCACTACTATTTTCATTATAAAATAGATAAACAAGACTGATTGTATGGCACAGGAACTATATTTAGTATCTTATATTGATAATGGAAAAGAATCTGAAAGAGAATATATATATAGCATACACGTCACTATACGTGTTATTCATATATACACTAAATTATATATATTTAATATATATATTAAATATATAATCAAATCTCAATAAAATATATAATATATAATGTAATAATATATATAAATAAGGAAAATAGTAAGAGTCAGACGTGGCCACTGCATTTGCATTTGCAATCCAATTTAGAGAATCTTCTCTACTCTCTATCATCTACTATCAGTTCAGTTCAGTTCAGTTCAGTCGCTCAGTCGTGTCCGACTCTTTGCGACCCCATGAATTGCAGCATGCTAGGCCTCCCTGTCCATCACCAACTCCCGGAGTTCACCCAAACTCATGTCCATCAGCCATCTCATCCTCTGTCGTCCCCTTTTCGTCCTGCCCCCAATCCCTCCCAGCATCAGAGTCTTTTCCAATGAGTCAACTCTTCGCATGAGGTGGCCAAAGTATTGGAGTTTCAGCTTTAGCATCAGTCCTTCCAAGCAGCCTATTCGGTATTCTTGCCTGAGAAATCCCACAAACAGAGGAGTCTGATGGGCTACAGTCCATGGGGTTGCATAGAGTCAGACACAACTGAGCCACACACACTCATATGATTTTGCAAACAGAATTCTTTTCATTAAAATCGGATGGGAGAGGTACAGTCTGAACCACGTGTATGAGCCAGTGCTAGGCCCACAATAGGAAGCCCAGAAGATCCTGGAATCAATCAGCTTACGACTCTGAATTTCCTTAAATATGCTCCTTCATTCCATTTTCACAGCAGGCGTAAGGTTACTTGTTCTTTCCTTTACTGTGTAGATAAGGAAACCAAAGATGATTAAGTAACTCTCCAAGTGCCCTGCCAAAGGAGAGTGGAACCCAGGCTGTCTGCCCCAGAGCTCACCCCAGTAACCCAGTGATTAGCCACAGCCCCAGAGTTCAGAATGACTGACACCTACATCTCGTTTTAGCCTCCTAAAAAGTGCAATTCACCCATTTTCCATAGGAGAAGACAGGGCTTTGCTCATAGAGCTTGGGTAAATCTCAGATAACATGGTTGGTGGACAGTAGGAAGACCCCCAACTAGCACCTGCTGGTCTTCAAAGCCTGTGCAAGACACTGCCAGTGTAATGACCTGCTGAAAACCTTCATCCTTCAGGGAAATTTCTGATGATGATGGTAGTTGTCTAATTCTGTGATGTTATGATGACCAAGCAGTCCTCCATTTAGGAATTAATCATGTTCCTGTTTACACTTTGAAGTATCTTTTCTTCTCAGAAGAGCAAATTGTATAAAGATGGTTAGTTCATAAGAGTCTGCTCAGACTTAAGGTGCTAACAAAGAGCAGCAGAGAGAGAAAAGGCCACTTGTGACATAGTTTCTCCACGAAATACACGTCAAGTCCCAAATGTGGCTGTGGCGTGGTTTGTTTTAGGAGTCAGCTGTTTGCCTTGCTTCTCTGGCTGTCTCATCCCTGAGACACCCCTGGCCCATCCATCTCACGCTGGAAATTTTTGTTGGATGAGCAGCCAGTGGAGTCAGTAAGGCTGTGACTATCCAAGGATATGGGTTCTGACTCTGACTCTCCCAGTCACTCACTAGCTGGCTGACCTTGGCCAAGTCCCTTGGTCTTCCTGGGCCTTATTATATCTTCCTCTGGGACTAGTGATAATAGTGCCCAAGCCCTTGCAGGCTTGTAGCAGGGGTTAGAGAAATGATGTGTACACTGCCAGGCATAGAGTAGTCTAGTCAAATTCGCGCATCCAGTGAAGGAAGGCTTGACTCTTAGTGTGCCTGGCTGGAAATTCATTACATCCATATATATGTGGACCAGTTATTCCACCTCATGTTGAAAGTACTTGGGGGCGCTTCCCTGGTGGCTCAGTAGTAAAGAATCTGCCTGCCATTGGAGGAGGCATGGGTCCAATCTGATTCTGGAACATCCCACATGCCGTGGAGCAACTAAGCCCGGGTGCCATGACTACTGGGCCTGCATGCTAGAGACTGTGTTCCACTGCGGGAGAAGCCGCCACAATGAGGAGCCCACACCCCACAGCTAGAGAGAGGCCTGAGTGCAGCAACAAAGGCTCAGTAGAGCCGTAAATAAACAAAAAGTAAAAAATAAAGTGCTTAGAACACTACCTGACTCAGGACTAGGAATCGGTAAACATTCGCCGCTGCTGTTACTGTTATTGTTATTGTTGTCGTTGTTGTCATCGTGATCTTTATTCAGAGAACATTTTGAGTCTGCCATAAAGCAAAGGAACCAAATGGCAATGTCAGAGAGCGTTTGTAGAATCCGTTTTCTTTATGAAGTGTCATTAAAAGGATGCCATTGACAGTATTGGCAGCTTCATTAAGAAGTCTGTTGATGATGGTAATAAGGCTGGCACATTTGGGATTCAGATCGACACTTCTCAAGACAGAGGCAGAGCTTGGGCTTGGCACAGGGATGCCAGGATGTGGCTCGGGATCTGGGAAGGGCTGGGTGCCTGGGAGAGCACGGTCTGGATGGAGAGCCCCAGCCTGGGATGGGAGCCTGGAGCCCTGGTGCCTGAATCCGAGAGAAAGACTAGAGACCAGTAGGGAACCTTTGCCATAAGCCTGGTGGGAGGGGATGGGAGTGGCTAAAGCAGGGACAGGGAGGCAGGGTGGGGGTGGGGGTGGGGATGGCCATGACCTTCACCGAAAAGAGGAGGGTCCTTCCTCACCAGTGACATCCTGAATCACGTTCAGACTTGGCAAATCAGCAAAGCTGAACAGAAAAGAAGCAGTCAAGTGCTATCTGAACCCAGCTATCTGATAAGATTGGTGTGCATCATCTTGGCTATGGGGACAGGTCTATATATAACTGGTGAGTGGCCCAGGGCATTAACTGGTAAGCTAGGCCATCTTTGGGGTTGTCTTTGAAATCTTGAACTTGGTTCTTCCTTCTTCCCTTCCTCGTTTCGTCTCCATCTCTGTGTCTTCCTGCCCTCTTTCCATTTTGTCTTCCAAGCAATATGTAGTCACATCTCCTTTGTGTTAGACCAGACTCTGTGCAGAGCCTACAAATGGACATCGGTTTATTTTGTGGATTCCTGGTTGGGAATTTATTTATTTATTTAGCATCCTCATTCCAGCACAACATCTGCAAGTATAAAGTAGAAAATGGTCTTATGAGTCAGGAAGTAGAATTCAGTCATAACAACATTTGCTTTTTAAATGGGGAGCAGTCACTAATAGTGGTTTTAGAGATTGATCCCAGTTCATCCCACTGTCACTCTAAACACCTGTCAGTCAGTCCTGGCCTGCCTCTTGGTCTTTTATCTGATTCAAATGTGCATGTGTTTAGGGAATAGACTTGTACTCAAAATGTAAATAGGTGTCTTACTCTTCCTCTTAAAGCTATTACTGTGACGTTGGATATCTCGCTGTAGTTAAGGGTCTGTCAGCATCTACATTAAGGAGCCTTATTTTCTGAGGCTTAAAATGCCATTAAAATCTGTTTGCCTCGGTTCTTTAAATGGTCAAATTATCCAAATTTCTTGAAAAAAAAAATCTATCTGGCTCCTTAGACATTGGTAAAAATATGTACATTCTTGGTTTTAGAAGGCTTGCTGTGTTTCCACGACTAATAAACTGACACTTTCCCCCTCCTGGCTGGAGTGCCTTTGGTCGTTTTGAGTTTCCTGTGTAAATCTCCCTCATGTTTATCTGGAGGCTGTTGTTAATTTAGGTAGAAATTAAGGTTGTACGACATCATTTTCGGCATATTCGGGCCTCTTGGATTTTTGTAAAGAGAGAATAATCTCTTTAATGTTAATAGAAGTTATGTGCCAGGAATGTGGGTGTATCAAAATATTATCTCATTTAAATCCCACAATAATCTTTTGAGGTAAGGATTCTTATCTCTTTTTTTTTTGTAATTGAGGAAACAGAAGTTCTGAACCCAAATGGTGAGACTGTGGTTGAAAACCAGCATCTAAGCCCATGACCTTTGCACTCTACCATAATCCATCCTCAAAAATCTTTGTGATATTTGTGCTTATGCCAAAAAGCAACCAAGATACAAAACCAAGGTCAAACATTTTAAGAGACTTCCGTAACTCCAGCGATTTTGATGGAATTCGTTTTCAAAGGTCAGTCATATAGCGAACCAACCTCTGTCTTTATTCTTCCTTCGAAAAATACTCATTAAGCCCTATTGTCATCACACTTAAATAACTGTATTCATTTCTGCAATAATTTCCAATTAATCGTTTCTGCTGCAAAGCTGTCGCACAGGTTATTCTCTCTTCTCGTGAGGCCCCCATCTAACCTTTGTCAGTTCTTTAAACCTAAGACCTGTCCTGGTTTGCCTGGAACACTCTACACAGCTCATGCTGTTGGCCAGGATTAATTATCAACGGCTCCATCTTTTGCTCTTAAAAGCATCCTAGTTTGGGTGGTAACAGATATGGTCACCTCCTGCAAGGGTCAAATCTAACCTTGATTCCTCAGCAAAACTTTCCCCAAGAATCCACCCCATAATATGAGGAGAGATTCCTCTAATCTCTTGTTATTTTTCTGATCAGTTCCTTCCAATTGGTCACTTAAGTATTCTCTGAATTTTGCACCTGTATATCTTTTTAATTTTTAAAAATTTTCTATTGGATTGGAATTGATTTACAATGTTGAATTAGTTTCAGGTGTTCATCAAAGTGATTCCGTTATGTACATCCATATATCTATTCTTTTCTGAATTCTTTTCCCGTTTAGATTATTATACGCTTGTATTTCTTGATGAGACAGTGCCTTTTGTTCTGTGTCCTTTATGACTTCCGTGATGAGGATGGAAGATGCTCTCAACAGGTACATGCTGAATTAATGGCAAGCGAATTAGTGGGAAAAACAAAACAAAACAAAAACCAAACCTCTCCTTCTCTCCTCCACGACCAGTTCTAAGGCTTCTCCTCCAGGAGGACCAGCTGCAAGACCATTTCCACAGGAGACGTCTTGTACATTCCCTGAATTATTCAGTTCAACTCTGTCTTTATCTACATGGGTGCTTTCTGAAAAAATCGCTAGTGGCCTCTCTCAGCACCTGGCACGTGTGTGTGTGTGTGTGTGTGTGTGTGTGTGTGTTCATGCTCACTCGTGTCCCACTCTTTGTGACCCCTATGGACTCTCACCCACCAGGCTCCTCTGTCCATGGGATTCTCCAGGCAAGAATGCTGGAGTGGGTTGCCACTTCGTCCTCTAGGGGATCTTCCTGACCCAGGGATCAAGACCCATGCCTCTTGTGTCTCCTGCATTAGGAGGCGGATTCTTTACCACTAGCGCCACCTAGGAAGCCCTGCCTGGCACATAAAAGTGCTCAAAATAAATAGAGGAATGTCCTCTTGAGGCATGATAGTTTTTCGAATAAGCTGGGTGCCTCCAAGAACTTCCAGACTGAGGCAAGTGGTGTAAGACTCAGCTGGAGTGGAGCAGGCATCAGATCATGCTGGGCTTTGAAGGTCAGGGTGAGGAGGCGGGGCCCTTGACTTAGTCATCTCTGGGCTCCTGTGTCTGTGGTCCTCTGAATTTCTTTGGACAGGATCTACCCAGGAAACAACAGATTCTTACTAAATCTTTCCTTAAAGAATGAACGAACAATCTTGCTGCCCTTTGTGGTCAATTATTATGTAGCGGGTGAAAATCCATCTGTCTTTGGCTTCCCCATCTGCCCCATGGGAAGAATCATGGTGTTCTCCTCGGGTTTTTATAAGGATTAAGCAGGTTAGTCTGGATGGAACAGTGTCTGGCAATTCAAAGGCATTCCAAAATGTTAGCTAATGAAGATCCTGTAAAGGTTTGCAGTAAATGGTGAATGAACAAATAGCAGGCGTGCAGATAGCCACTGAGGCCGTAATGAAGGGCTACCTGACTATCCAGACAGGAGGTAGGAGGGATGGACAATGTACAGAAGTGTGAGGTGAACAGCTTCTAGGGGACATACAGGCTGGACAGCAGACCTCATTAAGATCTGGCACATCTGCCGGAAGGCCCCCAGACTGCGGATCAGTTCAGCGAGTCTGAAACCAAAAGGTCTCACATCTGACTCACAGCTCCAAAAGTTCCAGGGAGCCCCAGAACATAGTCAGGATGCAAGAGCAGCAAAGTATTGGGGTCATACTTTCAGTCCGCCAAAAAGCTATCTCTGGTGGAAGGTGACACCTCCCTAAATCCAAATGCTCATTCCCCAACTCCTGGAGGGCAAAATACACTCCATCTGTTCCACTGTAGCCCTCAAAACATCCATATTGTTGTTGTTGTTCAGTCGCTAAGTCATGTCTGACTCTTTGTGACCCCTGGCCTGCAGCGCACCAGGCTCCTCTGCCCTTAACTGTCTCCCGGAGTTTGCTCAAATTCATATCCACTGAGTTGGTGATCCTATCCAGCCATCTCATCCTCTGTTGCCCCATTCTTCTCCTGCCCTCAATCTTTCTCAGCATCGGGTCTTTGCCGATGAGTCGGCTCTTCGCATCAAGTGGCCAAAGTATTGGAGCTTCAGCATCAGTCCTTCCAATGAATATTCACGGTTGATTTCCTTTAGAGTTAACTGGTTTGACTTCCTTGCTGTCCATGAGACTCTCGAGTCTTTTCCAGCACCACAACTCAAAAGCATCAATTTTTTGGCATTCAGCCTTCCTTATGGTCCAACTCTCACATCCATACATGACTCCTGGAAAAACCATGGCTTTGACTATATAGACTTCTGTTGGCAAAGGGATATCTCTTCTTTTTAATACACAGTCTAGGTTTGTCATAGCTTTTCTTCCAAGGAACAAGTGACTTAAATTTCATGGCTGCAGTCACCCTCTGCAGTGATTTTGGGGCCCAAGATATATATTTGGAGCCCAGGATATTTTATATATATATAAACATAAGGCACATTACATATTTGTTGAATATCTGAATGAACAAATGATTACAATTTCATGGCAGTCCCCAACCTAAAGAAATTTATAATATTGTCCAAGAGATTAAAAATCGTTGTGATAAAATGCCTTTGACATGAGTCGAGTGGCAGTGAGGGCAGAAGATGCACCTTGAGGGGCGTGGTGATGGACTCAGAGGCTAGCTGAGGCTACACAGGCAGGCAGCAGGGACCGCTAAGACCCTACCCCTTGGTTTCTCCTACTGGAGGGTCTCTCGCCTTCTCATTCCGAGCACTGTCTGCTCCCATCACAAATATATCACCTGCCTCCATTTGGGATTTGAAAAATTTGAAAATATCTTATTCACACCTATGCCTGTCACTTCTCAACTTGAAGCCTAACATGCTTCCTAATTTACATAGACTGTGTTTGACTCACGTAAAGCACATTAACAAAAAGAGGAGCGATGCGATAAATTACTAGTGACAGAGGCCAGGCTGGATCTCAATTATTTTTATAAGCCCCTGGTAAGCAATGATGCTCTGTTTTTACAGCACGTAATGTCCCAGCGTTATCAGAGTGCCAGCAGCATCCAGGAAACACATCTGTGTTAAGCAGTCCTGCTGGTACCAACTTTGGGAGAAAGCATGGGCTTCCCTGGTGGCTCAGCTGGTAAAGAATCCACCTGTAATGCGGGAGACCTGGGTTCGATCCCTGGGTTGGGAAGATCCCCTGGAGGAGGGAAAGGCCACCCACTCTAATATTCTGGCCTGGAGAATTCCATGGACTCTATAGTCCATGGGGTTGCAAAGAGTCGGACACGACTGAGGGCTTTTCACTTTCATTTTCATGGTGGCTGCAGGGGCCCAATCCTCCCCATGGTTTCAAACCACTGGGATGGTCTGTCTACTCCTGATGTTTTTGGACAGGAAAGTGTGAGTGAAGTCACTGAAGCCAGAAAGCCTTTGTTCCTCTCTCCTTGCTGTCCTCTTAATAGATACAAAAACCGACCCAACCTTCTATCTCTCTGACATCTCAGCTCTTTGCTCATGAAGTGGGCATGGTAACTATGGTCAGCAGACAGGAATGGTAAGAGGGTGTAGAGGTCCAAAGGGATAATGATACTAAGTAATATTCACTGAGCGCATACATGTACCAGGCACAAAGGGCTGTATTTGAGATGCATTGTCTTGAGCCCTGAGGTACCCCTTGGAATCAGATGTTATGACTATGACTATTATTTTCGCTGTTTTACAATCAGGGAGACTAAGAGGCATAAGAGTTATATATGTCCAAGACTCTGCAGTTGAACCGGATATTGAACCCATGTCTGTCTCAAGTCCAAAATGAAACTGTGGCCATTAAGTTGTGCTGTCTCATCACAAGTCTTCAGAAAACCCCGACTTGTCCGAGGGGAGCTGAGCACTTCTCAATTGCCTTGGGAAAGACCTAGCCAAAGTCTGGGCCATGGGAAGCTCCCCACAGAGGTGGTCTGGCTTTTGAGTGTATTGGTTCCGGGCCATTTAAGCATGCAGTTTCTCTTTGCCCTTGCTAATCAGCTCCCCTGGCTCCAGGATATGGACAGGGTGTTTTGGTAGTGGTGTCTGCGAATCTGAATCAGGCAAATCCGAAATCGTGATATATCATGTGTTAATAGTCTTGGCTTATGCACAGATTTTGAAAGAATGCGAACCCTGCTTTACATTTCCTCCTCCAGAGAATTAATCTTGAATTGTGCTAGTTTTGAATTATGTGAGGCCTTCGGGAATAGGCCTACATCCCTTGCAAGAAAATTAATCACCCTATAAATGACTTAACCCGCCTCTCAGGGCTCTGTGGTGGAGACTGTTAGAAAGAATGCAAATTAAGGGACTCCAAACAGCGGCCTCATTCCGGAGACCTGACCCCATCCCCTGCCCTCCTGTCCTGCTCCTAGCCTTCCCCTAAACTGGTTTCCTCATCCCCTGATTCTCCCTTCCCGCTGCATGCTATGGGTCTCCAAACTCTCTCAAAGACTCTTTGTGAAAGACCTCTTCCGGAATCCCCCAAGGTTTCATTCACTGCACAATGCAGGGTGGAGTGACCCTGATTCTTTTTCTACTTCTGTTTAAGTGGGCATGAGACAAGCTGGGACCTGAGACCCTTTGCTGCAGTGCTTGCGCCTGGACACACCTCTCCTCCTGAGCCAAAAAATACAAAGAAACTACAAAGGACTAAAAATAACTGTGCATGTGTGCAGTTGGGGCAAATTATGGACAATAATATACGAAAGACCAACCCCCACCCCCCCGCCCCCCGCCACTGCCAAACTACCACTTTTGAAGAGCTGGGAGCAAAAGCTGGGTGCACCTGTCCCCTGCACACACCACCACCAAAGGGGTGGGCAAACCAGTTAAGCCACCTCTCCAGCCTGACTCTTGGCCTCAGCCCCTACCCTCACCTCATGTGAGGCCCCTGCTAGTCCCTCTCAGAGAGCAAAGCTAGGGAACCTGTTACTAGTTTTTGCCCCCCGCCCCCCAGCTCCTGCTGTAGCAAGGGCCTCAGTGAAGCCTTGCCTGAATTTCTTGACTGGTCTCTGATGAGTTTCTATTTCTAAGGTCAGGAACCTGTTCGGTGACAGGCTCAGGGGCAGGGGGTGCTAGGAAGGCGTTCTCCCCACTATACAGGGCTTCAGAATGGTGCCCTATAGAATGGGAGTCCATACGGCTGAGTCGTTGACTCATTTTTTAAGTTAGAATCGGGTAGGTTTAGGCAGATTTCCAGTTTGGAAATCTCTTGGCCATCCCCATGACAACGTTGGGATGCTAGTTTGTGACGGCTGGTTTAATCTTTAGCTTCCCCCTTTTCCCCACCCTAGAATCCTTGACCTACAGAAACCACACTTTTCTCGCTAATCTGTTGCCTTGTTTCTTGTGAAATCCCGTTGCTGGGGGAAGGGCAAGTTGCAGGACATCATTTGATCTGTCGCAGAAAGTCACCCTGGGAAGGCTTCATCCAACACCTTCCTTTTCAAATGAAGCTGAGAGATTCTCTACGTGTGGGGCCCTGCAGAAGTATCTACAGAATCTTTTAAAAAATCTATATTAACTTGCTAAGGCTGCTGTAACTAAGTACCATAAACTGGTGGGGCTGGGAATGGAAGGTGGTTTTAAACGACAGATATTTATTTCCTCCAAGTTCTGGAGGCTGGAAGTCCAAGATCTAGGCTGGCTTGGCTTCATGCTGAGGCTTGATTTCAGTAACAATTTGACAGAGAAAGAGAGACACAGCAAGGTTACATTCCTTGGCTGGGGCCACACAAGCTTTTCTCTGAGGTTTCTGGGATTTGAACCCAGGTGACCTGACCCCGGTGTTTTTGCTCATGCCAGGGGAGGCTCTTGCTCATCCACTTTGACCATCTTCAGTGCCAAGAGTTTGCCTGCACGGTGTTTTATCCCCCACCTCCGGAAGGAGAGAGAAATCTTTGTCTCGGTCTTCTCTGTGTTGCGGTAGGGTTGGTGTCTGGTGCGTGGTGCACCCAGCAAGTACTTGTCAATGATGGATGAATGGGAGGAGGCTGTGATCCCTCCTGGAAAAGTTGAATCAATGAAAACTCAAAATCGCTTTAGCCAGGCCCCAAATGACAGGACCCCAGTGGTCTCGGTGCTTCTGCGAAGCTCCTGGACACCTCTCTGCATTCCAGATAGACCTACTTTGTTTTATCTCCCAGAAAGTGCTTCCAATCCAGCCAGTAATTAGCGTCTGTAAGTGGAATCTGCTTAAGAAGAAACACAAAGCCTCAGAAAGTTGTATGATGACATTTATAAGTGTCCAGTGATCTGCAGTCACGCTGTGAATCATGCAACTGAAATAAATGATTTGCCTTAAAAAAAAAAAAAAATTCATTCCACCAGTAGAACCTCTTAATTCTGGTTGTACATGTCAGCATATTATGACTGGAAGCTGTCAGGTTCTAATGAGTAAAATTTCATTTTTTTCAGGCTTTTCACGCTGTGTTTGAGAACTATAGGTTGGAAATAATTCTGCAGCTATGTTTCTTCCTCATTTGGTAAATTTAGCCATTGCTTTTCTTGCTATATATTTTTTTAACATCCGTGTTTACGTTAGTACTCTGTATAAACTAACCTTATGCTTCACTCAATAAACGGGGCGGGGGGTGGGAGAACTAAACAAAACAAGCACCGTGTTTTTCTTTCTGAAGCTGCTGTCCATTTTATAGAATGTAATGTAATTCGACAGCTGACAGATTCAATGGGAAATTATTTTTACTTGGCAGAGTGGATCAAAACATGGATTATTTTAAATAAAGAACCTGACTGCAATTTTTAAAAAGTGAAATATACTGCGCACCCTTCGTATAGATAAACAACCTTGACTTTGAATGTAACTTGTTTTATTATCCTTGAAATGGCAATTTGTTGACATGATATTCAATAAATAGAAATATCGCAGTTGTGTTTGCTTACCTCAGATACTACACCAAATAGGAATTATTGATCCTTTGGTTTTTACACTTGTTCCTGAATGCTACGTGCAGAGCAGGGAAACCAGGTTCCAATTTAAGTTGTTAATAGATTGGTTGCAAAATTTATGTTACCTGAGTCCAACAAATCATGAATAAAAGCTTATGAAAAGCTAGATGGTCCACACTGAATTACTCATTCTTTCTCCCATAAAAAGCCTTTAGCTCCAGACTGACCAAAGAATTTTAAATCTCTCATGATCTATAAGTCATTGCTGAATGTGTCCCTAAATGGGATTAGACAATCGTCACTCAGATTTCCTGAAATGACTGCCCCTTCTATTCCCTATTGACTTAAATGAAGGCTAATGATGTTTTTAGGAGAAAGGAAAGTGGTAGATTTTCCTTGAATGACTTTCCAAGTCTCCAGCATCCTATCGGTTATGGGAAAGCTTCTCTGCCAAGATGATTTATTTCATCTCTTTGTCAGAGAATTTGGCTCGGGCACAGGCAGGTCCAAAGAGACTTAATGACCGTGTTGGCACCTCCATGCAGTGTGGCGACCCCGGTGCAGGAGGAGACTGGACTCAGAGCCCCCTCCTTCCGAGGTGCTGCTTTCCACACTTGGGAGATTGCAGGGCCAAGGCTAGGTGCCCAGGGGGCTTGCTTCCAACACCCCAGGGTGGAGTGGAGGTGGGCAGGGGAGGGGGGCTTACTAAAAATGTTCCAAACGCTCAGTCTCAGGCTCCTCCTCCATCCCTCCCTTCCTTCCACTTTTTGCTCTTTCTTTAATTCTTCAGCCTTTAGGGAGTACCTACTATGCTCCAAACTTAGTGCCAGGTGCTGGGACACCTGATATGGACCAGGTTCATGGTGCCAAAGTGGGGCACCAGCTTATATACTGAGACTTGTGTCGCACTTCCTCCTGGGAGCCCAATTCAGTTCTGTTGCTCAGTCATATCCGACTCTTTGCAACCTCATGGACCACAGCACGCCAGGCCTCCCTGTCCATCACCAACTCCCGGAGTTCACCCAAACTCATGTCCATTGAGTCATTGATGCCATCCAACCATCTCATCCTCAGTCGTCCCCTTCTCCTCCTGCCCTCAATCCCTCCCAGCATCAGAGTCTTTTCCAATGAGTCAACTCTTCGGATCAAGTGGCCAAAGTATTGGAATTTCAGCTTCAACATCAGTCCCTCCAATGAACACCCAGGACTGATCTCCTTTAGGATGGACTGGTTGGATCTCCTTGCAGTCCAAGGGACTCTCAAGAGTCTTCTCCAACACCACAGTTCAAAAGCATCCATTCTTCGGTGCTCAGCTTTCTTTATAGTCCAACTCTCACATCCATACGTGACTGCTGGAAAAACTATAGCCTTGACTAGACGGACATTTGGGGGCCCAGACCAGCTTATATACTGAGACAACTGCAGGGTGTAACCATCTGGCTGGTGACCAGTGTGCCTGGAGGAAATGGCCAAGGCTAGGCATGAGGCCAGACTGGTTGGGACTCCTGTCCTTTACCCTTGACCTGGAGCCTCATGAGGGTTCAGTCGCAAAGAACTGATGGTCACATAGTAGGCCCTTAATAATTGAACACTGATATTATGAGAGGGTCCCAGAAGCACATACCAGGGGCCGTGGGATATAGGAAAGCCTGACTCTTTTACACAGGGAGCCAGGGACAGCTTTACAGAAGCAGGAGAAGGTTGACCAGGTGCAGAAGACAATTGGGCTATCCAAGGTAGGGTGTCTTTCAAGAGAAGAAAATGAAATGGGATGAAAACAAAACCATTTTGAGTAGGCATGAGAAAGTTGTCACAAAGACCCAGGGTGTCCTGGCAGTTACTGCCCATGTAGATCACAGACTGGCCACGAGGGGGAGGAGTGAGATTTCAAGGGCTAAAGGGTTCTTTTCCACTGTTGCCAGACCTGATTCGAAAAGTCACATGCAAACAAACAAACAAAAAATGATACATGCGTAACTAATGAGAACCTACTGTGTAGCACAGGGAACTCAGTGCTCTGTGGTGACCTAAATGGGAAGGAAATACAAAAAAAGGGGGACATATGTATACATATAATTGATTCACTTTGCTGTACAGCAGAAATTAACACACCACTGTAAAGCAACTATACTCCAATAAAAATTTTAAAAAGTAAAGAAAAAAAAAAAGATACATACACCCTAATGGTCCTAGCAGCATCATTTATGGTTGCCAAGAATAGAAGCAACCTAAGTGTCCATCAGCAGATGAATGGAAAAAGAGGGTATGGTACATATATAGGTGGAATACTGGAGTGAAAAGGATTAGTTGCTCACTGTGTCCAACTCTGTGACCCCATGGACTGCCTCACACCAAGCTTCCCCGTCCTTCACTGTCTCCAGGAGTTTCCTCAAACTCATGTCCGTTGAGTCGGTGATGCCATCCAACCATCTCATCCTCTGTCACCTGCTTCTCCTCCTGCCCTCAATCTTTCCCAGCATTGGGGTCTTTTCTAAAGAGTCAACTCTTAGCATCAGGTTGCCAAAGTATTGGAGCTTATGTGGCTAGGAAAACACCCATCTCTTGTCTGGACACATTGATTTCATTCTTTTGTTCAAAAACTAGTTGCCGGAGATGTTTTATAGCAGTCAACTCAGTAGACAGTACTGTGGTTAGTGCTAATCAAGGTAGGATTTGAAGCCCAGCTCCAGAACCTAATGAGCTGGTCAGTTGCAGAGTCTCAATGCTAACAGCCTTACATGTTTAAAGTTTCAATGAGGTGAAGCTCTGGTACCAGGTCTGGAGCATGCCTCACAAAGCCTTTCCTTCACTGAAAAGGGTAGAAGAGAGTTAGATGGAGCTGAGATGTGGCCAGGTATGCAAAAGTCAGCAGCAGGCTGGACGAGGGAACACGTATGGATGGAGTTACCCCAGGTCTGATCTTGGGGGCTCTTCTCAGCAAAGGTCAGAAATGTGGCGTGGCCACTCTGCAAAGGACAGCTTCAGGGGCTTGGTGGGGGTGGGAGTGAGTGATATGATATGTAGTGATCATTCCAGGGGTCTCATTTCTTCACACCCATAAGCCTCAGACTCTGGTTTCAGACTCTGATGGACAGAAAGGCAGTTCTCTTAGGAGCACCTGTGGGCCAGCAGGGACAGTTTGGCAGTTGGCATCATGACCCAGGATGCCCAGGGGGGCCCTCTCTCTCTGGTGGGATCCACCCTGTGAAGCCGACAAACATTAGCATGTTGAGGTCAAGTTCCGTGTTTGTCCTATTTGCAAAATTGATCATACTTATTCCAGAAAATCTGGACAAATGCAGGAAAAAACAACAACAACAACCAACAAAACCCACAGAAGTCCTCTCTCTCCATCTCCTGAGCATGCTTGGATTAATCCTGTCAATCTTTTCACTTTGCATTTCTAGCTCATTTGTGCTTAGCTTACTTAGCCTGGTGTGGTATGACGTCTATTTCAGAAGAGACACCGGTCTGATATCCAAAAATGAATGGTCAGGACTCTCATCGGTAGGCGCTTCGTCTCTGTCTGTATAAGGCCACACACTCTGTCTTCTACCCCAGTCTGTGCTCCTTCTCGACCACGCCTGCCCTCTGTCCTTCCACCTCCCTAGGCAGGACTGGAAACCTTGGTCCCTTGGATTCTCCTCATTCTCATCCCATTCTGCTCTGTCTTGAAGCTCCCCCCCCACCCCCCCTCCTTAAACAGTCATTCTCTGTTAGGGCTACCAGATAAAATACAGAATGCTCAGTTACATTTGAATCTCAGGTACACAATGAATAAATTTTTTTAGCAGAAGTATGCCTCTTTGACATACGTACCCATTGTGTGTCTGAAATGCAAATTTAACTGGGCATCGTGTATTTTTATTTGCTAAATCTAGCTAGCTTACATGTAAATCAAATAAGCTGATCTTGACTTCTTTTAGCTCATCTCTCTACAGTGAGGTTGAGGAATAAAGAAATTGAGCTATGAAAATCAGAGTGCCCCTTGGAGGGCTTGTCTGGACTGAGCAAACTAATATTTTTTTTTTTCATATATATGTGTGTGTGTGTGTGTATATACACATAGTTAAATTTCACATATATTGAATATATTCACATTGTATATTTAAAATATATGTTTTATAATACTGTGTGTATATATAGACATGTACATATAAATACATTTTGTTCTTTTTTTTCAGTAATAGCACATTAATAATTTTCTTATACCATTAAATACTTAGAGGCAATATAATTTTTAAAAGATTGTCATATAAATGTCAGCTTATTCTATTAGATATTTTCATTATCTCTGTTTGCTTAAATTACAGCTAATGCTGCTAAAAACATTCCTGTATATATATCTTTATCTGAATATATGATCATTCCTGGAGGTACTTTTGTAGGATTGAGATTACTGAGGAAAAAATGAGTAAATATTTTCAGCTTCTTGAACATGTTATCTCTGGAAGTTTAATTATTCTCCTTTCATTCAGCAGATATTGCTGTTAATGATACAACCTGCTTTGACTGTGGGCTGACGGTGGCCTTTCCCTCTGAGAATCTCCAGTAGCCATTAAGGGAGGTGCCTGCCTGCCTGTCACACTTCTCCAAGGTAATCAAGGACAAATGCCAGCTCCTTGTTGCTTTAGCATTTTGTTTTAAATTGCTAGTAACCAGTGATGGCTTTTATTTATTTGGCCACTTATATATACTTTCACTTTAAGTTGCTTATGTACTTGAGATGTTTCTATGTATTTAATTAGTATTGACTCAGATGCTAAATAATTGTCTGCAATGAAGGAGACCTCGGTTCTTTCCTTTGATTGGGAAGATCCCCGGAGGAGGGCATGGTAACCCCGGTATTCTTGCCTGGGGAATCCCCATGGACAGAAGAGGCTGGCAGGCTATAGTCCATGGGGTCGCAAAGACTCAGACATGACTGAACGGCTAAGCACAGCACAGCAATGAATATTTAATACTGCTTCTGATATTAATATATAATATTTAATATTGTTTCAGATAACAATTGATATTGTTTATCATATGTTTATAGCAAATACCCTTTCTCTTTTCATTTTGTTTTTGATGATATTTGGTAGCTTTTTAAAGTCTGTCATGGTAAGGTGCACTGAGAATTTTTATTACAAATTTTACTTTGCCTTTTATGTTTAGGGAATCTTTTAATGCATTCAGAATTTCAGAATATGTCTCTGTTTTCCAGAAATCCTTTTTATTTATTTAGCTTTTAGCTTTAATTGAAATAGAATCTGCTTGAGATGAGTTGATGTTGGGCTTCTCTTTTTAAATTCTGTCACTTTTCTAACTTCATCTATCGGTTCATCTTTCTCTTTACAGTTGGATTTTGATTGCTCTTTCCTATATATTAAGGTTATACACACACACTCACACACAGGTCTGCTTCAGAATTAGCTATTCAAACCTGCTACAGGCTGGATGCTAGCAGTGGATTATCTCAACTTTTATCACTATGGTTTTTTAATAGAATCAATTTTATATTACTTTTTCAAAATTTTCTCAGGAATTTTTACTTAAATCTTCCAAATGAAATAATAATAATGATGATGGGGATAATTAGGAAAATAATAATAATGGAGATTTTGATTTGAATTGTGTTTAATATAGATATTAATTTGGAAAAAAAGGATTGATTTATCTTTTCTGTCTGAAAACAGTGGAGGTTAGGAAATTTTGAGTGGACTTTGTGGTAATGTAGAGGAATTTCATCAGGAGCTTGGAGATAGCAGATATGTGAGGTAAATAAATGGAAAATTTGGGCCAGAGATGCCTAAAGAACATTTTAAAGTTTTTCTTTGTGGACATAACGTAAAACTATTTTGACGTTTTCAAAGGCACCGTTTACTAGATACATATTTTTTCCCAGTTCTTGTCGGATGTTGCTTTTGCGTTTCCTCTGAGTGTGGCTTGTGCTAAGCTGGCTCATTCGGTGACCCAGCTTTGTCTAGGTGGCTGATCTTGTATTTGTTTAACTGAATTGGGTTAAAGCTATGAGTATTTTCTTTCAGTTAATTATGTAAGATATTCCAGATATATTGGCTAATGATTTATGAAATTGATGATTATCAATGATTAATGACCATATTTCTTCTTTCTGATTTGTATAACGTGTTCATTTCTCCCATTTCATAACATTGCCTAGAATATACAGGACAATGCCAAGTCTGAATGGTTGGATGGGGTGTCCTTGCACTAATCTTGACTTGAGTGGGATTCTATCTGGGACACACGGATTACATATTACACTGATTGCTGTTTAGAAAACATAGTCTTTAGAGTATTCAGGAGATATTCTTCCAGACTTTGAATGCTTAAAGTATTTTTTTTAAGGAAATGGGTACTGAATTTATGAAATTTAATTTGGTTTCTGTAAAGATCATTTTATGCATATGATATTTTCCAACTTTGGGATCTTAATGTGATATGATAAATTGAATTAATAGATTATTAATATTAAGTGTTCCTTATATCCCTAATAAAAGCTCTAGGATTCTTTTACTGTATTTTTGAAATATTTCAGCTAGATACAGAATACTGCCTATATTTTTATGAATGATTTCAGGTATCTAGTCTTTTTTTTCTGTGGCATTCATTTTCAACTTTCGATCTGGATGTGAAGTATCTCTATTGCATGAATGGAAGAGTTTTTCATTATTATGTATGCTCTGGATCAAATTATATATAATAATACTTATCTGTTTCTTAAAGTTGCAAAAAGCTAGCAAAATTACTTGCCCTATGGGTGTTTTGGGGAGATAATTTTGTTGAAAATTCTTTTCTTATGTTTTCCCCTTCGCTGTAGGTTTTCTGAAGTTTTCTAATTCTTCCTGGGTTATGGCACCCCACCCCAGTACTCTTGCCTGGAAAATCCCATGGACGGAGGAGCCTGGTTGTCTGCAGTCCATGAGGTCACTGAGAGTCGGACACGACTGAGCGACTTCACTTTCACTTTTCACTTTTCACTTTCCTGCATTGGAGAAGGAAATGGCAACCCACTCCAGTATTCTTGCCTGGAGAATCCCAGGGATGGGGGAGCCCAGTGGGCTGCTGTCTATGGGGTCGCACAGAGTCGGACACGACTGAAGCGACTTAGTAGCAGTAGCAGTAGTTTTTGTTTTCAGTTTTCCAGGAAGTCATCTATCTCATTATATTTTCAACTATCTTTGTAAAGTTACTCATAGAAAGATACACATTCTGTATTTTGATAATTTTAAATTCTCATCTGAGACTGTATCTGATTTTGCGTGCCCAGTTTTGCATATTTTTTTGTTTCTTAATCTGCATTTGATAGTGACCTATTTTATTTTGTTCCTAATTAGAAGCTGTTTTGATTTTGGTTAGTGCTATTATTTTAGTATATAATTAATTGATATCTGATATTATTGCATTTATTCCTTAGCTTCTTTTTGTCCTCAGATTTGTTTTGCTTTTCTTGAGGTAGCTTATTATTTTTAAATTACATACTTTATTTGGTATGACATTTTAATTTTGAATTTTCAATTTGTCTTACGGAAATGTTTTGAAATTAACTCTGTGTTTAGTGTTTAAAACAGTGATCTACATTCAAAGCACTCTTTTTCCTGAACCATAGTTTCTCCATCATAGTCTCATCCATCAATAAGTAATTCCTTATTTTGATGTCACTTCCAGTGTACCTTCAGATCGTAATTTCCAGGATGACATAGAAGGTGCTATACCTTCGTGTGCAGCTGAGTGTCTTTGCTTCATGCGTGATCCCTTGGCTGGATAGAAAAATTCTTGACTTATTTCATTTTCTTCTCAAAGTTCATTAGACTCCGTTTCACTTCCCTCTTAACAGGAACAGTTTGGAGAGATTGGTGGCATTTTAATTTTTTTTTTGCAGGTAACCTCTACCATCAACACCTCAGATTTGTAGGAAAAAATTTCCTGGAGTTTAAAAATCCTCTAAGATGGAGTTTCTTCAGAGAATGGTTGTTTGGAATAATGCGAGCCCTTTTGATGGTGGGATGGGGAACTAAGGTATTTCTAGCTTTGAAATTTCCTATGTATATTTGGTTAGCCTTGGAGTTCTGTTGACCCTGATTATGTTCTCTGAAATGCCAGATTTTAGCAAAGTGGGTCTTTGTTCTGTATCTTCTACAACTTCATCTTCCCTTACATAATTTATATTTCTTTGTCATCTTTCTCTAAATCAAGGATCAGCAAATTTTTCTGTAAAAGACTAACTCAGGTTAAAGGGCTGAGTATTTTTAGTTTTGTGGGCTGTACACTCTGGAGCAACTACTCAGGCCTTACTTTCAAGTACTAAAATCCATCATGCTGCTGCTGCTGCTAAGTCGCTTCAGTCGTGTCCGACTCTTTGCGACCCCATAGACGGCAGCCCACCCGGCTCCCCCATCCCTGGGATTCTCTAGGCAAGAATACTGGAGTGGGTTGCCATTTCCTTCTCCAATGCATGAAAGTGAAAAGTGAAAGTGAAGTTGCTCAGTCGTGTCTGACTCTTCGAGACCCCATGGACTGCAGACAACCAGGCTCCTCCATCTATGGGATTTTCCAGGCAAGAGTACTGTAGTGGGGTGCCATTATAGAAAATGCATAAATGAGGGAAAATAGGTGTGTTTCAATAAAACTTTATTTACAAAAAGATGCAACAGGCGTTATTCTAACTACAGGTATATCTAGGTTAGAATAAGTCATTTCACCTCTCAGAGATCCAGTCTTCTCAAATAAAAAAGTTGGGATAACCTTATCTATACTGGAAATACTGTAAAGATTTAATAAAATATTATGTATGAAAGGACTCAAACAGAGATGCTCATTAAATATTCAGTATTCCCACGTCTCGTGTCATATGCTAGTATCTACAGAAAGGGGATATTTTGTTCATTTCTCTTTCTCTCTTTTAAATCTATAGAAATTTTGTGGTATATATAAGGATGACTTATTACATGAAGCACCGTTTGTTCATTTGTTGGGATCATTTGTTTAGATGAAAATATTCACAAATCTCTGTTAGATTAAACTACATAAAGTTACGATATTTTATATTCAGATCACTAACAATGACTGTGTAAAACAACTCTAACAGCAGGAAACCATATTTATGTGTTTAGATAGATTGCTTTATTAAGTGACATGCTTCACTTAAAAATCCAGAATTCACGGTTATGCTAGACTTAGACTGTCCTATATATAAGTAACATGCATAAAAATTTGCTTTTGGAGTTGAGAAAAGGGTTTATTTGTTACACAGCTACAGATAACTAATACAAAGTATCTAGGGAAACAAAAATGACCCCTGTGTGCTGATGTTGAGGTTTGGAGAGCCTTGTAGGGAGGCAGCCAGGATATGGCATGGCTTTGAGACTTTCCTGTTGGCAGAGACTGCTGGCGGCTGAAAAGTAGGGATCTCACTGAGGAGGTATTTCCAGGGCCTGGATTTCAAGATCTGACATCTAAAGTAAACAAGTGCTGATCAATACTGACCTACACGGGGTCCTCCATGTTCACCATGATGGACCCTGCAACTTCTCCCCTCTGGGATACACAGCTCCGGAGGGGAGCCGAAGATCCTAGAACCTCCTGGTGGAGATTATGCCTCTGAGAGCGTAATTGTCTCAAGTCAGGCTAATTCCCTGTCTTCTTGATAACTTTCCTGGTTTGTCCTGTGTCCCTTGAGTTGTCTGCCTCACCTGGCTATGAAAGTAAAAGTTGCTCAGTCGTGTCTGACTCTTTGCGACCCCATGGACTATACAGTGCCTGGAATTGTCCAGGCCAGCATGCTGGAGTGAGTAGCCATTCCCTTCTCCAGGGGATCTTCCCAGCCCAGGGATCGAACCGTGGTCTCCTGCATTGCAGGCGGATTCTTTACCAGCTGAGCCACAAGGGAAGCCCATCTGGAGACACACCTGATTCCACAGAAATGCTTGTTACCATTTTTGTTGGCCATCCCACGCCAAACTTGTTTCTCAATTGGAAAGTGGCCTCAGGGGCACAGTGGAGAGGGGGGCCTGGGTGTGACCTGCCTGGTGTCTGATGCCAGCCCTTGTACTTACATGTTGAGCCGTCTTAGAGAATCAGCCTTATCATGTAAACCCCAGAATTCTTAGCTGGTAAAGGGGGGATGACAGCACATGCTTCCTAGGGTGATTTTGAAAATTAAACCAGACCAAGGGCTTCCATTGCCAGAGCCGGGGATGTGGCCATGATGTGGTATCAGCAGCAAGGTAGGTGTTGCAAGGATGCTGTTATTTTTATGGCTGTTCTCCTTGTAGGGTCCGGGCCAGGTGCATGCAAGGTCACTTCATTCCATCTCCTCTTGCTGATAAACTGCACTCGGAGGCCCCCAGCTTGGAGCTTTCCAATCTGGGAACAGACTCGGGGGGTCGTCAGACAGGAGGACCCACTGGAAGGCCTCGCTGTGTGACAGAGCCAGGGGCAGTGCCCGGGCTGATGCCAGTGCCTGGGGGCGGTTCCGGCCGGAAGCCGGGGGGCTGCCCTCCTCCCGGTGGGCGCTCAGTGCCCGAGGCTCAGCCCGGCTGCAGAGGAGGGGGCGCTGCCTTCTGTTGTTGTCACCGCATACCCACCCGAGAAATCAGTGGGGTGCTTCCTCCTCGGACTCTTCAGAAGGCAAGTTTCACCTTCAAGAAGGGTGTGAAGCAGAGGAAGGCGGAAAGACAGCGAAAGGAGGAAAGCATGGTGTTTGCGTATCTGAAAACTGCACATGCTTTTTGTTAAGAGATAAATGCCAGGGGTGAATTTTCTTGGCTTCTCCAGGAAGCTATGTGTCCACCCGCCTCCTCCAACCACTGACCCAGGGGCCTGCACTCCCCAACCTGGTGTTTGGTAAAGAAGAGATGGGCAGCAAGAATATTTACACCTGACCTGACGGGTTTATAAGACACAGTGCTTGAGTGAAGGGCGGGTAGTCCCTCAACCATCATATTCCAGGGGAAATAAATCAGAGATCCTGAGACCGTCTTTAAAGGAGAGTCGCATGCCTCCCCTCTCTGCAGGTGAATTTCTGAAAATCTGGGGAGCGTTGATGGGTTCCACTGTGGTGCCACTGCAAGACATCCCTGTTCCTCTCAGATGCAACAGTTATTGCGGTAGCAAACACCCAGTTGGGGAAGTCAGACTCTGGCCCTGGAGAATAGTTGGTGATTGCCTGTAGCATCTTGTTCCACTACACTGGCATCCTAACCAGGCAGCTTTAGTTTTAGCATAAAATCCATATTCCAGACCATTATGGAGCAGAGAGGCAACTCCAGCGCTGCCGTGGCAAGCATCAGACAGCATTAGAATGAATTAAGGAGATTAAAGACTCTCAGAGCTGTTAGAGTCCTTCTCCATCCCTCTGTTTCCTCCAAGGAGTTGTTTTAAAGGCGTGGGGCAAATTGGAAAAAAAAAAAAAGAGAGAGAGAGAGAGAGTGGAAAACACGCACACTGATCATGCCAGCCTTGCTCCTGAACTACTGAAGTCTGATTCCTTACCACGCATGGATTTAACTGGGGGAGAGCTCTCTTAAAGACACCCAGGGGCGGGTGCACGGACAAGGGTAGACTCTTCACATCGTGGTCGCTTGGAAGGTGGGAACACACCTCGAGAGCCGTCTCCATCTCTCGGTGGCTCGAAAATCCTCCTCCAGTCCAGCGTGGTGACAAGACCCTGAGGAGGGCGTCAGATGTGTGTGCTCTGGTGTTTGGAATTTAAGTAAAATCTGTAATTTTCCCCCTGCATTTCCTCAGAGAAATTAGCTATTCTATTCACTGCATAAATTTTCAGGTTTTGCTAGCACGACACTCAGGGTGTTGAATTTTTTATGACAAAAATGCTGTAATAATTGTTGAACAGATGTAAGTGTTGGAGACTCGGCGCGGGCAGACCTCACGAAACCTCGATTAGCAATTTAACCCTGTCGTCGCTTCTGTCCGCCGGCCCCAGGGCGGGGGTGGGGGTGGGGGTGGGGGAGACAGGAGTTGCAGTTTTGAATTGGTTCACTGGGATGTGCACAAAGGCAAAGACAGAATTGTCTGGAGAGAAGGGGAGGTACTTTAATGAGCTCTGTGCCCAGCCAGGGAGGGAAGAACCCGGGTGCATTCTAACCCCCCAAATTACCAAGTTTTCTAGCTGGGTGATTAAGAAGGTCACTGACACTGAGAGACCCTTGCAGTTGACAAAGCGGCTTCGGAGTGGACGAAAGGCCCAACAAAGCGTCATTTCTCAGGGAGAAGGGAAGTGACAGTCCCCACCCTCTTCCTTCTGGGCCCTGCCTGGCACAGACCAGCCGGGCTCCCCCCCATTTACACCTCAAAGCAGTCACCCAGGGATCTCCGGCTTTTGCAAACTGCCTACACAGAAGGCAGCCGTGGGGGACTTGCCGAGGAGGACTTTGTCCAGCAGGTGATGAAAGCATGCAAATGCTCCTGAATCAAAAGGTAAATCAAAAGAAAATGGCAGCCTGCAAGATGAGGTGGTGGTGACGGCCCGTCAGCCGCCTCGCCACCCGACAGGCCTGGTGGCAGCGAGGAGGCTGCCAGGAAAACCGCCTGAGGAGGCTGCCACCGAGACAGCTGTCACGGCGAGGAGAGCCTGCTTCCGTCGCTTGCGGCGGGGCCTGATGGAGCAGGAAGTGGTACTACATGTGCCACTTAAGAGAGTAATAATTCCAATAAAGCAGGAGGTTGTTCAGGGGGAGAGGTGGGGAGAGAGGTGGCAAGAGAGAGAAAGAAAGTCTTTCACAATATTTGGTAGAGGGAGAATGAAATGAATGGGGTATCCTGAAATGAGTGTGTGTGTGTGTGCAAGCGTGGGAAGACATGGGCATCCTTACAGTGAGGGTTCAGCTCTCATTAAGGGGCTTAGGACATCCCGGAGAACTTCCTGGAGGAGGAGACCCAGGGTTGTTGGTTCTGCCTTTCCAGTAGAGGAGGAGGGGCTGCCAGGCAGCAGTGGTCACCAGTCTTGAAACTGAGGTCTCCTTTCTGCCTTTCCTGGGAACGGGCTTTTGGTTTCTGGCCAAGATCAGGTTACTCAAGACACCCACTGGACTCCCTAAGGGAAGTCAGCTCAGGAGAGATGGAGGAGATGGAGGCAGGTGGACGTGGGGTCAGGAGAATCTCACGTTTATTTCCTTCACTGTATCTGCCCCTGTGACATACGTGGAGAGGTGGAGAATGTCTGTATAGGGCCCAGGATTCTCCCAAACATTCAGATCCCAAGCACCGAAAATAATCTGGGGACCTTTTCATGGGTGACTTTAAACTAAAGCTGATATTCAACCAGGACATCAAGAATGTCCAACTGAATCACCCTGATGTGTTTTTTCCCTCCCACTGGGTTTATTAAACATAACAAAGTTCTATATACAAGGCGACATGAATCTGTTGCTTTCAAGCGTGGCGTTTCCTTAACTAGTATTTTGATAAGTCAATCTATAGAACAAGCAGCTTACTCTAAAATTAACAAAAAAGTACCCAGTGCATATGAGAACGAATGGTCTAATTACTGGAGCTCTAATAGTTCTATAAGATAATTAACACAAGGTGCGGTTGAGTCCCTGTGACAGGCTGCTGGAGAGCGGATACGAGATGTCCAGAGGTCATTTTGTGCCCTGCTACCATGATGTCATTGTATTTCTGGATCATAATGTTTCCATTATCTGATTTTAGGCATACCACAGGAATATCAGTGGGGTCCGAGGTTGGTTTAGATGCTTGCTGGGCTAGAACAGATACCCGCATCTGACAGGCTTCCTCAGCGGCCCAGCTCGAGGTCCCTGTGAGTCTGTGCTCAGGACTCCAGCCATAGATGGATTCTCTTTGTGTCCTCCAAGTGCTGCTCTCCGTTCACTGCCTCCCTCCTGCTGTGTGTCGCCTCCTTCTTTGATTCTGGCCTTGGGTACCGCTAGGTCCATCACATGACTCTAGCAGCTTGATGTGTTTCTTTAAATATCAAATTGTTCCAAAAACTGCTTCTGACTTTGAAAAAAGGCACCTCCTGTTTGCCCTTGTGCTCTAAGCCAATGTTTGGTCTACCCATTGGAAATCCCATTCCAAAACGCGTGTTAAAGAGAAACTTTGCTTTTCAAGGCCTGAGATGATCAACTTTTGTCTAGAAAGTGACTGGGCTTCCCATGTGGCGCAGTGTTGAAAGAATCTGCCTGTCTGCAGGAGACACAGCAGACGTGGGTTTGATCCCTGGGTCGGGAAGATTCCCTGGAGTAGGATATGGCAACCCACTGCAGTATTCTTGCCTGAAAAATTCCATGGACAGAAGACCCTGGAGGGCTGCAGTCCATGGGGTCACAGAGAGTCAGACACAACTCAGCAGGCATGTGCACAGGAAGTGATTACACATAGACTCTTAGCCATAAATGTATGCAATTGGCTAAAAAAAAAAAACCACCCACAACAAGAACATACGGGTTGGAGGTGAGAGAACTTTGCACTTGATCTGATTTTCCTCCATCTCTACCGTGAACTCCATTTATAGGCAGAGCATCTGCTGGTTTTGTAGCCTGGGGACAGTTCTGGTGGGTCCACTGCTATCTTATGTCTGCATGTCTCTCCATTCTGGATTTGTTGAAACCGCTCATAGCTGTAACCCCATGATGAGTCCTTCCAGGCAGAGAAAAATGGAGCGTGGCCCAACCTGGTGAGCGTGGGCAGGATGCCCTCGGGGGAGCATCTGGCTGAGTCCAAGTAAGACCTTCATCAGTGGGTGTGGGAGCCTTAGCGTCTCCAAGACTTAATTTTACTGTCTATAAAATGTGATGTTCACCCTCTCCACAGCAGTTTAGCCAGGATTCAAAAAACAGGGCAAGCTCACACTGCAGGAAGCTTGGTGGTAAGTGCTTCATAAATACCTGTATTGAATGTCACAAAACAAGTAGGTGCTAGCAATCGAGCCCGCAGTGTGGGTTCCATTTAGAATTTATTGCACACTTAATTTAAGTGTAATTATATACCTCAAGTCCTAAATTATATGCAATGGGGCTCTGCCATTCGCTTCTAATATCATCTCACTGAGAGTTGCTATCTACGGGAGTTATCTTTGTTTTGGTCTCATCCAAACGTTTTTCCCTTTTTCATCCATGGGCAGCTGGTCCTCTTCACGGTTGCACCTTTGTTTTACTTTTTATAGGCTGTACATCAGGCTGTACTTCAATAGCTGTTTTGTCTTGCCTAAGTTCCTTATTACTAAGAGCAGAATATCTTCAATCTATTGATGCAATTATTCAATTCCGAGTTTACATCCTTTGCTCCTCAAATATCTATAAAGAAGATTGTTTTCTTCCAATTCCCTCTGTCTTGATTCATGAACCTCATTTCTAAGTTGCCGTTATTTTAATTCATTCCTATAGTCAACTACTGCATGTGCTTGGTTAGGTCCAGAATAATATTAATAAATCCAGCACTTGAGTTGATGCCACAGGCCAGGCATCGGATCAGGCTTTATATGTAAGTTTGGTTCGTGCCATCTCTTTGAGGCAGATGCCATTTTCTCTTCATCATCCTGCCTCTTCTTTCTTCTTGCCCCCCAAAAGCATATTTTGCAAAGGCATCAAATTATGCAGCTTAAGACTCATTTTTCCAGACTACCTTGCTGCTGGAGTGGCCCTGTAACAAGATTCTACTCAAGGAGGTGCAAGAAGTCTACCAGGAGTTTCTGAGAAATTTTTGCTTTCTTGATAAGAGAGGATTGACCAGGACAGGGCAGTCCTGTCCCTTCTTTCTGCTTTGAACATGGTCATGATGCTGGAAGATCCATACTTATCTCACAGCCATTAAATGATGAATCAGTAGACCAAGGGTGGCCAGGTGGAAATAGAGAAAGCCTCTGGCTTTGTGTGGTGTGGTTCAGCTGCTGCTTCAGCCTGGGGCTTCCTGCTTCAAGTCCTTTTATATGAGAAAAATAAAACCCTCTTTGCTTAAGTTTAAGTTAGCATTTCCACTAATTGCAGCTGAAAGTATGCCAATCTGATTTCATGTTAAGATTTTCAAGGTGAGGGAAAGCAAAGCTTAGAGAGTATACCAAAGCTTTGAATCAGCACCAAGGAGCTTAAATAAGTGTAAGTTTCCCTGTACTTCTGCCTGGCTATAGGGCTGATGGACTTGGCTTCCCTGTGGCAGACAAAGGATGGGCACCACTCCCTGACATTCCTCCTATCAGGAGCCCCCTTTCCTTGAACCCTGATTGGGTTCTGGGACTACTTTGATGACAAGTATTTGGCAAAGTGATGCTCAGGACTTCACGTCTGGCAGTAGCCAATTCCTGCCTCTTAAAAGTCTGAGCCATGTAAGAAAGCTGGCTTTTCTGTGATCACTGTGTTGGTGAGGCCACAAGTGAGCATTCCAGTCAACAGTCCCACTACTCTACCCAGGTAGTGAGTAAGATGTGTGAATGAAATCACCTTAGGTACTCTGGACAGGTCCTCTCCACCAGCTCAGTACTGTTAGGCGATCTCTGTCAACACCATTGGAGCAGAAAAATCACCCAGCTGAGCCCTACCCAACTTCCTGACCACAACATCATCAGGTATGATTGGTGTTTTAACCCATGGAATTTGGAGATAGTTTGTTAAGCAGACATAGATATTGATCAATTGTCATGAATAATTTGTTATAATTACAAAATGCCAGGAGCTTTTTAGAGTTGTCTTCTCCACGCTTCAATTTGTCTGAGTTGCTTTTGAATATCTCTGCAAAAGATGGCTACTGCTCTTTACATTTTATTGATCTAAACCTAGACTCCTCATTCATAACCTTTGTTTTGCTGCCAACTGCCTCTGGAAAGAACTCAGTGTCTGGCTCTTTGGTTGCAAGAGTAGCATTCCGATGTCTGTTTTTAACAACGTGGTGGACTCAAACAAAGCACATTGCCTTCCTGGTCAAACACATAGAAATCTTGGGGAAATGTACACGAATTCCAAAGGAAAGGAGTACCTATGTATTTGAAATGAGAGTTCGGTTTAATGATAATGATCCTGTAGTGTCCTCAGAAGTATTTATCACAGGTCTTTGGGTCTAGTGCTTTTCTGGCCTGCACTGGGACAGGAGATGTAGCTTTGAGTCTATATGTAGTGGGAGACCAGTTGATTCCCACTATAAAACAGAGGCCCTTCTACTTGGGCCTCTGGGTAGCAAAAAAAAAAAAAAGTTTTCATGAGAAATTGAAGCTGCAACCTGTATGCAGCATGGGAGTAGGATCCAAGTGAACATCTGACTGTTGATGTAGGAATCCTGTGCCCAGAAATCTAGGTATGAGTCTGGGTTCCCAATGAAAGCAAATGTAAAAAGTTCTCTAGGAACACACTCTGAAACTTGGGCTCATGGAATTCCCATAGGTTTAAAAAGACAGCAAAACCAAACCAAATCTATGCTGAAGATAAGCTCAATAAAAAAATTACAAAATTCCATCAGGAAAGAAGACACTGGAAAAGAAAGTAAGCAGATACATCAAACTGGAGGATGAACACCTCAAGAAGCAGGAATCCTAGCACTTTCTGAAAAGGACAATAAATAAGTATATTGATTTTTAAAATAAATAAGGGGAGGGGATAAAGAATGGGATGCAAAGAATTAAAACGCAGAAGAAAAAATATTAACTTTAAGATTGATCCAAGCTAAAATCGATCCCTGTATAGAAAGGTCCATGGGTACTATTAGTTTTTCAGAATTTAACTATTAAAACCCTCTTCTGATAGTTACAAACTAGAATTTTATTCTGTATCCTTGTGAAGCACAGACTTCTGGACAAAGGGAGAAAATTCTCCATTGTCAGGAGTGCACACCTCTCAGAGTTTTTCAACAATCACAAGTTTGTCCAAGCTCATGACTCTAAGAAGGGGAACCTTCACCTTGGACTCAGTACTGGCCATTGGAGAATCCTTAAGGCAGAGACCTCATGTGAAACAGCCAGTTCTGCCACTGGGGATAGCTCTGTTTTAGACTTTTTGTTCACTGCTGATCTCTGATTTGACTTATGAGTCCAGGTGTCCATGTAACTCTTAAAAAACAGGCAAACAAACCAAAAGATTCCAAATCATAGCACCTCATTCTTATTTGTCCACACCCTTCCTCCCCAAACACTCCATGTCCCGCCTTGGGAGGCATGGGACTTGTATTTGACCACCTTTGATTTCTTAGATATTGTGGGAGCAGGGGTTCGCTTTTCCATCCTGAAGAAAGTGGTGGCAATGTGAACAGACCTGAGGGGTAAGTGAAGTCGTGACATAGCTTCACAGTGGATTTTGTATTGGGTGGTTCAATCCCATTTTCTATAGCTACAGTCTTTGCTCCAGGGTGGAGCAAAAATCTTTGCTCCAGGAGCAAAGATTGACCTTCTCCACTGCTTGCTTCTTCACTAATCTCAGAGCAAGAATCCAGGTGAAACAGTTACCAATGAAAGACTTGAAGAAGGAAAGAGGCCTGCTTCTCAGGCTACTGCTTCTCAGCTTCAGCTACACATCAGCTTTAAACTAGGCTGCATTCAGACCAAAGAAATGGAAATCCTTGAGGGTGTGTGTGTGTGGGGAGGTTGTTAGTCACTCAGTCATGTCCGACTCTCTGTGACCCCATGGACTGCAGCCCGGCAAGCTCCTCTGTCCATGGAATTCTCCAGGCAAGAATACTGGGTTGGGTTGCCATTTCCTTCTCCAATCCTTGAGGGCAGACTCAGATTAAGGGTGCTAGAGAGAATACAATGCTTGCTCACACTTACTAAAATTTTGCTTATGAAAAAATTATATGCTGCTTATCTGCAAATCAAATGTAACCAGGCATCCTGTTTTTTCCTCTAACCCTGGTAACCCTAACCCAGACATTGTTATTGTTCAGTTGCTCAGCCGTGTCTGACTCTCTTTGACGCCATGGACTGCAGCACGCCAGGCTTCCCTGTCCTTCGTCCTCTCCTGGAGCTTGCTCAAACTCGTGTCCATTGAGTCAGTGATGCCATCCAACCATCTCATCCTCTGTTGTCTCTTCTCCTCCTGCCTTCAGTCTTTCCTAGCATCAGGGTCATTAGTGCTTTTTGAAAATTCCCCAGGGTTATCAGTGTGCAGCCAAGTGATTCTCAAGCTTTCAAATATTTAAGAATTACCTGGAAAGATCATTAAAGCTTATTAAAACAGCAATTCCTTGGCTACCTAGGCTGGTAATAAAAATATATATTTTGCTTTTTGTCCTTGCTCTTATTACTTTGCAAATTGTGCTACTGCCTTCAAATGTTGCTTATGACTGGGCTAGTTGAGAAATACGGGGGGGGGGGGGGGGGAAACATTGAAGAACACTGACAGAGTGATGTCCAAAGATATTCTGGGGTATGTGCGTGTGTGTGTGTGAGTGGTGTGCATGCAAATTTAGATGTTCTTAATAATCTCCAAACAAAAATTTACTGTCAATTTCTGTGTTAAGCACTTACCTCCTGAAGACCTATAGAATTTTTCCTGGTGGAGGGTAAAGAAAGTGCTGGAAGGCCCTTAGGTGATCATGAACCGATCAATAGATGTCCTGTGGTGGCCTGGAGAAAGCATGGAAGCACCGAATCATTGTGCCATGGAGTGGACTAAATCAGGGGTCAGCAAACAATGCCCCCTCGCCTGGTTTTGAAAATAGGTGTGCTGGAAGACAGCCGTGCTTTTAAGAATGGCTGTATTGTCTACAGTGACAGAGCTGAAGAGTTGCAACAGAGATCATGTGGGCTGCAGCGCTCCAGGTGTTTACTCTCGGGATCTTTTTAGAAGTTTTGCCAAACCCTGACTAGACCAGACAGACAGCAGGCCCCCAAGGGGAAAGAGAGGTCTCTGCTGCTGGCAGCCTGTTTATCCGCTTCCTGCTGTGCCCTCCAGCCTCTGTTCCTTCCACGTGGCTTCTTTCCACCCCATGGCCTCTGCTTCGTCATGGTTTCTGCTTCCTTGAAATCTGTGATGCAGAAAGTCTCCATGAGTGGTCTCTTCAAGCTCGCCCCATATCATGGACTTCCGGTTTTAGCCTCTACCACCACCATCATCTCTTTTGTCCTCCTTTCAGACTTTGGGGATGAGCAGAGTTCATCTCTTCTTGTTAGGTCACGACAGATGTCTTTGTTCAGCCTCTGGATTTCTTAGGTCAAGTGGTCAGTCTAACAGATTGATAGGTCTAGCATGGACTTAATGCCAACATCAGTGATCAGTATCAATTCTCGTTCTTGTCAAAATATTATCCTGTACCATGGCTTTAGCTCCATTAACTGGCCTGGCCAAGATTTCTAAGCATCATCATTCCTATTGTATAGGGGAAGAAACTGAGATCATCTGAGGTTAAATATCTAACCCAGGGTGGAACACTTTGCTAGTAAGCAGTGAAACCCAGTCCCTGGGTGGCTGACCTTGAGTCTGCCTAAATACAGCTTCCGTGCTTTTTCTACTTGCCCCCATTGACTTAACAGAACCCCTGGGACTGAACCTGATCAGATGAGGAGGAACTGGCTACCCTAGAAGGACAGAGGGTAGGGGAACAGACCAGGTAAGGAAGTCCACTTGACCTAAAGGCACAGGGGTGGGTGGGCAGGAGCTGGTGTAGAGTGGGTTTGGCCAAATTGGTGAGAGCTGGGAAGGATGGTGGACCAGACTGACCTGCAACCCTGTGGATGGTTTCAGAATCCCAAGGCTGAGCATGGGCAGCATTTGCTGGAAACCTCAGTCCATAGTCACCATCCATTTGCAACTTTTAGATGGAGGTAGAAAGAAGAAAAGGAGGCCTTACGGTTGTGGAGGTACACCCTTGGTCATAGATGAGCTTAGCTTACATCCTGTAGCTTACTTACATAGATGAGCTGGGCTTACAGGTACCGAATGAACTTGTACACAGCTGGCCTTTAAACTTGTTATTCCATCCAGGGAAACAGTTTGCAAAAGAAGGTTTTTGCACAGGGTCTGAAGCTCAGAAGAGATTTGCTGATGTAACAATTATTTGCACTATTTATATTCAAATGCTCTTTAAAAAAAATACAGCTTCCAAATTTACCGATGGTAACTGTGTGCAAATCCTTTTTATAGGCTAAAATCAAATTACACTTTACATTTTTCTCACTTGCAGAATATTAGATTGCAGTGTCTAAATGACTTGTGTTTATGAAAAAGGTGAATTTTGAGAACAGATTTTAAAACTGCATAAGCGGTTTAACGGGTGTTTTTAGACACAGAAATGATCTGCTGTTAGGTGTTTATATTAAATGGGTACTCACATCATTGCATCTGGTAGAGCTGAGCCCTGAAAATCACCACGACTGGGGCTTTTCTTTATTACCCTGTGGACAACAGGGCTGTTGAATAAAGTTTTGAAAAAAGAAAGATGGTGGATGTTCCTGTGTTTTCACCATCAGAGTGGATCAACGTGTTTTCTGACCTGTAATCTGGGATCTGATTGAGTTCTCAATATCATGCATTTCACAGACTCTGTCCCCATTTAAGCACACCCGTTTGTAGTTGTCACATGGCTTTCAGTGATCTTAATGAGCTGTTAACAAGCTGTCAATTACATATGCAAATGAGGGAGGCCGCCATTGAGAGGTGGCTGTATCTGGAGTTAAAGAGTGCTACCTTGGAATGTTATGAAATCAATCATTCTTGCTTTAATAGCTGTCTTTACCCATGTGTCTCTTGTCATGTCTGGGTCTTTTTTCATTATAATACCTACCACATAAGAAAAGCCCTCTGGGAAGTGTGAAGGTGCTTAGAAAGGAGCTTCCCTAGATCTTTTCTGACTTTCAGCTTGGCTTACACATTGCCTTCGAAGCAGGCTTACTTCTCCATTTCTGCCTTTCTAGGCACATGACACCCTGCTATGCAGCGGGGGTCATTGCCGTTCCTGTGCTGATGTGTTGGGGCTTCTGCGCATCTCTTCCCTCCAGCCCTGGGGAACTCTTCAGGACCCTTTGCTCATGTTATCTGCAGGAAAGGTCTTCACCCTCTCCATCACTTGGTGAACTCCTAGGCACAGGGCATGCTAACGGTAAATAAGTTACATACTGGGAATGCTATCTGTTTAGTCGTGCAGTAATGTCCAACTCTTTGTGACCCCATGAACAGTAGCCAACCAGTCTCTTCTGTTCAAGGAATTTTCCTGGCAAGAATACTGGAGTGGGTTGCCATTTCCTACTCCAGGGGATCTTCCTGACCCAGGGATAGAACCTGAGTCTCTTGTGTCTCCTGCATTGGCAGGCAGATTCTTTGCCACCGTGCTGCTTGGGAAGCCTAGGAATGATATAGCTAAGCTTATTAACAAAGTTAGCTGCCCCATGTTCCTGGCACAGTGGATGCAAGAGTGGAGAAAACCAAAATCGCAGCCCTCATGGACCTGACATTCTGGTGAGGATGCAGACAGTTGACAGTGACTGTGCTCATTAAGGAAGTGACACAGAGAGAGGGGAGCTGATGCCTGATAGGGAAAGCTAGAATGAGGGAACGCTGGAGTGGCTGGAGAGGAATCAGTTGCAATCCAAATGGCCAGTGGGGCCACACTGAGGAAGTTGCCTTTGAGCAAAGACTCGACAAAATGTGGCCATGGTGATACCTGTGGAGGAGCATCCTGGGTGAGCCAACTTCAGGTGCAAAGAACCTAAGACAGAAGCAGGTTCCAGAACAGTGAGGTGGGCAGAGGGCATCCGAGGGAGCTATGCTGTGAATCCTTGCACTCGCTCAGTTGGGTCTGACTCTTTTCAATCCCATGGACTGTAGCTTGCAAGGCTCCTCTGTCCATGGGATTTTTTTTTTCAGGCAAGAATACTGGAGCAGGTTGCTGTTGCCTTCTCCAGGGGATCCTCCCAGCCCAGAGGTTGAACCTGCATCTCTTCCACCTCCTGCATTGGCAGGAGGATTCTTTACCACTGTGTCACCTGGGAAGCCCACTGGGCTGTGGAGGGAGGCAGGTCAGGGCAGATCATGTGGGACCCTTCTGGAGGAGCTCTTTGGAGGTTTCACTCTGAATGAGAAAGGAATGCATTGCTGGGTGTTACCTTTTTTTTTTGTTTGTTTTCCTTCCATTTTTATTGAGATGTAATTGACATACATCACTGTATAAGTTTAGAGGTGTACATCATAGTGATCTGACTTCCATACATCAGGAAATGATTATCACAGTAAGTTTAGTGAATATCCATCATCTCCTATAGACACAAAGTTAAAGACATAGACAAAATTATTTTCCTTGCGATGAAAACTTGGGATTTACTCTCTTAACAACTTCCGTGTATAACACAGAGCAGGGTTAGTTACGTTTGTCGTGTGGTACATTACATTCCTAGGCCATATTTACCTTATAGCTGGAAATCGGTACCTTTTGGACCACCTTCCTCCAGTCCCTCCTCCCTCCACCCTTGCCCCTGGTAGTAATTCCAGATTCACAGAGAATTTACAAACGGAATGCATGTACCCCTTGTACCATTCAACCAGTTTGCTCTGATGCTCACAGCTTACATAACCGTGAAACACTGATCAAAACTAGGAAACCAACTTGGGTGCAATCAGTTCAGTTCAGTTCAGTCGCTCAGTTGTGCCCGACTCTCCGTGACCCCATGAATCGCAGCACGCCAGGCCTCCCTGTCCATCACCAACTCCCGGAGTTCACTCAAACTCATGTCCATCGAGTCGGTGATGCCATCCAGCCATCTCATCCTCTGTCGTCTCCTTCTCCTCCTGCCCCCAATCCCTCCCAGCATCAGAGTCTTTTCCAATGAGTCAACTCTTCGCATGAGATGGCCAAAGTACTGGAGTTTCAGCTTCAGCACCATTCTTTGCAATACTATTAACTAAAATTGTAGACTTGATTTGGATTTCCCCAGTTCTTCCGCTCCTTTCCTGTTTCAGGATTCAGATTAGTCTGTACAGGGTCTCCTTGGCTTCCTCTAATCAGTGATCTTTTTTTTTTTTTTTTAAGATCTTTTCTTGACCTTGACACTTTTGCAGAGTTGCCAAGTGTTCTGTAAAATAAGCCTCAATTTAAGTTTGTCCCATGTTTTCTCACAGATTGCCTGAAGGTGTGGATGTTGGGGAGGAGCGCCACAGAGGTGATATGCCCTTGTTTTCAAAATGTTTTGATTTTTACGTTATTTTATGTTGTAGTATAGGTGATTTCCAATGTTGCGTAGTGTCAGGTGTTCAGCCAAGTGATTCAATTAAACATGTATCCTTTTTGAATCCTTTCCCCATTTAGGTTATTGCAGGATATGGAGCAGAGGTCCCTGTGCTAAACAGTAGGTCCTCGTTGGTTTGGATGTTGGAGAAGGCACCGGTTGATGTGTCCTTGTTTTATGGTGATGGGGACTCAGGACTTAATACTGGGGATGTTAAGCTTGATCTGTCCACAAATGTGGCGTTTTCCAGGTTTCTCTACTACAGAGTTACTCTTTTCATTTTTCCATACTCTGTTCATCAGAATCAAGTCAACAAGTCTAGTCCACATTCAAGAGAGGTATATTAAGCTCTGTCCCCTGGAGGGAGGGATATGAAAGACTTTGTAGTTATTTGTTAACATCACCACAATGATTAGGAAATTTATGAGGTAGATACTTGGAGACTATCAAAATATCTGTTTTTCCTCAAAGCTTTGCCCATGCACTTTGGTGTTTATCTGTAGATCTGGCCTGCAGCATTTATGAGTATTGTGTTCTGGTGGTAATGTTCTGGTTCCTTCATCTCTTCACTGCCAGCTTTTGAACAATGTGGTTAGAAGCATGGATTCCAGAGCCTAGCTGAGAGAAATCACTCTTGGTTCTAGCTCTCTTTAATTGAATGAACTTGAATAAGCTATTGAATCTCTCTGTCTCACTCTTCTCCTGTGTGAAATGAAACTAATGTCTTTCAATAATTACATGAATTAATATATGTAATGCTGTTACAAAAGGACTTGACAATTATGTGTTCAATAAGAATTAGCTCTTACTAGTGTTAGTAGAGGTAAAGGGTCTCTTATTACTAGAAATGAGCATATCTACTTCTAGAAAGAAAATCAGAGAAAAATGTGCCTACTCATACAGATACAGTGAATGTTCACAGAAGCATTTTGTGGAGTAAAAAAAAAAAATCAGAAACAACCTAAATACTCAATTTCATATTGAGGTTTATTACAATGGAATATTATGGTGCAGTGAAAGTAGGCTAGCTAGTTATATGCTCTAAAATGAATAGATTTCAGAATGAATATTGAGCCAAATGAGTAAATTAAGAGAATATGTACATTCTTCATTAAGCCCACTGAAATATGTTGGTTTGTTTGAAGTATATGGAAAAACTCTAGTGTCTCACATATACGTGTTAGGAAATGAAGTAATATAATCATCTTTTCAAATAATGTGGGGTATTCTTTTTTTGATACCACAAAAAACTTCAGCAAGAGGTAGTTTCTTAAAGGTTAGTTACAATGTAAAATCTGAAACCGCATCAATGAGCTTTTTGCATTTTATTACATTAAAATCATACATTAAATCATACATTAAAACTGTATTTCTTGAGCTTTGAAATGGAATTGCTGTAAACCTATGTGTGATTTTGTAATATTATATGTTGATTTTTTGGAAAATATTGGTTCACTGTATTATCTTCTAAATGTTGACCCTTTAATAACAAAATGCTTTAAAAATCACACTAAATAATGTTACTAGTGATCTCATCAGAAAACTTTATAAGAATGAAGGCGATGTCAAGCTCATTGTGCAGATAGACATTTTCTAAAGTTCAAAATTTTTTGAATGCTCATATTTTCTTTGAAATGACAGGCTCTTTTAATCATTTTTGAGAAAAAATGTTTGCTAATTACTCAAATCTTAATAACCCCAATTTTCCCATTCTTCTAAGTAAAAGTGTTGCATGAAAAAATAGCTAGTTTAGCTGGCAACTCAAGCAATCACACAAATGTTTTCCTTAGGACAAACACCATACTTTGGGCTGCAACAGAAGTAATCTATATGTACTTGTGTATTTTACAAAGAATATCAAAAAGAAGTTTCATAATGCTCGAGACAATAAAATGAGGCATTTTTGCTATAAAGATCATTTTACCATTTCATTAAAGATATTCTTAAGGGAAACTGACATTTTTTTTTCCTTAACTTCCAGTGTGGGGTAGTGAAGAATGCATTGCCTGCTAAAAGAATTTGGTGCCACTGCCTTGCTTTGTGCCAGGCATCCGTAATTTTGTCCTGCATAGCTTATGCACCATCAGTACAGCATGCCAGCAGAGTATAAAGAGGTGAACGATGTCTTGGAATTACCATGGGGGAGTTTTTTGACCATATAAACACTTAGACAGCATAGTGCCCATAGACTGCTTTTTGTGAACTGCTGTTGGGAAGAGTAGGAATGGGAGCCCAGGAAGAATCGTGGAGAAGAGAGAGAAACAGATATACACATACGCACACATACGCACACACACACAGAGTGACTTTCAGTAAGAGGCTTTTCACTTGTGCTGATTTGATTATATTTCCTAACAACTTAGGACATGACCAAGGCTCCAGGGGAGATGCAAAGTGAAGAGAGAATTAAAACTTGAAGTCTTTTAATTATGAGAATGCACTAGGACTCTTAAAAACCTCAATTGAAATCACTTGAAACAAAAATTTTGGAACTTCTGTGTAGCACAGGAAGTATGTCTCTCTGCATCACAAGGGCGTGTTTATGTTAAAAAAATAGGTTTTAATGTCAGAGTTGCAACTTAGACTCCTGACCTTCGGCCACCAGCCACCTTGGCTGTTCTGAAACATATAAGAGCTCTGGAGACCAGGACTGGGCCAAGTCTTTCTGCCATAAGCCCTCTTTCAGATTCTTTCTGAAGCAGTCCTTACCAGATTGCCTGCTAATTGCCCCATGGCATCTCTGTGGTCAGAATCCCATTTCTGGCTTTATTTTCTGTTTTCTGTTTGTACATAAGATAATCTTTTTTTTTCCATCTGCAAACTCTAGGGGGTAAATTTTGAGCATGATGCACAAAGGTTTAGCCATGGGACTCTCATTACTGCTAATGGGAACGACAGCAGTCTGTTTCGGAGCCCGGGAACATTTACTCCTTGGATGATGGTGTTTTGTGGTTGGTTTTTTAAATTGTATTTACAAATAAAGCTGACATACAAATAGTGGCAACTCCTGGGAAGATGAAATTTTAGAAAATGGGCAGAAGTTGGACTTCCCTTGGATTCCTGGCCTAATATTATGCAAAAATAGACAGGGTGGTGGGGCTCTCTCCATCTATTTAAAAAAATTATGACAATATTCATATAATGCATATTTTACTCTTTTAAGTGTACAGTTCGGTGGCACTAAGTACATTCACACTATTGTGCAACCGTCAGCATTACCCATCTCAAACTTTTTCATCTTCCCAAAGTGGAAATGTCAAATCGCTCTCCTGGCCCCTGGCAACCATTCTACTTTTTATTTTTTTATGAATTTGACTACTGTAGCTAAGTACACTATGAAATTAGCATCATAAAATGAGGGTCCTTTTTCAGTAAAAGAGACACCGATGTAAAGAACAGACTTTTGGACTCAGTGGGAGAAGGCGAGGGTGGGATGATTTGAGAGAATAGCATTGAAACATGTATATTACCATATGTGAGATAGATCACCAGTCCAAGTTCGGTGCGTGAGACAGGGTGCTCAGGGCCAGAGCACTGGGATGACCCTGAGGGTTGGGGTGGGGAGGGAAGTAGGAAGGGTGTTCAGGATGGGGGACACATGTACACCTGTGGCTGATTCATGTCAATGTATGGCAAAAACCACTACAATATTGTAAAGTAAATAGCCTCCAATTAAAATAAATAAATTAATTTAAAAAATGAAGGTCCTTTTTGTGGCTGGGTTATTGCACTTTATATAATGTCCTCAGGGTTCATCCACGTGGTAGCATGTGTCATAATCCTCCTTTTTAAGGCTGAGTACTAGTCCTGGGTGTTCATTGGCAGGACTGATGCTGAAGCTGAAACTCCAGTACTTTGCCCACCTGATGCGAAGGGCTGACTCATTTGAAAAGACTCTGATGCTGGGAAGGATTGAGGGCAGGAGGAGAAGGGGATGACAGAGGATGAGATGGCTGGATGGGATCATCGACTCTATGGACATGGGTTCGGTTGGACTCTGGGAGTTGGTGATGGACAGGGAGGCCTGGCGTGCTGCGATTCATGGGGTCGCAAAGAGTGGAACATGACCGAGCAGCTGAACTGAACTGAACTGAACTGTTTCATTGCATGTATGCTCTAGAGTTGACTCACCTGTCAGTGGCTACGTGGGCTGCTTCCCTCTTTTGACTGTTGTGATCATGCTTGTTATGGACCCAGAAGCACAAATAATCTGTTTGAATCTCTGCTTTTTGGCACTACCAAGGAGTAGAACTGCTGGATCGTATGCTAATTCTATATTTAACTTTTTTTTTTAAGGAGATGCCATTTTTGCATTCCCACCAGATATAAGAGTTCAAATTTCTTTACATCCTTGCCAACATTTGTTATTTTCTGTTTTTTTTTTTTCAATGATGATGGCCACCCTCATGGGTGTGAATGTTCTGTGTATCTTGAAAAATGTCTTGATGAAATACTATTTCTCTAGCTCCACTTTTCTCAAGCTTTCAAATTAAGGAAATACTCCCTGAGGTCCAGAATTGATCAGGTGTTCCTGCGTGGAGCACTGAGAATGCCCTGCGTTGATCCCTATAGAGATGATGCCTCATCTCTAAGGGGTGGTGTCCAAGCTTATTTCCCTCCTCTTTTTCTGTTAAGACAGAGTCTGTCCCATGTACCAAACAGAATTGGGCACCTAGTAGGCACTCAATAAATATTTATTGAATGAATGAATTTAAACCAACCCTGTTCTATGAGAAAAATATGTCTTTAGATACAAAGAACAAAACCTGGTTTATTACCAGGATGACTATATCAAAATTCAGAGCGTGCAGTAACCAAATAACATGACTGTAAACACGGAGATGGAAAAAAGTAAATTGACTAAATTATTAGTGTCATTTTGATTTCAGAAAGTGCTGCATCTTTACACATAAGCAGTTACAAATGCAGCCTATAAAAGTTAATATTCATAACATGATTATCTTTCAATGAAAGTATTAGGGAAACACAAAATAATAATAATGGTAATGTACAGGGGGCGGGCATCCGTGGTAACCTCACACATCAATTTAAGCATTTAACCAAGGAGCTGTGGCTCTTTAAGACAGGAGGCTCTGACGCCCAATTTCAGAATGACCCTCAGAAAGCACGTGAAGATCATGATTACTTGGCATTTCTTGATTACTGATAATTTAGAAGGCACTTTAGAAATTGCAGATCACTTGCTTGCCCAGGGGAATTACAATCCACATACGATAAGCAAGGTGGAAGCTGTGTAAGGAAGGTTAGACGTATTTTTTGTTTAACCTTGCTTACACAAGCTTTCTGTTATTAGAAGGTTCCAAGGATTCATGGAACTCTTTCTTGCTCAAGTCACAGATGTTTTTCTTCTTTTCTTGTTTTTTTTTCATGCATTCTTTGATCATTTGTACATTTTTAAGAAAGGAATAGACAAATGTATTCATTGAGTGTGGGTGTGCAAGGGGCTGAGTACACACTGGCCTGAGGGAATTGTAGGAGATGAAAGTGGAAATGAGAAACAGTGATGATATTGATGGCTTCTGGGAAGAGATGTTGGAGATCCCTTCATTTTTATAAATGATGAGGTTCTGAAAGGGTGGGGTTCTTGGTAGGGCCAAGGATTATATTCCTTGGTAGCAGTAGAATTGGGTATGAACCCCAGGCCTTCAGTGGGTTGTAGGATCAATGTTGAAAGGTGATCTTGGGCATAAAAACTAAGATCCATGTACTTAGGAATGAGACCTGATCATACAAGTGGACTATAGCAGTGAAAGATGACGAAAATGGCTGTCTTCCACTAATTCAGTCTTCAAGATGAACCAAGTGGAAGCTGCTAACAGGGCTGGCATCCCTGTGAAACACTGTGGGCACAGTGCCTGAGTCCATGCCTGGGGGCCACAGTCTGTTTGAAAGTGTTAGTTGCTTGGTCATGTCTGACTCTTTGCCACCCCAGTGACTGTAGCCCTCCAGGCTTCTCTGTCCATGGAGATGCTCCAGGCAAGAATACTGGAGTGGGTTGCCATTCCCTTCTCCAGGGGATCTTCCCAACCTAAGGATCGAACCCAGGTCTCCTGCATTGCAGGCAGATTCTTTACCATTTGAGCCACCAGGGAAGCCCACAGTATGTTTAGGGGCCCACAAGAATATTTTAATTTTCATTTCCTGGATAATCAGAAGGAAAATGTAAACATATTAAAAACAAATGTAATAATTCATTTTGTATTATATGAATCTTATACTGACTATAAAATAGAAAATAATTAAAAAATGAAAAATATAAATTTATGCCCAAATGATACAAAATATACTTTTAAACAATTTTATAGAAGAAGAAGCACATAAAGGCAAAAGTACCACAAGGACCACAAAAGTCATTCTGTAGTCCTGCCTCCAAAGCTTCTACCTAGAGTTCAGTTTCTTTTTCATCACTTGCACATCAGTTCGTGGGGATAGTTGCATTTGTGAGGAAGCTGACCTCAAGATCCCACATGAGAAAAGTGACTACATTTCTGTTATTTGAGATCTTCAGCTACAAGTAGCTGAAAATCAATTTATATTGGTGTATGCAAAAGATGGTGGTTAGTGGCTCTTATGGGTGTCCCTGGTAGCTCAGTTGGTAAAGAAACTGCCTGCAATACAGGGAACCCTAGTTCGATTCCTGGGTTGGGAAGATCCCCTGGAGAAGGGAATGGCTACCCACTCCAGTATTCTTGGGCTTCCCTGGTGGCTCAGATGGTAAAGAATGTGCCTGCAATGCGGAAGACCTGGGTTCAATCCCTGGGTTAGGAAGATCCCCAGGAGGAGGGGATGGCAATTCACTCCAGTATTCTTGCCTGAAGAATCCCGTGGACAGAGGTGCCTGGCAGGCTACAGTCCATGGGGTCACAAAGAGTCAGACACAACTGGGCAAATGAGCACAACACAATGCCTCTTAAAACTGAAGACTCTCATTCTACAGCTTCTGGTACAGTGGAACAGGTACTCAAGGATGGCATCTGGAATGTCTTTCCTCCCTCAAGCACTGGGCTGCCATGCATCACCATCGTCCTCTGCCAGGCTTGGGAGGGATGTTACCCAGCTGCTCCAGACTCATATCCTCCCAGGTCAGTTTCATCCGGGTCCCAGCACATGTCTCAGGAATGGGTGCTTGTGGGATGCCAGGCACTGTGCTAAGTCTTTCCTTGCGTCATTTCACTAAATCCTCTACTCCAGCCTATGAGAGGAGGTCTGGACTTACTCCCTGTTTAGAAGCAAAGACACTGAGGCTTGTGGAAAATTAGCACAAAGTTGACCCTGAATTTCTCTTACTTGCTTGGAGCCAGCTCTCTTTGGCAGGGCAGCGTGAGCTCTTTACCTGGCCTTGGGGGCCCTCTACAATGTGACCTCAGTGGTTCTTTACAGCTTGATGTCCCCCTCTTCCTTCCTGCTTCACTAGACGTCTCTCCAGTTTCACTCTTTCCTAGCTCTCAATCTCTGCATGCACTGTCCCTGTCCCCAGAATGCCTTTTCTCTCCTCACCAAATCTTCAAATCCATCGTTGAGAACCAGGTCCAAGGCCTCAAAGCTTCCATGATACCGTAGTGTAGATGGCTCATTGCTAGTCTGCCCCCTGGGTTTTATCACCTTCCTCTCATGACTGTTGCAACTTCCTCCTGAAATAATTGCTCATCATTATATAGCCGTCATCACTGGCTTCCCAGGTGGCACTAGTCACAAAGAACCCGCTTGCCAATGCAGGAGACATAAGAGTTGCAAGTTCAGTCCCTGGGTCGGGAAGATCCCCTGGGGAAGGAAATGGCAACCCAGTCCAGTATTCTTGTCTGGGAAATCCCATGGACGGAGGAGCCTGGTGGGCTACAGCTCAGGTGGTCATAGGGTTGGATATGACTGAGCCTGTACATTGTTGTTGTTGTTGAGTTGTCCAGTGATGTCCAGCTCTTTGCGACCCCATGGGCTGCAGCACGCCAGGCCTCCCTGTCCCTCTCCATTTTCTGGAGTTTTCCCAAATTCACGTTCATTGCATTTGTGATGCGGTCCAACCATCTCATCCTCTGACACCCTCTTCTCCTTCTGCTCTCAATCTTTCCCACCATCAAGGACTTTCTCAGTGAATCCTCTGTTCACATCAAATGACCAAAATACTGGAGCTTCACCTTCAATATCAGTCCTTCCAGTGAATATTCAGGGTTGATCTCCCTTGAGATCAACTGGTTTAATCTCCTCGCTGTCCAAGGGGCTTTCAAGAATCTTTTCCAGCACCACAGTTCAAAGGCATCAATTCTTTGGTGTTCTGCCTTCTTAATGGTTCAACTCTCACATAGGTACCTGACTACTGGAAAGACCGTAGCCTTGTCTATACGAGCCTTTGTCATCAGAGTAATATATCGGCTTTGAAACACACTGTCTAGGTTTGTCATAGCTTTCCTACCAAGAAGCAACCATCTTCAGTTTCATGGCTGCGGTCACTGTCCACAGTGATTTTGGAGCCTGAGAAGAGGAAATCTGTCACTGCTTCTCCTTTTCGCCTTCTATTTGCCATGCAGTAATGGGGCTGGATGCCATGATCTTAGTTTTTTTAATATTTAGTCTTAAGCCAACTCTTTCACTCTCCTCCTTCACCCTCATCAAGAAGCTCTTTAGTTCCTCTTTGCTTTCTGCCATTAGAGTGGTATTCATCCACATATCTGAGGTTGTTGATGTTTCTCCCGCCTATCTTGATTCTGGCTTATAACTCATCCAGCCCAGCATTTCTCATGATGTGCTCAGCATATCGGTTAAACAACCAGGGTGACAGCAGACAGCCCTGTCATTCTCTTTTCTCGATCTTGAACCAATCAATTGTTCCATACAGGGTTCTAACTGTTGCTTCTTGACCTGCATACAGGTTTCTCAGGAGACAGATAAGATGGTCTGGTATTCCCATCTCTCTAAGAGCTTCCCACAGTTTGTTATGATCTACACAATCAAAGGCTTTAGTGTAGTCAATGAAACAGAGATAGATATTTTTCTGAAATTTCTGTACATACACACAGTCGATTCAAATGTGTTCATGCAGAAAAAGAAGATAGCTTAAGATGGCTTGATGGAATCTCAAGCCAAGAGTAGCTTATGATTCCTTTTTTTGTGGCCGGATCTGCTTGCCCCAGATATAGTATCTTTTTCATTTACCTTTTTCAAAAAATGGATGCACAGATGTCTTTGTTGATCTCAGAACCAAGCTATGGGATAATAAAGAGGTACTAGTGGTAAAAGGAGGATTGGGTAAATGTGGGGTTGCTGAGGTCAGCAGAATTTCCGCTTCCCCATGACCCAGCCTAAGACAATGCCATGCACGTCTCTGTCCCAACGTGCTCTTTTATTATTTTATTGCATTATTACCATTTGAATAATCTTCATAATTTGTTTTGGAGAAGGCACTGGCACGCCACTCCAGTACTCTTGCCTGGAAAATCCCATGGACGGGGGAGCCTGGCAGCCTGCAGTCCATGGGGTTGCTAAGAGTTGGACATGACTGAGTGACTTCACTTTCTCTTTTCACTTTCATGCTTGGAGAAGGAAATGGCAACCCACTCCAGTGTTCTTGCCTGGAGAATCCCAGGGATGGGGGAGCCTTGTGGGCTGCCGTCTATGGGGTCACACAGAGTCGGATAAGACTGAAGCGACTTAGCAGCAGCAGCAGCATAATTTGTTTGATTACTTCTTCATTGTCTGTCTCCCCTTCTAGGCTGTATGTACGTAAACTCTTACTTCTTAGCTGTTGTGTTCACCAATGTAGCTCCAATTCCTAGAACACTGCTTGGCATATAGTAGATAAGAAAAGAATGAATTATTGAATAAATGAATGGAATGAAAGCCATTCAATGGAGCCCATGATTTGGCATGACTAGAAACACCCAGATTGCTCTAGCTTCTATTTTCAAAAAGATTAAGTTTTATCGTCAATGCTGAAAACTGGGCTATGAAAGAGAGGAGTTTTTCAGGGGACACCGTAAAAGAACATCCCAGGCCAAGGAGTTATGGTGATAGTAGGAAACACTGACTTTGCATCATATTATTCTTGCCATGGTGTTGAAAAGCTCCTTGGAATGTTTGGAACTTTTCATCAGGTGATTAGGTGGGACTTCTTGGAGAGCGGTGACTGAGCATTGATTTTTAGATGATTGAAAGTGGATACTTTCTCATTTGGTGGGCTCCCAATCAGGGCCCAAAGCCTTTTTAAGTCAATAGAAATTGCCATTCCAATCAATGATTCACACTGAGTGCAAATCCCCAAGTCCAATCACTAGGAACTGATCAATGGAGCTGCTTTTTTGATGTCAATAGGAAAATGGTGTCAGGTAAGTTGATGGGGAAAGTTTCCAACTTTTCTCAGTAAACTTTTGATTCTTCAGCAAATTACAAATTGGAATGATATGCACAGATTTTTCCGACATTTACAGCTTGCTCTTCAGAAACTCTCACTGATCTCTCCCCAATCTGTGCAGCTTCTGGGCTTCTAGCGGCAGTGTATTAACTTTGAACAGATAGTATGGAAGGAAGGTTATGGTATGCATGACAAACTACAGGTAGTTTTCCTTTCATTTCCTTGCAATCACTTAAACAGAGAGAGAGAAAGAAAGAACACCCCAAACAACCTTTCCCTGTTATTTCGTCAGTTACCTCCTATAATCAATGAAGTTCTTGAAGGGAAATTGAACCATTATGATTGCCTTGTAGAGCCTACAATCAGAGAGAGAGAGTGTGTGTCTTGATGAGCTTGATATTCAACTTACCCAGATTACTCTCCTTGAGCTAATTAGGGCTGGTGAGCTTGGGGAAATGAAGAGGCTGGTCAGGATATGATAGAAGCCTCACTCATATGAAGATTATGGTGATGCCCTGGAGTGGGAAAAAGTCAGTAACCCATAGGCAGTTGGCTCAGTTGGTTCTACCTGGTGGTCAAGAGGCCAGAGCATGTATGTTTTATTTGGGTTCAGTTCCTGAGATGGGAAAGATCCCCTGGAAGAAGGGCATGATAACCCATTCCAGTATTCTTGCCTGGAGAATCCCATGGACAGAGGAGTCTGGTGGGCTACAGTCCATGGGTTTGCAAAGAGCTGGATATGACAAAGTGACTTAGTAGGCATGCAGCAAGCAGGCACACTCAGTTGCTTAGCAGCCAACTAAGCTTAGCAGCCAGCCAAACGTAGGTCACAACCTACGCTTCTTCCCTGATTTCCCACAGTCTGCCAGGAGGCAGGGTGGTCTAAACCCTATCCCTACTGTTCACCAGCTGAATGATTTTTGGAAGTGGTGATGATGATCATAAATATAGTAATAACAATATTAGCAGCTAACATATATTAAGCACTTCCTACATATATTAATGTGTAAATTGCCTGTCTTCCATGTATTTACTTATTAAATCCTCATAGCATCCCTCTCCATGAATTAGTTAGAATCTCCATCTTTTGCATGAGCAAACCACAGCAAGTAAATGTAATTTAACCAGATGAACTTCACACAGCCATTCAGAAATGACACCAAGATTTGAACTAGAGGTCCTGGCCCAAGAGCCCCAGCTGGTCACCAGCAAGCCAATCCTCCTCCAATCCCCCCAGACGCCATGTCCTCACTTTTCAGAGCTGTAGCTAGGAGATCCAGATGAACACAGATGCGAGTCCTTTCTCTATAAATGATACCAATTGAAAAGACTATGGTCACGCCTTTGGTAGCCAGCATGTCAGACTGGAAGCAAATGACCCCTACCCAACTCCTGTCTTAATACTGGAAACATAATTTGAAAGCCTGCTCTTCTGATGGGCGGGCCAGGGTGTCATTCTGATGCATTAAGGAGAATCTTGTCATCATAACCTTTCAGGGAACTGCCCTGTGGCTGAGATGATTATCTGCTTGCTCAGAGCCGTTACATGTGGCAGTGACAGCCAGTCCGTCGTGAACGGATCCAAAACTGCATGGACGTGAATTTTGTCTTCTTAACCCCTGGATATATTTTTTCTCTATTGCCTTACATGTTTCCAGTGATTATTTTGCCATTCTGACTTCTTTGCAATTTGATTTTCTTCCCTAAAGGATCATGTATTTTTCCTCCCTGTGTCCCCAGTGCTAGAATCCAGTAGGGTCAACTTTCTGTAGGGTTTGGATTTTCCTTCTGTTGTTATCCTTGTTCAGTCGCCAAGTCATGCCTGACCCTTTGTGACCCTGTGGGCTGCCACATGCCAGACTTCCCTATCCCTCTGGCATCTGGCAGTTTATTAGAAATGTGTTCTAAATTCTGAAATTCAGATTCATCTTCTTGCTTTCCCCTCTGCCCATTAGGTACTATTTATTGCAGTCTTGCACGTGAGCTGAGTCGGATTCCAGATGATGACTGATAAGTTGTTAGGATGGACAAAGTTATCTTGCTGTAACAAACATCCTCTAAATGTGACTGACTTATGAAACGACTTAGCTTCCCTGGTGGCTCAGATGGTAAAGAGTCTGCCTGTAGTGTGGGAGACCCGGGTTCGATTCCTGGGTCGGGAAGATCCCCTGGGGAAGGAAATGGTGACCCATTCCAGTATTCTTGCCTGGAAAACCCCATGGACGGAGGAGCCTGGCGGGCTACAGTCCCTGGGGTCCCAAAGAGTCGGACCTGAAGTCGGAGCGACTTCACTTTATGAAACCAAAGTCTCATCTTCATGTCATTGTGTGGGCTGACTCCATAGCTTCTTATCGTGGAATCTGGGTTGAGAGAGTGCGTGCTTCCTCAAATTTTGTGAGAAAGACTTCTAAAGGATCTGGCACCTGCAGTAGAAAGAGGTGCGGGTAACTTCCGCTCCCTTTATGGGCCAAAATTAGTCACTCAGCCCCACTCAAAGTTGAGGAGCATAGGAAATGCAGTCCCGCGTTGTGCTCGGAAAGCAGACAGCTGGAAGTATCTGGCACGCCAGCTCTAATGACTACCACATGAACCTCGAGAAGTCAATCCAGTCTAGACGATGAGAAAGGAATCCCTTCAATGAGGCTATAAGAGAAAAAGTGATGAGTGCTTTAAACGTCAGAAACGATGCAAGGAGAATGGGGAAAAGGGAATTAACCTTTTTGCACATGTGTTTGGTTCAAAGATTTTTGCATGTTGCTTCCTACTGACCTCTCGACAGTCTTATGAGACTTATGAGATGTCATTAACTCCACTTTTCAAATGGTAGGAAATGGAACTTGGGATTTCTGTAAGGCCAATTGAGGCAAAGTTACTCTTTCCCCTATTTGTTTACTTTTGTAAATGAAGTTTTGTTGGAGTATAGTTGCTTTGCAATGTTGTCTTAGTTTCTGCTGCACAGCGTAGTGAATCAGCTGTATGTGTATACATCCCTCCCCTCCTTTTTGGATTTCCTTCCCATTTAGGTCACCACAGAGCACTGGGTAGAGCCCCTGTGCTGCAGAGTAGGTCCTTATTAGTTATCCATTTTATTCACGACGGTGTATATATGTCCATCTCAGCCTCTCAATCCATCCCCCCTCCCTTTGCTCCCATCAGTGCCTTATTTCTTTCTGATGTGAGCAACCAGTCTTGATCTTATCCCAGGGAGCCCACGCAGCATGTGTGTCATGAAACAGATTCTGAATAATGATGATTGAAGGAAGGAGCCATTTGAAGAATTGCTTCCTGATTTGGGAACCAGGTTAGATCCACCAGATGCATTTAAGTTTGGCCAGTAAGTGGTAACAGGTGAACAAGAGTCCTATCAAAGCCTCCAGAATGGTGTTCTTTCTCTCTTACTCAAGGAAAAGCCCTCTCACACAGCTTGAGGGGAAGGGTTACCTTTTTTGCACTCCTCAAACAACCCCGCACAATACCATCCAAACTCCCTTTTTTAAGAAAACTTGTCTTTTCTTCATTTTCCTATTCTTTCTAATATTTATTTTCTATTCTTTGAAAAATTTTAAGAGGGAATATTTAGCCTGTTTGTATGTCGATCTGAGATGAAAACCCAAAAAGTTGCCAGAAAAGGATTTTCTGTTGTAAGTCTGAGATGCTGAGTTATTTTCACTTTTTGAATAGAAGAAATATTTTTACACATTACTAAGTAGCACAACACTGTGAATTCCGCATGAATGTTTGAGATAATTATTGTAGAAATAATAAAAGCAAGTAGAAAGTACACTTAATCTATTAGCAGGACAACTCTCTTTCAAGAGGGATGTACAAACTTAATTACTCGAGGAAGCACTAACTTGAAATGGAGGCTCTGTCTGCATTCAATGATTGTTTCAGATTTTTTTTTTTTTTTTAGCTTCTGGTCATAAAAACTATTTTAACTATAATAGCATCTCTTCTTTGAAGATCGTTGCCCTCAGCATTGCTGTAAAGCATTAAATAGTATCTCATTTAATCTTCATGCCACTGTATGACGCTGGCTGAAACAGGCAAGCTTGCTACCACCATTGTCCAGAGGAGGTAACTAGCCTCTGAGATGATGAATCGCTTGTTCAAAGTCATGTGTCTGGTAACTCAGTTCTGTCCGGATTTCAAGGTCAGCCTCTTAACCATTTCACCCCCGTGCAAACCATTCTTAGTGCATGTCAGATACCTAGTCACACAACCATGCACTTGCGGTTTGGGAAGGCTAGTAGACAACAGTCAGATCTACTCCCGAACTGTATATTGGGGAGCTGAGGTCCAGAGACGGGGCGCTGTGGTGTGTGCTAAGTTGCTTCAATCGTGTCCGACTCTTTGTGACCCTGTGGACTGCAGCCCGCCAGGCTCCTCTGTCCATGAGACTCTCCAGGAAAGAATACTGGAGTGGGTTGCCATGGCCTCCTTCAGGGAATCTACCTGACCCGGGGAGTGAACCTGAGTCTCTTACGACTCCTGCATTGGCAGGTGGGTTCTTTACCACTAGTACCACCTGGGAAGCCCCCAGAGAGGGAGGGACGCCCTAGTTATCCTTTCGCTTGAAGACGCAGTTGGGGCTTATGTCTCAAAGTCCGTAGATCGCAGAGAGTGAATGTCCGTGGGCTCTCTCTGGATTCAGACAGACTTAATTAGAATTCATCTCTACCACAGCAGAGCTGAGTGATCTTAGACATGTCCCTCATCTACAGAGTGGGGGCAATTCTATATCATATGTGCACGTATGCACTTCACATCTTCCTGAGGGTTAAATGAGTTAACATAGAGAAAACCCAGGCCTTCCCAAGTGACTCAGTGGTAAAGAATCTGCCTGTCAATGCAGGAGGTGCTAGAGACTTGGGTTTGATCCCTGGGTCAGGAAGATCCCCTGGAGAAGGAAATGGCAACCCACTCTAGTATTTTTACCTGGAAAATTCTATGGACAGGGGAGTCCGGCAAGCTATAGTCCGGGAGTCCCAAAGAGTAGGACACAACTGAGCGCACACATACACACACACCCCCCCCCCCCAAGAAAGCTCACCTCATCAGAGATGTTTCATCATTCATTTTGTAATTATTTTTATTATGAAGCCACCGTACTCTCTACCGTCATGATTTTTTTTTTTTTTTTTTTTGATGCAGTGGTAGAGATTTTTGTGTGAAGCTACTTAGAATTGAGAGAAGTTGGCCACGGCCAGTGTGGAAAGGTGATGTGACTGAAGCTGATGTCTAAAAGCAGAGAACTCAGAATCAGAGGGGGACATTGCCCTTGGACCACCATGCATTTAGTGAAAGTGCGTTTGTCATTAGCAAGTAAGACCATGAGTAGAAAACCTTGTGCAATTGTCCTTGAAAAGCTGTTTCAGAGTTGTTCTATCAAAGCATCTGCCCTAATCACACTGGGGAAGTTTAGCCTCCAAAGCTCTTATTGTTGTTCAGTTGCTAATTCGTGTCCGACTCTTTGCAACCCCATGAACTGCAGCACTCCAAGCTCCCCTGTCCTTCACTATCTCCTGGAGTTTGCTCAAATTTATGTCCATTGGGTCAGTGATGGTATCCGGCCATCACATCCTCTGTTACCCCCTTCTCCTTTTGCCTTCAATCTTTCCCAGCATCAGGGTCTTTTCCAATGAATTGGCTCTTCACATCAGGTGGCCAAAGTATTGGAGCTTCAGCTTCAGCATCAGTTCTCCCAATGAATATTTGGGGTTGATTTCCTTTACGATGGACTGGTTTGATTTCCTTGCAGTTCAACGGACTGTCAAGAGTCTTCTCCAGCACCATGGTTTGAAAGCATCAGTTCTTTGGTACTCAGCCTTCTTTTTGGTCCAAGTCTCACATCTGTGTATGACTACTGAAAACACCATAGCTTTGACTATACAGACCTTTGCCCAAAGCTCTAGTCAGGGAGAAAATGCCTCGTTGACTGTCCCTTTCCCTGGCCCTTGAGGATACTGACAAATGACCCCCAGTGCCAGGCCCCGCAGAAGAGAGCGCTGGGTAGGGAAGCAGATGTGTGCCTCCAGGGCCGAGTCTAGCCCGCTCTTACTGCCCCGAGCTACTCACACCCCTCTCCTGGCTTCCGAACTTGATGTGGCACAGACAAGAAGGAGAGTCTGGGTTCCTGCTTCCGCCACGTGCTGTGCTTTCACCACTTGACTTCCTTGAGGCGGAACCTCCTCAGCTTGGAGATCATTATTCTTTGCCCAGAGGAAGATATTGGCAAAGTCAAGGGTCACAGCACAGGTGGACCTCTGGAACAAAGCCTGGCGATTGCGGCTCAAGTCATGGAAATGCTGATCACCGGGCTGACGTATATTTTATTTTCTTTCCGCAACTGTGAGCTCATTGAGGGTAGGTCTGGTTTCATCATCCATCTACTTCAGTGCCCAGGACACTGTCTAATAAAGATGATTAGGAATAACAGTAACATCGGCTTTATTGAGCCCTGATGCTCTACTAGATTCTTGTTCAAAGAGCCTTCAATACATTAGGGCTCCCCTCTAGGTCAGTTGGTAAAGAATCTGCCTGCAATGCGGGAGACCCCAGTTCGATTCCTGGGTCGGGAAGATCCACTGGAGAAAGGATAGGCTACCCACTCCAGTCTTCTTGGGCTTCCCTTGTGGCTCAGCTGGTAAAGAATCCACCTGCAGTGTGGGAGACCTCGGTTTGATCCCTGGGTTGGGAAAATTGATACATTAACTTCTTAGATCCTCACAGCGCCCTTATGATGCAACTGCTGACATGCACCCACGTGATAGATGAGGAAACTGGGGCCCAGAGAAGTTGGGTAACTTGCCCAATGTCACACAGGGAAGCTGAGATCAGAGCAAATGCCCACAAGAACTGAATGAATGAATGAGTGGCTAATTCTGACTTAATCCTGACCATGGCCCTCTGCAGGTTGCCGTCATCGTTTCCGAATGCTTTGTAGTTGGGCTGCCTAGATCTGGTCTTTGCGATGGGGATGGTGATGAAAAGGGTTGTAGGTGCTACGGGGGGCGGCCTGCCTGTCATACAAGTGCAGCCCCAGTGAAACTGATGGGAGATTAATAGGAAATAATGGGACCCTGAGTAGAGCACTCGTGTGGCTTTCCACCCGTGAGAGCCTCACATCTAGTGAGGGGGCAATTAGCGTTCCAAGCCAAGATGCATAGGCAGGAAATGAAATCAGCTTGCGGTGGTTTTATTTTTATACCTGGGTCCGCCCCTGGGTTCATCGGCCTAGTTAGCACTTTGGAACCTCCAGCTGACTCTGCACTGCCTGCTAGCTTTAATACACTTCTACCCTGGCTTGCTACACAGCCTTAATGTCGAACACACGAGGCAGACAGCTGCCCGGAGGCATTCTCCGGAGAAACTCTCATATCACAATAGAACTCAGCTTTTCACGATCACGCCATGCCTCTTCCTTCCATCAGCAAGCAACGTAGCAGGTTGCAGATGCCAGCCAGTGTCACAGAAATGTCCTAATAGACACATCTGGAAAGAATGGAAAGGCCCCCACTGTACACCAGACGCCTCCCCATTAGGCCTTCTCCTCCAGAGAAACCCGTTAAATCACACTCGCTGTTCGTAGAAAGATCTATTTGCATCCCAGATCGCAAGAACCTAAAAATGATAACCCAAAGGAAATGACCATTGTTTTCTTCACAGCTGCCCCAAATGTCCAAGATATCAGGATGAGGACGTAGTTTTTGATTTTCCTCCTTCCAGCAGATGGACTGGCTCGGTTTTCCTGAATGCAATAATTATTTTATTGCCCTGGCTCCTATCTGGGAACGCATTCCATTTTCCAATGTAAATAATCATTTCCACCTTTAATAAATTAGATGGAACCTGTCTTGCTTGGAGAATGAACATTTCAATATCTTCAGACACACAATGACACCATATCAATATTTAAAATCATTTTATGCATGTATTCTGGGTTGTCCAACTTCATTAAGGCCATTCATCAAGCCTGTAGCTAGAGTCTATTCCCATTGGACTTGTAGGCCTGGGGGCCTACCAAACAGAAATTTAAACTAACTTGCCTTTTTAATTCACATTATTCTCAAATATTCTCTTTTTTAACTCCCCGCTATGAGTAAGGCATTTAGACTGGGCCGTGATTGGGTGCATGTCAACACTTAACTGACACAATCCCCATTAGTATGTCAGGATATGTGCGCCCCAGTAAAATACAGTCTCCACTCCTTCCTCTTCGTTGATAAATTTCTCTCTGGTTCTTTCTCGCCCTCCGCAATAATTTGAGTTTATCACTCGACGTTTCTGTTAAATATTTACAAACATTTTAAACTATGTATAAATGAAATCTTCAGTGTTTGGCAAGTCTCCTCTTTTCCCCCTGCTCCCAAATAATAAATCTCTTGATCTATTTTTTATATTTCCGAAGATGCCCCATGTGAACCTGGGATGCTGAGGCTAAGAATATTCTTGCGGAGAAAACCAGCTCCTTCCCTGGCCGTCTCTGTAGATCAGGCCAGATTGGTTTCCCAAGATGAGCATTATCTAGCTGATTCTGACATCCTGCGCTGCAATGCCAATAAACAATTAAGTCCATGCTGAGGAAATTGCAATAAAACCTTCTGAAACAGGGAACCTACCCAGAGAAGGTCGGAGACGAGCCTTCCTCCACAAAGCCACCTTGCCAGGCAAAGCCAATGAAATGCACTGTCATATTTCAGGGGGAGCCAGGCATCCGTGAGTGAAGTGTCTCTGTAAGGAAAGAAGGGGCATTGGTTTGCTGGGAGCTGCCATAACAAATAGCACAGTCTGGGAGCGCTTAGACAACAAAGCTTTGTTTTCCTGCAGTTATGGAAGCTGGAAGGGCAAGACACCGGTGTTGGTAGGTCGGGTCTCCTTGGCTTGCAGACGGCCACCTTCTAGCTGTGTCCCCCCATGGCCTTTGCTCTGTGCACGTTCTCCTCTGGTATCTGTTCATGTGTCCAAGCTGCCCTTCTTCTAAGAACACCAATCATATCGAATGAGGGCCCACCGGAAAGGCCCCATGTTAACACCATCTCCTCCTTCATGGCAGTATCTCCAAATACGGTCACATTCATGGTTGGATAAAAGTCTTCCATGTTTGGGCAAAGCCAGTTCTTCTTTGGTTCCTCCAAGGCCGCCCCGCGCTCCCTCACTTGAAGGAGCATGAAGGCAGCTCCTGTGTTCTCTGAGCTTCTTAGAAATTCTGCAGCCAGTTTGCTTCTCTGAGTTCCTGCTTCCTCTGGGGTCAAGTGGGGATAAAGACCACTTCCATTACAGAGTCGTTATGAGGATTAAATGACCTTGCAGATGAAAAATTGGCTGGCTGACAGTAGGCGTTCAGTGCATGTCAGCAAGTCTGAATCAAATGGCAGCGGAAAGACAGAATTTAGACTTGGGGTTAAAAATGCACGATGCTTGAAGAGATGGAGGGGAAAAGTGAAGATACTCCAGGTGTACTGAAGAATTGAGTACTGCCTTTCCTGCTCATCTCCCCCCAGTTTGGGGACTTTGAGGGGGAAAGTGTTTGGTACTGGATGATTGCATTTTCGAGTCAGTCATGTGTTTGATGGAAGTGGTAGAGCATTATTTGAGTTACTTCCAAAATGGAGTGCTTATATAGAAAAAAGTAGTTGAAGAGCTCCCGTAATATTAGATTGTTCTGCACTGTGCGTGCCCAAACCCTCAATCCTTTCCAAATTCAGTACTTCACAGTTTTAAGAGCCCTTCATTTCAGAATTGAATGGGGTGTTCTGGGCATGTGTACTGTGGGCCAATTTAGACTCCCTCAATTGCCCTGATGATGTGAAGAGAGCTTGAGTTATGTGGAGCACAGCCCTGGCACGCCTCTCTGCCTGCTCTCAGAGCCCCCTCAGCACTGGAGTCAGACTGGCCCCTGGAATGCCTGTGCCCATGTGGGGAACTCTGGGATGGACCTGCTTCAGGCACTGAGGCTTGCTCTGCATGGCTTTCTTCTCGTTTCGAACAGAGGTTGAGTCTTGGGGATGATGGTGTGGCTGGGTAAGGGAGTCCTGGCTTTGCTTCGACTAGACCCACTGTGATCTCATACCCGTGGAGTGGGTGTTTCCCCTGTTGGAAGGACAGAGGCTAATAGTCAGTGAAGTCCTTTCTGGAGTCATTGCAAGTCAAGTTGGTAGATGTGTGTAGTCCATTTACACACAACGGTGTAGTGCAATAGTCATGCTCAGAGAGATTAAGAAATGTCCACACAGATATTAGGCATCAGCATGGGGCCCAGAAACCCCGTCTTGCCTTACTCCAGTGTCCACTCCCTTGTCACAGCTGGCAGGTGATGTGTGGAAAACGTGGTCTTGGGAATCAGTCATGGGGCCACACTTTGAACCACGTCTTCTGACTCTCAGCCCAGAGTTCCTTATAGTCACAGGAGATCAGTGCAAAGTTTGCTGAAAAATAAATTCCTTGGATTGCTCCCATATCATTGCTTCAATGCTATTTTTGAAAAAGTTATTTTTTTTGGCTGCACTGGATCTTCTTTGCTTTGTGTGGGCTTTCTCTAGTTGTGGCCAGCAGGGGTTACTCTTCACTGTGATGTGCAGGCATCTCACTCTGGTGGCTTCTTACCGTGGAGCCCAGGCTCCAGGCCCACGGACGTCAGTAGCTGCAGCTCGCAGGCTCTAGAGCTCAGAGTAGTTGTGGTGTGCCGGCTTGGTTGCTCAGTGGCCTGTGGAATCTTCCCCAACCAGGGATTGAACCCATGTCCCCTGCATTGGGAGGCCAACTCCTATCCACTGTGCCAGCAGGTGAGTCCTCAATGTCATTTTTATTTATAAAGAACAGTCAGTTCAGTTCAGTCGCTCAGTCGTATCCGACTCTTTGCGACCCCATGAACCACAGCACGCCAGGCCTCCCTGTCCATCACCAACTCCTGGAGTCCACCCAGACCCATGTCCATCGAGTCGGTGATGCCATCCAGCCATCTCCTCCTCTGTCGTCCCCTTTTCCTCCTGCCCTCAATCTTTCCCAGCATCAGAGTCTTCAAATGAGTCAGCTCTTTGCATCAGGTGGCCAAAGTATTGGAGCTTCAGCTTCAGCATCGGTTCTTCCAATGAACACCCAGGACTGATTTCCTTTAGGATGGACTGGTTGGATCTCCTTGCTGTCCAAGGGACTCTCAAGAGTCTTCTCCAACACCACAGTTCAAAAGCATCAATTCTTCAGCGCTCAGCTTTCTTTATAGTCCAACTCTCACATCCATACATGACCACTGGAAAAACCATAGCTTTGGCTAGACGGACCTTTGTTGACAAAGAACAAACAGCTTATAAATATACACAAATGTTATTGAAGCAATTTATGCCAATAGGCAGAGCCACAGGTGGAGACATCAGGATGGAGGTTTTGGGGTACCCCTGGCTATCCAAAGTGGTGAGACTAGAGAGCTGCCTACCTCATTGCAATTGACCTGGTCTTAGTTTCTCTGGCCCCATAAGAATATAATATTAGATCCTTGGCTTTCTCTTTCAACCTGCCGTATTTTTCTTTTTTTCATCCTCTTTCTGAGTTCCACGTATCATGTTATGAAAGTATATGTTCATTTCAAAGACTCTGTTTCATATCTATAACTACTGCTTGCTCTTCCCTAGAGGGAAGGATCTATATCCGTTTGGTGTGAGGATAAACCCAGGACATAGTAAAGAGCCTGGACTATGGTGGAAACTCAGCAAATGTGGCATGAAGGAATGAATGGGAACTAACCTCTTTCTTCCACTTCTCAGCTGTGGCAGAGGGCAAGCTGCTCCTCAACCAATAGATCTAAGACTTGGATTAGTTTTACATTATGGCCCTTATTTTCAGGATGAACTTGGATCAGTCTTTTGATTTGGGGGCCTTGATTCGCTCTTATATAGAAGGTGGATAATAACCCCCTTTCCCAGAGTGCTGTGAAATGAAATGGTACTCCCTGCAGAATGTCCCACACAGAACCTAGTACCCAGCGACTAGTTGGGAGGTTCGGTGACTCTGTCAAGGGCTCTCTCCTCCAGGTCTCAGTGCTTCCTGGAGTCTCAGCCTTTGGGAAGAAACGAGTTAAGACAAAGAAAAGGACTCTTCAGGTGATGGGTGATGAAGCACTGGCTACATCAGGCCTTTGGTGAAATGAACACAGGGGCATCATTCACTTAGCTGATGGCCCCAACCAAATCTACCCTCTCTCCCTTGGGGTGACAACCACTCGCAGACCAGCCATCTGTGGACATGGATGAAGACCTGACTTCACTGTAGGAGACTCAAAGATGAAATAAAAGTGAGCAAAAAACAAAGTCAGCATTAATCTCATCTACCTGAGTGCTGGATATCACAGTCCAAACTTCCCAGTGTAACAGCTCAATCGGTGAAGTTATGTGGAAGTATTTATCATTGTGTGACGTGAGCCCAAGCAATTGCTTGCCAAAAACGGACTCTACTTTTAAAATGTACTCCTTCACCTCATTTTTTATTTTCAGGACACGTGTTCTGCCTTTTTTTCTTTGTCCTCAATTTGCCGGTGGGTCTGACTGTTGCCCAGATTCATTCAGACAGTGAAACCGAGACACTTCCTTTCGTGCGTTCCATTCCTCCCGTGGCTGTGCTCTGTGGTTTTGTTCATGTCCTTCTCTTCTTATGGCTGGTTTTTCTCTGCACATGCTACCTCTGAGTATCCTATGCTTCTGTCTTATTCCTGCTGGTTTAGTCATATGGTTAGCGTGGAATGCTGGCCCCCTTCCATGAACTCTATATCAGAGATGCCATGTAATTAAGGAAGAAATGAATGCACCTAGACAAGTAATATAAAATATTACAAGAAGTCTCTGGGAAGACCAAAGACAGTTATGATGACCAGAGGATGCCTCCTTGTCATTTTTAGGAGGATACGCGTACAAAGGAAAGTTTGAAGATGTTACCTGTTCTTTCCTCCACATTGCCCTTGGTTTATCTCTGCTAACTTTATGACATCTCTGAGGAAGTAAAAGGTAACAAAGTCAACCCAGTGGTGTCAGGAGTCAGTGAGGAAATATCACCTCTGAGGGCAAGTTTGGGATGCAAGTATTAGCAGGGAAGGTCAAGAGCCTGGAGGCTGAGTGTTTCCATCTCGCTTCCTTCCATACTGTCAGTGGATGGAGAGAGGGGAAAAGCTTCCTTGGGAGGAGCCAGACCTGGAGACACAGACAGAAAGCTACTGTCGGGATTTGATGTTACCATGCAAATGGAGTGGCCACACCCAGACTTTGATGTTGGAGTTCTTGATCCAGGGACACGTGATTGCCCCTTAACTTCTAGAGGAGGGAAAATGAAAGGGTATGGGGTGCTCAACCACAATGGAAGAGACTCTAACCTTAACATGCAAGGGTATTCAGACTGAGAAGCAGAAACAAGCAGTTGCAAAGCAGAATCACATGGAAACACTAAAGATAAAATATATAATAACTGGACAGAAAGAACTTGGGAGGTAAAGAGCTCAGTGAGTGTAGTTTAAGAATAAATGAGTGAGCTAGATCAGATTGAAGAATTCACCCAGAAAGAAGCAAGAAGTGTGAAGTGTTAAAATATATAAAGGAAAAGTTAAAATAAATGGAGGCCAGGAGCATGCATGCTGATATGAATGTAATAGGCAACCATAGAAGGAGATATTAAAAAGAAGAGAGAAAGTATTTATGAAACAATAATAACAGAATAAAAGGAAGAAGATTCATTTATAATTTATTATGGAATGTCAAAAAAATATAAAAGAGAAAAATCATTCTTAAACAACATGATGACATTAAAGAAAACCAAAGATTGATAAAAGACAACAAAACTGAAGACAGAAAGTAGAGATCACCAATATAGAAATAACATTCAAATTAAAATCTCAGTTTTCAATAGCAGCATGGTATCTAGAAGGAGGAAATGGCAACTCACTCCAGTATTCTTACCTGGGACATCCCATGGCCAGAGGAGCCTGGTGGGCTATAGTCAATGGGGCTGCAAAGAGTTGGACAGGACTGATCACGCATGAACCCTCTTTAGAAAAGTTTTTGGAAGAAGACACCAGTAAGAGAATACTTTGAGAAAAATAGATACTAAGGGTGAATTGTACAGGTTATCCTTTGTGTGTGTGTGTATTTAAAGCAGTGTGCAAAAGAAATCAGATAGAAAAAATGCTCTACCACATATTAAACAGTTATAATTCTACCTAAGAGCCTAATACCAATAGATTTCCTGGTGTGGGGAGAGAATGGGGTTAGGGAAAATCGTCTGATTAACCAGTCGTTATTCTGAGGAAAGACACTGAAATTGATTGTCTCTAATCTCCCTACAATGCTGAAGTCTAGTTTCTAATCAGGCTTCTTTATTTAAAGGCTGCGTAAAATGTGGGAAATTTCTCAGGCTCTCTGATCCTTACCTTATCTCCAAACCCTGGATGATAAAGTCCACCATGAAAGGTTATTTGTAAAGTTTTTTGATGTAGTGTGGCCTCCGTGACACTGTTGCTGGTGGACACTCCACAGATGTTGTTTGTAAGCACAGATGTGCTCACAGGTACGAAACCATCATTTCGGCTGGTGAATACGTTTTACCTACATTTTCCTTCCAGACCTTGCACAAAGCAGGCAACAGTAACATAGCCTTCTTGTCTTTGGGAACTAAAGTGGCTCAAGGGTGGAAAGAAGTAAGTCAATTCTGAAAATCAAGTTTCTTCCATCTAACCTGTAAATGTAATCTTCCAGACTTTGCAAACTGTTGCTTTTTTGACCCAATATGCATTGATGGCTCAAGAGATCAGGGTTCCTGCAGGGCCATTAATTACCCAGTTTGTTCCCTGGGAGTAAAGCATGAGCACTAACACATGTTCATTAGAACAACTTAATTGGAAACAAAAATCACCATGGAGACCGCAAACATGGTTTCAAAAGAGTAAAGCATGCTGGTCAGTTTTCATTTGGATTTTGTTTTATTTCATTTTATTTTCAACTCTCCCAAAGGCCAGGCACAGCAGCTTCACGATAAAAAATAATGGCCTGAGAAATGTCCTTCTGTACCATCCCCGCGGCTGTGTGAGTTTGCATAACTCAAATGTGTCTGGCGGGACCCATTTCATCCTCTGGCCCTGCTGAGAGTGAGTTGGGGTCCCCGCACATGGGTGACTTGGGTCCCCCAAACAGCTACCCTGGGATGCCCCAAAAGATGGTCTTCCGGGAACAATGTCTTTTTGCTTCTCTCCTTTACTGCACTCATTCAAGTGATGGCATTCCGAAGTCCCCATCCCCTAGTCTAGCTGTTAGACTTAGGGAGCCCTGGAGAGAGTCATTATTTCTACGGAGACGATATCGCACCCTGCCATGTCCACGTGTCTTTCTACTGCTGCCTGGTAGCACTGCTCTGGATCCCGGGACAACAAAAGGTTTAAAAGGCAATAAAGGACTTTGGTTGGATTGGACATGAAGAGGTGTGTGGCGAGTCTTCCTTTTTTTCTTGGCACTTTATTCTTTGATTAAAGTCTTTTCTCTTACTTACATCCCCCATTAAGATGTCTCAGTGTCATTTAGGGTGTTAATTGAGAGGAGGTTTAAGCTCATCAAAGCGATTATAAGTGATAGTTAAAAATTTCTATATATGGCCTGTGCTGGGATCGGCACGGTGGGGTGCCATTTTTTCTTTTATCCAACTGACATTGGTAATAATAGATGAAATTATTACTAAATCGCAGCTGCAGAGATGATATCATGATTTTTTTTGTGTGTGTAATCTTTGATGAAAAATTAATTTTTGAGAGGGATAATTTAAAATGATTTAAATAGTATTATACTGAAGTCCTTGCCGGTAATTAACACCAATCTTGTCAGAAGTGAAACCACTTTTGCAGCTGTTTCTAAAGATACCTACAGTATTTGTAACTTTTCTCTGAGTGAAATTATAGTGTTTGGACTTTATTTTTACTGCACAAGGACCATTAGAAAAAAGGCATCTGATAAGAATCTTTGTTCTCTGAGGCCCAAATCCTGTTTTATCTTCGAATTACCCCCACCCTTACTAGTTTAATTATCTCTAGACTGTGGACCAGGGCAGGAGTGCATCTTATTTTTATTTATTCATTATTTTTAAAATTTTATTGAAGTATAGTTGATTTACAATGTTGTGCTAATTTCTGCTGTACAGCTAAGTGATTCAGTTATACACATACATATTCTTTTTTTTTCATATTCTTTCCCATTATGGTTGATCATAGGATACTGAATATAGTTCCCTGTCATTTTTATTTTTCAGATGTATAGGAGTGTAGATGCTGTGTACACACATCTCTTTAGTTCTTACATATTATTTACGTGAGAACAAATAACTTGATAAGGTCAGGATTCCTCTGCCAGAACAGATGGCTGGTCATAAATGTTTCTTTGTCTCTATCAGTGACTTGACTTTCTTCGAAATCCACTTTTTTTCATCACTGTGGCGTAAAGTGTTCTATTGCAAAAGAGCTGAAAATAGATTTTTCTTTGCTACTTTCTTCGTACGTTAAATGACAGAGTGAGGAAGTGAGGGTGTGTGTGTGTGTGTGTGTTTTCTCCTATATATTATAAAGACCTGCAGGAGAGGTTAAAAAAAGAAAGGTAGTGAAATTTAAATAGGAAAAAAAAAGTGAATGAGAATCTGGAAAGACTTCATGTTCTTCTGAGACTTGAGTTTGGCTTTCTTCTTTTTTAACGTGCTTGCTGATTTTTTGACAAGATATATAGCACTAGATTTTCATGGCAATTGCTATAGCTGCCAGTTCGTAATTTCCCCCCCTCAACTTTTGTGCTGAGAAGTGGCTGGGGTGGAGGGAGGAAGACGGGAGGAAAAGGACTGAGTAAGGAAAAAGGGAAGGGCAGAAGGGAAGGAAGGAATGAGAGGTGAAAGATGACATGAGCGCTTCACAATGTGTTACCCTGGGTATCTGTTCATTAAAATCAGAGTTACAGCCTCAGCTTCTGCTGTGGGTGCAATTTTATCCCACCCGAATACAATTGTCACTTGTATACGCTCCCCTTAGGAAAAGAAAGACAGAGAAAAGTTTAAAAGGAGAGGCCCTTTTGCCAGCGGAAAAGCCAGTTTATTTGGTGGAGGTGTGAGCCGCTTGCTTGTGCCGTTTGCAACACGGAGGTGACATCAAGTCAGTTTGCAATACGGAGATGTTATCAGAGATCATCTCTTGCTGCAACTTGGACGGGTTCCCTCGCGGCCGCAGGTGGAGGTTAATCTGCCGGCACATCTGAAGGCTTGTCAATCACGGTGACTTGGGTGACCCTGTTTACACCTCGCTGGCCCAAAGGAGGAGGTTCGGGAGTAGACAGGCTTGCCCGTACAGGACATTAGAAGTGGGGCAGGCAAAGAAACCAGGTTGCCATTTTGCCGCCTTGGACTTCACAGACCTAGATCTGACGTGGAGTTGGTTCCTGAGTGCTCCCGTGCCAAGTGCATGGTGGGCATTAGCAGGTTGAATGAGTCCTCACAGAAAACCCAGGGGGTGGGGATCATCCTAGCCTTCTGCACATGAAGAAACAGGCTTGGAGAGGTCAGCACACTGCCTACGGCTGCGTGGCTTTCCAAGGGGCAGAGCTGGGAGGCAGACACGGTCCCGTGGATGCTATGCCTGCTTCTGACCCCTGCTCACCACAGCTCACTGCTCCCAGCTCTCTTTGTAAGGTGGGGATGGGATTGGGGGTCCCTCATTGTTCCTTCTATGGCAGTGTGGCTCCTGTAGAGAGCAGAGGGGAGACACCCCATGAGATGACAGGGCTCATCTCTGCTCAGCTTGCCCAGCTGCCAGAGGGTCATCTCAGGATCTGAGGTTCAAGATCAGGTTTGATCTGGTGTGGTGTGTCCCCTGTGAAATCCCTGGCTCAGCCATAAAAACAAAATAAAGCCATTTGGAGAGATGGTCATACGGAGTGAAGTCAGACAAATATCACTTATATAACTTATCACTTATATGTGGAATCTACAAAAAATGGTACAATCGTATTCATAAAACAGAAATAGGTGATTTTCTGCACTGGTGTAGGAAAAAAAAACAACTTATGGCTACCAATGGGGAAAGGAGAAGGGAGGGGTAAATTGGGAGTTTGGGATTGATGTATGTATACTGCTGCTGCTGCTCCTGCTGCGTCGCTTCAGTCGTGTCCAGCTCTGTGCGACCCCACAGACGGCAGCCCACCAGGCTCCTCCGTCCCTGGGGTTCTCCAGGCAAGAACACTGAAGTGGGTTGCCTATATATAATAGGTAACTAATAGGGACCTACCATATAGCACAGAGAACTCTACTCAATACTCTGCAATGACCTATATGGGGAAAGACTCTAAAAAGGAGGTGATATATGTATATTTATGGCAAATTCACTTTGCCGCACACCCAAAACGAATACACCACTGTAAATCAATATGTGTTAGTTGCTCAGTTGTGTCTGACTCTTGGCAACCCCATGGACTGTAGCCCACCAGGCTCCTCTGTGCATGGAATTCTCCAGGCAAGAATACTGGAGTGGGTTGCCATACCTCCTCCAAAGGTTCTTCCCAACTCAGGGATCGAACCCTCATCTCTTATGTCTTGGCAGGCGGGTTCTTCACCACTTGTTTCACCTGGGAAAACACAGTCACTCTCATTGGCTTATATTTTGTCCAGACTGTTTTGTAACTCAAACTCTTGTCTGGAGAATCCCATGGACAGAGGGGCCTGGTGGGCTACAGTCCATAGGGTCACAAAAAGACATGGCGGAAACAACTTAGCACAACACAACACGTTTCAATAAAACATTATTTGTGGAAACAAGTCGTGGGCTGGGGGCCCACAGATCGCAGTTTGCTGACCCCTACCCAGGTCCTAGGCTTCATAGACTCTAAAGACAAAATAGAGTGAGATAAGTATTATTTCTGAGTCCATGTGTGGGAGCTGCCTAAATGTTCAGAGTGGGTGGGCTGGGGTGGGATTCCTTACAATTGCCATAGGACGAAGGGTAGGTGGTATTTGGAAAGAAAATGATGGTGTGGATTGAGCCAGAGGAGTTTCACGTGGTCATAGGTCTCTGTTCTTTGTTCTGCCCTGGGCTCATACAGTCTTGAGAAAACTTGCAAGAAGGCTGGTCCACTTGGCAAGGCTGGAGGGCGAGGCAGGTGTGGGCTGAGCCAGACCAGCCAGCAAGCCTGGATCCTGCATATCCATCAGCAATTGCATCTCATTCAGCTGCAATACAAACCTGAGGCTGCATCCGGCTCTGGTCTGCCCCGAATGCACCCTTCCTTTCACTGGCACGCTGCCGATGGAAGATCCAGTTTCCTGGAATTGAGTAGGAGTTCGCTCCATTGTGATGTGACTATGTGGTCAGCCCTCTGGGTGAGAAGGGCCCCAGCTTGCCTCTCTGCCTCTCACTTTTCTCCTCCCAGTTGCTCATTGTCTCCACATACATGGTCTCACTTCCAGGACTTTGGGGGTTGGCAAAGAGACATTCTTTCTGCAATGTGGGACTTGGGTGAGAGTAGGAAAGGGTGACACAGACGATGAACACATGTGTTCCAGAGACAGAGAAAGGTGTCTAGACCACCCTGGTAGTTGTAGGGACTTTTGTTTCCATTTTACAGGTGAGGCTAATGAGGGTCAGAAAGGTGAGATAGTGCACAGAATGCCCCATCATCCCAGTCTTATGACTACAAAGCTAATGCACGCTCAGATCTAGGGTCCATTTCTGTCCCTTCCAGCTGTGAATGACTTAACCACTCTTCAACACTTTGCTCACAGGCCACATCCTTCATGAAGCCCTCCCTAATTGCCCCCTCTGTGCACAGACCTCTTCTCAACTGAGTGTCCGAAGGACTTGATCTACACCTGCCAGGGGTGACTGTCAGCATCCGTCCTGTGCAACTTGTACTTGTGCACAAGTGTGTGAGCATTGCAGAGCAAAGTCCATTTCAACCCCTACCCCAGCACAGCTATCAACATGCAATGGGTGTGCAGTGCACGTGTGGAGAGTAAGAGAATGAAAGAAGGGATGGTTTAAATATAAAGACCAGGTGGATAATGATCTTTTAGTCCCCTCACCCCCAAAGAACTGCTGTCACTTGGAAGAAAAAAGGAAAGCTGTTCAGAGCAGCTCTCAGAACGGAAGAGGAGCTGGAAGGAAGGAAGGACAAACCTGGGTTCCAATCCAGGATTTGCAGTTACCTGCTGTGCATGTGTGCTCATGACTCACGCCTCAGCCTCCCCGAATCCTCATTCCCGCTTTGTCATGAGGGACTGTGCTCCTTTTGGACAATCCAGTGAAACGACGAAAGAGAGTGACTGCTGCTGCTGCTTAGCTGCGACTCTTGCAAACCCCCGTGGACTGTAGCCGCCAGGCTCCTCTGTCCGTTGGATTCTCCAGGCAAGAATACTAGAGTGGGCTGCCATGCCCTTCTACAAGGGATCCTCTTGACCCAGGGATTGAACCCCAGTCTCCTGAATTGCAGGTAGATTCTTTACTGCTGAGCCCCCAGGGAAACCCTGAAAGAAAGTGGAAAGTGAAAGTGAAAGTCGCTCAGTCCTGTCTGACTCTTTGTGACCCTCATGGACTATACAGTCCATGGAATTCTCTAGGCCAGAACACGGAGTGGTTAGCCTTTCCCTTCTCCAGGGGATCTTCCCAACCCAGGGATCGAACCCAGGTCTCCCGCATTGCAGGTGGATTCTTTACCGCTGAGTCACCAGGGAAACCCTGAAAGAAAGTGGCTGCTGCTGCTGCTGCTGCTAAGTAGCTTCAGTCGTATCTGACTCTCTGCGACCCCAGAGACGGCAGCCCAGCAGGCTCCCCTGACCCTGGGATTCTCCAGGCAAGAACACTGGAGTGAGTTGCCATTTCCTCTAATGCATGAAAGTGAAAAGTGAAAGTGAAGTCACTCAGTCATGTCTGACTCTTAGTGACCCCATGGACTTCGGCCCACCAGGCTCCTCTGCCCATGGGATTTTCCAGGCAAGAGTACTGGAGTGGGGTGCCATTGCCTTCTCTGGAAAGAAAGTGGAGGCCAGGCCAATTTTGATAGTTCATGGTTAGAATGGTTTGGTCTCTGTGGCTCATGGACCTCAGACTGTAAGCTCATTGAGAGCAGGAAGTGGGTCTGTTTTGTTCATTCTCATATTCCCGGACTGAGCAGAGTCCCAGCATAAAATCAGGCTCAACCAGTACTTGTTCTGAATCAGGGGATTAATGAGCTGCTTGTTTGTGCGTCCTGAAATCGCTCCCAGCCGGGTGAGGCTTGGCTGTGGTGAATTCCTCCCACTGTCCCAGGCAGGCTGTGTGGCCTGATGTGGTCCAGGGTCCCAGTGACTGCCGTGGGAGAAGGGTGGGCCGGGCCGAGCAACTCTAACCTCCCGCCTGGGGCCTCCCCAGACTGTGGGAACGCGGCTGACGGCCTGGCAGGAGGTGGCCAGATCTCTGTCTCAGGCTGGCTCCCTGAGGGCAAGAACTCTGCCAAGTCCCCAGTAGGACTTGCCCTCACAGGCCGGCCCTGTCCAGAGCCTCAGCTGGACCCCTGTGCCCCGGGGGCTCTCACCGTGCACCGTGTCTGCCTCTTATTTCCGGGGACCTCGTGCTTCCAAAGGGACCACGCCATGCGCGTCTTCCGCATCTTTCCTGAATCCTTGCTCCCCCGTGTGCATGGCGGGGCAGAGCTGATACTGGCCTTCCCAGGATGGGAGTTGGGTGGAGCCCAGATGGGAGCCGAGCCCATGGAGATTAGGCCCCAAGAAGGCGGATGAATCATCCCAGCCATCACCCCAGCAAGGGCCGCGTGACTCAGGCTGAGCAAACCCAGTTGCCAGTGGCGAGTTGGCGGCAGTTTGTCCCCACAGCCCCGGGTCTCTGTCTTCTCACAGAGGTACAGGTGCATGTTGGTCTTGCAATCTGTTGATCACCTTTCAGGCTGGGACAGCACTGGGCATGTGGCAGGCACTCAGCAAATATTTGCTCAATGATTCTGCAGCTGTATTTGGGGTTTGATTTTTTTTTAAAGGTCATATACACCTGTAGACCTGTCTCCAGCAGACCAGGGGTTGAATCTAATGACATCGTTTGTCAAATATGACTTGAATTTTTAAAGAACCAGTTGAGAAGCATCTCCATAGATTCACTAGAGCAGGGTTCCTCCACCTTGGCTCCACTGACATTTGGAGCACAGTCATTCATTTTTTTCTTGGCAGAGAGCGGGGGTTCCTACACTGTATTGTAACGTGTAGCAGCATTCCTGGTCTCTACCCACTAGATGCCAGTAGCATCATCTTCCCAGCTGTGACAACCGAAAAACATCCCCAGCCACTAACGTATGTACCCTGAGGGGCAAAACGGTGAGGAACACCACTCTGGAGGAATTTTCTAAACTCCTCAGAAAGAATGCAGTTATCCTTCATCCTATATGTCTTTCCCCCCCAGATTTATTTTACTTAGGTATTGTTGACTGACCATGTTGTGTTAATTTCTGCTGTATAGTGACACGATTCAGTTACTTGTTGTCATTGTTCACCTGCTAAGTTGGGTCTGACTCTTTGCCATCCCATGGACTGCAACACGCCAGACTTCCCTGTCCTTCACTATCTCGTGGAGTTTGCTCAAATTCACGTCCATTGAGTCAGTGATGCCATCGAACCATCTCATTCTCTGTCTCCCCCTTCTCCCACCCTCAATCTTTCCCATCATCAGAGTCTTTTCTAATGAGTTTGATGTTTGCATCAGGTGGCCAAATTATTGGAATTCCATCTTCAGCATCAGTCCTTCCAATGAATACTCAAGATTGATTTCCTTTAAGATTAACTGATTTGATCTCCTTACGGTCCAAGGGACTCTCAAGAGTCTTCTCCAGCATCACAGTTCAAAAGCACCAGTTCTTTGGTGTTCAGCCTTCCTTATGGTCCAGCTCTCGCATCTGTATGTGACTACTGGAAAAACACATAGCTTTGACTATATGGATCCTTGTTAGCAAAGTGTTGTCTTTGCATATATATTTTTTCATATTTTCTCCACTGTGACTTACTACAGGATATTGAATATAGCTTCCTGTGCTATAGTAGGACCTGTTGTTATCCAATCTTTATATAATAGTTCACATCTGCTAATCTCAGATTCCCAATCCCTCCCCCAACAACCACACGTCTGTTCCCTATGTCTGAGTCTGCTTCTGTTTTGTAAATAAGTTAATTTGTATCACATTTTAGGTTCTACATATAAGGGATATCACATGGTATTTGTCTTTCTCTTTTTGACATACTTCACTTAGTATAATAATCTCCAGGTCCATCCGTGTTGCTGCAAATGACATTATTTCACTATTTTTTATGGCTGAGTAGTATTCCATTTATGCACCACATCTTTATCCATTCATCTATTGTTCTTCAGCATGTATTTCTTTGCATGCCTTACCAGGTCTCAACCTGGCTTTTAGGGTTGGGTGGGATACCCAGTGGAATCAAGGGATCTCTCTAAAGAGAGACATTTATGGATAGGATACACTCCCCTGGAATACCCACCCCTCCAGCCATGGTTTCTACATGTTCTCTGCTGTTCCCTCCTCACTGTCCTCTCTCAGCCTTACCTGTTGAAGTCCTGCTGTTCATTAAGGTCCAGATCCAAGTCTATCTCTTACACTTGGACGGTCCCCATTCCTGGTAGAATGTCACCTCTTCCCTATTCTTGACTGGTCTTTAAAATTCCATTTGAGCATTGATTGCAGTCTTCCTGGTATCAGTTTTCATCGAAAGCGGGACAAGAATTTTTGAGTTGAGGTTCAGTGGCGTGTTTGTAGGGGTTATGGGCTGTTGAAGGGAGCTACTTTGTGTGTAAACCTCCTATTTATGCTCTGGAAACAGTGACAAACTTTATCTTCTTGGGCTGCAAAATCACTGCAGATGGTGACTGCAGCCATGAAATTAACAGACGTTTGCTTCTTGGAAGAAAAGCTATGACCAACCTAGGTGGCATATGAAAAAGCAGAGACATTACTTTGCTGACAAAGCTCCGTCTAGTCAAAACTATGGTTTTTCCAGTAGTCGCGTATGGATGTGAGAGTTGAACCATAAAGAAAGCTGAGTGCCAAAGAACTGATGCTTTTGAACTGTGTTATTGGAGAAGACTCTTGAGAGTCCCTTGGACTGCAAGGAGATCAAGCCAGTCCATCCTGAAGGAAATCAGTCCTGAATATTCGCTGGAAGGACTGATGCTTAAGGTGAAACTCGAATACTTCGGCCACCTGCTGTGAAGAACTGACTCAGTGGAAAAGACTTAGATTCTGAAAAAGATCAAAGGCAGGAAGAGAAGGGGATGACAGAGGACGAGATGGTTGGATGGCATCACCAATTCGATGGGCATGAGTTTGAGCAGGCTCTGGTGGTTGGTGATGGACAGGAAGGTCTGGCATGCTTCAATCCATGGGGTCACAAAGAGTCAGACACAACTGAGTGACTGAACTGAACTGACCCTGAGAATATTGTTAAGACCCTCTAAGCCTCCATTTACTCATAAGAAAAATGGAAGCTAACAAGAGTGAATATCAACTACATATGTTTTGTCCACCAAAGAGATGACATGAAGAGATTGTTTCATTGATACGAACTGTCATTACTTTACAGCTGTCTGCAGTGCTTGGGGGTCCAGAACTCTGTCTTGATCTAGTATGGAGATGGACCCATAGTAAATGGGGTTTCCCCAGTGGCTCAGTGGGTAAAGAATCTGCCTGCAGTGCAGGAGATACAAGAGACTCAGGTTTGATCCCTGGTTGGGAAGATCCCTTGGAGAAGGAAATGGCAACCCACTCCAGTATTAGTCATTCAGTTGGCTCCTCCACTAGGCTCCTCAGTCCATGAGGATTCTCCAGATAAGAATAATGGAGTGGGTTTCCATGCCCTCTTCCAAGGGATCTTTCCAACCCAGGGATTGAACCCTGGGTTGAAGATATCCATGGGGTATTCACTGATATTAAACCCAGGTCTCCTGTGTTGCAGGCAGATTCTTTACCATTTAAGCCATCAGGGAAGCACCCCCCCCCCCCCACACACACACATAATAGATGTCCAATAATATATATAAAATCAAACTTAACTGTGAATCTTTCTGAGGCTTAAACTTATGCTTCTATTTCCACAGGTTTTTTATAAACTGGGATAAAAAGATCTACGTCAGAGAATGATGAAGAATTAGTGAAACAAGGTATATTATGGTAGGTGGAAATCTAAGGTGGCCCTCGTGATTCCCACTTCTTGCTGGACTCTTCCTGTGTAGCTTCTTCCATTGAGAGTACAACTCTGGTGAATAGAATGGGGTGTTGCTCTTTTGATTGGATCATTTTCTATGGCACAAGGGATCTTGCAGATGTCACTGAGATCTCTCACCTCTTTTCCTAGAGTTAATCAAAAGACAGCTATCTATCTTAAGTGAGTCTGACCTAATCAGATGAAGCCTTAAGAAAAAAGAACCAGCAGCAGACACTCTTGTGTGGTCTTTGAAGAAAGCGAACAGTTCATTACAGACCATCTATGGAGAGGCCCTGGGCAAGGATCTAGGAGTGGGGCTCTTTGAGCTAAGCATGGCCCCTTGGCTGACAACAAGCAAGAGAGCAAGGACCTTAGTGATACAGATGCAAGGAAGTATGTTTTTCTGACAATTGCATGAACTGGAAGAGAACCACAAGCCTCAGATGAGACCTCAGCCCACTGAAATGTGATTTCAACCTGTGAGACCCTAAATGGGGAATTTAGTCCCATTGTGCCTTGATTCCTGATCTACAGAGACTGTGAGATCATGAATGGAAGTTGGAAATCACTATGGTTGTGATAATCCCGGAGGTAGCAATAGAAAAGCAATACACATTCATAGAAAGGGCTTATACATGGTCCATGTTCTGGGACAGACCAAGAGCTCAGTGAATGATAATTGCTCTCATTGCCCTCCTCTTCTTTCTCCTCCTGCTTATTTTTGTGGAAAGTACAAAACTTCATCCTTGAACCCAGAAGGGCATAAAATACAGCTGTATTTCTCCCCTCTGCATTAGCCTGCTAGGGCCACCACAGCAAAGTTTCAAGAGTCAGTTTCGTCCTTGCTTTGTAGACAGTACTGTCTCTACTCTCTGTCCTCCCATAGCTTCCCTCTGTGCTCCCAAACCCTCTTCTTACAAGGGCATCATTCATATTGAGTTAGGGTCCATCCACATGACCTCATTTAACCTCAATTATGTCTGCAAAGACCCCATCTGAAGTGCTGAGGCTTAGGACTTCAACAAATGAAATGATGGGACACAGTCCATAACACCTCCAGAGGCAAGAGATGCTTTTTTTTATTTTAGGCAGCCGAAGAATTGATGCTTTTGAACTGTGCTGTTGGATAAGACTCTTTTTTTTTAAATTTTTTATTTTTACTTTATTTTACTTTACAATACTGTATTGGTTTTGCCATACATTGACATGAATCCACCATGGGTGTACATGCGATCCCAAACAAGACTCTTGATAGTCCCTTGGACTGCAAGGAGATCCAACCAGTCCATCCTAAAGGAAATCAGAACTGGATGTTTTATTGGAAGGACTGATGCTGAAGTTGAAGCTTCAATACTTTGGCTACCTGATGCAAAGAACTGACTCATTGGAAAAGACCCTGATTCTGGGAAAGATTGAAGGCAGGAGGAGAAGGGGATGACAGAGGAAGAGATGGCTGGATGGCATCAACAACTTGATGGAGATTGGTTTGAGCAAGCTCTGGGAGTTGATGATGGACAGGGAAGCCTGGTGTATTGCAGTCCATCCTTGGAATCACAAAGAGTTGGACATGACTGAGTGACTGAACAGAACTGAAGCTCAGTCCCTGGTGGGTCACTTGTAAAGAATCCACCTGCCAATGAAAGAGACATGGGTTTGATCCCTGGGTTGGAAAGATCCCCTGGAATAGGAAACGACAACCCACTCCAGCATTCTGGCCTGTGAAATCCCATGGACAGAGGAGCCTGGTGGGCTACAGTCCATGAGGTCACAAAGATTCAGATCTGATTTAGTAACTAACACAATCTCAATTGGGCAGAAAGTCCTTCTCTCTGTTGGTCTTTTTTCCCACTCTTAGGTCTTAGAGAAGCTCCTCAGGTCTTACTTGGTTCCACGGGTTCCACGTCAGGTTCCCAGTTTTGTGGGGTCCTTCTGTGGTCAGGCTGGGTGCAGGGAGTCTGGAGACTGACCAGGACCTCTAGTGAAGTCACGGTCATTCCATGAAGCCATTTATTCTCTGGAGTCCTGGCATTTCCCTGGGGCTCCACATAAGAACAGTGACTGAGCTCTCTCTATTCTCAGCTTCCACAAAGCAATGTGCAGGTGGGTCCCATCTCTTTGGATTCACCAGTGTCCAAACCGTCATCTCTTTTGCATTTTCCGTCTCTTCTAGGCTGGAGTTAGGAGGCCAAGAGAGGAAAAGCTGTAACTTCTCCAACCTTTCCCATTTTTTATATCTGATTATCTCCCTAAGGCTCAGGGCTTTTGTAAGACAAACGCCAGGGAGACACAAACAGCATATTTTATTTCTGCCTTCATGCTCTCTACTCTGAAGCAATGAAGATAAGAAAAGTCTGGCTCTTCAAAGGACGTAGAAGGGGAGGGGGTAGAATTTCCAAGGGGAAAAAAATAAAGAAAATTTTAGTTCGCATTTAAGAAATGTTTCTTACTATGTATTACTTAGAGCTCAGACCAGTGTTTCCACCACAGTTGACATTTCAAATATCTGTCCCACTGTCTTCAAGGGAGTTCGTTAGAATGCTAGGTGTGTTGCTCAATGTAAAAGGCCTGGATCGCTGGCAAAATTTAAGACTCACAGCAAAACTGAAGACTAGAGCTGATGCTTCCATTTTCTTTATTGACTGCTCGTACACAGCATCCATCTTCTCCAGTGATGGAAGTTGGACTAACCCTAGATCCTCACATCTTTGTCCATCAGATTGGTTTCACGTGAATATTGCCAACAAAGGTCGGTCTGGTCAAAGCTAGGGTTTTTCCAGTAGTTATGTATGGATGTGAGAGTTGGACCATAAAGAAGGCTGAATGCCAAAGAAATGATGTTTCTGAACTGCAGTGCTAGAGAAGACTCTTGAGAGTCCCTTGGACAGCAAGGAAATCAAACCAGTCAGTTCTAAAGGAAATCATCCCTGAATATTCATTGGAAGGACTGATGCTGAAGCTCTAACACTTTGGCCACCTGATACAAAGAGCCAGCTCATTCGGATTCACCAGTGTCCAAACTGTCATCTCCTCTTTTGCATTTTCCATCTCTTCTAGGCTGGGGTGAGGAGGCCAAGAGAGGAAAAGCTGTAACTTCTGCAACCTTTGGCAGAAGGTTGAGTCCAACCTCTGGACTCATTGGAAAAGACCTCAATGCTGGGAAAGATTGAAGGCAAAAGGAAAAGGGAGTTGCAGAGGATGAATGGTTAGACAGTATCATCACCTCAGTGGACAGGAATTTGAGCAAACCCTGGGAGATCATGGAGGAGAGAGGAGTCTGGTGAGCCACAGTCTATGGGGTCGCAGAGTCGGACATGACTTAGTGACTGAACAACAACAAAGGGGAAATAGAACCAGAGATTCTGGGAAAAATTAAGGTTAAAGAAAATCAGAGGAACCAAAGGGCTTGTACAGAAGTGAGTGGGTGTTTCCCTCGCACTTGGAAGGGAGCAGAGGGTGGGAAGGTGGGTTGGAGGGAGGGTAGCATGTGGGGGGGAATCCTGGCTGTGGGATGATCCCAACAATGATTGATCCACAGTGCTCCTATTGACTCCTTGCCCTTAAGGGATTCCTGGAATGGAAGGCTCTCCCCTCTGTCATCTCCCTGATGTTGGTCCTATGTTCCATACCTGCCTTGGATTTCTAAGTCCAGAGAACCTCAAAATACTACCCTTTAGGAACAACCAGGGTGCTCACCATACCCAGTGTTTACCTTCTAGTATGAGGTGGCCAGTGGGGGCTGAGTTTCTAAAGAAGTACAGCAAAAGACATCCGTGAAGACCCTCCTCTTTCAAGGCACTTTCTACTCATTACCTGTTTTACAGGGAAAGGCCTGAGTGGATCATTTGCAAGAACATTGTTTTCATTGTGGGTTTTGCTCTGCGCCTTCCAAGTCTTCTGCTCTCCCTCTTGGCCTGGGTCAAGGTGACATTTTTATTCCTCCCAGTGGTGAAACAAACTTTGAACAAGGATGATAAATACCAGAGTCAAACTGGAAGTTAAAGGAGCCAAAAGATGTTACCTCCCGAGCATCATGGAACACGGATGGCGCCTGAAGAGTTCTGTGCAAAGTTCTGAAGACAGCAAAGATGCTTCGGGGACATATGCAGTCTGCAGTACTCCACAGAGACTGGAGCCCAGGACTGGGAGAAGAAGCCAAGTTGAAGAATTTGGAATAAAGAATTACTCAGAAATAGAAACTGTTTTGGCAGAGTCAAAATGTTATATCAGTACAGAACGACTTCGAATTAATGGGCAGAATTCAATTTTGTTCATATGCAGGCTCCAGCTTGGGAAGGCAGTCAGGTGGAAGGCTACATGAGGCTTTGAAAGGCACTGGATTTTCTGAAAAACCTTCCTTCTCGCAATTAAGAACTGGAGATAAGCTTGACCTAAGCCCTATGCATCATACACCAGTGTGCATAGGTTCAGTGTCCTGCAGTGACTGGTAGGAACAGTTTTGGCAACATCTAAGTCTATGGATCGTTGCTTGGGGCAACATGTAGACCAACTTGTTTCCTGGCCCACATCACAATGTCATGGTGCCTGGAATCTGGTGAGCCTGTTTACCTTGCCAAGAACTGTGGAAGAGCAAATTGAAGTGTGGAAGAGCAGTGACAATCCTGTGTCTGAATTCTGTGTCTGCGTTTGCCTTTCTCTCTACCCTCCTCTATGACATCTGATGGTGTCTCTACACCCAGACATGCACAGAGCCCCAGCCTGGTTCAACAGGCACTCACTCATACACAACTTTGCGCTAAACTCTTGTGCTTCCCTGAGAAAGATGCCCTGCTTCCTCCCTTTGCGTGTTCACAATACCTTTAATGCTGAATAGACGAGTGAAAATAGTGTTATATTTGGAGAGCCCATTGGCATTTGCCAGACACTTTGATGTCAAATAAGCCTGTGAAGATGCAAAGAGCTGTTCTTCCCATTCTACAGATAGGAAACTCATCTCAGAATGGCCAATCAATAAGTTCAAGGTCACCTAGCCATGTGGAATCTACATCTCCACCTTTTGCCTCTTCTTAGGTCACTTTTAACCATCTCACCTTTCTGTTTGACATTTTAAATTCTGCTATAATTAAAATGGATAACCATATGCAGCTCAATTCCAGAAAAATAAACGACCCAATCAAAAAATGGGCCAAAGAACTAAATAGACATTTCTCCAAAGAAGACATACGGATGGCTAACAAACACATGAAAAGATGCTCAACATCACTCATTATTAGAGAAATGCAAATCAAAACCACCATGAGGTACCACTTCACACCAGTCAGAATGTCTGCGATCCAAAAATCTGCAAGCAATAAATGCTGGAGAGGGTGTGGAGAAAAGGGAACCCTCCTACACTGTTGGTGGGAATGCAAACTAGTACAGCCACTATGGAGAACAGTGTGGAGATTCCTTAAAAAATTGCAAATAGAATTGCCTTATGACCCAGCAATCCCACTGCTGGGCATACACACTGAGGAAACCAGAATTGAAAGAGACACGTGTACCCCAGTGTTCATCGAAGCACTGTTTATAATAGCCAGGACATGGAAACAACCTAGATGTCTATCAGCAAATGAATGGATAAGAAAGCAGTGGTACATATACACAATGGAGTATTACTCAGCCGTTAAAAAAATACATTTGAATCAGTTCTGATGAGACGGATGAAACTGGAGCCGATTATACAGAGTGAAGTAAGCCAGAAAGAAAAACACCAATACAGTATACTAACACACATATATGGAATTTAGAAAGATGGCAATGATGACCCTGTATGCAAGACAGCAAAAAGACACAGATGTGTATAACGGACTTTTGTACTCAGAGGGAGATGGAGAGGGTGGGATGATTTGGGAGAATGGCATTGAAACATGTATACTATCATGTAAGAATCAAATCCCCAGTCTATGTCTGATGCAGGATACAGCATGCTTGGGGCTGGTGCATGGGGATGACCCAGAGAGATGTTATGGGGAGGGAGGTGAGAGGGGGGTTCATGTTTGAGAACGCATGTACACCCGTGGTGGATTCATGTCAATGTATGGCAAAACCAATACAGTATTGTAAAGTAAAATGAAGTAAAAATAAAAATAAAAAAAATAAAGAAGGGTTCAGGGAAAAAAAAAAAAAATGGATAACCAGCAAAGATCTACTGTATAGCCCAGGGACCTCTGCTCAATACTACATAACACCCTAAATAAGAAAAGAATTTGAAAAAGAACAGATACATGTACATGTATAATCATGTACATGAATTGCTTTGCTGTCCACCTGAAACTGACACAATATTATTAATCAGCTTTGTGTGCTTAGTCACTCAGTCATGTCTGATTCTTGGTGATCCTATGGACGGTAGGCCTCCAGGCTCCTCTGTCCGTGGGATTCTCCAGGCAAGAATACTGGAGTGGGTTGCCATGCCCTCCTCCATGGGATCTTCTCAACCCAGGGATTGAACCCAAGTCTCCCATATTGCAGGCAGATTCTTTCCATCTGGGCCACCACAGAAGCCCAAGAATACTGTAGTGGGTATCCTATCCCTTCTCCAGGGGCTCTTGCCAACTCAGGGATCAAACTGGGGTCTCCTGCATTGCAGGTGGATTATTCATGAGCTGAACTACTCCAATATAAAATAAAAAATAGAAAAAAATGAATTCCAGTAGGTGAACTGGAGTGGATATAGTGATAAATATTTTTAAAGTAAGCCCTTTCAATGCTTAAACCACAAAAACGCACATTGACAAAAGGAAACAGGAGTCTTGTGATTTAATATTATGACTTGATACCCTGGGAGTTATTTTAATTTGAACTTTTCCTTCTTTAAGTTTTCTGAGACCATGTTAAAGGGTCAATAGCCTGGTTTAGACCTCCTTCCCTCCCTTCCTCCTCTCTTCCTTCCAATGGCCTCTCAAGCCTTGACTGGCTGCTGAGATGCTCAGAAGAGACCCATCTTCCCAAATCCAATGGGCATCGAAGCTGTTTGGTGGGCACCTCTGCCAGTGAGCAGGCCATCCCCTGCTGCTTCTCTGTCTCCCCCATGCCATCCCTCAGGCCTTTCATGCGTGGCCTGTGTGTCTTCAGCTACACCTTCCAGGATGGAGTCCAGCTCCTTCCCTGGCCGCCTCCTCCCAGATCACTCTCCCAGTCCCTTTCTTCCCTCCTGTCCAAGCTCCCTCCATCCCCCAGCCAAGAGTCAGAGTCTGTGGGTGGGGTCTAGTGCCAGCATCTCTCTCTCTCTCTCTCTCTCTCTCTCTCTCACACACACACACACACACACACAGTTGATTGCTTAAGAGCTGATTGATAAGGCACCAAATGGAACTAGTATAGAATTCAAAATGCATAAAAATAAGATGCACAATAAAATGGACTTGTTTTCCACCCTTCTGTCCCAGTCATTTGTTTTCTTTTTACAGGGAAACTCCCAATTTCTTGAGCATCCTTCCAGAAACACATATACCTTTATAGCCATGTAGGTAGGACTCTCTCTCTCTCTCTATCTATCTATCTATGTGTGTATATATATAACATATTTATTTATATACACCTATATGTATGTGAATGCACATATGCATGTGTATACATACACATACATGCACACATATATCCATCTATGCATATACCTACACACTTGAGAAACCTGTATGCAGGTCAGGAAGCAACAGTTAGAACTGGACATGGAACAACAGACTGGTTCCACATAGGAAAAGGAGCACGTCAAGGATGTATATTGTCACCCTGCTTATTTAACTTCTATGCAGAGTACATCATGAGAAATGCTGGGATGGAAGAAGCACAAGCTGGAATCAAGATTGCCGGGAGAAATATCAATAACCTCAGATATGCAGATGACACCACCCTTATGGCAGAAGGTGAAGAGGACCTAAAAAACCACTTTCATCTTTGATGAAAGTGAAAGAGAAGAGTGAAGAAGTGGGCTTAAAACTCAACATTCAGAAAACTAAGATCATGGCATCCGGTCTCATCACTTCATGGGAAATAGCTGGCGAAACAGTGGAAACAGTGTCAGACTTCATTTTTTTGGGGCTCCGAAATCACTGCTGATGGTGACTGCAGCCATGAAATTAAAAGACGCTTACTCTTTGGAAGAAAAGTTATGACCAACCTAGATAGTATATTCAAAAGCAGAGACATTACTTTGCCGACTAAGGTCCGTCTAATCAAGGCTATGGTTTTTCTAGTGGTCGTGTATGGATGTGAAAGTTGGACTTTGAAGAAAGCTGAGAGCCGAAGAATTGATGCTTTTGAACTGTGGTGTTGGAGAAGACTCTTGAGAGTCCCTTGGACCGCAAGGAGATCTAACTAGTCCATCCTAAAGGAGATCAGTCCTGGGTGTTCATTGGAAGGACTGATGTTGAAGCTGAAACTCCAATCCTTTGGCCACCTGATGCGAAGAGTTGACTCATTGGAAAAGACTCTGATGCTGGGCGGGATTGGGGGCAGGAGGAGAAGGGGATGACAGAGGATGAGATGGCTGGATGGCATCACTGACTCGATGGACGTGAGTGTGAGTGAACTCCGGGAGTTGGTGATGAACAGGGAGGCCTGGCGTGTTGCAATTCATGGGGTCACAAAAAGTCAGACATGACTGAGCAACTGAACTGAACTGAACTGTTGAACACATTCATGTGTATATAAATATATGGGCATATGTGTATGTGAACACACACACACACCCCCACACACCCACACATCCCTATATAGCCATGCAGGCAGGTGGATTTTTTAACCCACAGCTAGCATAGGGTACACGTTGTTCTCTGTCTTGCTTTTGTTACTGAGCTATCCGTCTTTGAGAGCATTCCCACTGTAAAAATAGAGGTGCCTCATTTTAACAGCTATGAAACGTTTCATAGGATGGCTTGTTGTTGTTTAGTCACTCAGTTATGTCCAACTGTTAGCCACCCCATGGGCTATATAGCCTGCCAGTCTCCTCTGTCCATGGGGATTTCCAGGCAAGAATACTGGAGTGGGCTGTCATTTCCTTCTCCAGGGGATCTTCCCAACCCAGGGATCTCCTGCAAGTATCCTGCATTACAGACAGATTCTTTACCACTGAGCTACCGGGGAAGTCCTTTTGGATGGCTACACTAAGGCTTATTTAACTGGAATCCTCTTCTTTGATATTAGTTTCTTTCTAATCTCAGGAGACACTGATGATATTAACTCTTTAGTTAATCCTGTTGCTCGCTCAGATTTAAGAACCTCTTGCACACTGTGTAATGCTAAAATCTTCACTTGCCTTTGTGAGTTTCCCGTAATCCCTTCACCTACATAATCTCCCCTTCAATGGCTGACTCCTACAGTCCTCAAGCCTCACCATAGATGTTACCTCTAAGACCTCACTTTTCTCATCTTTACAATAGGGGCAATGTAGTTCCCACTGTTGGTAGTGGCTGGGGGAACTAACTGGGTGCATGTCAGCAGAAATCCTAGGACAGGTCCTTCAGGCAGTAAGAACTGGGTAGGAGCTAACCATTTCCCCATTGCCATTTGTATTAAGGAAATGCTCCATGTCTAGAATGTGGAAGGGCTGGACACCATTACTCTCCACCCCCTGGAGGTACTGAGATAACTGTGATTCTCTTGGGAAATAATAAGTTGACCTGAATGAACTGGAGAGGAGGTGGGTGAACTGATCTCTCCTACTCAGAGGATGAGATGGCTGGATGGCATCATCAACTCAATGGACATGAGTTTGAGCAAACTCCGGGAGATGGTGAAGGACAGGGAAGCCTGGTGTGCTGCAGTCCATGAGGTTGCAAAGAGTTGGACACAATGGAGCAACTGAACAACAACTCTTTTGCCATTTGTAGGGGGGACCTCAGGACTTGGAAGCAGGGTTTCTGTATCAACACAACTATTGAAATGACTCCTCCAAAATTCATCCCTTCCTCCAAGAAGGGCTCCAAGAAGGGCTGCCACTGCAGTTTCCTCCCTTCATAGGCCAGATTACGGAAGCCACAGCTTCCTTCTTCCCTGAGGGAAGGGACCTCGGGACTGCCAACCCTGGAGTACGTAGACTTTCCTGAGCCTGAGACACCTGAGTTTCCGGAGAGGGAGCTGTGAAATTCTGGGATCCTATTCAGAGCTTTTGCGATGTGCTCAGAGATGATATTAAATGTTTTATATCATGTTGGCCATGATACAGCCACACTTACCTCTGAGCCTAAAACAGCTCAGAATTTCATTAGGACCTTCCCTCGCTTCCTGATGCACCCTGCTCCTCAACTCTCTTTACAAATTAGGAAAGAAGCTGTCTGTTACAATTTCCAAAACACTGGAGGTGTGTGTTTCCCATCACTTTCTTACCAATGCGTGTATTCCATATATACATTTTCTCTAGGAAATCAGATATTACACATTTTATATTAAAACGAAGACTCTCCTAAAAAACATGGTGATTCTTTGACCATTCTACATTCTGTAAGATATAAACACTAAGCCCAGGTACCCAGATGCTATAAAATACCCATTTGATGTAACTTTATTCGCATCAAAGGCTGCTATCTCAAAACACAGAACCGAATCCCATGGCAAACTTTGCTTTGCTTTCATCAGATAAGCGTGAATCCTGTAGCCTCCCTCCAACTCCCAGTTCTAGGGAGAGGGTTTATTGCCTCGAGACTGTCTCCCTTCTGGGGAGATTCAGGCTGTCAGTCAACTCACAGGGAAGAGAGAAGATTCTCCTTCTGTTTCCAAGTTTCACTCTCTTTCCCACCCAGCAGTGTGGGAGCACTCAGCTAAGCAGGCCAACAGTAACCAACGTTATTCTACACGAGGGTGGCCAGCCTCTATGCTGGGTGATGGAGACAGAAAGATGAGTAGGACCCAGGCCCCACCCAGGAGCTCGCAGTCATGTTGGGGAGACAGACAGGAACACAGACTGAGCAAATAAAGGACTGTCTTATGGGGGAAAAGTTAAAATGACTGAGAGAAGAAAACTTCCTAGGAGTCTGGTGACAAGACTGTAGTGTGATGGAGAAGTCAGAGCTGCCTAGACAGACAAGGAAGAAAAGATTAAAGAAAGGCATATGTTCTAAGGCATAGAGAGGTGGGTTTAGTAAAAACAAGTTCAGGATCTCTGGACCATAGGATGCTACCGAGGGTGATGGTGGAGGTGGTATCTCCTCTTTTATCAACTGGTCCCTCCTCAGTGGAAGATTATGAAGGCGCATCGCCACCCAGCTGGCAGGTCAGGACCATCCCTGGCTTCTCACATCTGCATGGGACCTCTGGGGACTGTAGCTACATCTCCTTTAATTGTACTTTGTTGGTCTGGTTCTTGGCTAGTCCCTCCACTCTCACATTAGGAAAAGGCAGACTCTGCTTTGTTCCATTTGCATTTAGCTTCTTTACTCCATTTTCCCAATCACAGTGAGTTCTCTAAAATAGGACCTTCAGTGCATCCTAAACGCCAACAGCAATGTATCCAAAAGCATGCTTTTGTGTCAGAATCACAAGGGGGTGAGGGATTCTTTAGTAAAAAGGGTTTTCTTGGGACTTCTCTGGCGGTCCAGTGGTTAGGACTCCGTGATCCCAATGCAGGGGCCATGGGTTCAATCCCTGGTCAGGGAACTGAAATCCCACATGCCACACAGCACAGCCAAAACAATAATAATAGTAATAATAGTAAGCATTTTCTTTACCCTAACTGTAGACCTGCAGACCCAGAACATGGAGATGAGGCTTTGTGTTTGCATTAAAGGCACACACGCACAAGCACACACTGAGTGAGCTGAGTAATTGATTTTTTTTTCATTCCAAGAAATTCCGTGTTCATCATATTATATACAACCATATATTATGAGCATTTTTTTAAACATACTGGCAGCACAGAATAGTCCATACTCTGGTCTTCATCTTGCCTTTGGTACCTAGTCATCCATCTTTGAGACTGTTTTCATCAGTGTATAGTTTGTCCCGTTCTGACAACTGTAGTGTATTTCATTGTATGGCTATAAAAATATATTTGGACAATAGCCTTTTGTTGGTCTTTGGCTTGTTTCTAACCCTGTGAAGACAGCATTTTTAGCAAACTTCCTAGGTTCTAGGTTCGATGCCTATTGCGTACTGTATAAAGTCCAAATTCTTAGCTTGGCTTTTCCATCACTATGGACCAGTATTAGCCAGTCAGAGTACTGCACCCCTCTCCATTTACCTGAGTGGCCTAGAGATGGGCACATGATCCAGCTACCACTCCAGGAAAAGATAATCTGATTGGCACATTTCAAGTCAGGTGTTCACCTCCGGGCCAGTCAACTGTGATCAGGAAGTTCTGTTTGCTTGATAAGCACAGGGATGCCAGCAAGCGCTTTCCTACGGATGCTGGGAATGGAAAATCTCTCAGTGAAAGGCAGTTTGTTCCGAGCTGAGCTGACCTCCCTTAAAATTGCATTGATGAGGTCCGTTCTGCATGGTCTTGAATCTTTATGTCAGGTTGTTACCGTTGAAAAAGTCTTCAGAAACGGTCCCCAATCCCCTAATTTAGCAAATGAGGAAAGGAAGGCCTAGAGCAAGGAAGGGACTTGCGTGATGCTCGGTGGTGAGTTAACAGCAATGTGGTACTGAGAACCAGGCCTCCTGACTCCAGGCAGGGCTCCTTCCTTTACCCCCAGGCTTCCTCTGTCCCCCTTAATTTTGTGGTTTCCTAAAAGGAGGCAAAGGAGGGAGCATTAGCTTGAAACATAAGGAGAGTGCCTCTGCCTTCAATCCATTACCGAGGGAGGCAGCTCTGCTGGACCCGACTGAATGATAATGTGCTCTTCCTGGCCTTGGCCTCGGCTTACTGGTGGGCGCTCCATCTTCCAGAGCCTGGTTCCCAGATGTTTTCTTTGCAGACTCTTCTCACTCTGATGCACTGGCACCATGTCATCTCTTGTGTACCTGCCAAAATGCTTTTATAAAAACCATTAAAAGGACCCTTTCCTAAGGAGAGTGGTTAGGATGTGAATTCCTGCAGGTTAACCTGCCTGGGTTAGAGGTGTGACCACAAGTGGGAACCCCACATGAAAACCTGTGAAGGGGCAGTCATCAAAGGGAGCTTCAGTCTACCCTGTCTTGCCCTGTAGAGCCTGTCCTTAACATACCATCACCACCACTGTGACCACAATCGCCCCAACAGCAACTGCAGCAACAGTAACTACAACTGCACCAACCAAATGGGGGGAAAGATTGTCGTGAGGAAAGAGGAGTATCTATCTAACCCTGCCTGGGTGTTTCCTGACTAAGTGTTCTGGAATGATGCTGTTTCAGGGGTGTCTTTGGTGCTCAAAGAACATGGTGGGAGTGGTCAGTGATCTTGCTTCCTTCAGAGTCATCTGTGGTAGAAGCAACTGTCTGCCCCAGAATCGGCGTAGAAACAAAAAAGGACATTGCTGTCTTTTTCATGGAAAAAATAGATTAAATGCCTAGGGTGAGAAGTATAATTGGTTTGACTATAAAGAAAGGTTCAGATAATGCATCTTGGCTATGTTTGTGCTAAATCTGAAACATGTGGTTATAAATAATGCTTCTCCTTTGTTGAGAATAATGATGATTATTTTCTTATTGAATCTGTAACACTTATTTTATTATTGCTTTCCTGTACATCTTCATAATAAATGCCCTTCTGCTAAGGTGACCTGAGGGTGTCTCAGGGCAAACCTTTAGTTAGTCAAAACAACACATTTTCTTCCAGGAACCTGACTTGGAATGGTCACTCTCTCTCATTAATGTGCTGATTATGTTTAACAACTGGCTTAAAAAAAAATCCTTTAATCTGGAGTGTTGGCTGATTTCCCTGGTGTAAATACCGCCATCTTGGCCAATTGTAAGCCGCCCATGTGATGCCACTGAGCTGGGAGTTGGGAAGAGATGGGCAGTGACACAGCCTTAGATACAATAAACATGCGGTTAGCCGCTCGGTCATGTCCTACTCTGTGACCCCATGGCCTGTAGCCCACCAGGCTCCTCTGTCCATGGGATTTCCCAGGCAAGAGTACTGGAGTGGGTTGCCATTTCCTTCTCCAGGGGGTCTTCTGGACCCAAAGGCAGAGATAATAGTAAAATACAATAGAGTATTTAGAAAGTATGAAGTCCGGAGTATATATTACCTTTGTCTTTAATATCATGTATTTAAACGTAAATTTATGTTATTTAATTTTTGATAATATCTGTGTTTAACAACTTGATTATGCACTTTCTGAGAATTTCACCTCTGGCTCATGAGCCAGTGTGAGCTGGGTCACAGTGAATTCACTGACCTTATCTGTGAAGGAGGGTCGTTTTGATGACTCCCATGTGGAGTGAGTGGGTGATGAGACGAGGTACATAAAACTTTGGAAGGGAACTGGGTCTTAAAAAACGTGCTCAGTAAATCACAGCAGCTGTGGTCACTATCCTCCTTTTCAGATGCAATCACACAGCTCCTGGTAGCCACACCACCAGCATTGCAGTTTGGTTTCTTGATCTGAAGTTGGGGCTCTTTCCCTGGCAGCATTTCTGGGGGCTCCTGAAGCCTCCTGTGTGGTCTTTGCAGAAGCAGTATGGCATGGAGGAAAGACAAACAGGCTTTCAATTTGAAAACCTATCTTGAGCAATTGCCTTTAGCTCACTGAGCCTTGATTTTTCATCTATAAAATGGGTTTGGATAAAAATTGAGGAGAAATGAACAAGTAATGTACAGAGAGCACCTGGCACATTGTACAAGCACATATGTGTCAGTCGCTTGGCTGTGTCCAAATCTTTGAGACCCCCATGGACTGTAGCCTGCCAGGCACCTCTGGCCATGGAATTCTGTCCAATTCCGTGCAGGAATTCTTATCCAGGCATGAATACTGGAGTGGGTTGCCATTCCCTTCTCCAGGGGATCAAACCCAGGTCTCCTGCATTGCAGGCAGATTTTTTACTGTCTGGTCTACCAGGCAAGTCTGGCATGTAGTATGTGCTCAGTAATGTTACAAGTATCCCCTCCATCTTCCAAACTAATTGCCAGACATTCAACAATGAAGATTCCCTCCTTTGAAAGCTAGTTAAACTATGTCCATGGACATCCCAGTTTAGGGACACAGACCTAACCTGAAGTGTCTCCAGAACCCTAATTAACAGTGATACACTTATCTACTCTGAGCTAAACATGCAAAGCTCATATTATTAGCACCTTGAAAGGTCTTCCACAGGTTTTTGTTTTTGTTTTTTTAATATGTATACATGTCTCTCCCAACTTGATTAACTGAATTATTCTACTCACAGACTGATTCTTTGATATACTCAGTGTTTTCGGCTAATTGCACCTTGTGGTCTCATGGCAGTTCCCATTTGAAACATTTGGCACCATTCCGCCTATTTCATTTATACTAATGAAGGGAGTACTCTGCGCATGATAATCAGTTAGAAATCATGACTTGCTTCATCAGTAAATACCAGGTTGGTCCATGAAGTTGTATTGGCTGGACCTTCATTAGGTAGTGGAACTGTAGCAAGGGGACATGCTTGTATATTTCTATTGTAAAATCTCATTGTTCTTTTCTTTCTGTGTTTTTCCTGCTTTTTTTGCAACTCAGAAAAACCAGTGTATCCTGAGATTTTGATATTCCCTGATCTGAAACCATTGAAAGCACTTTATTCTTTTTTTTTTGATCCTAGACTTTTATATATTTTATTTTTTTAAGATTTTATTGAAATATTGTTGAATTTAGAGTGTATTAATTTCTTCTGTACAACAAAGTGACCTAGTTATATATATATATATATATATATATATGTATGTGTGTATGTGTGTGTATTCTTTTTCATCTTCTTTTCCATTATGGTTTGTCACAGGATATTAGGTCAGTCTCTGAAGCTAATACAAATGAAAACAAAAATAAATGAATTGGATGTAATCAAATTTACAAGCTTTTGCATGGCAAGGAAACCATAAACCAAATGAAAAGACAATCTGTAGACTGGGAGAAAATATTTGTGGAAGATGCAACTGACAAGAGCCTAATTTCCAAAATATACAAATAGCTCAGACAATTCAATAACAAAAAATAAACATCGCAATTGAAAAATGGGCAGAAGACCTAAATAGACATTTCTCCAAAGAAGACAGACATATGGCCAACAGGCACATGAAGAAGACTTTATTCTTTTAAGTGCATTTCCACTCTTCCTCCTTCATTTCCTCCCTTCCACCTTCTAGTCTTCCGTTTCTCTTTCTCATTCTCCTTTGCTTTCTTCTTTCCTTCCCTGTTTCCTTCTCTGCTCCTCTTCGCCAAGGAACAGAGACCCAAAGATGAATGGACCCCTGCTTTTTATCTGGAAGAGACTGTGGTCTGTAGTGATGCCTCTCAGCTCACTATGCTCTTACAGCCCTGGACTTCAGATGGGAAGATTCTCCTGCCTTAAATCCCCTCTTGTCTCCTGGGAGCTCTGCTCCTGGAGCTGCACTTGACTGGCCTGTCTTACCTTCCAGGTGTCCGGTAGAAGTCTTCTGCTGGTGGAGGCCTTCCCTGATGATCCCATTAAATCAGCTCCCTCCTGGCACCTTGCTCTCTCATGCCACCTTCCTCCTTTCCTTCCCAGCCTCTACAACCACCCGAAATCACTGTGTTCATTCAGTTTTTCCCTTGTCTCTTTCTCTTGCTAGAACATCATCAGCCTGTTTCTTTTGTTACATTTGTTTGCTTTAGATTTCGGATGCCACGTATAAGGGATGACGTACAGCGCCAGACTTTCCCTGAGCCATATGCGTTTGAAGACCCAGCCACTCTGGCTGGATTCCTTCAAAGTCATTCTTCTACTCTGTCTCATCTCTCTGCATCATGAAAAGCATGACACATCCCAACACTCAGCTCACACTGCTCCTTTCACCTCCAACCATGTCTCCATCTGTGTACTTTCTCCTTATTTTCCTAGATTCAGCTGAGTTGTTGATCAAGGGCTGGGTTTTGGGTCACCCTTCTGCTCTTATGAACGCTTTGTTGGCCTCCTCGTTGGCCTGCACCACAATGCATTGTGAGCAGGGTTTTCTGATCTCATTTTCCTACAGACTGCATTTCCTTGACTTATTTGGTAGGCATTCATTCAGTGAGTCCACTCTATGGACGATGGAAATGGCAGTTACTTTTAAACCTGACTTTGGTCTTCAGCTGTCTTAGAATTCTGCAGAGAAACAATACCACCAGAACACACACCCATATACTTTCAAATTGTGATGCTGGAGAAGACTCTTGAGAGTCCCTTGGACTGTAAGGAGATCAAACCAGACAATCCTAAAGGAAATCAACTCTGAATATTCATTGGAAAGGCTGAGGCTGAAGCTGAAGCTCCAATACTTTGGCCACCTGATGTGAAGGCAAACTCACTGGAAAAGACCCTGATGCTAGGAAAGACTGAGAGCAGGAGAAGAGGGCAACAGAGGATGAGATGGCTAGATAGCATCACCGGTTCAATGGACATGCATTTGAACAAACTCCAGAAGATAGTGAAAGAAAGGGAAGCTTGGCATGCTGCAGTCCATGGGGTTGCAAAGAGTCAGATATGACTTAGCACCTGAACAACAAGTATATAATATCACCCACATTACCAAGGGCAATCTGCTTCATTCAAAGGCCAACAATTTAAATGTTAAACACATCCCCAAAATACTTTCACAGAAACATCCAAAATAACGTTGGACCAAATATCTGGATCCTGGCCTAGTCAAGTTGACACACAGATTCAAACATCACGCTAGGAAAGACACTTTCTTTGCCTCACCTTTGGAAATAACCACCTGCTGTGGACAAGTGTGTTACTGGTGTGAGCTAAGGTACACCGTTAGGAAGCTGCCTGGAGAATCAACTAGGTTCACCCAAACCACGAGGGATCCGCACTGGCGGTTGTGAGAGATGCCATTTGTAAATAGCTTTGCCTGCTGTTTCCTTTTTTGTGGATAAGCTGAAGGGTTTAGTCTCTGGGTACCCATCTGGCAACCTTTCCAAGAACTAAATTTGCTTGCACTTTCAAATAAAACCTGTGAGACATTTTGGCTTCACTTTCCCTGTCTCCCTCTCCCTCTCGCCTAAGTGCACTGTTAAATAATGGATTTGTGAAGTGAGTGTGAGGCTCTGATGGTGGAAGCTGGTCAGGAAATGTGTGTGGGCAGCTGGGAGGGTGAGACGAAGCATCACACAGACCTCCACCTGATTTGGGCTGGTTTGTCTGGGTTGTTTCTCCTCTCTCCTCTGCCTCCTCTTACCCCCATTACGTCCCCTGACTTTGAGGTTGGTTGGGTTTGGATGGAAGACCCCAGAAAACCCACTTGAGTGGCCTGCCCTTCCCAGTGCCCGTGACCACAGACAAAGCAGAGAAGGGAATGCTGCATGTGGTCTTGCAAACAAAATGCCTTTTCTTGGGAAGCAGGAGAGAGAAAATACAAGCACACAGATTGATTAAACACCATCCACAAAAAGACACCCCTGCACCCCTGCAGGGTACCCCAAGTCCTTGTCAGAAGGTGGAACCTCATGTTCTTGCCTTCCCAACCTTTACCCACATCTCCGTGTGAGAAATGATAATGGGAAGATGCCAGAAGGAACTCGGGTTCATTTATTTCTTGCATCTTAGGTGTGCTAGATGCTATAGAGGCGAGACAGTAGGTGTTGCAGGACTGCCCATCCTCTCTCAGTCAAAATCCCTTCTCACCTTTCTCCTTCGTGATAAAACCCTGGTTTCATTGGGGATAACAACAGGTCCAGATGAACACACTAATAGATAAAGAGCAGCCTACTTTACCTTTCCTGGTTTCCGTTTTGGTGTAGAGAGATTGTGTTACACAGTTCTGAACAATGGGTCACAATAGGTGTTGCTGCGTGTGGCTTTTGCGAATATTTCTTGGTGTGAGTTGGCTCAACTAGCATGCACCCAGTTTGTCCTTTTTTTTTTTTAATTTTAAAATCTTTAATTCTTACATGTGTTCCCAAACATGAACCCCCCTCCCACCTCCCTCCCCATAACATCTCAGTGGGTCCAGTTTGTCCTTGTATTTCCTCAGTTTTCCCACAGGGACAGTGACATGCTGCCCTTAAACGGTAAGCTGTCTTGTGAATTCACACACATGCACATTTATAATGTGCAAACATTTATATGTATAAACACATATCCACACATCACACCATGCCCTCGTCCACATGTGTGAACATGCATGCACACGTAAGCCTACACATGTGTACACACCCACACAGACATTCCAGAGCTACCAACATGTGCAATGTATGCCTACTGAACACACATGCTTGCCTTAATACAAATGTATGTAGTGGCCTTCCTCTTTATCTGCCACACTCAAATGCATATCCCTTCATGTCTGAACATTTACACACAGAGATGAACACACACTTACACCCTCTTTGCACACACACAGAATGGATAAAAGGAGAAATGGTTGAGGACTCCAGGAACAGAAAGTTATATGTGAAGAATGATGGGGGGGAGGGTGTTCATCCTTGGGGAATTATTGTTCACCAACTACAGTATAAAACTGAGTGATATTTAACTAGGATTTGGTTTCCAAGGAATTTACAGTTTTCATGGGGAGGGAAAAAATAGATGCCAGTGTGATCATATGTAAAGCACTAAAGCCAACCTGGAGAATGTCCCTTCAATAATATTCACCACGCTGGCAAAGGTAGGTTGGGATTTCCTGGGCCAGCATCCTTTCAGAGGTCAGGGATGAAAACCTTGTTCACTGACCGAGACTGCCATGTACAGTTGTGTAAGATGTTCACTGTGCAAGGGACACTGCCCTACATCAAGCCTGTTTGCTGATCTTTGAGCCATTTGCTTTCCCCGAGACTGATGGATGCTTCAAGAAGAGAAGGTGTTTTCTAAGTTGTACCAGGAAGCCCTCTGGGTGGTGGGCACAGAAGCACTGACCATGCCTGTGACTCTCATCTAGGCCCCTGTGCACAAGCGGGTACTTAGATCTCTGAAGGAACGTCATTTAGCTCTGAGCGTTTTCCTAGGTGATCCCTTAGCAGCTGGGCTTCTCTTGCACTCTCAGGTCATGAGATTTACTATGATGCATTGAATTAAACGAAAGGGATGGCACAGACAAAGCCCATGAAACTACCTTTAAGCAGCACAGAGCAGCAGAGAAATTGATTAAAATATGCATTCCTCTAATAGAGCGGCTGGTCCCAGCCTGGAAATTAATTAATGCTAATAGTACACAATCAAAACTGCTTTTTGAATCTTCTTAGAACATTAACTAAAATGTTCATCTTTTTAATGCATTTGCCTGAACCACGGGGATTAAAAGCTTTGCTTGTTCCATGCAAATGTGAGGGTGAGGAATGAAGAGAAAAAGAAAGGAGAGAAGGAACCAGGGAAGGAAAAAGGAGAGAGGGGAAGAAGGAGAGAGGGAGGGAGGGAAGAATGCAGGAGGGAGCCGGTTTGAGCTATTTCAAGCTTGGATCTTCATAATGTTGTCTTTCTAGGTAACCTGAGCTGCCTTTGAGAACATGGTGAGCTGGCTCTGTTAGCTCCTGAGATGGAGTGGGTGGCCTGGAAACGGGAATGGTCATCTCTGCGATTTATGCCCTGGACTGCCAAAGGGAAACCAAGGAGAGGAAAGGAGAGAGAATGGATCAGTTAGCTGAGGATCTCCTGGGTGCCCTGGCTCTGTGAGGGTGCAAGGGAGAGAGTTCGAGGCAGCATGAAAGCTTCCATCCATTCAGTAAAGTGGTCCATTTCAGCAGTTTCCAAATAGAAGGGGTTTTGCAGCATCATGTCCCTCAGTAACAAACCATCTGCCAATATAATGAACCTCATGGATTTTGCCCCACCTTCCATAGCCAGCATGCCCAAGGGTTAAGGAGGTTTGGATGCTTCCAGAATAAAAGTCCTGGTGGTCCTCACTCTAGTCTTTTTGCTCAGTCATTGATCTGTGTCTGCATTATTTGACTAGCTCCTACTCACTCAGCTGCGGAGTGATGGTGTTCCCACGGAGCTTGGAGTTTGATGTGGGGGACAGACACACAGACAGGGAAGAACGGTGTGACAGTGTCACAAAGCTATACCCAAGGTGGAGCCCAGTGGAGGGAAGCTGAATCCAGCAAGAGGTGGGGATTGAAGGGCTTTGTGGAGGAGGGGTCAACTGAATGAAGGATGGGGAATGCAGCCTGTGTGTGTGTGTGTGTGTGTGTGTGTGTGTGTGTGTGTGAGTGTGTGTGAGTGATGCTGGGGAACCTGGGCAGAGGCAGGCATGGAGAAGTGGCATGGGAAATTGGCAGTGCCGCTCAGAGGAGATGGATGGAAGCCACATATTATACAGGAGGAAGGAAGGGTGAGTTACTACCTTGGCAATGCGCCAACCTAGTTGAGGAGATATTGTATTGTTTGGCGAGATCGCCAAGAGTCATCTATAAAATCAAGAGGAAATACCTATACTGGTAAAGATTGTAAAGCTCCCAATGGATTTACTCAAATCCTCTTTTCTGAAGGTGTTTACCCCAATGTTCTCTTTCCTAAGATTGAGACTGGGCTTCTCAGTGTGAACACTGCTGATGCTCAGGGCCAGACAGGTCTTTGTTGTTGGAAGGTGGTCCCACACATCCCAGGATGTTTAGTAGCCTTCCGGGCCTTGATCCACTAGATGCTGGTTGTGACGAACAAACCTATTGTCAGACCTTGTCAAATGTGCCCTGAAAGTGGGGATGAGAGCCACTGGAGAGATGACAAAGCCATATTGATGATTTCATCAAATCAAACGGACCACATCTGTTGACTTGCACTGACCTTGGGATCCTAAAAGTCGCAACGAATTTCAGCAGCTTACTTCTCTGATTGTCTTTTGACATCATTTCATTTTGACATCATCTCATTTCAGTTTTAGATTTGCATATGTTTTATCTGCAAATCTGGAATGGAATATTCAAATATATTGTGCTCTTTTTAACAATATAATTTAATTCACCCTATCAGTACTTGTCGGTGATACAAGTCCATGAAAGATTTTCATTAAAAAGGGACCATCTATCTTATTATATTATTTTCCCAGTTGAGGTGAGTTCATTTACAAATTTTAATTTCTTTGATCTCATTTTAAAATAAACCATGATGAGAATAACACTAACACTGTAATACAAACAATCCATTTCTTTCATAGTTTATTATTTCTGGCATTAAGGGACAGGAATTATGGGGACACATGGAGCTGAGTGACGCCAGTTTGAACTCAGATCCCAGATCCTCAAAGCTTGAGCTGTAAGACCTCAAGCAAGTCTGTGATCCTCAATTTTCTTTTCTGTATAGTGGGAATTTGATCTGGTCTCTTGGACTCTTGGAGAATCCACATGAAATCAAAGCTTCATGAACCTTTGAAAATGGAAAAAATACTTTATAAATATAAAGGATTATTATAATTGTAATTATTACCATTCTTTTGAAAGAGAAAATGAAATGAATGAGGTGTCAGGGAATATGAACCTTAGATGTGCCACTTACTGATGGTTTCAGCTCAGGTCTATTACTTAGGGTCTCAAAAATCCTGTCTCTTCATCTGTAAAACTCAACAGAATTCACAGCTTGGGGATTTGAAGATTACAGACAAAGAGTGCACAAAATGCTGAGCACAGTGTGAGGCAGGGTACAGACTCAAGAGAGTAACTCTATTATTATTATTACCAGCACGGCTGTTATTTCATCACTCTTGTTAATTTTTCAAACACATTTCGCGCTAATTCATATTTTAAAAAGAGATATGGCTGGGTTTTTAACCAAAAGCTGTCTTTTGGCATTTAAGCATGGAAGGGGAGTAATACAGAAATGCTATCTCATTCTGTTTGCATGATTGCAACAATGTGTCTTTTGGGCAACCCCTTTAAAAGATGCTGTTATAAGATCACCAGGCATGAGCAAGGTTGCCCTTGGCAAATCACCTGTAATGGAACTTCTTGTTTGATCCTCATGAAATCAAATGCACCTTATGGGATTGTAATTGTATTAGTGCCATTTTATAGATGAGGAAATCATGGGAAGAAGCTGTGAGGAGGCAAAGGCGTTATCTTGTTCTCTGCCTTATCTTTGCCCCTAAATCAGCACCCACTCTGCAGCAGGCATGCAATAAATACTGTGACCAATTCAATGGATGGATGAATGAACGGAGTTCAGAGCGTTGCCAAGACGGTCCCAAGAGGAGGAGCAGAAATTCCCAACCAGATGGTCTGGCTTTAGCTACACCTCCAGGTCCATGGGACACGATGCAGCCCCTGACAGGGACAGGTGACCTGGAAATCCGTTTCATAGCACCTTATCCGTTCCTTTCTTAAAGCACATTTGCACCTTGTCTTGGGTCAACCTCTTATCTGCTCACTGTTCTCTCTCCTGTTCAACTGCAAGTTCCTCGCAGCAATGTCCATAAGTCTGAGCCACACCTGTGGTCCTGCCGCCATGCTGCAAGGTCTGATAACTTTAAGAGATGTCATTTCAAAGCATCCTCACTGGATTCCTTAACAATCACCTCCATTTATGTGGCACTTGGTCCCAGGCATGGTATGGGCATTTTCTTATTTCATCATCACTGAAATTCCACACAGTAAGTATCTTCCTTTTTTTTTTTTTTCCTTCTTATCATCATCATCCTTGTTTCATGGGAGAAATAAGAAGATCAAAGAGGTGAAATAGAAGCCAGAGTGAGTGTTCAAAGCAACTCCCCTGGGGAAGTGACCCCATGCCCCATTCCGCTCCCCATCCATGCCGCCTTTTGGTATGTCCAGCCTCTCCTGGCTTCCTCCCCCAGCTCCTGGACCCTTGGTGCCCTGGCTCCCAGTGGAGACAGAAACGAGGCACATTTTTCCTGGCTGGTGCCCTGGCCTTTGCCACTGCTCCTGGAGGTGTCTCAGGGCCGCTCCAGATATTCCACGGAGGGAACACTTGGGTCAGTTTGGATATTGTGACTTTCTTAAAATCATTAGAAATTTGTTAGCTCAAAAAACAAAAACCCTCAACTGTTTATCAGATGCGACAGAGAGGAGAACCATGCCTTTAACCACCGTCCACTCATGTTCCTAGTCACTGGGCTTGGATCTTACCAGTGGCCTTCTCACTGCCTCCCACTTCTGGGTTTGAATGCAGGAGGTTCTGACTTTCCTGGGGATGTGTTAGTCACACGCAGGCTCCTCCTTCCTGTCTCCCTCCAAGGGGCCCCAGCAGGACCCCAGAAGACCACAGTTGCCTCTGTTTGTCTCTCAGGTCCTCCTTCCTGCCGGGGCAAGTCTCATGTTCCTGGCAGCTGGGTCAGCGTTCTTCACTTTGGGGCTTTGCCTAGAGGAAGGTGCGAAGCTTAGCTCCACCCACTTGTCCACTGCTGTTGTTGTTCAGTGGCCAAGTCGTGTCCGACTCTTTGGGACCCCATGGACTGCAGCACGCCAGGCTTCCCTGTCCATCACCAACTCCTGAAGCTTGCTCAAACTCTTGTCTATCGAGTCAGTGATGCCATTCAACCATCTCCTCCTCTGTCGTCCCCTTCCCCTCCTGCCTTCAATCTTTCCCAGCATCGGGGTCTTTTCCAATGAGTCAGCTGTTCACATCAGGTGGCCAAAGGATTGGAGCTTCATCTTCAGCATCAGTCCTTCCAATGGATATTCGGGGTTGATTTCCTTTAGAGTTGACTGGTTTGATCTCCTTGCCCACCAATGTACAGAGTGGCTTTTGTTTGTGACCACTTCTGTCCTTTGTTGGGCCAAGGGGAGAGGAGGGTAGAGAAAACAGATGGCATCTGCCAACCCCAGATCCACTGTCTCAAAGGGAGACTGAGTCACAGTGGCCTGCCGGGGCTGGCTCCTCGTAGCACCTGCCTCCTCCCTTCTGTCTCACAGACCATGCTCACTTCTTCCCATCTCCCTCCTCCCATCAGCTCCTCCCTTCAGTTCATGTCTGACCCACATCCTGCGCACACAGCATCACACTAGCTCATAGAAAAATGTTCAGGGAGGCTCCTATGAGCCTCCTTCCACTGGCTCAGCCTTGTCTCACACAACAGCTCCTGTGATGCTGTCAGCTCCTGGCACCTGGAACTACTCTGCCTGCCTGGAGCTTCAGCTGTATCAGTGCCACCACCCAAGCCTGCCTCTCAGCCCACCCCTGCCACGTACACATCCCCCCAGGTCTCTTCAACCCAGCACTGACCAGGGCTCCTGCTTCTCCTTTTTCTCTACTAAACTGGGACCCTCCTGTGGGCGAGGGCCACTCTCAGCCTCCTCTGATTTCTCAGGGTCTGCTTAGATGAGGCTTTGACCCGGAGTAGACACTCCATAAAGCTTTTCGTCCCCAAGAAAGATTTATCACAGTGCCTCCAGAAAGAATGATGGGACTTGAAAAAGCTGACAGGATTATTATTGGATTTCATTTATTAAAAAAAAAAAAAACTTCATATATTTTATTATCCCAAACCTTGCATTCCAAGACATTTTTTTATGCCAAACCTGACAAATGGATAGCTTTCCCCAGATTTTTTTTTCCTTTTAATTATTTGCATTCATTTTCTGTTTCAAAGACGTTTTAACATTGGGCAACCAGCTGATGACTGAAACCAACATTAATAATGGGAATATTAGAAAAATTAAAATCAGAACTTCTAATGTAAATTGAACGAAATGCTCAACCACCCAGCCAAATTGAACGGCTGAGTATTCGTCTGAGCACACAGGACGGGGTGAATGATTTGAGAGGCCGGGGGAGGTGGGCAATAGGCAGGGAGTGAGATGGAAAGCAGGAAATGCCTCAAAACTAAGATGCTCTGTGACTTTGGGCCAATCTGCTGACCTCTCTGAGTCCGAGGCTCTTCGTCTAGATGTTAAAGGGGGATGAATGAGGTAGTGGTTCTTAACCTGAACCCACAAGCTTTCTAGCCCTTCAGAGGGAGCTGTGAAAGTGGAAGTTTTAGTGGCTCCATGGTGTCTGACCGTCTGCCACCCCAGGGACCATAGCCCACCAGGCTCCTCTGTCCATGGAACTTTCCAGTCAAGAGTAATGGACTGGGTTCATTCCCCTCTCCAGGGTATCTTTCCCACCCAGGGATCGAACCCTGGTCTCCTGCATTGCAGGCCAGTTCTTTACCGTCTGAGCCACGAGGGAAGCCTGAAATCCTGAAGTAATGTGCCAGAGTGTCCTGGATATGCATGTTTCTCCATACAATACTGACAGCTTTCATCAGGTTTTCAGAGATCTGTGACTCAAAGACATTTAGTAACCCCTAAACCAGGTGATTTCTAAGCTTCATTTATTCAGGCAGTCATTCATTCAAGTAACAAATATTTACGAGCACTCAGTGGGCATTCTGGAGGCTCTGGGGAGCAGAAGTGAATAGGGAAATCTTTCCATTCTCAAACTCCTTCCCATCGGACTGGGACTCAACATATGAGGGTTAGAGTGCTATCTTGAGTCCTTCCTGCTGTGACCTTGGAAGGCGAACAGCACCTCTCAGGTTTGTGCTTTTGATTGGGTGAGCAGAACCCAGGCCGAGCTGGGCCTCCATGGCCCAGGCAGAGATGCTGAAGAGCCTGTGGGAAAGGCCGTCCGTGTGGGAAGGAGAGAGGAGGTAACAGATGAGGCGCCGGGTCTCAGGGCCTTGGGCGCGACGGACCCAGGGGCCCAGGAGGTCCTCGGGGTTTTCTTTAATTAACAATAATCTTTTGAAGCTCCGACTGCCTGGTTTTTGTGGCCCAAACTCCTGTATATCTGACTCCTTCCTTACCTCTTCAGAGCAGTCCCTCAGAGACGTGGAGAGACTGCCTCTCAGGGTTAAGAGCCCAGAAAGACCACCAAATAAAAGCTAATCCTCAAATTTTAGGTGGTGCATTTTTTTCTGTTAACACCAAAATGATAAAATTTAGAAAAAAAATGACATAGTAATAGGTAATGCTTTTGACCTCTCTATGGCAGGTTGCTTCTAGGTGTTGGACACCTACTAACTCATTTAATTCCCAGGATCGTCCAGGGGGGAAACCTGTTGGACTGTCTCACAGATGAAGGAACAGAGGCTTCTAGGGAGTGCAGGAACCTGCCCCCGACAGGGTGTCAAGGTGCAAAGCCGCCTGTCGCCCCCTCTGACTGCCTCCCTGTCACCAGTGCTCTCCCTTGAGGACTGGTCCTGGTTCATATCTGTCCCAGGACACTCCTGGGACAGTCGGAGACTCCAAGTGACTGTGTGCCTGTGTGCCCAGTCACTTTAGTTGTGTCTGACTCTTTGTGACCCCATGGACTGTAGCCCAACAGGCTCCTCTGTCCATGGAATTCTCCAGGCAAGAATACTGGAGTGGGTTGCTATTTCCTTTTCCAGGGATCTTCCCGATCCAGGGATTGAACTCTCATTCCCTGCGACTCCTGCATTGCAGGCAGATTTTTTTTTGCCTACTGAGCCACCTGGGGAGCCTGGTCTCAGTGACTATCTCTTCTTAAATCATCTCAGGCAGAGGTCACAGACTTTTCTGCACCAGGGCAGATTGCAAGCCTGTCAGGATTCTGTCAGGCTCCTCACATCTCCTGTTATTACTTTGAATGAATATGTATACCTATGGCTGATTCATGTTGGTGTATGGCAGAAACCAACATAGTAGTGTAAAGCAATTATCCCTCAATTAAAAATAGATAAATTAAAAAAGAAAGCATTAAATGAGGAAGCATGACTATGTTTGCATAGAACTTTATTTATAAAAACCTGTCTGCTGACCTTGACAAAGGAAGCTGATGGCTCAGTAGGTAAAGAATCTGGCTCCAACACAGGAGACCCAGGAAGTGCAGGGTTGATCCCTGGGTTGGGAAGATCCCCTGGAGAAGGATATGGCAACCCACTCCAGTATTCTTACCTGGGAAGTCCCATGGACAGAGGAGTCTGGCAGGCTACATGCCAGTGAGTCACTAAGAATCAGATACGACTGAGCAACTAAGCACAGCACAGCACAAAGGAAGCCGAGTGGTTAAAACAAAGCCAGCTATTCACAGCACTGAGTTCCCTGCTGGCTAGAATGGCCCCTAGCCTACTGTGGGCTCCCAGGAGTCCAGGTTCCTTATGAAGTTGCTGAAAAGGCTTACACATGAAAAAATGGCATGAATGTCCTGAAACTGCAGGGACAAGCAGGGGTAAACTGCCAGATGAGCCACAAGCTCAGATGCTCCAAGGTCAGAACTTCAGTCTGGACCCCAGCACCCCCTGATCGTGCTTCCTTGAGAATTTATTTAATCTCTCTTAAGTCTCGGATGGGGTTACTTGATGGCTCAGATTGTAAAGAATCTGCCTGCAATACAGGAGACCTGGGTTTGATCCCTGGGTTGGGAAGATTCCCTGGAGGAGAGAATGGCAACCCCACTCCAATATTCTTGCCTGGAGAATCCCACAGACGGAGGAGCCTGGAGGGCTATACAGTCCGTGGGGTCGCAAAGAGTTGGACACAACGGAACGACTTAACACTTTTAAGCCTCACATTGCTCATTTGCAAACTGAAGCGAGAAATATTATTTCGTTAGGCTGTGTGGGGGTTGATGGGTCTGCATTACTTATACGGTTGTCACTTGCTTCTCACTTCACCGTGGAGACCCTCCCGGACTCCCCTCCCCTCCTCTACTCTTCTCCAGGTAGCTTGCCTTCTCCCAGAACACGGAGACTCCTTTCATAGGCTCCCAATTTAAAGGAGCAGAATTCCTCAGTGCCTGCTGCCAGATCTCATTTGCTAAACAATCATTTTGCTAACTGGGATTCAGACAATGTAGGAAGAAACACTTGAAAACAGTTTTAATTGGTGTTGAAAATAAGAAGCATGTGTGTGTTGGGGGGTGGGGAAATCAGAGCATTATTAAATTTTGCCGCCATAATGACCATTGTAGATTTAGCTGGTTATTTCCCCATTAGGACATAATGACATCCATTGTTGGCAGCCCTGTGTTTGATTATAAGATAATGACAATAATTTATTGTTTGCTGCTCTTTACCTTGAGACAAGGTAACCACAAGTTTAAAAGAAGATGTATAAGAGGTAAATTACATGTTGCTAAATATGAAACAGCACCTCACTTGTCCTGGTTTATAACAATAAAAACAACAATTTTAGATAGAACATATATTTAGTAGGTTTTTCCCCTAGGAGAGACAGAGACACTGATCGTTGCGTAATTACTACAAAGGAAAATCCCGCTAAATTGTTAGGTTTAGATACTGTATGAAATCGTATTCTTGAACTGTGGAAAGGAAAGGGGTCTTTTTTGAACCTCCTGCTTGCTGTTTGAACCAAGCCTTCTGATCACAGGACTGGAAACCATCCCAAAGATCACCGGGGTGGGGGTCTGTAAGCACATTTCCAGGTTCGATGCATGAGACGGGGCACTCAGGGCCAGTGCACTGGGATGACCCTGAGGGATGGGATGGGGAAGGGGGAGCTGGGAGGGGGTTTCAGGATGGGGGCACATGTACACCCATGGCTGATTCATGTGAATGTACGGCAAAAATCACTATAATATTGTAAAGTAATTAGCCTCCAATTAAAATAAATTAATTTAAAAATGTAGCACCTATTTACAAATGCAGTTATTCACTCATGAAAGTGAAGAAAGTGTTAGTTGCTCAGTCGTGTCCGACTCTTTGTGACTCCATGGACTATAGTCTCCCAGGCTCCTCTGGTCCATGGTATTCTTCAGGCAAAAATACTGGAGTGGGTTGCCATTCCCTTCTCCAGGGAATCTTCCCAATCCGGGGATCGAACCTAGGTCTCCTCATTGTAGGAAGATTCTTCACAATCTGAGTCATCAGGGAAGCCCATTCATAGATGGGTCATAGGCAAAAAAGTTCTCTAAAGAACTTTGAACGAAAAAGAGGCCCTTTTTCATGGAGCTGTCTTTGCCTCTGGTCAGCTGTCATCCCCTCTGGTCTGCATAGGTTGCTTCTGCTTTGCTCAGATCAATAGAAGGCTCTCCCTTTGGATGGGGAATAGCACATTTTGAGCTCACGTCTATAAAGGAGTATAGCTTGAAAGGCTGATACAGCTTAGCCCAGCAGCTAAGCATGCAGGCTGCCGAGCCAAGGCTGTCTGGGTTCTGAATCCTGTTTCCACTACTTACAAGCTGTATAAACATTGCCAAAACATTGCCTGGCCAAGGGAGGATAGTACTGCCTCATAGAGCTACTGGGCTGTTTGAGAAAGTTTATAAGATTACGAAGCTGCTCGGAATAGTCAATGGTACACACGCTTAAACTTTGTCCATCACTTTGAACAGGGTGTAAAACGCGGCAGGCAAGGAGGCTTCAATGGCCATTGGATTCCACCAACATTTGTGGATGTTTTCTCTGTAGACTCTGGAGTTTCTGAACTCTGTTGTTCAGTTGCTCGGTCACGTCTGACTCTTTGCGACCCCATGGTTAGCAGCACAGCAGGCTTCCCTGTCCCTCACTATCTTGCGATGCTTCCTCAAACTCATGTTCTTTGGTTCAGTGATACCTCTGTCGCCTCCTCCTCCTCCTGCTCTCAATCGTTCCCACCATCAGGGGCTTTTCCAATGAGTCAGTTCTTTGCATCAGGGGGCCAAAATATAGGAGCTTCAGCTTCAGCATCAGGCCTTCCAATATATATTCAGGGTTGATTTCCTGTAAGATTGGCTGCTTTGATCTGAACTTACACTTTCACTAAAAGCTGGGGGTGCACCATCTCTGAATTTCAGACTCAGAGCACTGCAGGCACCAAAATACTGCAAGTCTGTCTTAGGAAAGGAAAAAAATATAAAAATGCAGCCTTCTAGAGAAGTCTCAAACCATCTGTTCCTCCCTCCCCTCCCCAATGCAGGAACCCCCCTTCATGTATCCTAGAGAGAAGGCCCTCCAGCTCCTAATTACACAGTCTCAGAGACGAGAACCTCAGTCCTGCATGAGGTGGCTAATACTGGTGCACCCCGATGGGCAGAAAGTTCGTCCCCACAGTGAGCTGCAGTCTGTGCCCTGTAACTTCTACCATTGTTCCTAGTTTCCCACTTGCAATTCCAGAGACAAGTCAGCTCCCTAGCCCCTGCAAAAAAAGTCTGAAACATTTTGGCTGCTTTAGGATCTTTTTCTCCAGGATAACTGTTTTCAGTTTTTCTTGCAGCTTTCCCAGGAACCTGACCTCCAAGCCACATGTCTTCCTGGTTGCCTGCCTCTTCAGAACCTGTGTGACCTACCCCTGTGTTCTGGAGGAAGCTAGCAGCCCAATTTTAACCTGCCATTGCAGGGAGAGGGGTACTTCTTTCCCATCCTGGGATTTCCTCTCAAGTTGTGGGGAGAGGGTTCTGCTATAATTCCTGTTACTGGCCAGTCTCCGTCTCTTCACTTGCTCTTCCCCAGGGAAGGTGGGGGAACTCTCTGAGGGGAAATTTAGAAGGGGTGCCCTGGGATGCTCAGTTCAGACCTCTTTTTCCACTGGGAGTCATTCACCCAGAGGATGTGGCTTCTACTGCTTCCTCGATGATGTCAGTTTTGTAGAGCCAGGTTCCCCAAGCAAAGATGCTCATGGTAAGCTCATTCTGGGACTTAAGTTCTAGGAAACTGGTTATTTGCAGATGGAAGCCTCCATTTCCATGAGCTGCTCGATCAATAATCAGGGCATCCTGTGGCTTCAATCTGCTGACTTTCATTGGCTTCTCAATAGCCATATTCAGATGTTACTTGAAAATCACTGCAGATGGTGACTGCAGTCATGAAATTAAAAGACGTTTGCTGCTTGGAAGAAAAGCTGTGCCCAACCTAGACAGCCTATTAGAAAGCAGAGACAACTTTGCTGACAAAGATCCACCTACTCAAAGCTATGGTTTTTCCAGCAATCATGTATGGATGTGAGAGTTGGACTTTAAAGAAAGCTGAGCCCCAAATAATTGATGCTTTTGAACTGTGGTGTTGGAGAAGACTCTTGAGAGCCGCTTGGACTGCAAGGAGATCTAACCAGTCAATCATAAAGGAAATCAGTCCTGAATATTTATTGGAAGGACTGATGCTAAAGCCAAAACTCCAATACTTTGGCCACTTGATGTGAAGAACTGTCTGTTTGGAAAAGACCCTGGTGCTGGGAAAGATTGAAGGCAGGAGGAGAAGGGGCTTACAGAGGATGAGAAGGTTGGACGGCATCATTCAATGGATGTGAGTTTGAGCAAGCTTCGGGAGCTGGTGATGGACAGGGAGGCCTGGTGTGCTGCTGTCCATGGGGTCACAAAGAGTCAAAGACAACTGAGCGACTGAACTGAACATATTCGGAGAGAACTATTCGATTAGGACAGATCCATACACCTCAATGTTCATACCAGCATTGCTGACCATAGTCAAGACATGGGAGCGACCTAAGTGTTCATTCACAGATGAATGGATAAAGATGAGGTACATGTACACAGTGGAATGTTACTCAGTCATAAAAATGAATGAAATTGTGATACTAAGTGAAATAAGTCAGAGAAAGACAAATTTCATGGACTCGATGGACGTGAGTCTGAGTGAACTCTGGGAGATGGTGATGGACAGGGAGGCCTGGCGTGCTGCGATTCATGGGGTCGCAAAGAGTCGGACACGACTGAGCGACTGAACTGAACTGAACTGAATGTGCGGAATATAAAAAAATAACACAAATGAACTTGTTTACAAGACATAAATAAACTCACAGACATATAATACAAATTTATGGTTACCAAAGGGGAAAAAGGGGAGGGATAAATTAGGAGTTTGGGGTTAACAGATATATACCACCACCTATAAAATAGATAAGCAACTAGGATCTACCGTACAGCACAGGAAACTATACCCAAGATTTTGTAATAACTTATAAGGGAAGGGAATGTAAAAAAAGTAAAAATGTAAATGTAAAAAACTGTTTCTATATATGTATGTGTGTATAACTGAGTCACTTTGCTCTGCACATGAAACTAATACAACATTGTTAATCAACTGTATTTCAATAAAAAATTTTGAAAAATCATATGGAAGAAGGGATGTTCTTTATCATCTCTCTCTTACATCCCCCAAACCTGTATGTGATTGTTTTGATATTTCTGCCATTCTATGCTTATTGCTATACCTGTGTTCTCAGACTGCATAGAATCACGGATAATGAAATCTTAATGGATATCCAATGTTTTTAGATCGCATGACACGTTCTGAAAGAGCTACGTAAATGTCTCGGTTTTCGCAGTTTCCTTTTCAAACTTACCAGCAGCGGTTTCATGAATGTCTAATCTAGACAAGCTTTGATGAATTGGCCTGAGCAAAATCGTCTCATAATCCAATTCGGCCTCAGTGAGATCGCCACCTCTTTAGCCTTATCTCTTCGGGACCTGTGACCTTTAAAATAATCACATTTTCCTCTCCATGCATCTTTAAGTTCTTCACTAATAGAAGGGGACATCCCATCCCTACACTCTGGTGCTTCTTCCTTCAAGAGATCCAACGTCCCTTATAGTCTCAATCATTCACAGGGCCGGAGCAATGCTTTCCCAAGCAATACTTTGTCAGAAAAAACCAAATGTTGAAAAACTGGGCAGCAAATGTTCATGCATACCCAAGCTGAATATTCTCCCTTTTATTTTTCTTTTGAAAATATAAAGTCTGAGCTGTACTTATTCTTACTACAGGAACTGAAAGATCCTTTAGCTCTCATTTTGAAATTATAAAAGTGCACATATCCTGAAAAGGTTTAGATTTATTATTTTATTTCTTTTTTAATATCCATTTGGAAAATATGTAAATATGGAATATTTTCATGACCTAAATTTTTTTTTTCCTTTTAACTTCCAGGGTGGAAAATATAAGTGTCTGTCCCCTTAACAGTTATTTAATCAAATATTTTCCCATCTGTTACTAGTTCCCAGGTGTCTCTGGTAGTAAAGAACATGCAGGAGAAGTAACAGAAGCAGGTTCTATCCCTGGTTCTGGAAGATTCCCTGGAGAGAGAAGGAAATGGCAACCCACTCCAGTATTCTTGCCTGGGAAACCCCATGGTTAGAGGACTGTAGGCTACAGTCCACGGGATCGCGAGAGTCAGACACCACTGAAGCCACTTAGCACATAGGTAATAGTCTCAGCTGAGAATGGGTTCCCAGGTGGCTTAGTGGGAAAGAATCCACTTGCAATGCAGGAGATGCAGGCTGGATCCCTGAGTCTGGAAGATCTGCTGGAGGAAGAACTGGCAATCTACTCCAGTATTCTTACCTGGAAAATCCCATGGACAGAGAAGCCTGGTGGGTTGTAGTCCATGGGGTTGCAAAGGGTCGGACACAGCTTGGCAGCTGAGCACACCATGCGCCAGTTGGGAAAATGTATTAAAGAATTATTCTTCTAGTAGAGGGGGAAGGATGATGTGAGCCTATCTAAATAGCATAAGCGTGAAAACAAGCATTTGACTCAGGAAATTACTTGCTGTCTGTGGTTCAGGGGACCAGAGTGTCCTTTTGTGTGGTTTCTTCTGTTTGGATATCCAAAGGTTTTCTCCTCTGACTCATCTGCCTCCACCATCTGTGTAGAGACCTTGCCATTGCTTCTGGAAAGTTCTTGCCAATGCAGAAGCACCTCCCATTCCTACTGGAAACTCAGTAACCTCCCAGGACCCTTAAATTCCCAGTTTTGCCTTTATTCTACCTCTCCTGGCTAAGACAGAAGTGAATCATTTGAAAAGCAAGGGAGAGTGAAACCACTGTTTCAGCTGATTCATTACAGGCAACATTAAATTCTCCACCAACACGGGTATAAGGGTAACTTTCAGCCTTATTTGTGACCTGGCTCTGTCCACCTTGTCCACCCACCCTATCCGTGTATCTTATCTGTTCACTTATTTAATTCTTTCCTATTTTTTGAAACTCACCGAAGCTACTGCCTTGACTACAAATCCTTTTCTAACTTCCATGGAACAGACCAGAGGCTTTTCTTCTCTGCCAGACAATGAATGTGGCTTCCCAGCTGGTATTTCAAATAAGAGGATGTTGATTCAGAGTGAGAAGAAAGTGACATCCCAGAAGCTGGGAAATGTCGCATTTGAGATAAAAAATGAGATTTTTCAGTAATTCCAGTATTGCTTCTTTTACGCTATACTCTCCACATCATCTCAAAAACAGGAGTAATTAGACCTATCACGCAAGGTAGGAGTAAAGAGTAAATATTTTAAAATGAGGGATGCAGAAAGCCCAGTTTACCAGTGGTCAATTGTTATAAATATGAAGTATGTTATCATCAATGTTTAAGAGGCTGGAAGCCTAGATTTCTCTCTTCTGGGCTCTGTGTCATGGAGCTAATGACCTTTCTGAGTTTCAATTAATTTATCTATATATTTTTTATTTCAAAATTAATTTTTATTGGCCTATGATTCATTTACAATATTGTGCTAGTTTTTGCTGTAAAGCAAAGTGAATCAGTTATACATATACATATATCCACTCTTTATTAGATTCTTTTCCCATTTAGGTCATTACTGTAGCCACAAATTTAAAAAAATGCTTGCTCCTTGGAAGGAAAGCTATGACAAGCCTACACAGCATATTAAAAAGCAAAGACGTTACTTTGCTGATAAAGGTCTGCATAGTCAAAACTGTGGTTTTTCCGGTAGTCATGTATGGATGTGAGAGTTGGACCATGAAGAAGGCTGAATGCCAAAGGACTGATATTTTCCAACTGTGGTGCTGGAGAAGATTCTTGAGAGTCCCTTGGATTCTCAAGGGAATCCCTTGCAATCGAAAGGAGATCAAACCAGTCAATCCTAAAGGAAATCAGTCCTGAATATTCTTTGGAAGGACTGATGTGAAGCTGAAGTTCCAATACTTTGGCCACCTGAGGCAAAGAGCTGACTCATTAGAAAAGACCCTGAAGCTGGGAAAGATTGAAGGCAGGAGGAGAAGGGAAGACAGAGGATGAGATGGTTGGATGGCATCACTGACTCAATGGACAAGAGTGTGAGCAAACTCTGGGATGGTGATGGACAGGGAAGCCTGGTATGCTGCAGTCCATGGGGTCACAGAGTCCGGCATGACTTAGCGACTAAACAACAAATAGGTTATTTTGAGTTGAGTAGAGTTCCCTGGGCTATACAGTAGGTCCTTATTAGATAGCTCTTTTTAAAATGTGTTTATTTATTTACTTGGCTGTACTGGGTGTTAGTTGTGGCACATGGGGTGTTCGATCTTCCTTGTGGCATATAGGATCTAGTTCCCTGAGATCAAACCTGGGCCCCTGCATTGGGAGTGCAGAGTTTTAGCCACTGGGTCACCAGGGAAGACCCTTTATTTCGTGTATAGTGGTATGTATACATCAATTAAATTTATCCATAATTAGAATTAATATGCATGTATATATTTTTATTAAACACATCCTTCCTGGCACATCATTAATGTTCATGAAAAACGTAATTTCTTTTTTGTTCTCTTAAATCGTATTTTTGGGCTTCTCAGGTGATGCTAGTGGTAAAGAATCTACCTGTCAATGCAAGAGATGTAAGAGAAATGGGTTCAAATTCCTGGGTAGGGAAGATCCCTTGGAGGAGGAAATGGCACCCCATTCCAGTATTCTTGCCAGGGGTCACAAAGAGTCAGAGATGACCGTGCATCTGAGCAAACCACACTTATCGATAAATCAAAGTATTCTGACATTTGCTTTCTGATTATTCCATCAAATACATTTTAAATTTTAAGACAAGACCAAGACTGAGTTTTTTTCAGCTTCAAAAGATGAATACTTTAATCTCTGTTTACTTGAGAATATTATATATTATTATTACCTGTGATCCAAACTCAAATAAATTCCTATTGATTTTCATACTGTACATCAAGAGACACCAATCATTGCTGATTCAAATGTGGCAAAACTAATGACCTCTTTTAATTTCTCTGCCCTTATTTCTCCTTCAAAATTTTTAAAGGTAGAGAGAATTTTATCTTAACCAGCATTTTCCAGGAAATTATACAGAATCCTCTTTACAGTTAGAACCTAAAAAACAAAACAAAATAACCCTGGTATTATGTGGAATTATGTATTTTGGGTTTGTTCTCTGTTGAAGCACTAGTGTTTTAAAATTTCAAAATAAAATAGCTCATCTTGTTCTGGGAATAGTTTACTCTCCTTAAGTTAGAGAACATAAATTTGTGATGGGAAATTTTGAACTGGAAATTTCAATTTCCCTGAAGCAACTTTCCAGCTGGCACATTAGTGGCAAAGAACCCACCTGCCAGTGCAGGAGACATAAGAGACCTGGGTTCAGTGCTTGGGTCTGGAAGATCCCCTGGAGGAGGGCATGGCAACCCATTCCAGTATTCCTGCCTGGAGACGCCCCACGGACAGAGGAGCCTGGTGGGCTACAGTCCATGGGGTTGCATGGACACGACTGAAGTGACACAGCCCAGCACAAGAAGCAAATCTCAGCAGCCTGTGTAGCAAGTACAATAAGCTGATACAGTGCAAACTTAATTTCTTTTTTTTAAATTATTAAAAAAATTTAAAACTCTTTTGACCCTCTTCACCCATTTTTCTGCCCACCCCTACCACCTACTTCTGACAACCATCAATCTGTTCTGTCTATGTGCTTGATTTTTTTTTAATGTTTTTTGTTTATTTATTTATTTGAATTCCAGATGTAAAAGAGATCATATGTTGCTTGTCTTTCCCTGTCTGACTTGTTTCACTTAATGCCCTTAAGTTTTATCCACAGTATTGCAAGTGGCAGGATTTCCTTATTATTTTTTTTTTAATCACTGAATGACTTTTCTGTGTGTGTGTGTGTGTGTGTGTGTGTGTGTGTGTGTGTGGGAGGAGAAGGAAGTGCTTCCTAGGAGGCACTAGTGGTAAAGAACTAGCCTGTCAACTCAGGAGATACAGGAGATGAGGGTTCGAACCCTGGGTTGGGAAGATCCCCTAGAAAAGGAAATGGCAACCCACTCCAGTATTCTTGCCTGAAGAGTCCCGTGGACAGAGGAGCCTGGTGACCTACAGTCCATGGGGTCACAAAGAACTGGACACAACTGAAGCAACTTAGCATGCACGTGTGTGTGTGCCGTTTGCTTTGCCGTCGCTCATCAGTGGACACGTAGGTTGTTTTATATCTTCGTCCTTATAAATAGTGCTACAGTGAACATCAGAATACAGGTCCCTCCCCAAGACTGCAATTTCATTTTCTTTAGATAAATACTCAGAAGTGGAATTGCTGGGTCATAGGGCAGTTCTATTTTTAATTTTCTGAGTCCATACTGTTTTTCAAAGTGGCTGTACCAAGTTAATCTCCCACCAATAGTGTGAAGTTCCCCTTATCCACACGGTCACCAGTTATTCCTCATCTCTTTGATGACAGCCATTCTAACAGGTGTGAGGATTTCTGGTGGTTTTGATTTGCATTTTCCCTATGATTAGTATTGAGAACTTTTTCGTACATCTATTGGTTATTTGTATGTCTTCTTTGGAAAAATGTCTATGCAAGTCCTTTGCTCATTTTTTAATTGGGTTATCTATTTTCAATATTGATATGTAGGAGTAACTTATGTATTTTGGATATTAACTTGCTATCCAATATATGGCTTATAAAGATTTTCTCCTATGCCACTGGATGTCTTTTCATTCTATTGATTGGTCCTTTGCTACACAGAAACTTTTAAGGTTAATGTAGTTCCACTTGTTTACTTTTTTCTTTTTGTTGCTTTTGGTGTCAAATCCAAATATCTTTGCCAAGATAATGTCAAAGAGAGTTTCCTCAGCATTTTCTTCTTGGGGTTTTTGTTTTTCAAGGTCTTGCATTTTAAGTTCATTTTGAGTTGACTTTGTGCTTGATTTAAGCCTAGGATTTTCATTATTTTACATGAGGTCATTACACTAAGTAAAATGAGCCAGACAGAGAGAAATAAATACTATATATTATAGGTTATAGATTCCAGTAGTCATGTATCGATGTGAGAGTTTGACCATAAAGAAGGCTGAATGTTGAAGAATTGATACTTTTGAACTTGCGGTGCTGGAGAAGACTCTTGAAAGTCCCTTGGACAGCATGGAGATCAAATCAGTCACTCCTAAAGGAAACCAACCCTGAATATTCATTGGAAGAACTGATGCTGAAGCTGAAGCTGAAGCTCCAATACTTTGGCCATCTGATGCAAAGAACCAACTCACTGGAAAAGACCCTGATGCTGGGAAAGATTGTGGGCAAGAGGAGAAGGGGACAACAGAGGATGAGATGGTTGGATGGCATCACCGGCTCGATGGACATGAGTTTGAGCAAGCTGCGGGAGATGGTGAAGGACAGGGAAGCCTGGTGTGCTTCAGTCCGTGGGGTTGCAAAGAGTCAGGCAAAACTTAGTGACTGAACAACAATGTATATGTGAAATCTTTAAAAAAAGAAAAATAATAATCTCATAGAAATAGAGAGTAGAATGTTAGCTGTCAGGGCCTGGAGATTGGGGAAAATGGTCAGAGGCAGCTATAAAGATACATACTTTCATTTATAAGATGAATAAGTTCTGAGGCCTTAATGTATAGCCTAATGACTATAGTTAATACTACTACATTAAATACTTGAAATTTGCTGACAAAGTAGATCTTAAGCCTCCTCACCAAAAGCATAATGGATGCATTAAGAGTCATTTCACAATGTATATACATATCACATTGTAGTCATTCCTTTGTGCACCTTAAATATATTACAATTTTGTCAATTATACCTCAGTCAAGCTGACCTGAAAGCTGGACAAGGAAATTGAATCTCACTCCAGTATTCTTGCCTGGAGAATTCCATGGACAGAGCACAATGAGTCAGACATGACTGAGTGGCTATCAAATGGTCAAAGCTAGAAAAATAATAAATTATGTTAAGAAGCTAGCTATGTTTTAGACGTTTTTAGCTCACACACACACAAAGGGACAACAAGAATGCACTTGGAGGAGATGGATGTGTTTATCACCTTGACTATGGTGATGGTAACACTAGTGTACAAGTATCGATACCCATAAAATTATACACATAAATTTTGTGCAGTTTCTGTACACTAGTTATGCCTCAGTAAAAGTGGGGAAAAGTCTGGAATATACATACAATGGAATATCAGTCAACCTGAAAAAAATAAATCCGACAATTTGCAACAATGTAGATAAATCCAGAAGGCATGATGCTACATGAAATAAGCCAGACAGAGAAAGATTGAAGTTGCGTGATTCCATAGCAGTCAAACTCACAAAAGCAGAAGACAGAATGGTGGTTTCTAGGGACTAGGGGAATGGGGACTTGGAGAGTTACTGATCAATGGATACAGTTTTAATTATGCAAGAAGAATGAGTTCTAACAATCAGCTGTACAACCAACAGCCTATAGATAATAATACAGTTCTATGTACTTCAAAGTAGGTTAAGAGGTTAGATCTCATGTCAAGTGTTCTTATCACACACACACACACACACACACACAGAAACATAAAGAAAAAAGGAAATGTTTGGAGGTGATAGGTATGTTTAGTTCCTTGATAGTGGTGATGGTATCGTGGGTATATATATATATATATATATATATGTCCAAACTCCTCATGATATATACATTAAATGTGTGAATTTTCTGTATCAATTATACCTCAATAAAGTCTTCTAGAAAAAGGAAAACTACGACATACAACTATTTTTGCAATCCTCTAAAATTGTTTGATTGAAGTAAGTCAGAGGGGGCATTTTAGTGGAAGTGCTTCCAAAGTGGAACTTCACTAACATTGCAACGCATCATATGAGTAAACAACCATCATCCACTCACTGATCCAGACTTATTGAACAGACTCACTCTTCTAGGACAGGCATGACTCTGGAAGTGAGGTGTATCAATGCTCTAAAACTCAGGTTCTGCCTTTGGGTGGGAGAGAGGGCGGGAAAGAGAGTCACCATGGGCTGTGGTAGGTTTTAATCAATGAACCACTTAATTGTAATGAAGGCATGTTAATACTTCTGGGTATTAATATGTAAGGAGGGCTAGCGGGGGGGTGAGCAACTGACCATGGGCAGTAATGGAGAAAAGGTCAGTCACTCGAGATGACTCTTGAGGAATAAGTTGAAATTCTTCAGGATAAATCAGAAGATCATTCCAGGCTAAAGGGCAGCATGGGAAGAATGAAAGAGACCTACGCTGGTGGAATCATCACCATTCCTTTGGTGAAGCTTACTGTGTGAGATAGAGATTGAAAGAGATTACTCCAGGGGGAAGCTCTGGGTCTCAGGTGGGCTGTGGCAGGTCTGCAGTCCACCCTGCAAGTGCTCATTTTCAGAGAAGAGTCATCATCCGCTTCCCAACTCGGGCCTCCTTCTCTGCAAGCATCCTTCCCACTTGCACCTGAAGGATGTCTTGGGCATCCATGGACCTGGCTCATCACCCGTTTCAGAACCGGCCTTCATAGGACCCGGTGTGATGGGGGCCACCCATCAAGGGGAGGATGGCACCCAGCCGGGATGGAAGCAGAGGGCCCAGCCTCTCAGCACCTGTTTAAGACCACAGGAAAAGCCACTCATGTCCTTTCAAATAGGTGAAATTTGGCTTTCAGCTTTATTTACCTGAGAATGAATTTCAGTTTGAAGAGGGCTTTATGTCGTTGGAGGCGAAGCACCAGAGGTAGAAGCAATTTTCAACAAGAGTACTACACATTTGTCTTTATAACAATTTGTGTGTAACAGCTTTTATGCAAATGACACTAAAGTGGCACCTTTTTTTCTAAATTGGACATTTTTATGGTTATAATTTTCTTCTGTAATAACAGCAAAAAAAAAAAAAAAAAGGCTGTCCCAGTGGAGCTGAACATTTCATTTCTGAGCACCGTCTTGTGAAGTTGGAATGACAAGGTTCTTTCATTTGTGCCAAGAATGACAAAAAAAAGTCTTCTTTGTCTTCCTTGTCTTAGTTTTCAGAGGTGGTTAAACTTCGGGTGCCTCCTCCCCCCATCAGCCACCCTGAGCAATCAGAACGGGCTCACAAAATCCACACCCAGCTCCCAGTCACCAGAAATACTGCTCACGCGCTCTCCTTTCAAGCTGAGTGGCATAAATTACTTGGTTAGATTTCAGTTTCAACACGTTGTTGGGTCTTTCGCATTCATACCTGCGTTTCCCCAAGTCAGACAGGTGACTTTTATAGACAATGGGGTTTAATTGACTACCGTACAATGGAATTTATAGACAGTATTCTAGATGAGCATCCCGAGATACTCGTAGAAGAATCCACGTTATTGTTGCTTAATCGACCGAAAATTTTTGCAGAGACAACAGAAGAAGGCGTGCGTTTCGAACAATGACTTAAATTTACCCAAGGATTCAGCTCAACAATGTATATGATTTGTGGCAGTGGAAGTCTCTGGGGTGGGCAAAGCAAGAAGGTCGGTGGGAAGAGAGGGCGCAGAAAGGAGTACAGGACAAAGCCCTGGGCCCTGAGCGTTGCTGGGGGGTCGCCCTCTCTCTCTGGGTTTCTGACTCCTCAGTAGTGAAAAAATGTTCTTTCTTGACCTTTTTTTCTCCTTGTTCTAGTCAGCTGTCAGAGGGACTGCTTTATTAGGTTCAAAGAAACTTGGTGTAGAATTAGCTCTTTTGGAATTTGGAGAGTGAGGGAAGAGGATAAAGGTAGTGACAGCTTGATATGTACCACCTTGGGAAGGGCCTAGAATCTTCCTGTATTTAGTCCTTGAACACAAACTTTAGAACTTTCTAGGTATTTGACCTTCAGAAAATAAGTTGCCGTTTCTAAACTTTCATTGACTCATTTGAACAAGGGGAGCCAGTTAACAGTTGTCTCACGGGGTTCTCATGAAGACCAGTGAGGTGATGGGCACCCAACACTTTGTAAGTTGATGTTTAGCTTGTTATTGATACAATTAAGGCTGCTTGGCACCACTGAACTGAGATTATAAGGTCACTCCAAAGGCACCTGCTATAATGTTAAAACCATCCACCCAAAGGTTTATCATTTCCGGCTTGAAAAAACTCCCACCTCTGATGGGTCGTTGATGTTTCCTGACTTCTTTCCTGAAGCCACACAGTCTTGTATTCAGCCAGCAACACTTGTGGAACTCAGCCATGCTCGGTCCTGGGCAGGTCCTGAGGGTACAGAGATGGGCAAGACACAGTCCCTGCTTCCAGCGAGCTCAGGCTTTAATAAGGAAGCACAGGAATTTGACTGGAAGGGAAGGATATTCCCAGAGGCTGTATTTCTTTTCTCTCTCTCTCTTTTTTTTTTTTTTTTTTTTTTACAAATCATGTCTGGAGCACTTGCTGGTAGAATAATGCAGAATTTTTACTTTCTTCCATAACTGTTTGTGAAATATGTGAGCATAATCTTTATGAAGAATATATTTTTTTGTTTGTTTGTTTAGTCGCTAAATTGTGTCTGACTCTTTGAGACCCTGTGGACTCTAGCTGGCCAGGCTCCTCTGTCCATGGGATTTCCCAGGCAAGAACACGGAAGTGGGTTGCCATTTCTTTCTCCATATATTGTTTATAAAGTGAAAGTCACTCAGTAGTGTCTGATTCTTTGCAACCCCGTGGACTATATAGTCCATGGAATTCTCCAGGCCAGAACACTGGAGTGGGTAGCCTATTCCTTCTCCAGCAGAACGTCCCCACCCAGGAATTGAGCCAGGGTCTCCTGCATTGCAGGCAGATTCTTTACCAACTGAGCTATTATTTATAAAATCAAACATAAAAGATGATAAATAGGATTAACATTGCTGTATGTTACATATGAAAGTGGTTGAGGGAGTAAATCCTAAGAGTTCTCATCACAGGAAAATTTTTTTCTCTTTATTTAATTTTGTATGTATAGGAGATGATAGATGTTCAGTAACTTTGTGCTCATAATTTTGTGACATATATAAGTCAAATCATTATGTCAAACACCTTAAACATACACATTGCTGTGTGTCAACTATACCTCAATAAAACTGGAAAAAAAAGAAGAAAAAATCAAAAAGCTAATCTCCTTATGAAATGAAAAAAGTAGAGTGAAAATAGTTCAAAAGGGGAAATTGGCCATTCTTGGTCCACAGATTTTGAATTAGAGAGGTTGTAAATAATAAGCACATGCGTGTGTCATTATTAGTACACGGATACATGTATATGTGTATGTGCGCAAGCTATGTATTAACACACACATCAACACAGAGGATCCCTTTAAAGAGCCCGTCGTTATCTCTGGCTCTTCAATGGGATTTCCATGCTCTAATTCATCTTTCCTGGCATCACACCTGTCCCGAGGTCATGGCACTCTCTCACTGCCCTTCATCTAGCTACCCACGATACCCCCTAGTGCAGGAGGGCCTGCAGCTCTGGCTCGTAGCCCCGGCCGACCTTGGGCCCACGTGACTTGTGACTCCAGCCCAGAAGTCCATCCATGGCTTGTCCTTCCAGACAATATGGAGGAAAAGGAAGTATAGTCCCTGAGGTTCCTACATGAGCACTTGTTTTTTAGGCCATTTACTTCTTCTTTTTGAACTGTAGTCTCCTCATCAGAGGAATAAGGAGAATAAGGACCAACTCAGAGGCCATTTTGGGGGAGAGTGTAAGCTCCTGACATATGCCAGGCATTTCCTAAGCATTACTTCCTTTTCCTCTCATTTGATCCCTGGGAAGGAAGATGGTGACATCTGAGCCACCTGTCAGCTCATTAATGGGAATTAATTTTTTTTTTCCTTATGGGATGGTTTGGACACTCAAAGTTTGCCCATTGGGAAATGAAAAAAAACTTCGTATCCAAATGGAGGCGCCTGGAGCCAGGGACACAGTCCAGCTTGGGGTCCAGCGAGCTGATGCCCACTGGGGAAATTCAGCCCTAGATTTTTCTCCCGTGGACTGCACCATGCATTGGCAGCACTGTTTCACCTTGCACTTTTGCAAGCAGAAATGCTTTAAGGGCTGGTGTGCATACATCAGCATATCTATATATCCTTACAGAAACCAAATATTGAAGCATGTCATCATTCTAGGGTTGCTGCACAAGACAAAGCAATTTGCATGGATCCTTTGTGAGCTTTCTTTTCTGGTGGTAGAAACTCATTAAAATCTCATGAAATCCTTCTACATAAAATGTGAAGTGATACTGGGCTGCCTCCCTAAAAGTTAATACGTGTGTATTGAAGGGGAGTTGGGGGAGGGCTTGAAGTGGGAGGTGTGTACTTGAACTGTCATAGGAAGTTGTGGGGGGAATTCCTTAGCATATTTTAATTACTGTCTGGCTGCCCCTGTAAATAAATGAGCCAGTGGCTGGAGCTAGGATCTGACTGGGGACTGCAGTAGAGGCATGGGGTCCCGCTGGCCCCTCCGCTTGGATCAGGGCTCAACTTGAGCCTGATTGTTGCAGTGAGAAGAAAGGCTGCTGGTCTACCTGGGATTAATGAGTACCCAGGGAATGAGGGATGGCTCTAGGCTGGAGCCAGGGTCATTAAATTCTGCTGGTCATTAATCCCCCAGAAATGCCCAGGGCTGAGGTCATTATTCTTGGGAGATAAAAAATTCAGGAGCAAACAGCACGAGAGCATGAATATCATGTGTGTCTCAGATGGGTGGAGTGCTTTCAGATTTGGAAGCAGGGTGTAATTGCAAGGGTAACATCTTCTCAGAGACTCATGGCGTATGCGGTGACTGTCTCAACATTCAATCCGAGCTCAACCAGGTCTTTGGCATATACCTACAGTGTGTCAGGAGCTGTTATGAGCCTGAGTTGCTTTAGGCTCTTACCTCTAGGCAAGAAAGGTAACACACTTGAGTTTCATGATGAAGAAATTGAAGGTCAGAGCGTGTAAGTGACTCGGGCACAGTCACCCAGAAGGACAGCAGATTAGCCAGAACCCACAGCTGGTTTCTGCAGCCTCTAAGCTCAGTGCCTTTTTCATATATCTCAGATGCCTGCCTTTGAGTGTAACTTACTTCCCTTGTGGCTCAGCGGGTAAGGAATCTGCCTGCAATGCAGGAGACCTGAGTTTGATCCCTGAGTTGGGAAGATCCCCTGGAGAAAGGAAAGGCTACCCACTCCAGTATTCTGGCCTGGAGAATTCCATGGAGTGTATAGTCCGTGGATTGCAGAGTCGGACATGACTGAGTGACTTTCACTGTACTTCACTTTACTTAAGCAGAAGACCAAAACTTGTAGCTCTTCCTGTGTTTACATGCCTTCAGCTACTCACCTTCTTCAGTTTCCCCACCCCACCTCATTCTTATGAGTTGGAAACGAAACTCAGTTTCACAGTAACACTGCTGCGATGCCTGGTGCTTTTTGCAGAAACACTGTAACTCTGTAGCAGGCATCATTTTCTTAGTGGATGGAACTTTTAAAGATTGCCCCAGCTGTGTGGTTATAGTGACTAAAACCGTCTTGAGCCAGTCGCCAGTGGGACTTTGTCAAAGATTTTACTTCTCTGTACCTCAGTTTCTTCATCTGTAAAATGGGGCTGATGATCGCACCAACACACGGGATTGTTGGGAGGATGGATGGGTTGGTATTTATAAAACACTGAGAAGAGTGTCCAGGGCAGCATAGGCAACACATATGTGTTTGTAAAAGAAAATAAAGTCAAACCAAGTAAATGAAGCCAAATACAATCAAGTCAAATAAAATAATATAAAGTCAAATAAAAGCAATATGGTAAAATAGATTAATAAGGCTGGGAAACTATGATAAGTAGCATATATTCTTCCAAACACTCTAATGCATATGAATATATAAACTCCTTCAGGGGTAATTTTTGGTCTTTAATGTAATTTTGAAACATCTTGCATCATTGCTAGCAATTTTATTGGTATTGCTTACTTGCTACACTCAACCACTGCGTATGCAAAATACCAGGAAATTCAGTCTTATTTGTTGTTAGTTTTTTACATATTTTGTACCAGCCTTATGAGTTTTTTGTATGCAAAAGATTAAAAAAAGGTAGACAAGAACCCTGAAATTTGGAATCCCAAATACATCCTGGAACTTGAAGTAAAATCATGTTGCAAGTGAGATTTTTTCCCATCCATATTCTCTAAGGCTTCAAGGTCTTGGAGGGTTCAAGTCACTCAGCTGGGAAGGCAGACTGGGATTTGAGCCCAGTCAGGTAATCCTATGAGGTTTGACTTTTCTCACACCAGGAGGCAGGGATTTGTATAACTGCTTAATGCATCAGTTGCATCACATCTATAATTTCTATAGTAAACTTCCTATATTTATTGATTGGGGCGTATTCATAATAAGAGTGGAAAGCTGCAATGAAGACTGGAAAACTGAGCTACAGTTCCTTCTAGAAAACAGATTGTCTGTCTTCTTCTCTTTCCATTCCTTTCTGCTTCCCTCTTGGATGCATAGTCATCATCACAGCGAAGGTCCAAGTTTAATCAAGCTCTTTAATATGAATCTACGGTGGCTAATTTGAAGGACTTGACTGATTTTGAACTCTGTTCTGACACATTTGTTAAAACAAAAAGTTATACTACTTTATGGCTCTAACTATCATCGGATAATTATCAAGGAGATCAGTGGACCTCCTTTTTAAAACTGTATCAAGAGAATGAATGCTTTCCTGTTCACTAAAACAGGACACTGAGCATGTCTATCCTGAAACCACAGACTTCCAGGCACATCAGAGGGGCTGTGGTTTGGTTTCTCAGCATACTTAATGATTAACCACAAATGCCTTTGTATTATTTGTAAAATCCCTTTTATTCATTAAATGAATGAAGTTTCTGCACTCCTAGAAGACCTGATCTAAAGTTTAGAGACACCAAACACCCAGTGCCTCCATTTTCGAGATAACAGAGCATTGTTCATTCATTCATTTTTATGTGTGCTAAACATCTCTGTTTTCAAGGTACCTCTGTTTTTAAAGAATACTGCTTTGCAAACTATAAAGCGCCTAAGAGCCTCCAAGGCTAATATGAAAAGGCAGATTTTATAAGGTAGGGGCTAAGGTCTTTCCATTCCTAACAAGCTCCGAGGTGAAGCCAATACCACTGGTCAGTGGATGACAGTCATGCGATACTGGAGGAGATGATGGGGAGCGGGGCAAACACGGTTCCTGCTCTTGTGGACTCACATTCTGGTTTAGGAGACAGAATAAACAAGCAAACGGGCTGAATGAGATCCTTTCATAGGGCGGCCCATTTTACGAGAAATAGAATCTGGACACGGAAGTGCTGGCAACATGGGATGTTCATGGGATGTTTCTCTTCCTGATGAGATGACAGTTGCGCTGAGAGGGATATGAAATGGGGAAACTGGGGAGAAGAGCTTTTCAGACCGAGGGAATGGCAAGTGCAAACTCCCTGTGGTAGAGACATGTGAGTTGTGTTTAAGAAAAGAAGTCCAGGGTGGACAGAGTTAAGTGAGGAAGAAAACAGTGTGAAATGAGATCAGAGACTCTGCATGAGCACTGGGGTGGACAGGCCCTGAAAGCTACAGGAGGGAGTTTGGCTTTCAGCCCACCTTTCATGGAGAACCGTGGGGTGAAGTAAGTGGGGCAATGGTGTGCCTAGAGTGACTTTTCCAAGGAGCTCTTCAGCTATTGTGTGGAGGTGGGGTCTACAGAGGTAACATGGAAAGCTGGAGTCTGGGTCTAGAAAAGGTGACCATAGTTTGGACACAGCTGGGGGAGAAGATGGATGAGGGGTATATTCTGGAGAAAGGACGCACAGGTTCTTCATTATTTTAAGAATGGACTGACTTGAGAGCTCCTGTGTCACCCTTGCTCCACGTGCTGGTTGCTAAAATCAACCTGGACCTAGGAAGACCGTCTGCATCTGGGAAAGGAGACAGGGAGTGACTGGCAGTTAACGCAGGGGCCAATTACTTCTGAGGAAAGTACTCTGCGGGGCGAAAGAGGGGCAGGACCAGCTCTCCAAGTTCACTTTAGCCACGGAATCCCTTCTCTGAGCAAGTCTCAGCATCCACGTCTGCAAACTAAAGGGATGAACTCAAGGACAGCTTAGGTCCCATCAGAGCGAATGGCTTGTGTTGGCAACATTTTTCCCTTGTTTTTGTCTCTTTGTTTCTCCAGCGTTTTGTGAGTGTTGGGCACATCATGTGATGGATTCATCTGAGCACTGTGCATTGAGACTAGAGAAATCATTCCACTGGGATCAGCTCTGTGCTGATTTGAGAAGCAGGGGAATGACATGGGGAAGCATCCCGTTAGCTATGTGGCCTTGGGCAAGTTACTTGACCTCTCTGATTTCGCATCTGTGAAAGTGGCACAGTGTTGTTACTAGGATTGAATTTGTTAGAGTGGGTTAGACATGAACTCGCAGAGTTTGACTCAACTGTATGTGTTCGGCCATTATTATCTATGATTATTGCTGCTTTGTTGTTATGACTATGACCTGGGTAGTTGGCCCATGGCAATTTTACTGGATCATGGGAAAACCCTTTTTTATCTGAACTGGGTGAATTTACAGCCTCCAGTCCACTTGGGGAAGCTGCGTAGAGGAGAAGAATATGGGCTTTGGGGCCACACAAGTCTATGTTAATCTTCACCTTCACCATTCGCTGGCTCTGGGATTTGGGAAAGCGGCTTGAGCTTTTCTGAGCTGAGCTTCAGTTTCCCCCCTCTGTAAACTGGGAATGATTATATTGATCTTAAAGCTCAAGGTGAAAATTAGACATGCTGTCTGCTAAGTGACCAGAACAGTACCTAGAATAAGGTGGATCTTTTATCAGTGGTGTACTCATGTATCCAATAAATATTTGTCAATGGCCCTCTGTGCCAGACACTGAACTAGGTGTCAGGAAAGTAATATGTGCAAAGCAGTGATGACCCTACTTTTTCGAGAAGGAAAGCACAGGGGATCATGCAGGGCACCTACTGCAGTGATGCTAACTTACTCAACCAGAGAAGAATCCTTTAAGGAAATGACATTTACATTATGGTTAGCATTTGGATTCTTACTCTTGGAAATACCCCTTACTTTACCCTAAGGCATCTTGTATCTAGCTATGTTTTATGGTCAGTTCAATGTCTACAGATATCATAGACTAATCACATAATGCCCTTATCTGCAGTGTTGTCAGACAGCGCTGCCCTCCCCATTGTGGCAGGCCTAATAACCCTGCCCCCGAAATGCCTATGTCTTAATCTCCAGAATCTATGAATATGGTGTCTTACATTGTGAATGGACTTTGCAGATGTGGTTAAGGTTCTTGAGGTGGGGATTACCCTAGGTTATCTGGGTGAATCCAACCTAGTCACATGAATCCTGAAAATTGGAGAATTCTTTTGGGCTGAAGAAGGCGAGCAGTGAAGAACGAATACTTTCGAACTGTGGTGCTGGAGAAGACTTGAGAGTCCTATGGACCACGAGGAGATCAAATCAGTCAATCCTAAAGGAAATCAACCCTGAATATTCTTTGGAAAGGCTGATGCTAAAGCTGAAGCTCTAATACTTTGGCCACATGATGCAAAGAGCTGACTCATTGGAAAATACCCTGATGCTGGGAAAGATTGAAGGCAAGAGGAGAAGCAGATGACAGAGGATGAGATGGTTGGATGGCATCACCAAATCAATGGACATGAGTTGGAGCAAACTCCAGGAGTTGATGATGGGCAGGGGAGCCAGGCATGCTGCAGTCCATGGGGTCACGAAGAGCTGGACACGGCTGAGCAACTGAACTACAAGGACAGTTGAGAGATGTGACTACAGAAGAGCCAGAGAAATAGGGTTCTAGATTTGAAGATGGAAGAAAGGGTCCATGACCCAAGGAATGCAGACATTCTCTAGAAGCTGGAAAAGGCAAGGAGATGGATTCTCCCCTAGAGCCTCTGGAAAGGTGCCCTGCTGGCACCTTGACTTTCACCCAGTGACCCCATGTTGGAGACTGCCAGCAGCCCCAGAAAGCTCCTACACCCCGTGTGCAGGTGGTGATGTCTGCCATGCTTCCCTTTGCAAGGAGCTGCTGTGATCCCATTCTACAGATGAGCAAACACGGGGAGTCAAGAAGCATAAGCACTTTGTCCAAGGCTCACGAGAGAGAACCTGGGGCCGGCGCTCCTACCTGTGTCTGCCTGACTCCAAAGTCAGTCCTCTTTTAGCCCACCATGCAGCTCTGATGGATAACCTCATTTTTCTGCAGAGATCCACGGACAGATCCCTAACGCCCCTGACCACCAAACGTGGGGGAGGCAAAGCAGCCCCTTAAAACTCTTAGGCCACGACCCATCTGTTGCGAGTCACATGCTTAACTCTGCTTTCCAACTTTGTTTGGTGGAGCCTGTCATGCCAGACAGAAATCCTGTGACCTAGCTTGTAGTGGATTTTGCTGTGAAGGTATCGTGTATGGGTAAGTGTATTTCACTGTGCTGTTACACATCTCTTCACTCAAGCAGCTGTCCAACATGTTGAATAGTCTTTCATCTTGTCAAACACTTCCCTTCGCCTTTCTACAGCTTTCTCAGCCAACGTGTACACACCTAATCAATCTAATGCCGCTGTTTCCAGACTTTCAAACCCCCAAGCACTGCCCCGACCACTTTCTTAAAGAGACAGTCATCTCTTTTCAGCGCACGCAAAGAACGGCTTCTCATTAAGGGGTGTTTTCTGAGTGATGTCAGGGGAGATTTTCCATTTGCCTGTGTGTCTTCCAGTTCCGTCACAGGACCTCCTGATGACAACAGGAAGATAACATGCGTTGGTGTCCTTTCCTTTCCCCTAACCGATGTACATGTTGATGGAGCAGGCTTCTTCCCTTTATTCTCATATGTTCTCTTTCTTTGGGGCTTTCCTAGTGGCTCAGTGGTAAAGAATCCACTTGCCAATGCAGGGGACATCGGTTCAATGCCTTGGTTGGGAAGATCCCCTGGAGAAGGAAATGGTAACCCCCTCCAGTATTCTTGCCTAGAGAATTCCATGCACAGAAGAGCCTGTTGGGCTAGTCTGTTTTCTTTTTCAAACATGAAGTCCAAGTTCTGCAAATAAGCATGTACTATCTTCCATCTTTAGAATCAGAGCTGAGGGAACTCTCTGCCTCCTCTAGTACCTGTCACCTCCCTCATCGCCTCACTCCGCACACTCCTGAAAGGCTGGTCGGCATTGTTTTCTGCCTCCGTGTCTTGATCTGCGGTCTTATCATGGCTTATCAGACCTGTCTCCCTGATCTGCTGGATGAGCGTCTAATTATCCTTCAAACTCCGTTTAGACGTCATCTTCATAGAAAGCCCTTCCTTCATCTCCCAGAGTGCATTTCTCTGTCCTTGAGAGCCCGGGGGTCCTTGCCTGCTCCTCTGTGGTACACATTTATAAAACAGTGGTGTATGTCTTATCTATTTTGGGGAAGCAGAATGCGAAAGCAGCCTTGTTCTTCATCGCTGCTGGTGCCCCTACCCTTTGTGGTGTAACTTTGCTTTGCTCTTCCTCTCTAATTTAGATGCAGTCATATAATCTTTGGCCAAAGAGATTTTAGCAAACATGACGTAAGCAGAGTCTGTCAAGGTACTGATGCTGTTGGACCTGCCTGCCTCTGCGTCTCTGACACTGCTATGAGAGCTTGCTTGAGGTAGCCCACTGGGGGATGGGAGGCAGAGCAGACCCCTGACATCCCAGTTGCCTGGCCAACAACCAGCCAAACTTCGGACACGTGAGCAGGGCCAAATGAGATCAGCAGAGCTCCCAACACATGAGCAATAAATGTTTCTTGTTGTATGCTGCTGAGATTTTGTCTGTTCAGCGGCATATGGTGCCTGTGGGTGACTGATACACTCCCTCTTTATGTTCGGTTGTTGAGTCTAGTTTGACTCTGTGACCCTGTGGACTGCAGCACGCCTGGCTTCCCTGTCCCTCTATCTCCCAGAGTTTGCTTAGACTTATGTTCATTGAGTCGGTGATGCCATCCAACCATCTCATCCTCTGTTGTCCCCTTCTCTTCCTGCCCTTGATCTTTCCCAGCATCAGGGTCTTCTTCAGTGAGTCAGCCCTTCGAGTCAGGTGGCCATAGTATTGGAGTTTCAGCCTCGGCCTCAGTCCTTCCAATGAATATTCAGGGCTGATTTCCTCTAAGATTAACTGATTTGATCTCCTTGCCCTCCAAGGGATTGTCAAGAGTCTTGTCCAGGACCACAGTTAAAAGATTCAAAGGCATCAGTTCTTCATCACTCCTCTCTCTGTATAGTCCGACTCACATCCATACACCATTACTGGAAAAGCCACAGCTTTGACTAGATGGACCTTTTCTGCAAAGTGATGTCTTTGCTTTTTAATATGCTATCTAGGTCTGTCACAGCTTTCCACTCCCTTGTAAATCTACACTCTCCCTAAGGGCAGACATTGTGTCTATGTCCTATTTACATCCTCAGGGCCTGACACTCATTAGAAACTCAATAATTGTTGAATTGAAAGTAAAACAGATTTTAAAGTTCTCATGTATATAAGAGGACCTCAAAATTGCTAACACTTAAGCTGGAGCTTTTCTTATGCAGCGGGAAAGCTAACATCATTTTTTTCTTATGACTCCAAGTTGCAGAATTTCCATCAGTAGGTTGATCCTTCATTTGTGTAAAGACAGAAGGGAAACCGGCTCTAGGACAGCCTTGCTGCTCCCCACACAGAACATGACTCTCTCATCAACCAGAACTGTGTAGGAGATATTAATTAACACCTCTTATTTTTATTGTAAATACATGACTTATATTACTTAAGGGAATTGTGGGCAGTGAACCGTGTGGAGGACAGAGATCACTCATGAGTTAATCGTTATCCCTAAACCAGTTAATTGGAATGGATTGTGAAGCAGCCCATGGATAAAATGATTGTGTTTTAAAGGAATTATAACAAAACAAGAAAACCTCTCTTGCTAGTCCTATGGTTTAGCGATAGACTGTGGATATTCTCAAGTGCACTTTTGTTTCTTAGTGTGGTATTTTTCGTTTGAATTTCAGTTTTGCTGCAGATAGATAGATGCACACAAAGAGGGCACTGAACACATAGGTAGATGTGTGCTCTCTTAGTCTTCTTAAAAAAATATATATATATATACACACACATGAACCTGCACACCCCCGCACACATATGTATTTGAATTAGGATGGAAGGAGGTAAGTCACTTCAACCTCTAAACCCCTTTGACATTCACAAGGTGCTAAAAGTCAGCTGGGGTCTCAGCTTTGACGAATTTGCATCTCTTTGAATATGACGCTTGAAAAACCCCAGCGATAGATTAAATTTTGCCAAGGAGAAAATGAGAGAGAGGCTTCCATCTCCTGGGTCTGCTGGGAGGATCTTTATGGTTGATTTACTTTTTTTAAATAAATGTTTCTTTATGTGTTTCCCTCAGTTCCTGCCCAGGCTGCGTCTATCACACAAGCTGTAACTTCTGCCAGTCCTATCAACCAGCAAACAGTAAGTCAGCCTGGCTCTGGAGCAAGGTGAAGGGCTATTTCAATCCGAGCTGCACATACCTTCTGTGTTTTCTGATTAAAATGTGCAGGCAAACCTTGGAATAAACTCTACCTGACACGACTTCTCAAATAATTTATGCTCCTTGCAAACCTCGAATGCAGGATTGATTTTGGTGCCTGTCACTATATTTCAGATGATCAAAAATGGATCAGAGCTTTTAAATGAATTTAATGACCAAAGATGGTCCTGTAGGGGGGAAAAAAATCGGTGAGATCAGAAAACAAAACTCCTTGTCCAAAGCCAGAGTAGAGGGCTATTCTTTTCTTATAAAATGACACATATTCATCATCAAAAATTTGAAAAACAAAGAGGAGAGAAAAATCTCTTGCAATTAAATATGCTGGAGGGATCCATTACTAACATGTAGTCAGATTTTTTCCAGTCTTATCTGTGTCTCTGTTGTTTTCTATAGGTTAACATAAAAATAAGTACAAATCTGTGTCCTGATTTTTATAATTTGCAATAATATCAATGATTATGATGATGATGGTGATGTTTGAACAGAATTCATCAGGAATTTTGCAAGCACTATGAATATATTGCCCTACTGGGACCTTAAAACAACCCTATCACATAATTTCTGTTATTTTCCCTATTTATAGATTTTAAGGAATTAGCCTAAGACCACACAACCAGAGAGTTCTAAAGCTGTAACTCAAACCAAAGCAATCTGATTCCTGAACCCTATGCTCTTAATCACTATGCTGGGAGAGAAGCTTTTGCAATGTTATCATAAAATAATCATATATATAATTTTTAGTGGGGGTATAATGTACCGGGAAATATTATTTGCCATATATTTATATTTCATTCTATATAGATATGCCCCCTTGGTGGCAATTCTATGCTATAACATTGTATACATGATCTATTATCTTTACAGCCTTTTCTCCATTTCTGGATATTAAGTGGTACCATTATGTTGCTCCCAGATCCACACTTCATGGAAAAAGCACCAACTGTCTAGTCAGACAGACCTGTGCTTGATTCTCATCTCTGCAACCTACTCCCAGTGTTTTCATGGACAAGTTGCTTATTCCCTGCTACATCCAAGGCAAAGTAGATGAGTCAGAAAAATTAAACAAGGTGTCATGGATGTAAATGGTTTGCTGATCCATTGAAAATGGACAGTATATAGTAATTCTTAGTATTACTAAGAATAATTTGCAATAATGATTTTGAATGATAATTATGTGACTATGAATAATCAGATTCAGTCCTCACAATAATCCAGTAAAAGAGGACTTATTTATCCATTATGATCGATGAGAACAATGATACTTTTAGAGAAGTTAATTGACTTACCCGGGTGAAGCCTGAGTTGTTCCCTGAGGGTTTGATTTCTGACACTCCTTGCTATACTGGGACCTTATCAAAAGAGCCTTAAAAATTCTGCCATTCCCTTCTCGAGGGGATCTTCCTAACCCAGGGATCAAGCCCACATCTCCTGCATTGCAGGTGAATTCTTTGTCTCTGAGCCACCAGGAAAGCCCAATAAATATGGTACTTTACCTTGAAAAAAAAAAATTCTGTGAAAGAGTTTAAGCGTAAAGGGGAGACCTGAAGGACTTTCAGTCAGAGATGGATAAGACTCTTTTTTAAGCAAGTTGAGAGCTCACGGAAAAGAACAAGAGTGGGGCAAGGAAAACCAGATTAGAGTGTTATTGGAAGAGAGGCAAGAGATGATATGAAACAAATGAGAGTCTGACTGAGGACTGGGAAGAAATGGAGGGTATCAAGAACTAAGTCAGAGGTGCTGCAGCATAGGTGTGCTGTGAGAGGTAGGAAGGGAAGAAGAATGACATGCCCAGATTTATATCTGTATTCCTAGACACGGTAATGCCAACAGCTTAATATACCAAGACAGAACAGAGGAATGGTCCAGAGAGGAGAACGTGTATGCTTTTGCATACATTGGCAGTAGTTTCCTAATCGATACCCAAATGGAACTGACCAAGTTGTTGGCTGTAGATGTCTGAATCTCAAAAGCAGAAGCATACGTTTTGTGTGGGTGCTTTCAGCACATGGGTGGAGTGAGGATGTGGGGATACTTGAGAGTATCCAGAAAGAGTGTGAAGATAAGGAGACTGAGGGTGGGACCCAAGGGGCACACCATTTAGGGGATGGGCAGAAGCTGCGCTGTGTGTTAGGATGGGCTAAGCTCTGCTGCAGTAACAAATAAGGCCTGCTACCTGAGTAGCTTAGTAAAACAGATGCGTATTCCTTCTTTGTGCAAAATGTGAGGAGAGTTGGCAGGGGTTCTCTCCATCTAGTGACTCGGGGAAACAGCATCCCTCTATCAATGCATCACAGTAGGACTCTAAGCTTCTTGGGGAGGGGTGTGTGTTGGGGCGGGGGTGGGTCTCTGTGGAGTCAGAGAGCTGGATACAGAGACAAAGCAGAAGCCCATTTGTCCTAGGGGGAAGAAATTCACTGCAGAGTGCCTGTGGATAATGCCAACAGTGTCAGATGTGGAGTCTTGTGCTGAAAAACCAGTTCTGGACATCACCCACAGGTGGACCATGGGGTGATATCGGTCCTGCTTCGATCAGGACTGGGTCAGGTTCTGAGCAGAGAAGAGTCCCCAAGAGTAAAGGAGAGAATCCAGCTGAAGTGTCCTGGGAAAGGTTTCCAGTCTCATCATCCAAGTAAATGATGGATCTGGCATTTAGGTCATGGTGACTCAGATGGTAACAAATCTGCCTGCAGTGTGGAAGACCCAGATGCAATCCCTGGCTTGGGAAAATCCCCTATAAAAGGGCATGAGAACCCACTCCAGTATTCTTGCCTGGATAATTCCATGGACAGAGGAGACTGGTGAGCTACAGTCCATGCGGTCACAAAGAGTCGGTCATGACTGCATGACTAACACCTTCACTTTCTTTCACTTTCTGTAGGGTCTCTGTTCCCAATGACCTACATCATCAAGGACCATTTATTCCTCATCCTTTCTGGGTGTTGGTTTCCATGTCCCTGAGTGGGGAGGGAGCAGAGATATGGGTGATCCATCCAAAAGGCTCCTTCCCCTTCTAAAACTACTAACCTGTAATTAATTGAGATATTATAAAACACAGCACATTAACACTGCTGCTCCGCAAGCTGTTATTTTTATTAATCACAGGCAGCTCTTCCCCACACTCTGAGTTAATGGGCACTGACTGCAGGTTTAGAAATTCATTTAGAGGGACATTCAGAAGGGGGATGCCATATCAAAACCACATAAAACTTCTCATGAAGTTTAATTGCAATGCACTTCCCCAGAGAGGCAGAGCTGTTATCAAGTAAGAGCAATTCTCACACGCACGCCGAGTTTGAAAATAAAACATAACACTGCTCATAACCATGCTGATGATAGTAGGAAAACTCAATTGCTTGAACCATTCAGAGGTAAAGCTTTCCTCCTTGTCCATGGGAGGAGCACCTCCTCTGGGCTTAGCAGGCTCTGTGTCTCGCCCACATTAGGAAAACGGAATATGGCAGTTTGTCCCCAGGGTTAGGGTAAGGAAGGTGTATCTTAGGTGTCAGGAGCCTTTGCTTCGCCCCTCTAAAGAGGCTTGTATGAGGAGCAGAATTTATAGTGACTCACATCCAGAATTCTCTTCCCCATCGATTCTGCTTACCCAGTCCCAGGGCAGTCTCACTTTTAAGAAGACACTGCGTGCTCTGTGCCTCTCATATTTTGGGTTAGCCAGTCATGTGTCAACAAACTCTCTTGGAAGAAGCTGAGTGGGAGGCAGTTTCCAGCGGAAACTTGCCCTGGAAGAGGTTAAAGGGAAGTTCTTGGAAGAGAGAGACAAGAGTGGAAGGGAGCAAAGGCAGCCGTTACCTAAGGAAGTGGAAGGGTGGATGCACAGCCCACAGAGCACTTCCTCCCGCCGCTTCCAGCCAGCATCACACCCACCCCGTGGGGCCAACAGGACTGAGATGAGGAAGGAGGAGCCGAGGCACGCAAAAGTGATGTGACTTGCTGTGGACCACGTGTTTAATGTGTAGACGGTCTAAGTCTGGAACACAGGCTCCTGAAACAGGACGGGTGAGGAAGCATCGGGCTCCTGGTCACCCCACAGCCTGTGCCCCACTGCCCTGGTGTCGTCACGGTCACCGCCTCTCTCTGCTCCTCCCACCACGCCTCTGGCGCTGCTTCCTCTGCTCCTGCTTTTGCTGAGGCTGCCTTTGAGCTCCTGCTTCCCCTATCTCCCTTCTTCCTGCTACTCCTCTTCTTGCTATGACTTGGCCTTTGCTTCTCTTTGCGAGGGACTCTGATGGCCATGGGGGCTTCCCTTGTAGCTCAGTTGGTAGAGTCCGCCTGCAATGCAGGAGACTCAGGTTCGATTCCTGGGTCGAGACGATCCCCTGGAGAAGAAATGGCAGCCCACTGCAATATTCTTGCCTGGGAAAATCCCATGGATAGAGGAGCCTGGTGGGCCACAGTCCCTGGGGTCGCAAAGACTCAGACACGACTGAGCAGCTAAACCACCACCACCACCACCACCACCACCACCAGATGGGTATAACAATTTTGTTTAATCATCAGAGCAACCCTACAAAGACATTTTTGAACTATGGGTGATCCAACTGGCTTACATCACACAGCTTGTAAGTGACTCAGTGGGAATTTGATCTGAATTTAGAGACCGTTCTCTGATCTATAAAGCAGGTGCTTCTCTGAAGCCAAAAGGAGGGGGCTTTCGTTGGCTTTGTATGACAAAGACTCTTCCCCAGGGACAAGCTGTCTGGAGATGTAGAATTAGGACTAGACGGGGGAGGAGATAGGGTAATCAAAGTCCTGGGGTAAAAAGAAGAATGTGTAAAGGGTTCACACATCTTGTCACTCAGATCCCAGCAGTAGGAAGGGCAGGGCAGGAGGTGAGAGAAGAGCCAGTCTCAGGAGGCAAGAGTGTTCTGGGGGGAGCTGGAGATGAAAAGGAAGGGAAAGGGAAGGAAAAAGAAAGCATTCTTATCTTCTAGGGCATCCTTGGTGGCTCAGATGGTAAAGAGTCTGCCTGCCGTGCAGGAGACAGGTTTGATCCCTGGGTTGGGAAGATCCTCTGGAGAAGGGCAAGGCAACCCACTCCAATATTCTTGCCTGGAGAATCCCATGGACAGAGGAGCTTAGTCCATGGGGTCACAAAGAATTGGACAGGACTGAAGCGACCGAGCACTCTCATGCCCACATAAGAGTGGCTGTTTTCAGAAACGCGAAGCTTTGCTGGTGTTCAGGTGCTTTGCTGTGTCCGACTCTGTGATATCACAAACCGCTGCATGCCAGGCTTCCCTGTCCTTCAGTGTCTTCCAGGGTTGGCTCAAACTCATGTCTGTTGAGTCAATAATGCCATCCACCCATCTCATCCTCTGCTGCCCCCTTCTCCTCCTACCCCCAATTTTATGCATCCTCAGGGTCTTTTCCAATGAATCTATAAATCTGATATCCCAGAAAAGCTACAAAGATTTTGGGGGTTTTGAGGCAAGAGACACAAAATCCTGCCACCGAAGGGGTAGCACGTGCCAGCGGTCCTCAAAATGACTTCTTATTGCTAGCTGTCCTAGTCCTTGCCCCCCACCCCTCTGCCCGAGGGAGGGAGAAGATAGACTTAGGGACCACATCCTGGAATGCACACCCAGAGAAAGAAGTTAGGGACCTCCTCGCTAAGCTCACCTCTCCTTTCTATGCATCTGTGAGCAAGACCCGAGCCAGGGATCTCACATCATCCATGGAGGACGGGCAGCAGTGCTCTGAGGCTAAGGCCAGGCACCTGGGTCAGACGGCCCCTAGAGACCCAGGGGCCAGGTGTAGCTTCTCTCCAGAGTTCTCAAGGCTTTCCCACACACATTTCTATGTCCCTCATTGCAACAGTGCTGGGCTTTGGCTAGGGAGGGAGTATTTTATCCACGTGGAGATGGGATCACTATGGTGTCACTGAGGCTCAAATTGTGAAGTGACTTTCTCAATATCCCTCTCAAGAGACCAGGGCCAGGGCTGGGATTCACATACTCACGTCTTCTGCTTTGCTTGTATGATGTTGCGTCTTCAAAAGTCATTCCCAGGAAGGCAATCCCCACTTCTCATTAACCCCAGGGTTTTATCTTAGGGGACACCCAAATGTATTAATAAATGGGCCATCTTAGCATCTCTCTCTCTCTTTTTATTTTACTGTTTCTTGTAAACTATCCTTCCAAGTCTCAAGTTGTGCAAATTCTCAGGAAAAATGCAATTTGCGTCCTACATTTCGAGTTTTGAATAAACATCTCACATCAAAACCTGGCTGGAAATGAAGACTTTCCTTGCCGATAATGCAAAACAAAGCCCAAGTTTAAAAATAAACAGAGCGCTGAGATGACAGTGGTATTGACAAGAATACCATAAACAAGCCCAGCTCTGGATCAGATGCCTCTTGCATGGTGTGCTACCTCTCACATGTTGGGGTTGTACTTTGTCTCCCGGCTTAATTAAAATCATGTATCTACCAAGGGCCATATTGCAAAAAGAATTTGTTCCCGAGGTGAGCATTGCATGCAGCCATCAAAACATCTGTGTTTCAACTTATCTTCCTTGGCAGCTTGGCTATATTTTGTATTCCTATTTGCAGGTTTTTTTTTTTTTTTTTTTTGGTTTCCTGTAAGTTTTATTTGGGACCAAATATTTAATTCTGGCCCACTTTTTAAAACAGTATTCTCATCATAAATTTACCATGTGGGTGGACTTTTGCATGGTACTTAGTCCACTGGCCCCACCATCTCTGCCCTGACTGCTCTTAGATTTTCCAAATGTTAGGCAGAATTGCTATGGACCCCCCTGACCTGTTGAATTCATCCAGCACTTCCCTTTGTGCTTTCAAGGTCTTCTGCATGAGACTCCAGCCTTTGCATTCCAAGAAACATGTCACATACAGCCTACTAAGGCGTATTCATCTACTTCATAAGTAACTACCAAGTAGCTACTACATTCTAGACACTGTTTTATACGCTCCTGCTGCTGCTGCTACTAAGTCGCTTCAGTCACTATGTGCAAAATGCTGAGAGACAGTCCTTTTTAAACTTTATTTTGTTTTAATTGAAGTATAGTTGATTTACAATGTTGTGTTAGTTTCTAATGTATAGCAAAGTGATTTAATTATATTCATTGGAAAGATTGGTGCTGAAGCTGAAGCTCCGACACTTTGGCCACCTGATGTAAAGAGCCAACTCATTGGAGAAGACCTTGATGCTGGGGAAGGTTGAGGGTGGGAAGAGAAGCGGGTGACAGAGGATGAGATGGTGGCATGGCATCACTGACTCGGCGAAGATGAGTCTGAGCAAACTCTGGGAGACAGTGAAGGTCAGGGAAGCCTTGCATGTTGCAGTTCATGGGATCACAAAGAGTTGGCCATGACTTAGCAACTGAGCAACAAATACATATATATGTGTGTGTATGTGTGTGTGTGCATGCACACACGTGTACGTGTATTTCAGATTATATTCCATTATAGGTTATTACAAGATATTGATTATAGTTCCCTGTGTTACACAGTAAATCCTTGTTGCTTGTCTATTTTATATTATAATAGTTTGTATCTATTAATCCCATACTTGAATTTATCCTTCCCAGCCTCATTTTCCCTTTTGGCAACCATAAGTTTGCTTTCTATGTCTATAAGTTGGTTTCTATTTTTATATAGATTTATTGGTATTATTTTTCAGATTCATTATATAAGTGATTATCACATAATACTTGTCTTTTTCATCTGACTTACTTAGTATTATAATCTCTGGGTCCATTCATGTTGCTGAAAATGGCATTATTTAATTCTTTTTTATGGCTGAATAATATTCCATTGTATGTATGTACACAGTCTTTATCCATTCATCTGTTGATGGACATTTAGGTTGCTTCCATGTCTTGGCTTTTGTAACTACTGCTGCTATGAACCTTCAGGTACATGAATCTTTTTGAGTTAGGATCCAAAGTGCTAGGTTGGTATAGGAAAGAAATGATTCCTTCACAAAGTGGGTCCTTTGAAGCTGACTTCCTGAAGGGGTAACATATGGATGGAACTTGAAGATCTAGCCTTTCAAAGACAGAGGTATGAGGCGTGTCATCCCAAAGAGGGTACTGTATGAATCTAGAGTATACGGATTTTATAAAAATACTAACCAATGGGCTAGTCTACATGGGACACCAAGGGTAGTTGAGGAGATACACTGACAAATCAGATGTGAAGGAAATCCTGGGGACGGAGTGTGGGTGGCTGTAAATGGCAAATAGGGGACCCGGAATGTGGTTTCACTGATACAGAGGGGTGACTGTACTTAATTTCAGAGTATCTTACACACCGATCCATTTAGACACCTTGCTATTTTTTCAAACCTGCCTGTCCTTGCCTATGCCAGGGATTCAGTCATGCTTTCTTTTGATGGAACACATTTTTTTGCATTTCTGCTCATGAATTTCCCACATTCCTGTGTCTCCTGACTCCACACTTCAGTTCAGTTCAGCTGCTCACTCGTGTCTGACTCTTTGCGACCCCATGAATCATAGCACGCCAGGCCTTCCTGTCCATCACCAACTCCCAGAGTTCACTCAGACTCACATCCATCGAGTCCGTGATGCCATCCAGCCATCTCATCCTCTGTCATCCCCTTCTCCTCCTGCCTCCAATCCCTCCCAGCATCAGAGTCTTTTCCAATGAGTCACCTCTTCACATGAGGTGGCCAAAGTACTGGCGTTTCAGCTTTAGCATCATTCCTTCCAAAGAAATCCCAGGGCTGATCTCCTTCAGAATGGACTGGTTGGATCTCCTTGCAGTCCAAGGGACTCTCAAGAGTCTTCTCCAACACTACAGTTCAAAAGCATCAATTCTTCGGCTCTCAGCTTTCTTCACAGTCCAACTCTCGCATCCATACATGACCACTGGAAAAAACCATAGCCTTGACTAGACGGACCTTTGTTGGCAAAGTAATGTCTGTGCTTTTCAACATGCTATCTAGGTTGGTCATAACTTTTCTTCCAAGGAGTAAGTGTCTTTTAATTTAATGGCTGCAGTCACTATCTGCGGTGATTTTGGAGCCCCCCAAACTAAAGTCTGACACTGTTTCCCCATCTATTTGCCGTGAAGTGATGGAACCAGATGCCCTGATCTTCGTTTTCTGAATGTTGAGCTTTAAGCCAACCTTTTCGCTCTCCTCTTTCACTTTCATCAAGAGGCTCTTTACTTAGAGCTCCCCTAAAGTGCTTCTGCGTGCATGCACGTGAGTATATGTACCTGTGTGCATGTTCAGCCTTTTACTTCCTATATCTGCCTTCAGTCTTTGAGATTCTTCAACATTCCTAGTCTGCTAATGGCCCTCTGGCTCATTCTTATGGCTTTGTTCTGGTTTCTTGTTTGAAATATATTTTCTGGCCTCTTTTGGGATTTTTCATGAACAGTAGAACTATAAAGAAAGCTGAGTGCCAAAGAATCGATACTTTTGAGCTGTGGTGTTGGAGAAGACTCTTGAGAGTCCCTTGGACTGCAAGGAGATCCAACCAGTCCAGCCTAAAGGAGATCAATCCTGAATGTTCATTGGAAGGACTGATGCTGAAGCTGAAGCTCCAATACTTTGGCCACGTGATGGGAAGAACTGACTCATTGGAAAAGACCCTGATGCTGGGAGGGATTGAAGACAGGAGGAGAAGGGGACGACAGAGGATGAGATGGTTGGATGGCATCACAGACTCTATGGATATGAGTTTGAGTAGGCTCCAGGAGTCGGCAACGGGCAGGGATGCCTGGCGTGCTGCAGTCCATGGGGTCTCAGAGTCAGACACGACTGAGTGACTGAACTGAACTGAGAGCAGTGACCAGTTCAGCCTCCCATCTTGAATCCACCACACATGTGGGTCCTTTAAATAGTTTACAGTCACCATGCTACATCCTCCCTCTCATTACCTTTTAATTTTATTGTTTAAATTAATGTTTTGGGGGCTATAGTTGCTTTATAACATCGTGTTTGTTTCCACTGTACAGCAAAGTGAATCAGCTCTGATTGTGTGAAAGTGTGTGGATGTGTTAGTTGCTCAGTCATGTCCGACTATTATTTATATCACTCAAACTGGAAGGATTAGGAGTTTAGTATTTACTAAGGCTTTAACTAGTCCAAGAACATACACCTGAAAGTGGAGAGGTTGGGACTTGGTTCTTGATCTGCCTGTGTTTTCATCTCACACAGATCGCCCTGTAATGTCTGAAGATATTAGAGATTACTATATAACCGAGATGTTCTGGGGGGATCAGTCATCTTTTCCCAAGTTGCAATTCACGGATTATTAGTCTTTTTTTTTTTTAATCATTTGTGATAATCAGCAAATGGTAAAGCCAAAAGAATGTTGAGTTAAAATGAGTTCACTTGAGTCTAGTGTTTGACTTAAGGAATGATATTTGGTGGAGGATTCTCTGTCTTCATTGTACTGAAGCTTTCAGAGCCAGTAGACATGGTTGATCATGTAAGACTCTTCTCTTGACTACCTCTCATGATTATCATGTGCTTCTGTTTCCATCCCTCTATCATCCTGGCTTCTGCCTGCAGCTTCTTCTCTGAGTCATTCTCTTTCTGTTTAAAAGGTGATGTTGCTCAGGTCTCTGTCCTCAGCTCTTTCTATGTCTATTGTTGTTGTTTAGTCCCTAAGTTTTGTCCAACTGTTGTGTGATGCTGTGGACTGTAGGCCACTAGGCTCCTCTGTCCATGGGATTTCCCAGGGTGAGTTGCAATTTCCTTCTCCAGGGGATCTTCCCAACCCAGAGATCGAACCTGTATCTCCATCATTGGCAGGAAGATTCCTTATCACTGAGTCACCAGGGACGTGCTTCTGCTTGTACACCCTTTTCCCATTTGATTTATTCTACTGATCATGGTCTGTTAATATCTAACTGCTCATGAATTCCCAGTTTCTATCTCTGCCCCTTATCTCTAATCTGAACTTTAGACTCACTTACTCCAGTGTCTAGTTAGTATATCACAGAACTTCTTTTCTCATTCAACAAAAGCTTATTTATTTACTCATTATGTTCTTTTAGACATTGAGAAGATAACAAATAAAGGATTTACATAACTTATCCATCCATGACTTATCAAGGTGGAACTTGAATCTTCATCTATGAAAACGTTTCTCCAGTTTGTCCTAATAAATGAACCACCAACCATCCAATTATCCTGGATAAAGACCAAGGACTTGTCATGATTCCTTCATTTCTCTCACTTCTCAAATCCAGTTCACCCACAAATTCTGTCAATCCTGTTTCCCAGCCTTCTGTCAATTTCATGTACTTCTCTCCATGTCCCTCATAACCATAACTAGTCCAGGAAGATCACCATCATCTCTTGGCCAGAAGACCACAGTAGACTCCCAGCTTCCTCTCTTAGACTCCTTGGTCCATTCTCCACAGCATAGCAAGGGTGACCTTGAAATATCATCAGACCATGTCACTCTCTGATGATAGCAATTGGTGTCTTTCTATTGCCGTTGGAATAAAATTATTCAATGTATTTACGTGGAGTCTTCTATGTAATGTGATCCCTAGACTTTTCTTCAAACTTGCTTCATGTCATTCCTTTTTCATCTGCAACCACATTAATCCACATGCTGGCCCTTGAATATACTAACACTCACACCTTGCAGGCTTCTCATATACCATGTCCTCTTTCTAGAATGTTCTTCCTTCTTCTATTTATTGCCTGGCTCCCTCTACAATTTGCAAGCTGAACTTTTTATCTCCCCAAAGAGAACTTTGATTATACTTTTTACCATCTGCCAGAGTATGACATTCTTTGTAGAACTTTTCACAATCTGTAATAATTTTATTGACTTTTTTGCCAATTTTCTTCATTCCTTTCCACTATATATAAGCCCAGTGAAGGTAGACACCATCTGAAGACAGGCAAAAGAGACTTTTGCTCAAATTCAAATGAATATATTCAAGAATGTTGTTATTTTTCTCCAAATAAAAACATGGATGATAACTTAGTGTCACTGTTAATACTAACGAAATAATTTAAGTTAAATATAGAATAGATTTCATCTAAGTATACAGACAATAAAATATTAATGCTATTCTACTTCTAAACCACAGGGTTGCATGAAGTTTAGGGAGATGTTTTATATGGTTTCTGTGTTTATATTTGATGACATTTATCCTTGCTTATGCAAACTTGAGTTAATCTTAGCCACCGATTCTTTCTGAACCCTTACTCTAGACAGACTCCGTGGGAAAAGGGAGACATGTAGGTCTTGGAGGAGCGTTCATCTGCAAAGATAGACAATTCCAGGCTCAACTCAAGAAGACAATAAGGATGTGGTAGCATTTAGATAGCGTATTCAAAAGCAGAGACTTTCTCTGCCGACTAAGGTCCATCTAGTCAAGGCTATGGTTTTTCCAGTAGTCATGTATGGATGTGAGAGTTGGACTGTGAAGAAGGCTGAGTGCCGAAGAATTGATGCTTTTGAACCGTGGTGTTGGAGAAGACTCTTGAGAGTCCCTTGGACTCTGAAGGAGATCAACCCTGGGATTTCTTTGGAAGGAATGATGCTAAAGCTGAAACTCCAGTACTTTGGCCACCTCATGCGGAGAGTTGACTCATTGGAAAAGACTTTGATGCTGGGAGGGATTGGGGGCAGGAGGAGAAGGGGACGACAGAGGATGAGATGGCTGGATGGCATCACTGACTCGATGGACGCGAGTCTGAGTGAACTCCGGGAGTTGGACAGGGAGGCCTGGCGTGCTGCGATTCTTGGGGTTGCAAAAAGTCGGACACGACTGAGCGACTGAACTGAACTAAACTGACTGAGCATTTAGTAAAGATAAAGAAAAATGTATATTTTTTGAACATACAGAAGAAAAGGTGAATTTCCTGCTTAAGATGAGAAGAGACTTCATGGTGGTGGTATTTTGCTGGGATGAAATAAAAATGGGTGAAAATGATGGTAGAATGAGAAAAAGGGAGAAAAGGCAATGTGTGTGTATGTTCTAGTCATGTCCGACTCTTTTGTGACCCGGTGGACTGTAGCCTGTTGGATCCTCTGTCCATGAGATTTCCCAGGCAAGAATACTGGAGTGGGTTGCCATTTCCTTTTGCAGGGGATCTTCCTGCCTCAGGGATCAAACCCGAGGCTCTTGCATCTCTTGCACTGGCAGGCGGATTCTTTACCACTCTGCCACCTAGGAAGCAAGATGAGAAAAGACTTCATGGTGCCACTTCATGGTGGTGGCAGCATTTTGTTGGCCTCCCAGAGTGAAAATAGTAGCAGAATGAGACAAGGAAAGAAAAGGCAATAACAAGAAGCAGACTTCACTGGCGTCTGCTTTACAGATCGAAAAGCACATTTCATATCTTGTTTGACTTAATAATCCTGGGAGCCAATGGGGCAGGGATTGTAGACAATTTTGTTACCATTGTGGTCGTCTGTTTGCCCATTTTTAACAAAGGAATGAAGCATCAGAGATTAGGCATGTTTTTCCCAAGGACACTTGGTTAATAGCAGTGAGCAGTCTTGCACCATAGCCTGTGAATTCAGGATTTAGAGCTCAACTCCATGCTAGGCAGTCACATGGGCTACCCTGGTAGCTCAGATGATAAAGAATCCGCCTGCAATGTGGGAGACCTGGGTTCAATCCCTGGGTTGGGAAGATCCCATACAGAAGGGCATGGGAACCTACTCTAGTTTTCTTGACTGGAGAATCCCCCTGGACAGAGGAGCCTGGCGGACTACAGTCCATGAAGTCACAAAGAGTCAGACATGACTGTGACTAATTACACAAGGCTGTCACGTGTATTTTGAGCTAAATGTAGGGCCACAGATACCTCTTTATTCGTATACTCATCCCAAGTGGAGAAATACTCTGTGATGATTTATTTTCTGAAAGACTGCTAGTCCTGACTAGCCAAAGCTGTCACCTGTCGAGGAGTCCCCTAAACCCTAAGGGGAAAAAGTTTTAACTTTCCAAACATTCTTAAAAGCGGGAAAAACGTTCACAATTTTTTTGCCTCCTGGGCTCACTGGGGCTGTGGAGTGGAGTGTGGACCTTCTGGGACAACTGGCTATTTATAAAAATGCTCACCTTCCCTTCCAGAGCTCTGTATGCTGGGCAACCCTTCCTCTGGGATGGAATCTTTTCAGCGGAGACAAGGGTTCTGTCTCCTGATTTGTTGGTGACCGAGTGTTAGCAAGACAACAGCACAACCTAAGCAATGCCCGGGGCTCCCAGAGAGGAAGTGTGGGCAAAGGGTGGCGTCTAAGGCTGCTCACTGCTGTAGGCACTCAGGATTGAGAGCGGCCATTGCTTGGACCTGGGACTAGTGTTTCTGGCCGCAGCTAAAGTGCTAGCTCTAGGAGATGGTTGACGACATTGAAAACAACGTGACCAGAAGGGCAGCGCCAGTGGAAAGATGAGAGGGACCCCTATTTCACGCACATTCGACAATCAAAAGGGCCTCTGAGACCTTCTCTCCCCAATATATATATGCTCCATCCCATGTGTTACCCTAATCCTTACTCTAACCAACCAGCCACCACATATGCCTACTTCCCACTGAACTTCTGATGCAGGGAAATATGAGATGTCAAGGCTGTACAGGTCCTACTGATGCAAACCTATAACCTGTAACTAACTCATAACCCAATAGGTCAATTTCAGAAAGACCAATAAGTACAAGTGAGATAGGAGAGCTTGAGAGGCTAAGAAGAAAAATTACATTTCTCAGCATAAGAAAAGGCCAGGCTCTTTGAAAGGTTCTCTGTCTAGTGAAGGATCCTGAGTGTTGGGGTCCCAGGTTCTCAGAAAACTTGCCAGGAGACAGAGGTATCACCAGGAAGAGTCTTAAGAAGGGCAGATCATGTGAGTGTTTGAGCGATGGCTAAGATTGGGTTTGTTTCCTCTGTTAGTGTGACTGTCTCCTCCTTACACTGTTGCTAACCCTGTGTTAATCTTGACATCTAGACTACAACACACAATAGCTTTTTGCTAGTTGTCCTTCCGGGAACGAGAGCCGTGCAGTGCTGCAGAGCGAGGGACCAAGGGATGCGGTTAGGAGGTAGAGGTAAGTGGAAAGATGGGGAAACAGCAAGGGGCAAAAAAGAGATCATAGGAATGTAGGCCTCCAGTGCTCTTGACTCAGAAAGACGTAGAAAGATTGGAGGAGATGGGAAGACTTCATAGAGTCTAGGGGCTCAAGGACGGCATGTAGCCTAAAGGAGCAGGGGTGAGAGGGCCATGCAACCCACCTCCAGGAAACTGACCTAAAGGGCTCTTTGTGGACCAGCTCAGCAGAGCCTCAATTCCGCAAAGGAATCGGGAGCTGACCAGCGAGTCCTTGCTTGCATTGTGGCCCCGAGGCGCCCTGGAGGCCAGTGCTGGCCATATCTCAGCCTCTTCCCAGTCCATCTGCACTCTGATCATCAACCCTCTCTTCTTGGGTTCTCTGCTCACCCACCAGACCCTTTCCAGCTGAATCTGTTGTGGTCTCTGAATCTAGGCATCCACAGGGCAGAGGACATGAACATGCAGAAGCTTTCATGCTGATAGTAAATTGGGAGAAGAGATATCCAGAAAAAGGCGTACATGGTCTCCACAAACTTAGGGAAGAGGGAATGGCTACCCACTCCAGTATTCTTGCCTGGAGAATCCCATGGACTGAGGAGCCTGGCAGGCTACAGTCCACGGGGTTGCGAAGAGTTGGACATGACTGAGCAACTAAGAACCTTCATACAACCTAACAGAAGGCTGAGCGCCACACTCTCCGAGGCATGCATTCATTCATTCTTCATAACGCCTTCACTCCTTCGGTCCTCACCCCTCCCCTCTGCAAACCGACTCACAGCCTGTGCGTTTCAGTCAGACCTGACATCTCAACGGAGCTGTTTCTCTGGGGCTCTTTCCTCCTTCACCCCTAAATCTCTATCTGTCCCTTTCCTCCTCTCTTTTCCTTCCCGACGGCAGTTTTTTTATTTCAGAAGAAAACTTATGAAAATTGTTGAAACATGCACTACAAAGTGAAACCTTATTTTTTTTTTTTAACATTTGGCGGAGAGCTTCTCCCCACCTCCCCCCAAAAAAGGGAGCCATGTCAAAGACGCTGCCTCCCCCCTTTGACATTCATGCAGTGCTCAGAGTCAGCTGGGGTCTCGGCTCTGACAAATTTGCATCTCTTTGAATGTGACGCTTGAAAAAAGCCGGAGCCGCTAGATTAAATTTTTTTTTTTTTTCCGTCGAGAAAATGAGAAAAGCCTCTATCTCTCTGCAGAGTCTACTGGGAAGATCTTTATTCTGATTCTTGTTAGAATTGTTTATCACCCTGACAGGCCAGACTCGGACGAGATAAAGGCTGCGCTCCATCACGGGGCCTGACAGTGGTAGGACATGCAGAAAAATGAAAGGAGCAGGAGAAAATATTATTAATAGATGCCGACTTGCTTTGCCTGCATGGCACGTCAGGGAAGGGAGAGGGGAGCCATGGCTTGATTGCAGGCCTATGAAGTTCTGTCCAAAAAAGAAGCTATTTTTCATTAAGTGATAGAAGGGCCTTTTTCATGTTCTTTCCTGAGGAGCTGATAACTTATGCAGTTTATTCTAACCCTGCTGATTTCTGTCAGGGGAAGAAAACTCCTGAAAGATGGCTCCAACTTGTCCTTTTCAGGAAAGGAGGCTGGTTTGACAGACACACCAGCCAGGCCAAGGGGCCCGGGCTGGACAGGCTCAAGGCCCTGAGTCTGGTTGGGTGTGTTGGATGAGTCTAGGATGGATGGGGAAGGGAAAGAAAGGCTAAACTCAAAGTGCGTTCAGCCTGGAAGGGGGCTCTCTCTGCCTTGTAAATATAGGACTTCGGCATGGAGGGTCTGTGTATGGATTCTCTGCCTAAAAATACACACTGGTACTTATCTATGTGGCTCCTTTCCCAGCCACATGGCTATTAACTATTGTATGAAGAATCTCCCCAGATGGCTCAGCAGGTAAAGACCTGCCTGCAATGCATGAGACGCAGGAGACGCAGGTTTGATCTCAGGGTGGGGAAAATTCCCTGGAGGAGGGTATGGCAACCCACTCTAATATTCTTGCCTGGAAATCCCATGGCCAGAGGAGCCTGGCGGGCTATAGTCCAGTATCACAAAGGGTCATATGTGACTGAGCGACTCAGTAAGCTACAAGAGGCGGCTCAGGCTCCTATACCAGTACCACAGGCTGTAAGCCTTGAGAAACAGACTTACTGTGTGTTTTTATTTACTGTCTCACGGCTCTGGGGGCTGGAAGTCTGAGACCCAGGTGTCAGCAGGGTTGGTTTCTCTGAAGGCCTGTCTCCTTGGCTTGCAGACAGCTACGTTCTCCCTGTGTGTTCACGCTGTCTTTTCCATGTGTGTGTACGCCCTATGTCTCTTCCCCTCATCTCATTGGATAGGGCCCCACTCTCACAACCTCATTAGCCTTCAGTTCAGTTCAGTTCAGTCGCTCAGTCGTGTCTGACTCTTTGCAACCTTATTAGCCTTAATCCCCTCCTTAAAGACCCTGGCTCTAAATCTAGTCACCTTTTGAAACAGTGAGAGTTATGGGGCTTCCCAGGTGGCTCAGTGATAAAGAATCTGCCTGCCACTGCAGGAGACTAAGGTTCGATCCCTGGGTCAGGAAGATCCCCCTGGAAGAGGGCATGGAAACCCATCCCAGTACTCTTCCCTGGGAAATCCCGTGGACAGAGGAGCCTGGTGGGCTCTAATCCATGGGGTTGAAAAGAATCAGACATGACTGAGCGACTAAATGAAAACAGGACTTCAATATACAGATTTGAGTATATTGTGCATGTTCAATATGCAACTGAATCCACAAGAGCTACACAGCGATTGCTGCCATTTTAGCTTTGGTGGATTCAGGCAGCAGAATCTGTGCAGGACATGATGCCCATACAGTCTCTATTGTCCTTAAGGAAATGCTTTCTTTTAGGTAAGGGGGGTTTCTACAGATCTCTGTGCTGATGCACCTGGGCACAAGGGGGGGAAAGCTGGAGGAGATGCTGACACAGGGCTCTGGGAGGTGGTGCACCCAGTGCCCGATCCGGGCAGCTGAGTGCCCCAGGACAAGTGATGTAAGACTCTGTGCCTATGTTTCTTCTCCTGTAGAAATGATGGCATTTCTACTGCCGCCCAAACTGAATGAGGTCTGAATGAGATAAGGAACATGCAGACACCCTCACTTAGGCTTCCCTGTCAGCTCAGTTGGTAAAGAATCCGCCCGCAATGCAGGAGACCCCGGTTCGATTCCTGGGTAGGGAAGATTCCCTGGAGAAGGGAAAGGCTACCCACTCCAATGTTCTGGCCTGCACAATTCCATGAACTGCATAGTCCATGGGCTTGCACAGAGTCGAACGCAGCTGAGTGATTTTCACTTTCAGTTAGGCTGGAGGGCCATCCGAGTATAAGGGTTGATCACCATTGCTGAAGGATGGTCCTGTGGCGGGTGTTCCCTCCTGCGCATTCCTGAGAGTCTGGGCGTGTGGTTGTCCAGTCATATGCTAGAAATGTTCTGCCCCCCCCGCCACCCCGGTTGAGGGAGCAGTTGAGCTCCCTTTGTAAGCTGAGTTCTGACCCTGAATTTCTTCTCTCATTGACCTGACAGCCAGAAGCCTGGCCGAGGGCTCTGTGAAGGCTCAGCTGGAACATCTCATCAACACCAGGGAACTGCTGGAATGTTTTAACTTTTACAGTTTTCAGTGAAGGCTGGGGAAACAAACTCGGTTAAACTGGAGGTGAGTGAAGTGATATATCTCTGTAGGGTCTCTATGCGATCCTTGGGAAAGCCAACAGCCTTGAGTATCTGGGAATAGACTTTGCCATAGAAAGAGGTGACTCTTGTGCTTTCTCTGCATCATTACCTACTTCAGACCATGACCCTTTTAGCTTTAGGGCCCTTGTGTGCAGAACAGAAATGATAATACTAGAGTTGTGTTCAATAAAGTATTTTCATTGCTTGGCATACCCCCTAAAGTACGATAAATACTCAGTTTACAATAGCCATAATGTTATCACTGCTATTGGTGATAGTGAAAATGGTGATGATGACAGAGATGGTTGTTTCTTTGATAATCAAGGACACAGCTCTTAACACGTGGCAGGCATTGTTCTTGCTTAAGTTCATCTAATACTTCAGCAACCTTAAGGAGCAGTTATCGTTATCATCCTCATTTTAAAGACGAGGACCTTGATGCTTAAGAAAGGTTGGTAAGCTGGTTCAAGGTCCCATGATCAGTAAGAGACTCTTTGACGGGCCAAGATGATAGTGGTGTTCATCGGAGAGTTGTGGAAGGTCTTTTATCCTACTGTGTGAAGGAGGTACCCAAGCGAAGGGTTGAAGAATTAATAGCAATGAGCAAATGGCCAAATGGCCAAATGGCCAAATGGTCTGAGCAGGGTTAGTAGGATCTAAGTAGTGTGTGCTTACTCTAGCATCGAGGTATCAAATGTTACTAAAGGGGAAGGACTGCAGTTCTCGGCTCACTGGGGACAAAGCCATGGGGGTGAGTCAGACATATTGGTAGAAACCATTTCAGCCCTTGTTGACATAGCAGCTACAGGATGAGAAAGGGAATCAAAAAGAACTGAAGGATCACATGTGTGAAGGATCCCAGTAAGAGAGAGTAAATGGTTCCTGTAGGGCTTACAGAAGTCTCTTGCTCATTCTTCAAGCAACAAGCTAAAAGCATCTTCTGAATAATGTCTTCCTTAATGTTCCCAGCATAGGAGAATGTCTCCAGCATAGGTGTCACAGCACAACGGAGCCATGTATTTATTGATCTGTGTGACTTGTATCCTTTATTCTCACCTTGGACCATTGGAGACTCTGCAGAACCCAGGACTTTGTCTGACATTGAGATGGGATCTTTGAACAGAACCATGGAAAATAAACAGTCTATGAATTCCAAATACACTGACGATGAATCCTAAACCGTTGGGATGAAAGAGTCATATCAACAGAGAGCAGAGTTTAAAATTTGAGAAATTAATTTTGAAAAAACAGCTTAAGATCTTACAGCTATGTTTTTTATATTGTAACACACGCATAAGCCATGTTAGGCACTGGAGTGGTGGGTGTGGAAAAGAGTGGGATGAGAAGATGTGGGAGGATATAAGTTCAGACCAGAGGAATCTTCCTTCTAGAGAAATGTAGCCCTGCAGAGTTACTCTATCTGTTATCCCTGAGAAATTCAAGGGAGAGGATGAAGTGGGGAATTGAAGGATGGAAGACTAAGGAATTGAGGCTTTGAGCCACAGAAGTGGAGGTATAAAGGATGAATGGGATTAATTTTGGCCTCAAGGGAGGAAGAATCTTCCAGGAAGAAAGAATATGTAAGCAAAGACTAGGAGGTGCGAGTGAACATAGGCTTGATGCTAGAAGACAGGCATTCCAGTTGGGGCTTTGCCCCTTGTTCAGTGGAGCTCACTTGGGCTATCTGCCTTCAGATTCTTTATCTGTACAATGAAGGTGGCCAGGTAAGAAAGTGAAGAGTGTCTTCCCAGTTTATTGAGTCGCATGATCCACGGATTGTCTTTCTTGGATGATCTGAACTTGAAGTCTGCTGAGAACAGATTAATTTCCTTCAGACACTTTGCGGCATAGTGAAAAGAGCTTTGGAGTTGGGGCTGTGGCTACTTTCTAATTCTGACTTTTCTTTCCTTACTTTTGGCCCGTTCTGTTCAGCTCAAACAACATAAATATGGCACTCACTGGGAACCAGGCTTTGGGTAACCTGGATACATCTGGGAGTGAAAAGGCATGCTACTCACAATTACGTTCACATAACAGATTCCAGTTGAAAAGAAGGGCTGTGCTGGGCAAACTAGAACATGGGATAATCCTAGTTACATGCCACACTGAATACTTAAAAATAGAGCTGAGAAAGAAGATTCCATTTCTTCTCTCAGAGAGCCTGCAGTACAGTTGGAGAGACAGGCATATTTATTCTTCTGTTTATTAATTTGCTAAATATTTACTTATCCTCTCAAAGCCTCAGTTTATGCATTTCTAAATTGAGACTGATACGGATTCCACCTTCATAGGATTGCTCTGGATGCTAATGGATACTATTAAAGACAAAAAATGTAAAACTTGGCACAGCATTGTGCAATGTGAGCATGCAACATATACATTTTTTTATTATTTAGAGCAGCATTTGGCATGAAGAAGATGGTCAACAAGCATTTGCTGAGAGAGTGAATAAGTAAAAGTTTGCAGCTGTTGTAATTGTCTGCAATGGGACAGGTACTGTCCTGGGTCCTGATATCATTTTTATGATAAGGTTTAACATGTATTATGGTATAGACAAGGGAAGCCCCAGCGACTCAGTGGATAAACTATATGCCTGTAATGCAAGAGACACAGGAGACATAGATTCGATCCCTAGGTCAGGAAGATCCCCTAGAGAAGGAAATGGCAGCCTACTCCAGTATTCTTGCCTCAGAAATCCCATGGACAGAGGAGCCTGGTAGGCTATAGTCCAAAGAGTTGCAAAGAGTTGGACATGACAGAGGACAAGGGTAAGATACTCTCTGGACTCTAAGGAGAACACTTAAGGTCACCTGAAGATGTCAAGGGATGCTTTATGGAGAAGGAGGTACCTGAGCTAGGGGTTAAAAAATTAATAGCCATAACCAAGACAGTTGGGGTGGGGAAGACAGAAAAAGGTGAGTATGTTCCAGGCAGAGAACCCAGCATGGACAAAGTCACGGTGGTGTGACAGAGATGCTTGGCAAGCTACAAATATTCCTGAATTTTAAATGCAGGGTCATGAGAAGCAACTGAAGGTGCAGCTAGAGAAGGGGCAGACACTATTTACGGTAGCAAAAAGACTTAGTTTTTACTCTGTATGGTCTGGAGGGTCAATACAAGATTTTGAGCAGAGAAGTAAAATGGCTAGATTTACATCTTAGACCACTGTTGAGGCTCTCCTATATCATCTACTATTAACATCTTGGTTTGCATTTGCAGATAATACAGTTCCTCCATTTAAACTGAAGCTGGTTGGTCTCTTGTTGAGGATACTTGGACCTCCTGTATCCAAATATGGGCTGTACCTTGAGCTTAGCCAGTTGGTACAGTGTCCATGGACTGTGCATCTCCTAAGGAGTTGAGCCATTGAGAGTGAGGAGGCCAGTGCTGATCCATTGTTTTGGAAGAGTTGGGATAGCCTGTTAGCTCTTACTGCCTAGATCCAGAGGAGGGCCCATGAATTCCAATCACAGCTACAGCATCCCAGGAGCTTGCCACCATGCTGATCTTCTGGACTCAATGACACTGTTGCTGCTACCTGCTGTCATCCCCAAGCTCCCACCCTGCCTTTCAACCTTGTGCAAGACCCTCCCCTTGACAGAAAATAGTGGGATCCAGGTGATAAAGAGAGTGAGAAATGCAGTTTTTGGGTTTCCAGATCCCTGCAATAGAGGAGAATATGGAAGGACAAGCATGGGACAGAGAGGCTACATAAAAATATATGGCACATCGCCCCGGTCACTCTTTCCCACAGAGGTATTACAATGCAGACTTATAGCTGGAGGACTCACAGTGTTAACTATTAACAGTCTGGACCACAACCAATGAAGTGCAGAACCAGACGATCAGAACTAGTCAGACGCTTATCACTGGAATATAAGTTCTCTGAGTGCAATGATTCTTTCAGTGTTACTCATCCCTCTGATCTGACTCCCAAGGTCCTAAAATGAGTTCTCAATCATTGATATTTGTTGACTGACTGGCTAACAGTCACATTTTTTTCCAATATATAGCTGGAAGTTAGAAAACCTTTTCATTATGAATTCTTATATGTGATTTGAAGACCTTCCTACATTCAAAGACAAAGATCATGCATCTGGTCCCATCACTTCATGGGAAATAGAAGGGGAAACAGTGGAAACAGTGTCAGACTTTATTTTGGGGGGCTCCAAAATCACTGCAGATGGTGACTGCAGCCATGAAATTAAAGGACGCTTGCCCCTTGGAAGAAAAGCTATGACCAACCTAGACAGCATATTAAAAAGTAGAGACAGTACTTTGCCAACAAAGGCCCATCTAGCCAAAGCTATGGTTTTTCCAGTCATCATGTATGAATGTGAGAGTTGGACTGTAAAGAAGGCTGCTGAGTGCTGAAGGACTGATGCTTCTGAACTGTGGTTTGGTGAAGACTCTTGAGAATCCCTTGGACTGCAAGGAGATCAAACCAGTCAATTCTAAAAGGAGTCAGTCCTGAACATTCACTGGAAGGACTGATGCTAAAGCTGAAGCTCCAATACTTTGGCCACCTGGTGCAAAGAACTGACTCATTAGAAAAGACCCTGATGCTGGGAAAGATTGAAGGCAGGGGGAGAAGGGGATGCCAGAGGATGAGATGGTTGGATGGCATTGACTCAATGAACATGAGCTTGAGCAAGCTCCCGGAGGTGGTGAAGACCAGGGAAGCCTAGCATGCTGCAGTCCACGGGGTACAGAGTCAGATACTACTGAATGACTGAACAACAACTACATTATAAATGTTCTTTAATGGCCTTGGTGTTCTATAAGGAGCCCCAAACCTCATAAGTTATGTTCTTGTTTAAATTTTGTGGATGTCAGTTAGAACAAATTTAAATACCTAAACAAATAAGACCCAAAATATAATGGCTCACATGTGATAACCTCCATGGTAGGTCTATCCATGTGGTTGGCAAGCAACTTTCCTCCACGTTGTGACTCAGGAACCCATGTCTGTTTTATCTTGTAGTGTCACTATCTACTAGTGTCTTGCTGCCATCTGCATCCAGAAACCAGGAGAATGAGGAACGCCCAATATTTCTTTAAAAAAAAAAAAATCCACGGAAGTGGTGACCCCCACCACTTTGGTTTATTCCATTGGTAAGAACTAGCCTCGTGGTTACACCTCCGCAAAGGAGATGTGGAAGAGCTAAGTGCAAACGAACCTGACTTTTCGTGACCAGCTGTCTCTCTGTCCCACAATGGGTGTGTATTGGTTTAAAATTTCAGAGATGACAAGCATTAAAAAAATAATTTTAATAATAGTTGTTACATTTCTTGGAGCGTCATAAGATCTCCTGGTTGTTTTTCAGGTTAGGTGTCCCTTATGTGTATTTTTTCTTCCTGGTAGGAGAAGGAAATCATATTTTTGAGAGTTTATTATTTTTTATAGCGTATGTGTTTATTTTGGTTGCACTGGGTCTGTGTTACTCTGTTCAGGCTTTCCCCAGTTGCAATGAGTGGTGGCTACTCTTCATTTCAGTGTGCAAGCCTCTCACTGCAGTGGCTTTTCTCGTTGCAGAGCAGAGACACTAGGCACACGGGCTTCAGTATTTGCAGCACAAAGGCTCGGTACGTGTGGTGCGTGGGCTTTGGCTGCCCATGGCATGTGCAGTCTTCCAGGACCAGGGACAGAACCCATGTCCCCTGCATTGTCAGGTGTATTCTTATCCACTGTACCACCAGGGAAGCTCAGGACTTATTCAGTCAGTTCAGTTCAGCTGCTCAGTCGTGTCCGACTCCTTGCGACCCCATGAATTGCAGCATGCCAGGACTTCCTGTCCATCACCAACTCCCAGAGTTCACTCAGACTCACGTCCATCGAGTCCATGATGCCATCCAGCCATCTCATCCTCGGTCGTCCCCTTCTCCTCCTGCCCCCAATCCCTCCCAGCATCAGAGTCTTTTCCAATGAGTCACCTCTTCACATGAGGTGGCCAAAGTACTGGAGTTTCAGCTTCAGCATCATTCCTTCCAAAGAAATCTCAGGGCTGATCTCCCTCAGAATGGACTGATTGGATCTCCTTGCAGTCCAAGGGACTCTCAAGAGTTTTCTCCAACACTACAGTTCAAAAGCATCAATTTTCAGCGCTCAGCCTTCTTCACAGTCCAACTCTCAGATCCATACATGACCACTGGTAAAACCATAGCCTTGACTAGACGGACCTTAGTTGGCAAAGTAATGTCTCTGCTTTTGAATATGCTGTCTAGGTTGGTCATAACTTTTCTTCCAAGGAGTAAGCGTCTTATTAGTGAACCTAAATTTTGCTCCGCAGTTCACATATAGTCATTTCATGTTCCTCACAGTAACTCCGTAAAATATGTTCTGTACGTGTCCTTCATAGATAAGATCATTGAGACCAACAGAAGTTCTTTAACATTTCCAAGGTCTCAGAGCAGTGGGACTGCAAACAGAGGACTTGAGTCTAAGTTTGCCTGAAGCCAAAGTCTGCCCTACTCATCCCATGACCTGCCACCTGATGGGATCCAGAAGGGTCTTCATCAGTAAGAGGCCATGAAATTTCCTGAGGAGCAAGGACACTGGGGACGTCTGTACATTAGTCAGGTTGAAGTTTTCCATATTCAGTGCACGAGAAAGTCTTCATTTCTAAATTGAAATGTGTTTTTTTCCAGTGTTCTCCAAATATGCAGCTTTTCTAGTTAATATTAAAAAATACCTTTGCTTGGGACATGAGTAAGAGAAATGTTTTCCTACTATAAGGGAAAATAATAAACAGGACCCCACAATGGCAGTCTGAAGCTCCTATACTACTAGCCCCACCAAGGGGGACAGCAGAGTGCTTGGGGTATGCAGAGTGAGTGGTGGAAGACTCGGTCTTCCAAAGCTCCAGCCACTATTTCCTCAAGCTGAAATAGGCCCATTGTTGCCTCATCTCCCAGTTTTTTAAGGGAAGCTGTAAGTCTAAATGCGCAATTCCAGTTTTAAATATTGGATCAAAAGGTGTTGGGGCGGGGCGGGGGGAGGTAAGGTTGAACAAGTCGCATCCAAGGGCTGAATTCAGCACCTGGGACAGCGGGAGTACAACCTCTGCTTCTGGGGACCCTGGGCTGTAGGTCCACACTGCAGGATTTCACTCAGCATTTCAGCCCCTGCTCTTTGTGCTACAGACAAAGCCCTAGCATTGCCAAGGACGTGCATTTCTCCAGTGCCTGTTTGGCATATCACAAGCAAATAAGGAACATGTCTAACTGCCCAGGTTCAGCCAAACCAAAGGACAAAGGCAGCAAGGCTTTCCCTGGACCCAGGGGGGCAGAGTGCAGTTCTCTCAGGCAGACGATATGGAAGTTCCCATCTCTGTCTAATTAGCAGCAGCAAAGAAACTCAGACATGTGCCCCTTCTGTGTTGGCAACTGATATGACAGAACTACATGAGGTGCAAAATACAGGCTCTGTGCGGGTGCGTGTGTGTGTGCGTGTGTGCGTGTGTGTGTGGTGCAGATATATGCTGCTGCCCAAGTTTCAGAGTGATTTCTGACTTGAAGTCGATGAGATGGGATATTATGTCTTTTTTTTTTAAATGTAACCAACAACAAACTTTGCTTGGTGTAAATTTAGCAGGGATGTGAGTTTGCCAAGGTGCAGTATGTTATTGTTGAGCTACTGTTTTGACAAAATAGTATGTATGTGTGGTTGCGTCTGTGAGTATAAAGGAGACAAGCAAAAAAATATATAGCTATATATATATATATATATATATTTTTTTTTTTTTTAAGGAAATGAATGCAATAAGCAAGGGACAGGAATTTCAGATTAGAAAGAAGCTGTTGAAGTTCTACCGTTGTCACCAGTCTCCAGGGAAGTTTATTTGTGAAGAGACATCCAAATTTCCAGTTAATTCTTAAAATATTCATCCAGCAAATATCTCTGGCACCTGCTCTGTGCTGGCACTGTGGTAGCCCTGACCATGTCAAGGTGCATAAGATGGATCCTTGTGCTCCAGGACCCCACAGTCCACGGGAGACAGCCCTGCAGATCCATAGGGAACTGCCATGCAATTCCAGAATTAACTAGAGTGGCCGGCATTTTTATTATTCTAATTCATGCAAAGCTGTTCGAGTAGGATCTGGCATGTAGCAGCACACACAATAAGTTAATAGGCACAGGGCAAGGTGTTTTGCACTAACGTTTCTTATTCTCATAACAGCCTCAGATTAGACTGTACTATAAAGGAGGCAAGGGTTAGCAAGAGGCAATATTGCAGAGTGATTAAAAGATCAAAGCCCAGCTCAGCCACTTACTACCTTGGCCATTTTACTTAATCTTGTTCTCCAGTGTGCTTGTCTATGGTTTAGAGCTTGCAATAAAGCTATTGTAGTCATTAGTTTTGTTGCATAACCATCCACCACAGAACTCAGTAGCTCAAATCACAACCGGTTATTATGGCTTGTGTGTCTGTGGTTCGGCTAAGATCTGGCTGATCTAGGTTGGGCTCAACTGAGTGGTCCACCTTCAGCTGCAGCATCAGCTCCATGTCTCATTCTCATTGTGGGTCTATGGTTAGGTAGGATGGCTCTGATCCACAGGCCTTTCATCTTCCTTGGGCAAATGGTCTTGCTAAGGCTGGTTCTTCTGGCAATGGCAGAGATGTACAAGAAGAGACTTTGTCTTACAAGTGTTTTTGACGGCTTCAATCACATCACAATAGTTGATGATCCCTTTGTCAAATAGAGCCTCATGGCCATGCAGAGTCATTCAGTGAAAAAGTGGACACTGTCTCTTGGACATGGCACTAGGGCACATAGTTCTGAGCAATAATTGAATCTACCAAGCTATCTATAAATTTGAGAATTATATGCAAAAAGCTAAGTAACATGCTGAATACAAACTTCAGTATGCAGTGAAAGATTGATGAAAGTAGACAATTGATCACTGATAATTCTTTTATTTATTTTATGGATGATTCAGCTGAGGCTCAGAGAGATTAGGTAACTCATCTGGGGTCACATAGTGCTAAGCAAAGTGCCATAATTCAAACTCAGATTTTCCAAGTCTCTTTCTTTTTTATGGAAACATATGGACCTTACTGGAGGAGGAAAGGGCAACCCACTCCAGTATCCTTGCCTGGAAAATCCCATGGACAGAGTTGCCTGGTGGACTACAGTCCACGGGATCAAACAGAGTTGGACACAGCTGAACAGCTGAGCGCGCAAGCACATGGACCTCTCTGGCGCTAGGAATCGATTTTTAAGGACTGCTCCCCGCCCCCCAGAAAAAACAAGGCTTGCTTTACAAATATCTCTGTTGGCCCTATTTAGGAAGGCAAGTCTCAGACCTTGAGAATTCAGAGTGTAAACCTAGAAGGACAAAGATCCACACCAGAGAACAAGAGCAGGAAGATAAATAACAGCAACAACTACCTTGCGCCGAGGTCCACGTGTACCGTCTCTAGGATCAGGGGATCACACCTTCAGGCGGAGCAGATCTTCGCTCTGCTCTGCCTGCTCATAGGCTCAGCAGCCTGACCTAATGAATGGAACTGGGAAATACTTGCTGGCTGCTAATGCTTTCCCTTCTGTGTTCAATCAGACTGGGAAGGAAGAGATTTTCTCTAGATCTCTTCATTTACTAAGATTTATTTCCCCCCTCTGATCTTTTCCTCCCCTGAGGATCGTGAATTTATAAGTATTGAATTTTTTAGAACTCTCTGAAAAAGTACTACGTTAATGCAGAAAAGAGTGATAAGTTCCCAGGGCACTTTGTACTGCTCTTTATCACGGCCCTTAAATATTGGCTCACAGGATCTCCTCAAGTGCTGGAGTCCACCTTCTGCCCTCTTGTCTCTCTGTCCCCTCAGTCCCTAGAAGACAAATTCCTCATAGCTTAACCAGGCCAGACGTTCAGAAAATGTTGGTTTGATGAGTGAGTGATGGATGAAAACAAATGTGATGAAAGAATGAATGAATGAGTCAATCAATGTTACATCAGTGAATACATGAGTGGATGAGAGAGTAAGTGGTTAGGTGAGGATGTGGGTGGCTGGATATATGACAAGGGGGTCCATGAAAGAGTGAGTGATGAAATGGTATATTAAAGTATTCATCCTTGGGATTTCCCTGGTGGTCCAGTGGCTAAGACTCTGCACTCCCTATGTAGGGGGCACAGGTTCAACCCCTGATCAGGGAAATAAATCCCACCTGCTGCGACTAAGAGTTCGAATGTTATAGCTAAAGATCCTGCATGCTGCAACTAAAGGATACATCATGTTGCAAGAAACATAGAAGATCCTGCATGCTGCAAGACCCCAACACAGCGAAATTAATTAATTAGCTGACTTAAAAAAAAAGTGTTCATCCTCTCTGAAGTCTCCCTTATAACTGGCTTTTGTCAGCTACCACATCTTGGTCAAGCAGATCATTCATTCCATCCACTTTAGCTCAGAACCTGAGGGAGGGAGGAACTCATACATTCTAACAACAAAGATGGTTTGAGGCATGAGATCTTGAGGAGACTGACATGATCACAGCAGTTCCCTCCCTGGACATGAGTGAATTGTCCAGAAACTATGTAAGAAATCATCAACTGGCACTTTATTCCCACGTGGCATTCTGGATGCCTAAGGAAACCTGGCAGGTTGGTGAACCAAGTCAAGCTCCACCAAACAGCAAAGGACTCTACACCAGTTCATGGACACCCTGGGAACCTCTAACCCACTGCCGTATTTACAATATTATAGGTCCTCATGAAATGTTTAAAAGGGGAATAGGTGAATGAGTTCACATGTCAGAGAATGCATAGGTGAGACAGTCAATTAATGAATGAAATGAGTCAGTGGAAAGGTAAATAAATAATGAACAAATGTGCCAAGAAACTGAAGTCTTGCTTGTCTTGTTTTGCATTTGATTCATGAAGAGGGTGGAGAAGGCAATGGCACCCCACTCCAGTACTCTTGCCTAGAAAATCCCATGGACGGAGGAGCCTGGTAGGCTGCAGTCCATGGTGTTGCTAAGAGTCGGACACGATTGAAGTGACTTCACTTTCACTTTTCACTTTCATGCATTGGAGAAGGAAATGGCAACCCACTCCAATGTTCTTGCCTGGAGAATCCCAGGGACGGGGGAGGCTGGTGGGCTGCCGTCTATGGGGTCACATAGAGTTGGACACGACTGAAGCGACTTAGCAGTCGCATGAAGAGGGGGCGATGCTGGAGTGGTTTAAGCAAGTAAAAGATGTCACCACGTGGTTTTAAAAATGGGAAAGGCTGAAAAAGAAAACTGTTTAGTATCAATATTTGGAATGTTCCATATACTTAAAGGGGGACATTCCAACCTGCCTACATTTTGCATTTTCTCAATAAGACTGAATTTATAATAGTAGTTATATCTTTAATAGACTGAAGTAAGAATTTAAATCACTTTGAATTATTTGGAATTGCTAATGGTTCCCTGCAGTGAAGGGAGCTTGAAGTGAGACTGACTTTATAGATGGCTTGGAAGGATGACCCTGACAACGGGCTGGGAGGTAGGAGCAAATGGGCGGTATGGGGGGCCTCCCGTTGAAGGATATAATGGTGATCACGGCTTAGTGATGACGAGACTGAGTGAAAGTCATTGCAGGGGGATGCACAGGCATCTACCTGGGGGTGGGTGACATGATGAGATTTACTGACCTACCAGATGGGGGAAGCATGGGGAAGAGAACAGAAGTAATTAACAGATGATGTCATCACCATTAACTAATCTTCCTTCTCAGGTCTGTGTAAAAAGGAGAGCAACATCAATCTAGACATGAAATGTGAGCTCTGTCCCCAATGTCACTGGTAGAACAGATGAGTGTCTCATGGCTAGACTGTCCCAAGTCAGCCTGTACTTTCCTAAGGCTCCTCATAGAAGGGCCAGGCGTATTCTAACCTGGATATCTCTTAACTATCTCAAATGTACCTAGGACCTCTTGATGATCTGAAATAGACTGTAAAATGGAAGTATAGTAATTCTCCTACATACGAACATATTCTGTTCTGAGAGCACATTCATAAGTCCGATTTGTGTGTAAGTTCAACAAAGTTAGCCTAGGTATCCAACGAGTGCAATTGGCTACATAGTACTGTACTGGAATAGATTTATAATACTTTTTGAACAAGTAATGCACAGAAAATAAACACAGCGAATAAACGTTTTAAATCTCACTGTACAATACCATGAAAAGCAGAGCAGTGCCAGCTGGATCTCCACGGCTTTCACACTTGGTTCTGTCCATCCTGGGCTTGAAATAAAGACACCGTACCACTGCAGTCCACATAGTTCTGTACAGTAAAGTCCTCAAAAGCACATCCACTTGAAGAGGATGAACACACATGACAGTGTATGCCAGGCCAGACGTGTGAACTTACATGATTGAACACGCAAGCTTACAGTCGCATCTTTGAAAGTCTGCAGCTTGAAAGTCCATATGTAGGGGACTCACTGTATACAGAATTATTGCTGAAACTGGAGAATTCTTAGAGAGGCCATTTGTTAAAAATACAGACTATATTGCAACCTTAGGGTGCATAATTAGTGGAGTAATGCCCTCAACTAATGTTCCTAATTATTTTGATGATAATCATCTCACACAGTATGGAAATGGTCTATGGATCCCCACATAATAGTGAGTTACACCTTTAAGAAGCACTTCTCAAATGACATAATGAAGCTAGTCTGAATTTACTAGAAATACGAAGTGCTTTGGAGTTGGGGAGAGGCTTCAGATTTGCCTCTTTGTAGGAAGGTGACCCTAAAGCAGCTGCTCGTGTTCTCAGGGCTTTAGTCTCCTTGTCAATAAAATGGGCATAAGGAGAGTGGGCTGTTATTAGGGGCCCCAACGCCTCCTGGGCTGTTGTGTACACTGAGTGAGGTGGTAGATTTAAACACTTATCCCTGGGACTGAGACACAGGGGGTGATGAATAAATACTTAGTTGTAGAAGTGCCAAATGATGTTCTGTGCACAATTTTATTGGAACTAAATAAAAACAAAAAAGACAATGATTTTGTGCATATGGATTTGAGGACCCCCTTAAAAAGACTTTTATTCGTTCCTCCTTAGGCATCCAGCCAGCTATAATTGAGAATCCAGGTCTTAATGTGTCTTGCTAACATTAATTATAAGTCATCAATTAAAAAAATCAAGATAATTCTACTTACACTCTGAAGATTATGAGTATGTGAAGACTGGATTGTTGAACCACCTCCAGGGTCAACCTTGTCTCTAATGGAAAACTCAATTTTTATTTGGATTTTAAAATGTCTCCAATTATCTAGTCAATATTACATGAATATTCAAAGACTGGTTTCATCTCATCAGAAAGTATATTCTCCAGGCCCACTCTTAAGAATCTACATACTTATAAGAATACAAATGAAATTGGGTCCATAAATTCTCCATATGTAATGTATGTATGTACATATGTAATGTATACACGTACACATGTAAAGTGTGTGTGTACACACACATACAATGAGTGTGTGTGTGTGCACATGTAATGGATGTGTGTATGTAGTGAATATAATCCGCCTCTTGATGAGTGTTTCTGTTACCCAGCCAGCTTGGTTTGGACTTCTGAAATGGAGACAATCCAAGATGCTCTCTTCTTCAGCATTTCCGCCTTGAACTTTGTTATGAAAAACAGAGGTTTAATTTAGAAATGGCCAAAACTTTCCATTTGTATGTCAGCCTGGAGGAACTCAACTTAAAAAAGAGTATTTAATAATACAGAGTTGAAGGGGAAAAACCAGTTGAAGGACTTTGTGGTTAAGCCTGCAGCATTTGTTAACATTTAAATTCTTAGATTGCGTTGCATTTTTTTCCCCCTAAGTCACATGGCAGTGAGTAATCACCATTAATCTTCCATGCTCATAGCTTTTCCCCTTCCCTGAAATAGTACTTCACAAGGATAAACATGACACCCATTTTTGCCTTCCATTCATTTTTGTTCTTTTATTAGCAGAAGAAGGAAATGGCTACCAAGGACCAAGTTCTGTAGGTTGGGCACTGTGCTAAACAATTTATGTGAATCACAGTGATTAATTCTGGAACCTGACAACATCTTGGGGATGAAGGGCTGTTATTCCCTAATTGAGAGAAGGAAACTGGAGTTCAGAAGAGGGAAGAGATGTGTCCAGAGAAACTCAGATAAGAAACAGGAGTGTGTACTGCCAGTGGCCATGTGTGAAGAATCGGAGCCATTTAAAGATGCCGCAGAAAATATCCTGCATGCCACGGCCAAGGAACCCGCATGCTGCAAGAAGACCAAAGGTCCCTTGCGTCACAACTGAGACCCAACGCTGCCAAATAAATGAATACATATTGTAAAAAATCCAGATAAAATTTGAGTTTTGCAGTAGAGGCAAGTTTGGCCAGTAACCCATTTCTCCAGGTACAAACTAATCATGGCAGTGATTGGTCTTAAAGACTGACAGCTGACAGGAGGTTATGTAAGAAGGTAGGGTAAATATTATGAGGATATCTGTGACAAACAGGATCTGAGGCACCATCCATGATTCCTACCGCTTGGCATTTACATTCTGGAGTGATCCCCATTTTTGATTGTGGGCAGAACCTATGACTTGCTTCAAACCAAAAGAAAACCACAAAGGTGGTGGGACATCACTTCTGTGATTTCATTATAAGACTGAAATGTCTGTCTTTCTGGGAGACAGTCCATTTGCTGCCTTTGAAGAAGCAAATTGCCATATGGTAAGCTGGCTTACGGGGTTGTGGGCAGCCTCCAGCCAACATCCAGCAAGAAACCAGGGCTGATAGTCTGACAGCCTGTAAGAAACTGGATGCTGCTAACATGCCGTGGGAGCTTGCAGGCAGATCCTTCTCTAGAGAAGCTTCGATGAATGCGACCACAGCCTTGAAGGACAGCGTGACTGCAGTCCTGTGAGACCTTGCAGCAGAAACCCCGACTGAGTTGGACCTAGACTTCTGACTTACTGAAACTGAGATGATAAATGTGTGCTGTTTTAGGTAATTCAATTTGTAGTAATTTTTAGTGTAACCGTAGATAACTAACAAGACATCTTTTGAAACCACACTGCGAAATGTACAATTCTTTGGAAATCATGGTGATCTTATGAGAAGACCGGTAGATCTGTGTGTGAAATGACTCTCACTGAATTCACACAAGCCCAGTGGACACATTCCGGTATCCAGCTTAGGTGGCCTCTGGGGGATGGTGGGCCTTCGATGCTGTTGATCCCTCTCTGTTGAAGTATCTTCATTTTTCTTCCTTGGTGGTCCTCACCACTTGAACTTCGCTGACTATTCCTCTTCAGCTTTGTTTGTGACTTGCTTTCTCTTTCAAACTCTCACACATAGATCGTCTCTGAAGGTTTGCTGCTGGCTCTGTTTCTGTTCTCACGCCAAATGCTCATGGCGCTCAGAGCTGCATGCACGCTGCCCAGCCCCAGATCCATTCCTCTTGCCCCAGGATTTCCCCTGAGTTCCTGACTCCAGTACCTCCTGGGTTTCTCAGTTTGGATGTCCTGCAGATACTTCAAACGCCACTGTCCACCCCAATTCCTTATCTCAGTGAGTGATGCCTACCACTTTCTATCCATCCATTCAACCACTTGGGCCAGAATATGATAGCTATCATATTAACTTTCCTTCTCCTTGAAAGAACCACTGACTAAATCCTGTTAATTTAATCTCTGAAATAATTCTCAACCTACACTCCTCTCCCATCTAGCCCATGATGTACTTGGTTCAGATTTACATGGATTCAGAGGAACCACGGAAAACTTCTCTAGGTGGTCTTTCCAACTTATTTTCCTTGCTGCTGCTGCTGCTGCTAAGTCGCTTCAGTCGTGTCCGACTCTGTGCGACCCCATAGACGGCAGCCCGCCAGGCTCCCCCGTCCCTCGGATTCTCCAGGCAAGAACACTGGAGTGGGTTCCCATTTCCTTCTCCAGTGCATAAAAGTGAAAAGTGAAAGTGAAGTTGCTCAGTCATGTCCGACTCTTAGCGACCCCATGGACTGCAGCCCACCAGGCTCCTCCATCCGTGGGGTTTTCCAGGCAAGAGTACTGGAGTGGGGTGCCATTGCCTTCTCCTGTTTTCCTTAAGTCACTCCATATATTGCTACCATAATGTAGCAAAATAAGAGAAGTCTAGAAAAATTCATCAAGGAGCACCCTAAAACCTAAAACTGCCTCTTTCATATTTTATCACAGGAAACACTGACCATGAAGCTGATGATGTTCACAGACCTTTACTTGAGGGGGTCCTTCCAATGTCCCTTCTTTCTCATGTTAAATAAATATTTATTTTTATATCCAACTGTATATTCATGATTATGTATATTTTTTCTTAAAGAAAGTCCCTAAAAATACTGCTTATAAAATGTCTTTGGTTCTGGATTACCCCTGTGATTAAGGTTAAACTCCTTAATGTGACCTGGATAATGTGACCTGGTTCATTAAGCTTATCTGACACTCCTTGTCTCATATTTTATCTTAAGTGCAACAAATTTAATTTTTTACTAAATACCATGTTGGATCGGGAAGATCCTCTGGAGAAGGGAATGGCTCCCCACTCCAGTATTCTTGCCTGGAGAATCCCATCGGCAGAGGACCGTGGCGGGCTATAGTCCATGGGGCCGCAAAGAATCAGACATGACTGAGTGACTAATACGCTATTTCAGCCTCCATGTCTTATGCTGGTCCTTTAGATGGCAACATCTTTCCATCTCTTGTTGACTTATGCCAACATAAATCCAACTACAACTTCTATTGGGTAATTTCTCCTGCTACAAGATTCAGCTCAAGCGCAAACAGCCTGAGTAGTTTTTGGGTCCCTCACGCCTCTGCCAGTGGGTCTCTGTGCTTCTGCAATACCTTGACCTTTCTCTTATCTCCATGGTGACTAAATCTACTGTGTGCCTGACGTAGGTGTAAAACAGGAATTTGTTGAGCTGTTGCTGAATTACCATTCTGTAACCTAGGCAAGTTACCTGACCTTGTCACATCTCCGTCTCTATCCTTGTAAACAAGGCTGTTACACCACCTTACAAACTGTAGCAAGATTTCAAATAGGTTATGTAAAATGAAAATATTCAGTATATGTCAAGCCTTATAGGTAACACAAATAGAATTGCATGTATTAAAATATTTTTAGAATCACAGACATCTTCACCTTAAATAACACTGTACGTTTAAATGAAAACTAAATTCTTGAAATCAGATCAGGAAAACAGTAAAAATTATATAGTGGCTCAAAGCATGGACTTTGGGGGCTAGTTGGCTTGGGTGTGAATTTTGGAGTCACCATTAACTAGGTTGTATGACTTTAGTTAAAAAAAGAATAGTGTCCTCTCTGTGCCTCAGTTTCTTCATCTGACGATGGAGACAGCAGCAGCGCTGCTGTGGTGATGAAATGCATTAGCACACTTTTACCTCTCAGTGGGGTCTCTGGCTCTTGGGGAATCCTCACTAAATGCGAACTATCACTATTGCTAACTATGACTAATAGAATTTCAACAAAGGCCTTTTTGGTATCACAGTGAAATCAAGACTTCTTGATGGCTAGTTAAGCACAGACACTCAAGCTGCACAATCCCATTACTGACAGAAATTATGGCCATATTTGCAATTGTTGAGAATAATGATAAGACATAGAAGGCACTGGGATATCACTAGTAGATTTAATCCAAGAAATGGAGAGTTACTGCTCAAGGGAGAATGTTGATGCCTGTCTCTTTAAATATTTGAATCATTCACATATATAAGCATGGCAGCCAAACTAATAAAACATGAATAAAATGTTGTCAGATGGATTAATAAACAGAGAGTAACAGAGAGTAGAGAAGACAAATGCCAGAGCAGAAATTTTTTCAAACTCAGCGGAACTGGTTTTTCCCATGGCAAACCTCTTCTGGATGCTACAGTTTTAGAAAACCTATTTCCAGAAAAGTACTATTGAGAATTGCATGTCAGAAGTAACCTGCAGTCTGCTTTAAGGATTGAGATAGGGTGAATGAAGAACAATAATACAGAAATGAAGAGGGCAGTGTCAAGTTCTATTTCTAGCTCTATGGGAACCTAGTGTAAACAAAAGATACAGATGTAAGTGTCTATCAGCTTATTGTACAATCTATCTGTATCTTTTGTTTACATTATGTCCCCTGCATTGGCAGTCGGGGTCTTTACCACGAGTGCCACCTAGGAAGCCCCATAGAGGGTAACTACTAGTCGAAAAAAGGCAAGGCTACCTCTGCGAATAAACACAAAGAAAAGAAAAGAGAAGTGTCACCTCATAAAGCTAAAGAGTTCTAGTAATAATTCCCTAAATTGATGGATCTGTAAAGATAGTCTCAACATAATTCATGCATTGGAAAAGGAAATGGCCACCCACTCCAGTGTCCTTGCCTGGAGAATCCCAGGGACAGGGGACCCTGGTGGGCTGCCGTCTATGGGGTCGCACAGAATCAGACATGACTGAAGCAACTTAGCAGCAGCAGCAACATATATAAAGCCAAAAATGTCAACTTCAAGGACTCAACATTATGGGAGGGGATTTTTAACATGCTTCTCTTAGTAACTGATAGCTATGGTTAGTATTGCCTAGACAATCTGGGTTCAGGTCTTGACACAGGCACTTATTTACCTGTGAACCATAGGCTACGAAACTTAGGGAGTGTTCCTAAGTTTTCTAATCTATAAAATGATAAAGATTCACTTATAAGATTTTGTGGAAACATATATTAATATAAGAGAGCATTTGTAAATAGATCTTATGAAAGACAGCTCTATATGTCAGTATTACTTTTTAATTGAACCAAAGGGCGCGTACAGGCTACTCTAGCCAACAATTGTAGAATACATATGTCAAACACACAAAGAACACATATAAAACTTGACCATATACTAGTCTAAAAGCAAATCTCACTCACCCTACAGCCTCTGCTCCCAATGTAAATAAATTAGTATCAACATCAAAAATACATCTAAAAATTTACTATATCTTTGGACATTTAGAGATACAGTTTTAAACAAATCATACATTAAAGGAGTGATTATAATGAAAATTAGAAATATTTAGAACTGAATATTAATTTAAAAACTTTCAAAATATGTGTGATACAACTAATGCAGTATGTAGAGGAAAATTTTATATTTCCTTTTATATATAGAAGATTATTCTATAAAAGATAAAAGTTTAAAGGCTAATGAAATTATTCTCCAACTTAGGAGGTTAAGAAACACACTATAACAGAGAGAGGAAATTACAAAAAGGAAACTACATTTGAAAAAAAGTGTTTAAAAACGTAAAATTAAAATGGATGGAATAGAGAGAGTTGATAGAGTAAAAGCCTGATATTTGAGGAGAAAAAGAAAATACAAGTGATATAGAAAGAAGACAGTAAAGAGAAGTAACAGTGAAAAAGAAAGGCTATATTACTACTAAGCTGAAGACATTGAATGATAATAAAGATATTATAAATAATTTCACAGTGATAAATTTTAAATTTCAAGTACAATGGAAACATTCTTAGAAAAATATGATTTACTAAAACTGACTCAAAAAGAATTAAACAAAATATGAATAGCTCTATAATGAGTAAGGAAATTTGTTCAAATTAAAAAAATCTTCCCTCTCCCTCTAAACACTCCAGGCCTAGAAGTCTTTATCAACAAGCTTTACCAAAGAGTCAAGTAACAAATAACTCAATTTTACATAAATTATTACAGATTAAGGAGTAGAAGAGAGTACACCTCAACAAATTTCCGACCCGAGTAACCTCAATACCAAAATCCCACATTTTATGAAAATAAAAACTATAGACTAATTTCCATGTGAACATACGTGAAAAAAATCCTAAATAAAATACTACCTTATATTACAAGGATCATTCATTATGTCCAAGTAGGATCACTTTCAGGAATGAAATTAGTAAAAGAATTTAGTAAACTTTCCAAATTCAATCTACAAAACTCAATGACATGTTCATGCACAGACAATAAGTAGATAGTGTAACTTTATAGATATATTGTTATTAATAACATCAAGAATATAAAGAATTTAAGAATATATCTAGCAAAATATATTTAAACTCTTTATGAAGAAAATTAGAAAAGCAATTATTATGAGGAAATCTATAGAGATTGAAATAACATGGATCTACGGATTGGAAGATTCAGTGTGATACATATGATAACTTCTCCAAATTGGTCTATAAAGTCACTATAATTTGAAGACCAGGTTTTGTGGATATGTGTATATATGTATAGGATTTGACAGGCTTATTCTAAAGTCTATATGAAATTGCAAATGGCAGATAAAGGAGGATCCTCTTGAATGAGAAGAACAAAGTTGGTTGGCTGGTTTTTGCATATATCAGTAATTACTTTAATGATAGTAATTAAGGCAGGATTATATTGTTCCTGGGTTATCCAAACCAACCAATGAAACAGATTAAGAGTCAGAAATATAGGAATATGTGTGTGTGTGTGCTTGTGTATATGTGTTTATATTATGTGCAGAAATATCATAACAGATCATTGGAAAATAACACATTTTAAATACACAATGGAGGAAAACTTATAATCTGCAAGAAAAATGTGAACTCTACATCATAATATATTAATAGATAAAAGCGAACTTCAGGTTAAAAAATACTTACATGTGAAAGGCAAAATTATAAATGTAAAAGAAAACATAGGATAATGAATTAAATGAATTCATGTGAAGAGTGTTCTTAAATAAGTCACAAAATGCAAAATCCATGAAAGAAAAGGAATAGCTACAGAAAACAGAAAAACAAAGGGAAATCTTTAAAAATGGAAAAGATATTTATAACATATATAATTGAAAATGATTACTAAACAGGATAAAGAAACTCCACAAACCTGTAAAAAAGTATAATAAAGAAAACACAAGTGATCTAATAGAAAAATGGTCAAAAGATTTATACAGACACTTCCCCAAACCAGAACTTCAAATGGCCAGTGACACAGGAGGAGATGTGCACTGGTAAACAGGGGAATAAAAATTAGAATAATAATGGGATATATTTCATACCCACCAGAAGGGCAAAAATTCAAATAATTGATAATAATAAATTTTCAAAATGACAGGGAGCAAAGGAGACTCTTACATTTTTCAAGAGGGTGAAAATTGGTAAAAAATGCTTTGCAAAGCCATTTATCATTATCTATGAACAACTCTGCTCAATATTCTGTAATAACCTAACTGGGAAAAGCGTTTGAAAAAGAATAGATACTTGTAGATGTATAATTAAATTACTTTGCTGTACACCTGAAACCAACACAACATTGTCAGCCAACTATGGGTTGTGCTGTGCTGGGCTTAGTTGCTTAGTCGTGTCTGACTCTGAGACCACATGGACTGGAGCCCACCAGGCTCCTCTGTCCATCGGATTCTCCAGGCAAGAATACTGGAGTGGGTTGCCATGCCCTCCTCCAGGGGATGTTCCCAACCCAGGGATGGAACCCAGGTCTCCTGTATTGAGGGCAGATTCTTTACTAACTGAGCCACCAGGGAAGCCCCAATCAACTATACTCCAATATAAAATAAAAAAGTAAATAAATAGAAAGAAAAGGTACACACCATAAACCCAACACTTTTTTCTTGGGATTCACCCTAGAGCTCTCTCTATATGAAGAGCTGGAGTCCATAGAAACTTGACCTACCAAAACACTGGCAAGAACCCAAATACACGCTCGGAGCAGACTATACAAGGGCATCATGTCCTGGTCACACAACAGAAGCTTGTTCAACCGCGAACATGAAGCACAGAGAACTGTAACAACAAGGATGAGCCTCAGAAACAATAAGGAGCTAAAAATGCACAACAGACAGGCCACAACCACTGCAAATATCATATTGTCCAGAGAGCCCATTCGGGACGATTCCACTCATAGGAAACTCAAAAACATGTAACAATGAACCTTAATTTGCAGGCGAGTGGTAAAGCCCTGAAGGAAATAAAGAAGTGATAAAAAGACAGATGAGGTTCATCTACCTGATCAGAACAGACTCAAATGTGGTCTTTTTATGACCGAGTAATATTCCGTTGTGTATGTGTACCGCAGCTTCTTTATCCATCCATCTGTCAATGGACATCTAGGTTGCTTCCATGTTCTAGCTATTGTAGATAGTGCTGCAACGAACAGTGGGATCCATGTGTCTCTTTCAATTTTGGTTTCCTCAGGGTATATGCCTAGGAGTAGGATTGCTGGGTCATATGGTGCTTTTATTCCTAGGTTTTTAAGGAATCTCCATACCCTCTTCCATAGTGGTTGTAGCCGTTTACATTCTCACCAACAGTGCAAGAACCTTCCCTTTTCTCCACACCCTCTCCAGCATTTATTGTTTGTAGGCATTTTGATTATGGCCATTCTGACTGGTGTGGGGCAACATCTCATTGTACTTTTGACTTGCATTTCTCTAATAATTAGCAATGTTGAGCATCTTTTCATGTGTTTGTTAGCCATCTGTATGTCTTTGGAGAAATGTCTGTTTAGGTCTTTTCCCCACTTTTTTATTTGGTTATTTGCTTTTCTGGCATTGACTTGTATGAGCTGCTTGCATGTTTTAGAAATTAACCCTTTGTCAGTTGTTTCATTTGCTATTATTTTCTCCCATTCTGAGGGGGGATGAGGCGGGAGATGAAAGGGAGGTTCAAAAGGGAGGTGATACTTGTATACCTATGGCTGATTCATGTTGAGCTTTGACTGAAAACAACAAAATTCTGTAAAGCAATTATCCTTCAATAAAAAAAAAATAATTGTATAAAAAAGACAAATGAGTTGTTCCAGCTGATGACAGGAGGTGTCAGGATAAGGTGCCCAATTGGGTGGGCTGTACAGGGGTTCTGTTGTATTTTTACTTTTTATAGTTTATATACACTTTGGGAAAAAGTATTGGGCTGACATCTTGCAGAAAAACCCGAATGAACGTTTTGGCCAGTCCAGTAGTCATTCATGTGTGCATGCGTGTTCAGTAGCTTCAGTTGTGTCTGACTTTGTGAACTTATGGACTGTAGCCCACCAGGCTCCTCTGTCCGGGGGATTCTCTGGGCAAGAATACTGGAGTGGGTTGCCATGTCCTCCTCCAGGGGATCTTCCCAGCCCAGGGGTTGAACTGATTATTCATATATAGTCATAATGTAGTATAAGGTGGGTATATGATGATGGAAATTACTCCAGTTTTGATGAGTACACTGTAGATGTGGGAGGCAGATAGATTTCTGTCTTGCGACTCTGGAAGGCAGGGATTTAAGGGAGGTTCATGGTGAGGGAGACCATCTCAGCTTGTACAAAAAGGAGGCAGAGGTGGAATTTTAAGTGGGGAGGGACCTAGCATAGATTTGGCCTTTTAGAGTTGCTGGAACTTGGACAACTTTTAAGCCAAGGTAAAGATCTGGTGAAGCTCAGGGTCAAGTAAATGGCCACGAAAGTTGGCTTTGCCCCTTGCATCTGCTGACTGTCTGGCTGTGTGACCTTGGAGGAGAAATGTCTCACCCTGAGGCTTACTGGGCTTCCTCGTGATGGAGTTAAGAAATCTACATGCCTCTTAAGTGTGGTTTTGAGGGCTCGATAAAGGAACGTGTATATTGACTAATCAGTCATGAGTATTGCCCACTGTTTTATTGTGGTGGTGGTGACTGCTGCGAGGGCTGATGGACCAGAAGAAGAACCGAGACAGGAGGAGCAGGTATGAGGATGCAGGTAGGACAAGAGAGAAACTCAGAGGGTGGGGTGGCTGAAGCCCAGTGCCTGGATGAGACCAGGGGGTTGCGTGGCTGTGGATACACAGGTCATGAGAGGTCTTTCCTGCCAAGCTAAGAAGGTTCAATACACTATGGAGACAAACGGTCAAGGGAAGCCACTAAAAGGTATCTAGCCGGTTTGGAGCACGTTCCTGGAGGGAGTGCGATGTGTCTGAAATCAAAGCCCCGTGCCTTTGCGGCTGCGTCAGCCCCGGGTGGCCTTTTTGTTAGAAAGATGCTACCAGATGCCTCTGCCTGGAGGGTGACTTGGGGGACACGGATGGGGCAGGCTCTCGGGAGGCTGTCCTTGCCTTGGCCGCACAGGTATGAGAACTGGGTGCGGCTTCACAAGAAAGGACGAGAACCACATGCAAGCCGGCGGCGTCTTTGACAGCATCTCTCCGTGGCTTAGTCTCAGAGCTTATTTTAAATGCAAAAAGGGAAATGGGGGCGGCCCGGCGAGCTTGGTGGTGGGGAGGAGGCAGAGCTCAGATCTTATCTGGACTCTTGGCTGTCATCGGAGCTGTTCAGAGCAGGTGTTTCAAAGCCTTCTGCGGCATGATCCTGCATTCGGGCCCTTGGCGGGTACACACACAAAGTGGGCATGCATTATTCAGGTGGCATCACGCGCCTGCTCTGCACCGCTCGTCAGAGCGTTTGCAACGTCGGTCCCTCCTTCCCCAAAAGCCCATTGTTAAGAATTATAAACAAACAGGATGGAAGCCTTTACAGTCACTTCACTGCTGGCGAGATCCACAGTCATAACAGGAAATCATGCGCTTGCTGCAGAAAGATTCTAAGAGGCGGCATGAATGTCATTGACCTAAATTCCAGCGCCCCAGCCTTTACCTGCAGAACTTTTCAGCAAAGCAATGCTGGTGAGAGGCAGATTGAAAGGATCTGCAACTATTTCTTTCTTTCTGTTTTATGAGAATTCATTGCCATGAATATCTAGTGACCCTGAAACCTACTTCCAACTTTTCAATCGGCTCCCTCAAGGTTGACTTAAAGGTACAGAAGAAAATGCAGCGGATGCTGGCTTGTTATTTGTGGAAGCTGCGATCAGTGAGGTGACCACGGGGCCCAGCGCTGCCCTCAAGGGTCCTGCCCATCTGCGAAGCCAAAGGGGCAGTGCCCATACCCGCAGTCTTTCAGATCTGGACCCAAGTCTGACGTGGCTAACTCACAGTACCTCACTTGTGCTGGTTATTTCTATGACAAGCACATCTGCGACTGTGAATTATTACCATTTTGGGGGGTGGGGCAGTTCTGTGGTCTTTCAATTTTCTTAGCACTTTGCATTTCCTAAAATGACTTGCCCAAGAGCTCATGCAGTTGCGTAGCTAGAGCTCAGAGTTCGTTCCTTGGGCCTGTTTTCCTCCTACTTCAATAATGTATCTTCAGGGGCTATTTCCTTCATTACGCAGTCATCAAATCGCTATTTATAGCATTACTACTGCATTCAGGCCTAGTACTGAACACTATGGAGACAGAACTTAATCAAATGTAATTTCTGAATGCAAAATTCTCACTCGCCGTAAAAGAGCAGGTAAGTCGTAAGCTAGATATGACACACAATGATAAATGCTACAATAGAGATTCCAGAGGATTCCAGAGAGGAGTCGTTAAGACCAGGGTAGGACATCCAAGGAAAGCTTCCTGGAAGAAGCAACATGGACACTGATTCACAAATCTGGCTTTCATAATTTGAAAGAAAAAGAAGGATGTTCTGGTGAGTGGCCATTTGGGTTTGAGACAGTCAGACATGACCGAGTGAGTGAACAACAATAAAGCATGTTCCAGTTGCTCATTTACTTTGGTGGGGAAAGGGTTGTTGTTCAATTGCTCAGTTGTGTCTGACTCTTTGTGACGCCAGGCTTCCCTGTCCTTCACTATCTCCCACAGTTTGCTCAAACTCATGTCCATTGAGTTGGTGATGCCATCCAACCATCTCATCCTCTGTCACCCCCTTCTCCTCCTGCCCTCAATCTTTCCCAGCATCAGAATCTTTCCTGATGAGTTAGCTCTTTGCATTAGGTGGCCAAAATATTGAAGCTTCACCTTCTAATGAATATTCAGGGTTGATTTCCTCTGGGATTGACTGGTTTGATCTCCTTGCTGTTCAAGGGATTCTGAAGAGTCTTCTCCAGCACCACAGTTCAAAAGGATCAATTCTTTGGTGCTTAGCCTTCTTTATGGTCCAACTGTCATATCCATGGACAGGGAAGCCTGGCGTGCTGTAGTCCATGGGGTCACAAAGAGTTGGACACGACTGAGGGACTAACTGAACTGTCTCATCCATACACCATGGCAAATGGCAAGAGGTAATAACCATGCTGGGTAACATACTAGATGGGTACCAAGACTGATTGATTTCCACCACTGCAGCTGAAGAACAATCCTATAAAGTAGTCACTAGAAATGCCTTTTGAAGTTTAGGCAACAGAAGCTTATGGTTGTGGGTGACTTGACTCACAGGGCTAGCTGAGCAAGAGAGAGATGGGAGCTTTGATGATCTGAGCCCTGCAGTCTGGCCCAGGGTCCACACAGTTAACCACCATCCCCTCTGCTGATGAACCCAGGGCACTGGCCACACCTCCCTTCATGAGGGATTCTGCTTCCCGTTCCTTTGTCTTCTCATCCAGAGAGGATGAATGGGTGTGCCTTTCCCTCTGATGTGGGCATCAATGCATTTACCTCCTCCTTTTGCACCTTGGACAGAGATGCCCTGGGTAAAGTGTTGGACATTGGCATCACAGGTGTGAATATTGCCCTGGGCGTGTGCATTTCTACCTGGATGCTTCCTCCATGGCTCAGAGACTCCTGGACCCATTTCTTCACTGTGTCTGGAGGGTCATTCCTCCACTTGGAACTCCCAGGCCTTGCCACCCACTGGTGATAAAATGAGAGGGATGGAACGTCAGTCATTTTCTTGAAAGACTCGTGCCACATGTACTTGGCAAGAACGCTGGCCGAGGGAAGACCAAAGACAGTCTCCACTTTTCATCCAAATACAGTGACTCTTGGGGGATACCTATCTTGCTCCAGCAAAGTGGGCCCTCAGGGCGGCTTTGCTGGGAGAAAAAGAACATGTGGCAGGACCGTAGCTTGTCTGGATGAGTGACAAGATACCCCTTCTTCTGGCAGACACAGCCCTGCCCCAGGTGCTTGGCCTGGGAGGCAGTGCTCTGGGCGAAGTCCCAGGAAGTACCTTATCCCCACTGACACTGCACAAAGGGACATGGTGGCCATAGTGCCCTGCAGAACTACTCAGATCCGGTCCACAGGAGACATGGGTTCGATCCCTGGGTGGGGAAGATCCCTGGAGGAGGGCACGGCCTTCCGCTCCTGCATTTTTGCCTGGAGAATCCCATGGACTGAGAAGCCTAGCAGGCTACAGTCCCTAGGGTCAAAAGGAGCCAGGTGTGACTGAACGACTACGCACACGCGTGCACACACAGGATACTAGCAGCACGATACTGGAGTAGCTGTGGCCTTTCCTCATCTCTGTGTCTAGAAGTGAGCCTCTGCAGCCTTGCTGAGAATGAAATCACATACTCGTCTCAAGGGCTGCGTAAGACACCATGCTGCACTCCCCAGCACTGGTCCTATGAGAGCAGGCTCCTGATGAAATAACCGGAACCTTCCTCCGTGATCACAGCAACAGACAGTGGTATGCTTTCCTGCCAGAGCCTCCAAGTGCAAGAGCAAGACTTCCTGCAAACTAGTGATCTCCGCCACCAGCTCCCTTTCACGGAGGCGAGAAGTGAGGCTCAGAGCGGGCAAGTGACTTGCCAGGGTCACACAGCAGATGGCGGGGCTGAGCTCCTACAGAGCAACTGCCAGGATCTCCCCTGTGCATCTCTGACAAATTACTTAATCTCTCTGTGCCTCAGTCTTTGTACCTGTAAAATGAGAAAATGAAGAGTTATCTACCCACTGGCCACAACTTAGTAACCAAACAGCAACAATGACCCCTCTTAGAGAGTGGTACAACCCCCCTGAGTTGATAAAGGTAAGCCTGAAGGTCTCATAGACCTTTGAACATTATTTTATGTGCCTGGAATGTTCTTCCTCCATTTACATTTCCACCTTTCCCCCACTCTCACTTTATTTTTCCCATCTTTGTTTATTATTGTTAATTGCATTTTTTCCTATCCATTCTTAGGTCTGGGTTCAAACATGATTTTGGAAGGATGCTATCTCTTATTTTTTAACCACTGTCATTTGCCGTTTGTGATCATATGCAGACTCTGGTACCTATTTGATTAACATGTGACCCCGCCACGCTAGCCCACTAGTCTTTGCACCCATGAAAGCAGGGACCGTTGATGGTGTATGCTCACCATTATATTCCTGAGCCAACCATAGAGAAAACCCTCAAAATACAGCAGGGTAAATTTCCAAGTGCATGAGATTCCTCTGGCTTTTTGAAGGGCTGCCGAAGTGAAGCCGCTGCTGGACTGATGGATGGATGCTTGCTTCCTTCTCTCTCTAATTGCCAGGTTCTGAGAGCAGGGTTTGCCACATCTCTGGTGGTTTCCCCTTATCTCCTTGTCCATGTTGTCCCAGCTGCTTATTAAAGTAAAATATGGTGCACCCAACAAAATGACTGTGTTCTGCAGGATGCACCAGTCATTAACCTGCAAAGTTACTTTCCGCAGCACTCCTGCATGTTCCTTGCTGCGTCTGTGCACTGGCCCCTTCCCCTTCTGTTTATATCTGTGTGTTGCTTATGCTGTTTTAATCTGCTCTGTGTATTTTGACTTTATTAATTGATTCCATCTGATTACATTAATCATGAGTAATTGAGATGTAAAATAGTTTTCAGCTGAAGTTTTCCAACCGTTGCTGCGATAAGAAAGGGTCTCCATCTCTAAAGGCCAAATCATGTTAGAAACACAGTTTGCCCTTGAACCGGCGATCAAAATAAATCAGATACGTGTATATGTGTATACACGTGTCTGATTTATTTTAATTTTTTACATAACTGGAATTCAACTATGCATTTTGTTCCACAATTGACTTTCACCAGTAGATTTCCAAAGCCTTTCTGTGTCGGAGCTGTCTTTGTAAGCTGTCTGGTATTTCATATTAGGTGTTACTGCTGCTGTTGGTTAGTTGCTAAGCCATGTCTGACTCTTTTGTGACCCCCATGGACTGTAGCCTGCCAGGCTCTTCTGTCCATGGGGTTTTCCAGGCAAGAATACTGGAGTGGGTTGCCATTTCCTTCTTCAGGGCATCTTCCTGACCTAGGGATCGAACCCACTTCTCCTTCATAGGCAAACGGATTCTTTACCACTGAGCCACCTGGGAAGCCCTTTATTACATCACACTGTGATTAATTTAATGAACTTCATTTAGCTTGATAGCAATTTTTCACTATTACGCAGACACATAAAAAGCTACAACAAGCAGCCTTGTGCATAGGTCATATAATACCGAGGAAAAATTCCTAAAAGTGGAATTCCCAGGTACATTGCTCTGCCTGCCTGAATCTCCTTTTTATTTGCTACACACACACGTAGGTTGTCTGTTACAGTTATTCACTTTACTCTGAAGGTGTGCACACTGCACATGGCCTGAAGTTGGTGCACACACCATAGAAATGCTGTGAAGAACTCTTCTCTGAGCCCTCCTATGCGATATACAATGTATTTGCAAAGTTCACCTGTTTTCACCCGGGTGCCTAAGAAAACAACAAACCTTCTTTTTGAACCCTAGTTACCTCTGCCGTATATCCATCTCAAAAGCAGGATAAACGGCTAATTTGCGTTTTAGCTTGTTCTGCTTTAGAGTGGTAAAGATGTCCATTTTTGTTAATCTAGGGGCATTCTCCTTCTTTTGAAAAATTATAAAAGCAAACAGAAGTCGATCTTTCCGCTGCATCTCTTAAGGGAGAATGGCCCTTAAGCTGTCAGGCGCGGTGGTTGGAAGTTTAAACTTAGGAGCCAAAAGGGCAGGTGACACAGCCTTTATGTCTCTCTGTTGTCATTTCTAGAATCTCTGCCTCATAAGAAATCAGATTGGTACCAGGACAGTGAACACAGTGGTTCTTCACGCAGAGGTTGAAAATCTGATTCTGGATTCAGGCAAACTGGTATCCAAATTCTGCTCAGTCACTTCCAATATAGACAATTTTGCGTGTTAAGTAGCTTCAGTCATGTCTGACTCTTTGCGACCCTGTGGACTGTGGCCTGCCAGGCTCCTCTGTCTGCGGGATTCTCCAGGCAAGAATACTAGAGGGGGTTGCCAAGCCCTCCTCCCGGGGATCTTCCCGACCCAGGGATCAGGCCGGAGTCTCTTATGTGTCCTATGATCACAGGCAGGTTATCACCAAGAGCACCATCTGGTAAATTAATAATTCTCAGACACCTAATCCACAAATGGAAAATATAACAGTACATATATTACAGAGCTTTTATAAGAGCTGGAAAAAATGTGATATATAGATTGCTTTGTGCCTGGCAGGTAGTGAGCACTCAGTCACTGTTAGCTTCACTTATTCTTGTTGTCAAAATATGGGGACAAAGAAGCCTTATTGTCACACTTGGGATGGGAGACGGAAGTTGAGGTTGTGCCATGTGCAGTCGCTAAGTGGTGTCTGACCCTTTCTGACTCCATAGACTGTAGTCTGATAGGCTCCTCCGTCCATGAGATTTCTCAGGCAAGAACACTGGAGTGGGTTGCCATTTCCTCCTCCAGGGGATCTTCCCGACCCAGGGAGGAAACTTGAGTCTCTTGTGTCTCCTGCATTGGCAGGCAGATTCTTCCCTGAGCTACCTGGGAAGCCTTAGAACGTGAGGCACTCCACAAATAAAGCCACCTCTCGTTTACATTTCACAAATGCCCAACCAGGCTGGGTGCTGAAAATTCATTATTTTGCAAGGGATTTTTATACAAAAGTATGCGAGAAGTGTTTTCCCTGTAAGAGTGGCGAATCTCATTTCTTCTGATTGACGGTGAAATTCCTTGAGAAAATGATAAAGTCTTACATGGTGGAAGGTGACTCACTCACCTAGTTGGTGACTGGAATTGGCTATGTCATCTCCAGTACAAAGACCACAGCTTTGCTGAATTCAAAATAGACTAAAGCTGGTAAACCCAAAGTGAATGGAACAGATTGTTTAAAGTGACTTTCCCTTATCTGTACAACACATGCATACGATAATGCTGTTGACATTTTTGTCAAGGAAATGAGATGTGGACCCTTAGCATCACTTTAGACGGAAGTCAGGGGGAGGAGGCAAGCCAGCAGGCGTGCCAGAATCCGAGCATCTGATGATAAGACAGACACAGTGGCTGCCTTACGTGTTCTCGGCACCAGGTGAGCTTGGAAGAGACAGAATGATCTGTTCAATCCTGGAAGGAAATTAGAGGGACCACATACACCCTGGAAAGTTAGCAGTGCAAGGGTGCTTGAAGATGATTTTGTTTGCCTTTCTTTCTGTACGTAGTCAAACAGAAAAGGGTCTAAGCCAAGATCAAAGGAAGACCTTTTAGTGGTGTGTCCCCCCTGAATGATGCGGGTCCTGTTAAAGTACCAGGGTATATTTTGCCAAAGAATGCCTTGCTCGTCTGCAGGTTGGCTTCTGTTTCTAAGCCCTCTCTGTGGCTATTGTTTCATCTTCTGTGCCCAGTTGCTCTTGGCGTGAGTTCCAAGTGTGCTTTATGTAAGGCAGGTTCAAAGAAAGGTCCTCCATGCTGTTAATTCACTAAAGCATCAAACTCAGGGTACTGAGAGAAGAAGATGAAGTTCTTGCACTGGCCAGCCACTTGTCGTTCTTGGACAACAGCACACTGAGTCTGAGCAGGAAGTAGAAATGAACATAAATCCACAACCAGGCACATATGGTGACACTGGAAAAGGGCAAGGACAATTTCTAAAGCAACCAGTGAGAAAAGTTGGATTATCTGGAAAGGACGAACAGTTAGGTTGACAACAGACTTCTTGTCTCCCACACCAAAAGCCAGAAGACAGCAGAATATCCTCAAAGCACGGAATGAACATAAGTCTCAACCTAATGCTGCTGCTGCTGCTAAGTCACTTCAGTCGTGTCCGACTCAGTGCAACCCCATAGACGGCAGCCCACCAGGCTCCCCCGTCCCTGGGATTCTCCAGGCAAGAACACTGGAGTGGGTTGCCATTTCCTTCTCCAATGTACAAAAGTGAAATGTGAAAGTGAAGTTGCTCAGTCGTGTCCAACTCTTAGCGACCCCATGGACTGCAGCCCACCAGGCTCCTCTGTCCATGGGGTTTTCCAGGCAAGAGTACTGGAGTGGGGTGCCACTGCCTTCTCCTCAACCCATTTCTAGAGATAGCCATATGCTGATTTAAGAATGAAGTAAGACAGGTCAGGCAAGCAATGTTCGTGAGAGGTATCGCTTAGGGACTCCTGCTAAAAGAGCTATCTGAGGGTATACACATGGGTGAAGGATGCTGGAATTCAAGAGGTATAGGAATGTAAAAAACAATACTAGGCAAAAAGATTTATTCTGTATATAGATTTATAGCAAACAATAATTGACATAAGGATGTATTTGAATGGGTTTAGAAATAAGAGGAAACTAAAATGTTAGACCACAATGTCATGAGAGAGGGAATTAGATATTCTATAGTTCTTGTAATATTCAGAAGAATAGTCATGTTGACTAGATTTTGTTAAATGAAATATGTATTTTAAATGTGAATAAACCATCAAAGAGGGGAGAATTAAAAAATAAAGAAAACCCAATGAATACATTAGAAGGTAAAATAAAGAATTAAAAAAAAAAACTTGCCCTATGTTTAAAAAAATAAAGTTATTGGATTAAGCTTAAATTTGTCATTAGTCCCAATAAATATAAATGAACTAACTTTTCTAGTTATAAGAAAGATATGCATTGGGTAAAAACAAATACTTCTGAGTTATATAATATCTTCCAGAGTTATACATAAAGATAACAACATGGAGTTGTTGAGGGTAAAAGAATTAGGGAAAAAGATATAAAAATAAAGAATTTATGTAGAAAATCCCAAGGAATCTATAAAATATTTCTAGAAATAGTGGATTCAACAAGGTCACAGGATATAAGACAAACATAGACAAATTAATTCTATATCTATATACTAGAAATGAATGTATGGAGAGCAAAATTTAAAATATAATGCCATTTATAATCCCTCAGAAAAATGAAATACTTAGGTGTAAATCTAATAAAACATGAACAGGCAAACGTTGGCACGTTGGCACCGGGAGCAGCGTCTTCAGGCCGGCGCGGGCGGGCGGCGCTGCCCACGAATCCTAATGTTTCCCGGGCACTGCACTGAACGCGCCTCGTCCTGGTGTTGCTCCCTCGCTCAGTCGTGTCCGACTCTGTGCAACCCCATGGACTGTAGCCCACCAGGCTCCTCCCTCCATGGGATTCTCCAGGCAAGAGTACTGGAGTGGGTTGCCATTTCCTTCTCCATGAACAGGACTTGTATGCTGAAAACTACATAACACTGAAAAAATAAATCAAAGGAAATTTAAATAAATGGAGAGACATACTGTGTTCATGGACTGGAAGACTCAACAAAGTAATGGTATCAGTTATCCACGTATTGATGTGTACATTTAATATAATTTTTCTCAAAATCCAAGCAAGGTTTTTTGGGTAGATATAGACAAGATTATTCTGAAATGTATATGGAAAAGGGACTAGAATAACTGAAACAATTTTTTAAAGGGTAATAAATTGCAAATAATCATTCTACCTGATTTCAGGACTTATCCCATAGCTATAGTAATCAAAATGTTGTGGTGTTGGCACGTAGATCAATGGAAACAGAGAATTAGACACATAGAGAAATGGAACAGAGTAGAGGATTCAGATATTGACCCACACAAATATGTTCAATGATGTTTGATAAACATGTAAAACCAGTTAAATGAGGGAAGTACAGCCTTTTTAAAAACGGCATTGGAGCAAGTGGGCACCCAAAGACAGAGAACAGCAAAAACAAAGACTTAAAAAAAGAACCCTTTGACCTAAGTTTCATGCTTTCTAAAAATTAAATTAAAATGGTTAAAGGATTTACATGTACAATCATAATAGCTTTAGAAAAATTAAAGAGAAAAGAAATGTGCAGGATGTAGGCAGGCAGAGAGTTCTTCGGCTTGAGATCAACTGTAAAATCCCTAAAGGAAAAAATGGGTAAGTAGGACTTCATCAGAATTAGGAAAAGCATTTTCTGCCAAAGACACTGCTAAGTGAATGAAAAGACAAGCTACACAGTGGGAGAAAATATTTGCAAATCACATATCTGAGAAAGGACTATTTTCTGGAATGTATAAAGAACTCTTAAAATTCGACAACAAACAAACCAATTGGATAACTTCGAAGACATAAAGAGCGCTTCATCAAACGATACACATATAGCAAATCAGCCCATCGAAATATGTCAGAATCATTAACCATCAGGAAAATGCAAGTTAAAAACCTAATGAAATATCACTACACACCTATCAGAGTGGCTAAAATATAGTGTGTATTTGTTAATCCCAAACTCCTGACTCATTCCTCCACTCTGTTATAGATAACAAAGGTCCTACTGTATAGCGTAACGAATTACATTCAATACATTTTAACAACCTATACTGTAAAAGAATGTATAATGAAAAAGAAAAAAAAAATTATGAATCACTTTGCTGTATACCTGAGACTAATACAACATAGTAAATCAACTATACTTTAGTAAAAAATTAAAAATAGAATAAAATAAAACAGAAAAAAATATAGTGACAACACCAAATGGTGATGAGGAGGTGGAGAAACTGGATCACTTAAATGCTGCTTAAATGTCCCATTTAAACGGGAATGTAAAACAGTACAGCCACCCTAGAAAACAGTTTGGCAGTTTCTTAAAAACCAAACATCCAACTACCATATGACCCAGCAAACACATGCCTGGGCAATTTAGCCCAGAGAAAAGAAGACTTAGGTTCACATACAAATCTGTACACAAATGTTTCTAGCAGTTGTATTCATAGTAGCTAAAAACTGGAAATTACCCAGATGTCCTGCAATGAGTGAATGGTTAAACTTGAGTTTGTATATGCTACAGCTTCCCCTGTGGCTCAGCTGGTAAAGAATCAGCCTGCAATGTGGGAGACCTGGGTTCGATCCCTGGGTTGGGAAGATCCCTTGGAGAAAGGAAAGGCTACCCACTCCAGTATTCTTGCCTGGAGAATTCCATGGACTATACAGTCAAAAAGTCAGACACGACTGAGCGACTTTCACTTCACTCATGTATATTCTATGTAATACTGCTCAGTGAAAGAAAAAAAAAAAAAAAAAGAACTAACTTTTGGTACAAACAGCAACCTGGATGCATCTCTAAGGAATTATGCAGAGTGAGTTGGATGAGTTCCTTTTGTATTTTGGATATTAACCACTTATCACCCTTGGGGTGATAGGAATTTTCTGTATCTCGACTGAACCCATGTCAATATCTGAGTGGTGATGTTGGCCTATAGCTTTACAAAATGTCAACATTGGGTGAAACTGGGCGAAGTGGTCTTGGTTTCTGTCTTCGTTATCTCTTACTCCTGCCTGATGTAAACCTGCAAGTATCTTAAAATGAAAAGCTAATAAAACAAACAAGCAGACAACTTCCACGTATGTTCTGTTTATAAGGGACATACATAAAGAGAGTGATACAGAAACATTGAGAATAAAAAGGCTTTTAAAAAATCAGTAAAAAGCAACATGCAAGGGAAAGCAGGAATAGCAATATCAATATCAGAAAAAAACAGACTTTGAGGCAAAAAAAGCATTAGGGAAAAATAATTTTATCAGATAATGTTTAAAATGACAATGAGTCTTTAGGAAGATATAACAATCCTAAACCTGGATATATACCTAGCAATGTATTTTCAAACTATCGAGAAGAATGTATACACTACACTTTTTTATCTAGTCATCAGTCAGTGATCATTTTAGGTTGTCTCCATGGCTTAGAAACTGTTCATTGTGCTGCAATGAACATGAAATGCAGGTACCTTTTTGAGAGAGCAGTTTCATTTACATTTATTCATTTATTTATTTTTAATTGGAGGATAGTTGCATTACAATATTGAGTTGGTTTCTGCCATGTATCAACATGAGTCATCAATAGGAATATGTATGCCTGTCCCCTTAAGGGGTGCTAGGTGGCATCTCATTGTGATTTTGATTCACATCCCCTTGATGACTGGTGATGTGATGCACCCTTTCATGTGTCTGCAGGCCCTTTGTATGTCATCTTTGGAGAAGTGTCTGTTCAAATCCTCTGCCCATTTTTTAATCAGATGATGATCTTTGTCACTGAGTCACTCAGTCACGTCTGACTCTTTGCAACTCCATGGACTACAGCACACCAGGCTTCCCTGTCCTTCGCCATCTCCCGGAGCTTGCTCAAACTCATGTCCATTGAGTCAGTGATGCCCTCCAACCATCTCATCTTCTGTTGCCACCTTCTCTTCCTGCCTTCAATCTTTCCCAGTATAAGAGTCTTTTCTAATGAATCAGTTCCTCTCATCTGGTGGTAAAAGTGTTGAAGCTTCAGCTTCAGCATCAGTCTTTCCAATGAATATTCAGGATTGATATCTTTTAGGATGGACTGGTTGGATCTCCTTGCAGTCCAAGGGACTCTAAAGTCTTCTCCAACACCACAGTTCAAAAGCATCCATTTTTTGGTGCTCAGCCTTCTTTATGGTCCAACTCTCACATCCGTACCTGACTACTGGGAAAAAACCATAGCTTTGACTAGATGGACCTTTGATGACAGTGAAGATTTCTGCTGTTGAGTTGTATGAGTTACTTTTATATTTTGGATATTTGGATATTAACCCCTTTTCAGATATATGTTTTGCAAACATTTTCTTTCATTCCTAGGTCATAGCACAGCATTTTGATGAGAAAAATTCAACCATACCTGCTTGCTTAATTGTTAATGTCCCTGTGAATTACTGATCCTATCCATGGTACTGAGCTGCCATGATGGTCTATTTCAGAGGCTCCTGAATGCTTCTCTGTAGGTTAGAGGTAGTTTGCAAGGTCATTTTTACCAGTCTGCAGCACATGAGAAAAATCAGAGTGAGATGCAGTACGACTTCATGGTGGTAACTTTCTTTGTTTCAAAGAAATGCCCTTTTCATTCCTGTACCTTTAAAAATGTCCTCTCTCCTACAAAATGATGCTGTTAGTATTTTTATGTTTATTTTTGTTTTTCAGATTCTTAGTGGATGAAATTCCAAGTGTATAAAAATATACTTAAAAAGTTGTAGATTGCGCTTGCAATCAGAATGCAAAAAAAAGCCCCGCTGTTAGAACCTGAATGAATTCTGACTCTTGTTTTTACTTACCCTCCTCGCTACACAGATCAGAGTCTGTGACATGGGGTGTTTTTTGTGTTATATACCATGACAATTTGTTCCAAATTCTTTTACAAATGTGGTCTTCTTTCGAATAACCTTGAGGCTGGTAATTTTACTACACCCATTTAACAGAAACTGTGTCTCAGACATTTGGGGGGAACTGTTGCTGTCTCAGATTTTTCATATTTATCATTCAACAACATGTTCATGCCACTTTTTCAAGCAAATTTACCCTCCCCTTCCATTATCTAAGACATATTTGAACTGGACTTTTTTTATGAGTTGATGCTCTCCAAATCTTTGGGTCAGAGGTCCCACAAAAGTATACCTAGGTTAGAAAGGGTAACTAACATGATTTATCTGGTATGTGTGTGTGGGGGGCATAGTTTCAAGGTCTCTGCATTAAGATCCCGTCAATATGCCCCCTTAAATTATATGCTTAAGAAAAGAAGATTGCTTTAATAAAAATAGATCCTACACGGCATGTTATTCTTCATAATTGGACGAGATCACAAAGAGCATACACTTACAAGATAATCTGAAAATGAATGGCCAAATAATATAGTAATCACCAAATCCTTATTACTTGAAGCCTATACGCGCCAGGAGGCCCTTTCTCCCTTGATGATCAAGCCTGACCCCTATTAATTTTAATAGGAGTTAAGTAGTCACATCAAGGGAGGAATCAGTGAGTACTCTCAGCAAACCAGCCCCGAAGATTAAGACCTCCACTTTTGGCTTTCTGCTGAAAATGTGACACATTGCCTGATGCTTATCTGCTTTTAATTGTGTGTTGTGCATGTATGTTTTTCTCCCTTCTTTTTGCAGAGGAGGCAATTTGCAAGTCATTGCTCTATGCCTCCCTACAAGGAAGAGATAAATTATATGAGAGGCTGTGGTGTTTGGCTTGTTTGATACCCTTTGCTGATAAATTGAACTGAACCTTCATAATTAATACCCAATCTTTTCTGGTTGACTCCGTTGCACTAAAGCTTGAGGATATCTGACTGTAATGAAAAATGATTGTTGTGATGCACTCTGCCTTTTTCCCTCTTTTTATCTCTATCGTCAAAAATATGCACGGAACAAGTCTACTGGAGGTTCTGTTGGACAGCATCAGGAAGATCTCTCGTTTTTATTAAGCAGCATCTTCAAAGATTCAGCAGAGACAGACTTGCTTCTGTGAGCTTTTTAACATGTAAGTGACATTTCCCTGCGTTTAAATATGGCTTTGTTAGGCTGCGCTTGCAATCAGAATGCAAAAAAAGCCCCACTGTTAGAACCTAAAACCAAAGAGAAATAGATCCTCCTTTAGTTTCATTCTTGAAATAGAAGTCAAGGGAAAGCCAGAATCAGAGAAATCAAATTAGATTTAAAATTCCTGTGAGCTCTCAGAATGCAAGATCAGGATAAACATTCCATTCTGAACAACCTAACCAAACAAAGCAAGATATCAGTTAATAAGATTTTGTGATAGATAAGTGAGACTGTGCATTTGTGCTGGACTTAGGGTTGAAGAAGTGTTTAGAAAATCAGCTTACCAGCTCCCTGACTTCTCATTTAGAGGGGATGAGAATAATTCAGGCCATTTTGCAGATGAGGAAATTGGTTCAGTAAGTAGGCATGACCTCTCAAGGCAGACCCAGGGTCAAAATATAGGTCTTCTCACAGCTGTTGCCATTTAATAGCAGGCTCCCCAACATTTTAGGGTGATTTACAAGACATAGGGAAAAGACAAAATGAGGCAAAAGACAAAATGAGGAAATAGACAAAAGAGAGAAGAGATGAAGCCTGCATCATGCTGCCTGTGAGCCATTCCCAGTGTCTTCCATCTTTCATTTTTTAAAAAACCAACTGAATTTTTTAATTTAATTTTTAAGTTAAATAAAAATTAAAACTAGCTGGTTTTTATTTAATTTGTTCATTGCTGTTGCTAAGTTGCTTCAGTCGTGTCCAACTCTGTGCGACCCCATAGACGGCAGCCCACCAGGCTCCGCCGTTCCTGGGATTCTCCCGGCAAGAACACCGGAGTGGGTTGCCATTTCCTTCTCCAGTGCATGAAAGTGAAAAATGAAAGTGAAGTCGCTCAGTGTCCGACTCAGCGACCCCATGGACTGCAGCCTACCAGGCTCCTCCGTCCATGGGATTTTCCAAGCAAGAGTATTGGAGTGGGTTGCGATTACTTATTTGTTTATTGAACTATGGTTGCTTTACAGTATTATATTAGTTTCAGGTATACAGTATCAGTTCAGTTCAGTCGTTCAGTCATGTCTGACTCTTTGTGACCCCATGGACTGTAGCATACAAGGCTTCTCTGTGCATCACCAACTCCCAGAGGTTACTCAAACTGATGTCCATCAAGCTGGTGATGCCATCCAACCATCTCATGAACTATAGCCCGACAGGCTCCTCTGTACATGGAATTCTCCAGGCCAGAATACTGGAGTGGGTAGCCATTCCCTTCTCCAGGGGATCTTCCCAGCCCAGGGATCAAATCAGGTCTCCAGCATTACACGGGGGTTCTTTACCATCTGAGCCACCAGCGAATTTCTTAGTCCCTTATCCCTTTTTTGCCCCTCCTTCCTTCCCTCTCCTAACTGGTAATCACTAGTTTGTTTTCTGTATCTGTGACTCTTGTTTTTATTTTGCCACACTCATTCATTATATTTTTTAGATTCTACATGTAAATGATAACAAACAGTATTTGTCTTTCTCTGTCTGACTTATTTTAGACACTAAGCATAATATTCTCCAAGACCATCCATGTTATTGCAAATGGCAATTTATCATTTGTTTCTAGAGCTGAGTAATATTCCATGGGCTTCCCTGGTGGCTCAGAAGTTAAAACGTCTGCCTGGAATGTGGGAGACCTAAATTCGATCCCTTGGGCTTCGTTGGGATTCCATTGGGCTTCGTTGCATATTGGCTCTGCTCAAGTGGTGTTAGCGGTAAAGAATCTGTCTACCAACGCAGGAGGCACAAGAGACACAGGTTTGATCCCTGGGTTGGAGCAGGAAATGGTAACCCACTCCAGTATTTTTACCTAGGAAATCCCATGGGTAGGGGAGTTAGGCCCTATAGTCCATGGGGTTCAAAGAGTCGAACACGAAAGAGCAAGCACACGCGCACACACACACACACACACACACACACACACACACCCCACATCTTTACTCATTCATCTGCTGATGGATACTTGGACTGTGTCCGCATCTTGGCTACTGTAAATAATGATGCTAGGAACATTGGGGTGCTTATATCTTCTTGAATTTTTGTTTCTTCCATACCTGTTTTGGAATTGCTGGATCATACGGTAGTTTCATTTTCAGTGTTTCGAGGAACCTCTATGCTGTTTTCCATAGTATCAGTATACATCTACATTTCCTCCAACAGGGTGGAGTGTTCCTTTTTCTCCCCACACTTTCCAGTATTTATTATTTGTAGACTTTTTGATGATGGCCATGTAGACTGGTGTGCATTTGTACCTTGTAGTATTGATTTGCATTTCTCTAACAATTAACAATATTGAGCATCTTTTCATGTTTTTATTGGCCAACTCTATGTCTTCTTTGGAAATATGCCTATTTGTGTCCTTACCCATTTTTTGATTAGGTTGTTTAATTTTCTGATATTGAATTGTATATATTTTGTATATTAAGCTCTTATCAGTTACATCATATGCAAATATTTTCTCCCATTCTATAGTTTGTCTATTTGTTTTGTTTATGGTTCCCTTTTCTGTGCACAATATTTTAAGTTTAATTATATCTCATTCCCTGGTGGCTTAGACGGTAAAGCATCTGCCTACAATGTGGGAGATCTGGGTTCGATCCCGGGGTCAGGAAGATCCCTTGGAGAAGGAAATGGCAACCCACTCCAGTACTCTTGCCTGGAAAATCCCATGGACTGAGAAGCCTGGTAGGCTACAGCCCATGGGGTCACAAAGAGTCGGACATGACGGAGCGACTTCACTTTCACATTCCTATCTCATTTATTTTTACTTTTATATCTTTTGACTTCAGAGACAGATCCTTAAAATATTGTTATGTTTTATGCTAAAGAGTCTTCTGCCTATGTTCTCTTCTAGGAGTTTAATGATTTAAGCTCTTATATTTAGGTCTTTAATCCATTTTGAGTTTATTTTTGCATATGATATGAGGAAATGTTCTAATCTCATTCTTTAACATATAGTTGTCCAGTTTCTCAGCATCACTTCTTGAGGAAACTGTCTTTTCTCAACTGTATATTCTTGCCTCCTTTGTTGTAGATTAATGGACCATAAATAGATGGACTTATTTCTGGGCTTTCCGTTTTGTACCATTGATCTCTGTGTCTTTTTTTTTTTTGGGCCAGTATCATGCTGTTTTGATTACTGTAAGCTTTGTAGTATAGTCAGAAGTCTGCAAGGGTGTTTTTGTTTTTGTTTATTTCCTCAAGATTACTTCCCACTGACTTCCTAAGGGCAATCCCTCCACTGAAAGTGAAAGAGAAAGTCGTTCAGTTGTGTCTGACTCTTTGAGACCCCATAGACTGTACTGTCCATGGAATTCTCTAGGCCAGAATGCTGGAGTGGGAAGCCATTTCTTTCTCCAAGGGATCTTCCCAACCCAGGTCTCCAGCATTGCAGGAGGATTCTTTACCAGCTGAGTCACAAAGGAAGCCTATGGATATTCACCATGTCTGTTCCTATGTCTACACTGCTAATCCAGGGTCTGACTCCTTTTCATACTCAACAGCCCTCACTACCAACACAGTACTATTCCCCCGCTCATTAAGAGGGACCAGAGTGAATTCTCAGGGCCTGGAGGGGACAGCTTTTTGGAGGGACCTCGGCATCTTGAGAGTCACAATTGTAGGTGTTGAGATGTTTCAGCTTTTGCAAGGCAGCAGAGTTTCTGGAGGGACCACAGACAGATTCCAAAATACATGTGTCTGAAAACCCCAAACTATTGTTCCTAGATGTAGACCATTATTTTTAAGTGCCCGCTGTTTAGGAGTTCTGTGGGAAAATCAAACTAAGTCCAACTGAGAGTTTACATTTTTAAATGCCTTCCATGAATCAAGTAAGCTCATGAAATGCTGCCAATTCCACAACACGAAACCAGCTATCAAGTCACCCACCCATGCAACCTTCGTTGGTCTAATACTGAGTACCTACTTTATGTAAAAATTTTGCCCACTGATTTTTGGAGCTTACTTTTGGAGATTCCTTATGGATGGAGATAAGAAATGGCAAACGTGTTTGAAATGCACTTTCAGCTGTTGATAGTTTCTATAGGGGAATGTAAAGCAGGGTAAGGAAAGAAACAGTGAGCAGAGGCTCAGCAAAGATGTCACTGAGGGGGAGCCTCTGGGCAGTGACATGATCAGAAAGAGTGAACTATGTAAAGGACTGGGGAAAGAACATTTCAGGAGCAGGGCATGAGAAGGTAAGAGAATTTTAGGGGTACAGGGTACATGACCTTGAAACATAGCAAGATGACCAACAAGAAAGCTCTCCGTGACCTCTGAGCTGGAGGGCATGCATCCATGAATGTTGTTATTCAGTTGCTACATCATGTCCAACTCTTGGCAACCCATGAACTGCAGCACATCAGTCTCCTCTGTCCTCCACCATCTCCCGGAGTTTACTCAAATTCATGTTCATCAAGTCTCTACTTATATCTAACAATCTCATTTTCTGTTGCCCACCACCGCCCCCTTCTCCTTTTGCCTTCAATCTTTCCCAGCATCAGGGTCTTTTCCAATGAGTCATCTCTTCAGATCAGGTAGCCAAAGTATTGGAGCTTTAGCTTCATCAACAGCACTTCCAATGAATATTCAGGATTGACTTCCTTTAGGATTGACTGGTTTGATCTTTTTGCAGTCCAAGGGATACTCAAGAGTCTTCTCCAGCACCACATTTCAAAAGCATCAATTCTTTGGTGTTTGGTTTTCTTTTTGGTCCAACTCTTACATCTGTACATGACTACTGGAAAACATCCTCAACTGCCACTAACCAGCCTCATGATTTGGAAAAACTGCTTCTTCTTATGTTGTTTCCCAGTCTTAGAAATAAGGGGATGAACTGAAAAAATTCTGGGTCACTTTGACTAAAAATTCTGATTCCAGGTGAGGATGACCCTAACAACTTGATAATCCTTCCGTGTTTTTTTTTTTTTTTTTCATTTTTCCTAACCCTATTTTCTATTCTTGGGCTCCAATGGTGTTTTCGGAGATTCCAGATGTAAATAATGAAGAGACACCTTGTGTATTCTTGATGAAGTATCCTTATCACAGATAAAAATTTATTCTTCAGAATAAGACCAGAATGTTGTGCAATGACAGGGAAACATCATGAAAAGTCTCTTGCTGTAATAAATGGATAGTGATTATTCTGCAGAAGACAGTTCATGTGGTGGGAAAGCTCCTCTGCCAACTTCCTGTCCACGTTCAGTTGAGAGAGCTGTGAATCCTAACTACTAGACCATCAGGGACTTATTTAATTTAGATACCATATTGGAAAGAAAGCCAGAATGTTTGGGAGAGAATACCTGTATTCTTGTTTTATAAATATATAGAAGATATGGGTATGAAAGATCAGAAATTCAAGAATTGTTTCAGAAAAAAAAAAAGCTTCTACTCCTTTTGAAAAGAAAAGCAAAATAAATTTGTGAGTTATTTAGTAATACATTATTGTATCTATTAAGTCTATTAAATAAAATATTGCTTTTTAAAAAAGTTGAAATGTAGGTGATTTACAATGTTGTGTTAGTTTTAGGCATACAGAAAGTAATTCAGATACATATATATATTCTTTTTAAGATTATTGTCCATTATAGATTATTATAAAGTATTGAATATAATTCCCTGTGCTATACAACAGATCCTTATTTGTTTTATATACAATTGTGTGTATCTGTTAATTCCAAATTTCTAATTTATACCTCCCTCCCCTGTTCCCCTTTGCTGTGTGTGAGCTCAGTTGCTTCAGTCATATCTGACTCATTGCAATCCTACGGAATGTAGCCCACCAGGTTCCTCCATCCACAGGATTCTCCAGGCAAGAATACTGGAGTGGGTTGCCATGCTCTCCTCCAAGGGATCTTTCTTGATAGCCATAGATTTGTATTCTATGTCTGTGAGCTTATTATGTCTTGCAAATAAGTTCATTTGTGTTATTTTTTTAGATTCCACATAGAAGTGATATCATATGACATTTGTCTTTCTCTTTGTGACTTATTTCACTTAGTATGATACTCTCTAGGTCCATCCATGTTGCTGCAAGTGACATTATTTCATTCTTTTTTACAGCTGAGTCCTATTCCATTATATATATACGCCACATCTTTATCTTTCCATCTGTTGATGAACATTTAGGTTTCTTCCATGTCTCGGCTGTTGTAAACAGTGCTGCTATGAACATAGGGGTACAGGTGTCTTTTTGAATAAGAGTTGTCATCTTTTCCATATATATGCCCAGGAGTGTGATTGCTGGATCCTATGGTGTCTCATTTTTAGTGCTTTAAGGAACCTCCATGCTGTTTTCCATAGTGGCTGCATCAGTTGACATTACTGCCAACCATTTAGGCTAGTCTTTTTCTTCACATCCTCTCCAGAATTTATTATTTGTAGAGTTTTTGATGAAGGCTATTGTGACTAATATGAGGTGATACCTCTTTGTAGTTGTGATTTGCATTTCTCTAACAATTAGCTATGTTGAACATTTCTCCAAAGAACCCGTACAGATGGCCATCAGGCACATAAAAAATATTACTTAAAAAAAATGTTTTGGAGATTTGTCCTAAAACTGTCAGTTGCAAGAATGCTTACAATTTGGAACATTTGTTAGTAGCTGAGTTTGTGGTAATAAAAGGGCTTCTGTTGAAAGACCATTGATCTTACGGTTAGAAGACAAGATTCAGGCTACAGCTCTTCATTTTCTAGCTGTGCGACCTTAGTCAAGTTACTAGGCTAGTCTGAACTTTGACTTAAGAGCATAAATTAAGGGCATTACACCTGTCCAATTTACTTCATAGAGTGAGAAGTGAATGAAAACACATGTAAATAAAATTGCTCTGTTAACAGCAAAACACTGGCAAATATGAGGAAGAATTTAAAAAGGAAGGAAGAAAGGATTGAAAAAAATAGAAGAGGAAGGAGGGGTGTTGATGGAAAGAACTTACTTTCACACATTTTAATCCCAGTTAGAATATGGTCAGACTTAGAGGATTTTAGCAGCGGTAGGTAGGACCCCAAACCCACATTCTTTCTCCAGCATGTTCCATACAATTCCCACAGCTTCTCATGCCCCTTGGATCTATTTATTGTCCCCTTTGTCTCCAGTTTTAAGAGGTAAATAATCCTCAGAAGGAAGCATATTTTATTGACATTAGTCATAATGGCCAGATTTCTTCCATGGTTTGTCATTAATGCCCCTGACTAAAAAGATTTTGCTTTTTCTGATCCTTCTTAAAGACATGGGATTCACTCTAGCTCACCTCAATGCATAAGAGATATTGAAAATCTCCAGTTTAACAAGACACATGTACCCTTACGTTCAGGGCAGCATTCTTTACAATAGCCAAGACATGGAAACAATCTAAACGCATATATACAATGGAATATCACTCTGCCATCAAAAAGAATGAAATGATGTCATTTGCAGCATCATGGATGAACCTAGAGGTTATCACACAAAGTGAAGTAAGTTAGAGAGAGAAAGACAAATATCATATGAAATCATTTACATGCAAATTCCAAAATGTGATATAAATCAACATATCGATGAAACAGAAATGGGGTTAGCAGAGGCAAGCAATTATATAGAGAATGGATAAACAAATGACAAAGTCCTACTATATGGCACAGGGAATTAGATTCAATATCCTATAATAAGCCATAAGGGAAAAGAATATGAATATATATATATACACACATATATGCTGTTGTTCAGTCACGAAGTCATGTCTGACTCTTTTTATAGCCACGGACAGCAGCACACCAGGGTCCCCTGTCCTTCACTATCTCCCAGAATTTGCTCACATTCATGTCCATTGAGTCAGTGATGCTATCTAGCCCTTTCATCTTCTGCTACCTTCTTCTCCTTCGAAAAGCATCAGGTTCTTTTCGAATAAGTAGGCTCAAGTATAACTGAATCAACTTTCTGTACTGATGAAGTGAAATCAGTCCCAAAGTAGCCAGAACCTGATTCGCAATTACAGCAGTCATGGTCATCAAGAAGAGCCGGTGCAAGAAACACTGGGAGCAAGCCAAACGCTGGGCTGCGAAGCTGTGAATAACCAAGAAATTCCACGTGCAGGACCAAGAGTAAAGAACCAGATCCAATGGGACATAATGAAGAAAATGAGGGTGTGTGCTTGTGAGTTATGATTTGGGCTTCACATAAATTTGGTTTCTCTTGGAGATTCCAAGTGCTCCCTAACCCCAGAATCAGTATTTGCCTCTAAGGATGAAAATCATCACATCCACAACACAATGGGCGGGTTGAACCATCTGTGGGCACAAACCCAGCAAACCATAAATTTTCACTGGAGCTTGGATACAGCTCAACCCAGATCAAAGCTTCAGCAATAGTATCTAGGAGTCACGGCTGGAATAAACTTATCCTTTAGGAAGTGCGTGCCTGTTGGCTTTGTCATGTTTGTTGTTAAGTCGCTAAGTCATTTACGACACTTTTGCGACCCTATAGACTGTAGCCCGCCAGGCTCCTCTGTCCATGGTATTTCCCAGAAAAGCAGTATCAGGCTGTCCCAGCCGGATGTCAGAGCCACCCTGTCTGGACCCAGTGGCTGTTCTTTTTCATGGAGCTTTGAGCTTCAGTAATTTTCTTGGTGGGCTTCCCTGGCGTCTCAGATGTTAAAGAATCTGCCTGCAGTGCAGGAGACCTGGATTCAATCCCTGGGTTGGAAAGATCTTCTGGAGGAGGAAATGGCACCCCGTTCAGTGAGGGAATATTTTGGCCAGCTTGGGCATTTTGTCACTGGCAGGTCAATTTCTTATCTAAAGTGAGTCAATGAACACTTTTGGTAGTAATATATCTGTCTTTTGGAGCTGGGGTATTGTGAGTCCAGGCATGAAGCATTTCTTCCAACCTGATCGAGTTGCTTAATGTGCCAAGGTGAATGGCGATTTCTGGTTCTGGACCATAATGCAGTCATGATTAGCTTGTTTTAGAAATGTCTTTCTATAACTATGTGCTTTGCTCTCAAATGACAGCATGCCACAATCCTGACTGCTAGGGCTGGTTCAGCTCTGTGTGAATTCCTTATGGCCAGATCAAGGACATGTATGTTTAAGCTAAACCTTTTTCATAGGAAGCACTCAGCAGAGAATGAATGAATGAATGAAATGAAGTTTGCTCACTTCAGTCTATCAAGGTTCCAGTTCTGACGGCCTATTTTTTATGTGTGAAATATTTTCTCTAAAGCTTCATTCCCACCAAAATAAACATTGGTACAAGAAAGAGTTTTTATAAGCGTTTTGCTGTGCTCAAGCCACACGGCCGTTTATTAATGACACTTCCAAGCTCCATTCTTGTGCTCAGACTGGCAAGGGGGAGTTCTGTGCTCACAGAATGTAATTCAAGAACCAATAAAAGTTGATTACATACATATGAAACGTATGGACTGGGGGTAGGAGTCCTGGACGGATTACAAAGCGGGTGTCATGTTTCATCTTCTGCATGGGGTTTTATGGGAGGCCCGCATGAAGCCACAGATTTCTACATCGTCCCTTTCACTAAACATCATGTAAACAGAATCATGTTCTCATTCGAAAGTACATCTGCAAGATCACAGTTCAGAAAGAAGTCCAGGTTTTCTATCAACTTTAGCTCTAACTGGAGAATCTTATGAGAAACTCAGTAATTAATTAGGAGGTACAAGAGGTCATCTTTAACTATGAACAATTAAAATAAAATAGACTATTAGTTCCCTGATTGGAGATGTGGCAGCTGGAGGTACACGATCTTATAGAATGATGAGCCTTTTTTTTTTTTAACTTCAAAATAAAGCCATATTTCCCACTCTCCTTGCCCCTAAATTGTAACATCTACTGATAAGTATTATTGAGAAGCCTTTTTTTTTTTCAATAGCAAAAGAAAATGCCTGGATACTTTGCTAGTTTTCTCAGGAGCCTTGGCCACAGAAATATCCAAGCCTTGTTCCGGTCCATGTTGAAACACAGCTGCCTCTGGGTAGCCACAAGGCAGCTGTTTGCCAGCCCCACAGCACAGCTGGTTTTGAGCAGGAAATGAGGGAACCCTTCTCTGGGGAAAACTACAGGGAGGTTTTGGTGAGCAGAATGCAATTACCCTGGCTGGAAATGTGCCAGGCGAGGATGGTTCATGTCTGACTGTTGCAGAGGCATCCTGGGACCCTCTCCCATGTAGATTGTGCTTTAAGCAGAAGACAGAATGAGAATATAATTATGATCATCTTAATGACTATAAGGTAATTACGATGATGTTAATAACTATAATGTTTTTCAAGAAAACTTCTTTCACTTTCCAAAGTTGAGAATGCAAATCAGTGGACAGGAGGATTGAAAACAATAGATTCGCAACAAATGATACACCGGTGGTAATAACTTGATCAACTCTTTCAAAATGACTGACAGGTATGTATCAATTCTGTAGTAAGTCCTGGTGACTCTCCTACTTTGCATCATAAATTCTTTCTGGAGCTTATCTTTACTTTAGAGTTTTACAAACCCCTTTAACAGTCATTTCCTCTGCGCCATCAAGGAAGTTTAAAAGTGTTTTGAAAAGATGCATGTTTTTATTATCCCCAATTTACAGATGAGAAAACCAAGGCTTAAAGAAATGAATCATTTACAATCATACATTGCTAAGTGTAAAAGTGATTACACTACATTTGTCCTTATCCTTTACCACTTTTCCAGAGAAACTTGAATAATACACATCATTCATCCCCCAGAAATGCTAATTTATGTTTCTCAACATATTTTTAGTGCCAGATTTTAAAATTATGTAAGATGTAGTTTTGAAGTTGGAGCCATCAAAAAGTTCAATCATGACTAGTTGACTAGAAAATATATCTGATAATAAAAATTCAGTTCAAAAAATGGATTACATAATCCATTTTGCTAAACATAGCCTGCAAGAATCTAATGAGAGTCAACTCTGAAATCAATCACTCAAGAAGCTAAATTGTTAAAGTTCTTGTGAAGTAGTTTCCTGATAAATGGCATTCTTTGATGGAGTGTCTGGGTAAATATGGTGCATTCGTGATTGATCCTCCAGAATCTTGAGTTATTTTAAAAAGAATATTTCATTTTTATATTGATATGTGGTTGCAAAGAATGAAACGCATGGATTCGAATTCCAGCTCCACCATTCTCTGAATGACCTTGAAAATGGCCCCTCATTCTGGAGTAAGACATCAGGAGATAGAATAAAATTGACATTACATGCAGAGTTACGAGTGATTAAATAGTATATATGAAAATGTCTACAATGACATCTCCACACAGTATCTGCCCCAGAGCTTATCAAAATCCTTTCCAACAGCTATTTACAGTTCTTTACCTTCAACTGAAATAAAATACAAAAATAATTTAAAGGACATGCTTCTCAATACATATGTTAATTTTCATGATATTCCCTTGAGATTTAATTTGGATATTTACACTGAAGACAGAGTGGACTGAAGACAGAGTGGACCAAACTGTATTCGGGACTTGGAGATAGAAAAATTCATTAACAAACAGAACAGAAATGCAGAAGGAGACTGTATCATATAATCAGAGGTCCAAAGCATCTGAGTTCTAAAAAGTCTAGGCTCTTTCTAGTTGATTGAGTTTTTGCATTATCCATGTACTTACCTAATATTTGTTAATGCCTGTTAAATGAAAAATGATATGTTAGGTGATGAGAATATAAAAATTTTAAAGCAGAGATAAGATAAAATGGTATACTTTTTGATCTCAAAAAGCTCGCAGAATGACTGCTAAACAGATTTGGGGATAATGTATTTTCATATAATAATTATATGTATGAGTAAGTGATGGCAACTTAAGATTAATCCTCTTGGAGATGTTAGGTAATTTCCTAACTAGCATCTTGAAGCATCACTGGTTTTTGGTTATAAACAGCTGGCTGTGTTGGGAAAGAATAATACTGGGTAGTAGGCCTTGATTCTTAGATGTCTTCATTGTTTTCAGTTGCTCAGTTGTGTCCAGCTCTTTGTGATCCCATGGACTACGGCACACCAGGCTTGCTTCTCCTTCACCATCTCCCAGAGTTTGCTCAAACTCATGTCCATTGAGTCGATGATGCCATCTAATCATTTCATCCTCTATTGCCCCCTTCTCCTCCTGCCATCAACCTTTTCCAGCATCAGGGTCTTTTCCAGAGTCTTTACAACATTTCAAATCAGGTGGCCAAAGTATTGCAGCTTCAGCTTCAGCATCAGTCCCTCCAGTGAATATTTAGGGTTGATTTCCTTTAGGACGGACTGGTTTGCTCTCCATGTTGTCCAAGGAACTCTCAAGACTCTTCTCCTGCACCACAGATGTCCTAGACCTTGCTTATGGGTTGATCTCTAGCTCAGCTTGTAGAATTCCTGCACAAACCCAGGAATCTTATGTGTAAACAAGGCAATATTGTTTTCTGATATAAACATTGGGATATCAGGGCTGTTTGATATATGTGAGAAATTAATGGAACATTCCGTTCCAAGTCTCCAATCCTATGTAAGTCCTGAGATGACTATGCAAACATGCTTGTCCCTCTTTTCTGTAATATCCCCCTATTGTGTGACTTTAACCAGAAGTATGGGTTAATTTTAACTCACTCCAGCATTCTTGTCTGGAGAATCCCATGGATAGAGGAGCCTGGCAGGATACAGTCCATAGGGTCTCAGAGTTGGACACGACTGAAGCGACTTAGCACACATCCATGGGTTAATTTTATGAATCCATCATTACACTTTGTAATACAGACAGTGTTCCATATTAAGACTAGAAGGGGAAAAAAATCTTCAGGGCACTGCCAATTCTGAGCTGTCACCTCCAGCGTCTTGTCTCTTTCTCATGATGGCAGATGAAAGGAAATGAGAGGGAACAATAGAACAGGAAGGGAGGGAGGACCAAGAGAATGAAAATCACAAATTTGGAAGCTTCCTGAACACCGTGAATCCTTTGTCCACAATTAGACATCACTATTTTCAGCATCCCCATCCCAGGTCTCCTTCCCAATTAAATTGGCTGCATGTGTCAACGAGTTTCTATAGAAACATGTTTCCACCTCTCAACTAAGCTGTGAGGACCCACCTATAAATGTAGGATCTAAATCTCTTCCTTTTCATGGTGCAACTTATGACCTTTAGGAAAATTTGCAATATTTATTATCCATTTCATTGAAAACAGGAGTCGTGTCTAATTCTTGGAGCATTTTTGGAAGTTGAAGAAATATGGTCTGGCTTAATTTGCAAATGATTCTGTTGACTCTCCGGTAATAACATGTACCAAGGGGAACAGGAGACAAGGAACTTGAGTTTAGGGTGTATTCTAGGAGAGCCTATGTCTGATCTTGGGAAGTTGCTGATACTTTTAGCTTTCCGAGGACAAGATTGGACTCTAGGTATCATTTAGCAATATGACTCATCAGTCACGGTAACATCTTTGGCCCTGATGATTCAAAAATTATTATTCACCCAACACATTTTTTACAACTTTCTTCATTTCATGAGAAAGTTTTCGTCTGCAAAAGTGATGGGCATTCACTCTTCCTTCTCACCCTATGAAATGTTGGAGCATACAAGTGTTTCCTTTCATTCCCTTGAAGAAAGGAGATGTCGTATGGCTTCTCGGCATTTCCATACATGAGATTAGTCCTCTCATCATAATAAACTCAGACAACATTGAAATGAGTAACCAGAATGCTCGTACACACATGAACACACTCACAAACACACATACATACACACACCACTGGAGGTAATGAAGTGGTTGGGGTATTTCTCTATCTTTCCAACCCTTGAACATCTTAGGGATCAAGATTTAGCATGTGACTTCGTATTTCTGTGGTGCCCTAAGGACCAAAGAACAAGAGGAATGAGAAGGGTCTTGGAAAGAAGGAACCAAAAAAACCCAGACCCTTATCACCCCTTCCTGCCCCCATGTTGTACTGTTGAAGAATTTTTGAGCCCTCCTAAGTGGTATGACCTGTCTCCCCTCCTACGCCATGTAAGGAAACAATATTTGTCTTATTCATCTCCCACCCAGTATACAAACTGTATCCAATCGACTCGCAAGACCCCTACACCACTCCTTGTCCCCTGGCTATAAAAACGAACCAAGGACCCACATTCAAGCTCTGCTGTCCATGACTGTCAGGAAGTTGGCCTGTGGTACTGGCAGTGACTCTCACCACTGCCCCACCGCCCCCTGCTAACTCTAATAAACTTTATTCTGCTTTCCTTCTGCCTCGTGTCTGGAAATTCTTTTCCAACCCGCACATAGACCACAATTTCTATTAGGATATGGTGAACTGGGAAAATTAAATATGACCTGGAATGGAACTTATATAGCACACATAATTTACATGACTTCTTTTGTGCCAGTAAGAGAGAGCATGTTCAGAGGCAACTGGGCCCTTGAAAAAGCCATCTAGCTACTTCTCACTTCCCGATTCCTTTCTAATAATCCTTTCCATAACCCCCAAGGATGGGGAGTTTGGAGCCTGCCTTTAACATCAGGCAGTAAGCCACACCCCTGCGCCCTTACCGTGAGAGTGCACCATATTTTTCATTTCTTCAACTTGCATTGGCAATCTGTTGTAGCATAATTTGCACATTTACACATTTTAGAGAGCAAGGCACAGTCATGCAACTTAATTCCAAAAAACATAAGCACTGAAGGCTGCCTCTGCACATTAGCTTCGCAAAGCATATGAATGCCTTTGCCGAAACCCAATCCAAGGCACAGGCTTATTTGAAATCAGCGTCAAGAGGTATTTGCTGTTTGTCATTTCCCAACCAAAATTTCTTGGAATGGTCATTTACGGCCCTTTTGGGTTGACCTTTAAACGTTGGCTTGAGGTTGGCAAGCCTTGGTCCTGGGCTCAGCCTACCTTTCAGATCTATGGGTTCACTAGTATTCTGCAGACACCAAGAATTCTGCTGAAGCACTTGCTTCTAAGTGTCAGGGAATCAGATTTTGCCCAGCTCTTCAATGAAGAGTTATTTGGCTGATTGATCCTCCCACACTGTTTCTTTCAAATGGTCTTGTACAGCTCAGTGGAAAACAGAATTGGCACCTCTTACCTGGAACAAAACCTTTGGAATTGCACAGAATTGGGTGCAGATCTCACCTCTTCCCTTTCTGGGCTGGTGTCCTCGAAGGTGGACTTCATCACTCTGGGACCCCATTTTTATCAACAGAAGGGGAAAGAATTCTTCAAAAATCTTATGGCTAAGAATTGGTGAGAAAACACATGGGAAAGAACGCTGGCACAGTGATCTCTCCATTGATAACTGCTCCTCTCCCTCCTCAATGCCAGTGGGAGGTGGGGCTCTCACTAGGAAAAGGAAAAGGACAAATCATTTACAGAACAGAGTGTGCCTTGCGTCCCTCCAGAGGAAGGTTCTTCTGAAAGACACTGTTTGTGACCCCCTCTGACAGTCCTCTTGGTATACAGAGTAATTGAGTTTCCCTCCTATTCAATTGGGCTGCTTCCTTAAAAGTAGTGATTAAAACAGATTTACTGGAGGGCAAGATGACATTTATATGGACTAGAGGCATTTTCCTGTTCATTTTGTTTGGGGAGTAACCTTTCAGAAAGGGTAGATTTAATTTAGGGAACACTTCATTAAGCCGGGGACGGATCACTAGAAGGAAAATTCTTACAAGGAAAAATGCCATCCTCTCAGAAGGGTGTGCTCAGTTTTAACAATCTGACAGTTAAGGGAATTGAGGATTTGGGGAGGGAGGGGTGTGCTTCTTCTGGTTGGTGGTACTTGGACTTCTCTCCCTTTTTTTCTTGCATTTCCCCTGCCTTTCGTTGGTTTTAAACAGTCAGTGGTGTAGGAACGCCTATTCATTATTGCCGGTCAAAATAAACAGAGCTGTATACATGCAGATACTTTGGGTGCTAATTTGTGTGTTGAATTTATCTGAAGAGCAATGATCTTTTCTCTGATCACAAAAATTCACCTTCTGTTATTAGAGCTATTCAGAGATCTTTTAGGATGGTGGTATGTCAACTCTTTCTTAGGCAGAAAGTTGAGTTATCAAGCAGAAAACTTCAAGGAATAAGACAGACCTCATTCACTTGGAAGACACAGTAGCCTGGGGGAATAACATTTATACAAAAGCAGCAGTGCTCACTAAATCTTTCCTTCTTGACCCTTATAGAGCAGAAAAAAATATATTTTGTCGATGATCTCTGGGTGGTCTTTGGCAAGGCTTTTGGTGTGAGAAGATTTCTCCTGTGTGTTCTCATTGTGTTGTTGGTTTTGTTCCTTTGAGCAGTTTTCTCGCTACCTCTCCAGGTTGTTCCGTTGAATATTCTCTTATGGGTCTAATGGCAAAATCTCAAAAAGACTGTTTGAAACCAGGTTCTCAAACCTCTCTTTCATTCTGCTTCTTGAACTCAGAGTGCTGTCCAAGTGCCAAGGGCATCATCCACCTTCTCCCTTTGGCATAGTACCAAGCCCAATAATGTGAGGTCCTTAAAGATGCACTAATCCAATCACGTTCAGAATTTAGCACAAACTGCTTTAAATTTTATGCAAAAAAACTAGTATCACCTTTGTTTCCATGGAATGTTCCCTGGACTAGAAAGACTTCCAGGGAAGCCCTTGAAAGACTTTAGTATCTTAACCTACCATGGAAAAGAAGAATCTGAAAAAGAGTATGTGTAGATAAATAGATATTGATATTGATACTAAGCAAGACCCTGTGGGGCTCCTGAGCACAAAAGCCTTTCTGTGTCCCACATTTCTTGACTACAGGAAATAGGTTTCTTTCAGCCTGCTTGACCTTCCCTGAGTTCCAAGGGACAGGTTCAAACAGATGCTAATTAGAGAAGGAAGGGCATGCAGAGACTAGAGAGGAGCAGTCAGGAAACAGTGGCACAGCCTTGGGGCAGAGTCCTGGTTTCCCCTCAAGGGATACACAGGACAATATCTTTGAGCTGTTTTGCAGATACTGAAACTCCCACTGATGGGAGAAGTTAAGTACACTGCCCACAAGCACGGAAAAGCCAGACTAGTTGCAACCAGAAGGTTGATGATACTGACTCCTCCTTACCTCAACACCAATTAGACTCAGAAGGTAAAGGGTCTGCCTGCAATGCAGGAGACCGGGGTTCGATCCCTGGGTCAGGAAGATCTGGAGAAGGGAATGGCTACCTACTCTAATATCCTTGCCTGGAGAATCCTATGGATGGAGGAACCTGGAGAGCTACATCTATGTGGTTGCAGAGTCAGACACAACTGAATGACTAACATTTTCACTTTGACTTCAACCAATCAGAAAAAAGTCCATGAGCTGATCACACTCTTTTTAAACTATTACTATACCATTCCTCACTACTGCCTCTAGGATAGGACACACAGTTTTAGCCCACTATAGCCTGCTTTGCCTGGCAAAGCAATAAAGCTATTCTTTTTTACTTCACCCCAAACTATGTATCCAGAGCTAATTTTGAGTCAGGTTACTGAGGCCAGATTCAGCATCAATATGGCTAGCTAGCCAGCTAGCTAGATGTATAACTAAGTCACTTTGCTGTACTCCTGAAACTAATGCAACCTAATAAATTAACTATACTGCAGTTTGAAAAAAAATAGGTTTTCTAAAAACAGTCTACTATGTATGATAATGTATTACAGCTTTATAGCATTCATTGATTAGAAAGCATTCTAGAAGTATACTTTGAAATATCTTGATGAATTAAAATGTTTTTAAAATGAATCTGTTGGTTGGTATATGTCTAAAAATTATTTCAGGCCAAGGTTACCATTTTTTGTCATCGTTCTAATTTGCAGACATCTTAAAAAATCTTGCAACAGAGGAGATGCTGTGAGACAGATACTCATATGCTCATTGCAGGAGGGTAAATTGGTCTAATTTTTATGAAAGGCAATTTGCCAATATGCATCTGGAACATTAAATATGTTAGTACCCTTTGACCTAGTAATTCTATTTCCAGGAATCCATTCTAAGAAAGTAATCCAACATAGCTAGCTATTTTCCATGAATTGGTTTATTTAAGCATTACTGCATTTATGAAGAAAAAAAGGGAAACTACAAAATGCCCTCAAAAGCTGAATGATTGGGGAAAGTATTATGTATAAATATTAGGCTATGTAAATGAGGAAATTTTAACAATATAAATAGATACTTATTGATGAGAGCAAAATGCAGTGAACTCAAATCTGTTAAAAGTATATGCATAGAAGACAATGCAGATAAATCATGCCAAAGTATTATTTGTTATTGTTTTGGGCCATTTCCCCCTCTTTCTTTATCCTTTTTGTATTATAAGCATGTAAAATAATTAAAAACATTCTAAGTAGTAATCATAATTTGGCCAAAATTGTGCGTGTGTACGTGTGTTTCTATGAATATTTTTTTTAAGAAAAAATATGTCTAGCAAGAAAGATGAAACAAAGAAATAGTTGGGCTAAGTTCACATTTTGCAAACCAACTTGTGCTTCTAAAATAAAATTCTGCATCTCTACACACTGGGTTCCTGGAAGCTGACCAAAATCTGCTCAGTAATATTAACTCCACTTATAAAAAGGGAAGAGAACATATTGAACGGCATTCACTTATGGTCTGGGTGCTTGGAGGAAATCAGTTGGTGAGTACCAAAGTGATGACATGCATGTTTCTATTTGCATGTTGGAAATTGACAGATAATTGAGAGGAATCAGCATATGCAATTTCTCAGAGGAAGCCAGCTGAAAAGTCAGAGGAACCTTGCCTACAAAGGCGTCTAAAGTCTGCTTGCAGAATGTTCTAGAAACATATAACTTTTTAGTTACCATCACATGACCTCACTGTTTGCTGGGGACCATGAAGACCTTAGCTTGACTGTCCAGCTGATGCAATAATGCTCTTCTATATTCAGAACGTCATACCCATTCCTTTCTCTGATTACAATTGCTGCAAAATTGCAGGGACCTCACACAAGAAATCATCAGAAATCATAATCCAGCCTGGTGCCTTTTAGGATACCCATAGAGATACTCTAGAGAACCGCCTTATCTAATTATTAGTTTTAATTAATAAAAACTAATTAGTCTGACTTTAAACTGGCTAGGACTGGCTTTCCATTAAACAAAAATTCAATATACATGTTTTAAAAGAATCACAGCTAAGTATATATTAAAGGCCGCAGCTGTGCACAAAACATACACACTAATAGATTAAAAAAAAGCATATAGAAGATTAAAATAAATATTAAATTTATCCCTAAAGGAAGAATGACACAACCACCAAATAAAGATGTTTCACGGCGCGAACAAGAGATGGTGAAATGAACAAAGCCAGAAAAATGGGGGAGGAGGCAGAGAGTTAAACTTTACTAACAATAACATGCACTTTTGATTATAGCTGTAAGTTTAGACCTAAAATACCTATGGGAAACCATAAATCTGAATTTACCACCTCGTTCTTCCCCCAGGGCAGGGGTATGGGTGCTGAGAAGCAAACAGAATTTATCCGAGAACATTGCTCACACGTCTCTTTCCTTTAGTGCTCCAGTCTCCCACAAAATGTATTTATTTAACAAATGTCACCCAAAACAGCTTGGTAGCAGATGAGGTTTATTTAATGGCAGTAAAACAGGTGAAACATTCCCTACATTTTGTGTCTCTGTTTATGTTTCTATCAAAAAAAAAAAAAAATTGAGCTAGTTACAGCTCTTTACACACTCAAACAGAACCGCGGCATATATTTGGGAAGTCATGCAAATTTCATTTAGTAACTGGCTCGGAAAATACACATCTCTATATTTTCTCAAAGCAATTTATGATTTCTCAACCCAGAGGACAGGAGAATCCAATCCCAATTCAACTTTGTTTTATTTTTATTTTATTTTTTTTCAAATGCGTTCCCCTTCAAGATCGGCAGTCTCGATTTGGCACCGGTTTTAAGCTCTTTTAAGTGTTCTGTTCCCTTCCTATTTTAGCTTTACTATGCTGTAGAGTGCCCTCTCAGCGAGGAAAAAAACCCACCCGACCTCCCCCCCAGTCCTTTCAGCTGTAACCTTTCCACAAGTAAATGCTAATTGAAAAAGAAAGAACACCACTAATCTTGGAATTTAAATGCATTTAACAAAACCAATCTCACTCTAAATTGTTGTTTCGCCATTCCCTTTTCCCTAACAGATGTCGAGAAACTGCAATTCCTATTAAGAACACTTGACTGTTTACTCAGCACGAGAACTTCAGCCTCAGTCTGTATCAATCTAAATGCGTTTCGAGACGTCAGGCACCGGAAAAGTGCAGACGGTTAGTTGGTTATTTTTAAATGTAATCTTCACATAAAAGAATCACGGCGTTTTCCCTTTCACTTTGTCATCCCTTCTCTTTTTTAACGATGGCATCGGCAGACAAGGGAATTTTTATGACCCGTTCCGTTTAAGTTGCTGTTGGCATGAACTAGCGGCTTTGTCATGCCGGGAATGAAATTATTAGTTAAGTTTGTGAAGTTGATCGGGGAAAAAAATGTGCCGTCCGAGATTCTCTCAGCCCAGACACTTAACAACTGAAATGGAGTTGCGTTTTCCTGATGGTGTCTGCTTGTGGCTGCAGGACCGCTGGACACAGGTAGGCAGAGAGAGAGGGTGGGGGGCACCAAGGGGATGCTAAGGAGGGGTCTCTGGCATGGTACTGGCTGGCAGACAGAGGTGAGGTGAGCACATGTCCACATCAGAATCTAGAAGACTCTCATACTCACTTGGCCTTATCCTCCAAGAGTCTTATCGTATTTGTCATTTGTTTAAAAGCACTTGCTTAGCACTTGGCACATAACATACATATATTGCACACGCGAGCTGCGTGATTTTGCAGCTCTGTGTTTGCACTGGGTTGTAGGGGCCCTTGTCATCTTGCCAGCACCAAGCTGCACAATTTGGAAAGTTATATTTTCAGAATTCTCGGCATTTTGACATGTTTTCCCTTTTCAGTTCACTGTCCCTTTGATTAAACTTATTAAGAATAGAAGGAGGAAAAAAAACACAGAAAAGGAAATAGCATCAAGTCAGAACTGGAAAAAAATTCCCTGTTTGGAATGTAACTGGGACGTGTATAGTTTTTGGTCCCCTGATGATAAATCGACTCAAGTAGTCAAGTGCACTGAGGCACCACCTTGGCTTTCAAGTAGCTGATCCTATGACTGTTACAGGCTCCATTTTATAGGTGAGAACACTGATGATTTGAAAGGGTGATTTGACCTCAGAGATGATCTGTAAAAAGAGGCTGGACTAGTATAAAGCTTATTTATACTCTTCTATTCTCTTATCCAGGTTTGCCTGGTGGCTCAGATGGTAAAGAATCTTCCTGCAATGCAGGACACCTGGGTTCCGTCCCTGGGTCAGGAAGATCCTGGAGAAGGGAAAGGCCGCTGCTGCTGCTGCTGCTAAGTCGCTTCAGACTCTGTGCGACCCCATAGACAGCAGCCCACCAGGCTCCGCCGTCCCTGGGATTCTCCAGGCAAGTACACTGGAGTGGGTTGCCCTTTCCTTCAATGCATGAAAGTGAAAAGTGAAAGTGAAGTTGTTCTGTCATGTCCAAGTCTTAGCGACCCTATGGACTGCAGCCTACCAGGCTCCTCCATCCATGGGATTTTCCAGGCAAGAGTACTGGAGTGGGGTGCCACTGCCTTCTCCAAAGGGAAAGGCTAGCCACTCCAATATTCTTGCCTGGAAATTCCCATGGACAGAGGAGCCTGATGGGCTACAGTCCATGGGGTCGCAATGAGTCAGACATGACTGAGCAACTAACACACACATACTCTTATCCAGACCCTGAAGGTTGCTGGCATTTTTCCTTTTTAAATTTCCTTTTAAAACTCTTCCTTAAGAGATGTTTAAACATGTATGTAAAGTTTCTCACTGCATGGTTAAGCTCCTGAAAGGCAGAGTTTGTCCTGATTTAATATGGTGTATTCCCCAGAGTTTGTACCTTTCTGCTGGTCATATATTAGTGGTTGAACAATGAATTAAGGAATCAACAAATACATGAATTGGGAGAGTTATGGTCACATCTGCATCTTAGGTCTAATTTTCCAGTAGAGGTTGACTTTTCTAGCCTGAAATTATTAAAAAAAAAATATTCTGGGGCATTGGGGCCTGGCCCCCAGGCCATTTGGCATGTGTGGTTCAGGTTGCAAACTGTTTTCCTTGACTTGTCCTAATTGATTTCCATGCTTTGGAGTTCAGTGTGTGTCCGAGATTCTTTGGGTGAGAACAAGGTTGAACTTGGAGCCAGCCCAGCCCGATGGATGGTCCTGGACTCTGGGATCAGGTTGGCCAGACACTGGGCTCACCTGTCAAGCAGCTTCAGGAGAATTATTCTAGCTAAGACCCAGGGTCCTCCTGATGATGGCATAATTAACAGTCCTGCCCGAGCTTCTCTGGTGGCTCAGCAGTGAAGGATCCACCTGCCAAGAGGGAGAGGTGAGGTCGAGCCCTGGGTGGGGAAGATGTCCTGGAGGAGGGAATGGCAACCCACTCTAGTGTTCCTGCCCGAGAATCCCATGGACAGAGGAGCCTGGTGGGCTACAGTCCTGGGGTCGCAGAGAATAGGACACGACTTAATGACTAAACAACCAGTCCTGCCCTCGGGGAGACTCCATGGACTGAGTAGGGAAGAGTGCAGGGGTGTGGGGACTTGTCAGCTCCAGCTGTTGTTAGTAGAATTTACAGATTTGAGGATCCAAACAGCAAAGTCCAGGGGTTCTATGATTTAATCTTTAGCAAGTCCTGTCTCCTCTTATTTTCTGTCTCTTTGTCTCTCTGTTGCCTTCCTGCTGCCATCCCTTTCTGCCTTCCTTCTCTTTCCCTGACCCCCGCTCACTCTCCAGCTTCTGTCTTATCTCTTTCCTCACTTCCCACTTTTCCTGGGTCTCATTTCCCCCTCCCTTTAATTGCAAATCCTGCTCTCAGGCTCTGTTTGTGCCTTGACAAGGGGTCGCGGGAGGCAGGGCGCCCACAGGTGGGCAGGGGGCAGCATCCATCGAGGCTTCCTCTGCGGGAGCTTCCTTGGGGCCAGTCTGGGTGGAGCGGCTCTCTAGAGCAGGATGTTAACTGGACTTTCCAGACTCCAGGCACTTTCAGAATCCCTCAGCGTCAGCTGAGAGGCGTGGCCCTTCAACTGTCTGGAGACTCCTGGGGAGAAGCCCAGCATTGGTCTTCCCTCTGGGTGTGTCTTCCGCTTGAATTCTCTGGGGTTCTTAGATGGTGGATGACAACAGGGGGAAGTGAATAAGGAGAGGAGAAAGAACGGAGATGCTAAGATTTAAGACTTTTAAAATAATCTAGCCCAATTTCTTTTATGGAGGAAGAAATAGAATCTTGGAGAGTTCAAGAGACCTTTCCACACTCACACAGAAGGAAACAAGGAGAGAAACCCATGTCTCTCGAGGCTCAAATTTCTCTCTACTCTTTTCTGTTTTCTGGAAAGTGGACAAGGTGAGGATGGGGTGAGGAGGCCAGGAAGAAGAAGGGAGGGCACAGCTGAGGGTCTGGGGAGGGGACTGGACTGGCCTCCTGTCCACAGCTGAGTCACACACACACACACACAATTTGAAATCACGTGACTCCTGAAATGTCGTGTGACCTTGAAGAAGACTTTGACTTCTTGGTTCTGTTTCCTGTATCAACCTAGGATTACTTTCCTTCCTTTTGCTGGTAGAAGATCCAGATTTAAATCTCACTGACATTTGTGGACATTTGCGCTGTGTAAGGCATGGGTGAGTCGATTCTTCCAATCAGCGAGTTACCTTTTACTGCCCCATTTTATAGATGGGAAACTGAGCCAGTAGCTTCCTTTCACTCTCTTCATTCAGGAAATCATACTGAGTATAACAGTAGAAATGAAAACTTTCAGATCAGATCCACTTGTATCTGAATCTCTTTCTTTCTTCTGTCTTTCCTTCACTCCTTCCTGCCCTCCTTCTTTCTCCCACCCTCCCTTCTTCCCTTCTCTTTCTTTCTTTCCTTTATTCTGCCGCTTTCAATATTTTTGGCACTATGTCATAGCTGTGAAATTCAGCCCTCTCTTCTGTCCATAGAGATAAGGGGCAATTGGGAACTCTTATAGACAGGCATCTAGCCCCTGCTAGAGGATCTGACCACCTCCAACTAGGAGACCAAAGCGAAAGAGGACACACAGCAGCACCTGTTGCACTTCAGTCTGGAGCTTGGCTCTGAAGGTGTGTGAACAGAGCAAATAAAGAAAGATTCAAGAATCTTCCCACATGTGGAATTTCATTCTTTTCATTTGGGAAAAACCAACAGATCCCCCACAAGGACTGAGTCATGCTTCTCGGTTTTGAAACTGTCAGAATGCTTCAGAAAACAACCCTAAAACTATGACTGCTGGGAGCAGAAAAAAAGGACGCTCTTAATGAGGCCAAAACAATGGCTGGAGAACAAGTTCTAGACCCACGGGGTGCTGACATTCCCCACGCATCCCTGGCTCTTCCCATGTGGCCGGCCCACTGCGCCCCATGTGGAAGAGCCAAAGGGCAGCCCGTAGGCGGGGCTGTGTGTGGTGAGATGCACGCTCTCTCCAGCCCATTATTCGTCTTCCAGGGAGCCACGGAAGAAAAGACGAGAAGAAAGGATGTGACGTGTGTTCATTGTAATAATTTAGATGCTACCTTCTTAGATAACCATCCATGTCGCCAACATCCAGAAGGGGACTGTGTGCCACATGGAGGGCTTTCGTCAAATCTGTGTAAAGGTGACAGGTTCTTCCTGAAACCTTGCCCGTCACCTGCGTGGTTGAGAATCCTCATGCAGAAACTCAGACCTTCCAAAGGCACTGGCATTCAGCACAATTCAAAACAAAACAAACAAACAAAAAAAAACATGAGCTCCGGTCAGCTGTTACAGCCTCCTCGGTTCCCTTTCCTCGCAGGAAGGGTCCCTGGACTCAACCCCAGGGCTGTCACAGCCTGAACCCCTGGCTCTCACTTTCCTACCCTGTGATTTCACCATACCGGTCACCACCTGGCCTGTCTCTTCTCCGTTCCACACCTGGCCCGCCCTTCATGGTCTGTTCCAAATGTGTCCTTCGTTAGGAACCTCAGGACCCCTTCAGCCCCAGCTGCCGCCCCCTCTCAGGCATCAGCAGAGTCTCCTTTCTTGTCTGACTTCTTCCGCAGATTCACAGCTCTGTCTCCACAGGTTCACTATTAAAAAAAAAAATTAACTGGAGGATAATTAAATTTAAGCTTTACAATGTTGTGTTGGTTTCTGCTGTACAATGATGTGAATCAGCTGTACGTATACACATATCCTCTCCCTCTAAGCCTCCCTCCCACCGCCCCACCATCCTACCCCTCTAGGTTGTCACATAGTACTGAGCTGAACTCTCAGTGCTGTAGAGCAGCTTCCCACTAGCTATTTCACACACGCGAGTGTATATACGTCCGTCTACTCTCCCAGTTCCCCCCACCCTCTCTTTCCCCTGCTATGTTCACAAGCCTGTTCTTTCCGTCTGTATCTCTGTTCCTGCCCTGCAAATTGGTTCATCAGTACCATTTTTCTAGATTCTCAAGTCCGCTCTTTCCAGCCCTCTTAGGACACTTGTGAGAGTCTCCATTCTGTTTGGTGGCAAGGAGAGTGCTGTGTATGCGACTTCACGCATGTGCTAGTGAATATACATGAGTCACAGACTTGAAGGGTCTAACTGAGGACTCTTCACGGCAGATCTGGGCCTCATAGAGGTCCTTCAGCGCTCTCTGCTCCAAGTTTTGGGACCATGGGCTCAAGTTGTAATTCTGACTGAGGGCCAATTCGGTGATGTGCCCTTGGGCTAACTCATTAAACTCTCCATGCCTTGGTTTCCTCATCCTTGCCACGGAGCAGTTAATATTGGCTCTCTCCTGGGGTGCTGTGAGGGTTAAATGAGTTAATGCCTGGAAAGCACAAGACCAGGATTGGTCATCCATAGGTCAGCTCTGAAATGTACAGGTAATGTGAGCTAGAAGGCCCAGAGAGAGACTCCCGTCGTCCAGGCTCTGCCAAGAGAGTCCCAACCAAGGTCACATCCATGTGGTCAGCTTGTGATAGGGGCCTAGGCAAGACATCTGACTCTTTGTGACATTGAACATCACTATGAGTGTGTGCGTGCATGTGTGTGTATGTGTATGTGAGAGAGGCGGGGGTAGGATAAAAAGATGAGACGAGCAGGCAATACCAGACTGTTTCAGAATCTGAGCAGATTTCTAATTAGGATAACATTCAGCTATTCTTATGAGAAAATATAAGGACGGAACAACTCATCACCGGGCCTGCTTAGAAGTACATGGTGGCAAAAGGTAATCAAGCTCCCCTGAACCTCTGCAATGGGTTGGCTCAGAATCTGGCATGGGCTATCTTTGTTTCCCTATCTTTTTCTGAAGCCTTTAGCAATCACTAACAATCCTATTTACTCTGTGTACCAGACAAACACAGTTACCATCGCCATCTCACTAGTTTTATCTAATATTGAAATTTCTCTCCCTAAGAACAGCCCTGAATATATTATGATATCTGCTGAATAAATGATGTGCATAATATACTGTGCAGAGATGGTATTTATGAAGCCAGACTCTAACAGAAATGAAGGAATCCAATGAAGAATTCAGTTCTCGTTTGAAAGGAAATTCAATTGGATACATTTTCAAGAAAGCAAAGTCATGTTTTTTTTTTTTTTTAATCCTTGCTAACTTTTGGATTCAAGGCCAATTTCTTCATATTCCCTGGTGGGATAGACGGTCCTGCTATTTCTAGCATACTTTTCCTGCTGAAATCGAGGCTGTCTCCCTGTTCCTACATGAGACATGTCCCATTAATAACATCATTGTGTGTGCGCGCGCTCTGTTGTGTCTGACTCTTTGCGACCTCATGGACTGGAGCCCACTGGGCTCCTCTGACCATGGGATTTCCCAGGCAAGAATACTGGAGTGGGTTGCCATTTCTTGCTCCAAGGGATCTTTCCGACCCTTGGAGATCAAACCTGTGTCTCTTGTGCCTCCTGCATTGGCAGGCAGATTCTTTATCCCTGCCCCACCGGGGAAGACCCAATAACACTATTATCATTGCTTTTATGTATAATAATATGTCAAATGCATCCAGTAGTGTTTGAGATGTTATAAGCCATTCTCTCAATATGTTTCTGAATGAAAAGGGAGTTAAAAGATTCCCATTTTGCAAAGAAGGCCAGTCTACACTGCGGCAGAGCTGTAGAACAATTTCTATTTTGCCGGCTGTACAAAGTGCTATTCACCATGCCATTTTGTTTGGTATTTCATGTTTTGTTCAGTGACTCCAGTGATGGTAGCACTGGTGTTATTAATCATAACACTCTGCTTATTCCAACAGGTTGACAAGTTCTTTTGAGCTCCACCATCTCCAGTTACATAGGAGAACTGAGGCCAGGAGAAGAATGGGTAATTAGGCATGGTTCCACAGATAACAGGGCTTCCACAGCGGTTCAGTGGTAAAGAATCTGCCTGCAGTGCAGGAGCAGTAGGAGGTATGGGTTTGATCCCTGAGTTGGGAATATCCCCTGCAGGAGGAAATGGCAGCCCACTCCAGTATTTTTGCCTGGAAAATCCCATGGGTAGAAGAGCCTGGCAGGCTCCTCTGGTCCATGGGGTTGCAAAGTGTTGGACACAACTGAGTGACTGAACATGAGTGCCATGGATAAAAGATACTGAGCTTGGGTTCGGATCAGGACTTCTGTGTCTGAATGCAAGGCCATCAAGAGGTCTCCACTGGAATGTGCTGCCTTCCTCCTGGGGCCTGGATCCTTGTGATTCTGAATCCAGAAACAAAATTCAGCCAACTTTGTTTTCACAGAATTGGAAGTCGAGAAGTCAAATTAAAGAAGTGCTGGTCCATCTGTCTGCATGTTCCTCACCCTGTGAATTTTTATATCGGAATATAATTTCATTGGAATATAATTGCAAATATAACTTTACAATGCGATGTTAGCTTCTGTTGTACAATGAAGCTTGTCAGCTATATGCATACATATGCTGCTGCTGCTAAGTCGCTTCAGTCATGTCCAACTCTGCGACCGCATAGACGGCAGCCCACCAGGCTCCTCTGTCCCTGGGATTCTCCAGGCAAGAATACAGGAGTGGGTTGCCATTTCCTTCTCCAATGCATGCATACATTCCCTCGTAATTAGGCCCCTCTCCCACTTCCCCCATCCCACCCCTCTGGGTCATTACAGACCACCGAGCTGAGATCCCTGCGCTGGGTGGCGCGTTTGCACTCACTGCCTGCTTTACACGGGCTACTCGGTAGTGTATCGATACTGATCCCAATCTCCCGATGTGCCCACTGTCCCCTTCCCTGTCTGTGGCCACCTGTCCATTCTCCATGTCAGCATCTCTCTCCCTGCCCTGCAAATAGGTTCATCTGTACCATTTTCCTAGATCCCCTGAGAGAACCATAATTCAAAATGACACATTTACCCCGATGTTCACTGCAGTACTATCTACAACAGCCAGGATATGGAGACAACCTAAACGCTCGATGACAGATGAGTGGGCAAAGAGGAGACGGTGCATACCTACAAGGGAACTCTAGTCAGCCATAAAGAGGAGACGGTGCATACCTACAAGGGAACACTACTCAGCCATAAAGAGGAGACGGTGCATACCTACAAGGGAACACTAGTCAGCCATAAAGAGGAGACGGTGCATACCTACAAGGGAATACTAGTCAGACATAAAGAGGAGCCAGATTAGGTCGCTGGCCGAGATGCAACAAACCTCGAGGGTGTCATACAGTCATCATTCACCCTCTGAATTTGCCTCCACATTCTAGCTCTTCCAAAAGATCACAACGCTCATCCTTCAGCTGGAACAAAAGCAACAAAGTAACATAAACCCTTGGGAATTTCCTCAGCCAGGGTCTTCCTTTCTCACCTGAGGGAAACGATTTTACTGAGGTAGCTCAGAAGGCTGAAGGGACTTCCCAGAACCACAAAGCTAATGAATGGTAAACTGAAGACCAAGGCTTAGGTCTCTCAAATGGATCTTTCCATGAGGTCATGAGGTGGTTTCTTGGCTGGTTCTCAATTTATAGGTCGAAATTTCCCAATCTTGCCTGTTGGGTCTATTCAGTTCAGTTCAGTTCAGTTCAGTTCAGTCACTTAGTCATGTCCGACTCTTTGCGACCCCATGAATCGCAGCACGCCAGGCCTCCCTGTCCATCACCAACTCCCGGAGTTCACTCAGACTTATGTCCATTGAGTTGGTGATACCATCCAGCCATCTCATCCTCTTTCGTCCCTTTCTTCTCCTGCCCCCAATCCCTCCAAGCATCAGAGTCTTTTCCAATGAGTCAACTCTTCGCATGAGGTGGCCAAAGTACTGGAGTTTTAGCTTTAGCATCATTCCCTCCAAAGAAATCCCAGGGCTGATCTCCTTCAGAATGGACTGGTTGGATCTCCCTGCAGTCCAAGGGACTCTCAGAAGTCTTCTCCAACACCACAGTTCAAAAGCATCAATTCTTTGGCTCTCAACTTTCTTCACAGTCCAACTCTGACATCCATACATGACCACAGGAAAAATCATAGCCTTGAATAGATGGACCTTTGTTGGCAAAGTAATGTCTCTGCTTTTCAATATGCTATCTAGGTTGGGCATAACTTTTCTTCCAAGGAGTAAGCGCCTTTTAATTTCACGGCTACCATCGACATCAGCAGTGATTTTGGAGCCCCCCAAAATAAAGTCTGACACTATTTCCACTGTTTCCCCATCTATTTGCCATGAAGTGATGGGACCAGATGCCATGATCTTCGTTTCCTGAATGTTGAGCTTTAAACCGATACCAATCCTGTCCACCCAGATCGTGGATCATCCAGATGGAGGTGAGTAAGAACCTCTCCCTCCGTCTGCATCCCAGAGCCTGCTGATAAACATGCTTCAGGGAACCACCCTTCAAGACAAGAATCTTTTGAGTAGGCACAGGAAGGTCAGATAAATGGGGGAAAATTCTGGTTACAGTTTCTTTGTGGTAGGACTTTTCTGTTCATGCAAGGAGTGTGTGATAAATGTCCAAGACAGTCAAGATGTGAACTGCTTCTCACTTGTCTACAGAATCATCTTTTTTTCCAAGAATATTTTGTTTGGTTCAGGGCTCTTGTATCATACTTGGGGAAATGATTGCTTTAGACCAGTGATCAACCAACTATGGTCCACAGAGCAAATCTGGCCAGGTGCCTGTTTTGTAAATAAAGTTTTATTGAAACACAAACACGTTTGTCTGTTGAAAGAACCTTGGTGGGTGATTATGCATTATAAGAGCAGAATTAAGTTGTTGCAATTGATACAGTATGGTCAGCAAAAGTGAAAGTGAAAGTTGCTTAGTCATGTCCAACTCTTTGTGACCCCATGGACTATAACAGTCCATGGAATTCTCCAGACCAGAATACTGGAGTGGATAGCCATTCCATTCTCCAGGGGGTCTTCCTGACTCAGGAATCAACCCAGGGTCTCCTGCATTGCAGAAGAATTCTTTACCAGCTGAGCTACCAAGGGAGCCCATGGTCACACTCGTATGTCACTGGTCCTTTACATAAAATAACATGTATACCCCTTTAGAGAATACTCCAATGGGATCCTCTTTCCTTTTTATTATAAACTTAGATTAGAGCCAAGTATTAATCATTATGAGAGTTAAAGCCAGAACAATTTTCTCACTTCTTAATGGTATAATGAGACTTAGCCATTGAGATGGTCATTATGGACACACTTTTAGAGTTATAACTTAGAATCCATCTAATTTTCCATTCACAGGTAAGTTACTTAAGACTTAGCAAGTAAATGTGACATCCCTGAGATAATGAAGATGGACAGTTATAGGGCTGGGCAGTGACACCTGCTGTATGACAATCTCTTTCACTTGGGGCTGAGTGGAAGCAGATGGGATGGAGTGGCCGCATCTCTATGGCAAAGGCCATCCTGACTGGACATTCACTCTAAGTTTCCCAGCAAAGAGGAGCAAAAGCTCAGTTGCTGCCTGTTGTGTGCCAGTGGTTTACAGGCAGGCCAACTTGCTGTTTTGCTATAGGCTTAAATTTATCTTCAAATTCTTTATTTATTTTTTCTTTTGTTGCAGATTGGCTTTCAGTGAACTGAATATTAAAAAGATATTACAGGGAGAAACAACCGCACGGCTGATTGTTTCTTCCCAAAATGGATGAGATGATGAACGAACACTTTCATTTACATAAACAATCAGCTGAAAGGGCCTCGCCGAATGTGAGCATTCATATTTGATGACACCCTGATTGTAACCATAAATAACAATATTTTCATTGTTGGGTAATAAACATCATTACCCAGTGTGTTTTAGGTGAGTGGGCACTTAACGGGGTAAAGAGAAGATGATAAGGAAGATTAAGGTGAGTACTCAGCAATATGGGGAAAGATAACCTTGCAAATTTCAGGTGTGGAACAAATGTCTCTGCCAAGGGCCCTGTTGGTAAATAAGATGAAGTTTTTGACTTATACCAGGTTAACTTCTGCAAATAAAATGTATCAAGGCAGAAAAGCTATTTCATTCACCCTGCAAGCCTGTGTCGAGGGACCAAATGTGCGAGGCTCTGTGCTTGAGCTCTGGTCTGGCTGGATGATGAGAACACACCCAGACAAAAGGTGACAGTGTCACATGATTGAAAGCACCAAAGCAAAGAATCCACATTTCAGTGAGTGTCTTTCTGGGTGGACACTAAGTTTCTGTGATTCTGATGCTATTGTCCTATTCTTTTGGTCTTCTGATTATTTTTAAATTTTTATTTCTTGGTTTTGAATTCTTTTATTGAGGCCTGACCTACTTCCATAAAGCTCATCTGTCCAAAGAAAAAGAAAAATAGTTTTTACATTATTCAGTTCAAGACACAGACTATTCCACCAATATTCCTACAGGTGGAGTCTTTATTTTTAAATGGGAACTGTTGAATTAAGCAGATATTTTAAACCCAAGAACAAGGAACATTCTGAATAAACACAGGGAAAAAATGTAATAGAGACAAAAGAATAGGAATACACTGAAAAAAATGACAAAGAAGGCATGTCCCCCAGTGGTCATAAACACAGGTTTCAGAACGGACGGACCTGTGTGGAGGCCCAGTGCTGCTGTGTGTGAGCTGTGTGTTTCTAGAAAACCTGTCATCTCTTCGCGACTCAGGTTCCTCATTGGCAAAATGCAAATGACGACACCCAGTTGTGGGGCTGAAGCTGCCTTAACCATGGCAGCTCCCATGGAACAGGCCACCTGGTACCTCACCCACATGAGAGCTAGTGTGCAATGGCACTGTGATATCAGCAATGAAGACCACACTTTCAGCAAGTCAACAATTTGTGTAACCCCAAAGGAGTGGATCTATTTGTCAAATGACATAGAAGGACTGGCTAGTGATGAATGTTCTTAGAGCGTGGAGTAAAAATGTGATGCGGAGACAACTGAAGGAATCTGAGGTTCACAAATGATAGATGTTCATCTTTTAAATATTTTGTTCCACAACTTTTGTACTCTTTGTCACCTGAGCCTTTGCATTCATCGGGAACAAAGAACGGACTGACCTCCTGACAAGCTGACCCAAGAATATGAGTTCGCAAATGATTTTTGAACAAGGATAGAAGATAGTGGGTGTTTTCCTGGTGGCTCAGACAGTAAAGAATCCATCTGCAATGCAGGAGACCTGGGTTTGATCCCTGGGTCAAGAATATCCCCTGGAGAAGGAAATGGCAACCCATTCCAGTATTCTTGCCTGGAGAATCCCTTGGACAGAGGAGCCTGGCACGCTACAGCCTATCGTGTTGCAAGGAATCGGACATGACTTAGCAGCTGAACAGCAACAATAATAAAGGAGATGCTAGACTCAGATATTTTCTCTTTGTCACTTTGAATCTCATCATAGATTACCCCTAGGTGATGGGCAATTATATATGTTGACCTGGTTGGGACAGGGTGCTCAGATACTTGCATAAACATGATTCAGAATACTTCAGTGAGGGTGTGTTTTTTTGGATGCAATTTACATTTAAATCAGTAGGCTTTGAGAGAAGCAGATTTCCCTCCATAAGATGGGTGGGCCCCATCCTATCATTTGAAGGCCTTAATAGAACAAAGAGCAATCTTTCCTGAGAGAGAAGGAATTCTGTCACCTCATGGTCTTTGGACTCAAATCACAACTGTCCCCTAGGTCTCCAGCCCGCCGAGCAACCCTGAAGATTTTGGACTTCGCAAACCTCTACAATCACGCGAGCCACTTCCTCAAAATAAAGTTTGCTCTCTCTGTGTCTAAATATGCGCCACATACTGTTCTGTTTCTCTAGAGAATGCTGACTAATACCTCTCACAGAAAGGAAGACAGTCCAGTTTTGGTGCGGTTCATGATGCGAGGCAATCAACAATCTCTTTAAAGAGCACAGGGTGGCCTCTGGAATCCTGAATTGGGATCTGGATGCTTCCTAAAGCTTTGAGATGGTCATGGGCCTCTGAGCCTTGTTTTCCCCGTTGCGATGGCAAGGCAGTGGAGCCTCGTGTTCTAGGCTACCTGCGATAACTCAATGGCGCCCCATATTACATCCTGGTTGATGTTTGACGCTGATCAAATGTTGATTCCTCTTCCTTCTTCATTTGGAAAGCAGACTGTTGGAAGAAAATTGCAGTTCCTCCTGCCGTTGCAAGCTCCGGAACATTCTCTTCAACAAAGCAGGCCAACAAAGAGAGGGTTGGTGAGAAAAGTAAATGAAACACCAACTGGTTTTTCTTCCTTTAATTCAAATTTTATCTGTATGGATAAATGTCATCAAAAATTGGGCAAATGTTTGATGACTGAAGAAGGAATTATTACTTGGAGAAAGAAAATTAAATAAGAAAGAACAAAAATGTTCTTTGGTTCTAGATATACATATATATATATATGTATATATATATATATATATTTGTTTTCCACATTAACGCCTTGATGTGTCTGTATCTAACCAACATCTGGCTGTTTTACAATTGATGCAATTATTTTGTCAAAGGTGGTAGGGCTGATTTTTTTTTTTTAAACCTTTGGAACAAAGTTAGTTTACAGTTTATTAACTTAGATTACTGGAAATCACTCCCATGGGCTTTTCAATTGCAACAAGACCTCTGAAAACTGAGTCCTTAAGACCAATCTGAAAGACTTAAAAACATTAATAGCTATCATTGAACCAGCAGGAGGAAAAATAGACTGTCTTTTCTTTTTTTTTTCTCCCTTTTCATTCAGGATCAACTTTTTGTATTTTCCCCACAAACAACCTGAATATGATTTTTCTGTTCTTTTCTCCTGCAGCACAAATGGCTATTTTCTGTAATGATGATAATTATATAGCACCTAAGGGCTTAAAAACACATTTACTTGCATGCTTTCTATTAACGGACTCTTAGCTCACTCTAGAAAAGAAAGATTATTTGTTGATTATCTAGTTTTTAGTTGAACAAACTGAAACTCAGGGAGGAGGGCTAATGTAACCAAATTGCGGTGACCACAGTGGCTGAGAAGGGTCTAGAAACTGAGGTTGATTTGAGTAGCCTGCTAGCTTTTTTTGTGACAATAAGCCATATGTCCAAATTATACAAATTTAACAACCAAATTGAGGACCATCTCCTGCCCAATGTCTAAGTGTTCTCCCTCTTTCTCATCCCTTTTCCTCTTCTCATCCCTCCCCATCTTGGAATTTATTTTATTATTATTTTTAGCCATGCCATGTGGAATGCGGAATCTTAGAGTCCTGACCAGGGATCAAACTCATGCCCCCTGCAATTGAGTCATGGAGTCCTAGCTACTGAACCACCAGGGAACTCCCATCCGTCTCCATCTTTGAGATATCATCCAAATCTGCCTAGATCACCATCATCCAAGAGTCATCCCTCCCTAAGTCAAAAGTTACAAGTTGAGTGTCTCCAAAGGGCCGCAGGGAAAGAAAGCAGAATGGGCATCTCCTGTTTGGAGTTTAGGTCCTCTTTCTGACCTATAAATAGCTTTGTGATCTTGGCTTTACATATTCTTAAAGAATACTATAGGAATTTTAAAATTCATATTTGAATTTATACTTAACTTATGTATTTGAGAGACTTTCAGAGACCAATCTAGAATTTCCCTTCCACAGCTGTATTACAGATCACCATCTTTGGCTTGAACCTCTCCTGTGACATAATGCCCACTGCCTTCCATAGGTCAAGCAACTCTGTTACAATGGCATGCCTCAAATCAAGATCAGAGCTGCCTTCTCTAACATTTGGGCTTCCCAAGTGGCTCAGTGGTAAATAATCCACCTGCCAATGCAGGAGACACAGGTTCGATCAATCCCTGGGTTGGAAGGATCCCCTGGAGGAGGAAATGGCAACCCACTCCAGTATTCTTGCCTGGGAAATCCCATGGACAGAGAAGCCTGGTGGGCTACAGTCCATGGGGTCACAAAGAGTCAGACATGACTGAGTGACTGGGAACGTACTCTAACATTTATCCATTCTCCATGGCTCCACCACCTGAAAAGCCAAGAAGCAGCCTATTTGATTTTCCATAGGAGAGCCTCCTAAATATTCAAAAATACAGTGAGCTTCTCTATAACTGTTTTTTGAAAACACACATTTGTGATTGATATATTAAAGAATTAAACATTATGCGAAGTTTGCAGTGGCTTATGTGTCATTTCCTCAGCAGCAAACACCAGTGAAAGCGAAAAACCGTACTCATGTGGATGGAGCCATGTGGAAATGCACAGATTACACATGTGTGTATACCTCAAACACTCATTCACTGCCCCAGCCTACTGTATGTATTATGATTAACAGTCACAATACAGCGTTTCCTCTGACTTCAGAAAACCCTCCTTCCACCACTTTTCAATAATTCACAAGTTTTCATCCTTCCCATACCCACTTCCATAAGGAAGTTTGAGTCTTTTTTCTGGGTAAAGCACTATATTTAGCGCCATAATCATATATTTTTCTCAGCCATTGATTATGAGTTACATTTTCTTGAGCTTCCCTGGTGGCTCAGATGGTATAGAATCTGTCACCCAGGTGACCCAGGTCGAAACCTGGGTCGGGAAGATCCCCTGGAGAAGTGAATGGCTACCCACTCCATTATTCTTGCCTCGGGAATTCCATGGACTGAGGAGCCTGGCGGGCTGCAGCCCATGGGCTTGAGAAGAGTCAGACTTGACTGATAGAGCAACCCACACTTTCACTTTTCGTATCATCTCTTATCTTTTTCTTTTTTTCAGCATGCCATTGCTAAACAGTCTGAATGTTAATCCCCAGCCTAATTTCCTCCATTATCTTGTGTATTTTATTGTATAATTTTGCATAGTGGGTGATTTTTAGGTATACATATATCACAGTTGGTCTTCCCTTGTGGCTCAGCTGGTAAAGAATCTGCCTGCAATACAGGAGACCGGAATTCAGTCCCTTGGTTGGGGTGATCCCCTGGAGAAGGGAAAGGCTCCCCACTCCAGTATTCTGGCCTAGACAATTCCATGGACCATTATAGTCCATGGGGTCGCCAGGAGTTGGACAAAACTGAGGGACATGTACTTTTATTTCACATATTAGCAGAGCTGGTTTTGGACCTTGTGTCTTCCTTTAGTCTGCTAATGAAAAGGGAAGTATTTGTCATTAAGGTACATCTCAACATTTTCTCAATAAAAACATATTGTATGTTGTGCCCAACAGTGAATAAACACAATGTAGTGCCTGCATGTCTTAGAGCTCACAAATTCGAGGTCTACCAACCTGCTGATTCTCCTGGGAGGGAGAATAAATTGGCAAACAAGGAGGAAACCAATGAAATGGTATAATTTCTGGTTCAGCTAACCCAGCCACTAGAAGCAGGGAAAAGGAATGAATTTATACTTGGTGGGTCACCTGTGCCAAACTCTATGCCAAGTGTGTGTAGGAGGATTAGAAGAACCCAACCGCTTTTTAACCCTCAGGTAAATATTACATCTGCCATTTTCTAAGTGAAATGTTTTAACACCTTCTCAAGAACTAGGACTCAAGTCCAGTTCAGCTCTGACATCAATTCTTGTGCCTTTTCCAAGATGCCACTTTGAAAGCTCTTGAGAGTACCTTGGAGAGCAAAGAGATCAAAGCAATCAATCCTAAAGGAAATCAACCCTGACTATTCATTGGAAAGACTGACACTGAAGTTCCAATGCTTTGGCTATCTGATGTGAAGAGCCAGCTCATGGGAAAAGATTCTGATGATGGGAAAGATTGAAGGTAGGAGGAGAAGGGGACAAGAGAGGATGAGGTGGTTGAATGGCATCACGGACTCAATGGATATGAATCTGAGCAAACTCCAGAAGACGGTGAAGGACAGGGAAGCCTGACATGCTGCAGTCCATGTGCTCATAAAGAGTTGGACACAACTGAGTGACTGAACAACATCAGCAGCTATGTTCCTTTGACTGTACTTTTTCATCTATCCGGTGTCTACTCTACTGAATTAAGGACCAACTATATTCTCGGTACTGGGAATTCTTCACAAGTCCACAAAGCAGCCAGAGAGGTGAAAATGGGAACTGCCAAATAAAAGTAGGTGGAATTTGTCTGACCAGCAAGGATGACAGAGAAAAGCAAGTACACAGATTACTATTAATAATAGACATGACTTGCCACCAAACCTAATTTAGAACTAATACAGTTGCATAATTCATGCAATCATGAAGTCAGATATTTTGTAAAATTGCCTCACATATGGAAGTGATGAACTCCCATCTAGTATCTGTGAAATGCAAGGGTGATTTCAAAGCTGCATTTCAAGTGGTGCTTGAGGGACCGTTACTGGCCGGAAATGGCCGACACAGTGAAGTTGCAGCCATTTGGTGCAGGCATGGAAACTAAAAGCTGGAACCGCAGCCAGAAGTGCAGTAAAAACAGACTATTCATCCTGTTTCTATGACTTGTATTCATCACTGCAGACAACCAGGTAATTCAATTATCTTTGGCCTTGGAAGTCTGTCGTGCGGTTTATGTGCCCTTCTCTATCAGTCCCTGCTGTTCAGTCAGACCTGGGGATGGTGGGAGTGGACTTGGGGGTGGGGGGAGAACCCTCGTGTGCACATGGACTGCAGGCTGAGAAAAAGAACCTGTATTATTTACTCTGAAAGCGATGACAATGATCTCGTGGTCCAGAACGCATTGTCCCTTGGAGCCCCTGGTAAGAATATCATGATTCATTTTTATAGCAGCAGATTTTATACAAACGCTTTTGTTGGTGGAGAAAAATGTCTCATCTGACATGATTGCAGGGGAAATCTCCCTGTGTTCTTTTCTCTCTCTTGCCCCTAATAGTCTTGTGCCCATCTATAAGAGGACATAAAGTGTGTGGCCTGCAGGATGGTAATGAGACGGCAGGCTTTTTCTAACATCAGAATTTCAATAAGGAAGGAATTTGCCTCCAAAAGAGGACAGTGATCTTTTCACAAACACTGTCCTTTGTCCTGAGGCACACAAAATCCCCAAATCCCTAAAATATTTCATCTGAAGATAAGATAATTTTGCTCCAGCCTAGGCTGAAAAAGAAAGAAGGGGGAAAAGTCATGTATCAGATGCAGCCAGGAAAGTCCTGGTGCTTAGGGAGAAGGTAAATTAAAGGCTCCTATCTTATCTGTATTTCAATTAAAATCTTATTTTTGGTCCCCAGCAGTGCAACCCGTTGAAGTCTTTCCAAGTAAAAAAAACACCATTTCAGTAGGTAGACGTTAAAGAAATCTTTAATGGGCATATTCTACATGTGATATGGGCTACTTTTCATGTGTGGAGAAATGGCAGGACAATATTTTGAAAGAGATGTGAAACTTACAAAGGTGGAAAGGTCCGTGAATGCATTACCCTGGTGAATTCTCTCTTGCAGGATCTTGCTTTTTTCAGCGAGCCCCCTTCTGAATATTTGCAAACCTACCCCAAGTACTTAAAAAAAAATGTCGCTAAAGGGGTGGGAGGAGAGAAAGCAGGGAAAAGAGTTAGGAGCTATCTGAATATCTTTTCCAAATCCTTTTGAGATGCTGAGTTTCAGATTTATCTCCACAAAGCTGGTGAAAAGAAATAAGCCAGTACTCAGATTTAGAGACTGTTATCCACGTAAGTAACATTTATGGAAACAGTTTGGTAGAACTCAAAGACTGAGATCTAAGGACCAATGATAAATCATAGACTAAATCAGGCACCAAACAATAGATCCATCAATCAATTAATTGATGGATCTATTAAACTAAAAGTGAAGGATACAAAACTGTGTTCCAAATTAAGAATAAAGTGTTAGTCACCCAGTCATGTCTGGTTCTTTGCAACTCCTTGGACTGCAGCTCACCAGGCTCCTCTGTCCATGAAATTTTCCAGCAAGAATATTGGAGTGGGTAGCGTTTCCTTTCTTCAGTGGTACCATATTACATCCTTTGCTTTGAGCTAATCCCATTTGAACTTTGAGAGGTTCTTCTAGAGCCATTCTTTGCATCAGGATTTGGAAAATGAGGCCACACTTGCTCCATCCATAAACATAAAGTTTATAATATTTTTAAACAGCCTTGGAACATCCTGAGGACTTTTCAGACAGCTCTTGGGTATCTCCCATGAGTCTTGGTGAAGTCCCAGACTCTACTTGGTCTGGAATCCTGAGCGACATCCAGTTCTGCTGATGGAATACAGAATCAACGGGCTGGAAGGCACCTGGAGGCCGGTCCCTCTGCCTCCAAGGGATACAGCATGCAAATCGCTCTCGCCAGCGCTCTGGGCCTGCGGCCTGTCCCCCAGGTTTCTCTCACCTCCGGAGAGATCTGTAGTATCAGCTCAGCTAAACTCCATCTGGCTTTATGTGCAAACCCTTAATTATTTTAAGCAATGGGATTCCTGGGTGTTGCAGGTTTTCCTTTTCAGGAGTTCCTGGTTTAAAATCAAGATCAGAACATACTGCCACATAAGTCAAGGGTTCTCATTTCCAGAGCTTTGTGATTTGTAGGATAAAGTTCAATTTTTTCCCCCCTGATATTCAGGATCTTTCAAACTCGCATTCATCTACGTACGCATCAGAGGTTTATCAGTTCCAGTTACTGTCAAGCATGTTAAGAAGCACACGTAAGCATCTCTGAAGTTGAGGTACACCTTCAAATCCCACAGTGTGTGCCCCTCACTCTACAGCAAGAGCAGTCCTGACACAGCCACAGTCTGCACGTGTGCCTGCCAAAGACACACCAGCCTTGCCCTCCTGCAGACCTGCAGGGAGAAGTGTAACCAGAAGATGATGGCATAGCACCTGTTTAAACCAGATGGCTTGGTGGTAGAGAATCTGCCTGCCAATGAAGGAGACACAGGAGGTGTGGGTTTGAGTTCAATCCCTGAGTCAGGAAGATCCCCTGGAGAAGGACATGGCAATGCACTCCAGTATTCTTGCCCAAAAGGTTTCATGCGCAGAGAGCCTGGTGGGCTACAGTCCATGGGGCCACAAAGAGTCTGACCTACTGAATGACCGAGCACGCACTCACACAGGATGTAAACGGTTGCAAGAAGGTGGCAAAGCAGCCAGGTTTAGCAACATTTCCAAGGAAGAAAAAATCTGTGGGCTCCACATACTTGCAAAGAAGACTTGATAGCCCAGCATTGAGGACTATAATAACTCTTCAAAGAGATTCTGCATGTCCAACACTCTGGATGTCAGAGAAAATAATACTATATGGAAAAAGAAACTGGAAAAGTGAGTCAGGAAAGCTGAAATCTGTGAGCAAGTGTTAAGACTATCATAAGCACACTCCTTTTTCTATCACAACAGTGGTACGTGATAAAAATCTGTCCACTTAGGTCTAAAGGACTTTTCCCCATAAGTATCAGATAAAATGTCTAAGTCACAAGAAAGCATAGTGCCATTGTTTTATTGTCACGTCTCTTTCTTTTTCCTTAGTGGCACATACAATATTCTTTTATCTTACAACTGGTGGTATCTTCGATTTGATAAAACATGGTCGTGTACTGATCATGGTCAAGAAGCAGGGGCATGGATGAGCAGAAGTGGTCTTTGCTCTTAAGGACTGAAGGTTTGGTATAAAAGAACATCAATTTCCTTAAAAAAAAAAAAAAGAGAGCTACCATATGACCCAGCAATCCCATTCTTGGGCATATACCCTGAGAAAACTATAGTTCAAAAAGATGCATGCATCCCAACGTTCATTGCAGTTTGCAATAGCCAGGATATGGAAGCAACCTTAGAGTCCATCAATAGAGGAATGGATTAAGAAGACATAGTACTTATATATACAATGAGATATTATCAGCCCTATAAAAGAACAAATGCCATTTGCAGCCACAAAGATGGACCTAGGGATTGTCATACTAGGTGAAGTAAGTCAGACGCAGAAAGACAAATATCATATAATATGTAGCTTATATGTGGAATCTAAAAAAAAGTACAAATGAACTTATTTATTAAAACAGAAGTAGAGTCACGGATATAAAAAACAAACTTACGGTTACCAAAGGGAAAAGCGAGGGGCGGGGGGAGGGATAAACTGGGAGATTGGAATTGACATATACACACTGTTATTGACATATATAAAATGGGTAACTAATAAGAACTTGCTGAATAACACAGGGAGCCCTTTTCAATACTCTGTAATGGCTTATACCAGAAGAGAAGCTTAAAAAGGTGGATATATGTGTAGATATAACTGAATCACTTTGCTCTACACCTGAAACTAACACAGCATTGTAAATTAATTATACTCCAATAAAAAAAAAAAAAAAGAAAAGACATCATTCCCCAGGTCCTCTAGGTAACATCTCTCTGGGCTGCCCTTTTCCTTCTTGGTTCATTCCTGCTTGTCCTTCAAGGCACAGATTGAATAACTCTCTACTGAGATATTTTTCCAGATAATGCATCTGCAGAAATAACATCCTCCTCCTCTGTTTGTCTATAATGTTTTTCTCATGATCATAAGTTCCAGAACCAGGGACCTTGGCTTAAATCCTGGCATCTCTGCTTGAACAAGGCAATTAAGCCTGCTTGACCTCAGTTTCTTCTGTTTTATAGTGGATATGTATCTCTTGCTCAGCTTGTATGGCTGTTTTGAGGATTCAGTTCATTAATACAGATAGGGCACTTAGGTGCAGCTAGCTTGAGGGAAGTGAAATTGACCATTTTTCATGTCACTTCGTTAGCATTGTTCCCATGGTCATTTGATTCATTGTGAGGTGGGTATGCCTGTAGGCTCTGTGAGAGCTGGAATGGTGTCCGCGTCAGTCTCATTTCCCTCCCAGCACGTAGTGCAGCATTTGGCTCAGAGTAGGGAGTCACTCATTAAGCCTTTCAACAAACATTTATTAAATTAAATACCTGGGGTGCATTAGCCACTGTTCTAAGCTCTGGTCCTTGAGAGCTTCAAAAATATTTGTTAAACAAATGAGCAAATGATTATTCACTTTACAGAGAGCGAGGTGATACCCAGAAGCCTCTCAAACAGTCCCTGCTTGACCAAAGCACAGAACTCTCTAGAAGTCAGCAGCTGGAAATGGTCTGAAAACTCTGGATGCAATTTGTCAGGTTTTATTTGTTTGTTTGTTGGGACTAACCAATACTCTGTTACAACTACAGCTGGCTCAGCTGACAACATGGTCTTCTAGGCTGTTCTCTGGCTCAGCTGACCTCCTTTCAGGGGCTATTCCTGATTCAACAAACATCCTGGGTCTCTGTGATATAAAACGTTTCCATCTGCAGTGGTGTGGGGTCTTAGATTCTTAGAATTCCACCTCCAGCTACCCACTTACCCCTCCCTCTGTTCTACCAGCTGTCTCGTCTCAGCCACAGACCTCACTTCCAGCCTATAATCCTCCTCTTCACTCAACTCTTCCAAGTTGACTTGGATTCAACTTCTCTTTTGGCCCTTTGCTGGCTCTATTTTGTCTCCTCTATGCCGAGGATAACTTTTTTGGTAGCACTTGTGTTTGCTGCCATTCAGTCTTGGGATAATGTCTTGCCCCTGACATTGTCCCAGACAACCTCCCTGATAACATGAACAGGAATGTGCTAAGTAACTATGAAGGATGCTCACCAAATATTTCTCAGTCCCTGCCTGCTGGGTGCAGTCAGTTTGCTTCTGGAATAATGTAACTATTTTTGGCCATTGAGTTGTGAGTCAGTTTGTTTCTGGAATTATGTAATGGTTTTGGCCATTGAGTTGTCAGTTAAATAATTAGGTATTGCTTCTCCTATACTATTTATTTGCTTGTGAGAGATGCTTTGGATGTCTCTGTCCCTCTGCTTCAGTGATCAGCATGGTCAAGATGGCAGCCAGTCCATCAACATGAGTCTTGGAATGAGGAGGTAACAAGAGCCTCATTGGACCTATGCTTGGAGCATGAGAAAGAAAAGCAAGCTGAGTTGCTGTAAGGTTCGACTATCTCAGGGTTCTTTGTACCACAGCATAACGTAAAGAATCCAGATTGATAAGGGAACATGGTGCTTTCTACAACCCTGACCTCTATTCCCTCTTGGATTATCTCTATCAAAATCACTGCAGATGGTGACTGTACCCATGAAATTAAAAGACGCCTGCTGCTTGGAAGAAAAGCTATGACCAACCTTGACAGCGTATTAAGAAGAAGAGACATTACTTTGCAGACAAAAGTCTGTCTACTCAAAGCTATGGTTTTTCCTGTAGTCATCTATGGATGTGAGAATTGGACTATAAAGAAAGCTGAGCACCAAAGAATTGATGCTTTTGAACTGTGGTGTTGGAGAAGACTCTTGAAAGTCCCGTGGACTGCAAGGAGACCAAACCAGTCAATCTTAAAGGAGATCAGTCCTGAATATTCATTGGAAGGATGGATGCTCAAGTTGAAACTCTAATACTTTGGCTACCTGATGCAAAGAACTGACTCACTGGAAAAGGCCCTGATGCTGGGAAAGATTGAAGGTGAGAGGAGAAGGGGACAAAAGAGGATGAGATGGTTGGATGGCATCACTGACTCATGGACATGAGTTTGAGTAAGCTCCGGGAGTTGGTGATGGAAAGGGAAGCCTTGGTGTGTTGCCATCCATGGGGTTGCAAAGAGTCGGACACAACTGAGCAACTGAACAACAACACGTGGAAGATGATCTCTGTCGCCAAGCTGTATGTTGATGAGCCAGTTCTGGCGTTTATTACAATTGATAAGTAGCAGCAGGCTGTCTAATAGAACGTCTACTATTTAGTGAACAGGGCTGGAATTAGGTAACGGTGGCAGGCAACATTATAAGCAATTGTGCTTGATGCAGGGTTCGTTTACATTCATTCATAGTGTGGAGTCATTTCCAAATGCCAGTCTCCACGCCGCATGCTGCAGCCGCGTCTAATATTTCTAAACACATTTCGGCTGGGTGACACCTTAATGGTACACAATCACACGCGGCCTCCCTCTTAGAAAAATGGATACTCTCATTTCTCTAAACATTGGGTCTTTACCTTGAACCATTTCCATTTAAATGCAAATTTCAATCATGTCTACCGTTCTGTGTTCCAACGTGAGCTGACGGAAATGATAGAAGCCTGAATCCAAATTTTGAGAGGCTGAGAGCCATTCCCTGTGGGGTCCTAGACAAGTTTAAATGGTTCTTTTTCTGTCTTGGCCCTGTGTGGCTGAGATTAATCTCAAAGAGGGTGTGTCGCTTCCACTGGGTGGCCTGACCAAGTCAGAAGGGGGACAGAAGGTACCCAAAACTAAGGAGAGGGGATGGAAGTGTCGCGTGGAGGGCCCGGAAGTGACCTGGTGGCATATTAATGTGCTCTGGCTTATACCCTTAGTCCTAGACCCCCAAAGAGAAAAGTCAGGGCCCATGAGCTCCTAAAGGGCTCTGATGGACAGTGGATGCCTGGTGCTTTTTCCCTGAGGGAGGTTTCCATTTCTCAGCATAAGCCTCTCATCTTCATAAAGGACTGGGTTGGAGTCCAGCCATGCTTGGCCTGATGGATCTTTCCTGTCTGCAGCGAGCACACTGGGGCAGGGCAGTCCAGGAGATCAGCCCTACAGTAGGGCAGGAGGGCCAGTATGATGGGCAGGGCATTTACTGAGCTGAGCCCTAAAGAGGGTAAAAGATGTTTCTGGGGGTTTCCAGAATCCCGCCTATGGAGAGAACTAGGTGCTAGTGTCCAAAGTCACTGGGACTTCAGAGGATTCTGAAAGTTTGTCTCTTGGAGGAAGGAGCATGAGCTCTAGAATCATACTTTGCTGCTGTTGTTCAGCTATGAAGTTGGTTCTGAGTTTGAACTCCATGGAATTCAGCATGCCAGGCTCCTCTGTCCCACACTATCTCCTGGAGTTTGCTCAGATTCACGTCCATCGAGTCGGTGATGCCATCCAACCATCTCGTCCTCTTTTGTCCCCTTCTCCTCCTGCCTTCAGTCTTTCCCAGCAGCAGGGTCTTTTCTAATGAGTTAGCTCTTCTCATCAGGTGGCCAAAGTATTGGAGCTTCAGCTTCAACACCAGTCCTTTCAATGAATAGTCAGGGATGATTTGCTTTAGGATGGACTGGTTTGATCTCCTCTTTGTCCAAGGGACTCTCAAGAATCTTCTCCAGTACCGCAATTTGAAGACATCAACTCTTCAGAGCTCAGCCTTCTCTATGGTCCAAAAATCTGCACATGACTACTGGAAAAACCATAGCTTTGATGATACAGACTTTGTTGTCTCTTCTTTTTAACACGCTATCTATGTTTCTCATAGCTTTCCTTCCAAGGAGCAAGTATCTTCTAACTTCATGGCTGGTCACCATCTGTGGTGAATTTGGAGTCTAAGAAAATGAAATCTGTCACCATATTGACTGGGTTCAAATTGGACCATGCACTTCCTGGCATCCTGGGCAAGGGGATTTACCTGGGCTTCTGTTTTCACAGACATAATTGGAGACAAGAATAGAAATTGTTCTCCTGGGGTCTTGGTAAGGATAAACATGATAATAACTCATGTCGTTGGCTTGCAGCAATGTGCCTGGTCCCGTGTAGGTGACCTAGAAAAGTCACCGAGGGCACAGAGCAGGCAGGAGGACTGGAGACAACAGTGTTCACTCTTCTACTTTGCTATTTATTTGATCCAATGGTTTCCTGTGTTCAGCAGAGAAATCCTTCCAGACAAAAGGCCTTTCCTTGGCATAGGTAAGAGGGAACAGAGGGAGGCTCTTATGAAGGCCTGGAAAGTCTTTTTTTCCCCAATTTTTCTTATTGAAATATTGTGCTTTTCAGGTGGCAGTATTAAAGAATCTTCTTGTCAATGCAGGAGATGCAGGTTTGATCACTGGGTCAGGAAGATCCCCCTGGAATAGGAAATGGCACCTCACTTCAGGATTCTTGGCTGGGGAATCCCATGGACAGAGAAGTCTGACAGGCTACAGTCCATAGCGTCAAAAAGAGTCAGACACAACTGAAGCAAGTTAGCATGCATGCATGCTCATACATGTTTGGGAATATTTGATCTATGATTTTTCTTGTGTTCAGTCACTCAGTTGTGTCTGATTCTTTGTGACCCCCATGGACTGTAGCCTGCCAGGCTCCTCTGTCCATAGGATTCTTCAGCCAAGAATACTGAAGTAGAGTGCCATTTCCTATTCCAGGGCATCTTTCCAACCCAGGGATTGAACCGGCATCTCTTGCATGGCAGGTAGCTTCTTTGCCTCCATTTAGGGCAAATGAACATTCTACTGAAATCTTCCTGAAATACTTGTACTTTTGCTCTGAATTTGACTCATGATTTTAAAATAGCCCAGGTGCTCATCCTTCTCCAATACAACATGATCAGGAACCTCCATGAGGGAGTGTGGACAGCCTGAGTCTGGGACATCCAGCTACCTGCTCCTTCTGGCCTCCCAGCCACCAGCACACATGCTATGTGCCATTGGGCTTATTTTCAGAAAGATGAACACAGCATTGTGTAGCAGAAAGTGCCTTGAACCGAGAGTTGGAAGCCCTTGCTTAAGTCTGGACTCTACCGTGCTGAAACTTTGGGTGGCTGACACATGTCTGTAAAATGGGCTTTTAAAGAAACTATTTGGAAGAAATCCTGTGGCAGATCAACAATCAGAGAAGCGTGCAGGTACCTCCAGGGTTTTAGATCTCCAGCTCTCCCAGGTACAGTCTCAACCTCCTGGAAACTCTGTGCCTCCCCTATAAAATGAGGTCATTGAGCCTAACTCCAAGAAGACAGTGAGAGTCTCAGGAGAGCTCTGTACTCTGTACATGAGAGCACTTTGTAAACAAAGGAACAAGTGTGACGTGTGATTCCTTCTTCCCTATGAACCAGGAGGCATTCACAGACTTCAACAAATAAGCTTTGATAAGAGGTTCTAAGCTCTGGAAAGTGAAGTTTCTCAGTTGTGTCTGACTCTTTGTGACCCCATGAACTGTAGCCTGCCAGGCTCCTCTGACCATGGGATTTTCCAGGCAAGGGTACTGGAGTGAGTTGCCATTTCCTTCTCCAGGGGGTCTTTCCAACCCAGAAATCAAACTCGAATCTCCCACATTGCAGGCAGATGCTCTACTATCTGAGCCACCAGGGAAGCCCTGGAAAGACCCAGAAAAATTATTTTCTGGAGCAGATGTGAAAGGGTCTAGTACCCATTAAGCTGGACAGATATGATGAGGTCACTGCCTAAATGCTTTTCATTACGTAAGCCTGATCCTGGTCACACCAAGCCCTTAAATGCTGGGTGAGGAAACAGAGAAAGTTGAGGTCTGTGTAGGTGATTCACATGGAGCTGAAGACACACACTTTAACCTAATTTTAACCTGGAAAGTCAGTGGTTGGGGGGAGGTTTACTCAGAGGCTAGTAGCATAAGAACTTGGTCAGAGGACCCAGAGAGGCACTTAATGTTCAGCTCGGGAGGCTTTCCAGTTTTGCCATTTAGGGTTGTACTTGAAGTTATTGATAGGAACACTGGCATACAAGACAGTAGCAGGTGAAGATAAAGGAAGTGCAGTGAAGACCGAAAAATAGCCAAATAGCCACAGAAAAGCAACCCAGTGCAAATTAGGGGAATATTGGAATGATGAGGCTCCTCCATAAGATTACAAAGTTCTTGAGAGCAAGAACTAGGTGTGAGAGACTTCCCTGGAGGTCCAGCGGTTAAGATTCTGTGCTTCCACCGCAGGGGGGCATGAGTTGAATCTCTGGTTGAGAATCTAAGATCCCACATGGCATGGTTAAACACACACACACACACACACACACACACAATATTCAGGATATAAAAGGAAAGAAGCAGCTATGATTTGGAGAGACTGGCGCAGGGGGGTATAGGCTTGACGTGTGCTTGTTCAAGGACTGAGTGGATAAATGGGTGGACGGATGTGTGAATTTGTATCTGTGCTTGTAAACACTCTGCCTCCGTTCCTCCCCCTCATGGTCACTACTGTCACTGTCTTACCAGACCTTCCCTCTCCCAGCGGCATCATCCCTCTCTGACATCAGCAATTAGTTGGCCCCATCTTATGTCCTTTGGTTTCTGCTTGAATGTTCCCCAGCTGCCTTCAAGGGACAAACTCCTACACCCGTGAGTCCATCACTTGTCACTCTCTGCTGCTCACCCTTGATTCCTGATGCTCCACAGCACTCACCATTCTAAAGAACTAGTTTACTTTTACTTATTACTGCCTATTCCCTCACCCCTCCCTGGAATACCAGCTGCACTGAAGCATGGGGTATAGTGAGCCTGTTAACCTCTGTTTGCCCAGAAACCTGTACAGCTCATGGTACATGCAGATATTCAATAACTATTGATAAAACTTAAGGACACTTTATTAAGCTTAGGGCTCCCTTGATAGCTCAGTTGGTAAAGAATTGGCCTGAAATGCCAGACACCCTGGTTTTATTCCTGGGTCAGTAAGATCCCCTGGAGAAGGGATAGGTTACCCACTCCAGTATTCTGGCCTGGAGAATTCCATAGACAGTCCATGGGGTTGAAAAGAATCAGACACGACTGAGTGACTTTCACTTTCACACTTATTAAGCTTATTATAAGTACTGTTTGTTGAGCACAGAGGTCTCATAGGCTGTGGTCCTTGACATCCATTACAGGTTCTTGTGCCACTAGGAAATAGAACTTCTCAACCCCATTTTATGGATTAGCCATCTCAAAATACATGCACACACGCTCATGCGCAGGAAGTTGTGTTCCTTTTAGGAGAGAATGCCCTCTGACCTCAGAAGGTCCTCAAACACATGATGGCAAAGGTCTGAATTTCATGGGCTAAGCCCAGCTGTCCAAGAACTCCAGGCACAGGGGGCAAGCGGGATGTATGTGTAAGAACATGCCTGTTCCAGGGCCAGCCCTGGTTTCCCAGGACCACTAAGGCGCCCTGCCCGATGCGGATGGTTCTCGGCAGATGGGGGGCCTCCCTGCCAGGCAGGGACGTGCTAACTTAATTCAGATGTTCAGCTCCAGGAGACAGACCAGTCTCTGTACATTTGGGAGAACTTGAAAGAATTCTGGAAGAGCCATCAATCATGGACTGGAGCCTTTTATCAAGCTCTAATTTATCATGGTCTCTTAATTACTTTGACTGGAGAAGCCGTGATCCATATGTATTGGAAATTTGGTCAGCCCGGGCCTGTTTCTCATGACAAGGGGCAGTTCTGAACACACACTATTTCGCTTAGAGTGATTCCACTTGGCTGTGATGGTCCCTCTGCTGGTTGCTTGGCAGACAGTGTCCTGTGGTCTCCACGGTGCCATGTCCTGCGTTTCCCCATGAGATACAAGGTGAGGAAGGGTCTCTCAGGAGACGTGGTATTGACTGAAAAAGAAAAGACAATGAGACAATTACAACTGAGTACAATAAGTGGCATGAAGTCCAACTGTGTGGGTATTGTGTGGTCACCTAGAAAAGGCTCATGACTAAGTCTAGGGCATCAGGGAGGGGTGCCTGAAGGAAGTGGCACCATCTTCAGATTTAAAGGCCATTGGAAAGCAAGAGCCATGTGAAGGCCTGGAAGAAGATGATAACCTGGAATGGTGGAGAATTTAAATGAGCCAGTTGTAGCTATAATTGTAGCAGAAGGTGTTACAGGCATATTGATAAGGTCTGACACACAGTAGGACCTATTCTTTGAACTCCAGACAAGTCCAACATGCTTCCTTCGCATCTCCACTGGTTTTGCTGATGGACCATCTCAAACCTAATGTGCAAAACATAGTCAAAACTCTGGCCACATTTCCCTCCCCACAATCTCCTGTCCCATCTCAATTCCTCCCCATCTCACCAGTGGTACCACCTTATATCCGTCTGATCGGGCCCCAAACCTAGAAGTCAAGCTTGCTTCTTCCCTCCCGTAAACTCCCTCATCCAATGCACCAAGGCATCCTGCTTCTACCTTTGAAATGAAGCCCCGCATCTGTTCAGGTATCATGCTTGCTGTTCCATTCCAAACCTCCACCTGCTTCATGCAAATCCTGCTGGTGTCTCCCATGGAGGACGCCGGACTCATGCTGGTCCCAGAGTCCCAAGTACTGAGCACTCCTGCCGTACTGTACATGTACAGCCCTGTACACATCTGCGGTAATGTACAAGTACTATACATATCTGCCGGTGCTCAATTGGAACTCTATTTGAAAATAGTGAGAACTATTCAGTTTGCCTTCAGTCCTCTTCAGTACATGTTTGGTAAAGGTAGAGGAGCGTGTTGATGGGAAGCCGCGATTTGGAAATAGCTCCCATCATCTCTGCATCATTGAGGCATCAGCGTGCACGGGCTCCACGCCTGTGCTGAGTCAGAGGTTCCGGGACCCCAGATGTGACCTCTGACCTCATACAGCTTACAGTCTAGTGGGCGGGGCAGAGAGATGAGCAAAGCATCATGACCGAGTGGAAAAGGACTCCGAGGAAGGTGATCCCAAGGGGCTGGGGAACCTGACACAGGCCAAGGATGAAGGGGAGTGAGTCAGTAAAGAGAGAGGAGGCTCCTCAGGGCCGAAGAGGAAGGGTGGCAGGGTCTGGGGGAGATGGCAGTGATCCTTCCAGTCTCTTTACTGAGAGTGACCTGATATGCCATCTTATTTTTGTCACAGTGTGATCACTAGTAGCTTCCCCAACTCCCAGCCCCTTTCATTATGCAAGGTGTCCCAGTATAAACCATCTGTTTTACAGCCACCCCACTCCTGGTGAAAAACATCACCAGATCCAAGGCACCCAGCAAAACAGCAGGAGGGGCCCTGGCCTCAAGCGCAGTGGGGTGAGGTAGAACCCTTTGGTTAGAAAAAGCTCCCCAGGCATTTCTGATGCCAGGCCCACCTTCCTGTAAGTGAACGTTCCCTGGCTCAGTCCCCTCAGGCAGCCTGAGATGCTCCTGTGTGTAGGCCCCCGCTAAACACTGCTAGCACGACCACCCAGGGCGAGGGGAGCTCACCTCTCCACGGGCCACATGAAGAAACAGGAAATGTGGGTTCTTCTGACATTTTCCCCAAGGTTACACACTTAGCCCAAGCTAGAACTAGCATCATCGAGATTGCAGAATTTACTCTTTCTTTACCCTTTGCTGATCCTTTACGTCGGCCCTTTCTGAGAGATCTACACGCTCAGTTGCGTCGGTCGTGTCCGACTCTCTGTGACCCTGTGGACTCTAGCCCGCCAGGCTCCTCCATCCATGGGATTCTCCAGGCAAGGATACTGGAGCAGGTTGCTACTTCCTCCTCCAGAGGAGCCTCCTACCCAGGATCAAATCTGAGTCTCCTTGGGCCCCTGCATTGGCAGGCAGATTCTTTACCGCTAGAGCTACCTAGAGAGACCTAGAAGCCAGAACTAAGTGAATTTGTTCCTGGCTTATTTCTTTAGCCTCATTTGTTGTTTTTATTCTGGCTGTTGTTGACAACCTCCCTCCTCCAAACGTACTGCTGAAGAAAGTTTCAAGTCTGTGGACATCAGCCCTGTTTGGGTTACCAGCCGCAACCTGACTCACGGTACCATCTATATACAGCTTGTCAGTGTCAGGAGGGCAGTGTTGTAGAGATTTTTTTAAAAAAATTCATCCCCAAACAGAAGAAACTCAGGTTTGGCGCTGCCTCACTGACTCCCCATTCAAGCTGGCAGGAAAGCTGGCCCTAAGGGGAACTGTTCAAGAAATATAAATAGCCTTTAGTTAATAGACCTCAAAGCTGCCTCCTCATCCTGCCTCAATGCCTTTGGCACCTGTTAATCACCACTGACTCATCCATCCCACCACTGTGAAACGCACATCTGTTGGCAAATATATTGCGAACACCCTCATCCGTTATGGAGTCCACTAAATGTCAGGAACTTGGCAAATAACAACCTCACAAGTCAGGCCATATCAGCTCCCCTTTACGGATGAGGGCATTGAGACCAGGTGGATGCAGTGACTTGCCCCAGGTGCCACAGTGAGATGTGGAATTTAGACATACATACCTCAAAGTTGACTTGATTCCAATCCTGTGTTCTTTGCCTCGCATAGGACTACTCCTGTCCACCAAGAGGAAGGGAATTGAATGATGAATGAGGAATAAACTCTGAGTTCAAAGTATTGACATTTAAAAGGGCTGATAAAATGGCACTCCTGGTGATAAAATATGTGAAGGGATGGTGGTGGTACTCTCCTGGGCTATTCTGGAAAGGAGAACAGTACCTATTTGGCTTGAATGCTCTGTATACGTGTGTGTGTGTGTGACCGTGTGAGCAACTGTATGTGTACGCCTGTGTGCTGACTTTTGTGCATGAGCATGTGTGTTGTTCTGTGCATGTGTGTGCACAAGTAGCTTTAGAAAAGTAAGTTGTCACTGGATTCTGTAAAGTCTAAGCAGCATGACAAGAACCGTGTTGTTCTACATTTTCTGTAGGGATGACTTCCAACTGAGAAATATGAGTAAGATGTGAAACTACCTGTAGGAAGACTGTTTCCCAACTGAAACCTTAATCTGGGGACTTGTCCTTAGACAGGAAATTCTAGGCAATCAATAGCATTTATTTACCAAACCTTTATTCAGTCAAAAAGCATTTAATAAAACTACGACCTACCAGATATTGGTTCACATCAGCATTAACAATCACAAGTTAATGGGAAGATAAGCAAAACTACAATTTAATTGGGAAAAGAACATTACAAAATCATGTAATGGGGTTGATAGACACACACACGGAAGCTTATGGAAATGTGAGAGTTTTCAAACAAATCTAAAAATTCGTGAAATACTCCTTTCAAGTGTTCTTGCCTGGACCTGGTCTTACAGGATGACTAGAAGTTGTCCAGGGAATGTGGAGATATGCCGGAAAGAATGGACTGGAATAGTGGCGATATGGAGACAAAGCACCTTCAGGCAATGGCAGAGATATTTACTGATCACTGAATAACCAGCTGTTCCCCGGCACTGACCATTTGCTAGAGGGAGGGCTTGTTAGAACTATGCTAGGAGAAGGAAATGGCAACCCACTTCAGTATTCTTGCCTGGAGAATCCCAGGGACCGAGGAGCCTGTTGGGCTGCCATCTATGGAGTTGCACAGAGTTGGACACGACTAACGCAACTTAGCAGCAGCAGCAGCAGCAGGAACACTTCTAACCTATAGGCTGTGAGCAGAAGTGCTGTGTCAGTTTTAGGCTCATGCACTTAAGAGCTATTGTGGAAATCTCAGGTCTTTTACCCCTGTGACTCCTACCATGGGGACAACGTGATAAAATCAAAGCAGCCTGGATCCCTGAGTCACTGTGTGGAGGACAACGTCCCTGGAGGGTCTCTGAACAGGCATTAGAGTTTGGGTTCAATCACTGAGATGCTGAGGTTAACTTATTATCATAGCTTAGTAAGCCCTGGGAGCTCAAGAATCTGCCTGCTATACTGGAGATGCAAGAGACAGAAATTCAATCCCTGGGTCAGGAAGATCCCCTGGAGAAGGACATGGCAACCCACTCCAGTATTCTTGCCTGGAGAATTCCGTGGATAGTGGAGCCTGGTATGCTATGGTCCATGTGGTCACAAAGAATTGGAAATGACTGAATGACTAACATTTTCACTGTAAGATCTACCTTGATTTATAGAGGGGTATTGGGACTTTAAGAAGTTTGGCATTGACAGAGGATGAAGAACAAAACGGAGGAAGAAGTAGCCTGCAAACTCCTTGTCTGAACTGGGAGCTTCTTGAACTGACTACTTTCCAACTGAGGCTAAATTTTCCTTTTCATTGTTCCTATTGAGAAGGCATGGTATCTGTAGGATTTGATATAGCAATTTGAGTAAAGCTGAGGAAAAGCATTCCTTCCTTCCTCATTTCTCTTCCTTGATTGTTTAACCCTACAAATCATAGTCAAACCAATAGGGTCTTAGTCAACCAAAGTCTCCTTTGTGGGTGCAGAGAGGTATTTTGTTTACTGAACCTTGGGGACCTAGAACTATGCCAGACACAATATTTATTGACTGAGCATCCCAAGACCAACATGACTATCTCATGTAGAAGAGTTTGAAGTTTGTGAGTTTGAAGTTCAAAGACACATGTTCATGTCTCAGCTCTGCCCTTACCAGCATCTTGACCTTGAGTCATCTGTACTCCAGTCTCTCTGGACCTCAGTGTTCCCTCCCAGTGAATGAGGATTACATGGCCATGCTCTAATTCAAGGACATACTTGCCTTATGGAGATGGAAGGTTTCCCAGCTCTAAAAGAATGTAGAAACTGCACAGCTTTTATCAATCTTGTTTTTTTTTTTTTTTCTCCTCTTAGACTCCAGTGATTTGGTTGAAAGATAAGGTCCATTACCAGAGACAACTGGAAATGTTGTTTGCAGCTTTGCTTGGGGAGTTGGTAAAGTACTTTGGGCTTCAGAACCACCAGGGCATTAATTATCTTTTACCAAAAGCTTCCTTGGGCAGCAAATTTGCTCAGATTACAGTGAAGGAACACAAGGCCACTGTGTATGTCCCTGGTGAGAAAATCTTGAGAAATCCCTGTATAGAAATAGTTCTAGGTGCTCCAAAGTTTCTGAAATCTGGGAAATATTCTTTTTATAACAACAACAAAAAACAAAGAAAGAAATCCAAAAAGGGTCTCTGAGATTTTATGCTATATTATTGTAGCAATGATGAATTTGTCATGACACCTCCCAAATACAGTAATATCTTGTATGTGTGCAGCAATTTACCTGTATTTTCCATTAATTTCCACCTAGGCTTCCCTGGTGGCTCAGATGGTAAAGAATCTGCCTGCTATGTAGGAGATCTGGGTTCAATTACTGGGTCAGGAAGATCCCCTGGAGGAAGGCATGGCTACTCACTCCAGTATTCTTGCCTGAGAATCCCAAAGACAGAGGACCCTCATGGGCTACAGCTCATGGGGTCACAAAGAGTTGGACACTGTTGAGCTACTAACATAGTCCATTCATTACAGCCATGCATGTTTATTGCAGAGTCATCTGGTAAAGAAACATGTAATCATGCAGCTATTATCTGAGTGACTGCAACACACCAGCCTCAGTTCAAAACAAGCCATATTTCTTAATTTTATACTCACAACCAGACTGGGAGGTCAATGTTATTATAGCCATTTTACAGATTGGGAAACAGAAATACTGAGCGAGTAAGTAAATTCTCCAAGGCTCTGCAGTTGATAAATGTCAAAGCCAGGATTTAAGCCCAGACAATACAGTTCCAGAATTAATAACCAAAAATAGTTTTAATCTTACTGTTATGGACTTACCTGTTTTCTCCAAAATCCATATATAAAATCCCTAACACCTCATATATCACAATGTGACTATATGTGGAGTCAGAGATAATTAAGGTTAAATGAGGTTGTATGAAAGGACCTTAATCCAATATGACTGGTCTTATGAAGAGATTAGGACACACAGAGTGATTCCAGAGTTCAGGCACATAAAGGGACAACAATCAGAAGGAGCAGCAAGTCGGGGCATCTCCAAGCCAAGGAGAGAGGCTTCCGAAGAAACCAATCACGAGGAGACCTTGACCTTGGACTCTGCCCTCCATGACTGTGAGAAAATGCATTTCTTCCAGTCTGTGGTATTTTGTTATGGCAGCCCCAGAAAATTAATATATTCCCCAATACAAACTGGCATACACAATGCGATCATTCAGGCCCTCAACAAACATCTATTGGACATCTTGCAAACTGTCTCTGACCATGCTATGTCCTGGGTAGACAAAAATATCTTTTATGAAACTTTTATTCTGAAAGAATTTATTGTCTGTGTTTGCCAGTGCAGGGCCCTGTCCTAATGAAAAGGACCTAAGATGATATGAGAAAATGAATTATAACAGTTTCATTCATTCATTCTTTTATTCATCGTGTATTTATTCATGCATCTTTAGGAAGGAGGCACCAGACTATGGAAATAAGAGCTGGGAATGTGCCCTGATCCCCACGCTGCAGGTACACCCCAGATGGGTGCCCGTCAGAGCCTTGGTCCTGGAGTCGGTCTTCAGAGGTTGAAATCTCAGCGAAACCATCTTTAGGCTGTGTGACTACACACAGGGCTCTTAAACTCTCTGGCTCTGTTTTAAAACTGTCAGGAAGGTGTCACAGAATCTCTACCAGGAAATTCTGCTGTAAAGAGTTTGCAGAACTGTGTGTGTAGACAGTAGACACTCCCTTCCACTCACACAGTAATGTGTGTGTGTGTGTGCACATGTGTGCATATGCGTGTGTGTGCGCGTATGTGTGTGTGTATACATGCTCAGTTGTGTCTGACTCTTTGTGACCCCCATGGACTGCAGGCCACCAGGCTCCTCTGTCCATGGGTTTCTCCAGGCAAGAATACTGAGGTGGGTTGCCCTTTTCTCCTTCAGGGGATCTTCCTGACCCAGGGATCAAACCTGTGTCTCTTGCATCTCCTGCACCAGCAGGGGGATTCTTTACCACTAGCGCAACCTGGGAAGCCCCACAGAGTGATGATCAGCTACATTTAAGCCCCCAAAGGCAGCACCACCAATGCTGTTAGGATGCATTTTAAATGTTTCCAGAAAAGACTCTCACAGCCACAAGGTTGTACTGGTTACCAGATGAGCAAAAAGACCCTGTGAGAAGACCTAGTTCACAGAATAGTGGCCCAACATTCCAACTTCTCTGAGCTAAAATTTTCTCATTTGAAAAATGGGAATTATATTATTTTCCTCCTGTTTACATATGTTGTGAGAGTTTGGGCACATGCTATTACTAAGCTTCTGTTTTGCACATGAAGAAATCGGGGCCAGAGTGTCCAAGAAGGAGGCCAAGGTCACACAGCTGCTAAATGGCAGACCGCTCGTCTTTTGACTCCAACATCTATGCCGGTGACTTCAGGTGGGACAGGAGGAATAAACCGCAGTCCCTTATGTGACAATCAGGCAAGGGGCATCTCAGGGCGCCCTGAGGAGGGGGTGAGAAGGGGTGAGGAAGGCCACCATGTGATGTCACGATTGTGCTTTAAATATCCAGGGGATGAGCTCTGAGGACCCCCCAGGACACAGATTTGACCAGCCTTCCTTTTTTGGGGGGACTTCCCTTCCTTTTTTGGGGTTCCCTCATCAGGGACCACTGAGCCCCTGCTAAAAAAAGTTTGGCCTGCCAATGCAGGAGATGCAGGAGATTCAGTTTCGATCCCGGTGTTGGGAAGTTCTCCTGTAGAAGGAAATAGCAACCCACTCCAGTATTCTTGCCTGGGAAATTCCCTGGACAGAGGAGCCTGGTGGGCTGCCATCCATGGGGTTTGCAAAAGAGTCGGACATGACTTAGCGAGTGAACACAGACGTGTGCTCTTTTCTGAGAGCCTCCTCCCCTTCTCCCACCAGGTAGGATTTGCTGGAGGAACCTAGGAATTAGCTCCTTTCATGTGTCATATGGAAATTAACAGAAGTTTCTAAAATCGACTTTAACGTAGCTTGGTATCATGGTGGCCATTCTTGAGGCTTTTCTTTTTTAGTCCCAGGATAGTGTCTTAGAACATCTTATTCTCATTTCCCAGTTAACAGATTTTGCTTGGTTTTGTTTTTGGCACACTAGCCGAGAAGCAATAGAACCTTGACTCCCTGCCTCTGGTGCTGGACTGTGGACCTGGACTCATGGCCTCGGGGGGAAGTGGGCTTCGGGGGAAGTGGGCTTCGGGGGAAGTGGGCTTCGGGGGAAGTGGGCTTCGGGGGAAGTCTTCCCGCTGCTCTGTTGCCTCAGTCATCTGTGCCTGTTTGTTTTTGGTTGAGGGATAAGGGCCCTGAGACACTGAAAAGTGTAGAGCCTCACGTTCTCATTAAAGTAGCCCTGACCCAGGCTCATTAAAGCCATCATGTTGGCAAAGACTCACTCAGGATATGAGATGTTGCTTCCAACTCCACTGCTGGTGGAGAGAGATGAGCATGATCTGTATAACTTATTGAGGAATTTGTAATTTTGGATTCAAACTGGTCCCATCTGTCGGGCCTGGCCTGTATTTCTTTCCTGGGGCCTGAACTGACCCACGCTCATCCACTCTCTTGAGCTGCTGTGAGATTTGATGCTATGCCCTGGCATCCACATTTCTCTAGAAACCCAAGATGTTCTTAAGACTTGGCTCCAGCTTGGCTCTGCCCTTCTGTATTGGGCTGAAGAAAGTGAAAGTGTTACTCACTCAGCCTTGTCCAACTCTTTGCAACCCCCATGGGCTGTAGCCCACCAGGCTCCTCTGTCCATGGGATTCTCCAGGCAAGAATAACAGAATGGGTTCTCACTCCTTCTCCAGGAGATCGTCCGGACTCAAAAATCAAACCCAGGTCTCCTGCTTTGCAGGCGGATTCTTTACCTTCTGAGCCATCAGGAAAGAGTGTCCTCCAAAATTCACGTCCACCTGGAAGCTCAGAGTGCGGCCTTATTTGGGAGCATATCTTTTTTTGGCTGTGCTTGGTCTTCCTTGCAGTGCACAGGCTTCTCTTGTTGCAGAACACGGGCTCTAGAGCGCATGGGCTCAGTAGCTGGCGGCTCCAGGCTCAGTTGCCCTGCAGTGTGTGGGATCTTATTTCCCTGATCAACGATGGAAGCATTGTCCCCCACATTAGAAGGTGGATTTTTTTAACCACTGGACTACCAGGGAAGTCCCAGGGGAATAGATCTTTAAGGAATAATCAAATGAACGTAAGGTCATCCTCATTCTGAATAAGGTCGCTCTGGGCTCTAGTCCAGTGACTGGTGTCCCTATTATAAGATGAAGGAAATTTGGACACAGAGCCAGGCAGAGAGGGAAGATGAAGGGAAGCCAGCCCCAGGGAGCCCCCGTGGAGATATGGCCAGAAGCTGGAGCAATGTGTCTACAGCGCAAGGGCACCAGGTATTGACAGCAAACCACCAGGCGCTGGGAGAAAGATATGGGACAGATTCTCCCTGGAGGCCCCCAGAAAGAGCCCAATTCTGCCAGCATCTTGATTTCAGGCTTCCGGCCTCCAGAACCATGAGAAAACCAATTGCTATTGTTTTAAGCCACCCCGTTTGAGGCAGTCTGTTCCTGCCCTCCTAGGAAACCAAGGTGCTTTCTCATCAACTAATAGCGATTCCTTGCATCTCTGTCCTCACTCCTGCCCAAGGTTTTCCAAGATCAGAGCCTTGGCTGCCCATTCCAGACCTGCCTTGCCTAGGAGTCCGCTCAGGGTAAGGACCCGGCTCTAACGCCCAGAACAACTCTTCTGCAGCCTCAGTCCTGACCACTCATCCCCTCTGTGTCTGTGTGTCTCTTTGGCTTTTGAACTTGGGATCCAGCCTCCCTTGCCTTGCCACCTATCTTCAGTGGACACTCTAGAGCTCGCAGGATATGCCTGAGTGAGGCTCAGAGGAGGTAGAGCTGGCCTCTGAGGTTTGTGTGCCCTTGCTTTCCCATCTGCTGGTCTCTTCCGTCAGGAGTCAGGCTTTCCAGGTTGACCATGAAGCCCTGGGTGGGTCCCCAAGTCTGTTAGAGCTCAGGAGTTTGGAAGGGTTGTAATGTCATGGGAAGGTTCTGGGTGGTGAACATCACTCCTCATTCAGAGATGTTGTTGCTGTTCAGTTACCATGTCTTGTCTGACTCTTCATGACCCCACGGACAGTAGCATGCCAGTTCCAGTTCATATATATATATATATATATATATACACATACACATTTATTCGGAGAAGGTGATGGCACCCCACTCCAGTACTCTTGGCTGGAAAATCCCATGAATGGAGGAGCCTGGTAGGCTGCAGTCCACGGGGTTGCGAAAAGTCAGACACGACTGAGTGACTTCACTCTCACTTTTCACTTTCATGCATTGGAGAAGGAAATGGCAACCCACTCCAGTGTTCTTGCCTGGAGAATCCCAGGGACGGTGGAGCCTGGTGGGCTGCCGTCTATGGGGTCACACAGAGTCGGACACGACTGAAGCGACCTAGCAGCAGCATTCACATTTATTTATATAAATATAAATAACTTATACATTCATAATACAATAATAAATATATATAAAATTTATTTATATATGTAATATGTGTGTGTATATATTTGTTGTTCAATCAATCAGTCGTGTCTGACTCTGCAACCCCATGGACTGCAGCATGCCAGGCTTCCCTGTCCTTCACCATCTCCCAGAGCTTGCTCAAACTCATGTCCATCAAGTCAGTGATGCCATCCAGCCATCTCATCCTCTGTTGTTGCTATGTTATATATATAATAAATAATACACAAATATAATTAGTATAATAACATATATAATAACAAAAAATATATAAAGAGAATTAGTATAACGATGAAGAACACATAAACAAAATAGAAATAGTGGATAGAATTTTCTTTCATCTTACCACACAAATGGAGGCCCTCGAGGGGCTCAAGTATCCTCAAAAATCAGAGAAGGAGCCGGGGAAGCTGTTAGAGAGTTCAGATAAATGGTTGGGTGCATGAGTGGAGGAGGTCGGAGGCAGGGTTTGGAGGCAGAGCCAGCTGGAGATGAGGAAGGTCTCCTTCCAGGAGGGCAAGGCTGTGTCTGGAAGAAGCGGGGACAGGAGGCTCAGGCCAGCGAAGGGGGATGACAGTGGCAGGAGGCTGGAGCCTGGAGTAGGACTTGGGTGACAGGGGGATCTTGGGGATAGGAAGGCTGTGAGGGGGGCAGAGATGGAGATCTAGGCGAGAGGGAGTGTGGGTGGGTGGTTCCAGGCATGCGGTAGGAGGTGGGGTCGGGAGGAGCACACGCCGGAGATAGACCCTGGGGCAGGAAGGCTCTGCTTCCAGTAGCACAAGGCTCTTCCAGAAGCCAAGATATCAACCCCTTCTCACAATTGTAGCCCATGAGGATGGAGAAGCTCTTGGTCTATCGTGAGGTGTTGGATGAAGGATCCAAGATGCAAGTGCAGGGTTTGAGATAAATGACGCTTTGGGAGCCTCCGAAAACCCCACAGAAGCCAGCATCAGAGTTGTCTTTAGACTTGATTTCTGGAGCCTTTATCTTGGATCCTGGAATCATCTTAGAGCCACAGCAGGAACCAAAGGGGGAGGTGAGAGTCATGTGGGTAGAGTCTGGTGCAGGGCAGGGACATGGGTCACCCAGTCCAGCTTCCAAGATGCCTTCTTGAGAATCCATCTCTGTTAACTTCTCTCTTGCTACCCACAGAGATTGGAAAGGGACTGAGAAAGTGGCTACTCTCCACTCCCCCCGCTCCAAGGTCTCGGTGACTTCTCACAGAAACACGATAAGGAATCATGGTTACCCCATTTGAAAAGGCATCTAGATGGTGTCTTAAACCATATGGTGTAATGGAAGAGCAGGACCAAAATAAACAGTACTAAGTGGTGGAGGAAATAAGACGCATAAACTCCTTTGTCTTGTCCAAGGTGATAAGACTATTAAAAATATATCTCTTTAAGCCTCCCAGAGTTTAAGATCAGCTCCAAAGGAGAGGCTGTGGCAGGATATTAAAAGTTTAATGAGGTGCAGTTTCAGAGGTGTTAACATATAACAAACAGAAACAGCAGTAGCCAAAAACTTATAATCTGAAACAGACGATCAATTATGGGCATGAAAGTCGCTCGCCTGGAGCACAAGTCTGGGCTACAGGGATGGCCTGGGATAGAGAAATCAGAGGTGGATTCTAGATTAGCATATTAGCACTTAGCCTGGGCTTCCTTGCCCTCAGGCCAGATGACCACACGTGCATTGTGGTTTTGTGGCCAGATGAGAGACTGAGTGGAGGTGGGTCCTCGGGCCACGATGAGTCAGATGACCGTTACTCATGGTTGTCGTGGTGCAGACACTGTCAAGATTTTACTTCCTTGACGTATTTCTAACACTTGGAAGGTGCAGAGGGGCCGTGTCCTGCATTGCACCGGTGGCTCTTGCCACTATGCTCATAAAACTTTCTGTACTAATGTGACATTTGCCAAACTTTTAACATCTGTTTGAACAGCTCAGAGGGAAGCAAATCTGACTTAGATCCTTCTAATGAAATAACCCATTTGTTAAGGGTGTTTCAGTGGCATTTCTGGAATGTGTCCAGGTGGCTGATTTCTAAAGGAGGAGAGAGAGGCAAAGTGGCATTGTCAGAAATTTAAAAGAGGCCCCTAGAGAACTGAGAGAGGGGCCCAAAGAGCTCACCTTCCCAGCCAGCTTTCTGGATTCTTTTGTGACCGAAGTTGCCTGCTATTCACATGTGGCTGTCGCCTCTGACTGCTCTTGGATTGTTTAAGGATTCTTTAACGTGTATATTGTTCCCAAGTATGATTTCGGGTCTGGGAGGCAGGCTGCAGCTCCAGAATAGTAAATGATTTTTATGCATTTCCTTCACTCATGCTTTCACTCATTCAATCATGCTTTCATTCATCTGTTATTTTAGTTGTGAGAAACACAGACTGTGGCATTATCCAAAGGACGGCCTGGGCTTAAATTCTACCCCTCTCTCATCATACAGCTTAGCAATTCTCTGCATCTCTTTCCACATCAGCAAAATAATACTGATGTCAGTTGCTAATTTGAATTGTTTTTGTGAGAATTAAATAAGGCAAAACAATTCATATAATTCCTCAACCAAAGGGATGGTGCATACCAGTGAAAGTGTTAGTTGCTCGGTCACGTCTGACTCTTTGCGACCCCATGATCTTTAGCCCACCAAGCTCCTCTGTCCGTGGGATTCTCCAGGCAAGAATACTGGCGTGGGCTGCCATTTCCTTCTCCAGGGGATCTTCCTGACTCTGGGGTCGAACTTGTGGCTCCTACATTGAAGGTGGATTCTTTACTGTCTGAACTGCCAGGGAAGCCCCTATAAATAAATATTAACTGTCATATTATAACATATAATCAGGCACGCTTCAATGTCCAAATATCTTATTCTATGCTAGAAGCTAAAACACAGGCAAAGTGGCTTTGTCCCTTAAGAAGTACAAGTTCTAGTGAGATAAACTAGTTTACAAAGAAAGAGTGATCCATTGAGTGTTAGGTATTGTTGCAATGCGGTTTTCTGTTGTCAGATACTTTTCCACATGTTTCATATGCAGTCACTCATTTAATCCTCACAAAAACCTAGGAGGTTGGCACTTTTTGAGCAATCTCCATTTAACAGAAAAATCAATGAATCTATGCAACTGTCATCAATTTGGTTTGTTTGAATCCATAATAATGGCTGATGTTTGAGAAACCCTTTATAATTTTCAGTTTCTTCCCATTATTATCCATCAAATCCCACTAGAACTTTCCACCAGGGGGATGGCTGCTATTTTCAAATGTGCTTTAAAGAGTGAGCCATGAGGAGTAGAGGAGACAGGTTTAAGGTTACTGGGGCTGGTAGGGGTTTGCTTCTAAGTTTGAGGATCTTTCTAAGTCCTCAACTAACACTCTAGGATTTCTCTGGAGAGACAGGACAATGCCTCCTTGCAAATGTGTGCTGTGTGTGTGCTAAGTTGCTTCAGTTGTGTCCCAACTCTTTGTGACCCCGTGGCCACAAAGACTCATGTGACTCTTTGTAACCTGCCAGTTCCTCTGTCTATGGGATTTTCCAGGAAAGATTACTGGAGTGGGTTGCCATGCCCTCTTCCAGGGGATCTTCCTCACCCAGGGATCGAACCCACACCTCTTATGTCTCCTGATTGGCAGGTGGGTTCTTTACCATTAATGGCACCTGGAAAGCCCATGCCTTCCTGGGCTCAGGACATTCATACTTGACTCTGGGCAGGGGAACGCACGTTGTTTTGATTTCTTTCGGCTCCTGCATCCCACCGCATTCCCCCCTGTGGATTTTATGACCCTCTTTTTATCTCCATCAGGACTTCTGCTTTTTCTGCCGGGATCCCACTGCGTTCTCCGATTGTTTCTGATCAGTTTCTCCAGATAGGCTCGTTTGCATTTTTTCCAAGCTGTGTCTTATTTTTAACTCATCATCACAGCTTCGATGAGTTCCTTGCCTGATGCCTCTTGCTTTGATCCTGGTCCCAGGCCATTATGATTTAGGAGATCTTTGGCAAACTTCATTAACCTGCTCTCAGTTCGAGAATGACGTTGCAGAATCAGACCAGGCCCTTCCTACCCTGTACTCTGTAGACTAAGCCCCGGGACAATCAGGTATCAATTTTGTTACATTGAGGCTGTTGCTCACCCTGAATTATTGCCAGGCAACTGTGTTCATCTGTGCTACTTTGGTGAGGGGAGATTTCAAGAGATGGAAGTTCATGTGTGTTTCTGGCACCAAACGCAGATATCAACCCTGCTTGCTTCATCTGGTTTTATAAACCTATCCAAAAGGAAAAAAAAAATTTCTCCCCCAGAGCACATGTTATTATTTATAGGTTCAGACATACTATTATTTTATGCTATGATTCTGACTCTTTCAAATGCTTCCTGTATTCTTTGCTCTGTTGTTTCTCTTATAAGAAACTGCCCTTTGATTTACTGCCTGGGATTGTTTCTTCTTTTCTTGAACATTTACTAGCTGTCAGGCATCTGGTGTAAAGCCCTGTGCCTTTAAGGGCAGACACAAGGGCTAGGCTCGTGACAAAACAATCCCACCACAAAGAACGTGGGCCAAGCAACTTTGTCTAGTCTGACCATATGGGCTTAGCTGTTACCAGTGCCAGGCTGTAATCAAGTACCTACCTACAGAATTGTACTTTGAGAAACAACCTAGCAGGCAACACCTCGTAATCTTCCCGTTTAACCCAGACTAAAGAAATTATAAAATCAAGCAGGACTATATCAAACTAGAAATCTTCTGCAGAGGAAAAATAAAAAGATCAGCAAGATGAAAAGGTAACCTATGGAATGAGAAAAAATATTTACAAGTCATATATTTATTAAGAGGTTAGTATTCAAAATATAAAAAGAACTTGTATCATTCAACAGCAAAGAAAAAGTAAAATAAACAATCTGGTTTTAAAAATGGACAGAAGACCTGAAGAGACATTTTTCCAAAGAAGATACAGATGGCCAATAGGTACATGAAAAGATGCTCACCAGCACTGATGAGTAGGGAAGTGCAAATCCAAACCACAATGAGATATCACCTCACACCTGTTATAAGGGCATCAAAAACTCAAGAAATGACAAGGCTTGGTAAGGACATGGAGAAAATGTGTTGTTTGTGGGAATGTAAATTTGTACAACCACTGTGGAAAAAAAGTGTGGGATTTCCTCAAAAAATTAAGAATAGAACTACCATGGTGCTAAGTCGCTTCAGTCGTGTCCGACTCTGTGTGACCCCAGAGACGGCAGCCCACCAGGCTCCCTCGTCCCTGGGGTTCTCCAGGCAAGAACACTGGTGTGGGTTGCCATGTCCTTCTCCAATGCATGAAAGTGAAAGTGAAAGTGAAGTCGTGTCCGACCCTCAGCGACCCCATGGACTGCAGCCTTCCAGGCTCCTCTGTCCATGGGATTTTGCAGGCAAGAGTACTGGAGTGGAGTGCCATTGCCTTCTCCGAGAACTACCATAAGATCCAGCAATTCCACTTCTGGAACCATATCTAAAAAACAACATCAGTATCCTAATGAGATATTTGCACACCCGTGGTCATTGCAGCAGTATTCACAATAAAATATGCAGAAATGGAAAAAAACTTACTGTCTGTCAAAGGACAAATGGATAAAAAGTTGTACACACACACAGAGGAATGTCATTCAGAAGGAAATCCTGCCATTTGTGACAACATGGATGAACCTTAATGATATTACGCTAAGTGAAACGGGTCAGATAGAGAATGGCAAATGCTACATGCTCTCACTTATACACATAATCTAAAACTCTAGAACTTGCATAAACAAAGTAGTAAACTTCCATTTATAGGATGAGTAAGTTCTGAGGATCTAATAATGTTCAATATAGTGATTACAATTAATAATGCTTGAAAGTTGCTAAGAGAGTAGGTCTTACGTGTTCTCACCACAAAAAAGAATTGACATTTATAGGATGCCATGGAGTTGTTAGCTTATGATATTGTGGTCATCATTTTGATATATATATATATATATATATCTATATATATATACACATATGAAATCAATGGGTTATTTACCTTAAACTTACGTGATGCTGTATGTCAGTTATATTTCAATAAACTTGGAAAAAAGTTAAAACTAAAATTTAAAAAAAAACGCTAAGGAAACTGAAATGATCTGATTAAAGATAAGAAGTGCTGAAGCTGGGACTTGAACTCAGTTTTGTCCACTTCCAATGCACACGCCCTCAGCTTTCATAAGGCTCCTGTTCCCCCTCCACCGTACTTCAACACAAAGAAAGCCTGGGTTACCCTTGCCCCAGCTTCAGGCCAGCCTACTCAGTCTTCCTTCCAATGATAGCACTTGGACACCCCATTTCTACAGCCTCCTGCTTCTTTCCTGGGTCATGCCAAGGCCAGGCATCCCTATGAAGTTTGTAGTAAGGGATCTACCAACAAACCTTGTGGATGCTTTCTTAGCCCAGTGTATGATGGATTTAGTGGTCAAAACACCAGGATGGGAAAAAGGATTGAAGTTGGGCTTGAGCCATCAGTCCTGGGTTGACCCCAAGATGCATGGAGTAGAGTTCCATGAATCGGAGAAGCCTCCCCACTTTGGAGGTTCTTACACAGGCTAGGGTGTGTGCGTGTGTGCGCGCATGTGTGTGTGTGTGTGTGTGTGTGTGTGTGCGTGTGCTCAGTCATGTCCAGCTCTTTGCCACCCCATGGACTGTAGCCCTCCAGGCTCCTCTGTCCATGGGATTCTCCAGGAAAGAATGTAGGAGAGAGTTGCCATTTCCTTCTCCAGGGGATCTTCCCAGACTCAGTGATCGAACCTCCGTCTTTGCATCTCCTGCACTGGCAGGTGGGTTTTTTACCCTTAGCACCACTTGGGAAGCCCCCCAGGTTTGTGAGAAGCCCGTAACTCTTGTTGCCTGCATTGTAGGCAGTGGCAGTAGTGGTTCTAAGAAGGTGAAGGCTGCGGATGTGTGTTCTGTCCTTTAAAGAGTGAAAAATCAATTTTCCCCATGGTAAGCCCCAGTGCATTCTCCAGCATCCTTTCATTCAAAACAATATTGAATTATCGAAATATGATCATAGCCCCCTAGGCTTCTTTATTAAAGACCTGAAGAGCTTGTTTCCATGTGAGCTACAACACGGAAGTCCCCACTTAATATTTAAAGCCCCAGGCTGGGACATTCCCACCTGGCTGTCCCCTTGGTGACCTGAACTCAATAAATCCACATGGAATCTCAGCTTCCCCGCTGCTCTGATGTCCTCCCCACTGCCCAGCTCACTAATTAGCACCATGGTGCTGCTGGACTCTGAAGCTCAGAAACTTCCTTTCACTTCCCATGCTGGTGACCACTCGTGCCCAGGAAATGTTTTTAGATTCCTTCCCTCCTCTTGCCTGACATTCATCTTCTCATGCCAGGACTTTGACATTTTTCACCAAGTCCCTTGGTTGCTGGTTCCCAGGTTGGTCCCCTCCCTCTTTCTGTGACCTATTCAACCAGTGGTCTTTCTGAATCTGAAATCAGTTATTGTCATCCTCTTCTCAAAATCCATTCTTAATACTCAGTTACTTTCCAGAGAGACTCCAAGTTCAACATGGAGGCACTCTTTTTGCTGGTTGAGTCCAAATCTGATCTCCAGGCTCATCGCAGGCAAATCCACGACTTTCTCTAATTATCCAGGAGTCAGGCATTCTCATGATTACTCACCCAGGGCATGCAGTGTCAGGACAATAGAATTGTGCACACAATTGTTGACTTAAAAATACGTACAACCTCACAGCTAAGAAGTTTGTTTTATTTGGTGGACTTTCTGAGGACTTAAGCCCAAGAGGCAGCCTCTTAGATAGCTCTGAGGGGCTGCTCCAAAGAGGTAACAGTGGATGTGCTCAGTCACTTCAGTGGTGTCCGACTCTGCGACCCCATAGACTGTAGTCCCCCAGGCTCCTCTGTCCATGGGGATCCTTCAGGCAAGAAAAGTGGAATGGATTGCCATGTCTTCCTCCAGGGAATCTTCCCCGAGATTGAACCTAGAGATTGAGCCCAGGTCTCCCAAATTTCAGGCAGATTCTTTACTGTCTGAGCCACAAGGGAAACAGATAGTTGGAAGATTCGAAGATTGCTATTACATAGATAAGAAACATTAAGTTAATGAATTTAGTGTTTATTCTATGTTTGGGAAGATGCAAGACTCTGAACTCATCAAAGTTATACCTTAGATATGCACCTTAGCTGTGTAGGGCCAGCATTCTGCTTTTTCCCATCCTGAATCTGCTCAGGGGGCACAGTCCAGGCGGGGCTGCTGTTGGCTGATGGCTTGATGACCACAGCAACTTTTGTTCACTCATATGATAGTGGGTATTCCTCATCCACACAATGGTTCTTCTCTTCCCAAAGCTGCCCCCTCCCCCTTCATAGGAAACTCATCTTCATCGTTCAAGACCCACTCACATGTCACCTCACGGACAAAGCCTTCTCTGACTCTTTCCTCTTCAAGTAGTCCTTTTACTCTATCACTTATGCATTCAATCATTCATTCATACACTGATAAACTTTCATGTAGCCAGACCTACTGGACGTACTGGGTCTAGAGATGAATTAGACAAGTGGGGAGAGGGGCAGGGTCGCAAAGCATGGTGCACGCAGTGAGAGATGCATATCCTATCCACTCAGGTCTGAGGACTCTTCAGTTACAGCTTAATAATCTCATGAACCTCCAAGCTGACTTCTATGTGTTATTTAAAACGTGTGTGAACCGCTCTGGAAATCATGATCTGATACAAATAAGAAAGGCAGATTCTAGGGTGTGCTTGTGGGTGGGAGAATTGGGTGCCCTGGGGAACTTAGAGTCTCTGAAGCTGGACCTTTCCTGAATACACAGAGCCTTGACAATAGAGAAACAGGGCCCAATGTGTGTGCCATCCTGTCGGCATCAGAGGTTTGGTCCTGTGTCCAGCAGCTCTCATCAGCAGGTGGTGACACCCTTGCCTAGAGGTCTAGTGTATTTTGGCTTAGAGATTGTCCACATTTATTTATTATCTGCTTGTTTGCACCATTACTATTCAAGACTCTTTCAAAGCCTGAGACCTGTATGACCAAAGAAATATGTTTGCAAACCCATGATCTTCAAACAATGCTTTTCTAAAAAAAAAAAAAATGCTTTCAAATATATTTGATTTACATTGTGTTAATTTCTGTTGTATAGCAAAGTCATACACACACAGGTCTATATATGTCCCTTCTCGTATTCTTTTCCATTATGTTTTGTCCCAGAATATTGATTACAGTGCCCTCTGCTATACTCATGGCCTTGTTGTTTATCCATCCCAGTCATGTATGGATGTGCAAATTGGACTATAAAGAAAGCCAAGCACTGAAGAATTGACGCTTTTGAACTGTGTGGTGTTGGAGAAGACCCTAAGAGTCTCTTGGACTGCAAGGAGATCAAACCAGTCAATCCTAAAGGAAATCAGTTCTGAATATTCATTGGAAGGACTGGTACTGAAGCTGAACCTCCAATACTCTGGCCGCCTGATGCGAAGAACTGACTCATTGGAAAGGGCCCTGATGCTGGGAAAGATCGAAGGTGAGAGGAGAAGGGGACAACAGAGGATGAGATGGTTGAATGGCATCACTGACTCAGTGGACACGAGTCTGAGCAAGTTCCAGAAGTTGGTGATGGACAGGGAAGCCTGGCGTGCTGCAGTCCATGGGGTCACAAAGCGCTGGACATGACTGAGTGACTGAACTGAACTGAAATGATAATAGTACGCCTCTGCTGATCCCAAATTCCCATTCCTTCCTTATTCTACCTTCCTCCCCCTAGATAACCACAAGTCTGTTCTCTGTGTCTCTGAGTCTGTTTTCTTTCATAGATATGTTGACTTGTATTGTCTTTTAGATTCCAAGTACAAGGGACTTCATATGGTACTTGTCTTTCTCCTTCTTTTACTTCCCTTAATATGATCATCTCTAGATCCACCCATTAACAATGATTTTAAATAATCTTTCTGGCAATGTCTTTTAAATAAGAATGCCTTCCAAGTTAAAAAAAAAAAAGCTTCCTCTCTCTCCTCTTCTCTTTTAACTCCTGATTTGGAATGTATCTTATTTTCAGATCCTCAGGATCTATTTCCATCTGGTTTTTAATTCCAGAGAAGTCAGATTCTCAGCTGTGAGAGTTGGTAGGTGGTCAGTTCACTTTCTCATCTGGATTCTGTGCCCTGGATCGCATTTTCCTACCCAGAGAAGGAAGCAGCGTTTGTATTAGCAGCGGAGGCAATGACTTCATCCAACATGGAACTTCTAGAAAACAAAACCTTCTAGAAAATAAGAAAGATACAACCTTTCCTTCCAAGACACATCCCCAGTGCCTAGGATGGAGGCTGGCACCCAATAAAAGTTCAGTTAATATTTGATGAGTGAAAGTGTGAGTTACTGAATCTCTAATGAAGTTTCCAGACATTTAAACCTATCGTGTATATTAAGCCTTTGCCTCTTTTAAAAATTGTTTCCATTTATTCAACACAAGACTGCTTATCTCCTTTCATGCTCTGTGCTGAATACTTAACAGGCAATAGCTCCTTTATTTTTCTTAACAACAAATCTATGTGTTATTATTAGCTCCATGTTCAACTTGAGAAAAACCAAGACTTGGAGAAGTTAAATATTTCACTTAAAGATCCTAAAAAGGAGGCGTATGTCCACCTTCTCCCCCAGATATCACCCTTTGCTACTAGCAATTTGGATTCTGTCCCATTGCTCTTATAAAACTGCTGGCTTGAGGGTTCCTAATGGCCTTTTGTATTAGTTAGGAGATAGGTTTGTTTGCTGGTAACAGACTGTAAGTGCTGTGTTAGTTTGTGAGGACTGCTATAACCCAGTGCTATAAACTGGGAGGCTTAAAACAAGAGAAATACATTTTCTCATAGTTTCGGAGGTAAGGGGTCTGAGATCAAGGTGCTGGCAAGGTGGTGTTCTCTCCTTTAAGGAGCTCACCCTTCAACAAGGCTTTCATGCATAAGAGTTTGAAGTGGACTCCCCTATCTAGCTGCTTTCTCCCCATGTATCTCTTCCAACTTTTCATCTGCCTTTCTGAGGCAGGAGGTAGCTGCTCCCCACCCCACCTCACCCCAGGGAAAGCAGCTGGAGTTCATTCTCTGTGGATAGAAACTGCAAAATATCAAGAACGGGACAACTGAGAGAGGAGGCTGGACCTTGTCCAGATGTAAGATAAGAGAGCACATACTTCTCATTCCTTCCAATACACAGTAGATCATATACATCCTGGCTTCTGTTCCCACCTGGGGGTTATAATTCCAAGGGGGTGCCTGATTTGGGAGGGCATCTTTGCCCATTGTGTAATGTTTGTGTTGGTCTCTGGGAAACTGATCAGCGTGCCCCTGGACTGCTGTCCAGATTCTGTTTTTTTCCCCAGGATTTTAACAAGTAGATATAAGGCTACTTTGTCATCCTTCCAGATTAACTCTTAGACAAGAGTGAGGGCATGAAACCCTTCAACAAGCTTCCTAGGGTCTTCAGAGAATCTGCCCAATTTCTGTTTGCACTGGGCTACGTTGGTTAACGGGAAGGGCTATAGTACTCTGCTTGTCCCTTCAACATTTGCCATTTCTCTAAGAGGGAGTAACTTCCTTGGTGTTGGGTGATAGGAGCTTCAGTGTAAGTCATCCCAGAGGGCCTGGCCTCTTTCTTGGGGTGACAGATGATATGGAAGGATATAGGGATGCAGAGTTTGGGATCAGTCAGAGGGACCAGGAGAAGCAGGTGACTTCAGAGAAGCAGGTGGCTCTAGAGAGGTAGGGATTGTCAGGACTAGGGGGAGCTAGGTTTGGGCTCATCTACCTCCTGCCTTATTTCCAGTCTCCTGATGGATGCCCTCCACCCAACCCCTTACCCCCACCCCCCACCAGATCTCTGAGATCAATGCCTGAGGTCAGCAAGCCCAACCCTGACTCTGGGTCCTCCCCAGACCCACCTCTCCTGACCACTGCCAGCTGCTCAGACCACAGAGCACCATGGTGAGGGGTGTGGCCTGAGCAGCAGAGCGTCCAGTCCTGGTCCTGCCCCTGATCAGCCCTCTGAACTTAGGCAGGATGTTTGATGTTCCTGTGACCACATCTAATATTGCTCTCTGAGTGCTAGTGATGCGCATTACCCAGGAGCTGGGAAAGCACCAGCCTCTCCTAGTGAGATGGCACCTCTTGTCATCAAAGCTGGGTCTAATTTCCCTCTTTCACTCTTACCAACTCAATGCCCATTCAGCTGGGTTCTTGGCTCCTTAGCTTATTCCCAGCTAATCAGATCCCCACACTGTAGTCCTCAGTCTTCTGTAGTGTAGCTCCGGAATCTCTCTCCTGCTCAAATACCTTCAGTGGCTTCCTATCACCTCCTGATTTGAGCTCAAGCTCCTCGCTGGGGCCTTCACACCCTCTGGACCTGTCTCTGTACTTGATGAAACCCCTACAATCCAGCCTGACATTCCCTCATCCCATAGATGCATGTTTAAATCTCAGTCCTTTGATATTTCAACTCTCTGCTTCCAGAAGCATCACTATTCCTCTTATACAGTCATTGCCTTTCCTTCTGAACTAGTTCCCTCCGACCCTGCAGCATCTGTTTCCCTTGTCCGAACTGGGGCCACACAGCTGTGTGTTCTTGTCCAGTCCCCTTGTCCTAGCCAGCAGGCATCGAGCTCAGTGTGGTGACATCCCCATGTTAAGTCACTGATAACAAAGAATAAAGCTTTGTGATGAATTTCCTTATTCTTTTGTTGTTGTTGTTTTTCAGTTGCTCAGTCCTGTCTGACTCTTTGTGGCCCCATGGACTGTAGCACGCCAGGCTTCCCTGTCCGTCACCAACTCCTGGAGCTTGCTCAAACTCATGTGCATTGAGTCAGTGATGCCATCCAATCATCTCATCTTCTCTCATCCCCTTCTCCTCCTTTCCCAGCATCAGGGTCTTTTCCAATGAGTCAGTTCGTTGGGTGGCCAAAATATTGAAGCTTCAGCTTCAGCATCAGTCCTTCCAACAAATATTCAGGGTTGATTTCCTTCCAGATGGACTAGTTTGATCTTCTTGCAGTCCAAGGGACTTATCTGAGCAATTAACCACTAGTTCGGCAATGTCTTCAGGCCTCCCTTGTGGCTCAGCTGGTAAAGAATCTGCCTGCCATGCCGGAGACCTGAGTTCGATCCCTGGGTTGCGAAGATCCCCTGGAGAAGGAAAAGGCTACTCACTGCAGCATTCTGGCCGGGAGAATTCCATGGACTATATAGTCCATGTGGTCACAAAGAATCAGACACGACTGAGTGACTTTCACTCACTGCAATGTCTTCACCCTCACTCATCTGCATGCCACTTGCCTTCCTTGGACAGCTGGGATTCCAGAAGCCCAGAGGGAAATGAGCAGAGCTTGATCACGCCATTTGGCCCCCTGTGAAAGTCATCCAGCTAGGTCCCAGCAGGACATAATCAGACGGGCACAGGAGTGGCTGCAGGACTGGGGGTGGGGTGGGGGCGGGGATGATGAGCAGGGCAGCCAGCAGAGTTCTCTGGGCCTTTTTCCTCTGGTGCCCTCCCCCTGGCACCATGGTCATTGGTACCCTAAGGCCTGGCCCCACCTTCTGTATGCCTAATGCCTGGAAGAACTAACCCATTTGCTCTTAATTCTGCTGGAGAATTTTAATGAAACAGTTCCTTTATGGAAAACATCACTGTAAAAACAGATATGACCTATTTTATAAACAATGATAATGATAAAAACAAATTCAAAAGGAGTTAAGACTTGCTGATTGGCAACTGAATCGTAAGGCCCTGTATAGGTCAACATATGATATTCTTTCTTTTCAGAATGGCATAACTGTCCAGGGGGTCAGTACTATTACTCCAGCTTTTCAGGTGACGACATTGTCAGCATGGAGGTCACCTGTGTAAGAAGCATCAGGGGCGTGAAGGCTACTTAAGTGTGCCATGGGTCACGTTCCCCCATTCATATATGGGTCTGTGTAATACGTACTATCAAGGTGGAAGAATTCGAGAGGATGCCATAGCATCGCAAAACCAAATCACTCTGAGAACAGACTTTTGAGTCTCAAAAGATTGTTTTCCAATTTTATTAAGGTATAATTGGTAAATAAAAGCTTCACAACTTTTTAAAAATTTTATTGAAGTATACTTGATTTACAATGTTGTGTTAATTTCAGGTGTACAGCAAAGTCAATCGGAGATATATATATATATTTCTGGGGCTTCCCTGGTGGCTCAGATGGTAGAGAATCTGCCTTCAATGCAGAAGTCCTGGGTTTGCTCCCTGGGTTGGGAAGATCTGCTGGAGAAGGGAATGGCAGACCACTTCAGTATTCTTGCCTGGAAAATTCCATGGCAGAGGAGCCTGGTGGGCTACAGTCTCTGGTATCACAAATTATATATATACATATATATATATATATATGTATATATATATACACATATACATATATATCTCCACTCTTTTTTAGATTCTTTTCCCATTTAGATCATTACGAGTATTGAGCAGAGTTCCCTCTCCTATACAGTAGACTCTTATAAGTTACGTATTTTATATATAGTAGTGTGTACAACTGAACTTATCTACAAGACAGAAATAGAGCTACAAACGTAGAAAACAAACTTATAGTCACCAGGGGTAAGGATGGGGAGGGATAAACCAGAAGACTGAGATCGCCACACTCGTAGCTTCACATCATGAATGCCCTGGTGGTCCAGTGGTTAGGACTTGGCACTTTCACTGCTGTGGGCCTGGGTTCAATCCCTGCTTGGGGAACTAAGATCGCACAACCCACAAGGTGCAAACACAGAAACAAACAAATAAAAACTTTATTTAATTAATATATTCATGGAGTGTTACCATCACCTCAATCAAGGTAATAAACATATCCATCACCTCTGAAAGTTTCCTTGTGTTCCTTTGGATTTTTGTTGTTGTTTGCTTGCTTGTTTGCTTTCACGGGCTGGTGGAGGAGGCGTTGAGGGTTGTTTTATGGGCATAAAGCTACAGTTACACAAGATGAGTAAGTTCTAGAAAGCTGTTCTTAGGAGTCCTTACCTCAAGGGACTGTTTTAATTTGCATAAAATTCTTGATTTATTTTTCCTGACAATAGTAATGACAAGACTGGTCATTTGTTGCCTGGAGGCTTCTGCTACCATGGGATCCGCCCCAGCCTGGCAGCATCGTCCCTTCCAGCCCGTCTGAGTCACCTCCTCCCATTCCTCCAGAGAGATGACTCTGTTGTCAAATCCGAAACCTCCTGACACTCTATACTCAACATCTGGCTGGTCAATCATTTCCAGCATTACGGGAAAGATCCTGATGGCTCAAGGCTGAAATCTGACTTCAGTAAAAATAATGCTAAAAAGAAATTTGTGAGCCACGCGTTCTTTCATTTACGGGTGCTGAATACATCTTGTGGCTGCTGGGTATTTGGAGACTGACAGCTGGAGATGGGTCCACTTCCAGACCTCACGAACAATTGATACTGCTTCATTTCATCACCTCCCCTTTTTGCGATGGTGCTGATCCCACCAGAAGGCGAAAAGATGCAGAGAGTGGTCGGCACCAAGGGCCTGATGAGTGCCAGCAGCGTGCCAGGCTCACTGTGGTCTTTGCCCCATTAAATCCTCAGGCATCTTCACCAGCTAAGCAGTAGTTTCAGTTTGCATGTGAGGAAAAATGAGACTTAAAGATTTGGTCACAGGTCAGAGTTCCTACTGTGATTCGGTGGCAGAAAAGGAATTCAAATCCAAGTCCCAGACTAAACCTTTTTATTTATTTATTTTTTTCCTGTGAGGCCACGTCTCTTTCTATACATGCTTGCCTGTGCTTTTGATTATTTGGGAATATATTCTAGAAATGCTGAGCAGAACCACGAGGGAGGGGCTTTGGGTCAAGGACTAGCTCACCAGCCACAGCATCATTTTTCCCTGGGCTAGGACTAGGTTTTATAAGTAAATACTCAAGTGAAAGGGAACACTTTTCTTGGAAAAAGGCTGGTAATTCGATGCTTGTAAATAAACTCTTTTCTAAGAGTGTCTGCCACACTGGGGCTTGCGGGCAAAATTACATCAAGCAAAGGACACTTTTAATTGAGAAAGGCCCAAAGGAGGTGGGTTCCGTTAGGAGAGAAAGAACTTGCTGACCGCTTACTGCTGTCAAGCATCGTGGTGGGTACTTAGCACTTGGGATTTACTCTTCCCTATAGCCCTTCGTGTATTAGCATCTTCATGCTGCAGTCTGAGAGGCTGCAGAGTCAGATGACTTAGAGATGAACAGCAACAACAACAGCAACAGCCCTTTGGTTATTGTCTTTGGTTTGTCAATAGCCCTTTGGTTAGTATCTTCCAGTTGGATAAATCAGGAAACTGGGGTAGTAGTCAAATAGTTTAAAGGAGGCAAGGCAGGCATTGAGAAGCAGCCAGTCTGATGTCAGAAGCCCAGCTCTTTACCACTAATTTACACTCTTTGTTATCCTTTCAGGGGGAGGCCCATGCATCCTGCCCAGGTCGTATGGGTGATTCTTTTTTTTTTTTTTTTTCATATGGGTGATTCTAATCCAGCCAAGGCCTTCGCTGTTAGTGGCGTAGCATTCTGCATACACCTGCATTCATTTCCTAGGGATGGTGTATGAAAGCACCACAACCTAGATGACTTAAATAACAGACATTTAAAATATATACATATATATTTATTTGGCTGCACCGAGTGGGTCTGAGTTGTGACATGCAGGATTTTCTTGAGGCATGAGGGATCTTTTAGCTGCGGCATGTGGGATCTAGTTCCCTGACCAGGAACCAAACCCAGGCCCCCTGCATTGGGAGGGTGGAGTCTTAGCCACTGGACCACTAGGGTGCTCCAGCAGACTTTTGTCTTCTCATGGTTGCAGAGGCCAAAAGTCGAAAATCAAGGGGTCAGCAGGGCTGCACTCTCTCTGCAGATGCGAGGGAAGAATCCGTTCCATGACTGCCTGCTAGTCTCATGATGCTCACAGAAGCATCGCTCATGATGCTCACAGAAGCATCACTATCTCTTCACGTGGGATTCTCCCTCCCTTCGAGTCTTCACACCATCTCCTTTCTGTGCATGTCTGTCCCGCTTTTAAAAGGGCAGAGTCATAATGGGTTGAGTCTCACCCTAATGACCTCATATTAACTTGATCACCCCTGTAAAAATCCTACTTCTAAATAAGGTCACATTCTGGGATATTTGGGTTAGGATTTCAACATATCTCTCTTGGGAGGACGTGAGTCAACCCAAGGCAATATTGAATAAGTTGGATGCTTACAAAGCCGAATGCAATAGGGCCCAAGTAATAATTTCCTGCCCCCTGCCTCCCATCCCCAAGCAGGAATCTAACTCACCAGCTACACAGCCCTGGTCCCTTTTGAACACGCTATCGTCTTTCAGTCTTTCTTGCCTCTTTCGCTTGCTCATGCTGGAATATCCTTCCTCACCCTATGTTTTTGAGAAGTTCGTTCTTCAAAGACCAAGCTCATGCCATTCCCACCTGGAAGCTGCTACAGACCTCACTCTACCCAACTCGCTTTCAGAGGTACCCCCTTTTCTGTGGTTCTCAATGTGATCCTCTCCTTACTTCTTGGTGGCCCCTCTGGGGCCTGTGAGCTCCCCTAGGATCACTAGGATCTGTGCCACAGATGCAAGGGTGTCCCGGAGTGTCTATATACAATGCCCAGTCCATGCAGTGGTCTCAAAGACACTTCTCTCATGAATGAATATCACAGTCTCACTTCTTCTGAAATTCACACACTGCACTTCATCAATTGTCAAGTAAGAGGGCTGAGTCCTGGAGGAGAGAATGGCAACCCACTCCAGTATTCTTGCCTTGGAGATCCTATGGACAGAGGAGCCTGGCAGGCTACAGTTCATGGGGTCACAAAGAGTCAGACATGACTGAGTGACTAATCACACACACACACACACACACACACACACACACACACACGGGAAGTCCCTGAAGACTTTTACTACACAGTTATGCCATCCTATGGTTTTCAGAATCTTCAAAGAATATCTAGTTTATGTAATGCTGGATACCAATCTCCCAATCTATAACTTTTTTTCTCATTTTTATTTTTTTTAAATAGAGTTGTTTTCCTTAATGGTTTGTCTGGTTTACGAAATTCTCGCCTGAAGTCAAGGAGGCAATCACCATTTTTTTCTTCTAATAGTCTAAAGGTTCTCTTTCTTCTGATATATAGGTTTTTAATCCATTAGAATTTATTTTTAGGCACATGGTATGAGGTAGGGATCTCACCATCTCCTCAGATTGATAATGAATCATTCTAGCACAATTTTTTGAAAAGTAACCATGGAATTTGTGTTTCTTCAGATTCCAGGGAATCCTTAAGCATTAGTTTTTAATTAACTTACAGCTTATGTGCTTCTCCATTCTATCCTAGAAACATCATGAATTTTGTAAACTTGGAGATACTCATCCCCCCCATCAAGTCAAAAGATTTAACTAAAAGTTTAAGGATATAGAACTTCAAGTCTTTATTTAATATGTTTGTTGTTCAATCTCCAAGTTGAATCCAACTCTTATTACACTTACCATGGTTATATAAGGGCTTCCCTTGTGGCTCAGCTGATAAAGAATCTGCCTGCAATGCAGGACACCTGGGTTGTATCCCTGGGTTGGAAAGATCCCCTGGAGAAGGGAAAGGCTACCCACTTCAGTATTTCTGCCCTGGAGAACTCCATGGACTAGTTCGTGGGGTTGCAAAGAGTTGGACACGACTGAGTGACTTTCACTTTCACTTCATGGTTATATAAAGATTTGTAGAAATTCTAACATGATGGAAACGTTATGTGCCTCTATTTTGGAATGGTTACCTTTAAAAATTATCAGAAAGAGATGCGTGCTTTCATGAGCTAGATGACATCAATCCCAGAGCAGCAGGCCTCTCAGAGCCAAGGCAGAAGGGAAAATGCTAGGACCACTTCAGAGAGGGATTCAGGAATATGTTCAACCGATGTGCTTCTGCCTGGAAGCAATTTTAACACTTTCTGTAATCAGGACAAGTAGTTAGAAACGTTCTTTAAAGTGAGAGGGCCTTGGGTTTATCCCTGGAAAGATCAAGGTAAGAGTGAAAAAGCAATGGTGAGTCCTATTTTTCAGACACCGCTGGGGATAAAGGAAACCAGACAAATCTCAAGTCACTTAATGATGGAAGAGAAGCAAGTGGGCTGGGTCCTCGGGCTGGTGAGGACACAGGAAGGGCCATATGGGGAAGTGACCCTGGGGACCAAACAAGGAAAACAATAATGATAACCACACCAACTGCTACTTGTAGCAGTGATTCCATACCTCGCTCAGCCTAGGCACTCTGGCGGGGGTGGTTTAGCCGCTAAGCCATGTCTGGCTCTTGCAACTCCATGGACTGTAGCCTGCCAGGCTCCTCTGTCCGTGGGATTCTCCTGGCAAGAATGCTAGAGTGGGTTGTCAATAGATGCTTGATATTTATCTCTGATCTCGATGATTTCCATAGTATAAATAAGGACATGAGCTTCTGGGATGATGAGGGATTTGTGGGCATCACTCAGTCAAGGCTGTCCATGGTACTCAGTTCTAAAATTCTGAACAGGAGCATCCACCACATGGTGTTTATCAGGCACCTAGCATAGTTCCTGGCACATGGTAGGTCTTCAGTAAACACTTGCTGGAATTTGGCCCAAGGAAGACAAAAACCAACTGCTAAGTGACATTCAGAGTTTTTCTGATGCCTTGGGGAAAAAAAAAAAAGTCCCTCTGGACCTGGGGCCCTTTACTACTTGTGATGCAAACCTATTCCTCTTGCTTCCTGTATATTTCTTGCGACTGCCTCAAGCTGAATGTCAGTGCCTGGGTCGAGTAGATAGGGCTAGGCTCTCAAACAGCCACACCTGGCTAGAATCCCAGCTTCACCACCTATTAGCCGTGGAGAATATGAATGAGTTCCTTAACCTCACTGACCCTTGTTCTTCATCTGTAAAACAGAGTCTGCGAGCCCTTCCTCAGGGGGTTGCCATGAAGACTAATGACAGGGGGCATGTGAAATGCTTGCTGACCAGCAGGCATCCTAGGACAGATGGCAGTTATTCCTATTAGTGGGGTGGCCTCCTCACCGCTGGTGTCACTTCCTGGTGCCTGGGAGCCGAGGGGAGGGCACGCTTTCCCACATAGATCAAATGACCACTTTGGTTGATTACAGGGTTGGCTGTGTATGTGTGTTTTAGACAGCCTCTCAACACTTGGCCTCTTGGCTGCAACAGAATCTGGGGGGAGTGAAGGGAAGGTGGGAAGAAGCAGGAAAGCCAGAGGCCTCCAGGGGCTAAGAACCACCTGGATGCCTTCCCACCCAGGTTCCTAGGTAGAGCATCCTGGCAAAAGGCAGCCGGCGGGGGCCATTATTCATGCCTGGATCCTGCGCTTAGGTAAGGGAATGGATGTGTTTTCTGACCAGCAGTTCCAGCTTTTCAGGCTTCTCTGGTGACTCAGTGGTAAAGAACCCACCTGCCAATGTCAGAGACGTGGGTTCGATCCCTGGTCTGGTCTGGGAAGATCCCACTTAGCGAGAAGCAAGTAACCCCGTGTGCCACAGCTACTGAGCCTGGATCCTAGAGCCCAGGAATCACAACTGCTGAGCCCTCACGGAAGCCCGTGGGCCCTGGAGATCATGCTCTGTGAAAAGAGAAGCCGTCGCAATGAGAAGCCCGTTCCCCACACCTAGAGAGCAGCCTGTTCCCCACGCCTAGAGAGCAGCCTGTTCCCCACACCTAGAGAGTAGCCCCCCCTGGCTGCAACTAGAGCAAAGCCCACAGAGCAACACAGACCCAGCACAGCCAATAAATAAGTAGATACAATTATTGTTTTTTTTTTTTTTTAAAGAAAGAAAAGCATTGTTAACATTTTGAAGTCTGGGTACTTGTTTTCCAAAGAAAACGTGTGTGAGTGAGAGCTGAGGTCAACACAGACTCACTGAAGACGTTGCCAGCTGGCTCCTAAATGCTTCCTCCTTCCTCACAGGCCACCCGTTCCACGGATGCATTTTCCTAATCCCCCCTCTCCTCTTCCACAGGGAAAGACATCTCATGGGTGATTGCTGGGCAACTATGTCATGCAAGGAGCCGGACCACAAATTCACATAATGTTGATATTTCTTCAACTACTCCCAAGTATTAAGAATAGCCCGGGTTTATTGAGCACTTATGATGTTCCAGGCACTGGGTTAGGGGCTGTGTGCCTATGTGTGTGTGTGTGTGTGTGTGTATCATTTTATTTTAATATTCACAACAACTTTCTCAGTTAGAGATGATTAGCGTAGTCTTCATTTAAAAGGTGAGGATGCTGAGGCTCAGTTGTTTAAGGACACAGGGGTAGAAAGTAAGGAAGCTGGGACTGACACGCAGGCCTAATCTGAGATTTTTAGATTGTGGTGATCACAAGGATCACTGGGGAAGAGCTGTGCTATTCTCACTTTGAAGTTGAGGCAATGGAAATGCAGAGATGTGAGATGTCAAGGGACAAGCAATGCCATCAAGATCATGTGTTTCCAGGTTAGAGAAACCTGCATTCCAGCCCAGGTGTGAAGACTTCTTTCCAACTTTTTAATAGTAGCCAAAACCCCTTCATCTTTCTGCAAAATGAGATAAGTCAGTGCTGGCAAAATTTGAATGACATCGTTCGCACATTGAGTGACATAATACAGAGGCCAGCCTGGCATATAACAAGGCTTGGTAAGCAGTGGTAGAGGTAGGGGTATTCTGATGTCTGAATTCACAACAACAGGAATGAGGACCAGGGAAGCCTGCAATGTTTCTACAATGAAGCTTTGCCTCAAGTGATTCTTTAATGGCCATCACGTGAACCATAGTGATGACGTTCATGGGTTTCCTTCTGTTTTGCATAGGCCTCTCTTCTCTTTCTGTTTCCTTTTTAAAATTGGAGCATGCTTGCTTTATAATGTGCTAGTTTCTACGGTACAGTGAAGTGAATCAGCTCTATGTAAGCACATACCCCCTCCCTCCTGAACCTCTCCTGCCTCATCTCACCCAGCTAAGCCACCGCAGAGGTGAGCTATCTATGCACGAACTTCCAACTAGCTGTCTATGTCACACATGGTGGTGTATATACGCCAATCCTAATCTCTCAGTTCACCCCTCCCTCCCCTTCTTCCCATGTCAACATGTCCATTCTCTCTGTTTCCATCTCTGTTCCAGCCCTGCAAATAGGTTCATCTGTAACATTTCTCTAACTTCCACATACGTGCTTTAACACACAATATTTGTTTTTCTCTTTCTGACTTATTTCGTTCTGTATGACAGGCTCTAGGTTCATCCCCATCTCTACAAATGATCCAATTTCATTCCTTCCTATGGCTGAGTAATATTCCATTCTGTATACGTACCACAGCATCTTTGTCCATTCATCTGTTGATGGACATCTAGATTGCTTCCATGTTCTGGCTATTGTAAATAGTGCTGAAATGAACATGGGGGTACACATATCTTTTTGCATTATGGTTTTCTCAGGGTATATGCCTAGTCGCGTCTTGTGCTTTCACAGCTTTTCATTCACTCTCTCCCTGGATTGTGCACTTTGGCTATTTCAGAGGGATTTGGAAAGGGATGTGGAGAACTTTTGGCCCCATAAGACACTCAGTAGCACATGGAGTGATTCAGAGATTAAGGAAAGAGCACTCCTTTCTCTGGGCCCCAGGCAAAAGCAAGAGCTTTGCAAGGAGAGAGGTTGGATTTCACCATCACTAGCCCTTCAACCAGGCTTCTCTGATAGCTCAGTTGGTAAAGAATCTGCCTGCAGTGCAGGAGACCCTGGTTCGATTCCTGGGTTGGGAAGATCTTCTGGAGGAGGGATAGGCTATCCACTCCTGTATTCTTGGGCCTCCCTGGGGGCTCAGATGATAAAGAATCCACCCACAATGCAGGAGACTTGGGTTCAATCCCTGGGTTGGGAAGATCCTCTGGAGAAGGGAAAGTTTACCCACTCAGTATTCTGGCCTGGAGAATTCTATGGGCTGTATAGTCTGTGGGATCACAAAGAGCTGGGCACGACTGAGTGACTTTCACCTAGCCCTTTAATCAAGAGCTTGTGTGAACAATTGGAGGTAGCATCCCTGGGTCTCCCCAAGACCAATTTAAAGAGCAGGAAGGTGAGGACTAGATAGGAAGGTACCTGGGTCATCGATGGGTAGCAGATGGAGGAGAGGGTGGCGAACTTTGGCTCTCAGGCACTGTGCCACCTGCTGTGCTTGTTGGGTGGTGAGTGTTCAGGGCTCAGGTGCAGCGTGAGTCCCTGTTTGCTGCCTGCTGCCACGGCCAAGACTCACAGGACATCAGAAAAAGTCAGAAGGAGACAGAGCAGGACCCTATGTCTTGGCCTCCCCACCACTGTGTCCTCAGCTTGCCTTTTATCGATGGAAAAACTGTAGCCAAAGTTTAAGCTGAATCACAGAAGTGAGGAAGTATAGGGAAAAAAAGGAAAATAGCCCAATAAAGACTAAATAATAAGTCATTAAGCAAAGTCATGGACCTTGGGTTCCTCTTGAAGGGCAATAGATAATGTTCCGAGCCCTATTGTGTGAGCTGTCTTATAGATACTTAAACCCCCACTGGGTAGAGGAAGTCAACTATGTGACGACCAGACATGCCATAAGCTGCCACGATTCTGAGCACTTGCCTCAACCCAACCCTGGGACTGAAGACTGACTGTACAGAAAACAATCAAAATGCCTTGATCAGACCACCCCATGATCAAATTCAAGATGACTGCCAGAGCTGACTGTACTCTTGGCAGAACTGCAATGTAGCCCCCTCCCTCCACCTATAAAACCTCTTGCCCACTGTTTGTCTGTAGGTGAGGGGGCAGGAAAGTGAGCCTGTGGACAGCAGTCTGTCCTCCTTTCCAGTTGCCAGCCTCCAAAATAAAGCAAACTCTTGTTTCCACCAACCTGGCTTTTGAGTAGGCAGTGATCTGGACCCCTACTTTCATTAACAAGAAGACCTACTCTACCATTAATCTGTACCGGGGCCTTCTTCAAATTAGTCCACATCTGTAATATTGGGATTCGTGATATTTCCTTTGAATTTTTATCCTGAAACAAACACGGAAAAATGCACATGAAAGCCCCTGGCCCTGTATTGGCATGGGTGTAGCTCTGAGTTTGAAAGAAAAAAGTGAAAGTGTTAATCAGTCAGTTTTTTCTGACTCTTTGGGACCCCATGGACTGTAGCCCACTAGGCTCCTCTGTTTGTAGAATTCTCCAGGCCAGAAAACTGGAGTGGGTAGCTATTCCCTTCCCCAGGGGATCTTCCTGACCCAGGGACTGAACCCAGGTCTCCTACATCGCTTGAGGATTCTTTACCATCTGAACCACCAGGGAAGCTACTCTGAGCTTCCAGAAGGGAAAAGCCCAAGTCTTGTGAGCTGATGATCAAATAGCAAAGGTTCTGAGACTTGAGTGAGACTTGGGACCCCAGCTATTGAGCTTTGTGAGCCCAGACTGTAACTCCAGTGCTTCCGTTGAACCTGGCTCACTGGAAGAGCCCCCAAATGTGATGAATGAGGAATGCATGAATGAAAGCTGTATCACATGTCCAAAGTCATAGGACACACAAGGAGCAATCATGGGAGGCAAGTTCATTTTCACACGTGTGCTCTGTCACTGCAGTCGTGTACAATTCTTTGTGACCCCATGGACTGTAGCTCACCAGGCTTCTCTATCCATTGAATTTTCTAGGCAGGAATACTGGACTGGGTTGTCATGCCCTCCTCCAGGGGATCTTTGCAACACAGCGATCAAACCCATGTCTCCTGGGTTTTCTGCACTGTAGGTGGATTTTTTACCATTGAGCCACCTGGGAAATCCAAATTCATTTTCAGTGGACTGCGAAATCTGAAGTCAGTCTACTGTTCACGCTGCCTTCTCTGGGTGGAGTAGCAGATGCCAACTCTTGGGAGAGTCTCCGCAGCTTGACCTTGGGGAAGGTGGGCTGGATGGGGTATATTTCTGAACTTTCACTCCTGTAGTTTTATAATTTCTCCCATAGCTAGAAGGAGGACACTCGGATCCCTCCCCTCTTTTTTGAATCAAAGCACCGAGTCTTACAATTTTCTACTCTTTCCTGGAATTATTTTGCTATTGGCTTGGACAAGCCAACTGTTGCCTTCTGAGCAAGGGCAACGGGCTGTTGAATCATCACCTTCCCTGTTGATTTTCCCAGAATCACTGAGTGATCGTGTAGCTCCATTCCTCACACATCAGGAGGACCACCCATCTCTCCTTCCTAAAAGCAAATCATCTCTCCTTAACAAACCAAAATGACAGCCTCTTTGCTCCCACAACCAGCATTTCCCGAGAGTTGATGTATTCCAATGTTATTTGAGCAATTTCGCCTTTGAAGTTTGACTTCCATGTTGGACCAGCAGAATTATTTCTTGGAAAAGTGATTAGCACTGAAACACTCGATGGAAATTGGCATCGGAGGATGGTCGTCTCATTATGCCAAGTGCCCACAGATTCACCTCCAAACACCCCATGATTGCACCGCTGCTATTATCTCCAGCTACATCTCTTCTTCGGAGCTTATGACTTAAATAAAAAATGCTAATTGTTTCTGAGAAGTGCGCAGGGAGGAAAGAGAACTGCATCGCTGAGGAGCCAGATCTCCTAATTCCCAGGCTGCCACTCACTTTCTTGCCTAATGCTGGAAGCTCTCTGACGGCCAACCATCAATTTGCGCGGACTAAGTCACAATTTACATGGAGCACCGTCTCCTCGCGGGGTGTTATTTATTGAGCTGGGTACCACTGGCGAGGAGGGCAGGAGCTCCTGAGTAATTAGAATCCTGTCCTCGCTGGGAGCGCACAATGCTTTCCTGTTATCTCCGCCTTCTAATGGGTTTGCAATGGCGCAATCTCTGCTTCCATAAATAACGTGCTCCATGTAAATAAGGAGTCATTAAAAACGGGGCAGCACCCACACATCATTTCATAAACATGAGGGAGGTACTTAGGAAGGGGCTCATCAATAAACAGGCTGTGTTCTGCGTTACAAAACTGAAGCTGTTCTGGAAAGAGTGTGCATGGCCTTTTGGGTCTTAAATCTTTCTATTAACACTTATTCTGCTGTAGGTAGCTGGCGGGTAGTTTGAGTGCGACCTCTGGAGGTAGATGTATTTGGGTACAGAGCTCCGGTTCTGACTCAGCATCTGTGAAATCTGGGGCAAGTCTTTGGCGATTACGAGTTTTGTCTTCCTCCTCTGGACCACGGAGGTAGCAGATGTCTTCTCAATTTGTAGGTCAAAAGTTGTGACTGAGTTGGGCTGGGTCTGGTGCATCCAGGAAGCAAGTTTATCCTTTCACATCATTTTCTTGCCTTCACGTTTCATCCTTGTCTTTGAATGGTTAAGATGGAGACGCCAGTCTCATGGCATTTCTTGTCCCATCTAAAGCTCTGTCTCATCCCTAGCTTGGGCCAGATGGGGCTCCAATGCCACAGCAGAGAAGGAATAACCCTTTCCTGTCCTGCTTTTCTGCTTTCTCCTGAGATGTGTCTGGCTCTTCCAGGTCAAGGGTCACATTAGAGGATGGGCAGAGAGGGGAAATCAGTGTCAGTCATGTCTTTTGTGCTTTGTACAGTTGCTTGGACATTGATATCTGCACCCAAAGGTCATTCTTTCTTCTGAGATGCTTTCATGGGTTCCTCAAAGATTGTCCTGCTGGAGACTCCATTGGGGGTTCTCTGATGAGGGTGATATCCTCTCTAGTGGGTCTTTCATGAGTCTCTTAGCCATCAGCATGTAAGGGGTCCCTTTAGTGTCTTGAGGCTAAGACCCTGTCATCATTTTAGGACATTCTTTTAGATAGCCCAAAGCAAAATCTTTCTATTGGGAACTCTAGCTCCTACTAGGGACTGCTGGGGAAAAAAAAAAAAAAAAAGCTTACATGAAGGCTGTTACCTGGGTTTTCTCTGCCACCCTAAGCTATTCCAGTCTCCTATATTTAAACTTTTTGGGTAAAAGATAATGGCCCTTTGACTCCCAAATCCAAAGAACACATATCAAATTTTCCCTAACTATTCTTTTGATGTTCTCTTCAGTTGCTAAAGTTGATGAGAAAACAGCATGCCAACAACTCTTGGCAAAGAGGATTTTACTGTCCACTCTTTCCAGTGAATTCTTATCCTTCTGGAGGTAGCTGATGGGCTCATAATGGTAGCGACAGATTGTGGTATTTTATCAGATTGTTCACTGATGGTTGGTCTGGTTCAGTCCTATGCATTCTGGTCATCTGAGGCCCCTATGTCTGTCACTATGGTTTGGATTTTCCATGGATTAGCCACTGGCATCATTACCCACAGACTTTTTTTTTTTTTTTTTTTTTTGGCCACATTGCATGGCTTGTGGGATCTCAGTTCCCCAACCAGAGACTGGAGCCTGAACCTGGGCCAGGACAATGAAACCCGGAATCCTAACCACTAGGCAACCAGGGAACTCCCAAGACTGAGTGGAGTTTAGAATATGGAGGCATATGTCACTGTTTTTCTTGGCCTTGGAACTCAGCTGAAAAGCAGATAATAGGAAATGTCCCACATTCTATTCACTGTGATGAGGATTGCCTAAAAGTTTGTCCTAAGTGTTTGGCAATCATCCATACTGTCGTGTCAGTAAAGTTCTGCTTTAGTATTATACAGTGTCAATTATCAGATGATACATCACACCTGTTCCTGTTCACACAGGAACCATTGTAAGTGCTCTATGTGTTCCAATAGCCCTGTAAAAAAGGTTCTTTTATCATCTCTATGATACAAATGAAGACTGAAGGTTTGCTGAGATCCCATTGCTGGTAGGCAGACCCAGGAGTGTAGCTGCAGAGAATAGGCACATACCTTCTTCTATGACTGGAGATACAAGAAGCCGATCTTTTATCTTTCAACAAGAGTTTACACAAGCGAAATTCATTCCTTGAAATTCATCAAGACTATCTGAATGCAAACCTCTTTTCACTTTCTTGTTCCTTTTTCTAAATAATACTTTGGCCACCTGATACAAGGAGCCAACTCATTGGAAAAGACCCTGATGCTGAGAAAGACTGAGGGTAAAAGGAGAAGATTGCTAGATAGCATTACTGACTTAGTGGACATGAATTTGAGCAAACTCTGGGAGATAATGGAGGACAGAGGAGCCTGGTGTGCTGCAGTCCATGGGGTCAAAAAGAGTCGGACATGACTTAGTGTCTGAATAACAACAACAAAGTAGGCTTTTGCCTCCTAAGGATGCTACTACAGACTCTTGACTGTTTTTGCTATGAAAGTGCAAGTACAAGTCGCCCAGTCATGTCCACCTCTTTGTGACTCCATGGACTACAGAGTCCATGGAATTCTCCAGGCCAGAATACAGGAATGGGTCTCCTTTCCCTTCTCCAGGGGATCTCCCCAACCCAGGGATCGAACCCAGGTCTCCTGCATTGCAGGTGGGACACTGTACCAGGATAGCAACGGTCAAACCTTCATTCATGTAAATCTGTTGAGTTCCCAGTCAACCCGTAACTCCTTGCACCATCCTGGCACTGATGCTGAGTTGATTCTTTGGGCTATCTCAGCTGGGTGGTCCAGGCCATCTGGTCTATCAGCACCTCCCATCTCCAAGCTGCCATTCCTCCTGATTTCTCTCCTTGTTTCAGCTCCAGCCACCTCTGCTCACAGCGTGGCATTGGTGCCCCTGGCACCACATCAAAGCCATCCCTTGCCCTGCTGGGGAGACTCTCCTGGCTTTGACTCACACCGCCTCACCATCCCACACGTCTGCTTCCTCACCCGGCCACCATAGCGTTGCCCTGTCCCATTAGATTCATAGCCCTCGCCTCTCCATGAGGTTAGGCTCTTATCAGTTGTGTCTTTTTGTTTGTTGCTTTTTTTCTTCTCTAGAGTGCTAATGTGTGTGGTATGAAGCTAGTCCAGAAAAACAGGTCCCAAACCCTCAACGGTCTAATTGAGGAAAGTCAAGGTCAAGGCTACCAAGTTTGCCTCCGCTCACTCCGTAGCCTCTCCCAAGGCACAGCCCCTTTCTGAGCCTCTCGTTTTCTACCTCTCCTACGGGAGGCTCGACCACATGATTAAAGAGGCTATTCCCGCTTTCAAGATCTTTGACTCTGGAATTGCGGCTTCCCTTAAAGTTCCAGGAAGAGCAGACAAGTCCAATTTGAGATACTTGAATCTGATTAATGCGGGAACAGTTAACATGGGGATGAAGGCATATTCCATCCCCTTCTTCTCTTTCCCCTCCAGGCAGCTTTTATGTTTCTGGGCTTTTATCCCATTATCCTAGCCTGACTTTATTAGTACCACCTGGAGAGGAGCCCACTCCCCCTACCAGACCCTGCAGGAAGTGCAGAGACTCAGCTCACCACTTTGTGTTAGCCTTAGCTCTCTGTTTACACGCTTCTGGACCATGCCACTCCCTTCTCCTCTGTTTATCTAAGTAAATCTCTGCCACTGGCCTGGGTCTGAGGGAAGGAAGGTTTGCTGAGGCTACTTGAAAACTTAATCCAGTTCATAGATATTTTTTTTAGTCCAGATGAACCAAGTTAGGGTTTTTGAAATGACTGTATTTTGTCCAGAGAACAAGCATAAAGAAAACAGACAAGGCATATATACATTGATCTATTTAAAATAAATACGCACCAAGGATCTACTGTATAGATCAAGGAACTCTGCTCAATATTCTGTAATAACCTAAATGAGAAAAGAACTTGAAATAGAATAGATACACGTATACATATAATTGAATTGCTTAGCTGTACACCTGAAACTAATATGACTGCTAATCAACTATACTCAAACATAAAATTAAAAATAATATTGAAAGGCAGGAAAGGTCTGACTGACCTAGTCCTTCTAATATCCTCTGCTTTCTAACATCCTCTGAGAACTTTTGGCCGTTACCTGTTCTCTACAGGAAGATCCCTGGAGAAAGGAATGGCAACCCACTCCAGTATTCTTGCCTGGAGAATCCCATGGACAGGGGAGCCTGGCTGGCTACAGTCCATGGGGTTGCAAAGAGTTGGCTATGACTGAAGGACTAACACTTTCACTTTCACTTTCCTCCATCAGAACAATAATCTGTATTCCTTCTAGTCTTCAAACATGGTGTCCACCCACTCTCCTGAGCATCTACATACACACTCTTTACCTGGAAAGCACTTGACCTTCCATTCACATACTAGAGGTAAATTATCCTCAGAGGTTACATCCTCCAGGTCACTTTTCCTGACCTCTAAAGTCTGGTTGAGTTGTCCAGCTTTGCATTCCCACCACATCCCATGGCCATGAAAGATATGAACCTGCAGTGATGGGATTCAGCTACATATCCCTATACCTGCCCGGTGGGTCCTATTCTCTGTGTGCAAGAGGAGAGAAGACAAGGTAACAGGCAGGTAAAATATGGGATGAAAAGGGCAATGCTAGAGGAGACCTGAAGAGCTCTGGGAACACAGGGCTGGGATACCACCCACAGGCAAAGGGGAAGGCTCCTCAGAGTAAAGTCCTGAAAGGTGAGTAGAAGGAGACATTGAAAGGGGCCTGAGAAATGAGAATAACAAGTACAAAAGCTGAATGGTGAGAAACCATACAGTGTAGTACCCAGGGCTGTGTCATGAAAGGATTTATAAAGGATTTTAAACTTTGGATTTTCCCAAAAGGTAAGGAGAAATGCCCTTTCTCCAGTGGTCACGTATGGATGTGAGAGATGGACCATAAGAAAGCTGAGTGCCGAAGAATGGATGCTTTTAAACTGTGGTGTTGGAGAAGACTCTTGAGAGTCCCTTGGACAGCAAGGAGATCCAACCAGTCCATCCTAAAGGAAATCAATCCTGAATATTCATGGGAAGGACTGATGCTGAAGCTGAAACTCCAATACTTTGGGCACCTGATGCGAAAAACTGACTCACTGGAAAAGACCCTGATGCTGGGAAAAATTAAAGGCGGGAGGAGAAGGGGACAACAGAGGATGAGATGGTTGGATGGCAACACCAACTCAATGGCCATGAGTTTGAGCAAGCTCTGGGAGTTGCTGATGGATGGGGAAGCCTGGCGTGCTGCAGTTCACAGGGTTGCAAAGAGCCAGACATGACTGAGTGACTAAACTGAAGGAGAAATACACAAAATATTTTTAAAGAGGAATTAAACACACGAGTGTGTGAATAATTTAGAGGATGTTTCATGGATTCTACTCATCTAACCGGAATCCATAGAATTCATCTGCCTCTAGAATCCCAGGTCCATGGTGTGCCTCGGTCTAAAAGAGTGGATAGTCATAGAGAGAGACTCATGCAACCGAATGGAGAGCCCCGAAAATCAACCCTTACATGTGTGGTCCCTGATTGTCGGCAAGGGCACCGAGACAATCCAGTGGAGAAGACAAAGTTTTTCCAACACATGGTGTTGAGTATCCACATATCCAGAAACTAGATATTCACAGTCAAGAGAGAGAAGTTGAACAGCTGCCTCATGCCCCCTGGACAACACGCACATGCACAACAGTGGATAATAAACCCAAATGTGAGGGCTAGAACTACAAACCTTTTAAAAGAAAGTGTATGTGTCAATCTTCATCACTATGTATCAGATAATAGTTTCTTAGGTACGACACCAAATGCACAAGTGACAAAAATGATGAAAAATTTTAAAAAGGACATGAGTAAAATTTAAAAATGCTGTGTGCTACAAAGTGAGAAAAGTGGAAAGACTATGCACAGATGAAAGAAAATGTTTGAAAATTATATATCTAGTAAAGAATTTCCATCCAGACTATATAATGAATTATTACAATCCAACAGAAAACAGATAAGCCAAATAAAGGTAGGTAGACTATTTGTAAAGAGAGCTTTCCAAAGAAGATATAGAAAAGGAAAGTAAGCATATGGAAAGAAGCTCACTGTCATTCAAATTAAAACCATCAGTACCAGTTCACAGTCACTGGGACGGCTCCAATCAAAGAGACAGACAGCAACATACAAGTGTTGGCAAGGAAGTGGCAGCAACCCTGGTCAAAATGTAAAATGGGGCAGCCACTTTGGGGAACAGTTTGGCAGTTTCTCACAAAGTTAAACATGGAGCTATCATGTTTCTACAATTCCACCCCTAGATATTCCCAAGTGAAATAAAAGACATACATCCACAAAAATCCTTGTCTATGAACGTCGCAGCATCATCATTCATAATAGCCAAAAAGTGAAAAAGGTTAAATATCCCATCAACTGCTGCCTGGATAAATTAAATGTTTGCATCCATACAATGGGATATTAGTTGATAATAAAAAGAAATGAAATGCTTGCACATGCTACAAACTGTATATATATGTACATGTGTGTATGACTAGTATCTTTCACTTAGCATCATGTTTGAAAAGTTGATCCATTGTGTAGATGTGTAAGTAATCTTTTCCACTTTATGGCTGTTATGAATAATGATGCTATGACATTCACATATAAGTATTTTTGTCGTTGTATCATAGCAAATGGATGGGGAAACAAAGGAAACAGTGACAGGCTTTATTTTCTTGGGCTCCAAAATCATTGCAGATGGTGACTGCAGGCATGAAATTAAAAGACGCTTACTACCTGGAAGAATAGCTATGACAAACATAGATGGCGTACTAAAAAGCAGAGACATTGTGTTGCCAGAAAAGGGTCTGTCTAGTCAAAGCTATGATTTTTCCAGTGGTCATGTGTGGATGTGAAAGCTGGACCATCAGGAGAGCTGAATGCTGAAGAATTGATGTTTTTGAACTGTGGTGTTGGAGGATACTCTTGAGAGTCCCTTGGACTGCAAGGAGATCAAATCAGTCCATCCTAAAGGAGATCAGTCCTGAATATTCATTGGAAGGACTGATGCTGAAGCTGAAGCTTCAATCCTTTGGCCACCTGATGCGAAGAACTGACTCATCAGAAAAGACCGTGATGCTGGGAAAGATTGAAGGCAGGAGGAGAAGGGGATGAGAGAGAATGAGATGGTTGGATGGCATCACTGACTCAATGGACATGAGTTTGAGTGAACTCCGGGAGTTGATGATGGACAGGGAGGCCTGGGGTGCTGCAGTCCACGGGGTTGCAAAGAGACACGACTGAGTGACTGAAATGAAGACTGAACTGATTTTATAAATAAATAAATAAATACACACACACACACACACACACACACACACAAGCACAGAGATTCCCAGGTGGCTCAGAGGTGAAGAATCTGCCTGCCAGTCCAGAAGATGTGTGTTCGATCCCTTGGTGGGAAAAAACCCTTGGAGAAGGAAATGGCAACCCCTTCTAGTACTTTTGCCTGTGGAATACCAAGGACAGAGGAACCTGGTGGGCTACAGTCCATGTGATCACAAAAGAGTCAGATACAACTTAGTGACTAAACAACAACATATGTATACATAAGTGCATATACATTATATATAAGTATATATGTACCTATGTACACAGACTTACATATAGCATACAAGTACATATGCATATACTTATACAAGTATATATATGTATATACAGGTATACATTTGTGTGTATGTAAGAAATATATCTTTGTATGTAAGTGATATATATGTGTATGTAAGTAGTGATATATACAAGTACATAATATGATCCCATTGATGTGAAATGTCCTGAATAGGAAAATTTACAGAGACAGAGAGTAGATCAGTGGTTTTCTAGAGAAAGGAAGGCCTGGTGGGAATGCAAATGAGGGAAGTGGGAGTTGATTGTCAATGAATATGGGCAGAATTCTTTCCATAAAGGGACAAAAATGTTCTAAAGTTCGATTCCAGGGATGATTACCTAACCTTAAGTATATATACTAAAAAGACATTGAATTGCATCCTTCAAATGAGTGAGTTGTATGGTATGTGCATCTATAGCAATGAAACTGGCTTTTAAAAAGGAGCTTCGTAAGTGTCAACTGTAGACTGCTGAAATGCATGGGGTTGCAAAGAGCTGGACACGCCTGAGCAACGGAACAAGAACAACACAGAGAAATGTCTAAGAAATGACGAAACGTAGCACTTCATTAAATATTGGAGCGGGCTGAGAAAAAGGAAGAGGAACTCTTGGTGGAGGCGCCATATTTCAAGGATACCTGGAGGATGGTGATGTCAGGTGTAGAGACTAGGGTGCTTCTCTGCGTCTCCTGTGGCTGCATCTCTTGTTTCCCTGCATCAGTGGCCAAGGCCATCCTCTGACCCATCTCACGTGTGAGGCAACTTTGCTTCACAGTCATGGCAAAGAGAGAGTCCTGTGAGGTCTCCATCAGCCAGCGTACCTCTCCCAGCAGCTTGCATATTGCACACTCCAGGAGCTCAGCCACACCACGGCCCTGGCAGGCAGACCCCGACGATGCACGCTGTGCAGTCTGCCTCCTGTTTGCCGTGGCCCCACCAGCCTTCCATCCACGGCCCGTGATGCACTGCATACTTGATCTTCTGAGCATGTCAGGACAGAGAGATTTCTCCCAGGCTTTAAACCAGAAAAAAAAAAGTTTTTCCTGAAGAATCGGTCTGTTCTTAGCTGATGACATTTTTGAACATTTAATTGACCATGTTTGGGTTGACTCCTGAGAAGGCTTGGGGTGAAATTTGAAATTTTCTCTGAGTAATTTTTCAAAACTTTGGTAAACAGTGATCCTCAAGCCTTAGTGTGAATTACCTGAAGATGGAAATAAGCAAATATGCTGCTTGCCTATCTTCCCTTAAATACAACCATTGAATGGGTATAGGGAGGGCTCGGTTATCTTCACTTCAGTCAGACAGTGGGTGACTGAGACACAGGTGGTCCTCGACAGCTTTTGAGAGACCTGAGGCCTCTCTTTATGCCTTTTAATATTTCATTTTCCCTAGTTTCATCCTGTTGTTGTTCAGTCTATAAGTCATGTCCGACTCTGCGATCCCATGGACTGCAGCACATCAGGCTTCTCTGCCCTTCACTGTCACCGGAGTTTGCTCAAACTCATGTCCATTGAGCCAGTGATACCATCCAACAATCTCAACCTCTGTTGCCTCCTCCTCCCGCCCTCAGTCTTCCCCAGCAGCAAGGTATTTTCTAGTGAGTCAGCTCTTCACATCAGGTAACCAAAATACTGGAACTTCAGCTTTAGCATCAGTCCTTCCAGTGAATATTCAGGATTGATTTCCTTTAGGATTGACTGCTTTGATCTCCTTGCTGTCCAAGGGACATCTTGCTTTCACCAATTAATCAACTAGGACACGAACATTGCATGGCATATTGCAGTTTTCCTAATGTTTTCACATGTATGACTTTCTTTACGGTGACCTCCTAATAGCTCCCTGAATTCTGCATTGGTGCTCTCATTGAACAGATGAAAAAGACTTTGATTCAGGAAAAAGAAGAAAAACAAGTTGTAGAAAAGCAACCTTTGGATTAAGAAAAAAAGCCTACAAGGACTGCAAGCGTGGCATTTATAGTGCAGGCATTAGTTTATAATGCTGTAAAGATAGGGTTACAGGCATTTTCAGAAATGGATCAGGTTTCCCTCTCAGAAGAGGAAGTGATCTTTCTAAATGTTCACTCGAGAGAAAGCAGCTGATCTCAGCTCCTGTTTCAGAGCCGGAGCAGGTCACAGGGGTAGCCTCTCTCGGTTCAGCTTCGTATCAACCCAGGCCCAGCATCTGAAACCACACCAGTTGTCCCCTCCCCCACCATCTGTGCCCCAACCAACCACTGCTCGCTTAGTTGCTCAGGGGTGTCCAGTTCTTTGCGAACCTTTGGACTGCAGCCTGCCAGGCTCCTTTGTCCATGGGATTTTTCAGGCAAGAATACAGAAGTGGGTTGCCATTCGCTCCTCCAGGGGATCTTCCTGACTCAAGGATCGAACTTGTGTCTCCTGCATTGCAGGCAGATTCTTTACTCATTGAACCATTGCAGAAGCCTCCAACCAAACATTAAGGTGGCTGGATACTCACTGCCCACCCCACACTCTCTCCTACCGTGAGAGGGCCTCCTCATACCCAGGTCCTGCTGGAGCTGCAGAGCTCAAAGACCCAGACGGTTGTTGGCAGAGCGAAGGGTTATCAGTTAGGCTGATACAGGACAGAATTCACAGGAAGCAGGAGAGTTTGGTAGAAAAAGCTAGACTACACTGAGCCTCAGTTCCAGCTGGGTTTCTCACTGGCTGTATTGTCTTATGCAATGTGTTTACCATTTCTGGACCTTTAATCCTCTTATATAAAATCGGGTTTCTGAAACCCATATCTGAAGGTGGGTCCATTTCAAGTGAGGAGAACCTAAAACGAAGTGTGCAACACTCCCCAAGTGCGTGAAGCCTCAAAAGAAGAAGAAGTCAGATCTTTTCCCTCCCTGTCTTGGTTTCAGTGATCACATGATGAGTGTATTAATTTCATGTTGCTGTTGTAACAATTTACTGCAACTTAGTGGCTTCAAATAACATCATGATTTGTGGTAGTCTATACGTCAGAAGTCCAAAATCAAGAGACCAGCAGGCTGATGTTTCTTCTGGAGGCTATAAGGGAGAATTGATTTCCTTCTCTTTTCCACCTTCTAGAGACCACCCATATTCCTTGATTTCTGGCCTCTTCCTCCAATGTTCAAAGTTCACCACTCCATCCTCTGCTTTGTTGTCATATCTGATCATGATACTGACCCTCCTGATCTTCTCTGACTCTGACCCTCCCTTTTGTCATTACATTAGGACCACCCAGATAATCCAGGATAAGCTTTCCATGTCAAGATCCTTATTAATAACATCTGAAACACTTCTTTTGTCACATAATGTAATGGATGCAAAGGTTGTATACATTAGGATGTGGACATCTTTGTGGGCCATTGTTCAGCTTACTATAATGAGAAAGGAAATTCAAGAACTTATCTCCACTAAAACATATCCTAAAAGCTATGGCTAAGGAAGATGATGGTGTAAATGAAACATGTTTGTTACAACAATCCAAGCCTCATCTAATAGAAGGTATGGAGCCATAGGCACGCATGGCAACCCACTCTCGAATTCTTGCCTGGAGAATCACATGGACAGAGGATCCTGGCAGGCTACAGTTCACATGGTCACAAAGAGTCAGACAAGACTGAAGCAGCTTAGCACAGAGGCTCTTTAATAGCTTCCTGCGTCCGCTTTGGGTGTTCCAGATTAGAGCATGCTTTAGTCTTTTTCCCAAGCATTAACACGTGAAAATCCTTTCGAACACTTCTCTACCACTTGTTCTTCCAATTTCCAGCTCCTCCAGTGATGACAATCCCCAGGCTTCCCGTGCCCAGCTTCAAAGGAGAAAATCCTTTCCAGATAAGAAGTGTGTGGCTTTGAATCTTTCACTGGGTCTCTTCATTCTCCCCTGGACTGACAAAGAATGAAAACATAGCCTCATTCACCTTCAGAACTAGTTTGCTCCTCCAGACAGGGAGTTTGTATAAATTATCCTTTCCTGCTCACATTCTGGCTGAGAGGTTACATCTCCAGAATAAATGTTCTAGCTTTCTTACTTGTATACAATAGTTTTAAGTTATCTTTTCAACTTGGTTACCTGTCTTTGAATATTTTTTTCTAAGACCTCTATTTTTTCTCAGATTTATTTACAATTAACAAATCTGTGTAAATATAATTCACATTCATTTTCAAAACTTGAGAAACTAAAGAAGAAAATCAATTACACATAAGCCCGGCACCCAATGAGAAGCACTAAGTACGTACATGCTCTCCCACCCTTGGGGTGGATCTGGGAGTTAATCCAACTCTTTACATTGAGCCATTGTGTGATCTTGGATAATGCCTTCCTTTTCTCTGACCCTCACTTTATTCTTCTCTAAGATGCTTGCTTTAAACTTTTTGAAACTTCTGCTAACCTTTCTGCCTATGAATTGGTGAAAATCATTTGTTTCAAACAGTCACAGATGACTGTGGATAGGGGTTTCACTTCTGATGGTCCAAAGGCAAATTATAGCTCATCCATGGAAATTTGGTCTGAATTTTGCTTGCTTGTCTTTTCTTAAACCTGTACAATCTTGGGTGTCAAGGTTACCCCATTGGGCAGATCTTTTTCTCAGCCTGTACTGATGTACCCAATAGACTCTGGGTTTATTTCATGCCTTGTATTTATTGCCATGTGATTTTATTTTATTTTAATTTTTTATTTGTTCTGTGTCTTTAGACAGTTATGAGGAACATAGAAGAAGTAGGGGTACAAATCTGGAACTGATTGACATCTGATACCAATTTTTTATTGGTAAAACAGTTTGGTTTTGAGAAATTAGACTTTAAAAAATCTTTAATATACATCTCATTCTGACCTCACAATCTCTCTTTGTTTAAAGTTTTATCCTTACATTTTAGGAAAGGAAACTAAACTTTAAAAGAGGTTCAGACATGTGAATTTAAAGGTTTTTAACCTAAATCCATGGTAATAAACACATTTAAGCCTTTGACTGTGTGGATCACAATAAACTGTGGAAAATTCTGAAGGAGATGGGAATACCAGACCACCTGACCTGCCTCTTGAGAAACCTGTATGCAGGTCAGAAAGCAACAGTTAGAACTGGACAGGAAACAACAGACTGATTGCAAATAGGAAAAGGAGTATGTCATGGCTGTATATTGTCACCCTGCTTATTTAACTTCTATGCAGAGTACATCATGAGAAACGCTGGGCTGGAATCAAGATTGTTGGGAGAAATATCAATAACCTCAGATATGCAGATGACACTACCCTTATGGCAGAAAGTGAAGAAGAACTAAAGAGCCTGTTGATGAAAGTGAAAGTGGAGAGTGGAAAAGTTGGCTTAAAGCTCAACATTCAGAAAACTAAAATCATGGCATCTGGTCCCATCACTTCATGGCAAATAGATGGGGAAACAGTAGAAACAGTGGCTGACTTTATTTTTTTTCACTGCAGTTGGTGACTGCAGCCATGAAATTAAAAGACACTTACTCCTTGGAAGGAAAGTTATGACCAACCTAGATAGCATATTAAAAAGCAGAGATATTACTTTGCCAACAAAAGTCTGTCTAGTCAAGGCTATGGTTTTTCCAGTAGTCATGTATGGATGTGAGAGTTGGACTGTAAAGAAAGCTGACAGCCGAAGAATTGATGCTTTTGAACTGTGGTGTTGGAGAAGACTCTTGAGAGTCCCTTGGGCTGCAAGGAGATCCAAACAGTCCATCCTAAATGAGATCAGTCCTGGGTGTTCATTGGAAAGACTGATGTTAAAGCTGAAACTCCAATACTTTGGCCACCTGATGCAAAGAGCTGACTCATTTGAAAACACCCTGATGATGGGAATGATTGAAGGCAGGAGGAGAAGGGGATGACAGAGAATGAGATGGTTGGATGGCATCACTGACTCAATGGATATGAATTTGGGTAAACCCCAGGAGTTGGTGATGGACAGGGAGGCCTGGTGTGTTGCAGTCCATGGGGTCGCAAAGAGTCAAATACGACTGAGCGACTGAACTGAATTGAACTATAATCTATTAGACCAACAGATAGTTAGGCTAGATAGAGATACACAGACAACTGAAACAAAAGTTTTACAAATAATGTTTAAGTAAATAGGTAGATAGATTGACAGATAATTCTAAAAATATGTAGATAGAAAGAAAGATGATAGCTAAATAGGTAGATAGATATTGAATAGATACATAGATAGATCTGAAAAGATAGCTTCACAAAACTGCCCAGCAGCTTTGTTGAGATAATTAAGCAATAGAGTGATTTATGTAAAGCCTCTGGCCAGTACTGTGAGCTCAACTGATGCTAGTGCCTCTCACCCCCAAAGAACATTCTAGATGTGCATATTGCTGTAGAGTGCTCAGAGTCGGGGACCCAATCTTTCTGAATTGTTGGATCCCACATATGGTAGCAAAAACTTGTTTTGGGCAAAGGGTGCTTTGTGCTTGGTGGGACCACATTGGAGACCAGTCACAAGGCCAGTTCCCCAGCAAATGTTTGGGTAGGGCTAGAGGAGATGTTGGACTTTCCCAGTGGCTCAGTGGTAAAGAATCCGCCTGCTAATGCCGCAGACACAGGAGACACGGTTTCAATCCCTGGGTTGGGAAGATGCCCTGGAGAAGCAAATGGTAACCTGCTCCGGTATTCTTGCCTGGAGAACCCCATTGACAGGGGAGTGTGGGGTCGTAAAGCGGGCCGTGACTGAGTGACGGAGCACACACAGAAGAGATGCTACTTTGGGAAAAATCCAGAGTCTTTGAAGTTTTCCAAGACTTGAACTTCTCAGAAGGATACTTAAAGTCTATGGAAGGACATGAAAGGTGACCCTCCCAGGTCTCCCATGGGTCCTGGGTTCCAGTCAAAGCCTGGTGATGAGCAGACCGGGATCTTCAGAGGGGGAGAAGCCTGCTACCCTCCGTAGTGGCTGGGGATGCAGGAGGGAGAACAGGGAGGGTCCCTGTGAGGGTGTGACAGCTGGGTAGGCGGGGCCGTGACACGCACCACTGAGTGGGAGGCACCTCTTCTTCATTGGGCGGTGAACTCACCGCATTCCTTCTGCTCTTTCAGTGAGATCTGCATCCATTTCAGGCATTCCTGGGAAGGGCCTGAGTGTGTGCGTGTGTGTGTGTGTGTTGTGTGCCTGTGTGACACGTGCATCTATGTGTATGGTGTATGATGTGTGTGTGGTATGGTGTGAGGTATGTAGTGTATATGTGTGTGGTGTGTGTATATAATGTGTCTTTGTGACGTGATGTAGTGGGTAGTGTGGTGTGATGTATGTGTTGTGTGCTGTGCCTGTGGTGTGCAGTATATAGTATATATATGGGGTTTGTGTGTGTGTGTGTGTGTGTGATGCAGTGTGCTATGTATGTGGTGTGATGTGTCTGTGGTGTGCATTTGTTATGTGTGTGATGTATGGTCTGTGAGTGTGTGGTGTGTCTATGTGTTGATGTATGTGATCTATATATGTGTGTTCTGTGTGGGTGTGATGTGTCTATAGTGTGTGTGTGATGTGTGTGTCTGTTGTGTGTGTGATCTAGTGCATGTATGTTCTGTTTGTGTGTTTCGTGTGTTTGTGTGTTTTGTGTGTGTGTGTGTGGTGTGTGTGTGTGTGAGACATCTGTGCGTGGCATGTGTGGTGTGTCTGTGGTGTGTGTGTGATGTGTGTGTCTGTTGTTTGTGTGATCTATTTCATGTGTGGTCTGTTTGTGTGTGTCCTGTGTGTGTGTGTGTGTGGTGTGTCTGTGGTGTGCATGGTCTGTGTGTGTGTGTGACATCTGTGCATGGCGTGTGTGGTGTGTCTGTGGTGTGTGTGTGATGTGTGTGTCTGTTGTTTGTGTGATCTATTTCATGTGTGGTCTGTTTGTGTGTGTCCTGTGTGTGTGTGTGTGTGCGGTGTGTCTGTGGTGTGCATGGTCTGTGTGTGTGTGTGTGATGTCTGTGTGTAGCGTGTGTGGTGTGTCTGTGGTGTGTGTGTGTGTGAGACATCTGTGCGTGGCGTGTGTGGTGTGTCTGTGGTGTGTGTGTGATGTGTGTGTCTGTTGTTTGTGTGATCTATTTCATGTGTGGTCTGTTTGTGTGTGTCCTGTGTGTGTGTGTGTGTGTGCGGTGTGTCTGTGGTGTGCATGGTCTGTGTGTGTGTGTGTGTGTGTGTGTGTGTGATGTCTGTGTGTAGCGTGTGCGGTGTGTCTGTGGTGTGTGTGTGTGGTGGATTGGTACAGGGCCGTGGTAACATGAGAGCCAGAGGAGGCGGGGAAGGTGAGGCTTGCAGACAGGGCACAAGAGGAGAAAGAGCTGGAAGATCTGAGCAGGCTGGGGGCTGGGCAGGGAGGCTGGGTTTCCGGGAGTCCCACAGCACGAGGTGTAGGTTATTGTCAGCACTAGGATGTTAGAGGAAGCTTGTCCAGGGACAGCAGGGGAGGGAGTTGATGGCTTTATCAACCTGATCCCTAGCATCATTGCGTTCTAGGCAGAGGGCTAACCCTCTCAGAGTCACTTAAGCCCTGGGTGCGCCTGAGGGCCAGGTATGATTATTATGCTCATTTTATGGTAAACTAGGGCACAGAGTGGACCTAATCGTGGCTCAGATAGTAAAGAATCTGCCTGCAATGCAGGAGATCCGGGTTAGATCCCTGGGTTGGGAAGATCCTCGGAAAAGGGAATGGCAACCCACTCCAGTATTCTTGCCTGGAGAATCCCATGGACAGAGGAGCCTGGGCACAGTCCATGAGATTGCAAAGAGTTGGACATGACTGAGCATGCATGCACACACAAGACATAGAGAGGAAATTCATTCAAGTTAGCTGGGGAAAGAAGGCAGAAGTGAACCAGCGGGTTTGGCTCAGGAGCCTGCAGTGGCGACCACAATGCCAAGGGGTCTGCACCATTTTTCTTCCCGCTGTGACTCCATGGGCAAATTACGAATCGTGAAGGCTATTAAAACACAGACACTCCTTTTAAAAGTAACCATTTCCTTTTAGATCTTGATGGAAGCATGCTGCAGGACCACAAGCTGAGAGAGGGCAGCGCTGGAAACTCAGCCAGACTATTAATGGAAGCTGGGTCCCATCCTTTATCATTCTTCTCTAGTCCTGCCCCCATGAGCCTGAACCCAAACCAAGGGCAAGAACCCGCTGCGTGACCTCCCACACTCCAAGTGCAAGATCAAGTGCTGTGGAGACAGAGGTGAGCCAGGGCTCTTCATTAAAACAAATACCATTAAACATATGTTGAAGATAACAGAGTGTTTTGACCCCAGCAGGCATTTAGACCACAACGAGAATTTATTTTCCTTCTCTGAGGGTAAAGAAAGCCAAGGATGTTTTCCTAGACAGAAGTCACCATTATAAATACGGATTCCTTCAAGATGAAATGCATATTAAGTATGTATGTTCATATGTACAATTACTGATTCAACAGATACTTGGGCAGACCGACTATGGGGCAATATATGTGTTGGCATGTGTGCACCTGTGTGCCTGGGGCATCTCTGTGACTCTTTCCTTACCACTTCTTTCTAGTAACAGCCCGGCCTGGCTCTTAGAATCTTTACTGTTATTATAGCAGCACCTTAGTGGTAAAACAATATCTGCCCTTGCCTATTTTTATTGGGTTAACGTTGGTTATCTGGCCCCAGATAAGCCAATCAAAGATTTTCAGGGCTGGAGACATAGAACTAGCATGCAGCCTTGTTGAGGAAGCCTGAAACAGAGGCTTGGTTATGTCAAGATTTTAGCTGAAGTGGAAACTGCCATGTGTTCTTTTCAAGTGGAAAAGAAAAATTTAAAAGAAGGGGAGAGGGCTGTAGAGAGGCGAGGGGAGGAGGAGGAAAAAGCAGAGAAACGAGAAGGAAGAGGAGAGGATGAGAAAGAGGAGGAGGGGGAGGAGAAGGAGAAAGGAGGAGAAAAAACAAAGAACGAATGTGGACAAGAACTGAGAAGAAAGAGGAAAAAGGCATCCTCCATGTGTCCTTTTCTGCAGCCGTTGAAATTGACTAGAATTCCTTCCTAACAGCTCCGCGATCTTACTCTAATCTTCTAATAAGTTCCCTGTTTTGCTTCATTTTACTGCGTTGGGTTAGCAGTGCTGCTTCACTGATCTGACCCCTCGAATATGAATCCAACAAACCTTTACTGAGGTTAGCTGTGCAATACCCTCCTCTGGGCACTGAGAATGCCCCAAACTCAGATTTTGCTCCCAAAGCTTCTCAGTATGGAGGAGGTGATGCTCTATTTGGGATATTGGTTTAGTGTTTGAGGAAAGGGAGCTGCAGAATGATCTCTGAAAAGTTCAGTTCTGTTGTGTCCTTATTGCAAAATTCAGATCTCTGAGAAGGGGGAGATCAAAGTCTGGGTCTCCTTCAGAAAAGGTCATGGATCCACTGTGTCTTGGAGGATGAGTATCATTGCCAGCTGAGAGAATCTGTTCATATTCAGAGGTGAGAAATAGGTGAGCATGGTTTGGTTGGACTGTATGGGAGAAATCATGCATTAGGAATGGATTAGCACCTAGACACATATTAAAAAGCAGAGACATTACTTTGCCAACAAAGGTCCATATAGTCAAAGCTATGGTTTTTCCAACAGTCATGCATGGATGTGAGAGTTGGACCATAAAGAAGGCTGAGTACCAAAGAACTGATGTTTTTGAACTGTGATGCTGGAGAATACTCTTGAGAGTCCCTTGGACTGCAAGGAGATCAAACCGGTCAATCCTAAAGGAAATCAATCCTGAATATTCATTGGAAGGACTGATGCTGAAGCTGAAGTTCTAATACTTTGGCCACCTGATATGAAGAGCCGACTCATTAGAAAAGACCCTGATGCTGGGAAAGATTGAAGGCAGAAGGAGAAGGGAAAGACAGAGGATGAGATGGTTGGATGGCATCACCGACTCAATGGACATGAGATTGAGCAAGCTCCGGGAAGGACAAGGAAGCCTGGTGTGCTGCAGTCCATGGGGTCGTAGAGAGTCACACATGACTGAGTGACTGAACAACAGGACAAGAGGAGAGACCAGAGAAGAAAGTGGTATGAGCAGGGGGAATCGCCTGGTTCACTTTGAAAACTCTGGACTCTACCTTGGTCAAGGGTGTCAAGTGGGTACTTTTGTAGAACTTGACAATGGCATTCCCATTGGATTCCACACGAAAACATTCCTTGAAAAAGGGCAAGCCCACACACAGAACAGAGTGCACAATATTTTCTGTTCTCTATTCTGGGATTATTTTCTGATTTGTGATTTTTCTGGACTGTTCTCCTTGAAATACCCAGTACCAATATGCTCTTCCATCTCTTGCATTTGAACACATTTTGATAAACCTAAAATCTTCATATGGAATGACTCTTCATATTTTGCAAATAGGTATAAATAGGAGAAAATGTAACCAGGTTCGAGAACCCCGAGCAGTTAGTGTTATGATAAACAGTTCAGTTTAGTACAGTTCAGTTTAGTTCGGTTCAGTCACTCAGTCGTGTCCGACTCTTTGCGACCCCATGAATCGCAGCATGCCAGGCCTCCCTGTCCATCACCAACTCCCGGAGTTCACTCACACTAACGTCCATCGAGTCTGTGATGCCATCCAGCCATCTCATGCTCTGTCGTCCCCTTCTCCTCCTGCCCCCAATCCCTCCCAGCATCAGAGTCTTTTCCAATGAGTCAACTCTTTGCATGAGGTGGCCAAAGTACTGGAGTTTCAGCTTTAGCATCATTCCTTCCAAAGAAATCCAAGGGCTGATCTCCTTCAGAATGGACTGGCTGGATCTCCTTGCAGTCCAAGGGACTCTCAGGAGTCTTCTCCAACACCACAGTTCAAAAGCATCAGTTCTTTGGCGCTCAGCCTTCAGTCCAACTCTCACATTCATACATGATGACTGGAAAAACCATAGCCTTGCCTAGACGGACCTTAGTCGGCAAAGTAATGTCTCTGCTTTTGAATATGCTATCTAGGTTGGTCATAACTTTTCTTCCAAGGAGTAAGCATCTTTTAATTTCACGGCTGCAGTCACCATCTGCAGTGATTTTGGAGCCCCCCAAAATAAAGTCTGACACTGTTTCCACTGTTTCCCCATCTATTTCCCATGAAGTGATGGGACCAGATGCCATGATCTTCATTTTCTGAATGTTGAGCTTTAAGCCAACTTTTTCACTCTCCATTTTCACTTTCATCAAGAGGATTTTTAGTTCCTCTTCACTTTCTGCCATAAGGGTGGTGTCATCTGCATAGCTGAGGTTATTAATATTTCTCCCGGCAATCCTGATTCCAGCTTGTGTGGCTCACAGTGCCGAGTGCACTTTGTGTGCTGGGGACAGTGCGAAGAGGTTGACACGCTGCCAGAACTAAGGGCTGCTGTAAGTGGGGATGAAGATGCCTGGATGTAAATCCTGGCTCTGTGTGCATGCTCTGTCCTTGCAACCCCCATGGACTGTAACCCGCCAGGCTCCTCTGTCCACGGACCTTCTCCAGCCAAGAATACTGGAGCGGGTTGCCATTTCCTCCTCCAGGGGATCTTCGCGACCTACTGATTGAACCCACATCTCCCGTGCCTTCTTCACGGCAGGCGAATTCTCTTCCTGAGTCACCTGGGAAGCCCTCCACCACTGGTCAAATCTGTGACCTTGCATATATCGTAAAATGGGGATGGCTATAATAATTTCCTCCTAGGGTTGCCATGAGGATTCAATAAATCAAGTTCAGAATGCGATAGTTCAAGTTCAGGGTGGGAATACTGTAAGAGTTCAAAAAGGGCAAATTACTTGTTCTTTGAAATTAAGAAAAAACAGAGATGTAGGTTAAGATGGACTTCCCAGAAATGCCCAGGAGAATAGAATGGCAACTCACTCCAGTATTTTTGCCTGGAGGATTCCATGGAGAGAGAAGCCAGGCGGGCTACAGTCCATGGGGTTGCATAGAGTCGGACACGACTGAATGGCTAATGCACAGATATAGATAGATAGACAGATAAAAGATAATGTTGATATATTAAAAAATATGTCCCTCAGAAACCTCAGAGGAAACCCAACCTGCTGACACCTTGTTCTTGGACTTGTAGCCTCCGGAACTGTGAGAAAATAAATACCTGTTGCTAAAACCACAAAGTCTGTGGTGTTTTTTAATGGCAGTCCTAGGAAACTTATACACTATCCTATCCTGTGTACAGCAGAAATTGGTACCTAAATGTCAGGTGAGGGGTCATAACAGCAATAGCAGAATATAGCACATGTTACAGAACATGAAAGAATTAGTTTGTTAACTCAAATCACTTCTTTAAGTTTAAATTAGTCTTTTTCAAGGTTAAAATAATATGTCTCTCAGCCATATTCCTAAGCAAGTCTAATTCTATACATTTATTTCACTGAAAAATCCAGTATATTTGGTACAATCAAAGGTATCAGCTGTAGACCACCTGAGGTTGTGGGGAAAACCAAGAAAAAGGAAAGCTGATGATGACTCTTCCTGACTGGTTTTAAGTCTGAAAATGCTCTGATTTATTGACTCTACTTGGCAGATATGCATGACTTTGATAAAATGATTTGTGCTTTAATTTATTACTTCCATAAAAGATACATTGTAGAACATTTGGAAAAATAAAATACATTTCAAAAGCCAACTGCTCATGTTAATATTTTAGCCATTGTCCTCATTTATTTTCACTCATATATTCATTTCACAAAATGTTGTGAATGCCCTCACACATGTGTGTGCATGCTAAGTCACTCAGGCATGTCTGACTCTTTGTGACCCCATGGACTACGGCCCACCAGGCTCCTCTGTCCATGAGACTCTCTAGGCAAGAATACTGGAGTGGGTTGCCCTGCCCTCCTGCGGGGGATCTTTCTGACTCAGGGTCAAACCTGCATCTCTTTTGTCTCTTGCATTGGCAGGTGGGTTCTTTGCCACTTGTGAATCCTGGGAATCCCACCCCACACATATGCAGAATTTTGCACCTTTCAGTTTCATTTTCATTATTTGGTAATTATTTAAAAGTTTAACTTTCTATAAACAATATTTTAGATACTTGTTTGTTATTCCTTCATATTACTGATAGTTTACTTAACTGTTTCCTGGATAAATATTTGTGTTGCTTCTAAATACATAGCCATGAATTTGAACAGGAACATGTTGATGTCATTAAGAGTAAAACGATATTGTTGTGAAGGTGTTCCATTAAATCAATAAATACACAAACAGATTCAGCTTCGGTAGCAGCAACATGCAAACTTTTGTATATGAAGGCAATCTTAGAGACAGCTACTGGTGGAATATGCATTGGAAGGACTGATGCTGAAGCTGAAACTCCAATACTTTGGCCACCTGATGCAAAGAACTGACTCATTAGAAAAGACCCAGATGCTGAGCAAGATTGAAGGCAGGAGAAGAAGGGGATGACAGAGGACGAGATGGTTGGATGGCATCACTGACTCAATGGACATGAGTTTGAGCAAGTTCTGGGAGTTGGTGATGGACAGGGAAGCCTGGTGTGCTGCAGTCCACGGGGTTGAATGGGGTCCAAAGAGTTGGGCATGACTGAGCAACTGAACTGAACTGAGCTGGTGGTGCAGTGGTAAAGAATCTACCTGCCAATGCAGGAGACGCAAGAGATTTGAGTTCCGATGCTGGATCGGGAAGATCCCCAGAGTAAGAAGTGGAAAGCCACTCCAGTATTCTTGCCTGGAAAATCTCATGGACAGAAGAGCCCGGTGGGCTACAGTCCATGGGGTTGCAAAGAGTTGGACATGACTGAACAGACACATACACACACACCACACCACACACCATACCAATTCTTATTCTTGTCTTCCTGAAAGAAGAAAGAACACAGACAGGTATAGGTTCAGAATCCCCCACATCCTAGCTGTTGGCCATGGGCAGGCACTTGAACACTCTGAGCATTTGCTTTCCTCATCTATTAAATGTGGGCAATGTTGCATCCTTCAGAAAGCGATTATAAAGATTAAATTATGTTTGTCTGCAATTAAATCATATTTTCTGACACTTACGTGTTCCAAATTGTAGATACTTGTTATCCATCCTGTAGCTCATACATGATATTTTTGGTTCCAAATGCTGTCTTTCCCGTATAGAGAAAACCCTTGGCAGGCAGGATCCATGTCCCATTTTCCATCGCATCTTTAGCACCTAGCATGACGACTGTCATATAACAGGTGCTTTGTAAGCAGTTACTGAACAGATGAATGTATATCCTTCAATAAGAAAACACAAAGATTAAGAATCAGCTAGTCTTCTAAGGAAACAATATGATCCGCATTCTTCGTGCCCAGTTCTACAGTTCTGCATATGACCAAACTGTGGTTGCAGAATGTCTTCCGGCGGAATTTAGTTGTATTTATAGAAACTGCAATATGCTTCAGTGGAACAAACCTTGACTGCATTGTCCTAAGTGGAACAACTCCCAAGAACAATAGGCTTTTAGTGGAATTTCCCCTCCCCATACTTAGCTACCAAAACACAAATGTGGGGGGGAGGGGGAAGGAGGAGTAATTTTCCCAACAAAGTATCTCTACATGTGGGTGGTCAATGATGTTTACCTAAAACAGATTTGTGGCTAAAGAGAAAATTCCTTTTTCCCCGAAAGGTGAATCTCACTGCCCTTGATTACAGAAAGAAGTTGTACTGTTTGATATTGTAGTAACAACAACAACAACAAAAAGACTTTTAATTTATCCCTGCCCCATACAAACTAGAGGCAGGGAAGATTACATGTTTTCTGTGACTCCGAGTTCTGCAGAAGCAGGAGGCTGTATCAATATTGAAATTGAAAAAGGAGAGAACACTAGATTTGCCTTCTGCCTTAGAAAAGTAGATTCTGTTCTTTGTCTTTACTCTCTGTTGACAATGGAGAGCAATGAGAACCCAAAATGTGACTCTTTGGGCACACAGAGGTCATTCCCCTCACCTTCTCATCCCCAGAGGCAGGGGGCACTCCTCAGAAGGGTAAGAGCCTACAGTTCGGGGCTGGCTTCTTGTTAACAGTCACAAAGGTTTGAGCTTCAAGATGAAATCAACATAATCACTTTTTACCTCTTGAAAAATAATTACATCCCCAGAGCTGCTTATGATCGTTCTCTTCATCAGATCCGTGAGTAGCCGTGACACACTGGAATGTGTGTGCCCTAATCTGAGACCCCACTGGCATCCCACTGAAAGCCCGTTTGTGGGTGGTGTCATTAGGACTCCCAGAAACAGACTCTGAATAGAGCAGACTGGAGCACAGGAAAAGAGCCAGAGGGGGCTGGGGTCCTTAGCCCACCGGCCAGCTTGTCCTGGACACGTCTCCATCTCCACGAGTCTTGGTTTTCTCGTCTGCAAAAGTCAACCTTGCAAATTACCTCTCTGCCTGTTATGATCAGCCTGAACCGAGAGGGCAGTTGTTTAACTGCAAAACTCTACGTTGCCTATTTTCAGCTTAAGGACTTGGCAGAATGTAAGGGATAGGTAAGGTAAGGGATAGGTAAGGTTTAAGTATAGGTAAAAGGTGAGATCACAGATCACTCTCTTGAAGTATGAGTTTACCTTCTACTAAGAATTGATTTAGTGGTTCACAGACACATGTCCAAGGAAAAATTTGTTTCACAGTTGAAAATCAATTATTGGCCTGTATCTAAACATCTGTTTACAATTCAGAAGGTGTTGAGTTATGTCCTAGAAACTTTGTTATTTAAGCTTCAATAAGTCTCAAATCTTTCACTGCTTCACTTATAAAAAAGGGAACGGTGGCCATAAGTCTTTAAATTACGTAATACGTATATAGGGAATTGCCAAGCACAGTGCTGGGGACATATTAGCTACTTAAAAGATAGCAAGGAGAGCTGAATGTGAACATTTACTTGCTTCCCTGGTGCCTCAGAGGTTAAACCATATGCCTCTAATACAGGAGACCTGGGTTCGATCCCTGGGTTGGGAAGATCCCCTGGAGAAAGAAATGGCAACCCACTCCAGTATTCTTGCCTGGAGAATCCCATGGACAGAGGAGCCTGATGGGCCACAGCCCATGGGGTCGCAAAGAGTCGGACACGACTGAGCGACTTAACTAACTAACTAACTAATACTTCCTTTCACAGTTCAGAGTTCTGGAAAGCAGAGGAATTCCTGGGCATGGCTTATCAGGAAAGGAGGAGGATATCACTTATATGTGGAATCTAACAGATGGTACAAATGAGCTTCTCAAAGAAAATGAAACAGATTCATACACATAGAGAGCAGATTGTGGTTGATGGGGTCAACGAGGGATGAACTAGGAGTCTGGGATTAGCGAATGCAAGCAGATATATGGGATGGATAAACAGTAAGTTCCTAGTATATAGCATAGGAAACAAGTTCAATATCCTGAGATGAGCCATAATCGAAAAGAATATGAAAAAGAAAGTATATGCATATATATGTGTATTAATGTATATCTGGATCACTTTTCAGTGCAGCAGAAATTAACACAACATTTCAAATCAACTATAGTCGAGTAGAGTAAGTTTTCTTAATACAGGAAAGCAGGGTGATAAAAGTCTTCCATAATATCCTACCTTTAATGAGATTTGAGTACTTTCCACACATTAACTTAATTAATCCTCTCAACCATCCAGCAAAGGAAGCTTTTATACCTCCACTAACATGGAGAAGGAAATGGCAACCCACTGCAGTATTCTTGCCTGGGAAATCCCACGGACAGATTAGCCTGGGCGGGGGGTGGGGGGTTGGCTACAGTCCATAGAGTTACAAGAGTCAGACACAACTTAGCAACTAAACCACCACCACCAATGAGGAAACAATACTAGAGAAGTTAAAAGATGACCAAGGCCACAGAGCTATAGGAACGGGGTGCAGCTGGGTTTAGAACTCAGGTTCATCTCAATGTCGTGCTGGCCACGTAAGTAGGTGAATAAAGCAAACATGAGATAAACTCTTTACTGCCTCCCACCCCCAAGTTGGTACACAGTGGGAAAAAAATACTAAGTCAGACCTCCAGAGTAGAGTCTTAGCTTCATCATTTATCCTTTCCGCGACTCAGGTTCTAGGTATAAAATTGGGATAATACTACCATGGCTATGTTTCCTTGACTATTATGGGGCAGGAAGATGCTGTTTGAAGTGCTTGCATGTATTGGCTCGCTGAGTCCTCACCGAAACTCTGGGAGTTAAGTACTGTTTATTATTCCCATTGAATTAGGACAGAAGCTGAGTCACAGAAGGGTTACAAGCAAGTTGTCAAATAGAGCTACCATATGATCCTGCAGTTTAACTCCTGGACATATATCTGGAGAAAACCATAACTCGAAAAGATACATGCAGCCCAGTCTTCATAGTTGAACAACAGTTAAGACATGGAAGCAACCTAACATCCTTCATCAGTTGAATGGATGCAGGAAACATGGTATTTTATACAATGACATATTACTCAACCATAAAAAAGAATGATATCATCATTTACAGTATCATGGATGGTCCTAGAGATTATCATACTAAGTGGGGTCAGAGGGACAAAGACAAAAATCCTGTAATAACACTTATAAGTGGAATCTAAAAACATAACACAAATAAACTTATTTACAAAACAGAAATAGACTCACAGACATAGGAAACGAACTTACGATTACCAAAGGGGAAAGGGGGGAGGGAGGGATAAAGGAACAGTTTGGAATTAATAGATTTACACTATTATATATTAAACAGATAAACAACAGTATACTATACAGCACATGGAACTATATTCAGCATCTTGCAATAAGCTATAATGAAAATGAAACAGAAAAAGAATACATACGTGTACACATGCATGTATATATCTGAATCATTTTATTGTACACCTGAAACTAACACAGCATTGTAAATCAGCTATACTTCAATATAAAAGAAAGTTGTCTGTAGATGACAAGCGCGTATATGGCTAACTTGGATCAATATCCAGACAGTGGATCCTGAAATCTATGTTCAACCACCGTACTAGCTGCCCTCATAGACTATTATCAGGATAAAATGATACAATATTTGAAACTCCTTAGAACAATGTCTAACCCATAGAGTTATTCAATAAACGAGCAATTATTTAATATTATCACTACTATCATGGTTGTTATGTGTTCAACAGCTAACCTGATGAAACTCAGGTGTGTACTCCGTTGCTTCAGTCATGTCTGACTCTGAGACCCTACGGACTGTAGCCCACCAGGGTCCTCTGTCCATGGGAGTCTCCAGACAAGAATAATGGAATGGGTTGCCATGCGCTTCTCCAGGGAATCTTCTGACACAGGGATCAAACCCCAGTCTCCTGCATTTCCTGCATTGCAGGCAGATTTGTCACTGCTGAGCCACCAGGGAAGTGCTTACAAAGCCCACAGGTAATCAAAAAGCAAGTTTAAGAAAGATGGCCCCCAAGCTACTGACTTTTAGTGAGAGAAAAGAGGGTATGATCTTTAGCCAAGATGCTTTGGGGATAAGCGTCCATTTTTTTCTGCATCTTTGATTCAACCATTTCAAACAATTCTGAAAAATGCTGTATATAATTCCATTCTCAGCCCTTAAGCAGAAGGGAGTGAGGGAGGCAGCTGTGGTTCTTAAAAAAAAAAAAGAAAGAAATCTGACTACTTAATCACAGATAATCCTGACAAAAATAAAATGGATCAGTGTTTAAAGCAACAAGGAAGCTGCATAGGCAGCTCTCTAATAAGCTCAGATATTTATAATATTTTTCCCCTTAAAAATGATTTAAATTATTCTTTACATCTTCTTAAAAAGTCAAAGAATGCAAGAATTCATGATAAAAAGCAACTGTCCCCAGGCCCCATTTCCACTCCAAGCTCAATCCCCCAAGTAAATCACTTTTAGTTTTTTCTATTATTAAATCTTTGAAATACTATGGTCTTCTAGTCTTATTTCTCATTTTTCCAACATCAGACGTTATCTACTGGTTTCCTACTGTGATAAAACACAGTTTCATTCACCTACATCACTTTCTACCGAACTTCCCATTGATTCATTTAATTTCATTGTTAATTCTGAATGATTACTTTAGCTCATCTATTGGCTACCTGTGTTTCAATGGTCTATTAATCTTCTATTTCTATTGCAGAATTTTCTTGTTGTTTAGTTGCTAAACCATATCCGGCCCTTCTGTGACTCCATGGACTATAGCCCCCCATAGTTCTCTGTCCATGGGATTTCTCAGGCAAGTGTACTGGAGTAGGTTGCCATTTCCTTCTCTAGGGGGATCTTCCCAGTTGAGGGATTGAACCCATTTCTCTTGTATTGGCAGGCAGATTATTCACCCCTGGGCACCGGTGAAGCCTGTATTGCATAATTAACGTGGCATAATAAGAATGTTTGCTCTCTTCCCTGCCACCCCTCCCCCCAACGCTTTCCTATCTCACCTCCCATTTTTTGCTCAGCTGTATCATCAGTCTTGCCTTGTCAAGGAGGATCCCACTGACCTTCTACTTTGTCACTTTACTCATCTCTCCCATGTTTTCTCTTCAGTTGAATTTATAAGTGAAAACCCAACACATCAGTCTTCCATTATCCGAAAACATCTTAAATGCATCATTCTGGAGGTCTTCTGAGTTCCTCAAGTATGTGGTCGGCTGGGCTACAGAAAGCTCTCATCCTGGTTTTCCTTTTCTTTCAGTGGCCCTTGGATTTGAGTCTTTTAAGATATGGCATCTGGTCCCATCACTTCATGACAAGTAGGTTGGGAAACAGTGGAAAGAGTGACACATTTTATTTTTTTGGGTTCCAAAATCACTGCAGATGGTGACTACAGCCATGAAATTAAAAGACGGTTGCTCCATGGAAGAAAAGCTATGACCAACCTTGACAGCATATTAAAAAGCAGAGACATTACTTTGCCAGCAAAGGCCCATATAGTCAAAGCTATGGTTTTTCCAGTGGTCATGTATGAATGTGAGAGTTGGACTGTGAAGAAAGCTGAGAGCTGAAGAATTGATGCTTTTGAACTGTGGTGTTGGAGAAGACTCTTGAGAGTCCCTTGGGCTGCAAGGAGATCCAACCAGTCCATACTAAAGGAAATCCATCCTGAATATTCATTTGAAGGACTGATGCTGAAGCTGAAACTCCAGTACTTTGGCCACCTGATGCGAAGAACTGACTCATTTGAAAAGACCCTGATGCTGGGAAAGATTGAAGGCAGGAGGAGAAGGAGATGACAGAGGATGAGATGCTTGGATGGCATCACCAGCTCAATGGACATGAGTTTGAGTAAACTCCAGGAGTTGGTGATGGACAGGGAAGCCTGGCAGGCTGCAGTCCATGGGGTTGCAAAGAGTCAGACTGAGTGACTGAACTGACTGACTGACTGATTCTTCCCTGGTGGCTTGGAGGGTAAAGAATCCAGTGGGAGACCCAGATTCGATCCCTGGGTTGGGAAGACCCCCTGGAGGAGGGCGTGGAAACCCACTCCAGTATTCTTGCCTGGAGAACCCGCATGAATAGAGGAGCCTTGTGGCTATAGTCTGTGGGGTCACAAAGAGTCGAACATGACTGAGTGACTAAGCATAGCACAGCACATTCTCCACATGTTATCCTCTTTATGTCTTGCTTGCTTGACTGGAGGTATCTTCAAGAAGCTCTCTCAGGCGGGGGATTTAGAAAGCAAAATGTGGGTCCTTGAAAGTAAAAATAGGCAAACAAAAAATGTTATATTTTCACACTTAACTGATAGTTTGACTAAGTGTAAAATTCTGAGTATGAAACTATTTCTCTAAAACCTTAAAAGACGTCATTGCACTGTCTTCTAACACCTATGTGATTATCAAAAACAGATGCTATTTAGATCTTGCTTTTTGGTAGATAATATAGTTTTTATTTTTCCCTTTGTTATATTTTAGTATCTTCTCTTTGTGAATGAGGTTTTGAAATATGCAAATAAAGATGAGTGGACTTTGGGCCGATTAAATTTCCTTACCAGAAGAATCATGCTTAGAAGAACAATACAGTTGAGGAAAAGGTCCATCTGCCCGATTCCATTCTATATCATCACCTACATCAGAAGTCTTGGGTAAAGACATGGAAATATGAAAACCAAGTTCCGGAGGACGTATAGAATCTGCATGATAATGTCAAGATTCAAAACGTCTCAACAGATTTGAATATGTTCAGTTATCTCCAACAAGTGGCAGCACAGTGAGAGGGAATAGGCCATTCATGAGCCTTGAAGAGCAACTGCCGATGTGATTTCAAAGTTTTCAATAACCCAACCCCCTTCATACTCTCTAAACTTTCATATTCTTTCATGCGGACTTCAATGAAAACATTCAAGGATGGGGATGGCGCGCCATCTCACTCTTTGGAGCCATGAAAAATCTGAATTCTCAGAATAAGTCTTATCTTATCAGTGTCAGAAAACCCAGTAACTAGTCCAGTGGCTATCACATAGTAGGTGCCCAGGAAAGCGTGCTGGTTGTTGTTCAGTCGTTAAGTTGTGTCTGATGTTTTGCAACCCCTTGAACTGTAGCACAGCAGGCTACCCTGCTCCTCACTATCTTCTGGAGTTTGCACAGACTCATGTCCATTGAGTTGGTGATGGTATCCAGCCATCTCATCCTCTGTCTCCCTTTTCCTCTCCTGCCCTCCATCTTTCCTAGCATCCGGGTCTTTTCCAATGAGTCAGCTCTTCGCATCAGGTAGCCAAAGTATTGGAGTTTCAGCTTCAGCATCAGTCCTTCCAATGAATATTCAGGATGGATTTCCTTTAGGATGGACTGCTTTGATCTCCTTGCTGTCCAAGGGACTCTCAAGAGTCTTCTCCAGCACCACAGTTTGAAAGCATCAGTTCCTCAACATTCAGTCTTCTTCATGGTCCAACTCTAACATCCATACATGACCACTGGAAAGACCGTAGCTGTGGCTACACAGGCCTTTATCAGCAAAGTGCTGATAGCTTTTTAATATGCTGTATGTTATAGGTTTGTTATAGCTTTTCCTCCAAGTAGAAAGCATCTTTTAATTTTGTGGCTGCAGTCACCATTCTCAGTGATTTTAGAACTTAAGAAAATAAAATATGTCTCTGATTCCACTTTTCCCCCATCTATTGGCCATGAAGCAATGGGACCAGATGCCATGATTTTAGGTTTTCTTTTTCTTAATGTAAATAAATGTGACACTAGGTAATTAACTTTTATCCCTTGGAAAACATCTAGTCTAATATACATGTTCCTAATTATCCATTTTACAAGAGGATTAGAAAAGTTAAGAAACTTACATAAGATTATTTAATATATGACATTAAGTTGCTACTTAACATTGTCAGTTTGTTTTCACTATTGTTACTTCTTATATGTTTTGACTGCTATTTAACACATCCTGTCGCATGCTCATTCCTATGTCCAGGGTTATTGGACAAACAGAGTTAAACTAAAATCAGTGCCTGCCATCCCTAAGCTTATAGGCAATTGTGTTGATAAAACAAAATCTACTGCTATGAATGTTAATAATAGTAAGAGTATCTGCTTTATAGAAGCTGATGATGATTACATGGGATTATACATGGCACATGGTAAGCATTATAATGCTAAGTCGCTTCAGTCATGTCCGATTCTGTTCGACCCCATAGACGGCAGCCCAACAGGCTCCCTCATCCCTGGGATTCTCCAAGCAAGAACACGGGAGTGGATTGCCATTTCCTTCTCCAATTCATGAAAGTGAAAAGTGAAAATGAAGTTGCTCAGTCGTGTTCGACTCCCAGTGACCCCATGGACTGCAGCCCACCAGGCTCCTCTGTCCATGGGACTTTCCAGGCAAGAGTACTGGAGTGGGGTGCCATTGTCTTCTCCGAGCATTATAGTAGTCATGGCTAATTGTGGTAGTAGTGATAGCAAATTTGGTACTTTCCTCTAATAAAACAGGTTCCAATTGATGTTGGGACTCACAGAAGGGAGTCATTGCATGGAACTAAAAGGATGAACTATGTTGTGAATTAAATAAACAAATAAATCTTCTCCCTGCATAGCAAAGGCTGAGTGCTGTAATGAAAATACCTCTGCTTGGAAAGATAGGTGGATAGGATATTTGAAAAGAGCTAACACAGTGTCTGACATTTAGTAAAGTGCATGACTTACAAGTTCAACATTGTATTGTTTACAAACAAAAAACCTAGGAATACCTATGTGACACAATGAGCAAGTGGTTAAACTATGGAATAGTCCATAGTAAAGTATTATATAGCATATTCAGTTCAGTTCAGTTCAGTCACTTAGTCTTGTCTGACTCTTTGCGGCCCCATGAATCGCAGCACGCCAAACCTCCTTGTCCATCATCGACTCCCGGAGTTCACTCAGACTCACGTCCATCGAGTCAGTGATGCCATCCAGCCACCTCATCCTCTGTCATCCCCTTCTCCTTCTGCCCCCAATCCCTCCCAGCATCAGTCTTTTCCAATATAGCATATTAAGACTGTATTAATAAAGAATTGACAGAAGAAAGATCAACAGCCTCAGATATTCAGATGATGCCTCTTTAACGGCAGAAAGCAAAGAAGACCTAAAGAGCCCCTTGATGAGGGTAAAAGGGGAGAGTGAAAACGCTGACTTGAAAGTCAACATTCAAAAAACTATGATCATGGCATCTGGTCCCATCACTTCATGGCAAATAGATGGGGAAAAAGTGGAAACAGTGACAAGTTTTATTTATTGCCAAGTTTTATTTATGAGCACCAAAATCACTGAAGAAGGTAACTGCAGCCACAAAATTAAAAGATGCTTGTTCCTTGGAAGAAAAACTGTAACAAACCTCGGTGGTAGGTTATAGGTATTAGTCACTTAGTTGTGTCTGACTCTTTGCAACTACTTGGACTGTAGCCCACAAGGCTCCTTTATCCATGGGATTCTCCAGACAAGAATACTGAAGTGGGTTGTCATTCCCTTCTTCTGGGCATCTTCCCAACCCAGGAATTGAACCCAGGTCTCCTATATTGTAGGCAGATTCTTTATCAACTGAGCTATCATGGAAGCTTGTGATCGCATGTACACCCATGGTGGATTTATGTCAATGTATGGCAAAACCAATACAGTATTGTAAAGGAAAATAAAGTGAAAATAAAAATTAAAAAAAAAAAAAGGCAGAGACATCACTTTGCCAACAAACATCTATATAGTCAAAGCTACGCTTTTTCCAGTAGTCATGTACAGATGTGAGAGTTGGACCATAAAGAAGGCTGAGCACCAAAAGAACTGATTCTTTCAAATCATGGTGCTGAAGAGGACTCTTGAGAGTCCTTGGTCTGCAAGGAGATCAAACCAGTCAACCATAAATGAAGTCAACCTTGAATATTCACTGGAAGAACTGATGTTGAAGCTTCAATATTTTGGCCACCTGATGCAAAGAACTGACTCATTTGAAAAGACCCTGATGCTGGGAAGGATTGAAGGCACGAGGAGAAGGGGATGACAGAGGATGAGATGGTTGGATGGCATCTACAATTCAATGGACATGAATTTGAGCAAGCTCTGGGAGATGGTGAAGGACAGGAAAGCCTGGCATGCTGTAGTCCGTGGGGTTGCAGAGTCTCACGTGACTGAGTGACTGAACAGCAGCAGCAGATTTGAGAGATATTTAGGGTATAAAAGCCATAGCACTTTGGATCAGTTAATGATGAGGAGGGTGGAATTGAGGGCATCTTCCAGGTCTCTGGTCTGTAGTTCTGGATGGATCATAGTTCCAACCACTGAAGTAGAGAACTCAGAACTAGAACCAGGCTTGAGGGAAAGACAGAAAATTCAGCCAGTTAGGAGGGAGAGAGGATGAATGGCAGCAGATAAATCTTGACTGAGAAAAGAGATCAGAAATCTCTACCAAGGAGGCAAGCTTTAGACCAGACCTTGAGTACATTCCAAAGATCAAAGTCAAGCACATTGGGCAGAGCACACGTTAAAGGATAACCCCAACAGAGGGGACACTCAGAGCCAAATTCTGAAGGATCTTGACCCTTCTGTTCATTTTCCTGGTTGTGAACTTTGCACTGAAGTGTGATATACACACAGAGGAGTGCACAATTCGTGACAAAACATGCCTACAAAGCTTAACAACATGAATCATTCATTTGCTTGGGAGAAGTGTCCATTATTGTATTTATTTTGTGTTATTTATCTTCATTTATTTGTTTCATTTTATCTTATTTTATTTTGCTTATTTATATTTTGCTATTATTTTCCAGTTTAACTGTATCTAGTTCTCTGATTTAGAGTTACATCAAATTCTTCTTGGAAGCAGATGGGGGAAAAAAAAAAACCTCATTACATGAATAAATCCACTTGGTAAGAAATCGTGGGGTTATAACGATGGTAGTAGCGCAGTGAGTGAAGAGTTGTGGCTGTAGTTGGGAAACCCCATAATGTGTATTGAATTAGAAGGAAGCAAGGTGGGAAGAAGACTGGAAGACGTAACACTGCCACTGGTCCCCAGCTCTCAACTGTGCAAGGTTGAGTTCAGTGTTTGACATGTACATTCCAGGGCGAACACAAAATTCACGTGTAGCATCTAGAAGAACAGAAGGACGGAGCAGAAAAACACATGAGTGCAGAAAGCAAGAGAGAGATCCTGCCTGGAGAGAGAAATTTTTGAGCCTCATTTATACGTATACTCATTGACATTCTTGGTTTAAAAGGAGTTATTTGTGTGTCCTTTTTTTTTTTTTTTTTGCTGTTTATTTTTACCCACAAAGGAATCAAAGTGACTGGAATGCCTGTTATACGGTTGAAGACATTCTGGAGCAAGAAAGGCTGATCAAAGCTGGGGGTAGGGTTTTGAGAGTAAGCGCTGCCCTGGGGGGCTTCCCTGGTGGCTCAGGGGTGAGGAAGCTGCCTGCCAATGTAGGAGAGTTTGATCCCTGGTCCAGGAACATCCCACATGCCGAGGAGGAACTAAATCTGGGTGCCACAACTCTTGAGTCTGTGCTCTGGAGCCCCTGGGCCAAAACTCCTGAAGCTCACACACCCTAGGGCCCGTGTCCATCAAGAGAAGCCAGAGCGATTTTTAGACGTCCAAGCCCCACACCTAGAGAGTAATCCCCACTGGCTGCAGCTACAGAAAAACTCGCCCAGCAGTGAGGACCCAGCACAGACAAAAATAAGCCTGTAAGTAAATGAAAATCCCTGGGCTGGGATGAGATGGTCCAGAGGAAGCAAGGACTAGATTGAGGGTGTGGGGTCTGAAGACGGAGCTGAGGGCAGGGAGTTCCTGCAGCACCTCTGTGGCCTCAGAAGGTTAGGTTAGGATGAGGCAGGGAGAATCTAGGGGCTAACCCAACACAGGGTTAAAACCTAGATAGAGTGCTTTCCAGATGTCAACAACCGATTGCAGACAATTAGGAAGCTGTCTTTTTGGCTCTCTCCCTGGACCCTTAACAAACTGTCTGAACCACAGCAGTTGATCTGAACGTATCAAATAAGAAAGGCAAAGGGGACCCCACGAAATAACTGTGGTTAGTGGCTTGTGAGCTGTGGATGGTGTTGGGGGGAGGGCTGCTTGAAAGAAACTTGCTTCTAATCAATGTGCTAATCTTGGACAAAGGTTTTCCTTTCTCTCTGTCCTTCATTTCATTTTCCTGGGTTCAGTCCTCCTCTCCGTTAGACTCCTCCTCATCCTGGTTGAATGAAAATTTGGTTCAGCTTTTTTTTTTTTTTTTTTTTTTTTAGTATAGATACATTAAAAAACAGACACTGATCTTCAAAGAAGCCTGCAATTTCACTGGCGACGGAATGTTTATAGCCACAATTTGTTTGGTTCTGATAAAATGCACATGCCCCCGTCTTTTGTTTTCTTTTGTTTCCCAAGTTAGACTTAACTTCGTGCTCGGCCTGCACCCTTCCCAGAGAGTAGGGAAGGGGCAGAGTGTAGCCAGACAGGGAGATTGTTCCCAGGGCTGTGGCTGCATCTGCCTGTGACATTCTGGAGTGCCTGGGCTGAGACATCAGATGTAGGAAACACCATTCATGGGTCAGGGAAACTAGCTAAAAGAGCATTTGAAATACTCCCTGAGGCCCTACCCAGACTAGGGAGGTTGTGTGATGGAGGTGGGAGGGTCATAAGGCTAGCAAGATGCAGGTTTAAATGTCAGCTGCACTGTTTACTATAACCAGGACGTGGAACTGACCTCAACGTCCATCAGAGGATGACTGGATAGAGAAGACTGGCAAATAGAGCCAATGGGATACTACTCAGTCTGCTCAGTCACTAAGAGGAGTGAAACGGAACAGTGCCATTTGCAGGGACACGGATGAATCTGGAGACTGTCACATAGAGTGAAATCAGTGAGAGGAGGAAAAAACAAAGGTCATATAATATTGCTTACCAGTGGAATCTAGAAAAATGGTAGAGATGAACTTATTTGCCAAGCAGAAATAGAGTCACAGATACAGGGGACAAATTTATGTGACTAAGGAGGGAAGGAGGAGTGGGATGACTTGGGAGATCGGAATTGACATGTGTACACTATTGATGCCGTGTATAAACCAGGTAAGGGATGAGAGCCTACTATGTAGCACAGGGGACTCTATTCAGTGCTCTTGGTGACTTAAATGGTAAGGAAATCCAAAACAGTGGGGATATATGCATCCGTGTAACTGATTCACTTTGCTGTACAGCAGGAAACCAAGACAACATTGTAAAGCAACTATAATAACATTTAGTTCTAAAAATAATGAATGTCAGCTTCATTTTCTAGTTGTGTGATGTGGAACCAAACTTTCTCTGAATTGGTTTTCCCCACTTAACAACCAGCAGCGTCTCTCCTGTAGGATTGTTATGAGATTAAGAGGCCTGAAGGCTGGCCAGCATCACAGAGGTTGCCTAGAAGGAAGCAGAGAGTGGAGTGTTTGTGGGAGGGAGACTCAGGATTCTCGGTTGGAGGGCAGCAGGCATCATGGCACATGAGCATGAGAAAGCAACATTGCCTGGGGGAGAAAGAGAAATTGGGATGACTGGGATAGAGCCCCAGAAGAGGAGGCTGGGAGAACAACAGTTCAAATTGCAAATTTAGCTGAGGAACTTAAGTGTTTCTCTACAGGCAGTGGGAGAGCTTTGGAAAGAACCCTGCATGTTTAGATGGTGTTCTAGAAAACTGACCATCTGCAGCATGGCAGGTCCCACTGTACAGGTGAGGAAGAAGGCAAGAAGTTAGAAAAGGTAGTGATGCTATTCAATACCATGCATGTATTAATGCCGCTATAGCATTCCCTACCTATATCTGTGTATCTATGCCTGTATCTATGAATATGTCTTAGGACTATGGCAGGGACACTCCCCTGAATGGTTCAGAATCGCAGCTCTGAGTTCAGATCCTAGCTCTATCATGTACTGATTGTGAAACCTGGAACAAGTTTCCTCTCTGGGCTTCAGTGGCCCTATCTGCAAATGTGTCTTCCTCACATTATAGTGACGCTTCTGCTGCTGCTGCTGCTGCTAAGTCGCTTCAGTCGTGTCCAACTCTGTGTGATCCCAAAGACGGCAGCCCATGAGGCTCCCCCGTCCCCGGGATGCTCCAGGCAAGAACACTGGAGTGGGTTGCCATTTCCTTCTCCAATGCATGAAAGTGAAAAGCGAAAGTGAAGTCGCTCAGTCGTGTCCAGCTCTTAGCGACCCCATGGACTGTGGCCCACCAGGCTCCTCCATCCATGGGATTTTCCAGGCAAGAGTACTGGAGTGGGGTGCCATTGCCTTCTCCAGGAGTGACGCTTCAGTGAGTTTTAAAAACACTGAAAAGGCTATTGTTGTTGTTCAGTTGCTAAGTTGTGTCCAACTCTTTGTGAACCCATGAACTGCAGCACGCCAGGCTTCTCTGTCCCACACTATCTCCCAGAGTTTGCTCAAACTCAGGCCAATTGAGTCAGTGATGCCCCAACTATCTCGTCCTCTGTCATCCCCTTCTCCTCATGTCCTCAATCATTCCCAGCCTCAGGGTCTTTTCCAATGAGTTGGTTCTTCAGATCAGGAGGCCAAAGTATTGGCGTCTCAGCTTCAGCATCAGTACTTCCAATGACTATTCAGAACTGATCTCCTTTAGGATTGACTGGTTGGATCTCCTTGCATTTCAAGGGACTCTCAGAATCTTCTCCAACACCACAGTTCAAAAGCATCATTTCTTCAGTGCTCAGCCTTCTTTATAGTCCAACTCTCAGTTTCATACATGACTACTGGAAAAAACTATAGGTTTGACTATGCGGACCTTTGTTGGCAAAGTGATATCTCTGCTTTTTAATACACTGTCTAGGCTTGTCATAGCTTTCCTTTTAAGGAGCAAGAGTCTTTCAATTTCATGGCTGCAGTCACTGTCTGCAGTGATTTTGGAGCCCAAGAAAACAGAATCTGTAAAAGACTATATATGGCATGTATATGCTAACTATTATACCTAACATTATTATTATTTCAGGCCATGATGTGCTCTAAGTCCTTTGCACACATCATTTCTTTTCATATTTGAGTTTATGCTGCAGAACAAATCCTACTTTTCTTTCTTTTATTATTCTTTGTAAAACTTAAAGCTCAGAGAGTCATTGCTGCCATGATTAGCTGCTACGTGGACATGCTGGGGTAGAAACTCTGGGTGGCTTCTCAAATAAACACACCCAAACATTCCCTATTGAAAGAGGGTGATCAGGGATGAAAATTTTAAATTCTTCAGTCTTGAGATGCTCAGAGTATATAAAACAGCCAATAGAGATAACGCTGGTTGAAAGTGCTCAGTTTCTAATTTGTGTCTTTTTGTTATCCTGTGGACTATAGCCTGCCAGGCTCCTCTGTCCATGGGATTTTCCCAGCAAGAATACTGGAGCAGGTTGCCATTTCCTCCTCCAGGGGCTGATGGAAAAGCCTGGCTTTATTGATTTATAAAGAGTTGTCCCCCATGCCTCGTCTCCACTCACTCTCCATTTCTGTGTGTGGATGCAACTTATTAGGTTGGCTCTGGCCAGAGCTAATAGTTCCATGATTTTGAGAAACTTCACATGAAGCTTTGCATTTGGACAGATTCATCAACCAAAGAGCAGATTTCCACATTTTTACTCTTGGCTAAGGTCTCTTCTCCTATTCTTCCTTTTCTCGTCTTGGCTATATTTGGTGGAAGTTTAAATCTGATAAAGATGAGCTGTATTTAAAACCAGTCAAACTCTATTTCAGAAGATCAGTGTGATTTTATCTGAAAAGTAAATTTGTAATTATAATTTGAAATTTCCTTATAAGTAAGACACCGATTTTCCATTCCTAGTGAGAGAAAGCAATAGAGCAATGGAATTCTGGAGCTGGTACAGCCTCCAGTCCAACCACCCACCATGCCTGAAGCCTCACCATGGTCTCCGGGCCATCAACTGACTGCTTTCAAGATTCAGAGCCTTCTTCTCCCAGAGATTCTTTCCTCTTCATACCCGGGGCACTCCGACTGTGAGAAGGTTGTTACTTACAGCTGAAATGTCATTCTCTAGAGCACCTCCACTGAACATCATTGGCTCCCGAAACGCTGTTCCATCGTTTGTTTCTTTCCCAGGAGAGCTCTTTGGGGCTCTGCAGCCATTATTTTGTGTTCCTCTTGAGTCTCTCTTTCCTTGAACTGACATTCGCAGTTTGTTTATTCATTCCCTAAAAGGGCATGATTTCCATATCCTTTGGGGAAAGTTGTGCTCTGAAGCTAAGTCAAGTCCACCTGGATGTCACTCCCTACTCTGAAATCACAGGCCGGACTTTGTTATCAGATGGTTTCCAGTGAAATTGATGTTTTGCATTGAACTTACGGTAAGGACGTTGTGCGAGAGCTGTTGCCTTATTGCATTATTGACGCAACTGTGATCCTCCGATAGCTCTTCAGTGCACTTGAAAGATTCAAACTCCTCCTCATTGACAGAGCCCCATAGGCTGCCGTCCCTGCCCTTGAACCCCGGATTATCCTGCCGTATTTTCCCCTTGCCCTGTCTATCCCAGCCACACTGCCTTTGTTTCTTGCTTTAAACATGCCGATTTTATCCTGTAGGGTCTTTTTAAGTGCTGTAACCTCTGCCTGGTAGCCAGGCTTCCCAAGTAGTGCAGTGATAGAGAATCTGCCTGCCAATGCAGGAGATGCAGGTTCGATCCCTGGGTCGGGAAGATCCCCTGGAGTAGGAAATGGCAACCCAGTCCAGTATTCTTGCCTGGAAAATCCCATAGACAGAGGAGCCTGGTGGGCTACAGTCCACGGGGTTGCAAAGAGTTGGATGTGACTGAGCACACACACACAGACATACACAGACAACCTCTACCTGGAGGAGTCTTTAATGGACCCCTGCAACGGTGGTTCCTACCTGCCTTCAGGCCTCCATTCTCCACCTTTTTCTCTCACGTGTTCCTTGCTATCTAGGTCTCTCTCTTGCTCCCCATCTCATTCCATTTCTTCACACTTCTTATCAAAATTGTTTATGCATTTGGTACTTTCTCCACATAGGCTACAGGCTCCATGAGTAGAGGTGATGTGATTATCTTGTTTGCATCTCTGCCCCCGTTGACTGGAAATGTGCCTAGCGCATGGTGTGACCCACGAGAATATCTGCCGAATTAATGCCCCTGCAAGTGAGCCAAGAGACTGAATGTGGGGAGAACTCAAATCAAGTATGTGGAATCACAGCATCTTAGAGGCTGCAAAGCTACCAGAGAGATTGATTCTCATCCACTCTGCTTATATCATAGGGAATGAATCTGTGTCCAACAAGGGTGATAGGTGACCTGATATCACACCATAAGTTCATACAAGAGCTGGCACAAGAATCCAGCTTTTAGAAATAACACTTTTTTTTTCCCCAATGAAAAGCAAAAATGTGTCAGTGTACAGTAAAGACTGAAAGCACTAAACTAATTTTGGGTCTTAGTAGAGAAGACTGAGGATTCTCAGAGCAGATTTTCCTGCTGGTACAGAGACGATTTGATTAGAAAGTACAGAGGTGAAAATACGCACGAAGAAACAGCCCAGAAGCAGAACTCAGCAGATGCGATGCGGGAAAAGCCTAGAACCTGATCTGGTGGGGAATCACAGAGGCCTGGGGGAGAAGAGGGGAAGGGAACTGATCGGAGGGCAGGACTTAACTGTTCAGAAAAAGTTCTTGGATCTTGGCTCCCTGCCCATGGGTGATCCATGAATAGGAGAGTGGGATTTAGGGGGCTTCACAGGACAATGGCAGACCAAGAAAGTGGGGAGAGGAAAAGAGTGAATGGGTGAAGGCCCACCCAGACATCACCGAGGGGTCCAGCCATTCTGTGGTGGTGACCGGTAAGAAGCAGAGAGAGACAGGGACACTGAGAATTGAGGGTTCTGTGCAGATCAGGGGGCAGGAAGGTGGAGGACACTTAGGGGAATGTTCCAGGACTTTCTACAGCATGAAGTGCTCAGGGTTCAAGGACACGCCAACTATATCTTCAATGTCATTCCTAACAAGCTGACAAAACCTTGGCTCACACAAATGACCTCACTCCCCACAATGCCTTCCTTGCTTCCTGAGAAGTACCTGGGGGCCTGCCATATGGAGATGTCTTGGAGTCAGACAAGCTTCTTTGCTAGGAAACAGCTTAGTGATATTGTATGTTTCACATTTTTTGGTCACACAGTTTTTCCCTCTCTACAAAGGGAACAAAAATACCCACCACCTAGAACTCTTGTTTAGATTAAGTGACAGTTTATGTGTAAAATGTGCACAACCATTTACGGCAACAGTCAGTGTTCAATACATACAAATTTTTCTCTATTCTTGCTTTGTGTGTAACCTGGACTTGTCGGTACACCACCAATTTTGCATTTATTTCATTGATTGATTCATTTGAGAAGAATAGTCCCAGTGAAGAAGTTTGAAAGTCATAGTTTTAGAGGGTTCCATAACTGAACAGGAATTTCAGGTCATTTAGTCCAGAGTTTAGACTTTGTGGCTAGAAGAGATTTTTTTTTTTTTTGGTGGGGGGTGGTAGAAGGGTCAGAGTTATAGATTTAAATTTTTTGAATCAATTGTCATTTTAAAATTGGGAGGTTTCACACAGTGAGAAACTTCTGGTGTGTCTTGGCAAGTCTGAATGTCCAGTAGAGCCTGTCAAGCTTGGGCTGTTAGCTGGAGCTGGCTGGCTGCCCCCACCCTGTTCAGCTGTACTTGTTTCCTAGGGCTTCACTCTGGATGGTTGAAACAATAGAAACTTACCATCTCACTGCCATAGAGGCTGGAAGTTTGGAGGAAGGTGCTTGCAAGGTCAGTTCATTCTGAGGCTGGAGCGAGGATCTATCACAGGCTTCTCCCCTGGAACCTGGGGGTTTCTGGCAGTCTTTGGCAATCCAGAAACATCACTTTGCCCTCTGCCCTTAGGTTCATGTGGCGTTCTTGCATGCTGGTCTCTGTGCTTGAATTTCCCTTTTTTATAAGAACACCAGTCTTAGTGGATCAGAGACCGCTATAGTGATCTCATCTTAACCAGTTACATCTGCACTGATTCTTATTTCCAAATAAGGTCACATGCAAAGGGGCTGGGACTTAGATCTTGTTCAGTTACTAAGTCATGTCTGACTCTTTGTAGCCCCATGGACTGTCCTTCACTATCTCCTGGAGTTTGCTCAAACTCACTCCACTGAGTTGATGATGCCATCCAACCATCTCATTCTCTGTTGCCCCTTTTGCCTCCTGCCTTCAATCATTCCTGGCATCAGGGTCTTTTCCAATGTGTTGGCTCTTCGCATCTGGTGGCTAAAGTATTGGAGCTTCAGCTTTAGTGTCAGTCCTTCCAGTGAATATTCAGGGTTGATTTCCTTTAGGACTGACTGTTTGATCAGGACACAATTCAACCCATAACATTACCAGCTGACAACTTCCTGCCACCAGGCTCCTGGTACTTATCTGGGAAGTCCCACTGGCGCTTTTCACACATCAGCAGGCAGTGGCTAACTTTCAGCCCAAAGCCTCCCTTCTGTCATTGAGGACCTGGGGACTTAGTCTTTACAGTACTAATCAGCTCCAAGGTCTGAAGTGGTTGTTGGTGGATGCTCACACACAGTGGTTTTTGGAGGTGGCAAAGATGGTGGCTCCTGAATCTGGGGTGTGCCCTTTCTCTCGGCCAGTTCCTCAGCCCTGAGTCTCCTGGGAAGTCAGGGAGGAGGCACTAAATGGTACTGTTCCCATGTTGATGCCCCAGAGATTGGCGAGAAGTGAAAAGTCAAGAAGGAGTGTTGGGGGCAGTTGACAAGCAAGGCTGTGACAGGTGAGCCTGTGGTGACATCCCAGGAGAAATGTCTAGGAGGCATGGCAGCATGGCTTTGATGTATTCACGTCTACCCTTGGAACCAGTCAAATCAGAATCTTCTCACATTTGGTGAGACCCTTATCAGGGTGATGTTTTGTTAGCAGTTCATGTACGTTTGTTATCTTTCCCCTAATGTAAGTTGATAATTAGGAATCATTACACAGATTCCCAGAGGAAAGATTTTGAGGTAAAACACAGTTTCCCAGGGTTTTATTTTGGATGAGAAATGCTCCTTTGTGTGTTACTCTTATGAACAGCAACAGTGGTTTTTTTTTTTTTTTCCCTAGCAAAATGCCACTTAAATTATATTTTAATAATTTTCTCAATGTGTCAGCTGCCAACAGCACTTTAAATAATAAGAATTAGATTCCACCTAAATAAGGCAGTAATTCTATTAAAAAATACTGGAGGCCCCAGAGCTCAGGGTCTAAGGAACTGAACCACAGGCTTGCTGCAAGGTTTACAAAATTCTGAACACCCAAACACAAATTGACCATGCTCTGCTAGGGATCCACTGTACAACAGGATTCTAATGAGGAATTACAACTCTTAGGAGATGACTAAGAATATTCATATGATTCTTCTCATGTGGGACTCTCTAAACTTCATGTGATCAGGAGGAATTATTGTCTTCATTTACAGAAGAGAAAACTGAGGCTTAGAGAGAAGACAAATCTCATCCAAGATTGTACAAAAAGTGAGCGGCTGAGACAGGGGTAGCCATGGTGGCCACCCTCTGGGGTGTCATATGCTTTGGCCTCCTCCTGGAACCAAGGTGGCCGTAGTCAGTGTTGTGAGAATTCCAACGTATTTACCATTTGGGGTGTTAGAAATAGCCACAGATTTGCATTCATAAATGGCTTGACTTTGAAGAGCCAATGCATTGAGGATCAGAGAAAGAAACAGGTACAAGATACATGTAGAGTAGTAATTATTCATGAATGATTATTGTGCATCAGGCTATACTGTCCGTTCCTGAGCTCGTTTATATCACCTGTTAACATTACACAACTCGGCTGCTGTCATCATTACCACCCATTTTAGAGCTGAGGAAGCTCAGTCTATCCATCTGTCTATCTTTCTGTCTATCTATCTGTCTGTTTGTCTATCCACCCGTCTGTCTACTCAACATATAGAAAATTATTTAGCAGGCTTTATACATATGGAACAACAGACTGGTTCCAAATAGGAAAAGGAGTATGACAAGGCTGTATATTGTCACCCTGCTTATTTAACTTCTATGCAGAGTACATCATAAGAAAAACTGGACTGGAAGAAACATAAGCTGGAATCAAGATTGCTGGGAGAATATCAATAACCTTAGATATGTAGCTGACACCACCATTATGGCAGAAAGTGAAGAGGAACTAAAAATCCTCTTGATGAAAGTGAAAGAGGAGAGTGAAAAAGTCGGCTTAAAGCTCAACATTCAGAAAATGAAGATCATGGCATCCTGTCCCATCACTTCATGGAAATAGATGGGGAAACAGTAGAAACAGTGTCAGACTTTATTTTTGGGGGCTCCAAAATCACTGCAGATGGTGATTGCAGCCATGAAATTAAAAGACGCTTACTCCTTGGAAGAAAAGTTACAACCAACCTAGACAGCATATTCAAAAGCAGAGACATTACTTTGCCGACTAAGGTCTGTCTAGTCAAGGCTATGGTTTTCCCTGTGGTCATGTATGGATGTGAGAGTTGGGCTGTGAAGAAGGCTGAGTGCCGAAGAATTGATGCTTTTGAACTGTGGTGTTGGAGAAGACTCTTGAGAGTTCCTTGGACTGCAAGGAGATCCAACCAGTCCATTCTGAAGGAGATCAGCCGTGGGTGTTCTTTGGAAGGACTGATGCTAAAGCTGAAACTCCAGTACTTTGGCCACCTCATGCAAAGAGTTGACTCATTGGAAAAGACTCTGATGCTGGGAGGGATTGGGGGCAGGAGGAGAAGGGGATGACCCAGGATGAGATGGCTGGATGGCATCACGGACTCAATGGACCTGAGTCTGAGTGAACTCTGGGAGTTGGTGATGGACAGGGAGGTCTGACGTGCTGCGATTCATGGGGTCACAAAGAGTTGGACACAACTGAGCAACTGAATTGAACTGAACTGATACATATATGAGCTTCCCAGGTAATGTCAGTGGTTAAGAATCTGCCTGCCAATGCAGGAGGTGTAAGAGACATGGGTTTGATCCTTAAGTGGGAAAGATCCCCTGGAGGTGGGCATGGCAACCCACTCCAGTATTCTTGCCAGGAGAATTCTGTGGACAGAGGAGTCTGGTGGGCTACCATCTACAGAGTTGTAAATAGTTGGACATGACTGAAGCAACTTATCATTACCTTACATGAAAGTGAAAGTGAAAGTCTCTCAGTGGTGTTCAACTCTTTGCAACCCTATAGGTACAGTCCATGGAATTCTCTAGGCCAGAATAGAATACTGAAGGGGGGTAGCCTTTCCCTTCTCCAGGGTGTCTTCCCAACCCAGGGATTGAACCCAGGTCTCCCACATTGCAAGTGGATTCTTTACCAGCTGATCCACAAGGAAAGCCCAAGAATACTGTAGTGGTTAGCTTGTCCCTTCTGCAGCGGATCTTCCTGATCCAGGAATCAAACTGGGGCCCCTGCATTGCAGGTGGATTCTTTACCAACTGAGCTATCAAGGATGCCCACGTCCATACATATACATACTCAGTTCTTTTTCACTTCATATCTGTATATCAAGGCTGTGGTCCTAGTGTGATTAGATTGACTAGTTTTCTGTGAGTATGGTTTCAGTGTGTCTGCCCTCTGATGCCCTCTTGCAACACCTACCATCTTACTTGGGTTTCTCTTACCTTGGGTGTGGGTTATCTCTTCACGGCTGCTCCAGCAAGGCAGAGCACAGCTCTTTACCTTGGACGAGGGGTATCTCCTTACTGCCGCCGTTCCTGACCTTCAACATGGGATAGCTCCTCTAGGCCCTCAATGGAACCAAGCCATGCTTGTGGGGCAACCCAAGACAGGCAGGTTATGGTGGAGAGGTCTGACAGAATGTGGTCCACTGGAGAAGGGAATGGCAAGCCACTTCAGTATTCTTGCCTTGAGAACCCCATGAGCAATATGAAAAGGCAAAATGATAGGATACAGAAAGAGGAACTCCCCAGGTTATTAGGTGCCCAATATGCTACTGGAGATCAGTGGAGAAATAACTCCAGAAAGAATGAAGGGATGGAGCCAAAGCAAAAACAATACCCAGTTGTGGATGTGACTGGTGATAGAAGCAAGATCCAATGCTATAAAGAGCAATATTGCATAGGAACCTGGAATGTCAGGTCCATGAGTCAAGGCAGATTAGAAGTGGTCAAACAAGAGATGGCAAGGGTGAACATAGACATTCTAGGAATCAGCAAACTAAAATGGACTGGAATGGGTGAATTTAACTCAGATGACCATTATATCTACTACTGCGGGCAGGAATCCCTCAGAAGAAATGGAGTAGCCATCATGGTCAACAAAAGAGTCCAAAATGCAGTGCTTGGATGCAGTCTCAAAAATGACAGAATGATCTCTGTTCGTCTCCAAGGCAAACCATTCAATATCACAGTTATCCAAGTCTATGCCCCAACCAGTAATGCTGAAGAAGTGAAGTTGAACGGTCTTATGAAGACCTACAAGACCTTTTAGAACTAACACCCCAAAAAGATGTCCTTTTCATTATAGGGGGCTGGAATGCAAAAGTAGGAAGTCAAGAAACACCTGGAGTAACAGGCAAATTTGGCCTTGGAATGCAGAATGAAGCAGGGCAAAGACTAATAGAGTTTTGCCAAGAAAATGCACTGGTCATAGCAAATACCCTCTTCCAATAACACAAGAGAAGACTCTACACATGGACATCACCAGATGGTCAACACCGAAATCAGATTGATTATATTCTTTGCAGCCAAAGATGGAGAAGCTCTATACAGTCAACAAAAACAAGACCAGGAGCTGACTGTGGCTCGCATCATGAACTTCTTATTGCCAAATTTAGACTCAAATTGAAGAAAGTAGGGAAAACCGCTAGACCATTCAGGTATGACCTAAATCAAATCCCTTATGATTATACAGTGGAAGTGAGAAATAGATTTAAGGGCCTAGATCTGATAGATAGAGTGCCTGATGAACTATGGAATGAGTTTCGTGACATTGTATAGAAGACAGGGATCAAGACCATCCCCATGGAAAAGAAATGCAAAAAAAGCAAAATGGCTGTCTGGGGAGGCCTTACAAATAGCTATGAAAAAGAAGAGAGGTGAAAAGCAAAGAAGAAAAGGAAAGATATAAGCATCTGAACGCAGAGTTCCAAAGAATAGCAAGAAGAGATAAGAAAGCCTTCTTCAGTGATCAGTGCATAGAAACAGAGGAAAAGAACAGAATGGGAAAGACTAGAGATCTCTTCAAGAAAATTAGAGATATCGAGGGAATATTTCCTGCAAAGATGGGCTTGATAAAGGACAGAAATGGTATGGATCTAACAGAAGCAGAAGATATTAAGAAGAGGTGGCAAGAATACCCAGAAAAACTGTACAAAAAAGATCTTCACGACCCAGATAATCATGATGATGTGATCACTAATCTAGAGCCAGACATTTTGGAATGTGAAGTCAAGTGGGCCTTAGAAAGCATCACTACGAACAAAACTAGAGGAGGTGATGGAATTCCAGTTGAGCTGTTTCAAATCCTGAAAGATGATGCTGTGAAAGTGCTGCACTCAATATTCCAGCAAATTTGGAAAACTCAGCAGTGGCCACAGGACTGGAAAAGGTCAGTTTTCATTCCAATCCCAAAGAAAGGCAATGCCAAAGAATGCTCAAACTACCGCACAATTGCACTCATCTCACATACTAGTAAAGTAATGCTCAAAATTCTTCAAGCCAGGCTTCAGCAATATGTGAACTGTGAACTCCCTGATGTTCAAGCTGGTTTTAGAAAAGGCAGAGGAACCAGAGATCCAATTGCCAACATCCGCTGGATCCTGGAAAAAGCAAGAGAGTTCCAGAAAAACATCTATTTCTGCTTTATGGACTATGCCAAAGCCTTTGACTGTGTGGATCATAATAAACTGTGGAAAATTCTGAAAGAGATGGGAATACCAGACCACCTAACTTGCCTCTTGAGAAATCTGTATGCAGGTCAGGAAGCAACAGTTAGAACTGGACATGGAACAACAGACTGGTTCCAAATAGGAAAAGGAGTACGTCAAGGCTGTATATTGTCACCCTGCTTATTTAACTTCTATGCAGAGTACATCATGAGAAACGCTGGACTGGAAGAAACACAAACTGGAATCAAGATCACTGGGAGAAATATCAATCACCTCAGATATGCAGATGACACCACCGTTATGGCAGAAAGTGAAGAGGAGCTAAAAAGCCTCTTGATGAAAGTGAAAGAGGAGAGTGAAAAAGTCGGCTTAAAGCTCAACATTCAGAAAATGAAGATCATGGCATCCGGTCCCATCACTTCATGGGAAATAGATGGGGAAACAGTAGAAACAGTGTCAGACTTTTTTTGGGGGGGCTCCAAAATCACTGCAGATGGTGACTGCAGCCATGAAATTAAAAGACGCTTACTCCTTGGAAGAAAAGTTATGACCAACCTACATAGCATATTCAAAAGCAGAGACATTACTTTGCCAACTAAGGTCTGTCTACTCAAGGCTATGGCTTTTCCTGTGGTCATGTATGGATGTGAGAATTGGACTGTGAAGAAGGCTGAGTGCCGAAGAATTGATGCTTTTGAACTGTGGTGTTGGAGAAGACTCTTGAGAGTTCCTTGGACTGCAAGGAGATCCAACCAGTCCATTCTGAAGGAGATCAGCCGTGGGTGTTCTTTGGAAGGAATGATGCTAAAGCTGAAACTCCAGTACTTTGCCCACCTCATGGGAAGAGTTGACTCATTGGAAAAGACTCTGATGCTGGGAGGGATTGGAGGTAGGTGGAGAAGGGGACGACAGAGGATGAGATGGCTGGATGGCATCACTGACTCGATGGATGTGAGTCTGAGTGAACTCCTGGAGTTGGTGACAGATAGTGAGGCCTGGTGTGCTGCGATTCATGGGGTCGCAAGGAGTCGGACATGACTGAGTGACTGAACTGAACTGAATCTGTATATCTGTGTGTGGGGTATGTCCCTGTGAAGATGTCAAATGTCCTCTCTTCTCTTTCCACTAAAACTGAAGCTAAAAAGAAAAGCTTGAGAAAGGCAAGGAATCCAAGTTATCTGTAACGAGGAATAGATGTAAGACGAACTCATGGAAAATTATGGAAAACTCTTGAAAAAGTCACCCTGATTCAAACTAAAAATAATTTTAGTTGGAAATAGTTCAAAAGAATGAAAAAGAAGAATATCATACCAATTTTTTAATCCAATACCTAGAAATCATAAATGTGAACATTTCGCTGTTTTTTGCTTGACTTTTCTTAACCACTCTGGAGAGAATCAAAGTCTACTTAGATCCCTCTCTGATCCCATTTCTCTTCCTCCATCTTCAGAAGTCTCCAGAATTTTGAGTTGATATATGTAGATATTTAATTTTGCTTTCTTCAGATATTTTTTCTTGAGAGTTATAAAACATTACAGATTTTGTTAAAGGACCATTCCTTAGCCTCCACAACTCCCCTACCCCTACCATTCTATCCCATTCTTTTCTTTCCTCCCTGAGAAAATCTTTTCCAGAACTCTGTTACTGTTACTGTGATTTCTCTTTTTACTATAGAGAAGTAGTAATACAATACAGAATATTGTGTTCAGTGTTCCATTTATGATTTTTATATGTAGTGTCTTCATCTCTCTCTCTCTTTATTGTTTAAATAAAAATTTCAGAATTGTCCCTCTTGATACATGATGCCTTACATGATGCCTTATTCAACTGCTGTTTAACATACTATTTGTCTATTCATTCTTCTTTTAATGGACGTGGACTAGTTTCCTTATTTTTTTTATTACAAACAATACTATAATGAACATCCTTACACATATATCCCCACACATTTTTGTGACTATTTATTCTGGGAAGCATGAATATATCCAGAAGTGGCAAAGCAGGTCCTTGAGTGCACATATCTCCAAGTGACTAGATTTAACCAAATGGCTCTTCAACATGGTTATGGCAATGTATATTTCTACCTGCAGTATAGAAGATTTTTGTTTTCTCCATATCCTCATCAACACTTAATATTGTCAAATATGACCCAGCAATCCCACTGCTGGGCATACACACCAAGGAAACCAGAATTGAAAGAGACACATGTACCCCAATGTTCATCACAGCACTGTTTATAATAGCCAGGACATGGAAACAACCTAGATGTCCATCAGCAGATGAATGGATAAGAAAGCTGTGGTACATATACACAATGGAGTATTACTCAGCCATTAAAAAGAATACATTTGAATCAGTTCTAATGAGATGGATGAAACTGGAGCCGATTATACAGAGTGAAGCAAGTCAGAAAGAAAAACACCAATACAGTATACTAATACATATACATGGAATTTAGAAAGATGGCAATGATGACCCTGTATGCAAGACAGCAAAAGATACACAGATATGTAGAGTGGACTTTTGGACTCAGTGGGAGAGGGAGAGGGTGGGATGATTTGGGAGAATGGCATTGAAACATGTATACTATCACGTAAGAAACGAATCACCAGTCTATGTCCGATGCAGGATACAGCATGCCTGGGGCTGGTGCACGGGGATGACCCAGAGAGATGTTATGGGGAGGGAGGTGGGAAGGGGGTTCATGTTTGGGAACGCAAGTACACCCGTGGCTGATTCATGTCAATGTATGGCAAAACCAATATAGCATTGTAAAGTAAAATAAAGTAAAAATATAAATAAATAAATAAATAATAAATAAAATTTTCAAAAAAATATTTAAATTTCATATTCTTAATGTTATGAAATCTCAGGTGGAGCAGTGGTAAAGAATCTGCCTGCCAATGCAAGAGACATGGGTTTGATTCCTGGGTCAGGAAGGTCTCCTGAAGGAAGAAATGGCAATCCACTGCAGTATTCTTGCCTGGAAAATTCCATGGACAGAGTAGCCTGGAGGGTTACGGTCAATGGGGATATAAAGAGTCAGACATCACTGAACACACATAGCACATACACAAAGTTATGAAACAGCAGTACACTGTTTTAATGGTGCCACTTGGTTTGATTTGCATTTTTCTGATTGCTGGAGAATAGGACTGTTTCCCAGGCTTATTGACATTGACTTATCTTTTAAAATCACTGAAAATTTTCTATGTTATCTTTCTCTTGGAGAGTTGATGGAGTGTGTATACTAATATATATATATATATGATATGTAAGACAATTTATGTAATTTATATATTTTTATTATAAGCTTTGCAAACATCTCACTCCAGTCTGGATTTATTACTCTTCTTGTTCAAGATGCAGTGTTATCCCTCAAAACAAGGAATTATGTCTTTTATTACTTTCGAGCAATTTTCATCTGGCATTGTTTTTGATGATTCTTTCCCTTCTCTCCCTTCAGTAGTTCTGTTAAATATCTGTTGGACCTTCTAATGCTGTCATCCACGAGCCGTAATCTTTCTTCCGTAATTTCTCTTTTCCACACTGTGAGGTATTGAGGTAATAACCTCTGTTTACCCATTCTCTTTCAGCTATGTCTAATCTGCTTTTCCACTAAGAAATGTAGAAAGTTTTAATAAATAAGCACATCTATGTGTGCAAATATGTGTATATTAGAAGCACATACAACTTACATAAATACAAATAAATATCTATATTTTCCTTTATCTACTTAAAAAAAATCTGAGTTAAACCTCTAATTTCAACCAACACAATACAGGCTGGAACCTGGTTTCCTCCTCTCCATGTTTTTAACTCCATTCACAGCAGTAAGAAATGTGCATCCAATTATCTTCAACATATTTACTCATTTGCTATAGTTTAGAATACACAGAAAGCCATTTCAGTATTGCTAAACCACACCACTGTGAAACGCAAACCTACTAACTAAAGTTCAAGATTTATTTACAACTTTTTACATACAATTTACACACTTTGAAGTGAACAATACAATTCAAGGCAGTTTGACAAATAAATACATCCTTGAAACCCATAACACCCCGAAGACATAAAACATTTTCATCCTCCAGAAATGCCCTTGTATTCCTTCCTAGTAAATCCCCACTTCTCATTTCCCAACTGGAGGCCACCACTATTCTGACTTTCCACCATAGACTCGTTTCGCTTGTCCTGGAACTTCCTATAAATGACATCACATGATATATTTTGTTTTGTGGGATACTCCTTTCATTCACTATAACATCACTAATATTGTTGAGTGCACCAGTAATTCACTTAAAGTTTTTGCTGAGTAATATTTTGTGAAATTATGATTTTCTTCTCTTATGGACATTCAGATTATCTGCAGTTTTCAGCTATTATGAATAAAGTCATTATTCACATTTTCACGCACATTTGTTTAAAGGCCTATGTCTTTATTTCTACTGGACGAATCCCTAGGATTAGGATTGTGGTCAAAAGTAGGTCTATAGTTAAACTGTAAACTACTAACCTTTTTCAAATAGATCGTGTCATTTTACATTCCTGCTAGATCTGCGTTCCACATGAGCACCATCTGGACTTCAGCAGTCACCACCATTTCAGCCTTCATAGTGGGAGTATGGAGGCGTCTTACTGTGCTTTCAGTTACATTTTCTTGACGCCTAAAAAGACAGAAAACTTTTCAGGTGCTTAATGGCAATTTTCATATGTTTCTTTGTGAAGTGTTTGTCCATGACTTTTGCTCATTTTAAAAATAAGCTTTTCCCTTTTGCTGTTGAATTGTAAGAACTCTTTATAGTCTGAATAAAAGCCTCCTGTTAGATAATATTTTGCAGTCTTTCTCATTCATTTTCTTAAATGTGTCTCTAGATAAGCAGAATTAAAAAAAACATAATAAAATAAATTTCTTATTATTTTTTCTTTTACTGTTGTTGTAGCCATGCGTTCCAGTAAACAAACTCACTCAGAAGGACAACGCAGATAGTGCAGTTTATTACACCAGCGGGCCCAAGGCAGAGTCTCCTCTTAGCCAAGGACTCTGACTAGTTTTTGTGCAAACCTTGTATACCCTAAGTGTATGTGCTCAAACCCACCTCCCCAAATTCTCTGAAACTAGTCTGGACAAAGGGAAAGAAAGATAAAATCGAAGTTATCCCATGATTCATATGCTTTAAGCCTAGGTAGTTAACAGTGGACAATTATCAAGAGGCCTGTGGTCATACCCCAATAAGCATAATAGAATTTATGATTTTATTTGGTTACACAGATAATTAGGGTATTCTTTTAGGTGACGGAGAATCTAGGTATGAGCCCTGGGGTTCTTCCATCTGGTTTTCCAGCTGGTCTGTAGTTTCCATAGATACTGGGCATATAGCTCAAAGTCCACAGTCCGGCCCAGGATGGAGTCCTGCTTTCAAGATAGAGCCTGTTCTGTCTGTTTCCTCCTTCACTGTTACTGAGTTACTGAGTCACATGTTCTAAGAAAACTCTGTCTCTTCACAAGTGATGGAAGTATTCTCCTATGCTTTCCTATCTAAATGCTTCATAGTTTTAGCTTTTACATTAAATTAAAATTAATTTTGTCAGGTAAGTGTTGAGGTTCATTTATTCCCATGTGAATATTCAGTTTGTTAAAAAGACTTTGGGGAATTCTCTGGCAGTCCAGTGGTTAAGACTGCACTTCCACTCCAAGGCACACAGGTTCAATTTCTGGTCAGGAAACTAGGATTCCACAAGCTGTATAGCACCTCCAAAAATTAAGGGGAAAAAAAACAAAAACAAAAGCAAACTTTGTATCCATCATGTAATTCCTTTGATATTTTTTTCTGAAAATCTAAAAGATATCTTATTCTGTTTGACTGATTTACTTGTCTATTCTTAAGTCAACACTGTGGTCTTGTTTAACATATTAACTGATGTGTTAACTAATGTTCTATTAATGCAATAATGCAATAACTGTGTGGTAAAACTTGAAGCTTTATGTCAAATCCTCCAACTTTGTTCTACTTTTCAAGATTGCTTGGACATCTTAGAGTCTTTGCATTTTAGTATAATCTGCTTGTCATTTAAAAAAATCAGCTTGAATTATGGTTACAATAGTGCTGAATCTATGTATGAATTCAAATAGATTAATATCTTAACAATATTGAGACATTGAGACTTCAGTTCATGAACATGGTATACCTATTTATTTATGTTTTCTTAATTTCTCTCAGCAATTATGGTGGCTATTAGTGTAGAGGTTATTTACATATTATGTTAAATTCATTACCAAGTATTTTATGTTACATACAATGAAGTTTTAAAAGTTAATTCTCTAGTATATATAAAGTTTATTATTGTATATTGATCTTCTATTTTGAGCCTTTATTAGTTCTAAGTGTTTAGTCCACTTGATTATTTATTTATTTATGGGCTTCCCTGGTGGCTCAGATGGTAAAGCATCTGCCTGCAATGGGAGAGACCTGGGTACATAATTTATTTGTTAGAATACTGAGTACTCTCTAACCAGTCAAGCTGTCTAAGAAAAGAGACAGTTACCTTTTTCTTCTTAATGTTTACCTTTTATTTATTTTTTCCTGCCTTATTTATCTGATTAGAATCATCTTTACCTTATTCCTAATTTTATGGGAAAATATTCAGTTTCTTCATTTAGTATGATGTTACAGATTTTTCATGCAGTCCCTTTATCTGACTGTGAAAGTTCCCATCTACTCATGCATTACTGAGAGTTTTTATCATGATTAACTGTTCACTTTTGACAGATGAAATTATCTCTAACTATGATTGATTTTCAAATGTTAAAAGTTTGCTCTTGGGAAAAAACTTCATTTGACCAACATGTTTGTAATTTTTCTTTCTACATATGACAGGATTAAATATGTTGATCTTTTGTTGATGATTTAGAAATTTATACTAATAATAAATATTGGTTTAAGAGTTACTTATTCCCAACTTTTAGTATCAGTATGTTTTTGCTAGTCTTTTAAAACAACTTGTCATTTAAAAAAATTCATGTTTCCAATTTATCTTACATTAGTTTTGATAGGACTCTGTTCATTTTCTTTAAATTGCCCATACTACTTTCTTAATATCCTTTTAAAGTCTTCAGTATCACTAATAATTTCCCTTTATTTACTCTTAATATTGATAATATTTTTCTCTAACATGTTTAGATAAGTTTTGATTGGAATTTATTGATTATTTAATAATTTTGATAAAACAGATTTTGTCTTTTTAAAATTTTATTTGACATCCATTTCTAATTTATTAATTTCACATTTATCTCTATTTTAGTTTTACTTATTTGGGGCTTAATTTGCTTTTCTTTCTTAACTTCTGCTGATGGAAACCTAGGTTATACATTGTAAACTTTTCTCCTCTAATGTAATATAAGCATTTAAATTATATATAGACATATTTAGCATTTATGTACACTTATTTACTATTATATGAATATATTTAAGCTATATATAATAATATTTGCACTTAAAGTTATAAATTTGCATGTATGCCTTTCTCTAGTTGCATTCTATAAGTTTTGTTATGTTGTGCTTTTATTATCATTCAATTTAAAATATTTTTGAATTTCTCTTTTTGCTTCTTTGACTCAAGGTGTTTAGAATTTTATTGTGTGCTTAGTTGCTCGGCCATGTCTGACCCTGCAAGCCCACCAGGCTTCTCTGTCTATGGGGATTTTCTAGGCAAGAATACTGGAGTGGGTGGCCATATCCTCCTCCAGAGGATCTTCCCAACCCAGGGATCGAACCCAGGCCTGCCACACTGAAGGTGGATTCTTTACTGTCTGAGCCACCAGTGTCTAACTATTGGGGCTTTTCTGGATATCTCATATTGATATCTAATTTTATTGTGGTCAAAGAATATGTTCTGCATTATTTTGTTCTTTGGAAATTTATTTAGACTCATTTTTAGCCTGGTATCTGATATATCTTGGTGAATAGTCCATGTACACTTTTAAAAAATATAATATCTAAAGTCTGAATGCATAAAGTATTATAGATGCAAATTAGGTCACATGGTTGGTACTTCCATTAAGATATGCTATATTCTTACTGATGGTTTTACCTAGTTATGCTTTAAGCATTTATATTTTAAACTTCTTTTGCGTGATGTTGACAATTTTTTTGTCTTTCTAATAAATTGAATCCTATTGTGAAATGCCCATCTTTTCTCAGAAAATATTTCTTGTGTTTGTTTATTTTGTCTGATATTAATGTAGTCATTCCACTTTTCTCATGGTTGCTATTTTCATGGTATTTATTTTTCTATTACTTTCCTTTCATCTTATATGTACCCTTGTAGCTAAAGATCATCTTTGTTAGACAACATATAGTTGATAATGCTTTTATGTCCAATTTGGAAGCCTTTGCTTTTTATTTAGAGTGTCTTGTGTTTTATTTAATGGAATTATTCATACTTAAAAGTGATGTAATAGCAAGTATTTATTTCGCTATTATAATTCTTCAAGGTTAGTCCATCATTCTTTCATTTTCTTATTATTTTAGAATTTTTTTTTACATAATTGGGGATAATTAATAAATAATGATAAAATAATCCTAAGGATGATTAACAAGAAAAGTATTTCAGATATAAGAAAAATAGAATTATTAAGATCTTACTATGCATTTTAAATTAGAAATGAGTTCAGTGGGCCCAGGTGGTAATAGCAAGATAGAATGAGTTTTGTTCTATAGCAAAAGCCACAGAACACCAATTCTTTTTTTTTTTAGAACACCAATTCTTATAAGTTTTGTTCAGAAAAGGATCATGATGGCAGAGTAGGAAGACTCTGAGCTCACCTCCCAGCATGGACACATCAAATCTACAACTGCATGTGGAGTAACTCTCACTGAGAACAACCTGAAGACTAGCAGAATGGCCCTGCTACAAGGAAGGGAGTAAAGAAAGAACCACCAAGGTCTAGCAGGAGGTGAGGAGTAGTGGACCTGAACCACTACTGAATGGCCCTGAAGAGGAGAAAGATATTACAGGCTTGAAGACCCTCCCCAAAGAACGAGCCCCATGGTAGGCATCCAGCCTTGGCTCTAACACTGGGAAGATGAACTCCTGTAGCTGGTTTGAAAACCAGTGGGTTTCATAGCAGTGTTACAAGAATCAAAGATTCTACTCTTGAAGAGTACAGACACAGATTTTCTTGTTCTCAGTCCCAGCACAGAGGCAGACAAGTGAAATCTACCTGGTGCTCTGGCCAGCCTGCCAGGATGGCCCCAGCATGCACCCCAGCCCACCCTGGACTCTAGGTCCAGAGCCCCCTGCCCTGGCCCTGCTTCTTCTTAAAGCAGATATTGCCATTGCCAATGCAAGTGCAGGAACCAGGGAAAGGATGGAACTAACTTGGGCTCTGATCTGGCCTTTAGCCATGATAGAGACCCAGTGCCAGCTCAAAAGTACAGGAAATATAGCCAGTATTTTACAACTTGTTATGGAGTATAATCTATAAAGATACCAAATCACTATGTTGTACACCTGAATAATATTGTAAGTCAAATATACTTCAATGAAAAACAAACAAAGAAAGTGGGCTATAGGATCCTGATGATACATCAATACTTAAGTATTTGCTAATTAATTCAATAACCTGGTTTGCCTCAGAGACAGTTTATGTTAACTGTGTATTTCTTGTCTGTGGTCACATTTGCCTTTCGCATATCTACTGTCTTTTGACTGTATCCAAGCTATTGTAAGAAGTACCCTGCAGAGACTAGATTTAGTTATGTTCTTGTGAGAAGTGTAAATTTCTTTTCTAGCAAGCAATTAACTTGGCTTGAATAAAACTCCTAATTCTGCTGCTCTTAGGATAAATAATATCTTTTCCACTTCTATTTGAGCCAGAGCCTATGGAATCTCTCAACTGTGTCTAGTTTAGCTGTTAGTCAAGGATTTAGGCAAGCTCAATGAGGACTCTGATTTTTAGCATCTTCTTCACTAATAGTTAGCCATGTAGCCATGTTTGCAGTCCTAGAGTCTTCCCTCTTACTCCGGAAGCCAGCAAGACAACAACTTTCTCCTGCCTGTCCTACACAGGCTGGATTGTGCTCTCAGGCCAAAAGTCACAAACACACCAGGCTCATCCAGTTTGGTTCCTGCTTTTCAAGAACAGACTTCCCTCCAGTTTTTCACTTGCTTTTGGTAACTCTCCATTGCTTTCAAATATTTGAGTTTTTTTCTTGTTCAGGTTTTTTACAGTTGTTATGGTTCTAGGGTTAGCTCAACCAAACTATGGCACCATTAATAGGAAACAAAATTGTTTTAATTTTTTAAATTTTAGTTTTAGCTGCCATAATTTCTATTTCTAGAAGTCTTATATAATTATTTTTCTAATCTTATCATTTTTAAATGATAATATCCCTTTCTTTACTTATGGTTTTAATTTTACTATTGTAGCTCTTTAATAATCTCAGACAGGCTTATTATCTTTTGAATTATTCTAAAAGGCTTACCTGCCTCCTGAAAATCCTGTATGCAGGTCAAGAAGCAATGATTAGAACCAGACATGGAACAACAGACTGGTTCAAAATTGGGAAAGGACTACATCAAGGCTGTGTATTGTCACCCTGCTTATTTAACTTATATGCAAAGTACATCTTGAGAAATCCTGGACTGGATGAAGCATAAACTGGAATCAAGATTTCCAGGAGTAATATCAGTCACCTCAGATATGCAGATGACACCATCCTTATGGCAGAAAGCAAAGACAAACCAAAGAGTCTTTTTTATTTTATCTTTATTTTTACTTTATTTTGCTTTACAATACTATATTGGTTTTGCCATACATTGACATGAATCAGCCACGGGTATAGATGAGTTCCCAATCCTGAACCCCCCTCCCACCTCCCACCCCATATCATCTCTCTGGATCATCCCCATGCACCAGCCCCAAGCCTCCTGTATCCTGTATCAAACATAGACTGGCGATTCATTTCTTACCTGATAGTATACATGTTTCAATGCCATTCTCCCAAATCATCCCACCCTCTCCCTCTCCCACAGAGTCTAAAAGTCCATTCTATACATCTGTGTCTCTTTTGCTGGTTATCATTACCATCTTTCTAAATTCCATATATATGTGTTAGTATACTGTATTGGTGTTTTTCTTTCTGGCTTACTTCACTCTGTATAATCGGCTCCAGTTTCATCCACCTCATTACAACTGATTCAAATGTATTCTTTTTAATGGCTGAGTAATATTCCATTGTGTATATGTACCACAGCTTTCTTATCCATTCATCTGCTGATGGACATCTAGGTTGTTTCCATGTCCTGGCTATTATAAACAGTGCTGTGATGAACACTGGGGTACACGTGTCTCTTTCAATTCTGGTTTCCTTGGTGTGTATGCCCAGCAGTGGGATTGCTGGGTCATAAGGCAGTTCTATTTGCAATTTTTTAAGGAATCTCCACACCGTTCTCCATAGTGGCTGTACTAGTTTGCATTCCACCAACAATGTAGGAGGGTTCCCTTTTTTCCACACCCTCTCCAGCACTTATTGCTTGTAGACTTTTGGATTGCTGCCATTCTGACTGGTGTGAAATGGTACCTCATTGTGGTTTTGATTTGCATTTCTCTGATAATGAGTGATGTTGAACATCTTTTCATGTGTTTGTTAGCCATCCGTATGTCTTCTTTGGAGAAATGTCTATTTAGTTCTTTGGCCCATTTTTTGATTGGGTCATTTATTTTTCTGGAATTGAGCTGCATAAGTTGCTTGTATATTTTTGAGATTAGTTGTTTGTCAGTTGCTTCATTTGTTATTATTTTCTCCCATTCAGAAAGCTGTATTTTCACCTTGCTTATAGTTTCCTTTGTTTTACAGAAGCTTTTAATTTTAATTATATCCCATTTGTTTATTTTTGCTTTTATTTCCATTACTCTGGGAGGTGGGTCATAGAGGATCCTGCTGTGATTTATGTCAGAGAGTGTTTTGCCTATGTTCTCCTCTAGGAGTTTTATAGTTTCTGGTCTTACATTTAGATCTTTAATCCATTTTGAGTTTATTTTTGTGTATGGTGTTAGAAAGTGATCTAGTTTCACTCCTTTACAAGTGGTTGACCTGTTTTCCCAGCACCACTTGTTAAAGAGATTGTCTTTAATCCATTGTATATTCTTGTCTCCTTTGTCAAAGATAAGGTGTCCATAGGTGTGTGGATTTATCTCTGGGCTTTCTATTTTGTTCCATCGACCTATATTTCTGTCTTTGTGCCAGTACCATACTGTCTTGATGACTGTGGCTTTGTAGTAGAGCCTGAAGTCAGGCAGATTGATTTTTCCTCCAGTTCCATTCTTCTTTCTCAAGATTGCTTGGCTATTCGAGGTCTTTTTTTTTGTATTTCCATACAAACTGTGAAATTATTTGTTCTAGCTCTGTGAAAAATACCGCTGGTAGCTTGATAGGGATTGCATTGAATCTGTAGATTACTTTGGGGGTAGTATACTCATTTTCACTATATTGATTCTTCCGATCCATGAACATGGTATATTTCTCCATCTATTAGTGTCCTCTTTGATTTCTTTCATCAGTGTTTTATAATTTTCTATATGTAGGTCTTTAGTTTCTAGTTTCTTTAGGTAGGTATATTCCTAAGTATTTTATTCTTTTCGTTGCAATGGTGAATGGAATTTTTTCCTTAATTTCTTTTTCTACTTTCTCATTATCAGTGTATAGGAATGCAAGGGATTTCTGTGTGTTGATTTTATATCCTGTAACTTTACTATATTCATTGATTAGCTCTAGTAATTTTCTGGTGGAGTCTTTAGGGTTTTCTATGTAGAGGACCATGTCATCTGCAAACAGTGAGAGTTTTACTTTTTATTTTCCAATTTGGATTCCTTTTATTTCTTTTTCTGCTCTGATTGCTGTGGCCAAAACTTCCAGAACTATGTTGAACAGTAGTGGTGAAAGTGGGCACCCTTGTCTTGTTCCTGACTTTAGGGGAAATGCTTTCAATTTTTCACCATTGAGGATAATGTTTGCTGTGGGTTTGTCATATATAGCTTTTATTATGTTGAGGTATGTTCCTTCTATTACTGTTTTCTGGAGAGTTTTTATCATAAATGGATGTTGAATTTTGTCAAAGGCCTTCTCTGCATCTATTGAGATAATCATATGGCTTTTATTTTTCAATTTGTTAACGTGGTGAATTACATTGATTGATTTGCGGATATTGAAGAGTCCTTGCATCCCTGGGATAAAGCCCACTTGGTCATGGTGTATGGTCTTTTTATTTTTATTTTTTTATTTTTATTTTTTTTAAGGCTTTTGATTACCTTCTACAATAGCATCATGTTGTTTCTTTTTTTTTTTTTTTAATTTTAAAATCTTTAATTCTTACATGTGTTCCCAAACATGAACCCCCCTCCCACCTCCCTCCCCGTAACATCTCTGTGGGTCATCCCCATGCACCAGCCCCAAGCATGTATGGTCTTTTTAATGTGCTGTTGGATTCTGATTGCTAGAATTTGTTAAGGATTTTTGCATCTATGTTCATCAGTGATATTGGCCTGTAGTGTTTTTTTTGTGTGTGTGTGTGTGGCATCTTTGTGAGGTTTTGGTATTAGGGTGATGGTGGCCTCATAGAATGAGTTTGGAAGTTTACCTTCCTCTGCAATTTTCTGGAAGAGTTTCAGTAGGATAGGTGTTAGCTCTTCTAGAAATTTTTGGAGAATTCAGCTGTGAAGCCGTCTGGACCTGGGCTTTTGTTTGCTGGAAGATTTCTGATTACAGTTTCAATTTCCATGCTTGTGATGGGTCTGTTAAGATTTTCTATTTCTTCCGGGTTCAGTTTTGGAAAATTGTACTTTTCTAGGAATTTGTCCATTTCTTCCACGTTGTCCATTTTATTGGCATATAATTGCTGATAGTAGTCACTTATGATCCTTTGTATTTCTGTGTTGTCTGTTGTGATCTCTCCATTTTCACTTCTAATTTTATTGATTTGATTTTTCTCCCTTTGTTTCTTGATGAGTCTGGCTAATGATTTGTCAATTTTATTTATTTTTTCAAAGAACCAGCTTTTGTCTTTGTTGATTTTTGCTATGGTCTCTTTTGTTTCTTTTGCATTTATTTCTGCCCTAATTTTTAAGATTTCTTTCCTTCTACTAACTCTGGGGTTCTCCATTTCTTCCTTTTCTAGTTGCTTTAGGTGTAGAGTTAGGTTATTTATTTGACTTTTTTCTTGTTTCTTGAGGCATGCCTGTATTGCTATGAACTTTCCTCTTAGCACTGCTTTTATAGTGTCCCACAGGTTTTGGATTGTTGTGTTTTCATTTTCATTCATTTCTATGCATATTTTGATTTCTTTTTTGATTTCTTCTGTGATTTGTTGGTTATTCAGAAGTGTGTTCTTCAGCCTCCATATGTTGGAATTTTAAATAGTTTTTCTCCTGTAATTGAGATCTAATCTTAATGAATTATGGTCAGAAAAGATGCTTGGAATGATTCGATTTTTTTGAATTTATCAAGGTTAGATTTATGGCCCAGGATGTGATCTATCCTGGAGAAGGTTCCGTGAGCACTTGAGAAAAAGGTGAAATTCATTGTTTTGGGGTGAAATGTCCTATAAATATCAATTAGGTCTAACTGGTCTATTGTATCATTTAAAGTTTGTGTTTCTTTGTTAATTTTCTGTTTAGTTGATCTGTCCATAGATGTGACTGGGGTATTAAAGTCTCCCACTATTATTGTGTTACTGTTAATTTCCCCTTTCATACTTGTTAGCATTTGTCTTACATATTGCGGTGCTCCTATGTTGGGTGCATATATATTTATAATTGTTATATCTTCTTCTTGGATTGATCCTTTGATCATTAGGTAGTGGCCTTCTTTGTCTCTTTTCACAGCCTTTGTTTTAAAGTCTATTTTATCGGATATGAGTATTGCTATTCCTGCTTTCTTTGGGTCTCTATTTGCATGGAATATCTTTTTCCAGCCCTCCACTTTCAGTCTGTATGTGTCCCTTGTTTTGAGGTGGGTCTCTTGTAGGCAGCATATATAGGGGTCTTGTTTTTGTATCCATTCAGCCAGTCTTTGTCTTTTGGTTGGGGCATTCAACCCATTTACGTTTAAGGTAATTATTGATAAGTATGATCCTATTGCCATTTACTTTATTGTTTTGGGTTCAGGTTTATATGCCCTTTTTTTGTTTCCTGTCTAGAGAATATCCTTTAGCATTTGTTGGAGAGCTGGTTTGGTGGTGCTGAATTCTCTCAGCTTTTGCTTGTCTGTAAAGCTTTTGATTTCTCCTTCATATTGGGATGAGATCCTTGCTGGGTACAGTAATCTGGGCTGTAGGTTATTTTCTTTCATCACTTTAAGTATGTCTTGCCATTCCCTCCTGGCCTGAAGCATTTCTATTGCAAGATCTGCAGTTATCCTTATGGGAATCCTGTTGTGTGTTATTTGTTGTTTTTCCCTTGCTGCTTTTAATATTTGTTCTTTGTGTTTGATCTTTGTTAATTTGATTAATATGTGTCTTTGGGTGTTTTGCCTTGGGTTTATCCTGTTTGGGACTCTCTGGGTTTCTTGGACTTGGGTGATTATTTCCTTCCCCATTTTAGGGAAGTTTTCAACTATTGTCTCCTCAAGTATTTTCTCATGGTCTTTCTTTTTGTCTTCTTCTTCTGGGACTCCTATAATTTGAATGTTGGAGCATTTCATATCGTCCTGGAGGTCTCTGAGATTGTACTCATTTCTTTTAAATTGTTTTTCTTTTTTCCTCTCTGCTTCATTTATTTCTACCATTCTATCTTCTATTTCACTAATCCTATCTTCTGCCTCCGTTATTCTACTATTTGTTGCCTTTAGAGTGTTTCTGATCTCATTTATTGCATTATTCATTATATATTCACTCTTTTTTATTTCTTCTAGATCCTTGTTAAACCTTTCTTGCATCTGCATCGCAGAATGTTTATCTGTGATTCCATTTTGATTTCAAGATTTTGGATCTTTTTCACTATCATTATTCAGAATTCTTTCTCAGGTAGATTCCCTATCTCTTCCTCTTTTGTTTGGTTTGGTAGGCATTTATCCTGTTTCTTTACCTGCTGGGTATTTCTCTGTCTCTTCATTTGGTTATATCGCTGTGTTTGGGGTGGACTTTCTGTATTCTGGGAATTTGTGGAGTTCTCTTTATTATGGAGTTTCCTCACTGTGGGTGGGGTTGTATCAGTGGCTTGTCAAGGTTTCTTGGTTAGGGAAGCTTGTGTCAGAGTTCTGGTGGGTAGAGCTGGATTTCTTCTCTCTGGAGTGCAATGAAGTGTCCAGTAATGAGTTATGAGACATCTATGGTTTTGGAGTAGCTTGAGCTGCCTGTATATTGAAGCTCAGGGGTGTGTTCCTTTGTTGCTGGAGAATTTGCATAGTATGTCTTGCTCTGGAACTTGTTGGCCCTTGGGTGGTGCTTGGTTTCAGTGTAGGTATGGAGGCATTTGATGAGCTCCTATTGATTAATGTTCCCTGGATTCAGGAGTTCTCTGATGTTCTCAGGATTTGGACTTAAGCCTCCTGCTTCTGGTTTTCAGTTTTACTTTTACAGTAGCCTCAAGACTTCTTCATCTATACAGCACTGATGATAAAACATCTAGGTTAAAGATGAAAAGTTTCTCCACATTGAGGGACACCCAGAGAGGTTCACTGAGTTACATGGAGAAGAGAAGAGGGAGGGGGTAGTTAGAGGTGACTTAAATGAGATGAGGTGGGATCAAAAGAGGAGAGAGCAGGCTAGCCAGTAATCATTTCGTTATGTGCGTTCCTCAGTCTGGACCGCTCAGAGATGTTCACGGAGTTATACAGGGAAGAGGAGAGGGAGGAAGTAGACAGAGGTGGCCAGGAGGATAAAAGAGGAAAATGAAAAGCAGAGAGACAGATCCAGCCAGTAATCAGTTCCCTAAGTGTTCTCCACCATCTGGAACACACAGAGATTCACAGAGTTGGGTAGAGAAGAGAAGGGGGGAGGGAGGAGGCAGAGACAACCTGGTGGAGAAAAAGAAGAGTCCAAAGGAGGAGGGAGTGGTCAAGCCAGTAATCTTGCTCTCAGGTAAAATTGGGTACTGAACATTGGGTTTATTAATGTACAAAATTGACAACAAATACCAAAAAGCAAAGATTAAAAATCTAGAGTAGAGGTTGGATTTTCAAAAATACAATATTAAAGAAAAGAAGAAGAAGAAGAAAAAAAAACAAAGTCATGAGAATTTATTAAAACAACAACAACAACAACAACCACAAAAAAATATATATGGCATTGCTTTAAAAATAGGGTCTTTTTTTTTTGAAAAGTGCTAGCAGGTTATAAAAATTAAAATTAAAGGAGAAATAGAGGACTTAAAAATTTTAAAAAGTTAAAAAAAAAAGGAGAAGGAAAAGAAAAGAAGAAAAAACAATCAAACAACAACATCAACAACAACAAAAAAGAGAATGGTCATAAAAGTAGTAAAGATATTTCTGGGACTTTCTCTGGTGTTGTGGGCAGTGTGGGGTCACTTTCAAGGTGGTTCCCTCTGCTTAGCTTCTTCTGTTTGCTGGTCACTTCAGTGTCTGATTTCCGCCCTGACACAAGAGGGGCGGTGGTGGACACTTTTTTTTTTTAGGCTCACTTGTCCAGTCACGCTGTGGGGAGGGAGGGATGCTGCAAACAAATAACACTGGTGTGTGCTCGCAGTGCCTCAGCCATGCTGGGCATGCCCCTGCACACGGCGCACACCGCTCCGGCTCTACATTGCTCCACCGGGAACCATCTGAGGCCGGCCCTGGGCTGCATGCACCTCCCGGGTATAAGCTGCTCAAGCTCGGCTCTCAGGTAGCCCTCAGAGGTGCAGATTCGGTTGGGCCTGCGTTTTGTCCCCTTCCCAGGACTGAGTAGCTCAGGTGTTTGGCAAGCGCAGTCACTCTGACTTATCGCCTTTCCCTGCTGCTCAGTTTTCTGAGTGTACTGCTGGTGCCCCTTGTCAGGCAGATGGTGACTGTCCAGAATCCCAAGAAGTCTTAGTTAGCAAAGAAGCCTGCTTGTGGTTTGGTAGGTAAAGTCTTTCTGGGGCTGCGATTGCCCCCTTCCAGCCCTTACAACTCTGGCTGCCTGTCACCGGCGAGGGATGGTCTGCAGCTGGCTATTTCTGTTCCATCCTTTGTTCTGTGCATGGTCCTGGTGGTGTCTTATGTTAGAGCTTTTCGTGTGGTAGCTATCCCACAGTCTGGTATGCTCACCCAAGTTAGTTCGCTCTGGTTACACTCAGGACATTCTGGCCCAATTCTTAAAAAGCACTGCAGCCCGTGCCTCCCTGCCCAGCCCCCACTTGCTAGTGGCAGATGCAGGCATCTGTGCTTCTTCTCCGCTGGGGGAGTTACCGTTGGGCTCGTAATCTGTTGGTTTTAATTATTTATTTATTTGTCTTCCTGCCGGGAGCCAGTGTGAGGAATCCCGCCTGTGACAAGGTCATGAGGAAGGAAGCTGACATACGCAAGGCGTGCTCAGACTTCAGGGACCCCTCTGGAAATTCCTCAGCATGTACCCCAACAAAAATCTGCCGGTTTTTGTGCTCTGCTTTTCCACTCTTCTGACATTCTCTGGATAAAGTCAATTCAGGGCTTTAGTCTTCTACATTTGAAAGAGTGTTTCAATCCAAAAAACCCCTCGATGGCTTTCTAGCCTGCCTGCAGGACTCGTACAGCTGTGCATGTGATTGTTTGAGGCCTCCTGACTGCAGAAGGCACAGGAAGCTTAAAACATCCTAGGAATGTAGGGGCTTCCGAAGAGTCAAAATCTTTAGAATAGGACTGATTAAAAGTTTCATTTGTTGAGTCAATGCTTGCTGCCAAATTTTCATATCCTTTGTTTTTAGATATAGTTGGTATATAGAAAAACAAGTAGTAGACCTTGTATTAGCAACATTAGATCTTTGAGTTAAGTACCTTCTTTGTTATAACCCACTGCGCCTTTGTTCTACAGAGATGTAACTTTAGCGCTTTAAGGAGATGTAGATTAAAGAAAAACACTTCAGGGGAAACAAAATTAACATTCATTAAGGAAGAGAGCCAAAAAGTGTTAACAAGCCTCTTGGCCAGAAGATAATGTAAATCACCTGAGACCTTTTGTATATAAAATGATGTATAGAAAGAGTCTGGGCTGCGAACGCTACATAATTTTGTGTTACCCATTGATCTCCATGTTTTATCAAAAGTATAAAAGGCCTTCTGAACAATAAAGGATGGGACCAGTTTCTCGGACCAGCATCTCGGACCAGCTTCTCGGACCAGCGTCTCAGACCAGTTTCTCGGACCAGTTTCTCGGACCAGCTTCTCGGACCAGTTTCTTGAACTAGTCTCTCGGCCTGGTTTCTGGGGAATCTGGCTCCCCCCGTGTCTCTCTCTCTCTCATTTTCTCTCCCTTTCCCTCTCTCTGCTCTTTACTTTAATTTCAGGCTGAATTTCCATCTGGGGCGCAGAGGCTCGCCAGGTCTACTTACTTGCTGTGGTTGTAAAGACCCGCGCGAAAGGGAGCTTAAGGCGAGGCACCCTTAGATATTCAAGCGGGCGCCGGTGCCCCAACGTAGATGGTGCAAATTCCTTGTCTGGAATTTTATTGGTCTTCCGCGTAAACCAAGCTATTCAGCCCTCTTCCTCCACTTAATCTTCCTACTACACTATAGTTTCTTAATCTAATCTTATATTAGTAAATAAACGAGTTTTTCCACGCCAACGCCGTCCACGCTTCGAATTCCCTGGATCCACCGGGGCTGGACCCCGGCATCTTCCCTGTTATGTTGCCCTTTGTGCTTCCAAGGCTCGCCGCAGACTCGGCAGTGAGAGTGTTTCCCGGTGTTTGGAAACTTCTCTCTTTTTAAGACTCTCCTCCTGGGATGGGACTCCCTTCCCAGGATGGAGCTCCCTCCCTCCCTCCTTTGTCTCTTTTTTCATCTTTTATATTTTTCCTACCTGTTTTTGAAGACAATGATCTGCTTTTCTTGGTGCCTGATGTCCTCTGACAGCATTAAGAAGTTGTTTTGTAGAATTTACTCAGCGTTGAAATGTTCTTTTGATGAATTTGTGAGGAAGAAAGTGGTCTCCCCATCCTATTCCTCTGCCATCTTAGGACCGCCCCCTAAAGAGTCTTTTAATGAAGGTAAAAGAGGAGAGTGAAAAACTGGCTTAAAATACAACATTCAAAAAAACTAAGATCATGGCATCTGGTCACATCACTTCATGGCAAATAGATAGGGAAACAATGGAAACAGTGACAGACTTTATTTTCCTGGGCACTAAAATCACTGAGATGGTGACTGGAGCCATGAAATTAAAAAGTGCTTACTCCTTGGAAGAAAATATATGACAAACCTAGACAGCATATTAAAAAGCAGAGACCTTACTTTGCCAACAAAGGTCTGTATAGTCAAAGCTATGGTTTTCCCAGTAGTCATGTATGGATGTGAGAGTTGGACCATAAAGAAGGCTGAATACCAAAGAATTGATGCTTTTGAACAGTGATGTTGGAGAAGACTCTTGAGAGTCCCTTGGACTGCAAGGAGATCAAATCAGTAAATCCTAAAGGAAATCAATCTTGAATATTCACTGAAGGGACTGATGCTGAAGCTGAAACTCCAATAGTTTGGCCACTTGATATGATGAGCTGACTCATTGGAAAAGACATTGATGCTGGGAAGATTGAAGGCAGGAGGAGAAGGGGCAACAGAGGATGAGATGGTTGGAAGGCATCACCGACTCAATGAACTTGAGTTTGAACAATTTCCAGGAGATGGTGAAGGACAGGGAAGCCTTCCGTGCTGTAGTCCATGGGGTCACATAGGGTCCATCATGACTGAGTGACTAAATGACAACAACAAAAAGCTTATGGCCTCATCTATTGCCCCAGTGTGGGCATTAAACATCTAGTTTTCACTAAAACCCACAAACATATCAGAGCCCTGTAGGCCACCAAAATTTCAGCTCTAGCTTATATATGGCTTTGAGTTCCCTCTTTATTACTGAAACCTGGAAATTTCTCTTCCTTTGAACTAATGTATGCATATTTACATTTTATTCAGTATATTTCATCCTGTGTTTTGCTTTCTTGGGCTTCCCTGATAGCTCAGTTAGTAAAGAATCCACCTGTAATGCAGGCGACCCCAGTTTGATTCCCAGTTTGATTCCTGGGTAAAGAAGATCTGCTTGAGAAGGGCTTGGCTCCCCACACCAGTATTCATGGGCTTCCCTGGTGGCTCAGCTGGTAAAGAATCTGCCTGCAATGCAGGAGACCTGGGTTCGATCCCTGGGTTGGGAGGATCGCCTGGAGAAGGGAGCGGCTACCCACTCCAGTATTCTGGCCTGGAGAATTCCATGGCCTGTATTAGTCCATGGGGTCGCAAAGAGTCAGACAGGACTGAGCAACTTTCACTTTCACTTCTTTGCTTTCTTGGTAGGAAGAGGGAGATGGCTCCTTACCACCATATGAATAAGGTTTCAAGTCCAATACTGAACATAAAGTTGAAATTGAATACAATGACCAATTGCCATGTACTTATAAAAATCAAAATTCAGTAGATTTGTAGCATGATAAATTGCAAAAGTTTACTCTTAAGAGGCCACTAGCCTTTAGAAGTGCTCCTTCTGTTTATCACACTAAGCCCTAACTCTATTCTGTTATAAACATGCATGGATTTCTTAAACTGTATTGCTATCAGCAGTGGAAAGGGACTGCATTCCCACTGACTGGAATTCTTACAGCCTAAGGCTTACAAAGACTCTGGTGTCCATTCCATAAGGAACTTTACCAGGTGGCTGTGGCGGCCACAGGGGGAGTGACTATAACTGGCAATTCACAGAACTTAGAGGAATCCACACCAATGCTCTTCTGATATTCCAGTACCCTACAATTCCATGTTTGCAATTTCTTTAATTCCTTTGGAAGACTGAGCAAGTGGAATGTTGAAGTTTCCAGTAACCCAAAACCTCCACAGTCTGTCACACTTCAAACCCAGAGCTGTGCATCCAACCGAGAATTCAAAACACTATTTTCACACTTCACTTCTGACCAAAGGAAATGTGGTATGTTGGCTTTAGCTTTGAATTTCAATCAATTTAATTCAAAATATATGAAATCAAAGTGTATTTCCAGAACATCTGAGGGAGTCACCAAGTGCCTTGCATCTTCTACCCTGTCCTGGCAAAGCTGGTTCTTATTTTGTGTGTTTCAAGTCCCTGTTTGAAGTTCATCCATGGGGCTCAAGTTCTGGCTTGGCTTTCATTCCATGCCACATTTGAAACTCACTTCTTATTTCGCATGAAAACCAGGGGCAGAAGAACAAATGTGGACTGTGGTGAAAAAGGGTTAGAATTATGCTCCTCAGGAAAGAAGCCAAATCAGAGTTTTCTCTAAGAGTTTGAAATCAGACTCTAAAGGACATAGTAGATATTTGTTGGCAAAAATATCTTTTATTGAGCATCTACTGTATGTGCCATTTTAGGACCTCATGTTAGAGGAAAAATAAATTGCTAGTCTTATAATAATAAGCCAGAGTTATGCAAGTAACCAGTAGTTAAGATAAAATGTGCTGAATCAATAATTCTAGGAGCACAAAAATACAGAGGTAGGTGGAAGAAGACTTAGGAAAGGACTAGACATTTCAGTTGGATTTTGAATCAGGAGCAAGCATTTCCTTGCTGATGTAGACAGGAAAGCTGCAGAAAATTAAGTCAAAGATACTTAGAGTGATGATGAGGGGCTGAATCTAGCCAAGATGGTCATACCAGTAAGCCAGGGTCAGGGTTGGGTTTGCTTGGCCAAGACCAAGCTAAAACAGTTCTTTACTAAGAATACTTAGATGCTGAGAACCAGACTAGAGGCCAAAGTCACATCTGTAAATGTTTTGGATAACAATGACAATGATGCAATGAATATTTCATTAAATGTCCACCTTGTGCTGGGTGGTATTCTAAACATTTGCTCATATAAACTCATTTAATTTTTCTGTGCCTCCTGGAAGATGTTTATATTATCACTCTCATTTGAGTTTTATAGACAAGGAAACAGAGAAGAGAAAATATAAACGCATCCCCTAAGGTCACATGGATATCAGATGGCAGAGACAAGGAAGGTTTTCTGATGCTAGAGTCAATGTGTCTAATTATAACTTCATTCTGTCTTCTGGGAGGACACTCTGAGTTAGACTGTCTCAGAGTGAGATATCTCAGGGGTGAGATCTGGGGATGGGCATTTTAACAACTCCACAGTTTAGGGAAACAAGAAGTCAGAACCCCTCAAGTATGGGATTGGAATGATAGGAACCAGGGATGTTCTGGATGATGGTTCTGAACACTCCATTCCCATTCATATCAGGGGTCCTCTGTCAAGGCAGGCAGGTGTGGAGGAGGACCTTGCTAGTTCAAGGGCTGAGGCTGATTGGAATGGAAGGAAGAGAGAGACAAGAGGCAGAAAAACTGTAGGCTGTGTTTAGGGTGTGGATCTTTGTCAGTAGAGAATCTGGAAGTGAAAGACTCCTGGGATGATGGGGACAAACCAAAGAGGGCAGAGGGATCAAGGACTTGATAAAGATGTCATCTATTTCCTAAGTCATCAAGCTGATTGTGGGTGACATGTCTGGGTCATGGGGGTTACTAGATGACACTACTGGTTCTAAGCAGTTCATTCACAGTAGAAACTGTTCTTTTAAAAAAAATTGTTTCTAAGTATAGGGCTTCCCTGGTGGCTCAGAGGTTAAAGCGTCTGCCTGCAATGAAGGAGACCTGGGTTCGATCCCTGGGTCGGGAAGATCCCCTGGAGAAGGAATTGGCAATCCACTCCAGTATTCTTGCCTGGAGAATCCCATGGACGGAGGAGCCCGGAGGGCTACAGTCCATGGGGTTGCAAAAAGTCGGACATGACTGAGCGACTTCACTCACTCACTCACTCATAGCTGCTTTACAATGTTGTGTTAATTTCAGTTGCACAGCAAAGTGAATCAGTGATATGTATACATATACCGCTCTTTTTGGTGTTTCCTTCCCATCTAGGTCGCCACAAAGCATTGAGTAGAGTTCTCTGTGCTATACAGTTGGTTCTTATTAGTTATCCATTTTATACATAGTATTAATAGTATATAGATGTCAATCCCGATCTCCCAGTTTGCTCCCCACTCCCTCTCCTTGGTGTACATACATTTGTACATATCTGTGTCTCTCTTTCTGCTTTGCAAAGAAGCTGTTTTTTTGAGAGGCATATCTAGAGCCAAGCCCAATAAACCTAGGGGTAATGGATGAAGGACAGTCTGAGCATGGACCGGGGTGTTGGATCAGAAGCTCGAGAAGAGTATTCTGACCTCAGAGAAGATGGCATGAAGAAGGGATGGGGCTTGGTGGGCAGGCCAGTACCCGGGAGTCCATTCAAGTAATCCAGTTCCCATGGTCAGGGTGTGCAGCTGTGTGAGGGGTAAGAATATCCGTGTTGTTTTTGGAGTTGTGCAGGATACAGCCTGCACAGCTGCATGTGCTGATGTTCCTGTGGGTCCCAGGACTGAGTCTAGCCCTCACTTACTGTAGGAATGAGGATTTAATAATTCCAGTTCATAGGCCTGTTCCTACTACATACTTCTCAAGGCTAATCTCGGGAACTGTGCAAAGCTGGGGACATGGTGGAGAACTGACTTCTTAAGGAAGTAAAGTAAAGATTTCTTCCTTTTCTTTTGTATCTCTGAGGATCTGTATTTAACTTGGTTAACTTAAAGACAGGACCAACTCCATAATTTGCTATGTCTGGTGAAAAATAAAACTGTCGGGGCTTCACCTAAAAAGCAGGAAAAAATATCATGAAAGGTACTAAAATACGAAGCTGTTTCTTTTCTTTAGCAAACTTTTAACTTGTCATAGTAGTTTTTATTTTTCATGATGTTATGAGTAAATTTAAAACTAAATGCTTAGCATGGATTTTACGAAATCATCTTTGCACAGTAGAGTGCTAGTTTTTTTGCTTGTTTGTTTTGTTGTTTCCCCATGGGATATATATTTTTTAATTTTAAAAAAATATTTCATTTTATTTTGGAGTATAGTTGTTTACCAGTGTTTCATTAGTTCCAGGTGTACAGTGGGGTGATTTGATTTGACATATACATGGACCTATTCCTTTTCAAATTCTTTACCCATTTAAGTTATTATAGAATACTGGGAAGAGCTCTCTGTACTATACAGTAGGTCCTTGTTGATTGTCAATTTTAAATATAGCTGTGTGTACATGTTTTAAAGGTAGCAGCATGTAACTCTTATGTGCAATTGCCAAAAAAATACACAATTCGTATTTTGTAGTCCTTCTGTACACAGGTATTTGGTTCTTAACAGAACAGTGGAAACACTGCACAAACAATCACATCTGGTTTTATTCCATGCACAGTCTGCAAACATGCTCTATCCCATCCCCTGATGAGTAACGAAGACTTGAAAAGAACAACTGTGGGGTGAGAAATCTCTCCTTTTTCTTCTACGTCATCATTTTCAGTGGTGATTGCCTACCTAATACAGAGAAGTCCCACGAGTAAGAAAGAGTGCGATAAGGTTCTTTGGATGGTGCCAGTCTTTAGAATGCTATTGTCTTCTTTCTGCATTTAAGGCAATTTTGGTTTGAATGGAAAGCGTGGCCCTGTGGGGTTATGAGCTCCTGTGACCTTCTCCTCTGAATCAGAGATGAAGCACAATGACCCTGGGATCACTTGGAGTCTCTCTGACCCCCCACACACCAGGAGTCCACGGGGGTTCTGTGCTCATAGACGTGGTGATCACTGTATTCACAGGAACAGCGGAAAGGTGGATGAGCATATCCACTTACAGACCACAGGGTCAAAGGCAAATGGCTAAGCATCTCAAGATAGCCACTGCGGAGCATCAAGCCAGGTCTTGGAGGCTCTCATGTGGATGGCTCTGTGTGAATGTCTGTGCAGAACCCCGAGAAGCCACACCGTCCAGGGCACTTGTGTCCATCACCTGTCTGGTCCAGGACCCTCAGAATCACAGAGACTCTCATGGGTCAGCTGCATTCCAGTGTTTGGCCTTCTAGGAAGTGGTAAGGTCCATCCTCCTGGAACCTGAGTCATGCACGCTTAAAGTCACCTTGGGTAGAATATGAAGCCAAGGGTTTCCCAAGTGATTTGACTTGTTCATTTTTAAATGAGAGAATTTTCTCTTCAAATCAAGTCTTAACATACTTTAGTCTATTCAGACTACCATAGCAAAAATACCATAGATTGATGGCTTGTAAATAACAGAAGCTTTTTTCTCACAGTCTTAGGTGCTGAAAGTCTGAGATCAGGTCCAGCATGGTTGGGTGAGGGCCGTTTTCTGATCCTAGACTTCTTGCAACCACATCCGAAGGGGGTCTCTTTTATAAGGGCACTAATCTCATCTGTGATACAATCACCTCCTAAAAGCTCTGTCTCCTAACACCATCATGTTGGGCTTCAGAATTTCAACATGCGAATTTGGTGAGGGGCGTCCACCAACATTTACACCAAGTGCATGTCAATACAGTTCATAGAGCAGGGGCACAGAATGGAGGCCAGAGGCCAGAGGCCACCTCACTTGCCATCTCCCTGACCCCAGTCACCTCTGACACATATACATGGCTGTTGTGGATACAGTTTCAAACAAAACAAAAACTGATCTGACCCATGCAAATTTCTCCTGCATAATATATAAAGACAATTTAAACTCCATAGGAAGAAGTAATTTGGTCAAGCTCTTACAGCCATTTATGGACAGCTGACTTTTACGGCCAGGTCTCCTCCACCGGTGGTTCTCAAAATGAGGTCCCAGGACTGGCAGCAGTGGCATCATTGTATTAGAGATGCAAATTTCTGGGGCCATCAAGCAGGGGGCAGTAATCTGTTTCAACAAGCCCTCCAGGCAATTCAGATGCAGGTTCAAGTTTGGGAACCACTGACTTCCATGTTCCACTTCACTCATGCAATTATCTCCAGGCAGGACAGAGCAGCAAACAGGCCCTTGGAATCTGACCCTTTGAGGGAAGATTTTAGGACTGTTTTCTTTCTTATCCTGAGAACCAAGTCCTATTACCTGTGAGGGTGGGAGGTGAGGCAAAAAGCACAGAGAGTCCTAGTTAAATATCCACCCTGTACCAGACCCCTAGAGACACACTCTCAGTGAGTGCCAGAGCAACCTCTAATGGAGGTCAGGAGCATCTTTCCCAGGAGAGGAAATGAACACAACCTGTGGGCTTAGCTTTGAATTGCTGGTGGAGCTGGTGTGCCACCTTCCAAGACTCTGGTTTGCTGTAGAATGCACCTACTTCTGTGTGCTCCCGATGGTCCTCTTTCATCCCCTGCAGCAAACTCCGCCACCACTTTCACGTTTTCCATCACCACCATCCGCTGGACTCTCAGCCAAGCATTCTGCATGCTGGTCTTACTGCTCCTCACCATTGACTCATCAGAATACCCATTTGACAGAGAAGCAAACTGAGGTGAGGCGAGGGGACAAAGGTGAGCCAGTCAGGAAGCAAGCATTCACAGTTTAACAGTTTAATCCATTGGTTAGCCTCAGTTAATATTTGTTAATACGTTTCACATCATTTTCTTTTTTTCTGATGTTTCAAGTTGTTTGAAAATCGTAATACACCACATGGTAAAATTTCAATTTTAATAAAACATGTGCACAGTTAAAATGATATAATTTCCTTCTAACCATTGATCCCAGTTCCTCAGACCACCTCCCATGGGAAATGACTAGAACCAATTTCTTATATAACCTTCAAGAGAGAATCTGTGATAATCTGCTCTGCCTTATTTTATATGGGAGTTGGTGTTGTGCAGACATGGCTTTGTTCTTGTAGTATGCACAGAGCAGTGTAACTTGGAGCCTGTCTTGTAGTACTTGTATGTATCCGCATGTATATATCTGTTGCTTGTTTTAGTTGCTAAGTTTTGACCAATGCCTTTGTGACCCCATGGACTGCATACACGCAGGCACAGACTGTAGCCCGCCAGGAGCTTCTGTCCATGGGATCTCCCAGGCAAGAATACTGGGGTGAGTTGCTGCTTCCTTCCACAGGGTATCTTCCTGACCCAGGGATCAAACCTGTACCTCCTGCATTGGCAGGGGGATTCTTAACCGCTGAGCCCAGCAAAGCCCTGTATTTATCTATATGCATGCATCCGTCTATATCTGCTTCATTCTGTGTAACAACAGCAGTACATTCCCATGCGCCATCTTTATTTAACCAGGACCCTAATGCCGGGCATTTAGATTGCTGCTGGTCCCTTGCTATAGCAGACAGTTTTGTCATGGTTGGTCCTGTAGCTATATCTAAGCTCAGAAAAGTGTGTCTGTTGGATATTCCCTGGCCATCCTTCCCCTAAGGATCATGTCTAGTTTACTGGATTCCTTCCACATTCCTTCTAGCATTCCATGTGAATAAGCTTTCCCTCATGTTTATATATTGACTGTTCAACTAAAACTTTCAGCCTTTTGAAGACAAGGGTTTTATTTGGATGCCGACCTTTCACTATGTCTGGCCAACTTCACTGTCATGTACAGGAAAGACCAGAGAAAAAGCTCCTTCATCTGAGTTGATGCACCTAGGTCAGTGCTGATTTGTCATCGTGGCCAGTTTGCCATATCTATTCCTGAGCAGGTGGAAGGGATCCCACCACTGTTGCCTTGAGATGCTCAGATACCTAGCTCCTGAGACTACGAGTTGTGAATGCAGCACTTGTTCCAAGTGATCCCCCCAAACCTGGGTTGAACAAGCATGAAAAGCTACTGGGACCAGTCCACAGCCACATCTCACATGTGGGCGGGGCAGAGTGAGGTCAGTCTTGCTCAGCTCCCGGACAGAAAATGTAGAAGGACGCTCTATGTGTTCTTTTAGGAAGGGGCACAATACACACCTGGCATTTGGAGCCGGTGGGTATCGAACCTTCTGAAAAAGTCTTGATAAAGAAAAGTCTTTTCAAATTGGAGGATGTTGTTGAGTTTTTCCTACACTACTTTTCTGATCTGACATTGGGAGTCAGGGGAGGACTTGAAACCCAACCACCACTTAATCTGCAACTTAGGGACAGTCACTTCTGGGTGCTTCTCTGTGCAGGATGGAAATTGACTGGGTGCAATCTCTGCACCTTCTCAAACAATCTATCCAGGCACCTTCACTGAGGATGCTGCACAGATGCCGGTCCTGGGGACCACTTTCCTCACAGTGAGTAAGTCATATCCATACCTGCGGCAGAATGTGTGGGTGAGGGTGGGTTTGCGTGCAGAGCCTTCTAGGTGCTTTTCAGGTTAGCCAGAGACCATCATTGAAATACAAATATTTTCACTACAAGGTGCTTCCAGAACCTGTTTCCTCATCTGGTGTCTTTTTTGCTTCATCTCTCCAAGACCTGGCCCAATGAATCTGTCCATGTCGTGTTCTTTCTTCACTAACAGGTTCAGGTAGTCATCAGTTTAGTTTAGTTCAGTTCAGTTCGATTACTCAGTCATATCCAACTTTTTGCAGCCCCATGGACTGCAGTACACCAGGCTTCCCTGTCCATCACCAACGCCAAAACCTTGCTCAAACTCGTGTCCATTGAGTTGGTGATGCCATCCAGCCATCTCATCCTCTTTCATCCCCTCCTTCTGCCTTCAGTCTTTCCCAGCCTCAGGGTCTTTACTAATGAGTCAGCTCTTCGAATCAGGAAGCCAAAGTATTGGAGCTTCAGCTTCAGCATGAGTCTTTCCAGTGAATATTCAGGATTGATTTCCTTTAGGATTGACTGGTTAGATTTCCTTGCAGTTCAGGGGACACTCAAGAGTCTTCTCCAGCACCACAGTTCAAAAGCATCAATTCTTCAGCGCTCAGCCATCTTTATGGTCCAACTCTCACATCCATACATGACTACTGGAAAAACCATAGCTTTGACTAGACAGAGATTTGTTGGCAAAGTAATGTCTCTGCTTTTTAATATACTATCTAGATTGGTCATAGCTTTCCTTCCAAGGAGCAAGTGTCTTTTAATTTCACGGCTGAAGTCACCATCTGCAGTGATTTGGGAGCCCCCAAAAATAAAGTCTCTCACTCTTTCATTGTTTCCCCATCTGCTATGAAATGATGGGACTGGATGCTGTGATTTAGCTTTTCGCGTGTTGAGTTTTAAGCCAGCTTTTTCACTCTGCTCTTTCACTTTCGTCAAGAGGTTCCTCAGTTCCTCTTCACTTTCTGCCATAAAGGTGGTATCATTTGCATATCTGAAGTTATTAATATTATTCCCAGCAATCTTGACTCCAGCTTGTGCTTCATCCAGCCTGGCATTTCTTATGATGTACTCTGAATATAAGTTAAATAAGCAGGGTGACAATATACAGCCTTGACTTGGTTTGGAACCAGTCTGTTGTTCCATGTCCTGTTCTAAGTGTTGCTTCTTGACCTGCATACAGATTTCTCAGCAGGTAGGTAACGTGGTCTGGTATCCCCCTCCCCTGAAGAATTTTCCAGTTTGTTGCTATCCACTCAGTCAAAGTCTTTAGTGTAGTCAATGAAGCAGAAGTAGATGCTTTTTCTGGAATTCTCTTGCTTTTTCTATGATCCAATGGATGTCACTTCTTGGCCTTTTGGCTAAGATCAAGTGTAGCTCAGTAGGTAAAGCATCTGCCTGCAATGTAGGAAACCCAGGTTTGATTTCTGGGTGAGAAGGATCCTCTGGAGAAGGAACAGCAACCCACTCCAGTACTCTTACCTGGAGAATCCCATGGACAGAGGAGCCCGACAGGCTACAGTCCAAGGGGTCACAAGAGTCAGACTTGACTTAGCAACTAAACCACCAGTGGATGTTGGCAATTTGTTCTCTGGTTCTTCTGCATTTTCTAAATCCAGCTTGAACATCTGGAAGTTCTTGGTTCACATGCTGTTGAAACCTGACTTGGAGAATTTTGAGCATTGCTTTGCTAGTGTGTGAGATGAATGTAGTTGTGTGGTAGTTTGCGCATTCTTTCGCATTATCTTTCTTAGGGAATGAAATGAAAACTGACCTTTTCACATCATGGGACCACTGTTGAGTTTTCCAAATTTGCTAGCATATTGAGTGTAGCACTTTTACAGCGTCAACTTTTAGGATTTGAAACGGCTCAGCTGGAATTCCATCACCTCCACTAGCTTTGTTCATAGTGATGCTTCCTAAAGCACTCTTGACTTGGAACTCCAGGATGTTTGGCTCCAGGTGAGTGATCATATCATTGTGATTATCTGGGTCATTAAGATCTGTTTTGTATAGTTCTGTGTATTCTTGCCACCTCTTCTTAATATCTTCTGCTTCTGTGAGGTCCATACCATTTCTGTCCTTTATTGTGCCCATCTTTGCATGAAATGTTCCCTTGGTATCTCTATTTTCTTGAAGAGATTTCTAGTCTTTCCCTTTCTGCTGTTTTCCTCTATTTCTTTACACTGATCACTGAGAAAGGCTTTCTTATCTCTCCTTGCTCTTCTTTGGAACTTTGCATTCATACGGATATAGTTTTCCTTTTCCCCTTAGCCTTTGCTTCTCTTTTTTTCTCAGCTATTTGTAAGGCCTCCTCAGACAACCATCTTGCCCTTTTACATTTCCTTTTCTTGAGGATGCTTTTGATCACTGCCTCCTGTACAATGTCATGAACCTCCATCCATAGTTCTTCAGGCACTCTATCGGATCTAATCCCTTGAATCTATTTGTCACTTCCACTGTATAATCATAAGGGATTTGATTTATAATCTTAAGGGTCATACCTGAATGGTCTAGCAGTTTTTTCTACTTTCTTCAATTTAAATCTGAATTTGGCAAGAAGAAGTTCATTATCTAAGCTACAGTCAGCTCCTGGTCTTGTTTTTGCTGACTGCAGAGAGCTTCTCCATCTTCAGCTGCAAAAAATATAATCAATCTGATTTTAGTATTGGCCATCTGGTGATGTCCATGTGTAGAGTCATCTCTTGTGTTGTTGGAAGAGGGTGTTAGCAGACCTGGGATGCACAGTGTGTGACATAGCCCCCTTGGAGAAGTTTGTCATTAGCCCACCGTAGAGCCACTGAGCAGACAGCCCACAAACTGGAGAACATTATCCTGAAGAAAGTCTTGTACTGTTGCAAAAGTCGTAGAGCCCACAACAGATTCCGCAACGTGAGGATCTGGCAAAGAGACTGAGAACCCCCAGGTAATTTGACTTTGAAGACCAATTCTGTTAACAGTGGGATAAGGAACTCTAGCTGTTGCAATGGACAAATCACAAAACTGTTTCAATTCTTCAGTTCACAATGTGGAAGAGAGACAGAGAAAGACAGAGATACAGAGAGATGGAGGGAGGAAGAGAGGGGGAGAGTGGTGGAGAACAGATACTTGCTCTTAACTTCCTTAGAGAGAGGAGCATCTCTCCTGCTCACTCCCCACTGGGGAGAGCTCTGTACCATGTTCCTGGTCCGGCCTAATCACAGGGCAGCTGGGAAATGCCTTCCTGGGAGCCCGGGAAGTAAAACAATGTGGTGGATGGAGAATTGGCTCTATCACACTTTGCCTCTGTCAAGAGGCTCCGTGGGAATTTTAACGGAAAAAGCCGTCACACTGAGTGCCTTCCTAGGCTCACGAGGAGCCCTTCAGAGACGGTGTTTCAGGCAACACTGGCTTTTGCGTGGACTGTTCTTGTGAACCCACGAGTGCCACGTGCAGTCATCACAGACAGCCCTTGCCTATGAAACCAGAGCAGCTATTTTGATTAATGTTGTCAGTTAAGCTAAACAAAGAGATTGGCCATTACTGGGTAAAATCAGACACTCCAGAAGCCCCAGAGAGACTGATTTCTGGCATCAAAGCAAATTAAATCTACATCTGTAGATGGAGAAACTCTACAGAGACTTAAGCCCCTCACCCACTGCACTGGGAGGAGAAATGTGGTTCCATTTTGGGAAAATAAATGGACAGGATGTGTCCTTAACTTTCGATTTCCCAGGTTGTCCGACATAAAGATTCCACTTCTACTCTAAGAACCCACAGATAGACATCCTGTAAATATTGGAGGAGGGGAGGGAAAGAATGCGCAAGTCTTCATACTTTCACTTAAGGTAGGAAAGATTAAGAACCTCATAGTTGAACAAGTTTTTTTAAAAAAAGAAGCAGTTGAATATTCTGTAACATAGGCAATTCCTGGCAGAAGACTACTTAGAACTTAAAGTTACTTTACAAAGCCTTTTTTATTACAAAGATTTTTTTCTGGAAACACTGAGCAATGCTCTTGATATAATAATAAATGGAAAACTGTACATACAATGTATTTAAAGAGTCTGAGCAGAGCTGCATTGTATGCAATGTTATAGCAAGAAGTATAACCACAATGATGAGAGCACTTACTGAAAAATGTATTTCCATGAATGACTCTCACTTGGTTCTCAGTCAAATTGAGGAAGTAGATGGCCCTGTGCCTATTTGATGGTGAGGGAATAGAGACTCAGGTAGGGAAGCTCACTGCTCCTGATCACCCAGCTGTAGAGTTGACGTCGGCCTTAAGGTCTGCCTCCAAGACACACACTGTCAGTGAGCTAGTTCATCTGTGCAAATCCATTTAGATTCAAAAATAGAAATTAGAAGGATGAGTATCTCAACATTAATATTTGGTAGTTAACTCTATATGTCAGAAATGACAATAACTTTGGGAGTTTTCTTCATTAGACTTTGTTTTCACCAGTTTCTGCATCAAACATCTATTACTTTAAAAAATTATATGCATACACATGGGCTTCCCCGGTGACCACCTTCAATGCAGGAAACCCCCATGGAGGAGGGTGTGGCAACCCACTCCAGTATTCTCACCTGGAGAATCCCATGGACAGAGGAGCCTGGCAGGCTACAGTCCATAGGGTTGCAAAGAGTCAGACATGACTGAAGCAACTCAGCATGCATGCATGCAATATATACCCACATATACACAGTTGACCCTTGAGCAACACAGATTTGAACTGTATGGCTTTACTTGTACATGGATTTTTTTTTTTTATAAAGTCTGTACTATAGTACTACACAATCTGAGGTTGGTTGAATTCACAAATGCGGAACTATGATCACAAGGGCTGATTAAAATTATATGCAGACTTTTAACTGTGTTGAAGGTTGGTGTCCCTAACCCTCACATTGTTCCAGGGTCAACTGTCTACCTTGCAGCTTAATCAAGTAAGCTTATTCATGGATTCTAAACAAAGGACCCTATGCACAAGAGAAAAAAAAAAAAGGGCAAATATACCCACAGAGTAAAAAGTGTGATTGCGTTGTGAGATGTAGTTATTTTCACACTACTGCATTTTTTTGTTTTTTAAGTTCCATACTTTATGCCTTGTAACTTTTAGAGTGGGGAGAAAAATAGAAGCAACCATATTTGCAGGTCTACGCTAGCATTATGTTTTTTAGATTTCCAGAGACAAACACATTTCTCTACATTGGAAAAGCAAAAGTCAAAGGGCCATGCTGTCAAATGAAAGATGAGACCTTTAACTCACCAGGAAGGGCCCTGGGGACAGTAAGAGTGTTTGCAGTGAAGCTAAGATGATTCACTGTGAATGTGCAAATGTTCTGAACTCAGGGCTCGGTCAGTAGCACAGCCCTCTTCTGCTGCCTTTGGGAAAGCCTCAGAGCTGGCATCCTCAGAGGAAGGGGGGCAGGACTCAAGGGTGTGTAGGAACCCTCGCAGCTTGAGTCTATGGGCCTCCTGGAGGGCATGCCTTGCAGTTTGCTGTACCTCTGAAATCAGGCCTTCCCTTAATGGTGAGTTTTAGCCAGTAGAGAGTGAACAAGAGAGAAAGAGACAAAGACAGAGGACTACGACAAGACTGTGATTCACTTGCCATATTGGACTCGCTGCCTCATCTTCTGGAAGTGTGTACTTGGGCTCATTAGAATGAAATTTCAGGGCATTATGAACCAAGAAGCCAAGACTGTCTGCCCCAGGGTTTCTAGTCTCCTGGAGTGGAGGGGTGGGGACCCCTGTGTCTCTTGCTGTTGTTTCCTGCATCTGATTGGGTGTCAGGACCTGGCTCATCTCATTTATGTTCTGTATTTTATTTGTTACATGCAACATTTAATATAGACTAAAGGGGATGGCAACCCACTCCAGTACTCTTGCCTGGAGAATCCCATGGACTGAGGAGCCTGGTGGGCTGCAGTCCACGGGGTCACAAAGAGTCGGACACGACTGAGTGACTTTACTTCACTTTACTTTTAAAGGGGAGAACTAACCCTTCTCACAGGCCTACCTATTTCATTTTAGAAGGAAGACATTGTTGTGATGGGGAGGCACAGGATGACGTCCACCTCACTGGCCAGGCTCATTTGCCAGTGATCTCAGCTAAGCACATCCAAAAGTTTCTCCCTTCCCAGATTTTGTGAAGGGAGGCTGAAACACTTCAAGAGGTATTCTGACAGAAGCTGGGGTCTAGATTCAGGTGAGGGATTGCTTGGGACATAAATGGCATCAAAGCCTCCCTTGTGAGGCCCCTTGAAGGCCCAGGAGAGCAAGTCTCAGAGACCTCAGGAAACTGACCCTCAATGCTCATCTTGTCTCCTGTTCAGATGCCAGCAGTGTGGCCAGGAAGTGGCTTCTTTCTAAAGGCCTAGAGTGGAAGCAGGAGTGGTCGGAGGCAGTCTGGTTAGGAGGACAGAGGCAAGTCATTTTGACTCAAAAGATGCAGCTCAGCTCTTCTTGGCCGATGACTTTGGAGCAGATATTTAACCTCCTGAATTCATAGCCACCTCACTGATCGATAATGTGGAGACCAAGACATATGGCATCTATCCAGGGTCCTGATGCAGAGAGTATTCTCTGTTGTTTAGTCGCTAAGTTGTGTCTGACTCTTTTGCAACGCCATAGACTGTAGCCCTGCAGCCACTTCTGTCCATGGGATTTTGCAGGTAAGAAAGAGTACTTGAGTTATCATTTCCTCCTCCAGGGAATCTTCCCGACCCAGGGATGAAACCTGCGTCTCCTGCACTGGCAGGCAGATTCTTTACCATTGAGCCACCAGAGAGGCTTCCCTATAAACGTTAACACTCCATCCTTCCTTCCTTATCTTAGACTTCTCCGTTCTTGAGTTCCAGTGAGTTTCTGCTTGAGATACTATTTTCTCTGTCCTTCCCAAAGTCGCCCTCTTAGCTCAAGTTATACTAACATGAAATATACCTGGTCAAATCTCCTGAGTCCTTATTCTCTCCTTAAAAGAACCCTTAGAAGAATGAGAATCTTACTTGTATCAGCCCTTACTGATAGTGAATTCTTATTCACTACCAAACAAACCTGGATGTGAGGATTACTGAGGCTATGGTTAAATGCTCTTGATCTGAGAGGGGGAATGTGGTGGGGCTAGAAGGATGCTTGGACTTGGAGTGAGATGCTCAGTTTTCTTGTCCTGGTGGCTTCTGCTAAGTTAGTTGCCCTTTCTGAATCTCAGTCTCCAACCTGTACAAGGAGGGGTACATTGAAAGATTAAACGAAGCCATGTGTGTGAGTACAGTTTGCAAACCTGAGATCGTTCACATCTCTGTGCTTGGAAGGTCCTTTCAGTACAGTTGTTGATAAGTGTGAGTAATTTTCAAAGGACCAAAACGGCCAGTTTCCTTACCTTGATTATCTAGAATTTGACACAAACAATTAAGGGCTTCTCCACACTTTTGGGGTCATTTCCTTCCATGTGGACTTCGGACCAGCCTCTGACCTCTCAGAGGCTCCTTTTCTCCCTCCATAAAACAAGGACCGAACACTGCTCACTTTCCAGAAGATTGCAGGATGCTGCAATGCTGCTATTTACATAGTAGTTCTGGGTAAACCCCAAAGCTCTCAACTACGTGTGGGTTATAACTGCAGGCTACCACCCCTGAAGTGAACACGATTTAGTAACTGGGGAATTAGCATCACCACGTCTGGAGCTCCACCTGTAACACTCAGGCTCTGTGATATTTTGAGGGCAGGGTCTGCTTTCCCTCGCTGTCAACACACAGTAAGTTTTTAAGCAATAGGCACTTAAAAACGGCAGGAATTTAGAATATGAATGATCTGGTCAATGTGATTGTTACTCCTTCTAACTGGTCGTGTTTTAAACCACCACTTTGCAGAGTCTTCTTTAATTTCATCCTCATGTAGCAAGTCAATCCCAATATTTTGTATATCTCAAGTGAAATTTGCCGTTACAAATTTATACCCATATACGTGCATGTATATATAAAGCATATATTTGTATATTATATACAAAATATTTATATAATACATATTATACATATACATAACATGTTATATATGTGTGTGTGTATATCTGTATTGCTTGAATCTACTCCTATATATGTTCTAAGAAGCAGAGACACTAACTCCTGCTCACAGGGGACCTTCTTCTCACAGGTGATGTTAGTCAGGCTCTTTCAGCTTACCTTGCCTTTCATTCCCAAGAGAATTTCCAGAATTTGTGTTGATCAAAAGCATGTACATAATTGATTTATTTCCTCTTTCAAGATGATTTTAAGAAAAATCCCAAACACACACATGTATGTAAGATACTCTAAGGTAGCATGGAATATGACTACCTATAATACAAAGTGCATTTGCCCCTGATAGACACGGGGGTTAGGGCTGCAGACCTCCACGTGGTTGAAAATCCATGCTCTGTTATTTCTGCCTCAGAAACAAAGGAACAGATGACTCACCCCAGGGCATGCGGATAGAATCAGAATTCAAACCCGAGTTCTGGGACTTCCCTGGTGGTCTAGAGGCTGGGGCTTCAATTTCCAGTATAGCGGGTGTGGGTTTGATTGCATGTCCAGGAGCTGCGCCTTGAAGCCAAAAAGCCAGAACATAGAACAGAAGCAATGTTGTAACAAAGTTGAAAGTGACTTTTAACATGGTCCACGATGAACAAAATCTTAAAAAAATATCCAGGTTTTTGATTCCACCTATTGTGCTCTCTAATCAAATACAAACTTTCCCCCATACTTAAGAAATTTAATGATCTGTAAAATGAAGGAGGGTGAAGGAGGAGAGTGAAAGAGCCAGCTGAAGACTAAATATTAAAAAACTAAGATCATGGCATCCGGCATGGCAATGGCTGCATGGCAAATAGAAGGGGAAAAGGTGGACGTAGTGACAGATTTCTTCTTCTTGGGCTCCAAAACCACTGAGGATGCTGACTGCGGCCGTGAAATCAGAAGACGATTGCTTCTTGGCAGGAACGTGATGATAAACCTAGACAGTGTGTCAAAAAGCAGAGACATACTCTACAGACAAAGGTCCATATAGTCAAGGCTACAGTCTTCCAAGTGGTCATGTACAGTTGTGAGAGCTGGACTATAAAAAGGCAGAATGGCAGAGAATTGATGTTTTCAAACTGTGGTGCTGGAGAAGAGTCCTGAGAGTCCCTTGAACAGCAAGGAGATCAAACCAGTTAATCTTAAGGAGATCAACCCTGAACATTCACTGGAAGGACTGATGCTGAAGCTGAAGCTCCAGTAGTTTGGTCATCTGATGGGAACAAATCACTGGAAGAGTCCCTGATGCTGGGAAAGATCAAGCGCAGAAGGAGAAGAGGGCATCAGAGGATGGATGAGACGGCTGGACAGCATCACTGATGCAATGAACATGAACCTGGGCAGAGTTTGGGAGATGGTGAGGGACAGGGAGGCCTGGCGTGCTGCAGTCCATGGGGTCGCAGACAGTGGCCCAGTCATGTCCCACTGGGTGACTGAACAACAACAACAAGAACAAAATGAAGCCACAGGTACTATGCTTATGGGGGGAATCCATGTTTAAGTGGATTCAAATCCTTTCAGAGAGCAAACTGTCTTTGTTCTTGTTCCAAAGAGAGTTCAGGCACTGTCTTTGGAACATGGGGACAAATTCTTAGCTTTTTGTCTTTATAGTTCTGGGTTTGTATCCTGATCCTACCAATTACTGGTGATTTAGGCAATTAACTATCATTTATTGATTCTAAGGCAATTAAAAAAATCTGAAATGGAATGCATCTCACAATTGATGGCATCTTACAATGAAAACTGTCGGCACGTCTTTGTCTCTCCATGCTACACAAAGCAATGATGCGTCTTATGAGGAACTTGGATCTGATGAATGTCACTAGCCACGCTTTCTGAATTTCTCTTCCAATCTCTGCAAAATTGCTAACATGGAGTTGTAGTAAGAATTAAACTCATGAATGAATTCAGTAGATATCTTAGTATGAATGCTCAAGAAAAGATATACTGTTATTATTGCCACACTAACTAAATAATTGCAATAATGTAAAGAACAGATTCTGCTGGTAGTATTTACTCCTATTGCACAGATAAGAATATTTAGGCTTAGAAGAGTTAGGTTATTTACCTGAGCCCACCAAATACAGCATCTGTTTGACCCCAAAGTTTGCATTCAGCCCACTCATGCTGCCTTGTTAGCTATAAATACATTGTGCACTTCATATTCCACATACAAAGGGCAACCTATTGTTCACATGCCATCCGTCGGTGCTCCAGGTATAGCCTCCGACACTCAAAGAATGACTTCATTACCTTCTCACTGACTCTGCACGGGCTCCAGAATGTGGATATTTATTTCCAGATACTTCCAAATGTTGTGGTTATTTAATCACCTCGGGTGCCTCCAGTAATCACTCTAGATTGCATTATACGAGTCAGCAAATTCTGTTCCCTTTAATAAACATGAGAAAGAGGGAGGGACATTTCTCACAGAAGGTTTTATGGAAAATTCTGCCTTTATTGATTTTTTTCCCTTAAATCTTGTTCTTTATATACTCTCCACACCCCTACACATGCAGGCACACACAGACACACACACATGCACACAAAGGCACACACATATATATGATGAAAATGATTGTTCTGGCCATGTTTGTTCAACCTAACAAAAATATAGCATATTGGCAACATTATCTGTCATCCCCACATTTCACCTGGAGTAGAAAACTGTTTGATCTCAGAAGCCTGGGGACGGCATCAGTTCACAGGAATATCTTTTATTCATGCACATTAAAATAAAGACAACCATATGCAAGGGTTTCTGTAACTTGGGGAAAGAAAAAAAGGTGAAACTTGCTTCTGCCTTAAACTTGCTTCTGCTTGCAAAGCTTTGCATGTGGGGTACACTCACCATGGTCCTGCCATCAGCATTTCCTGCTTTGCTCTGGATCCTTTTTATTTTAAATGATCAGCACACATCCCAAGACTTGTTGAGCAGGTGATACGCAAAGAGGTCATCACTTTCCAGAGGAGAAAAACCAAGGGTCCTATAATTTCAGGACTTGTATAGGATCAAGTGTTGCATTCTGTGTAAGACTCAAGCAAAATGTATCTGCCTGGCATTTTTTAGCTTGAATCCATCTTCTGAAAAGGATGGATGGCACACTGTGTGGAAAATACTGCATCTCATTAGGCTTTTGTTTCCTCTTCTGGGAAAGGGGGATCCTAGTATGGGCTTACAGGGTTGTTGTAAAGTTTTTCGAAAATAACCTACATACAACTACTTGTTTGATTTCAATTTCTGTATTTCTTATTTTCCTTGCTGTAGAATGGGTGGCATAAAATGACACATTTGTGATAGATTTCAGGTGACTGCAAAGATCATAAAAATATCTAGCTTGTCTCTTTCTGTTCTCTTCTGTTGGACAAGAATTATCTATTGCCCTTGAATGGTAGTTAATCTTTAACAACCTTGGGAACCAAAGTCAGCACCTACCTCCCTCTTGGGTTTGGGTGCAAAGTGACAATTCAGTGTCTGGCGTCCTTTCAGGAGATGACTGGTCCCATTGCAATTCTATGACTTTCAGACACCAGGGTGAGTGTTTCTGCCTCAGAGTCCTTGGTCCCAGGTGGTCAGTAAAATAGATGTAACTCAACCAAACTGGGAAACACATCTTGCTGTTTTCCTTTGGTCTCCTCTCTTCAGGAGGGAACACGCGCCTTCAGCTGTTGTTCTCTGAGTGGAGAGTGTGAGGTGCTCAGTTGCTGAAGTTGTGTGGGACTCTGTGTGACGCCGTGGACTGTAACCCGCCAGGCTCCTCTGTGCATGGGTTTTCCCAGACAACAAACAATATTGGAGTGGGTTGCCATGCCCTCCTCCAGGGCACCTTCCAGACTCAGGGACTGAACCCACGTCTCCTGCATTGGCAGGCAGATTCTTTACCACTGAGCCCCCAGGGCAGCCTCAATGGAGAGTATTATGCTTTATTTGGATGTCTGCGCTCATTCACGACCTACGGGGCCACACACAGTATCAACAGACGCTTCCAGCTTATTTTCCCATCAGCCTCCTAGATGTTTCTGGTCAAGCCAGTCACACTAAATTGAACTAGAATACTGTTTAAAATCCCTCTGGGGGTCTGACTGTCTAGTCTGTTAAGCCAAAAATACGTAAAGCACAGCCATTCACTGAACTTGATAAAGTAGCTCATTTAGTCCTCTTGGGAACCATAGGGAAGCCCATCTTTCCTTGGTGACTACATCACTCTTTTCCTATCATCAGATCACCCTCCTGCCTTTAGCCTCCTTGCCTTCCTCTTACAAGGGCCCTGTGATTACATCAGATCTGCCCAGAAAATCAGGATCATCTTCCCATCTCAATATCCTGAATTATGTCTACAAAGTCCCTTTCACCATGTAAGGCGAACTATCCACAGATTCTGGGGATCACAACGTGGCCACTTCACGGTAGGGGGCACGGTCCAGCCCACCTTATGCATTAAGCTTCCATTCTATCTGGAGCTCTTTTCTCCTTAGATATAAAACTCAAAACCTCATTTCTTCAGAGCAAATGCAGTGGGTTTAGGGTCTTTCTCTTTTCTCCCTAAAGCTGTATCTGAGAGCCACCGTTAATGGCCCTGAGGTATGGGGCCAGTGGGATCTGCTCTGTGGTCCTTACCTACCTGTTTGCACATCACTGTGGCATCTGCGCATCACCTGTTGGTGCTGGACAGGGAGACCTGGCGTGCTGCAGTCCATGGGATCTCAAAGAGTCAGACACGACTGAGCGACTGAACTGAGCTGTGACACCTGCACTCTCAGGGGACTCATCTTCTGACTGCGTTCTTTGACCTCGCCAAGGCCTCTTCAGATCCACCTGCTCCTAGAGTCACAGACCTGTCACTCCAGGCACATGGACAGGCAGTGGTAATCCGTCTACCCTCAGTTCAGTTCAGTCGCTCAGTTGTGCCTAACTCTTTGCAGCGCTATGAACTGCAGCACGCCAGGCCTCCCTGTCCATCACCAACTCCCGGAGCTTACTCAGACTCATGTCCACTGAGTCAGTGATGCCATCTAACCACCTCATCCTCTGTCATCTCCTTCTCCTCCTGCCCTCAATCTTTCCCAGCATCAGGGTCTTTTCAAATGAGTCACTTCTTTGCATCAGGTGTCCAAACTATTGGAGTTTCAGCTTCAAAATCAGTCCTTCCAATAAATATTCAGGACTGATTTCCTTTAGGCTGGACTGGTTGGATCTCCTTGCAGTCCAAGGGACTCTCAAGAGTCTTCTCCAACACCACAGTTCAAGAGCATCAATTCTTTGGTGTTCAGCTTTCTTTATAGTCCAACTCTCACATGTATACATGAATACTGGAAAAAAAAAAGAAACATAGATTTGACTAGACTGAACTTTGTTGGCAAAGTAATGTCTCTGCTTTTTAATATGCTGTCTAGGTTGGTCATAACTTTTCTTCCAAGGAGCAAGTGTTTTAATTTCATGGCTGCAGTCACCTTCTGCAGTAATTTTGGAGCCCAAGAAAATAAAGTCCGTCACTGTTTCCACTGTTTCCCCATCTATTTGCCATGAAGTGATGGGACCGGATGCCATGATCTTAGTTTTCTGAATGTTGAGTTCTAAGCCAACTTTTTCACTCTCATCTTTCACTTTCAACAAGAGGCTCTTTAGTTCTTCTTTGCTCTCTGCCACAAGGATGGTGTCATCTGCATACCTGAGTTTATTGATATTTCTGCTGGCAATCTTCATTCCAGCTTGTGCTTCATCCAGCCTAGCGTTTCTCATGATGTACTCTGCATAGAAGTTAAATAAGCAGAGTGACAATATACAGCCTTGATGTACTCCTTTCCCTCTTTGGAACCAGTCTGTTGTTCCATGTCCAGTTCTAACTGTTGCTTCCTGACCTGCATACAGATTTCTCAAGAGGCAGGTCAGGTGGTCTGGTATTCCCACCTCTTTAAGAATTTTCCAGATTTTGTTGCGCTCCACACAGTCAAAGGCTTTGGCGTAGTCAATAAAGCAGAAGGATATATTTTTCTGGAACTCTCTTGCTTTTTCAATGATCCGATGGATGTTGGCGATTTGATCTCTGGGGAACAAGATGCAGGGCTCCCCCACCTGCAGTCATGTTCCGCTCACCCAAATGTGTAGGGGTCACCGTCTCCAGGTAGAAATGAACTGGGGCTCAAGGTCTCCCTGACTTTTGTGATCCTCATGCTCATCTTGGAACTTCACTGCCCTCACTCATAATCTACGGCCCATAGGGGAAACCAGGGCATGAGACCCCTCCTCTGGGGTGTAAAGGAGGCCTTCTCCACTACTTCAGCTTGCCAGGGCTGCTGTAGCAAAGGATCCCAGACTCGGGGACCTTAAATCACAGACAGTTACTTCCTCGGTTTGAGAGGCCAGAAGCCTAAGATAAAGCGTTAGCTAGCATAGTTTCTTCTGAGGCCTCTCACCTTGGCCTGCTCCTTCGTGTCATGCCTCACAAAGATCTCCCCTCTGTACATGAGTCTGTGTCCTGCTCTCTTTTTTATAAAGACACCAGTCAGACTAGGTGAGAGCCCACCCTGCTATGCTGTGCTCAGTTGTGTCCAACTCCTTGGGATCACCTTCCCCCCACCAGGTTCCTCTGTCCATGGGATTTTTTCAGGCAAGAACACTGGAGCGGATTGCCATTCTCTACTCCAGATGATCTTCTCAGCCCAGAGATCAAACCAGAGTCTCTTGCATTGCCTGCATTGGCAGGCAGATTGGTTTACTACTGTGCCACCTGGGAAGTCAGAGCCCACTCTGATGATCTCACTTTAATGTAATTACCCCTTTGAAATACAGTCACCTTGTGTGGTACTGTGGGATAAAGACTTTAACAAAAAATTGGGGAGGAAACACAATTCACCCCATAACAGCCCATACAAACTTTTTTTCTTCGTTTAAATCTTGAGATGGTAGCAAGAATTGGTCCCACTTGACTAGTCATCATTCCTAATCTTTCTTCCAACTTCCATGGACACCAAAGCTGTTGAAACTCAAATGCAAGCTTTGATGTCTTGGTTCTGCAGGTCTGCTGTGACAGGTCTTCTCCAGCGCAGTGGGTGCCTTGCATCTGGTTGCTTGGACTGGACTGAGAGGCCTCAGAATGCAGGAAGAATGTATGATGTGAGTGGGCACCCATGTGTGTGTGTGCGTGTGTGTGTGTGTGTGTGTGTGTGTGTGGTATATGGTAGTTGGGGGTGCCTCAAGTGATTTTTGAAAGTATTATCCTGCAAAATGTGCAACTTCTCACTCTGAGCAAGACACTGTACTAAAAGCTTTATACTTGCATTTTCTTTGCATCTAACCCTCACGATAGACTTGCACATTTGTAATATGAGTCCCATTTGGCAGATAAGGAAGCTGAGATTCAAAGAAGGATGTGCCAGGGTCTTATATCTACTAAGGCAGAGACCAAATGCAAACCCAGATCTAGCTGACCACCCAATGTTCTCCGCTATTTCTGTTCCCCTCTCCTGTTGGGCAGGAGACAGTGGTTACAGTGCTTGAATTTTTCAAGCTTTGCAGTGAGGTGTCCCAAGGCCCCAGAATTAGCTTCTGCTGGGCTTCCCTGGTGGCTCAGAGGTTAAAGCGTCTGCCTGCAATGTGGGAGACCTGGGTTCGATCCCTGGGTCAGGAAGATCCCTTGGAGAAGGAAATGATAACCCACTCCAGTATTCTTGCCTGGAGAATCCCATGGACGGAGGAGCCTGGTGGGCTACAGTCCATGGGGTCGCAAAGAGTCGGACACGACTGAGCGACTTCACTTTCTTTCACTTTCTCTCAATAGCATTCTCAAACAAGATGGAGTAGGAGGCAAGGAAGGGGTCAGGCCCGAATGTGAGCAAGACTTTTACATCCCACCGATGTGCATGACATACCTTTCCTTTGGTGGCATTTTTTAAATTCTGGGATCACATTTAATTTGCAGAACGCATCCTTGCAGCAGTCAGTTCGATTCCCACCTCATGCATGAGCAAACCCAGGATAAATCAAACACCCAGTGTTCCCAGATAATATGCAGAGGGCCTGGTATCCGCCTGTGAGAAATTAGGAAAGAAGAAAGAGGCTGGAACACTGCTCAGATCTGAAGAACACATCCCTTCCTGAAAGAGGTGGGAGACTCAGAAAGTCAGGAGGAAGACCAGGGCACTTCGGAGTGAAGAGGACAGCTTTGGCTGGCTCCTAGCGTTCCAAGGATCACTGCTCAGCCAGAGTGGCTGATGGTCAAGATGGTTAGTTGTCATGTCAGCCTTCTGCGCCTGATGAAGTTTTCATATTACCCCTTTTTAGAACACGCACACATCCTTACACACATAAATATGTGTGCGCGTTACAGAGTCTACTTTTAATGGAATGAGTTTGATGCATCTCCTAACTAACCAAAAGTAACATCTTGACAATTTTAATCGACTAATTATACACTCATGGTCATCTTGAAAAGTGCCTATTTGGGGTCTTTCTGTCTCGACAACTGTAAGAGTTCTCAGCTGGAAAATTGGGATGCAGACAGAGAATTTCAATGACTCTGTCCTTGAGAAATTGAGAGTCGTAATTTCCCCCCCATGGGGGCCTGGAGGAACTGAAAGGAGCTCTGGAAGCAGGGGAATGGCTGCCTCCAGGGCTCGACGTGCTCTCTGCCCTGGATCTGCCTGGAAGCAATCAGGAAGAACCCAGTGATAGGCAGCAGAAGGAAAAGAGGAACACAGATGCCAGAAATGTACACATCGCAGAAACTTAAAATAGCATGGCATGGCTGCTCTCTTTCATTTGTTTATGCCCTTTAACTGGAGGTTCTTTTTTGTTTCTTTTCTTTCCTCTCCCTTCCCAAACCCTCTTGCCTCTTTTTCTTTCCCTTTCCTTTCCCTTTCTTTTTAACCAACATGAATGAACATTCCCACAAGAGGTGTTGCTTTCCAAGCCCACAAGGGGTGTCGTTTTGCTAATATGAGGCTTTCCTGGTGGCTCAGTTGATAACGAATCTGCCTACCATGCAGGAGACACAGGTTTGATCCTTGGATCTGGATAATCCCCTGGAGAAAGGCCTGGCAACCCACTCCAGTATTCTAGCCTGGAGAAATCCATGGACAAAGGATCCTGGTGGCTATAGCCGTGGGGTCACAAGGAACCGGACAAAGCTGAGTGACTAACACACACACACAAAGAGTTATTTAAGGAAGGATGATTTGCAGTTAATGTTTCAGTGAATTTTTCCATAAACTTGAGAAAGAATCCCCATTTTACACATGCAAAGCCTGAGTCCCAGAGAAACAAAGTCCCTTGCCCAAGATCACACACTCAGTGGCTGGACTGAGAAGAAGCTCCCGAGCACTTCCCAAAGCCAAACTTGCACCAAAAAAAAAAAAAAAAAAAAGGTCAAGGCTGCTGTTTGGTGGTCTGCTGCCAGCCTGATCCACTACAGCCTTCTGAATCCTGGTGAACCCATGACATCTGAGAAGCATGCTCAGCAAATCAATGAGATGCACAGAAAACGGCAATGCCTGCAGCTGGCACTGGCCAACAGAAAGGGCTCAGTTCTTCTCCACAATCACATCCAACAGCACGTCACATAACCAACACTTCAAAAGTTGAACGGCTTGGGCTACGAAGTTTCACTCATCCGCCGTATTCTCCCGACCTCTCACCAACTGATTAGCACTTCTTCAAGCATCTTGACAACTTTTTGCAGGTAAAACGCTGCTACAATCAGCAGGATTCAGGAAACACTTTCCAAGAGTCTGCTGAATCCGGAATCATGGATTTTTACACTACAAGACATTTCTCGTTGGCAAAAAAGTGTTGATTGTAATGGTTCCTATTTTGATTAATAAAAAAGAAGTGTTTGAGCTTAGCTATGATTTAAAAATCATGGTCCGAAACTCCAATTACTTTTGTACCAACGTAGGAGAAAACCAGGGCTTTACAGGTAGCACAGTGGTAAAGAATCTTCCTTCAGTACAGGAGACCTGGGTTCAAGACCTGGGTTCGATCCCTGGGTTGGGAAGATCCCCTGGAGAAGGGAATGGCAACTCACTCCAGTATTATTCTTTTTTTTTTTTTACTCCAGTATTCTTGCCTGGAAATTCCCATGACAGAGGAGCCTGGCAGGCTACAGTCCATGGAGTCACAGAGTGCGACAGGACTGAGCTGCCAACACACACACGATAGGAAACCACAGCTCCCAGGAAAGACCCATCTCTGTCTGACTGTTGAGCCCTCCCTATGAGGAGGTGTCTCTGCTGACAGTGGGTTTAGGCCACTCAACCTGGGTTTCACTGTGAGTCTAACCATCTGGACAAAGTCACGAGGAATGTTTAGAGGCGGTTTGGGCCCGACCTGGAACAAGTTTCAAAAGCCAGAGCCAGCAGGGGGATGAACTGGTTTCTGGGCTCCCAGTGAAGCCCTTTTGGAGCCCCTTGGTTTCTTGCGCTGTGGGGCTCCTGAAAGGGCCTGGGAGTGGACAGTGCAGACCAAGGAGGCCTCCTATTTTTCTGGGAGCAGGAAGGGGCAGGAAGAGCTCAAAGGGCCTGGCAGGTGGGAACTTCAGGTCTGCTCCATCACGGCCACACAAAATCTCACTGCCAATACTGCCACAGAGATCCATTCGGAGAGCCCATACTTCTCAAGACTGCAGGAGCACCTGGGTTAGAAGTAAGTCAGGCAGTGATTGGCTCTCCTGAAAAGCATCTCTCTAGGGTTAAGTTGCTGGATCTATAAATTAGATATAGTCATGATTACCTTGGAGGGTTGTTTTGAGAATTAAATTCGAAACCTCTGCTAAGCCCGTAGCCTAGGCTCTCTTTCATAACAGTGATGGCATTTTCTTTCCTACAGCATTGATGAGCATGCCAGCTTGGTGCTAGCGTAGGGCTGTCAGATACAACAGAGATGATCAGTTAATTTTAGATTCCATGTCTTTAACCAGACATTTTAGCATAAGTATGTTTCTACTATGGTAGGGGACATATGTGTACTTTAAAAAATCATTGCTTTTCTGACTTTCAAAGTTAACTGGGTGCCCTGAGAGCAATTTGCTAAGTCTATCCACCTCTCTAGTTGTTAAGAAGGCAAAAGTGAGTGCAAGAGATAGTTACCCTCACCAGGAAGGGGATGCCTGCGTGTGTGTTCAGCTGGTTTTGAGTCCTTGTGACCGCACGGACTGTAGCCCGCCAGGCTCCTCTATCCATGGGATTCTCCAGGCAAGAATCCTGGAGCGGGTTGCCATTTCTTCTTCCAGGGGATCTTCCCGACCCAGGGATTGAACCCGGGTCTCCTGCATCTCCTGCATTGGCAGGTGGGTTCTTCACCCCTGAACCACCTCAGAAACCCTGGTAAGGGGATGGCAGGCAGTCTATTTTCCTTCTGATCAAGCCGCCTCTCATCCCCCTGAGTCTTCTTTCTTTTCCACTCAGTTCCTGAGTAAGCAGAGGGCGTTCACTGCTGCTGGCTTTCTTGCAGAACCCCTACTGTAGATGCTACAGCTCCCTGCTGCCTTAGCTGTGCCTGGCCAGCCCTGCCCTTGGGGCACAAGTGTATTCATCCCTCCCTTATAAACGGCCAGCTGCAGGCCCCTGCCCGTTCGTCCCTAAGGCCACTTCTGCCCAGGCCCTTTCATGACAATCCATCTTAACTCCCCACTTGTCCTCAGGGCCAGGGCTTGGGGAAGGTCCAACTGATTCCAAAAGGACCCACTGAAGGATGGCGTGCAGGCTGCCAGAGGATGCTGGACGAGGTAGGTTGAAGGATGCCCTCCCCACACACTACCAAGATGGCCCCATCCCCAGACTCTGTAAATCCCCCCTTATGTGGCAAAAGGGACTTTGCAGAGGTGATTAAGAGAAGGATCTTGAGATAGGAGGTGATTGATCTGGGATGATGTAATCTTGAGGATCCTTATAAGAGGGAGGCAAAAAAGTCAAGAGAGAGAAGGGGACGTGATGACTGAAGCCAAAGTTGAAGGTGGAAGCAGGGGCCACAAACTGTGGAGTCCAGGTCACCATTAGAAGCCAGAAGGCAAAACAGTGGATTCTCCCCTAAACACTCCAGAAGCAATGGCAGCCTGTGGACACCTACATTTTAGACCCCTGATCCCCAGTACTGTAAAGGAACGGACCTGTGTTGCTTTTAGCCACTAAGTTTTGGGTCATTTTTTAGAGCAGCCACAGGACACAGGTCCACTGGGGACTTCAGGAGGAAGGGCAGTCCAGCAGACAGCCTGCCCGGGCTGGGCTGTGTGGAGATGGCCCTGTTCCTGGGACATGTTGTCCATCTGGTCAGCCCTCTGCTCAGCCCTCTGCTCAGCTCGGGGCCGCGTGGGTCCTCAACCAGGACTCCCTGGGTGTCAGATCTCTGGCAGTTACGATGGAGGCAATGCCCACGGGGGGTTATTCCTGATGCTGTTCCCATCCACTATGGTGTCTCTGTGGATCTAGGATCCATTGATACAGCATGGCTCTCTGATCTCTGAGGCTCAGAGAGGTGAAGTGAGAGACTTGGAGCCATGCTGCAAGCCAAGGGCCCAGGGGGAGTTTAGTCCCAGATCCAGGATGCTCATCACAGCCACACATCCATGAGATGCTTCTTCTCTCGAGCGGTTCATCCGCCTCCACCTCTTGCAGCCAAAAGGCAGTTCCTGCAGAGGACTGCCACATTTGCGTTTTGAGCCGCAGCTCAAGATCCCAGATCTTGTTCCAGGCCCCTGGGGACGAATGGTCCAGTGGTTTTGCCTGATTGGGGAACCTCACAGGGATGCGGAGCCATGGGGCCCTGGCCCTGGAGAAAGAACACCTTTTGACATGGTCTTGACCCCATGCTTGAGAGCCAGGTGGCTCATTGAGCCATCAGACCCGGTTTTCCCTCCCTGAATAACGAGGTCAGTGTTCACTGGCCGCTGAGCCAGAAATGCCTTTGACGTGCACTGCACTTCAGCTAATAATCAGAACCAGGTTCGCAGGGCAGGGGGTGGAATGACATGGTCGTTTTGACTTAAAAGAAACATTTTAACTTCACATTTGCCAAGTTAAAGAGAAAAACCTCAGATCGCTTTTCCCCCTACCCGCTCTCGCCAAGCACCACCCCCAACCCATCTATCTTTAATTTTGATTTGTAATATATGGGAAACCTAACCCCTGGCTGTCATGCTGAGTGTTGCTTGGCAGACTCAAACCACTGTGCAGTTTGGCCCCTGCTAGAGGGAGGTTGACTTTGCAGAGGGGGTGGGGGTGGGGGTTGGGAGGGTGCTGATGCTCTCTGGGTCCCCATTGATTAGCAGTTCCTGAGACTGTCAAAGTGCTGCCCAAACCATGCCTGGCTTAGACCTGGCTGGGTCATCCCCTTCCTCTGGGGAGCCCGGTAGCTTCTCTTGACCTAGGGAGACCATGGGAGAAAGCAGTTCATGTTACATGTCATTGCTCAGGGCAGCTACCATGATGCTCTACAAATTTTCCTCTCTGCTGGTAGGTCCTTATCAAACTTCCTGTATCCATGTAACATTATCGTTGATAGGTTTGAGTAACAGACCTGATTTGTCAAAGTTTCCCTGCGTTCAGGCCCTTTGGAACCCTCCTACACTGACTCTGGCTGGACCATGTGGCCAGCTTTAGTGAATTAAATAATAGTACATATAGCCTTCCCTGATAGCTCAGTTGGTAAAGAATTCACCTACAATGCAGGAGACCCTGGTTCGATTCCTGGGTTGGGAAGATCCACTTGAGAAGGGATAGACTAACCCACTCCAGTATTCTTGGGCTTTCCTTGTGGCTCAGCTGGTAAAGAATCCACCTGCAATGTGGGAGACCTAGGTTCAATCCCTGTGTTGGAAATATCCTCTGGAGAAGGGAAAGGCTACCAACTCCAGTATTCTGGCCTGGAGAATTCCATGGACTGTGTAGTCCATGGGATTGAAGAGTCAGGCATGACTGAGAAATTTTCACTTTCACATACAATGAAATAAAAAGACCTGAACTCAAGACCTAAAAAGTGCTTGGAAATCAGGGTTGTCCCCTTGGAACTTTGTGCCTAAAGTGCAAACAGGCTTGGAGTAGCCTGTTTGAGGGGAGGAGAAGAAACACAGAGAGGTCCTGGTCACCCCAGACAAGGTCATCATACATCAGCCATGTCAGGCCAGCACAGCAGAGTCCCCAGATCCATGAGCAGGAAGCCCAGGCCAGCCTAGAAGAAGTGCCAGCTTGTCCAGCCCACACTGTGAGCCTAAGGACATGTGGGCTAAGTGGCTGCTTACTTAGGTCAGAAAATTCCGAGCTGGTTTATTACACAGCAGATCTAACTGATACACATTGCCAAAGTCATTTACAATGACTTGATGAATTATTTGTTTCTCTTCTGTACTGTATGACATTTGTATACTTTTTGCACAACTTCTCTGCCTCTCCAACTGAATAAGGAGCTCCATCAGCATAGTCTCCTTATGTCTGCTGATCACTGTTGACATTTCATGATCTCCAGCCAGGCACGGCACATAGTAGTTGTTCAACAGACACTTGTCAAATCAATCAGTAGCTGAATAAGGAAATCAGATCTAGTTTCGAGCCCCAGCTTTTCCAGTGTTGCTTTGTCATTTTCACTTCTGTTTCTGAGCCTCCCTATGCTTCAGTTTCCCCAACTGTGAAACAGGACTAATGATAGTCCTAGAGTCTCCAGGAAGGATAAAGGAAGTGATGTGCACAGCTTCCTAGGACTGTTCTAGCCCAGCACCCAACAGTGGCGAAGAGCATGTCCCAGCAAAAATGCTCTCAGTGCTTTCAGTGGCTTGTTGATGTCATGGGAATATCACGTATGGATGTGACAGTCGGGCCATAATTTGTAAAGTAATTAGCCTCCAATCAAGATAAATTAATTTAAAAATTTCAAAAAAAAAGAGAGGGCTGAGTGCCGAAGAATTGATGCTTTTGAACTGTGGTGTTGGAGAAGACTCTTGAGAGTCCCTTGGACTGCAAGGAAATCCAGCCAGTTCATCCTTAAGGATTCAGTCCTGAATATTCATCAGAAGGACTGATGCTGAAGCTGAAACGCCAATACACTGTCCACCTGATGAGAAGAACTGACTCCTTAGAAAAGACCCTGATGCTGGGAAAGACTGAAGGCAGGAGGAGAAGGGAAGACAGAGGATGAGATGGTTAGACGGCATTACCGCCTTGATGGATGTGAGTTTGAGCAAGCTTTGGGAGTTGGTGATGGACAGGGAAGCCTGGCGTGCTGCAGTCCATGAGGTTGCACAGAGTTGGACCCGACTGAACTGAGCTGAACTGAATCCTCACAGCAGACTCCTTTGGCCACAATTTCTGGCAGTGATTGTATGTTCAAAGTGGGAAGTTTGACACTGAGGCTGATCCTTGCACATACTGACATTTTGGTGTCTTTTGCCTTTTTCTTTTTTCTTTTTTGACTTCAGGGAGATTCAGAACCTCAGAAGCACAGGTGCCAACATACCACCTGCTTCTCCAACCCCTTTTGTGTATGTGTTTGTGCTCAGCTGTGTCTGACTCTTTGTGATTCTATGAACTGTGGCCCACCAGGCTCTGCTACCCATGGAATTTTCTAGGCAAGAATACTGGAATGAGTTGCTATTTCCTACTCCAAGGGATCTTCCTGACCCAGGAATCGAACCTGGGTCTCCTGCATCGCAGACAGATTCTTTACCCTCTGAGCCACCCCTTAGATGTTTCTTTCATGGAGCAAAGTATCAAATCAATAAGAGAGTCTCATGAAGAAGAAAGGAGACTTGAACACATGTGTCACTCATTTGCCCTCCAGAAAGGGAGTGCGATGAGAAAAGACCCAGAGCAAGAGTGATCCTCAGTTCAGTTGCTCAGTCATGTCCGACTCTGTGATCCTAGACTTATTTAAAAAGCTGAAATGAGGTATGGTTGGAGCTGAGGATGAGAGAGACCATTCTGGGAGCTGAAGCCAGATTGTTGGGCAGGGCACATATCACCCGGGGCCTCGAAGGTCTTGTTAAATGTTTTTCACTTTCTCCTTTGAGCTGTGGAAAGCAAATAAAAGGTCGTAAAAAGATCCCCTTTAGTCCAAGCTTAAATCTGGCTCTTGTGGCAACCAGCAGGCAGGATTCCTAAGAACAACGGCCTTTAAATCTCCTCTTGTTTCCTGTCCCTGATCCACCGGACAGGGCGTGAGTCACTTGAACTACTTTGTGTGTGTTGTTTGCAAACTATATATTCGTGAACGATTCAAATTGTTCCAAAACTATATATCTGGAACCTTAGAGCACGTGGAAGATGGAAGTTACAGTGACAAAATCTTCACTGCAAGAAGGACAGCAGATGGCACTTTCTGGACCTGACCAGGGACATCACTGTTCCAAGTGCACTTAAGTATCACCCATGAATCCACCCAGCTGACCTTAGACAGTGTGTGTGTGTGTCTGTGTCTGTGTGTGTTGGGCACTGCTCCAAGAGCAGTGTATGCATACATGTTAGTTACTCAGTCTTGTCCGACTTTCTGCAACGTCATGGACTGTAGCCTTCCAGGCTCCTCCTCTTGCCATAGAATTCTCCAGACAAGGATACTGGAGTGGGTAACCACAGCCTTCTCCGGGGATCTTCCTGACCCAGGAATCAAACCTGGGTCTCCCATGCTCTAGGCAGATTCTTTACCATCTGAACCACCAGGGAAGCCCAGTGAATGCATGACCTCATCTGAATCCCAAAGTAATCCCAGGATTTGTTCACAGTTGCTACCCTTATACCACAGACTTGGAAATGAAGCCTCAGAGAGGGTCAGGATTTTTGCCAAGGCCTGAGATTTGAATCTGAGCAACCTGACTCAGGATCAGCCTGAGTCAGCCTGGCATGCTGCAGTCCATGGGGTCTCAAAGAGTCAGACACAACTGAGCAACTGAACAATGACAGCAGCTTGACTCAGGAGGCTGTGCCCCTAGCCCCCAGGAGCATCACCTGAACAGGAATTAACATGGTCACTCCCATTTTGAATAGAGGGGATGTATGTACCCAGGTCATAGGGCTGGTCCACTGTGGAGCTGAGACTTGAACCCAGGAAGGCTGAAGGCACAACCAGGCTCTCGGTCACCATCGTATGCACTACTTTCATCGTCAACATCTGTATGAACACATACAGGGATGGATATCTCATGCAGTACATATTAGATTCTTTATTTCTCTGTGTGTTTCATTTGGGCCCCTTGAAAAGTACTCAATGTAGGTTTCCCTGGTGGCTCAGCTGGTAAAGAATCTACCTGCAATGCAGGAGACCTGGGTTTGATCCCTGGGTTGGGAAGATTCCCTGGAGAAGGGAATGGCTACCCACTCCAGTATTCTGGTCTGGAGAATTCTACGGACTATACAGTCGATGGAGTCATAAAGAGTTGGACACGACTGAGCAAAAGTACTCAATAGTGGGAGCTGTTAACATTGGTTGCCTGCAATGAACCAGGAAGGACTAGAATTAGAACCTGAATAGAAAATGTATCTTTCTGGTTCTTCCTGAAAAATCACAAGCCTTGTAAGTTACAGAGCTGGGCAAAGCTAAACTCTAAGTGTACTACCCTCTAGTCAAAGCTATGGTTTTTCCAGTAGTCATGTATGGATGTGAGAGTTGGAACACAAAGAAAACTGAGCATTGAAGAATTAATGCTTTTGAACTGTGGTGTTGGAGAAGACTCTTGAGAGTCTCTTGGACTGCAAGGAGATCAAGCCAGTCAATCCTAAAGGAAATCAGTCCTGAATATTCATTGGAAGGACTGATGCTGAAGCTGAAGCTCCAATACTTTGGCCACCTGATGTGAAGATCTGACTCACAGGAAAAGACCTTGATGCCAGGACAGATTGAAGGCGAGGGGAGAAGGGGACAACACAGGATGAGATGGTTCGATGGCATCACTGACTCAATGGGCATGAGTTTGAGCAAGCTCCGGGCTGGGAAGTCTGGCGTGCTGCAGTCCGTGGGGTCATAAATAGTTGGACACAACTGAACAACTGAACTGAACTGACCTGTACCACCTTCTTGTGTTTCTCATATGAAAAATAAAAACAGAAGAAGAGTGTGCTTAACTAGATGCGAGGGCAGCTCTGCTGCTTTGCAAATCAGATTTTTAATATTTGTAAATAAACATTCTCTAAGGATTTACAACTCAGATTAGGGCTGCATGAAAACAAGACAGAGACAGATCATTGGTGGAGCCACCGACACCCCACTGGTGAGTTCAGGGCTGAGGAGGAGCAGGTGTGCGGCTGGGAGTCTCCTCCTGTATGCAGGGCAGGGTGACCTTTCCTGAGCCACCGATGTGCTACCTGGGTTTGCAGAGCAAGCTGCCGGTGGGTGTTGCGTCTAATCTGCCTTCCTCTTGGGCGCATCTGTATGCATGTCAGCGGACTCTCAAGTGCTGAGATGTACGCAGAGCAGCAGTGGGACTCCTCCTTTTCCCAGCCTCACAAAAGGGGGTGTGACAGTTCAGGCTTTCTTGGGAGGTCAGAGGACTGACTTGGGGGTGATAGTTTCTATGGGAGGTCAGAGGTTAACTCTAGTTTGTTAAAGGGATGGCAACTGAACTACAAACCGAGCAGGACCTAAGGGAGGGGATGCACAGTGAAGCCATGCTTATCTCCTGCCTTGAGGAATTTGGGCTGAGCTGGGGAATCAGAGAGAGGGGAGGGCTCGGAGCAGCATGTCTCCCCAGCAACTCAGGAGCAGATGGACATCAAAGGTCACGCGTGCAAGGACCATGAAAGGACGCTAGAAGATCTTGGGGGAAGGCGGGGAAGTTTTTCTATTTTCCATCCCTGCAGGAGGGCAGAGATGCTTGGTTTCAGGTCTAAGAGAGTCGCAGTTCCTCTTTGTATTTGGGTGGGTGGGGTGGGTGGGAAAAGACTGCAGGGTTATCATTTGCTCCCCAGGGCTTCCTGAGACTGGGTCTTGGGGGAGGAGCAAAGGACGAGAGGATGCTCCTTTGTTACAGTCGCTCTGGAAACCTTGAGAGAGGGGGTGCTATCTCTAGCTCCATTGTCATTGCTTAGTTGCTCAGTTATATCTGATTCTTCCTGACCCCATGGTATATAGCCTGCCAGGCTCCTCTGTCCATAGGATTTCCCAGGCAAGAACACTGCAGTGGGTAGCCATTCCCTTCTCCAGCAGATCTTCCTGAACCAGGGATTGAACCCGGGTCTCCCGCTTGGCAGGCAGATGCTTTACCATCTGAGCCACCATCGTCACAGCAGTGAAACAGATCGTTTATTTATGGGAAGTTTCCCAGATGAGGCAGGATCCAGCAAGAGCCTGGGTGGTTGCAGAATCAATCTTCATGTCTCTCTCCATCAAGAGGCTCCATAAAGGGCTCAGTAGGGTCTGAGGCTACAGAGGCAGCTCCACGATATCTAGGCTTTGTGGGATCCTTTGTCTAAGACCCCTTTCGTGTTGTCATGGTGACCACTCAGCCTCCAGCCCCACCCCTCTGACTCTGCATGTGATGGGATTCCTTTCTTGGGGTGGGGGACGGGGGGCCCATGGGCAGCCCTGGGGCTGTCTGGCTATCAGCTCTCCCAGGCCAGCAGAACTGCTTTTTCCTGTCCTGCTGGTTCCTCTCCTAGCAAGGCCCGCTGCATGCAGGGTGGCCTACTTCGGAGGTGAGCAACTCAACAGACCAGAGATGAGAGGAAGTGATAAGGGCAGCTGGCTCCCGGGCCCCCAGCTTCCTCTTCTGAGGAAAGTCAGGTTCTCACGGTGCCTGTGAGGCCCTGGCAAGCTGGGCTGCAGCTCTGCCATCTCAGGGAGTCACCCGGCTTGGGGCAGCTTCCCACTCGACCCTTCAGCCCTAGATGATGGTGGCTGATAAAGCAAAAAGGCCACCAAGGACCGGTCTGTCCAGGCTGGCTTCTCAGCGGGGTTTCACTGCCATCAGGGATGCTGGAGATAACCAGCTTCATGTGGGCTCCCTGCCCATATCCAGGGGGACCCCTTTCCCCACAGAGGACCGAGCCCCCCAGGAGGGACAGAAGGGAGCTGGAGTGTTTCTTGGGCTTTTGTCAGGTGCTGGGTTCTGGTCTGAGCATGTCAGGGAAGAGTCTTTCAAATGCTCTTAACATCTTGTAGCTAAAGCAGAGTTTCTCCACCTTGTCTCCCTTGACATTGGGGTTCAGTTCATCCTTTGTCTTGGGGGAGGGATGTTTAGGTGCATCCTTTTCGTTTATCCACCCGATGCTTGTAGCATCCCCATCCCCCAGGGATGACAACCAATGGGGTCCTCAGCCGGTGTCCCCAGGCGAGAACCACTGAGACATAAACAGGGGATCTCAGAGATCACTGAGCACAAAGCAGAGAGGATGCCTCTGAGACCCCACAGCTGAGACCAGAGTGCAATCCAGGGAGTTCTGTTATTTTTACTTTACTTTTCACAGCACATGCTACTTGAGTTCAGGAAATCCTAACCTCTCTGAGTTGATGCTCTGAACTATAAATAACATCATAATTCTGTGCCTCGAGGGTGATCTCTGAGCTCAGATAGGACCATGGGTCCTCAACAGACAAATGTAGGTGATGGGGTTAGGTTCACGGTGGGTTCCTTCTCTCACCATGGAAATATTCTTCTGAAGGAAGACAGGTGCCTGTGAGAACATAGCAGCTCTTAACCTGATCTGCACATCAGAGTTTCCCTGGAGGCTGTGATGACTATGAATGCCAGGGCCCCGGGGTAAGAGGTGCTGGTTTAGCAGGTCTGGGTGGAACTCGGCATCAGGAGACCTTGAGAATTCCCCAGGTATCCCAACACTCAGCCAGAGTTGAGAAGAGCTCAGAATTCCATCTGAAAACCAAAGTGGCTCCAACGTCAGGTCCACCTGTTACTGCGTTCTAGGCAGGAAGGAGGAAGTCCAGTGAGAAGGGGATGAGGGAAACCTGGCCAACGGTTGCTGTTGGTGGGGCTGTTTGACGCTGATGGTGCTGAGGAGGAGATAAGGAGCCTGGATCTTTATGGTGCTGTCTTCAGAAGGTTCAAGAACAGACCTGAGATATTTACATGTGAAACGTACAAAAGTGAGTCAACTGCTGCTTGAAGGTAAGTGGAAAGAGATGAACTGTGAACCTCAGGGCAGTGTGTAATTAAATACTTTAGATGTGCTCTTTAAATAAAGGCACGAAGAATTGCTCAAGTGAGGGCTAGGCAGAGAGTGGGGTGGGCCCCTCTTTTCCTCCCTCCCCCTCCCCCGCTCCTTCCTTCCCCGCTCTGTGCCCCCTCCACCCTCCTTCTCCCCTTCCTCTTCCTCCCTCTATTGCTCCTCCTCCTCTTCCTTCTTTCCTTCCTTCACTCTTTTCTGTTTGTCTCTGTTAACACTCATTTTCTTCTTTGGGCTTATTTTTCATCTAGAAGACAGAGAGTTAAAGTTGCTCTGAATGTCGAGAGCCAGTGTTGCCCACTGCTGCCTCCACTCCAGTTCTTTAATACGCATGCACTGAGAGTTTACTAAATTTGAACATGTTAGAGAGCGTTTGATATCATGCTCCTCTCATTTGATTATAAAAGCATGCATCTATATCCTCATATAATTCCTGAAGACATTATTTTGATACCTATGTAATCATCTCTCCTGTGTGTGGGTCTCTCTATCACAATTTCTTTCCCTATTTTCCCTCTGTTTGCTACCTCTATTGCTCTCATCTTTACAAAGAAAACACTATGCTAAATAAAGTAGTAAGCATCCTTCTCTATTTCCTCCAGAAACATTCCTGGAGGTAAAATTATTTGGAAAAACTGGGGACCGGTGATGTCATGCGTCGTGATGACTGTGGATTGCCTTCTATAAAAGGACGGACACATTTACAGGTTAATCCGCTTGGTGTGAGAAACTGAGTCATCCATCTTCAGCAAGCCTGATTGAAAACTTTCCAATATTGACAGTATAATTGCTAAAAAATAGTACTCTATGTTTTGTTCAACTTGCCTCTGTTGGGTTATTGGCAGTGATAAATATTAATAGAGATTCATGTTTCCTAGTTTCTTAAAGATCTTTTTGGTTATGGATTTTTTTCATGAGTGTATTTTCTGTTTACTCTCTTTATGGGTTATATATTGAAATGCCTTTTCCTGAATTTATAAGGCTTCTTCCCAGATTAAAGATGTTAACATTATTTCCCTTTTACATTTTTTGTATGCTTTCAACAATATTTATTATTTCTTCTCTCCCTGGCATTTAAGAGAAAAAATATACTCATGGGGAAAGTTTTTAAAAACAAATACAGAAATGCAGACTACAAAACTAAACTTGTTTTGAATCCCACCAGAAAAAAAAAAAAATCACTGCTGCATTTCGGTGCAGCTCCAGCTACCAATAGGAATATAATCCTTAAAAAAAAATGTTTAGAATTGGAATTACATAGTGATGTCATACTATAATCTGTTTTGTGGGCATTTTATTTGTTCACTCAATAGTCCAATAAGACATGATATTTAATGGCTATCAACTCTTCCATTATACGGATGCAATATATCATTTTAAATAGTTCTCAGCTATCAGGAATTCCAGATATTTCAAAATGTTATCTAAAATAAATACTGCTGCAGTGAACACTCTGCCACATACTAAGCTCATCTAAGTATTTCTCTTGGTTGTAGTCCTGAGTTGAACTGTTAGGTTTATGATCTGCTCATTCTAAAGACTGTGATTTAAAAAGACTAAATTGTCTTTATAACTGTACTTATGTGCATTTTGCCTGCTGTTTTATTATTTATGATTTCTAATGGATCCCTTGTATTAAATTTGTAATTGCATTTTAAATTAAAATTGTAATAAAATGTTTGAGAATATGTTTTAGAAAAGAGTAAATTCTCTTTAAAAAGAGTTGAACTGAGTCACCCTTTCACTCAGAGTTTTTGAGAGCAGGAAAGTCTCATGAAAGGTGACAGAAGCAGAGATAAGATGTTTTTACACACTATGTGATTCCCAGGTGTTCATCCAGTCTCCCTTTTTCTTCCCTTCAAGATGAGTTTCTGCCCTCATACACTGTTGGTGAGATTGTAAACTGGTACAGCTGCTATGGAGAACAATATGAAGGTTCTTTAAAAAGTTACCGTATGTTCCAGCAATTCCACTTGGGGCATTCATCTGGAAAAGATGAAAACTCTAACTCAGAAAGATACATGCACCTCAGTGTTCACAGCAGCACAATTTACAATAACTAAGACATGGAAGCAACCTAAATGTCCATTGATTGCTGAATGGATAAAAGCAATCTGATGTCTATGTATATACATAGAGAGAGACAATGGAATATTACTCAACCTCAAAAGAGAATGAAGCAATACCATTTGTGGCAACATGGGTGGATCTAGAGATTATCCTACTAAGTAAAGTAAATCAGAAAGAGAAAGACAAATATTGTATGATATCATTTATATGTGGAATCTAAAAGAAATGATACAAATGAACTTACTTACAAAACAGACGTTGACTCAGACATAAGAAATGAACTAACGGCTACCAAAGGGGAAAGTTGTGGGAGAGGGATAAAGTAGGAGTTTGAGATTAGCATATACATGACTACATATAAAATAGACAACCAAGAAGGACCTACTGTATGGCAGAGGCAACTCTACACTTTATTCCGTACTAACTATAAGAGAAAAAATGAATATACGTGTGTGTTTGTGTACATGTATATACAACTGAATCCCTTTGCTGTATACCTGAAACTAACACAGCACTGTACATCAACTATAATTCAATTAAAACAAAAGCATGAACTCCCGAACTTTTGCAAAATTTCAAATCAAGCCTTTTGGGATTATGAAGCTGTTATTTGTCACTGTTTATTTTGTGAAGTACATGACTCTGTTGGGTATTTCTAGTTTAAACAACATGCAGGCTGACATTTTTTCCCCCAAACCACAGTGGCTTTCTCTCCACTTCTCTCCCTTAATCATGTTTTCATAATTTCCTTATGGGCATCAGACATAGTGACAAGATCCACACTGTGAACGTCAGGGCCAGTTAGGGAGGAGGACAGCTGATATTTTTCAAAGTGACAGGTCAATGTGGTGCTGGGACCAAGGCGTTCTGGAAGCAATATCCTTCCAGGGGTACTTGGCCATGAGGTTGGATGGTAGGAGCAATGTTTGGGGTATCTTGATGCTATGGTCGTATCCTGCTATGCTCATATTGTGTGGGGTATCTTGATGCAGAGACAAGAGTGCTGTGTGTACTGACACAGAAAGTGCAGGTAGCAACCCAAAATCATCTTTTACGGAAAGGGAGCAGGGCAGAGGCAGAGACAGAAGTCTTACCAAGTGAGATGTAAATTATTCTAAATATTAGCAATGATGCCCATCATAATGCTTGCTATGATCCAGGCTGCAGGTTGCAAAGTAAGGGCTTCAGTCTAACTCTGGCCCACTGTCTATCTAAATAAAGTTTTATTGGGACACAGCTATACCTAGCATTTGCATGATGTATACAGCTGTTTTTCACACTCTAAAGGTGGAGTTGAATAGTTGTGACAGAGACAAGGTGATCCACAAAGATGAAAAGTGCTGTTGTCCAACTGCCGGCCACTCCACCTTTCTGGATCAGAACTCCCTGAGGGGCATGCCTTGCTCATTCTTCTACAGCCAGCACCTTGGACTGCAGAGAAGGTGCTCGAACAAAACCTAAAAGAAGGAGGTGCCATAGACCATGGAGACATTGAGTGTGAAATAAGGTAGGAAAAGCAGGGGTCAGGGAACAGACACAGCAGGGTTGGAGTCCTGATCCTAACCATGCCTCATGGTATCACCCTGGGCAAGTCACTTCACCTCTCCAAATTCTCGCTGGAAACACGGCCGGAAACACTTCTCTGCAGGGTCATCTTCAAGCTTAATAAGAAAGCAACATGAACAGTTTCTCTGATCATTAAGTTTGGAATCAAATGGGGCAGAAGGCGTAGACTTTTCTAGCTTTTTTCTTCTTAATTCGCAAAAGTTGCAGAGATGCATATTTTATGAACACCAAAAGGGGAGGGTGAGTGAAGTTGCAATCACCCTGGTGGGACAATTGGGCATACTGATTGGGAGATGGTGAGATCACAAAACACCACTATCATGTAAGAATTGAATCGCCAGTCTATGTCTGACGCAGGATACAGCATGCTTGGGGCTGGTGCATGGGGATGACCCACAGAGATGTTATGGGGAGGGAGGTGGGAGGGGGGTTCATGTTTGGGAACACATGTAAGAATTAAAGATTTTAAAATTAAAAAAAAATTAAAAAAAAAACACCATGATTCAAAGAGAGAAGAGGGCACACTAGTTTCATATGAGCCCCTACAGCCTAAGTGGGCAATAGGTTGTGTTAATTCATTATGAAGACTCCATCAGCAGAGTATTGTCATCTCTCTTCAGACAGACAAGTGAGATTTAGAGTTAGAGGACTCAGATGCTCACAAAGGCACACGTGAAAGATAAAATGAGCAAAAGGACTATGGATTTGTAGGATGAACAGAAGAAAATGAAGAGAGAGAAGGTGGGGGAGAAAGAGATAGGGAGAGGAAGAGAGGGAAAGACAGTGAGAGAGAAAGACAGAGAGATAAAGAGAGACATACACACAGGTACAGACTTTACCTCCATCCTTTCCCAGTCACCTTTGGCTTCAAAGGATGTTTGAGGAATCAGAAACTCTTCTGCAGCTGCAAATATGAAAGTCATTGACACCTCGCCAGGGGCAAGAGATCAAGTTTCTCATCCTAGTCCTGATCAAAATCAGAAAGCAAAGAACTGTGCAAACAAAATGCGTTCTCTGAAGTTAACACTTGCAGTGTTCTCTGGGGCTTCGGTTTGACTTGAGTGCTGGAGCTGGGGCTTGTACTGTCCAACCCAATTTATCCATGGTGCCAACCCCCAGCTGACGAGCAGGGGAGAGATGCAGAGTCATGTGCATGCAAAAGGCTGTCCTTTAAGAACATATACTGATGTCTTCAAGGGTCTCTTTAGGTTCTCACTTGTTAAACTCAGGTCAGAGGATTTGGGAATCAACTCTGAAATGTCATATTTTGGTGGAGGGAAGATTTTAAAAGTGCGGTCAGCATAATGCTTAGGAATGCTCTTATAGCCTTAACTGGAACTGAATTTTTCTCTTACCCTTCCTATCTAGAACACAGCCAATGATAGGGGAAAAATGCTAGAAAAGATGACAAAGAGATCTATCAGTGGTCGTGTGTGTGTGTGTGTGTGTGTGTGTGTGTGTGTGTGTGTCTGTGTTTAACTTACCCTGTTAATCTGGGTTTTGAGTACTTCCTTACTTCCCAACACCACAAGGTATTCCATTCTTATCTTGTATATTGCTTGCTTCGTTCCTAGAATCAGAATCAGAATATATCTCTGCTTCCTTTTATTGGAGGATGGGATTGGAAACAAACCTCTGTGCATGATGTGTGCTTGAGATACTGGGGTATCATATTTTCTGGAGAACCATCTTCTTTCAAGAGAGAAAAAATGGTCAAAAACAAGAACATTCCTGGATTTGAAGAGTCAACTATTACACATGAACATCACCAGACAGTCAATACAAAAATCAGATTGATTATATTCTTTGCAACCGAAGATGAAGAAGCTCTATATAGTCAGCACAAAGAAGACCAGGAACTGACTGTGGCTCAGATCATGAACTTCTCATTGCCAAATTCAGACTTAAATTAAAGAAAGTGAGAAAACCACTAAGTCATTCAGGTATGACCTAAATAAGACACGATTGTACAGTGGGAATGTCAAATTCCCAGGGATTAGATCTGATAGACAGAGTGCCTGAAGAACTATGGACAGAGGTTTGTAACACTGTAGAGGAGGCAGTCACCAAAACCATCTCCAAGAAAAACAAATGCAAAAAGGCAAAAGCATTGTCTGAGGAGGTCTTACAAATAAATAAGAAAAAAAAGAGAAGTGAAAAGCAAAAGAGAAAAGGAAAGGTATACCCATCTGAATGCAGAGTTCCAAAGAACAGCAAGGAGAGATAAGAAAGCCTTCCCCAGTGATCAGTGTAAAGAAATAGAGGAAAACAATAGAATGGGAAAGACTAGAAATGTGTTCAAGAAAATTGGAGATACCACGTGAACATTTCACGTGAAGATGGGCACAATAAAGTATAGAAACTGTATGGATCTAACAGAAGCAGAAGATATTAAGAAGAGGTGGCAAGAACACACAGAATAACTATACAAAATGTATCTTAATGACCCAGATAGCAATGATGTTGTGATCACTCACCTAGAGCAAAACATCTTGGAGTCTGAAGTCAAGTGGGCCTTAGGAAGTATCACTACGAACAAAGCTAATGGAGGTGATGGAATTCCAGCTGAGCTATTTCAAATCCTGAAAGATGGTGCTGTTAAAGTGCTGCACTCAATATGCCAGCAAATTTGGAAAACTCAGGAGTGGCCACAGGGCTGGAAAAGATCAGTTTTCATTCCAATCCCAAAGAAAGGCAATGCCAAAGAATGTTCAAACTACTGCACAATTGCACACATTTCACACACCAGCAAAGTAGTGCTCAAAATTCTCAAAGTGAGGCTTCAACAGTACGTGAACTGAGAAATTCCAGATGTTGAAGCTGCATTTAGAAAAGGCAGAGGAACTAGAAATCAAAATGCCAACATCAGTTGGATCATTGAAAAAGCAAGAGAATGCCAGAAAAAACATCGACTTCTGTTTCATTGACTACACTAAAGCCTTTGACTGTGTGGATTACAACAAATTATGGAAAATTCTTCAAGAGATGGGAATACCAGACCAACTTACCTGCCTCTTGAGAAACCTGCAGGTCAGGAAGCAACAGTTAGAACTGGACATGGAACAACACACTGGTTCCAAATAGGAAAAGGAGTTCATCAAGGCTGTATATTGTCACACTGCTTATTTAACTTATATGCAGAGTACATCATGAGAAATGCTGGTCTGGAGGAAGCACAAGCTGGAATCAAGATTGCTGGGACAAATGTCAACAACCTCAGATATAGAGATGACACCACCCTTATGGCAGAAAGTGAAGAGGAACTAAAGAGCCTCTTGATGAAAGTGAAAGAGGAGAGTGAAAAATCTGGCTTAGAATTCAGCACTCAAAACACTAAGTGAGCATCCAGTCCCCTTCATGGCAAATAGATGGGGAAACAATGGAAACTGTGAGAGACTTCATTTTCTTGGGTTCCAAAATCACTGCAGATGGTGACTGCCGCCATGAAATTAAAAGACACTTGCTCCTTGGAAGAAAAGCTATGACTAACCTACACAGCATATTAAAAAGTAGAGACATTACTTTGCCAACAAAGGTCCATCTAGTCAAGGCTATGGTTTTTCCAGTGGTCATGTATGGATGTGAGAGCTGGACCATAAAGAAAGCTGAGTGCTGAAGAATTGATGCCTTTGAACTGTGGTGTTGGAGAAGACTCTTGAGAGCCCCTTGGGCTGCAAGGAGATCCAACCAGTCCATCCTAAAGGAGATCAGTCCTCAATATTTATTGGAAGGACTGATGCTGAAGCTGAAACTCCAATACTTTGGCTACCTTATGTGAAGAGCCATCATTAGTAAAGTCCCTGATGCTGGGAAAGATTGAAGGAAGGAGGAGAAGGGGACGACAGACAACAAGATGGTTTGATGGCATCACTGACTCCATGGACATGAGTTTAAGCAATCTCTGGGAGATAGTGAAGGACCAGGAAGACTGCCATGCTGCATTTCACAGCATCAAAAAGAGTTGGACACGGCTGAGTGACTGAACAACAAAGTTAGTATTTTTAGAAAATAAGTGTACTCAGAGTGACTGATTTTTTACTAGACTGAGAATAAAACTATGTTGCTTTAAGTAGAGAAAGATTATGCACAGACTTTAGGACTTCCCAGTTGGCACTGTGGTAAAGGATCCGCCTTTCAGTCAAGAGATACAGGAGACACAGAGACCTAGGTTAGATCCCTGGGCCGGGAAGATCCCCTGGAGTAGGAAATGGCAACCCATTCTGGGCTGGAAGATTCCATGGACAAGGAACGTGGTGGGTTACAGTCCATGGGGTCTCAAAGAATCAGACACGACTGAGTGTGCACAATTACCAATTTTATCTACACATAGATTTTAATGTTGATGAATAACTATTTACTATGCAGTCTTTAACCACTTACTATCCTGATGGTTCCTCACTTGTAAATGAGAAAAATGATGTCCAATTTAGATACTTATTTTTAAATTTAATTTTTGAAAAAAATCCTATATTGAGATAGAGTTCATTAACAGTGTTTGTCGGTTTCAGTTGCACAGCAAGCTGATTCAGTTATACATATATGTGAATATCTATGCTTTTTTTGAATTCTTTTCCCATTTAGTTTATTACAGAACATTAGGCAGACTTGGCTGTGCTATACAGTAGGTCCTTATTAGCTATCTATTTTAAATATAGTTACATGCACACAGCAATCCCAAGCACCCACTTTATCCCTCTCCTCAACCTTTCCTGTTTGCTAACCATACATTGGCTTATTTTTAGAATAGACAATCACATATTTTGGGTTGGCCAAAAAGTTACTTCAGGGTTTTCCCTATGATGTTATAGAACATTTTGGCCAATCCAATATAAAGTCCCCAGATTGGAACCTCTCCAAGGTACTCAAAAAATACTCTAACCTCCTCATCCTAAAAGCCTTTTAGCATAATCTTACACATAAATGCAAAGTGCTTATTAAGACACTTAATCCTCATAGCAACCCTAAGAAGTTGGTACTTAGCAGTTATCCTCCAGTTTAAAAAAAAAAAAAAAAAAACCTTGAAAAAAGAAGAAGAAAAAAAATAAAACAAAACAGAGGTTGGTGCCAGAGACACAGAGAGGTTAAACCACCGGCCACTGTCACACAGCACTGGAGCAGGAAAAAGGATGCGCTCTGGCTCCAGGAACCCACTTTTAATCATGACACTAGAGGATGGTCTTGCATAAATCAGGCACCTCACTTGTAAAATGGAGCTTACAATACCGAATTCATAGGCTGCCATGTAGCCCAAATGTGTATATACATTCAAGCAGTAATTATTCAGAGAATATTTTTCACGTGCCAGGGAGCATATAGATCAGCTAGAACTTGGTGAAATTAGACAAATATGAAAGCTTTGAGCAGACAGAGTTGAACAGGATCATGATTCAACTAGCTGGATTTTGGATCCTTTTGATTCCTTGACTTGTGATGTCCAAACTGCCCAGCTGTACATGGTCAGCCTAGCAGAGACTAGACTAAGACTTCCTAGAAGGGAACTAGATAAGTGCGTTTTCTACCTTGATGGGGCTTCTATATGTTGAACATGCATTTTAGAAGTTTTACGAACTCTAAAGCAAAGCAGAGGGCAAAATGCACACAAGATGGTCATTATTGTCATTTTTATCGCTGATCAACCTCATTATTAGCCATGATGACATTAACAAGCCGCAAAGCTAGCAGAAAATGCTGGCAAATATTTAACAATTAGCTTCCAGAAAAAAAAAAAAAAAACACAGCCCTGATTGGTATATTTCTTCCAATTTCTGTGGAATAAATACTCCTGCTGTGGCCCATTTCAAGCTTCCTACTTGATGTCATCAAACCTGGATTCCAGGAGAGATGAGCACCACCAGCTCTTGTGAGCCAGAAGGAGGGACTCCAGGCCCTCCCAGAGGGCAATGATGGAAAAGGACATCATTAGAGGCTGCTTTGGATGAATGGGGGGGACAGGAAGAAGGAGGTGATGGAGAATGTTCTATAGTTTGTATTTGAGCTCAGTTCTATTGGACTCCAAAGTCATAGTTTTCCCACCCGCCAGGGCTCTGAAAAACTTTCCTGTAGATTCTGTGTGTCTATCAGAGAGTTTGGGGCTTTTTGTCCTGGATGCTGCTGCCAACTGGAGAATCAGTGATTCGGTTCTGCAGCTGTTTCTTGTGCATTATGTATACACACAGCTCTGTGTTGGTCCCCAAGGGTGACACCCGGGGAAGAAGATTTAGGACGTCATACCAGTAAGGGACTGAGGGTCCAGTGAGGGGCACACATGCCCACGCTCTGCAGGGCCACCCGATCTGCTGGTGACAGCATAGAGCCTGCAGTCGGGTGGGTGGGAGGGGACAGAGGTGGCATGATGAACTCCAAGTGGGGGCATCAGAGAAGACTTCCTGGAGGAAGTTGGGGGTCTGGGTTTGGAGGAAGGAAAAGACCAGATGTTCTCCTTCTCCTTGAGAAACTGCCCCTGTCTACTTGGAGACAGTTAAGAGCAGGCTCAAATGTGCCTTCCACACGGTCAGACCTACAGGCCTACAGTTAAGTCAGTTAAGATAGTTAAGTTGGCCTGTAGTTAAGTCAGGTCAATGCTTGGGGATCCATCTCTCACTCCCTTGATCTGGGCTGTGTATCTAGTCTCTGTTTTGTTTTTTTTTTTCTCTGATAAGCCAAGGACTCTTTGGGTTTAACATTTTTTTAAATCATTGTAAATTTTTTTTGGAAACTTGGTTTTTTATTCTTTTATGGTATTTTTTTTCTTTTGAACTTTTTATTTTGTATTGGAGTATAGCTGATTATACCTAGACAGCATATTAAAAGGCAGAGACATTACTTTGCCAACCAAGGTCCATCTAATCAAGGCTATGGTTTTTCCAGTAGTCATGTACGGATGTGAGAGTTGGACTATAAAGAAAGCTGAGCACTGAAAAACTGTTGCTTCTGAACTGTGTTGTTGGAGAAGACTCTTGAGAGTCCCTTGACTGCAAGGAGATCCAACCAGTCAGTTCTAAAGGGAATCAGTCTTGAATATTCATTGGAAGGTCTGATGCTGAAGCTGAAACTCCAATACTTTGGCCACCTGATGAGAAGAACTGACTCAATGGAAAAGACCTTGATGTTGGGAAAAATTGGAGGTGGGAGGAGAAGCGGACGACAGAGGATGAGATAATTGGATGGCATCACTGTCTCAATGGACGTGAGTTTGAGTAAGCTCCGGGAATTGGTGATGGACAGGGAAGACTGATGCTGCAGTCCATGGGGTCAAAAGAGTCGGACTTGACTGAGCGACTGAACTGATAGCCGATTAACAATATTGTGACAGTTTCAGGTGAACAGTGGAGGGACTCAACCATAATATACATGGATCCATTCAAATATAGGATTTCTAAAGATATTTATTTGTTCATTTAATCCATGTATAATTGATTTAATTACAATGTTGTGTTAGTTTCACACGTAGAGCATATTCGCCGTTAAAAAGAATGAAATAATGCTGTTTGCGGCAACATGAGTGGACCCAGAAATTATCATACGTGCAGTAATACAGAGAAAGACAGATATCACATGATATCACTTTTAAATCTAATTTTAAAAATTATATAAATGAACTTATTTACAAAACAGAAACAGGCTCATGGATTTCACAAATAGACTTCTAATTACCAAAAGGGAAATGTGGGAAAGGGGTAAATTAAGAGCTTGAGATAAACACACTATTCTATATAAAATAGATAATCAACAGGAACCTACTGTATATCACAGAAATCTCTACTCAATATTCTGTAATGATCTCTGCCTTAGCTTTTCATTTGTTTCTTCATTCAGTCATGATTTGTAGGACCCTTGATATAGTACTCACAATAGTAAGTTTTTGTTAAGCATTTACTATGCTCCAAGCACAGCCTCCACTGACATTTAATCTCTGCAATAATCTATGAGATGTTATTACTATGTACCTGTCCTGATGAAGAAATGAAAGCATAAAGGACACCACTAGTGGTTTGGTGAGACGTGACTGAGGTTTAAATCCAGGTAGTGCAGAGCCCAGGCAGGAAGGTCTGAATGATACTATCTTTTGTGACTCATCATGTGATGGGCAGGGGCTCCAGGGAGCGCACGCAGCAGACACAGCCAAAGCCTTCTAAGGTATCAGTGTAGGAGGGGAGACGAGTGCAAAGAAGATGCGGAATAAACATATCACTACGATGGACAGTCGGGGAGTAACCTCTCTGCGTCTCACTTTTCTCTGCTGGAAAAGGGGATAGTAAAAGTAGAGTCTTGGTATTCTTGTGTAAGGATAAATGAAGATAATCTGGGTAATTCACCCGGCATAGAACCTGTGATTAAAAAGCCCTCCATCAATACATGTCAGCTATGCTTATTACTTTTTATCTTTACTACCTTCTTAGAGAAGCAGGCTCACTGGAAATGTTTACAAAATAAATGCATGGATGGATTAGAAGCTGGAAGAATACAGTGCATTCTTCCCAAGTTACCTGGGTATACTCTTACATTTATGCATGGAGTTTACCATTCCCACACTTGTGAAGCCCCCCCAGAGGATTCAGTGCTTTCTGGAAAGCAAAGCCCCAAGCCTTCCCCCTCTCCCTCAGCCTCTGGGATGTTTAACAGGGGCAAGTCAGCAGGTCTCATCCCTGTGCCACAGACATTTGTCACAGTCTTTGTGGCTGGAAGTGTGCAAATACAATGATGTACATCTTCTAGGGGAGCGGTGGAAATCCTATCTAAAGCAGCTGTTTGGGTACCAGCTGCTTGGTAACAAATACATCTTCAATGAAATCAAACAATCCGGCAGCATTGATTGATTGAGAACAATTGCTTTTAAATACAGTCTAGTAGCCAGGACTGTTAACATTCTTTTTCATTCAATTAGTTCAGTTGGTTTGGATTAGAGACACTTGGCTATTAGCTAAGAAAATTAATGCTATCGCCATTCAGCATTAAATCCCCTACCCTTCTTCCCCCTACGCTAATGCAAGGCAGAGCCACCAGCAAGATAAATTTTCGAGGGTATTCCAACTGTTTGCGAGGAAGGGAGTCTCACAGGAAACCAAATGGGAGACAAACTCCCAAATGGGAACCCGTCTCAACCCACAATCTGGAATGAGGGGTGGGGGGCTGGGAAGAAGTGACTCAAATTTCTTGCACAGAATCTGACAATTTATCTTGGGGTCTAACCTGACTTTGCATGGTATATAAATACTTCTGAAACCAGATTTCACAATAGGACCATAGACATTTGCAGGAAGGTGTTCCATTCACCATAGAATATATCTCAACAAAAGGAAGCACTATGCATCCTGTCACTCAAATGAGAAGCCTGGGAGTGATCCGCGGACTCTCTCCTCTCCTACTCTTTTTATCAAATGAGTCCCAAACTCTGGGAAGTCTACGTTGTGCATCTCTTTTCAGTCTGCCCCTTCTTCCCATTTCTGCATCTCCAGGGAGGGACCTCGCCATGGTTTCTTACCTTGGTTAATGTTTTCGTGGCCTTAACTGGCTTTCCTACCTTAATCTCCCTCCTGCCCACCAGTCCTAGGAATTTGGAGCCATCAGTTTGCTGGGTTGTCATGACAAATGGCATAGACTAAGGGCACTTAATAACTGATGCTTATATTCTCAGAGCCTAAGGGGCTGGAGGTCCAAGAGCAAGGTGTGGGTAGGTTTGGTATTTTCCAAGGTCTCTTTTCTTGGTCTAAGAATGGCCACCTGCTGTTGTCTCGTCATAAGGTTGCCCCTCGGTCTGTGTGTTGTTGTTCGTGTCCCAATCATCTCGACTTGGAAGAATATCAGTCATGTTGGATTAGGGCCCACTCTAATGACCTCTTTTTACATTCGTCAGCTCTGTAAAGGCTCTTTCTCCAAATACAGTCATATTATGACATTAGGATTCAATAGATGAATTTTGAAGGAACACATTTCAGACTAAACTGGGAGGTTCCTAAGTCAAAAATAGAAGTGGTCTACTCTATTTCCTTAAGCCCTGTATAGATCCCTGTGGGCCTCAGGGTAAAGTCAAGTCCCTCGACTCCACCCAGGAGGCCTTCCATACTCTGAGGTTTAGTTTCGAAGTCATGTCCATCTCTTGCCACGCCATGGACTAAAGCCCGCCAGGCTTCTATGTCCATGGGATTTTCCAGGCAAGAATACTGGAGTTTGCCACTTCCTTCTCCAGTGGGTCTTCCCTATCCAGGGGTCAAATCTGGGCCTCCTGCACTTGAGGCAGATTCTCTACCGACTGAACTGCCAGGGAAGCCCATACTCTGGGGCCCTGATTATCCTTCAGTGTATCTCTTCTCCCTTCCTTAAAATGGAATTTCTATTTCTGTGTCAGGTACCTTCAAAAGGCTTATGGATACTAATGCACTTCCTCCTTGAAGAACTGAGCTGCAGAAGCAGGATCAGTGACCTTCATTCCAATAGGAGATTCACTGGGCAAGCCCCATGTGTTAATTATCTTTCAGTCCTCCATACCTAACACGGGGTCTAGTGTCAAGTAGATGCTCAATTGAAAAAGTGAAAGTGTTAGTTGCTCAGTCATGTCCTACTGTTTTGCAACCCCATGGACTGTAGCCCATCACTTCTGTCCACTGAATTCTCTAGGCAAGAATACTGGAGTGGGTTGCCATTTCCTTCTCCAGCACATCTTCCCAACCCAGGAGTCGAACCCGGGTCTCCTGCATCGCAGGCAGATTCTTTACTATCTGAGCCACCAGGGAAGCCCATATGATCAATTAGAAATTGCTAAATGAGGTATCTTCAAACCAATATTTGATCTTCTATGCAGCTGTGTGTACTCAGAAGACAGCATCCTGGAAAGCAAGGGGTGTTGAGGACTGACCTGTGTATCTCCTTGTGGGCTTGGAGGTTTATCTGAAACATCACACCACTACTCCTGATGAGGACACAGGCCACTCCCCTCTGGGGGTGGCCTTACAGGGGGATCTGCTGTACTTCGGCCGTGAACACTCCTCCTTGAGACTACCTTCAGAGGCTGATGGAGGATTTTCTGATGGGAGATCTTCCACGTTTGAGTTTACTTCCCTGCCACTGGGGATGCAGACAGTGATGTGTTTAGACTGCAAACTTGATGAGGCTCAGATTGGCAGGGTTTCCTCCACTCCTTCCTCCACAGAGCAGCTTTAAGAGCCTTTTGGTATCACTGAGAGTTGGGTTTGGGAACATCATTTTTTCCCCAGGATAACTAAGAAAAAAAAAAACTTTAGGGTTGAGATGGGAATGTTTTCAGCATTTGGGAATAATGCTAATCTTGTCAGTCCTCTTTCTCTTATTAGTTTCCTCAACACTTAAATTACCAGAAGTTCATAAGAGAATTGATTTTAAACTAAAGCACTATTTGGAGAAACCACACCTAACTTAGTAGATGAACCAGGCTTGTAACAGAATAAGGAATCCCAAGTTCCCCCCAAGATTTAAGAACTCCTCAGATCTAGACTAAAAAACATAAGAAATCAGGGAAGAAAATTTTAACACTTTAACCTAAACATTTTGAATTTTGGACTTTTAACTCAGAAGAAACAAAAACCCAAAATCTTTTAAATTAAAGAAATCTTTGATATATGTGTGTGTGTATGTGTGTGTGTGTGTGTGTGTGTGTATTTTTGGCTGAGCCGCAAGGCATGAGAGATCATAGCTCCCTAACCAAGTATCAAACCTGTGACCCTTCTGCAGTAGAAGCATGCAGTCCTAACCACTGGACAACCAAGGAAGTCCCAAGAAATCTTTCATTTCTCTGAGATTCGATTTGCCAGAGGATTTCATCTTCAAACTACACCTTCCCAACTGATATTGAGAAGAGTTTATATTGTAGCTGAGCAGCTCTGATATTGACATTTGATACGTGGAGTGCCTTTGTACATTTAATTGTGAGCCTGTCTTCCTGCTTCCTTCTGTCTCAACACAGAACTTCTGATGGGGACACAGTCTGGCTGGAGATCACTTGGGACAGGAAGAGAGGAACGAGTCAAGTTTAGACTCAGAGAAATAAGGCTTGTTGACCCATATCAGAGCCTTCTTGTAGCAAAATCTAAACAGTTTCCCAGGGGCCCTGGGAGCCACAAAGAGGAGCAGGGGTTAGCATCAGGTCACTAGTGTGGGGAGGACCAGTAAGATACCCTTTCTCTGTTGACCCCCTTCCGGGAACAGCAGGATCAACGCTTGTTTTTCAAGCCCACTGTGTTGCGAACAAGCTCATTTAGGGGGAGTCAGGGCGATGCCTCTTCCCTTCCTGTGTTTCCTTCCAGGGAAGGAAACCTTCCTTTACCACCTCCCTCCTGGCTTCCCATTTCCTCTTTCTTGATGACTAAACATGGGAATGAGTACATTAAGCAGCCTTTTCCCCAGCTTCCTTGACAGAGGTCCTCCGCAGCCTCTTATCATGGACGAGTGAATTCCAGCTCCACAGGGCCTGTGGACGGTAGTGAAAGTGCATTCCTTTCTGAGCTTCTCTTAGCAGACCCATCTGCCTTTTACTCTGAGCTCTGTCCTCTGACTGAGCTCGATCGTAATGAAAGCGATATGTTGGCCTTGATCTTTTGTATGCCTTGTCGTGTTTCTCCACTTGCTCTGAATCTAAAGAGGATGGAGGGGGTGCTTCTTACTGAGCAGAGACCTCGGAGACTCGGCCCCTTGTCTGTTTCTTGCAGTCTTCACAGCCCCTGGCACACTGGTGGAGGGGAGGCTTCAGGAGGGTCACCTGGCAGAGGAAGGAGGGTCCAGCCAGGACCCCCCATTCCCAGAGAGGCTCTGTTTCTTTGGATCCACCCACTTTGTTGTCTGTGCCCCCTTACCACTCCATGAAAATAGCTACATTAGGTGTCCGGTACCATGCTGTGTGTGTGTGGGCCCTTTAATCCTCAAAACAATGATGTTGGGTTCCTTGGGAGATAGAGCATCAGAGCTGAGAGATGACTTGGTTCCCAAAAGAGTGAAGCTGGGACTCAATCCAGGATGCATTTTGAAGTTCCTGGCTTGTTCCATCAGAGGCCAGGACCGGCTCTCGTTTCTGGGACCAGAAGGGCAGACCCTGCCTCCATTTCTGACTTTGCCACTTAGATCGTGAAGCCTGGTGAGGTCCCTGAAACTCCGAGGCTCAGACCCCATCAATGAGAGGAGTCAGCCTGACCCTCACCCGTGGTTCATCATACGCACAAGTACGACCATGAATATCACACACCATTTTCATCACAGAATCAGAACCGAGTTATAGCTTATGGCTCTCAAGGCAAGCAAAGACACAAGCGAGAACACTCTTTTTTCACCCCCTTCAAGTTTTCATTTCAGTACTCTTAGAAAAGCTTTGGTGTCACAAATGCTTCCTCCGAGCCTTTAGAAGTTCAACTTGAATTAGGATCTGACAAGGGAGTCCTTTGCTACCGCTTGTCTTCTCTTTCAAGATTAAAAGGAAAGTCTAAACAGACGGCCTTCTGCTTAGCATAGCGAGCTCCTCGCATAAGCAGGCTGCCTGTGCCGTCAGACTGAAGAGAGGCCCACGCTCTGTGCACCTGGGCTTCTCCCTGCCCCTGTCGCTTGGAGCCCACCTGCCACTCCTCCCGCACAAGCCGGGGAGGCCAGCACAGCCGTGGTGGCTTTGTCTCCTATCGGCCACTCTATCTTTGTTTAGCTTCCAACCTCTTGCCTTCTGTTCATCTTCCCTCTCACTTGAAGTCTCATTCTGGACCACACCCTTCACCCCCTTGATTTCCCCCACCAGCTCCCATGGACCACAGGCAGTGTTTCATGTGGGGCCCCAAAGAGGCCGTTGGAAGCCAGCTGTGTAAGGCCTCATCCACTCCAGCTCTTGCCAAGAGAACCAAGCCATCAAGAACCCTATTCCATGTTCCTTTGGACCCCAAACCTTTGCTCAGGCTCTTTCCTGTGCCTCAAATCAACTGCCCCTCTGGCTTTTTAGATGGTAAAGAATCTGCCTGACAATACAGGAGACACAAGAGACACAGGTTCGATCCCTGGATCATGAAGATCCCCTGGAGAAGGAAATGGCACCCCGTTCCAGTATTCTTGCCTGGAAAATTCCATGGGCAAAAGAGCCTGCAGGGTACAGTCCATGGGGCTGCAAAGAGTAGGACATGACTGAGTGACTGAGCTCCAGCTGGCTTCCCAATTGTCCAAACCACACCCTCAAAAGCTTAGGAGAACCCCAAATTGGGCTCTTCCTTGAAGGCCTCTAATGCTCCCCAAGACAGAAGGAATCTTTTCTCCTCTGTGTTCCCACCACAACTGATTTACAGTTCTATAACTACATCCTTCTCGGTCAGATCTTACCTTCATCTGTGTGATAGCTCCTCTCCCAGTAGAGTATGAATTTTCTGCAAGCAGGGACCACTTGGTATTGAAATGTGTGCCTCCAGCCCTGCTGCTTCAGGCCCCAGATTGGTGCCTGGAATATGGCAGGATTCGTGAACCACTTGACATGATCTCCATTAAATGCCTGACGAGGGCCCACCAATGTCTGGAGAGGTCCCACCTCATGGCTCTTTGGGGACTGCCAGCAGGGTGCTGGGCAACCTTGAAAATTTTTCAACTTACTTAAATTCAGAGTTGCTCTCTGAATCTGAAAAGGAGGCTAAGTGTGCAGATTCCAGGGTATTCTTGTGAACACAATGTGATCATATGTGAGAAAGTGTGCAGTGTGCGGTTCACTCTCAGAGAATGCCCTCCATCTGCCACTGAATCACAGGACTCACTTGCAAGCCCTTGTCTGATTCAGTTCAGTTCAGTCACTCAGTTGTGTCCGCCTCTTTGTGACCCCATGAATTGCAGCACGCCAGGCCTCCCTGTCCATCACCAACTCCCAGAGTTCACTCAGATTCACGTCCATCGAGTCAGTGATGCCATCCAGTCATGTCATCCTCTGTCGTCCCCTTCTCCTCCTGCCCTCAATCCCTCCCAGCATCAGAGTCTTTTCCAATGAGTCAACTCTTTGCACGAGGTGGCCAAAGTATTGGAGTTTCAGCTTTAGCATCATTCCTTCCAAAGAAATCCCAGGGCTGATCTCCTTCAGAATGGACTGGTTGGATCTCCTTGCAGTCCAAGGGACTTTCAAGAGTCTTCTCCAACACCACAGTTCAAAAGTATCAATTCTTCGGCGCTCAGCTTTCTTCACAGTCCAACTCTCACATCCATACATGACCACAGGAAAAACCATAGTCTTGACTAGATGGACCTTAGTCGGCAAAGTAATATCTCTGCTTTTGAATATGCTATCTAGGTTGGTCATAACTTTTCTTCCAAGGAGTAAGCGTCTTTTAATTTCACGGCTGCAGTACCATCTGCAGTGATTTTGGAGCCCCTCCCCCAAAATAACGTCTGACACTGTTTCCACTGTTTCCCCATCTATTTCCCATGGAGTGACGGGACCGGATGCCATGATCCTCGTTTACTGACTGTTGTCTGATTAGGTCCTCATTCTTTAATTCACTGAAGGGTGGCTGATTTATAACACTGCATCAGTCTCAGATGTACCGCTTAGTGATTCAGTTTTACCCAGATTGCATTCTATTACAGGTTCTCACAAAATTGTTGCCACTGGTGTTTAGTTATGTTTGACTCTTTGTGATGCCGTGGACTGCAGCCCACCAGACTCCTCTGTCCACAGGTTTTACAGGCAAGAATACTGGACTGGGTTCTTATTTCCTTCTCTGGGAGATCTTCCTGACCAGGGATCAGACCCACATCTGACAAGTGATCGAACTCACATCTGACAATTGGATTCTTTATCACTGAGCCACCAGGGAGGCCCTATTACATGATACTGAGTCTAAATCCCTATCGGAGAAGGCAATGGCACCCCGCTCCAGTGCTCTTCCCTGGAAAATCCCATGGATGCAGCAGCCTGGTAGGCTGCAGTCCATGGGGTCGCTAAGAGTCGGACACGACTGAGCGACTTCACTTTCACTTTTCACTTTCATGCATTGGAGAAGGAGATGCACCCTACTATACAGTAAATCCTTATTTCCTGTCTATTTTATGTATAGCAATTTCTGTCTATGAACCCCATACTTTTCATTTGTCCCTCCCTTTCTTGATTCATTTTTAATTCTAAACATTTTTTAAAAAGATTTTTTTTGTCCTCCATCTTTATTTGCCTATTCTATCCTATAGTATCTGTTCAAGGACTTGAACCTTTTCTCTGGGAAAATGTATTAGTAGAAAAAAAAAAAAGTACAATGGTCTGAGATGACTTAAATTATTCTTGTGATTTTGACTGTAAAAGTCACTCAGTTGGGTCCAACTCTTCACAACCCCATGGACTATACAGTTATTCTTAGTTATAGCAATATATGCATGACATAAAAGTTATCATCTGAACTATCTTTAAGTGGCATCAACATACATTCACATTACCGTGCAGCCATCTTCCTGCAGATGGTGACTGTAGCCATGAAATTAAAAGATGCTTGCTCCTTGGAAGAAAAGCTATGACCAACCTAGACAGCATATTAAAAAGGAGAGACACTATTTTGCCTACAAAGATCTGTCTTGTCAAAACTATGGTTTTCCCAGTAGTCATATATTGGTGTGAGAGTTGACCATAAAGAAGGCTGAGCACCTAAGAACTGATGTTATTGAACTGTGGTTTGGGGGAGACTCTTGAGAATCCCTTGTTTTGCAAGGAGATCAAGTCCTTAATATTCATTGGAAGGTGCTAAAGCTGAAACTCCAAAACTTCGGCCACCTGATGTGAAGGGCTGACTCAGTGGACAAACTCTGATGCTGGGACAGATCGAAGGCAGAAGGAGAAGGGGATGACAGAGGATGAGGTGGTAAGATGGCATCACCGAAATGATGGACATGAGTTTGAGCAAGCTCCGGGAGTTGGTGATAGACAGGGAGGCCTGGCATGCTGCAGTCCATGGGGTCACAAAGAATCAGACACGATTGACTGACTGAAGTGATCACCACAGCTCATCTCCAGACTTTTTTCATTTTGCAAAATATCAAACATTAACTCCATTAAAACAGTGTCTCTTCATAACCCCTGCCAAGCCACTGGCACCCACCATTCTACTTTCTGATTCCACGAATTCGACTATGCTAGCTTCCTCATATAAATGGAATTATAGAATATCTGCCCTTTTTTGATCAGCTTGTTTCATTTAGCACCTTCAAGGTTCATTATGTTGTAGTCTGTGTGTCAGAATTTCCCTTTTTAATGTTTGTTTTTTGTTGACTAATATTCCATTTTGTTTATCCATTCATTTGTCGATAAATATTTGGGTTGCTTCCAGTGAAATGACTATTTCTGGATTGATAAAGATTCATAGCAGACATTTTCAGGAATCCTCTCCCCTTCTCCTCAACAAGAGAGGAATAAGATTGACCTTGGTTTGAATTTCAGTTCTGTTTTACTGTGTCTGTATCTTCAGGTCATGATGTCTCACCGCCACTGATTTCTACTTAGAGGTAAGGACGCCTACCTGGCCTGGTGCCTACAAGACACTGGGGCCACTTATTGTGTTCATCTGGGGCCCTGACACACCAGACAAGTGGCATCTGATAGTCTTAGCTTTCTGGGCAATTGTGACACGACCATGTCCTGAGGTCCCTTTCTGAGGAACTCCATCACTCAGGGAGGACTTTCTTGGCTCTTGAGGAGACACATGTGCTTTCCCCCTTCATCACTGGGATCTGCAGACAGTTTTGATAAGGTAACAGGAAGTCACGTGGGTTACGAATTGACATACCTGGCTCCACTTGTATTATCGTTTTCTACATCACAATGAAAAGTGAGAGTGCTTTGACACATGTGTTGCACGGCTGTCTTGTTACCATTTTTTTTTTTTAAACTTTCTCAAATGTCTTCTCCTCCACCCATGTCCTTCAATTTAGCAAATGCTCGCTGAGAGTGTACACCCTGGGTTGGGTGTCTTGTCATGATATGGAACAGAGCGATGAGCTGAGCAGAGTCTCTGTCTCCAAGAGCTTGCTGTGTAAGGAGCGGGGGCGTGCCCAGCAGCACTGTTGCTGTCCAGTCTCTCATTCGCATCCAACTCCAAGGCTACAACATGCTGGGCCTCCCTGTCCTTCACTGTCTCCCAGAGCTTGCTCAAACTCACGTCCATTGAGTCAGTGATGCCATCCAACCATCTCATCCTCTGTCACCTCCTTCTTCTCTTGCCCTCAATCTTTCCCAGCATCAGGGGCTTTTCCAATGAGTTGGCTCTTCACATCAGGTGGCCAAAAGTATTAAAACTTCAGCTTCAGCATCAGTCCTTCTAGTGAATATTCAGGGTTGATTTCCTTTAGGATTGACTGGTTGGGTCTTCTTGCAGTCCACGGGACTCTCAGGAGTCTTCTCCAGCACCACAATTAGAAAGCATGGATTATTTGGCACTCATCCTTTTCTGTGGTCCAACTCTCACAACCATACATGACTACTGGAAAAACCACAGCTTTGACTATGTGGACCATTGCTGGGAAAGTGATGTCTCTGCTTTTCAACATGCTGTCTAGGTTTGTTTGCCCATTTGCTATATAAACAATAATGTATTAAACGGCATTAAACTGAAGGATATGATGGGATTCCCTGGTGGTTCAGTGGTTAAGAATCCACCTTCCCATGCAGGGGATATGGGTTTGACCCCTGGTCAGGGAACTAAGATCCCACATGCCATGAGGCAACTAAGCCCACGTGCTTCAACTGGAGAAGCCCACTCCTGTTTGCAGTCACTCAGTCGTGTTCAGCTCTTTGTGACCCCAAATACTGTTGCCCACCAGGCTCCTCTGTATGTGGAATTTTCCAGGTAAGAATACTAGAGTGGGCTGCTATTTCATCCTGCAGGGGATCTTTCTGACCCAGGGGTGGAACCTGCGTCTCCTACATTGGCAGGCAGATTCTTCACCACGGAGCCACATAGGAAACCCAGAGAAGACCACAGGCCACAACAAAACATCCTGTGTGCATAACTAGGACCCAACACAGACAAATAATAAGTAAGTAAATAAACTGCAGGATATGGAAGAAGACCTAGGCTTCACCAAGGCTGCGTGACCTGTTGGAAGGGACTCGATGCCCATGAACCTCGGTTTCTTCAGCTGTCAGGTAGAAATGGTGTTTACCTCAAAAGGTTGTTGTGCCAGAAATGAAAAGGAACAAATTACTGATGTGTGCAGCAAATTGAAACACGTACTATACGGTTCCACTTATATGATACTTAAGGAAAAGCAATACTTTCAGGAATGAAATCGGATCAATGAATGCCGGCAGTTCAGGCTAAGGCTGGAAGAAACATTGATGAACAGAGATATTCTCTGTCCTGATGTGTTGGTGGTTAACGGCTGGATGTTTTTGCAAAAACTGCTTAGGTCAGTGTAATTTAAAGGGATGAATTGTACTGAAGGCACATTTTACCCTGATAAGTTAACAAAGGAAGAAACAGAAAGACTGCAAAGGACTAAAGGAGATGCTTTCTGTGAAAGGATCTGTCATAATGCCCAGGACCCAGTGGGTGCCCGGTTGGAATTTTTTTCATTTATTCAAAGCAAAGTGGATTTTTTGTGAAATAGCAAGCCCCAAGTTCAATGTTAGCTCTTCCGTGTATTAGCTTTGCAACTTTTGGACAATTTGCTTGAACTATCTGATGTTCTTCATTCAGAAAATGAAAATAAAATGGTGATGTTTCAAGGTGAGTGGTTCTGAGGAATCAGTCTTATAATGTAAAGACCTTAAGGTGTGCCGCATAGAGTTTTCCTTTATTCCTTTGAACACACTAACGCTGTGCTTATTGTGTGCTAGCCACTCTGTCGAAGCCTGTACAGGTACCAGCTGACTTTAATCCTTATTATGGACCCATTTTACAGATGAGGAAACTGATCATAGGAAGGCTAAACACTAGGTTCAGGGTTACATCTGAGGTGGGAGTTGGAGTCCAGAGTTCTTCCTCTCATCACCAGTCAGTTCTGTTCGTTTGATTGATGAGTCATTTACTGTTAGCTCCCTTGATGTAGGAAGTCTCCTCTGAACCATCTAACATGTTAAAAGTCCTACCAGGAGAATCAAATCTTTTTATTCTTTTCCAATGATGCTTCTTTTGTGATTGTTTCCAGATGATGGCACTGGCTCCCAGAAGTGCTGAGTGGCTTATGGAGGCAACTGAGGTATAACTTGATCCCAGACCTTCTGTCTCCAGATCTGGGATTTTCCTTCTCAGCATCAGTGTCTGTGTACTGTATCAGCTTTATACGGATACAGCATCAGTGTCTGCTTTCCTTGTCCACCTTGCAGCTAGAATAAGCTTCCAGGCAAAAATTTCTATGTGAGATCCTAAACAAGCCTTTTTGAATACTACTGTCAGGACTGCGAATCGCTAAGGCTTTTCCTAAGGATAATTTGGTGATATATGCCCCTCAAATGCCTTATAAATGGGCTTTCCTTTTGACTTAGCAACTTTAATTCTAGGGAATTTTTGTTAAAGAAACAGTCAGAGAGAGGGAAAGGTCTGTATGCAAGCAATTTTATTACATTATTTATGCTCTTGAAACTTGGGAGCACATTAAATACTCCAGTAATGGAGTGGTTAACTTGTTCATGAAGAATTCATAAAATGGAATACTAAGCTGCCATTAAAAATCATGTCTCAGAAGATTACTTAATGACATGGAACATGTTTACGGTGTTTTTAAAGAGAAACAGCAGGATTAAAATAAATTTATGCATGTATGACCATAGAAAGGGGGACTGGAATAAAATACATGAATAAAATAAGATATGTGAAAAGGTTTAAAGACTTATCAAGGTGAGAAGATTATGGACAAATATATTTCTGGCTTATGACTTGCTTACGTTTTCTAAATTACATATCTGTTTGTGTTTGAGAATACAACAGATGTTGTTACTACTTTTAAAATCATGAAAGGGTCTCTTGTTCCTTTGAAGATGATAACATAAGTAGGTCATGTTGGGTTCTCTGTGGTAGGCCAACACAAACAGTAACTTCATTCCCCAAACCCAGTGGACCCCTTGGGAATCTGACCTTTCTCCATGTAGATTACACACAAAGGTAATTTTGGATAGCACCTCAGTGCCCTGAAACCTTTGATAGCCCAGAAGAACAGTGCTTTAGAGTTGTTGGAAGGAAACTCTGAGGATCACCTCCCCACTGGTCCCCAGTGTGGGAGTCTCCAAGTTTTCAACCTTGACAAGGGACCCGCTAACCTTCTTCTGAGCTCTCTCGGGGCCTGGGAGCCCCCACAAGCCAGTGAGAAGCTTCTACTGCTGTGCTACTCAGAAGTGGAGTGTGTGCTGAGACAAAATCTGTGATTTCTGACTCCTGGGGCCACGCAGCCTGAATAAGCTCCTTTGTATAAATGACAGCCCTTCCAATATGGAAAGACAGGCCTTGTGTCCCCTGAACCTTTCTTTCTTTCAGATAAATGTGTGAAAAAGACTGGAAGCTCTAGTCAATATCAGTCAGCAGCATTGGTCAGCAGACACAACTCGACTGTGAAGAGGCTTCTTCCTCAGGAATCCCTCCTAACCACCTCAGCAGACACCAGATTCCCCCCTTCTGACTCCCACAGCAGCCTGTCTCTCAGTATGCTATGATGATGGGGTCCCTTTCCTCAGCCCTCTGCAACTTCTTCAAGTCCAGGGACCTTCTTCAGCTTTTCCCTGCTTCAGTCAGTTCAGTTCAATTCAGTCGCTCAGTCATGCCTGACTCTTTGCAAGCCTGTGAATCGCAGCACGCCAGGCCTCTCTGTCCATCACCAACTCCCGGAGTTCACTCAAACTCATGTCCATCAGGTCGGTGATGCCATCCAGCCATCTCGTCCTCTGTCGTCCCCTTTTCCTCCTGCCCCCAATCCCTCCCAGCATCACAGTCTTTTCCAATGCGTCAACTCTTCCCATGAGGTGGCCAAAGTATTGGAGTTTCAGCTTTAGCATCATTCCTTCCAAAGAACACCCAGGACTGATCTCCTTTAGAATGGACTGGTTGGATCCCCTTGCAGTCCAAGGCCATTCATTCACTGGGCCACACTGCATGTATTTATCCAGTGCCTGCCCTGAGCCAGGCACTGTAGTAACTATGAGTCTACAACTGTAAACAAAACAGGTAGGAGCCTTCTCTGGATGGAGTTGATAGTTCTGGAGGAAGTCAGAATATAAATAGGTGATAAATAGATACATGATAGACAGATGGGCAATAGGCAGATAGAAATGGAGAGATGAGTAGATGGATGGATGGATGGATGGATGCTTGGATGGATGGTTGGGATGCATGGATGAATTGAATGGATGGAAGGATAGATGGATAGATTGAATGAATAGATGGATTGGTTGGATATACTGGTTGAATGGATGTGTTTAATGGATATATTGGATGTATATATACAGGTGGAACACTGAAGAATTGATGCTTTTAAATTGTGGTGCTGGAGAAGACTCCTGAGAGTCCCTTGGACTGCAAGGAGATCAAACCAGTCAATCCTAAAGGAAATCAACCCTGAATATTCATTGGAAGGACTGATGCTGAAGCTCCAATACTTTGGTCACCTGATGCAAACAGCTGACTCGTTGGAAAAGACCCTGATGCTGGAAAAGATTGAAGGCAAAAGAAGCAGGGAGCAGCCAAGGATGAGATGGTTAAATATTATCATTGACTCAATGGACATAAGTTTGAGCAAGCTCCAGGAGATAGTGAAGGACAGAGGAGTCTGGTGTGCAGCAGTCCATGGGATTGTGGAGTCAGCTACAACTTAGCAACTGAACAACAAGAATGGATGGATTGGATGGATACTTAAATAAATAAATAAGTGCAGGTACCAGCTGGTTCACATTATGATACTACTATGGAGAGACAGAAGATGAGGACTGTAAGAGGAGATACAGTGAGTGTAAAAATAGTATAACAGTTAGGAGCAAGGATCCAGCTCTACTTACTACCTGTGTGAGCACAGGCAAGGTTTAATCAGTGTGCCTCAGTTTCTTCACTGGTCACTTTAGGATTACATTATTTTATTTCTCTGGGGATGCTTAAATAATACAAGCACATGTAAGTGTTGTTTGCAGAGGGTCAGAGAAGATTTTTGGGGGAATGGCTCCTGTGACTTTAAGCATGGGTAAGAAATGACCAGAAAGGAATGAGGAGTAGGGAAAGAGTAAGAGCTTAAATGAAGACCCCAGGCTGACAAAGGGCCTGCAACAGAAGTCTGGGCGACCTAGGGTGTGAGAGCAAAGGAGAGCTGACCCAGAACATCTGGAAAGTCAGCTTGTCAGCTGGAAAGTCAGCTTGTCAGCTTCAGCTTCAGCGTCAGCTCTTCCAATGAATATTTAGGGTTGATTCTCTTTTAGATGGACTGGTTTTGTCTCCTTGCAGTCCAAGGGACTTTCAAGAGTCTTCTCCAACACCACAATTCCAAAGCATGAATTCTTCAGCACTCAACCTTCTTTAGGGTCCAGCTCTCACATCCGTACATGATTAGTAGAAAAATATTCCTTAATCTCTTTGTAACGAAATGAGGAGCTATAAAAATAACATAATTGGCAAAGTGTCATAAATTACGATATTAATACATTGACCCTTGCCAGGGAGCAGCATGGATTTACACGTGGCTGTTGCGCTGGGACCCATGGCTGGAAGGCAGATCTGGTGCGGGAGGTATCTGAGCTCCATTATCCCATCGAAGGGATGCTTTGTTCCAAGGCAAGGATTAGTGCTAATAATTTCTCCCCAGGGAAGCACTATCTAAATCCAGGGTGTTTTTTTTTTTTTTTTTTTTTTCAGAATCTGTAAATACAGCCAGAGTCTTACTGGGGAACAGAGAGGGAAGGCACATGGAAGTAGGTCAATCCAAGTGCTTTTGTGTGCTGACAACGACAGAAAGCATCAAAGTTTCCACGTCACTTGGGCAGCTGTTCTGTTTATATTGACCAAGTAAGCTAGAAATCCAGGAGGGAGGTGATCGGCAGCATTAGAAGCCAGAGAGACTTCTGGAGCCAAAAATAAGTGTTTTCACATAGAGTTGGGTGATTCTGAGTAGTGGAAGGAAACCTATGCATCTTTTTTTTTAGCTTGCTTTGCTGTACCTAGACCTGAGGGCTCTCTCCAAGTTTAAGGCTGGATGGTTGGCCTCCACATACTTTTGAGAAATGGATATTCACAAATGGTTGTGTTTCAAATGCGTTCTCTGATCCAGCTTATGACAAGAACATGTTATTTATGGAAGGGGTTCCGTCTGTAAAATCTTAGGTAAAATTGTGAGAAAGAAAGGAAGCATCGTAGACTGTGGACAAGGGGACCTGGGTTCTAGACCTAGCCTAGCAACTGACTTTCTGTGCAGATTGAGACTAGTGACTTCACCTTCTTTACACATGGTACCATGTTTGAAATTATGAAGTGGGTTGGGTGGCTTCTATTAAATGCATTAAAAACACATATAAATCATCTCTAAAGTCAAGTCTAAGTAACTTGGGGAGTGATGATATAAAGGCAATTTGCAAATCTACTAGTGAATAAAGGCTTACTAATGAAAAGGAGAGTCTTCCCAGGGTATACTAGTGGAAATGAACCTGCCTGCCAATGCAGGAGACATAAGAGATGTGGGTTCAATCCCTGGGTCAGGAAGATCCCCTGGAGGATGGCACGGTGACCCACTCCAGTATTCTTGCCTGGAGAATCCCATGGACAGAAGGAGCCTGGCAGGCGGCAGTCCATAGGGTTGCATAGAGTTGGACACAACTGAAGCAATTTAGCCTGCACGCAATGCAAAGGAGCAGTTATTCTGTTCCTAAAGCCTCCATGATTTTTTCACGGAATGATCAAACCTACCATGATTTTGGCTGTCACCTCCATCTTTGCAGATGAGTCAGTTGGAGCTCACGGAGTCTGCAACTTATCCAAGTCTTTGGCATCTAGCAAGTAACCAATGTGAGTCCTTATTCTAAAAAAGTTAATAGTAGTAGGAAACATGTGTCAAACACTGTTTTAAGTTTTACTATGATTATTATTAAGGACTTCCCTGGTGGCTCAGACGGTAAAGCATCTGTCTACAACGTGGGAGACCCGGGTTTGATCCCTGAGCCGGGAAGATCCCCTGGAGAAGGAAATGGCAACCCACTCTAGTACTCTTGCCTGGAAAATCCCATGGACAGAGGAGCCTGGTAGGCTACAGTCCATGGGGTCACAAAGAGTCTTATTATTAATTCATTTAATCTTTGCAACAACATTGTGTGATAGGAAGTTTAGTAGTTTTATTGATGATGAAAGGGTTGCTCAGAGTAGGCTGATGGCTGTTTCAAGGTCAACAGGTTAATAAAAAGTTGTAAAGACATATTGCTTTCTGATTTCACCAGTGGATGGATGGAAGGGGGGATGGATGAATGGATGAAGCTATGAGGAAATTAACTAGACAAGTCTCTGATGAGGTTTGGACAAATGAATCACCCATAAGCCACACAGGGGTGACCTGGCCATGTGCCTCTTCTGTTAAAGTCTTAAATGATTCGACACTGTCTGGAGACAAATAATAATAATAATAATAAAGATTCTTCCAAATAGTATACAATAACACTACCATTTATTGTTCATGTACTATGTGCTACAAAGAATTCAGTATTATCTAATGCAAATTGTCTCATTTAAACCTCACAGTCATTCTGTAGAGCAGTATTATTTATTTTGATGATTTCACAGTAAAGAAATTAGAGGGTCAAGGAAGCTAACTAGTTTAGGCATACACCTGGGAACGGGTGACCACATAATCTGTCACCCTAACTGGGATTGTTTGCATATGGTGAGGGAGGTTTTGATAGTTTTGTTGGGACAGGAAGTCTAACCAGGCTTTTGCATGCCTACTGGAGGTATTGTCTTTGTTACTTGGAAGTGGACAGCTGGGGTGTAAGCACTTTATCATCCCAGTCCGTGTTTCTAACTTCCACCATCCCAACTCTGACAAGCCTTCTTTGCATCATGTGGTCCCGGCTGGTAGCTCTTAGCAGTTCTATAGAGCTGCTTCCAGGCCACCATGTTTGATGTGAGCCATTGCATTCTGGGCTTGAACTGCTTGTGAGCGTCTCCTCTTCTGCACATTCCTCTGCCTGGTCTACCCTCCTCTTCTTTGCCATACTCCCTTTCAGTCTTCAAAACTCCTCTGTCCACACTTCCCCTGTGAAGTCTTCTGTCAATATTCATTTCCCACTCTCCAATCTCATAATATTTTTATTGTTGTTGTTTATATCTCTTTCTCTTTCCTTCCCACTCCATTATGACATTTCAAGAGCAGACACACAATGCTGTTAACCTAGGGTCCAGCATGGAGCTCACCACTGAATTGGACTAAAGTTGCTTTTTTTAAAAATATATATTTTACTGGGGTATACTTGCTTTACAATTTTATGTTATTTTCTACTGTACAGTAAAGTGAATCAGTGTGTATATATGCATCTCCTCTTTTTATAATTTCTTTCCCATTTAGATCAGATGTGGTGCATACCTATAATGGAATATTACTCAGACACAGAAAGGAATGAAATTGTACCAACTGCAGAGACGTGGATGGACCTAGAGACTGTCATACAGAGTGAAGTAAATGAAAGAGAAAAACAAATATATTAACACATATATGTGGGATCTAGAAAAGTGGTACAGATGAAGCTGTTTGCAAATCAGAAATAGAGACACAGACATAAGGAACAAATGTAGGAGCTAAAGATTTTTAAGAAAGAAAAGAAAATTGGAAGAAAAGAAGACGTACGAATACTTGTAGTTTTGATGAAAACTGAAGATCATTCATCCATTCAACTCTTCAGCCAATGTTTATTGAGCACCTATCATAATTTAGGTACTGGAATTTCACTGGTGAATAAAATAGACAAAGAGTTGTTTTGGAGCAACTTGCTTCCTGAAATGGGACAGATTATATATAAATAATCAAATATCAATCATGAGATGTATATACCATGAAGGTGAGGCTAAGTATCCTGCAAAAATAGAGAAATCAAGAGAATACATTTCGTTTGCAAGGGTGCTTATCCTTTACTGACAGTCTGAATTTTATAGCTGACATCAAGTGTCACGTCCTCAAGGAAAACTTCCCAGCTGGCTTCAGCACTTTTTTGTAACATCATTTTGAGGGAAGTAGGATGGGAATTGTTGTACCCAATTTTCAGATTCAAAGATATGAAATGAGATCCATAAACAGATATTTTATGGGTGGTAGAGACTGCGCAAAGGGAAGTGAGAAGTGGACCCAGATCTTCAGCTAACACGATTTTCCTAGAAACTCTGATTAGTTGGACTAGACTCTATCTGGAAAGTCATTAATGACATCATTTAAAAGCCTCATTTGTAGTATTAGAATATAGTCCTATATATTGGGGCTTCCCTGGTGGTCCAGACAGTAAAAGTTCGCCTGCAATGCAGGAGACTTGGGTTTGATTCTTGGGTCAGGGAGATCCCCTGGAGAAGGAAATGGCAACCCACTCCAGTATTCTTGCCTGGAGAATCCCATGGACAGTGGAGCCTGGCAGGCTACAGTCCATGGGGTCCCAAAGAGTCGGACACGACTGAGGGACTCACACATACTGATATTAGTTTTCTGTGGTTGCTGTAAAACATGACCACAGATTTGCTGACTAAAAGCAACAGACAGCTATTCTCAGAGTTTTGGAAGTCAGAGGTCTGAAATCAGTACCACTGGGCTAAAATGCTCCTTCTGATAGTTCCGAACAATTCCTTTTCACCTCTTGCAGCTTCATGTGGCTGCTAGCATAACTGTACTATACTAAGACCTGGAAGCTGATAGGGATATTAAGTCATACTTGGTGTTCAGTCACTAGGTCATGCCTGACTTTTGGTGATTCCATGGACTGCAGCATGTCAGGCTTCCTTGTCCTTCACTATCTCCTGGAGTTTGCTCAAATTCATTCCATTGAGTTGGTTATGCTATTTAAGCACCATATTTTATCCGATACTTAAACCACCTGGGAGAAACCATCTAGGATGGCTGTGTTGTGCTGTGCTTCATAGCTCAGTTGTGTCTGACTCTTTGTGATCCCATAGACTGTAGCCCACCAGACTCCTCTATCCATAGGGATTCTGCAGGCAAGAATACTGGAGTGGGTTGCCATGCCCTTCTCCAGGGGATCTTCCTGATCCAGGAATTGAACTGGTTTCTCCTGCATTGCAGGAGGATTCATTACCAGCTGAGCTACCCGGGAAGCCCCTAGGATGGCCACAGGCTCTGAAATAGAAGGGAGAGGATTCAAATCTAAACTTCTTAAGCTCTGAATTCAGACTTTCCCCACCACTTTGCACTGAAACAGTTTTATTACAACAGTAGTTTTTTTCTTTGTTGTTGTTGATTTTCCTTCTTTCCTGGACCAAAAACTCTCATCAATAAAGCATCAACTGTTTGCAAAATAATAAGAAACTTTCTCCCTGGCTATGTGTTCCTGGGATGGAACACTGCATTTTTCATGTTGCTAAAGTTTGTGTTCTTTAACAGCAAACTCTGTGTTCTGTTTGTGCAAATTATCCTTGCTGACAGTGATGGGCAAACGTCCTTCTTCCAAGAGAATTAATAGATCCCAGCACCAGGAAAGTCAGCTCTTTGCTGCTGTCCCCAGGAGCAATGGGACTTGTTTTTTCTTAGCCCACTGAAGTGCTGGCAGAGAGGGAATCCTCAGTTTGTTTCACCTGCGATTTCTGGTTCCTGAAGCCTATGTATGTCTAGCCTTCAGTCAATTAATATAAAGTTCAGCTAAAGGGGTACAGGGACCCAGTCTCTCAGTTTCAGGGGTTCTAACATGCCTCTGGCTAATTTCACTGTCATCCTCATGTTAATCAATGCATTTTGTCAAAAGTGAGGTCAAAGTCAGGCTGTCCCGTTCTGTGAATGATGATTGCTAAATAATATTAATAGTTAAAAGATGCTAATGTCCCCCCCAAAATGTCAGGATTATATCTCTATCTCTTTTTTCTGTCATTCTTATGCTACTGATAGTATATGAAAGGCAAAATCTTTCTCCACCCCAGCTCAAACTTAATACAGTGCTGGCGAGCTATTTGTCCTAGCTCCCTAGAGACATCTGAAATTGATTCCAGCGGCTGAACACTCAAATTAGACATTGAAAGCAATGAAGATAAATTTGAAGGTGAATTTACCCTGTTGAGGCTCAGAGGACAACTGATGAAACATTTTTAAAACTTTTTAGCTGATAAAATGGATCTTCATCCAGTTTGCCATATACTAGAATCTTGATATGCAAATCAAAGAGATGCAGACTCAGGTACCTACCTGTAAGTATTATGTACTGTCAAGTGTTTGCCTAGGTTTGGTTTAAAGCCAAACTATGGACTCGACAAGTTGAGGTTGGAACACTGAGGTTTGATGAATTCATCTTCATTCTAGAATTCCAGTTTTACCTAGCGTGGACAGAATTTAATCTCATACCAGCAGTATTATTTCACTTGCTTATAAGAGTCACAAACAATTGTTTAGAAAATTTTGGAAACCTTACAGCGTCTAATATAGCAGGATGCCCTCTTTTAAACTATTTTTTAAGAAGGTATATTTGCATATTTTGTTCATTAGAGCAAAAAAAAAAAAAAATCCAAGGTAAATGTTCACAAGAAAGCATCCTGAACCAGAGGCAGGATCTAGATATGAAATATAATATAGTCAAGGAAGATCAAAGGTGGGGATCTCTTCAAGTATTCCCCAAATTTCCTTTGACTTTATTTCATTTTACTCTAGTCTATATACTAGATGTGTGTGTGGTCATAGCTTCATTTTGAAGCACTTCCCTGTCCTAGATATTTCATTTTTTGATGTGAAGATAATTGTAAATTGCAGTATTGGTCTGAGAGAGTGGAAATATATGGCTTAGTTTTCCAGTAGAATGAGACTATCCTTAAAGACATAGTACCAACTTTCTACTGAGACGAAAAACTTCATTTTTCAAGGCCAAGGTATGGGATTATGGGGAAAGAAGACTGGACTTTGGGCTTGACATTTCTATTCCTGAATGAGACCAGTGGAATTAACAGCCTTCTGAGATATGTGATTTGTTCACTGATTCTTAAAACCTATGAGCTTCCATGTTGCAATTAACTATGGGGTGGCTGAATATTTAGGTGGATTATGATAACATAGGGCTTCCTTGGTGGCTCAGTGGTAAAGAATCCACCTGCCAATGCAGGAGATGCAAGAGATGCTGGTTTGATCCCGGGGCCAGGAAGATCTCCTAAAGAAGGAAATGGCATTCTTGTATTCTAGTATTCTTTCTAGGGAAATTGCATGGGTAGTGGAGCCTAGTGGGCTATAATTCAAGGGATCACAGAAGAGTTGAACATGTAATGCCAAACTACCACACAATTGCACTCATCTCACATGCTAGTAAAGTAATGCTTTAAGTTCTCCAAGCCAGGCTTCAGCAATACATGAACCGTGAACTTCCAGATTTTCAAGCTGGTTTTAGAAAAGGCAGAGGAACCAGAGATAGAATTGCCAACATCTGCTGGATCATCAAAAAAGCAAGAGAGTTCCAGAAAAACATCTATTTCTGCTTTATTGACTATGCCAAAGTCTTTGACTGTGTGGATCACAATAAACTGTGGAAAATTCTGAAAGAGATGGGAATACCAGACCACCTGACCTGCCTCTTGAGAAACCTGGATGCAGGTCAAGAAGCAACAGTTAGAACTGGACATGGAACAACAGACTGGTTCCAAATAGGAAACAGAATACGTCAAGGCTGTATATTGTCACCCTGCTTATTTAACTTCTATGCAAAGTATATCATGAGAAACGCTGATCTGGAGGAAGCATAAGCTGGAATCAAGATTGCTGGGAGAAATATCAATCACCTCAGATATGCAGATGACACCACTCTTATGGCAGAAAGTGAAGAAGAATTAAAGAGCCTCTTGATAAAAGTGAAAGAAGAGAGTAAAAAAGTTGGCTTAGAGCACAACATTCAGAAAACTAAGATCATGGCATCTGGTCTCATAACTTCATGCCAAATAGATGGGGAAACAGTGGAAACAGAGGTTGACTTTATTTTTCTGGGCTCCAAAATCACTGCAGATGGTGATTGCAGCCATGAAATTAAAAGACGCTTACTCCTTTGAAGGAAAGTTATGACCAACCTAGACAGCATATTAAAAAGCAGAGACATTACTTTGTCAACAAAGGTCTGTCTAGTCAAGGCTATGGTTTTTCCAATGGTCATGTATGGATGTGAGAGTTAGACTCTAAAGAAAGCTGAGCGCTAAAGAATTGATGCTTTTGAACTGTGGTGTTGGAGAAGATTCTTGAGAGTCCCTTGGACTGCAAGGAGATCCAACCAGTCCATCCTAAAGGAAATCCATCCTGAATATTCATTGAAAGGACTGGTGCTGAAGCTAAAACTCCAATACTTTGGCCACCTGATTCGAAGAGCTGACTCATTGGAAAAGACCCTGATGCTGAGAGGGATTGGGGGCAGGAGGAGAAGGGGATGACAGAGGATGAGACGGCTGGATGGCATCACTGACTCGATGGACATGGGTTTGGGTGGACTCCGGGAGTTGGTGATGGACAGGGAGGCCTGGTGTGCTACGGTTCATGGGGTCGCAAAGAGTTGGACACGACTGAGCAACTGAACTGAACTGATCAACTAAACAATCCATGACGGCATGAGATACCCCCAGACAGATTTAGGTTAACTCAACTGTGAATGTCAGCTAGAGGAAATGGAAACAGAATTGCATTATAAATTGTGCTATATGTGTGTGCGTGTATGCTCAGTTGCTTCAGTCATATCCAACTCTCTGTAACCCTACGGACTTAGCCTTCCAGGCTTCTCTGTCTATGGGATTCTCCAGGCAAGAATAACTTGAGTGAGTCACCATTCTCTTCTCCAGGGGATCTTGCTGATCCAGGGATCAAACCTGTGTCTCTTAACATCTCCTGCACTGGCATGCAAGTTCTTTACCACGAGCACCACCTGGGAAGCCATAGATTGTGCTACACAAAGATAATTCTTGTAGTTTTTTTGAGTGGAATTAGAGAGGATTTTGGAGGCAAACAGTCAGTAGTTTGATCCTAGATTCTTCCATATCCTGAGTAGATTTAGGCAAACAAATTAATGTCTATATACTAGTAAACATAAGCTGAACTATGCTTCAGTAACAAATAAGTCCCAAATCTCAGTGGCTTAATAGGTTTGTTGCCTGTCATACAATACATCTACTGGGGATATGCCTCATCCCATCAGTTGGGAGGCAGGTGCAAAAATAGTTCCCCCACTTGGAATCATACCTTCCAAAGGCACGGCTTCCCTAGTTGCAATAAAAGGGGAGACAGCTGAAGAATGTGTGCCGTTTCCTCACTGCCTGGGCCTGGATAAGACTCAGGTCGCTTGTGCTCACAGTCCATGTGTCTGGCTACTAAGGGGCTGGGAGACGCAGCAGACGTCACGGAATGCTCGGTGTACATCCTCGTCTCTGTGCCTTTGTTTCCCAATTATGTCCACATGGCAGAAGACATAGGATTATACAGTGTTCAATGTGATCTGAACCCACCTAGTTCTCACCCCTAGACAGGATGGTTTAGAAAGAAGGAAGAAGGTTTAGGAAGAAGGAAGATGGCTTAGGTAAAGGAAGAAGAAGGGCCTCTTCCCTGGATCTTCAGCTTTCTGGAGTTCCCATAACGCTTGTTGAAGATATACAGGTCTGGGTACCCCCGTGATTTGACATGTTAATAGAAATGAAGATAGAAACTAAATTTGTTGAACAGTTTATAGAAGAGAATTTATCATTTAATCTAAATATCCACTCAAAGTAAAAATGCATAACCCCCCAAATTTAAATGCAACTTTTTTTCCCTTATCTTCTTCCTTCTTTCTTTGTTCTTTTTTTGATTTACTTCTAAATAAAGTAAGACGAGTTCTTCTTGCTTTTATAATGTGAGTAGAGTTGAGATGTCTGTGTGTGAGGGCTCAGTTGTGTTCAGCTCTTTGTAACCCCATGGGCTGTATCCTGCCAGGCTCCTCTGTCCATGGGATTTCCTAGTCAAGAATACTGGGTTGCCATTTCCTACTCCAGGGCATCTTCCAGACCCAAGGATCAAAGCTTCATCTCTTGCATTGGCAGGCAGATGCTTTACTACTGTGTCACTTGGGAAGCCCAAAGTTGAGATATTTTTGGCCTTTAAGCCATGGCAGACTCTTCTCATCACAGGTATTTCTCTATCTAATGTATTTCTTCACCAAGTATGGAGTAAATTCAAGATGAAATGTTATGTTAATACCACGACTTCCTTCTATGGGCTTTAGGATATGCAGAGTATGTAGCTAAATGTACGTTTCATCTCGAAACAAAATAAATGGTGTGTAAAACTCCACCCCACATCTCTCCATATTTATTCATTAAGAAGTTTTCCAGGTAAACTCTTGGAAGTTTCTCACGTATTGGCTCAGAAGCCACATGAAGCAGAGACAGAAGAACACAAGGGGCAGTGACGTGATAACCGCCACAACAAGCCTCCCAGGCTTGGAGTCTGTGCCAGGCAGTGCACTAGGTCCGGGGGCGTTAGCTGTCCAAGTTTGGTTCTTATCAAAGCAGTCTTTGAAACATGGATTAGTTACAAGTATGTATTTGGAAAATGACCCAGGAAATACTCTGTGGGTGTGGAAACAGGAGACAAGAAAAGGAAGAACTCCAACAAGAAGTATGCTGGTGATCAGATTCAGAGAAGGCAATGGGACCCCACTCCAGTACTCTTGCCTGGAAAATCCCATGGATGGATGAGCCTGGTGAGCTGCAGTCCATGGGGTCACAAAGAGTCGGACACGACTGAGCGACTTCGCTTTCACTTTTCACTTTCATGCGTTGGAGAAGGAAATGGCAACCCGCTCCAGTGTTCTTGCCTGGAGAATCCCAGGGGTGGGGGAGCCTGGTGGGCTGCCACCTATGGGGTCTCACAGAGTCGGACAAGACTGAAGCGACCTAGCAGCAGCAGCAGCAGCAGTGATCAGATTATCACAGCTGGGTTGCAAAGCTCTCGGGAGCCTGTGAGAGGCACAACCTGTGTGCATGCCCAATTGCTCAGTCATGTACAACTCTTTGCTATCCAATGGACTCAAGCCCACCAGGTTCCTCTGTCCCTGGAATTTCCCAGGCAAGAATACTGGAGTGGCTAGGCATTCCTTTCTCCAGGGGATCTTCCCAACCCAGGAATCGAGCTTGCATCTCTTGTGTCTCCAGCACTGGCAGGTGGATTCTTTACCAGTGCACTACCTAGAAAGTCCCTGAGAGGCTCATTGCAGGTGCTCAGAAACACTTCCTGGAATGTGGGGTCACATTTGATGATTATGGAAAATGATAGAATTTGAAGAAAATGAGATGTCTACAGTGGTATACCCAAGACAGTAACATGTTTTTTTCTAGACTTAGTCCATCGCTTCCACCCTGTGAGTAATTTAAAATCCATTCCCTCATCACTGAAGCCAGAGGTCCTTAGAAGTAAATTTAAGTAAGCTGTTTCTTTTTCAAAGACTATACAAAGGGATCACTTGTTTTAAGACAGCTGCATCCCAGATATAGGAAATGAACTTATAATTATCAAAATGGAAAAGGGAAGGAGGGATAAATTAGGAGCTTGTTATTAATAGATATACACTGATCTATATACACACTGATCTATCTATCTATATATATATACATTGATATATAGATAGATAGATAAATGTAAATGTATAACTGACCCACTTTGCTATACACCTGAACATAACACGACATTGTAAATCAACTGTACTTCCATTAAAAAGAGAGATGGATCCAAGATATTGGGAATCAATCATTAATTGAAATACTCAAAGAAAAGATCAGACAAAAACATATAAGAGAGCACATCTCATGCCAAGAGAATGGAACAGCTAAGTGAGGATTCAGCTGTTTGCTATTTCTGCTTTGCATCACTACCCTAGAGAATGATCTTTACTGAACACAGCCCGATCTTGCTGTCTCTCGCTTACCAGTCTGCAGCAGCTGCCTGCCACCTTGAGAAGGAATTCAAATCTTGCTTAGGCCACTGGGGCTTGTGCTGAGCTCATGATTCTGGCCCTGCCTCCTCTACACACCCACACTCTCTCCTCTACACACCCACATCTTCACTCACACCGCTCCTTATTATCTAAGCATATTCTAGAGTTTTAGCCTGTATACTTGTGGCTCCCTCTCCAAGAAATACCCCCTTTTCTAACCACCAAATATTGTCACTTCCTGTACTTATTCTCTTTTAGTTCTTCCTCAACTCACAAGGGGGTTACTTCCTGATACCCATCATAAGTTGAAAAGATCAGAGTTGAAATGCATTTAATTCATCTAACTTACCAAATATCATAGCTCAACCTAGCCTCCTCTATCATGCCTGGAATATTTACATTAGGCTTCTGTTGGGCAGAATCAGCTAACAAAAGTCCAGTTCATAATTAAGTGTTGAGTATCTTATGTAATTTATGGACTACTGTGTAGAAAATGAAAAACAAGGATTGCATGGATACAGAATGATTGTGAGTGTATGGGTTACTTACATTCGTGATCATGTGGCCAACTGGGAGCTGTGACATGCTGTCACTTCCCAGCATCATGAAATAGTCACCCTACCACACAACCTTAGCCCAGGAAAGTCAAAATTCCAAATTCAAAGTACAGTTTCTACTAAATGTATATCACTTTCACTTGTACTTTGAACCACTGTTTAGTAGAGAGCCATTTGTATATACTCTTTTTTACACTTTTGTTATAGTATTTTCTCAAATTGCAAAACCTAGCTTATTTAGATAGCTAACGCATACTGGACTATAGAGAATTTTTTAAATTCATCTTTGCCCTTTGAGCTTATTACTGTGTCTAGTATATAGTAGGTGGGTGCTCAGAGAACATCAACAAGAAGAAAAATGGATGAGTGGATGAATGGCTGATAATGTTATCCCATAGATTTGTAGTCGTAGACTAAAAGTGTAAGCGCACATTAAAAGCTCTTTAATCATATCTTTAAGCTGTATATTGTCACTCTGCTTATTTAACTTATGTGCAGAGTACATCATGAAAGATGCTGGGCTAGATGAAGCACAAGCTGGAATCAAGGATGCTGGGAGAAATATCAATAACCTCAGATGACACCATCATTATGTCAGAAAAGGAAGAAGAACTAAAGAGCCTGTTGATGAAAGTGAAAGAGGAGAGTGAAAAAGTTAGCTTAAAACTCAACATTCAAAAAACTAAGATCATGGCATCAGGTCCCATTCAGTTCAGTTCAGTCACTCAGACATGTCCGACTCTTTGCGACCCCATGAACTGCAGCACACCAGGCCTCCCTGTCCATCACCAACTCCCAGCGTCCACCAAAACCCATGTCCATTGAGTCGATGATGCCATCAAATGATCTCATCCTCTGTCGTCCCCTTCTTCTCCAGCCCTCAATCTTTCCCAACATCAGGGTCTTTTCCAGTGGGTCAGCACTTCGCATCAGATGGCCAAAGTATTGGAGTTTCAGCTTCAAGATCAGTCCTTCCAATGAACACTCAGGACTGATCTCCTTTAAGATGGACTGGTTGGATCTCCTTGCAGTCCTAGGGACTCTCAAGAGTCTTCTCCAACACCACAATACAAAAACATCAATTCTTCAGCACTCAGCTTTGTTTAGAGTCTAACTATCACATCCATACATGACCATTGGAAAAACCATAGCATTGACTAGACAGACTGTTGTTGACAAAGTAATGTCTCTGCTTTTTAATATGCTGTCTATGTTGGTCTTAACTTTCCTTCCAAGGAGAAAGCGTCTTTTAATTTCATGGCTGCAATCACCATCTGCAGTGATTTTGGAGCCCAGAAAAATAAAGTCAGACACTGTTTCCATTGTTTCCCCATCTATTTGGCATGAAGTGATGAGACCAGATGCCATGATCTTAGTTTTCTGAATGTTGAGCTTTAAGCCAACTTTTTCACTCTCCTCTTTTACTTTCATCAAGAGGCTCTTTAGTTCTTCACTTTCTGCCATAAGGGTGGTGTCATCTGCATATCTGAGGTGATTGATATTTCTCCCAACAATCTTGATTCCAGCTTATGCTTCCTCCAGACCAGCATTTCTCATGATGTACTCTGCATATAAGTTAAATAAGCAGGGTGACAATATACAGCCTTGACATACTCCTTTTCCTATTTGGAACCAGTCTGTTGTTCCATGTCCAGTTCTAACTGTTGCTTCCTGATCTGCATACAGATTTCTCAAGAGGCAGGTTAGGTGGTCTGGTATGTCCATCCCTTTCAGAATTTTCCACAGTTTATTGTGATCCACACAGTCAAAGGCTTTGGCATAGTCCATAAAGCAGAAATAGATGTTTTTCTGGAACTTTCTTGCCTTTTCCATGATCCAGCAGATGTTCGCAATTTGATCTCTGGTTCCTCTGCCTTTTCTAAAACCAGCTTGAACATCTGGAAGTTCACAGTTCATGTATTGCTGAAGACTAGCTTGGAGAATTTTGAGCATTACTTTACTAGCATGTGAGATAAGTGCAACTGTGTGCTAGTTTGAGCATCCTATGGCATTGCCTTTCTTTGGGATTGGAATGAAAACTGACCTTTTCCTGTCCTATGGCCACTGCTGAGTTTTCCAAATTTGCTGGCATATTGAGTGTAGCACTTTCACAGCGTCATCTTTCAGGATTTGAAATAGCTCCACTGGAATTTCATCACCTCCACTAGCTTTGTTCGTAGTGATGCTTCCTAAGGCCCACTTGACTTCACATTCCAGGATGTCTGGCTCTAGGTGAGTGATCACACCATGGTGATCATCTGGATTGTGAAAACCTTTTTTTTTTTTTTGTACAGTTCTTCTGTGTATTCTTGCCACCTCTTCTTAATATCTTCTGCTTTTGTTAGGTCCCTATCATATCTGTCCTTTATCGAGCCCATCTTTGCATGAAATGTCCCCTTGGTATCTCTAATTTTCTTGAAGAGATCTCTAGTCTTTCTCATTCTATTGTTTTCCTCGATTTCTTTCCATTGATTGCTGAGGAAGGCTTTCTTATCTTTCCTTGCTATTCTTTGGAACTCTGCTTTCAAATGGGTATATCTCTCCTTTTCTCCTTTGCTTTTCGCTTCCCTTCTTTTCACAGTTATTTGTAAAGCCTCCTCAGACAGCCAATTTGCTTTTTTGCATTTCTTTTTATTGGGGCTGGTCTTGATACCTGTCTCCTGTACAATGCCATGAACCTCCATTCATAGTTCATCAGGCACTCTGTCTATCAGATCTAGTCTTTTAAATCTATTTCTCACTTCCACTGTATAGTTATAAGGGATTTGATTTAGGTCATACCTGAATGGTCTAGTGATTTTCTCCTCTTTCTTCAATTTCAGTCTGAATTTGGCAATAAGGAGTCCATGATCTGAGCCATAGTCAGCTCCCAGTCTTGTTTTTGCTGACTGTATAGAGCTTCTCCATCTTTGGCTGCAAAGAATATAAGCAGGCTTGTTTCAGTGTCAACCATCTGGTGATGTCCATGTGTAGTCTTCTCTTGTGTTTTTGGAAGAGGGTGTTTGCTGTGACCAGTGCGTTTTCATGGCAGAACTCTATTAGCCTTTGCCCTGCTTCATTCTGTAGTCCAAGGCCAAATTTGCCTGTTCCACCAGGTGTTTCTTGACTTCCTACTTTTGCATTCCAGTCCCCTGTAATGAAAAGGATATCTTTTTAAAGTGTTAGTTCTAGAAGGTCTTGTAGGTCTTCATAGATCAGTTCAACTGCAGTTTCTTCAGCATTACTGGTCCCATTACTTCATGTACAAAAAAAGGACATCTTTTTTGGGTGTTAGTTCTAGAAGGTCTTGTAGGTCTTCATAGATCTGTTCAACTTTAGCTTCTTCAGCATGACTGGTCCCATTACTTCATGGCAAATAGACGGGAAAACAGTGGAAATAGTGACATACTTTATTTTTTTGGGCTCCAAAATCACTGCAGATGGTGATTGCAGCCATGAAATTAAAAGACGCTTGTTCCTTTGAAGGAAAGTTATGACCAACCTAGACAGCATAAAACATTACTTTGTCAACAAGGGTCCATCTAGTCAAAGCTATGGTTTTTCCAGTAGTTATGTATGGATGTGAGAGTTGGACCATAAAGAAAGCTGAGCACTGAAGAATTGATGCTTTTGAACTGTGGTATTGGAGAAGACTCTTGAGAGTCCCTTGGACTGCAAGGAGATCCAACCAGTCCATCCTAAAGGAAATCAGTCCTGATTATTCATTGGAAGGACTGATGCTGAAACTCTAATACTTTGGCCACCTGATTCAAAGAGCTGACTCACTGGAAAAGACCCTGATGTTGGGAAAGATTGAGGGCAGGAGGAGAAGGGGACGACAGAGGATGAGATGGTTGGGTGGCATCATCGATTCAATGCACATGAGTTTGAGTAAACTCTGGGAGTTGATGATGGACAGGGAAGCCTGGCTGCTGCAGACCATGGGGTTGCAAAGAGTCAGAAATGATTGACCAAACTGAACTGAAGCATATCTTTGTGTTTTTTTATTCAGGAAATTGTGTCTGTATTTAGTCCCTAAATCCAAGGAGGAAGATATCTTTCCCCAGCTGAAGAGTCTTTGAAATATCAGCCTGCCCTTACTAGTATCTCCTAGATCTGTACTCATCAATAAGGTCTATCCACATATGGCTATTGAAAATTTGAGATTCAGCTACCTGGACTGAGACCATGAATTTTATACCTTATTTGATTGCAATTAATTTAAATTTTTAGTTAAAAATGATGCTTTATTTAGTTCATGGAAAACTTCATGCTTGAAACATCTTGGATATGGAAATTGATTCTTCCAACTGTAAATTTAAGAAATCTAAATACAGATAATGTATTTTAGATGAAAATTTAGCACCTGAAGGTATAAATACAAGCTAGATTTAAAAAACGTAGAGCTAAAAAATCATAAAATATCATATTAATGACTCATACATTACAAATTGAAAAGTTCATATTTTAGATGTATTGACTTGAGTAAAATATATCACTAAGACAATTTTGTAGCTTTTATTTTACTTATTTTTATGTGGTTACTAGGAAATTTTGAATTGCTAGTATGGTTTGCATTCTATTTCTGCTGCACAGGGCAGCTCTAGATCAGCATATAGCAGATGTTGGATCTTATCTATTCCCAAGTGGACAGTAATGATCAGCCTTGGTTTGAACCTTCCCATATGCAAATTCTGCCTTTTCAGTGTACCATGGTAAATTATTTATTGACTTTAGGCTCAAAACACCACTGCTTAACTCTGATCTGAAATGCTGGGGCTGGGATTTTACAGCTTCTTTTCCAAACTCTCTGATCATTTAGCTTCCTTTAAGCTCTGGCCAGTCTTTCTAGGTGGCACTAGTGGTAAAGAATCCACCTGCCAATGCAGGAGACATAACAGAAGCTGGTTCGATCCCTGGGTTGGGAAGATCCCCTGGAGGAAGGCATGGCAACCCACTCCAGTATCCTTGTCTGGAGAATCCCATGGACAGAGGGGCCTGGTGGGATACATTCCATAGCATCGCAAAGAGTCAGACATGACTGAAGGGTCTTAGCACACACAAAGTTGGCCAATAGAAGAAGGTTGGAAGGTGAGGGGGAGAAAGATACAACTTTTTCTCTCTCTTCCCATTCCTAGCAACCTCACCCCAAAAGCAATATTTTTTTCCAGCCTCAGGATATTCTTAGGACTCCCAGAATTGATCCCCAATGCCTACTCTAGCAGACCAGAACAGTAGAATACCAGCTACTTAACAGAAATCTGAGTACCAGTTCTTTCTTTCTTTCCTTTTTTTTTAAATTCTCAGTCCTAAGGTGGCAATTGTTCATTTAGTTTTTATTTCAGAGCTATCTGAGCTTTTACTTTGTACACTTTTAATTTTTGAGTACTTGTGTAATTACTTAAATCCTCTCTTGAAATATATAATGTCGTTCTGTTTTTTTTTTTTTGATGAAAACCTGAATAGTGCACATAAGTTTGAAAATGTAAAGCACAATTAAAAATAACTTAAACACCAAAGAATAAATCATAGTAACAACTGAAAATAATTATTTTTATAATTCCATCCTATGGAATTATAATGAACACACTGTGGGGCTTCCCTGGTGGCTCAGATGGTAAAGAATATGCCTGTGATGCAGGAGACTGGAGTTCAATCCTTGGGTTGGGAAGATCTCCTGGAGAAGGAAATGGCAACCCACTCTAGTATTCTTGCCTGGGGAATCCCATGGACAGAGCAGCCTGGTGGGCTACAGTCCACGGGGTTGCTAAGAGCTGGACACGACTGAGGGACTAACACGTTTATAATGAACACACTATAATCAAATGATGTGAGATGCCGCTAAAGCAAGATTTAAAGGGAAATTTATAGCTTTAATCACCTTTATTGGAAACAAACAAACAAACAAACTCCCTCAAAACAAAATCAGTGACCTTAGGGTACAAATAAAGACATTTTTAAAAGAGCATAAAAACAAACCTTAAACAAGTAAAAATGATAATAAAAAGTAGAAGAAATAAATTAATAAAACTAAACAAACAAGAAAAGTGAACCAAACTCTTTGCAAATGATATATTTATATCTGATGACACATATCGAGCAAACAGAGAAAAGCTAAAAAATATTGTAATATGAAAGAATACAATTGCAGATAGAGAAGAGATAGAAAGTATAAGAGAAAATTATAAACAATTTAATGCAATAAATGTGAAAAACATAAATGTGAAAATAGTTGGAAACATTAAGTTTGTAAAATGTGCTTTATAAAAAAGCTAGACAACCCAAATAGAAATAAAGTAATTGAAATACCAATAGTGATTACTTAAAAAAAAAAATGAACTGTATTTTACATGGAAGTTTATGTCAGGGAAGACTTAATATTTTCTTTCTCTTGTCTTTTCAACAGAAGAAAAAAAGTGAGAGAATACACTTAATTTTGTGACTCTAGAATAACCTTCTTACCAAAACTAGAGACATATACTATGAGAAAAAAAATTATGGCAGTTTTACTTGTGAATAAATATAATGTATGAATGTAAGTAAAATAATCTGAAATAAAATGATGCAAAATGAATTAAGAAATGTGCAAAATAATCAGGTTTAGATTAACCCAGAAACAGAAGGATAATTTTTAAAGACAAATTAGTATGGCTTATCAAAGTAAGGAGGAGAATGAAAAAGTTGGCTTAAAACTCAACATTTAAACACCTAAGATTATGGCATCTGACCCCATCCCTTCATGGCAAATAGAAGGGGGAAATGTGGAAACAGTGGTAGAATTTATTTTCTTGGGCTCCAACATCACTGTGGACAGTGACTGCAGCCATGAAATTAGCAGATGCTTCCTCCTTGGAAGAAAAGCTATGACAAACCTAGACAGCATATTAAAAAGCAAAGATGTCACCTCGCCGACAAAAGTCCATATAGTCAAAGCTGGTTTTTCCAATAATGTATGGATGTGAGAACTGGACCATAAAGAAGTACATCAAGAGAAACACAGGGCTAGAGGAAGCATCAGCTGGAATCAAGATTGCTGGGAGAAATATCAATAACCTCAGATATGCAGATGACACCACCCTTATGGCAGAAAGTGTAAGTAAGTATTAGTCACTCAGTAGTGCCCGACTTTTTGGGACCCCATGGGCTGCAGCCCACCAGGCTCCTCTGTCCATGAGATTTTCCATTCAAGGATACTGGAGTGGGTTGTCATTTCCTTCTCCAGGGGATCTGGAGAACCCAGGGTTCGAACCCAGGTCTCCTGCACTGCAGGCAGATTCTCTACTGACTGAGCTAAAAGGGAAGCCCATGGCAGAGAGTGAAGAAGAACGAAAGAGCCTCTTGATGGAAGTGAAAGAGGAGAGTAAAAAACTTGGTTTAAAGCTCAACATTCAGAAAACTAAGATCATGGCATCTGGTCCCATCACTTCATGCCAAATAGATGGGGAAACAGTGTAAACAGTGGCTGACTTTATTTTTCTGGGCTCCAAAATCACTGCAGATGGTGACTGCAGCCATGAAATTAAAAGACGCTTGCTCCTTGGAAGGCAAGTTATCACCAACCTAGACAGCATATTAAAAAGCAGAGACATTACTTTGTCAACAAAAGTCCATCTACTCAAGGCTATGGTTTTTCCAGTGGTCATGTATGGATGTGAGAATTGGACTGTGAAGAAAGTTGAGTGCCAAAGAATTGATGCTTTTGAACTGTGGTGTTGGAGAAGACTCTTGAGAGTCCCTTGGACTGCAAGGAGATCCAACCAATCCATTCTAAAGGAGATCAGTTCTGGGTGTTCATTGGAAGGACTGATGTTGAATCTGAAACTCCAATACTTTGGCCACCTGATGCAAAGAGCTGACTCATTGGAAAAGTCTCTGATGCTGGGAAAGATTGAGGGCAGGAGGAGAAGGAAGTGACAGAGGATGAGATGATTCGATAGCATCACTGACTCAATGGACATGAGTTTAAGCAAACTCCGGGAGACAGTGATGGACAGGGAGGCCTGGCATCTTGCTGTCCATGGATTTGTAAACAGCTGGATGAGGCGGTGACTGAACAACAACAACCATGTTAACAGAATGAAGGAATAAAATCATGTTGATGGTAGATGCAGAACTGTTAATTAAATTAAAAAATTATCTATAATTTAAAAAATCTCTTAACAAGCTAGAGATTAACTCTGTTAACTTTTGGAGTCTAAGAGCATACTCACTAGTAACACTTTGGTATTCCATTGGTAGTTAAATGCTGGACTGGAAGAAACACAAGCTGGAATCAAGATTGCCAGGAGAAATATCAATAACCTCAGATATGCAGATGACACCGCCCTTATGGCAGAAGGCGAAGAGGAACTAAAAAGCCTCTTGATAAAAGTAAAAGAGGAGAGTAAAAAAGTTGGCTTAAAGCTCAACATTCAGAAAACGAAGATCATGGCATCTGGCCCCATCACTCCATGGGAAATAGATGGAGAAACAGTGGAAACAGTGTCAGACTTTATTTTGAGGGGCTCCAAAATCACTGCAGATGGTGATTGCAGCCATGAAATTAAAAGACGTTTACTCCTTGGAAGAAAAGTTATGACCAACCTAGATAGCATATTCAAAAGCAGAGACATTACTTTGCTGATTAATGTCTGTCTAGTTAAGGCTATGGTTTTTCCAGTAGTCATGCATGGATGTGAGAGTTGGACTGTGAAGAAGACTGAGTGCCAAAGAATTGATGCTTTTGAACTGTGGTGCTGGAGAAGACTCTTGCATGTCTCTTGGACTGCAAGGAGATCCAACCAGTCCATTCTGAAGGAGATCAACCCTGGGATTTCTTTGGAAGGAATGATGCTAAAGCTGAAACTCCAGTACTTTGGCCACCTCATGAGAAGAGTTGACTCATTGGAAAAGACTTTGATGCTGGGAGGGATTGGGGGCAGGAGGAGAAGGGAACGACCGAGGATGAGATGGCTGGATGGCATCAGTGACTCGATGGATGCGAGTCTGAGTGAACTCCGGGAGTTGGTGATGGACAGGGAGGCTTGGCGTGCTGCGATTCATGGCGTCACAAAGAGTCAGACACTACTGAGCGACTGAACTGAACTGAACTGAAGACTAGTGGCTCTCACATCACTGCTCAGGCTAGCACCGTGTTGGACAAAGTAGAACAGAAAGCAAGACAAACTAATAAAAGGACAAGGATTATAAAAGGAGAGACTACACGAGCATTATTAGCAAAACTATTGAGAAGATTTCTGCAAGTTAGCTGGATATGTGTTCAGTTTATATATAGTTTCTATAAAGAGACAGTTTATAAATAGTCTATAGACAGTTCTATAAATAGATAGTTTCTATAAAGAGATATCATTGCAAAAGTTTCTAATACTATTTATTAATACAATAGCAACAAAAATGCAAGGCATCATAAAACAAATCCAACTAAAATTTTGCAATTTCACAGGAACTATTAGTTTGACGACCTTAACTATGACTACATGTGTGTGCACGTAACTGTGCCCAGTGTTTATGTTGTGATAATGCAGTAATAATAAGACGTCAATTCTACTAAATTTTGTCTGTAAATCCAATGTTATTTTGCTCAAAATCTCAGTGAGGATTTTATGGATCTTGATAACTCACTAAAATTTTTATAATAGAGCAAACGGCAAGATCAACATGGTGGGACTTAACTTCTCCAACGTGAATGTTATGGAATAGAACACAAAATTCAGAAACTAACCCATGTATTAATACATATGGAAACGATTTCTGGCAGAGTGGTGAAAAAGATTATCAAGTGTCTTTTCTCAGAAAACGCAGCTAAATATCACAGCGTTTTGGCATAATAAGAATTATTCATTTCTACCTCCTGAGAAGCCCTGATTGTCAGGTGCCTCTCCTAATGGTTATGATTCTAGGACCTATGTTTTCAATGTTGTGACTTCAGCATCTTCCACATATGGGCTCCCCATCCACCTCACTCAGCCAACTCAAGCTAGTGAAGAAACAAACATGGGAACCACTTGTGGGAGCACTTTTGTGAGCCAGACTTGGAAGTGTGGACATCATGACCATCCATAGGCTATTGGATTGGACTCAGTCCTATTCAACCGTCAAAACTCACGAGTGCCTGGGGTGGGGGTGGGGTGGGGAGAGGGGGTGGAGAAGTCTGGTTTGCAAGGAGGAAGGAAGGAAGTACAAGGAGGAAGAGAAATCAGGTTTGATGAATAGTATATTAGTCTTTGCCACACATTGGAAATAATATTCTATTTGATGAATGGTGCAAGATAATTGGTTTTGCTTTGAGAATAAAAGAAAATGAGAGTTCTACTTAACACCATTCACAAAAGCGCCTTCTAAGTGGGTTAAAGACCTAAGCGTAAAAGCAAAACCTCAGAAGACAGAGAAAAACAATGCTTTCATGGTCTTAAGTTAGGTAAGAGATCTCTCTCTCTCTTTAATGCAGGACATATAAATCTCAAATAAAACTGGAAATTCATAAATAAATTATACTAAATTTACTAATTATGGAATAAAAAACTGAAAATGTGAAGGAATAAACGTACCCGAGGCATCAGTATTCAGAAGACGTAAAGGAAACCCATAAAACAATAAGAAAAATGTAAGCGATTGTAGAGGAAAATTTGGCAAAGGTATGAATAAGCAGTTCAGTAAAGAGGAAATCTGGAGTGTTGAAGACATCAAAAAATGTGTAATATCACTATAAATCAGGGAGCCAAAATGCTGTGAAAATGTCCATTTTTTAAAACAAACTGATCATAGTAAGAATTGACAAGAATCTGTAAGTGGGATCTCTTATACACAGCTGTGGGAGTATGAATTGGTACACATACTTTGGAAAATAAATATCAATATTTAGTTAGGTTGAAGATATTAACGTTCTATAAGGCTTTTCTAGTGGCTCAGCAGTAAGGAACCCACCTGCCAATGGAGGAGAGATAGGTTCCATCTGGGGTCAGAAAGATCCCTTGGAGAAGGAAATGCCAACCCACTCCAGTACCGTTGCCTGGGAAATCTCATGGACAGAGGAACCTGGCGGGCTATAGTCCAGGGGGTCAGAGAAGAGTTGGATACAATTTAGTAGACTAAACAAAAAATTAAAGTTCTATAACCCAGCAATTGTATTTCCAACTCTATAGCAGCTCTCACCATAGGAGGAAAACAAGTACAGAAATTTTCACTGGCTTTATTTTTAACAAAAGCTCTATCAACAGGGGAGTCTATTAAAATTCTGTTATATTCATACCCACAAATACCATACAGCAGTTGCAATAAATGAAGTGGAGATAGCTGTAACAACAAGATAAAAATCTCAAAATTGCTGTTTAGGGGAAAAAAAAGAAGAGTTACTGGATGTTATGTATTATATGATGCAAACAATATAAAGTTGAATATGAAGCAAATAGTATATACTGTGATTATAGATAAAAGGGAGAAATTTACAATTCATATGAGAAGGGTAAGTAATACATTTAACTTGGTAACTGGTTCATTTTATGGAGAGAAGGCAGGATATGTTTGGGAAAGGAGTGAACAAGAGGCCTTTATTGGGAATCATGAATTTATTTACAAAATGAGACATAAAGACTCGTTAGACATAGAGACTACTACGTATCAATAGATGAGTGTACGGATGGTTGGGGACAGTGTTGTTCTTTATATTATTTGCCGTCACTTGCTATATGCTAAATATAGCTTACAATTAAAAAAAAGATACAGAAAAAAATCTTTGATCTTATTCAGGCATCACCTCTCCTTGGGCTTGTAGCTTAGTCAGTAAAGAATCTGCCTGCAATGCAGAAGACCCTGGCTGGATTCCTGGGTTGGGAAGATCCCCTGGAGAAGGAAATGGCAACTCACTCCAGAATTCTTCCCTGGAGAATCCCGTGGACAGAGGAGTCTTGCAGGCCACAGTCCAAGAGGTGGCAAGAGTCGGACATGACGTTGTGACTAAACCATAGGTTTCTCCTCCATAAAAAGCCTATGAAAAAATCCTTTTTCCGATTCTAATTTCCGTTTCTTCTGCCTCAGGTGATGGCTCTTGACTATTCTTTTATTTTAATATTTATTTAATTTTTAGTTTACTTTTGGTTGTGCTGCGTCTTCATTGCTGAGAGTGGATTTTCTCTGGTTCCAACAAGTGAGGGCTGCTCTCGAGTTGCAGTGCGTGAGCCTCTCACTGCAGTAGCTTCTTTGTTGCAGAGCACGATCTCTAGAGCGCAGGCTCAGGAGTTGTGGCACATGGACTTAGTTGCCCTATGGCATGTGGAACCTTCCCTGACCAGGGATCTAACTCATGTCCCCTGCATTGGCAGGAGGATTAACCACGGGACAACAGGGGAAGTCTGGTCATTCTTTACTGGACATCTTGTAACTATGTTACTGTGAGCTCACCTGGATGAGAAGACTCAACTTTTGAGAGCAGATTCTTCAAGGGATAAAACTTCAAATTTATGTTATCAAATATGGTCAAATGGAATAGCTTTCTAAATTCTTAGTTTAAGATTTGGAAGGCAAATACACAAATATGTGGGTTAACTTGTATGTTGATGGATGTAGATAGCTCAAAACCTAACCTGCCCATCGGCAGAGGTGGTAAGGATTGCAAAAGAAGAGGAAATTGTGATTGCGGCTCTGTAATCTATGTCATTGTAAAGAACCCCCCTGCAAATATCCTGGGCCACTAGCTTAACAAGAGAGATGAAAGAGCAGAAGATTAGCATGACTGTGACATCTTCCATGCCTCTGATGCCTGTGAGCTGTTTTCAGAAATCATTTTTGATGAACTAGTGATGATAAAAATGAATAAAATTATAAAGTCACAATAAGCAAGCAATATAAAGGCAGAATATTACTAGTCACAAAATTATTATGCGTAAATTATTGTCATTCTAATTGTATTTTCCTTGCAATAGCCATAATAATGTACACATATATAACATTTTATGAGTCTAAGTCAACTGCACACACTCTGGTATGCCCAGGACAGCCCTGCTTTATGCTGTTGTCAACTAAGTTGGGCTTGTTATTGTTGTTCAGTTGCTAAGTTGTGTCCAACTCTTTGGCCCCAAGGACTGCAACACGCTAGGCTCCCCTGTCCTTCATTATCTCCCAGAGTTCACTCAAATTCATGTCCATCGAGTCGGTGATGCCATCCAACCATCTCATCCTCTGTTGTCCCTTTCTCCTCTGCCTTCAATCTTTCCCAGCATCAGGGTCTTTTCCAATGAGTCAGCTCTTCGCATGAGGTGACCAAAGCATTGGAGCTTCAGCTTCAGCATCAGTCCTTCCAATGAATAGTCAGGGTTAATACCCTTTAGGATTGACTGGTTTGATCTCCTTGTTGTCCAAGAGACTCTCGGGAGTCTTCTCCAGCGCCACAGTTCAATAGCATCCATACATTGGTACTCAGCCTTTATGGTCTAACTCTCTCTTTATGGTCCAAGTTGGGCTTAACTGTTAGTATATCCTGGTTTGGAGACCTTATTTTAAGGCAGATTGATTAAAAAAAATATTAGTGTGTGTCCTTTTCAACACTAATTGAGAGAGTCTTGGGGTCTCCTTTTATCTCTCTGAACTGGTTTCCTGCTGGCAACACCAAAGGTAAAAACACACCTACCCACCCCTCACCCCAGAGTCCATCACCACCAAGTCAGGCTGACACTGGTCTTCATTCTCTCTCTTCCTGAATCTCCCTGTGTCTCCCACATTGCAGGCATGTTCTTTACCATCTTAGCCACCATGGAAGCCATTTGAATCTCCAGCCCTGGTCAAAGTGGCCATTTCTTCTTATTAGGATTGACTACATAACTGGTGGATTCCAGTGAAAAATAAAACACATGAGAAGGGGAGAGTGGGATGAATTGGGAGTGAAGCACTGACATATATAAACCACTGTGTGTCAAACAGATACCCAGTGGGAAGCTGCTGTAAAGCGCAAGGAATTCAGCTTGGTGCTCTGCAATGACCTAGATGGGTGGGAGGGGGGGCGCGTGGTGCAAACGGGAGGGAATACGTGTTTACAGAGAGCTGATTCACTTCATTGTGCAGCAGAAACAAATACAACATTGTAAAGCAGTTATACTCCAATATAAAATAATTGAGAGTTTCAAGATGATGACAGATTGTTAAACCAAAAGCAGGGGCTTCCTATTTGCAACAGAATGATGCTAAAGCTGAAACTCCAGTACTTTGGCCATCTCACGCGAACAGTTGACTCATTGGAAAAGACTCTGATGCTGGGAGGGATTGGGAGCAGGAGGAGAAGGGGACGACAGAGGATAAGATGGCTGGATGGCATCACTGACTCGATGGACGTGAGTCTGAGTGAACTCTGGGAGTTGGTGATGGACAGGGAAGCCTGGTGTGCTGCAATTCATGGGGTCGCAAAGAGTTGGACACGACTGAGCAACTGAACTGAACTGGACTGATGTGTCTGCCACCATCCTATGCCACCATCCTGGGCACATAGAAAGGAATCAGTTCAGTTCAGTTCAGTCACTCAGTCGTGTCCGACTCTCTGCAACCCTATGAACCGCAGCACGCCAGGCCTCCCTGTCCATCACCAACTCCCAGAGTTCACTCAGACTCACGTCCATCGAGTCAGTGATGCCATTCAGCCATCTCATCCTCTGTCGTCCCCTTCTCCTCCTGCCCCCAATCCCTCCCAGCATCAGAGTCTTTTCCAATGAGTCAACTCTTCTCATGAGGTGACCAAAGTACTGGAGTTTCAGCTTTAGCATCATTCCTTCCAAAGAAATCCCAGGGCTGATCTCCTTCAGAATGGACTGGTTGGATTTCCTTGCAGTCCAAGGGACTCTCAAGAGTCTCCTCCAACACCACAGTTCAAAAGCATCAATTCTTTGGCGCTCAGCCTTCTTCACAGTCCAACTTTCTGGCTCTCCTTATTCAGGGCCGTCCCATGAATTGAAGATGGTACTCAGCGGCCCCCGAATCGTCCTTTTTCCTGGCCACTCACTCATATATTTACTTTCTCATCTGTTCTATGCATTTCTATTTCCTGGTCAGTAAATAGGGAGGTCAATGCCCTCCCGTGAAGATAATGCCAAGCTTCAACGAGATCATGTGTTCCAAGGTGCAGGGAGTTGACTAGCTTCTCCCCACTGTGATGACCAATCCTGGCCTGCTTGCTGTCCCTCACTAACCTTCCCATGTGTGTGATGTGCTGGGCTCACATCTGGATCTGGGATCCCAAGGCTCACACAGCAGACATGATCCACATCCTTTGGGGCTCACAGAGAGAGAGACAGACAGTAGTCCTCCGAGTCTGGATTCCTGCCATTGTAAGAAGGTGGAGAGAAACACAGTCCCTGTAATAAGGGAACTGACCCTGGAGAACACAGCTTTCTTGGGCCTGTAACAATTGAGAGACAATGGCTTTCTCACCCCACATCTCTGAGTCTCGCTTTCCTCCTCATAAACAGGGAGACACTTGCACAAAGTTGTGGCCAAGAAGAAAGGGTGCAATTTACACAGAGCTCTGGTCTCAACCCACAGCACCAGCTATGATGATTGTTTAGATCTTTCTGGGTGTGGGCAAGGCTCTGCCAGGGACCCTCAGAGGAGCTCAGTCTGACCAGGGAGAGAGGGTGACCCCTCCTCTGAGACACCTGGGAAGCATGGAGTGAAGAGGATGCCCAGATTCCAGGGCCAGACCATCTGAACTGAGATGTGCCAGGGTACAGCCCAGGCACCGGAGATCTTGAATACCATCAGGTGAGCCTGAGGCTGAGAACACAGGCTGCCTTTGAAGCATGAGTAAGAGCTGCCCACTAAAAAAGGATGGACCTTCCAGGCAGAGGTCTTAGCTTCTGGGAAAGCCCAGCAGTGAGAAGCATCCTGACTTGTTGGGTGCTGGAAGTTAGTTAGACCTGCTGGACATCCAAAGGGAGGTGACAGCCATCTCAGACATTGAAGATCTGGCACCTCCATTGCAGAGGGGGTGGGGGCTTCTCTCGAAGGCAGAGGAACCCGGCAGTGGGTGCCTAGCTAGCAGGCTGCCTGATGAACACACCTGCTAAGTCTCTTCAGTCGTGTCCGACTCTTTGCGATCCCATGGACAGTAGCCCACCAGGCTCCTCTGTCCATGGGCTTCTCCAGGCAAGAATCCTGGAGTAGGTTGCCATGCCCTCCTCCAACAGTTAGTGCCTAATTAAGAGACAGTGAATCCGACACGACTGGGCAGCAGATGGGTCGAAGACGGAGACCTAAGTGGTGTTTACAGGCCAGGAAGGCACTGCTCCGCAGCTCCATTTGGTTGCTTTGATCCTTAATCCCAGCCTCAGGTGGGTGTCCCCAGAGCCAGACAGCACTAATCAGGGCGACAGCAGTCATACAACGAACACAAGAGGCGCAGGGTCAGCAAAACAGAGAGAGCAAGAGAGAAGAGGTGAAAAAAAGAGTCTTCACGGGATAAAATTACCAGGCAAGACAGAAGGCTTGGAGCCGCTGGGGCGGGCTCCCCCGCCCAGGAGTCTGCCCTGGCCACGCCAGTCTCCACCCAGGCCAGGCCAGCAGATGCTCCCAGTCTGAGATGGGAGCCTGGGGAGAAGGGCCGGCCCACTCCTTACAGTGGGATGAAGGTCAGGGTCTCAGAGACAGGGACTTTCTGAATGTAGAGGAAGAATCTGGAATCAATGGACATGGCAAGAGAAAGAGCCCCCTGCCCACCATGGGCCACTGAAAACCTCATCCCTTCTTCCCTCCTTGATTAGTCGCTCAGTCATGTCTGGCTTTTTTGCAGTCCCATGGACTGTGGCCCCTCCAGGCCCCTCTTCAATGGGGTTCTCCAGGCAAGAATACTGGAGTGGATTGCCATTTCCTTTCCCAGGGGATCTTCCTGACCAAGGGATCGAACCTGGGTCTCCTGCATTGGCAAGTGGATTCTTTACCACTGAGCCCACTAGGACTTCCCTGGGGGCTCAGACGGGACAGAAGAGCCTGGTAGGCTACAGCCCACGGAGTCCCAAAGAGTCAGACACGACTGAGCGACTTCACTTTCTTTCTTTCTTTAAGCCCACTAGGGAAGCCCCCTTCTTCCCTGTGATATGTCAAGCTAAACAAGACACAGCCAAAGGCTGGTGTTAGTGCTTAAAGTTTAATGAGAACTTCAAAACTGTATCTCAGCCATACTTAAATGAATATTTTTTTTCTAAAAAAAAAAAAAAAAAGAGGGCAAGAGAAAGGGGAAAAAAAAAAAATGATGGCTCTGAGATGTATTCTGCCACTCAGGCTTGGATACCGATCAGTTATCTGGATAATTAAGCAGTATCAGCAAGCAACCAGATCCCAGAAACTTGATATTAATCCGTCCCTCTTAATAGTAACACAGTGCTGCCGCAGTCGAACTGAACCGAGACCTGCTAATCCTCTGCCCGCGTTCCGGCATCAGCACACAGCGCTGCTTTCCCAGAGAGGTTCAGGGCATGCTATCAGCAGCTTAAACCTCATTTCAGCTTTGAATCAAAGTATATTAGGAAAGTCTGAAAGAGTCGAGATGACTGCAGATTTCCCAGTGAGGGAATAATTCAGAACTGCCTTGCCAGTGGCAAAGGGGCAAGAGAACCGGATTTCAGGGTTGTCTTTCTCTGAGGTTTGTGTTCAAACCAAAGGCAGCCAACAACTGCCTCTCTCCCAAGTTGGGGCATCTGGGGTTTTGGTGCCTTGATTCCCCCTCCCCACTGTCACCCCACCTCATACCTCTAGGTTTCAGATCCACTGATGTGCTGTGGGAGCCCAAGAGTGGGGATAAATCTCCACTGGTGTTCATGTCAAGTCTAGGGGGTTCTGGGTCTGCTCCCTTGCTGCCCAGGCTTGGTCTCTTGGCTGCTTCTCATTTCATCTCTCCTTCCCCTCTGGATGATGCTTTTGCTTCTGACTCCTTGCCTCTAACTCCGGGGCCCTCCTGTAGATTACAAACAAATTTCAGTTTTGGTCTGAGACTTCCCAATGTCTTTGCTGTGAGCAAATCTCTTAAGCAGACATGCAGAACACAGGATCTGGGGAAAAAAAATCACATATGTCGATACACACGAAGAAATGTAAATAAATTGCTGGGGCTGATGGTTTAAAATGACGTCTATCCTGTAGACATGATTTTGAACAGCAGCAGAATGACCTTTGTGAAGCACCTGTTTGACCGTGTCCCCTGTGACTGAAACGTCCAGGTGCTGTTCGACCGTGTCCCACCTACCGTAGGCATCCTGGTGCCTTGGCCGTGCTCTTTGGGAAAGACCAGCATTCTTGAGGGGCCTCGTAGTGTTTTCCTTTCCATGCACATCCCACCCTCATCTCCCCGGTGTACCTCTCAACTTCCATCCAGCCTATGGGCAGTGTCTGCTCTTCCTCAACTCAAACCATTTAGTCTCTGTCTGAACTCCCTTCTTTGCACCCAGCAGCTCCTTCTTGTCTCCCAGCTCCCATTTAGATCTTTCCTGTCCAGGGTGCCTTCTGTGGCCCCTCTTCCCCAGGGCCAGGTCTCAGGGCTATCATTCTGAGAACTCACTTGGTTGTTCCTTCAAGGCACCTTTGAGTAGAGTGGGAATAACAATACTGACCTGGCACCTGGAATGGTTTGGGGTTTAGAGATAAAGGGTGAGAAAAGGCTTGGGTCCATTCCAGAGTGCAAAATATATCCATCATCTGGGGGTCAGCCCTGCCAGTCTGTTCTCCAGATGGTCCCCAGAGGACTCCAGGCCCTTGTGTCCTCACTTCCTACATCCACCCCGGAGATGGACCCTCAGCCACTTCTGTGAGGAGGCAGCTTTGGGAGGTCAGTTTGCTGAGCATCATGGACTCAAGCATTATGGGAACTGGGGCCAGCTTCTGTCCCTCTATTAATAAAAGAGCGATGAGCTCAATTCTCGGTGGCAAAGAGGAGGGTGACGGAGGGAGCGGGTGCACGCGTATCGACAGCGGAGAGTGTTGCTACCTTTACCTTTTGACTTATTATTTATACAAAAACGGGAAAATGTTTTTACAGGCTGAGCCAATGGTGCTACGGAAACTGAATTAGAGCATCCTTAATTAATATGTCAGAATATAAGAAATGATGAAAATATGTATAATTAAATTCTTGCGCTAAAACAGGATTCGACCGAAATAGCAGCACGGCATTTTTCATTTTACTGTTTCTCCCCCTCCCTCCCCGACCCCCTCCTCCCCCTTTCCTCCGGAAAAAATAATAATAACAATGCAAAAAAGATGTGTTGAGGCTGTGGCAGCTGCCACCTGCGTCGACCTCGAAGACGAATGGGTGGCTGGCGCTGACAGCCTGGGCACCCCCAAAATTAGACGCAAATTGTCGAGATTAAAAATTCTCCCCCAATCAGGTGCCGCCTGCCTTATTTTCATACGGAGATGCCGCAGGCTGTGTGCATGACAGCTGGACAGGGTGGTTCTCACAGAGCGATAAGGCTGCTAGAGACAGGTGCCCGGAGAAGCCAACGTCGCGAATAAATACACAATTATTCTACACGGGGGCGATAGCGAGAGGAATATTTAATTTCTTTATTCCCTTAGGCTCTCAGAGTGGCGCAGAGGTGGCCCTGGGCACGACCCTACAGACTAATGAGGTGATGAACCTGAACTTGTTCAGAATGCATGGATCCCTGTTCACCTGATCCGAAGCGTGGCGGAGTCCCTTGGGCCCGGATCCCCCTGAGTTGACAAAGTCTTGAGGACCAAGCCACCTGTGTGCCCTCAAGAAGGAGGAACTTGGGGCTTCCTCAGACCCTTGGGGGACTCTGACCCTGGGGTGCGAGCATCTTCTCCTCTGGGGAATGAAAGGGAACAACCCTTTTCTGATCCCTGGAGATGAAGTGTCATGAGGCCAGTGCTTTTGGTTTATCTGAGGGGGATGTTGGGCCATTTAGGAGATTGCTTGCTGAGGCTTTCTGCCTGTTTTATCCCCATGAAAGGTGATGCTCTCACACTGCCCTCCATGGAGGCAAAAGGGAGGCCTTTTTTAAAGGGGTGATGCTTCTTGTGGGAACCAGATGCTCCTGTGAAGGGAACTGAAGCAGGTTGTTCGTAAGCACTAGGTGAACAAGACTGGTGTCTTTGCATGTCAAGAGCTGCTCTGTAAATGTGGAACCAAGGTGTCCTGGAGCATCAGTTTAAGGGCAGGCTTTGGAGACAGACCAAGAGTCCAACCTTGGTTTTGCCGCCTAGTCTGTGTGACCCTGGGCAGCTTACTGACCTTAGGACTCAATTTTCACGTAGGTAAATTAAGGATGATGTTACTGCTCTTCAAGAATTGTGGTGGCAGGTAAATAACATAATGTGTGTAAAGGCCTGGAGGAGATGTGGAGATGGGCTGCCCAGATGGTCCGGCCAGGAAGTGGCTGGAAGGCAGTCCCCAGCTCTCAGACCCACACCGTTTCCAGAGGGAGCCCCGAGCTGGTGGCTGAGATTGGTGGGGGTACCTGGGCCTGGCCATCGGATGGGGGCCCTCTGGTCCTGGGGAGCAGAGCTCCTTGCAGAGCCGGGCTGGCTGTGGCTTTGCTGGGCCCCCATCTTGGTGCAGCTCCTCCATCTGCTCATCTGTCTCCTCCTCCTTCCTCTTCAGGTAAGGATCCTTCTGTCAGCATCTAAGTTTCAAAAATCTGTGTTAGCATCTGCTTCTTCAAAACTCAACCTGGACAAGATCTTTGCTGTACACCCAGCTTGGTGTGAGGGCACCAAAGGAGGGCTTTAAGAAAACTGCCCTCCCAGGCCTCCTGGAGAAGCCACACTGCACCATGCTATGCCCTGCATTTAGTTACTTCAGTCGTGTCCGACTCTTTGCAGCCCCATAGACTATAGCCCACCACATGGAATTCTCCAGGCAAGAATACTGGAGTGGGTAGCCTTTCCTTTCTCCAGCAGATCTTCTTGACCCAGGGATGGAACCCACATCTCCTGTGTCTCCTGCTTTGCAGGCAGATTTTTTTTACCTGCTGAGCCATCAGGGAACACAGGAGGGAGTTAAATCTTAAAAAACTGATACCTTATCAGCATTCCTTTGCTGTCCCCTCCCTGAAGAAACACCAGCTCCCCAAGGAAGGGGCTTGGACTGCTGGGAGCCTACGCAAGGGGCAGGGCAGTGGAGCTGGGAGACTGAAAGAAAAAGAGAAAGAAAAATTCTGGTCCCTGGAACAGTGTTCTCAGTGGAGAGAAGGCTTTCCCTGGACATAGTCCATATCCAACTCCCCTGGTAGTCAGCTCACTGAGGAATATTCTGATTATCAATCTGGATTCCTGAGTCTTTTGCAAGTAGGAAAAAAGGGCACAGAAATAAACATACTCTGAGTGCTGGGAGTAAATATTCTCAATTCTGACTCAATACATTGACTGGCACCACTTCTGCCATGTGCAAATGGACTCATCTGAGCTGTGCAACTCAACTTAGTCTTTCTGAGCCTCAGTTTCCAGGCTTCTCTTAAGGAACAAATGAATGGAAAAAACACAAATACGGAAAACCCTCAGCACGATCCAAGCCCGAGTGGAAGGACAAGACTTGGCCATCCCCCTTTCTCCTACAAGGAGCCTGGCCTGGGTGAGGAGACGTCCAGGTGACTTGTAGGGGTGCCACTTGCCTTTGGCCTACGGTGCAGCTTTGGGCCATCCAGTTGCTCTCTCTGAATACAACACATCTTATCTTTAAAATTGGTGTCAGATGGTCCATGAGTCCAAGTTACCTCTTTCATCTCTGAGCTTCTTAACAACGGCCAGTGCCATTCATTCCCTGGAGACTTGGTCCTTCCAGTTCCCTGCATCTCCCAGCACCCCAGCACACTCAAAACATAGCTGTGTGCATTCAACTATAGTTGTGTGGGGCACTTCTTCCTGACACTGGAAGAACTTTTTTTTCCCTAAGTACCTGTGGATGTCTTCAAATGAGACAGACAAATGAATGGATATGTTTGTTTAAAGATAAAGTCACATGTCCCATTTCTTTCAATTCAGCACAAATCAACTCAGCCAGCACAGCTTGAGTGTATCGTATGCTATGTTCCAGAAACTGGGTGTTCTCTAACCTCACTTGAAGTGTTCTCAGGGCCCTCAACCTTGCCATATCAAGAACGCTTTTGCAGAAACTAGTGCTCCCCTTACCCTAGAACTTTCTGCCTCAACTGGGCAATCGCTACGAGAGTCATTGCCTCATGCTCTTTCTTCTCTGACCATTCATTCCTCACCACCTTCCCGTAAACTTTCACCTGCTTCCCCATTGCTCATCTGCAAGGCAGACAACATCCTTGACTCGTTTTCCAAGGCAATTTCAATGAAAGGCCAATCGCTAATGGCTAACCATTTTTATGGAAATACTAAGGAGGTACCAAGAGGACTGCAACCCAAGGAAGGACCACTCAAAGCTGGATACCTCTGTGCATGCTCAGTTGCTCGGTCGTATCTGACTCTGTGACCCTATGAACTGTGTCCTGCAGACTCCTCTGCCCAGGGGCTTTCTCAGGCAAGAATACTGGAGTGGGTTGCTATTTCCTTCTTCAGCAGATCTTCCCCACCCAGGGGTTGAACCCACGTCTACTGCATTGGCAAGCAGACTCTTTACTATCTGAGCCACGTGGGAAGCCCTGGAGTTGGATCTCACACAGTATATCGGACACACCTCACAGAGTAAACTGACCATCCCCAGCATGGTGTCCTCTGAAATGCCTCTTCTTAGCCCCTGCCACCTGCATGGGCCTGGTGCCCATCTCGTGCTCCTCTCAGGGACTTCCTCCTCTGTCACGGTCCAGGGAGTTACTAGAAACTATCCCCGATCAGTTCTTCACTCTTAGAGGAAGTAAAACATCAATCATTTCACACTATGGACAAAGAATGTCACCTGCCATATCAGTAAAAAAAGGATGTTAAGGCCATCAAGCCAACTGACTGTACCAGTTGAGGGGATTCAGGATGATAAAGAAAAGCAACATAGTGGACCTAGATAATTAAAGTGCATGTCAAAGAAAAGATTTCAATGAGCCCAGACTCTCGCATCTTCCCATACACAGAAGAGTGCTCAAGTCATTGACTTGAGATTTCTGTTTTTACTTTAATTAATGATAATCTTTTAATGTTCAAATTACCTGGTTTTTGTTGCAAAACACTCTATCCTGTCTCCACCCTTAAACGTCTTCAGAACAATCCCTTAGAGCTATCTGAGAGGCTAACTCCTGGGCTTAAGTCCTCAGAAAGTTCACCAAATAAAACATAATTCTCAACTTTTAGATGATGCATTTTTTTCGGTTGACAGTACTTATATGCTTATATGTGGTAGAAAAGAAGGATAGAAGGAGAAAAGGAAGGAAGGAATGGGGAGAGCTAATAATATTCTTATACAGAGAATTGTATCTCATTATCTCAAATCAATCCCTTAAAACTAGGATTTCAGCCTTTATAACCAACAGAGCTATTAAAGTAATTTCTCAAACATAAAAGCAGTCCTCTCCTGAAGGTTAATTTTGCCTACCCTCCATTGGAATAAAAAGGTTTTCAAGTATCTTTCAAAATAGCTCCTTATTTGTTTCTATACAACCCAAACACATGTCCACAGATATGCATATAAGCACATTAAGAATTCATAATGTATTCCAGACTCTTCTAATATGTAGTAGTTCACTGAATGGCACAAGGAAGATTCCATTACCCCAATTTGACAGATGACAAAACTCACCTAACAGACTTAAGTGATTTACCCAAGCTGGTAAGTGGCTGTCTGGGACCTGAGATCAGGTAGATTTGCTCTAGGGTCCCTGCATGAGAACAAGTATTCACGTTGCTGTTGTTGTTTAATTGTTAAGTCATGCCCGACTCTTTTGTGACCCAATGCCCCCACCAGGCTCCTCTCTCCATGGTATTTCCCAGGCAAGAGTAGGTTGACATTTCCTTCTCCAAGGGATCTTCCCAACCCACAGATCGAACCCGCATCTCTTGCATTGCCAGGCAGGTTCTTTAACTCTGAGTCACTGGGGAAATCCAGTCCTCACATTACATGCCTACAGAAAGCTACAGTCCTGGCATTTAATCTTGGACGTCCTCAGTACCCAAGAAAAAGTCCTTACTGAGCCTACATCACAGACTCCACTGACATTACTGCCATTTGATGGAAGTGAAACCGCACAACTCAGATGGAGACTTAAACTCACTGTATTTTAATTGAAATCACAGGTCTCAGGAGTTAATGAAGCTCAGGCTCCTTCTGTCTCATCATGGAAAGAATTCAGAAAGAGAAAAGTGATAGGTAAAAAGCAGATTTATTTAGAAAGACTCACATTCCATAGACAGAATGCCCTGAAATTTTGAGTAGTTAGATTTTATGGGCTGAGTAATTTCATAGGCTAATGAGTGGGAGGATTATTCCAAGCATTTTGGAGAAGGGGCAGAGATATCCAGGAATTGGGCCACCTTTGTCCTTTCATGGGCTTCTCTGGTGGCTCAGCTGGTAAAGAATCCACCTGCAATGTGGGAGACCTGGGTTTGATCCCTGGTTTGAAAAGATACCCTGGTGAAGGAAACGGCTACCTACTCCAGTATTCTGGCCTGGAGAATTTCATGAAGTGTGTAGTCCATGTGGTCGCAAAGAGTCAGACACAACTGAGTGACTTTCACTTTCATTTGGCCTTTTATAGTTAGCCTTGGAGCTGACGTGGCACCTTCTGGTGTGTCATTTAGCTAATGTATTTTCATTTCAATTCAGTCGCTCAGTCGTGTCCAACTCTTTGCGACCCCATGAATTGCAGCACGCCAGGCCTCCCTGTCCAACACCAACTTCCGGAGTTCACTCAAACTCACGTCCATTGAGTTAGTAATGCCATCCAGCTATCTCATCCTCTGTCATCCCCTTCTCCTCCCGCCCCGAATCCCTCCCAGCATCAGAGTCTTTTCCAAATGAGTTAACTCTTCGCATGAGGTGGCCAAAGTACTAGAGTTTCAGTTTCAGCATCAGTCCTTATAATGAACACCCAGGACTGATCTCCTTTAGGATGGACTGGTTGGATCTCCTTGATGTCCAAGGGACTCTCAAGAGTCTTCTTCAACACCACAGTTCAAAAGCATGAATTCTTTGGTGCTCAGCTTTCTTTACAGTCCAACTCTCACATCCATACATGACCACTGGAAAAACCATAACCTTGACTAGATGGACATTTGTTGGCAAAGTAATGTCTCTGCTTTTGAATATGCTATCTAGGTTGGTCATAACTTTTCTTTCAAGGAGTAAGCATCTTTTAATTTCATGGCTGCAATCACCATCTGCAGTGATTTTGGAGCCCAGAAAAATAAAGTCTGACACTATTTCCACTGTTTCCCCATCTATTTCCCATGAAGTGATGAGACCAGATGCCATGATCTTCGTTTTCTGAATGTTGAGCTTTAAGTTAACTTTTTCACTCTCTTATTTCACTTTCATCAAAAGGCTTTTTAGTTCTTTTTCACTTTCTGCCATAAGGGTGGTGTCATCTGCATATCTGAGGTTATTGATATTTCTCCCGGCAATCTTGATTCCAGCTTATGCTTCTTCCAGCCCAGCATCTTTCATGATGTACTCTGCATATAAGTTAAATAAGCAGGGTGACAATATACAGCCTTGACATACTCCTTTTCCTATTTGGAACCAGTCTGTTGTTCCATGTCCAGTTCTAACTGTTGCTTCTTAACCTGCATCCAGGTTTCTCAAGAGGCAGGTCAGGTGGTCTGGTATTCCCATCTCTTTCAGAATTTTCCACAGTTTATTGTGATCCACACAGTCAAAGGCTTTGGCACAGTCAATAAAGCAGAAATAGATGTATTATAGTGAGCACTTAATAAGATTCAAGGTCCACTGGAAGTTGAATCTTCTGCCATCTTGGACTTAGTTTGTTCCAACCAGCTTGAATCTTATCTTTAAGGGCTGTATCATTCTTTCAGAAGTTGTGCCCTTCTTCTTCCTTTCTGTTTCAGAAGTATACTAGGCAGACTTTTGCCTATGACCTTGACGAGATGTCAGAATTTGTAAGGAGTCCATCCTTCATTTCTCTGCCCCTTATTCCCATCCATGATAGAGCTGGGAGAATCATTACCCAGACGTTTCTCCAGGAGCCTCTGGAATTCATTCCTATCCTAGGTCAGCCCATCTGAGAGTCACGACTCTGTAGGAATTTGCTTTGAGTTGACTTGACCATTGATCCTCCGTGCCAGCACTGACACCAAGCATCAGCCCCCTCTCAGGGGTCATGAGAAAAGCCACACCCTAAAAATGAGGCTGAAGTCACTACCTGCAGATTTTTTTTTTTGCGGGGGGAGGCACTGTTGAAGAGCCTCAGAAGCAATTTCTAGGTTCTTTTTTCAGAAAGAAGAAGACTACTCTGGAGGAAATGGTTTATGTTATAGATGCAGAGACTCAGGTAAATAACCCTGTTTCTCCAATCCTGAGGAAGCCCAAGACCATATGTGACTTCCAAAAAAGACTCTCATCTTGGGCACTCACTTCAACCCAGCAGAAGATCTTTCTCCTGAAATATTTCCCAATTTCCCTAAATTCTTTACTTATATCTATTTGGCTGTTTCAGGTACATTTTTGCCAGGTTTCCCTAGTCCTTTCAGGGCAGGGGGAAGTGGGATACATATACATAGTAAAATTGAATTAAATGTTGATGGCTTTTGAAGTTTTAAGGATCAGCCTTGATGGTTCAGTTGGGTGAGAGTGGCCTTCTCTATTCTCATGCTTCTTGTCCAAGGTAAGATGCAAGTTTTATTTTGTTTTTGCTGTGAGCAAGAAAGGTTGTAGGTGAATTTGCTGTGGACCAAAGACACATCCTGCTAAGTTTCCCTCCAAGCAGCTGGAGAACTCCCCTGGTTCTCAAAGTAGTCAAAGGGCTGCCCCACAGGGCTGGCTGATCACACCTTGTTAATAGGCTTGGGGAGAGCTGGCCCCAGGCTGTCCTCTGGCAGGGAAGTGGCCTGTCTGGACTCAGAGGTGGGAATCTGGCCCAGTTGCTGGTGAACAGGTGCTCATGCCTCAGTCCTTCATCCCTGCTCCCTGGGGAGCTGTTGAAGGAAAAAGGATCAGATGTTCTCATGGGTGTCCCTTTGGACCCATGAAACCTAAGCTCTGTGGCAAGGGAGCAGGGCTCAGGCCTCATCAGTAGCCACCCTTCCAGCTGGGGTCTGTGTGATGCCCCTGGTGTGTGTGTGTTGGGAAAAGAGAGAGGATTACAGGATTACTGCTCAGCAATAATGGTATTTTATTCTACTGTATTTATTTATCTCCTGTATCCCTACCAGACAGTGTAGTATAGAGTTCAATATGCTCTGTGAGGGGATAATATTTGTCTGTCTGGCTCACCAGTACTTCCCAAATGCCCAGAATAGTTCAGTTCAGTCACTCAGTCATGTCCAACTCTTTGTGACATCTTTGGACTGCAGCATGCCAGGTCTCCCTGTCCATCACCAACTCCTGGAGTTTACTCAAACTCATGTCCATTGAGTCGGTAATGCCATCCAACCATCTCATTCTCTGTTGTCCCCTTCTCCTTCTTCCTTAAATCTCTCCCAGCATCAGGATCTTTTCAAATGAGTTAGTTCTTTGCATCAGGTGGCCAAAGTATTGGAGTTTCAGCTTCAAAATCAGTCCTTCCAATGAATATTCAGGACTGATTTCTTTTAGTAGGTACTGGTTGAATCTCCTTGCAATTCAAGGGACTCTCAAAAGTCTCCTCCAACACCACAGTTCAAAAGCATCAATTCTTTGGCGCTCAGCTTTCTTTATAGTCCAACTCTCACATCCATACATGACTACTGGAAAAACCATAGCTTTGACTAGATGGACCTTTGTTGGCAAAGTAATGTCTCTGGTTTTTAATATGCTGTCTAGTTTGGTCATAACTTTCATCCCAAGGAGTAAGTATCTTTTAATTTCATGGCTGCAGTCACCATTTGCAGTGATTTTGGAGCCCCCCAAAATAAAGTCTGTCACTGTTTCCGTTGTTTCCCCATCTATTTATCATGAAGTGATTGTACCAGATGCCATGATCTTAGTTTTCTGAATGCTGAGTTTTAAGCCAACTTTTTCACTCTCCTATTTCAAGCTCAGAATAGTTCTTGGCTTATAATAGATGCTCAATAAGTATTGTGAGAGGAAAAGAGAATGGATGGAGGAGCGAGAAGGGAAGGAAGGGAGAAAAGGAGGAAGAGAGAGAGGAAAGAATGGAAGGAAGTTCCCAGTATGTGGTTAGTCTGAATTCACCTGAATGGATATAGGCAGGTATAGAAATATCAACAGTATATGTTAGGATGTAAAGTATGTCTGATAGAGAGAGGTACAACCAATCTTCTTGGTGACCTAAAGAAGACAGAGGTGAAATTAATTCCAAACAGAGCCAGGGAAGACTTCTCAGATGAAGTGATTTTTTTTTTTAATTGTGCTTTGAAATGTGAAAGAGGATCATTTATGCTTTCCTTAAAATATTTTTGAAATTATAGGCAAAATATTTTCTCATTAGGGAAAAATTAGAAAATGCAGACCAGTATAAAAATATTAAAATCTATCATGTTTGGGAACACATGTAAGAATAAAAAAAATAAAAATAAAAAAATAAAATCTATCATAAATTAATCACCTAGTTGAAACTGCCAGGAGCATTATGATGTATGTTTTATTCCAGTCTTGTTTTTTTTTTTTTTTTCTGTATTTTTGCTCATAACTGGAACTATCATCTATGTATTGTATAGATCTTAATTAATACTGTATATCATGAATTTTCAACATTAAAAAATTCTCAGAAAATATTTTAAATAAATATCTAGACCATCACTAGGCTATTTCATAATTTACTTGACCATTTCAAAATCACTTAATATTTATATCTGCAATTTTTTTCTGTATTATGGATAAGGAGTCAGGAGGTATCTTTTTTAAAAAATTCACATTTGGACTCTCCTTAGAATGACAAATGAAAAGGGAATTAGTCAATGGAATATACGCTTTTAGGCTTGGATATAAATGAAGGCAAGGAAGGGCAAGGGGAATTTTGTATGCTTGAAAAAGATTTCCAGAGCCACATTTCTCTCTGAACCTTGAGTGGAAGACAAAATGTGGAGCTGGACATGGTGTCAGCGATTATGGAAAGGGTGAAGATGGTTTGAAGATAATGATGGGGGTTGCCATGGTGATGATGGGGTAATGGTGGTGGAGGTTGCAGTGATGATAATGGTGGAGATGGTGGTGGGGGCCGAGAGACAGTGGTTGTGGATAAGGTAGTGTTGGCGGTGGGTGCGACGTCTTGGCAGAGGTGATGGTAGCGACAGTTTTGTCGATGGTGAATGCTGCTGGTGATGTGCATTTTCTAATGGAAACATGACAGTAAATAGGGCTGGGGAGAGCTTTCTCTCGTTGACTTCTCCCCAACCTGCCAAATTCAATCACGTTAAAAACGTGTTATCGGTAATAACCATTGTTGAAATTGAAGGACCCCTTTGTTTGTCTGGGAAGACAAAAATAATAGGAAAAATAAGTTTGCTGGACACCACCATAAAAGGCAGTCTGTTTGAAGACCCATACTCTACCTCAGTACATGGGGTTGACCTCAGTCTTGCTTGTGATCGTATGCTTGTAAAGTCACTTGTTTTATGGAGAAAATAAGTTAGCTTGTAATTCTGGTGAGCTCAGCTGGCACTAGTGATAAAGAACCCACTTGCCAATGCAGGAGACGTAAGAGACACGGGTTTGATCCCTGGGCCAGGAAGGTTCCCTGCAGGAGGAAGTGGCAATCCATTCCAGTATTCTTGCCTGGAGAATCCCATGGACAGGAGCCTAATGGGCTACAGTCCATGGGGTTGAAAAGAGTCAGACACGACTGAAGTGACTTAGCACAAAGCAATTATAATCATCTGTTGTAATCCACACACGTAGACATAATCTCCAAAGAAACATAATCTCCAAAATCATGGATCCCCTTCTTTCCTATTCCATATATATATATATATTTATATCAGGGGTCAGCAAACTATGACCCATGAACCAAATCCAGTCTACTGCCTATTTTTGTGTGGCCCACAAGCAAAGAATGATTTTGCTTGTGGATCATATGAAAAAATCAAAAAATACTAATATTCTATGACACATGAAAATGACATGAAATTCAAATGTTAGTGTCCATAAATAAAGTTATATTGGAACACATCTGCACTCATTCATGGAAATGTTTTCTCTGGGCACTTTCATGCTACAGTGACACAACTGAGTATTTGTGACAGAGACATATGGTTCCCAAAGCCTGAAATATTTACTACCTGCTCCTTTACTGAGAAAGTTTGCCAACCTCTGTGCTAGACCATGCCCTGGTAAACAGGCTGCCTCTGGAGACCCAGGCATGGATTTATGTTGTAATCCAACATGAGCCCTGGAGTTTGCCCTGACACTTACTGCTTCTGTCACTTCAACCTCTGAGCTGGAGAAATAGTATTTGCATCATAAATGGGACCAGCATTTAAAGATTATTATTACTGAAGATTATTATTACTGATTATTATTACTGAAACAGAGCAGGACCTTACGTTCCTTCCCCGCCATGTCCTCAGCCTGACTTTTGTCTATAGTAAAGCTTTAGTCACAGAAGAGCTTTAATTGGAGAATAAGAACATGTAGAAGTGAAGGAAAATGGTCAAAAAAACTAAATAATAATAGTTTCGTCATTAAACAAAGTCAAGAACCTTTTGTTTCCCCTTAAGGGCTATAGATAATAATACTCTGAGCCATATCCATTGAGCTGTCTTGTAGATACTGAAGCCCCCACCAGGTGGAAGGAGTTAACTGCATGGTGGCCAGACTAGCCACAACATAAGCTGTTGCAATTTGGCTTCAAATTAGACCCTGGACTGACCTTGGAACTAAAGATGAAAACAAAAAAGATGACACTGCTCAGACCACTGATGACAAATTTCGAGATGGCTGTCAGAGCTGACTGCTGTTTCTGCGTGTAGCCCCTCCCTCTGCCTATTCACCCCTGAGACTACCCTTTAGCAGCCCATGCCCACTGATGGTCAGTGGTGGAGTCAGCCTTTGGACCCGAGTCTTTCCTCTCCTACAACCCACTCCAGTTGCCAGTCTCCAGAATAAAGCAAACTTTTCTTTCTACCAACCTTGCCTCTCAGATATTAGATTTACAGCAGTGAGCAGCCAGACTCTACTTTTGGTAACATTACTGTGAAAATGTAGGGTACGAGATGCTGCCTAATCAAGTTGAACTGAAACTTTAGCCTTGAGCTTCCTGGTAACTGGATCAAAAAAGGAAAAGATGGACTGAGGGACAGGTAATTTGGGGTGGGCAGGTGTAACTATTATATATAGGATGGATAAACAACAAAATTCTACTGTATAGCACAAGTAACTATATTTAGTATCTTGTGATATATCATAATGAGAAAGTATATAAAGCAGAATATACGTGTATAACAGTCATTGCTATACGACAGAGATTGGCACTGCATTGTAAATCAATTATGCTTCAAAATAAAACATAACAGTTTTATTATGCTTTATAAAACTGTTAGCTTTATAACAGTTAAAAAAAAAATGAGCTACCATATGACCCTACAATCTCACTCCTGGGCAAATATCCTGAGAAAACCATGATCTAAAAGGATGCATGCACCCCAATGTTCATTGCAGCACCGTTTACAGCAGCCAAGACACGGACGCAACCTGAATGTCCGCAGAGGGATGGGTAAAGAAGAAGCGCACATACATACTCAGCTATTAAAAAGAATGAAATCCTGCCATTTGCAGCTACGTGGATGGACCTAGAGACTGTCATACTGAGTGAAGTAAGTCAGAAAGAGAAGGAGACGTATCATATGGCATCCCTTATACGTGGAATCTAAAAAGAATTTACACAAACGAACTTTCTTACAAAACAGAAAGAAACTCATGGACTTAGAAAATGAAATTATGGTTGCCGGGAGGAAGGATGGAGGTGGGAGGGATAGTTAGGGAGTTTGGGATGGACACGTATACACTGCTGTATTTAAAATGGATAACAGACAGGGACCTCCTGTATAGTACATAGTACATGAGCTCTGCTCAATGTTATGTGGCAGCCTGGATGGGAGGGGAGTTTGGGGGAGAATGGATACATGCGTATGTATGGTGAGTCCCTTTGCCGTTCGCCTGAAACTATCACAGCATTGTTAATCGGCTATACCCCAATGTGAAATTAAAAGTTTTAAAAAAGGACAAGGTGTTTATGATTCTCATGGTCCCAAAATAATAAAGTTTATCATGCAAAACGACTACTGCCTGGCCTAACCCCCTGAAAGGAACTATTATTATATGAGATTTTGTGAAGGGACATGTTCAGGGCCCCTGACAATCCCTCACCCTTTTTACAGGAGAGTCTGCTCAGGAGAAGCTGAGATCAAAAAGTCAAAGACGTTTGATAAGAGGAGTTTCATGAGCAAAAGTGACAGGGACCAAGTATTAACTGCTGGAGGAATGAATTCCCCAAAATATAGGTTGTCCATGAGTCTTTGGAAAATGCCTTCATTGTTATTATCTCCTCCTGAGAATTTTTTTTTTTAAGTTCTCTCTCCTCCTTTACATCATCAGGCCCAGAAGACCTCCGTGCTAGTCTGTGGGACCAGGGGGTGGGCCACAAAGAGGAAGAACCCAGCACCCCCATCCTTGAGTATTTAACCCAACACACAGGCTTGGCTTGGCTAACGCAGATAAATCATAATGTATTTTCAATTAGTTTGCACTCCTACTAGCTGCTGTCCTAAATAATTAGGAAAACAATTCACATTCTGCCAGGCGCTGATCTGAAGTGTTACCCCTGGGATAATTATCTGTCTGCAGTTCAGTTTCCCTGCTCCTCTCAGGTCAGCCCGGCTGCAGCAGGACACCCAGAGAGCATTAATGAGCTCTCATTGAAGATGTTAAAAAGCTTGTATTGATCTGTTTGTCCAAGAAGGAGATATTTAAGCCTCTCTGCTGAGGGCAGGAGAGACAGCGAACCCTATCACAGAGCCTTTTAGCAGGACTCGAGCCCCTGCCTCCCCCCACCAGCCTCCTCCCAGCAGGACTCTATCTGGAGGTCAGATTTTCAAAACTCACCATGCTGTTTTAGTATCTGCTCTCCTTGCCACTCTCCCAGTATCTGTGTTTCCTGCTTGTGTGTGTGCGTGTGCGTGTGTGTGTGTGTGTGTGTGAGAGAGAGGATGAAGAAAGAAGGAAAAGTATACACTTGAATGAATACAAATCCCTAAGCCTGCATCAATACAAACGAAAGAAGAAATGAATGAGTGAGCAGACTGGCAAGAATAGAAAGCTCTTTCTTACCCTACGGTGCCAGCTAACAAACACAGAAGGAAACAAGGAATTAGGCAATCACCATTTGGCGAGCATCATAGTAAAACCTGACCCAGGCACCAAAGGATGCCAAAGAAAGGATACAGAGCTTCCACGTATCTTACAACGGGATACTTCTCCGTTAGAAGGAGGAAAAGGGCACCTTTACGGTGCAGACACCTGGTGGAGGCACCTTTAACCAACTGGTCATCAATAATGGGACCAATCACCACCACTTGCCTCTTGACATGATGTGTCCAGGAGGACCTGGAATTGCTTCTGGGGCGTTTCATGCACAGTTCCTGAACTGGATCACCAGGAAGCAGCAGACACTCTCAAATGAAAGGACATTCTGCAAAATATCTGTCCCGTGCTCCTCACAAATGGCAGATTCGTGACAGGTAAATGGAGACTGCGAGATGGTTCAGATAAGGAAGACTGAGGCGGCAGGACAGCGAGATCCCGGGTTTAGTCCTGGACCTGGAAATCTATTTCACTGTAAAGAACAATATTGAGATAACGGGCAAAATTTGCATCCGATCCATGAGTTAGATTGTAGTGCTATGTTAGTGCTGGAGTCCTGGTTTGATTGTTGTACTGTGGGGACAGAGGAGAGTATCCTTATTTCTAGAAAACACACATGGATGTATTTATGGGTAAAGGAGAACACAATTCACTCTCAAATGACTCAGGAAAACAAATAATATTGAGTGTGAGTGTGTGTACAAATCTGTGCCCATTGATATGTCAATCTGTAGAGATCGTGGTAAATATTAACATAGGGAAACTGGTTAAAGAGTATACAAGAATTCTTTTTACTTTTTTTGCAAGTTTTGTTTCAAATCCAAATGTATTTTTTAATAAAAAAGAAAGGAAGGAGAGATAAAAGGGAAGGAAGGAAGGAGGGGAGGAAGAAAGGAGAGGGGGAGGGAAGAAAGTATAAGCAAGCGGATGAGTAGAAATCTGATTTTTTCTCCAGCAGCTCTCATCAAGGGTGGGAAGGACTTCATCAGGAACCAGTCCATGGAGGACCCCTTGGTCCTCAAGAGCCCTGACTCTTGAGGTCTTCAGCTCAGCAGTTAGTACATGAGAAGAGCCCTGATCTGGGGGCTAGGACATTAGGAATCTGGCCCCAACCCAGTGATTAAGAAGCAGTATTACCCATAGTGAATTCCTAACCTTTTCTGAATCTGTGATGGTCCAGTTCTATTGGGCTTGGGGTTGGACTTTGGCAGTGAAATCTCCATGAAGTCACAGGCTTTCTTTTGATTAGAATAACTGAAGGGGCAGGGTAGACCCTTCCTGGGCCGGGTCACCATGCTAGCTGAAATAAAGAGCAAGACAGCCTGGAGAGGTGTTGGGGAGGACATTAAACCCCAGACTGGAACACCTGGACTTTGCATCCTGACCCCAACAGCTATCAGTTGTACAGTTTTGGAGAAATGTCACCTCTCCGAGTCTCAATGTCTGCCTCTCTGGAAGGAAGGCACCAATGGTGGGCTGCACCCATACACTGCATGGCGATTCACTAAAAACACCTGACCTGGAAGATCCTGAACTGCAAGGCAGGAGAGGTTGCTCCAGGGACATAAGACAGATGAAAACAGGTTAGAAGTGGTGCAAGCTTTGGAGTCAGGCAGATATGGGTTTGTACCCCTGGATCTGCTATTTGGTAGTTACTTTACTCACTGAAGGGTTTTCCCTGTTGGCTCAGACGGTAAAGAATACACCTGCAGTGCGGGAGACACAGGCTCGACCCCTGGGTTGGGAAGATCCCCTGGAGAAGGGCATGGCTACCCACTCCAGTATTTTTGCTTGGAAAACTCAATGAACAGAGGAGTCTTGCAGGCTATGGGACATAACTGAGGGACTAACACTTTCACACTTTCACTTTTTCGCTCACTGAGCCTTGGTTTCCTTATCTGGGAAGTGAAGACACTACAGTCTGCCTGGGTGGCTGGAGGTTTGAAGACAGTGACAGATCCAGATGCTCCAGAATAAACAAGCACTTGGGCAAGGTTCAGGAAAACTGAAAGGAAGTCAGTCCCGAATACTCATTGGAAGGACTGATGCTGAAGCTGAAACTCCAATACTCTGGCCACCTGATGTGAAGAACTGACTCATTGGAAAAGACCCTGAAGCTGGGAAAGATTGAAGGCAGGAGAAGGGGATGACAGAGGATGAGATGATTGGATGGCATCACTGACTCGATGGACATGAGCTTGAGCAAGCTCCGGGAGCTGGTGATGGACAGGGAAGCCTGGAGTGCTGCAGTCCACGGGGTCACAAAGAGTCAGACATGACTGAGAGACTGAACTAAACGGGACAAGGTTCGCTTCCTCATCTCCCACTCACACCCCAGTCTCCTCGTACACCCTCAAAATAAGAGATCATCAAATTACTGTATTGGCTGGTTGATGCTGGAACAATTCCATCTTTGTCCCCTGGTCTTACCTAAGCATCAGATCAGATTCTATTGAAGTGACAACCCACCCCCTTCCATCTGCCAGCTGAGAATATTTCATGCTAAACTGCTGCTTTTTCTGTCTCAGAAATAAAGACAGCTCCCACCCCGCCTCAATCTCTGCATGCTCAAGGTGGACTCTGAAAGGCACCTGGCTGATGGGTGAAGGGTATAGGAGCAGGTGAGCCCGGAGGCTCTGAGAACACACCTTTTGTCTCCTGAGAGGTCAAGCAGCCGCGGCCCCAATTAAGAGCTTATATCAGAGATCCATCTGCCCAGCTTCAAGATGGCTCTTCATCAGAAAATATATTCCTTTGTCTCTCCCTGCCTGAGTACACAGACCTGTCAAAAGATCACTGTTAAGGAGCGTGGGACTGTGGGGACCTCAGAAAGAGTGGGAAGGACGTGGTCAGCCCTGGTGGGGATGGCAACTTCACTGGTAGGACCTAGGGCTAAAAAATTAACAATAATGGTAATAATAATAATAATAATAAAGCTTTTCTGGATTTAGCTACTACTCAGAGCTGCCAGAAAACCTACCACCAAGAGCGTGCGCTTTTGGACGAAACAATAGTTTGAAATCTTTTGAGAAGGATAGTGCCTATCAAATAATGATGCATTATTGATATGGAAATTTTTATATTAACAAATGTGTGCTGGAAATGCTGTGATTTATTATTTTTTCTCTTGGAGGGGGAAAAAAAGTAGCACGTGTGGCATCAATAATGATATGCTAATGACCTGCTTCCAAATTTAGATTAAAAAAAAAAGTTAATTGGCAAATCTCGGATGGCGCTGAGAAGATGGCATTCTTGGTGGTGACCCAGTTTTAAGGTCCAAATGTAAAGTTTAGTACATTTGAATTCCAGATTCCAATATAGGATCTTTATAACTAGGATACGGACTTGTTTAGGGGGTTGCGGATTAATTATGCTATAGGAGCTGTGGTATCTGGGTTTAGAGCATGCTAGTTGGACAGATAGTACCCATTAAATGTTACCTGGGGCCTCCACATCCCCTTTTTCAGTACACATCCATGTGAACACACAGAAAGGAGAGCAGAGGCCAGGTAAATGCTCATTTTTTTTTTTTTTTTTAATATAGAAGCATCTTCCCCGATGAAAACAAAGGTGAATTGTTTTTGGTACATCATCTAAAATAACTTCCAAACTATATTCATTTTCTCTATAACTTGGAAGAGAAGATATTTTCTCATATGAGGGAGGGGATGATATTGGTCCAATAAACTACCAGGAAGGCAGAAATATGAGAGAACGGAACTGGGATTTAAAAAAACAAGAAAAAAAAGTTGGATAATCAGGAACAATCCCAGAGTCTGCCTCAGACTCGTTCTAGTTTCCTTTTGGTCTTTCTCACCCCTTCTCTTGCTCACTCTCTCTTTTATTCTCTCTCCTTGCATTCTTTCATTTCTACTGCCTGTGTGCACGTTCAGGTAGTCAGTTGTGTCTGACTCTTTGTAACCCTGTGGACTGTAGCCCACCAGACTTCTCTGTCCATGGAGTTCTCCAGGCCAGTGTACCAGAGCAGGCTGTCATTTCTTCCTCCAGGGGATCTTCCTGATCCAGGGATTGAACCCACATCTCCTGCGTCTGCTGTATTGGCAGGTGGATTCTTTACCACTAAGCCCCCACTTCTATCACATCTCCCCTTAACTTAGCTCTCATTGTTTCCTCATTCTCTTTCTAGTTTCCTTTTCCTCCCTCCCTGCATCTCCTCTCCCCTCTTCCTGACATCAAAGCATCAGGATAGTGACATCCTAGGTGATCAGAACAGGGCAGAAGCCAGTCTGAACTAAGTCCCAGGACTTCTGATTAATCCACACAGACCATTCAGCAAAGAGGAGCCCTTTCTTTGGTTCTAGATGGACTTTTGATCTCGCCAAGTGTCAGTTTTTGTTTTTTTTTTTAATCAGGAAGAAAAGTCCAGTGAAGAAGCCTAGACATTCTTATGTGTCTCTTGGGGATACTGGCTTTGGGCTCCTGATCCAGGATGCAGACCAATGTGTCAGGGAGTGGAGTCCAAAGGTAGCTTCAAAGAGCCTCCTCTGCCCAAGGCTTTTAAAATATGGATGGTAGATAACATTACAAAATTCTAGTGATTGTCTTATTCCCATAAATTTGAAGTTGGATAAAAAAAAAAAATCAGTTCTCAAAAGCTCCGTTTACTTAGAACTATACAAAATTAGACAGTGGCAATGTCTCTAAAGAACCGTATGGTAAACAATAGCTAATGTTCAAGTGCTTTACTATGTGTTAAGCATTTTTAATCTAAACATCAAATAATCCTCTATTCTTCTAGCCCTACTGTAGATAATTGTCTGAAGGGCACGTTAAAAGCCCGTGGCCTTGCAGGACATTGGTCCTGCTCAAAACATCTACTGAGACACTTGGTTCATCCCACAAAGTTCTTGGTATTTGTTCCTGTCCAAAATTTCCCTGGAGACATTTGATCCAAAGGTCCTTAAAATTTGGTCCTGTCTGAGAAATTTGGTCCATGTCAGAAAAGTCCTTGCAATTTGGTCCTGTTTGAAATATCCTTTGAGACATTTGATCCATGATTCATTAAATAAAGCAAGAACTTAACTTTGTTTAAATTGTATTTACATTATTTTATTGTAATTTATGGTCAATTTTGAGTTTCACATTTATTTTTGTTCTTCCTTATCATGAAGTTTGGCAGGGTTACTCTTGAATTAATGAAAGAGCAATGGCTCTCAGGTACATATCAAGCTGATTATTAGCTTCGTATTTGTTATATCTGTTAATATCAGTCATACAAATTTGATTTTGTCAGCGTCATTATGAAGTTGGTGTCTGTATTTGAGTGTGGCTATGAAGACCCCAAGTGATAACTTGTTCATTGCTTTGCTTTTGTCTTTTAACACTTTAAATTGAAGGATGATGTGCTGTTATCAGCTGCTGAAATTTACTACTCCAGCTTTCACTGCAGTGTCCATCCAGTGACCACTGTTCAAGACAAACACATAAACATTCCAAGTTTCCAGTGGAATCCTTAAACTTTTGGTCTTTTTCTGACTCTGACATACATTCCATGGGCATACACTCTCAATGTATTCCATTAGGTTATCTATATTTTCTTCCTTATTCTCTACAAGGCACTCAAAAGTTTCATTTACTTCTTCCAGACACACAGATCAAAGTTCAGACAACATGTGTGCACACGTATGAGTGTTACTTTCTGTTGTCATATATCTGGTGTTCGATCCAAGGAAGATATTTTGCCACAATGGTTGTGAAAAGTGAGACAGGCATCCCTTGACTTGTCTTTTCAGTTAGGTCGTAAATCTGGCTTAGTATAGTCCAATACGACACCAGGTAGGACTTCCCAGGTAGGACTTCCCAGGTAGGGCTTCCCAGGTAGGGCTTCCCAGGCAGGGCTGGTGGTAAAGAACCTGTCTGCCAATGCAGGAGACATAGAGATGCTGGTTCAATCCCTGGGTCGGGAGGAGCTCCATGGCAACCCACTCCAGTATTCCTGCCTTGGAGAATCCCATGGACAGAGGTGCCTGGAGGCTATAGTGCATAAGGTCACAAAGATTTGGCCAGGGCTGGAGTGACTTAGCACGCACACGCACATATCTGGGACACCACAGCACTGATTTGGCAAACTCCACAGACAGGACTGGATTTCAAAATACCTTCCAGTTGCATGGATTGTGAGTCCTGTGTTATAGGAAACAAGCAAACAAACTGAGGCTTGGAGAAGTGACAATGACTTTTCCATGGCCATTATGTCTAAAGCAGAAAGAAAGGCAGAAACAGTCTGTGTGTAACCAAATCTTGTTCAGTCACTAAATTGTGTCTGACTCTTTGCGACCCTATGGACTACAGTGTGCCAGGCTTCCCTGTCCTTCACTCTCTCCTGGAATTTGCCCCAACTCATGTCCGCTGATTCCCTGATGCTATCTTATTATCTCATCCTCTGCCACCCCCTTCTCCTTTTACCTCCAATTTTTCCTAGCATCAGTGTCTTTTCCAATGAGTCAGCTCTTTGCATCAGATGGCCAAAGTTTTGGTGCCCAAAAGTATTCTTTCTCTATTACCTGCCAGCTGTCTGTCCTGAGTCTGTGGACCCCGGAGCCCTGGGTGAGAACCCTCTCCAGCCCCAGCACTTCTGGGGCAGCTGATCCATTCTACAGGTTAGTGCCTTTCCTGGAAGCTTGCCATCATCCTTATGCAGCTAGCCACATCCCCTCCTCACTGGGCTTACTCTTATCTACACTTCTAATTTCAGCTTAGAAAATTCATCTTCCCGGAAGCCTGCCTTGACACTGAAAATCCAAATTTGGTGCCCTTTCTCTCTCTCTCGTGACATCTAGTATCTCTCCACCCACACAAATGAGAATTTAACAACAGTCCAGCTCCATCTCGTCTTTTTACCTGCCTGTTTTCCTCATTTGGAACGTAAACAATTTGAAGTCAGGAATATTGTTCTCCTAGTAAGTTTGGATCAGCAAAATTCAAACACTATTGTCTTAGGCAGAACCTACTAGACTCAGTCTCTGCTTCTGTAGAATTTACATGCTCAAGGCTGGGAGGATAAACAGATTGAGATCTCACATTACTGAATCTCTAGGCACAATTCCTGGCACAGTAGAAGTGCTCAATAGGTGCTTTTTGAATGAATGGATAAACGAATAAAATGGCATATGTGTAAAGTGACTAGCTTCTATAAAGCAAAGTAATGTATTACCTTTGTATGTAAACTATTTAATACATGGGAATTATTTTTCTGCTTCCTGATGAGGAAACTCAGGTGGGGGTGAATGCGTGCTGGGAGGAAGCAGGCAGAGAAGCCAAGACCAGAAGTTGAGCTCCAAGCTCTGCATTGATACCTACCCCTCATGCATGTGGGCTAAGGCACTTCGGTCAAGTCCGACTCTTTCTGACCCCGTGGACTGTGGTCCACCAGGCTCCTCTGTCCATGGGATTCTCCAGATAAGCATACTGGAGTGGGTTGCCATGCCCTCCTCCAGGGGATCTTCCCATTTCAGGGATCAAACGCACATCTCTTATGCCTCCTCCATTGGTGGGTGGGTTCTTTACCACTAGCGCCACCTGGAAACCTACCCCTCACCTCTTGCCTAAGCAGCCAGTTTGGCTTCCGGAGCTCTGTCAGTGACAAAGGGTCTTATTATTTACATCAGAAGCCTGTGTCCTCGCTAAGTGCTTTCTGGTGATTTACTGGAGTGTTGATGAAGCAAACAAGGAAAATGACAAGGTACTTTTTTTCTTAATTTATTTTAATGTCTGCATCTTGGTTTCCTGGTTGGCAGCTCCAAAGATCCATTTGTCTGTCATCACGCACTAGATGTTGGAGAAATGAGGCTCTCCCCACCCAGGGCCGCTGAGAATTGAGAGGAAACGAGGGCGGGGCAGTGGACGTGTGGATCAGTGGGTCCTCGAGCAGGGGAACCAGGGAAAGGAAGGGGGAAGAGGTGATGGCACCAGCTGGCTAAGTGGCAACGACGCGAGGAGTAGCTCCCCTGCCACTGTGCAGGACAGGAAGTCATGGCAGAGGGTGAGGGCACACGTCCTGGGCTGAAAGGCACATAGAACGCATGCTTCCCTTGCTCACAGCTTAATATCCAGAGAGGCAGCAGATGCGTGCTGCCGCACGACTTCCAGCATCCTGGATTCCAGTTCACAAGCAATTGCTTCCTGACCCTGCCACTGTGGGCAGGTCACTGAATCTGTCTTTACCTAGGCTTCCCTATGCGTACAAGTGCCTACTTCAGAAGCTCACTAGGACCTTAACTGACCCATTTCCTGTGTCAATGCCCAGTGATCCTCTACTGTCCAATGAGAAAAAGCATTTGTCATCTCCCTCCCCACAATTTACTCCCACTGGCCCTCAACTTTCAGACCTGTGATATCCAATCAATAACCAGTGGCATCACAGAGTTGTTGAGAACCTGAACACAGCTAGTCTGAAAAGAAATGCTGCATATGTGTAAACTTTTGCCTGCCAATGTTCGAGGCACAAGAGAAGCAGGTTCAGTCCCTGGGTTGGGAAGATCCCCTGGAGAAGGAAATGGCAACCCACTTCAGTATTCTTGCCTGGAAAATCCCATGGACAGAGGAGCCTGATGGGCTACAGTCCATGCGGTCATAAAGGGTCAGAGAGCACTGAGTGACTGAACATGCACCCACACATATGTGTAAAATTCACACACTGGCACTTGAAGCTTTAGTACAAAGAAAATAATATAGATTACCTCACCAATATATTTTACATTGATTACATGTTAAAATAATAATACTGCAGATATAGTAGGTTAAAGAAAATATGTTGTCCCTCAGGATATAAAACCCTAACTTCCATGCTTGCTTCCAAACTGAAACTCTGGTTGCCTGTGGGATTACTTTCATTTATGCATTGGGTTTCTGATCCATGCACGTATTGATCTTGCTTTTGATTATTGCCATGTGCTCTCTACTTTTTCTTTTACTGATCTATCTGTCCCACTCTATATTTTGAGGTTGGGTAGGTAAACTCCAGAAAATGGTGAAAGACAGGGAGACCTGGTGTGCAGCAATTCGTGGGGTTGCAAAGAGCCGTGCATGACTTGGCAACTGAACAGCATCAGGTAAACTCAGCTTCAAAGTGTGAATGCACCCTGATATTTCTCCTGGAATCAGCATGGCCTTTACTGTGGAACCAAGGCTTTCGGACCTGGGGAGAAGCTACACCTTTTGGTAAATAATATATGGAGACAATCTAGATGACTATTAACTGTGAAAGGTGTGCATTATTTATTTGTGGTTCAAGGTGACAGGGTTAAGCCTGATAACATCCTTTTAGTAGTATTAGGCTGTGATAAGGCACTTGCTACTGCTGTCCCTGTATCTGACATCCCAGGAGCTCACTGCCAGCACTTAGGGTCCAAGCAGAGGCTCCAGCAAGGACATGGGTGCTTAGGTCAGACACATTTGAACAGTTACAATTGGGATGGCCTGGGAAATGTTCCCTCTGACTGCCTCACTCACATCCCCTGTTTTTCCTCGTGCTGAAGGATAATGAAAGAGTTATGATAATGATAGATAATGAATATCTGTTACGTGAATGGATATTTGAAAAAATTAGTAAATAAATTAAACGGATGGATGACTGAATGAATTGGTGGAAAATGAATGAGTAAATGAACCAACTAACTTCTGATTAACTTGATGGATGGATGGATGGGTCGATGGATGAACAAGTGAAATATCGAATGCATCCTTCTTTTTGTATAACTGGATGGATAACTGAAAGAATGGCTAGTTGGTTAGTAGGATGGAAGGATGATGGGTGAAGGAAGATGAATGAATGAGTGACTTGATGAACAGATGAATGGATTGATGGACAGATAGATAGATGAGTGGATGGATGGATGGATGGATGGGTAAATGGATGACTGGATAGATGAGTTCAGCATAATGTTCAAGTGGAGTTTTTTCTGGTGTTTTTTACCTAATGTGTCTGCTTTTCCCACTCTTGACATTCCTTTCATCCTCTGCTGTACTTTTTTCTATTATTATTGTTTGGTTGTTGTTTTAGTGGCTAAGTCATGTCTGACTCCTTCTGTGGTCTGTAGCCTGCAGGCTCCTCTGCCCAGGGATTTCCTGGCAAGAATACTGGAATGGGCTGCCATTTCCTTCTCCAGGGATCTTTCTGACTGAGAGACGATCCCATGTCTCCTACACTGGCAGGCAGATTCTTTACCACTAAGTCACCTGGGAAGCCCAGTTTTTAGTAATTACTAATAATGAATATATGATATAATTTACTTACTATGTTTTTAAATATCATCTCCACTAGAGCATGAACTTCAGGATAGCAGAGAATGTTCCGTTTTATGTACTACACACCCCTGCAGCCTTTACTAGTGATAGTGCAAGGGGCTCTAGAGGTCCAAAGGGGAATTCACTATCCTGAGGAAGTTGTTCTGGAAGCCACGAGAGCACAGGGTGGTGTGCGTCACGAGACAGTGGGCACCTGTCCCCATCTCTCTGGGATGGAGAGGAGGCTTTCTAAAGGAAAGGCCATCTGAGCCAACATTTCAAGGACTGATGAGAAGGCAGGAGGTGGTATTGTTGGCTGAGGTTCCGGTACGTGCAAAAATTTAGGGGTTGAAAGGAGGTTGAGTTTAAAGAAGAGTTTGGAGGGATGCCAAGAATCAAGTAAAAGAGTTCTGTGTACGGATGGAAATGACAGTGTAACAAGTCCTCTACTACATGGTAGAGTTTGGGTTCTGTCTTACTTGCAAGATTTCCATGCAGTAGAGTGAGGGACCCAGGTGTCATACATTCAGGCTCAAGGAGAGTCCAACTCAGGGCCTTTGCAGTCCATAGTAAGGTCTGCCTGAGTCACATCAAAGGGATTTGGACCACCAAGATTTTCAGTGGGGAGTAGATTTTGATGTCTGTTCTCCCTGTATCTTCAGTTAATTACTCACATGCTAAGGTATAATGAAAAATGATGATTTATTTGGTCTTAATCCTTAGTTCCTGGTGTCCTCAGTTCATCTCCTAAAACAACTGGAATGTCCTAAGTAACAGGGCACTATCTTTCTGTCATTAGCAAGAAACCCTTCCTATCAGATCTGAATTTATGCTAAAGACGTAACTAAGACTGGGGGTCCCTAGATGGTCTTTAGGGAAAAGGTATTTTTTTTTAATAAAAGGGACAAATATGGCTACTCCCAGTTAGCTTTCCTTCTTTCCACTTTGAATACAGACGTGATGATTGGTTCTAAGAAAGTAGTTTATAACCAAACAGCAGTAGTTGATACACCTGTAATGGAATAACAGAAAGATACAATGAATCTGAGTGTTAAATGGTATCGTGAAGCTGCTACTATTCCAGCCTTTGACTACTTACATCTAGAAATTTAAGGTGAAAATGGCAACTTCCTAATTGCTTAATTGAATAATTATTGGATTTTCATAATCTACAGAATCCTTTTCTGATACAGTAGAATTCCAGCTTGATCACTCTTTTCGGTATATGCCTGCTGCTGCTGCTGCTGCTAAATCAATTCAGTCGTGTCTGACTCTACGCGACTCCATAGACGGCAGCTCACCAGGCTCCCCCGTCCCTGGGATTCTCCAGGTACGAACACTGGAGTGGGTTGCCATTTCCTTCTCCAATGCATGAAAGTGAAAATTGAAAGTGAAGTCGCTCAATGGTGCCCGACTCTTAGCGACGTCATGGACTGCAGCCCACCAGGCTCTTCCGTCCATGGGATTTTCCAGGCAAGAGTACTGGAGTGGGGTGCCTGAGGGATTTAATATTCCCTGAATGGTTTATAGCCCCTAACACTTTAAAAAATTGTTTGGGGACTTCCCCAGTGGTCCAGTGGTTAAGATATTACCTTCCAATTGATGGTGTGTGCTTTCAATCCTTGGTCAGGGAACTAAGATTCACATGCCTCATGGCCCAAAATCCAAACACTTAAAACAGAAGCAATATTGTAACAAATTCAGCGAAGACTTTAAAAACTGTCCACATAAGAAAAAAAAAATCTTTTAAAAATTGTTAAAATGGGCAATATATTAATTGATTTATCTATCCAACAAATATTGACTGTCAGTCCAATGTTTCCAGTGTTTGGGGCTTGTCAGGAAATGAACTGGACCGAGATCCTTCTCCTTGTGAGGATTAAGGCCCACCTATTCCCTCCTTCTGTGCGCTTCTGAGAGCTTCACTGGCACGCATCCAGCACTGGGCGTCCTTCTTCACAAGTTTCTCAGCGTCCATGCCAAGATCACCATCAATTTCCTCCAGCAGAGGCTGACCCAGGGAATGTCACTGACACCGTCATCAATCACAATTTAAAAAACACACAAGACATAGGAAGCACAAATGTTTTGCATTTTCAATCACTGACATGGCTATCTTGATATCATCATGAAAACAGAAAAAATGTGGATTCACATGACCAGCTTTCTCTTCTGCATCCCCTTCTGCTCTGGACACAGAAGGCAAGGTCTGTTATCACAGAGGAGGGCTTAGAAAACATCAGGTTTTGTCTTTACTGCTGTAGCATTTCAACAAATTCTTTTGGGCCTTTATGTACAGCTTTGGGGATTCTCCTACATCTTGCGTCCTTGACTTTCTTGGATGACAATATCTCCTTATTCCACTGTATTATTTTTTGTTCATTCTCTTGCAGCCTGCTGTAGATCTTAAAATATTTTTAGGATTGTGGGGAGATGCTCAAAGTTTGGATGTGTGTGAGGCAGACAGTCATATTTATCGGTGCCTTTTCTGACTTGGAAAGAAAAAAAAAAGGTCTACATCTAAATTTAGTGAGGAGAAAATATCTTAAGTTGGGGCCTTTCCTGAAAGAGAGAGAGAGAGAAAAAAAATCTCATCTTTTAATATTGTAAATATGTCTTCTCAGATGAGAATTGTTAGGGTCATTTGAAGGTAGCAAGATTCAAAGTTGTAGTAAAAGCAAAACTTCTGTAATAAGAAAAGAAAAGAGTAGAATCTATAAATGGTTTCATTCAAAGGGCTGTTTTTAATGTTGCTGTGGTGACAGATTAAGAAGGAGAAACTTGAACCAGACCTTTGACCAGTTGTGGGGTCAGGGGTTGCCTCTGTCTGTGTTCGGGCTCCTCTGACAACTTCCTGTATAATTTGACTATTATTTGCGTGTCTGGGCACTGTCTGACCCTGGAGTCTAGAAAAATGAGAAAGGCAGCCTGCATTTCCATGCCATATGGGCTGCAGCGAGGGAGGGCGCGTTTAATCAGATTTGGGTGGGAAACATCGTTTGATCCCAGGTTAGAGGAAGAAGCGTGCATGGGCTTTCCAACAGACTGGGGGAGGAAGGGTCGGATGACAGACACGGCCGTGATTTAGGGCACATGGCCCCCGCCAGACGCTGGTGTAGCTGCAACTACGTTTTAAATTTGGAAGCAGATCAATTATGAGAGAAGGGAAGAGAGGTGCTGGTGGCATTTCAAACTGCAAGTGGACTTCTGCCATGAAAGTCCAGAAAAACGAAATTTTCAAAGTCCAAATAAATGCATTTCTAACACAGACTTAAATAACAAGAAAATGGGGTCTTTGGGCAGAAATAAAGAACTTTAAAAAAATGTAGGTATATATATGGGCTTCCCTGGTGTCTCAGATGGTAGAGAATCTGCCTGCAATAGGAGATGTGGGTTCAATCCTGGGGTGGGAAATATCCCCTAGAGAAGGAAACGGCAACCCAGTCCAGTATACTTGCCTAAAGAATCCCATGGACAGAGGAGGCTGGTGGGCTACAGTGTGACTCTTTGGGTCACAAAGAGTATGACACGATTGATTAACTAACACATACATACGTATCTATGTGTGTGTGTGTATATATATATGGTTTACTTACTAAAAATATAATAAATGTATTTCTCTACTTGGGGGACTTAATACAAGAAAATCATATAATAGTACATCCAAGTTTCTGAGCAGCATGAAATAGTTTACAGGGCCATGCAAAGTTCTTTAAATGTTAGCAAAGGTAAAGTCTTAACTTTCTAACCTGTAAGATGTTATCCCGTTAAATGATATACTCACAGATTTGAGAAGCCCTGGGTTTTATTAAGAAAATTCCCAGGACCAGTGACCTCACTTGTTACAAAGTGCCCTCATCTTTTTGCCACCCATCGCAGCCTCCTGAGATGGATGGCAATGGTGGAGAGTCCAGGGCGGGTCTCAGATGACACCCACTCACCTTTGGATCCATAGAGGCAGACTCTGAACGGCAATCAGTAGCCATGTCTGGGGATTGGAGCCAAGAACTTGGGCATTACTTCAGCAAACAGAGTGAAGGTACAATGAACGAAACCCAATTGGTCTTAAAAGTCTGGAAGGGAGTAGGGAGCAAGGCAGGACCAGCTCAGGGCATGGTCAAGAGGCAAAGGTCTTTTTGGAGAGTGGGTTATAAATGCCTGAGCTGAGCCTGGAAGGATGGGAAGATTTGGGGAAGAGAAAAGAAGGGAAGATGAAGAGGAGCCAAAGGACCATGGAGTTCAGAGCTAGGTTAGACTTTTCAGACATCACCATACTCGACTCTTCACTTTACAGACAAGGAAACTGGTGGGGCTTCCCAAGTGGTGCTAGTGGTAAAGAATTCACCTGCCAGTGCAGGAGACATGAGATGAGGATTGGATCCCTGGGTAGGGAAGATCCCCTAGAGAAGGGAATGGCATCCCACTCCAGAATTCTGGCCTTGGAAATCCCATGGACAGAGGAGCCTGGCGGGCTACAGTCCCTGGGGCCACAAAGAGTCAGACACGACTGATCTACTGAGCGCCTGAACCTGGGTGGGGACAAGGCTCAGTGAGTTTGCCCTAAGTTACTCATGTCTGGTTAGGTAAAAACAGACCCGCGTTCAGTCCTGAGTGACGTGGTGCCCAATGTGTCAGACCCCAAGGTCACCCTGAAACCAAGGACCCCAAGTCCCATGCTTTTCCTGCCTCAAGTGCAGAAGGAGAAAGCATCTCATTTCTACATGTTAAAAGATCCTCAGGCTTTAGACATATGAGTAAGTTTTAAGTTTTAGCGAGTTCATAAGAAGATACAGGATCATAATCAGGGAGGTTTTGGTCTTAAGTTCCCTCTGACCAAAACTAGGATCTTAGCAAAAAAAAAAAAAAAAAAAAGACTTCTTTTCTTCCTCTAAGAGCCATACTATAAAACACTTTAGTTAATAGACCAGAGCTATTCTATTAAAATATATCTTCTGGCTACTATTTTTTTTCTTTTATGCATCCATTTAGTCACTTCAGGCCTGCCTGACTCATTGTGACGCTATAGACTGTAACCTGCCAGGAAACCTCTGTCCCTGGGATTTCCCAGGCAAGAGTACTGGAGTGGGCTGCTGTGCCCTCCTCCAGGGGATGCTCCTGACCCAGGAATGGAACCCATGTCTCCTGTGCCTCCTTGCACTGCAGGTGGATTCTTTACCACTGAGCCCCCTGGGAAGCCCCGAGGGAGGACATTTATTATGAAACGTATTTCATAGAAACGGACACCACTTCTGGAACATCTACTGTATATTAGAGGGTGTTCAACAGTTCATAAACTCATTTAATCACAAGACCAAAGCTGAAGATGCATATTCATCACCTTGCTTTAGAGCAGAAGAAACTGAGGCTCCCAGAATAATGAGCCAGGTGGCTGCCAGCTGCAGTCCTCACCCAGGCCTGCCTTCCTGCAAGTTCCTCCCACTGCACCCTGCTGGACCCCTCATGGCACCCTCTCCTGGAACAGCATTTGAAGAAAGCAGTCTTACTTCCTACATGAGGGTTGCTGCACTTTGCATTTTTTTTAATTGCCAAATTTTTAAAATTTAATATTGTAGTGTTAGTAACTCAGTCAGGAAAGAATCTGCCTTCAGTGCAGGAGATCCAGGTTCAGTCCCCAGGTCGGGAAGATCCCCTGGAGAAGGAAAAGGCAACTCACTCCAGTATTCTTGCCTGGAGAATCCCATGGACAGAGGAGCCTTGTGGGCTACAGTCCATGGGGTCGCAAGAGTCTGACACGACTGAGCGACTAAACCACCACCACCAGCGTCATAAGTAGAAATTAAAGAGACGTAGACATCATGCGTTGGAGAAGGAAATGGCAACCCACTCCAGTGTTCTTGCCTGGAGAATCCCATGGACAGAGAAGCCTTGTGGGCTACAGTCCACGGGGTCGCAAGAGTCTGACATGACTGAGCGACTAAACCGCCACCACCAGTGTCATAAGTAGACATTAAAGAGGGGTGGACATAATGCATTGGAGAAGGCAAAGGCAGCCCACTCCAGCGTTCCTGCCTGGAGAATCCCAGGGACGGGGGAGCCTGGTGGGCTGCTGTCTGTGGGGCTGCACAGAGTCGGACACGACTGAAGCGACTCAGCAGCAGCAGACATAAGAAGAGCCTGGGGGTCCAGGTTGAGGACCGTGTCATGATCCTCTCGATCCTCTCTGGACCCAAACCATGTCAGATCTTCCTCCTAGGCTTCAATGACTTCATCCAAAAGGGATGCAAAATGTACAGGGGACCAAATCCTCTCCGAGGATTCTTCCACTGTGGAGGGAGAGTCTGTCTCCCCCTTTGTTTCCTGCTTGGCATCGCCAAGAGCATCAGACCCTTGCAGAGTCGGGGAGGCAGAGGACATCCTTGCTCCCTTTTCCAGAGACCCGAGCCACTCTCTCTCTCTCTCTCTCATGTTTAGGGACACGGAAGCTAGGGTCCATGCCCTGGTGTGTTTTGACACAGTGGAGGTACTGGTGTCTGGCTTGGTTTTAAGACTCCCCTTTCCCCTCAGGCCCTGTGTCCCCTTTCACAGCATGCCATGGGGAATGTCGAGCACTTATTAAATATCAGGAGCCCTCCATCTGCCTCTGTCTTTCCTCTGAGACGACTGCCAGACAGCCAAGGTCAAGGCCACATGTGCCCTGCTGATCCCACGGCAGGAGGGGTGGGGGTCGGGGGGCTGGAGGCTGTCTGTCTGCACAGGGCAAGACACAAAAATGCTGCTATTTAGAAGATTGCTCTGTACCGTGGGAGGATCAGGAGTTGTACACCCACAACACACACTCCCAAAGCCACATTTTTGTGTTGCTTTTCTCCCATTTGCTTCACCAGGCTGTCACATTCAACTGAGACATGAGGACTCACTTTGGAGTCAGAAGAGGCAGGTGAAGGGAACAGTTTTTGCCCTTGCTGACGTCTGTATCTGATGGAGGCAAGGCATGCTCCGTTCAGCTTTAAGCCTGACTTGAGATCGGGTGTTCAGATTATTTGAACGAAGCGATGATTGATTCAAAGACAGAAGTGTGCGTATGACCTCAAATAAAATTATTTCTCTAAAGGAGATGACAATGAAGCATTTGGGCAGAAGGAAAAGTTTCCCCAGCCCCTGGCTTTTCACCTCCTAGCCAATGGATAAGTTACATCACCTCTCTCTTCTGTGAGCAATAATAAAACCTACCACTTTGGATTTTGGCAAGGATTGAATGAATCAGTACCCAAGAGCGGGGCAAGGCCAGTGGAAAAAGGCACAACAAATCCTGATTTTCATTCTCATTATCAGTTTCATCATCGTCATTGTTTAAGGACTATGTCATTGCCCTTAGCCTTAGTGTCCCAAATTGTAAAATCTGAATGGGAAAAAAAAAATTTATTTTGACTTGTCTTGCAGGTCAGGGGTCCTGGTTTTGGGCTCACAAAGGAGTTCTACAACAGCAGTGGGGCTGTTTGAGAAAGGAGGCCTTGATTCTCAAACTGATTCATTTCTTAGATGCCATCCCATAATCAAGCTTGGGCAAACTCCAGGCGATACTGAGGGACAGGGAGGTCTGGCATGCTTCAGTCCATGGGATGGAAAAGAGTCGGACATGACTCAGTGATCAAACAGCAACAACAATCCCATAATCAGAGGGGGGAAAACAAGGGGGGAAATCAGAAGGCCGCAAATAAGAAGGCTTACCTTGCTTTGTGCCACTTGAAAGTCTTCATTTCAAGAATGTTCCCTTGGTCCCCAGAGTTCTTGTGTCATTATCTCCTGTTGAAAGGATTCAGATGACATTATTTGCATGAAAAGTCGCATGCCAAAGATGCCATCTATGCCAAAAGGCTGCATTACAATGAAGGGAAAGATGGCTGTGTCCTGCGGACTTGCCATTCCTAATGCCTTCAAATCAAAAGTCAATACCAGCAGTTCTTAACTGTGCGACCCTATAGACGGCAGCCCACGAGGCTCCTCTGTCCCTGGGATTCTCCAGGCAAGAACACTGGAGTGGGTTGCCATTTCCTTCTTCAATGCAGGAAAGTGAAAATTGAAAGTGAAGTCGCTCAGTCATGTCCGACTCTTTGCAGCCCCATGGACTGCAGCCCACCAGGCTCCCCCGTCCCTGGGATTCTCCAGGCAAGAACACTGGAGTGGGTTGCCATTTCCTTCTCCAATGCATGCAAGTGAAAAGTGAAAGGGAAGTCGCTCAGGCGTGTCCGATTCTTAGCAACCCCATGGACTGCAGCCCACCAGGCTCCTCCATCCATGGGATTTTCCAGGCAAGAGTACTGGAGTGGGGTGCCATTGCCTTCTCCATCTTAACTGCTCAAGTCCGCTGAAAATACATAAGTGCTGATATGGAAGGACTGTATCAGGGCGCTAACCTGAGGCTTATCAAATGGTGTTGACCTGTAGTGTCACCGTTGTCATTTAACCACTGAGTTGTGTCCGACTCTTTGCAAACCCATGGACTGAAGACCGCCAGGCTCCTCTGTCCATGGGATTTCCCAGGCTAGAGTACTGGAGTGGGTTGCCATTACCTTCTCCAGGAGATCTTCCCAAGCCAGGGATCAAACCTTACATTGACAGGTGGATTCTTTACTGCTGAGCTCCTGGGGAAGCTCACGGTAGACCAGGCAAAGATCGCTAAACTAAGGTGAGTGTAGGAGCTTTGAGTCAGCAGGGCAAGATAGGTTAACAACCCTGAAATTACAACCTTTCCCCAACCAACACCATCGTGATTTGATGACAGTGTTTCTAATATCTTCTCAAAGCAGCTGCACTTAGAAATGTCTGCAGAAAAAAATAAGAATGACTCTGTTGATGGGGTGGGTCAGCAGACCCCAGATGGCCTTCTATTGGATGGAAACAGCTCTGAAGTCTGGTCTGGAAGACCAAATACTCTCTCAGTGTGTAAAGCAAAATTCACAGGGTGGTCCAGAAAAAGAGCATTTAGGGAGTATGAAACAGAAAAGCAGAAGGGGCATGAGACGTAGGATAGCATGTCCTGATCAGAGAGTGTGGGAGAGAACACATTTATCCGGAGACCCAGCTGCACAGTTATGATTAGAGATGCCAATGGCAGGAAAAGGGAACAAATAAGAGAGGTGTCTTCACCCTGTGAGACCAGGGGAGTGGAGGCCTCGGGCTCATCCCATCTTCTCTTGTGGGCTAATGCTGGAGGCGAGTCATTATAAGCCCTACAGTCTACCAGGCCAGGCTGGGCACATGAGAGCCAACCAGCAAAGAAAAAAGGGGGTTCTATGGTGAGGAAGTCATCCAGAATTGTACAGCAAGAAAAGCTAAGAAAGAGCTGATAGTAGCTTACAGCAACTACAACAGCACCGATGAGAATGATAGGGCTCATAACCACACAAGAAGAGTTGGTGCTGTGCTTACTCCCCTCTTCCACCTCACACTTCGCTTTCTGGCTCCTGGAATGCTTCCCTTGGATCTTCACCTCTGGGATCTCACCTCTACTTCCTAGACCTTGTGAACTGAATGCATTAAACCTGGCATCCCTGGCAAAGGCTAAGAATGGCAGCCATCTCTCTGCCTGGGGCAGCCTTCACCTGCCTGAGCCTAACCCCTAGCTGTCCCCAGGAGACACAGCCCTGAGACCACAGCTCTCATCTTTGGCTGATGTGACAACAGTATCCACCAGGGCTTGCTCATCCTAACTAGGGGATTGGAGAATGTGCGCTCCCAGCATGCTTAACGTGTCCCTCTAAGACAGGTGACTATCACCCACTTTTCTGGATGCGGGGATGTCTGTCCACACCACTGGACCTGGAGCATCCTCAGTGAATGAATGAGTCCCATCTCATTCCCACTGTGCTCGCCCTGAGATCTTCTATCATCATCAGGATGAGAGCAGCTACCTGTGTGGTGCTTCACTGTGAGCCTGGCACTGAGATGGCTGCTAATTTTATCCCTATTTTACAGCCAAGGAAACGGAGGTATCAAAACAGACCCAGCAAAGTACCCCAAATCCCTATGAAGACAAAGCAAGGCTGGGACTGGAAGAGTCTAGCCTTGAGTCATGCTCTAACCATTTCGCTTACTGCCTCTCTTAGAAGGCAATCGCCAACTGGCTTTTTAATTGAATGAAGCATGTATGATCCTGTCTTTCAGAGAAGAGTGACAGAGAAACCACAAAAGCGATTATCCCTTTGGGCAGCACATGTTTACCTGGTCCCCAGTGAACTTAAAAATTCTCATTTTCTGGCAAGTCAACTCCCTAACCTTTTGCAAACAGCACATTCAGTGACACTATGTCATAGGGGGATGCAAAAATCAAATGTTCTAATTATATTTTTTCTCAAGGGGGGTAGTTTCCTGCCAAAGATAAGTGTCCGTGATGATCAAGAGATAAAGCGTAAAAGAAGGGGGTTGTTGAAAGCTCCCTTTAGCTCTTCTTTTTTAATAGTTTGCTACCACTGAAATATAATTGAAACATCCTTCAAAGCAAGCTATGCCAGCCACCCTTCAGCTTTGATACAGCTTTTTAATCAAGAGATATTGTTGTGGCCTCACAATGAATATGGAAAGCATTTAAACTATTTTGTGGATGGAGTGCATCGCTTCTGACCTCAGTCGAAAGACCACATTAAAAGGAGCAAAAAAGAATTCACTCTGGGTCCTCTGGGCTCCAAAACCCTGAGGGCATGTGGAACGTGGTGAGGGCCAGATTCATCCAGAGGAGAGGATTCAGCACCATGTCATTTGAAACATGAGAGGTCAGCTTTGCCTCCAGAGGTAAAGTGTGGTGTGTCAGGGCACCAGGGATGCTAAAAAGATCCTAGGCTTTGCCTTCGAGCAGTGGGCATAATTGCTTTCTTCTGGGGATCCCTTAGCTCAGTGTTTCTTAAGATTTAGCCAGTGGACTGTCGGCCAAGAAAATACTTCTCCTTCACCTGATGCTGCTGGGCCACCCGAGCCTGGGGGACATCCCACACTGCTGACTAAGCACAAACACAAATGGATCCAAGGAAAGTCACCCAGAAAAGAATTCTCTGTAAGGCTTTAAAAACTTGAAAAAGACTTCTTCAGGGCCTTTGTTGTCTGCAGGACATAGTTTAGGACAAGCCACCCGACTCAGAAAGGGAAAGAGCATAAGGGGTTAGGAGCGATCTGGAGTGACACGCTGGTTAGTCCTTGAACTTGTCTGCCGCCTCCAAATCCTATTTCCCCCATGCTCATCCGATTACACGAGTGACCAGGAATAAGTCAGAGGTAATTAGCTGAGTTTTTTTTTTTTAATAACAAGACATAGATGATCTGATCTTATTAAAACAGGAGTTGGGATAGTATAAGACATAGAAATAAATAAGTGTAACACAAAGGGGAATGACATCGATACCCGAGTAGGGCAAAGCCTCTCCACATGGAGGAACTAGGGGAGGCGGGAGGGGGATCCCTGGAGAAGGATCCTGGGGGCGGGATGGGAGGCAAAGTACACCTTGAAGCACTTCAAGGTGTGCGTGTTTCCTGTGAATGAGAGTCAATAGTACTCTTCTCCAATTAAAAAAAGAGCAGTATCTCATTGTAAAAAGAATTATAAAGAAGAAATGCGTCATCCCTCACTCTAGCAATGAAAGATAACTGTAAGGGTGTTCTTTCGTATTCCTGTCCATTCTTTATACAATACACAACTGTCTTTGCAAGATAGCTTATATATATGTGTGTGTGTATATATCGTATATACACATGTATATACATCACACATATACACATATATGTATACATATATGTATACACACATATACACACACACATATATATACAATATTTAGTATGTATGTGTGGGCTTCCCGGGTGGCTCAGTAGTAAAGAACACTCCTACCAGTGCAGGAGATGCAGGTTTGATCCCTGATCTAGAAGATCCCCTGGAGGGGGAAACGGCACACCACTCTAGTATTCTTGCCTAGAGAATCCCATAGACAGAGGAGCGTGGTGGTTGCAGTCCATGGGGTTGCAAAGAATCTGACAAGCTGAGGACATGACCACATAGTATTAAGATACATATAATACAATATGAATATTATATATAATATAATATCTGTGACTTTGTAGCATCATTTTCTTTTTAAAAAAATTGGCTTATAATGGCAAAAGAAGCCTATATTTCTTCCAATCATTCTTTCTAATCATTTTCTAATATTTTTCAATTTGACAGATCATTATTTGACTAAGTGATAATCTCTTATCAAATAATTTTTTCCCTAATTTCTATATTTTTAAATATTTTCCATGACAGCTAAAAACATTTTTGTGCACACAAATTTTACCATATATCGAGTTATGCTCTTAAGGTAAATGCCTTAATGATTTCACTAGTCTTTTAGGGTAGAGTGATGCCTATCAATATGGCATTGATTTGGTGTATTGACATGCAAAGTGTTCATCATCCTCATGGACATATTCTTTGAATTTTCAGCTTTGTTCCACAAAGAACTTCATCCAAATCCAGACAGACAGATATAAGTCACCTACTGTCTGGGGGTGGGGGGCTGGGGAAGAGGGTCAGATTCAGCTCCAAAATCTGATTCAAAGCTATGAAATTTTAGCTTCTCAATTGAAAAAAATTACTCTTCAAAGGTGAGACTGAAAGTTTGGAAAAGGGATACAGATGGAAAAAGTGTCTCCTTTTCCTTGTCAAACTTCTGAAGTCCTTTGAAATGAAGGGGAAGACAGAGAAAGAGAGATAGAGCGTGTGAGTGAGCGTTTGTTGGAGGCAGGACTCTGCACTCTGCCTTCCGGGCTCCCAGCCTCCATTCCAGAAGAAGATCACAAACACCCTACTTTGAGCCTGGGAGATCCAAGAGTTAGGAGGAAGCCCCCACATGACCCATCTCTCCTGGAATTCTCCTTGACAACAGACCTGTCTTATTGTTATTCCAGCACAGGGGTTGAAGATGGCAGGAAAGACGGCAGGGCACCCGTGAGCTGGAGAAAGTCGCCGCAGAATAGAAGAGCTATTCAGAGCCCTTAACAGCGGCACAGAGGGCTGCGGAGGGGACCGAGGTCTGAGTTGATCTAGTGACTGAGTGCAGATGGTGCAGGGTGGATTGTGTATGTGTGTTGCAGGGGAGGTGGGGGGGCCGGGGGGGGGGTGGTCTGAAGCCTCCTCTGAGTAAGCTGAGAGAAAGGGCAAGGTGGGAAGTTGGAGTGTGAGCAAGAGGCTGACATCCCTGCCCACAGCTGCCCTGACCATATAGTAAGTCCCTGAGAGTTTCAGACCTACACCAAGAAGGTAAAATCCTAGAAAAAAACAGAGTAATTGCCTGTAGAATGTATTTGCTCAAAGTTAGTTCTAATAGGGATTTCAGATTTGTCTGAACCCTCTCATTTCGTCCATAAGGAGCCTACAGCTCAGTAATTAGCCAAGACCCACTTGACAGTCAGTGGAAGGCCAGGAAACCAAATCTTTGAGTAACCCCTGCTGTCTCACTGGGGAAATCCACAGCAATTGATTGACCAGAGCAGAGGTCAATCGTAGCAGCATCTTCAGTGACTCATGACCACCTGTAGGAGAATAAGGATGGAAGGCGAGAGAGGTGATGACAACACCTGTGTTCAGGTAAGGGTGACACAGTGTGGTCCACAGGCAGGGGCTGGTGCTCCATAGAGCAGTGGACGTAAAAGCTCCCGGCGTCTCTGGGCTTGTCTTTACTTAACACAAACAAATTGCATTCACTTCTTTTCCCAGGGCTTTTGATCGTTGAATTTCAGGATGAGGCAGAGACATATTAAGGATGTATTATGCATCAGACTTGAGTTTAATTCCCACCTTTTCTACTCCATAGAGACACAAACCACTCGAGCCACTTAGCCTCTGTTGGCTTAGTTTCCGCTTCTGTAAAAGTGGGGATGATGATGCCTACTCTAAACTGAGTGTCTTGCATGAAAGAGAACGCACAGTAGGAACTCAGTTCAGGATCAGGGGCTGACACTTTTCACACGCCATGTCTCACTGATGTCTCATGAGTTCTCCTGTGAATGTGGTTATCCATTTTATAGGCCAGGGAGTGAAAGTTCACAAAGTTGGATAATTTACAACAGACTGCGGAATGAGTGTCTTGGCTGTTGTGTACGTATGTCTCCTGTTAGGACAAATGAAGATCAAAATTCCCCAGCCCTTAGGCCACAGCGATGGGTTCAAAAGATGGTCGTGGTTCCCAAGTCTGACCCATCACTGGTCCTTCTGATTTAAAACATAAAGAAGGCTCTTCACTCTTCTGATTGTCCACCTGGCATTGTCCATGGCCAGGCCTGGGCCGTACAGAGTGATGGTCTGAGTCTGAAGGTGACACAGAGGGGAGTCAAGACACAGCAAGAAGGAAGGCCCAGATCACAGAGCCATTTATCCCTGGGGCCAATGCCACCCCTGTCCTTCTTGTGGTTTGATTTATGACTAATAACTTCCCTCTTTCAGCTTTAGCTAATTCCAGTGGAGTTTCTATCACCTTAAATCAAGAGTCCTGGTGAATATAGGATATGGACCCAGCCACTTAAATCCAGAGCATCTCTGTGTTTACTCTACTCCCCTAGAAGGAAGAAAGGAAAGAGGTAGGCAAAGGAGGAAGAAACACTTTCTCCTTAACTTCCCAGTCATCAAATGGGAGCTTCCCAGGGTCTCTCAAGAGATGGCCTAGGTGAGCTTGAAATGCATGCTTGCATTTTTAAAAGAGCGCCCTTTCTAAATCACCTTATTTTGATGTAACTGCAAAAGGCAGTACTATTTTGGGTTCTTGCTCTGATAAAACTGAAGCTGTAAGCTAGGGACTTTCATGAGAGATTGCACCGAAATGTCAACAGATGGCTTGCTAATCATGTTAAAAAATACTCATTTCTTTTCAAAAATGGCATCCCCCTCCCAGTAAGTAGATCAGAAAGCAGTGTTTATGATATAAAACATATTAGTCACAACGCCATTTAATTATCCTACTTAATCATCAAGGTCATAATGATAATTGTTTCTAAAAATGAACACCTCTTCCCTCAGCAAGGAAGCTTATCCAGAATTTATGGTCAGAAGCACAGAACTGATACATTTAGATAGGATGCGAGCATTAAACGGAGACAAGAGGAATAAGCACAGAGAGTGTGGGAGGCAATTCACAAAGCCTTTTGCCTTTGCAGTCTAAGGAATACCAAAGGATGTGTTGATTCACTTTTGCCCAAAGGTCCCATTTTTCCCCAGCAAGGAGGAGGCAATGGAGGCTTCAAATCATTCAATCATGATTCATCATGGGCACCACCATATTTGCATAGAAACAAATGGGTATCTTCACGAACTGTAGGACCTACTCAAACACTGAAGACCACGCCACATGGATTCTCTTTTCTGACTTGCAGCAACCTCTCCCCGGCGGCTCTCGGGCTCTCCTCCTTGGTCTTATTATTGATCCTTTTCTAGCTTATTTCACATGGCCTCCATTACTCCAACTCTATTCTTTTTTTTTTTATGCTTTTTAACATTTAATGTTTATTTTATATTAGAGTGTACTTCATTTGCAATTTTGTGTTAGATTCAAGCATACAGCAAAATGATTCAGTTGTATAAATACATGTATCTGTTCTTTGTCAAATTCCTTTACCATACAGCTCATGACAGAACGCTGGGCAAAGCTCCCTGCGCTATGCAGTATGTCTTTATCAGTTATCTATTTCATATATGATAGTGGGTGTTAACCCGATTCTATCCTTAAATGTCACACTTTCTGGGCTGTCTCACTATCCCTTTCCAAGAGTAGGATCTCCCCTTTCTGTCTCCTCCCTTCCAGATGCAAATCCTGCATGTAGTCTTCTGAGTCAGCATCCTTTTGCAGACCCCTCCATACTTCTGACGCTCTTTTGAAGAATGCTTCAAATAACTGTATCACCCTAGTTACTTGGGGTTTTACCCATCAAGCTGGTTTACATACCAATGACTGAAGCTTATCTTTCTAAGCATCTCAAACAACTTTTACCTCTTCAGCTCTAAAGTCCTTCTAAAATGAGTTTCGGGGGCAGGAAGAGAAAGAAGCTTCACATTAATTCTTCTCAATGACTACAGGTTATTATTTGGGATTTTGATGACTCTACGTGGCTCAGTGGTAAAGAATCTGCCATACAGTGCAGGAGACAACACAGGAAGCGTGAGTTTAATCTCTGGGTCGGGAATGTCCTCTGGAGGAGGAAATGGCAACCCACTCCAGTGTTCTTGCCTGGGAAATCCTATGGACAGAGGAGCCTGGTGGGCTACAGTCCGTGGGGTTGTAAAGATTTGGACATGACTTAGTGACTGAACGTGGATGCATGTTCTTTTGGGGGGACACCATCAGAGCTACCAAGAGGAAATAGAATCATTTGATCCTACATAAAAGGACTTGGGGTTTTGAGCTTTTGAATTCTTGTGTCATGCCATTAATTATTTGCCCCTTGATCTCAGGCTGCCATCTGTCACTTCTGACCACAGCTCTTCCCTTGCAGGGTCAGACTTCTCATCTGCAATAGCCTCAGGCATGGAGAGCCCACCTGCTCTGACTTGGTGTCTGAAAGAAACTGGAGGGGATTTGTTGGGTTTTGTTGGGTTTTGTTGTAGAGCTGCTTCCTCCAGGAAGCCTCCTCTGCTTACCTTTCTTCCCTCTGAATGGTATAGGGGTTGGGAAAAACCAGAGTGCCTAAGTTCAAATTCCTGCCTTGTCACTTACCAGCTAGGTGACCTCGGGTAACTTGCTCACATTTTTTATGCCTCAGTTTCCTCTTCTGTAAAGTAGGAAAGAGCATTGTATCTAATGTGTTGGGGTGTTCTGGAGATTAAATCAATGAATATTTGTGAAGCACTGGAAGTGCTTTCTGGCACTACTGTATATTTGTTAACTAAGTGGGGTTAAATCTGTTATTTTTGGTCCCTCATTGCATCATCCATACACATGAAAATAATACTTAATTTGTTCTCAAGTTTATTTGATCAGTAAAGGAAGGAAAGACATCATATGTGACTTAATGTTGTGGGTGCAGAGCTGCTCATCTTCCCTTTTTTGAATTTCTCAGCTTTCTTTTAGCTAAATAGCAGCACCCTAGTCTTGCACCACATCCTGTAGCAGGGGGTCTGTACCTCTGACCACTCTGTCACAGATTATGAAACGGACTATGATCGTCTGAGTCAAGGTCAGCCCACATCTAGCTATTCCTCTGACCAGAAGCCGAGCTGGGTTTAGGAGGCCTGAGCAAATGCTATTTGGGGATCCTCTTTATGAAAAAAAGTATAAAGTTGGTTTATGACATCAAATACATATTTAGAATGAGAAAATACATTTCAACAGATTTTTAAAAATTAACAGATATTCAGAAGAACAAAATAACTTGTATTCATTACTGCCTGAAACATCTCAAAGATTCTTTACCCCTGCATTTTTGGCTGCTTGTACATATAACTAAATTTTAAAATATCATTTTCTCCAGAGAGGAAAAAAAAAAAAGGTAATTCATAGGTGATTTTTAAATGTTATTGTCTGAAAAATCTTGCTTAAAGTTCACAACTCAGTATAGATTTTTAAACAATTTTTATACAATTTTTAAGGCTTCCCTTATAGCTCGGCTGGTAAAGAATATGTCTGCAATGCAGGAGACCCCAGAATTGAACTCCTGGGTTGGGAAGATCCACTGGAGAAGGGATAGGCTACCTACTGAAGTGTTCTTGGGCTTCCTTTGTGACTCAGCTGGTAAAGAATCCGCCTGCAGTATGGGGACCTGGGTTCAATCCCTGGGCTGGGAAGATCCCCTTGAGAAAGGAAAGGCTACATACTCCAGTATTCTGGCCTGGAGAATTCCATGAACTATATAGTCCATGGGGTTGCAAAGAGTCGGACACGACTGAGAGGCTTTCACTTCACTTCACGTCACTTCATACAATTTTTAAAGGTTAATTTCCATTAACAGTCATCACAGAATATTGGCTATTCACGTTGAGTTTTAACATGTGGCCAAGAACAAAAAATATTGTTAAATTTCTTATATAGATGTGCTGTTTCAAAATAGAGACATAGACCTAGAGACTGGATGGATGGATACCAAAGGAGGGAGAGGGTGGGATGAACTGAGAGATTAGGATTGAATACTATGTATAAAACGGGTAACTAATTAGAGCCGACTGGATAGCACAGAGATCTTCACTCAGTGCTCTGTGGTGGCCTCAATGGGAAGGAATCCAAGGGAGCGGATATATGTCCACAGATAACTGATTCACTTTGCTGTTAGTAGAAACTAATACAATATTATAAAGCAACCCTACTCCAATAAAAAATAATAAAAAAGAGATTTTGATATCCTGCAAAAAATAATATATGCTGTTTGTAGCTCTAATAGGGGCTTTTGCTCTACAAACCCAATTTCACTTTTAAAAAGAACTATGTGTATGTTGCACAGTCTAGTACGTTTGTGATGGGACAGAGCTTCCATTTTTACCAAGTGTTACTGAGAACCCGATGTTCTCCTATAGTATCACACATCTGCTAAGCGGAAGAACTTTCCACAAATAGCTTCTGTCTCTGGTATGTCTCCTCCTTTTTTTTTTTTTATTGTTTTTTTCTTTATTACCTTTCTTTTATTTATTTACTTTTTAATTTTAAAATCTTTAATTCTTACATGTGTTCCCATCTACCTCCAAGCCTGAGCACTGAGAATGCATTCACATCCCAATGCCCACCTCCAGCCACACTCCTTCCTGTTATCGGGGCAGGCGACTTAGCACCACAGATAGCAAACGGTTTCCAGAAGCCAGATCATTTACATAAGGAGAGCAACCAGAATTTAGCTTTTCTTAAAAGTACATCACTTTGCTGACAAAGGTCTGTCTACTCAAAGCTGTGGTTTTTCCACTAGTCATGTGTAGATGTGAAAGTTGGACCATGAAGAAGGCTGAATGCCAAAGAATTGATGGATTCAAACTATGGTGATGGAAAAGATTCCTGAGAGTCCTTTGGATGGGCATGGTTGATCAAACGTTAATCCTGAAATAAATCAACCCTGAATACCAGAAAAGACCCTGATGCTGGGTGGGACAGGTTGAAGGCAGGGGAAGAAGGGGATGACAGAGGATGAGATAGTTTGATGGCATCACTGACTCAATGGTCATGAGTTTAAGCAAGCTCCGGGAGTTGGTGATGGACAGGGAAGCCTGGCATGCTGCAGGCCATGGGACAAAGAGTCGGACATGACTGAGCAATTGAACTGACTGAACTGAACATTCATTGGAAGGACTGACGCTGAAGCTTAAAGCGCCAATACTTTGGCCACCTGATGTGAAGAACCGACTCAGTGGAAAAGACCCTGATGCTGGGAAAGATTGAGGGCAGGAGGAGAAGGGGGTAACAGAGGATGAGATGGTTGGATGGCATCATTGACTCAATAGACATGAGTTTAAGCAAACTCTGGGAGATAGTGAAGGTCAAGGAAACCTGGGGTCCTGCATTCCATGAGGTCACAAAGAGTTGCACACGACTTGGCGACTGAACAACAATAAGTAACAATAAGTAACAACAATAAGTAATAAGTGTACAACCCCCAAACTAAACGTGTCCCCACCTTCCCCTTCTCTGGATGCCCAAACATGTTTTGGCTGCCCCAAGATTGCCTGGGAGGAGAGAAAAAGTAGAGACAGCTGTCTTCACCAACATGGATAAACTTTCTTACCAGAGCACAATTTCCAAAGACATAAGACTGAAGGAACACATTTCTAGGGTTCTTCTTCAAGGGGCCCAAGCTAGTAAAGATATAAATCTTAAGCTTCATTAGCTTCAAGGTATGCGTGCTTTAGCCAGAGACCACAAGTCTCTGTGGATTAGTGGGAAAAGATGAGCTGATTCGAGGAGATCTCTTGCCAAGGGTTATAGAAGCGGAATTCTGAGCCTATTGCCAAAAAGCTATAGGGATCTGAACTAAAAGTCCTGGGTACACACTGACTTGGGAAACTATCAAGGTGTTATCTGAAACAAAAGAGAAAGACACTGATCAAGAAGGAGTGAGGAAAAAAAAATTATACATGCTGCTAAAATAATGACCGGGACCTTGAGCGAGATATCCAGGAAATGCATAGATTTCCAAGAACTGCTAACATTATAGCCTTTTCTGAGATGTCTTGTTTGTTTTTTCCTGAGTCTCTAAGCCATCACTCAGGTTTCCCTGGTGGCTCAGACAGTAAAGAACTTGGTTGCAATGCAAGAGACCTGGGTTTGATTCCTAGGTTGGGAAGATACCTGGGAGAAGAGAATGGATACTCACTCCAGTATTCTTGCCTGGAGAATTTTGTGGACAGAGGAGCCTGCTGGGCTACAGTCCATGGAGTCACAAAGAGTTGGACACAACAGGTACTAACACACACAGGCTATCACTTTGTATCTGCAGAGTAAACCCCATTAGTTGAGCCCGTCCAAGTAATTGCTTTATCCCTTCAACTGTTCAGTTGCACAATATCTGCTACTTTTGCATGACTTTTGCTTGGAAAAAAGGAAGCCACTCAAATGGGTCCACAGCCATGAGGGCCTCAGGTACCGATTTTAGTTGCTCAGAATGGTTGGTTGTCCCTTTGTTGCCATAGAGTGGTTCTGGGTAGCTGAATGGATGAATGAGAAGTTAATCTTATGTGAAGCAAGAGTGTGGATAGTGGGGTGTGATTTTAGAGGAAGATTGAAGGTAGTTTCATGTCTACCCCAAGTCTTGGGGTGCTCCCAAAAGAAGTTTGTTCTTGAAAATCACAAGCACACATCTCCAGAAAGAAAGGAAAACTCCTTTCTCTCAAATGCCATATCCTTTCTGATGTTTTCCTATTTCTTTCTGTTAGTGAGTGTTTGGCTTAAGCTTAGGATATATCTTGGACTGTTCTAGTCACTTTAGAACATATGAAAACATGGAGTCTTGTTTTAGTTCCTTGATAGCCTAGTAATTACCTTAGTTAGTTAGTTAGTTGTAGTAGCTTAATCGTGGCCAACTCTTTGCAACCCCATGAACTGCAGCCTGCCAGGCTCCTCTGTCCATGGAATTCTCCAGGCAAGAATACTAGAGTAGGTTGACATTCCCTTCTCCAGGGGATCTTCCTGACCCAGGGACTGGACTCCAGATCCCCTGCATTTGAAGTGGATTCTTTTCCATCTGAGCTGCCAGGGAAGCCCAGTAATTACCTTATATCCTTTCAAAACCATTTCCCATTAAAGGCCTGCCATCATTATGAAGTTCACAAAGACATTTTCAGAAATTAACTGCCCCAAAGGAAACCACAAAGCCTCTCTCTTTTGAAAAGTACCATCATCTTATCATTTTGTACTTTTGAATGAAGACTCTTTGAGAAACAGACATATTTTTATAACCCTGCAAGAATTTTTCATGAATAAACATACACATAAAAAATATATATATCTTTTTCTTGGGACCATATACATTTCAACTTAGATTTAGAAAATATGATCACTTATTTGACAACTAATTAATTACTCGGTAACACTGTTAGTTTCCATTCCTTCTCTTTTTGCCCCAATTTCTCAGCTGGACTAGAGTCTCCTATGATAAGCATTACGTTTAAAATACTGTAGTGTTTCACTCTTGTTCTTTCTACATGTTCTATAGATGGGTGTGAATTATTTTTAAATGTTTGGATTATGGGATTCCTCTCTTTGTGGGATTATACCCTTTATAATGATTTAATTACTACTTTTTGATTTTCTAATATGGTCTATAACCTATATTTGGTTTCTGAAAAATCTTTCTGTAGAATAAGAACATTTTATTACTAAGACACACAAGGAGTCTTCATCTTAGAGAAATTTCAGAATCTTCCAGTCACGAATGAGGATGATGTTATGGAGAGTTTTCCTGCCATTGGCTTTGTCCTCTTTCAGCCAGCTCATAGGGTCTCTCATAATGTCAGTTCCCTGATAGCTGATGGTCACCAAGCACAGAAATGGAGGCAATGGACTGAGTGCATAAATAAAAGAAAACTAGAGATGAGCCATCTTATAGTAATCATTGCTGGCCCACTTTCTGCACCAGATCATATGTAGGTGTCTAACTCTTTTCCTAAGCCACCTCTGTGCTGTGCTGTGCTAAGTCGCTTCGCTCGTGTCTGACTCTTTGTGACCCCATGGACTATAGCCCACCAGACTCCTCTGTCCATGGGATTCTCCAGGCAAGTATACTGGAGGGGATTACCATGCCCTCTTCCATCAAGGTAACACACTATGGGATCTGATTCCAGAGGTTTTGGACTACTGGGGAAATAAATGAACTGTATCCTTTCATTAATGCTGCTGCTGCTGCTAAGTCATTTCAGTCGTGTCCGACTCTGTGCATCCCCATAGATGGCAGCCCACCAGGTTCCTCCGTTCCTGGGATTCTCCAGGCAAGAACACTGAAGTGGGTTGCCATTTCCTTCTCCAATGCATGAAAGCAAAAAGTGAAAGTGAAGTCCCTCAGTCGTGTCCAACTCTTCGCGACCCCATGGACTGCAGCCTACCAGGCTCCTCCGTCCATGGGAGTTTCCAGGCAAGAGTACTGGAGTGGGGTGCCATTGCCTTCTCTGCCTTTCATCAGTAGACTCCTAGGTTTTCAACATACCCTGGGGTCAAGGGAGGCCCATGCTTCCAGATGTTCTGCCTGGAGTTACTCTCAGGCTACTGTCCTAACTGTCATTTACTGGACTAGCTGGGCTCTTCGGCATCAGCCATCAAAGTTTTGGTCACTGACAACGGCCCAAAAACCTAGAGAGCAGGGAAAAGACGTGTGTTCTCAGTGTCTCCAGATGGAGACTGTAAGTCCAAACCCCACTATAGTTTTTATGTTGGTGTCTGGAAGCATGCAGGTATATGCACTAAACCTTCTGTCTTCTGTTATTTGTTTCTGGAATATTCTGAGGATTGCCAGAATCCCCAGGCCCATCAGCTACAACTTGGTTGCCCAAACAGTTTGCTGTCCATGTGTGACTTCACATTGCCAAATTAACATGAGCCTGGTGGGGCTGTAGGTGGGTTTTGGAGTTTTCCCCATGCCTCAGAAATGTAACAGCCAAGTGACGATAGAGACAATGAATTCAACTCTCTCTCTCTCTCTCTCTCTCTCTCTCTCTCTCTCTATATATATATATATATATATATATATACTTTTTTTTGCTGATATTGCTTTGATTTTTAAGTTAATGAAATAAACATACTTTAAAAAAACAAACCAAACTAAGCATTGCATGCGAGAGCCTCAAACTGTCAGCTTAAACCAATCTGAAAGTTATGCCTTTTAATGCAGACATTGGACATGAAAAAGACCTCACGGGTCATAAAGCTCACCCCCTGCCAATATCAGAGGAGCCCCAGGCTGGTTTGGGGGGTGTGAGTGTCTCGAATTCCCTTCCATCCAAATCGAGGGAGGGTTGGGCTGAATCCTGACTCTTGTTAGTCACGCCCTGTGGGGTGAGTTGGAGCTCACAGCCGCCCTCCCTGGCCTAGACTCCACTCTCAGCCTCCTCTGATCAAAATACATGGGAGCATTACTCCCATTACTACCTGACCTTGGACTCTGGCCAAAACCCTGGACATAGACTTTGAGTCTGAAGGATGGTCCGTGGGTTGTGCAAACATCTCTAAGGGATCCCAGTCCAGGTCCCCCACTCAGTCACCAGACAGGGAGAATCACCCCGTCTCTGTTGCTTAATCACATTTACCCTCGTGAGGGTTTGGCTGGGGCACAGCCATCCAAGCATTTATCTCAGCTCCGATCTGGCCTCCCTCCTCCCTCCTCTTTGTGTCCAGGGTGAGACAAACCCAGCAGTTGCCTTCAAGATCACCGGCCTGCGTTCCCGCCAGTTCTCATTTGTTGCTTGTGTTGAGAAAAGTGTGGGAAATTTCATCCTGATTTTAAAGCAGTCTCTTCTCCTTGGAAGATACCATTCAGTGTCTATGTCCAGTGAATTACTGCAGTTTGACACACTCAGAGAAATATTTTTGTCATAACCCACCGCTTGCTGCACTGTCGATCCAATTATTTGGAACAAGCAATCTGTCATTCTATTGCTCCTTTCCAATAGTTTGACTTTGGTGGCAGTTGTAGAAAAGAAACAAGCATTTATGCTTTCAATTTAAAAAGAGAGGTGAGGGGAGCAACCCAAAAGAACATCTTAAATATGTATTTCTGTGGTTACTGGGGACCAAGGGTCTGAAGACCTGATCACTTCAAAGGACAATGAGTGCTCTTCTTGGACAAATGTCCAGGAATAAGTAAACTCAATCACATGTTTTGGCCACTTTAGAAATAACACACTACCTCCTAAACTCTCTGCCAATGAACATAGCCTCCTGCTACTAAAAGCCACCAGCTTTCTGGAGCTATGAATATGGGACGATCTGATTAGTTCTATTAATTAAAGAGTTTCTATTTTCTCTAGCCTTGCTGGAAATCACTAGTTGCCATGTTGCAAGCTTTGGAAAGTATGAAATTCTTTATTGATTTATGTAGGTGTGCTCAGTTGCGTCCAACTGTTTGCAGCCCCATGGTTGAAGCCTGCTGGGCTCTTCTGTCCATGGAATTTTCCAGGCAAGAATACTGGAGCTGGTTGCTAGTTCCTACTCCAGGGGATCTTCCCAACCCAGGGACCAAACCTTTGTCTCCTGCATCTCCTGAACTGGCAGGCTGACTCTTTACCACTAGCACTGCCTGGGAAGCCCCTGTTGGTTTATATGCCTGCTTTTTCAGAACCACAAAAGAGGACCCCTGATTTAGAAACAGGTCTTTCCTTTCTTATTTGTGAATACATTTATTTATTTAAATGTGTTTGTTTAAAAATATGGAGAAGGCAATGGCACCCCACTCCAGTACTCTTGCCTGGAAAATCCCATGGACGGAGGAGCCTGGTGGGCTGCAGTCTATGGGGTCACAAAGAGTCGTATAATTTGAGAACATTATCTTTACAATGTTGAAGGAGAATCCAGCATTCTGGACAAAGCAGGTATGAAACCAACAGTTATTTAAATTATAAAAAAAAAATGACATCAATTTGTCAGAATTTGGAGTCGACTACAAAAATGAACCCAGCATGTACCATGTGTCAATTGGCCAGAGCTGCCGTAACTAAGTACCACAGACCAGGTGGCTTAAACAGCTAAAATGTAGCAGCTCAGTTCTGGAGGCAGGAAGTTCAAGACCAAGGTGTCCACAGGGTTGGTTTCCTCTGAGGCCTCTCTTCTCGGCTGGGACCTTCTCCTTGTGTCTTCGCATGTTCCCTCAGTGTTTAAATCTCTTCTTATTATAAGGACACCATTCATACTGGATTAGCATCCACCTTCATGACTTCTTTGTAACATGATTATCTCCTAGAAAACACTGTGTGCAAATACAGTCAGATTCTGATGTTAGGACTTCAGCATGTGAACTTGGAAGGGATGCAATTCAACCTGTCTTAGGCCCTTCAAGCCACCACCACCACCTCTATGTTCTTTACTACTGGCCTCCACGTAACAGTGCTTTGCCGAAGGTTCCATGGACTTCACCCTAAAACCCATGGTCTTAGTTAATCCATATATTAATCCAGACCTACTCACACGGATGCACTGGATTCTCCCAACTTTTGCATCTTTACATGTGGCTTCTCCTCGCCTCACAGACCCCATAGTCATTTGCCCTTCAGCCTTTCTGTCTTTGCTCACCCCATGTAACACCCTTCTTCCTACCTCCTTTCCATTCCACTGGCCGGTCCTTGGTTCAGAGCCTGTAGCTCTTAATGTTCAGGTTTCACTGAAGCCAGGGAATCTGAACTCATGTTAGGGAGAAACTTTTGATGCTGAATCAAAGACAGAGTGCAGTGAAAAATAATCTAGCTTGCAGATTCATTTTCAATTCCGAATACTTACACTAAATTCGCAATGTTAGCATTTATACTGACCTGGTAGCTTCTGAATTTCCCAAAGTAGACATAAATTTGAATGTGCATTATGGAAGTTATATGTGTCAAAGCAATTACTCCAGTGTAAAACTAAATAGCCAACACATGTTAAAACTTCAGAGAAGCATTTCACCTTGCTTTTTATTCTGAGGCAAATGAGGCCCCAAATCCACAGAGGTAAATCGCTAGACATCTGAGTATAGGCTGTAATGTTTTTTAAAACTCTGTCTTTTGGACACATGCCCTTCGGAATGGATGCATAGGGTTCAAGCTATCTGAAGGAAATACACCAAGTCCAAGAAACACAGTTCAGTTCAGTTGCTCTGTCGTGTCCTACTGTTTGCGACCCCATGAATCACAGCACGCCAGGCCTCCCTGTCCATCACCATCTCCGGAGTTCACTCAGACTCGTGTCCATCGAGTCAGTGATGCCATCCAGCCATCTCATCCTCTGTCATCCCCTTCTTCTCCTGCCCCCAATCCCTCCCAGCATCAAAGTCTTTTCCAGTGAGTCAACTCTTCGCATGAGGTGACCAAAGTACTGGAGTTTCAGCTTTAGTATCATTCCTTCCAAAGAAATCTCAGGGTTGATCTCCTTCAGAATGGACTGGTTGGATCTCCTTGCAGTCCAAGGGACTCTTAAGAGTCTTCTCACAACATCCTTAGAATAAGCTTGGCAGAAAGAGCAGTTAATATAGATACATTGTAATTCACAAGGATGCCTGAACTATCCTAATGTTAAATGCCATTCTGGTGGCTCAGAGGGTAAATAGTCTGCCTATAGTGCAGGAGACCCAGGTTCAAGGCCTGTGTGGGGAAGACCTCCTGGAGAAGGGAATGGCAACTTGCACCAGTATTCTTGCCTAGAGAATTCCATGAACAGAGGAGCCTGGTGGGCTGCAGTAGTCCATGGGGTGGCAAAGAGTTGGACAAAACTGAGTGATTAATACCTTCACTTTTTCATGGCTGGTGAGAGCATCAGCTGTAGGCTGCGGTGGTTAAGAAAGATTCAGAGAAAGATCAGAACAATCCTGAAGTTTTCTTAAGTTCAAGGAGACCAAAATGAACCAGTGCATGGAGAAAGAAAGCACCTAAATGCCCAACTATTTGTGAAGCCACAGGAACAAATACCACATTCAACTTCAAATACACTTGGGTTCCGATTCCAGTTCTTAGCCTACTTTGGAAAGATTGTTAACTTCTTTGTGTCTCAATCATCCTGTTTGTACAAGGGGGCTAACCATCTGCTTGTCAGAATGACATGAAACTTAGAGAGATGCTGCCTGCAATGTACTGGGCCCAGTTTTAAGCCCACAGTGGCCATGTAACAAGGCTCTTGGTAAGGTTTTACTCCAGCGGAAATTTGACAAAATGCATAGGAGGAGATAAGATTGAGAGATTCTGAAAACCTGTAGAGGCAGACACACAAAAGAAAAAGATACCCTAGTAACTGACAATTGTCTAGAACTCGTATAAATCATGCATCTCTGCTACATATATGATGAGCATGAATCTGCTCAGTGGCAAGTCTCCAGGATTCTGCAGCCAAGGCGGTGCTGCACTATAATAGTCAATGGGTGTTTTGCATGAGAAGGAATTTTCCTGTTACACTTAATCTGAGACTGTTATTTTGAATCCTTGTAAAAAAAGATTACATGATATATCTTATCTTCCCAATATACTATGGCATGGGGGAAGGCAATTCCTTTGCAGTGTGTTTCTGGAAAGGCAAACTTTCCTAAATTTCAGGATTATGCAAAGACTCTTGCAGCAGAAGAATTGGAAGCAAGGAGTTGAGACTGTGGTGAGTAACTCTATAAAGTCCTAAATGCGAAATACTGTCACAAATAGTGAAGGGGGATTCTGGTCATTCCAGGGACCTGATTCAAAGCAGGAGAACCCACAGTGGAAAATGGCCCTAGATGCAGGCCAATGTGGGATGCTGAAGAAAATGGGTGAATGACGCAGCATCAGACCGAAGAGATAAAAATGCACCTGCCCAGGACACAGTGGAGAACAGTCCTCAGTTCCTAGCGAGATGTTTGCATTAACACAAGGCCACAATTTCGTGTGGTTTGTGCATATAGGTGGCTTAAATTTGTAAATGAAACCTGACTTCTTCTACTGTATAGAATTCGATTTTTTCAGCGAAGCTTCTCTCCTGCTACTATAAATCTGAATTCAAGATTCCTGATAATTTTCCCTAATGAGATGGAAAGAGATATCAAGAGAGTGCTAGCTCTTTTATATGCAGGATTATTTTATATGCAGGATTTCTTTGTCATAACAATCCTGAAATATGTTATTATACCCATTTTATGGAAACAGCAATACAGAGACTAGAGAGAGGCAAGCGAAAGGTCCGCCTGCAAAATTTAAGGTGGCTCTCACTGTCAGGTTCCAAGCCTACACTGGTATAGCCCTTAGAGCAAGAACTTTCTTAAATATGACCCTCTAGATGGCTTTCTTTCCTTTATATAATTTTATTTATGTTTTTCTTTCTTGCCTGTGCTGGGTCTTGGTTCCCGCATGGGCTTTTTCTCTAGTTGCTGAGGGCGGGGGCTCCTCTTCAGTTTTGGGGCAAGGGCTTCTCAATGTGGTGGCTTCTCTTCTTGGGAAGCTTGGGCTCTAGAGTACAGGCTCAATAGCTGCGGCACACGAGCTTAGTTGCTCTGTGGCACGTGGGAATTTTTTGGACCAGGGGTTGAACCCGTGTCCCTGGCACTGACAGGTGGATTCTTTACCACTGAGCCTCTAGGGACGTCCCTAGATGGCTTTCTTGTCTTGCCTTTGGAAAACAGGTACAAGGAAACGGCTACCATTACCAACCTGGTTCTACTTAGACTTTAAATATCTCCCAATTGAAACCAGCTGATATTTGTCGAGACTCTGGTGGCTTATGGGGCACTATCTTGTTGAGATGTCCCCCTGGCGAAGGGGCTCTAAATCGTCTGAATGAGCTCGATTTCTGATCAGCTGATTACACGTTGCATAAAATCAAAGAGCAGCCATAGCAGTTTTCTGCGCAGGCGCACATGCCGCAGAAGGAAGCAGGTCTGGTCTCCAGAGATACCTGGGAACACAGCCAGATGGAGGGAGATGATTTGGTGCCAGTTGCTTGACTTTCCCCCAGCAGGAAGGCAAACGGACAAATGGAAAGAAACCCCTGTTCTTTCCAGCAAGGCCAGGGTGATGGAGATGGCAGAGGGTGTAAACTGTGGAACAGGACTCCAAACAATTTTCACCTGGAGCAAAACTGTCCTTACCCCCCAACGTGTGGAGCACACAGTGTGCAGGGTCGGTGGCTAACCAGCCTGTTCCTGGGAACAGGGACCCAGCAACCTCCTCCCAAGAGGAGAGGCATGTGCTGTGACTGTTATCTGGGAGGGACATCTGTGATCTCAGTGCTCCAGGCACAAGCTCTGGCAGGACACCCTAGCCACCCAGACATTCAGCTCATCCCTCCGTCTGCTTGGGGTGGTCTGTAGCCCACAGGTCCAGCCACGGCCACCTGTGAGGCCGCATGTTGGGGTGCAAGAGAGCATTCCTAGAATAAGATGTCATTTGTCTATTTATGTGGGAGCCAGATGACAGAAGGTACAGATACAGGAGCTAGGAGTGTTTCCAACTGGAGGTCTCCTCGGTGTTCATGTAGCCTGATGCTGCCTCATCATTGCACAGAAGAATCTGAAGCCCAGGTAAACTCAATGGCGTTTTCCAAGTGCGGAACGAGAGTAGGATGCCAGTGGGATTCATACATGGTCAATAGGACCAACACACATGGTTACAGAGCACAAAGATTATGTTTTTTTAAACCTTGAATTAAATTTAAAGATATTTTCATTCATTTAGCAGCCCTGAATCAAGAGCAATACATATATAGGAAACCCAAAGAGGAATGTCTTGCTACAGCATGCATTTGCTTTGTATGTTATTTGTTTATTTCATTTTGCTTCACCTGTCCACTTATTGCCTTGAATCCTGACTGTGACATAGTGTTCTGTTGAGTCTATCTCTTCCATAAACATATGTCTTTAATTTTATTGGCATATAGTTGTTTATACTGTTGTGTTAGTTTCATGTGCACAGCAAAGTGATTCAGTTATCCAGACATATATTCACTCTTTGCGTACATGCATTTGTATCATAGCTAAACATATCCGTTACAAAATGATCTGTTGAGAATGCAGGTTGACCAGGCGGGAAGCAATCTGAGTTGCCCAATGAAGAGAGGACACCTGTTTTGCACTAAGGTGACAGTAGGGAAGAAGGAGTGATAAGAGGATTCAGCATCTGTTTAGGAGATAGAATTTATAATATTTGCTAATGAGCTGATTTCGTGGTGGATGGTGGAATATTTGAAAATGTGGGTGAAGTTTTCAGATTGCAAGGTTTTCAACACATGTAGCAGCTGAAGGAGAAACAGGTCAATGACATTACTTCTTGCTCTCAGCAAAGCTCTCTGCCTTCACTTAGGCTGAACTCACTGCTTAGGTGACTTCAGTCTGTGGTTTTTGCAGTGGTCACTAAACTCTAGGCAGCATTTGAGAAGTTGTAACGGCTCCTCTTATTTTCCACATCAACTTCCTAAAGACTGAAATGAACCTTTGGGATATATGGATATAAAGTCCTACATTTAATGGACTTGAGGTGGAAAAAAAAAAAAAGAATAAGAACACATATTCCCATTTCAGCAAGTCAGACAGATGGGTCCTCACTGGCCCATGTCCTGTAATCTGGCTGTGTGGCTCAGGAGGGAGAGAGGCAGGAAAACGCATTAAGGATTAGCTTTATGCTGAGTTCTCAAAATAGCTTCATTTCCAAGAAATCAAGGGAAGAGAAGGTCATTTCTATTGGAGGTGTTGGGGACTGATTGTATCTTCCCAAAAGTCCTGTGCTGATTAGGAATGGGAGGTGATTAGGTCATGAGGGATTAGTGCCTTTATAAAAGGGACCCCGGAAAGCTTCTCTTGCCCAGTTTCTACCATGTGAGAATATAAGGAGAGGGCAACAGTATTCAACCTGGAGGAGCCACCATCTGAACCTGATCATGCTGGCACCCTGACCTTGGACTTCCAGCCTGTGAGGAATAAAGTTCTACTGTTTACACAGTGGTCACTCTGTGGTACTTTGCTGTAACAGCCAGTATTGACTAAGACGAGAGGAGACAGCACCGACAAAGGCAGAGAGACAAGAGGGAGCGGGGTCCCTGAGTAGGGAGGGGGAATTGGTGGATAGAGAAGAGCTTGTAGATTTCAAGCAGGGGAGTGGCATAATTGGGTTTGCATTTTTCAAAGAGACTTTAGTTGAGGTGGAAGGAAACGATCCAAGGTTTGAGAGAGGAGATGGTTAGCAGTCGTTAAGTTATTCCAGGAGAGATTAGATGACAATTTGGGGTAACATAGTAGTGGTACCAAGACTTTTGAGAAAAAGTAACAGATTTGCAGATTTGGTTGTCAATCCAAATGCATACATTCAAAACAATGTTGACTGATATATATATAATGAGAGTCACATATAATTTTAAATGTTCTTTCTAGTAGCCACGTTGAGATTATCATACTGAGTGAAGTAAGTCAGACAGACAAATATATTGCTTAACTCTGGAATCTAAAACAGATTGGTGCAAATAAACCTATTTACAAAACAGTAGAGTTAGCAATATAGAAAACAAAGTGTTCTCCATTTGTTTGGTTACTAAGGGGGGGAAGGAGGGAAGGGATAGATTGAGAGATTGGGATTAACAGATACACACCACTATCTATAAAATAAATAACTAATCGGAATCTACTGTACAGCACAGGGACCTCTACTCAATATTCTGTAATAGCCTATGTGGGGACAGAATCTAAAACAGAGTAAATATATGCGTATGTGTAACTGATTCACTTTGTTGTACACCTGAAACTAACACAAGATAGTAAATCAACTATCCTCCCATAAATTTTTTTTTTTTAAAGAATAAAGGACAAGAGGACAGGTCAAGATTTCCCTTTCAAATAAATCTGTCAGTATTTAAAAAAACAAACAAAAACAAAACAAACAAATTCTCTAGTAGCCACATTAAAACAGAAAGGAATTTAAGAAAAAAAAAAACAAAGGAATAGATTTTACTATTTTATTTATCCCTGTCTATCCAGAAACCATCATTTTGACACATAAATCAGCATAAAATATCAGTGAGACAGTTTACATATCTTTTTTTCCCACTGAATCTTGTGGTATTTTACACTCACGGCACATCTCAGTTTGATCTGCCTGCATAATCTGACCTACTGGGAAGTGCTTAACAGTGATACAGACTACTGCCTACTGCCATGGACAGTTTCAGGCTGGAGTCTTCTAGAGTTCTCACTTCCGCATGGAGCCGTGACCTCCTGTATAGATTCCTCACTACCGTCCGATCACAAATAGTGAACCTGGAGCCAGGAGATTCTGATTCTAGTCTCAGTCCTACAAAGTTTCAGTAAGATCTGAAGACAAAAGAACCAATGGCCTGTACTTGAGTCATTCATTGTCTCCCTGAAAGGGCTGGCAGTGATGATCCCTTTTAGCTCTGAGGGCCAATGACTGAATAACTTTTCAGCGATGGTAAGGGGGGAATTCCAGAAGATTCTTCTGAAGGACTGCTACAGTCTACAGTTTCCGTGTGTGGACATTTTTCCTCTGTGGAGTAGTTTCACCCCAAGCCCTATTTAAATCCGATATGGTCAGATGGGTTAGCTGAATCAGTCATTGGTCAGAAAGCCCTGAGAGTGTGTCTCTGGGTCCCTGGGAAGTAAGTAGGGTGATTCAGCCTCCAGGCTTGTCCAATGAGTCAAGACTAAGCCAGATGAAGCGGGAGGCCCTGACAGAGATAAGAGGTGGCTTGGACCAGATCTCTGGATTCATCACCAGCTGTCCCAAGTTCCTTCTTGCAGAAGGTGAGCTGTTAACCTATCTGCTGCATTTCAGCTTGGAAAAATTCATTTTCTCACCTGTATTCCCCTAAAAGCTTCAGCTGGCCAAACTTTTTTCTTCCTTTCAGCTCCTCCCCTGCAATGGGTTCAGCCGGAGAACTGCAAAGTTTCAGGAGAAGGTAGGGGGAGATGGGTGTGTGAAAAATATTTCCTGTCAACCACTAAGAGCTCTTGGAGGTATTCATTCATTCTGAGTTACGAAAAGAGACAGAATGCTTATATTCATAAGCCGATTGGCAAGTGGATACATAACGAAGAGAGAGAAACAGAGAGACAGAGAAGGAGAAAAAGATGGAGACAGAAAGGTGTGTCATGAATATAAATATACACTGAGATCTACAAAATTAACAGTTGCTCTGATGAGACCTGATAGGTGAGCAAGATATTATTTGGAGAAGCCAAAATAAATTTTACCATATACATTCTTTAAAACTCCTATACTTTTCTCATTAGAAAAAAAATAATTGGATCCTAATCAAAGCTTAATGGGTGTTTCTTCCCATATAATTTCAACAGACCTGGCAAACAGAATAATTAGCATGGGTGTGAGTGCTGACTTATAGTGGAAATCTTTTTTATTCCTTTTAATTGAAACTGCATTGAGCTTCACTACTCTGCCATCAGCCCCAACTTGATTTGGCTAAGTCTCTGTGAGTTATTTAGGCATTTGTAAACATCTCCTATGAAGTACTTCTATGAAGTCCTCACCTGAGCTCTCCTTTGTAAACTCCAGCCTCCTGCATCCACTCTCCGTACCCTGTCAACTCTCCTGTCTCTGTATTATTCACCTTTTCAACTGAAAAGGATCTATAGGAGGGTTTCTGAATCTCTCCCATAAAAAAGAAAAGAAAGTGGGGTCATGGGCCAGTTTTATTACAGTAGTGTAGGGTAACACTTGGGGGAAAAAAAAAAAAACCAACAACACTTCTAGATTCTGTTAGGTAGTTAGACTAGGGAAAGCACTCCAGAATGGCAGTGGCTAAAAGACAAAGAAGGGGATAAACCTGCAAAAATAGAACAAACGGAGGTCCGAGGGAAGAGTGAGGACCTCTGGTAGAACAAGCGGCACTCCTGGCTAGCTTGACTTACAAACGGCAGGCCCAGGGGGAGGAGAAAAAACATATAAAAAGAGGAGTCAAAATTGGGCCAGGGGCCTCTCTTCTCTTCCATCTATTGGGTTGGCATGCCGTCATGCCTCAAGGATGTATTTTCCCTTATTTTCTAAATAAAACTGAGCTGTAACACTGGTCCGTCCAAACGCTATAATGCTGGTCCAGCCATCACTCCAAATTTTTGTTGCAATGAGACAGAACCGAGGAAGTTACAAACTTCCCTGACAATTCTACCCCAGCGCTTCTGAATTAGAATCAGCCTTTGTAACAAGGATCCGTATAATTCTAAAGCTCCTTAAATGTTGAGAATGTTCTAGAAGGGCAGTGGATTTCTTGCCTTTGGTTGCATGTTGGAATCACTTGGACAGTTTAAAAAGGTACTTCCTGAGTTCCACCTTCACATATTCTGATTTAATTATTAGGTGGTGTGACTTTAAAATTGCAGGATGTTTAAGAGTGCTTCAGCTTCCCAGGTGGCCCTAGTTGTAAAGAACCTGCCTGCCAATGCAGCAGACATAAGAGATGTGGGTTCAATCCCCGGGTCAGGAAGATCCCCTGGAGGAGGACATGACAATCAACTCCAATATTCTTGCCTGGAGAATCCCACAGACAGAGGAGCCTGACGGGCTACAGTCCAAGTGGTTGCAAAGAGTCGGACACGGCTAATCAACTACCACTACACTATACTACAGCGACTTAAATATGTATGGTCAAGGTTGAGAACCACTATTTGGGTTTAGGACAAATCCTCTGTAATGTCCTGGCAATTTGTTAAAAGGGACCAAGTGCCCTTAGTGCATGTACGTGCACACACGTGGACACACACACAGTCATACCACCTGCCCTGGTATGACTCCCCAGTCTTGTCACATGTTCACCCTTCTCAACAGCCCCAGGCAAAATTTTGAAAGTCAGTCACACCCTAAACTTTGACACCTTAAAGTTGAAACTTAATATGATGAAGCAGTCAGGAGACGATTTTTTTGCATTTTCTCCAGTTTATTCACATTGCTGTAACCTTCTCTCATTAGCAAAAGAACATTCCGACACACAATCCTCCATGTGCAGAGTAAACATGCAGGCGTACCCCCCATCGCCCTTCTGATGGCCTACCCACCTTCCAAGCCCTGGCATACTGATGCCCCCTTAATCCCCATCCCATATCCCAACAGTTATTTATATGATGATCAATCTGAACATCTTATTCCACACTGTGGTTCCATAGGAACAGAGTAGTCTTGGACCCTGGAGTGGAGGTGACCTGAGTCTTGCAACAGTGCTTAATGTTTATACTTGAGAAAAGAAATGCATTTTCCCCTCGCTGGTAAATATCTCCTTCATTGATAGTCTAATTTGTTTTCAGCTAGAAAGCCTGAGGCTGTAGTTTCCTTGGGGGCTAAGAAATGAGTTTGGGGATGACCAAGGCCAAGTGTAGGGTATGCCTTCATAACAGCATGCTTACTGATATCCAGACCCATGTGCCTGGGCTCCTTGTCTTGGTTGTGGGCACCTGAATCAAAACACAGAACATGGTCTGTTCCTCTGCGGTAGTCTCTGCTGGGTGCCCTCCTGGCTGCCCATAGCATGGCAGCTGTAAATTTCCTAGGCTATTTTGTCAGAAATCTACATTTAGATAGACTATTTTATGAAGTAGAAAGCCTGACATTTTTGGTGCTTCTTCCCTCCCCCTCCCCTTTTTTTTTTGGATAGGTAAAAGAGTAATTTTGTAGCATCTTCGATAAGGAAAAATTACAGCACATATTCCAACCTATTATAAATACTGAAAATACATTAATCCTATATTCTGCAAACCCCCAAAATAAGCTGACGTAGCCCCTGGGTCTGTTAAGTAGACAGATGGCAAGCTCTCAATTGCACACATTTTCTCTTTAATTTAAAGACAGTTAACCTCTCCTTTCTCCTGTTGAAAAGTAGGTCTGGAATTGGTGAGTTAATAACTTAGGGCTTTTTTCTTTTCACAAAATGTGCTTTTCCCCTCTGTGTCTAGGTGCTAGTCTTCTTTCTTCATTTATAGACTATGAATTTTCTTACTTTTTGGTGGCTCAGATAGTAAAGAATCTGCCTACAATGCAAGAGACCTGGGTTCGATCCCTGGTTCTGGAAGATCGCCTGGAAGGGAATGGCAATCCACTCCAGTATTCTTGCTGGAGAATTCCAAGGACAGAGGAGTCTGGTAGGCTACAGTCCTAGGGGTTGCAAAAAGTCAGACACGACTGAGTGACTAACACTTTCACTTTCATTAAATATATATGTTCTGTGCTCAGTTGCTCATCATGTCCAACTCTTTGCAACCCCATGGAATATATTGGCCAGGCTCCTCTGTCTATGGAATTTTCCAGGTAAGAATACTGGAATGGATTTCCGTTTCCTACCCCAGGGGATCTTCCTGATCCAGGAATTGAACCCTAGTCTCTTGTGTCACCTGCATTGGCAGGCAGATTCTTTACCACTGTGCCACCTGGGAAGCCCGTATATATATATATATATATATATATATATATATCTTTAAGTAGAATTAAAATAAAATTAATCTTTTGGTTTGACTAGTCTTACTATGTTTAAAAAAATTATTACAGTGAACTGATCTTTTAAATTTTTTCTACTCTCAGTATTTTAATTTGTGTATGATTAAGGATAAAGTTTAATCAAAATGCTTCTCATCTAATTTTCCCAAAACCTCCTTGTTTCAATGATTAGGAACTTTGCCAGGTAAATCTCACTTGGAAATTGTGGTAGGCAGCCTCCAATGTGACTCCTAATAAACCACCTCTCCTGATATTTACAATCTTGTATGGAATTTTTCTCCATTGAATCAGGCTGGACTTCACAGTGAGCAGAATGTGGCAAATGATTTCCAAGACTCATATTAACAAAAGGCTCTGTAGCACTTTTCCTTGATCTTTTGGTCTCCTGGATGGTTAATTCCAGTGTAAGCCAGTTGTACCTCACAATGACTAGAATGGCCAGATATACCAAATAAAAATGCAAGACTCCTAACTAAATTTGAGTTTTAGAAAAATGATAGGTTTTTTTTATAAGTATAGGTGTGTCCCTGTACTATTTGAGACATTCTTGTTCTAAAATAAACCTTTGTTATTTATTTAGAAATTAAATTTAACTAAGTGTTCTATATCTTGGAAGAAGGCCCTCCATTTGTGATCAAACCTTCAGATAACCACAACTTTATGAGATACCCTACCTAGAATTCACCAGCTAAACTACTCCAAACCTCTGACTCACAGACACCTTGAGAGCTAATAAGCAATTATTATTATTATTTTGGGATATCTTATGCACTTATAAATATTAGATAACTAATAGAAAAAAATGTTTCTAGCTAGTAAAGAAGCTACTGACAGCTTGTTTTTATTTCTGTTTTTGTCAAAGGAGGGTTTTCAGGCCGTCACCACATCCACTGATTCAGGCGAAGGGAAGAGCAAAGTTGTATGTCTTGATTAAGACAACTTCAAGGGGACTAGTCAAGAGTTTGCCAGCTAAGGGACTTAAATTTGAACTTAGAAGGATTCCTGAAGGACCAGAAGTATTAAATCTGATCCAACTTGTTTGAATCTCTCAAGAATTGAATTTGGGAAAATTAAACCAGTTGACAAACCTGGAAGTCAGCAGTTATCTTCAAAATAAGAGAAAAAAAAACTCAGACTGGGAGCTGAAAAGAAGATAAATAGGATTACTTTCATGAGGATAAATGAGGAAGGAGGATCTTGGCCAATTTCCCGAAGTGAACCTGAGGCTCTTGGCTTGCCATCATTGACCTATGTTTTTCCTGATTTCTTTAATACTTTTTGTATGCAGCAATGGTACCTGAGTCTTTTTTTTTTTTTTTTTTTGCAATAGGGCTTAGAAGCATCCTGATAAAAGAGTAATCAAAACCCTATCTCTCTCTTTTACAAGTTCAGTATTGTTGTCAGGCGTTTGATGGGTGGTGGTGTCCTTTCTTGGAGAAGGCAATGGCACCCCGCTCCAGTACTCTTGCCTAGAAAATCCTATGGATGGAGGAGCCTGGTAGGCTGCAGTCCATGGGGATGCTAAGAGTCGGACATGACTGAGTGACTTCACTTTAACTTTTCACTTTCATTCATTGGAGAAGGAAATGGCAACCCACTCCAGTGTTCTTGCCTGGAGAATCCCAAGGACGAGGGAGCCTGGTGGGTTGCCGTCTATGGGGTCGCACAGAGTTGGACACTACTGAAGCTACTTAGCAGCAGCAGCAGCAGCAGCAGGTGTCCTTTCTAAAGCTAGCCATTGGAAAAGGACTTCACATATAAGCTCATCTTTAAGGAAGGTGAGCTGGAACATGATCTCATCACCAGGGCCCTTGGCTTGTGAGGAAACTTGGCTTCTCTAGTGCTTATCTGAGCCCAGAAATCTCTCTAGACCTGCCCACCCCTCATCAACCATGGCCATCATATAGCTGCAGTGGCTGAGACTGGAGTATAAGCTGACCTGAAAAGTCTGGATGAGTGAGTTAATCTCTAGAGAAGAGGATAATTATCCATTGGATTATGGAGCTCCATGTCCAGTGGTGATTCCCAGTGACACATAAATCCCTCATGGCTTAGCATTAGGTATGAGAACTAACCTGTTTAGACTGAGTGTTTGGATTAGTTTCAGAAAGTGATGTATCTTTAAAAGGGAAATATTGACAAGCATGCTAAGTTGGACAAGTAGAAAATTCAGTAAATAATTATATATATGGAATAGGATCATATTGTAACTCAAATGAAGCCATTCCTGACAGTTTCATGTTACATAAGGTAAGCCTGGAAGGTTGCCTGGACCTATATTATGTTTTAAAACCAAACTGAGAAATTTGAGCTTAATGTGATAAACCAGGAATTCTCTAATTTTAATGGGCAACAGAATGACCTGGAGAGCTGATTAAAACACAGTCACTAGACCCTCTGTTGTAGAGTTTCTGATTTAGTAGGCTGGGGTGGGACTCCTGCGCTTGCATTTCTAATATGCTCCCGGGTGATGCTTCTTCCGGTCCTGGAACCACCCTTGGGAACCAGTGTTGTAAGCAGCAAGGTGTCAGTGCTGATTCTGAGCAGAGAAATAATGCATACTGATAGAAGGCTCTGGTTTAGAATTATGGGGCTGAAACAAGGTAGAAAAATCAACTGAAGGGGCAGAGCTTCCAGACCAGGTCAAACTTAGTTCTTCTTGTGCCATGACTGAAATCCTTGGGAAGATGCTACAGAACAATCTGAATCCTCCTCCAGTGCCTGGAACTTGCTATTTGCTGATAGCTCTCTCATTCTGAGAAATCCCACCTTTTAGCTTCTTTCTTTCTTTTTTTTTTTTTTTGGTATGCCATTCTATTCAGGGAACTATAAAATGGATTTGAAAATATAAGCTGGAAATATTACATATTGTTTCTGGCACTCTTTTTATTAGTATATTTAGTAATCTTTAAGACATATTTACACTATCATTTACACTATCTCAAAGTTTTCTATTAATTATTTTCTGACAGAGAAAAACCTTTTGTATATTTATTTATATATATTTTTATTGCAGTATGGTTGATTTACAATATCATATTAGTTTCAGGTATACAGAACACAGACTAAGTATTTTTACAGATTATCCTCCATTAAAAGTTATTACAAGATAATGGCTATAATCTTCTATGCTGTAAAATATATCCTTGTTGATTATCTATTTTATGCATAGCATTTTGTATCTCTTAATCCGCTACCCATAATTTGCCCCTCTGCATTTCCCTCTCCTTGTTGGTAAACAGTTTTTTTCTATGTCTTTGAGTTGCTTTCTGTTTTGCATAAACATTCATTTGTATTATCTCTTAGATCTCAAGTGATATCATACAGAATTTGTTCTCTCTCTGACTTATCTCACTAAGCATAATATTGCAGCCATGAAATTAAAAGATGCTTACTCCTTGGAAGAAAAGTTATGACCAACCTAGATAGCATATTCAAAAGCAGAGACATTACTTTGCTGACCAAGGTCCGTCTAGTCAAGGCTACAGCTTTTCCAGTAGTCATGTATGGATGCGAGAGTTGGACTGTGAAGAAGGCTGAGCGCTGAAGAATTGATGCTTTTGACCTGTGGTATTGGAGAAGACTCTTGAGAGTCCCTTGGACTGCAAGGAGATCCAACCAGTCCATTCTGAAGGAGATCAGCCCTGGGTGTTCTTTGGAAGAAATGATGCTAAAGCTGAAACTCCAGTACTTTGGCCACCTCATGCGAAGGGTTGACTCATTGGAAAAGACTCTGATGCTGGGAGGGATTGGGGGCAGGAGGAAAAGGGGACGACAGAGGATGAGATGGTTGGATGACATCACTGACGCGATGGACGTGAGTCTGAGTGAACTCCAGGAGTTGGTGATGGACAGGGAGGCCTGGCGTGCTGTGATTCATGGGGTTGCAGAGAGTCAGACCCGACTGAGTGACTGAACTGAACTGAACTGAATATTCCCTAGGTCCATCCATGTTTCTGCAAATGGAAGGATTTTATTCTCTTTTATGGCAGACTAATATTTTATTGTGTATGTTTGTGTGTGTGTGTATATATATATATATATATATATATATATGTAGTATTGTATGTCTGTTTGTATGACATCACTGATTCAATGGACATGAACTTGAGCAAACTCTGAGAGATGGGAAGGGGTAGGGAGGCCTCAGACGCTATAGTCCTGGGGTTGCAAAAAGTCGGACACGATTTGGTGACTGAACAACAATATATATAAATATACATTTTCTTTATCCACTCAGCTGTTGATGAAAACTTAGGTGCTTCCACACCTTGGCTAGTGTAAATGATGCTACTATGAACATTGGGGTGCATGTATGTTTTTTGAACTAGAGTGGCTATCTCCGAAAAGCCTGCACATAACTAATGTTGATGAGGAGGTAGAGAACCTCTGTATCCTGTTGATGAGAATGCAGATTGGTGCAGGCACTTTAGAAACCAGTATGCAGCTGCTGCTGCTGCTGCTAAGTTGCTTCAGTCGTGTCTGACCCTGTGCGACCCTGTGGACAGCAGCCCACCAGGCTCTTCTGTCCACAGGATTTTCTTGACAAGAACACTGGAGTGGGTTGCCATTTCCTTCTCCTGGAAATGAGTATGGAGGTTCTTTAAAGAAAAGAAAAACTAAAAGCAGATCTACCGTGTGACCCAGCAATGCTACTCATGGATTAATAAACAGACAAACCCAAAACACTAATCAGCTGGTCTCTTAGTTAAGGAAGAGTAAAGATATTCAAGGTTGTTAAGACCGCACAGAGGCTTTTCAGTGCAAATGCGTCTAACATTCCAGTTGTTAGAACAGGTGATGTCGCTGATTTGGTGTAGGTAAAGCTGAGGTCAGAGGCAAAGGAAGTCAGGTGCTCTTACTCCAGAAAATTCTGTGCAGTTTGCTTTCAAACTGAGCTCTGAAATCCTCCCTTGCTACTGAGGAAATGATCTACTTGAGGAAAGAAAAATGTTTCTTATGTGTGTCCGTGTGTGTGTTGGCGGGACGAAAGCTGGGATTTTTCTACCTCCTAGGCCAGACTTCAGCTCTGTGCTTGCCAGATGCAGTCAGCAGCTGGCACCGAAGACAGAAAGTAATGTTGAGCGGCTTTCTTCTTTCTTTTTCCCCCTTGATTTTCTCAAAAGATTTAGACAGATGAAATAAAACTCCTTCTGCTCCCTGCCCCTGCCATAATGCAGTCCATTTGTCTAAATTACAGACTTCAGCAATTATTCGTGCTTTTTTTCAGATTGAAGGCAAATTATCTGCATTCTGAGTGAAGGTGGCGAAAGCAGCAGTAGAATCATATCTCTTATCCTTCATCAGGGAGGAGGAGAGGTTTATTGAGTCTCTACGCTGTCGTACTTGTTTTGTTTGTGTTATCTCCTTGGATCCTTACTTCAGCCTCATGAGTTAGCAATCTCATTATTTTAATTCTAAAAGTTTAAGTAATGTTAGGTTTGCAGAAGAGGTGCAATGATGGTACAGCATCTCTATATGCTCTTTTCATACAATTGTTGTTTAATTGCTTTACAAAATCATGTTACTTTCTGCTGTGCAGCTAAGTGAATCAGCCACAGATATACATTGATCAGGCTTCCTTGGTAGCTCAGTGGTAAAGAATCCGCCTGCTAATATAGGAGACACAGGTTTGATCCTTGGGTTGGGAAGATCCCCTGGAGAAGGAAATGGCAACCTACTCAAGTATTCTTGCCTGGGAAATCCCACGGGCAGAGGAGCCTGGCAACCTATAGTACATGGGATCACAAAGAGTGGGACATGACCTAATGATACAACAACAACAAAACAAAATACCTATATCCCCTCTTTGTTAGCACAGAGCATTGAGCCTTGCCATCTATTTTATATATAGCTATGTACATGAACCCCGCTGTTCATTGCACCACTATTTATAGTAGCCAGGACATGGAAGTAACCTAAATGTCCATCAACAGAGAAATGGATAAAGAAGATGTGAAACATGTCCATGACGGAATATCATTCAGCCGTGAAAAATGGGCTTGTGTCATTTGCAGAGACTTGGATGGACCTGAGACTTCTAATGTTAACACGTCACATAACCACAGTAGCTTTTAAAATTGAGAAATTATCATGGATAGACCACTATTCATTCCATTACAAGCTTTATCCAAATTTCATCAGTTTTTCCACAGATAATGTCTTCCTGTTCCAGGATTCCATTCAATGGACTGAATTATATGTCACAGTCTTGGCTCCTCTGTTTCCTCCAATCTGTGACAGTTTTTCAACACTTACCTGTTTTTTATGATTTGGACACTTTTGAAGAGTATTTTGTAAATGAAATAAAATAAAATAAAAAGCTCCTCAACTTTGATTGGTCTGATGTCTCCGCATGATTAGACTGAAGTTGTGAATTTGGAGAAACAAGACCACAGATGTGATGTGATTGGCTCCACTCTGCAGATGAGAAAAGTGAAATTCAAGGTGACTTAATATATCAGTCAAGTTTACTCAATTCAAAAGCTTTGTTATCTCAAATTTCTGAGTCAGTTCTTCAAAATACTTCCATAGGAAGAATGAAACAAAAGGTTTATGACAGGGGCAATGAGGGGAGTTTGGCTTTAAGGAGTTAGGCCACTTGAGGTGGGGGGATGGCCCTCTCAGAAATTGTCTTTATTCTTGGGCATCACCTGGGACAAACTCCAGGTGCTTTATTTTAAAGTTGAAAGCAATATCTGGGAGGACATCAGTTCAGTCATGTGTAGATTTTAGATTTTATCCATTGCTATGGGATTTTTTTTCGGTTTTGATCATCAATGCAAACAACATTCATGCAAGCTGTCGATTATCTACGGCACAGCGTGTGAATTTGCATCCCTTTTCCATTCATTACCAGCTTAGGGGAAACCGTAATACTTCTTAAATGATTTGTGTGTTTTTAGAACATTTTTACAGCATGAGTCTCATTTAGCCCTAAAACAAATCATAAGATTTTTTTTTTTTTTTTTGACTAGTCCAATGCCTTCACTTTAAAACTGGGAGACTGAGCCTCAGTCAGTGTATCTTGAGTCACTCATCTAAAGAACATTATTGAACCTAATCTTTAAAGCAATACTCTAAAGCAAGTTTTAAAATTTCCCTTTGAAACACAAGGTCGAGATGAGAATCATCACCTACTTCAAGGTTTTAAATGAGAAAAGCAGCCAGATCTGCTAAACCCCAGCCTAGAGCTTTCTCACTTGCCATTCTGCTAGCTCAGAGCTTTTGCCAAACTTTGTGATGATCTCATAGTTTGACACAGTGATGAATCAGTATCCAGTGTATTGCCTCATAGTAAGGAGACGCCTAAATGTTACCAAGCCTTGGGCACGTTTGCCACCTCTATTCCATATTTTAAGAGCAACAGGATTTGACATGGAAGATTAAACAAGATACTGAAAAGACGGCCTTAATTCCCCACCCCGCCCCAAGTGGGTAGACACTATTGTTTTTTTTAATTTCTCAATTGATTAAGTAATATTTTTAATCATTCAATAAACATGAAGAACTCTCTATGTCTAACACATTGTCTTAGATGCTTTGAGAAACAAAGTAGATGAATTGGGTGTGTCCAATCATCAACGAGTTGGTTGCCTTGCATCTTTCCCTCAGGTTTGTTCATGAAAAAATTCACACCAGAATCCACAGAACTCTGTACTAGTGTCTTTCTGCTGCATTGCTCTAGTAGGGAAGAGACGACGTGGCAATTCACACCATATACTGTGACCACCAAAAAATTCATGGCTAATACCAACCATAGACTTAGTTGTTCAGGAGATTGTTTTTTCTTTGCACCCAGAAAATTCATCAAAGGTGTATGGAGAAGTGAATATTTGATGGCGCCTCTATGACAAACATCTTTCTTTTGTTTTGTTTGTTTAGGACCCATATTCCACTCCCATTCTGCCCTCTATCTTGAGTCCACAGGTTTCTTAATGGAACTGACCCAACCACAGCTCCAGGGATGGGACTAGGACACAAGCCTGAATATTCATATTTAAGATAACCATGTGACCTAAGGAGAAGGGGACGACAGAGGATGAGATGGTAGGATGGCATCACTGACTCAATGAACATGAGTCTGGGTAAACTCCGGGAGTTGGTGATAGACAGGGAAGCCTGGCATGCTGCAGTCCATGGTGTCACAAAGAGTCGGACACAACTAAGTGACTGAACTGAACTGAACTGATGTGACCTAAAGCATGTGGATGAGAACTGGACATGGGAATTTTGCAGAAAAGAGGTTCCCTTCCTCTGCTAGTCTTTATGCCATGGTGATGTAAAACCTGACTAAGATAGAGACCAGCATAAGGGGAAAAGATTCTTATATATATCATTTGTGTGACTAGATCTAGCTATGCCTGAAGCCCGACCAGTCCTGGATTTCTTAATTAGTGGAAGCAATAATTAAATTTCTCTCACTTGCAACCCAATGATTCCAGGTGAATGTATTCTTTTAAGGGGAGTAGGGGAAAGGCAGTTAATGGTGTAGTCGAGCAGAGAGGAGAATGGAAGATTTGAGAGAAATGACATCTAGTTTCCACTAGCTGAGGCTCCTGGTCTTTGAAAGGTTGCTTGGAAAGGCATTCTGCCTTTAAAAGGTGTCTCCCTAAAAGCCAGACATTACACGTTCTTGAGATATCCAGAGAACAGCCTCAGAATCTTATTACAACCTCAGCATTTTGAATGGGTTTTCAATTTAGGAAAATCAATTTTGTTCTTCTTAATTCCATTCTGGATGATTGTTAGAACTAACAGGAAAAAAATTAATAGTCACTTCAGCCCTTTTAAAGCAAGAACTGCCCTCTTGGCTTCATATCATCTACACAGTTCCCAGTTTTCCCCTGAAGGAAGAAGAGAAGGGAGAGAGAAATATATATAAGAGTGCATTTTCTTTTATCATCAAAATGTATCACGGCACCCGAACTGTGTATGTTTTGGCTGCTGGGTATAAATGTGTGTGGTTTTATAAAAGACACGGGAAGCTTAGCAGTGCAATTCCACACACAGCGCAGCTCTGGTGATGTTTTGAATTTCAGGCTGCACCTTAAAGGTTAACTATACCAGAACCTTTCCTGGAGGTGGCCAAGTTAACACTCCCTGTGGGGGCAAATGTGCCTTAATATCTGACAACAGTAATAAAGCTTCTACCTCTGAGCACTGATCCGGCCCACTCAAGCACTCATTTAGTAACTATTTATTAAATACCTCTTATCTGCCTTCAGGGATCCCGTTTAATCCTCATGGCAATCAAATGAGGTGGTTGCAAGGATAGATTAAGACAATGCAAATACCACACCTGGAAAGGGATGAGGCCAAAATACAGTGGAAGCCCCAGGCAAGACCACCAAACACCTAGGGAGATCTGTAAACTCTTAGTGAAACTTATTTAGAGTCTTGGTATGTAACGTCTCTGAACTGCCACCACCATCCTACAAACGTATGAATGGGCTTGCCTCTCTTTCTTTGCAACTGATGTAGCTGCTTATTAGACAGGTTGGACTTCTCCAGTAGAAGATTCAGGAAAACAAAACATGTTATAATTGCTGTTGCTTGCTTTCTGAGACTTTCAAAGCCCAGGAGTGGCCACAAATCTGAGTGCACATTGGAACAGGGTTTTGATGAGTAGAACTCTAATGACAGAGGTTCCCAATTCACTTGCATTATACCGATCAAGTTTGAGGATTAGGGGCAACCTCAGAAACTGTCAGAACCTTCAGATTCTACTTCACACTGTCTACCCACCCTCTCTGCCTCTCTCCCATTTGCTTAGTACTTTTTCCAAAAATGCTGTAAGATCCTTCCTTCAGACTGTAAGTATTTGAAGTGTTCTCCTTTTTTCCTTTACATATTCACTGCCCCTGAAATGTTCTGTTAAAACTGGGAAATGTGGTTCTGTTTGTGGCAAAGTGTTTCATACACTGGTCCCCAAATCCTAGATAACTTCATCAGGCTACAATTCTTTCTTCATGTGATTTCAGGACAAAGCCAGTTTTGGGTGGCAACTCACCAAAATCTACAAAACTGTATATTTTATCTTTTTTTGTGAGTTGTTTTTTGTTTTTGTTTTTTAATCCACCCCCCTCTCCTCTGGATAGATAATACCGGTGGGGGGAGGAGAATGTCTGGGAAAGGGTGCCACTTAAGCTGTCAAGACTAAAAACCCTTAATCCTCCCTTTCCCTGTAATGAGTTTGAGACACCACTGATTTGGTTTCCCCCAAGCCTTTCTGGGTGGGCTTCCCCGGTGGCTCAGTGGTAAAGAATCCTTGTACAATTCATGAGAAGCAGGAGGCTCCAGTTTGATCCCTGGATTGAGAGGATCCCCGGGAGGAAGAAATGGCAACCCACTCCAGTATTCTTGCTTGGAAAATCCCATGGACAGAGGAGGCTGGCCAGCTACAGTCCATGGGGCCACAAGGAGTCAGACATGACTGAAGTGACTTCGTATGCATGCACACAAGCCTTTTTGGTATGATTCAATCCAATCGGTGTTTAGTTTCCCCAACTGGCTCTATGAGATGTATTTCCTTGCGTCTGTCTTATAGACAATATTTGTTCAAAACTTTGCACCAAACAAGGAGGAAAATGCTGGTTTTTCTATTTATTTTTTTAAGGAAGAAGTTTTTATAGGAGGTGCATACTGGAAGGCCAGCTGGGCCTCAGCAAAGCAAGCAAGAGGGGAAGCCACTCAACCTGACACTCTGGGTTCCCCTAGACACCTTCCTGTGACAGCTTACCTTAGATAGAACATTCCTGTTGAACTGTTTGCACTCAGTCTTGTCTTGTATCATATCAAGCTGTTCTTGCCTTTCAAAGTTTGCTTGTCTATAAACATGCTTCAGATGTCCACTGGACACAGGCTTGGGATCTCCTTGTTCTCCAGTCTAAGTTCCATGTTCAAGGTCTATTGCCTTCCAGGAGATGTTGTCCCTCCCTAAACTCAGGGGCCATCACTTCATCTGTTCTGCAGTATCATGAGTCTTCATTTTGCTCATGCTTCCTTTCTCCTTAGTTACCTGGAGGGATGGGCATTCTCCTCAGGGTCAGCCAGAGGGTCCAGCGTAATGGAGGTTTCATATCCAATAGCCAAGTATTCAACTGATAACATTACCCATTCTTGGGGATCATTTCATTGTTTAATAAAATATATGCATTCTCATAACATGAAAATTTGAGCAACATAAAAAAATGCAAAGACAAGATAGTTAAGTTACTAAAATGCTTTCATCTGAAAAATGACTTTCAATAGTTAATATATTTTTAAACTCTTTCTAATGCATACACATAGATAAAAAGCTACACAGTTAAACTAAAACATAGGTGGAAATTATTTTGGTAAAATGTCACATTTACTATACATATAACTTTTTGGGGTTTTAAAAATAATTTATTTGCATGTAAAAGAAAAAAAAAGCTGTGAAATTGAGATCATTGTTGAACTCTAGTTCAATATCTTTCAACAACTCAGATTACTACACACTACTATATATAAAATAGATAAACAACTCAGATTATCCCTTAATACTCAGATTCAGCAGCCAAAAAAACAAAATGTGAAAAACAATCAGAAGTTAAGAATCACTGGCAGTTTATTATTTGATTCTTTTTAAAAAATGCTGTGAATATAACTTTGAGATAGTATTCATTTATTCTTTACTATGAAAAATGAAAATATTTGCACAAACAAACACATTTACTTCTACGTTTTTATTCTCTTTGGAATTTTTCAAATATATTATTGTTTTTATATCACCAAGGTTTATAACATGTGTGTTTTATTCTGTAACCGTAAATCCCGGAGTTGCTTATTCCTAGCTCACTGTTCGAACAGATTTAATTCTCAGTGCTGGCCTTTTAATTTTTTTTTTCTATTTCTAAATTCTTTATTTTGATCTTCCCTCCCTGGAAAGGCTCATTTCTCATGTTCTTCACTTTTTGAGAATTTTTGTGCATGAGTCTCATACATGAAGGACATTGGATAATATTATTAAGAAGGAAGATATATTTTACTGAAGGGGGATATCACTTTAGAAAATCAGAAATTTAGACATAGAATGTATTGAACCAATAAATTCAGGGAGGGACCCTGAGAAAGGCAGAAAAGATGAGGGGGAAATGCCCACAAGGCCTTGCACAAAATAATCCCATTGATGAGTTCATCCCAAGCACAGCTGGGAATGTACCTGGGTCTCCAGAGCTACCAGGTTAAAGCAGTGTTTTGCAGACACTTGTTACCTGTTTTGATGCCCTTCTCTCATTTAAATTTTTTTACAATGGAATGTTACAAGGAAAGTGTCCGGGGTGATAGCATTCTTTTGTTCACTTGGTGAATATGTAAAGAATAAGACTGATTTGATATAATTGACATGATTGATTGAGTCAGCTCCATCTTGGAGGATAGATAACATGGGGAAAATTTTGGACAGGACAGAGGTTGAGATCCTGAAGTGATGGAACTGGAACACATCAGTTTGTGAATTGGAAATTGCCAACATGTTTCCTAACTAAGGATATTGCTAAAGGAGAGGAAATCCCAGAACTGTGAAATGATGGAGCCTTTACAAATGTGTTTGGTACAGTGGTGATTGTGGTGGTTCCCTGACTTGATGTCATTCCCCATAGGATGCTATACATCCAAGGCATTAGGTGAGCAGAGATTCTTAAGACGTGCATCATTGCCTTCAGAACTTGGGAAATGCTGCATTCCAGTCTTCTGGCATTGGTGTTTGTTATAGAGAAACCTGCAGTGAACTTGATTATTTCCTTCTTTGTCAGTAACTAGCTTTTTTTTTTTTTTCTCTTCCTTGATGCCTGTAGCTTTCAGCCTTCATCCTTTTCCAGTAAATTTTACATATCTTGATGTTGTTCACCCCTGTCAAATTCTTCCCTGGGATCTTGGGACCTACCTACTATGTACTTTTTAAATTATTTATTTTTAATTGAACTATAATTGCTAATTTCTGCTTTACACCAACATGAATCAGTCCTCCTTCTTGAGCCTACATCCCACCACTCCAACCCATCCCTTTAGGTCATCACAGTACTATACATGTGTGTACTATACATTTTTGCTCCAAAATCAAGTTTTTATCTAAGCATTAAACTTTCTTTATAGCATTGGATATTTTCCTCTGACCTTTTATGTTGACCTCTTGATTCACTGTGCTCATTGTCTTCATTCTGAATCTCCTTCCCCATATGTAGTAACTTCTCTATAGTCATTTAAAATGCTTTTTCATTTAAAGGACTGTCATTTTTCTAAGAGAATTTTCTATGCTTTAGTTTGTTTATCCCTCCATTTTCTTTCTGTTTTTTTTTTCTAATGTACCTTTTACTTCTTAACATTTTTCTCCAATACCCATTTTCCTGACCTCAATTTCTTTCTATTTAATCCTGTCATCAGTCAGTTGCATCTCTTTCCTGAGCTGTTTTCCCAAAGCACCAATTTTGGGATTGATGTCTTCAATGTCTCCCAACTCTTCATCTGTTTCCAGGATTTATTCTTTCCTAGACTTCTGTTTCTTACCTGATGTGTTCTCATTTCCCTCCTTCCATTCTTTCTCTTTTCTTAACAACTTTTGAACACCCTGATACTTGCTTTCTGGTATTTATTCATCTTCAGTAAGAACAGTCCTTTCTGGGGCTGATATTTTGTTGAAAGAGTGGGAAGCTGAATTAGTCTGAGATTGTTCATGCGGTGATAGATATCTAATACATCCGTTTCTCGCAGTCAGGTGGCTTGTAAGCATCCCGTGGGACCACAGGACCCATAGCTGCTTGTGCTATGTTACGTCACTTATGGTTTCCTCTCCCTTCTGTATCTTATCTGGTCTCCATCACTCCTTGTCGGTGAAGAGATAGAATCTCAGAAAGTGGGGCCAGTGCATCGGTGCTCCAGCTTCACCTCTACCAACCTCGATGTTGTGCAACACAGAACTGTGTCAGGAGAAACAGCTTTCTACTGTTTCCTTTCTTTCTTTGCTCCATTTTCCCCTCTGTGTCTAATCCATAAGTCAGGGTCTAAGGATTTAAAGAATCCGCCTGCAATGCAGGAGACCTAGGTTTGATTCCTGGGTTGGGAAGATCCCCTGGAGAAGGAAAAGGCTACCCACTCCAGTATTCTGGCCTGAAGAATTCCATGCACTGTATAGTCCATGGGGTCACAAAGAGTCATACACAACTGAGCGACTTTCACTTTCACCTTCTACCCAAAGTCTGATGAGATCTGTGTTGGCTCTTGCCCGTCTTCCACATTTGGATTCACATTTTATTATATCTGGCAGAAAGTCTTCATATTTTGTGGTTTGGGATTGCGGCCATTTCCTTGTCTCATTGAAAATCATGGTCTCTTCTTTACAGTGTGTGTTTCTCAGAAGAGAGAAAGACTTTCTAGCAAAAATTATATCCGCTGATCATGCTTTCTGCATTGTTACAAAAGGTACACAAAATTTTTTGAGATGCAGGAGAGAAAACAAAATGTATAATAGTAAGTTTGAATTGGGTGATACTCTTTCTTTTTTCACAAAAGGTCTGCATGGAGGGAAAACTGATGGCGCAAAAGGGTCATGTTGATAACTTACCTCTCCAGAAGCTAGCGAATTTCCTGACAGTCAAGGCAATTCTGAGAAAGCTGCCTTTAACAGGCTTTGACTACTGGATTTCTAAGTTACTCTGCAAAATACAGTTCTGCTTTTTGTCACTGGCCTTGGAAGCTCATACAGGCGGTAGTAGCTAAGAAGAGAAACAACAATATCTCAGATTTCTAAAACTGGCTTTTTCCTTAGCTGTATAACTTTGGTGAAATTATGTAGTTTCTTTAAAGGCTCAGTTCGGTCACCTGTGAAAAGAGTATTTGTGTTGATAAAGTGAAAATGAACACAAGAAAGAGCTTTTTAAACTATAGGCCCCTTTGCCTGAGAAATAATAATGGCAGGAGAACAGGTTGAGAATCTGAGAGACGTGGCTTTAAGTAAGAATTACTATCCTGACCTGTGAGACACTTATTTTCACTGACTCTAACTTTCTTCATCAATAAAAGAGATAGTCTATGCAAAAGGATTGAAAAGATTTATTGAAATGATCACATCAGTGGAGAGTCTGGAGGCAAAGATAGGGAAATTGTTGAAATTCAATTAATGACTGGCCCTCTTTAAATTCTTGCTAATTTACTTTGTCATGAAAGGTTTAAGGTATTTATGAGTGTCAGAAAATCCGAGGAACCTTTGCAGGCCCCAGGCTTCCCTTGTGGCTCAGCTGGTAAAGAATATGCCTGCAGTGTGGGAAACCTGAATTTGATTCCTGGGTTGGAAAGATCCCTTGGAGAAGGGAAAGGCTACCCACTGCAGTATTCTGGCCTGGAGAATTCTATGGACCATATAGTCCATGGGGTCTCAAAGAGTTGGACACGACTGAGCGAATTTCACTTTTGCAGGCTCCTCACATCCCCTTTCTGCTGCCTAGTCAAGGTCCTTAATATTCTTGTTTCATGAATACTTTCTATCTGCAACTACCAGTGGAGCCACTTACACTGTGAAAAATGAATAAATAAATAAATAAATAACCTGGAGGGACAGGCAGGGTTGCACCAGGGCCGGGACCCACTGCAAACATGGCTGCCCAGTCCTGCTCTCTGGGACTCCCTGCTCCTTCCTCCTCACCAGGATGGCCTTTTATGGGACTGGCCCCATTTCTCTGAAACCACAGGACTCTTATTCATGAATGGCTTCATTTGACAGTTCTACTTCTTACCCACCCTCTCTGGCAGTCGAGTCTAGATTCCTCCTGACACTTGCGATCAGTCTCTGCTCATTCAAAAAGCATCCCCATTTCTATGAGTGCAAAATGATAGAGCTGGGCTAGATCATCTCTGGGACCACTCTAGAATGTCGTGGTTTAGTCACTAAGTTGTGTCTGATTCTTGCGATCCCATGGACTGTAGCCCGCCAGGCTCCTCTGTCCTTGGGATTCTCCAGGCAAGAACACTGAAGTGGGTTGCCATTTCCTTCTCCAGGCAATCTTCCCAACCCAGGGACTGAACCCAGGTCTAACCCACTCCAGTATTCTTGCCTGGAGAATCCCATGGATGGAGGAGCTTGGTGGGCTACAGTCCACGGCTCGCAAAGAGTTGGACACGACTGAGCGACTTCACTCCTGCTTTGCAGGCAGATTCTTTACCGTCTGAGCTACGAGGGGGGAGAATGCAAGAGGACAAAAGCATGGGAAAGATTCGCTCCTATTTCCTGAGCCAATGAGGCGCACCTCTGTAACAGGGCACTTTTCTATCTGGCCTGGAAGGATTTTGAAATCTTCTACAGCATGGTCCAGCATCAGTTGTAGGTGAGTTAAAATCTCTTCGCTGTGCATGGACCAAGAAACAATGGAAAACAGTGATGATTTCCCCCGCTTCTCTAAAACCCCAGCGCCAAGCCCTGTGCCTAGGACAGGTGGGTGCTGAATGGGTGACTGACGAGTAAATTAGTCTCAGCCATCAAAGCTCTCTCTCCTACATCTTTGAAGCTGGAACTGAAAAGTGATGTCATCTCTTTGGGAAAGAGCATTGAACGCTCCTTTATTTATTTGAGAGAGAAGCGGCTCTCTCCACGTCTTGGAGATGATGTAAGTTGGGCAGAGGACAGACCATTCTCCGAAGGGAAGAGACATCATTAAGAGCAATCGCAGTTCCTGCCTTGTTGGCTTCTTCTCAGAAAGCAAAGAGCAGTTACTGTAAGGAAGCTGGCTGTCTGGGCCAGCGGCTTTATCAATGAATAATTTCCTGAAAGGAAGAGAATCTGTAGAGACCGTACACTATATTTGATCTCGGTGTGTGCACCAAGCTCGCAGGACTATCTTTGATCCAAAGGAAGCGAGATAATTGTTTCCCAAACAGACTCTTGCTGGAGAGTGTGCTCCCTCCCACTCGGGTGACCCGTGCACCAGCAGCCTGGGGTCTGCCCCAGACAATTATCCTGTTTTGCTAGGGAACAAATTGCTCTTTTGGGGTAATTCCGAGCAAGTTTGTCAAGTTCACAGCCATCCCAGGGGAGCCTCTGTGGGAAAAGCACTCTCCAAATCCCCTCTCCGGCCCTTTGAAAGGAAAGCAGGTCATTTTTTACAGAATTCCAAAGAAAGCAGCTAATTCTGAATGATCCATCCCACCTTGCGAGAGGCCTCGGGGGCCATCCTCTGAGTTCCTTGTGCTGGTCTGATGCTAGGGAATCCATTTCCCATGCAAGTAATTATGTGTACAATTAAGTAATTGTAGATGGAAAGGGAAAAAGAAGAGGACAATGCCAAGAAAGAAGTTGTGTGTCTTTAACTTTCAAAAGACAGCCTGTAGGACTTGGGATTTGAACCCTATTTGGATCTGATTCTTGCAAAGGACTGAATAAAATCTGGAACTTGGAAAGAATAAATGTTAGCTATCATTTAGTACTAAAATATGGACCCTGAGGCTACCTGTGTGCGTGCAAAGCATAGATCTGTGATATGTCTGCTGTGGGATTTTGGGCAGGTTACTTAAGCTTTCTGTACCTCCTGTTATCAAGCCAGGTTAATAATTGAACCAGCATCACATGGTTGCCAAAATTTAAATAAATTAATGGTGTTAAGTCACCAACTCATGTCCAACTTTTTGTGACCTCATGGACTGTAGTCTGCCAGGCTCTTCTGTCATGCCCTGGGATTCCCAGGCAAGAATATTGGAATGAGTTGCCATTTCTTCCTCCAGGGGATCTTCCTGACTCAGGGATCAAACCCACATCTCCTGCGTTGGCAGGTGGGTTTTTTACCACTGAGCCATCTGGGAAGCTGACTCGTACACACACACACACACACACACACACACACACACACACACACATACATATGTGCTTAGTCACCAGGTCATGTCCAACTCTTTGTGACTCCATGCACTGAAGCCCACCAGGCTCCTCCATCCATGGGATTTTCCAGGCAGTAACAGTGGAGTGGGTTGTCATTTCTTTCTCCTAGGGATCTTTCTCTAGGGATTTTTCCCAACCTAAGGATCAAACCCATATCTCCTGCACTGGCAGGCAGATTCTTTACCACTGAACCACCTGGGAAGCCCATATATGTGTGTATATATATATGGGTTATATATGTACACAGAGGTGTGTGTTTGTGTGCATGTGTGTGTGTATGCATGAAGTTTAAAACAGTACCAGACATTATAAAATTAACTATTATTGCAGTTTAACTGATGATATTTTAAGTAAATTCTGAGCAATCATTTTATTAAAGAGCTAAGATACTCACTCAGCCTCTTTGGGAATGCTTTTCTTGTGATCTTTTCCCTTTAGTCTTAGAAAATCAACCCAGTAAGTAAAGGGTAAACAAGTAAAAAGTACTTGATTAGGAGATGACAAAAAAGTACATAGCTTCTGAATCCGGCAGGGAAACGGTCAAGGCCACGACCCTCCAGGACTCCCCAGAGAACCGGTGTTGTTTACAGTATATGTTTAAAATAATATTCTTGCTTAGTTGGGGCTCCCCTTGGGACAATGCAATTTCAACAGTAACAGAGGATTAATTAAAGCTGGTCTCACTGGTGAGCCTGGTGATTTGGGAAGCAGCAGCAGGGTGTACCCACCCCCCTCCATGGCCCCCACTGCCCACCAGGAAGGGGCCAGGCCTGCTGGAAGTAATTAGTGCAGCCCAGGGGCTCCTGATGCCTTTGCGCCATTTGTATGATTTTGATTAATACTTTCATTTCACCTTCTTTGAATGCAGAAGAGGCAAGAAATGAACAAGGAAGATGGAGCCTCTCCAGACCAAAATTAATAAAGACTGAATCCTTTCTCAGGCCACCTTGGAAAGGGTTATCTATTTTTCAGATCTTGTAGGTAAGGGCCTCTGGATGGATCATACTTGTGCTGTGAAGTGTGGTTCCCAGCAGTTTAGTTTTTGAAAACAAAGGCATACATTGGGGACAAGGAGTGAGCTGGTTTGGAGGCCCAGGGGCTGCAGGAAAGAGAGGAGACAGGACCTTTTATGCCCTAGGAAACATCCTCAGGCTGCCCCATGTCTGCTGGGCCACACAGATGCTCTTGGCTTAGGCTGCATGTCTTAGGGTATCAGCCCTATATCCAGCCATCCTTCACTGGCTCAGGAAGCTCAGTTCCTATCCTGGTTCAGATCTTCCAAGAATGGACTTCCTGGGGTCCATGGTCCTGTCTGGAAATTGTGTACCAAAGCATGGAAGGGGAGAGAGAGTCCATAGCTCCCTGGGCCCTAAAGGGTTAAGAACCACAGCTCTAGGGCATCCCTATTCCCTTTAGAACAAGAGTTTCCCTGATGGCTCAGCAGGGGAAAGAACCTGCTTGTAATGCAGCAGACACAGGAGATATGAGTTCGATCTTCTAGAGTAGGAAATAGCAACCTTCCCTGGTGGCTCAGAGGTTAAAGTGTCTGCCTGGAATATGGGAGGCTGGGGTTCGATCCCTGGGTCGGGGATATTCCCTGGAGAAGGAAAATGGCAACCCACTCCAGTACTCTTGCTTGGAGAATCCCATGGAAGGAGTAGCCTGGTAGGCTACAGTCCATGGGGTCACAAAGAGTTGGACACGACTGAGCAGCTTCATTTTTTTTTTTTTTTTCTGGCATACTTGCCTAAAAATCCAATGGACAGAGGAGCCTGGTGTGCTACAGTCTAAAGGGTGTACAAGCACACGTGCCTTTTAGGACAAAGCCCAGGCTCCTCAGTATGACAAGCCAAACTCTCTAGGATCTAGGATCACACCTCTCTGGGCTGTTCCCTCCCCACATTCCCATCATCGGAGTCCACAGTCCATGCCTAGAGCCTCTTTGGAGCCCAACTCTTCCCCTTTCTGCCTGGAGCTCCCTGCTCAGACCCAGATCAGGCTTTCCTTGATAACCCTTGGCCCTGCTGAACGCTCCCACCCTGTTCTATCTTCCAGATACCCCCAGATCACAAAGGTGAGCTTTGAAACACTGGATCCTGTGTGCCTATGTCTGTATATAGTTGGGAGGAGAGTCTGGTGAAGTGTTGGACTAAGTTGAGTAATTAGGGTTAGGACCTTGGGGCTTTCCTGGTGGCTCAATTGTAAAGAACCCGGCTGTCAGTGCAGGAGAAATGAGTTTGATCCCTGGGTTGGAGGGATCCCCTGAAGAAGGAAATGGCAACCCACTCCAGATTTATTGCCTGGGAAATCCATGGACAAAGGAGCTTGTTGGGCTATAATCCATGGGATCACAAAACAGTCGGACATAACTTAGTGGCTAAACAACAACAGAAACAATGATAGGACCTGTCTAACTCAATGAAACTAAGCCATGCCCACCGGGCAACCCAAGATGGGTGGGTCATGGTGGAGAGGGCTGACAGAATGTGGTCCACTGGAGAAGGGAATGGCAAACCACTTCAGTATTCTTGCCTTGAGAACCCCATGAACAGTATGAAAAGGCAAAATGATAGGATACCAAAAGAGGAACTCCCCAGGTCAGTAGGTGCCCAATATGCTGCTGGAGATCAGTGGAGAAATAACTCCAGAAAGAATGAAGGGATGGAGCCAAAGCAAAGACAATACCCGGCTGTGGATGTGACTGGTGATAGAAGCAAGGTCCAATGCTGTAAAGAGCAATATGGCATAGGAACCTGGAATGTCTGGTCTATGAATCAAGGCAAATTGGAAGTGGTCAAACAAGAGATGGCAAGAGTGAACGTCGACATTCTAGGAATCAGTGAACTAAAATGGACTGGAATGGGTGAATTTAACTCAGATGACCATTATATCTGCTACTGTGGGCAAGAATCCCTCAGAAGAAATGGAGTAGCCATCATGGTCAACAAAAGAGTCTGAAATGCAGTACTTGGATGCAATCTCAAAAACGACAGAATGATCTCTGTTCATTTCCAAGGCAAACCATTCAATATCACGGTAATCCAAGTCTATGCCCCAAACAGTAACACTGAAGAAGCTGAAGTTGAACGGTTCTATGAAGACCTACAAGGCCTTTTAGAACTAACACCCAAAAAAGATGTCCTTTTCATTATAGGGGACTGGAATGCAAAAGTAGGAAGTCAAGAAACACCTGGAATAACAGGCAAATTTGGCCTTGGAATGCAGAATGAAGCAGGGCAAAAACTAATAGAGTTTTGCCAAGAGAATGCACTGGTCATAGCAAACACCCTCTTCCAACAACACAAGAGAATACTCTACACATGGACATCACCAGATGGTCAGCACTGAAATCAGATTGATTATATTCTTTGCAGCCAAAGATGGAGAAGCTCTATACAGTCAACAAAAACAAGACCAGGAGCTTACTGTGGCTCAGATCATGAACTCCTTATTACCAAATTCAGACTTAAATTGAAGAAAGTAGGGAAGGTCGCTAGACCATTCAGGTATGACCTAAATCAAATCCCTTATGATTATACAGTGGAAGTGAGAAATAGATTGAAGGGCCTAGATCTGATAGATAGAGTGCCTGATGAACTATGGAATGAGGTTCATGACATTGTACAGGAGACAGGGATCAAGACTATCCCAATGGAAAAGAAATGCAAAAAAGCAAAATGACTGTCTGGGGAGGCCTTACAAATAGCTATGAAAAAGAAGAGAGGCAAAAAGCAAAGGAGAAAAGGAAAGATATAAACATCTGAGTTCCAAAGAATAGCAAGAAGAGATAAGAAAGCCTTCTTCAGTGATCAATGCAAAGAAATAGAGGAAAACAATAGAATGGGAAAGACTAGAGATCTCTTCAAGAAAATTAGAGATATCAGGGGAGCATTTCATGCAAAGATGGGCTTGATAAAGGACAGAAATGGTATGGACCTAACAGAAGCAGAAGATATTAAGAAGAGGTGGCAAGAATACACAGAAGAACTGTACAAAAAAGATCTTCATGACCCAGATAATCACGATGGTGTCATCACTCATCTAGAGCCAGACATCCTGGAATGTGATGTCAAGTGGGCCTTAGAAAGCATCACTATGAACAAAGCTAGTGGAGGTGATGGAATTCCAGTAGAGCTATTTCAAATCCTGAAAGATGACGCTGTGAAAGTGCTGCACTCAATATGCCAGTAAATTTGGAAAACTCAGCAGTGGCCACAGGACTAGAAAAGGTCAGTTTTCATTCCAATCCCAAAGAAAGGCAATGCCAAAGAATGCTCAAACTACCACACAATTGCACTCATCTCACATGCTAGTAAAGTAATGCTCAAAATTCTCCAAGCCAGGCTTCAGCAATACGTGAACCATGAGCTTCCTGATGTTCAAGCTGGTTTTAGAAAAGACAGAGGAACCAGAGATCAAATTGCCAATATCTGCTGGATCATGGAAAAAGCAAGAGAGTTCCAGAAAAACATCTATTTCTGCTTTATTGACTATGCCAAAGCCTTTGACTGTGTGGATCACAATAAACTGTGGAAAATTCTGAAAGAGATGGGAATACCAGACCACCTGACCTGCCTCTTGAGAAATCTGTATGCGGTCAGGAAGCAACAGTTAGAACTGGACATGGAACAACAGACTGGTTCCAAATAGGAAAAGGAGTACGTCAAGGCTGTATATTGTCACCCTGTTTATTTAACTTATATGCAGTGTACATCATGAGAAACACTGGACTGGAAGAAACATAAGCTGGAATCAAGACTGCTGGGAGAAATATCAATAACCTCAGATATGCAGATGATATCACCCTTATGGCAGAAAGTGAAGAGGAACTAAAAAGCCTCTTAATGAAAGTGAAAGAGGAGAGTGAAAAAGTTGGCTTAAAGCTCAATATTCAGAAAACGAAGATCATGACATCTGATCCCATCACTTCATGGGAAATAGATGGGGAAACAGTGGAAACAGTGTCAGACTTCATTTTTTTGGGCTCCAAAATCATGGCAGATGGTGACTGCAGCCATGAAATTAAAAGACACTTACTCCTTGGAAGAAACATTATGACCAACCTAGATGGCATATTCTAAAGCAGAGACATTACTTTGCCAACAAAGGTCCACCTAGTCAAGGCTATGGTTTTTCCAGTGGTCATGTATGGATGTGAGAGTTGGACTGTGAAGAAGGCTGAGCGCTGAAGAATTGATGCTTTTGAGCTGTGGTATTGGATAAGACTCTTGAGAGTCCCTTGGACTGCAAGGAGATCCAACCATTCCATTCTGAAGGAGATCAGCCCTGGGACTTCTTTGGAAGGAATGATGCTGAAGCTGAAGCTCCAGTACTTTGGTCACCTCATGCGAAGAGTTGACTCATTGGAAAAGACTCTGATGCTGGGAGGGATTGGGGACAGGAGGAGAAGAGGACGACAGAGGATGAGATGGCTGGATGGCATCCCTGACTCGATGGACGTGAGTCTGAGTGAACTCTGGGAGTTGGTGATGGACAGGGAGGCCTGGCATGCTGCAATTCATGGGGTTGCAAAGAGTCGGACCCGACTGAGCAACTGAACTGAACTGAACTGGGTAAGGCTAACAGTTCAAGGCTCCGAGCTTGGAATACAAAAATGTTGATAATCAAATGAAATCTATTAGAACAGGGAAGATTCTCTCTAACTATGATGTTGGATGGAAGTCACTAACCATGTGCGACCATTTAAATTAAATAAAGTGAAACATTCTAGGCCTCAGTTACCAGAGCACTTCTAGGGCGCGCAGTGACCTCACGGGGCTCACGGCTTCTGAGCTGTCCTGCCCTATGTAGTATATTGCAGAGTGTATATACTGGCACAGAATGGTGCATGGGACACATCCATCTCTGTGGACATTTCTGATGGACAGCAAGGCTCTAGGTTACTCAGTTGCTCCACAGCTGGCACACTGGAATTTTAGAAACCTCCAGATTCCTTCGCTGTTGGCTCTTTCTCCTGTTGATCCCAGGCCTTCCTTTCAAAGTAACTGGAATTACAAAGAAACGACTCCCTGCTCACCCTTCGTGCATTCCCCACACTTGAATTTTTTGGATTGTCTTCCCTGAGGTGGGGAAAGCAGGAAATGGAAGACCTCTTGCCCTCCTCCCCTGGGAAACCCAGACAGACCCTCCTCTATGCTGCGGGTCACCAGTGGGGAGGGATAGGGCTCCTGGGGTTCCCGTGGACCAGATACATCTCAGGGTGGGCCTGGAGATGACGGTGAGACCCTTCAAGTAAATGTACCACTGGATAAGCCTTGCAGCTTACTCAAACCTGGAGCTTTGGAAATAGGTTCTGGGACAGAAAACTTCAGGCATTTGGGAGGAAAAAACAAACAAACATTAAAAACTGAAAGAAAGTTTGGTGAATTTTTGGAGAAAGACTCAAGTAAGGAGTTTGGACAAGCTCTGTTTCCAGGCATAGGAGGCAGGGGCCAGCTCCAGCCAGGGAACTGAGGAGGCTCATTTTAGTGTGTCTTTGCCACCCACTGGCAGGTGATCCACGGTGAGCCTCTGCTCTCTTTCTGGGCCAGCACGCTCCCCATCTGTTTACTAAAGGTATAAGTGAGAGCTCTCAGTGTCCTTTATTCCAGAGTAGGGTGCTGAAGGGTGCCAGTCTGTTTCCTTTGGTAGCCCTTAGAATGGTGCAATCGGGAATTCCACTGCAGGCCTTTTAGGTCTGTGGATGGAGTCTGCTCTCTTGAGGGTCCCCATGAGGCAAAGACTCAACACCAGACCCGTATTCACCACTCCAGCCTCTCTGGGTCTCTAAGCCTGAAACTGGTGGAGGAAACGAGCACCTGGATGTTTGGAAATGACTCTGAATCACTCTGATGTGTGCTGCTGATGTGTTTCCTACATCTCCACAGTGCCTGGGTGATGGAGGCCCAGTCAGTTAGAAATAGATGACTAACAGCCCCTGGTCTCATGATCTGCACAGGCTACATGCTGTCACCTCTCCTCCCAGACACCCTTTCCTTTAATATTCTCATCAACTCCTCCAGGAGGGCAAGCTGGAAATTGCAGGTGTGGCTGCATGACAGAGGCAGGCCTTAGAACCCTCCAGCATTGCTCAGCAGACGTGGAAAAGCTGAGTTTCAACTCAGGGCCTCTGAGGCTGGTCCCCTGTGCAGGATGGATTTAGAGCCTCCTTCTTTCAGAGGGAAGCAGGTGAGAGCTGGACTATAAAGAAGACTAGATGCTTTTGAACTGTGGTGCTAGAGAAGACTCTTGAGAATCCCTTGGAGAGCAAGGAGATCAAATCAGTCAATACGAAAGGAAATCAACCCTGAATGTTCACTGGAAGGACTGATACTGAAGCTGAAAGTCTAATACTTTGGCCCCCTGATGCGAAGAGCCGACTCATTAGAAAAGACCCTGATGCTGGGAAAGACTGAAAGCAGGAGAAGGGGATGACAGAAGATGAGATCATGGGTGGCATCACCAACTCAATGGACATGAATTTGAGCAAACTCCTAGGGATAGTGAAGGACACGGGAGCCGGGTGTGCTGCAGTCCACGCAATCCCAGAGAGTCTGACGCGACTTAGTGACTGAACAATGACAAAGTAAGTCCCTGAGCTTCTGTGAAACTACGTGCCGTTCTGACCAGTGGCTGGGCCCGGACACCGCTTGCTGTTGTAAACCTACAGTCATAGATCATGGGGAGATATTGAGAGAACCTGGAGGTGAAATCAGGTTCCTCTTCCTTTTTTCTTGTGAAGCCAGGACTTGTGCAAATTCACCTCCTGCAGGCTCACAGTCCTCCTTTGCAACAGAGAAAGGAGTCCCTGCCCTCAGGCTTGTTTTGAGAACAGAAGCATGGTAATGAAGCACTTAAAGTAGATGCCCCCATGGTCATTTTCCTTTCCTTATAACAGCTTGTAAGAATGGTTGGAAATAGGCAGAGAGAAGGACAAAGCCTGTGTTCCTGGGCAGGGAATGAGCACTGAGACTGGTGAGCAGATGCTCCTAACAGATGTGAGACTGGTTCTCCCCAGATGACTGTTTGGGATGGTGGAAGCTTCTGCAGAAAATAGGGAGGCGTGTTGGCTGAGCCCATGAGAACCTGCACGGAGATCCCAGAGCCCAAGGACTGAGTCTTTCTCTAGTATCCCCATCCACCCAGGCTTCTCCAGGTCCTCTGTTCACTCCTGGCATGATACCCATCCCTTCAGCCAAGCAGGGAGGAGGTGGGGTTAGGGAAGACAGTGGATTCCTGCCACTGAAGGAAAGAGGCCAGGCTTTGTCCCCCTTTATGGTAGGGTGGGTGACTCAGGGCTTTTGCTTAATTTAGCAAGAATTATGTGAACTCAATCCCCACCCCCCCACCTCCCCAGCTTGCAGTCCCAGACATCCCTCTATGTGACTTTCCCAAAGATGGTGATTGATTTCAGAGTTGGGATGGGAATGAAGCTGCCAAGTGCCATGAGACAGGGCAGGGCCTGCAGAGAGCTCAGTGACCTCTCCCTCCCAGGGTAAACAAAAGCAGATGCCAGGGGACCCTGTCCTCTGGTGAAAAACTGACCTCTTGTTATCTGGCTCTTTTATTTTCTAGAAAGAAGAGAAGCAGATAAGGAGCTCACAGGGTCCTGGGAGCCATGGGTTCTCCTTCCCCTCTTCCCTAACTTTAGGTGTGACTTGAGATCAGGAGTGAGTGAAAGTCACTCAGTTGTGTCCAGCTCTTTGAGACCCCATGGACTATAGCCTTCCAGGCTCCTCTGTCCACAGGATTCTTCAGGCAAAAATACTGGAGGGGGTAGCCATTCCCTTCTCTGGGGGGGTCTTCAGGGATCGAACCCAGGTCTCCTGCACTGCAGGAAGATTCTTTACCATCTGAACAACCAGAGAAGGAACTCAAGTATAAATTAAGAATTATCACTTAAGATCAGATGCTACAAGTCACATCCAAAGCACCATTGGCGTGTGCTCTTTTGAAGAAATTAGCCCCGTTTTTCCAAGTTGTTTTGTAGCAGCGAATTCACTCAGGCCCATGGGGGCAAAGCCCCTGGTCTCCCCGCTGAAATAGAAATGTTCTCCTTAGAGTTTGTGTATTTCCTTTTTCTCCTTGTTTATTGTCGCTTATCTTTCCCGCCAAGAAGAATAACAACGGTGATTAATTTTACTGGGTTCTGACAATGAGTCAAGTCCTGTCTAAGCACTTTCCCTGCCCTCTTATTTACTCCCCAGCAGATGCATGAGGTCGTGGCAATGTGGGTGACCATTTACAAATGAGGTGACCACAGTTCAGAGGAGGGAGATGCCTGCCCAAGCCCCCACTCTTGGTCATTTGAGAGCCCAGCTCTGTGGCCAGCTCCTCTGTTCTCAGGGACTACCTTCTCCTTTGGAGCACCCAAGCCTGGGGTCAGCCTGAGATCTTCCCCTCGGGTCATCTAGGCTCACAGAGTGGGACTCCCAGTCTCCCCGCTTTCCTACTGGGCTCCAAGCTCTCAACACCTGGGGTGCCTTGGGAAGTCCTTCTGGTCTCTGGGGCCAGGACCCATCATTCCTGCAGGGGCTACTGCCAAGAGCTGCTAAGGGCAGGGGCCTGTGAGAGTCTTCCCTAGAGTCCTGGAGAAAGTGAGTGAGGACGAGGGGAAAGTGGGGGCAAGGGAAGGGGTTTTACTGTGCATCCAAAGGCAAGCATTAGTATCTAGATTTTAAATAGAAGCTAAAATGCATCCAGGGGCTTCCCTGGTGGCTCCGTGGTAAAGAATCCACTTGCCAATGTGGAGCCACCAGGATGAGTAGCCCGTGCACCACAACTGGGCAAAAGCCTATAGAACAAGGAAGACCCAGCACAGCCAAACATCAATAACAAACAAAATACATCCGGGAAGGACCATATTCGCCCTGGCTTCCAACATGCAATGTCACCAGAGATGCCGAGGACTTGAGGACATTCCTATTCTGAACCTCAATTAAGTCAATAGTCTCGATGAAAAGAAACAAACAGACAATGTAACTGAGTTTATTACAGAAAAAAGTTGAGGGCTACATTCATTGACAGGCAGATGCCAGAGGACTCATAGTATTTCTTAAAGGATGGAGTGAATGGATGAACTGAATATAAATGATTTAGATTATTAATAATTGGCTTTAGTCTTTGTTACATTCTTGCACATGGCAATGATTTCAGTCTTGTGAGAGGATGAGGTGTATCTGGAGACTGAACAGAAAGGCGGCCCTTCTTTTCAGACTGGACTCTCATGATGAAACGTCCGGGGTTGGTGGGAGGATGCACTAGCTGTTGGCCAAACCTGCTCTCAAAATCTGGCTCTTCTGCTTCCTAATTCTGAGTCTCCTGAAAGTCATTTAAACTAGCCCAAGTTTCTCCATTTACAATACAAATGACTTTCAGAAGTTCTCTTGACATTTTCTGAGGACTCAAGGACTCTAAAGCATCCAACTCAGAGCCTGAAACACAGTCCTATATAGAGAAAGATAGGGGGATCAAGAGCGGGGATCCTGCCTATTAGCCTAAATAGTTATAGTTATAGGTATAGCCTAACTGCCTATTAGCCTACAGTTCCAGGAACTGTATCACTCAGCTGCCTTTGACTATTCTGGGTACAGGACATTGTGAGTCCAAAAGATTAGCAGATTATTTGGTTTTTCATTCACATTGGATTCTGGGAGCTTGAGCTACTGAGATGTCAGTCAAGGGAAAGTGTTGGATGCTCAAATAACATACCAAGTTGTGTCTCTCTCAGGGTTCTCCATCTATCTGCTTGCTTGTCCTTATCTCAGGCTGAGTCAGAAATCCAAACACCAAGGCTGTCCTAAGGCTGAAGGGATGAAGTCTATCAAGTGAGTAAAGCACTGGACCACCTATTTAAGGATGCTGGGTCCATCCTTAACTACCTATGAGTATTCGAAAAAGTCATTAACCTCCCTGATCCCCAGTTTCCTCATCTGCAAAATGGATTTGATAAAGGTGATCTCGTAGGGCTACTATGAGGTTAAATGTGATGAAATATTCAAAAGTCCCTATCTCATTAAGGTATCAAAAATATCCTGGCAACTTGGGTATGTTTATGAACAGATCTAAACTTCATATCTTTCATAAGTGAATTTCCAATGTGAGGTCTGTGGGAGCCAGTCTATGAAATGCACCTCCATTTCTCAATTGAGTTTTCAAGACCAGGATTCCATCAGTCAGGCTACACTGCGCAGATGCAGAAGGAAGTCAGAGGGTAACAACTTGCCTTGGGCACATGAAGAAGCATTTTGAGAGTCAAGGCGAACATTCATGACTCCCAGCCCTCCATGGCCTAAGTTGCTTCAGTCATGTCCAACTCTGTAACCCTATGGGCTGTAGCCCCAGACTCTTCTGACCATGGGATTCTCCAGGCAACAATACTGGAGAGTGGCTTGCCATGCCCTCCTCCAAGGGATCTTCCCAACCCAGGGATACCTTCTGCATCTCTTCCATCTCCTGCATTGGCAGGTGGGTTCTTTACTGTTAACGTGACCTCGGAAGCCAATTCCCCTATAAAGACCACCTCCTGCTGACATAGAAACTCATAAGGAAAGCTTGGAGTCAGCCAGGATTTACCCTCAAGGTGGGCTCAAGTTCAACACACATAAGAAAGATTTTTAGCTGTTATTCTGAAATCTTTCTCATCTTAGCTGATTCCTCCATCTTGGAAGGCAGCAAGTAAATAAAAGAGACATCACCCAGACTTGCCTTCACCGTGAGCCCTTGAAAACCTGCATGACCTCACGCATCAGAATTTACTCTCCTAAACCTTAGCATCTCACCTCTGAACTGGGAATAATGAAAAGTCTTTAGGGAGCAAATGGTATGAAATGCGTAGAGTGCTTAATGAATGCCCCTGCCATACCGATCTCCTGAGATGGTCACATTGAAAAAAAAAAAAAGATTTTTAACTGAAGGATAATTGCTTCCCGATATTGCTTTGGTTACTACCATACGTCAGTATGAATCAGCCATAGGTATCCTTATGCCGCCTCCTTCTTGAACCCCCTTCCTATCCCATCCCATGGCTCTCAGTTGTTACAGAGCCCTGGTTTGAGCTCTGTGAGTCACATAACCAATTTTCCCCAGGATGTCTGTTTTGAATTCAGAGAACTTATCGAAGCTTCAGAACCTCTCCAACTTGAAAGAGCCTGGGAAGCAGCTGGGAGGTTTGCGGATTTGGACTCTGTGATCTTGGGTAAGACCTGAGGCCGAGTCTCTGCATTTCCTACAAGATCTTGGGATTCTAGTGGCTCATGACTTCCACCTGGAGTTTTGGTGACTTTCTGGATGACAGCAGGTAGAACCAGGAAGCATGCAGCCAGGGCTCTGATTTTTCTTCAGCTCACAGGGGACCTCCTCTTTGTATGCACAGAAGCACAGACACACTCCTGGACACACACACACTCCTGGAGACACATGCAAGCATGTCTTGGTGCACACTCAGCTGTGCACAGACGCCCACTGCACTTGGCCTCACTAAGCTGGCCGACTCTGTACTCTTCTCAGAGTCGGAGTTCCAGCTCCTACGCCAGCTGCAATTCCCAAGCACAGGATTGGTCCTGGAGCCCGTCCTGGAGCCCGTCCTGCGTGTGACAAAGCTCATTTCACAAATGGGAAATCTGAGTGCCATAGACGGAGTGCTTGTGTTCCCTCAAAATTCATACGTTGAAATCCTGATACACTACTACCCACCTTTCCCACTCCCTGCCTTGAGATGATATCAGAACCCGGAGCCTTAGGGAAGTGATTAGGTCATGAGGGTGGAGCCCTTATGAGTGGGGTTAGTGCTCTTATAAATGGTGTGGTAGTAAAGAATCCTCCCACCAGTGCAGAAGGTGCAGGAGATGGGGGTTTAATCGCTGGGTCAGGAAGATACCCTGGAGGAGGAAACGTCAGCCCTCTCCAGTACTCAGTCAGACACAACTGAGTGACTGAGCACACGCGCAGCACACACGCACACTCATCAGAGAGACCCCACAGGGCTCTCTGCCCACTTCTACGTGCATTGTCATAGAGAGAAGACCGCTGTCAATGAGCCAGGAAGAGGGTCCTCCCCAGACGCCAAATCTGCTAACACCTTGATCTCAGACTCCCCAGCTTGCAGAACTAAGAAAGATACAAATTTCTGTGGCTTACAAGCTACCCAGTCTGTAGTATTTTGGTATAGCAACCTGAAGAGATTAAAACACCAAGTCTTGGGCCCATAAAGAGAGATGGCACAAGCCTCTCCAGGGGTAAGTGGCAGCTCAGAAGTTGTACCTGTCCTGGTTGACATTTTCACTGTTACTTGGTCTTTCCTCCTACACAGGAGTCACAAAGAGGAAGATAAGAATAAATTTTGAAGAAACATTCACATGTGAGAATTATAGATGATCATAGTGAAGGAGAATTTATGTAGAAGATAAGAAACTTGGGCCCTCACAGGAGAAAAAGCTTGACTGATACTTGGAGGTCATGGGGCTCACTAATGACCCTGACATCGCTACACCAGTCCATGGGATCTTCTGCAGGCTGGTGCCATGGTGGAAGGTGGGCTGCAAGTCCTGTTCTCAACTCACAATCCTTTAGCATGTAACACACATACAAGCACATATACACACAATCACACACAAAATTGAGTGGTGGGAAGTGTTGCGTCAATTCCACTGAATCTAAACTTTGTGTGTGTTAGTTGCTCGGTCGTGTCCAGCTCTTTGTGACCCCATGGACTGTAGCCCACCAGGCTCCTCTGTCCATGGGATTCTCCAGGCAAGGATACTGGAGTGGGTTGCCATTGCCTTCTAAAGGGGATCTTCCTGACCCAGGGATTGAGCCTGGGTCTCTTGCACTGCAGGCAGATTCTTTATCAACTGAGCCACCAGGTAAGTCCATCTTAACCTTTGCAAGGCTGTTATTTCAGCCTCTGATCCTCTGATTGTCAAAGGCAACCTCTAACTTCACTATTTGCAGAGAACCAGGCTTTGGTCTCATACAAGTCTCACCTGGTTGTTCACATGGGAAAGTTCATGGAACTCAGTATTTTGGGTACCCTGGTGTGATCTAGCTTCACGCTCTTACCCTCTTTTTACATTATCCATTTCATCACCAAGACTGACTTCTCAACGATACAGTCAGATGTGGATTTTGGACAAAGGGATTTCTGTGAAGAGTCAGGCTGCTTCGTGATGAAATGTTTATAAGGTGATATCTCTACACGTGGTCCCCTCTCCCAGATTCATTGGTGTTGTGATAAAAACCACATTGATCCACACCTATCTGTCTTGTTGTCTTGTCTCTTTCCTACTCCTTACCATCTTTGCTTACAAGCAGTATGGCTTTCCTTGTAATTCCCTAATTCAGTCCCGCTGTTTTTAGACTTCTGTGCTCTTCCTCATCTATTTGTTCTGCTTGGAATGCCATCCTTTCATTTATAAGACAACTCAGGCATCCCCTGAGCAAGCCCAACCACAGCTCTCCTTTTATCCAAAGGAGTTTATCTGCACGCCTGTCCACCACTGTGCATGGGTTTCTATCTTAGCCCCTTTCTCCATTTATTTCAAAGATTTTCTTTGCATTGCATTTCCTCTCTAGGCTCAGGAGTTCCTGAAGTTGATGAGTTTCCTATTCATTTCTGTAGTTCTAACACAGAACATAGGGCCTGGTATGGAAAGACTTCCATGTGGCTGGTTCAGTGAGTGAACAAGTGGATGGATGCATGGATGGATGGATGGATGGTTGGATTGGTGAGAAGGTTAAGGGGGGACAGCTAAGTAGATGTTGGGAGATTTGCTCCACCATAGTGAAGGTTGCTCAGTTGTGTCCGACTCTGCAACCCCACGGACGATACAGTCCTGAAATTCTTCAGGCCAGAATACTGTAGTGAGTAGCCTTTCCCTTTTTCAGATCTTCCCAACCCAGGGATCGAACCCAGGTCTCCCGCATTGCAGGCGGATTCTTTACCAGCTGAGCCACCAGGGAAGCCCTTGTCCCACCATAGTGAAAAAGTAAATCCGCATGGGAGAAGCTTCACAAAGCTGAGCAAAATTCATTTTTAACTGAAATTAGCAATGAAGAGTCATAGGCACTGCTTGTGTAGGAAAGAGATTAGATCAGAGCAGTCCACGGGAAGAATTGCAACTCTGGAATCACAACTCTGCTGTCTCTTCTCCTGATCATACTCTCCATTGCTTACCATGCCCCAGCCATGCTAGTGGCTAGTATTCCCCTTGAGCACACTGAACCTGAGCTCCTCCTCTACTAAGCTGCTCATCAGCAGCTGCTTTAAAACTGGAACTCCAACACTGGGCTCCTTCTTATCACTCAGGTCCTAACCCAGATATCACATCCTTGGAGAGGTACTTGAGTTCCTCCCTTGTACTACTGGTCTATCTGCCACTCTCTATCATATCACTCTGGTTTATTTCATGCACAGTACTTTTCACTACTCAAAAATATCATGTTCTTTTTCTCCTGCTTATTATTTTCACTGAACCCCTCCAATAAGAATGTGGCTTTTTATTGACTTCAATTTGGTTTATCTTGTATTCAGTACCAGGATTGCTTGGCATAAAATAGAAGCTTACTTAACATTTCCTGAATGGATGGATGAGTGAATGAATAAAAAATGGATGAAAAGGTCCAGAGAGTAGAGACAAGACATCAGTTAGGAGGCTGGGTTAGCCAATAGCCTTGGGAAAAGGGAAAAGTCTCTGAGAGGGGAACAGTGGCTATTGGATAGACTGGATTTGGTGCTACATTTCAGTTCCCAAGGCAAGGAAAAATCTGTTAACACTCCTATAGCCAATGCTTGTACTGGTGAATGGACAGAGCCCCTAGGGGTAGAGAGAAGACTCAAGGAATCAGCTTTGCAGATGAAGAAAAAGGGGTTGCAGAAGGAGGGGCTCAGTACTCTTTGATGGAAGAGTCATGCATTTCTGGGTGTGATTGAATTGTCAGCTGGAAATATGGGACTGGAGTTGAGGAAAGACATTTGAGGCTGAAAGGAATCATTTGAAAGGTACTCATTCATTCTTTCATTTATGATCTGACACTTTATAAAATCCAACTACAAACTGAAAACTTACTGACACAGGTATTGAAAAAGCAAAATGAATGAATAATTAAACAGTGACCCTGACCCTGTCCCCAGGTAGCTGACAGTTTCATTGGTCTTTCTGAGGTTGCACATTTTCAGATGAGATTTCTGAGGATTTGGGTAAAGCTAATAAAAGAGAAAGAGTTTGCTGTCTACTCTGGGCAACAGGAGAGACGGGGTGGGGGGCGCGGAGGGAAAGGAGGCATTAGAAAAAAAAAAGATTGGAAATAAGGAAACAGGAGATTTACTGTCACAGAAGATAGGGGAATGCCACTGAAGAGAGACGTTTCCTTTTGTTTGTGAATGGTTGCATTGTATTTGATGCTGCGGTACCTTAAAGGCCCACAGAACAGATGCGGTTGAGTGAGGCAGCCCTACATTGATGTCCCAGTGCACCAGTGAGCTCTCCTGCTTCTAGAATGATATCAAGACTTTTATACGCCTCCTCTGGTCCATCCTGGAACTGGAATAAGACATAGAAAAGGGAAGGTGGCTAGGTCTTTGCCCTCACAGTGGTGGCTTTTGGTAGATCAGAAGCTCTGCCCACTAGCAGTTTCGGCTGGAGTCTTGAGTCGCATAGCCTGACAGCATCCTGGCACACTTGGTCCCATCTGACCTCACATCCTCTCTATTTGAGTGATGTGAATTGATTCATGAAAAGCTCTTGAAGCAATGCCTGGTATACTGTACACTCTTAAAAATAATATTACTCTTGCCCTTATTATTCCTTGTCGATGAAATCTACAGCCATCTCTAAAAACTGTAAGTCTGCCAGGACCCTCAAGCACTCAAGTCACACTGAGGAACCCCCTTGCTCAAAGGACCTGTTTGTGATCCCAAATCAAGGCTCTGTTAAGTCGTGATGCACAGAAAAACTCTTTCAGCCATTGTGGTCCACAACTACGTAATTTTTTTAAAGTATATATAATGACTGGTTCCAAATAGGAAAAGGAACACGTCAAGGCTGTATATTGTCACCCTGCTTATTTAACTTCTATGGAAAGTACATAATGAGAAACGTTGGGCTCGAAGAGTCACAAGCTGGAATCAAGATTGCCAGGAGAAATATCAATAACCTCAGATATGCAGAGGATACCACCCTTATGGCAGAAAGTGAAGAGGAACTAAAAAATCTCTTGATGAAAGTAACAGTGGAGAGTAAAAAAGTTGGCTTAAAGCTCAACATTCAGAAAACGAAGATCATGGCATCTGGTCCCATCACTTCATGGGAAATAGATGGGGAAACAGTGGAAACAGTGTCAGACTTTATTTTAGGGGCTCCAAAATCATGGTAGATGGTGACTGCAGCCATGAAATTAAAAGACGCTTACTCCTTGGAAGAAAAGTTATGACCTACCTAGATAGCATATTCAAAAGCAGAGACATTACTTTGCCGACTAAGTTCTGTCTAGTCAAGGCTATGGTTTTTCCTGTGGTCATGTATGGATGTGAGAGTTGGACTGTGAAGAAGGCTGAGCACCAAAGAATTGATGCTTTTGAACTGTGGTGTTGGAGAAGACTCTTGAGAGTCCCTTGGACTGCAAGGAGATCCAACCAGTCCATTCTGAAGGAGATCAGCCCTGGGATTTCTTTGGAAGGAATGATGCTGAAGCTGAAGCTCCAGTACTTTGGCCACCTCACGAGAAGAGTTGACTCATTGGAAAAGACTCTGATGCTGGGAGAGATTGGGGGCAGGAGGAGAAGAGGATGACAGAGGATGAGATGGCTGGATGGCATCAGTGACTCGATGGACGTGAGTGTGAGTGAACTCCAGGAGTTGGTGATGGACAGGGAGGCCTGGCGTGCTGCAATTCATGGGGTCACAAAGAGTCGGACCCGACTGAGCAACTGAACTGAACTGAACTCAATGACTGTTTGCCTTTATCAGATAGGGTGCTATACATATCTGGCAATTATATTTGTCCTTTAAATCCAAGGAGATTTTTTTCTGAACTCTACATGGAACATCTCACATTTGTCCTTTAATGCCAGAGGAGGGAAGAGGTGGTTCATTTTATTAGCAAGAGGGACAATTAAAAACATCCCCTGCCCAGCTTTATAGCTCTCCTAAACACTTTCAAACACACTTGCAGTAATTACTTGTGGTTAGTATTAAATGCTCCATGTCACTAGATGGAATCATGGCTCAGAAAAGATGTGTGATTTGCCCAAACCCACTGAGCTAGAAGGACTTCCTTCATAGCTCCGCTGGTAAAGAATCTGCCTGCAGTGCAGGGAACCGTGGTTCGATTCCTGGGACAGGAAGATCTGCTTGAGAAGGGATGGGCTACCCACTCCGGTGTTCTTGGGCTTCCCTGGTGGCTCAGCTGGTAAAGAATCCACCTGCAATGTGGGAGACCTGGGTTTGATCCCTGGGTTCAGAAGATCCCCTGGAGAAGGGAAAGGCTACCTACTCCAGTATTCTCGCCTGAGAAAACCATGAACTATATAGTCCATGGGGTCTGCAAAGAGTCAGACACGGCTGAGCGAGTTCCCTGAGTGAGGAAGTGATTAAATGGGGCATGGACCTTGGTTGTTTTAATTCATAAATTATGTTCTTTTGAATATTTCCAGGTGCTTCTAAAATTCAGAATTGCATTTAATTTTTAATTTGTGACTCAGGTTACTCATATATATGCTTTTCAGTGGCTTTCCTGGTGGCTCGGTGATAAAGAATCCACCTGCCAAGCAGGAGACAAGGGTTTGATTCCTGGGTCAGGAAGATCCCCTGGAGAAGGAAATGGCAACCCACTCCAGGAATCACATGGACAGAGGAGCCTAATAAGCTACAGTTCACAGGGCTGTGAATGAGTTGGACACAGCTTAGAGACTAAACAACAACAAGCGTATATATTTATGCATGAAAATAAATCCTTACCAATGTTCTGTGTAGTGGAAATAAAACCCTCTATAGCCCATGGAAGGGGCCATGTAGGCGGTTATCTGAGTGTGGGGTTGTATTCACCAGTCCTGGGCTTAGGTGCTAGAAGATTCTCCCTTGGAAAGAGAAGGAGGTGCCTGGAGCTTCAACAGATGGGTTGTTGGCCTCTCACTGAAAAGAACAGCACCATATCAGAGTCTGCTGGGGTTTCATAAAGCCCAGACAGAGGCAGAGGTTGTGGCATAACCCATAGGAGAAAAATTAAGTGAATGCTGAAAACTTTCGTTGAGAGCACGGCTTCCATGTGGCAATTCTTGGTTGGTTGGTGGCACCTCCCCTCTCCTCGATGGCAGGGTTCCACCTGACGCCCCAGCGCCTGCCTGCCCATCGTCCCTGAGCCACCCTGGTGTGGGGCCGCCAAAGCGCACAAGAACACATCCCTGGGCTCCCAGCCCACAGCCCCCTAAAAATAGCCTCTTGCTCTCTGAGTCTTGAGAAGAAAATAACTTGGTTCACTCGAGGCATTTTGGGTTGTGCTGCACTTTGGGGTTGTACAGTTGTCCTGTTTTGCTCACTGAAAAGAGAAAGTTAACATTTGTTCCTCCACACAAATCTCTTCTCCATCTGGAATCAATGGGGTGGGGGTGGGGGGCTCAGCAGATCACCCCTGAGGACTGGCTGATGTTTATAAGATCTTAATCCTGGGGGGACAGGCTGGCTGAGGAGGCTGGTAATAGGATAAGAAATCTCTCTTCTCTAGGGTACCAGCTGGAAGCCAGCCCAGCTCCTAATGACGGGAAGTTTCCAGCTATCACAAGGTTTTTTCTGCTTAACGTGGTGGAGGGCTGAGTCCAAGGTAGCTTCTGCTCCATCCCCCACCCCATTCCTGTTTCCGGGTTCCATGTCAAGGATTTCCACTCGGTGTCAAGGAGGCACTGGGGCCTGAGGGCATGCTCACCATGATCAGTTTGCAATGGACACGATATAGGAGAAATGGGAACGTGTTTTCCCACCAGACAACCTACTTGTGCCAAAAGTTCTGCAAGGTCAGAGAACACTCTGTCCCAATTAACCCTCGGAGCTGTCCCCTGCTTCCCAGATGGCGGCAGTGGTAAAGAACCCACCTGCCATTGCAAGAGACATAAGAGGTACTAGTTCAATCCCTGGGTTGGGAAGATCCCCTGGAAGAGGCCATGGCAACCCAATCCAGTATTCTTGCCTGAGAATCCCCATGGTCAGAGGAGCCTGGCAGGCTACAGTCCATATAGTCACAAAGAGTCAGACACAATGATTTAGCATGTATGCCATCTTCTGCAGATGGCAATGGTACCTTGCTTGCACAGATGGGGAAACTAAGGATCAGAGAAGGGGTGTAATTTACCCAAAGCTGTACAAGTAAAATGCTTTCCTGATGCCAGAATCTGTCATCTTTTCATTTGTCATTAATGATACAGAATTAGGAAAAGGGGTGCATGTTACAAAAAAAGAGATTGGAGTGAGTGAAGGCCTGGGGTACAGAGTGACTCTGGAGATAGTGAACAGTCTGGCATGGGGGTGTGACCCAGAGGAAGATCAAGACCAGCTTAGGAAAAAACTGAATGCTGGCCAGAGGTCTCTACATGTGGTCTACAGTCTCCACTGGGTTTATACATACCCAAATGCAACTGGAAAGGAGATTTGAAATTGCATCTCCAGCGATTGGAAACTGATTTTTGGTAAGGGAGAAAAACACACATGTGGAACTACAGGAGAACACGTGCTTCTGGAATCAAGTGGGCCAAGAGGGCCTGGCTGTAGCAATGGGAGACAAAGGCCCAGCGGAGCGAGACATGCAGAGCAGAAGGCAGAAATGTGCAAAATCTAAGATCAGCCCAACCTTGGTGAAAAAATGCACCTCTGGCTGTGTGACCTCGGTCCAGTTACTTAACCTCTCTGTGTTTGAGCTTCATCCTGTCCTTTGGCTCTGGGTGAATGCTGTGGACCATTCAAGGATATGATAAAGGTGACAGGAGGTGGTGCAAATGATACATGTAATCTGTGTCTGAGGTCTGTACACGCATGTGCTCTGTTGTGTCCAACTCTTTGTGACCCCCATGGGCTAGAGCCCACTAGTCTCCTCTGTCTTTGGGATCTCCCAGCCAAGAATACTGGAGTAGGTTGCATTTCCTTCTTCAATGTCAGAGTAGTATTAGGACCTTAACAAGCACAGGAGACTCTCTTGTCCACAATCAAGAAACGTGCTTCATTCAGAGCAGAGCTGTTGAATTCCCCCCCTGCTTGCAAGGGCAGAGCATCCTACCTTCAGCTGGGGTGGGTGGGATGATGGGAGTCCAGTGAGGACGCTGCAGCCTTCCTTGGGAAGACAGGAGGAGACATGGTCCATGTCTATATCACATTCGGTCTCTGCACATCAATTCTTGAGTCTTTCTTGAACACCCCAAGCCCAGTTCTCCCTCTCAGCAGGTGCATAGACTTTCCTCACTTCCAGAAATATCTCTCATTTCTTCTCTCCTCTGAAATCTACCATGGCCCAGACCAAAGGCTACCTTCTTGGTGAAAAGTCCACTGAGCTTCACCTCTGTCATTCATGATGGTCCCACTCTATATAGTCACATAACTGCATTGTTGATTGATGTCCCTGTAGCCACCCAGAAAACCTAAGTTTCTCAAGACCAGGTTTGAGTTACCTTTGTGAAAATAGCTGCTGACATCACGTTTCCACGTTTTGTGCAGATTAGGTACAAATGATGGTACAGATTGGAGAATGAACAGAATCAGAGATAAAATAGACACTGTATCTTGGTTGCTGTATACAGTCCTGGTCTCATGCTAGGCGTTTTGTGATTAATATTTATTTAATGTTATTTTTTATCTAATATTTACAATGCCCCATCGGTAGATGTCATTTTCCTTCTGACAAGAAGGGAAACTGAGGCTCCAAGTGACAGAGCACCGCAAAATCTGCACTCAAAGCCGCCTGCCTTTCGAAGCATAGGTCTTCAAGCAGACCGTCTCTTTCCCCAGGACCTGGAAATAGCAAGCACAAACAAACATCCTCCTTGGCTCTGCTCCCTCACACAGAGCAGTGCTGGGTCTGTGGGACGTGCTGAGCGATGTCCTTGGGGTTCATTGTGGTCACCCTGCCCCACCGGCAGCCTTAAATGCACATGGAGGCTGAATGCCCTGGAACAGCTGAATTTCTCCTGCACTCGAAGGCTCCTTCACCGACAGTGATGAATTCGAAAATGGAGACGTCTTCCAAAGGCACACATTTGAACGGGGCGGGAACAATAGCGTCATCCTTGAACCAAGGGGCGGACAGAGTGACTGCTTCGAGTGTCTGGTTTTTATTCTGTGTTTTAGTCATCTCAACGCTGCATTTGGACAAAGGAGCAAGAAGCGTCTCCCCGCGTGTGCTGTCCAGCTGCACAAGGCAGAGGCGGCCGCGGGGGGGGGGGGGGGGGCGGGAGGTGGGGGGGGGGGGAGGGCGCCCGCCCTGGGAGGCAGCAGCTGTTTGTAGAAAGCCACTGAGCCCACATGATGAAGTCCTCAGATGGTCAGGATTAGGGCCGCCCAGAGATGCCCCGATCCTAGTCCCAGGAGTACTCCTAGGACCCAGGAGTACATTACGTTTGGTGGGAAGGGGAATTTGCAGGCATCTTTCAGATGTTGAGATGAGGGAATTATTCTACATTATCTGATTGGGGTCCTAAATGTAATCACAAAGATCCTCAAAATCAGTGGACCTTTCTTGACTGAGTTCAGAGTCAGGGGGAGAAGTAACTATAGAAAACTCAAGAAGGATGTGATGTTTATGGCTTTGCAGAAGGAGGAAGGGGTCCTTGAGCTGAGGGATGAGGGAGACCTTTATAAACAGAAAAAGGCAAGGGAACATTTTCCCCTAGAGGCTTCAGCAAGGAACAAGCCCGCTGATACCTTGACAGTGGCTCAGTGAGATGGAGATAGATTTCTGTCCTACAGATCGTGAGATCATATGTTTGTGTTGCTGTATGTCGCTCAACAGATGCTAACTGGCTAAAATGATAACAGAAGACTAACACAAATATCCGCTCTTCGGTTTCCCCAACAACCAACTAACTATTCATGAAAGGGCAGCCAGCTCACCTTCAGCTGCAGCTTTCTAGCACCAAAATGCTTACAGCCCAGGATGCCTTTGGCATCTACAGAAATGGACTCTTTGTGACCCTAAGGACCATAGCTCACCAGACTCCTCTGTCCCTGGGATTCTCCAGGCAAGAATACTGGAGTGGGCTGCCATGCCTTTGGGGGATTTTTCCAATCCAGGGACTGTGCTTGTACCTCTTATGTCTCCTGCAATGGTGGGTGGGTTCCTTACCACTGGCACCACCAGGGAAGACCTAAATAACCAGCGCTGGATCCCAAAGGACAGCATGGGACACGGGAATATTCCTGGGGTTTTCAGTCAAACCTGCTGAGTTCAGATTCTGCTTTATTCATTCACTGGCCTTCTGGCCTTCAATGACCTTGATCAGCTTAGTCTGAAAATTGTAGCATGTCGACTTCTGCTTATGTTGAGGATCACACAAGATGGTGAATCTATTATCTAACTGTCACCACTGAAACCTAGGAGATGTTCAGTAAATTTTATTGTTTTTATTATTTTGCTGTTTTTCTTTAGTGTATGCCTTTATGTCCCCCCAAATATTGGAACTAAGTTATTCAGTTACCTCATATGAATGTCAGTGATAACCATCAATCCAAAATTCCCTTTTATGAATTTCTGAAATTTTTATTAAGTAGTAGGTGGATATCATTTTAAAAAGTCAAATGGTAGCACAAAAATTACATCACAAAAAACAGAGTTCTCTACTCAACACAGACTCCAGACTCCTGCTTTCTAGAGGCAAACATTTTTTTAAATTTCTTTAGTCTTTTTGATGATATTTACTCCTCATTTTATAAATAATATTCTTATAATACCATTACAAGTTGATTTTCTCTTTTGTACATACTGTTATATTTAAAATGAATAGCCAACAAGTATCAGACTGTATAGCACAGGGAACTCTGTTTAATGTTAGGTGGCAGCTTGGATGGAGAGAAGCTTGGCAAAGAATGGGTATATGTATTTGTACGTCTGAGTCCCTTTGGTGTCCACCTGAAATGATCAAAAACATGGTTAACCGGCTATATCTCACTATAAAATAAAAAGTTTAAAATAAATAAATTTTAACTTCCTAATACAAAGAGTGATTTAGCTCTCTTAAAATATACACATACACACATACATGACTTCCTATGTAGTTTTAATAGAAACTTTTCATAAATCATAAGTGTTTGAATAAGTTAAATACTGAGCCACTTATTGATTACAATCTTATATTCTTGGTGGTGAAGCTATTTTCCCTGAAGTAAATGACTATTTTTAAAATTATTATTTAGTTTGCTTAATTTTCTGTATCACTATTTATTTATCTAATTTTTATCTTAAAAATTGTAATATGGTTCACATTTGGTTGAACACTGGTAGTTAACTAGAATTCTTTTTTTTTTTTTTTTCCTTCAGAAATATCCATTCTCCATTTCTTTGTCATGCTTCAGTGAGATAGGCTATTCCAGAGGCTGACTTCTCAGCTTTGGCTGAGAAGTCTTCACTCTCAGCTCAGAATTTCTCTCTGCCTCCTTCTCAATTGCATTCCCTTGTCTTGAATTCTGTCTTTGTTATTATTGGCTTAATAATTTATTCTGTTGGAGAACAAACTAGTGACTTCCTAAGGCAGCTTATGCAAGTTCAAGTTTCAATTTCTTTGATGTCTGGAAATTTCTTCATTTTACCTTCATACTTAAGAGTTTGAATGGGAGTCGTATTCTCTCATAACAAGAAAGGCATTGCTCCTCCGTTGTCTAGTTTCATTATCACGGCTGAGAAACCCAATTTTTTCATCATTCAAATCCAGTTGTTTTTCTTTTTTTTTTCTGTGTATGTACAGGATGCTGTATTTATTCCTTGTGTCGTGAAATTCTATGTTGATGTGCCTTGAAATGGATGGCTTTCCTGGAACTGTGTCAACCACTTTGGAGAGAGAGTTGTTGTTTAGTCACTAAGTCATGTCTGACTCTTTGTGACTCCATGGAGTGTAGCCAGCTAGTCCCCTCTGTCCATGGATTTTCCAGCTAATACTGGAGGCTTTACCATTTTCTTCTCCAGGGAATCTTCCTGACGGAAGGATCAAACCCTTGTCTCCTGCATTGGCAGGTGGATTTGTTACCACTGGGCCACCTGGGATACCCTTGGAGAGATGGAATAGCTTTCAAATGGAAACTTTTGTATTTTCATTCTGAAGAAAATTTCTTGTATTATATCTTGAAAAATGTTCTTTTGTTTTCTATTCTTGGAGCTCATATGGAGAAAATACTGAGTTTCTTAAATTTATCTATTTATCTTTATTACCACGTTTTTACATACTTGAATTTGTTATTTATCTTAAAAATTTTCCCAATCTAATCTTTAATCTCTTTATTGGATTTTTTCCCTGTACTTATGCTTTTTGAACTCAAAGAGTTCTCTTATTCTCTGAATATTATTTCATTGTGTTTTAATGTTTATTGGATGCAATATTTTTTTTATTTCACTCAGTATAGTAATTATGTTTATTTGCAACTTTCTTCTGGTCAATGCAGTCTCCATTTCTGGTGGTTTTCTCTTGTATTTGTTTGTTTGTTTTGGTGATAATATTCCATGCTACGAGTTTTTATCTAACATCTGGAAGTACTTGGTTGTCCATTTTGACTTGGGAGCTTGTGAGTAAATACCTAAGAGGAAACATTGTATGGTTGGATGGAACCTGTCCACCACTGAGTCTCACTGTTGCTTAAATGGAAAGTCCCCTGGATTAAGCTCCTATAGTCTTTTCTCTCAGGTCAGTCATTATCTCCTGAGAGGGTACCCAAGGGTGATGCTTAATTGCCAGTACTGTGACTCAAGTGTGAGAATAGTATTTTTCAAAGACCTCTGATTAAGATTCCTATAATTTTCAAGGCTTGTTGAATTCATATAGAAACATAACCCAGTGTTTCATTTGTTTGTTTTCCACGAGAAACCTCTATTTTCAAGACCTGTATTATATTAAACAGTTATGGCTTCAAACTTTCTCAAAAGTCCAGAAACACAAGTGGTATTTTCTTGGCATCAATCTCCAGGGTCAAGAAGGAAGAGACTGCGGGATCAAGGGCATAAACAGGTGCCAGAATTTATAGTGAGCAACGCGTCTGCATTTTCTCTCATTTGGTCCTGCCAACCACTTGCGGCAGTTCTCCTTACCCCAGTCAGACAGATGAGGAAGCCAAGGTCAGACGACCATATGGGGAGGTCACCTGTCTCTGGCTGCATGGCTAATCAATGGTCAAAGCCGGTTCCATTGGAAGGTCTGGCTAATTTCCTCTCTTCATCACCTTCCCACTACTCCGCATTCTATTCTTGTTGCTATAGCAGATTTACTGAAGATGCGTGTCTACGTCAATACTTGGAGCTAGGAATCATACTTATCATTACCACTTTATAACTGTGAAAGCCTTCATCACATGGAGACTTGACATAACTTGATTAAGACTGTGCCACTCATGGTGAGAAAACTGGAATTCAAACTTAGTCACCCATATTCCACAGACTGCAGTCTGCACAGTTTACCACTGGGCCATAAGCCGTCTTCTTTCTTTCTTCTCTTTACTCAAAAGTCTGATATGCTAATTAGTTAAAGAACAAAGTTCAAACTTTTTAGCAGAGCATGCAGTGTTCTTTATCTCTGGTCCCTGCAAATCTCTTGTCCCCCTTTCTTGCACATTATATGTGCACCAGATTCCTTGCAGATTCAGGAGCCTGGCATGCTTTCTCTTTTTATAGATTTTGCTTGTGTTGGTGGCATTCAAGCATCCAGTTCACCCACACGTCTCATGTTGCCTGGGTATTATTGACAGATCTTTCAAGACTTAGTAAGAATGTCAGCTTCCCTGGGACAATTGCTATGCCCCTTCCTTGCACCAGATGAGGACTCAACCCATGATGAACTGGGGGCTCACAGTAGGCTCTTTGGGAATCCACCATATGCTTTGTACCACACACACACATATGTCCATTCTTAATTCTCTTTTATTGGCTGACTATCTATCACCCCATATTATAAGGTCAAGAACTGTCTGGTCATCTCTACTTTCTCCATCTAAACACAGACTTTGGCACTTAGAAAGTGTTTTAAAATATCTTCAGAAAAAAAAAAAAAAACAAGAGAGAGAGAGAGAACAGGAGCTAGAGAAAAGACAAGAAGAATAAAAAATAAATAAAACACAAAATGTGAGCTGCAGTTGCTTGGCTGGTTCGAGTTTTTTTATATATATATTCATGTTAACACACATATAAATACTGGGAATTCCCATTGCTAAATTCAAGTTTGCAAAGCTTTGGCCTTTCATAAGATTACATCATTGGAGAGGAAATCACTACATTTTTTAAAGAGGAGCCAGACCAAATACTGAGAAGTGTATAATGGGAGAGAAAATAATAAACTCCAGAAAGCAATTGCCATAAATGTAGTGTTCACCTCCCCACAACACACGCATATGCCAGAAAGGCTCTGCTTTTGCTGAATTTGCAGTAGCTAAAGTCATTAATTAAAACCATGTCCAAATCTACATTGACCGGGATAATAATGACAATAAGATTAACCATGCTAATCCATCTTTTATAAAAGTTTTAAATACACAAATAATAATAATAAAAATAAATCAAATGGAAGAACAAAATGTAGGCAGACATAGCCCTCTAACCACTAAAAAAACTTTTTTAAAAAACTGATTAAATACAAAAAGAAAGAAAAGAAACTTCCAAAGTGGTTGAACCAGTTCATCATGGTCTGTTAAGGAAAACACATTTTTTTTGTGTCATATGAAGGCGTTTCTCATGGTATGGTCTAGGCATTCTCTCCAAAGCATGCTGTGTGAAACATTCTCAGGCTTTATTTAGCATCAGGTCATATTCCTCCTTCCAAGGTTGACCGCTTGTTGTAAGAATAGATTATGCTGAGCAGTTTGTTCTGAGATGGGCCCACCCTTTTAAAGCCAGGATGGAGTATGCTAAGTTGAAACCAGCCAAACACACAGTGGAAAGAGTAAAGGACACCTTCCTGCAAGTTAAAAAAAAAAAAGAAAATCAAGAGATGGTCATCCTGATACCATCTGTGTTCTTGCTGCAGCTCCCAAGCCAAAGTCTGAGATAAGTCCTAGGCCTTGCAAGACTCTTGAAGTCTTAAAATCTTCATCACTAGGCCCTTCCTGTGTTTGACTTGCTCTCACACCGTGATGTACTGTGAATCCTCTCTGGCCCCTTTACAGATCCTTTCCCGGAGGGCAAGTGGAAAACTGGGCAAGGTTTTAGGTTTGTGTAAAGTCCTGCTGAGAAACCCTAACATTTGATGCTTCTGGTTCCATGAAAGAGTGTTTGAAGTAGATTCCAGGTACTAAAAGTTAAAAAAAAAAAAAAAAAAAGATCTGATTTTTCTCTTGCATGCTGAAGGGAGGGGGACTGGTTATGGGAGTCTGACTTTATGTCTGTGTGTCTCATATTATAAGAAATCTTGAAGTTTTGATAGACTTAATCCTTACCACAGGAGCGTATAAAATAGCAGAGTTAAACTGCCAACAAAAACCAGGGCCACACCAGGAAAGCCATGGGCTTTCAAGTGGCTACCTGCCATGTCCTGCCTGGCAAACTCCCAGCTAATGAATGAATGCTCAGGATCCCAGTCTATGAAGCTGGACTTGGCTTTGCCCTGGTCCAGGTGAGGTCTGAGGTGACCGTCACTATTCAACACACTCTCTTTCTTGGATGAGCTTCTCTATTCTGTGGAAGATACACACGTGAAGAGAAGCTTTCGCTGGAACCCGTCTCTGCATTTCCAGTTGCCTTGTAGGCTTTATCAGTTCTTCTGTGTATTTGCATGTGTTTGTCAGTACTTCTCTCCTACCAAAATGTCTTTACGAATTATGACAACTCACAGATCTTTCTTTGTCTTTTCCTAGTTGCTGCCGTTCAGACCGATTTTCGTCCTGCATATGATTTTAATACAAGCTCTTGTAATATGATTACGTTAACTGTTGAGCAATATCGCCTCACACAACCAAACCACAGGGCTTTTTTTAACTGCACTGGGAATGCCAGGGCTGGCTCTACACTTTCAATTCTCCATTAAAGTTCATCAGAAAGAGAGGTTGGCTTTAAAGCCGTGTGTAACTGCATTTGGATGGCTGGGTGTAATGGCTCAGGAGAAGGGCATGGTGGGGAGGTAGCTAAATAGTGCCTTTTTTTTTTTTTTTTTTTTTGGACTCAAAGTAAATTTTCCTCCTTTCCTTCAATGATTCTAGTGACTTCCTGGAAATGTGCCCTCTTTCAAGTTTGGCCTTTGAAAGTTTGGATAAAAGTGGGTTCTTTCCTTTTACCAGTTTTCCAGAAGGGAATTCTAGGAGAAATGTGAATTGTGGCTAACGGACAGAGGGAAGGGAAATAATCTGCTGTGGTTTATAGGAAGGAATGCCTCTGAATACGATTCTGAAGGTCAAATTATGATGATTATGATGACAACGATAATGATGACAAACAGCAGAGGAGAAGGAGGAGGGGAAGGAGATGGCTGGATTTCATTCACCCGTGTGTGTGTGTTTTAGAATTGCGTGTGATCAGTATAGAAACTTTAAGTTCCAATTGTCTTATTTGGTTATTTCTGGAACAGTGTGATGTCAGAATTTCCATGCCATTGTCTTTAATAAAACCAAAAGGATTCTACAATCCCACTAAAGAAAGAATAAAAAGTATAGCCTCTAACTGCCTCTTGACATGGAAATATTCCAAGAATTAATCTTCTCAGACTGTGTACCTACAATTTTTCTCTTGGCTCAGAAAATATCACGATCCTGTCATCAAGGGAGGATGTGTATGTGTAGAGAGGTTTTATACTGGAGGTGGCAGACATAACCTAAGGTATATTCTGATTAGGGAAACAGCACAAGCCTCTCAAAGCTTTTGGTCCATTCTCAAACCTTCAAACCCAAATGGATAGGATGTTTTGTTTTGTTTTTTGTTTTCTTAAATTTTCACTGTTATTTTTTTCTCAACACATTATGAGTACACAAAATATGAATATATATATATATATATATATATATATATATATATATATAAATTCAGTCTTTTTTTGTTGTTCCAGGTTCAGATCTGATGCTCTTTGCTTAGCTTAGAGAGGATACATCTTATGAGGGTGGCTAAAGGTAACCATTCTTTTAACTCTAGAGCAGATGTTAATGATTTTGATGCTTAAAAAAAAGAGCTGCTCATGGATCTGCCATTAGTATGATTTCATCCTCTCCCATTCTCCATCTTCTTGTCCTTTGATATCAGGGCAGGAACCTCTTCTGTTCTGGGCTGATGTCATCTGGAAATGCTCTCTTTGCTTGTTCTGGGAGGCATGGCCTGTTTCCAGGCAAGAACACATTTCTGAACACCCTACAGGACTTCCGTGGTCAGTGGCCCTGGTCTGCCGAGACGAAGGGGACTCTGGCTTCCAGACTTTTAACATCAGCTTGTGCTGATGACAGACCAGGTATTGCTGTCCAGGGGCCCATAGTAGGGACCTACTGGGAGACCCATGGTTTTAAAATGCCTTGGGAGATGATTTAGCTTAAAGTATCCTTGAACTTGCTTTCTTAGCAATGCCTGCTTATATTTCCCAAAAGGGGGAAGAGTGCTTCCTTGTAAAGAGCCAAACAGTAATGAAGACACGCTATAATATTTTCTTTTGATAACATATGAAGACCAGAAGCAGAGGAACAGTGATGTGCCAGTGAAGTTTAACAACCAGAACTCTGCAAAAAACAGCTGAATGGTGGTTGTTCAGTTACTAAGTCGTGTCTGACTCTTTGTGACCCCATGGACTGCAGGACATCAGGCTGCCTAGTCCTTCATTATCTCCCAGAGTTTGCTCAAACTCATGTCCATTGAGTCAGTGATGCCTTGACTGGTAGCAGTTTTGACTGTTTCCATGGTGTAATAGTCAAACTCACCATGGCTGATTTCAAGCTATCTCCCTTAATGTGAATTTGGAAAGAGGTGCCTGGAATTGGCTCTTTTAAGTCAGGACTGAAATGGAGCAGAATCCTATGGTCCTTGCCCCTGCCTCCAAACTCCCCAGTCCTCAGCCTGCCTTTTGTTTGTGGAAAACTTTAGTCAAAGAACAACTTTAATCAGATAAATGAGAACATGCAGAAATGGAGGAAAACAGTCTAAGGAGACTAATTAATAATAATGTAGCCATTAAGCATGGTCAAGGACCTTTGTTCTTTCTCAAGGGCTATAGACATTATTCTGAGCCATATTCTGTGAATTGTCTTATAGGTACTGAAATCCCAGGTGGAGAAATTAACTCACGATGACCAGACTATACCTACGACGTCAGCTGCCACAGTTCTGAGAATTGGTCTAAAAGATATGGAAACAAACCGAACTTGGAACTGAAGATTAACTGTAGCTAAAACAATCAGGATGACACTGATGAGACCACCAGTGATCAATCTGAAGATGGCTCTCAGAGCTGACAGTGCTGTTTCTGCATGTAGTCACCTCCTTCTGTCTATAAAAGCTCTTGTCCCACTTGTTGTCAATGGCAGGAGTTGGCCTTCAGACAGATGCCCACCTTCTCCCCCCGTTGCCTGTATCTGAAAAAGAGCAAATTTTCCTTTCCACCAACCTGACCTGTTTACTGGCTTTTGGATGGTGAGCAGCTGGACCCTACCCCATTCGGTAACAGGACCAACTTTAGCGCAGCCACTGCTTTAGGCTGTGGAATGGCAGATGAAGAGAGCATAGAGTTTGGAGAACAAAGAGCTGGCTTGGATTCCAAATGTACTTTTTCGTGACTCAAGTATTGCCAAGTTACTTTTGGGTCCCCTGTCGTTCATTCGCTAAGTCATGTCCATTGAGTCGGTGATGCCATCCAACCATCTCAACCTCAGCCATCCCCTTCTCCTCCTTCTCTCAATCATTCCCAGCATCATGGCCTTTTCCAGTGAGTCAGCTCTTCACAAAAATGGGCAAAGTATCAGAGCTTCAGCTTCAGCATCAGTCCTTCCAATGAATACTCAGGGTTATTTTCTTTTAGGATTGACTGTTTGGATCTCCTTGCTGTCCAAGGGACTCTCAAAAGTCTTCTCCAGCACCATAATTCAAAAGCATCACTTCATTGGTGCTCAGCCTTCTTTATGGTTCAACTCTCTGCTGCTGCTGTTGCTGCTGCTGCTGTGTCACTTCAGTCGTGCCCGACTCGACTCTGTGCAACCCCATAGACGGCAGCCCACCAGGCTCCCCCATCCCTGGGATTCTCCAGGCAAGAACACTGGAGCGGGTTGCCATTTCCATCTCCAATGCATGAAAGTAAAAGAGAAGTTGCTCAGTCGTGTCGGACGCTTCCACAACCCCATGGACTGCAGCCTACCAGGCTTCTCCGTCCAGGGGATTTTCCAGGCAAGAGTACTGAAGTGGGGTGCCATTGCCTTCTCTGAACTCTCTGCTAGTACCTCCAAAAAATAGAAGAATGTGAGCTTTTCCAGCTGAGTGTAAGCTCAGTAAGGAACTGCATGGGGAAGTTTCCTCTGGCAAGCGCATTACCTTCACCCCGACTCAACTGAGAGGGGCACAGACTGCTCCAAGTGTGCCACTGGATTCCTCTCATGCTTCCTACTAGGTCTTCTCACGTGTAAAATGTAAAATAGTTTTAATTTACAAAATAAAAACTCTCTCTGAGAAGTGAAGAAATCCCCTCATAAAACTCACCCACTCTCGTCTGGATTTCTACACAGCCTTCTCATTGTAACTTCTGTGAGATGAGAAAGTATTTATTGTATACTAATGGATATCCCTTTGGAATTTTTTTTTTTTTCTCCCAAAGAGAGAAAGGTGGCAAGATCCTTGTGCTATACCAATTCAAGTATTAATAACATCCTTTTATCTCTTCCCTTCAGTTAAAGAATGATGGACTGTATACATAAGGCATTCTTGTGCTCTCTGAACACAGGATTGATTGCTTTCTGGGAGCTATGAAGACAAGCTAGCCGTGTCATTGACTTATTTATTTACATTCCACTTCTAAGGAAGGTAAAACATAAAGGTCATGAATTTGGGATTGCAAGATGCTGGCTTCTCCTTCCATCTCTTCCATTTACTGCATGGCTGACCTAGGGTGAGGCCTTCCTTTCTCCAGGAATCAGAAGAACCTCATCCAGAAACAAAGAATATTCATAAATTCCTCATTGAGTCTGTGTGTGTGTTTGCAAGACAGAATGCAGATAAGGCGTGCAAACTCCCAGAGGGCAGAGTCTGCCTCTCCCAGTATTTCACCTTCAGTATACACCTCGCGGCAATTTTGTTCCTATTTGATTAGTAAGTTGGTCAAGAGTCTGGAACAAAACCCACCAACAGAAGACACTTAATAAGTGTCCGTGGTATTGAATCCAGTCCCTGAGAGCCTATAAAGGCCTCCCCAGACTTCTGGAAAATGACAGCTCTTTGGCTGTACCATTTCCAAATCAAGAGAGACACATATTTCTTCATTGTGAGCTTACTTTCAAAGTGAAACGACTTCTCCAAAATAACCACCACAAGCAGTTAATAAATTGGGAATAAATAATGCACAAAACTGCAAACTGCACCCCTAATAATCTATCATACATACATCTACTCTGGATCATGCATGACACCTTTATTTAACTGGGCCAATGAGTAGCGGCATATGCGCTATGGTGGTCTCATTGACATCTTTTGCACCCAAGGAATCAAATGAAAGCCTACTTGCCTATTAAGCACTATGTGGTCCTTTCTTCCCTGGAAGTGATCATGTGTTGCTATTAGCCTGGGCTTGACGGCATGGGAAGAGAATCTTGGGGTGCAGTGGTGAGGCCAGGTAATATCCTATTGATTTCAGTGGGACCGTGTGTTCTTTGAAATGATCTGCAGTGGTCCCGGATGGTCTCTTTCTCGGTCCAGCTGCAGTGTTAATAAAAGTGCTTAGTAATAATGGCCTAGTTATATGCGGGGGCCTGAAATATTGCCACATATACCGTATCTTCTCCATCTTTGCCTCCGAACCACTTTGATGCTCTCTACTAGGAACAATACTAGAGACACCCAATCAGATGACCTTGGGCACACCTTAGCTGTGCTCATGAATGCTAAGCTGGCCAATGCTATCTCATTTGGCACCAGAAGGGCAGTTTAATTCTAGCTGCTTCAGTCCTGGGTCTCAGAGAGCAGAGTATCAAAGCAGAGGTGAGACAAATATCAGATTGAATACATTTTGCACCATCCTTCTCGAGGAGAGGTTAGCGTGCTGTTCTCGTCCATTGGAGGGCAGGGCAGGGAATGGAATCATCACGAGGTCCTTGGGAAGGGGAAGCACAGAGGGACTTGCTCTTCCTCCTTCTCTGAGGGCCGCTTGGCTGTGTCCAGCAAGCCCTCCTCCCCATGGTCACGCCTGCCCCAGCCTGCATTACACAAATCAATCTCCCCTACAAGCTTCTATTCACTGGCGGGCAGGAATCTCAGCCTTCCCAAGCCCCAAGCCTGGAAGCTGAGCAGCTCTAGGCAATTATCTGTTTTGAAGGAATACACTGATTTGACATTCTTAAGAAGTCACAGACGTCTGATTTCATAATATAATTTGTAGAAGTAAAAAAGGCAAGTTAAACATTTGCTTACACATATCATGTTTACATGTGTTCAAAGAACTTTCCAAAACTTTGCAGTCTCATCCAACTGCATCTTTTTTAAGCTCGCTTCGCTCTTGTAGGTTTGCAAACAAATTCCACAGCACATTCAACCGCAAATTGATTTACTTTTGGGGAAACTCCTTGAGTTTCGCGACTTTCTTCTTGCTGTTTAACGTACACACAGATGCAAAAAAGAAAAAACAATCTCCTAACACAGGAACACAAATCTGGCATCCGGAGGAGTCGATTTTTTCATTTATTCTCAAAGTGAAGGGAAAGCAGCAATGGATGAGATCCAGATTGCCAAGGAGTGTGCAAATGACTTCTTGGTCCCCGCTGGCGGTGTTACTGACAGCGCATCTCAGGGCAGGGTGGCGGAGGGAGACAGGAGCGTCCCCGCACGAGGGAAGACCATTTGTTTGGCATGTAACCTGGGTGTCTGGCCTTCCATCATTCAGTGAAGGGCATCACCACTCTCAGGCATTCAACTGCATCGTCTCTGGTACCTCCCACTGAGTAATCAGCCCCTGAGGCTGAGCCCCACTGAATGGAATCCTGTCTCCTGCATCTTGAATTTACTTCTCCATCCCTGATGCTTTAGCACTTGGATTCTGGCAATAACTTCCCCCCGAATTGTGCGGACCCAGCCTCCTTCTGTCCCATATATGCTCCTCATTGCTACCAGAGAGAGAAATACAAGCTGTCCATCCGACCCCAGGGGACATCCTTGTTAAACTTATAAGGACTCTCCCTCCTTCAGGATAAAGGGTCAACTCCACAGCATGGCTTTGGAGGCCTTTTATGATCAAGCCCCTGCTTTCTTTGACTCTGATTTCCATGAGTATATCTCAAGCTCCAACCAAATTCTGGGTAGGTGTCTTTCTGTGCATCCCACAGGGCCTTAGCATATGCTGTTCCGTTGACCATGAATAACCTCTTTCCGTTTTCGCCTGGAAGACGCCTACTCATCCTTCGAAATCAGCTCACATACCACGTCTGGATCATTCCTGACCGCCGCCCAGAACAGGGTTAAGACCTTCTTCCCTTGTCTCTAGCATCCTACACTTCTCTACACTAGTATCTGTGATTTTCTATAATCACTTAGCTCTTCACTGATGCATATCTCACTAAACTTTAATTTTCATGAGACTGAGGTGGTGTCCATTATGAGATCTGAAATCTGTATGTCTTTTAGCCCCACACTTTGATCACTTCTCTACATACAACAACAAACACAGTTCCTGGAATGCAGTAGATGCTGCAGAAAAGTTTCACGCAAATGAATGGATACACGAAGGAGATAGGTCATGAAAGTGGACTGGTAAGCAGCAGCTCAAAATATGACAGCTCAGGCCCTTCTGCCTAGCAAAGGTGCCTCCTGAAAGAGCCTAGATTTATTACATAAAAGTCAGGCCACTGAATGCTGTGAACTCCGTAGACAGTGGGTAGGAAAACCACTTCCTCAGGGGCCTGAAATAAAGGCAACATCATGGCACCATTGCATCATTGCATTGGCCCCAATCTTTAGACATTACCCTTCTCACACACCTACCACTGCATTGGATGGCTTGATTTTCTGCTGATGCTGAAGGGGGCCTCAGAGAAGCTGAGGGTGTAGGGAGAGGGCTAACACCTGAAAGGGAGCCCACAGGAGAGCCAGAGAGCCGGAGAGAGGATGGCGGGTGCCCCCTCCTGCAGCTGAGTTGGCCCAGGGCTTACAGGACAAGGATCTCTCATCTGTACAGAGCCAGTTTCTCCTTGGCTAGAGTTTCAGAATAACCCCTGCCCTACAGTCTGTGCCATGAGAGGGGATGGGACCTTATTGACTCCCCACCCCCCACCCATCTGGGTCTCTCATCACTTTAAAGTCACCTCTCTCTGTTTGGCAAAAATGCCGAAGGCCTGGCCACTGATGACAGGCTCCATGGAAAGCCGCCTTCGTGGAGCACAATGAAGGACGCCAGAGTTTACCGACAAACAGGACTTTTAATCTGCCTGACTTCTGTCCGTGCGTAAAGGAGCATCTGCCCAGCCTCCCGCCTTCCAAGGTTTGCAGTTCTGTTTTTTTGTGGGTTTGCTTTCTGAGAAGTTTGTAAGTATCCTAGTGTCCAGGCCGTAAAGGCTGACTCCGGAAAGATCTCGTTGGATTATAACCTGGTTGGCAGCTGGCTGCCCCAGGCTGTCCTTGTCTCCAGCCAGAGCTCTGCCATTAAGGCTTGGAAAGCCGCAGCGCTAATAGGAACCAGGCAGGGAAAGTGAAGCTGAAGCCAGGAATGTGTGGCCAAGGCTTCCAGCTCTGCTCAGCTGTGTGGGGCCCGGCTCAGCCATGCATTGCTGCAGCTGGGATGCTCCAGACCAGGGCCTTGGCAACCGGGTGCCTGGACTCGGCCCCCAGTGCTTTCTAGGTGCTTTTGTCCAGGCTGTTGGTTGCCAGACACCCCTTCCTGGTTCCTGGGAGGCAGCCTGGTGTTGAAACCCCGGCCCCTGTGGGACTCACAGTCTATTCTTCAGCTTGCAGGCTTTTGGAGTGAAGGGGGTGGAAGAGGCCTGGATACAGTAGAGTTATTTTGGCCAAGGGCTCCCTCCACCAGATCTGCAGACCTCGAGGTATGACTCATGGACCAGAAGGAAGCAGGCATGGACACTGACTATCAACATGGTCACCTAGTGGAATCAGGGACAGAACATTAATTGCAAGCTACCAAGGATTGATGCTTTAGAATTATAGTGCTGGAGAAGACGCTTAAGAGTCCCTAGGACAGCAAGGAGATCAAATCAGTCAATTCTAAAGGAAATTAACCCTGAATGTTCATTGAATGACTGATGCTGAAGCTGAAGTTCCAATGCTTTAGCCACCTGATGTGAAGAGCCAACTCATTGGAAAAGACCCTGATTCTAGGAAAGATTGAAGGTGGGAGGAGAGAGGGGCAGCAGAGGGTGAGATGGTTGGATGGCATCACTGATTCAATGGACATGAGTCTGAGCAAACTCTGGGATATTGTGATGAACAGGGGAGCCTGGTTGCTGCAGTTCATGGGATCTCAAAGAGTCAGACACCACTTAGTGACTGAACAACGACAATAACACATCAATCCAACTTCAAAAGCCCCCAGACAACTGCCCTTGGAAGAGTCACCTACACGCACATCACCTGAGAACTCTGATGTCACTGAGGAGCTCAGTTTGAATGCCCCTTAGAAGCATCACCTTCTAAACTCCATTTCAGGTAAAGAATCCGCCTGCAATGTTGGAGACCTGAGTTCGATCCCTGGGTTGGGAAGATGTCCTGGAGAAGGGAAAGGCTACCCACTCCACTATTCTGGCCTAGAGAATTCCATGAACTCTATAGTCCATGGGGTTGCAAACAGTTGGACACAACTGAGCCACTTCCACTGTCTGTCACTGTCTAACCTTCAGCCTCCCTGTAGGTCTGACAGCTCTCGCTGCAGGCTGGACTGCCCATCCTGGAAGCTCTGTGCTGCCAAGGACAACACAACTGCTCTGGCCAAGGGGGTGCCAAGCTGGGGCTGGGGTGGGGGGCTGGGGCAAGAACTTTGGGAAATCTTAATACTGTTGCAGAGCATTGGTAGCACAGACAGTTAAGAATCTGCCTGAAATGCGGGAGACCTGGGTTCGATCCCTGGGTCAGAAAGATCCCCTGCAGAAGGGAATGGCAGCCCACTCCAGTATTCTTGCCTGGAGAATTTCAGGGACAGAGGAGCCTGAAGGGCTAGTCCATGGGGTCACAAAGAGTCAGACATGACTAAGTGAATAACACAACAACAACAATACTGTTCAGATCTTGACTAACCCTCAGGAGCTGAGAGGAGTGGAGGCTGAGAATGGGGAGAGGGTGTCTTCAGGACCTGGAACATATGTGGTACTAAGTTAAGTGAATGGCCTAGCAGTGGCTCGGTCCTCTAATTTTTGCTTTGTACCTGCTATTTTGGGTTTGTTTTTCCATGGAAAAGCTGGCGTGATTCATACAACAGAGTTGGCAAGTGAATTGACAGCATGCATAGGAGGTGCATGCAGGTGTGTGTGTGTAGAATACTTGTAGATTTGAGAGATAGATATAGATATGGATACATATTTTTATAAGCATAAAAGAGAATTTATTCTTATTATAGGAAACCTGGAAGACATTAAATAGGTCAGTTCAGTTCAGTGGCTCACTCATGTCTGACTCTTTGTGACCCCATAGACTGCAGCACTCCAGGCTTCGCTGTCCGTCACCAACACCTGGAGCTTGCTCAAACTCATGTCCATCAAGTCAGTGATGCCATCCAACCATTTCTTCCTCTGTCATCCCCTTCTCCTGCCTTCAATGTTTCCCAGCATCAGGGCCTTTTCCAAGGAGTCAGTTCTTTGCATGGTGGCCAAAGTATTGGAGCTTCAGCATCAGTCCTTTCAATGAATATTCAGGACTGATTTCTTTTAGGAATGACTGGTTTGATCTTCTTGCAGTCCGAGGGACTCTCAAGAGTCTTCTCCAACGTCCAGTTCAAAAGTATCCATTCTTTGGTGCTCAGCTTTCTTAATGGTCCAACTCTCACATCTATTCATGACTACAGAAAAAAACATAGCTTGACTAAATGCCCTATTAAATTGGTAAGAAAATGAAAATCATTCATGATTGCATCATCCAGAGATTCACATCTTAACATACTTTGCTCTTCGAGAAAATATTATTTTACATGTTTGAAGTCACACTGAATATACGATCACATCTGGCTTTTTTTTTTTTTTTTTTTTTTCATCTAATGTTGTGTTGTAAGTAGGTTTCATGCCCCCTGCCCAGGACATAATTCTACTTTAGGTTAATTTTCATTTTGTTTAATAAGGATGCATTTTTTCATTTTATGTGAGTTAGAGAGAGCAGGAACACTGACTCAATGGACATGAATTCGAACAAACTCTGGGAGATGGTGCAGGACAGGGGAGCCTGGTGTGCTGCAGTCCGTGGGGTCGCAGAGTTGGGGATACGACTTGGTGATCAAGCAACAACAGCAAAAAGAGAACAGAAACTCTGAATTTCTTTTAAATGTTTCAGCTGTTGATATTTGTCCACTCTCTGGATGTCTGCAGCCTCTTGGTAGTTTGAACAAAGAAAGAATAAAGGCACCTGCTATCCATGCCCAAACTATAGGTCAAGAGTGTGAAAGGAAGTTAACCACACTGAGCTGACTGGTAGTCTGATCTTATAGCAGAGTCATTGGAGGCCTGTGGAGGCAGAGGAGGACTCTGGTGGCACAAAGAGTCAGGGGGCAGAAGCAGACATGGAGGGCCCTGCTCCTGACAGCTCTGGTGAGGGGCTGCGAGCGTGTTTAACTTCCCATTAGCTATTTCACTGCCATGTTTATTCTTTTATTCCTGTACAGAAATCTATGCGTAAGCGATAACCTTGCATGTCAGGCATACGTAATCATGGTGTTTCTTAACCAAATTGAAAACATTCAGACCAGGGCCAGATAGAAGTGTGGTGGGGTATTTTCAATTGCTCATGCCAAAAATGAGACAGAGACACTGCTTTCTTTCTTTCTTGTATGCGTGTGAAGTTTGAGAGAAGGATATACTAGGGTGTGGAGTAATGGAATAAAAGGCAAACTTAATCCTATTTTGACATCAAGCCTTCACTTCATTTTGCTAGAATTGGTTTGAAAAACAAAACAAACCTTTGCTTGGCTAAGCACCCAACTTGCCAATTTGTAGATCTGTATGGAGGTGTGCACATACAGAATGGCTGGCTTTATCTAGGGACTCTTGGGAAAATTTCAAGTGATATTCTTTTATGAGCTGCTCGGTGTCACGTACCATCTCAGACAAGTTACATCCAAAGACCAGTTATGTCCTAGGCCTGCAGCCAGGCTCTTTGTATCCATATGTCAGTGGAAAAAGGGGATAAATGATGAGCAGTCAAGACAGACATATGGGGGGAATGATTTCTATTTTGGGTGTGTGTGTACTCAGTTGCTCAGTCAGGGTCCAACTCTTTGCAGCCCCATGGACTGTAGCCCGCCAGGCTCCTTTGTCCATGAGATTCTCTGGGCAAGAATACTGGAGTGGGTTGCCATTTCCTTCTCCAGGGGATCTTCCTGACCCAGGGACGGAAATCGTGTCTCTATCGGCTCCTGCATTGTCAGGCGGATTCTTTACCACTAAGCCACCCGAATAATTTCTTATGTATCCTAAAGGATGATCATTATACTGAGAGATGTTAATGAAACAGAAATGGATTTTGTTGTCATGTAGCTGGATGGCCTTGGCAAGCTGGTCTTCACTCAGCACTTCAGTGTCCCCATCTTTAAAGTGAAGCCAGTGGCAATTTCTGCCTGTGAGGCTGTTGTGAGAGGTCGGTGTGACCATGAGCATCCCACCTGCATATATCAGGTACTCACCAAAGAGAAATCAGGGAAAAGAAAAATGCAAGTGTAGTTATCATTAACCCAGTGAAGGACTCCATGTGACTATAGCACATGTGATACTAATTCACAGCCATCCTGGTGACTTTTCCCATGTGTGAACTTCCACAGCCCAGGGATCGTACTTGGGCTGTGAAAGTATGAAAATAAGAAACTCATCACAACACCGTCATACTGAATATCTAGGCGTCATGGTCTAAACATCTTTTCTCACCGATCGTTAGAGGTGTTGGAAGTTTGAGAGGAGGACCAACCTGCCCACGCTCACACGCTGAGTAGCAAATGAGTCATAGTTGAAGCCAAAGCCAACAAAAGTCTGGTCCTATGTTCTGGGTACCACACCACACTGCTCCTCATCCTGTCCCTCAGGGGACTGGTGAGTGGATTCCCTAAGATGATGCTTGCAAGTCAGCTGACAGAGGACCAGCTGCTGCCTATGCCTACCAGGCATTCTTCCAGGCACGGTTACTGGGCACACAGTATGGGCCAGGATCTCTGTGGGCACTGGGGAGTAGAGCTGAACAAATCCCCATCATATTTTAAAAGATTCTATAACCCAGCGGAGAGAAGTCTGTGTAGACAAGCAAATGAAGCGTATACAGTGCGGACCGGGGAAAGGATGCTTTCTATGCTCCTGACCACCTCATCTTTTCTCCTGTCTAGATCACTCTCCTTCATCTCAAACTTCTTGTTAGATCTTGGCTTGGACAGAACCTTCCCGTTTAACTCAGATGGTAAAGAATCTGCCTGCAATGCGGGAGACCTGGATTCAGTCCCTGGGTCAGGAAGATGTCCTGGAGAAGGGAATGGCAATCCACTCCAGTATTCTTTCCTAGAAAAGCCCATGGACAGAGGAGCCTGGTGGACTACAGTCCACGGGGTCACAAAGAGTTGGACATAACTGAGCGACTTTCACACACTTGACTTTACCCACAGCATTCTCTGTTTACTTACATTCCTACACCTACTGAAGCCCTTTTGCCAGGAAGTCTTCTTCCTTCCTGAAATTCCAGTGAGAAGCTACACAACCCACTTCTGAACATACACATGAGCTTTTGGTCCTATAGTTGCTTTATATCTCAGTCTTGGCTTATTTTCATGGTTGTATTGACAGTGTAAGGTTATAAAACTCAAGAGTTCCATTTATCCCAGCAGAGTCGTCAGCACACAGTAGGCAGTTAGCAGGTGTGTTTTGATTTACCAGCTCTGAAGCCTCCTGAAAGTGAATCAAGGAGGGAAATGCAACTCTGGAGAGTCAGGAGCTGGGACTGCAGAGCCCAGCCGGTCAGAGTGCACTATCCCCAACAGTTTGTGTGCCTAACATGTTCCCTGAGATGCGATCAATGAGTCAGATCCAAGAGAGCCTTCAGGACTCTGGGTGAGCCCGGTTCAGTTGGTTGTAAGGTGAAAGGCAAGGGCAAGCTTGCTGTGTGCTTGAAACAAAATTCATCATCACAGCCTCTCCTGATGAGCAGACTAGCTCTGTGTTGGAATAGAATGTGGAAACAGTCTCCTCCAACTAAGTGGCCAAAAAGATAGGGTTGTGTTTGCTGGTTTGGGTCAGATTTGATAGCAGATCCCCTCTTTGCCCTTATTGATTGATGGATGTGTTTTGCCAATTCATTCACCGCATGAGGCCTCAAGTTGTCCTGGTGAATCTCTGAGTATCAATCTCCATCAAGGGAACAAAGAACACTCTCACGTGAGTGAAACTCGCATGAAACATTTGCTTCCATCAGCTATGACCCTGTTTATTCTTTATACTAGACTCAATCTATTCACCATCTGGGCACTGATTCATTTGAAAGGGGGAGATCTGATGACTTCACCATCAGCCTGGTCCCTAGGAAGCACAGAGGTGTGGTGCCAGCTCAGAGTCTTGATGGTTCTGCTTACACCCCAACCAAAAGAAAGATCTACATGAATTTTTTTTTTAATTGAAGTATAGCAGCTTTACAATGTTGTGTTAGTCTGGTGTCCAGCAACGTGATTCAGTTATGCATACGTATATGTATTCTTTTTCATGTTCTTTTCCTTGATAGTTTATTATAGTGTATTGAATCTAGTTTCCTGTGCTTTACAGTAGGACGTTGCTGTTTATCTATTTAATAGATAGTAGTTTGCGTCCGCTAATCCCAAACTCTTAATTTATCGCGCCTCCACCCCTTTCCCCCTTTGGTAAACTTAAGTTTGTTTTCTGTGGCTGTGAGTCTGTTTCTGTTTTGTAAATAAGCTCATTGGTGTCACATTTTAAATTCCACATGTAAGTGATATCATATGGTGCTTGTCTTGACGTAAGAAAGATCTAGACTAATGTTGATGCCTAGAGATCATGGTGGTCCCTTTGGTGTGAGAGCAGTGAGTATGTTCACAGATCTGGGTGGAGGGCATATATTGAATATATTCCATTTGAAAGGTTCCTCTGGGCAACAATAAAACTCCAGGAAGGAGTTTCTTCCTTGTTTCCGTTCACTTAGCACAATCTGCTTACATGGCAGATGTGTCAGGAACCATGTGGAGGGTTAATGAGGAATAAATTTATAGGGCAGTGCCTCTGTCTTTAAGATACTCAGGTTGCCCAGCAAGCTTGTGATGACCATACTCCGTACAATAAAGGAGGGTTTAACCAAGATCCATGAGGTATGGAATGGCTTAGGCTTCGAGGTCAGACAGATGCTGGGTCCCAAACCAGGCTTACCCTAATTTAGCTATTTGTCCTGGGTTTAGTTTTGCTCCCCAAATCTTTCTTTTTTATTCCTTTCTTCTTTTTTAATCCAAATAATTATTAATTTGAGATTTTTTTCTTTTGTATCATGTAATAGCGGGTAGAGTGTGCCAAGCACTTAGTACCCAACTTAACACCTGATACTTGCTAAACACATGTGGGTGTCATTGTTACCATCATGTTTTATTATTGATACTTTCATCACCGCCATCATCATCGTCATCTCTATTTAGTGGATGAGAAAAGGCTTCATGGTAGAGGAAAAATCAAGTAACATTGTGAAAACCAGGCAAGGATTGTCAAGGTGCCTGAAGGCAGAATCACAACCCAGAGAGAAGAGTGCAAAGACTCAACAGTGTGGTGGGGTGGGTCGGAGGACTGGGCTACTTTATGGGATCAGCAACCACTGAAATGCTGAGGGAAAAGATGAATTTCTGGATGAACGGGGGCCAAAGGGGTTAGAATACAGACCCTTAAAGAACTGAGTTGTAGCCTAATAGATGATGATCAAACCATGAGACATCTCAAATGGGATGGCAAGAAAGTAAGGAGAAGTTACTGATGACATTGGACCAAAGCTTAGCATGCTGGGCAGAGTGGACACTGGGTTGGAGGAAACTGGGAGATAAGCTCATCTAGAGAGATCAGAAAGAAATGGTACTTAAGGAAGGCACTCAGTACTAGAAGCACCCAACCATCAGAAATGCAAGACAGGTGGCTGAGGTTTATCTCTAAAGGTCATGAGATGGTCCCCTTGCCCCCTTGCACTCTGAAAAGGCTGTTTTCTTCTTTAGTTCTTGAAGCAATTAGAAAGCTGCAATTTGGATTTTTTACTTGCAAAGGAAACTATGAGTGCAGAGCTGACAGCATTCCTGTCAGATTTAAAATATGGATTCTTTCTTCTGATCTCTCAGTTTGATGGCCATAAGCGAGCTGAATTCCACAGAGCTAAGAGAACCTTAGCTTCCAAGATCAGCTCCCTTCTAGCTAATGGCATCTGTCAGTCCAGATCTTTTAGAAAGGCTGAAAGAATAATTTGGGGAAACGAAAATGAAAACAAATATATAGCATAGAATTTCTTCTTCTAGCAATAGATCCTCTGGTTCTACCAGAAAGATATTTTAATTTAAACATGGACAGCCTCAACTTTTCAGGAACATTTCTACTGTGTCATGTAACAGATCCCTGAAAACTGTTTCTAGTTTTTTTTTTTTTTTTCAGAACTAGTGCTAGAAATATAGAGATGAAAAATTAGTGTCCCTGCCCTTTGAGGGCCAGAGTCCAACACAAGATACTGGAATGAAAGTGGCTGAATGAAGATGATACAGCAACAGCAGCGAGGGCTCAGAGAAGCAGCTTCATCTGCCTGGGAAAGGAAGGCAGGGAAGAGCTTTTGTACGTGGGTAAAGAAAGCCTTCTATCCCATAGTGGTGAAGATACATCTGCCATATGGAGACCATATTTTTAAATCAAAATTGGGATAGATTATCTGACACTAGCTCTGTCGATGGGACAGAATATTTGAAATCAAGGATGTCCAAAGAAACCCAGGACATATGGCCACCATAACCAATCATTATCGTGCTTACGGGGCCGTGGTTTGATCCACAGAATAACCAAAGCCAGGATTCGGGCAGATGATTTATGTTAATACTTAACTGCAGATGTGTAAGAACTATATTTCCTGACCTTATCTATCAGAATAGGCAAAGGCTAGTGTACTAACAAATTCATAGCATCCTAAACAAAGCCAGGCATATCAGAATGTTAGAATGACAAGGCTGGAAATACCTTTAGTGACCACCAGGTTTAAACTTCAGCCCTCTGCAATGGCTGGAAAGACTGAGGCTCATTCCTCAAAAGCATGTATCTGCCAAGGGACAGAGCTGGGACTCCGTGTCGTCCAAAGCCCACTGAGGTATTGCACTTCTTTAGGGTCGAATTTGGGGATACACCAGAAAATCCCATGAATTATGGGAAACCCCAAAACACTGGTCTGGGCCCCACAAAGTTGACATTTAGTAGGCTACCACCTTGTCAAACAACCAGGCTGCCATATTTGATGATCTTGAACTCAGATCTCACCAGGATATTGATGAGGCTCCCAAGCTGAATGTGAATACCAGGCCATTTACGACGCCGAAGAAGTGGTTGTGACAAAACTTAGCAATGTCAAAGAGACCAGGGTACCCAGTCCTCTCATATTTTGATGACGATTCTCCATTGGTGATGAGGCAGTACAGAAAGGAGGCTCATCACAAAAAAGTGGGGGTATTTCGTTATGAGCATTCAGGAGTTAGGAGTTCAGTCTCTGCTGGGCAAGCAGAAGGTCAAAAGTCCATAGGTTTCTCTCCAAGATGGCCCAAGGGAGGTCTGGGAACCCACTTGGTAACTGAATCCACTGATCTCTAAACTTTTTGACTCAGGAAGAGGCTGAGCTCTAGAACTGCACACTTTCAAGTAACACTGAAAGGATAGACTACCCACTTCAGTATTCTTGGGCTTCCCTCATAGCTCAGTCGGTAAAGAATCTGTCTGCAATGTAGAACTGGGTTCGGTCCCTCAGTTGGGAAGACCCCCTGGAGGAGGGCATGGCAACCCACTCCAGAATCTTGCCTGCAGAATCCTCATGGACAGAGGAGCCTGGGGGGCCTACAGTCCATGGGGTTGCACAGAGTTGGACAAGACTGAAGGACTAAGTACCTTCACTGCTGCTGCTAAGTCGCATCAGTCGTGTCCGACTCTGTGCGACCCCATAGACGGCAGCCCACCAGGCTTACCTGTCCCTGGGATTCTCCAGGCAAGAACACTGGAGTGGGTTGCCATTTCCTTCTCCAATGCATGAAAGTGAAAAGTGAAAGTGAAGTCGTTCGGTCGTGTCCGACTCTTAGCGACCCCATGGACTGCAACCCACCAGGCTCCTCCATCCATGGATTTTCCAGGAAAGAGTACTGGAGTGGGGTGCCATTGCCTTCTCCGAAGTACCTTCACAGCCCTCCAAAAATGCAAGATGCCACCTAGCATGTGAGAAGTGTAGACAGAGAAGTGGCTTTCTATCTGGGGCTGATAAATCTCCACCCAGAGCTCTGAGATTAAAGTGCATGGCAGACATTCTCCTCCTAGTGTGGGTCTGGACTGGAGGAATGGTAATTAAAAAGGATAAATGGTGTGGTCTGCGCTCGGGCTACCTGTGTCTTCCTCTGGACTTCCAGAGCAATTCCACCTGGGGGCTGCAGATCTATTTGTGGGCCTGTGGTCCAGGCTGGAATCCACCAGGGCTTTTTGTCTTGTTCTTGTTTTCCTTTCCCCTTCTTTTCTTTTCTTCTTTCCTTCGCTTCACATCCTTTTGTTTTCATTGCTGCCTCCCTGGGCTGACACATACTAGTGACTCTAGGCATACATCTTTCTCTGCCTAGATGCTGTCAGGCTCTAAGCTGCCCTCTCGATATGATGATTATTTTTATCCAGCCCTCCATGGGTCCTCTCATCCATTCACCTACCCATCCATTTCTCTTACCATCCACCCAGCCAGGCATGTGTTTATTCTTCCCTTCACTTCAAATCAGCAAGTATTTCCTGAATCAAAGATAATTGTCAAAGACCCATGAAATCCCCTTTTCTAACAAAGATAAATATGACCTAGACCTTAAATTGGGCTTCCCTGGTGGCTCAGTGGTAAAGAATTTGCATGCCAATGTACCAGACGCAGGAGACACATATTTGATCCATGGGTTGGAAAGATCTCCTGGAGAAGATTATTTCTTGCCTGGGAAATCCCATAGACAGAGGAGCCTGGTGGGCTACAGTCCATGGGGGTCACAAAAGAGATGGACATGACTTACTGACTAAAAAACAATAGACCTTGAATTAAAGATATCACTTAAAAAAATAAAATAAAATAAAGATATCACTTATAATCTAGGAAGTCGACTTGCAATTACATCTTAAGTGCTATAAGGGCTTGATCAGTGCTTGATAAGAGAAGTGTTTAGGATATATACTGTTCAGCCTTTCATTGAGCAGGAGTTGGCCATTTGAAGGTGGGGTGAGGGGGGCAGGAAACACTAAGTTGAGGGTTGGTAAGGCAAAAGCACAGAAACAAGAAAAGCAACCAATAGCTGGATATTTCTAGAGGAGGAAATGTGAGGTGGAGGCTGATAGTGCCCAAACTGCAGACCTAAAAAGGGTCCAAGTCAGAGCGAAAAATAGAAGCTACTAACCTTTCTGACAAGTGTGGATTTTAGGCCTCATCCCATCATCCCACATCTAGGGTGACCAATGGCCCTGGTCCCCCAGGACTAAAGAGATTCTGAAGATACAGGATTTTCACTTTCAAAACCAATGCAGTTTCAGACAAACTCAAATGATGTGTGTGGTAGGAAGACTAATGTCCCCAAAGATGGTCAAATCCTCATTTTCCAAACCTGTAAATCTGTTACCTTCATGGCCAAAAAAGGAAAAGAAAAACTTTGCAGATGCCATTATTATACATTAGAATCTTGAAATGGGGAGATTAACCTGAACTACCCTGGGGGCTCAATGTAACCACCAGCATCCTGAGAAGGGAAAGAGGAAGGAGGCTCCAAGCCAGAGGAGATGTGATGCTGGAAGCAGAGGTCAAATGACGTGATTACTAGAAGGGGCCACAAGCCAAGGACTGTGGACCATCTCTAGCGACTGGAAAAAACCTTCTCCTCCAGAGCCTCCAGAGGCCCATAGCCATTCTGACATCTAGATTTTGGCCTTGTTAGAATGATTTGGCACTCCTGGCCTCCAAAACTATAAGAGAATAAGCGTGTGCTACTTTAAACCACTGAGTTTATGGTAATTTGTCATGGTAGCAATGGAAAACTGATATACTCTATTGCCCAAATGATATGTCTAAAAGGTGGCTGCAGGTGGTGCCTTGAGGATTTTCCATGGCCACTGAGCAGACCCTGGTTTCTCCCCAAATAACATTATTTTGTTAAGTACAGGAGGTATTATAGGAAAGAACCAGAACACCTTGAAAAGCCATCCATTTATTGATCACCCTGGCATGGGCTGTAGTGGGATTCAGGATGCTTTAGTGTCTGCCTGGTTCTGTCTTTCCTGTCTCTGTGAGCTTGGCTCACTTCCCTGGACCCTCTGGTTCTTCTTTACATAAGCCACCTGCCCTGATAGCTCAGAGCTCAGATAGTAAAGAATCTGCCTGCAATGTAGGAGACCTGGGTTTGATCCCTGGGTTGGGAAGATCCCCTAGAGAAGGGAATGGCTACACACTCAGTATTCTGGTCTGGAGAATTCCATGAACTGCATAGTTCATGGGGTTGCAAAGAGTTCGGCATGACTAAGCGACTTTCACAAAACAAATTAAATGATATAGATCTATCACTTCAAATTTATAAAGCTTTTACATATTATTAAGTGACCATGCATTTATAATATATTTTTGGCAAAGCATATATTTTCAGGGAAATGCAACATTACCCCTAAAATGGGCTAAAGTTGTTTCTTGGGGGAGTAGAGAAATTTCACTATACATTTAAAGCACAAGCATATAGATGGTACATAAACAAGTATTCTTTGGAACTCTGCATTCAGATGCTTATATCTTTCTTTTCTCCTTTGCTTTTCACTACTCTCCTTTTCACAGCTATTTGTAAGGCCTCCCCAGACAGCCATTTTGCTTTTTTGCATTTCTTTCCCATGGGGATGGTCTTGATCCCTGTCTCCTGTACAATGTCATGAACCTCAGTCCATAGTTCATCAGACACTCTATCTATCAGATCTAGACCCTTAAATTTATTTCTCACTTCCACTGTATAATCATAAGGGAATTGATTTAGGTCATACCTGAATAGGCTAGTGGTTTTCCCTACTTTCTTCAATTTAAGTCTGAATTTGGCAATAAGGAGCTCATGATCTGAGCCACAGTCAGCTTCTGGTCTTGTTTTTGCTGACTGTATAGAGCTTCTCCATCTTTGGCTGCAAAGAATATAATCAATCTGATTTTGGTGTTGCCCATCTGGTGATGTCCATGTGTAAAATCTTCTCTTGTGTTGTTGGAAGAGGGTGTTAGCTATGACCAGTGCATTCTCTTGGCAAAACTCTATTAGCCTTTACCAAGGCTATGGTTTTTCCAGTGGTCATGTATGGATGTGAGAGTTGGACTCTGAAGAAAGCTGAGTGCCGAAGAATTGATGTTTTTGAACTGTGGTGTTGGAGAAGACTCTTGCGAGTCCCTTGGACTGCAAGGAGATCCAACCAGTCCATTCTAATGGAGATCAGCCCTGGTTGTTCTTTGGAAGGAATGATGCTAAAGCTGAAACTCCAGTACTTTGGCCACCTCATGCGAAGGGTTGACTCATTGGAAAAGACCCTGATGCTGGGAGGGATTGGGGGAAGGAGGAGAAGGGGATGACAGAGGATGAGATGGCTGGATGGCATCACTGACTCGATGGACGTGAGTGTGAGTGAACTCCGGGAGTTGGTGATGGACAGGGAGGCCTGGCGTGCTGCAATTCATGGGGTCGCAAAGAGTCAGACACAACTGAGCAACTGAACTGAATTGAACTGAAATAAGTATTCAATATATGGTAGTATCAATATTTCATGGGGGGCAATTAGAAAAAAGTCTCTGAGTATTTTAATGAAAATAAACAATATTGAGAACCACCTATCTCGTGAATGCATACCACACATTGCTATCCATTGACATGCACACATTTGCCGGGGTCCAGCCCCGGTGGATCCAGGGTGATTCGAAGGTGGGGACGGAGTTGGCGTCCTGGAAAAAACTTATTTAATTGCAGATATAGAGGGAGATTAGAAACAGATAGTGTAGTAGGAGAATTAGTGGAGAAAAGAGGCTGAATAACTGGTTTACATGGAATCCCAATCACCACCTACGTAGGCCACAGGCGTCTTTCCATTCTCCCAAAGGAGATGAGGCACTGAGGACTCCCCGGTCCGATCTCAGAAGCCCAGGCAGAATTAGCAGGCTTGGTGAGTACCCACATTTCAGATGGGAATTCAGCCAGGAAAATGGGGAGCGAGAAAGAAATGACACAGGGGAATCAGTCTTTCCAGAAACTAATCCGATTTCTTTATTTTTCAGGTTTGTTTATATACCTTTTTGTTATACATAGGGATGAATACAGAGTCATGCGGGGGTCAGCAGACCTGACCCTTGTCACAATCAGGTGCTTCATATAAAATTATACAAAGGTCTTATGAGTTTCATCATCTTTTAGCCATGAGGTCTGCTGACATTTTATGGCCCTTTCCGATACTGGTCAGTTAACCAGAAAACTTATTTTTCCAGGGGTGATTTTTTCTTAAATCAGGCGCCACCCTCCAAATAAAGTTGCATTCCTATAGGGGGAGGGTGTTGTGAGTTACAATCAAGAAAGGAATTTACTTAACCTAAGGTTTAACATGATTAATCTTAAAGGTTAATACTTATTTCTCCTATATGCTAGTTATATTCATTATAAGGGCAGGAATATGGAGATTTAGCAGCAAATATTGGCTCAACAAATGTAAACCCTTCACCAATGTTCCCCTTAAGATCTATTTTGTCTTAAGATAGTGATAAAGTTACATTTTTGCATAGCAAGGACACAGTGATTTATAACAAAGTACAGTGGTCTATAATAAAAGAGAAAATTCATTAACTCAAAAGTCTAGTATTGCTAACATCAAAAAACTACTATATTTCCTTTTCTATATTCCAAATACATTGATTAATATATTCCCAGGTGCCTAAGGATATGGAGGCCTGATGGCAATCATTGACTCATCAATGAGAAAAGCCCTATGCTAATACTCCAAACTCTCTGTGTTGTTTATGGCTGAGAGGCTGTCACACAAGCTAGTCTGTCAGCAGAGAGGTTTGACCTGAGACATCCTTGTCACACCCAGGGCAGGGAATTAGCAGTAATTATTGGCAGGACAAATGAAAAAACCCTTCACCAATGTAATTCCTAATCAACCCACTAATACTATACTAATGATCTTCTAACTTCTCAAAAGAGTCTGTATTTAGAAAGTTTTAAAACATCCCATGCCTCTCACAGTTGGGAGGCTATAAACAATCACATGCGGCCGGACGAGCCTGATCAGGCAGGCCAGAGAACCTTCAGAGTTCGTAAGTTGAAACACTCTTATCACGCCCAGGAATTTTTATTAACTGGAGCTGCAAGTGAACTCCTTCTCTGAGAGAAATGGTTATGGGGGAGAGCTCCCCGTAAAGTACTCTGGTAGATGCTCGGGAACAGGGGGTTTCCTGAGGCTTGATCACGCCTTTGCGTATGCCAAGCTTCCTTCCTCATGACTTTGCCATGGGCGGAGTTCCTCACGCTGGCTCCCAACACACATTGTTATATTTAAAAGAGATAAACAACAAAGTCCGAATGTATAGCACAGGGAATGCTGCTCCTATGCCCTAATAACCTAAGTGGGACAAGAATTTGAAAAAAAAATAGATACGTGCGTGTATTACGGAATCATTCTGCTGTACACCTGACATCAATTATACTCCAACATAAAATCAAATTTTTTTTAAAAAAATCCCATGGTAAAGACATACATGTATATGTAGAAATGAATCACTTTGCTGTATATATGAAACGCAATATTAGTATCAAATAAGCTCAATATAAAATTTTAAACAATTAAGTTTTTCAAATGGCACTGGGAAAGATGATGGAGCAGACAAGCTGAGGAGCGTTATGGAGTTAAGCTGATTTAATTTCATTTAGTTTAATTTTATTCTTCTACATAGCTATGTGGTCCCCACCCCTCCGAGCTTGGTCTCTTTATCTGGGAGACAAAGAATCCCCCTATGATTGCTGTTTGTGATGGTGGTGGTGGTTTAGTTGCTCAGTTGGGTCTGACTCTTGCAACCCCATGGACTGTAGCCCACCAGGCTCCTCTAACCATGGGATTTCCCAGGCGGGAATACTGGAATGGGTTGCCATTCCCTTCTCCAGGGGATCTTTTCAACGCAGGATGGAGCCCATGGCTCCCTCATTGCTGGTGGATTCTTTACTGCTGAGCCACCAGGGTAACTGTGTCAGTATTTAATTATATAATATAGATACAAGATACCTAGGCTATTGGCTATAGACTCTTTGCAATCTCATGGACTCTAGCCCACCAGGCTCCTCTGCCCATGGGATTCTCCAGGCAAGAACACTGGAGTGGGCTGCCATTTCCTTCTCCAATGCATAAAAGTGAAAAGTGAAAGCGAAGTCGCTCAGTCGTGTCCATAGCCAGTGACAAATAGAAGGTTCACGGGGTGCCTTGGGCTTCCCTTGTAGCTCATTTGGCAAAGAATCTGTCTGCAATGCAGGAGACATGGGTTCAGTCCCTGGGTTGGGAAGATCCCCTGGAGAAGGAAATGACAACCGACACAAGTATTCTCTCCTGGAGAATCCCATGGACAGAGAAGCCTGGCAGGCTACAGTCCGTGGGGTCACATGAGTTGGACAGAACCTAGTGATTAAACCACCACGGGGTGCCTTGCCCAACCTCCCCCTGCTGGTCAGTCCCAGTACTGCCACATACCCAGGGGTTCTGCTTATCAGTTCAGTTCAGTCGCTCAGTCGTGTCCGACTCTTTGCGACCCCATGGACTGCATCACGCCAGGCCTCCCTGTCCATCACCAACTCCTGGAGTTTACCCAAACTCATGTCCATTGAGTCGGTGATGCCATCCAACCATCTCATCCTCTGTCATCCCTTTCTCCTCCTGTCTTCAATCTTTCCCAGCATCAGGGTCTTTTCAAACGATTCAGTTCTTCGCATCAGGTGGCCAAAGTATTGGAGTTTTGGCTTCAGCATCAGTCCTTCCAATGAATATTCAGGACTGATTTCCTTTAGGATGGACTGGTTGGATCTCCTTGCAGTCCAAGGGACTCTCAAGAGTCTTCTCCAACAGCACAGTTCCAAAGCATCAATTATGAACTCATCCAATTTCAGCTGAGGTACAGTACAGAGGGTCTGTTTTGCCTGATAGCCTCATATTATTACTGTTTTGTCCACATCAACACCGCTTTTGCTTCCAAAGACAGACTTTGTGTGGAATCAGCCTTGCCTACACTAAGAAGTGATATTTTGTGGCTTGTTGCTGTTAAAATAATGATATCGAGTCCTGACATAGAGTTCCCTTTGTGGATACCCACTGTAGTAAAATACATGTCTGGAACCAATGTTGGGGGGATAGAAAGGCATCTGAAGGGCACATTTTTCTTCTTTAATCTGATGACCACTATGGATTGTAATTCATCCTGTTTCCCCCTTTGCTCAGGCTGTCAGGGAACTCAAACCCAAATTTGTGTTATGTCCCTAACATCAGTGCAGGATTTTCCTTCTTTTATTTCTACACTTTATGTATTTTCACTTCTCTCTTCTGCTGCTTCTCTGTCCTTCCTGGAACCGTGATACACTGATTTTCTCTCTGAGCAACTGACACAGCTTTCCCTCCTGGCAGAAGGCTAGCACTGTACTTGCCATTCAGCCTCATTTCTGACTCCATCAAAGGCTGTAGATCTGCCTTCCCTCACCAGCATCAATGTCACACTTAGATTGTGACACAGAAGTGTCACAGTGGCTTAGAAGATGCCACTGAGATCTTGCTTTTTAACTTGACATTTACCTTTGAGGATGAACTACCCAAAGATGTGTGCTAAGTCTCTGCAGTCCTGTCAGACTCTTTGCGATCCCATGGACTGTAACCTGCCAGGCTCCTCTGTCCATGGGATTCTCCAGGAAAGAACACTGGAGTGGGTTGCCATGCCCTCCTCCTAGGGGTCTTACTGATCCAGAGACGGAACCCTCATCTCTCACATCTCTTGCATTGGCAGGTGGGTTCTTTACCACTAGTGCCACTTTGGAATGACGTGAAGTCACATCCGACTCTTTGTGACCCAATGGACTATACAGTCCATGGAATTCTTCAGGCCAGAATACTGGAGTGGGTAGCCATTTCCTTCTCAACCCAGGGATCAAACCCAGATCTCCTGCACTTCAAGCGAATTCTTTACCAGCTGAGCCGCAAGGGAACCCCAAACTCCCCTAAACTCACAAGAATGGGAATCTTGCATGATACCACTACACCAGTGGCACTTAAAAGAAAATGCTGGAATTAACTCCAGGAACTCAAGTCTGGCTTAAAGTTCAGACCAACAAATATATCTTGACCACTTAACGTGGGTGCTTTTCAAGCAGAACTCAACAGACCCTCTAGTTCTGAGCCTACAGTCTAGCTGGGGCGGCTGGCAGGCAAGCTGTCCGATGCAGTCTCATGAGCAGCATAGCAAGAGAGGTGTCAGGTACTCTGGGAACACAGTGGCAGTGCCCACTCCCAGCCAGAGAGAAGCAGGCCACACTTCCTGGAGCTCCCCTCCCAACCCCCAGGCATTTGGGCTGAATTTTTTAATAAAGAGGAAGTTAAAAATTCATGGCTACATAAAAATCTGCACACCAATGTTTATAGCAGGTTTATTGATCACTGTCCCCTGGAGAAGGAAATGGCAACCTGCTCCAGTATTCTTGCCTGGAAAATCCTTTGGACAGAGGAGCCTTGAGGGCTACAGTCCATGGGGTCATAAGAGTTGGACAAGACTAAGCACACACACTTTCTTATTTTCGCTTTATTGATCACTGCTAAAAGATAGAAGCAATCAAGCTGTCCTTCAATAGGTTAATGGATAAATAAAACCATGGTACATCTGTACACTGGAATATTATTTGTCAATGAAAAGAAATGAGCTATCAAGCCTTGAAAAGACATGGAGAAACTGCGAATGCATATTTCTTGGTGAAGGAAGCCAACCTGAAAAGGCTAAATCCTGGATGGTTCCAACTATCTGACATTCTAGAAAAGGCAAGACTATGGAGATGATAGAAAGATCAGTGGTTGCCAAGGTTTGGTGGCATGGAGTGAGAGATCAGAACAAAATAAAACACAGACAGGAATAAAACGGAAGTCACGAAGAAAGAACGTTCCAGTTGTTGGCCAAGGTGTGAACCAAGACATAATTCTGTACAAACACAGAGCCCACTTCCATCATAACAGGAAGTGTTATGTTGTAGGAAGTAAAATGTAAGGAGGGATAACCCACGTGACCCATCTTGGAAGCTGCTTTCCAGAAGGCCTCACTGAAGAAGACCACTTTTCTTTGGATGGAGATGTGGTGAACTGTGGAGCAGGACTAAGCAGCATTTGCTATGGTGAAAGGAGAGCTAGGGGCTTCCCAGGAACCATGGCATATGGCCTGAGGATGCCCAACCATCCAAGGACACAGAACGAAGAGAGCCAGAAGAACCAGATTCATGGGGACATGATTGAGCCTCTTGATCAAGCCTCACCTGAAGTCAGAAGCCCCTAACCCTCAGAAAACACTGAGTCAATAAATTTAATTTACAGAAAGGTATAACATGCATGACCCTGTATATACATACAGTCAGCCATAGAAAACTTTTTTGCCTCTTTAGATAGGGGTTAGATATTGGGCTGGCCAAAAAGTCCATTTGAGTTTTTCCATGAGAGTGAAAGTGTTAGTCACTTAGTCATGTCCGACTCTTTATGACCCCATGGACAGTAGCCCACCAGGCTCCTCTGCTCCAGGCAAGAATAATCGGGTGGGTAGCCATTTCCTCCTGCATGGGATCTTCCCAACCCAGGGATCAAACCCAGGTTTCCCACATTGTGAGTAGATTCTTTACCGTCTGAGCCGCTAGGCCATAAAATGTTACAAAAAACATGAATGATGGTTTTGGTCAACCCAAGACAACTCTGTTTTATCATTTGTTATCATTTGCTTGTTAATCACCCACATCAGTTTTTGGAGCTGAAACGAGGTGGCCATCAGCAGCCTCGTGGTTGGGTTTTTAGCTTCATCTGCATTCATTCATTTGCATTCATTCTCCGTGGGAGAACTCCTTACAGTTTATCAGGAGCCCTGAAGTCAAACAGCTGATTAGGTTAAGGGCTGTCCACACCTGAGCACAGAGCCAACCCCACCCTGCCCTTTGTTCACAGGTGGGTTTTTAACAAAATTAGTAATAAGATCTCATCTCCAAATCCCTTCTCCCTGGTGAATTCACTGCAGGGAATCAGCTGGTCTGCAGAGAGCTCACGTGGCCTGTGTTTTTCAACTGATGTTGAAACTCTACCTTCTCTCTGCTGTGCCCTCTGCCCGCACCACCCCCACACAGACAGAGAACCTTCAACCCGTCTTTTCCTGTTTCACTGAAGAATTTGTCAACAGTGGCTTTGCCCCACCCCCTCTCTGTGTCTCAGACTCCAAGCAGTACCGATTTGCAGATAGTTACAGAGCAGTCACGGAGATGTATCTGTTAGGTGGTCTTTTTTAAAGATTGTCACCTTCTTTTGTTTTAATGTTTCTCTCTTCCTTCCTCTTATCCAATAAATGATGTCCGATCTCGCAGCTTCAAGTTAGTTTTCTGATGACAATCACAGGTGACGGAACCACACCGTCTGCTCTGGGGACCGTGACCCTCTCCCAGGTGGACACTTGGCTCCCCCACAACCTGTTCCACCTTGATCAACGAGGTAAGAAATAACTATTCCCCAGACAGAGGGCGTCTGACTCACAAGGAAAAAAAAAAAATATGGGAGGAAAAACAGGAAGGGTGTGGATTGTGTTTGGTCTTTTATTTTTTCTTTTCACATTTTATTTGTAGAATTTTAATGACTAAGTAGTAGTGAACCCTTTTGTTTACCTATACTCCAATTTTAATGAATTCTTCTGACAATAATTACCTAATTGTTTTATTTTAAATGACTAGACTCATACAGTTTGGAGAAAATTATATCTTAACATGATGGTAACATATAGTAGCAAATATTGTGTAGGTATGGATTAATCAATAAGCAAATTCAGTTCTTGTGAACTGCAGTTAGTTCTTTAAATTGAACAGGCTTTGATAAAAGGAGGACCAGGGTTTATTGCTACTCTCCCAGGATAAAAATCTACCCCATGAATTGGCTCAGTTCTCCTGTTATTTCTTTATCACACAGGGAAATGACTTAATATTGTTAAGGGTGGTCACTATAAACAGGCTCACTTGTCCTGTTAAAACGAATTTCCTCTTTTCTGCACATAATTACATTTAACATGAAAAAAGTGGTCTAACTGTACACTCAAGCCATTTAATTCTGGAAAGGCCACAGAAGATAAACACCAGAGACACCACTTCTAACAAAAGTGAGAAATGAGATTGTCCCCTCGTATGAATGTGGGTAATAGAATCAGGCATTTCAGCTTCTCAAGGTACCTGAGCTGCTTAGGGTGACATCAGTAACCGTCGCATCAGGTGCCACTTTTACATGCTTCCCCAGGGGCTTCACTCCCATCAGCTGGGATCCTTTCAGCATTGCTGCAGCATGTAGGCTAGGATGCCCACTCCACACCAACCTGGCTGTGAAGCGTGTAGGATCTTAGCTCCCAACCAGGGATCAAACCCCTGTTCCCTGCCGTGGAAGTGCAGAGTCCTAGCCTGTGGACCACCAGGGAAGGCTTGAGGAAGTTCAAGTTCTGACAGGTCAGATCACTTGTTGTGTGCACATGTGTGTTGCCACTCAGTCATGACTGACTCTTTCTGACCCCATGGACTGTAGCCCACCAGGCTCCTCTGTCCATGGAATTCTCCAGGCAAGAATACTGGAGTGGGTAGCCTTTCCCTCCCTCAGGGCATCTTCTCAACTCAGGGATCAAGCCAGGGTCTCCTGCATTAGCAGGCTGATTCTTCACCATTTGAGCTACCAGGGAAATCCCGTATCACCTGTTGCAGTTACATATTTTGTCAAGATGCCAAGACAAAGGTGTCCGATGTTTATTCTTTCTCTGTCTCTCCCGCTCTATCACATACATTCCTTTTTATTCCTTTTCCCCCTTGGGAGGACTCACACCAAACCTTCCTCACATTCTATTAGGCAAGGCTCATTGGATGAAGGCTGGCAACTGCTTGAACTTCCCCATTTTTGCTGGGGCCCAGGCAGAAGCAGGCATGGACCTCTTGAGACTAGGAGGCCCCAGCACAGGTGAAAAGGGTCCAGGTGAGACCAGAAAGGGCAGGAGGTGAGGCGGCTAATGGACTCCCACCATCCGCCTACTGGGAACCCAGGGGGCCCAGGGGCTTGGAGTTGTTAGCCAGCCTAAAAGAGCATTTTCAGCTATCCCAGGGGACAGCCATTTAGCCAGGACAAATAGGCCATTTACACTGACCATATTTTGTGTTAAAACCAAGGGAATTCCTGGTTCAGCCTACCCCAGCTTTCTTAAGCTCACTGAATGAAGAAGCTAGAGAGGAAACAGGCATCTCTGTGTGGCCTTCGTGACCAGAGAAGATGCAGAGATGTGTTCCCCGAGGGTCCCGTGAAGGGCCTACAGTCATGGAAGGAAGGGAGAGGGGGCACAGAGCAGGAAATGGTCATTGAATGTAAAAAGAAAAGGTTATATTAAGGATGAGGGAGGGCAGAGGAGGCCCACAGGGTGAGACGTAGCCATCAACCACAGAACAGTGTGAAGGCTGGTTTGATGAGGTGATGACTGCTGCTGCGACTCTGGGTGACCACCTGGATAAGCTGGGGAAAGGGTGGTGGTGAAGATGACCCCTACCCAAGGCTAGAAGCCTGCCAAGTGCCAAAGAGTTTTTAGGGCCAAGATGCAAGGGAGAGTAAGAAGGAGAACAAAAGTTTTCATGCAGTGTTCTCCTTAAATTTTAATTTAAATTTCATTTTAAATTGATGTTCTATTTCAAATTATTTTAGAATTAAATTTAAATTTAAAAAAGAATGCCTGTATGTGTTTTTAGGGTGACATTTCTAGGCGCCCCATGACCTAGATGGAATCACGCCTCCTCCAGGAAGTCTTCCTTGATGCTCCACATCTCACCCTCCATTCCTCAGCACTCTCTGGATACTCACAAATCGTATCTTGATTTCAACCTAGACCCTCTTTTTTTGATGTGGGGATGATATCTCCAGCTCCACTCTGAGCTGTCAGAGGACAGTATTCTTGCTGTAGAATTCCTCCAATTCCCCTGATAAATTCTGCTCATAACACTCACCAGCTAAATGTATAATTCCTGATGACTAACTTTAAAAATGCTAAATTGCCTGCTAAAAGAAAATAAAAACATCATCTATTATAACATATTTGAAATCTCATTTTCTCATAACCAAATCTCCTCTTCATTTTTAGTTAAAAAAATAAACTCTTCAGAAATTGCCTCTATGTCAATGTATGTTGCTGTTATTGTGTTGTTGTTATTTGCTAAGTCGTGTCTGACTCTTTTGCAACCCCATGGACTGTAGCCTTCCGGGCTCATCTATCCATGAGATTCTCTAGGCAAGCATACTGGAGTGGGTAGCCATTTCTTTCCTGATACAGATATCAATGTATAAAAAGTTCTAAAACTCAGATGCTTGACTTTTCCAAGATTTCTGAAGAAAATCGGATTGATTTGCATAGAACTTCCAAGTATATAGAAAACTTCTGGAATCATTTTCACTTTTTCCTTCTCAACAGACTGGGCTTGTATTTTCTACCCATTTCACTGATGAGGATGCTGGCACAGGGTACGAACAAAAGTGAGCTCAACAAACCACAAGAGAGGAAACACCCAAACTACCTAACATCAGACTCACGCTCATTTTACTATAATACACTGGCTCTTATATATTTTTTTTTCTATTTTTACTTTAAAAGCAGATACAATAACATTTATTTTAAAACATTAACTGGAAAACCCAATGTAATTTGGAAAGACAGGCAGGCATTATCGCTGAGTAAGACATGAAAACACTGTGTTGTCATGGGGGACAGAGCACAGATGCATTTCTTAGCCTTTCTTCTCTCTCTTTTTAAAATATTTTATTATTTTTATTTTGTGGGGGGCAGATTTTGTTTAATTTTGTTTTTCTTTTTCCTGGAATATAATTGGCTTACAATGTTGTGTTACTTCACATGTACAGCAAAGTTATTCATACACACACACACAAATATATATCGTATATATATGTATATATATGAGTGAGTGAAAGTCACTCAGTCATGTCTGACTCTTTGCGACCCAATGCCCTATACAGTACATGGAATTCTCCAGGCCAGGCCAGAATACTGGAATGGGTAGCTCCAAGTGATCTTTCCAACTCAGGGATCGAATCCAAGTCTCCCAGATTGCAGGCAGATTCTTTACCAGCTGAGTCACTAGGGAAGCCCAAGAATACTGGAGTGGGTAGCCTATCCCTTCTCCAGAGGATCTTCCTGGCCCAGGACTCAAACTGGGGTCTCCCACATTATTTCCCAGTATAAGCTATATCAAAATATTGAATATAGTTTCCTGTGCTTCCTATGGGCTTCCCAGGTGCATTAGTGGTAAAGAAGTCACCTGCTAATGCAGGAGATGTCAGAGATGCATGTTTGATCCCTGGGTTGGGGAGATCCCCTGGAGAAGGAAATGGCAACCCACTCTGGTATTCCTTCCTGGGAAATCCCACTGACCGAGGAGCCTGGCTGCTTACAATCCATGAGGCTGCAAAGAGTCAAGCATGACTAAAGTGACTTAGCACGTGCACATATGCTAGGCGCTTCTTTCTCCTCTTTCAAGAAGTAAAATCGTGGAGCAAGGTACTGTGCTTCCCTTAAGCCAATTTCAAGGTGTTGCAAAGAGCTATTTAGGAGGAAACAAGAATGGTAGAACCACCTGTAGCTTTTAAATCAAAAGGTTCAAACCTGAAGATCAAAATCACCACTGAGAACACAATGCTTTCAAGTGAAGAGGGAATATGAAGCGAAAACTCAGGAGAGTGACCAACAGTTGGCACTTAGGTTTGAAAGTGATTTACCAGCTGGGAAGGACTATGGAATTTGAGGTGAACAGGATGAGCTGGTGGTGACAGCACTGTCCTGAGTCACGCTGTGTTCTGAGGGAGGGAAGGGCTGGGAACTCCTGAACCAGAGGGGATCGGGCCTGGCTTTGATGCAATAGTTCCATGGAGGCGGCGCCTGGACTGCCGTGCAGCTTTGGGCTGCATGGTATGAGAAGGAAGGGTGAAGACTAGAAGGCATTCAGCCGAGGGGCCCAGGATTAATGAAAAGAAGAGTGAGATTACCTTTCGTGGACAAAGACGACTATACTTAGTCTAAATGACAACGGAAGGAGACCAAGAAAATAATTGAAGGATCCTGAAGATCAAAGGGCTAGGGGATTTGCTCTCACTTTGGCACAAGGGTCTAGAATTGCAAAAATCAGAACAAATGTAGGATGCTAAAATGCAGGTTGTTTGAAACCTTCTTAGAAAAAAAAAAAGGAAGTTAGCTTAGGAACAACTCAGAGTTAAGGGACCATTCAAAATCTGTTCATAGGAGCTCAAAAATATATGTGGAAGGGATAAACCATGTATGGCCAGTAAAAGAATAACTTAGAGGATCTGCTAGCACAGATCATGATCATGATCACTTACCATGACAATGTGACATAAAAGTTAAAAAAAAAAAAAACAAAAAACACCCTCTGTTCTGATCAGTCACGTGTGTGTTCTCCAACCAGAGCTTTGGGAATAGAAATAGGAAAAGATTCTTACAGTCCTGATAGAATATAGAGCATCTCGTTGGAAGAAATTCTGGCATAAGCTTAAAAGAGAATGCAGGTATATTTCTAAATGTGTAAACTCAGGGATATGCAAAGACACATCACAAGAGAACAGATTGGTGGGGGAAAAGACTAATTTTTGAGGAAAAGTCTTGCTGAATTAATTCTATATCTGATCTCAAGAAAAAGGATACAATAAGTTGTTCAAAAATACATATATTCCATTCATTTTATACATCCCTTCGTGAGACTGGTTATTTTGTAGTGGGCAAGGGAGAAGGGATGTTCTAAGAAGTACATTGCATACTGATGTCTGAAGGGTGGCTAGGAGTTAAAGAAGCTTGGGAAGAGACAACAGATGAGAAGGCCGAGGCACAGAGCAGAGCCCAGGGCAGAATTAAGAGAAGCCCAATAGGGCTGCAGGCTCTCAGGTGCAAGACACAGAAACCCAGAGTTGACAACCCAGGTCAAGCTCTTTGTGAGCCATACAGAGGCTTTTGAACATCTGCCCCAAACACGCAGGGGAAACATTGAAAGCTGTCAAATAGAAAAATGGTGAGATAACCTTGGTATTTTAGAGCAATGGTCCTGGCTAACAGATGGAGAATGGATGACAGGGATAAAGACTAGAGACAGAGAGATAAAATAAAATAGGGGTTTGTTGCAAAAGTCCAGGAGAGAAACGATGATGGTCTAGACAGAGAGTGATGAAGGGTGGTGATGGATTGGAGAGACTGAGCAAATTTGAAAACTATTGTAAAAGAAGTACCCAGGGGCCCTGAGGCTTAATCAGATGGGCAGATCAGTAAAGATGTCTAGGTTTCTCACTTGGACATTGAGCATGGATGTCAATGAGAGAACACTGAAATAGAATAAGAATTTAGGGATGGGTCGGTGGGGCTAGTGGTAAAGAACCCGCCCGCCAATGCAGGAGATGCAAGAGACACAGGTTCGATCCCCAGATTGGGAAGATCCCCTGGAGGAGGGCATGGTAACCCACTCCTGCATTCTTGCCTGGGAAATCCCATGGACAGAGGAGCCTGGTGGACTACAACCCATGGGGTCGCACTCAGACATGACTGAGGTGACTTAGCATGCATGCACAGAGAGAGAAAAGTAAAATCAGCTTGACACTGTTGAGTTTTCAGGCTCCGGGAAATAGGCCATCCACAGGACTGTCAATACGTCTGTGAATGGAAAGGTCCAGGGTGTAAGGAGAAGCAGGCAAGACTAGAGAGGGAGCTTCGAGAGGCATCAGCTAGCAAGTGGTTAATGCTGCCTGGGGAGTAGACGGATGGCCAAGACACAATTATGATCATGATATTTTCAAATGACATATGACCGAGCTTGAGGAACACCAACGTGTAATGGCTAGTAGAGGAAGACTGATCCAGGAAGAATGGAGACTGAGAAGCATTGAAAATATAAGAAGGAAACCAAGATCCAGGGGAATAGATGTGAAGACTGAAAAATCCATGGACAGATGAGTGGGCTGCAGTCTCTGGGGTGGCAAAAAAATCGGACCTGACTGAGCTCACACGCGCAGGCTATGACATGTCAGGCTTGGTTGATACAGAGATGAATCAGACAAATACAGTTTATTTCACTGCCCGGAGAAGTCAGGAAGACTTCTGAGAGAAAGTGACAATTGCTGTGTCTTGAAGGGTGAATAGAAATTGCTATAAAAGAGGTCACATCCTTCCCGAGGGACTGAGTGTGCCAAGTCAGAGTGTTGGCTCAGTGTGACATGTTTGAGGCATGAGAAGCAATTGCCCGTTGCACGTCCAAAGGGTGAAAGGATGTTTGGTGAAGGGCTGTTTGAGGGGACAGGGGATGTACCAGGGTCTGGAACAGGAGTCTGTGCTAAAGGTGAGGGCCCTCAGAGCTTTATAAGAATGTAAGGAGTATATCCTCCTGGTCTAGAATCATGTGTTTAGTAAATGCCCTGGATGCTACTGAACTGTACAAAGAGGAGATGTGTTTAGGAAAGAGAATCGATAGCTTCTATACGAATGCGGGAGATGCAGCAGTGAGGGCTGCCTGGAGCTGCGAATCACCAGTGATGTTGCTGTCCTTGTTTTGTGCAGCTGGTGGAGGGCTCTGCAGTTCTGGGAAGATAAGAGAAGCCCAGGATTAGAGGCTGGTGGAGAATAATTTAGTAAGAGTGAAACTAATCCTGACAAGTGTCACCCATACAGGTACTTCCACAAAAAAATAATCCACCTGCAATGCAGGAGATCCAGGTTCAATCCCTGGGTTGGGAAGATCCCCTGGAGAGAGGAAGGGCAACCTACTCCTGTGTTCTTGTCTGGAGAATACCTTGGACAGAGTAGCCTGGCGGTCTACAGTCCACAGGGTCACAAAGAGTCAGCCACGACTCAGCGGCTTTCACTTTCAAAAAAAAAAAAAAAAGGAAAAATACATTAATTAATAAACCACTAGGCAATAGTGTTGACTGGATGCTAAGAATTTGGAGAAAATGAAAAAATCCTTAAATCTTGGTGATGAATTTTTATTTGATTTCCTTGAAGTTGTACCAGAGATACCAGATCACAGCCCAACCTCCCTTAGGATCATCAGTGTTTCAGACAGTCTTTGGTAGGGAGGCAGCTGCCTTATACTGAACATCCCTGCGTTCTAGGAGCATCAGTCATGTGATCAATCCATGTTTATGCTGACAATGAGGTTGCCCTCACAGGGGTTAATTAACCTGACCTTGGTCAGAGTTTAACAATGGCTGAGTTGAATGGCCCAACTCATTCAGGCTCCCAAAGGGCTTTTTCGTTCTTTATATCCGCACTCTCTTTGCTCACTGATCACATTTAGTGAAAGTAAAAATGTTAGTTGCTCAGTTGTGTCCACAGTCATGTCCGACTCTTTGTGACTCCATGAACTATAGCCCGCCAGGCTCCTCTCTCCATGGGATTCTCCAGGCAAGAATACTGGAGTGGGTAGCCGTTACTTTTTCCAGGGATCTTCCCAGCCCAGGGTTTGAACTCTGGTCTCCTGCATTATGGCAGATACTTTACTGTCTGAACCACCAGGGATCATAGAATTGAGCATTTTCCTGGCAAAACAGTTGGCTGGCCCTACTGCTTCCCCACTTTTTAGCTGCTGGTTTGCTAAGGACCAAAGGAGAGGCTCCACATTGGCGGTGTCAGGTACGGGGAATCAGTACCGGCGTCACTAGTATGATGGTTCCTGCTGACACTGATGAAGATCTCACCTAGGTGGCTAGCAAAGGTCATTTGCTCTAATGACCTTTGATTTTTATCAAGGAATATGCATGCACTTGTTCTAGAAGCTCCCTTAAAAAGCAAGGATAGACGAGCAATTGGAATGGGACCACAGGTCCTCCTCACCTCCCACCCCTCCATATTTACTGAGCGCCTCCTGGGTGACAGATGGCACAGGGCATCCTTCTTTTTCTTCTCAAGGTGATCAGGCAGTTATATCCCCATGGTACAGAAAACAAAAAAGAGGCTTGAAGACTATATTTTCCCAAGGTCGCATCTCAATCGGGGTCTCCATAGAAGTAAGTGTATCGCTCTGAATAATCATTGACACATCTGTCTCCTCCATGATAGAATGAACAATTGACAGGAGAAAGCTTCGTCTTCCATCTCAGAGGCCCCAGTGCTTAGCGGTTTGGGGGCACGTAGCATGGGCAGCTGCACAGACAGCTATGAAAGGCTACTATTTGTCAGGCATTTCATTGGGCCCTAGGGCTCCAGTAATGATGTTAATCACTCTTGGAGAGTTTGCTCCCCCTGATTTTGGGTTGCATCCTTTGTTCAGTTTTAATCGTCTCTCCCTTATAAAGAAGGTCATATCACCCTTGTTTTCCTGAATGTAGAATCTAAGAACCTAATAGTTGAATAGGCCCACCTCTATTCACAGGGCTTGTTAAGTGGTAGACAGGAAGCTGAAGCCACAACTTCTGCTCTTTTATCCTAAACGACGTGCAAATCCACCATATAGCTGCCAAGATGAATCGCGCTCCTTTCACAACTACAGGGTGATGCTCATTTCAGAAAGGTGCTCTTGGAAGATAAACTGAGGGATCTGTGCCCCCTTTCTCTGCTGCTTGGGGTGGATCTGTGGGTTCTAGTCAAAAAATACACATGTTTGAAAGGGATTAAATCTCTGCTTGGAGAGAAAAATGTAATTAGGTCTCAGACCTCTCTTGAGAAATGGTTAAGTCATCAAGAGGTTGACTGCTTCTTTGGTGGCCAATGGTTTCCAACTTGTTTGTTTATCTCTTTTTAACGCAGGAGTTAGCAAGAGGCTGCCAACCAACCCAAAACAGAGATGGTCCAGGAGATCTTGGATCTGTGTGATACCCTGGGCATAGCACCGCTGGGGAGAGGCTAGAGATTAAGCAGTGAAAAATGCCAGTATGGATGATCACCATAATTGCTTTCTGGAAAGCGACAAATCTAATTCCCAGTAAAATGTCATTAGACTTTGCCAGGTCCTTTGATGGGGAAAATAAAATACACTTCCTAGAAATTTCTCATGCTCTGTGGCTTCTAGAGAGATTCCAATGACTGCAGGGAAAGATAATGTGATGATATGATTTTGGAACCTATGTTAATTTCCCTGCTCCATCAAATGTCTGTGGACTTTTCATAGACAGTAAATTACAAAGCCCAAGCTGTTTTTTTTTTTTTTAATTTTTATGAGAATGATGTATCCAGGGACATAGTCTGAGTTCAGTCCTGCCTTTTATCAAAGGTTATAAAGTTCTGGTTTTGTTGTCTCTTCAATGGGGCTAATAATAGAATTTTCCTCATAAGTTTGTCAGGAGCTTCGCACGCTAGTCCAGGTTAAGCACTCAGCCTTGTGCCTGGCACTATAAATGTTAGTATTGACCTTGATTATAACACTTGAACTGTCTCTTCTTTTTCTTTAGGCTGGGGTATTGTGACTGAGCTGGTTTTACTTAAATGCCTCTCTTTCTTCTGTGTCATCACTTCCTTACAGGGTTGATTGACTTGCTGTGAGGGAAGGACTCTCCAAAGGTAGTTTTGTGAGCTCACCATACCCGACAATGCTCAGGGGTAATTTCTAGTGCTGGTTAAATGTCTCTGGCCCTGAACTTTGTGGAAAGAGAATTGGCAAGTTGGGTGCTGAAATATACAGTCAGAAGACTCAATTCCTTTCTTGTGATAATTGAAATCGTTTCAATTCATTTCTTTCTTGGTTGGACAGAAACATGCTTTCAGTAGTGAGCAAATCTGGAGGGAATCCATTGACCTGAGCAGTCATATAATGCACGAAGTTAATGGACAAAAAATGATATTCATCTTCAGTTTATAATAGCATTTTTTTCCACAGCATCTAACCTTGGGGCAGCCAGGGATGCTATCAGAGCAGCAACAGAACCACCAGCAGATACGTTACCTTTGTTGTGTCTAACAATTATTGGATCTATGGTGAAATGAAATAAAAACCAACCCGTTTTGACACTAAGATAATAAATTATAAATTATGGACGTCTACGCCACTGACAATCTTGTAAACAACAGGCTGGTCTCTTAGCAACAGACCAAGGAGATGAGGCTGTTGATAGGAAGAGAGCAGACGGACTGTTGTGCTGTGCTTGCTACACGGGACCAGAAACAACATTTCAACACCTGCCCGAGGCCCCTTCTCTGCCCAGAACTTCTCTCTCTAGTGCCCAGCCTGGGCCATGAGCAAAAAGTTGTCCTAGGATTTCAGAGTCTCTTTATCACCAACCTGGAGCCGGGTCCCGTGGAGAGGATGAAAGAGATACAGGCTTAGGAGTCAAGGGGTGGGACAAGGATGCCTTTTATGCAAGTGAGGGAATCAGAAACGAGGACGAAGGAGAAATAAATGCATTCTCATTGGACGTTGTCTGAAATTAGAACTCTATAAATGGGGACTCCTTTTTTTTCCCCCACCCCCAACTCTTTTGATTTTTAAAATCTCACTTAGGGTGGTTGTCACGAAGAAATTTAGACAAGACTTTGACAATATGCCAAAATGATTTATTTTTAAATGTTGTTTCTGAAAGCACCAGAATATTAAGTTGGAGCAAATGTTGCTTGGAAGAGTGGAGGGGTGGTGGTCACACAGATGCTGGAGGGAGGCTGGGAGGTTTGAGGTCTGTAGACTTTAATTATGAGAGGTGGTCGGGCTAGACGATTCATTGCCTGGAAGCCTTTTTAAAAGTGTGTATGTGTATGTATCTTTCTAAATTGCAGTCTTTTCTGGGTTGGGGTGGAGAAAGAGAGGTTTTCTTTAATTAATTAGATGTTTACCTGGAACATCTTCCCTCAGTGGTTTAGATAATCACCTGCCCACATGTTAGGAGTGAAATGTGATAAAGTCTCTTGGAGTGTGATTTTTCTAAAGAAAAAAAAAAATCTTAGAATATTTAGTAGCAAACGACCTCTCTCTCTGTGATGGAAGCAGTGAGTTCTATGTTATCCATCCACGAAGAGATGGACATGGATGCCGACTCAGGATTTTAAGAAAACTTCGGCCCCTGACTCTACAGGGACCACGTGACCTGCATCTTCTTCCACAGGGCTGACTTCTCGTAGTTTAATTTTTCAGGATAAACATGGCTGGCTAAAGTATGATGACTTGGGGTGTATTTGGCATGTCATTTTAAACTTTCCATATGTGTAAATTTACCTATGTCAAAGAAAGAGAGAATTCTCTGCAGTTCCCCAGGGACCTCATTTTTTTTTTTTTTTTTTTTTTCCCCAGGCTCCCTCTGATACCGTGAAAGGTGGCTTGGTGACATCCGAAGTGATTAGCTTCTGTCCTGAGGTTTCAGAATGTATTTGTTCTTAGCAGTCGTCTGCTGGGATGAAATTCTACCTGGGGTAGTGCCCTGGCCCCAGTGGAAAGGGGCCCTGGATCTGTCAGATGCCCGGCCCAACCCCCTGGGTCTGAACCCCTTCGCATCCACATCCCTAGCACACAGGGCAGCTCCGGCAATGAAGGTATAGCTCCTTCCTTCTGCAGACAGGGCCTCAGAGCCTGGCAATGTCAGCTGCCTTCCCCAAGCATCATGCCAGAGGCGAGATTCCACTCCAGGACCAAGTGACTCCAAACCCTTTCAGGCTGTCTCCACCACTGGCCTGATGGTTGCCTGGAGGTCATGAACAGACTCCCTACCTGGTGCACTCTTGCTTTTTTTGGGCTTCCCCCACTTTTTTTTAATTAAAAAGAGTGTATCATCATGCAGTATCATAAAAGTGAACAGTACACAAGGTAAAAACTTAAAAGGCTAAATCTCCTCTCATCCCCTATCCTGGCCCCCCAGGCATGTCACTTCCCAAAATCACAGCAGATCTTTGTTGAACTAAATTTTTGTTGTTTGCAGGGGAGTGTTTCTGAACAGAAAGAATGTGATTCCTTTTCTTCTGTAATTTGTTTATAATGGGCACACTTCGAGGAAATGAGAAGTAACCCTTATCTTTGATGTGTTTTAATTTCACTTGTCAACACACCAGGGAGGGGGTCGAACTCTTTGAATCACCTCCCCCAACCCCGATTCCAGTGGGACTCTGAATCACCTAGGTTGGACTTTTCCAGAACCCACCAACCTTGAATCCATGACATGAGGAGTCAGAATTCACAACTGAGCACTTCAGCAGTTCCGGTCAGCTCTGATCTCGGCAACATGAGTTCTCTCCTTTCCCTGCTGGATCAGAATCCTGCCTCAGATTCCCCAAGGGATGTGTGTGCCCCGTCCGGTTGGAGAGAAACCCAGAACGGGGCTCTGCTGCTTGAGAGGGAAGACCCAGAACAATGAGTGAGCCATGGAGAGAGGCTCAGGCTTCCAGGGGAGATTCCTGGAACTCAGTAGACCTATGTACCACAAGACGCTGTCGGTGCAGCCCCTTGCTGCTAGGAGAGAGTTGAGGATTGCTTCTTGTCTGAAGAGGCCCGACTGTAGCAAAGACTGTGGGGAGGATCTCCCACATAGTGGCTCACAGCGCTGTCTAGTCTCCGAGATGGTCTAAGTGGTCCAGCGTTGAGTCGGGAAGCAAGCAGAGAGCAAGACCCTTCCTCTGCAGCTGGTTTCCTCTGGGTCCCTGGTCCTGCTCCCTGCCTGGCCCTGTGCGAGCTGGTTTTAACGCAACTCCGCCAGGCTTCCTGGCCCCACAATGCAGCACTCCGGCTGGCAGGCGTTCAGCTCCACACTAAACACTTGGCCCCGTTTCAACACGGCTGCCAAGATTTGGCAACCAGAGAGTTGCAGGGAAGCAGCAGGCTGCTAAACCCTTTCACATTTTTAATTAGATCCACACACCCATGTCTTTGAGCTATCATAAATATACAGATGACATAGAGAGTATTATTCCCGATTAGAGAGAGAGAGAGAAAAAAAAAAGGAAGCCAAATCTCGATCATGGTCTATCTTACCTTATTAGAATAATTGACCTATCGCTAGTTGGGGGGGATGAAGAGGAAGAGAAAGGGGAGAGCTATTTGCTTGAGTGACACTATGTCTTGATGCCGAGAACCTCCCCAGGAATCTGAAAACACAGGTCTTGGTCTGCCTTGCTGTCATCCTGGGCTTTGAGAGCATCACCAGAAGAGGGCATTCTTGGCAATCACTCAGCCTCCGATGCCCAGGAACTTGAGGGGTGGGGAGGTATGTGTTCCAGGAGTTGTTAAAGCTGCCCCCACCTCCCTTTCTAGGTGATAGCCTTACCACCCTGCAGAGCTCTGGGGTCGGTGCCTCTGCCCTAAAAAGCAGTCCCTTTTGCTTCACTGTGGCTTTAATATGTTTTTTGTCACTTTTCCTCCTCTGCTGTTTTGTCTCCGGGTATCCTTTGCTGTAAAATAACATATAACTGCTGCTTCTTATTTTTTTTCTAAATCTCTTGCCACAATACACACACCCAGCTTCTTTCACTTAGAACCCAGCTTTTCTCTGCACTCAGCTCGTGGGTGACTCTGAAGGTCTGGGAGGACTGAGCCAGCCTAATCTTGAGTCTTGTCGAATCTTGAGTTTCATCATCCTGGGCTCTGACTCCGGCCCTGTCATACGGCTGTAGACACATGACTTCTAAGCCCATTGCTTTGGTTCCCTCATCTGAAATATCTGACCTCAGAGATTGTGGGGGTTAAATGACATGTGTGTTAGGCTCCTAATGCTGTGGGCTCCCCGCAGCTGCACCTGATCTTTATTCTTGTTAGAAAAAAAATGCACGGCAGTACACGTGCCTTTCAGAGGCTCGGCGGACCAACCACAAGGACACCCAGGGGGAGAGTTCATAGAGTTCTCCATCCCTGCCCTGTCTCCCCTCTCTTGTGCGACAAGGACCGCCTGTGTGTCTGAGACAACCGCCTCTGGCTGGATTAATTGCTGTGAGATGAAGGCAAATAGGGTTTGACTCGGGCCTCCATGTGGGGGAGGCGTGTGCTTCATTTTAAAACATGTTAAGAAGGAAATGAAACACTTGACATGCCAGGAAAGAAGTATCTCTGGTTGTCCCATCTGAGAGCACGAAGTGTACAGACAGCAGCACAGAGGCCTCCGCCACGCGGCTTCTGGGAGATGTCCAGCACACAGGCCCACTTTGCTGAATGCTGTGGACATCCGGCAGTGCTGGGGCTTTCTTCTTCTCTCCTTCGATTTAGTTTTGCTGTTATTATTCCCCACCCCCCGCCACAGGACTTGAAAATAGGATCGTCTTTTATAGCGACATTTCCTTTGTGTTTTCCCTGCAAACAGGACAGCCTGAAAAACTGGAGTGACTATGTCCATGAAATGGGCTGGAGATATTTCCAGGCCCCACTTGTGCCATCCCGTAGAGGCAAAGGCTGAGGACAGACTGTGGCCAGAGGCCTGGGCGTCTTGTTTTCCCTTGCAGCTCTGTGCGTGCCCACAGTCCCTCACCTCCTTGTCCCCACCGCCCACCAGTTACAGGGAATTCCCCTTAATTAGGAGAGAAAGGATGCAAGCTACACACACACACACACACACACACACACACACACACACACACACACCGGATAATGAAAACAGGACCCCATGCGTGAGGAATATTTCACCAGGAAATGGAGAGAGCAGTGATCTGTCAGGGCTGCAGACAGCGGCATCAGCCCAGGTTGAGCCCCCAGTTGTCTCCAAGGTCATAATCAGGCTCCAATAGGGAGAATACGGCTGCTCATTATTAGTTATTTATACAAGAAGCAGCAGCTAATTTCCACGAGAGTGAAACAATGCATAATCCAGATAATGTCCTTCGTGGAGCCAGAGGTATCAGCCTGAAGTCAGTCCTGAGTCCTGAGATGCTATTGGCGGCCACCCATGCGCCATTTCCATCTGTGCTCGAAGGAGATAGACAAAGATACACCCGAACCGTGCCTGTGTCCTGAGTGGGGTAGGGGTGGTGGGGTGCCTGAATGAATGCAGGCTTTGGAGGTTTTTAAGGCTGTATTAGGTAGCTTGGGTTGCAAAAACAGAGCATCACGGCCTGGGTGGTTCAAGCAACAGAAATATATTTTCTAACATTTTTCTAGTTTAGAAGTTCAGGATCAAAGTTCGGGTCAACTTGGTTTCTGGTGAGACCTCTTCCTGGCTTACGTAGATGGCCAGCATGTCCCTAGGGCCCTGCCTGGGGTCCTTGTAGGGAGAGGGAGGGGAGAGAGAGAGAGCTCTCTGGAGTCTCATCTTTAAAGGACACTAATTCTATAGGATCAGGGTTCAACTCTTATAGCTTTATTTAACCGTAATCACTTCCTTAGAGGCACCATCTCAAATCACAGCTGCACTGAAGGTCAGAGCTCCAATACGTGAATTTTGGAAACACACAAACATTCAGTCCATCACAGAGGCATTTCATGTGCTGTCGAGCCAGGCTGGGATTCTACTCTCTCTCCACTGTATTAGCTGTGTGCCCTCGTGCAGATCATCTGGCCACTCTGAGCCTGATTTCCATGCTTGAAAATGAAGGTAAACAGTGCTTCCTTTGAGTGTGATTGTGAAAACAAAGGGTGAGGTGAAGCACTCACGGTGCCTGGCCCAGGGAGGCACTCACAAAAGGAAGCGCTGTGGTGGTGGTGATGGTGTTAGTTATCATGTGATGTTCACGTTTACTAACAGCACCCAGACATTCTTGTCCAAAACGCTGCCTTCGAGTCTTGCATCCTCTGGACTGCTGCCTATGTACCTCAACCTTCATCACCAAGGCTCCCTGGTGTCAGGCAGGCAAATAAGGAGTGGAATAGTGGGTAGTGGTGTCTATTATGGGATCCAGAGGAAATGAGAGTGCTCAGTTCCAGGTGGAGTTGGGGTTGGGGTGGGGGGACTTTTTAATCTATAATCACTTAACTATTAGTGAATTATCCATTCATTGTTGCTGCCATTATGCATTAACACAGTCATGACCCCCTAGTTTGAAACTGTTTAAAAATTTTTGGGGGGAAACAAACAGCATTTTACTGGAGTGTAGTATTAGTGTCAGGTGTACAGTAAAATGATTCCGTTTATATAGATACATATGCATATAATTTTTCAGATGCCTTTCCATTATAGGCTTTCACAAAATTTTGAGGATAGCTCTCTGTGCTGTACAGTAGGTCTTTGTTGCTTATCTCTATTTTACATATAATGGTGGGTCTCTGTGGCTTAAAGCCAAGTCCTGCAGAAAAAAAAGAAAGTCTTTTTCTCACTGGGAATCTAAAGCTAAGTGACCCGCACTCACAATACCAAAAGGAGGCAGAACCCCATTCAAAGGACTACGCAATCCCAGGGGTAGGAGGAATTGGGAGACTGGGGCTGACACATACACACTATTGATACTATGTATAAAAGAGACAGCTAGTGAGAAGCTAATGTATAGCTCAGGGAACCCTACTCCATTCACTGTGGTGACCTAACTGGGAAGGGAATCCAAAAGAGAGGGCATATATGTATACACATAGCTGATTCACGGTGCTGTACATCCGCAACTTACACAACATCGTAAAGGAAGTATGCCAATAACAGCAATTAATCAAAAATCTGGAAAAAAATTAAAGTAAGAAACCTCAAAACACGCACATGAAGGACTATGCAATTCCAAAGTGAAGTGAAAGTCAGTCATGTCCCACTCTTTGTGACCCTCATGGACTACACAGTCCATGGAATTCTCCAGGCCATAATACTGGAGTGAGTGGCCTTTTCCTTTTCCAGGGGATCTTCCCAACCCAGGGATCGAACCCAGGTCTCCCGCATTGCAGGCAGATTCTTTACCGGCTGAGCCAGAAGGGAAGCCCCAAAGTACTGGAGTGGGTAGTCTGTCCCTTCTCCAGCAGATCTTTCTGACCCAGGAATTGAACCGGGGTCTCCTCCCTTGCAGACAGATTCTTTACCAGCTGAGCACTCAGGAAAAGCCTGCTATTAAAAAAGGCCACACTCTAAGGTGCACCATCCTGAGGTAGTCAGCAGTTGCAACAACAAAACAATGGTGAAGGACCACCTCAGCCCAGTGTTTGCAACACTGAGTGTTTATTCTCGTGCTCACTGGTCTCAAGTTCACAGTGGTTCTGTTGAGTGAGACTAGGTTCAGCTGCAAGGCTCTGCTCCAGGCCGTGTGTTTGCGGGATGTAGTTCTAGTCTGTAGACTGGATTCAAGTCCACTCAGTGTGTGTTTGTTCTGGGTCCCAGAGTGGAAGGGCGCTAGCCACCGCAGGCACGTTAGACACAAATCCAGAGAAAAGCAAGCACATCTAAGGTACCGGATTGCATCAAGTCCACTGCCAACCCAGTGGCTAAGGCCAGGCATGAGCAAGGTCCAGATCAGAGAGTGAGAAAGCAAAATATGGGCCCAGTCTTGTGAGCAGGGTGGGGAGAGAGTCAAGTTTAGCTGCACAGTAGTCCGAACTAAGAGTGCCCTGCAGACAGTGGCAAACAGGGAATTAGAACAGTGACAGCAGCAGGACTGTACATCCCCCTTTACGGCCTTTCTAGTGGCTTACAAGCCGCATCCAGGTTTCCCTGGTGGTTCAGATGGTAAAGAATCGACCTGCAAGGCAGGAGACCCGGGTTGGATCCCTGCTTCAGGAAGATCCCCTGGAGAAGAGGATGATTACTCATTCTAGTATGCTTGCCTGGAGAATTATATGATCAGAGGAGCCTGGCAGGCTTCAGCCCATGGTGTCACAAAGAGTCAGACACAACGGAGTGACCAGCACTTTCACAGGCAGCATCCATTCTGATTGGTGCATGTCAGCTCCGACTGATCAGTGCCCAAGCCTTACTGACTTCAAGATATTTTGTCTTTCACCCTTGATTATGAGTATCCGGCAATACCAGAAAACGCTAACTTCTAGAGCCTGTGACCACCAGCCTCAATGAACCTCCACTTGGAACCCTGCTCATCCTAAAGGCAGAGTCTAGCCCTGCAGCAAGTGTTAAGTGGACACAAGTTTCAGAATCCAGGAAATGGGGATCAGAGCTCCAACGCTTCCAAAAAGAGTGACCTTGGGCCAGCAATGTGACCTCTCTGGAGCTCAGGTTTTCAGCAGAATGCTCATGGGATATTGTAAAGTGTAAGCAACTTGATGAGTCTAAATCAGCTAACATACAGATGCAAAATAGAGTATATATTTGCTAAGGGATGACTCTCCTCCTGTCTTTTTGCTGTTACATTGAACCTATAGAGTTGTCAGTAATTAATCAAATGTTGGCAATTTCATACTGTTCAACCTAACAGATTATATAACCCTGATAGATAAATGTGATGTTTTCTTTAACCCTATCCCCTGCCATCTGAACATGGAGGCAGTTGAGCTTTGTGGCAGAATCCACCATCTAGGTCTTAGTTTTGTTCCAGTGGTCAGGATGGGATGGTGGGGCTGTAGGGAGGTGCAGATGGAGGGGCCAATGTGCAAAATTTGCCTTCTGCCCAGTGAAAGTGCTAAACAGGAGGAATAATGTAAGGATGGGATGGAGTTTGCAGAGGAGGAGGGTTTGGGGACACAGGAGAAAATCTGTGCCCATGTGAGGGTGTGGGAAGAAGATTGTGTACTTCAGAATCAAGCAGATAAGGGGGTTTAAATCCCAGCTCTTTCCAAAAACAACTGTGAAATCTTGGGCAAGTCTCTAATTTCTCAGAGCTTCCTATATGTAAAAATGGGACAGCTGTCCCAGGAGTTTCACAGGCATTATCGAGATGGTCTAGACACCACCACTTAGGACAAAACCCAGATCTCAGGGGGGCGGTGCTCCGTCATCTCAGGGACCCATCACTCATCACTATCCTATTTCGCTCCAAGCCAATCCTGAGGGTGAGACCCAGAGGAGGGAATACTGAATGGATGCAGAGCAGAATTCCAGGACGTCTACACCATCCAGGAGGAGGTGTAGACCACACCAGAGGGATTTGCCAGGAAACTAACTGGCATTCCCAGAGCAAGACATTTTAATTCCCCATGCTGCTGCTACAGCAGCCAGAAAGTTTGCTGCATTCCTGCCCCCTGGGCATTGCACAAATAACACAAGCAAGATGTAAGCACGGGTGGTGTCTGGGAAGATCCAGGGGAAAAGTCAGATATACAATGATGACTATTATCATACCTGAAAATTAATTTACATTATTCCTTTTAATCAAAGGATGAAAAGCCCTGAACAAACATCAGAGTCAAAATTAGATCCTCTCTAACATAGGTGGGAGGTGGCAGGATTAGCATTATTTTTGCCTTTAGACAGAACAAAGCATTCAACACATATTGAACACCTACTCTGTGCCAAGCACTAAACCAGGGCACCAGGGCCAACAAGGTCTCTGCCTCTCCAGAGCATCCTTCATCATGTGTCTGGACAGAGAGGAAGGAAGGAAGGATGATTGTATGAGGCTTCTGTCTCCATCTGGGAATGAGACCAAAGGAGAAATCCCATGATAAAACAGGAATGCTGATACCCAGTGAAAATATGGCCAAAGTATGATGCCCCTGGGAAGTCCTCTAAGCGTGTGTTAGTCGCTCAGTCATGTCCGACTCTTTGTGACCTCATGGACTGCAGTCCACCAGGCTCCTCTGTCCATAGCATTCTCCAGGCAAGAATACTGGAGTGGTATGCACAAGCGTTTGGCAATTAATAGCATTAATAAAGCATCTTCTGTGAGCTCATCACTGTTCTAGTAATTGCAGGCAATAATCTCTCCCTTCCTCATATAGTTTAGAATTTAGCTTAAAATATTTTATTATTATGTTGTCCAGTCACCAAGTCATGTCTGATTCTTCACGACCCCATGGACTGCAGCAAGCCAGGCTTCTCTGCGCCTCACCTTCTCCCAGAGTTTGCCCAAGTTCATGTCCATGTAATATTATACACATATGGAAAACACACAGGAAGATAATACAATATTATATTCATTTATTTCCATTTTAAACATAGCCCATGTAGTATTATACACATACAGAAAACACACAAAAAGATGATACAATATTATCTTTATTTTCATTTTAAACAAAGCCTATCTCTTTGGAAATTCACTGGGGACAAAGTCTGAAGGATTCTCATGCCACGATTTTATCAGTGAATGACCAAAAATGGAAATTCAGTAAGGTCCACTCAAAAGGAAGAGGGGACACAGCATCATCTCCCCACCAAGTTATTTATAATTACTCCACCTGAATGCCAATTTGCCCCTGAGTTTCCTAGCAGTCAAGGCAAAGGGCAAATATAGGCGATGGCAAATGTGTATTTTTATTTTTGTTTTGTTTTTAAGAAGAGAGGGCACACACGAAATCCTCTGGGGAGAGCTAGTTAGCATCGTGGACAAAGTCCAAAACACTAGCTTCTAGAATAAATGCATACCAAATTTCATATGACTGTTTTCCATAATGACTCTCAATAAAAAGCAAAGATGTAACAAAACACAACTCAACGGAGGTGATTTGGCAAGGAGCTAGAGAAAGTGGTCCAAGTCGGTAGCTTTCCAGGGATCCAGCCTGATGAAAGACTTTAACTCAACACAGCAACTTCCATGAGTAGGTAAATAACATGTGCTCCACATCATTTTCTTTATCATTTCTCCAAGTATGGGTTTTGGTAAAAAATAAGAGGACTTAGAGATGGGGCAAGCTGTGTTGCTAACTGATGGAAAATGTACACCATTTGGAAAAGCAGAGAAGTGGGTGATAATGTAAAAATTTATTACAAACCAACTGATTTGGCAGTCAATCCATGGATTAACCTGATAGCTGTTTATGAACCATCATCTTAATCACTCCAATGTCTGGTCCTGTGCTCTATACCAGGACCCCAGACACCAGCCCTCAGTGAGTGAATGTCTCCTAAGAGAAATGACGGTATAGAAGGGTAATTATAGCCCCAAGGAGAAAATGCTATGGCAGAGCTAAGCACAGGGGACTGCAGACCCCAGAGAAGGGATGGTTGGACAGGTGGTTACGAGAACTTTCTGAATGAGGCTGTGCCAGCAATCCAAATAAAAGCTTAAAATGAGATGGCCTGCTAATCACTTTGCTCCTTCACTCCTGGGTGTGTATCTGGACAAAGCTGTAATTCAAAAAGATACATACACACCTATGTTCATAGCAGCGCTATTGACAATAGCCAAGACATGGAAGCAACCCAAATATCCACTCACAGATGAGCGGGGGAATAAATAAGATGTGGTACATATATATAATGGACTATTACTCAGCCATAAAAAAGAATGAAATAATACCATTTGCAGCAACAGTTTCGATTTACTTCCCTAAATAGGGTAACCTTGAAAGGCATGTTCAGCAAGGTGGGGACTCAGTTCAGTTCAGTTCAGTTCAGTCACTCAGTCATGTCCAACTCTTTGCGACCCCATGAACCACAGCACGCCAGGCCTCCCTGTCCATCACCAACTCCCAGAGTCCACCCAAACCCATGTCCATTGAGTTGGTGATGCCATCCAACCATCTCATCCTCTGTCATCCCCTTCTCCTCCTGCCCTCAATCTTTCCCAGCATCAGGGTCTTTTCAAATGATTCAGCGCTTTGCATCAGGTGGCCAAAGTATTGGAGTTTCAGCTTCAACATCAGTCCTTCCAATGAACACCCAGGACTGGTCTCCTTTAGGATGGACTGGTTGGATCTACTTGCAGTCCAAGGGACTCTCAAGAGTCTTCTTCAACACCAGTTCAGAAGCATCAATTTTTCTGCGCTCAGCTTTCTTTATAGTCCAACTGCCACATCCATACATGACCACTGGAAAAACCATAGCCTTGACTAGACGGACCTTTGTTGTCAAAGTAATGTCTCTGCTTTTTAATATGCTATCTAGGTTGCTCATAACTTTCCTTTTAAGGAGTAAGCGTCTTTTAATTTTATGGCTGCAATCACCATATGCAGTGATTTTGGAACCCAGAAAAATAAAGTTAGCCTCTGTTTCCACTGTTTCCCCATTTATTTGCCATGAAGTGAAGGGGACTTGTATTTCTCAAAGGTGTACAATATAAGGGGGTGTCAAAAAACTTCATTGACAAAATAAGGGATATCTAATTTTTATTTATTTACTTACTTATTTTTAAATTGTTTTGTCCATACTGCATGGCTTATAGGATCTTAGCTACTGGATGAGGGATCAAACTCGTGGCCCCTGCAGTGAGGGCACAGAGACTTAACCGCAGGAAAGGCCATGGAAGTCCCCAAATAAGGGGTATTTTAATGTGATACCTAAGACATCAAAGTTAATGCCACAAGTCCACAGTGAATAAAACATGAAACATTTAGGTGAACCAGGATCTGATCCTGTACATGCAAGATTCACCTCTCTCACCTCACCCTAATTTACCCTGTGAATCCCTCCTCTATTGAAATCTTCTAATATTTTGTCCATTGTGGATATTTTGTACATTATTTTTTAGTTTTGAAGATATCAGATTGTCCAGAAAATACAGCACAGAATTGAGTTTAAAACTGACCAAGGGAAAGTTCCACCATTCTCACCTTTTCAGTTCAGTTCAGTTGCTCAGTCGGGTCCGACTCTTTGCGACCCCATGAATCGCAGCACACCAGGCCTCCCTGTCCATCACCATCTCCCGGAGTTCACTCGGACTCACGTCCATCGAGTCACTGATGCCATCCAGCCATCTCATCCTCTGTCGTCCCCTTCTCCTCCTGCCCCCAATCCCTCCGAGCATCAGAGTCTTTTCCAATGAGTCAACTCTTTGCATGAGGTGGCCAAAGTACTGGAGTTTCCGCTTTAGCATCATCCCTTCCAAAGAAAGGAGACGCAAAAAGTATGCTTACTTGACGCAACAGAAGAGAATCTGATTATGATCCATGGGTAGTGGGGTTTGTTTTGATGTTGTTCCATTATAATTGTTCGGCATCTTGTAGGGAAAATACGCTCAATGGGTCTATTGGGATTTAAGGCCAGGTAAATTATAAAATGTTTGATTGTAACATCTCTTTCATGATGAGTTGGCATTTACATTTCTCCACTGCCTTGAAATAACTCACTCTGAGGGGAAGCTGGTGATTTATTAAGTGTAGTGATTACAGACCTGTCATAAGCTCCAACCCCACCTCCCAGCTAAGAGGCTGTGTGCTCCCCAAAATACCAACTGAGATTAGAACGTAGGTATTGATGCATCTCAGTAGCAGAATTCTTGGGACCTACTGTGCAAAGCAGAGCTTTTAAATATAGCATACATCCATTTTTTTGTTGTTATTGTTGCCCTTAGACTCTTCAAAAATGGCACCAACACTTTCTCTTGTCCCTGCCAATAGAAAGCTCATTTACTCATCAGAATGTCCCACACAAGGGGCTGGAAATAAATTGAGGAATTTCTAAAGAATTTTAATTCTGACCTTGCTTCTGAAGAGTCACCAAACATAAATCCTTGAGACTGCCTACATAAGTTCTCTTCCCTTCTGGGTCCTCAGTATTGTTTGTTCTGGGCCAACTGTCTCTACCATTACTTACCTCTTTGCCTGAATCAAAGAAGATGTCTGAAAACGCAAGCCTGGCTTCTTCCCAGATCAACTATTGACAACCACAAACCTCTTTGATGTTTCCAGATGAAGAAGGCACAATTAGTTGGTGTTTTAATGGGTGTGGTGTTTCTCAGTTACTCTAATTCTTTTTTTGAGCTAAGGTTTGAGTTGTTGAGTCAAAGAGCCCTGTGGCAGGAAGAGAGATTATATGTTTCAGAGGTCAGAAGTCTGACCTTTTGCTGGGAAAGTGCCTGAAGGTGAAATTGAGCCAAGTTCAAAGGGAAGTCTAATTGACTGCCCTTGGTCTAACTTCCTTGAGAACTGCTGCCCTTGCATCATCCATCTGCTATCTCGGGGTGTCCAGGGTGGCCCTCGAGAGACAGTCTTGAAAATGCCACAAAAGGATCCCACTCTTTGGTACAAGATGGCTTTTGGGGTCCTCCTTGAGCCCAGCTCATCTATTCATTCAACAACAAATATTTATTTGGCACCTACCTAACTGTGTGCCAGGCACTGTTCTTCCATGGAAGTTGTGTTCAAAGTCTTTATCTTGGGGACCAATGCTGCCTAACATCAGAAGAAAACATGCAATCTTCTCACTGGGCTCATGCCTTTCAAAGAAGTTCTTTGTAGAAACAATGGCAGATCACTTTGTATAAATCATGATTAGGGGCCCCACCAACCAACCTGATCATCGACTTGATGTTTCCTAAGTATTCTTAATTCTACAAGTGCTAAAATTTCCCTCTTTTCCTTTCTCTTTTCCCCTTGCTTATTTCTATGTCTTGAACACTTTCCTGTGTTTGCTCCCTTCTATGGAGCTCTCTGCCTATAGCTCCATAAAACAGATGCCCAGGAGAGGGTATGAAACTCTGAATCTCTTCTCACCTTGGAAAAATCCTAAAAGCAGACTAAAGAAAACCACCAAGTGCTAATACTCATGATTTTACTTTGAGTTTCAACACTTTTCCCCCAACATGTAGATAGATGATCAGAGATCTGGACAAAGAAAATTCGACTAGGTTTCTCTTATTGAACAATAAAGATGAAGAGGTTATCATAATTGCAAGATGGAAAGTCCCTTGAGAGTCTGTGGGATCCACGCCCCTGCCTCAGGTAGACATGTATGCAAAGTACCCTAAATAGGAAGGAAGATGGCTCACAACACCAGTTGTTACTGTTGATGTTCTTCTCAAATAACTTAAAAAAAAAATTATAGCATAATTACTTTACAATGTTGTTTTAGTTTCTGCTGCACAAACAAGTGAATCAACTACATGCATACATATATCCTCTCCGTTTTGCACCTACCCCACCCATCCCTTCCCCCACATCCCATCCCTCTAGGTCATCACAGAGCACTGAGCTGAGCTCTCTGTGCTATACAGCAGGTTTCAACTAGCTAGTTATTTCACATGTGGTAGTGTTTATGTCAGTGTTACTTTCTCAATTCATCCTACTCTCGCCTTCCCAAACTATAAACAAGAGGAAAAGAAAACCACCAGAATGGGAGCAAATGTTTGCAAACAAAACAGTGAGAAAAGGATTAATCTCCAAAATATACAAGTATCTTGTGGAGCTCAATATAAAAAAACAAACAACCCAAACAAAAAACAGGCAGGAATCTAAACAAACCAACTCCAAACCTGTATGTCTACAGTTGGCCGAGAGACACATGATAAGATGTCCAACATCACTAATTATTCAGTTCAGTTCAGTCGCTCAGTCTTGTCCGACTCTTTGCTACCCCATGGACTGCAGCACACCAGGCCTCCCTGTCTCTGACCAACTCCTGGAGTTTACTCAAACCCATGTCCATTGAGTCGGTGATACCATCCAACCATCTCACCCTCTGTTGTCCCCTTCTCCTCCTGCCTGCAATCTTTCCCAGCATCAGGGTCTTTTCAAATGAGTCAGTTCTTCACATCATGTGGCCAAAGTATTGGAGTTTCAGCTTCAAGATCAGTCCTTTCAGTGAATATTCAGGACTGATTTCCTTTAGGATGGACTGGTTTGATCTCTTTGCAGTCCAAAGGACTCTCAAGAGTCTTCTCCAGCATCACAGTTTAAAAGCATCAATTCTTTGGCACTCAGCTATTTTTTTCTTTATAGTCCAGCTGCCATATCCATACATGACCACAGGAAAAACTATAGCCTTGATTAGACAGACCTTTGTTGGCAAAGTAATGTCTCTGTGTCTAGGTTGGTCATAACTTTTCTTCCAAGGAGCAAGTGTCTTTTAATTTCATGGCTGCAGTCTCCATCTGTGGTGATCTTGGAGCCCCCCCAAATAAATCTTTCACTGTTTCCACCGTATTCCCATCTATTTCCCATGAAGTGATGGGACCAGATGCCATGATCTTAGTTTTCTGAATGTTGAGTTTGAAGCCAACTTTTTCACTCTCCTCTTTCACTTTCATCAAGAGGCTCTTTAGTGCTTTTTCACTTTCTGCCATAAGGGTGGTGTCATCTGCATATCTGAGGTTATTGATATTTCTCCCGGCAATCTTGATTCCAGCTTGTGTTTCATTCAGGCCAGTGTTTCTCATGATGTACTCTGCATAGAAGTTAAATAAGCAGGGTGATGATATGCAGCCTTGACTCACTCCTTTTCCTATTTGGAACTAGTCTGTTGTTTCATGTTCAGTTCTAAATGTTGCTTCTTGACCTGCATACATTTTTCTCAGGAGACAGGTTAGGTGGTGTGATGTTCCCATCTCTTGAAGAATTTTCCACAGTTTGTTGTGATCCACACAGCCAAAGGCTTTGGCATAGTCAGTAAAGCAGAAGTAGATGCTTTTCTCGAACTCTCTTGCTTTTTCAATGATCCAACGGGTGTTGGCAACTTGATCTCTGGTTCCTCTGCCTTTTCTAAATCCAGCTTGAACATCTGGAAGTTCATGGTTCATGTCCTGTTGAAGCCTGGCTTGGAGAATTTTGAGTATTACTTTGCTAGCGTGTGAGATGAGTGCAACTGTGCAGTAGTTTGAGCATTCTTTGGCATTGTCTTTCTTTGGGATTGGAATGAAAACTGACCTTTTCTAGTCCTGTGGCCACTGCTGAGTTTTCCAAGTTTGCTGGCATATTGAGTGTAGTACTTTCACAGCATCATCATTTGGCATTTGAAATAGTTCAACTGGAATTCCATCACCTCCACTAGCTTTGTTCATAGTGATGCTTCCTAAGGCCCACTTGACTTTGCATTCCAGGATATCTAGCTCTAGGTGAGAGATCACACCATCGTGATTATCTGGGTCATTAAGATCTGTTTTGTACAGTCCTTCTGTGTATTCTTGCTACCTCTTCTTAATGTCTTCTGTTTCTGTTAGGTCCATACCATTTCTGTCCTTCAATATGCCCATCTTTGCATGAAATGTTCCCTTGGTATCTCTAATTTTCTTGAAGAGACCTCTAGTCTTTCCCATTCTATTGTTTTCCTCTATTTCTTTGCACTGATCACTGAGGAAGGCTTTCTTATCTCTCTTTAATATTCTTTGGAACTCTGCATTCAAATGGGTATATCTTTCCTTTTCTCCTTTGCTTTTCACTTCTGTTCCTTTCTCAGCTATTTGTAAGACAACCATTTTGCCTTTTTGTATTTCTCTTTCTCGGGGATGATCTTGATTCTTGCCTCCTGTACAATGTCATGAACCTCTGTCCATAGTTCTTCAAGCACTTTGTCTATCAGGTCTAATCCCTTAAATCTATTTCTCACTTCCACTGTATAATCAATCATCAGGGATTTGATTTAGGTCATACCTGAATGGTCTAGTGGTTTTCCCCACTTTCTTCAATTTAAGTCTGAATTTGGCAATAAGGAGTTCATGATATGAGCCAGTAAGTTCTTGGCCATGTTTTTGCTAGTTGACTAGAGAGTCTCGATCTTTGGCTGCAAAGAACGTAATCAATCTGATTTTGGTGTTGACCATTTGGTGATGTCCATGTGTAGAGTCTTCTCTTGTGCTGTTGGAAGAGGGTGTTTGCTATGACCAGTGCACTCTCTTGGCAAAACTCAATTAGCCTTTGCTCTGCCTCCTTTTGTAGTCCAAGGCCAAATTTGCCTGTTACTCCAGGTATTTCTTGACTTCCTACTTTTGCATTTCATTCCCCTATGATGAAAAGGACGTCTTTTGGGCGTATTAGTTCTAGAAGGTCTTGTAGGCCTTCATAGAACCGTTCAACTTCAGCTTCTTCAGCATTACTGGTTGGGGCACAGCCTTGGATTACTGTGATATTGAATGGTTTGCCTTGGAAACAAACAGAGATCATTCTGTCGTTTTTGAGATTGCATCCAAGTACTGCATTTCAGACTCTTTTGTTGACTGTGATGGCTACTCCATTTCTTCTAAGGGATTCTTGCCCACAGTAGTACATATGATTGTCATCTGAGTTAAATTCACCCATTCCAGTTCATTTTAGCTCTCTGATCCCTAAAGTGTCAGTGTTCACTCTTGCCATCTCTTGTTTGACCATTTCCAATTTCCCTTGATTCATGCACCTAACACTAGTTATTATTAGAAATAATTAATTTCACTAATTATTAGAAAATCAAAGCTGCAATGAGAGGTCACTTCATATCAATCAGAATGGCAATAAGATAACATTAAGAAATTAATCTATTGGAACATATACCTGTGGACCCTCTGGATAGACATTTGCCAGGTCTGTTGGAGTCAAACTCACCCATATGATAACTGAATGGACTCTTTGGTTACCGATGTATGAAAATGTCACCATTGAACTGTATATGTCCTTTCTCCTGGTAAGTATATAAGAGCTGTCTTTTACAAGGCTGAAGCTACAGGCCAGATGAATGTTGCCCTCCTCCTAGCTTTAGAAGCCTTCAGTAGCTTTCCACTGTGTGCCCAATGAAGTTTACATTCATTAGCATAGCATGCAAGACCTTTCACCATCTCTCTGTACATCTGGAAAGAAAATGAAAGTGAAGTCACTGAGTTGTGTCCAACACTCTGTGACCTTATGGACTGTAGCCTGCCAGGTTCCTCTGTCCATAGCATTTTCCAGGCAAGAATACTGGAGTGGGTTGCCATTTCCTTCTCCAGAGGATCTTCCCGTCCCAGGGATCGAACTCGGGTCTCCCACATTTGGGCAGACTCTTTATCATCTGAGCCACCAGGGAATCCCTGAGATTCTAGAGAACGTGGCAAAAAGAGAGAGAGACTTAGGAGCTCATAAGAATCAGATCTGAGTTCTGCCGTTTACTGCCCTTTCATCTTTGGGGCTAAGCCTCAGTTTCCTCATCTTTGGGTAAATTGTTCATTGGAACCTCCATCTCCCAGTGCTTTCATGAGGACTGAATGAAACAAGATATGTGCAGCCCTCAGAAGGCTGCCTAGTGACAGTAGGTTCTCAACAAACACTGTACCTACAGTTGAAACTATGCTAAGACTCTCTGAATTCCTCTTTGATTTACAAATGTATTTCCTATCACATTCTTCCTCTCAGTCAGAGGTCCATTTGTGACCTTCTCTCTGTGTGTCCATAACTCACTCTGCTAAATTCAGCCTTCCGTGTGAGTTCCTACTCTGGGTGCTCTACCCTGGTCCCACCCTTCTTATCAGGACCCACTCCTGGAGGAAGTGATTCATCTATTTATCTATATCAAATCTTGTTTCCCATGATATTTCTTCTTGAGAACCAAATGTGGCTTTTACATCCTTCAGCCAATTTTTTAAAATTTTTATTTCATATTGGAGGTTATCTGTTTAACAACACTGTGATAGCTTCAGGTGCACAGCAAAGGGACTCAGCTGTACATGTACATGTATCCAGCCTCCCTCCAACTTCCCTGCCATCAAAGCTGCCACATAACATAGAGCAAAGTTCCCTGCTCTATACAGTAGGTCCTTATTGGTTATCCATCTTAAATATAGCCCAAGAATGCTGGAGTGGGTAGGCTATCCCTTCTCCAGCAGATCTTCCCTGCCCAGGAATCAAACCAGCATCTCCTACATTGCAGGCAGATTCTATACCAACTGAGCTATCAGGGAAATCCAAATATAGCTGTGAATACACGTCTATTCCCAATTCCCTAACTATCCCTTCCCTCCTGGTAACCATAAGTTTGTTTCCTAATTCTGTGAGTCTATTTGTTTTATAAATAAAATTATGTCATATCTTTTTTGATTCCACAGAAAAGGTACATCATATGGTATTTCTCTTTCTTGCTTACACAATTGTAGATTCCCAGAGGATAAAGATGCTTTTTTGTAACTCTGTGTTCTCCAGAGGCATTGATAAAGCAGTATTCATCAGCTTGTCCTAGGTCATGCTGAAGTAACAAACAATCCCCGAATCTCAGGAATTTATTGCAGTGGCTTATATTTTGCTCACATGGATGTTAATGGTGGATCAGTAGGAGCACCCCTCATTCTACCTTTGCACTGAGATCTAGGCTGAATATGCAATGTCTCTCTGGCACTTGAACTTCTCCAGACAGAGGGAAAAGAGTGATGGCAACACCCTACAGTGGGTCTCAGGACCACTTTCCTCTTATTGGCCAAAGCACATCATGTGGCTAAACTTGACCTTCTTTATTGGTGGGCCTGGTGAGCATGTGCTCTTCCAGGATGGAGTACCCCACACTCCAGAGCAATAGGCAGGGGCCAGGAAAAGACAGTATATATTTGAGCATGTTGACTACATCTTACCACAGTTACACATCTGAGATACTCGGGGAATAATACTTAAATGAAGGAAAGTTAAATCAGGTAAACTCTAAAACCTAGAATCTTATGGTAATCAGGGTATTACTAAAGACAGTGCCCAAGTAATTGCAAAATGTATGCTTAATGAAGAACTGCCAATGTAATTTCTTTAGCTCTAAGTACAAAAGTAAGTGACTTTGAGCTTTCCTGGTGGCTCAGTGGTAAAGAATCTGCCTACCAAGGCAGGAGACAGGACTTCGATCCCTGGTCTGGGAAGATCCCACATGCTTTGGAACTCCTGTGGGCCACAATTCCTGAGCTTGGGCTCTAGATTCTAGGAGCTGCAACTACTGAGCTCATGTATGCAACTACTGAAGCCTGCGTGCTCTAGAGCCTGTGCTTTGCAACAAGAGAAGTCACTGCAATGAGAAGGCCACACACTGCAATTAGAGAGTGGGCCCTGCTCATCACAACTAGAGAAAAGGCTGAGCAGCAACAGACACCGAGTGCAGCCAAAAATAAATGAATAAATAAAAATTACTTAAAAATTAAGTATTCTTCTATCCCACACTTTCCCTATGGAACTCTGTCCCTTATTTAATTGGCTGCTAGGAAGCTCAAGCCTAAATGATGCCTCCCCCATCTTCGTGAATTATTCAGAAATGTATGCCAACCTTTTCCAGAATTGACCTCCTGACTGGCATCATTTTATTTCACTTTCATCCTTATTTACCCAGTCATAATTTTATCATGCTATATTTTCCATAAGCTACTTTTTTTAAAGTGAATTATAAACAAATGAGCTTATCTTAGATATACCCTTTGAAATTGTTTGAAGCTTGTCTGCCCACTGGACTTCATTGTATTCTCGCTTAATGTTTTAGCTCTGCTTTTGAGGAATAAATGAAAACACATGTGCAAGACAAATCACTCCTTGTCTTTCCAAATACGCCATAAACTGCCTGATCAAAGGGAAATGAGAAAAGCCACTTTATAGACAGGGCCCCAGGGGTCCCTGAATCAAGCCAGTCTCTCTTGGGCTAGGAAGGACAGATTCCCCTCAAGTCTGGTCTGGTTCCCCAAGGCGCCTGCCTGACCCATCACCTTTGCCCTCATCATCAAGGAGAGAAAACATACATACAAGCCTTTAAGCATAGAGGGACTGTGGGAAATAATATTACAGACAAGCCCTAGACCCCTAGGAGGCATCTCCTTCAGATAACAGGGAAAAAGATGAATTGCAAATACCTGGTCGGTGTGTCTCTAAGACAAGCCAGTCTGACTCTGTGAACATGTGGCTGACCTGCTCTTTGTACAGAGGGTAAGAGCAATTTTATCCCTCATCCATGGCTCACAAAGCTCTCATCCAGTGCACGTACCTTTTTGAGCTCCGTGTGTGGCTTCTTACTAGGTTTAGAGTTAAGGCTGAATTACTGTGCTAAACTTGTTTTACGAGCCTCTAGAAGCTAGCTCATGCCTCCTCCTCTGCTCAAATCCCTTTTATTCTCCCCAAGAGCCCATTGTCAACCAACATCATCAAAGTGTTTCTGGTTCCTCACATTTTTCATTCTCTTGCTCAAGTTCATGCCTTTTCAGTTGTTGCTTCCTTGGTCAAGGATGCCTTTCCTCCACCTCTAACATGTTGCTAATGATGATGATGTCATAGTAATAACCATAGCAATAAGCCCTAGCTAAGTCTCCATCAGCCTTCCTACTCCATCCAACATATCAACATAGGGACATTTTTCTTTTACCCTTCAGGATGGGTTATGTTTTCCTGCTTTGTGTACTCAAGCAATGCCTCCACCTGCTATAATCTTGTGTTTGCAGGTCTCTTTTCTCAACTCTTCTATGATTCCTTCAGGTTAAAGGTCAAACCAAACTCATCTCTCCATCTCTGCCACTACTTCAGTAGCTGGTATTAGTCAAATATAGAATGCTGCTGCTGCTGCTGCTGCTGCTGCTGCTGCTAAGTCGCTTCAGTTGTGTCCAACTCTGCAACCCCATAGACAGCAGCCCACCAGGCTCCCCCATCTCTGGGATTCTCCAGTCAAGAACACTGGAGTGGGTTGCCATTTCCTTCTCCAATGCGTGAAAGTGAAGTCTCTCAGCTGTGTCCGACTCTTTGCGAGCCCATTGACTGCAGCCTACCAGGCTCCTCTGCCCATATAGGGTGAGTGTTTGCCAAATAAACGAGTGATTGAGTTAACTAGGCCTCAGTCAGTTACAATGGTTAAGTGAGTCACAAAGAACAAAACAGCATGGAGAGGGTCAGAGGAAACAGGAAGAGGAAACCACTCTTTGAACTCACAGTGTTTACACCACCTCAGGCCCAAGGCAGGGGAGACTTATTTCCCTTAGCAAAATGTCCTCCAGGTTCCTCGGTGGTGTTGTACATGTCAGGATGACCTTCTTAAAAGCTGAGTAGCATCCCATTGTATGTATACACTGCCCTGTCTTTATCCATTCATCTGTGAATGGGCTTTTAGGTTGCTACCTTACCTTAGACTTGCGAATAATGCTGCAATGAATATGGAAATGCAGGTATTTCTTTAAGATGCTGATTTTAATTCCTCTGTATTTTGTTGTTGTTCAGTCACTCAGGCATGTCCGACTCTTCGTGACCTCATGGACTGCAGCACCCCAGGCTTCCCTGTCCTTCACTATCTCCTGGAGTTGGCTCAAACTCACATCAATTGGGTCAGTGACGCCATCTATATATATACCCAGAACTGGGATTGCTAGATCATGTGATATTTTTAGTTTTTTAAGGAAACTCCATACTCAAAAAGGTTTTCCATAAGGACAAATACTGCATGATATTGTTTATAGAATGAATCAAAAACAGTCAAATTCATAGAATCAGAGAGTGAAAATGGTGGTTTCCTGGGGCTGGGGTTCTGGGAAGGGAACCGGGAGGTATTAGTCAATGAATAGAATTTCAGTTGTATAAGAATAACTCTAGAGATCTGTACACCCTGTACAGCCTGGTGTCCAAAATTTGCTAAGAGGGCAGATCTTACGTTAAATGTTCTTATCACAAATGACAGTAGTAGTTGTTATAAACAACATGGGAAAACAAATATTGCATATTAACACATATATAAGGACTCTAGAAAGATGGTACTGATGAACCTATCTGCAGGGTGGCAATGGAGACACAGACACAGAGATCAGACTTGTGGACACAGAGGGGAAGGAGAGGGTGGGATGAATGGAAAGTGTAGCATTGAGGCATGTACATTACCGTATGTAAAAATAGATAGCCAGTGGGAATTTGCTGTATGACCCAGGGAGCTCAAACCCAGTGCTCTGTGATAGCCTAGAAGGGTGGGATGGGGTGGGAAGTGGGAAGGAGGTTCAAGAGGGAGGGGACATACGTATACCAATGGCTGATTCTTGTTAATGTATGTCGGAAGCCAACACAATATTGTAAAGCAACTATCCTCTAATTACAAATAAATTTAGAAAAGCAAAGCAAAATGGAGAGAAAACACTTTTGGAGGTGATGAGTAGGTTTATGGTACAGATTGTGGTGATGATTCCATAGGTGTCTGCTGCTGCTGCTGAGTCGCTTCAGTCGTGTCTGACTCTGTGCAACCCCATAGACGGCAGCCCACCAGGCTCCCTTGGCCGTGGGATTCTCCAGGCAAGAACACTAGAGTGGGTTGCCATTTCCTTCTCCAATGCATGAAAAGTGAAAAGTGAAAGTGAAGTCGCTCAGTCGTGTTTGACTCTTAGCGACACCATGGACTGCAGCCTACCAGGCTCCTCCGACCATGGGATTTTCCAGGCAAGAGTACTGGAGTGGGGTGCCATTGCCTTCTCCCCCACAGGTGTCTACTTACCTCCAAATATATCAAGGTGCATGTATTTATTATGTACAACTTTTTATATGCTCAAAAAAAAAATGTAAAAGAGAGATTCAGGACATGTCCTTGGAAGAGTTGGAGGGAATAGAATGAAGCTGGCTTGAGAGTGTGACCTTTCCCTCCTCTGATTTTGACCTTGGGATGGCTACTCATGGAAGGGCATCTCCTGGAGATTCTACATGACTGTTCAGGGGTGCAGAGACAGCCTGTCAAGACAAGCAAAAATAAACTGGACAAGAAACCGTATGGGTGAGTTTTGTAAAAAAGAGGACCAGTGAGAAGGCGGAGTTTCACAAATAGCCCTAATCATTACACAACTATTATTACTACTACTGGAGAAAACTGTGTGGCAAGTAAAGCTAGACAGTGAGCACAGCGGCAAAAGAAAATGAACAAACAAGCAAAAAGGCTGGAGCATCTTTCCTGAAAAGGCAGCAAAGAGAGAGGGAGAGAAAGAGACGCTACACCTGTGCTGTTCAGTGTAAATGTGATGAGGGATCCACATGTAATGTTATATTTTCCATTCACCACATTTTCAAAGAATATAAAATGCAACAAGTGACATTATCTAATATTATACTTTATTTACCCTTGCTTATCCGTAAAGTGTCTGCCAACAATGCGGGAGACCCGGGTTCAATCCCTGAGTTGGGAAGATCTCCTGGAGAAGGACATGGCAACCCACTCCAGTATTCTTGCCTGGAAAATCCCACGGATGGAGGAACCTGGTGGGCTACAGTCCATGGGGTGCCAAAGAGTTGGACACGACTGAGCGACTTCACTTTTACTTTTCACCCAAAATATTATTCCAATCTGTAAACCACGTAAGATCATGAATGAGAGATTTTCCTTCCTCATCTGTGTACTGACTATCTGAACCCCAGTGGGCATATGTAACACTTTGTATGCATCTCAATTCAGATCAGTCACATTTCAAGTGCCCAGTGTCACACATGGTTTGTGACTACAGTGCTGGAGAGGACAAAATTCAGAGGCACTGTTTTGTGTGTGTGTGTGTGTGTGTTGTCCCATATCTAGTGGGTCACTGACCTGGAGTAAATGTGGAGAAGTGCCCTTCAGAGCAAGAAAATGTCATTTGTAACAGCATGGATGGACCTAGAGATGACCATACTAAGTAAAGTAAGTCAGGCAAAGACAAACATCATATGATATCACTTACACGTGGAATCTAAAATATGACACAAACTTATTTACAAAACAGAAACAGACTCACAGACTTCAAAAGCAAACTTACAGTACCCTAAGGGGAAAGAGGGAAGGGATAAACTCGGAGGCTGGGATTAACATATATACACACTACTATATATAAAATAAACAACAAGAATCTGCTGTATAGCACAGGGAACTTGATCTAATATTTTGCAATAACCATTAATGGAAAGGAATCTGAAAACGAATAGATACATGTATGTATATAACTCACTTTGCTGTACATCTGAAGCTAACACAACATTGTTAATCAATTACATTCCAATATAAAATAAAAGTTTTAAAAAAGACACAGACCTTGATTTGAACCAGTAGTGAATGGGGCGGGACTTCCTGGGGCTGGCATGAGAGTGCCATGAGATTTAAGATGAGCCCCTCCCCCTCTCAATGAGGAGACAGATCAGCACCTACTACATAAAAGATTTGGACCAACATGATGGAGTCTCACATGCAGGCACGTCCATCAGTTGCTCATAACACTGACGACCACTCAGAGTTGGAACTCGAGCCCTCATGGATAGATGGAGACCCTGAGACTTAGGTATGCCAGATAAGGGATTGAGGACAGCCCTCAAAATCATGGACAGATGAGCCTGGAGGGCTACAGTCTATGAGGTCGCAAAGAGTTGGTTATGACTGAGCATCTAACATTTTCATTCCCTTCTCAATGTCAAGGGTGGGCTGAGGTCAGTGCTCTGACCAGTCCCGTGGGCTTGTGAGTGATGGTTATTTTATGAAAAGTTACTGGAACTCTGAAGGATGTCTGTACACAGAAGATTGTATCTGCCAAATTGCTGCAAATGCCTACATTACCCAGTAGATAACTTCTGTTCTGGGTACTTCCTGCCTTCTGGATGACAAACTTTGCAGGCTGCCTTTCATCCTATTTAGGTTAGAACAAAAACACATTTCAAACGGGGTTTCTTCACTCCACCTCTCTCTCTCATTCAGGCTGATTTGGGTTCTCAGGCATTGACAGAGATGGCTCCCTGTTATTTTCTCTACATTTTTTGAAGAGAGGGAACTGGAAGAAAAATGTCAAAACACTAGGAAGGTTATTGCAGCATCAGAAATCTTGACAGGGCTTGGTTAAGCCTCTACCTCTGTGGGAAGCAAGAGCACATCTGTAATGCATCCTGAAGTTACACACCTCCCAGCAGGTCTTCCTCCCTGCTTGGCCCCAGGTGGTTCATAATCACTTCTCTTGACATCCTTGGACTACTGATGTTGAGAAAGCCTAGAAACCAGGGCCCTGTCTCAGGATGGGTCCCAGGAGAACAGTATACCAGCATAGATTTTTCCTTTACATTGACCTGGGTTCAAGTCCCAGTATCCCACTGAGCATGTGACTTTTGGAACATCTTTTATCTTCCTCTCAATTTTCTCACTGTAAGAATTGTACTAATCATAATAGCAATTCTTCCCAGGGTTGCTGTGAGTATTGAATAAAATTGTGCAAGGATAGTGTCTAGCAGGTACTGGCATATGATCATGAAAGCCAAGCTATTATTTATGGCCATTGGGAAAAAGCAACATAGATGAAGCGGCTGTCCCGTGACCTTAAAATCATGGAAATATAGGACACATACTCCCCAGAAGAGCCAACTTATCACAGATTGCGAAAGTGAAAGTCACTCAGTCATGCCCAACTCTTTGCCACCCCATGGACTATACAGTCCATGGAATTCTCCAGGCCAGAATACTGGAGTGGGTAGCCTTTCCCTTCTTCAGGGGATCTTCCCAACTCAGGAATCAAACCCAGGTCTCCCTCATTGCAGGCAGATTCTTTACCAGCTGAACCCCAAGGGAAGCCCAACAATAATGGAGTGGGTAGCTAGCCTGGCGCTTCTCCAGCAGATCTTCCCGGCCCAGGAATTGAACCAGGGTCTCCTGCATTGCAGGCAGATTCTTTACCAACTGAGCTATCAGGAAAGCCCACAGATTAACAAATAGCTATTTTACTGAAAATGTCATGAGAAGATATAGAAATGTTTTTCATTCAATGACATGTGGCAAAACTCCACAAAACCCTCCTTGGAATCTTTTGTCCTCCAGATTTTCCTGCCTAATATCAGCTTCTCTTTACCATCCTCTTCTTTTCAGTGGCCTCTCTGAGCTCCACTTCTGTTCTGGCTCTCAGCTTGCTCCCCATCTGGGATAACAGAATGCTAGCCAAGTGTCACTTCATCTTAGAAAGCTGCTGGGCACCATTCAGGGTTATTCAAACATGACACCCTAGGCTGCTGTGGTCATGATTAGTAATGCATGGTTCCTGACTCCAAGGAGTTGGGGGTCTAGAAAGGAAGTGTGTGTGTGTGGTGGGGCGGGGGGGTGGCACTTCGTCATGTCTGACTCTTTGCAACTCCAGGGACAGTAGCCCACCGGGTTCCTTTATCCATGGAATTTTCCAGGCAAGAATTCTGGAGTGGATTGCTATTTCCTACTCCAGGGGATCTTCCCAACCCAAGGATCCAACCCTCCTCTCTTGCATCTCCTGCATTGGCAGATGGTTTCTTTACCAGTTGAGCCACTGGAAAAGCCCGAAGAAAGGAAGACAGACATGCAAATAGGTGAGTGCCCAGGATAAAAGTAAGGTCTTTATGAAGCATACAGCAGGAGCCCAAGTAAGGCTTTTGAAGCCTGAAGATATCAAGAACTTGATTGAGAAAGTGATGTCTGAGCCATCAAATGATGGAAGTGAAGGAATAGTTCCCACTGAAGAGGAAGGACTTTCCAAACAAAATGGGGGTATACAAGGGCACACATTGTTAGAAGAGAGTGGAATATTTGGGGAAATGTAAACCACTGCATACTATTTATGAACACCTGCCCTCCTTGGAAGGGAGAACTAGCGGTAGTGTGGGTGGCAGATGAAACTTAAAGGAAGACTTGGTTGGGCATGTTAATGAATTTGCACTTGATGTTGAAGGTAATGAACATATACAGAAGGATTTCAGGCTGAGAGATGGCATCGTGACTCCTATTCTAAAAGATCAGTCTGGCTGCTATGTTTGAGAAGAAATGATAAGATCAGAGGAAGAGACATGAGTTTGTAAGGCACTTTGGTGACACAGAGAGGAGAACCATAGAATGCCATTCATCTCAAAATCCTAGTGAAGGAGATAAGTGAGCCTGAGCAAATAGAAGGCAATGCACACACTTGTGAGCAGAGACATGAGGTTTGGCTTCCAGTAGTTTCCATTCCATATTATGGGCTTCCTAAGTGGCTCAGTGTTAAAGAATCTTCCTGTCAATGCAGGAGATGCAGGTTCGATCCCTGGATCAGAGAAATCCCCTAGTGGAGGAAATGGCAACCCATTCCAATATTCTTGTCTGGAGAATTCCATGAACAAAGGAGTCTGGCGGACTATGGTCCATGGGGTTGCAAAGAGTCAGGCACGACTGGTGGCTGAGCACACACACAAGTCAATTACCAATCCTAGGGCAGGATGTCGCTCAACAGAGAAGGCTTCTGTGATGGCTTGGACATGGCCTTCCCACAAGGCATCCTTGTGGGATGACCAGGTGACATCCCAAGCTCTTTTCAGACACCATTGTCATCATCACTCTTTCCCAGGTAATCCTGACTTAGGCTCAGAATTCTCAACATCGCCTGTTGATGTTGCTAGTCATCTTTTCTCTGGGTTACTTATTCAGGTTCTCCCGTTCTTTCTCACCTCTCCACCAAAGAGGGGAGGGGCAAAATGCTCAACTTGACTTCTTTTGTGATTAGCAGCACCAGGTTCAAATTTATGAGTCCCAGGAGCAGAAGGCTAATGAGTTAAATGCCCTGATTTAATTAAGCCACCTAATGGTTTCAGGTTACATAAATTCTCACCTGATTGGTCCAGCATCTCTTAAATACATTATCTCTGGCACTCTGCAGGAAGACAGAGAGCTAGATTTCCAAATTGTCAAGCAGATCCTGCTGTCCCCAAACACTCAGCTCAGAGGTGGAGGAGAGAACCAGTCTCTCCTGTCTCAATACCTGAATCTTTCATGCCAAATGTGAGGGTCTGCCAAAGATAATCAATGTTCAGAGCAGCTGGTCGCCTGCTGGGGTTGGTAGAGTTACACTGCCATGATCCATTACTCTGCTCTCTGAAAACCTGTCTTATTCCCAGAAAGGAAGTCCAGTGCAGTGAAATGATTCATGGTTTGGGTGTCAGAAACATGGTATTGAGTCACTTACTAGCTATGTGATCTCAACAAGCCATTTAACCTCCTGAACCCCAGTGCTCTTATCTGAAAATAAGCACTGCAGAGCCAGCATCACTGCACTGCTACGAGGGTAAGAGAAGGTAATGGACCTAAAATGCATGACTTCAGTGACTGACCCCTTCGATTATTATTTTCCAAGCAGGAAAAAAAAAAAAAAAAGCTTGGAAAATAATAATGTGTGGATCATGACAAACTGGAAAATGCTTAAAGAGATGGGAATACCAGACCACCTTACCTACCCAGGGACTTCCTTGGTAGCTCTGCTGGTTAAGAATCTGCTTGCAGTACAGGAGACCCCAGTTTGATCCCTGGGTCTGGAAGATCCCCTGGAGGATAGGCTACCTATTCTAGTATTCTTGGGCTTCCCTAGTGGCTCAGAAGGTAAATAATCTGCCTGCAATGTAAGGGACCTGGGTTGGATCCCTTGGTTGGAAAGATCCCCTGGAGAAGTAAATGGCTACCCACTTCTGTATTCTTGCCTGGAGAATTCCATGGACAGAGGAGCCTGGCAGGCTACAGTCCAAGGGGTCACAAAGAGTGGGATATGACTGAGTGACTTTCATTTTACCTACCAGACCACCTTACATGCCTCCTAAGAAATGTGTATGCAGATCAAGAAACAACAGTTAGAACTGGACATAGAACAACAGACTGGTTCAAAATTGGGAAAGGGATACATCAAAGTTGTATATTGTCACTCTGCTTATTTAACTTATATATAGAGTGCATCATGTGAAATGCTGGGTTGAATGAAGCACAAGCTGGAATCAAGATTGCTGGGAAAATATGAATAATCTCAGATACGCAGATGATACCACTCTTATGGCAAGAAAGTGAAGAGAAAATAAAAAGCCTGTTAATAAAGGTGAAAGAGGAAACTGAAAATGCTGGCTTAAAATTCAACATTCAAAAAATTAAGATCATAGCATCTGGTTCCATCACTTCATGGCAAATAGATGGGAATACAATGAAAACAGTGACACTTTATTTTCTTGGGCTCCAAAATCACTGTGGATGGTGGTTACAGCCATGAAATTAAAAGACACTTGCTCCTTGGAAGAAAAGCTATGACAAACCTAGACAGCATGTTAAAAAGCAGACATCACTTTGCCGAAAAACGTCCATATCATTAAAGCTATAGTTTTTTTCAGTAGTCATTATGGATGTGAGAGTTGGACCATAAAAAAGGCTGAGTGCCAAAGAATTGATGCTTTTGAACTATGGTGCTGGAGAAGACTCTTGAGTATCCCTTGGACAGCAAAGAGATCAAACCAGTTAATCCTAAAGGAAATCAGTCCTGAATGTTCATTGGAAGGACTGATGCTGAAGCTGAAGCTCCAGTATTCTTGCCACCTGATGTGAAGAGCCAACTCATGGAAAAGACCCTGATGCTGAGAAAGATGGAAGGCAGGAGGAGAAAGGGGCGACAGAGGACAAGATGGTTAGATGACATCAAGGACTCAAGGGACGTGAGTTTGAGCAAGCTCCAGGAGATGGTGAAGGACAGGGAAGCCTGGGGTGCTGCAGTCCATGGGGTTGCAAAGAGTAGGACACGACTGAGCGACAGCAACAGCAAAGCTGTAGGAAGCTGAAGACGCACCCGAACATGTAAGACAGTGGCTACAGAATATTTAGGGAAGCAAGGATTCTGCACACTCCAACAATGGCAGCATTTGGGCCGCTGAGCTATAGCTTTGTAAGCAGCATGGCGTCTGTCTTCAACAGTGCAAGAAGATGGGGTTGGATAATTTCCTAATTTAAAGACAGGAGAATAAAGATAAGAGATTTAAACTTATATGCCCAGTGCCATAACTGAGAAGTGTCAGAATAAGAATTCCAACGCTATCCACTGATGTTTCTGATGACACACATAACTCTTTTCACTTCTTGGTTTTCTTACTACCAATCCCAGCTAAATAAAATGAATTTAAAATAGAAAATGTATTTTAAGCAGGTAGACAAGAAGGCGGGGACACTGGTGGTGATAAGGCATAGTCAGGAAGTGGAGAACGCAGGAAGCTATGCAGAACAGATTTTAAAAGTATGCAGTGTGGTGCCATTCAGAAAACAGGGCAAGCAGAAATTCTCACTACATTTTCTTTTATGAGAGACTTTTACTCTGTGCATAAGGATGACCAAATCATGATAAATGTAGGATGGTGTTCAGGGATCTTACTTTCAAAACACAGAAGGCTTCCTGGATATATCTCATTTTAGAAAGTTATTGTTTTTGTTGACTTTATCAAAAATGATGACATAAAGTATTTAGGACTTCAAGGAGAAACCTCTGCAGTACCATGTGTGACATACAGCAGGCACAGAAAGGAAGAGTGTTGATTGAAACCATGAAGAAATTCCACAAACCCAAGAATACCAAAGAGACAAGTTCTGGGTAACCATTGACCCCAAAGCTCTTTATTTATCACTGCCATGTGGGTAATTAGCTGGCTAGGTCTTCTTAAATTTGTTCTGAGATTCACATAGTTGCTTTTCTTGAAGCCACAGGATCCAAGAGCATGCTTGCTACGTGTGATGGGGTAGGAGAAAAAGCATTGCCAAGAAAGAATTCTCTTACCCACTGAATATCACAGAACATTCTCTGGAGACAAAACCATGTTTGGAAACATTTTAGCTACCTTTTAGAGATCTCTCCAGAAAGACTACTCTGTGTTGTATCAGTGAGGAATGAAGACCCCAGCCCAAACAGAAACTTTGCTAAGATCAAACATCAGTAGAAGGCACCTTTCTGGAAGACTTTAGAAATCAAAGGCAGAATTCCATTCAAGTGTTGTTCAAACAAGCACACACTAAGCACTTATTATGTGCTTGGCACCATGTCTGTGCCTGGGGAAACAGAGACAAGGTCATTGCCATCAAGATATGCCAAGTAAGCTGGTCATGGACCAAGTGGTTCCAAGAGTCAGGTGTCACTTTAATGCTCACAACACCTCTGCAAGTGTAGGTCATTGTGCCCATTTTCTAGAGAAGGAAACTGAGGCTAGGAGAGGTTACACAGCTTTTTGTTGTGTTCAAACAGATAGGAAGTGGCTGACAATGATATAAATAATAACGGTGGATTTTATATTTCTTCCATCATAATATAATATGTTATAATATAGTATATGTATATACTATATAAAATACAGACTTTCCAGGTGGTGCTAGTGGTAAGGAATCCACCTGTCAATGCAGGAGGTGCAAGGTAGGTTCTATCCCTGGGTTGGGAAGATCCCAAGGAGCAGGAAATGGCAACCCACTCCAGTATTCTTGCTTAGAAAATGCTATGGCAGAGGAGCCTGGTGGGGCCACACCAGGGGGCCGCAAAGAGTTGCACATGACTGAGCACACTCATACACATATTTAATATGATGTAATATATAACATTATACAATGATGGAAAGAATATATATCCATCATCATTATTTATTTATTTCTGTATATATCTTTAATCAATATCATTTGCAAAAAGACTGTGATTCCTCACCTCTCTGAAAGAAAAGCCAAGAACATTATAAGCATTTGTATCCAGTCAGGATATTCCTTTCTTTGCTATGGAGTATTCTATAACACTGCCTTCCTGAAAATGTGATTGTTTTATTTAAGTATTCTGCCAATGACAACAAAGATGCATGTCACCTCACATTTGCACCCATTCACCAAGCCAGATCATTTTAGAAGATTGAGAAACCAGCCCTACTTCCTATAAGGTCAAGACACGTTTCCCTGTCCAGGTTCCTAGACACCCCAAAGGTAAGTTCTCTGTCAAACTCTGACACTTAAAATGCTGACAGAATTTTTTCCTCTCTGGATACCATCTGTTGATTCAAGTCAGCATTACATCTTCTTGTCCCAGAGAGCTCTGGGCAATCCTCAGATTTTCCTGGACTGAATGGAAAATGGCCATCATCAAAGACCAAAGACTGTTCAATCATATTCTAGAAAGGATGAAGGGAGGGCTGGAGGAAGGGAAAGGGGGAAGGAACGAAGGAAGGAAAGGAGAAACCGAAGCAGACGTTCCCCAGCTTCACCTGTGCTGTGCAGCCACACGCAGGACTGATTTTCCAGAAACACTACCCTGTGTTGCTACATGTGTGTGCATGTTGGAGATGGGTTATTCGTCTCTGTTCCTGATAGCGTATTCCATTATGGAGCCATCAAGAAGTGCCGGGATGCTGTTTGGTATGACCCTTGTTTTTTCTTCTTTGTATCACTTTTTGGGGTGAACATTCAGAAATAGAGCCTGGCTTCTTTCAGTATCTCAACATGTAATTTTCTTAGAGCAGCTTTATTTAGGCTTCCCTTGTGGTTCAGACGGTAAAGAGTCTTCCTGCAATGCAGGAGACCTGGGTTTGATCCCTGGGTCAGGAAGATTGAAGGAAATGGTAACCCACTCCAGTACTCTTGCCTGGAAAACCCCATGGACAGAGGAGACTGGTGGGCTCAGTCCAGGGGGTCGCAAAGAGTCAGACACAGCTGAGCGACTTCAGCTTCAGTTTTTTCAGCTTCATTTAGTTGGAAAAGTGAGTAGTACATTACTGAATTCTTCATCCTTCATAGAGGAAAGCTAGGCTAGGGGAATCCCAGATCAACACATATATTTGACTTCTGCTGAAATCCGTGGACTTCATAAAGTCTCCTCTCATCCCTTGCTCTCCACACTGAAATATATGAACTCCCATTCTGCAACAGAAAACAGATGTGAGGAAAAGGAGGACAAGTAGGCTTCGGGTATGAATCCCTGTTGAGTCTAATTGTCACCCAAGAACCATGGCTGTTGTCTTTCACGTTCACCACTTGCTTCCCTAGGAGGAGATAAGAGCAAAACTGAAATAGCAAAGTAAGAAAATGGCAAGAACAGATTTTTTTTTTTTAAATCTAGGTGACATTTCAATAACAACAGAGTGTACAATGTTCAGGATATTAAAGTCTTATTTCTGGGAAAAATCAGAGAAACATGGCTCAAATCCAGGAATACAGTTGAGGAGCTAATAGAGATGGCTGTTTATCTACAGTATCTATCTGTTTAAGCCAGGACATATTAGCAGTTTAAGAAAAGACATCTAGAACTCTCTATGATAGTGGGTAGAAGTATAATGTCCTATAGGCTAGAAGGGTAACTTAGATGAGACTTGGGTATGCTAGCACTTGGGGCAAAGCAATGAATCCATTCCGGGTCAAAGGAGGCAGCTGCTAGGTGGATACCCAGCCCATCAACGATGACATGGGAACCCATGGAATTGAAGGCTGCACAGCTCCAAGTTTTCAAGCACTGTTAAATATAGGTTCCTGTAAAGTCCAAAACAGCATTAAGAAGCTCAGTCAAAATCTTTGCATGGACCTGGAGATAATTGTGGCCAACTCTTTGGAGATCTCTGTTCAGTTAATAGTAAACATTATTATCAAGGAACACTTAGAGCTAAACACTTTATAACAGGTCGTCTCATTCATTCTTCTCAGGAGGCAACCCAGAATAATGTTTCTTTGTGGTTAAGGTGGTAAAAAATCTGCTCCTTATGCAGGAAACACTAGTTCTATCCCTAGGTCAGGAAGATCCCCTTGAGGAGGAAATGACAACCCACTCCACTTGCCTGGACAATCCCAAAGATGGAGGAGCCTAGTGGGCTACAGTCCATGGGGTTTCAGAGAGTCAGAGACGACTGAATCGACGTAGCACTCGATGGAATTACTGAGATCGCCGGATTCTTACCATGGCAGCCTGCCTGATTTGTTGTGTGACCATAAGAAAGTCTATTCATCTCTCTGAGTTTCTCATCCAGAAATGAAAGGATGTGATCAAAACCTCCCTCAGCTCCAGGAAAACTTAGGTTGCACTACCACCACTTGTATTTTTGTAGTAACATAAGCTATAATCTCTTTGACCATGGTAACCCAAATGGCTTGTCAGAGTGAACTGTCCATCCAAGCCTTGTCATGGGCCCTTGCCCAGATGAGCTGCACAGAAATACCTTCATCTTGTGAGGTCACCTCCTTTTCCTTCCAACTTTTCTCACTTTGCAGCCATTTCTTTTTTTTTTTTTTTTTTCTAAATGATATCCTGTCTCTCCAAGAAGCTGAAGGGTGTCTGGAATGGCAGGAAAACTGCAGGAAGGCCCTATGTGGTGTGATTAAAAGCCTAGCAACTGAGGATGATATTTTCTATAGAAAGAGACACACATAGGTCAAGTTGTCTTTTTTTTTTTTTTGTAACAAAAGGCTCATTCATACACATATACACCAGCACACGCTTGCATTGGCAGAGCTGCACACACTTGCATTGATGGAGTCACATATGTTTGTCTCAACACACCATCCCTCTAAATGGTGTCTCTCCTTCCCATGCCTTAGTGCCTCCCACCCCAAAAGCTTTCTCAATTCTTTGCTTTTGTCTTCATCATAATTTAATTTATCAATTTGGTTTTTATTCATTAGAAAGTTGTTAGTATAATTAAAAGATTGTGGACATTGCATCACACTGACCAGGTTTAAATCATAGTTTTGTCATATAAGGTCAACCTAAGTAAACTTGGGGTTCTTATCAGAAAAATGGGCCTGCTAATATCTGTCTTTCAGAGATCTTATAAAGATTAAATGCTGAAAATGCCTAGAGCACTATGAACTTCAAATAGTTACTTTACATACGTATTTACCATTCACATGTGTTTCGTCATCTCTATCGGGTACCGGCTCTTTGATGAAGTCTGTGCCATATTCATGGGCTTCCTTGGTGATACAGATGGTAAAGAATCCGCCTGCCACGTGGGAAATCTGGGTTCAATTCTTGGGTTGGGAAGACCCCCTGTAGAAGGGAATGGAGTCCGCTTCAGTATTTTTGACTGGAGAATTCTATGGACAGAGGAGCCTGGAGAGCCACAGTCCATGGGGTCACAAACAGTTGGACCAACTGACTGACTAACACACACACACACACACACACACACACACACCATATTTATTTCTACTCCCTACAATACCTGACGTAGAGAACAGGTGACATTTTCCATCAATATTTGTTAAATGAATGTATAACTATTTTGCTATTCATTTGTAATTTCATACTCACTACCTTTAGAATCAAATTGAGTTTTCAAGATTCTATCCTCCATTATCTATGACGAGGAGAGTAAAATAAATTGAATGTAAAAATATGGGAAAATTAGGCAGAAGGCCTTATGTTATTTGGGAATGAAATGAATCATATCAAAATTTCAAGACTCTATCCATGAATTATCTGTAATATGGGTAGTAAAATAAATTGAATGTTAAATTATGGGAAAATTAGGAAAAGGACTTGATATAATGTAGAAATGAAAATGGATCCTTTTGTACATGAGCTTAGAAACGAAGGCTCTATCTGAATAATGTGTGTTGTTTGCTTTTTTAGTTCTGTTATCCTTAATCCCTTTCCCAACATTTTACTGGATTCTTGAAAGCCATTCTCTCTGCATTTACACTATTTCAAAACATCTGCTGCTTTGGGGTTCAAGCTGTGCATTAGGGTTCCAAGAATTTGCTGAGAAATTTCAAAGTAGGTCTCTCCTCTGAATGACTCAGTAGGAAACACAGTAGAAATCTGCTCTTTTATAAGAGTGCTTATAACTGTCTTGAAATGTTTAAAACCTAATTCCTTTACAACTGTCGTGTCTTTTTATTTCCTACAAACTATATTTTTTGCTATTTACGTCGTTTTATGGGACACTATGGTCCAGCTGAGCCAAGGGACCAAATGTAAACAATTCAGGTCTCCTAACTGCAAGCTTAGATGCTTTCTTTCTAGCTGTGGACCACCTAATGCAGTGACTGAAATTGTCTGATCATCTATGAAGCCACCATGTTCAAACTCATCTCATATCCCATCACCCTGGGAGACAGGAATCGATGAACCCTCATGACTTATGACCCTGAGCCCCTCATCCCAATTCAATCCACATATCCTCTTTTATGATGTATGCCCATTTGGTTTTAATCTTTGTGCCCCTCCTGATTACAAGCCTCAATACCACTTCAGCTCCCCTACTTGTCTTCAGTGCAAATCCACTATCCATATATAACTGTCTCTGTCTGGCCTAGAAAACCTCATCCCCTCCTCCCTGGGCAGACTTTCGATGTCACTCAGAGGCTGTTGACCTTGTCCTCTTGATTCATCCTGAGTCCAGAGAGAAATGAACAGCTTCTTTTAAATAATATTACTAATGGTAAATATAAAACAACACAATTTGAATGACTCTCAGGGTTGATTTGGAATATTTTATGGTAACATTAGAAGGTGTTAAAAATCTGGGAAATTTCCTTTCTTCTATATAATGGCTACATTGTTGTTGCTTTATCTCAAGTGGTTTCTAACGCTTTTGTGACCTCATGGACTGTAGCCCACTAGGCTCCTCTGTTCATGGAATTTTCTAGGCAAGAATATTATAGTGGGTTGCTATTTCCTTCTCCAGGGGATCTTCCTGACCCAGGGATCAAACCTATGTCTCTTGAATTGTAGGCAAATTCTTACATCTAAGTCACCAGGGAAGCTCATATAATGGTTATCTCAGTTCAGTTCAGTTTAGTTGCTCAGTCGTCTGTGACCCAATGAATCGCAGCACGCCAGGCCTCCCTGTCCATCACCAACTCCTGGAGTTCACTCAAACAGTACTCAATTAAACACAGACGGTGCAATATAAGGCGGCTTCATGGAGAAAAGCACAAACACATACAAACAGATACCACTGTTTAAATGAAGGACATGAGTCTTTAATTCTCTTCTTTAAATAACAGTATTAGCCACTCAGTCCTGATCGACTCTTTGTGACCCTGTGGACTATAGCCCGCCAGGCTCCTCCGTCCATGGAGTTCTCCAGGCAAGAATACTGGAGTGGGTTGCCATTTCTTCTTCAGAGGATCTTACCAATCCATTATTTTATACATATATTTTTTATTTAAAAAATAAAAGCATTCTTTTAATGACAGCAAAGAAAAGAAACACATACTGTAATTCTCTTTGTCCTCATTAAAAATGCAAAAATTGAAATATTTATTAAGACAATGTTTGAGATAGAGTATGGAAGAGTCGAATTATTTATACATAATTGTTTAATAGGCAGAAGATCTAAATAGACACTTCTCCAAAGAAGACATACAGATAACTAAAAAGCACATGTATTTATGACCAACATCACTAATTATTAAAGAAAAGCAAATAAAAATTGCAATGTGGTATCATCTCACACTGGTCAGAATGGCCACCATTAAAAAATTTACAAAAAATACATTCTGGAGAGGGTGTGGAGAAAAGGGAACCGTCCTCTACTGTTGTTGGGAACGTAAGTCAGTGCAGCCTCTGTGAAAAACAGCATGGAGGTTCATCAGAAAAGTCTACCTAGAATTACCACATAATCCAGCAATCTCACTCCTGGACATATATCAAGTTCAGTTCAGTTCAGTCGCTCAGTCGTGTCCGACTCTTTGTGACCCCATGAATCGCAGCATGCCAGGCCCCCCTGTCCATCACCATCTCCCAGAGTTCACTCAGGCTCACGTCCATCAAGTCCGTGATGCCATCCAGCCATCTCATCCTCTGTTGTCCCCTTCTCCTCCTGCCCCCAATCCCTCCCAGCAGCAGAGTCTTTTCCAATGAGTCAACTCTTCTCATGAGGTGGCCAAAGTACTGGAGCTTCAGCTTTAGCATCATTCCTTCCAAAGAAATCCCAGGGCTGATCTCCTTCAGAATGGACTGGTTGGATCTCTTTGCAGTCCAAGGGACTCTCAAGAGTCTTCTCCAACACCACAGTTCAAATGCATCAATTCTTTGGCTCTCAGCCTTCTTCACAGTCCAACTCTCACATCCATACATGACCACAGGAAAAACCATACCCTTGACTAGATGGACCTTAGTCGGCAAAGTAATGTCTCTGCTTTTGAATATGCTATCTAGGTTGGTCATAACTTTTCTTCCAAGGAGTAAGCGTCTTTTAATTTCATGGCTGCAGTCACCATCTGCAGTGATTTTGGAGCCCCCAAAAATAAAGTCTGACACTGTTTCTACTGTTTCCCCACCTATTTCCCATGAAGTGATGGGACCAGATGCCATGATCTTCCAAGAGAACATTATAATTTGAAAAGGCGTGTGCACCCCAATATCCATTGCAACATTACTTATAATAACCGAGGTCTTCAAGTCTAATGCCAGACTTTTCACTAAGTGAGTCTGACTTTGGGCAATACACAATATTGAGGAGCTCTTGTCCATGCAGATGTTTAAGACATTCTAATATGTCTTAAACAGTAGTCATGTATGGATGCGAGAGTTGGACTGTGAAGAAAGCTGAGTGCCAAAGAACTGATGCTTTTGAACTGTGGTGTTGGAGAAGACTCTTGAGAGTCCCTTGGACTGCAGGGAGATCCAACCAGTCCATTCTGAAGGAGATCAGCCCTGGGATTTCTTTGGAAGGAATGATGCTGAAAGTGAAACTCCAGTACTTTGGCTACCTCATGAGAAGAGTTGACTCATTGGAAAAGACTTTGATGTTGGGAGGGATTGGGGGCAGGAGGAGAAGGGGACAACCCAGGATGAGATGGCTGGATGGCATCACTGACTCGATGAATGTGAATTTGAGTGAATTCTGGGTGTTGGTGATGGACAGGGAGGCCTGGTATGCTGCGATTCATGGGGTCACTAACAGTCGGACACGACTGAGCGACTGAACTGAACTGAATATGTCTTCTCAAATAAATTTCCATTAAGACACAAGCATTTTTAAGTGTAGCCCTGCTTAACAATATTTGCATGTCAAAGCCAAAGACAGATACAGAGAGGACCTCAGAGACTCAAGAAGAAGAAGTTCTGATGATGGAAACAGCTCCCACAGTCTTGGAGCAGTTCTGGGAACAGTGGGAGTGAAAATGAACCCCCAGATGAAATACAGTGGCAACCAAGGATCACCATTGTCATGGGCTGCAGTACTTCAGAACTGTAAGAATCCCTCCACATTTTCCTTTTGAATCTCGCTCATTCCCCAGTGGTTCAAGTGGTTAAGAATCTGCCTGCAATGCAGGAGACACAGGAGCAGGAAGAGGAAATGCAACCCTCTCCTGTATTCTTGCCTGGATAATCCCATGGACAGGGGGGCTGGTGGGCTACCGTCCATGGGGGTGGTGAAGAGTCGGACACAAGTGAGCACACACGCATATATCCTAGAATTGTACAGGTCGATGAATTGTTAATAATCAATTTATAGTCTCTACATTTTTAAGCCGAATTCAGTCAAATAAGGGGTAAAAGATGAAAAGAGACAGACAGAGTGTCCAGTTTTATGACCAGAGATCTATCTTGGTTCCTTGGAATACAGTTTCTTTTTGTGGTCTTTTCAGTATGTTACAGACCAGAGTTCTTGGCCTCCTTGATCAGCAGAAATTGATAAGAGGCCAGATGAGAAATTCAGACAAGACTTTACTGGGGCCCCTGTTACAGCAGGGGGTAAGAGGGGAAAAAGTAACAGTTTCCCTTGCTAGATTCGCAACGGGGAGTGAGCTAGCTACTTAAATAAGGATGAAGCTAAGGAGAGGTCCCGGGGCAGTCAGCTGGGTGGCTTAGATGGTCTGCCCACAGCCCCTTGGTGATGTGTGCAGCACCCTGCTTTTCCTCCCAACTCCCTTCTTTTGCTTCCCTCATAGCTCAGTTGGTAAAGAATCCTCCTGAAATTCAGGAGACCCCGGTTCTATTCCTGGGTCTGAAAGACCTGCTAGAGAAGGAATAGGCTACCCATTTCAGTATTCTTGGGCTTCCCTGGTGGCTCAGCTGGTTAAAAATCCACCTGCAATGTGGGAGACCTGGATTTGATCCTTGGGTTGGGAAGATCCCCTGAGAAGGGAAAGGCTACCCACTCCAGTATTCTGGCCTGGAGAATTCCATGTACTGTATAGTCCATGGGGTCACAAAGAGTTGGACACAACTGAGTGACTTTCACTTTCATTTTCCCTTTCTTTGCTCCCTCCTCCTCAGAAGTGGCAGTTGGGCTTTTGGTTCTTTTGTATCTTGCTGTCTATAGTTTGGGCTTCCCCTGTGGCTCAGATCGTAAAGAATCTGCTTGCAATGCCAGAGACCCAGCTTTGATCCCTGGGTCAGGAAGATCCCCTGGAGAAGGAAATGGTAACCCACACCAGTCTTCTTGCCTTGAGAATTCCATGGACAGAGGAACCTGGAGGGTTACAGTCCATGCCCCAGCTGCAAATGCACACAATTTTTTTTCCTCTCTTATCAGTTATTCGTATTTTGTTGCTCCAGGAGCCATTTTTTAGGTGCAAGTCCTGAAGCAAAGGGTCTCAGGGCCCGTATCCTGGCCTGTCTCAAGACCAAACATGCTCAGCATTCTCTCCAAGCTGTGAAATGACTCACTTCTACCATCCTGTGATGCTATGCAGGAATGATTCCTTCATGCAAATGGAGGTTAATTTTTCCTAGCTAGCAGAAAGCTATGCAAGTACAATCAACTCAGAAAGGTTTTTGTTTTTTCTTTCCAAGAAGCAAACAAACTTTTAAAAGTCTTCCTTCGCACACACCTTTGGCAGGTGCTCCCTGTTCCTCTGAGTTCCTCAAAACCAGAAGGAAAAGTCTCTCTATTGAAATGCTAATGAGGGAGCCAACTGTATAATAAGATGGCATCCCCTTTGGGTCTACATATAATTTACACATAAAATAAAATTGCACATGGCCTTGTTTCACAGCATATTTGTTTAATTATCCACTTTTTAGGATGCTTTTTTCTTCAATTAAGTTTCAATATTTAAAAGAGGAATAAAAGTGTCAGCTTATCTGCACACCTGATAATTAAACATAGTGTGGGGAATAATCGCATTATCTAAACAGTGGAAATTTGTCCAGCTCTAATAACTAACATTTAGCAAGGGACTTTCTCTTTTCGTCCTCTTCTAAGGATGGTCTTTGAATTTCTCTTTCCCTTTCTCTCTAAGGAAAGAAGATCAAGTTGCGAGAATGACAAATGCCGCCCTTTCCCCCACGTTTGTAGACTTTGTTTTACCATGAAAAGATGCCATGGGAAACTCTGCCAGAAGAAACTCTAATTTCTCCTCAATTCACATTTTTCCCCAAAACGAAAAGTTGACTAACATAAGAACCGAAAGAAAAGAAAACAGCAATTCACTGCATTTTTACTCCTCTACTTTTAAAGTTGGGCATTTGGTCTGGGTGAGACCATCATAATTTACAACTGTGTCTTCTTTGAGTTTGTAACATAATAACAAAACAGTCAACAGTTTATTTAAAATAATAATTTTATTGATAATAAGTAAAGTGAGTGCTTACTCTCTGCAAGGTATTGAAATGCTTTTTTCAATGAGTTTTGTTATTTTCAAAGCCTAGACTCACAATGGCCCTTTCATACTAAAAATAGGCCTCATCTCCTTCTCATATTTTCATACTGGAAACCAAGGTAAAGTCAGTTTGTTTCTGTATTGGCCTCAGGTAGGGAGGAAAAAAAAAAAATCCCTTTTAATAAAAATAACAAAAAATAATTAAAACTACAAGGAGAGAAGAGGTGCATTTGTTAAATGCACTTCTTTTTAAATTGAGGTATAGTTGATTTCATATAAGTGTATAATATGGTGATTCATAAATTTTAAGTTTTACTCCATTCATAGTTATTACAAGATATTATCTTCCCTGCATTGTACAATTTATCCTTGTAATTTAGTTTATTTATTTTCCTTGTAGCCGATCTTATACTAATAGCTTGTACCTCGTACTCCCCTACCCCTCTAGCGCCCCTCCCCCCCCCACTGGTAACCATGATTGCTCTCTACGTCTGTGAGTCTGCACCCTCCCGAGGTCCAGCCTCACCCTGTTCTTCATCCCGCATCCTCTCCCTCTAGTGTCCCTTGCTATGGTGTATTTTGATTTTCCCATTTTTGTTTTTGAGGTTAAAAAAATGCAGAGAGGGCTTATCATCTTCAATGATAACAAGCAAGAAATTCTAAGGGCTGAACTGGAACATCAGCTGCGTCAGTTTTCTTGGAAGTGGGAGACTTTCAGAAGACACGTTCAAGTGTCAAATGAGAACCCAACAGCGCCCATCTCTGGAGTCGCTCCAGATCAGCGCAGCTGGGCAAGACCATGGCCAGAGTGCTCTACTTCCTGGCAGGCCGTGCAGGACCCCACTGCCACCAGCAGCACAACCGCCCTCCTCTGCCTTGCTCTTCAGCCTGTAAAGGCAGGGCTGCACCGTCCAGGTGTCTGGTCCATACCACGGCTTAGGCTCCACAGGGACTGGTTGCTTTAGTGCTACCCCAACGCAGGGGAGAAAGGAGGTCTAGAAGAAATGAGTGTAATAGAAGGAGAAAGCCTGAGCTAATAGAAGCTTGTCCATCAGGGATTCATTTTTCTCTTGTAAAAGAATTTTCTCATCTAATAAAAAATCCAGATAGAGGTCACTCCAGGGATGATCCGCTACTCGCCAAAGTCTTTAAGGACCCTGGCTGTTCCTACCTTTCTGCTACACTATATACACCATATAAATGGATGTCCCCTCAGGCTCTCAAGGTGTCTACAGCAGCTCCAAGTTCATATCCTCTCACAGCAAGGTGCAAAACAGCAAGAAACAGAAAGAAGCAGATTCTCTCTCTCTCATTTATTTCTTCTAAATATGTGACAGTCCTTAATCTAGAGGCACTACCCACAACATTTTATCAGTTCTCTTGACAACTCACCTTTTTTTTTTTTTAAAGAAGAGATGACTAGGTCAAGATATCCCCCCATTCATCTACTCATCCATCTATCCACGCATGCACCATCCATTCATCCAAACACTCATCTGCTCAAGGACCCACTTCGACTCTTTTCTACTACTATATCTGTGTCAGTATCTCAGTCATGTCTGACTCTTTGTGATCCCATGGGCAGTAGCCCACCAAGCGCCTCTGCCCGTGGGATTTTACAGGCAAGAATATTGGAGTGGATTGCCATTTCCTTCTCCAAGGGATTTTCCCGACCCAGGGATCAAATCCTCATCTCTTTGTCTTCTTCACTGGTAGGCAGATTCTCTACTGTCTGAGCCACCAGGGAAGCCGACTTCTACTAACAGTTAACTTCAGTGTTAGACCTTGAGGATTCAGAGATGACCTGGTTAGGTTTCCGTGTTCTGCCTCGGTCCTCACACTCTTCTTGGGGAAGGTGATGCATGGAGACAGACCAGCTAATGCAGCATGGTATGTGTTATATGTGTGTGCCCACTGGGCACCTGGAAGTCAGAAGGGGCAGTGCTGGACCTCTGAGATCCAAGAACTTAACGAAGATGGTAACCCTTTCCTAGAATGGGGAGTTTTACGGCTCTAGTACTGTACATGACTTCTTGTTCAAATCCAATCTTCAAGAAGCATGGCTCTGAGCAACTTTGAACTCCCTTATAGATGTCTAACATTGACATTCAAGTCGTTATCCCAAACTACCATCACAAACTACTAAATACAGGAGCTCACCACTGTCAACCCACTTTAATTTTAGAAATATGAAATTTTTTCATTGAGTCGTAAGCTTTCTTTTCAATATTACACTATAAGAAGAAAAGTGATGCTTTGAACCCAAAGAAGAATTAAGTATTCTCTTTATGCCTTGGGAAGAAGAAGGCAGAGTATACTTATCAATAGCCGGTTGATGTGACTTTTCTAGGAGCACAGAGAAGCTTGAAGGACCCTCTGTTTGAAGTTGGTAGAGCCTCAGTTTTGGAAGAGAGAGGTGTTTGGAGAAAATCTTCAGAGGAACCATATTCATGGCTGCTCTTTGTGTGACTGATGGGGATCTCCAATTTCACTCTCCAGTGTGTAACTACCTCCACTAGACTGCCTCCAACAAACTAAAGAGGGAACCCTTGAATGCCTATTTCTAGTCGATTTGGTTTTAGCCACATATCAGTGAAAATTGTTTTTTAATTCTGACTTTTCTTAAAAATAAATAGTCAGGGATGTTGTATTTCCTCAGCTCCCCTATTAAAAGTCCATCTAAATTCCATCAGCTTTATTAGCTCAGATGAACATTAAATTTCTTCCAAAGGTGAGTTATCATTATAAAATTCCACGGTCTGGCATTTGCCTTAGATTCAAAATGCTTGCAAGGTTTAGCTTAGCAATCCTTTCTCAACAGTTCTAAGGCTGGTTCTCTCTCTCTCTCTTTTTTTTTTTTTTTCTTTTTCTGATTAAGCACCTTCTAGCATAGAGCTTCATTCATTCTTATGTTAATTCCTTAGCTTATTCACTGATTTATTTTTCCATTCATTTATTCTGCAGACATTTGCTTCATCTGCATCTTGTAGCCCACCCACACAAAGGCACACATTTAAATTTTTAAAAAGGCCCCTCGACATGGATGGACCTAGAGATTATCATATTGACTGAAGTAAGTCGGATAGAGAAATCCAAATATACCCGTTATACGTAGAACCTAAAAGAATGGTACATACTGCTATATTTTAAATGGATAACCAACAAGGACCTACTGTATAGAACAGGGGATTCTGCTCAATGTTATGTGGCAACCCGGATGGAAGGGGAATTGCGGGGAGAATGGATACATGGATATATATATATATATATGACTGAGTCACTTTGCTGTCCACCTGAAATTAGCACATCGTTAGTAACTGGCTGCACTCCAATAAAAGATAAAAAATCTAAGAAACTGTTTTCTAAAAATATTAAAAATGGTAGAAATGAACCTATTTACAAAACAAAAATGGAGTCACAAATGTAGAAAGCAAGCTTATGGTTACCGGCAGGAGGGGAATGGGGGAGAGACAAGTTGGGAGGTTGGGATTGACCTATCACACTACTATATATAAAATAGATAACTAGGGATGACCTAACACAGAGCACAGGGAATTCTGCTCAACACTCTGTAGTGATCTATAGGGGGAATAGAGTCTAAAAAAGAATGAATCTATGTCTATGTGTAACTGACTCACTTCGCTGTACCCCTGAAACTAACACAACATTGTAAATCAACTCTACTGCAATAAAAATTACTTAAAAAAAATGTCCCAGTCCGCCCGTATCTCATGAGCTGGGAGAAGACAGACAGCAGACTACCAGAAAGTAGAATGAGTGGCGCACAGGAAAATACTCCCTCCTGGGCTCAGGGATTCCTTCCTGGAGGGACATGACCTGTATTTGAGTAAACAGAGCAGATATTGGTTAAACGTGGCCTTCTTGAAGAGGGGCAGTTTATAAAAAGAAGAGCTTTAGTTTACTAGTCAAAATGAGTGATTAACACATTCTATTACATATTACCATCTATATTTTGTGATCTAAAGGAGACTTATGTATTCATTAAAACCCAAGCTTTGAGGATCACTAAAGAATGGACACAAGGTAAAGTGGAACTATCAGAGATTGGAGGAAGCCTCCAATATCCTATGACCTCAGGTAATTTATTTCTTCTTGTCTTAAGGCATCAAAACCAGTCCGAATGTGGTGAACTTCTTCTTCCCTAAGTATTGCTGCCTTTAGACATAATCTTGACCACAGTTGTCATAACTGTCAAGGCCAAGACAAGAATGGGGCCTCTTTGTGCAACCTGGGGCCACACTCTACCAAGGCCATATTCATGATTTTGAACCTCCAGCACATTTTGCTTTACTTGCTTATTTATTACAACTTTCCTCTAACAACAGTAGAGTCCAACTCTACTGTGGACTGCTGAACTGTTCAAATTTTCTCTTCATGACCCCAGGAGAGATGAAAAGCAAGATGGAGAAGAGGTCTGGATCATGAGTACTACGAGAGACCAGAGGTTAGAGAAGCACCCTCCATGCTTTTGAAGCATCCTGTGTTTCCAAGCTGGCTTGACTCTCCTGTTGTGAGCCTAATGATTGACTCCACTGGTGTTCAGTTCAGTTCAGTTGCTCAGTTGTGTCCGACTCTTTGCAACCACGTGGACTGCAGCATGCCAGGCTTCCCTGCCCATCACTTACTCCTGAAGCTTGCACAAACTCACATCCATCAAGCTGGTGATGCCATCCAACCGTCTCATCCTCTGTTGTCCCCTTATCTTCCTGCCTTCAGTCTTTCCCAGCATCAGGGTCTTTTCCAAAGAGTCAGTTCTTCACATCAGGTAGCCAAAGTACTGGAGTTTCATATTCAGCATCAGTCCTTCCAATGAATATTCAGGACTGATTTCCTTTAGGATGAACTGTTTCAATTTCCTTGCAGTCCAAGGGACTCTCGAGTGTTCTCCAACACCACAGTTCAAAAGTGTCAATTCTTCAGTGCTCACCTTTCTTTATGGTCCAACTCTCACATCCATACACGACCACTGGAGAAACCATAGCTTTGACTAGATGGACCTTTGTTGTCAAAGTAATGTCTCTGCTTTTTAATATGTTGTCTAGGTTTTCCTTCAAGGAGCAAGCATCTTTTAATTTCATGGCTACAGTCACCATCTGTAGTGATTTTGGAGCCCAGAAACAGAAAGTCTGTCACTGTTTCCATTGTTTCCCCATCTATTTCCCATGAAGTGATGGAACCAGATGCCATGATCTTAGTTTTCTGAATGTTGAGTTTTAAGCCAGCTTTTTCATTCTCCTCTTTCACTTTAATCAAGAGGCTTTTTAGTTCTTCTTTGTTTTCTGCCATAAGAGTTGTGTCATCTGTATATCTGAGGTTATCGATATTTCTCCCGGCAATCTTGATTCCAGCCTGTGCTTCATTTAGCCTGGCATTTCATATGATGTACTCTGCATATAAGTTAAGTAAGCAGGGTGACAATATACAGTCTTGACATATTCCTTTCCTGATTTTGAACCAATTGGTTCTTCCAAGTCCAATCCTAACTGTTGCTTCTTGATCTGCATAGAAATTTCTCAGGAGGTAGGTATGGTGGTCTGGTATTCCCATCTCTTTAAGATGGGTTCCAGTGAGTCCTATGTATTACTTGAATCAATCAATTTAAAAATGGACACAATTAAGATAATACCTTGACCCTCAGCTCTACACAGATTTCCCCATGTCTATGTATAGATTGTGTCTGTTTTTTATTTCTTTGTTTTGTTTGGTCATTTTTTAGTGTAAGAATAACTGGAAGACTAAAGGAAGAGAAAGAGGAAGGAAAACAGTTACTGGAGGATGAAGAGAAGGCAAAGAGGAAAGACAGGAGAGGCAGTTAGAAAAACAACTCGCTGCAGAACGCATGGCGGAGAGAGAAAACCGAGAGCGTTACATTGTTCACGTCGACTGTGACTGTTGCGGCTGGGGACACTCACAGCAGCTCCAGAAGGGGAGAAATGAGCTTTCAACAAAAGGAAAACAAGAACGTGGCCGAACGTTAGAGAGAACACTGGTCAAAATGGCTCACTCAAGACACTGTCCAACGCATCTACTCACATGGATTGGGATAAAAGAGGAGAAAAGTTATTAAAACAATAAGCTGCTCTGTCTTATTTTAAAAGTAATCATTGTATCTTAGAGGAACAATCAAGGTGGGATGATCCTTAAAAATATTTCTCCACTGAAAATTTTGTTTCTTTGTTTTAGTAGTAGCTGTAATTAGCATTAAATGAACAATTGATACGTGCCAGGTATAAAGAACCTTAAATTGATTTTGTCTTTAGATAAGACTCTATAAAAAAATTCTTGTTTTTCTTTAGACTGGAGAAAACTGCATCACAGACAGGTACTGTTTCTCAGATGCATGTTTATAACCACTGAACTCAGGGGAAATATCTAATATTGGTGTAGAATTCCATAAAATCCTTGAATAAAATAATATTATTGACTCCACAATAGTTCTCTGCTCTTTCATTCTTTTTCTCTAGATAGAGGCAATAATGCTGAAAGAAGTGTGATCAGTGTAGTCTCTTTTGATTTACAAGGAGTGGAGCCATTTTTGGAACTCAAAATTTGATGCCATATCTCCAACTCTTTCCATTTTGCCCCAAATACCATTACGTCTCACCACAACTAACAATAGAATCACCTGGGATGCTGTAAAATTATGTACGTGATCATACTCTCAGATTTTGTCTTAACTGATTCGGACTGAGGCCAGGGAGATGACTATTTAACAAATTCCCCTGTGATTGGTAAGCAATTTATTTATTTAGTTTAATTAACATTTATTGGGGTATACTTGCTTTACAAAGCTGTGTTAGCTTCTACTGTAGAGCAAAGTGAATCAGCTATACATATACGTATATCCCCTCGTTTTTGAATTTCCTTTTCATTTAGGTCACTACGGAGCACTCAGTAGAGCTCCTTGAGCTGTATAGTAGGTTCTCATCAATTATCTGCTTTCTACATAGTATCACTAGTTTATATATGTCAACCCCAATCTCCCAATTCAGCCCACCTCCCCTTTAGCCCCTTGGTATCCATACATTTGTTTTCGATGTCTGTGTCTCTGTTTCTGTTTGGAAATAAAAATCATCAAAATGGTATAGATAACCTTATTTGGTAAGCAATTTAAACTGGGAAAATTCATCTGCCCTAACGGTGATCAGCTACTTGCTCGCTGAGCTATTACCTTGTGTGGACACTCTGCTCTGCCACCCTGATTACCCAGGCAGAACTGAAGGACTTATTTCCCCAATTTCTGCAAAAATGGGCAACTGATAGATCTTTGTGGACAGCTGGCCTGAGAAATCGGGTCTTTCTGAAGGCAACCCAAACATTAACTTATCAATGCATGGGGTGCAAATAGCCACTCCCATGCCCCAGCTTGGGGAATTTGAAGGGGTCTCTCCAGCTTCAGAAATAGGGCTTCCCAGGTGGCGCAGTAGTAAAGAAGGTGCCTGCCAATGTAGGAGACACAGGGTCGATCCCTGGGTCAGGAAGATCCCCTGGAGAAGGACATGGCAAACCACTCCAGTATTCTTGCCTGGAAAACTCCACGGACAGAGGAGTCTGGTGGACTACAGTCCACACAAAGAGCTGGACATGACTGAGGGAGACTGAATGAGCACACACACTCCAGCTTCAGAGATATCCGTGGGTCTTGGTTGTGACTGCTCCAAAGCCCCATCTCTCCTTCTTCTCAGTTCTGTGCTCTGCGCTCTGCCAGCACTCCTGATAAACTTGGCAGATAGGTCCCTGCCTTAGAGGCTTAGGGGCATCTACTTATGACCTTCATTCCCTGTGTACAGGTTCCCACAAACCATAGGTTGAATCTTCAACATTAAAATTTATTTCTTTGATTCAATCAGACTCCTCTTGAGTTCCCTACAAGTTCCCACATCTGACAGGAGAAGGAAAACCGCCCTGTGAAGACTTTCCTACATCTCAGACACATCTGAAATATAGACCTTGCTTAGAGGGCTCCTGGTTTTCCTATTGTCATTTCTGAGCTAGAGGTCTTATAAAAACCAATAGATCGATTCACAACTAAGTAGAATTTTAAGGCATCTTGCAACATCTCAGACAATGCTTTTCCTTCTGTAGTTGAGAAAATTGACACCCTTAGCAGAAAAGGGTAGTCACTGTGTAAGGTCAGGGCCAGAGTCAAGTTCAGAACCAGAGCTCCTAACTCCCAGTCCTCTCTTGTCTTCCCCACTTCCTGGAACTTGCCCAGGCAACTGTTAGTGACTTTCCTTTTCCAGTTCAATTAGCCTCCTTTTTTTTTTTTTTTTTTCTGATTCCATTTTTCTGTTCATCCAGCTTCAAGGTGTTTAAGAAAATCATATAGTTTCATATAGATTCAGTAAAACATATCTGTAGAATCCCAACAAATCATTGGGTTGCTACAAAGAGAGGGAAGCCTGCTGGACTTAGAATTCAGAGATTCTTTTCCCACTGGGTCATCTGGGGATGTGAGAAAGCAGTGTGCACTCAGATGGTTCCAAAGAGTCTGACATGACTGAACAACTAAACCAACAACAACTCAAAGATGGTCCCAGTCTGGCTTGCTTCAGCCCAGCCCTTCTTTAAAAATAACAAGAACAACAGCAACAACAACAACAAAAAAAAACACCCAAGAACGTGGAAGTCATGTTGGAACAGGACCCCGGGACAGATCACTCAGGCCTGCCTTGTACTCAGGAAGCCAAGCTCTATCGGGGGCTGAAAATACATAGGTGAAAGGGCAGCCTTGGCTCTCAGTCTTATCCTGCCAGAGCTAAGTGTCCTGGGAACAGCTTGTGATCTAACTTTGAGAGCAGCGTGTCCCCCGCCCCCTTCCCAAGCCCAGAAGGAGACTTGGAGAGTACCCAGGCTGTGATCTCCTCGCTTTCAATTGCAGCACTCCTGTCTCCAGCTCAGCATCGGGGCATTTCTCCAAAGCCTTATGTACTTACAAGTCTTTCTTCCCCATCTTAATTTGCCTGGAGCCAGGCTTTCATCTTGACTTTCAGCCAAGAGGCACCTGCTGAAATATTCATCAGGAGCAATTGTGCCATGGGTGCTTTTTCCTATTTGTCCAGCTGCATGTCATTAGAACAAGGGTGAGGTGAGTGGAAATGGAGTTTGACACCAGAGAGTGGAATTCACTCAGAACTCCAGGTAAGAGGCAATTAACCCTTTGAAGCATAGGAAGCGAAGTACTCCGAACAGAGCTTTGCTGACATTATCCACTCATCCATGGATCAGTTGTTTCTGGCACCTGTTCATTCTGTCAGGATGCTTTATTGAGCGTCTACTGTGCGTAAATCCCAATGCTGGACCCTGGGCATACCCAGATGCATATGATTTAGTCCCTGCTCACCAGGTCTCACATCCTAAAGCAGACAAGAATACAGATAAAAGGGCAAGTGTCGTTATGAAGTTAGGTACAAAAGTGCAAACAGCAGAACTCATATTCAGAAGAGATGAACGGCATTTCCTGGAAGCAGAGCTCCAAGCTGATTCTTAAAAGCTAACAGGATTTTTCAGTTAATCAGAAAGTAAGTGGCAGGGTAGAAATTTGGGGAGATACCAAGAGGAGAAAATGGAGAGAACCAATGACGGAAGCAAAGGCAAGATGCACCTAGGTGTGGCATTATGATACAGCTATGAGCAGTCCTGGGATGGTGATGAATAGGATGGGGTTGGGGAGAGATCTGGCAAAAAAAAAAGTGGCCAGGGGCCTTGTCTGCATGTTCAAGAGCTTGAACTCTGTTCTTTATTTGTTGGTGGGGGAGGGGGTCAGTGTTGAAGAGTTCTAAACAGAGAAATAGGATGGTTAGATTTAGGCTTTGGAATTGTTATTCAAGTTTCAGTGTGAGCATAAACAGGCAACGGAAGGTAAGCGAGACGGCCGTTCAAGTGGGCAGGAGATAACAAGGTTGTGAATTATCATAGAGGGAATGGGGATAGAATGGAAGACAGAATTTTCATAACAATAAACAGAACTTTCTCAGTTTAGTGCAATGACCATTTCCTGAGCATCTACTGTTAGCCAGAAACTAGTCCACGTGCCAATGGAAGAATCCCAAATCAGTTTCAGAAGCCATTTTATTTGAAACAGTCTAACTTCTCAAATGAATTTAGGATCCTTGACAAAGAATAAGGTAATTACCATTAAGTTTAGAAAAATTTTTAAGGGACAATACTGACCGTTCGCTGAAGATAAGACAGGTAGGGAGCCGAGGATGCATCCTCTTCAGTTTCCTAGAGTGGGCTCTGTGTTTCTGAAAGAGGATTCAATCTGTACCCAGACCTCCAGTCTCATTTCTGCTTTGGCTTGGGCTGGAGAAAATGCCTAGACTTTTCAAATCTCCAGTGAGGAAGCCGTGACTGATGGACTCAGACTACAGCAAGGGCTCAGTGGTTCCAAGGCAGAGCTGGTTGTCTTTCTTCATATTCATGGCCTCATTGAAAAGCACCAGCTAACATTTCAGGCAACATTCTAACAAAGCACATTGCCAATTGCTTTCAGCTCCACAGTGTTGGTATTTATAGAGGAGTCATGATATTCTGTTAAACATTTTGTCTCTAAGGTGGAATGATATAGGACCAAGTTGCCAGTGTGGGCCACAGGCAGTCTCAGATTTTGTGCCTGTGCCCACACAGATATAAAAGCACATCTGAATTTTACTTGGAGTTAAATCACTGTGAATGTTCCTGGCTGGATGCAGTGGGGTAGAAATATTGTACTGGGGAAAACCTGGCATGGTAAACAAGAGTTTGGAAGTTGCTTGTGCAAAATGGAACTGTATGGATATGCATATGACGATGTGTATGTATGCACGTATGTGATTCCTACATACACGTAATGATAATCGAAAAGAGAGACTTCGTCACTTGCAATTTGAGGCAAATCTTGCTTCTGTTGTTATTATTAATTCACAGTGTTCACGTTTCTATGACCCAGTTTCCTCATCTGTAAAAGGAGGATAATTGTATTTATGAATAAAACACTAGGAGCTCGTTGGATGAAAGGGAATATATGATGGAGAGGAAGCAATTTTATGACAAACTACAAAAGCTGCGTTTGCACAGAGCACCCAGGCACAAGCTCTTGCTGGAGCCAGACAGTTTCATTGGTAGCTGATGGATGAAAAGTACTGATGTACTTTAATTCTAAAGGAGCTTGTTGCTGTTCTTGCTTAGTGGCTACGTTCTGTCCGACTCTTTTGCAACCCCATAGACTGTAACCCACAAGACTCCTCCATCCATGGGATTTCCCAGGCAAGAATACTGGAGCAGGTTGCCATTTCCTTCTCCAGAGAGTCTCCCTGACCCAGGGATCAAACCCTCATCTCCTGCATTGGCAGGTGGATTCTTTACCACGGAGCCATTGGTGGTAAAGAATGACGGATTTCAAGGCACATTGACATAGCTGGTTGTTTGCAGAATTCTTCCCATCCCACTCCCAGTCAGAAATGTTATGATAGCACATAGATAATTGAAAAATTATTCCTGCACTGTGCCACTCATGTTATGCCCTACAGTCTCTGATGGGTTGAAATGGGTAGAGTCTGAACTAGGTTGATGTCCTACCAACCACTGGTTCCCTAGGTAGAGACAACACATTTTTCTATAAAAAGCTTTCATGATCAGAGCTCTAGGATTCCAGAAATCTCTACAGTCTCTCCTCTGTACTTTCACTGTTTATCTCCTTTGTGGTACTGCTGCATAGGCAATCATCAAATATTTAGTGGCTTAAAATAACTCAAATATATAATCTCACAGCTCCTGTGGGTGAAAATTTTGGACACAGATTAGCTGGGTCTGATGCTCAGACACTCAGCAGGTGAAAATCAAGATGGCAACCAGCAGTAGAATCTGCCTCTTGTATAAAGTAAACTGATCAAGGGAACATCCGATCATCATCACTGGCCCCACCCACACTCAAGGAGGGGATTTCAGAGGACAGGAAACTTTCAGGTCATATGGGAGTTCTTCCCACCACATCCGTTATGACCATTGTCTACTCTGGACATGTTAGGAAGCAATGCTTCTTAGCTGTCAGGTCACGGGTCTGAACATATTTCAGAGCAGAGATGATTTTAACTTGGATTTTGAAGGATGAATAGAAGTTAGAGTTAACAAGGGAAATACCATCTTAGACATAGTGGAAATAATTTAGGTTTAAGACATTGCTCCTTGGAAAGAAAGCTATGACAAACCTAGACAGCATATTAAAAAGCGGAGATATCACTTTGCCAACAAAGGTCCGTATAATAAGGCAAAGCTATGGTTTTTCCAGTAGTCATGTACAGATGTGAGAATTGGGCCATAAAGAGTGCCAAAGAATTGAAGCTTTTGAATTGTGGTATTGAAGAAGATTCTTGAGAGTCCCTTGCACTGCAAGGAGATCAAAAGGTCACTTCTAAAGGAGATTAACCCTGCATATTCATTGGAAGGACTGATGCTGAAACTGAAGCTCCAGTACTGTGGGCACCTTATGTGAAGAGCTGATTCACTGGCAAAGAGCCTGCTGCTGAGAAAACTTGAAGGCAGAGAGAAAGTGGCAGCAGAGGATGAGATGGTTAGATGGCATCACCAACTCAGTTGTTGTTCAATCACTCAGTCATGTCCGACTCTTTGCAGTCTCATGGACTGCAGCTTGCCAGGCTTCCCTGTCCTTCACTATCTCCTGAAGCTTGCTCAAACTCATGTCCATTGAGTTGGTGATGCGAGCTTCAGCATCAGTCCTTCCAATGAATATTCAGAGTTAATTTCCTTTAGGATTGACTGGTTTGATCTCCTTGCTGTCCAAGGGACTCTCAAGAGTCTCCTCCAACACCACAGTTTGAAAGCATCGATTCTTCAGTACTCAGCCTTATTTATGGTCCAGCTCTCACATCCATACATGGCTACTGGAAAAACCATCACTTTAAGTATATGGAACTTTGTAGGCAAAGTAATGTCTCTGCTTTTTAATATGCTATATAGGTTTATCATTTGAGCAAACTCTGGGAGATAGTGGAGGACAGAGGGGCCGGGTGTGCTACAGTTCATGGGGTCGCAAAGGATTAGACACAACTTATCAACTGAACAACAAAAGTCCTAATTCCTGCTGTTTCATTATTGGATTCATCTCTTCTGTCAGGGATGCATATAGTGGTTATGAGATTCTTCACTTTTCATATACAGGTATATGGAGCTAATTGCTCTATAATACCTGAATTTTAGAATGTGTATAGAAAGAGATGGGATTCCCAGGTGGCTCAGTGGTACAGAATCCACCTGTAAGTGCAGGAGATGCAGGAGACACAGGTTCAATTTTTGGAGGAAGACATGGCTACCCTCTCCAGTATTCTTGCCTGAAAAATTCCATGAACCGAGGAGACGGGTAGGCTATGGTCCATGAGGTTGCAGAGAATCGGACACAACTGAGTGGCTGAGCACACATACACAGAAAGAGGGAACTGAAAGAAAAAGTGAGCCACCTTCCTCCACTACTCCAACATGATAAGAAACATGTTTAGAAATGGATTTCATGTGCTTTAGTGTATATGAAAATTACCTTTATTGGAAAAAATGAGGGCTTTTGAGTCCTATCTCCAAAATTACTCCTTTAGCAGAGCAGATGTGACGACCAGGCATCAGAATTTTAACAAGCTTCAGGGATGTTTCCAAGACAGGGGATCCAAGTGTGATGCTTTGAGAAACATTTGTTTGTGTCACCAAGACCTTTCACAGACACTTCACACCCCCCTCAGTGATCTACTCAGTGCAACATGATGGTCATTTTATAGATGAGTCAGCTGAGACTTAGAAAGTCATTTGCTAAAATCACTAAACCAATATAAGAAGAAGAGCTAGGGACAAATTCGAATGCTCCTTTTCAAAGCTCCAGATTGTTTTTGCCTCCTCATCTCTTAAGACATAATTTATAGATGTGGGTATTAATTTTATCTATTTCCAACTGATGGCTGGGCTTTTTTCCTGTTGCTCCATCTCCATAATATTTATGTAACCTGGACCAAAAGGTCTGCCTCTGCTTCAATTCCTATAAAAAGCCCTGCGGAATTCACATTAGCACTTCCATAAAAGTCATAAAGGCTCTGCAAACTACTCAGAGTTTAAATATGGAAGTTGAAACCCTAATCACAATTTAATATAACTAAATATGTACATACTTTATGGTCAATCATCCAGACCATTTACAGGGTCCCTTGGCTTTGAAATTACTAAAACTCAAATGGTGCCGTAGATGAGCCTTGCTTGACATGACATATATTGAAACAGACTGTGCAGCAATCACATAAGGATGAAAACCTCGCTTCAGTCTTAGTGAACCAAAGCTAAGAGGCAAATTATTCAATTACAGTAAATTTACAGTAGCTTAATATTTGATAAAAGTGGTTCTTCCATCATCAGAGCATCTTATTGAAAACCCTTGAGCGGCAAAATAGCTCCGGAAACTCTTAAGATGTTTTAAACACTTATTAAGAATATTCATCTAGCTTGATCTTCTATGAGCAGTCTAGTTTGAATATCTTCTCTCTTTTTTGGTAATTGCCAGGTACTTTGTGCATGCACCAGTGGCCTCAAAATTAACCTGCTAATTGTGCTCCTGCAAGCAGGGGAGGGCTGGTGGGGGGTGGGAGGAGTGGGCATAGCGACATCCGCTGCAGGAAAGCTGCTTGGGATTGAGAGCCTGGCCTTGTGAGAGGAATACTGTATCTGTCCTCGGGGTTTAGAGGCCTGGACTGATTCCCAAATGCTGGCCCTGCCGAGGTGAGGTGTGAGATGTGCCCGGCAAGGGGACAGAGTGCTCTCTGAGAAGGTGAGTTGCAAGTCATATGACAAATTCAAGGAGAAGCCTGTTGTCTGCCCAAGAAAGCTCTAAGGCAGGGCTTCTCAAAATTTGATAGAAATGGATCATGAGGGATCTGGTTAAAACGCAGCGTCTAATTCAGCCTGAGATTCTGCATTTTTCACAAGCTCTGGAGAGATGGTCACCAGAACCACTAGCCTGTGGACGGTTCTGTGAGTCACCAGGAGATGGGAGGCGCTCCTGGCCTAATCTGGATCAGGCATATGTATGATGGCAGGATCTCTGGTGTGATATCCGAGTTCTAAGACAACAGATGGTAGTGGACCCTGCCTGGTGGGGTTTGAACGTGTGTGTGTGTGTGTGTGTGCTCAGTCGTGTTCAACTCTTTGCAAGCCCATGGACTGTGGCCAGATAAGCTCCTCTGTCCATGGAATTTTCCAGGCAAGAATATTGGAGTGGGTTGCCATTCCTTACTCCAGGGAATCTTCCCTACCCAGGAATCGAACCCTCGTCTCTCTTGTGTCTCCTGCATTGACAGGTGGATTCTTTACCACCGCGCCACCTGGGAAGCCTAGACTTTGAACCTGGACTTGAACAATTTCTGGCTATATGGTTTGTAATAAGCTGCTTAGCCCATTTGAGAGATTCCATGGCACTGGATTCAAGGCAGGATATGTAAGGACGGGTTCTACTGTTGGCGTGCTGGATTGCGGAACTCTTGGGGAAGTTCAGCTCTGCTTCTGTCTTCCTCCGATGGGTGCTCTTACACACGAATGCCTGAACCAGAGCTGGAGTCACCGCCACAGAAATCAATATTCCCTCTGCCCGAACCCCTTCCTTGTCAGGCACCACCCGCTGGGAATGCTGATTTTTCTAACTTCCAGAACCAGAGCATGGCTTCTTAATCTGGGTTTAGTTAAACTTCCCCTACTGCTCAGGCACTGTCGTCCAGTATAAAAGGGGAGAAGAGAGGGGGTGGAAATGCTAATTGGACCCTGTCACAATTCCAGCTTCTGTTGTGAGAAGTCACAGTATGCAAATCAGATTAAATCTACCCTCAGCTTCTCTGGGCTGTGAGGGCAAGGGCTGGGGGATTGGACTGACAATCCCAGGGCGAGAGGGTAAGGGCTGATTCCCATTTGTTCATCGCTTGGCAGTGTCTCCGATGCATTCAAGCTGAGAGACACCTATGAGAAGTCGAGTCAGATGAGTTGTGGGTATGTGTGTGTGTGTTTAAATACAACATTTTCTGTGTCCCAATGTTGCAGCTGTATTCAAAGTAAAAGTGAGCTAAATGGCTTTAAACACACACATCACACACACACACACACACACACACAGAGTCACAATTCAGCTCAGTATAAATGTCACAGCGTCAAATACTAAATACAGAGAATTATTAACGTAAGTGGCCTCCTATAATAAAGCTCATTATTAATAGGCCTATTAGCTCAGCATTCATTTGAACTGACAGCAACTTCTTTCTATGGCAGCTGTTTGCTCCCTTTTTATATCCAAGACCTCTCCTGACAACTCAATGTATGTTAAGAAGCAGAGAATGAGGTGGAGGATGGCAGGGAGGCAGGGATGGGAGTAGCACTGATTCTTTTAAAAGAGGGAAGTCAGGCTGGGAATTACTATTTATTAAACACACAGTATAAAATAATGGTGAATGTTATTGAGTATCTCTCCCATGCAAGCGGATTACACATATTATTTTATCTAGTTGGTAGAAAATTCAGGAAGCCAATTAAATTTGAACTTCAGTTAAAAGATATATCTTTTAATAGTAATATGTTCTGAATATCGCCTGGGACATCGTTTCCTTAAAAAAACAAATTTGCTGTGTATCTCAAATGCAGATTTCACTGGGACACTTGTGTCTTTATTTGGTAAATATATAGCAAGTTCTATTATTATTCACATTCTACAATAAGGGCATTGAAACTTAAAGGGTAAAGTCTGAGGTCAGACCTCAAACTGGGTTAGAATCTCAGACTTTGAAATCGATTTATTCTAGAGCTCATTCTAGTGGTGTTCACAAACACCACTGTTCACAGAAGGCTTTCTACCAATGCATCTATGCTGAGGCATACGGCCCCACCCACAGCTTCCCTTGTTCACTTCCCCAGAGTCTCCTGAAGTTGCTCTTACCATCCCCATCTTGCAGATGAAATTCCAAGCTATTTGGTTGCAGCAGAGTGCCATTTTGATCATTTATTGAGCAGCTACTCTCTGCTCGGTGTTCTGCTGACTGCAGGGGTATAAAATTCAGGCCACACTCAGTCTCCAAACCCGAAGCATGTAGTAAATTGAATAAGGCGCGCACACAAATAAGAAGAAACGCACAGCGGGACTGGTGTTATAACTGCTCCTCCAAACAGTTAAACCGGGATGTCAGTTTCTCTTTAGAACAAAGTTTCACCTGGTGAAGACCTTTTAGGGGACATATATTGCAGCCTGATTATTAAATACAATCTTAAAGGAAACCCTGGATTGCCATATGAGAAAACAATGTCATATTTTCAGCTTAAAAATATTGTAAAAGTCCTGAGGGACTGAATCATAAGTGAAAAATATGAGAAATTTAATAAATGGGAATTTGCAGAAGCCAGTTTAATATCATACAGAAAATGACATGAAAAGATGGTTGCTCCTTCATTCTTCAGCCTCAGCTCAAATTATCTGACACTTGTTTGGAGATCAAATTATCTGGCACCTGTTTAATCAATACTAATCAACACCTACTATGTGCCAAGAGCTATAGAGAACAGACATGCATCTGCTCTCAGGGAGCGCACAGTGGTTACATACCTTCTCTGACTCTCACTTTCCTCATCTTTGAAATGGCAATAATGATATATTTGCATCATAGTTTGTCATGACTATTAAATAAACTAATAAACCTAATCTATTAAAAGTGGCACATACTAGGTGCTCACTAAACATTAGCTTTCACTGTTATTTGCTGAGGACAGAGAAAATTGCAGGGGAGCTTATGTACATTATGTATGCATGTGACCACAATGTGTCCCATGATGTGTATGGATTTGGACCAATAAAAAAATAAAGGCTGAGTGCCAAAAAACCAATGGCTTTGAATTGTGAACCTGGAACTCTTGAGAATCCCTTGGACTGCAAGGAGATCAAACCAGTCAATCTTAAAGTATATCAATCTTGAATATTCATTGGAAGGACTGATGCTGAAGCTGAAGCTCCAATACTTCGGCCACCTGATGCGAAGAACTGACTCACTGGGAAAGACCCTGATGCTGGGAAAGACTGAAGGCAAAAGAGAAGAGGGCAACAGAGGATGAGATGGTTGGATGGCATCACCGACTCAATGGACATGAATTTGAGCAAGGTCCAGGAGATGGTAATTGACAGGGAAGCTTGGAGTGCTTCAGTCTATGGGGTCGCAAAGAGTTGGACACAACTGAGCAACTGAACATCAGCATATTTACTTTATAGACTTATAAAGGTAGAGACATGGGGCTGAGACACCACTGAAGTCCACCCCACAGCAAGGCTTTAGAGACATAAATAAGGCTTCAAGGCCAACAAAGATAGCTTTTCTCCAAAAGGCAGGAAGAAAGGGTATTCCAGCTTAAAATGTGTTAACATTTACTGAGGTAAGTAGTAATAAGTTGAAAATTCTAGGCTCACTCAATTACTGATCATTTATTTTGTTAGTTGTCCCCTAGGCCAGCATCTCATCCATTGACCTTTCCATCTTTCTGTCTTTCCAGTCATTCATCTTTCTGTCTGTGCATGTTTCCAGCCATCCATCCACCACCCACTCACCCCTCCATCTATTCACCCATTTATACACCCACTTATTCATTCACTCACTTACTCCTTCATCCATCTATCCATCCACTTCATTCTGTTTCATTTACTAAATGCATACTGAACATCAGTTATGTACAAGCATATTAATGTTATTGTTTAGTTGCTAAGTTATATCTGACTCTTTGTGACCCCATGGACTGCACCAGGCTTCCCTGTCCTTCACTGTCTCCCAGACTTTGCACATTAATAGAATTAACTAAGCACAGTTCATTTCCTATAGGGATCCCACAGCTAACTATAGGAAATAAACTGATAGGCAGCCATGTTAGAATATCTTAAGAGGATTCACCCACAAAGATAGATTTCCAAAATCCAGAGACAGAACAAGGCAAGGAGTGATAAGCTAGAAGACTTTAGCCATTTTAAGGAAGTGACTCAGTTGCCTGGCAAGTTCTAGAACTACACTAGCCAATGAAAATTGACTGAAAGTGTGTTTGTTTTGCTTGGCTTCCATCCCTACTTTTCAGATTTCAGGTGTTTTCAGAGGGCAAATGTTTTTCACCCCACAAAATGACTGCAAAGAATTATCAATGTAGCATGTTCTTATTAAAAGTAAGTCATTTCCTCTTGAACCTCCCTCCCATCTCCTAGTCCGTACCACCCCTCTAGGTTGTCACAGAGCACCAGGTTTGAGCTCCCTGCTTCATACAGCAGATTCCCACTGGCTATCTGTCTTGCACCTGGGAATGTGTGCGTTTTAATGAGGGAAGGGGCATATGTGGCCCTATGGCCAATTCATGTGGATGTATGGCAGAAACGAGCAAAATACTGTAACACCATTATCAGCCAATTAAAAATAAGTTGATCAATAAAAATAAGTCATTTCCTCCACTCTTCTTACTTTACCATTTTAGAAAATAATTTATTCCCCCAGAGCTCTTCTTACCAACATCTGCCTATTCAGTAGTGATGTGCTAAAGAACCAGTTAACTTGAGACCTTTCCTTAGACTTGAAGAAGTTTGGGGAAGCAAGCTAGAGAACTGAGCTCTTTCTAAGCTGTGCCTTCTTACATGATTTATTGTTCAGACAAGCCCATTCTAGCTAGAAGTAAAGGGACCATCTCATTTAGCTTATTGGTGAAAAGGCAGCTATGACTACCAACTTTGAAACTTTGAGCTGGAGCCAAAATAACTAAAAAATATTGCTGGTGAGAATTAAAAAAAATGTTATCCATTACCTAAAATTAACTTTCTTTTATTTGGCTATTTTTCTTTTAATAAGTGTAAGAAATGAACATTCCTAGGCAAATTGAAGAACCCAGGTAGTTTGGCTTTTGAAGGCAGTTATGTCCAGGATCCCTGGATCCTTCAGATGCTAAACACATTGGAGTCTCTCTCTACTCATCTTCTCCTGTAGACGTGGAGAACATCTCAGACTGGTAAGACAGGGAGAGAAACATTCCTGCCTCAAGGGCGTCTCCATAATATATTCGCACAGTGATTTGTACCTTGTATTGGATTCCAGTGATTAAGGAGCTGCTTTTCTAAATAGGAGGTGGCCATGGTGCACTTGCCTATGACTGTGGATGCTCTGACTTTATTTGGGCGCCTGGAGGATTTGAGATCCATTCCTCCACCCCAGTATAAAGGGCGACACATGCAGAGCACTTCAAGTCAAGTGTGAAGATGAAGACAAGAGAACAAGAGGAGGATGAGGAAAGAAACAAGGAGGGAAGCAACAGAAACTTTAAAAACCTTCTTTAAGTGGTCTTCCCTCTGCCATGATACCCAAACTACTCCCAGGCTTCACTGCTCTCACTATGCCCTGATCCATACCCCTCGATCCCCTTCCGGCCATTTGACCATGAGCCCCTTGAAGATACTGATAGCATTTTTAACTGTATTTGAAAATCTCAGCACCTAGCAGTGCCTGGCACAGAGTAGGCAGTCCATAAACATTTGTTGTATGAATGGAAAATGAATGAGATGATTCTAAGTGATAAGCAAAGATTGTCACAAAGATCAAAATTTTATAAGCAGTAAAGAAAAACAAAGTGAAGGTGAGACTATGGGATTCAGTAACGTTTAAGAGTTATCAGAAATGAAGTCAATAAACCTACGTATTAACTACTCAGAGTGGGCCCCTGGACTGGCAGTGGTGGCATCTTTTTCCTGGGCTCTTTATTGGAAATGTAAATTCTCAGTGCCCATTCTAGGTCTACAGAATAAGGATCAGTGGAGTCAAGACTCAGAAATCTTTGTTCTAACAAGTCTTCTAACAGGTTTTCAAGCATTTTAAAATTTGAGAAGCATGGGAGTAAATTATATTGCCTTTAATCAGTGAAATATCGAGTTAAGTGAAACATGGAAAATGCCTTTTCCATACATCTCCCAGAACTGGTGCTGTCCAGTTTTACTAAGAAACATTTGGCAGTTTTCACAAAAGAAAGAAGGAAGGGGAGGAAGGGAAAGCTTAGAAGGAGGGATCTTATTGTGGTAATAAACTATGCCACTTCTCACATGTTAGAGTTGAAATTGACATGGAAGCTTCTACATTCTGGATCCCACAGACAGGGGCTTCCCTCAGTCAGGTAAGCCTGGAGGATTTTGCATTTGGTCACAGTTCTTATTCAGCGGATCTGTTGTGTCTGACTCTTTGTGACCCAATGGACTGTAGCCCAAAGGCTTATCTGTTCATGGGATTTTCAGGCAAAAATACTGGAGTGGGTTGCCATTTCCTCCTCCAGGGGATCTTCCTGATCCAGGGCCTGAACCCGCATCTTCTGTGTCTCCTTCACTGCAGGCTGACTCTTTACCATGGAGTCGCTGGGGAAGCCCAAAGGGAGAGAGGAGGTGGTGGAGCAGGCCATGCCGCTTCTCTCGGGCCAGGCGGGTAGAAGCTGGTGCATAGCTCTCTACGTGCGTGCCCTCTCTATGTGCCCTCTCGTCTCTGCATTCTCAATGCCACTCGCTATGCCAGCCTCTGCTTTGCCGTGAAACCAGATTTCTGAGAGCGGCCGCAGCCACTGGTAGGAGGAGAAGCGGTAGGTAAATACCCCAGCTTCCTCACTCCTCTGTCTGAGTCATTCTGAGGCTTCTTTCACACTGATTTTCAGAGTTCTGCAGTAGCATTAACTCCGGGTGACCACAGTGGAAGCTGGCTCAATACCACACTCTCTGTTGCCTTCACTTCCACTTGTCGATTTATCTAAAGTGAACACACAAGCCTTGTGGACTACAATCCATCGGGTCACAAAGAGTCAGACGCAACCGAAAAAGCCTATCCAGCTCCATGGCTCAGATGGACCAGTCGTGTGATGAGGAATTTACCAGGCTAAAGGTGCAAGCGTTAGTTGCTCAGTCATGTCTGACTCTTCGCAATCTTTGGATCTTCTCTTTGCAATCCCATGGACTGTAGCCTGCTGGGCTCCTCTGTCCATGGGATTCTCCAGGAGAGAATCTTAGAGTGGGTTGCCATTCCCTTCTCCAAGGGATCTTCCCAACCCAGGGTTTGAACCCAGGTCTCCCACATTGCAGGCAGATTCTTTACCATCTGTGGCACCAGGGAAACCCATCTGAAGATATCAGGGATACTTTAATTTCTGTCCTGTTGTCTGCTTCTGGAAGAGTTCACACAACAAACCCATCCAACAATGAGTGAGACGGGAAATACAGAGAAGTCCATGGGTTATTTTAGACCCACTGTCTCTGTAACGCCCAGCCTGTTTAGCAAAGTGGTCCTACGAAAAAAGCACAGGAAGAGGTCTTTCCTCTGCAATTTTTAGAGCAGTTTCAGAAAGAGAGGTGTTAACTACTCTCTAACTTTTTGATAGAATTCACTTGTGAACATCACTAATTATTAGAGAAATGCAAATCAAAATTTCAGTGAGATGTCTCCTCATAGGAATCAGAATAGCCGTCTTCAAAAAAATCTAAAAATAATAAATGCTGGAGAAGGTGTGGCAAAAAGGGAACCTCCTACACCATTGGTTGGAATGTAAATTGGTGTATCTACTAAGGAGAACCGTATGAAGAAGTGAAGATTCTCAGTCGTGTGCGACTCTTTGCGATTCCATGGACTGTAGCTTACCAGGCTCCTCCGTCCATGGAATTTTCCAGGCAATAATTCCAAGCATGTAATTTTCTAGGAGTGGGTTGCCATTTCCTTCTCCAGGGGATCTTCTTGACCCGGGGATAGGACCCGGGTCTCCAGCATTGCAGTCAGACGCTTTGCCCTCTGCACCACCAGGGAAGCCCAACAGTATGGAAGTTCCTTAAAAAACTAAAAACAGAGCTGTCATATAGTCCATCAACCCCACTCCTGGGCGTGTATCTGAAGAAAAACATGGTGTGAAAGGTTACACTCACCACAGCGTTCATTGCAGCACTGCTTACTATACCCAAGACATGTAAGCAACCTAAATGTCCATCGACAAACGAATGGATAAAGAAGATATGGTGCTTATATATAACCGAATAATACTCAGCTATAAAAAAGAATAAAATAATGCCATTTGCAGCAACATAAATGGACCTGGAGATTATTATACTAAATGAAGCAAATCAGAGAAAGACAAATATCATCTGATATCACTTATAGGAAGATTCTAAAAAAATGATACAAGTGAACTTATTTACAAAACAGAAATAGAATCACAGATGTTGAGAATAAACATGCATACTCGGGAGGAGGGAGAGGGGAGAGAAGGGATAGATTGGGAGTCTGAGATTGGCATATACACACTGTGATATTTAAAATAGACAACCAAGGAAAGGATCTACTGTAGAGCACAGAGAATTCTGCTCAATATTCTGTAATAACCTAAGTGGGAAAAGAAGTTGAAAAGGAACAGATACATATTTGTATATAACTGAATCACTTCGTTGTACATCTGAAATTAACACAACATTGTTAATCAACTATACTCCAATATAAAATAAAAAAATAATTAAAACTATAGGAAGAGATGCCTGCCTATTTGTAATCTATTTATGTTTCCACAGTTGAAAAACCTGTGGTTTCAATGCATTGCTTCTTAGCATTTCCTATCTGAATCGACCACATAATGAGGCTTTGTGATCCCACCCACCCTCTTTACACTAATGCTAAGCTTTGATTAATGAAGCGATACCCATTGCATGGATAGGAAAAATGATTCAGGGCTAGTTGTTTCCACTCAGTTGAACACAGTGTGATACTTGATATAACATTCCAACAATTTCCTATTCAGAGTCCAGTCTCCCCTCTTTTCTTTCCCCCTTGTCTCTTCATATCACAACTAAGTCCAAAGTTATTCATCCTGGTATTAGGCTCTTAATTCCTGTCTCTGCATAAAAAAATCAGGAAGAGCTACACTGCTCAAGAATTTAAGCTGTTACTTAACCTTGAATCTTCTTGGCTCTTGATTTAAAGCCTTTCAAACCCTTTTTAAGAGAGAAAGACATTTCTCATTCTAAGATTAATATCGTCACTCTCCATTCTCACCTGAAGGAAGTAATATGAGGCTTAGAGAATGTGTATGGATCAGAATCTCCAAGAAAGAGCTCAGCTCCCTTGGTTCACCTATTTATCTCACGTTCATTCAGCACCTACCATGTGATAGATGCTGTGATGCTGATGGTGATTCTCTTATCCATGAGAATTGTGCAGTCCAGAAAAGGTGATACCAAACACACATGTGTAGCTCATGCTAACTACAAGAGTGAGAAGTTACTCTAAAAAGGTACAGTTATGAGACTTCAGAGGAAAAACAGATCCAGGTCACTGGGTGTACAAGTACACACATAATCCACTGGGTATTCATTCATTCATTCCTTTAAAACATTGTTAGTCATCACCACATGTTAGGAAATGTGCTGGGGCTTCCCTTGTGGTTCAGATAGTAAAGAATCTGCTTGCAGTGCAGGAGACCTGGGTTTGATCTCTGGGTAGGGAAGATCCCCTGGAAAAGGGAATGGTAATCCACTCCAGTATTCTTGCCTGGAGAATTTCATGAATAGAGGAGCCTGGTGGGCTACAGTCCATGGGGTCACAAAGAATCGGACACAACTGAGCAACTCTGTGTGTGTGTGTGTGTGTGTGTGTGTGTAGGAAGTGTGCTAGCACTATGGGTACAATGAATGAATAAAAATGACCCAGCTCCTGCTTCCTGTGAGGTCCATAGCGTAGGTGGATTAAGGTCTGAGTTATATCTGGACATGTTGAAATGGGTCAGATGGCTGAGATCTGGGGAGATGAACATTTTCCAGGCAGAGGGAGCAATGTGAGAAGAAGCCACAAAGTGGCCACAGGCCAAAGAGTGAAAAGAAGATCGAGCATTCTGTCGAGAAGAAAGCTCTGGGATCATGCAAGAGAAGACGTCAAGCTGAATCAGGGCTTCGTCAGGTTTGGAGGAACGAGACTGCCTCTCCCGAAGTCCTGGCAATTGTGTGATAGGCACACAGGAGACTCTAAAGTTGTTTCAGAAAACAAAGACATGGGATGACAAGCTTGACCTCGAGGGAAAAAGAGAGATGGAGACTGGAACTGTGAATGCAGAGAGACTGCAGTTCCGAAAACAGAAGAGGAAAACCCGCACCTGAACCAGGGCAGTGGCCACATGTGAGAGAGGAGGGAAGGGCTTAGCGCTATTAGGGTAATAGAAACTATGGGGATCCTGATGCCTAGATGTAGGTACTGAAGCCAGGGGAGACGGGAAGCAGAAGCTAGGTGCTCACAGATCCTGCTTCTCCTTCTCTCTGGACACAAGGGTAATACTCTTCTCCGGCATCCCTGAACGATCACATGTAGCTGTGAGCTTTGGCCAGTAAATACAAGTGGGAGTTTTAGACAAGACTTCCACCCCTAACCTGTTAAAAAAACCTCCCCGAAAATCTCCACCTGCCTGAAGAATGGAGAGACTTCCAGAACTCAGAGAAGCAGGGAAACATAAGAAGACAGCGTTCCTGAATGCCTGCCTAGAGCAACAGTCAGCTGACTGTATAGACACCATGCCAATAGAATGGATGAGGCTGTATTCCAGTAAAAGTTTATTTATGAAGATAGGTGTCAGGCTGATTGTAGTTTTCCAACCCCTGGCTCAGAGCAAGGTACCCCGTCCCATTGACCTCACTGGACAAGAGACACAAGATGCTAATTTTTATTTGTTAAACTTCTGAGACGTAGAAGTTATTTGTTATATCGGTTAACTTTGGTGTACATGAGAGGAAAGAAAATGAAAGTGAAAGTCACTCAGTCGTGTGGACTCTTTGTGACCCTCATGGACTATACAGTTCTTGGAATTCTCCAGGCCAGAATACTGGAGTGGATAGCCTTTCCCATCTCCAGGGGATCTTCCCAACCCAGGGAACGAACCCAGGTCTCCCGCATTGCAGGCAGATTCTTTACCAGCTGAGCCACAGGGAAAGAAAAAACGCTGTAAAATTTCCCCATGTTCCTCTGAAAATCTGAAAACCTATGGAATAAAAGATGTGAAATCCCACCACAGGTTTTAAACAATCCCTTGAAAATGAATGTGACTGGAAATTTATAGGGAAAAAGGCCCCCAGAATGCTGGAAACTTCTGGGGAGATGCAATCTGTGAATACCCTAGGGATTCAGTGTTTCATTGCTTAGAAGTGGAGTGAGATGACAGCGAAGGGCCCCTTCTCCTGACACAGCATGATAATTGGGCTTTAGACACATTCGTTTACTGATGGAAGAATCTGCTGTCTGCGTTCCAGAATTCAAAAGAAAGAAGGGAGAAAGGAAGCCTTGGATTTATGCCAGGTGGAAGAGACCTGAAGAAGTCTGTCAGCAAGCCCTCAGGTAACAATATCATAATTTAAATTTGTTTTCTAACAATGGGGGAGTAATTAACGATATAGTGTTCCCTTTCTGCCTAGCAAAATGTGGTGTGGGTGTGCACAGTGAGTGTGGGGTGTGTGTGGTGAGTATGGTCTGAGGTGTGTGGGGAGTATATGTGAGAGTTGTGTGTGTGTGTGTGGTATGTGTGTGGTGTGTGTCTGTGGTATATATGTGGTTTGCTGTGTGTGTGTATGGTATGTGTGTGGTTTGGGGTGTGACGTGTGCATGGTGTGTGTGTGTGTGTGTGTGTGTGTGTGGTTTTAGAATGCAATGTGTGATGTGCTTGTATGTGTATGTGTGTGAAGTGGTGTGTGTGTGTGTGTGTGGTACCTGTGAGGTTTATATGTGTGTGTGGTCAGTAAGGTATTGTGTGTGTGTGTCTGTGTGTATGATATATGTGTGTGTGTGTGGTATGTGTGTATGCGGTACATGGTTTGGCATGTGTGTGTGGTGTGGTGTGGTGTGGTGTGTGTTTGTGTGTGTGTCTGCACTCATCCAGACTCAGTGGGAGGAGCCCGTCTCTGGAGGTTTAACCATGGATTTATTTCCTTGAGACCCCGTCAGACCTGGGCCACATTTTTGCCTCTGTAGCAACTTGCAGATTCCTCAAGGTGTTTTAATTGGCTGTTAGCTGTGAGACAAGTTGATAGACCACCACAAGTCATCCAGGGACGGCATTCTTAAGAGGCAGATATGAAGGCCTTCATGATTTATTTGGATTTGAAAGTTGAGAAGACAAAAGTATCATTCTGCCTGGCTACCCCATTGCCTTCCCCGTGCCTAAGTGACAGGGGGATTTCAAGTCTCCCCAAATGCCCAGTGGCGAACATTCCAGGACAAGGTCACCTAAAATGGCTTCTTTTCTCTCTAGGGCCCCATGAGTTTCTTTCTGAGGCACCTGAAGGTCTGAAGTTCATATATGGGATGCTATCTACTGTGCATCTAAGATGGTTTCAGAATTGGAAATTATTTTCCAAATCATAAAAAATTAGCATGAGAGCTGAGAGCAAGGGACCAATTTTCAGATTACTTGGGCCAAAGTTCAGTCTTACAACTAAACAGCTGTGATCACTGACAAATCATTTCCCTTCCCTCGCCTTTGATTTTCTTCTAAGTCAAATTCATGCTTTCCAAAATGTGTTCTAAAGGACGTGGGTAGTAAGTTATGTGCAAAAGGATTTCAATGATTGATTTAAACAGGGATTGTGTTCCAGTGCTGTTAAAAAAACACCAGAACTTTAAACAATGAACATTTATTTTTCTTTCAAATGGAATAAATTCCGAGGTAAGCCGTCCTGGGCTGGTATGATGAGAGTCCCAGATCTTTTTATCTGTCTCTTCCACCATCCTTAGCAATGATTTCCATCTTCAGTGTCACTGTGTAGTTCAAAATGGTTGCCAGAGCTCCAGTCATTACATCTGCATTCTAAGTAACAGAAATGAAAATTATAAAGCATGGCAGACACAATGGTCTTCTACATAAATCAATGTTATTCAAATAACTTTTCCTGAATTCCCTTACGGCACTCTATTTTTACCTTATGGGCCGGAATATGTGGTCATATGACCACACCTGACTGCAAGAGAGACTGTAAAATGTAGTATTTCTGTGGGGGAAAAAATACTGTGAAAAGAGTATTGCCAATGTGAATAAAATCAGAGTTCTATTACCAAGGAGGTTGGAGAAAATGGATGCCCAATGGAAACGAACCATCTCTGCTATAATGGTCAAGTGAATTATAGCTGAGTAGATTTCTGTACATTTCAAAGGTCTATACATATCCAAATGTACATTGTGACACATCCTATATGAGCTGCGGCCCATAATTATTCAATTATAGATTCTTTTCACTTCAGAACATCACATACAAATTAGTTCTTATGAAATAACTTGGAGGAAAACTGTGTGCAATGGTCTCAAGTGTTCTTGGTTATTGATAGGTGTTAGATGATCTCAACCAGAGATCTCAACCCCACTCCCCCATCAGATCCCTTGAGGACAACCCTGATTCTCATTAACCTTTTCCTCCTGCTGACTTTCTGGGCTCTACTGATAAGCTCAAGATGACCCTGGAGCCCTCAGTGGGCATCAGAGATGACACCTGACAATCTCTTCTCCTTCTTCTTATTTAGTCACCTATCGGTGGGTTTTTCCTGAGGTGGGATCAATGAGGTGTTAGGCAGCAAAGTCTTGATTAGATTCACATCAAATCGAGGATGTCACCGGAAGCAATCAGAATGAAGTGTCCCATTTCTGGAAAAGTCTTTTTATGCAGCAATGCTTAGTAACAGCACAATAATCATTTAAAGGTCCAGTTGTGAATTAAAAAATAAATAAATAAAACAAAAGCTAAGAAAATGACTCTGCCATGGGTTCCCTTCATGCATGAAAATGCTCAGTCACCCAGTCATGCTCCCCTCTTTTGTGACACCATGGACTGTAAGCCACCAGCAGCTCTGTCAATGGAATTTTCCAGGCAAGAATACTGGTTCAGTTCAGTAGCTCAGTTGTGGTCAATTCCTTGTGACCTCATGGATGGCAGCATGCCAGGCTTCCCTGCCCATCACCAACTCCTGAAGTCTACTCAGATTCATGTCCATCACTTTGGTGATGCCATCCAACAATCTCATCCTGTGTCATCCCCTTCTCCCCTTGACTTCAATCTTTCCCAGCAACAGGGTCTTTTCCAATGAGTTGGTTCTTCACATTAGATGGCCTTTAGCTTCAGCATCAGTCCTTCCAATGAATATTCTGGACTGATTTCCTTAAGGATGGACTGGTTGGATCTCCTTGCTGTCCAAGGGACTTTCAAGAGTCTTCTCTAACACCACAGTTCAAAAGCATTAATTCTTTGGCACTCAGCTTTCTTTATAGTCCAACACTCACATCCATACATGACTACAGGAAAATCACAGATTTGACTAGACGGACCTTTGTTGATAAAGTAATGTCTCTGCTTTTTAATACGTTGTCTAAGTTAGTCATAGCTTTTCTTCCAAGAAGCAAGTGTCTTTTAATTTCATGGCTGCAGTCACTATCTGTAGTGATTTTCGAGCCCAAACAAATAAAGTCTCTCAATATTTTCATTGTTTCCCCATCTATTTGCCATGGAGTGATGGGACCAGATGTCATGATCTTAGTTTTCTGAATGTTGAGTTTTAAGCCAGCTTTTTCACTCTCTTTTCATCAAAAATTTCTTTAGTTCTCCTTTACTTTATGCCATAAGTGTGGTGTCAGCTGCATATTTGAGATTATTGATATTTCTTCCAGAAATCTTGATTCCAGCTTGTGCTTCATTCAGCCCAGTATTTCACATGATGTACTCTACATAGAAGTTAAATAAGCAGGGTGACAATATACCGCTTTGACTTACTCCAACCCAATTTGGGACCAGTCTGTTGTTCCATGTCCAGTTCTAACTGTTGCTTCTTGACCTGCATACAGATTTCTCAGGAGGCAGGTCAGCTGTTCTGGTATTCCCATCTCTTTAAGAATTTTCCACAGTTTGTTGTGGTTCACAGAGTCAAAGGCTTTGGCATATTCAGTAAAGCAGAAGTAGACATTTTTCTGGAACTCTCTTGCTTTTTTAGTGATCCAGTGGATGTTGGCAATTTGATCTCTGGTTCCTCCGCCTTTTCTAAATCCAGCTTGAACATCTGGAAGTTCATGATTCACATACTGTTGAAGCCTGGCTTGGAAAATACTGGAGTGGGTTGCTATTTCATACTCCAGGGGATCTTCCTAACCCAGAGATCAAACCCACATCTCTTGCATCTCCTGCATTGCCTGGTGGATTCTTTACCACTATCACCATCCCATCATGGGGAAGCCCCATCATGCAAGCCTCTGTATTTGTTCCATTAACAGCACCATGATACCTGATGATGGCAACATATAATTCCAAGTAAAATTTTCAAGGGCATCACTGGCCGCTTAGTAAAGAAAAAAAAAAAAAAAGAGAGATCCCCTAATATGTGTGAAGCTCCTTGTCTTTTCATTCAGAACTTAAGTATAAGAGAAATAGAGTGAAATATACTGAAGTAGAAGAGAGAAATGTTAAACAGAATTCAAGTGTTCGGGAGGTTTTCATAGACTAGCGGATGGGTTGTGGAAAAAGAGCTGCTGGGGTAAAAGCTGAGTTCTAGAATAAAACATGCTATGGCTGAGCTTTGGCTGCTCCATTTTTTAGACTTTGGGAATGTTATTTAACTCCACTGTGCTTCAATTTCCTAATTTGTAAAACAGAAAATAGATGATTTCCATTCTCAAAGATAGAAGAAAGAAAGTGAAGTCGCTCAGTCGTGTCCAACTCTTTGTGACCCCATAGACTGTAGCCTACCAGGCTCCTCCGTCCATGGAATTTGCCAGGCAAGAGTACTGGAGTGGGGTGCCAGTGCCTTCAGTGCTGGAATGGGTTGCCATTTCCTTCTCCAGGAGATCTTCCCGACCCAGGGATTAAACCCGGGTGGCCCACATTGCAGGCAGACATATTACCATCTGAGCCACCAGGGAAGCTCTCATTCTCAAAGTAGTCTGGCTATTAAATAACATATCTGGTATTTTATCAGGGTTTCCCTGGTGGCTCAGTGGTTAAGAAACTGCTTGAGAATTCAGGAGACTGGTGTTCAACCCCTGGGTTGGGAAGATCCCCTGGAGTAGGAAATGACAACCCACTGCAGCATTCTTGCCTGGGAAATCCTATGGAGAGAGCAGCCTGGAGGGCTACCGCCCATGGGGTCACAAAGAGTCAGACATGACTGAGCTACTAAACAGCAACAAAGTATTTCACTTGATATGTGTGCGTTCAACCACGGCTTTACTGCCATTATTGCTGTTATTAATACGAATACATTCGCTCTTCTTCATATTTTCATGGCAATAGCAATGGGGATACACAAAGGATAAAAGAGTAGTTCTATCTTGGGGAAAGGGGTGGGATGAAGAATAGCTTTAATATGATAGCAACTTTGGACTGAGTTAGGGAAGATAGAATGTTCTAGGAGATGAAGATATCTCAGTGGTCATCTAGACCAGCCTGCCAGTCAAAACATCTGACTTTACTTGTGGTCCATGTTGGTTTTCAGATGTGCTTCATGTAGCCAGCCCCAAGCAGCAGACCTATTACTTTAGCCAGAATTCACTACATATTTGAATTTAAATGATGATCTCCTGCTTTATAACTCTGTGGTCTGTATAGGAGTTATCCCTGGCATATTTATGTGTTTACATATTGGACCCACTTCTAGGGGAAGATGTTACTAAAAAGAAAGACAGTGGCCAAACCTTATAGAAGCAATGAGGTCTGGACTGTAAGACTCAAAATGAAGACTGAATTCAGGGAGGTGGAGAACAGACTAGAATGTGGATGTGGTGATAAGATCAGACAAAGACCTGTGGAGTTAGGGTATGCTAGCTACTGGTCCATTCAGAGCTGATCACGACTATTTTTAACCACAGGATTACCTAGGGAAAATGACCGTGCCCCCACCTCCAGCAGCCTCCAATATCCTCATTTTTAAAGTGGTGTGGGTAAATGGCGTCAAGATGATTAGATCCAGATTCTGATTCCAATTACATAGTTCTTATAGGCAGAGTAGAAGGACTTTGTCAGAGGGTATTTCTTCATCCATAGATACACATATGCTGTCCAGAAGTCTCTATGTGTGTGTGTGTGTGTGTGTCAATTCCTTGTAAGCCCTACTATTCAGAGAATAATTCCCAACCCTACAATTTCTTTTAATAAGAAGTTACATCATATTTCTTGCTACCACCACCCACAGCCTTGAAACAAATGGGTCGTTTGTTAAAATGAAGTCTTTGGATGCCAAGGTCACTCAGAATAAGAAGGTACAGTCACATTAGATTGGAACCTCTTAGCTCTTCTCTCCCTTTCTTTGCTCAGAGAGAAGAGAAGGGCAAAGTGTGCATTCAGCTTCTAAAGGAGATGCTCCATATCCCTCAGCTTCATCCCTATGTTCACTGAAGTATATTTAGCAATATTCATACAATGTAGAAATGCAAAGTTAGAGCAGAGCTTTTGTAATGAACATACTTGGTTTTTCACTTTTAAGGCTTTTTGAGAATATTAAACTGTCTTCCCCTAAGTCTTATGCCTTCTTTCTTCCCATTTATAAAAATAAGAGTAATATTAATCAGTAACACTTCTCTGTGAGGCTTAGAAACCATTGAAAGAGGAGGCGTCCAAAATGTCCAAAAGCGATCCAGTCTCCGCTTACCAGCGGCACATGGGACATAATGTCCCACGCTGAAAAGCGTTCTTCTTGAGACGGCCTAGTCAATGGTCTTGAAAGCAAATGTCATCTGTGTTGTGTCTTCATGTGTGGAAGCCACCACTGTGGCTGGGAAGGGTTTCTTGGCATTGGCTAGAATCCTAGCACCACACTCAGTAGCCATGCGACTTTGCCAGTCTGGAGGATTATCATGTTTGTTTGTTTTTTTTTTTTTCCATAGGATTCCTTTGCGGATTAAAATGAAACACCAGTTGTCTGTCATAAAAGATCATAAAAACTGTTCATGTCTTCCTTCTCTCCTATTTGCAAAATGGTTACATTTATTCAAGTCTTTCTCCAAAATGTATTTAGTTTATTTGTTTGGGGTCTGGAAAACCTAATACCAGTAGTGAACTGAATTTTTTAATTAACAAATCTATATCAAACATCTATGAGGTTTATAAAACTGTGTTGTGTACCATGGGAAATACAGAGCTTATAGTCCCTATTTTAAAGGAGCTGAGTTGGAATGAAAATGCAGAAACACTTTCATAAATGAATGGCTACAAAATTCTGAAATGGGATATTAGGAAAGTGCTCTGTCTTTGTTTGGGTTTCAGGGATGGATAGGCAAATAATTGGCATGTCTATGATCTCAGGGTGCGCGCACCCACACTCACCTATAGTCTGGGACAAACAGTGGTCATCAGTGAATGTGACTTAGATCCTGGATGAATCAATGAATGGTGCTCCGTGTTTAAGAACTATGACCAGCTCACAGACTCTGCAGATCAGCTGTATGAACTAGACAACGAGAGTAGCTGTCTCTGCTACACTACATCTGAGACCTCATCTGGAATACTTGAGTAAGGATTGACTCAGTGGCTAGAAGTTTCTGAAGGCTCATTCATTTATGTGTCTTGCACTTGGTACTGGCTATCAGCTGTCAATGATGGGAACACCTACATGCTGCCTCTTCATGTGGCCTGGGCTTGCTTACAAAGTGGAGATTCTCAGAGTGACAGATGGCATCTCCTTTGTTGTTAAGTTGCTCAGTCATGTCCAACTCTTTGCTCCCCCATGGACAGCACCACACCAGGCTTCCCTGTCCTTCACCATCTCCCAGAGCCTGCTCAAACTGATGTCCATTGAGTCAGTGATGCTATCTAACTATCTCATCCTCTGCCACCCTCTTCTCCTCCTGCCCTCAATCTTTCCCAGCATCAGGGATTCTCCAGTGAGTCAACTCTTCGTGTCAGGTGGCCAAAGTATTGCAGTTTCAGCTTCAGCATCAGTCCTTCCCATGAATATTCAGGGTTGATTTCCTTTAGGGTTGGCTGGTTTGATCTCCTTTCTGCACCTTCTTTGCTCACTATCATCAGAGGTCATTCAGCATCACTTCCACTCTCCTTTAGTTGAGGCAGCAGTTACAGATGCCACCCAGATTCAAGGGGAGAGGGTAAAAACTCCACCTGTTGTTGAGGAGGGATGAAGTTTTGGAGGAGCACATGGGGCTAGAAATATTATAGCCATTTGTGGAACATCCTTCACAAATAGAACAGATCTAAAAAGATGAGGGAGCAAATGAATACATGAATGCTCCTGAGTTCAGATTCACTCAAGTCAGCAGAGGTGAGGAGACTGAAGCAGAGATTCTAGGAGAGTGGGGCAGGCAGGCCTGTGGTCTAGTCTTTGATGGGGATGGTGAAGACAGTAGAATTTTATAAGTCAGGGGTGAAAGATCTCTAGGAAAGTTATGATCTAAAGGAATGAGTCAGGGCAGCTCAAGTCCAAACAGTGTAAGTTGGTTTGACAGGAAAACTGGAATCAAGTGAAAACGAAACCAAACAAACAAATCAACCTATATATATATACACACACATTTGGGAAGAAGAAATGTCCTTTGTTGATGTTGTGACTTTGGAAGCTCCATGCCTAGGTCACGTTGCCATCAACATGACTTGGAGTGGGTGGAGGAACACGTGGGCCGTATTTCAAGGTAACCTGCAGTGAATCAGCCAGACGCACTTGAGAGAAGATGGGAGAAAAGGAACAGGCCTAGAAGGTTGGTTCTTATGACTCTGGGGGACGCAAGAGTATCTATGAAAAAGACAATTACTCAACTGTTTTCATTTAAAACGACACTTAGATCGTTTCTTTCCTGAAAGAGACGGAAAAGGAGAAGGATGAGCTATCCATTTTCTTTAACATCAGAGGCCAACACAGAGATGGAGCGTGCTCTCTGAGGAGAGCAATGTAAGGTCACTGCATTTATGAAGTTCTGTCCCTGGAGCTTGGAAAGCAGGCTGACACGCGAGGAACTTTTCTTTTTCCCTCCGATGCTAATTGAATGAGCAGATAGAGGGGTACCAAAGTGACTACATTAAAATGAAACATGTCCCCTGAGTACCTGCTTCTATCCATCCTCTCGCCCACTGACCTCCACCCCAGCAGGATAAGTTTTTCTGGCCAACAAAGCCCATTTTCAGTTATTATTTCTTTTTGTCTCTTTTCATATCTCCTCATGGAAACATTCCAGTAGCTGCTGGCTAGAAAATTAGCCATCTGAACTCTGTTTCTCCCTCTCTCCCGTTCTCTTTCTTCCCATGCCTCTCTCTTCTCATCCGATTAGTGAGAAAATTCAGCACTGAATCTCTTTCAAGCTCTTGGCTCTGCACAGCCTGGTTAACACATGGAAGGGGCTAAGATTAAACCTTAATTTAACTCTGTCTCTCACCCAAACGTCACCAGACTCCTGGCCCAGTTTAACTTTCAATCATTTTCTACAAAGTCTGGAGGAGTGCGGCTCCTCACCGCCCGTGTCTCCAATGTGACCATCTTCGCCTGGTCAAATGCCTTGTGGTGAAATCCAAGATGGCATTAGGGAGGAGAAGGAGAGTGAGAAGATATGAATATTTATTGAGTTCCTGGCATATGTCAGGCACTTTAAATGCATTATCTCTTTTCATAGAACAGCCCTGAGGGATAAGTATGTGTCTCTCTAATTTTTTTTTCAAGAGAGAAACTGAGGCTTAGGAGGGTAATTTTCATGTCTAAGTTCACATGGATAGTCACAATTTCCTTGCACTGATTTTCAATGTATCAGTCATCATCGAGGCTGGATTAGCCATCAACATGCCTCGTGACCAGCACAAACCCAGCAATCAGAAGTCCTCAAGGTGACTCACCCAATTGGCATGGCCATCTTTCATTTTCAGACAGGGAGCTGAAGCTCAGTTCAGTTCTGTTGCTCAGTCGTGTCCGACTCTTTGCAACCCCATGAATCGCAGCACGCCAGGCCTCCCTGTCCATCACCAACTCCTGGAGTTCACTCAGACTCACGTCCGTCGAGTCAGTGATGCCATCCAGCCATCTCACCCTCTGCTGTCCCCTCCTCCTCCCTCCCCCAATCCCTCCCAGCATCAGAGTTTTTTCCAGTGAGTCAACTCTTCGCATGAGGTGGCCAAAGTACTGGAGTTTCAGCTTTAGCATCATTCCTTCCAAAGAAATCCCTGGGCTGATCTCCTTCAGAATGGACTGGATGGATCTCCTTGCAGTCCAAGGGACAGGTTCAATAAGGTTACTGGATTTGTCAAGACTGAAACTCAGTTCTGCTGAAGGTCAGCACTCATGCTAGTTTAAACTAGAGTTTTCATTTTGAAAGTCAGTCCACCTATAAAGCATGCTCTCTCTGTTTAATTCTACATCTCTTGGAGTATCTGATATTGACCATTCAAAATCAAAACAAAGAACACATGAGGGCTACAACGTTTTCAAGGGCTTCCCAGGTGGCTCAGTGGTAAAGAATCCACCTGCAATGCAGGAGGTGTGGGTTCAAGCCCTGTGTAGGGAAGATCCCCTGGAGAAGGAAATGGCAACCCGCTCTACTATCTTTCTTGGGAAATCCTGGTGGGCTACAGTTCAGGGGGTTGCAAAAGGGTCCAACATGACTTAGCAACTAAACAATAATGTTTTCAAAAGGCATCCTGATAGCATGGAAAGAGTCAGTTGTGGGGTTTTATCTGTTTCTGTTTTTGATAATCTGAGACTAGGAATATTAACTCTAGGAGGATCAGGCAGGCAGAGATGTGACAGGAGCCCAGACCAGCCCTGCCTCTTGAGTAGGAGATCCAATCCTTGAGAGGAAGAACATGATACCCACAGAGGTACAGAGATGCATGGTAGGCCAGCCAAGAAGCTGCCATCAGCAAAGACGCACGTCAGAAAATCAAAGGGGTGAAACCCAGGGATGGAGCAAATGGCATTTGGAAACCCAGGAGAGAGATAAGAATTCAAATTAGACAAGTCCATTGGCGACTCCAAGTTATATGCACGAAGATCTGTTCATGATATTGTTGTTCACTTATGTTGGCCAAATTTACATAAATATACCACCATATAAGAATCACTGAATACATAAGCATAGCCCTCCCCCAAAGAACTATTATGCAGCTATTATCAATTGTTAAAAAATTTTAAGACAAGGAAAAAATACTTTTAAGCCCCTTTACCCTCTTCCCCAGCAAATAATAGGATACAAAGCTGTTGTCTATCTAAATAAACTCACCTGCATAAAAAAAAAATATATATTTAAAATGAACCTGGAGGAAATCATGATGAAATATGCGTAATGGAGGACTCTAGACAGAAAATTTGAAGGTAAATCTTTTCATTTGTCTGCAATAAATATCTATATTTTTAAAATTAGGATATATTACAAGAGGAGAGATGAGGGCCTGGAACCTGGAGAAGGCAGACTTTCTGTTGGAGTCCGAATGTCTCAGTCATGTGCTGTTGGTGGATTGGGGACAGAGAAGCTTTCTAGGCATGGAAGAGAGCCCAGAGGCAGGAAGGAGACACACTAGCATGTAGGTGTCCTGCTTACTCTGCCCCAGACCTATGACAGACGTTATCTTGCCCAATCTTCCCACAGCCTTCCTAAGTAGGTATGATTATCTCCATTTTATAGAGGTGAATTTGAAAGTTAATAAAGATTAAATAATGTGCTTGCAGCACTATTTACAATAGCAAGGACATGGAAGCAACCTAAATGTCCATCAACAGATGGATAAAGAAGCCATACATATATACGATGGAATATTAATCAGCCATAGAAAAGGAATGGCATTTGGTCATTTGCCCAGAGGTAGATGGACCTTGAGACTGACTTGCAGAATGAAATAAGTCAGAAAGAGGAAAACGGATAATGCATGTTAAACATATATATGTGGAATCTACAAAATGGTGCAAATGATCTTATTTGGAAAACAGAAATAGAGATACAGATGTAGAGAACAATGTGTAGACACCAAGGAGGGGAAAGGGGATTGGTATGAACTGGGACATTGGGATAGACATATTTATACTATTGATATTGTGTATAAAATAGATAGCTAATGAGAATATACCCTATAACTCAGAGATCCCTACTCAGTGCTTTGTGGTGACTTAAATGGTAAGGAAATCCAAAAAGGAAGGGATATATGTATATGCATAACTGATTCACTTTGCTGTGTGGTAGAAACTAATACAACATTGTAAGGCAAATATGCTAAGTGCATGCTAAATCACTTCAGTTGGGTCTGACTCTGCCACCCAATGGTCTACAGCCCAGCACGCTCCTCTGTCTGTAGGGATCCTCCAGGCAAGAATACTGAAGTGGGTTCCCATGCCCTTCTCCAGGGGTTCTTCCTGACCCAGAAATCAAACCCATGTCTCTTAGGTTTCCTGTATTGACAAGCAGGTTCTTTACCACTAGTGCCACCTGGGAAGCAACTATATTCCAACAAAATTTAATAAAAAAATAAAATAAAAACTACAGTAAAAACAGAGATTAAATAATGTGTTCAGTGTCAGTCAGCTCACATAGTAACCATAGGTAAAATACTATTGAACACTCATGTGCCACAGTGAGCACTGAGAATCATTCATACATGGAACAGGTTAATTCTTGTTACAGACCTATGCAGAAGGTACCATAAATCCCTCCACCCTACAGATGAGAAAATGAAGCACACTTGAACCCTAGTCTACCAGAAGTGCAGATGGAGTTGGTGTTGGGTCAGATGACTCCAGAGTGTGCCTAAAACTACTTCAGGTCACAACCAACAAGGTTTACAGTGGTCAACATGAGCATAAAATGCAGAGTTTTCTGTCTCAATAGAGTGAACTCTTTCCAATAAATTTGGCATCCATGACTAAATCAATGCAAAAACTGAAATAGCCAGGCAATCATTGAACAAGACTGTTATTTCATTCCAGGTTCATCACTAATGTATTGTGCCACCCTTCTAGTCTGGTCTAGTATTCTATTTTATTTCCAGCACAAAGAAGAAGGGTTGTGTTTTCAAAAATCTTTGAAGTTCAATTCCAAGTCTAATCTCATTAGGAAACACATCTCTGCACTAAAGTCTGTGTCGGCTCTCCATTAGCTTCATGTCTTAGTATCCTATTTACAATACATGCACTTTCTAAAACACTTTAAGTACCTTTACTTTGAAATAATCAAAAGATATTGCAAAAATAGTGCACAGAGTTCTTATGTACCTGACACTCAGCTTCCCCCAGTGATTACCAACAAATTGACATTGGTGCTATTAACTAAATCACAGAGTTTGTTCAGGTTTCAACCATCTACATGCATTCATCTGTTGAGCATCCTTTAGACATCAGGATGTGGGGCCCAACAAGCTGCTCATCCTTCTTCTCATCAATAACTCCTTTCTCACATTTTATCCTCATATAACCTTGATCTCCTTATGTTGCTGTTGTTCAGTCACTAAGTCATGTCTGACTCTTTGTGACCCCATGGACTGCGGCACACCAGGCTTTCCTGTTCTTCACTATCTCCCAGAGTTTGCTCAAACTCAAGTCTGTTGAGTTGGTGATGTCACTCAACCAGCTCATTCTCTGTCACCTCCTTCTCCATCTGCTCTCAGGAGGAGTGCATCAGGGTCTTTTGCAATGAGTTGTCTCTTTGCATTAGGTAGCCCTAGTATTGGAGCTTTGATGTCAGCATCAGGGCTTCCAATGAATATTCAGGGTTGATTTCCTTTAGGATTGACTGTTTTTATCTCCTTGTTGTCCAAGGGAATCTAAAGAGTCTTCTCCAGCACCACAATTTGAAAGCATCAATTTTGGGGTGTGCAGTCTTCATCACGGTCCAACTCTCACATCTGCATATGACTACTGGATCTTCTGCCTTATAGAAAATGAAGAGGAACTAAAAAGCCTCTTGATGAAAGTGAAAGAGGAGAGTGAAAAAGTTGGCTTAAAGCTCAACATTCAGAAAACTAAGATCATGGCATCTGGTCCCATCACTTCATGGCAAATAGATGGGGAAACAGTGGAGACAGTGTCAGACTTTATTTTGGGGGGCTCCAAAATCACTGCAGATGGTGATTGCATCCATGAAATTAAAAGACACTTACTCTTTGGAAGGAAAGTTATGACCAACCTAGATAGCATATTCAAAAGCAGAGACATTACTTTGCTGACTGAGGTCCATCTAGTCAAGGCTATGGTTTTTCCTGTGGTCATGTGTGGATGTGAGAGTTGGACTGTGAAGAAGGCTGAGTGCCGAAGAATTGATGGTTTTGAACTGTGGTGTTGGAGAAGACTCTTGAGAGTCCCTTGGACTGCAAATCCAACCAGTCCATTCTAAAGGAGACCAGTCCTGGGATTTCTTTGGAAGGAATGATGCTAAAGGTGAAGCTCCAGTACTTTGGCCACCTCATGCGAAGAGTTGACTCATTGGAAAAGACTCTGATGCTGGGAGGGATTGGGGGCAGGAGGAGAAGGGGACAATAGAGGATGAGATGGCTGGATGGCATCATGGACTCAATTGACCATGGGTTTGGGTGAACTCTGGGAGTTGGTGATGGACAGGGAAGCCTGGCGTACTGCAATTCATGGGGTCACAGAGTCAGACACGACTGAGCGACTGAACTGAACTGAACTGAACTGGATCTTCTTATGGGTCCCAAGTTCACATCACGTTCTTTGTATGAACCTTCCTTGGATCCCAAAGAGATTCTCTCAACATTACAGCCCACCAGTGTCTTAGATTAAAAGCTACCTCCTCCGTTGTGCTTCCTCTTTATGTCCTGTCTGCCTTGTCTCATAATCTCTTTGTGAATGCATGCTCCAAGGCTGGCTCCTTTTGGGAATCTGTCCTCTTGAGCAGGGGTCTGTCTTTACTTCCTGGCAAATTCTGTGTCTAACACCAGGCCTGAGACTTATAACATATGCTTTTGGGAGGAATGGACCAATGCAACCTGGGATCTTAACAGATATGCTCTATGCAGCTTGAAGTGTCTCTTTACAGAGCACCTTTTGCACCTTGCAAAGCTTCCCAGAGAAGAAGGATCATTACTTTGGAAATGCATAGTATATATAGGATGCGGTGCAAAAAAGGAAGGAAATGCATATCAAACTTATCACCACATTTAAGGCTCAATATTACCATTTTACACTTAAGAGAAAGGCAAAACCACTGTGCATATAATTGAATCTTAATGGTGAAAATAATATTCATTCTCACTATGCTTTAGAGATACTATTTTAAAACTATTTCTAATATAAACACATATTTTCCAGCCCTCATTTTCCCCCTTTTTGCTCCTGCTCTCAGGCACAAATTACTGTTAAGTTGGGCTGAATAATGAATGAAAACAGTCAGTGTCATTAATGACAAAGTGTAATATTGAGCTGATGAGACTTCTTGTTTGCAAAGCTTTCTCTTTTTTTTTTTTTTTTCCTAAACATTCCTCTGCAAGGATCACTTGCAAAATATATTCAACTGAGTATCTAATTGAATGATTATGAACCCGCGGAAATGTAGGCTACCAGGTCTGATATACTAAGGAAAAATAAATAAATAACCCTTTGGATAATTAGTTACTGGTGTACAGCAGTCTCATATCTAGAAGAACTTGCATTTTTAGAGCATATGCAAGTCTCAAAAAAATTAGCTCTCAGTTTATGAGTGTCCATCACTGCAGTGGGGAAGGGTTTACTTGGGCAGAGGTTAATTTTGTGCTATTAGAGTTGCTGAGGTGCAGCGTGCCCTGACATCAATTTCCTGTCAGACACATGTTTTTTGAGATGTGAGGTTCATATATATATGAACATCGTCCTGGAGAGGAACCATCCTTTTTCCCAGATTGAAATGATCTTGAATCAGTAGGTAGGGTGAAGGGTAGCCTGAGTGTTAAAAACTAATTGAAGGCTGGAATGCTCCAGAAGCTCTAGGCTTGAGTCTCATCTGTAATAATTTTTAGTTTTATTTTAATACCTGACAAGGTAAGTATGCTTAGTTCCCCCCTTACTTATTACTTTTATAGGTGATAAGATTAAGACTCACAATGGCTATACATCCTCTAAAGTAGTCCCTGGAATAGTGTACTCAAAAGATATGAGTAGAGGGAATAAATCAATATTCCTTCTGATGATGGATTGACCTCTGTCGTGGGTTTGTAAGACTAAAGACCATGTGAAGAACTTTTAAGTATCTGACATAACAATGAAAATCAACATTCTAATTAACTAGGTAATGTGTATTGAATTCCTTGTATATCATGCACTGTGTTAAGCTCTTTTGATGTACCAAGTCCATTAAAGACATCACAACTTCTCAGTGAAGAAGATACAGTGCATCTTCCCAATTGGGGGAAAGAGAAAATGGAGGCTCAGAGACATGAAGAATCTCTCCCAGGTTCAGAGCAGCATCTAGAAACTGCTAGATCTGGGCCTTGCGCTCAGGCCTGTGTGACTCATCTATTATTTTGGAGCACACACATCCGTGTCCCTTTTATGAGTCATGACATAATCAAGTATTTTCAAGAAAGTTCTCTGACCCAATAAATGTGTGTTTACTCCCATTATGTAATAGGGAGATGACACCACCCTTAAGGCAGAAAGTGAAGAACTAAAGAGTCTCTTGATGAAAGTGAAAGAGGAGAGTGAAAAAGCTGGCTTAAAGCTCAACATTCAAAAAACTAAGATCATGGCATCCTGTCCAATCGCTTCATGGCAAATAGATGGGAGAAACAATGGAAACAGCAACAGACTTTATTTTATTGGGCTCCAAAATCACTGCAGATGGTGACTGCAGCCATGAAATTAAGGCACTTGCACCTTGGAAGAGAAGTTATGACCAACCTAGACAGCATATTAAAAAGCAGAGATGTTACTTTGCCTACAAAGGCCCGTCTAGTCAAAACTATGGTTTTTCTAGTAGTCATGTATGGATGTAAGAGTTGGACCATAAAAAAAGTTGAGTGCCAAAGAATAGATGCTTTTGAACTGTGGTGTTGGAGAAGACTCTTGAGAGTCCCTTGGACTGCAAGGAGATCTAACCACTCAATCCTAAAGGAAATCAGTCCTGAATATTCATTGGAAGGACTGATGCTGAAGTTGAAGCTCCAATACTTTGGCCACCTGGTGTGAAGAACTGACTCACTGGAAAAAGCCCCTGATGCTGGGAAAGATTGAAAGCAGTAGGGGAAGGAGAAACAGAGGATGAGGTGTTTGGATGGCATCACCGACTGCATGAATGCAAGTTTGAGCAAGTTCCGGGAGCTGGTGATGGACAGGGAAGCCTGGTGTGCTGCAGGCCACATGGTCACAAAGAGTTGTGTCGCAAAGACACAACTGAGTGAATGAACTAACTGACTGATGTAATAGGGTTTTGTGGTTGTTGTTGAAATAATAAACACATGCAAGTCAGCATCTTTCTCCTTTGGGCCTTAGCTACTACAAAGTTATGGGCTAGATTCATTGCTCAATCACAATAATTTTATTAGCCCTCAAAATAAATGTATTCTCCCATCCTTCTGAATGGATGTTAAATTTCCAGTTCTGTTTTCACCATCTTGAAGTATCTTTTATTGTAAATCCTTGTGGATCATTTTTTGAGGATATATAGGCAATTAGGATGAACTTTCACGTTAATTAATCTTATCTTGCTGTGAGGTAAGATCACTTTGCAGATCAAGAGAGAAAGGGAGTTAAAAGACTTGACCAACATAAATGAGCTGATGAATTCTGGAACCAACTATCCTTATTCTGTGTCTAGAGATTATTCCCTCCTTTAATGTTGCCTTTTGGATACAGGGAATATATATCGCTTAAAAATTTAGACTTTCATAAAGGTGATCCCAACTAAAAGCAGACACACTGAGTGTGCTGTATGCCTTGTTCAGCACTTGAAGATTTATTTAGACTATTTTAATGTTTTTTGCTTTGACATCAGTGAATTTGCCTTAGCTTTCTATTGATGTATGTGATAGTCTTTGTATCAACTTGGCTAAGCTGTGGTCCCAGTTCTTTAATCAAATACTCATCTATGTGTTGCAGTGAAGGTGTTTTAATAAAAGTGAAAGTGTTAGTTGCTTAGTCATGTTGGACTGTTTGTGACCCCATGGATCGTGGCACACCAGGCTCCTCTGTCCATGGGATTCTCCAAAGAATACTGGAGTGGGTTGCCATTCTCTTCTCCAGGGTATCCTCCTGACCCAGGGATCAAACTGAGGTCTCCCACATTGCAGGCAGAGTTTTTACTGTCTGAACCACCAGGGAAGCCTCCAAGGTTCCAGATCACAGCAGTTCTCCTAGTTTAGAAATTCTGCAGCCTCATTGAGACCTCTAGTTCATCAGTCATACCACTTTTTTAAAGCTGTGTTACACGTTTCTGATTATTCTCCTTCCTCAAACATGGCGGAACTGCTTCATGACCATTTTTTGAAATAGATGGAATCTTGTGATTTGCTTAAAGCAAATCTGTGAAGTGATGTATGCATTTTAATTGCTAGTGCAATTCCCTGACCCTCTCTTCTTCCCATTGCAGCAATTGTGGGAGCCGAGGTGGAGATGGAGTCTTCATCAGTCCAGGTCCCTGAGTGACCGTGATGAACAACAGCTGTAGCCATCCTGCTTGAGAAGCGAATGTTTGTTGTGATAGGCCACTGAGATTTGGGGCATGTTTCTTAGGGGTACAGACTCTCACCATATGCAATTTCCCTGACTATGACTATAACCATCCCTTGAAAACAGTCTTCATGCCCTTGCCCATTCCCTGCTCATAAGACAACCTTAGTAACCCCAGTTCCCCCTAAAACCTGGTGGAGTAGTCAGTATTCTCAATAGAAACAAACCGAATAGGATGTACATAGAGAGAGAATCAGTTTAAGGAACTGACTCATGTAATTTTGGAAGCTGTCAAGTTAAAAGTTATTCAGGGTAGACCAGAAGGCTGGAGATCCAGGGAAGCATGACATTTTGAGTCCAAAGATAGTCTGTTGGCGAAATTCCCTCTTCTTCCAGGGAGGTCACTCTTTTTCTCTAAAGGTCTTCAACTGATTGCATGAGGTCCACCCACATTATGGAGGGAAATCTGCTTTACTCAAAGTCTCCTGGTTTAAATGTTAATCTTATCTAAAAATATCTTCACAGAAACATCTAGAATAGTGTTTGTGCCAATATCTGGGTTCTGTGTTACAGCCAAGTTGACACATAAAATTGTTCATCATACCTAGTTGCATGGATTGTCTTCTTTCTCTGCATCTGCTGCCAAAGAGCTGACTGGGCTGCAGAATGTTGCCAAATGGGACTGAATGGATGCATTTCAGTAGATGACCACCCATTCTGAAGTAGGCATTTGACCCAACTAGACAATCATGTTTTCCAGGTGAATTTATTTTCTAGCTCTGGGGATGACGGTTTCACACCTTATCTATCCTCAAATATCACTCCCACCTCCACCAAATTCTGCTCATATTTTATCTCAAAGAAGATGGATGCAATCAGACAGAAATTCGCCATCTTTATTTCTCCAGTGACACTGGCTGCCTGTATCTGTATCCCTGGCTTCTACCATGTAATGGAACGAGGATCCATCTCAGCCCTAGAACAGACTCCCCTCTTATGCTCCCTGTCCCCTGCCCCTTGTTTTCTCAAGGACTGAGTTCCTCCAGATATTTTTCATCACTCTCTCCCTGTTTACTACGTCCTTCTCATAAGCCAACGGATCTGCCATCAGATATCCATCCAAAACAAGATCGCCCATGCCTCCACATTCCCTCCAAATGTTAGGGCCTTTATCTATAGGTGTTCGCAGCAACACCTCCTGCAAAGAGCTTTCTTTCTATGTAGTGATGGACATTGTGTCCCTGTTCACTGATTCATTACCTCCTTATCCGTTCCCTCAGAAACCATTCTAAGTAAATAGCTTGTCTGAAATACTCTCTACTGTTACTGTGCTTTCCTCTACATAGAACATATGATTATTATATATGCTCACATTTGTTTACTTACTCATGTGCGTGTTCATTACCTGCCCAAGCCTATTAGAATACGAGCAAGTTGAAGGCAGATTCTCAGACTATCTATGCAGCCCTGGCCTGAATATCGCATGCCTGAAAGATTCCTGCATGGGTGTTACCCATTCACTTCAATCATACCTGACTCTTTGTGACCCCATGGACTGAAGTCCGCCAGGCTCCTCCATCTGTGGAATTCTCCAGGCGAGAAAACTAGAGAGAGCTGCCATGCCCTCCTCTAGGGGATCTTTCCAACCCAAGGATTGAACCTGGATCTCCTGTGTCTTCTGCCTTGCAGGTGGATTCTTTACTGCTGAGCCACTGGGGAAGCCCCTGAATGCGCCCTCTTTCTAGGCAAATTGCAGCCTGTTTGAAACCTTACTGAGTAGAGAAACAGGGCTCTGTACAAAAGAGCATCCAAGTCTGGATAAAACCAGCACTTAACAATTTCCGTAATGAGGCAGGGCCCTTAACCACTGAGTCTAACACACCTGCATTCTCAGATTTGCCTGGGAATACTGGGGAGAGTGTTTGCTTAATAGTTTTCCCCATGTAAGTGGGTGGCTTCCAAGCAGTAGAGCAGACTCCACCAAAGGCCAGCTCCACACTCCAGCTCTCTAGGAGAGAAAGCTTCCTGCAGCTTTGAAACGAGATAACTTTCTTTGTCTCTGTATTGCTGTCATTGTTGGTTTGGTTTTTTGGTTTGCTTGTTTTGTTTTCATGTACTCCTATTCATCAAGGTTACAAAAAAAAAAAAAAAAAATCCCGCATCCCAGTTCCAGGCATGACACCCTAAAGCCAAAATATTCCACACATTTATGTCATTTCCTCAGGATAATTTTCCAGATGTAGGCCTGCGGGGTCCAAAGGTATGTACAGTTTTAAAGGTTTTGGAAAGGAATGCCAAATTGCCTCCAGAAAAGCAGAAACACTTTATCCTCTCCCAGGCCGGGGCTGAGAGGGTTAGCCCCCCATGGCCTTGCCTGCACTACGCATTATTCTTTCCCAGCTTTGCAATGCGAACACCAGGGCGCTCTTTCCTCTGCAGGGTAGGGACAGAGTTGCCTGGGGCTCCCCCCCGCCATTTCCACAGGTGCTAAAATCCTCCCTAACACCCTGATCACCTCATCCACATGCATTTGATGGAAGGCAACCCCAAAGGCCTCTTACCGTGCCTCACCAGGGCTCTGAGTACTTTGTAAAACCAACTCAGGCTCTCTTTATCCTACAGATGAGGTCAGGAGGCAGGTTGTGCACCCCGGGGTCCGTGATCCACCACCCTCTCCACTTCTAATGCTGTCTCCTCCCTACAGCCCCCCACAATAATAGACACATTTTCAGCTTCCTCGGGTTGGGCAACTTATCAAAGAGAACCCAGGGGTCTCACGCAGAGCTGCAAGTGAATCTTAGCGGCTTACTGCAAAGTACATCATGCAAGGACTTGTGTTCCATTTTCATGGATTACGGCCTCTGCCAGACCCTGGGAAATGAAGCTACCATTGAGTACATGCAGGGCTCTGCTGAGCTGTGGAAACTTTCTAAGGCAAACAGATTTTCCCCTTTTATTTCTTTCCCAGTTTTCTTATTATTTTGAGGAAGATGGCGGAATACACAATGCCTTGGTGTTAGAATTTATAGGGCTAAGTAAACCTGCAACGTTGCCATTAGCTATAGGATGAAAAAGGCGACGGGACCACATGCACCTAATTGACGTTACCTTGTTCTCTTCAGGTGGTTAATGTCTGCCCTAGTTCCGTGACTGCGTTATGCATAATAGTGGTAACTGCGTCCACTGATGGAACACAGTGCTTGCCCGCCACTCGGCTGGGGCTTCTATCAGCATTGTTTGGTATAATCCTCACTGCCTCATTAAACATCAGCATTGATGTTTTACAGATGAAGAAACTGAGATTTAAAGTCAAGTCCAAGAATCACCATCCTGAGCCCAGGTACAGGGGAATTTGTGAGAAATGCAGGCTCTCAGGAACCCTCTCTGCCCCAGACCTTGAGACACAAACTCTGCATTTTAACAGGAACCCTGAGTGATTCATGAGCACAGCACAGTTTGTGAAACAACATTCAAGGTCACAAAGCTAGTCAGGAGAGTACCTGAGAGTTGCTCTATGATCCCAATAATTCTTTCTAGCATGCAGAGCATACTAGAATACTTTCGAGTATTCTCATATATATATATATATATATATATATTTTTTTTTTTTTAATGAGGCAGAAATTCTTTAGCTTCTTGTTGTTCAGTTGCTCAGTTGTGTCTAGCTTTTTGTGACCCCATGGAGTGTAGACCACCAGATTGCTCTGTCCATGGGACTTTCTAGGCAAGAATACTGGAGTGAGTTGCCATTTCCTTTTCTGGGGGATCTTCCTGACCCAGGGATTGAACCTGCATCTCCTGTGTCTCCTGTATTGGCATGCAGTTAATTTACCAACTGTGTTACCTGGGAAGCCCCTAGCTTCTGGGTGGCAGGATGGGAGGGGATTATTGTGTGACTATGCTGTCTTCATCTTGCTGGTGTGTGTGTGTGTGCCTGAGTAAGTATGTGTGTGTGTGAATGGTTTATTCTATCAGTGTAGGGCCATAGCTACCAATGTAGTAATATCTCTGCTGTAATGAGGAACAAAAAAAAAAAGGTGTTTTCATAAACAGACAATGCTGGCTGGTTGCACGTTCAGCGGTGACACTAAAGCATTATTTACCCATCATTAAGATATGAATGCTTTACCTGGTACTGTTTTTGCCTGTAGCAGGAATCATATTAAACATGTAAATTATTAGACTGTCCATCCATTAAGTTGCGTTCCAATCTTATGTAATATAATATAAACGATGAAAATAAATCCAAGGCAATAGGTCAAGCAACCTCCCCATCTTTACTCCCCTGTCCTAACTCAATTTTGATGGAAGGTGCTAATACCAGGACGCCATGTACTACTTGAATCTTGCTCAATATTTGTGCCCAGATCTGTAGCACAAAGTCAGAGCAAGTATTTGGAAGATCTTGACTGTGTGTAAAGCTCGCTACTCTGTAATGGTGCCCTCACACACTTGTCCTGGGAGGTGCCCTGCACACTCTGGCATCTTGCACCTCCTAGTGTAATTGACAAACAACTCCCTGCTACTTCCTCACGGCCACATTCCAGTTGTGCAGGTTTAATAGAGCTATTTCCACTACAAATTCTGCCTTGTCTTTTTGTCTGCTTGTTTTATTTATTTTCAACTTTTAATGCATTAGCGTTCACTTACAGAAACACCAGAAAGCAATCTCTCTTCTTTAATAATGAATACACTTGGCATGGCAATGTAGGTGCCTTACTCTCCATAGACTCTCATAACTAAAAAAGAAGCAGGAAATACATTTGCTTTTATTGAACACTTACTAAGTGCCTTAGTACTATATATACATCACACCCACATAGATACACACGACACACAAACATAGAATGCACACACATCCACATATACACACAAATACACAAACACACATAGGCATGTATACACATAGACACACATACACCAACAGACATAGGAAACACATCACACATGCACATAATATTACCGAGCCCACAAACACTCTCACATTGGTTTAAAACTTAATTCGCTTTTAAGAAAACTGATGCCTACATTTTGCTAATAAAATAGAAGTTAAAAATCCTCTAGTATGATTTTTTTGGTTTGTATGTCTATCAAGAGCCCTGAGGAAAGTTTTTCTTTCCTCTCTCCCTGTCTAGAAGGAATGTTCTCTTTTGAAACCAATGTATGCGTGTGTTTGTTTATTTATTTATTTATTTTAGGCCAATCTCACTCCTTTGGCTGTTGATTCTTTTCATTTCACACTGAGATGTAACTAAATCACAGATTCCTGAACATTTTTATTCATAATGAATACAAATGTTCTCTTCCAGTCTTTTGAGATGTGCTTGCTTGAACTGAAAAAAAAAAAAAAAGGAGGAGAATTACATCTGGAGCATATCATTTTGAATTTGATGTATTGTACCAATAATTGTCTTCTTGCAAGTACAATTTCTTATTGATTACAAAATTATGGAGTGTTGTTGGCTACTAGAGAATTTTGAGCTTGCTGGTAATAAGAAGCACTTGAACAGATAAACTCTACCAGCAAGCAGGTGGAGACAAGTGTTTACATGATGAACTCTTGGGATATGAAGTCACAGGGATTTTTATTCCACATCAGGAGAGAAGTCAATGGGAGATAAATAATAAGAGAACAGGTTTTGGCTGTATGTATTGCTACCGCCTCAAAGAAGGGAAATGTTATTTGTGGACCAGAATGTCTAAGAATCTAGCTGCTGTGATGCTGGGGAGAGTGGTGTGCCAGGAAACATTTAACAACAGGGGCTCTAGGAGGAAAAAGTTGGTTTTGACGTGTAGCATTTACCGATTTCTGTAGTGTGAACATTTCTGCCATGACCAGTTTCCAGCCATCAGTGGGGTATCCCGAACACGGCTTTGCTAAGAGTTGGACCCAAGTGGCTGCCATGATCCTGTGTGTCGTGTGCATGGCCTCTAGCCTGCCACTGTTTGGGGCTTCCTTACTTCACTTTCCTGCGAGCACCTTGTGTTACTTTGAGAGTCCTCTAGGAATCAAACAGCAAAACTGAATCCAAACTGGGAGAGACGGATCAGGGGAAAGGATCATGGATGATAAAAGAGAGGAGGAGCTGGAGCCAAAGGAGAGAACCTTCCAGCGGTGATGAGGGCCAGACACTTACCAATAGAGAGGAAGGAACAAGGAGGGTGGGCAAGAACCCTTGTCAGACTGCAGCACAGCTCTGAGCAAGTCTTGCTCAGGCTGGTGGAGCCCCTGAGCCAAGATTCCCCATGAGTGGACTTCTGTTAGAGGCAGACACGTCCCACTTCTGAAATCCTCCATGAAACGGTCATTGGCTGAAAGCAGATGAGAAAGAGATGACCTTGGTGTGAGCACCATGCAGAATCCTGGACCAGAAAGTGTGGCCCCTGGAGCGCATCAGCTCATTACACTGCTTGCAGAAGGCTCATCTTAAAAGGAGATCTGAGGAACTCCTTACACAACTACCACACATCTGAAGGAAGTAGGGCGTAAATACAGGACAACCAGGTGAAGGAGGCCCCCTGAGCTTCTGGATCAGAATCTTGGGGTTACGTGTAAAAATGGCAGACTCCTGGCTTCCCTGGTGGTTCAGGGGTAAATAATCCATCTACCAGTGCAGGAGATTTGGATTCCTTCCCTGATCTGGGAAGATGCCGCATGCCACAGGGCAACTAACCCCATGTGCCGCAGCTACTGAGTCTGTGCTCTAAAGCCGCGCTCCACAGCAAGAGAAGCCACTGCAACGAGAAGCCTGTGCACCGCAAATCGACAGCAGCCAGCACTTGCCACAGCTAGAGAACAGCCTGCACAGCAACAAAGCCTTGGCACAGCCAAAAATAAATGAATAAATATATATACAATTTTTTAAAATACAGGTTTCTAGAACTTTTGGGCCTGTAGAATCAGAATCTTTGGAGGATCCTACATTTTTAATAATTTTCCCAGGATTTTTGGTTTGTTTGTTTTCAGATCAAAGCAGGTAGAACAACTCCTGATTTGGGGCTCAGACTTGTCATATAAACATCTCAGGGACAAAGTTACTTTAATTTATTAACGGGAAATTCTTCACCAGAACTTCTTCAACTGTAAAGTGAATGTGATAATAAAGTGATGGACCGTATTTCTGTTTTTTATTCTAATATTTTTTTCTTTCTGATAATAGTTTAGTTTGGTTCAGTCGCTCAGCGGTGTCCAATTCCCTGTGACCCCATGGACTGAAGCACGCCAGGATTTCCTGTCCATCACCAACTCCCAGAGCTTGCTCAAACTCATGTCCATTGAGTCAGTGATGCCATCCAACCACATCCTCTGTCATACCCTTCTCTTCCTGCCTTCAATCTTTCCCCGTATGAGGGTCTTCTCCAATGAGTCAGTCAGTTCTTTGCATCACGTGGCTAAAGTACTGGAGTTTCAGCTTCAACATCAGTCCTTCCAATGAATATTCAGGACTTATTTCCTTTAGGATTGACTGATTTGATCTCCTTGCAGTCCAAGGGACTCTCAAGAGTCTTCTCCAACACCACAGTTCAAAACCATCAATTCTTCGGTGCTCAGCTTTCTTTATGGTCCAACTCTCACATCCACACATGACTACTGGAAAAACTATAGCTTTGACTAGACAGACCTTTGTTGGCAAAGTAATGTCTCTGCTTTTTAATATGCTGTCTAGGTTGGTCATAGCTTTCCTTCCAAGGAGCAAGCATCTTTTAATATCATGGCTGCAGGTACCATCTGCAGTGCCTCTGAAGCCCAAGAAAATGAAGTCTCTCACTGTTTCCATTGTTTCCCCATCTATTTGCCATGAACTGATGAGACTGGATGCCATGATCTTAGTTTTCTGAATGTTGAGTTTTAAGCCAGCTTTTCACTCTCCTCTTTCCCTTTAATCAAGAGGCTCTTTAGTTCTTCTTCACTTTCTGCCATAAGGGTGGTGTCATCTGCATATCTGAGGTTATTGATATTTCTCCCAGCAACCTTGATTCCAGCTGATGCTTCATCCAGCCTGGTATTTCACATAGCTCAAACATCAACACTGCAAAATACAGGGAACTCTGCTCAATGTTGCAGCTTGGATGGGAGGGAAATTTAGGGGAGAATAAAGGCTGTCCACCTGAAACTATTGAAAGTGAAGATGTTAGTTGCTCAGCTGTATCCAACTCTTTGTGACCCTGTAGACACCAGGCTCCTCTGCTCATGGAATTCTCCAGGCAAGAATACTGGAGTGGGTAGCTATTTCCTTCTCTAGGGGATCTTCCCAATCCAGGGATAGAATCCAGGTCACCTGCATTTCAGGCAGATTCCTTATCATCTGAGCCACCAAGGAAGCCAGCTATATTCTAATATAAAATAAAAAATAAAAAAGTCAAAATATATGCATAACATCAGAAGGAAATGTAATATAACATAATCTATTGTTTGCAAGCAGTAAGGCTGTTTTTGTTTTTCTTCTTACTTTTCTGAACTTTACATCCTTTCTTTCATGGGCTTCTAGGATGCTTGTTGTTCAGTGCCCAACTCTTGCGATTCCATGGACTGCAGCACACCAGCCTCCTTTGTCCTTCACTATCTCCAGGAGTTTGCTCAAATTCATGTCCATTGAGTCAGTGATGCCATCCAACCATCTCATTCTCTGCAGCCCCTTTCTCATTTTGCCTTTAATCTTTACCAGCATTAGGGTCTTTTCCAATGAGTTGACTCATTGCATCAGGTGGCCAAAGTATTGGAGCTTTAGCATCAGCTCTTCCAATGAATATTCAGTGTTGGTTTCCTTCCGGATTGACTGGTTTGATCTCCTTGCAGTTCAAGTGTCTCTCAAGAGTCTTTTCCAGCACCCCAGCTTGAAAGCATCAGTTCTTCAAAACTCAGCCTTCTTTATCCAACTCTCACATCTCTACATGGCACCTGGAAAAACTATAGCTCTGATTATACATGGATAAGGAACTTGCGTAACTCAGTGAACCTATGAGCCATGTCATGTAGGGCCATCCAAAACAGAGGGGTCACAGTGGAGAGTTCTGACAAAACATGGTCCATTGGAGGAGGGAACGGCAAACCACTCCAGTATGCTTGCTTCAGGAACCCCATGAATATTATGTATGACTAATTGGACTGCAAGGAGATCCAACCAGTCCATTCGGAAGGAGATCAGCCCTGGGATTTCTTTGGAAGGAATGATGCTAAAGCTGAAACTCCAGTACTTTGGCCACCTCATGCAAAGAGTTGACTCATTGGAAAAGACTCTGATGCTGGGAGGGATTAGGGGCTGGAGGAGAAGGGGATGACAGAAGATGAGATGGCTGGATGGCATCACGGACTCGATGGACATGAGTCTGGGTGGACTCCGGGAGTTGGTGATGGATAGGGAGGCCTGGCGTGCTGCAGTCCATGGGGTTGCAAAGAGTTGGACACTACTGAGCGACTGAACTGAATAATAATTATAATGAAAATGTGTGTGGAACTTATAACAGGATGATAGTGCCATACTGTTCTTAGTCACTCATTTGTGTCTGACTTTTTGTGACCCCACGGACTGTAGGCTCTCTGTCCATGGGGATTCTCCAGGCAAGCATACGGGGTTGCCATGCCCTCCTCCAGGAGATCTTTCCAACCCAGGGATCGAACCCAGGTCTCCCGCATTGCAAGCAGATTCTCTATTGCCTGAGGCACCAGGGAAGCCCAACAATATGATTATCTCACTCCAAATTAAAAACACCAAGTCAGGAACTCCTTTTTATCCATTCCTCTGCCACGCTGGCCATTCATTATTCTCTCTCATCCTACAGTGGCTCCAGAATGGGGGCCATGAATTTATATTTTTGTATTTCTAGCCTCTTGTACAAAGCTTGGCATATAGGTGGCACTTAATAATTATTAGATAAAAGGATAAATAAACGCCTATCTGGCATTTGCATGGTATTTAAATAGAGTTGGCACACCGTCACTCCATAAATGAGACAGAAAGAGAGCAAACATTGCCGATCTTATTTTCCAGGGCTGTGTGTTCATAGCTGTGGGATCTTGATACAGTGAGGCTGCTTATTCATTCTATTGGTTTGAGTACAATTTTTAATGCGTCTATAAAGAGAGGTTTTCAAGTTTAATTGCAGTGTCGTCCTCTTCATGCTCACTCTTATCTCCGACCGCACTTTCTTCCTAGTGGATCAACCCGGTTTTTATGACCCTTCCACACATAATAAAGCATCCAAACAACTTTTTCACGTCATCTTCAATGAATTCAGAGAATGCAACAGTTTGCACCTTCCTCTCTGCACACTTTATGACTCCTGCTTTCATTCTACAAGGCTGAGTGTATCAGGTGATAAATATCTGTCCTAGGATGCTGAGTGTGACAAAGTGTTTCCTTCCTAGGCCCACTCGTCTCTCATAACTTATGAAGCTGGAAGAAAGAAAAACAGCATTCCAAAATGTCTTTATTTTTTCCATCTCTACTTTACTCTACCAAACTTTGCAGCACTGAGATGTCTACGTATCATCCTACTTCAACTTCTGTGTGATTAAATTCTGATTAGAACACACATACCTCTGATCATAGAGTGATTGTGGAAGAGGGCCACATATCCATATATCATGATGGATATTTGTTTGAAGGAAGACATATCCTCAAAACATCCTTAGGGAAGATAGGAAATCTGGTTTCTATTGTCATGCCTTCCTCCAGGGGACCTTCCCAAACCAGGGATCAAACCCAGGTCTCCCGCATTGCAGGCGGATTCTTTACCATCTGAGCCACCAGGGAAGCCCAAGAATACTGGAGTGCGTAACCTATTCCTTCTCCAGGGGAATTCCCCAACCCAGGAATCGAACTGGGGTCTGCTGCATTGCAGGCGGATTCTCTACCAGCCGAGCAACCAGAGAAGCCCTCTAAAGCTAACAGGGCTGCTTAAAATGGGGCATCTCCAAACTTCCAGTTTCTCACCTTTAGAATAACTATAGGGAAGTTCATCTATGTTTTCACTTTTAGTTTTTAAGTCATTCTTAGAACCATGAAGGCCACCTGGTGATCCACTTCATCTCTTCATTTATTTAGCCGAAGATTACTGTGCCTCTCAGACAGGGACCATAGTAGACACCAGCAGAGGGTCACCTGCAGAGACTGTCAGGCCCAGCTTTGGGTGGCGCTAATAGTAAAGTACCTGCCTGTCAATGCAGGAGACGTGGAGATGCAGGTTTGATCCTTGGGTCAAGAAAAGCCCTCGGAGGAGGGCATGGCAACTCATCCCAGTACTCCTTCCTGGAGAATCCCATGGACAGAGGAGCCTGGTAGGCTGCAGTCCATGGGGCCACAAAGGGTTGGACACAACTGAATCCACTTAGCATGCACCAGTTTTGGACCCCTATCTTTAGAAGGTCCTCCTGAGCCTTCCTCCAGCCTCAATGATTCCCTATACATGAAGATTTCCTGGGGTCCGTGAACTGAGCTTATCCAGAGCCTATTTCTTCTACCTGGTTCCTAGAATTCCTTGCCTGAAGCCCCAGGCTTACTTGCCTTTTCAGGTCTCCTCCATGGCTGCCTGCTTTTGGGAGGATGGTGCCACCAGTAGGCAAGGATCCACTGCTCTCCATGGGCTGTGCGGTCTGCAGACATGCCAGCTAGTGACAAACGGAGCAGACTAAGCAGTTGGAATGACTATGCCATCATTAAATTTTCCTTTACACACATATACACATGTATCTATATCACATACACATGCATGCATATATCCTATGCATAGACACACGTGCACAATGCTTGCAGACATGTGTGCACATGTATTCACAGAGAAAGACACACAGACAAGTACAACTCACACACACACACACACATTTGTGCGTGGTGTTACGTCACTTCAGTCGTGTTCAATTCTTTGTGACCCTATGGGCTGTGGCCCACCAGGCTCCTCTGTCCATGGGATTCTACAGGCAAGCATACTGGAGTGGGTTGCCATGCCCTCCTCCAGAAAACACACATTTACCTGGATACAAAGCTACACACTTCTCTTACTAAGACGTTTATTCCTAGGAGAGAGAAAAGCATGTGGCTTGGGGCCAAATGGCCAAATTCTGTAAAGAATAAAATTGAAATGGGATATAATCCCATAACTCAGATGACCCTACCGTTGGTACATGATATTCATTACGCTGCCCTCCCAGCTCTGTCATTTACGAAGTCCTTTAACATACACGGCCACATGCGGCATTCCTGTTAGACCAGATTGTCAGATTCATCCTCAGATGAGCTGACTGAGGTGAAGGGAGAGTTCCTCTGTTGCTTGAATCACCAGCTGCTTGCGGCTAAGCTGGCGCTCAAACACACTTCTTCTGAGTCGAGTACGTGGAGCTCATGACTTTTATCCACCAGGCTCCTTTTCAGGATCTGCTTAATTGCCACATTGCCTAGATATACATGGATAAACACACAGGTGTAAGTAGGAGTGCATGCATGCATGCTAGGTCGCTTCAGTTGTGTGCGACTCCTTGCGATCCTACCAGCTGTAGCCCCCCAGGCTCCTCTGTCCACAGGATTCTCCAGGCAAGAATACTGGAGCATGTTCCCATACCCTCCTCCAGGGCATCTTCCCAACTCAGGAACCTAAGCGGTGTCTCTTATGTCTCCTGCATTGGCAGGCAGGTTCTTTTTTTTATTATTATTATTTTTTACTTTATTTTACTTTACAATACTGTATAGGTTTTGCCATACATTGACATGAATCAACCACGGGTGTATATGCGTTCCCAAACATGAACCCCCCTCCCACCTCCCTCCCCATAACATCTCTCTGGGTAATCACCATGTACCGGCCCCAAGCATGCTGTATCCTGCGTCGGACATAGACTGGCGATTCGATTCTTACATGATAGTATACATGTTACAATGCCATTCTCCCAAATCATCCCACCCTCTCCCTCTCCCTCAGAGTCCAAAAGTCCGTTATACACATCTGTGTCTTTTTTGCTGTCTTGCCTACAAGGTTGTCATTGCCATCGCAGCACTGTTTATAATAGCCAGGCAGATAGGTTCTTTACCTCTAGCGCCACCTGGAAAGCCCATAAGGGTGAATACAGTTATGGATATAGATAAAAGTGGTTTCTCCAAACACCAAGAAATTAGAGCATAATACTAAAGAGCAGATCACACACTATTTTGCCAAATCCAGATTTATCCAGAACATGTGTTATAGTCATATCCAGACGGATGTAAATCCAGGTGAATTCATACTTACAGGGAAAAACAGCCTTCCACACCTGTTCTTTCCTTCTGGAAGTGGGCTTCCTGCAGACAGGGAAGGGGTCTTTAACACACCAGGGAGAGCATCAGGACAGCATGGGGTAGGAAGGTGTTGTTTAGATAGAGACCTCGTCTTCATTATGGGCCCCGGTGCTCAAGAGGCTGAATGGCCCTCCTGGGGCCGCCTCCCCTCCAGCACCGTCCCTGGAGGACTTCATCTCCGTCCTTTGCTGATATTCATAATTTAGAATTCTGTTTCTCATGCTTTTCTTTTTTTATTGGAGGAAAATCACTTCACCATATTGTGTTGGTTTCTGCCATACAACAATGTGAATCAGCCATAAGTATACACATATCACCTCCTTCTTGAGCTTCCCTCCTTCCCCGCATCCCACTCTTCGAGGTCATCACAGAGCCCCCAGCTGGGTTCCCGGTGTTATTTGGCAACTTCTCAGCAGCTGTCGATTTTACACATGGGAGCATATTTATGTGGATGCGTCTTCCTCCACCCGTCCTTCCCTCTCCCTCCCCAACTGTGTCCAAAAGTCTGTTTTTCACATCTGCATCTCCATTCTTTCCTGGCAAATGGGCTCATCAGTACCATTTTTCTAAAGGAGCTTTGATCACAACCCAGAGAAGAGTGTCTTATTCTTTGCATGGAAAGCAGGAGAGAGTTTGAAACCACTTGCAAAGGAGAAGAATGTAGAGGGTAAAAAGAAGGAGAAGGCAGGGTGGTGCGTTGCCTGCAGGGCCAGTAATTACGATGGATGCAGGACACGATGTTTCTGTTGTGTTGAGGGAGTGAGGGCTCAAGGGGATCCTTGCTACCAGGGCTTTGCCTCCCCAACTCTCAGCAGCCTTGTTACAAGTAATCGGCAGTGTTAACTTGGTATGTTATTAACAGGTTCCATTTGCCCTCATCCACAATCTAGCCTTCATCTCACGGATTACTTCCCTGAAAGAAAATAGCACCTTTCCACGTGTCTTTCATATTTCAGTGGAATAAAATTAAGTCACTAAGTACTAGCTGCAAACAGGCATTTACAATTCCGAACACTCTCAAGAGCCACCTGCCTGGAAGGTGGCTCAAAATGGGAAAGACAATTGAATACAATACTAATCGATGTGTATTTATAACTTTACTTGTATAACACTTTAATAGATCAGAAATCAACCCGACTTTAAAAAAAAAAAAAAAAACATTCAAAGTCTTATTTTGCATAGACTGTTACAGACAGGGGGAAAACAGCTCTCTACAACCCTCCTTTCCTCACGGGGGTGAGCTCTCTGTAGATGGGGAGGGGGTCTCTACTTCACACTCTGGAGTTCAAGAACAAGGTAGGCACTCCTTTTAAAGGTATGTAATCATATGGAGTCTACGGCCATACCACCCTGAACTCCCCGATCTTGTCTTATCTCGGAAGCTAAGCAGGGTCGGGCCTGGATAGTACTTGGATGGGAGACAGCCTGGGAATACCGGGTGCTATAGGCTCCAGGGCTTCCCTGCTGGCTCAGATGGGAAAGAGTCTGCCTACAATGCGGGAGACCCGGGTTCAATCCCTGGGTTGGGAAGATCCCCTGGAGAAGGAAATGGCAGCCCAGTACTCTTGCCTGGAAAATCCCATGGGCGGAGGAGCCTGGTAGGCTACAGTCCATGGGGTCGCAAAGAGTCAGACACAAATGAGCAACTTCACTTCACTTCACTTCAATCATATGGAAAATGAAAACAGTATCCTATTTAAAGAAGGCATTTTTATTCTCTGTCCAGTGAGGTTTGATTTGGAAAACATGCAACCACACAGCAGGATCAGACGTCTGAGATCTGACACTCTCTCTCCTGACCCGATTTACAATCCATACGAACATACTTTAACTCTTCTGCGGGCTTGGTTAGCATACTTAGGCTATGTCAGGAGAGCCTTCTCTGTTCACTGCAGTGACTTCTTGGAAGAACCACTGATGCTTCGTCAAGGCAAAACAGCAGCAGATAATTTGCCCTCTCACGTCTCTTTAATCTCTTGCTTCAAAAAGCCTCACTTTTCTCGTCCCATCCAGTCTTGACTATTGTACATGATCCTTACCAAATCCCAACCAAGCCTCCACATTGGAAGACCTGCTTACCCCAAATTCCTAATCCTAAATCAGTTCCAGCCTTGCCTCCTCACCTCACCAGCACTGCCTAAGCTCTCTCCAACTTCTCCATTACTTTAGTTAGCACTGACTCATTGGGAAAGACCCTGATGCTGGGAAAGACTTAAGGCAGGAAGAGAAGGGAGTGGCAGAGGATGAGATGGTTAGATAGCATCACTCAATCGACATGAATCTGAGCAAACTCCAGGAGACAGTGGACAGATGGGCCTGGCGTGCTGCAGTCCATGGGGTCGCAAAGAGTCAGACACAGCTTAGCGACTGAAAAACAACTATGAGACCTAGAATTTTCTTGTAACAGGTTGTGTTAGTGACACTTTGGGGGGCCAGCATTTTAAAAGATAAAAGCCCCCAGCTGTAGGGTTGATGTAACATTGCATGCAGCAATCACAATGCTTGTACAAACTCAGCCTTAAGCACAGAGAAATCTTGTCCTTCTTTGGAATATAGACAAAAAGGGTATAATGGGGATGAAGGGGTGGTCCTCTATTTGTAGCTTCTTAATAAAGATGTAGTGTACAATAAATTACACCAGTGGTTCACATTTTCGCTACTTAAACTAATCTATTTTGTTGCAAAATCAAAAGGCCTCCTTCCTCAAGAAATAATTTTTTGAAAAATAAAAATTAAAAGAGTCATGAAATAAAACTTTAGGAGAATTAAACTCTTTAGTGGCAATGATTGTTTATCAACAGAAAAAAATGTAGAATCATAGCTTTAAAAATGAAAGGGATAATGTTAGTTGCTCAGTCATGTCTGACTCTTTGTGATCCCACGGATTATAGCCCACCAGGCTTCTCTGTCCATGGGATTCTCCAGGCAAGAATCCTGGATTGGGTAGCCATTCCCTTCTCCAGGGGATCTGCCAATCCAGGGATTGAACCTGGGTCTCCTGCATTGCAGGCAACTTCTTTACCATCTGAGCCACCAGGGAAGCCCCATAGCCTTAAAAAGTAACCATTTATTTACTCATGTTCATTCAAATAATATTTTTAAGCATTTACTGTGTTTGAAGTACTTTGCTCAGAGCCTGGGAACATGGTTTCAACTAGACATAAATCCTGCTCTCTAAGAGTCGGTAAGAAATGTGAACAAAAATGTATGAAGGCAGCCACAGACAAGGCAACAGGTGAGAAGTGTCCTGAGAGCTGTAAGGCTTAAATGAGAAGAATATTCAAGCATCTTCCTGGAGAAGGTGGTGTTTCGCTTGATCCTGGATGTCTGGGTCAGATTCAATCCCTCAGGCATGGTTGTAGGAAGAAGTCTCAGGGCCTGAGAGCCTAAGCAAGCAAAGACAATGCAAAGGGGAGTGAGACCCTGCTAGATCCCTGTGGTCAGAGCAGGATGTATCACAGAGTATCAGTGGGAGAAGGATACACCTGCAAGATGACAAGTGGTATCCTCCGAGAGCTATGACAGTCTAGCAGATTCATCCCACCAAACAGAAAATCAATGTGTAAAAGGCTCAAAAGTTGGGCCAATGGGATACAAAGGTTCATTTTCCCAGGCATTCATTTCAACGATGTGTTTACCGTACCTCCTGTGTGCCTTTCCTGTTCTAACTGCTGGGGCTGAAGTGGTGAAAGAGATGAGCTCCATCCTTATTCCCATTGAGCTGCCAGTCTAACTGGGGGTAACACCATTAAACAAACAAGGTATAAAAGAGAATGGACAGAGTGAAAGAGAATAGCAGAGGTCCCAAGGGCACAGAGCATCTTGAGCAGTGTTGCCCAATAGAATATTCTGCAAAGATAGACATGTGCTGTCTGCACCATGAGATACAGTAACCACTAGCTATGTGTGACAGTTGAGCACTTGAAATGTGGCCAGTGAGACCTAACATCTGATTTTTAATCTTGTTTCCTTTGAACTCATCGGAATTTAAGTAACCACAGGTTGTTGCTGTTATTCAGTCACTAAGTCATGTTCAACTCTTTGTGACCCCATGGGCTGCAGCATGCCAGGCTCCCCTGTCCTTCGCCATCTTCTGGAGTTTGCTCAGATTCATGTCCCTTGGGTCGGCGATGCTATCTAAGCATCTCATCCTCTGCCACTCCCTTCTGCTCTATTCTTCAGCCTTTCCCAGCATCAAGGTCTTTTCCAATGAGTCAGCTCTTTGCATGGGGTGGTCAAAGTAAGTAGCCGCAGGTAGGTAGTGACTATTCATATTTTGCTTCTAGTTATATGTGCATATAATAAATTTCAAGCCCACTGACACAAAAATTCGTTTTCATCTGGCAATGTTTCTTGCAGTCTTCCCCAGTGGCCCATTCAGTAAAGAATCTGCCTGTGACGCAGGAGACCTGTGTTTCGTCCCTGGGTTGGGAAGATCCCCTGGAAGAGGGCATGGCAACCCACTCCAGTATTCTTGCCTGGAGAATCCCCATGGACAGAGGAGTCTGGTGGGTTACACTCTATGGGGTCATAAAGAGTCAGACATGACTGAGCGACTAAGCGTAGCACATGCTTCTTTAGCCAGGCCCCCACTATATACTGGGCTTCCCTGGTGGTTCAGTGATAAAGAAATCTGCCTGCAATGCAAGAGATGCAGGAGACACATATTAGATCCCCAGATCCGGAAGATCCCTAGGAGGAAGGAATAGCAACCCGTTCCAGTATTCTTACCAGGAAAATCCCAGGGACAGAGGAGCTTGACAGGCTACAGCCCATAAGGTTGCAAAGAGTCGGACACGACTGAAGTGAGCAAGCACACACGCACACCACTATACACCAGCCAAGCAGAACTGAGTGCCTCAGGTGAACGTGACAAAGGCATTGGGAAGGTTGAAAAGCAAGGCATTGTGCTGTTTGGAGAACTGAGAGGCTGCCAGTGAGGAGACAATGCATGAACGATAAACGTTTGTCAAGTGACTGAGCAGCGAGCAAACATCGCTGGAGATGAGCTGTGTCAGACCCACGGGGCTCCGCTGGTGGAGTCTGCTGGTTGGGCTTTCAGCGGTGGGACGCTGGGCGGCTGAGGATGCTGAAGTGTGAGAGCGTGAGCGCATGGAGAGCTGTGTACGGACTTACGGGCCGCAGCCTCTTGTCCTTCCTGGAATCGTGCAGCACAGGATACCTTCAGCAGACACCCACCCCACCTCCCCAGGATCTGGGCAACCCAGGAAATGGAGAAAAGGGTGAGTCTTCCGTTTTGAGGGTCAAAACAAGGCTGTGTGGCCCTTCCCCGCCATCTTCAGTGTAACTGGTTCTTGCTCCAGGAGAGCAGAGCTGCTCATTAACAAATTGTCATGTACTGGGGATCAACTGAAAGTCAAATGCTTTGCAAGCCTTGTCACAATCTCCCAATGAGACCACGAGACAGGGAGTAAGATCCTCTTTATACAGGTTAGGAAAGTCTTGAACAGCTTATGAGACTTGAGGGACGGTCCCCAGTTGCTGAATTGAAACCTGAAACTCACATGCAACAACCTCTGACCCCAGACCCTCTCAGACTATAGCTCACCAGTCTCCTCTGTCCATGAGATGTTCCAGACAAGAATGTTGGTGTGGGTTGCCATTTCCTCCTCCAAGGGATCTTTCCCAACCCAGGGATCGAACTTGCATCTCCTGCAAAGGCAGGCAGATTCTTTACCACTGAGTCATCTGGGAAGTCCTACCATATATCTGTATTAATATGATAATGTGATAGAATAATATAATGTAATATACAAATCGCAGACATTGGTAAAAAGCCCTCTGAAGCCCAGGAACATTGTCTAATATTACAGAGCTCAGGAGGGTCAGAGTTTGTACCAGAACCACTCTTGGCCCTTAGTCCGGGCCCCTTCCCTCACTTTGGTGTGATAAGCCCAGACCCTCCCCATCCACAGGGCTCCCGTGTAATCACATGAGGATCTCTGACCAGTTCATAAGGCTGCCTGTGCCCTGCATGTTTTCAGCACTCACCAGGATTCCCAGGGGCTGTGAACCTTGAGTGTTCTGGCTGTGGGAGGTCCCTCAGGCTCAATCACTATTTGAAGACAAGAGGCTTTTACCTGTGGGGAGACCTCCCACTCCCTTTCCAAGGCTGGGCAGGTCTGGAAGTCACCTGTAAAACTCTTGGGATTTCAGAAAACAAAAATAGACTCAGTCACAGTGAAGTGACCTGAGGCTTTGGATCAAGTTTCTGTGCAAACAGTGATTAATCGAATGCCTTCGCTGGAATGTGGGCTTGGCAAGAGGAGAGAGGTACATGAACGAATCTGTCTGTATCCTTGGGAAATGCTTTTAACTCCCATTTTCCCTTAAAAGATACTTCTAATCAATTCCACTCACTGGTTTCCCCTTCCGTCTTCGGTTGATGGTGAAATTGAGAAAAAGAGAGGCTTCGGGGTCAGACCGTGACTTAGTGTTCCGTGTGCTTAGGTGGTTTACTTCCACTGAGGCTTGGTTTCTGATTCAGTAAGTCTGGGTTGGGCATGAGAGTGTGCAAGTCTAACAAATTCCAAGATGAGGCTGATGCTGCTGATCTGGGACCTTCGATTACCACTGGACTGGGAGAGAGAAATCATTTCCTCCAAGTTTCACAGCAGCTTAAGACCAAGGGCAGAGATCAAACCCCGGGGAGGTAGGGAAAGTGGTTATTTGTAGTTCTTCACAATCTTTCTGGATTTAAATTATATAGTCATGACTTTGATCATGTGACTTTACAAAACCACCTACCAAAGTGGAATTTCCCGGCCTTACTGACCTCTCACTCAGCCATGTGACTTGTTTGGGCCAATGCAACATGGTGGAAGGAGAGTGAGTCAGTTCCAACCCAGGACCTCAAGAGACAGTGTCTGTTTTTATTGACACTCTGGGATTCCTGCCATTTGCCATGAGTAGAGCATGCTTCAAACAGCTCCAATCTAAAGAGAAGGAGGAAGCACATGGCTCTGACGGTTAGTCTGGGTGCAAGCCCAGCTGACCAGCATCTGGAATCAGAGCTGCTCAGCCAAGGTTCATCTAGTTCAGACAAACTGCAGATGACCTATGGGCCCGTATGTGAGAGAGCCCCCATATATGGCTTTAAGCTATAAGCCGTTGATTTGGAGGGTAGTTAGCTGGTTATACAGCAGTCATGTAATCATTGCTGACTAGTACACAGTTGTGTGTTAACATTACACAAAGATCATCTTTCAGTCCAGAAAGGCAAAGAACTATATCACATATTTAGTAGCTATCATGTTCTAGGACTGGGCTTGTAAACCTCTGTCTAGGAATTTCTTGCTTCAACTATTTTACTGTGTGGAAGGTCTAATGCTGAAGCAGAAGCTCCAATACTTTGGTCAATTGATATGAAGAGCCAACTCATTGGAAAAGACCCTGATGCTGGGAAGGATTGAGGGCAGGAGAAGAAAGAGGTGACAGAGGATGAGATGGTTGGATGGCATCACTGACTCAACAGACAAGAGTTTGAGCAAACTCCAGGAGGTGGTGAAGGACAGGGAAGCCTGGCGTGCTGCAGTCCTTGGGGTCACAAAGAGTCAGACACAACTGAGCAACTGAACAACAGGGTGTCTCCCTAAATTCAGTACATTTAAAAGAGTGGTTCCAGTAATCACAGCCTTTGTTTGTATAAACTCCACTCTTTACCAATATCACCCCAAACTTCACCTTGATCTGTTTTGGATAGTTTGCTCAAGTCTGCCTGGTATGGGTCTGTGCTGTTTATGTTTAATTATTCTGGTTTCAGAGGTCACCCAAGGCCCTGCTTACAGTGTCTCTAACTACTTGCTATCCGCCATGGCATGGTTTCATTCTGACACACGCTTGGGAAAAAAAAAAGAAAAGAAAAATAAAACATCAAATCTCAACTTCAGGACACAGGCAATAGGCAACTTGTTTTGTTGCTGCTCATTTTAGGGGGAGGAAAGACGAGTGTCTTTTCTTCTTATGAATAGGCAGGATTGACATAAAAAAGTACTTCAAGCACTGAACTCTTCCACTGAACACAAATGCAGAGAAATTCTGTATATCTTTAAATGTTTTATATGTCCCCGTCATATATAATTTATTATGTTGTGAAGCTGAGTCCTTCTTTGAATGAAAATTTTACTGTCAGAGCCTGGGGTACTTTAGTTTGATGATTTAAAACTCCCAATGCACTCGTAGCAAATAGCACATTTTTATGACAGTGTGTTTGTCCAAGAGGTCAGCTTTCAGCACAGTCGGAAATTTCCCCCAGTAAAATTATTGCAAAGAGAAATATGTCTCCCAGCCTAATTCTTCTTGCAGAAAATGCAGGTGCAATTCCAGATAGCACTGGGTGTCCATCTTTCAAGAAGACGCAGGGCAGCAGGGCTGCCCATCCGTCTTGTGGTTTTGGACTCGTGCTGCAGAGATGCACTTTGAATCCTGTCTTTGCCCTCAATTGGCTGAGCCTCTTGGTTTTCAGCCATAACACGGGGTCAATGATATCAACTTTCAGGAATTTATTTGTGAGGATTAAATGAGATGGTAGTCTGTCAAAATGCCTGCTCCGTAGTTATTATTATACCACATTATTCAGCGGACTCTGCTTTGAAATGAAATCAGCTCCTCGATGGGATGTGACAGTGTACCATCTAAAGAAAGTCCAGTCGGCTTGAAGGCAAAGATTTAGGACCATCCATCCAATACGGCAGAGGTTCAGCACCCAGTGCCCTGAACGGTGAGGGAATAAGTAAGGGAAATTTTCAATACAAAGGTTTGATGTAAAGAGCAATGTGGATTGAGGAACAACACTCTGGCCTCCCAGCCTCAAGCCTTACCCTGTCCTCGGCACGGTGGGGAGCTCGAGGCTAGGAAAAATATTCAACCTCCATCTATGAGGTCAGCCAGCCAGCCACTCCATCACCTGTTCTTCCATCCATACATCCACGCATGCATCCATCCAACCTTCCATTCATCTGCTTCTGTCCATCTAGTTGTTTGTTTATCTATCCATTTCATCTTTTTATTCATCAATTTACTCTACAAGCTGTAAAGAGATTCAATATAGACGCTCCGTCCTGCAGACACCAAGATGTAAATCTAAGCCAATGGTTTCTAAGTATTTGGAGATTAGCTGTGAGAAAAGTCAGACAAAACCATATTTTCAAGACTATGTGCTCAGATTTACAAGAGAAAGGGCATGGAATGCTAAGTGAGCACAGAACTGGGACACCCTCTCCAGTCTAGGAAAATCCAGCAGGACCAGCCAGGTATGTAAGCCGAGGACCATTTGATCATCAGATGGGTAACATGAGAAAGACATTCCAGAGAGACAAAGACATCCCGCTTAAAGCGCAGGATCTTCCACAGAATAGTGTACTAGTCGGCTGGAGCGACTGTAATCAAGTACCCTAGTCTGAGAACCTTAAACAGCATTTATTTTCTCACAGTTTTGTGAGCTGGAAGTTGACAATCAGAGTGCCAGCAGGGTTGGTTTCTGGTGAGAACTCTCATCTTGGCTTGCAGACATTCTCCCTGCATCCTTCCAAGTTTCTTCCCCTGTGTTTGCAGAGAACGGGGTGCTCTGGTATCTTCCTCGTCTTCCAAGGACACTGGTCTTATTAGATCCTCCATTATGCCAGCATTTCACCTAAATTACTTTTAAGGTCTTATCTCCAAATATAGTCATATTGAAGGCCAGGACTTCAAACTATGGATTTTGAAGGAAGACAATTCAGCCCAAAATATGGGGCTGGCAAAAAAGGCTATTCTGGATTTCCGTAACATCTTATGAAAATTGGCCAATCCAATCCATGGTATCAAAGTGCATACAGCTGACACTCAGCAGGCGTGTGGACAGAAGAAGGTGGGGCAAAGGCTGAAGAGGTAGGCAGGGGTACACTCAGCTCAGGGTGGTCCCTGGGTCCACATAAGCATAAAGAACACACAGGTGGGAGCAGGTGCCCACCTCTCTCAGAAAGATATCAGTAAGGAGATCTGAGCCGCTTTGGTGTTTGTGCTCCACTCAGACACCCCCGCTCCCAGAAAGCACAACGGTGGGTCACAAAGCCACGCTTATTAAGGTTTCAAAGTTTGGCTTCCCACTGACTTCTCCCTGAGCTGGAGGTTTCTGACTTCAGAAACCTGCACGTTTGATTGGGGAGTGACTCTTGAAATCCAGGTGTACACCGATGGGGTTTGATTTAGGATTTCTTTCCCTTTGAGAAGATCCAAAGTGGAAGCTGTCTCCAGAGGATGCTAAGTTCATTGCGGAGAGCCATGGGAACAGATTAAAACCATGTGGCTGATTCCTGTGAAACCTGCAAGGGGAGGGCCGACGGAGGTCTGCAGTCCAATGATGAGTTGCACCCTCCAGGCTGTGTGATCAGCGTCCTCTGCCTCCGGAGGAAGCAAGCGGGGTGGAAGCCCTTTCGCCATCAGATCCGCTCCCCCAGCCCCCTGCTCTTATTCTCTGCTGAACTTATTAAGTTGGTATCAAGTCAATGCGTCCCTTCTTGATAGTACACAAATTCTCCGAGTGCTGCAGAATTCCGCGACTGTCCTCTCACCTGTCACTTCAGCCGCCTTTCAGTGATGTTAAAAGAAATCTTTACTGTCACCCACATCACCCACTCACTTTGTTCTCCGGCAGTGACACTCTTGCTGTTTCTCCCATCGCCACAGCCGACTCCCGTGAATTAGCATTCGCCAAATTTATACGTGCTCATTAGTCTGAATAAATTTAAAAGCTGCTGCTCCTGAGCTTTAAAAATGTAACCAGGCTTTTCCTTGGATATAATTGAGGCATCTTTAGAAAAGTAAATTACAGCCTGACTCCCAAGTAGGCATTTTATGAGTTTAGAGTCAAGGGGTCTCTTTGGAGCATCATTTGAGCTATAAATACCTGGGGGGTGGGGAGGAATAAAATAATAAAATCCCCCAGTCGATTCTGCCTTCCCTGTTCATTTTGCCCTTTCCCTTCTCTCTCTCACACACAGAGAAAACCACAAATGGCTACCTGTGTTGAACAGGGACCCAAGTCCTACTCTCGTCTGCTCTTTTAACAGACAAGCAGAGGGTGGAGTCTGGGTTCTCAAAGCTTCAGCCCTGGACTAAATGCTTAAAACCATTGAGGGATGGTTTTAAAATACGAGTTCCCGAGCCTCTCCTGAGGCCTCTGGCATAAGAAACCTCCCAACTGGGAACCCGGGAGTTATTATTCATTACAAGCATCACATCAGAATCTGATGTCGCATAAATTTGAAACTTGCTCTTGCAATTGGCAAGACACAGACTTTTGGAGTCATTTTGGTTTAGGATAACCGGACTCCACTGTGTTCTCACAGAATGATGCCGGGGAAACTGATCCCCCTCTGAAGGGAACAGGACTCACTGAATAGTGCTTTTACAGTGAGGAAAAGAGAGATTCAGGTCTATGTCGCTGTAGGTAATTGTCAGGCTGTCGAGGGTAGCTGTCAGAGGGATAACTCAGGTTGATTTTCTACCTATCAGAGTTCGTTGGGTTTTTAGTTATTGAAATCACCTGCATGTTTGGCCTTCTGGGTGAGAGTTTTCAATGGAGTCCATCGTAAAGGAGATCAGTCCTGGGTGTTCATTGGAAGGACTGATGCTGAAGCTGAAACTCCAATACTTTGGCCACATGATGCAAAGAGCTGACTCACATGAAAAGACCTCGATGCTGGGAAAGATTGAGGGCAGGAGGAGAAGGGGACGACAGAGGATGAGATGGCAGGATGGCATCACTGACTCAATGGACATGGGTTTGGGTGGACTCCGGGAGTTGGTGATGGACAGGGAGGCGTGGCACGCTGTGGTTCATGGGGTCACAGAGTCGGACACGACTGAGCGACTGACCTGAACTGAGGTGCAATCCACTGTCGTGGGTGCTAACAATGCAGTGTTGGAGCTAGCAGCAATCAACTGCCAAAGTACGATGCATCACTCTTTAGATGGCGAGAGGCCCTTGAAGAAACACAAAGCCTGTTAGGAGTACAAAGAGCCAGATGTGCGTCCGGGTAGGGTGCTTGGGGATGCTTCATTGAGAGGCTACATCTGTTGAAAGACCAGACAAGGAAAGGGCACTAACCAGAACTATCTAGGAAGAGGACGTAACTGTTCCAATGGTGGGGGGTTAGTGGTGGTCGGGGTGGGGGGGGCAGATGGAAGGCCGTGGGTTGGGTCAGAGAGCTCCTTCTTCTCTAGCAGGAAGACAGGTGAGCAGAGTCCAGGGAACATGTCCCCATCTACCCAGCTGCCCTCTGTCCAAAATAAGCTCACTGGGCAGCAAGAATGCAGGAGAAATTTATGGAATTGCAGCCCAACCTGGAGATGCAGACTAGGCTTACAGAAAGTGAAAATGAAAGTCGCTCAGTTGTGTCCAACTCTTTGTGATCCCATGGTCTGAAGCGCACCAGGCTTCCCTGTCCATCACCAACTCCTGGAGTCTTCTTAAATTCATGTCCATTGAGTTGGTGATGCCATCACACCATCTCACCCTCTGTCGTCCCCTTCTCCTCCTGCCTTAAATCTTTCCCAGCATCAGGATCTTTTCCAGTGAGTCAGTTTGTCATATCAGGTGGGCAAAATATTGGAGTTTCAGCATCAGTCCTTCCAATGAATACTCAGGACTGACTGCATTTAAGTATTGACTGGTTGAATCTCCTTGCAGTCTAAGGGATTCTCAAGAGTCTTCTCCAACACCGCAGTTTAAAAGCATTAATTCTTTGATGCTCAGCTTTCTTTATAGTCCAACTCTCACATCTATATATGAATACTGGAAAAATCATAGTTTGGCTAAACAGATCTTTGTTGTCAAAGTAATGTCTCTGTTTTTTAATATGCGGTCTAGGTCGGTCATAGGTTTTCTTCCAAGGAGCAACTGTCTTTTAATTTCATGGCTGCAGTCACCATCTGCAGTGATTTGGGAGCCCCCCCCAAAATAAAGTCTGTCACTGTTTCCATTGTTTCCCCATCTTTTTGCCATGAAGTGATGGGACCAGATGCTGTGATCTTAGTTTTCTGTATGTTGAGTTTTAAGCCAACTTTTAAATTCTCTTCTTTCATTTTCTTCAAGAGGCTCTTTATCTCTTCTTCACTTTCTGCCATAAAGGTGGTGTCGTCTGCAGATCTGAACTTATTGATATTTCTCCTGGCTATCATGATTCCCGCTTGTGCTTCATCCAGTCCAGCGTTTCTCATGATGTACTCTGCATTTAAGTTAAATAAGCAGGGTGACAATATACAGCCATTACATACTCCTTTCCTGATTTGGAACCAGTCTGTTGATCCATGTCCAGTTCTAATTATTTCTTATTGACTTGCATCCAGACTTCTCAGGAGGCAGGTACAGTGGTATGGTATTCCCATTTCTTGAAGAATTTTCCACAATTTGTTGAGATTAGTCAATAAAGGAGAAGTAGATGTTTTTCTGGAGCTCTTGTGCTTTTTTAATGATCCTGTGGATGTTGGCAATTTGATCTCTGATTCCTCTGTCTTTTCTGAATCCAGCTTGAACATCTGAAAGTTCTTGGTTCACAAACTGTTGAAGCATGGCTTGGAGGGTTTTGAGCATTACTTTGCTAGCATGTGGGATGAGTGCAATTGTGCGGTAGTTTGAACATCTTTTGGCATTGCCTTTCTTTGGGATTGGAATGAACACTGACCTTTTCCAGTTCTGTGACCACTGCTGAGTTTTCCAAACTTGCTGGCATAATGAGTGCAGCACTTTCACAGCATCATCTTTTAGGATTTGAGATAGCTCAACTGGAATTCCATTGTTTCTGCTAGCTTTGTTCATAGGGATGCTTCCTAAGTCCCACTTGACTTCACATTCCAGGATATCTGGCTCAAGGTGAGTGATCACACCATCTTGGTTATCTGAGTCACGAAGATCTTTTTTTCATAGTTCTTCTGTGTTTTCTTGCCACCTTTTCTTAATATCTTCTGCTTCTGTTAGGCCCATACTGTTTCTGTCCTTTATTGTGCCTTTTTTTTGCATGAAATATTCCCTTGGCATCTTTAATTTTCAGTAAGAGATCTCTAGTCTTCCCCATTCTATTATTTTCCTCTATTTCTTTGCACTGATCCCTGAGGAAAGCTTTCTTATCTCTCCTTGCTATTCTTTGGAACTCTGCATTCAAATGGGTGTATTTATCCTTTTCTCCTTTGCCTTTCGCTTCTCTTCTTTTCTCAGCTATTTGTAAGGCCTCCTCAGACAACCATTTTGTCTCTTGGCATTTCTTTTACTTGGGGATGGTCTTGATCTCTGCCTCCTGTACAATGTCATGAACCTCCATCCATAGTTCTTCAGGCATTCTGTCTATCAGATCTAAACTCTTGAATCTATTTGTCACTTACACTATTTAATCGTAAGGGATTTGATTTAGGTCATACCTGAACAGTCTAGTGGTTTCCCCTGCTTTCTTCAATTTAAGTCTGAATTAGGCACTAAGGAGTTCATGATCTGTGCCACAGTCAGCTCCCAGTCTTGTTTTTGCTGACGGTATAGAGCTTCTCCATCTTTGACTGCAAAGAATATAATCCATCTGATTTTGGTGTTGACCATCTTGTGATGTCCATGTGTCGAGTCATCTCTTGTGTTGTTGGAAGAGGGTGTTTGCTATGACCAGTGCATTCTCTTGGCAGAACTCTGTTAGCCTTTGACCTGCTTCATTCTGTACTCCAAGGCCAAATTTGCCCATTACTCCAGGTATCTCTTGATTTCCTACTTTTGCATTCCAGTCCCCTATAGAGAAAAGGACATCTTTTGGGAGTGTTAGTTCTAGAAGGTCTTATAGGCTTCATAGAACCATTCAGCTTCAGCTTCTTCTGCACTGCTGGTCAGGGCATAGACTTGGATTCCTGTGATATTGAATGGTTTACCTTGGAAATGAACAGAGATCATTTTGTCATTTTTGAGACTATATCCACGTACTGCACTTTGGACTCTTTTGTTGACTATGATGGCTGTTCCCTTTCTTCTAAGGGATTCTTGCCCATAGTAGTAGATACAGTGGTCATTCAAGTTAAATTCACCCATTCCAGTCCATTTTAGTTCATTGATTTCTAAAATGTCGATGTTCACTCTTGTCATCTCCTGTTTGTCTACTTCCAGTTTGCTTGATTCATGGACCTAACATTCCAGGTTCCAATGCAGTATTGCTCTTAATAGCATCGGTCTTTACTTTCATCACCAGTCACATACAAATGGGTGTTTTTTCTTTGGCTCTGTCTCTTCACTCTTTCTGGAGTTAGTTCTCCACTGATTCCCAGTAGCATGTTGGGCACCTACCAACCTGGGCAGTTCATCTTTCAACGTCCTATCTTTTTGTCTTTTCATACTGTTCATGGGATTCTCAAGTAAAGAATACTGAAGTGATTTGACATTCCCTTCTCCAGTGGACCATATTTTGTCAGAACTCTCCACCATGAGCTGTCTGTCTTGGGTGGCCCTACATGGCATGGCTCATAGTTTCATTAAGTTAGATGAGGTTGTGGTCCATGTGACCAGGTTGGTTAGTTTTCTGTGATTGTGGTTTTCATTCTGTCTGCCCTCTGATGGATAAGGATAAGAGGAAACTTTCTTATGGAAGCTTCCTGTTGGGAAAGACTGATTGAGAGGGGGAAACTGGGTCTTGTTCTGATGGGTGGGGCCATGCTCAGTAAATCTTTAATATAATTTTCTGGGCTGTGTTCCCTCCCTGTTGTTTGACCTGAGGCCAAACTATGGTGGGGGTAATGAGGATAATGGTGACTTCCTTCAAAAGGTCCCATGGAGGCACTGCCACACTCAGTGCCCCTGGCCCTTGAGCAGACCACCCAACTCACGCTTCCACTGGAGACTCCTGGACACACACAGGCAAGTCTGGGTCAGTCTCTTGTGTGGACACCGCTCTTTTCTCCTGAATCTTGGTGCACACAAGATTTTATTTGTGCCCTCCATGAGTCTGTTTGCCCAGTCCTGTGTAAGTTCTCATGTTTGAGCAGCCTTTACCACATATAAACCTTTTGAATTATTTTAAGTTTTCAACATCCTCTCCTCCATTCCCCATGCGCACGCGCGCACACACACACACACACACACACACACTCCTCATTCCTATCCTGCTATTCTACTGCCCATCATGGTCAATTGTTCAGTCATGTCAGACTCTTTGTGACCCATGGACTGTAACCCACCAGGCTCCACTCTGCTTGGGATTCTCCAGGTAAGAATGGGTTGCCATTTTCTCCTTGAGTGGTTTGCCATTTTCTCCTCTGGGAGATTTTCCTGATCCAGGGATCGAACTTGCGGCTCCTGTGTCTCCTGCATCAGCAGGTGGATTCTTTACAGCTGAGCCATCTGGGAAGCCTCCACCCAAAGGGACAGACTAGAGCATATTCTTTTCCCAACCCATGCCTCACTTTCTCTTTCTATGGCAAGGGTGGTTCTTCCTAGTCATCTGCCGCAGAGGGCATATGGCACCTCCTCCCCATAGATGCCCTTCAACATGCAGGCTCACTTACGTGATCTTCACAGGTCTCTACTAAGTCTTACCCCTCTGTCGGGGCACGGTAGGCTTTCCTGAACTCTGGAATAATTCCATGTTACTCTTAATGTATTTACTCCCAGATGGTGAATTCCTTGAGACAATATTTTATTAAAATTTGCTCTGGAGACTTAGGGTAATACCTAGAATTTTGCTGACATTTGCTATATGCTTATTGGATAAAATCATCAGTTTGAAAGTCGGACATAATTCAGGTTAGGTTTGTCTCAGCCGAACCAAAGACCTAGTAAAACCCTGTCATCACAAGCAATTGAATTTGAGAATTCATCTCCATCACCTTTGGGGGACGCAATTGCAACCTACTCCAGTCCTCTTGCCTGGAAAATCCCATGGACAGAGGAGCCTGGTAGGCTGCAGTCCAGGGGGTCGCTAAGAGTCGGACACGACTGAGCGACTTCACTTTCACGCATTGGAAAAGGAAATGGCAACCCACTCCAGTGTTCTTGTCTTGAGAATCCCAGGGATGGGGGAGCCTGGTGGGCTGCCGTCTCTGGGGTCGCACAGAGTCGGACACGACTGAAGCGACTTAGCAGCAGCAGCAGCAGCAGCAGCCGCCACCATCTTTACATCACCACCAGAAGTCACCTCCCTCTTCTTTACATTGCTGCCATCATCATCTCCATCATTTTACATCATCAGAACCACCATAGTCCCCCTCATTATCGCCATTCCATCATTACCACCATTGTTATCTTTGCATCTTTGTTGTCACCATTCTTTAAGTTCCTTGTGACTTCTAGCACTTGGTAAATATTTGAGGAATTCTCTGAAGTCCCTTTTAGACCAAGCCTTCCAAAGCAGGTTAGGTTTTGTTTATTCAGGGGGATCATTCGTTTTATCCGGTCCACTAGGAGGCAGGGCTTCAGTTCTGTGGGTGAATTGAATTCTCTCCACTGTTTCAAATTAGTAGAATAAAGGAAGCTGGAGGTTGGCTTTGAGTTTTATACATTTAGGTAATTCCCCTGAGTAGAACTTCAAGGGAACTCAGACTGCCATGTCTGCAGCTGCCTAATTTCCTTGCAGAATCTGCCACCTATCCTGCAATGTCTCATCATATTAAGGTTGATGGTGCATTAAATTTCAAGCAGATAGAGCTGGTCACATGCTCCCTACTGAGAGCTTAATCCCCTACCTTTGCTTCAGTTTTGGGAGTTGAGTATCTGTAGTATTTATTTGGGGTCCTTTGGGAAGTGTTTCTCCATAAAATACTCTGAGTTCCCTTGGATTTGTGGTCCTCTCAATAAATAGTAATATCCCACTCACTAAAAAAGTAACTCTGGATCTAAATAATTTGTGGGACATATGCCTGAGACAGAGACAAGTCAGGCTTGAGGATGACTTTTACGGAAGTCATTTATCTCATTTTGAAGAACATACTCTGCTAACACATTGTAATTCATTTTAAGGAAAAGCATAGACCTCAGAAATAGGTACTTATATATGTAGTTTATATAAAAACTTTTTCAAATGCTTAAAATTAGGTTTGTAATTCTTAATAAACATGTCTCTTTGTACGCTTCTATGTTAAAGTGTGTAATTTTTAATTTAAAAAACCCAGACCTATTCTTTTTTTTTTTTTAGCTATAAGATGCTATTTATATGAAATCTACAAAATAGGTAAATTTATACAAAAGCATACTAATGGTTGTCAGGGACTGGTGGGAGGAGAGAACTGGGGACTGACGTCTTAATGGGATGAAGTTTTTACAGGGTGGTGAAAATACTTTGGAATAGATAGAGTTGATGGTTACCCAACATTATGATTGTGCTAAAAGTCATCGAAATGTATACATTAATATGGCCATTGACATTGTGTCAATAATCTGACAGTGTGTAAATTTTGCATAAAAGAGAGAGAGAAAGAGGCAGAGGGAAAGACAGAGAGAGAGAGAGAGAGAGAGAGAGAGAGAGAGAGAGAGAGAGAGAGCGCAAGGTAATACAGATAGCTATTGGTCGGAAAGAACAGAACTTTATTTTGGTCTCACTGGTTTTGGAGGATAAAGTCAGAGAAATAAGGGAGACATTTTGGAAGTTCAGGGCTGAACTAGTCATTTCAATTCAAGGGAGGAAGAGGAGAACAGCAGTGTTCTGCTCCCTGATCTGCAGGGGAAGGGGGTGGTAAGAAGAGACACAGATCCCCTCCAAGTCCTTCCATCCAGCCCCTGCCTCTGTCCAGAAATAATGTGTGCATGCTCTTGACTCCTCCTTCTCCCCATCTACCCAGACTTACTCTCAATTCACCAGGTTACTTAAAGTCAGAGGAATCTTGAAATGTATTAGTTTCTTCTGGCTGCTGTAGCAAATTACTGCAAACTGGAGGCTTGAAACAATAGGAATTATTATTTTTACCATGTGGCTCAGTGGTAAAGAATCTGCCTGCCAATGAAGGAGTCACTGGAGATGCAGATTCATTCCCTGGACTGGGAAGATCCCTTGGAGAAGGAAATGGCAACCCACTCCAGCATTCTTGCCTGGAATATTCCAGTGACAGAGGAGCCTAGCCATGCATACATAGTACATGGGGTCACAAAGAGTTGGACATAACTGGACACAACTGAGAACTGAGTTCAGCAACAATCACATATTTTGCCATGTATTACTGTTCATTCACTAATGTCCAACTCTTTGCCCTCCCATCAACTGCAGCATGCCAGGCTTCCTTGTCCTTCACTATTTCTTGCAGTTTGCTCAAACTTGTGTCCATTGTGTCAGTGATGCCATCCAACCATCTCACATTGTGAAGGTTCCAGGCCCCGCATCTCTTGCAATATAAGGTATTAATAATATGCATGGTTCTGGATATCAGGTCATGGATATAACATATCTAGATATCCATCCATCCACCCATCTACCCGTTCACTACCCACTCACTCACCCAGCCATTCATCCATCCATCTGCTCACCCACCCACTCTCCCATCCATCCATCCACCCACCCTTCCATTTATCCATCCATCCATCCACCCATCTACCCGTTCACTACCCACTCACTCACCCAGCCATTCATCCATCCATCTGCTCACCCACCCACTCTCCCATCCATCCACCCACCCACCCTTCCATTTATCCATCCATCCGTCCACCATCTCTCCATTTAGTGCATATTTGTTGAATTAGGCAATGGTTGAAAGGAGGCAGACAATTTAGAAAGCAAACAAAAAGCAGATCATTTCAGAAAATGACAAGCACTACGATTAGACACAAATAAATATACATGCAGGATAATATGCAATTGAGACTTAAGGCCCTGAAAAAAAAAAGGGATCAGGAGAATTTTATTCAGGGTTAGTCATAGGTGACCTTTGTTTATGAATAAGGAGTAAGGACAATTGCTGCTTTATCATGTTTTCATTAAATATGAACAAAGTTACCCTGAACTCTTTCCCTGTGCCTTTGGAGGAAATGTAGGTTTAGAATGTAAGAGCTGTTCTGAACTGCCTGCAAAGCCTGATAACAGGATCACCCTTCACCCCATCATCTTCTCTGCATTGGGTCCAGTACAGTTCTGTCTGGAGACTTGGCTTCAAATGAATCTCTGGGATCATTTTGTTCTTACAGGGTAGAGTCAAAAGAGAAATGACCCCCAAAAGTTTTACTCCCTAATCTTCTTGAACTGTGGATATGTTACCTGACATGGAATAAAGGACTTTGCAGATATGATGAAATTAAGGATGTTGAGATGGGAGGATTATCTTGCATTACCTAGATGAGTTCAATGCCGCCACCAGTATCTTTATAAAAGGAAGGCCAGGAGGCTCAGAATCAGAGGAGATGTGCAAAGAAAAGCAAAACAAGAGAGTTGAAGATATTATGATACTACCTTTGAAGATGAAGGAAGAGGTCATGAGCCAAGGAGTGTTGGGAACTCACTGGAAAGGCCAAGGAAACAGTTTGCCCCCTAGAGTTTCCAGAAGGCGTACAGTCCTGTTGACATCCCAAGTTTACATTAGTAAGATACGTATTGAAACTTTGACCTCCACAATTTTAAGATAATAAGTTTGTGCTGTTTTAAGACAATAAGTATGTGTCAATTTTTTTTAACAGAAATCATAGGAGAGTAATAAAGAAAGTTTCAGAAGAAGTAGTATATATCCACAGAATCAACCTATTGCCCTCAAGATCATTCCATGTTGTTACAATGACAGGATTGCCTTCTTTTTCATGACTGAATAATATTCTATTGTGTATACATATATACATCACAGCTTTATCCATTAATCCAGGGAAGGACAGCCAAGTTGTTCTTCTATCTTGGCTATTGTAAATAATGCTGCAATGAACATGGGAATTCAGCTATCTCTTTGAGATATGATTTAGTTTCCTTGGGGTATATACCCGGGAGTGGAATTGCTGGTTCACACAATAGTTCTATTTTTAGTTTTGTTGAGGCATCTCTAACTGTTTTTAATAGTGGTTGCACCAATTTATAATCCCACCAGTAGTATACAATGGTTTCCTTTCTCCAGATTCTCACCAGCACTTACCTCTGGTCTCTTTGATTATGCATGCTCAGTCACTTCAGTCATGTCCAACTCTTTGCAACTCTATGGACTGTACCCCACCAGGCTCCTCTGTCCATGGGATTTTCCAGGCAAGAATACTAGAGTGGGTTGCCATGCCCTCCTCCAGGGGATCTTCCTGACTCAGGGACTGAACCTGCATCTCCTGAATTGCAGGTGGATTCTTTATCGCTGAGCCATGGGGGAATCCCCCTTTTAGATTCTAACCATTCTAAGTGTGAGGGAATATCCATTGTGGTTCTAATTTGCATTTTCCTGTGATGTTGTGATGTCGAACACCTTTTCATGTACTTGTCGGTCATCTGTGTGTCTTCTGTGCAGAAATGTCTGTTCGGCTTTCTACCCATTTTTAACAAGATAGTTTCATTTTTTGCTGTTGAGTTGTATGAATTCTTTACATATTTTGAATATTAATCCCCTTGTCAGGGCTTCCCTGGTGGCTCAGACAATAAAGCGTCTGCTTGCAATGTGGGAGACCTGCGTTCAGTCCCTGGGTCTGGAAGATCCCCTGGAGAAGGAAATGGCAACCCACTCCAGTACTCTTGCCTGGAAAATTCCATGGACAGAAAAGCCTGTCAGGCTACACAGTTCATGGGATCACAAAGAGTTGGACATGACTGAGCAACTTCACAACTTCACATCAGGTACATAATTTGCAAATATTTCCCCCATTCCATAGGCTGTCTTTTCACTTTATTGATTACTTCTTTTTCTGTGTAGAAACCTTTTTCATTACACTAAGTGAAATAAGTCAGATAGAAAAAGGCAAATACTGTGTAACATCATTTATCTGTGGACTCTAGAGCTGTCAAATTCATATAAACAGAAGAGGATGGCAGTTACCAGGGGGTAAGGGAAATGGAGAGACGGTCAGAGTACAAACTTCCAGTTACAAGACAAATAAGTTCTGAGGAGAGATAGGGCTTGCAGCACTGTGATTATGGTTAATAATACTGCCTTATGCAGGCTTCCCAGGTAGCACTAGTGGTTAAGAACCTTTTTGCCAATTCAGGAGATGTGAGAAACATGGGTTTGACCCTGTGTTTGAAGATCCCCTGGACCAGGAAATGGCAACCCACTCCAGCATTCTTGCCTGGAGAATCCCATGGGCAGAGGAGCCTGGCAGGCTATAGTCCTTGGGTCACAAAGAGTCAGACTTTGCAACTTAGCATGCATGCATATACTTGAAAGTTGCTAAGAGTGTATATCTTAAATGTTCTCACCACAAAAAAGAGAGTAATTATGTGATGTGATAGAAGTATTAATAATGTTATGGTAGTAACCATTTTGCAGTATATATCAAGTCAATGTATTGTGCACCTTAAATTTATACAATGATATATGTCAATTATGTCTCAATAAAGCTGGATAAAATAAAATAATAAAAATGAGCCTACTGTATGATGAACAGTATACAGCATTTAAAATATTATGTTATTTATTTCTCAAAACACTTCCATGAAGCTATTTCCATTTTAGAAATGAGACTGATGCACAGAGAGGTTAAGTAGAATGGCTGTTAGGAAATATTAAATTTCAAGGAGAAAGGGCAATAAAGGATTTCTCTAAATGGGATATATAAGTATAGAGAAGCAGTATCAAGAAGGAAGCAGATGAAAGGGCTTTCTTCATTTCCTTCCCTCTTTTTCTTTCTCTCTCCTTTCGTTCTTTTTCATTCTTTCTTCCTCTCTCCTTCCTTCCACCTTCTCTTCCTTCCTCCTTCCCCACTCCTTTCTTTCTCTTTCTTTCTTTCCTTCTTCCTTCCTTCCTTTTTTTCTCTGTTTCTGTCTTTCTATCTCTCCTGGAGAATTGGGACAGAAGCAATGACCAATATTCCTTGCAATAACAGAAGAGGCAAAAGGGAGAAAGGAGTTTTGGTTTACTGAGGTGGCACTTCCTGCCTCTCCTACTTGCTTGCCGTGATGGTTTATTTTATGTGTCAACTCAAAGGGAACACATGGTGCCCCAATTAAATATTATTTCTGGGGCTGTTTGTGAGGTTGCTTCCACACAAGATTAGCACTGAGATTGGCAGTCTGCGTAAAGCAGCTAACCTTCCCTGTGTATGTAGACAACGTAGCTGGGCATTATGTCAGTGTCCAGAGCTGGGGTAGAACATGGAGGAAAGGGGAGGTTTGCTTTCTCTGCCTGACTGTTCCAGTGGAATACCAGCATTCTGTCCTCAACTGGCACTTTTACCACTGGTCTCTGGTTCTCAGAACTAAATCATCAGCTTTCCTGGGTCTCCAGCTTGCAGGGACTTAGCTTCCATAATCACACATGAGTCAGTTCTTTATAATAAATTGGTTCAATTTCTCTGGAGAACCCTGGCTAATGCACTAACCAGTCTTGAAGTGCTGGCAAGGCACAGAGCTTCAGTGTTTCTATTTTCTCAATCCCACAATGTATAGAAATCAATTGATCCAGAAAGGATTGTTTTGAGTGAAGAACAAATTGGAGAAAACCATTTTGTAAGGATTCTGTTAACCAGCTTGCACTTGCTGTCATTAAGCTTTTGTTGTTGTTGCCTAGTACTACAAGAGAACTCATCCTCCATAAAGAAAGCTAAAAGTAGTACATGGTATGGATATTTGACCTGTTAGAATCTTGTATGTGTTTTGAAAAGAAGATCCGTGCAACTTAAGCCCTTTCTATAAAGCAACCGTGTACCTATTTTGTTCAATCGTCATGCCTTTAATGATTTATTCATTTTTAAATGGTTGCAGTAAAAATAATACAGTGAATATACAATTAAATATACATGCAGCTAGAATGTTATGACTAGAGGGGGAAATGTGAGTGATAGTCCAGCCTAGAATGACTCAGCTGACTTTCCAATTTGTAGCAGAGCTTTCTGATATTCCAACTGAAGTGCAAATGCAATCAGTCATGCAATTTTCCGTGTTGACAAAGAGGGTTAAGACCAGTCTGTTGGGGTAAATTAATATATTTTAGGGCTTCCCTGGTAACTCAGTTGGTAAGGAATCCACCCGCAATGCAGGAGACCCTGGTTCGATTTCTGGCTCAGGAAGATCTGCTGGAGAAGGGATAGACTGCCCACTTCAGTATTCTTGGGCATCCCTGGAGGCTCAGTTGGTAAAGATTCAGCCTGCAATGCGGGAGACCTGGGTTTGATCCTTGCATTGGGAAGATCCCCTGGAAAAGGGAACAGCTACTCACTCCAGTATTCTGACCTGGAGAATTCCATGGATGTATAGTCCATGGGGTCAGAAAGATATAGTTTAAGCCCATGGGGTGGCACACATATATTTTAAGCTGTGAAATTATAAAAGTATTTTTTCCATAAAAGGTTTTATATAATTTTACATTTTGAAATTTAGATATATCATGGCATAGTATTAAACATGCAGAATATTATGGCAGACTCCTTTCAGTCCAAATCTTCTGCAAAGTAGGTTTATGGCAAACATTATTTGCTATTTACTTTTACTCTCAGAAATACAGTTTCCTCACCATGTTCAGAGGACCATTTATGTTTAACACAGTCTCTGATGCCTTGTAAATTCTCAGTATACAATTGTTGCTATTACTACTATGTTTATTATCATTATTTGGAGGGCCAGGGACACTGAATGATTGAGCAGACAGTATCCTTCAAACATAATTCCAGCAAATGTGTTTCTGGTAGGAGAGCAAGTTGATGATCAGAAGAATGTCATGGCTGAAATACTACCAGATCTTGGGTTAGCTAGAAATTAATAACAGAAACACAAATAAACATAATTGCCATGCTTTTCTGGGCTTGATAGAATATAAGAGACTAAAAACAAACAACTGTACAAAAAAGATGACTGAGCATGATTTGAACATGGAACTTGAATATTTAGCATGTCTCCTTTGAAGAATCGAAGTCTAGAGTCTAGACCCTGGTATATGGAGGCGCTCAACCTGAGGGCTATACTTTGAACCAGAAAGCTTATAAGCCAAAAACAGTCCCAGTCTGTAACATCCTCTGACCCTCAGAAAAAGCAAATGAAAACCCGCTCTGGAGATCATATGAGGCCCCCATATACGTGTATACAGAGTTACACATATGATGTAAAATAATAAATGTCTGTGAAATGTTCAAGAAAATAAAACAAACTTAGAAAAGGATAAAATTCAATCTAATGTGTCTATGTAGGACTGAAAAAAATAAACATTAATCTATTTATAAATAAAATTATTTAATTTCAAAACCCCATAAACATTGACTAGGGCACAAATGAACAGACAGTTTGGAATCACAATGGTAAATCAGAAGAAATTCTCAGAGTATTTGAAAAAGAGGCATGAAAATGAAAAATATTGAAAGCAGTTATAGACTAGAAATAGTAATAAGATAAAATGCAGTGTATATTAAACAACCAATACAGTATTGTAAAGTAAAATAAAGTAAAAATAAAAATTAAAAAAACAAAAACAAAAAACAAATTAAAGTTAAAAAAAATAAACAATGTTAAACTGAAGAACTTTGCACTAGACTCATTGTAAAAATGCAGAATATCAAATAGAATTCTAAAAGTGGAAAGAAAATGATCAACCAGCTGAGAGCAGACTTCTCAATGGAAATAATGGAAATTAGACAGTGGAACAACATTTTTTGAGTTTTGAGAGACTACAACTTTCAACCAAGAATTGGACAGCCACAAAAACTATCATTAAAAAATCAAAGTAATGCAATTTTCTGATAGCTCAAAGCTATCAGAGAAAATTATGATCAGCATCCTACTCTAAAGTGTTAAAGTAAGTTAAAAAAATATTCTTCAGGTAGATAGAAATACATTTTATAAGGCAAAACATCTGAGATTCTCATATTTCTTTTTAAAAGAGTTTTACAATACTTATTAGCTTTAAATTTTATTTAGTATACATGGCAAAACTTTCAGATGTAACTATCAAAAATAAAGTTACATACATAAATTTCAAACCAATACAGAAAAAGAAAAAAAAAAAAACAATTAAGCAGCCAAATTCTACAGTTAAATCCCTAGAAAATAAAATTTGAGAAAACTGAATAGAGTCCTAAAAATGGCTTTATCATTAAAGGCATCAAATAAATGCTATGGATAATCACAATAAATATAAAAGGATTAAAATCAGTAAAACATTAAAACAAAAAATTACGTATATGTTGTTTACAAAGTTATACCTAACATATGAAAACATAGAAAGATTGCAAAATATATAACAGGCAAATAGTAACCATACTGAAATTACAAAAATAAAATTTAAGACAGGAATGATTATTATGTATAGTGGTAGTTTTTATATAATGACAATAGATGGCAAAAAGTTCCCAGGTGGGGCTAGTAGTAAAGAACCCATCTGCCAATGCACGAAATGTAAGACATGCAGGTTCAGTCCCTGGGTCGGGAAGATCCCCTGGAGGAGGGCATGCCAACCCACTCCAGTATTCTTGCCTGGAGAATCCCATGAACAGAGGAACCTGAAGGGGTACAGTCCATGGGGTCACAGATAGACACAATGAAGCCACTTAGCACACACACACAATAGGTGGCAATTAATCAAGCAGATACAAATAATATGACTTGATTTTAATATTTAATACATTTTTAATATATAAAGTAAAAATGATAGAATTACAGGGAAATTGAAGAATTGACACCATTGTTGTAAGATATTTCAACATTATTATTATTATTACATTTCAAAATTATACACAATTATTATATAAAATTCAGTTATGTATACAATCACTTGATAAATACTTATTGAACATACAGGTGGTGAATGCTTATGATTATCTCTTGGTAGCATTAGATCTAAGCTGATGGTATAAAATTTAAACCTTGTCAAAGTTAGGAAGCTCTGGCTAGGACCAGAATATGTGGGTTTCCAAACCGAGCATATCTGAGGTAGCAGTTACAGACACACAGCACATTCCTTAAAGAAGCTTCCATACATCTCGGGCAGGCTTTTGACAGGAACATAGAAACATGATTGTCTGATGGTACCTTCTCTGAGTACCTACCAAATGTCCATATTGTGAATTAAAGAGTGGGTGTTCACTTATAAAAGCCTACTGAGCATTCATGAGGCTCCCTTTTGCAGGCATACTTGAGGGCCTGCGGCAAAACTCTTGACGATAGAGGTCATCTAGAGATGGCGTCGGTCTCAGCGATCCGGTGAAAGTGTTAGCCGCTCAGTTATGTCCAACCTTCTCAACCGCGTGAGCTGCAGCCCACCAGACTTCTCTGTCCATGGAGTTCTCCAGGCAAGAATACTTGAGTGGGTCGCCATTCCCTTCTCCAGGGGATCTTCCCAACCCAGGAGCTGAACCCAGGTCCTTCTGCATTGTAGGAAGATTCTTTGCCCCTTTCAGCAATCCAGCAACATCTTTAAATCATAGACTATGTTTAATCAGCAACAAAGTCATGCTTTCAAACTAGGGGGACAAGGGCTGAATACATGTACGGCAAAGTCTTTAAAAGAAAATTTGATTTTGAGGTCAATGGCCTGAGTTTCAGTCCTGATTCTACTCTTCAGAAGCTTTGCGAAGCCTCTTGTCTTAAGTAAGTCAATGAACCATGAGCTATGTTTCTTACCTACATCTCCAGTTTGCTTACCTCTGGCCCATACATCAAATAAGATAGTAGATGCAAAATCACCTTGCAAGCTCCAAAAGCAGGATACAAATGGAAAGATCTATTGACCTTGTAACCAAGGAAGGCAAGCCCACAGGTAACCCTGACTCATTTGTGGACTAAACTCGGGAAAGAGTGGAAAATACTGTCACCAGATAAAAATCTCAACAGAGAGAAGATTGCTTTGAATATGGTCAGAATACTTTGTGTGTGACTTGTAAAGAAGCATGAAGCCTTTTTTGGAGGCATTTGGGCAAGTTCCTTAAATATTAAAAAATATTAGTGGTATCAAGATAAGGATGGGGTGGGAGGGGAGAGGGAGGTTCAAGAGAGAGGGGACATGTGTATACCTATGGCTGATTCATGTTGATGTATGGCAGAAACGAGCACAGTATTATAAAGCAATTATCCATCAATTAAAAATTTTTAAAAATACAAAAAAGGAATGAATTGAAGTGGACATGTTTTTTTTTGTCAACTCAGAATAAGGATTATCCATTGAGAAATACTGATCCTTTCAAATCAGTGTTCTACTGACGTTCTCCAAATAGTTTAATACAAATTGGTCATGTGACAGAAACTAAACCAGTCAGCATTCTTCCGTGGCATATTTTCTAACTTAATCTCGAAAAAGAGCCAATACTCCTCTCTGGTGATGACAGAATGGCCACACAGTTCCCAGACACTCCAGAGCCAGGCTGCCCGCTCAGTCTTGCCAGCCCACTGCGTTCTTACCACCTTCTGGTACATAATAGGGGAGGTTACACGGCAGCCAGGACCCTTTCTGGTGGCTCTTTCATAACCCCCTGACCTTAACCTCTAACTCTAACCCTCCTCTATGCGCTATCCAAGTGGTTTCTCTCACGTCATCCCATTTGACCCTCACAGGAGATGCATGACTTGGCCCCTGTCGCTGTGACTTAAAGGTGAGGTGTGAACAGACCGATGTCATCCAGTTCAGAAACAGTGATGCCCTCATTCCAACACACCCCATTGCACGCCGCTTCCAGCCGCATTTTCCCCTATCCTAAACCCAGGATAGGTGCTAGTCAGGGCTCTGGTTTGGATAGGATGCTAATTCTAGAGATTTTCTATTTGTGTTTAGTGTGGGGAACATTTGCGTCACATTACCTTAGACACCATTAGCTGAAAACACACACACACACACACACACACACACACACACACACACACACACACGCACACACACAGCATGGAAGGCTCTAAAGCCATTTTCCCTTTCTGACAATGACAGGTGCTTTGAAATCTTATGTTTTGCCCTGGCAGTTAGGTTTTGAGGAAAAAGTCTTTCCCTGTTTCACGGAATTAGTGTGGATTCAAAAAAAAAAAGAAAGAAAGTGGATCTAATTTGCAAGACAAGGCGCTGAAAAGCACATAGATGAAACGTAAATAAACAACTAAGTCACGAGCTAGAATACAGCAAGTCCCCTTTGAAAGCTTGCTTCTCAGTGTAGCTTTTGAGCCAGAATTGCTCTTCCTGTCGTTGCTCTGAAAGAAATTTCTGCCCCTCGTCTGTCAGTTTGTACTTCCGCACGTGGAGATTCAAATGCAATCAGATGTGGGCACTTTTCCTTAGCTACATTTTTAAGGACATCAGAATTTTCAGTTTGATTAACACATTGATGAGACATGGATTTCACTTAAAGCAAGGATGTCTGGTGGGATTTGGGGGGGGGGATTCCAAAAATGAGGCCACACTGGAAATATTAAATGCAGATACGGTAGTAAAACATTCAGCTAAAATAGCAATAAAATGGACCTCCGATGGGCCTCCTGAGGAATTAAAAAGAGCAGCTTTATTCCGCGGGTGTGTTCAGACAGAAATAAATCAACTCCGCGCTGCCGAGTAGAAATAAGACCCGGGTATATCTTTATTTAAGATACGGATGCCAAGTCCGAGAAGAGTAGAGGAGAGAGACATATTGTTTTTGAAACTGAAACATGAATATGGTTGCGGTTTTAATGTTTCTTGCTGGAAAAAGGTCATCTTTGGCGAGGTCGGGGTTTTCTTAAGGTCATTTCACATACAGATCTCTGCCTTCCTATGACATTTCATCTTGCAGAGACCCAACTCTTCTGACACATGAAATGGGTTCTCAGCACACCCCATGGCTATTTCTATCAACATCTGTGATTCTTACACAGAGAGGGATATGTGCTGATTGGGGACAAAGATCCAGTCTTTCTGAGGTTGGAGATCAAATTGAAAAAATGGAGAGGAAGTTTTTATTATCATTTAAAGGGACAGTGGTCATATTTCCAAAAGAAAAGTATAGCTCCAAATCCCTGGGTGGAGGGAGGGGATTGGGACAGGATATAAATGCAGGAAATATGATGCTTGCTGTTGCCCTCCTCCATAAAAAGTAAAGTAAAAAAAAAAATAAAATTAGAAAAAAAAGTATACTTTCAAAGAAGATACATTTAATTCATTTCAAAGTACTGACAGGTGACCCTTTCTTTCAGGAAAGGCAGCCCGGATATATAAGTTCACAATAAATTAAATTGTCTGAGGTTATCCTTGCTGTTGTTTTAGTTACTAAGTCATGTCTGACTCTTTTGAGAAGCTATGGACTGCAGCCCCCCCCAGCCTCCCAGTCTTTTCAGTCTGTGGAATTTCCCACGCAAAGGTCCTGGAGTGGGTTGCCATGCTTTTGTCCAGGGGATCTTCCCAACACTGGGATCAAACCCATGTCTCCAGCTTTGCAGGCAGAATCTTTACCATTGAGCCACCAGGGAAGCCCTTGTCTGAGTTACTTTCCGGTAAAATAGACCACAGCTTAGTCCTTCCTATGCTCAGAGTCTTAGTGCTGAGTCCTGAGGCACTTACAATGGTCATATCTCATCCTGCCATATGTCTCCGAGTGGTTTATAAAACAGTCTGAAATGGAAGGAATCATTATTATTATTACATTTTCATAATTGACAATTATGACATTGATTTCTGTAGCTGGGTATAATATAGCTAGGTTTCCTACAGGGAACGTAAGGAAAACGCAAAGAAAGGAAATTAGAAAGTGAATACCAAACAAGACTGGCTTGCTAGGGAATTGATACTGTATATGTAAAATTTAAGCTGAGCCTTTTACCTGTCTTTTCCCAATATTGTGTTTTGGGACTTGGTAAATAAGTGAATCAAGGTATAGGAAAAAAAAATATCATTTTTGCTTACCTTCTGGTTCAGAGCCTTTTGTTGTCTGATATTTCACTATGCAAATCATCCAATCCCACCTCCTGGTGTGGGGGTTTGGACTTCTCCTGTGTGATAATAGTGGCCTCAGAGAAGAAAATCATCTTCCTGAGAAGCAGGAGAAGCTGTAATGCATGGTGCGGGATGGTGGCGTGATTCATTCAGAACCCACTCCCATCCCACCCTCGCTGTACCCCACCTTGGATGTGGGATCTGAGTGATCTCGCAGTTGACAGTTCTGTCCAATGTTTCAGCAGGAAACAAAGATGTGTGGCAACCCTCCAGCCCGTGGGGGACCCAGGTGTTCCCTTTCTGGAAAGTATCCAGCTGCCCCCAGGGCTCAAAAGAGGTGAACATCCAGGTGTCACTGCAACTTCTGTTTCTTGTTGTTGCTTCCCAACCTGTGCCCTCCTGCCTGCACCTGAATGGTCTCGGGCAAGTGCCAAGATCATACGTTCATGTTCTGCCATGTGCAGAGGCCAGAGGCCACCAGGGAGGGCTGTAAAGTGTTTTGTTCATTCATTTAGGATGATTAGGAAAATAGGGCACAAAAGTTCTTCTCCTGTACCTCCCCTGGAGGACCTACCAAAACTGTTCTCTAAAGACAGACCTTTCCTGCCTCATAAGCCAGAATGCTCTCCCTTTCCACAGAGAGGAAGCAAAATGCTATGCAGAGAGCTCTGTAACCCATTGTGGGGAGACTGCATTCAGGCTCTCTCCCATTCTTGTTTCGTTTCTTCCCTCACTCCTTAAGGGATCTGTCTTTGAGGAGCTCACTATCTACTGGGGGATGTCCATCAATAACTTGAGGTTGGGAGGACAGTAGTGTTGAGTGCTACAAAGAAGGGCATGGTAGGAGAAGCAGGTGTGGACAGGAGATCAGGCTTGGAGTCTTAGGGAGAGACTCCTGGAGAAAACCAAGAAGGAACCAGCATCCTTAGGATGGAGAGGATCAATCTGGCTGCAGGGAAGGAACGGGCAGAGCCTATCACAGTTCTGGAGGGAGCTTTGATGGTGCCCTTGGGGAGTGGAAGGGAAAAGTTCAGCAGCTTTAAAATGTGATCCACAAATCATCTGATCTCCTTTTATCGAAGGATGGGGTTTATGTCCTTTGAAAATGAGTAGACTTTTGTGATGACCTGGGGAAGAAACATGCAAAGCTATGCACCTTTTGGCAGCCTGTCCTCAGCCACCCCAGCCCACATCCCAGGCTCATGATGAAGATGCTATCACGGAAGGGGGTCCTCCAGCCTTCTGAGCCCTACCCACTGGTCTCAGACATCTTCACTGGGCTCTTCCCATCCATAGAATTTCTGGTTTAATGAAACAGTTGCTGCTGGCTCTTCTAAGTGTGGAATGCTGAGGTCAGGGATGCTGTGAAGTGAGATGGGAAGATAATATGCTCTAGACTGTACCTGACCTGGGGACCAGATGGTAGACTTTGGTCACTATCCATAGAGATGTGAGAATTTACTGGGAGGTTTTAATATGGGAGAAAAAATCCGGATTTGTTTTTTGTAAGATTATAGAAGCTTCAGAGAATGTTTGAAAGCAGCATGGATCAGGTTTGGAATCAAAGATCATTTGAGTGTCAGGATGAGAGCTGATGACGTCATGAGTAAACAGACTGTGGTGTATCTTAGTTTAAGCAAAAAGAGTAGAAAGACCGCAGAGGGCAAAATTACCTTGTGTCGGCCATGGCTTGGCTAGGAGGATGAGTCTCTACAAGATGGCCTATTGACTCTTAAGGGACCATATTTGTTGTGAAAACAGGACCTTGATGGGCTCCTGAAACCCAAGAGGGCTGCCTGGCACTGACTGGTGAGTCTGCTTTTGAAGCTGATCATCAATACATTCTGCCTTGCTAGACCATGTCCAACATTACTTTATTCTTGAGCGAAGATGATGGATCACTGAGATCTACTGGAGTTGGGATTTCACTCAGATGATTGTGAAAAATGGAAGTTAAGGGACTAAAGGATATTGGCAAACATATTCCTGAAATAATCTAGACTGCTCAAGGAGGAAAGTGAAGACAAGAGTTGGGAGAAATCCAGGAGATTGATTGACTGGAGATTTTTAACATCTTCTTCCATGTAATCCTGGGAGTTGCTCAAAGACACCAGAATTTTTTGAGAATATGCGTCCCTATGCAGCCCCCATACATGTTCTCGAAATGTGAGTCAGTTCAGCATAGGAGCTATGAGGTCAAAAACCTACATCACACTGGCCAGAGCTCAATCTCAACTCCTCTACCTAATAGACTTTCTAGCTTTGGCACGTCACTCAGCCTCACAGGGGGACCCCTCTCCCCACCTGTAGGGTGGAGAGGGTGGTCACTGTCAGAGCTACTTCATAAACACGCTGCACATGAGTTAATATGCACAAAATACGTTGACAGTGCAGCCCCGTGTAAGCAATGCATGTTAGACAGCATCGCCTCAAACACTCATCAAACCTTGAAGCAGTTCTTACTGCCTCTCACACTTACTTGGACAAATGGGGATATGGAGAAATTAGGCAGTTTTCCCAGAATCTCAGATAATGAATGTCTAAGGCCAGTGTAACCATAATAATACTTAAACCTTACATATTGATGGGGTTGCTTCACATCCATTGCCTTATCTAGCAACGGGGCCAGTTGGAGCATGAACAGAGAGCTGGTTGTACTTCTAAGTTGCTGCGCCTTGCACTATTCCCAAAATGTCTTCTGGAGAGTTCCTTAGACTGTTTCTTCACCTGCACCTTGGGGGTTATTATATTTGCTCTGTCCACTTTATAGGCAGATTATACATATGAAATGGGATATGAGAAATGGATTTGACACCTGTAGACAGTTTCTCTTCTCTGGCTTTATCTTCCTCCTTCTTTCTGCCTCTCGTATCTTCCCATCTTCCAGGGTACCTCGGACCTCAGTGTGCAATAGCCCCTGGATGTTTCTGCTTTGCTCCAGTCATGCACAAGAGGGTTGGGAACAAAATCGAGGGATTTCAGCCAAAGAGATCTGTCAGCAGTGCCGTCAGCCTCTTAAAACAAATCCTCTAACAGAGATAGTGGATATTTTTCCTCTTTCTTATCAAGACAAAGTCAACTAAGGAGATGGAAATGCAAGATAATGGAGGACACTCTTTATCATGACCGTCTGGTGGGGCCCCAGTCTTTGTGACCTAGCCACACTATATCCTGTATCTAGCAATCAGCTATTTCCCTCTTGGGAGTTCAGAAGCCAGAATCAGCTATTTCCCTCTCGTGGCTTACTAAGAAGATGGAAAAAGGAAAAATGCAGGATGAGCATAGAGAAGTTTAGTGACTGAAAGGCACCCAGTCATGTCTGACTCTGCAATCCCATGGAACATACAGCTCATGGAATCCTCCAGACCAGAATACTGGAGTGGGTAGCTGTTCCCTTTTCCAAGGGATCTTCCCAACCTAGGGATCGAACCCAGGTCTCCTGCATTGCAGGTGGATTTTTTTTTTTTTTTTTTTTGCAAGCTGAGCCACTAGGGAAGCCCAAGAATACTGGAGTGGGTAGCCTATACCTTCTCCAGGGGATCTTCCTGACTCAGGTATCGAACTAGGGTTTCCTCCATTACAGGCAGATTCTTTACCAGCTGAGCTACCAGGGAACCCTGGAGGAGGAGCTTCAGCATTTCCCAAAGACAACTTTCCCACTTCTTTCTTCTTCAGGTTCATCTGTGCCCACTATCTGAAGGAAGAAGCCTTTATCTATCATAGCTCCTCTCAGTAATGCCATCCTTCCATCCTCCAGCACAGCTGGGCCCTTGCTGTTGAAAAGGGGATCCCATCAGTGGCTTACTACATTTTGTCACCCTCTGCCCAGCACAGAGCTAACCTGGCTTTCAGATGCTTTATTAAACTCATGGGCTTCCCAGGTGACTCAGTGGTAAAGAATCCACTTGCCAATGCAGGAGATGCAGAAGACACAGGTTTGATCCCCGGGGCAGAAAGATTCCCTGGAGGAGGAAATGGCAATGTACTCCAGTATTCTTGCCTGGGAAATCCCACAGACAGAGGATCCTGGCAGGCTACAGTCCATAACGTCGCAAAAGAGTCAGATATGACTTAGCGAATGAGCACAGCACAGCACAGTTAACTCATGACTTGACCTACTCCCGGGGGTTCTCAGTCTCTACAGAAAAATACCTGAACCTCTAGCAAATGTTTTCCATGGAAGGAAGACAATGAATAATACTTAAAAGGGGAAATTAAAAGAACATCATAAGGATATCAGTTTAAAGTATATCAAGACATAAATATGTAGATGAGAGGCAAGTGCTTGGTTCTGAGAAGCTGGATTTGGGAACGGACAGGAGAGGGGTCAGAGATTATGCACTATTTGACTCATTAAATTATGTACATAGATTACTTTGATAAGCATTAAATATAAAAATTGCACTTTCTGAATGTTTAGATTCTATCTGTTGAGGGGTGGGGAGAAAGTAATGACTTTTGCTAACTGCTACACTTTAAGAAAAGTCAAAATGTAATTTTTCCACTAATACTTCAGTGCCATCTGTGTTTATCAGTTATGACTTATCTTTTTTTATTTCATCAGAAACATTTTATAATTGAAAAGAAAACGGGGAGGGAAGAGATGACAATCTAATATACATGGTAAAAGAACATTTAGAAAATCATTAGATGGCTAAGGTCCAAGGGCGGCCTAACCATTTGAAGTTTGCATGTTGCTTAAAGTTGTTTAACATTTGCTACTTTATCTTAAGTTTGCAGAGAATCAGAGCTTCCTATCTCCATGTTAGCTATAAAGATGCTGATTCTACACAAATTGGTTTGCCCATGGATTCATAGTCAAAAGAGGAGTTTAAACTGGAAAATGGTAGTTTCTCTCTTCTCCCCTCCTTTTGCTGAGCTCTGTCCAGGACCTTAGATAAGCTGGGTCATGCTGTAGGAAGAAACAGCCCCCACATCTGGACAGCAAAGATGTCATCCTGCACCACGGAGGTTCCTTCCTGCGGTAATGTTGTCCTCCCTATACATCCGAATGGACCGAGGAGCCACTGACTGGGTCAGTGCCAGACAACATAGAAGGACAATGATCTGAGGCGTCTACCTGGACAATAATATACTCTAGCCTGGAAATGCTGCCCCAAACTTCTGTTCAAACTCACCAGTCAAGAGACTCTTGGACTCCCATATATACTATGCTCCCATCAACATATTTTTTTTAGCTTATACTTACTTTTTTAAATTTTTTTTGGTTGCGCCAGTGGTATGTGGGATCATAGTTCCCACAGGGATCGAACCCCCAACCCCTGCATTGGAAGCATGGAGTCTTCACCACTGAGCTGTGAAGGAAGTCCCACTTACAGTTATTTTTAAAGCTCAGAAGGGAGGGGATGGGATATTTGTAGAAAAGGTCTGATGACTATCTTGCCTTCATGTGCCAAAACCACTCTTCTGTAACCACAACTCTGTTTTATTTTTATCACAGCTATGACAAATGTTTACCCTTGTTTTCTTCTCAGGGTCTGTGGCTCATTGATCCCTCAATCAGTTCAGTTCAGTCACTCAGTCATGTCCGACTCTTTGCGACCCCATGAATCGCACCACGCCAGGCCTCCCTGTCCATCACCAACTCCCGGAGTTCACTCAGACTCACGTCCATCGAGTCAGTGATGCCATTCAGCCATCTCATCCTCAGTCATCCCCTTCTCCTCCTGCCCCCAATCCCTCCCAGCATCACAGTCTTTTCCAATGAGTCAACTCTTCGCATGAGGTGGCCAAAGTACTGGAGTTTCAGCTTTAGCATCATTCCTTGCAAAGAAATCCCAGGGCTGATCTCCTTCAGAATGGACTGGTTGGATCTCCTTGCAGTCCAAGGGACTCTCAAGAGTCTTCCCCAACACCACAGTTCAAAAGCATCAATTCTTCGGTGCTCAGCTTTCTTGACAGTCCAACTCTCACATCCATACATGACCACTGGAAAAACCATAGCCTTGACCAGACCGACCTTTGTTGGCAAAGTAATATCTCTGCTTTTGAGTATGCTGTCTAGGTTGGTCATAACTTTTCTTCCAAGGAGTAAGCGTCTTTTAATTTCATGGCTGCAGTCACCATCTGCAGTGATTTTGGAGCCCCCCAAAATAAAGTCTGACACTGTTTCCCCATCTATTTCCCATGAAGTGATGGGACCAGATGCCATGATCTTCGTTTTCTGAATGTTGAGCTTTAAGCCAACTTTTTCACTCTCCACTTTCACTTTCATCAAGAGGTGTTTTAGTTCCTCTTCACTTTCTGCCATAAGGATGGTATCATCTGCATATTGGAGGTTATTGATATTTCTTCCAGCAATAATGATGGTAAGTTTGAAGTGGAATTTTATTTGTGTAACGTCTGGAAAAAGGAAGAAGCTTCTTTCACATAAACAAAAAATTAGGGGTGGGTAAGTGAGGATGTTCAGAGCTGGAAGATAGAGCATGACAACAGACAGTCAATACAATTATGTATCGTTTCACTGAAGCTCTCCTCTATCCATCCATCCATGCATTCACACATTCAGTTATCCCTGTATCCATGCATGCATCCTTCTGTGTATTCATTCATCCACGTATGCAAACATACATAACATATATACATCCACCCACTTCAACTCATCCATCCACTCCCCTTTCACATTGTAGGGTAAGGGTTGCACTCAGTGCTAAAGGTAAATAGGGTAAAGTAAGATTTACTGTTAAAGATTAAAACAAATGAGGTGAAACTTACTTCAGGTAGACAGGGTGAGACTAGGTATAGGCTTATGGATAGACTGGATAAGATGAAGTTTAGGGTTAAGAGTGGGCTTCCCTGGCAGCTCAGTGGTAAAGAATCCACCTGCCAATGCAGGAGATGTGGGCTTGATCCCTGGGTAGGGAAGACTCCCTGGAGAAGGAAATGAAAACCCACCCCAGTATTCTTGCCCGGGAAATCCCAAGGGTAGAGGAGCCTGGCAGGCTACAATCAATGGGTTACAAAGAATTGGACATGACTTAGCAACTGAGTTTGAGCAAGAGGGTTAAGGGTGAAGAGCGAGGCTAAAGTTTAAGAGTAGGAATGAGTAGAGTAAGGCTCTCATGCTTCCCAGGTGGCGTTAGTGGTAAATAATTCACCTGCCAATGCAGGAGACATAAGAGATTCGGGTTCAGTCCCTGAGTTGGGAAAATCCCCTGGTGGAGGGCATGGCAGTTCACTCCAGTACTCTTGCCTGGAGAATCCTATGGATGGAGCAGTCTGGCAGGCTACAGTCCATGGGGTCACCAAGAGTCGGACACGACTGAAGCAGCTGAGCACAGACACAAGTCTCCAGGGTAGGGCTTGGATGAGGAGAGGGAAGCCTAGGTTTAGGGAGACATAGATCTCTTCTGTGAGAGGTGATATGCGATCTGACTCTTAAATAGTCAATACGAACGAGTGTGTCCACCGACAAGTGGATTCAGAATTACTTCCCTGCAGAGAGAACGGCATGATTATATGATCGAGGAGGGGAAGCAGAAAGATGGGTGCAGGGAACTTCCCAGGGGACCCCAGGTAGGCTGAGGGTGTTAGGAGGTGATGAGGGTCAGGGAGCAAGTACCTGCAGCGGCAGTGAAGTGTTCAGTGTAACCTGGAGATTGTGGACAGTGTGGGAGGATTTTAGACAGGGGTTAGCATCCAACACCTCCTTCCAGCTGTGAAGAATTCTTTCCGTTTCCTTGGATGAGTCCTCATTTGCCTCTGGAAAGATCTGCCAGCATAGAGTGAGGATTTCAGAAACCCCTTTCCTAGCCAATGAAAGACTCTGAAGATACGAGTGGTCAGTTCAGGAAAGCTCAGTCTTCCCTGTTGCTGTACCTCTGGCTCCTGTTTGACCCCCTGTAACTCTTAAGGATTTTACCAGGATTCCTTGCCAAACCATAAACGATTGGCATGTGTTCTTATTCCTTCAGTTCCCCCTTCCTTTCATTCTTTCTCTCACCTGTTCAGGAAGGACCAAGATGTTCTTTCTGGTTATTAACTGGGGAGGAACACAGAGAACGCAAGCAGCCTGGCATCCTACGGAGTAGCAGGCAGCGTGTGCAGAGGCCCAGGGACACAGAGGGTCTGGGCCTGTAAGATAGGAAATGAAACCTTTCTTTTTGAGAGCGGGTACAGACTGAGTGTGAGGAAATGAGGTGATGGAGGCTATGAAAGCCCTATTAGTTCACTGGATTTAAACTTGATCCTCAGGAGGAAGAAGGTAGAAGACAATAACATTTTAGGGAGATATTAAATTTGCATGTTGAAGTCTTTAGTCATAGCTACAAAAGTTACTGAAGATAGCAAAGGGGTGTGTATGTATACACACATGTCATCACTGTTGCCATTTAGCTGTTAAGTCATGCCCGACCCTTTGTGACCCCGTGGACCGCAGCCCACCAGGCTCCTCTGTCCATAGGATTCTCCAGGCAAGAATACTGGAGTGGGTTGTCATTTCCTTCTCCAGAGAATCTTCCTGACCCAGAGATGGAACCCACATCTCCTGCTTGGCAGACGGGTTCTTTCCCACTGAGCCACCAGGAAAGCCCCTGTGTATTTATGTAAAAGAGAAATGACAGAAAGGTAGAAAGATACATAGATTACATCTTGGGGTGGACCACATCTTCCAAAGAAAACGTATGAACTAGAAGCCAAAAAGAAAAGAGTGGCATTTTTGAATATATAAAAATGTAATTTTATGCCTCTGAAGATACTATATAAGAAAAGACAACAGACTGAGAGAACACACTTGCCATAAATACATAAAAATATTATTTTTCATCAACAATTTAATAGGAAAATTAACAAGTGAATAAAGAATGAGATATCAGTTCACAAGAAGAGAAATGCAATTAGCCACTATTACTCTGGAGAAGGCAATGACACCCCACTCCAGTACTCTTGCCTGAAATGCAAATCAAAGCAATAAGTCAGCATTGTTCAACCACCATAATGTGTTTCTTAAAAATATATACACAATAATCCTAAACTGCATAGCACTTTCACTTCTACTGGAAGCTGCTCAGTGAAATTTTAAAATTAGTATGGTCTCTTTGGGGTGCAATTTGTCAGTTAACTTTCACATATTCTAAAGGTGCACAACTTTTTATCCAATGCTATGCATGCCCCAGAATGTATTTATTGCATCATTTCTTACAAAACAAAAATGGCACCAAAACTAATTCTGACGTCTATCAATACATGAAAAAAAAAAAAAATTAAAGTATCCTAAATCCCCAAACTCTGGAATACCAAAGATCCATTGGAAATAAGATATGGGTGGGGGGGAAGAAAATAAGATAAGACAGCCGTATGCACTGATTTGAAATTCTCTCTATACTAGTTGGAAAGAAAAGGCAGCAGAAGTAGATGAATGTGAACATTCATCTAAATACACAAACAGAAAATAGAGTGTGTATAAGTATTTCTCAATGAATAAAAGATGGTCTGGAGCCTTGAGGGGTGGTTTGAGGGTGCTATATTTGTTTGGGATGAGAGGGAACTCTTAATTTGCCCTGGTGGCTCAGATGACAAATAATCTTCCTGCAATGCAGGAGACCCAGGTTCAGTCCTTGGGTTGGAAAGATCCCCTGGAGAAGGAAGTGACAACCCACTCCAATATTCTTGCCTGGAGAATCCCATAGACAAGGGTGCCTGCAGGGCTACAGTCCATGAGATCACAAATAGTCAGACACAACAGCGACTAACGTACACACACATTTTACAGTGAGAAGGTATCTATTATTTATCCATGTGATTTTAAAGAAAAACAAAAAACAAGGCTTCCAAATAGATCCTCTTGTTCTGTTTAAAGTGGGGATACCAATATAGATCTCAAGGATTGCTGATGGGATTTTTAAATCAGATCATGTTGGTAAATTCTCCTGCCTACAGTAAAGGATTCAGAAATGTTTTCTTCTCTCCTTTAATGGTTGACCTCTTTGATTCCCCATCCTTGTTCTGAGTTGGAATTTCCTACCATTTCAATGACCTTCCAATACTCAGCTTTTTATCTTTAAAGCTTTCCTCCGAATTATACTCATTCAGTCCAAAAGGCTTTGTTCAAGTCAGTAGATCAGAACTGAGGATCACAAGAGTCTCTACAAAGCTGGGACAGGGTTCTTGGTCATTTGACTTCAAAGTCTAGCCTCATTTCACCACACCAACCTAAACTTTCTAGCAAGGTCAGACATGAAAATTGTATAGCTCAAAGATGATTGGAGAGAAAATATGGAGAGATAAAGTATTGAAAGAAATTTGAACAGCTTTCATGATCAGTTCAGTCTCTCAGTCGTGTCTGACTCTTTGCAACCCCATGGACTGCAGCAGGCCAGGCTTCCCTGTCCATCATCAAGTCCTAGAACTTACTCAAACTCATGTCCATTGAGTCGGTGATCCCATCCAACTATCTCATCCTCTGTCATCCCCTTCTCCTCCTGCCTTCAGGGTCTTTTCCAATGAGTCAGTTCTTCACAGGTGGGAAAGTATTGGAGTTTCAGCTTCAGCATCAGTCCTTCCAATGAATATTCAAGACTGATTTCCTTTAGGATCAACTGGTTTGATCTCCTTGCAGTCCAAGGGACTCTCAAGAGTCTTCTCCAACACCACAGTTCAAAAGCATCAACTCTTCAGTGCTCAGCTTTCTTTATAGTCCAACTCTCACATCAATACATGACTACTGGAAAAACCATAGCTTTGACTAGATGGACCTTTATCAGCAAAGTAATGTCTCCGCTTTTTAATATTCTGGGTTGATCATAGAACCCCATGAACAGTTTTTAATTAGTTTTTATGACTTCCCTGGTGGCTCAGTGGTAAAGAATCCACCTGCCAATGCAGGAGACGTGTGCTCAATCCCTGGATTGGGAAGATCCCCTGAGAAGGAAATGACAACCCACTTCAGTATTCTTGCCTAGAAAATCCCATGGACAGAAGAGCTTGGTGGGCTACAGTCCATGGGATTGCAAAGAACTGGACATGACTGAATGACTGAACACATGACCATTCTTTAAACAAGAAAAATAATCAACTTAATTATTTATACATAAAAAAGAAGTGGATACTTCTGGCAGTGATGCCCACGATAGATTGGAGGGATACGAGAGAGGAGGCAGGAATCTAGTGAAGAGGACCCTGTGGACAGAGAGAGTCTGAGGGTGTGTGGGGAAGAGCTTCAGAGTCTGGAGAACAGAAGCTGAAGTCACAAGATGCTGAGAAGGCAGAATCTGGAGCACAGGGTGAGACGCCTGTCAACCAAGTTGCTTGGAGTTTATTTGGTACGTGGCAGCATGCGGGCAGTACTGTTAACCGTGATAGTCACAGGGAATGTGGAAAAGCAATTGAATTCTGAGCAAACGTGTGTGACATTATTTTAGGCAAGGGTTATACATAGGAAAGAGCAAACGACAACTGAGATCAAGGCTGGAGGAGACGTGTGAGCAGGTGGATCATTTTGTTTGGCCTAACTTAGGTGCAAACAAGTCGACTTAAATTGTCACGTGGCAAAGGTGAAATGGACAAAACTTGGCTTGGCTCCTAACCTAATGAAACTGAACTTTTTTCTAAAGCTGCTCAAAGATGCCAGGGCAACTCCTAACAGGTTGGCAGTGCTTTCAAAAGCCTAAAGGAAACCCCCTACCTATCTGGGATGAGGCTGCTCTCACTGACTAAACAGTCCTTTGCTTTGCTTTTGCCTGAATTATTCCTCATCTCTTGCTTGCCTTTGGCAGCTTTAAAAGCTCTTAATGATTAATTACATGGGAAAACCAAGAAACAGTCAAATATTTGTGGAAAACAATGATCTACAAAGAATAAGCTTCATTCCAGACATCTGTGGGTTGGGTAATGGCATAGACCTCAAGGCTGAGAGACCTGGACTTTCACTTTGCTCTTTCCCTGAATAGCCAGCAAGTCTTTCAGGGCCTGTTTTCTCCTTGGCAAAATGGATTCTTTTAAGTTCATTTTTGGGCCTTCCCTAGTGGCTCAGCTGTAACAAATAGCCTGCAATGCAAGAGACGCGGGCTCCATCCCCTGGTCAAGAAGATCCCTTGGAGAAGGAAATGGCAACCCTCTCCAATAGCCTTGCCTGGGAAAATCCCATGGAGAGAGGAGCCTGGCGGGCTACAGTCCATGGGGTCGCAAAGAGTCAGACACGCCTTAGTGACTAGACAAGTTCGCTTCTGTTTCCATGTGACAACGTACGATCAGCCTCAATTTTGCCCTCTCCCCCCTCGCACCCCTCTATCAGTGTATAATTTTTTCCTCTGAAGGGATAGTTGATTGATGGTAGAAGAGAGGATGGTGGAAAGAAAAATAAATTGAATTTATGCAAGTGGGGAGGAAATTGCCTCATTAACAGAATAATTGAGCTGTTAGTTAATTTTACTTGTTATCCTTAGAAAAGGGCAAAAATCTTCTAAGCAATGACTCCTCTTCTTCCAAATGATTAGAAGAACAACAAAAAGGTTTGTAGCTTAGATGTATCTAGTAATTATGTGCCTAACACTTTTTTTTTCTCTTTTTAAATATCATACGAGGCAGATGTATTTTTAAAATCCTGGCAATTTACACAACACTGTGAAAGTGTCAGCTCTTCCTAGTCAGAAATTTTCTGCACTTCCCCCAACCTTATTAGCAGTAATTCCTGCTAACTGATAATTATTACCTTTTCTTAGTCAAATCTAGTTGTTGGTGTAACAACACTTGCTGCTTTGCTAAGATCAATATGTTTAACTATCACTGTAAATAATGCATAAAATTAATAAGAAAACTGTGCTTGCTCAATAGAATGCAAACTTCATCTATTTTCATATCAGCTTCTTAATTTACAGGCATTTTATTTATTTATTTTTGTCACAGACTGGTAATAATAAGTAGTTCTTAAGTCCAGATAATGAAATTCTTCACACATAAGCATCGTTAGGATTTTGACTAAAGCCCACTGGCACAAAGATGTGAACCGTGGGCTAAATTCCAGGGGAGAATAAATCTGATCTCTCCTTTAAATCAATTGCAATCAATCTTCATTGATTTGTATATGAGCATTATTCTTTAAGTACTTAAACTGGACTGGACTCAGCCCTGTGTGATCACTCATGGGTTTGTGAAGGCTAATTTCCTGGACATTGATGATGTCTTCATGGCAGTGAAGGGCAAGGCTAGCAGAAAACCTAGGTCTTAGTCCAAAATGACTCCTAATAAAGGAATATTGGCAAACTGCCTTGGAAGAGTTTCAGAGAGGGTAGCATAAACATCACATTATTCTGGCAAATGTCCCCCACCCCAAATCTACCTCCTTCTCATTCTCAATTAAATTAGGAACACATAAGACAAAGACTGTGACTGAAAAAAATTGAAATATAATTGATTTAAAATGTGTTCATTTCAGGCATACAGCAAAGTGATACATATATATAGATATATAGATGTGTGTGTGTGTGTGCATGCATGTGCACGTGCATGCTCAGTCTCACAGTTGTGTCCAGTTCTTTGCAACCTCATGGACTGTAGTCCACCAGACTCCTCTGTCCATGGAATTTTCCAGGCAAGAATACTGGAGTGGGGTGCCATTTCCTCCTCCAGGGAAACTTCCCGACCGAGGGATTGAACCCATATCTCTTGTGTCTCCTGTTTTGGCAGCTGGATTCTTTACCAGCTGGATTCTAAAACCACCTGGGAAGCCTCATATAGATATAGAGATATACAGGTATATTTATATGTGCATATACATATATATATATATATTCTTTTTTAGGTTCTTTTCCACTATAGGTTATTACAAGATACTGAGTAGAGTTATCATTTGGATATAGTAAGTCCTTGTAACTTATCTAATCTATATATGGACATGAGTTTGAGTAAACTCTGGCAGTTGGTGATGGACAGGGAGGCCTGGCGTGCTGCAGTCCATGGGGTCTCAAAGAGTCAGACACGACTGAAGGACTAAACTGAACTGATACACTAGTGTGTTATGTTAACCCCAAACCCCTAATTGGTACCTTCCCCTTTCCCCTTTGGTAACCATAAGTTTGTGTGCTATGACTGTGAGTCTATTTATATTTTGTAAGTAAGTTCACGTCTATCCTTTTTTTATAGATTCCACATTTAAGCAATATGATATGATATATGTCTATCTCTGTGTGATTCTTTAAAAGTATGATTCAGAAACCTGAAAATACAGAAGGAGATCATAGATGGAAGAGATATACTTATGCAGTCAGGGCTTTCTCCTGATCTTGCAGCCGGGATACTGAGAACACTGCTCATGGTGGCAGGAAGGATGCTCCAGGTTCTGCATCATCTCCTTGTTAGAAAGGATGCTCGCTGGGTGCTGCAGTGGAAGAGCAGGGCATGTCGGCTCCTGCTTTTGTGAACCTTTGCACCTTAGCTGTGTGACTACACATGCCTCATTCTTCATGGGCCTCAGTTTTCTCATCTGAAAAATGGAGAGGTTCGCAGTATTAGAAGCTTCTCAGCCTCTTCCTACTCTCTCTGTTGTTCAGTTGCTCAGTCATGTCTGACTCTTTGTGACCCCATGGACTGCAGCACACCAGGCTTCCCTGTCCTTCACTATCTCCCAGAGTTTTCTCAAACTCATGTCCATTGAGTCGGTGATGCCATCCAACCATCTTGTCCTCTGCCATCCCCTTCTCCTCCTGCCTTCAATCTTTCTGTTCCTTATATGAAAGGATAGACATCTCCCCTATGAGACGGATTATGTTCACATCCACACAGCAAGCTCTATACCCAATAAGGCACACAACCTACCATATACGACCCTCATAGGAAAGGAAATAAATCAAATCTGACTCATCACCCTTCAGTCTGATAATTGTTGGTTAATTTACTGTCTTGGCTTCTGTTGGATTTTGAGCTCCACAAGGGCCGAAATCTCATCTCTGTAACCACTATGCAGGGTATTTTTCTGAAAAGTAGGAAACTAATAACTGTTTATGGACTGCTAGTGAATGAAACCTGAGACTGTCTTATCATGTGGTTCATGACTAATAAAAGTCCCTAAGTTTACAAAAGATCTTGACATAAAGGTTATCGTCCGTGATTAGGGAAACACAATAAAAATAAAATTACATCTATAGATATCCCGATAAAATGATCATGAATCTGCCAGATCCCAATGTCCATGGAGTCCTACAGGACAGAATACTAGAGTGGGTAGCCTGTCCCTTCTCCAGGGGATCGTCCCAATCCAGGAATCAAAGCTGGGTCTTCTACTTTGCAGGCAGATTCTTTATCAGCTGAGCTACCAGGGAAGCCTGGTTAAAAAATAGGCTCCCTACAAATAAATAAAAATCATGCTGCTTTGAACTCATTCTCTCCAACACAAAATGCACATGGACTGTTATCCACAGGCTTTGTGAGGAACATCCCTGTGGCCTAAACCTGTGTAATAGATAATGTTTCACTCCATCTTGTGCTTCCCTGGTGGCTCAGACGGCGAAGAATCTGCCTGCAATGTGGGAGGTCCAGATTTGATCCCTCGGTCAGGAAGATCCCCTGGAGTAGGAAAAGGCAACCCACTCCAGTACTCTCGCCTCAAAAATGCTGTGGACTGAGGAGTCTGGCGGGCTACAGTCCATGAAATCACAAAGAGTCAGACATGACTGGGTGACTAACACCTCAACACACGTTTGTTGCTGTTGTTTTTATTTTAATTGGAGGCTGATTGCTTTACAATATTGCACTGGTTTTTGCCATACACCGACATAAATCAGCCATGGGTGTACACGTGTCCCCCTCCCTCTGGGTTGTCCCAGAGCACCGGCTTTGAGTGCCCTGTTTCATGCATCGAACTTGGACTGGTGATCTATTTCACATGTGGTAATATACATGTTTCAATGCTATTCTCTCAAATCATCCCACCCTCGCCTTCTCCCACAGAGTCCAAAAGTCTGTTCTTTATCTCTGTGTCTCTTTTGCCATCTCACATATAGGGTCGTCGTTACCATCTTTATAAATTCCACATATATGTGCTAATATACTGTATTGGTATTTTTCTTTCTGGCTTACTTCACTCTGTATAATAGGCTCCAGTTTCATCCGCCTCATTAGAACTGATTCAAATGCATTCTTTTTAATAGCTGAGTAATATTCCATTGTGTATTTTTACCACAGCTTTCTTATCCATGTGTCTGCTGATGGACACCTAGGTTGCTTCCATGTCCTGGCTATTGTCAACAGCACTGCGATGAACACTGGGGTACACGTCTCTTTCAATTCTGGTTTCCCCAGTGTGTATGCCCAGCAGTGGGATTGCTGGGTCATATGGCAGTTCTATTTCCAGTTTTTTAAGGCATTTCCACACTGTTCACCATAGTGACTGTACAATCAACCCACTTTTTTTACTCCATGTTGAAAGGATGGCACTGTCATCTATCTAGACACTCAGAAAGGGTGCCACTTACTCATCCTTCAGGAAAAAGAAATGATGAAGAGAAACAAGTTTTCTGAAAGATAAATCCAATTTGAGATCCTCAACGATCAAAACATCATAGCTGTTAAAAAATAAGATTAAGGTAGCTTTGTTGGTAGCTTCTGATCAGAGGCTGTTTTATGGCAGACGGAGTTGTGGGTGCTCTTTCACTCAGTTTAGGTCCCTGCAGTAGGAATCTATTTGGGTCCTATGTTACCTGCGAGACCTGAGGATGAATTTTGTCCCTAAATCAGGAAATATACTTTCTGGAGCCCATCTCTCAACCCACTATTCTTGCCCAAATCTGATGAGCCCTCAGATAAGTCAGCTTTGCTGCAATAACAAATGAAACCCAGACCTCCGTGGGATACAGTAGCAACAGAGTCGTGCTTTCTTCACACTGAACTTTACCCGTGAAGCGCTGCAGGTGTGCTCAGGTCTGCTCTGCCTGTCCGCACGATAGGCTCAGGACAAAAGAGACGCTTCTCCTGGGACTTGTTCTCATGGCCGAGAGACAAGGATGAGAAAGCTGTGAAAAACCAAACCTATTATGGTTATCGCAGCTCCTGCCTGATGGAGATCTGCATATCACTTGCGCTCGTATGCCATTGGCCAAGAACGTTAGAAGGCTACACTCTGTGTCGGCCCAGCAGAAAAGTGTACGTCTCATACAGGAAGGGACTGCAAGCTACGCAGCAATGACTGGAGATGGGTTTTTTTTTTTTTTCCTTTACTGGGAGGAGAAGTGAAAACCAGAACAGCAGTTCAATTCAGCGTGGAAATGAAAGAAAAAAGTGGTGAAAGGTCTACACGAGAGGAAAATTACTAAGCCATCCAAGCTGCCCCCAGAAACTTCAGACTCTGACCCCAAACTACCTCAACTACTCTTTCTGGGCCAGGTCTGCTGTGTCCTCCAAATATCCTATTCTGCTATTTCCTTCTCTCCCAAAACCAAGCTGTTGCTGTTGTTCAGTCGCCAAGTCGTGTCCGACTCTTGGCGACCCCAAGGACTGCAGCATGCCAGGCTGCTCGTTCCTAATCATCTTCCAGTTTGCTCGAGTTCACGTTCAGTGAACTGCTGATGCCATCCAACCATCTCATCCTCTGTCACCCTCTCCTCCTTTTGCCCTCAGTCTTTCCCAGCATCAGGGTCTTTTCTGCTTCACATCAGGTGGCCAAAGTATTGGAGCTTCACCTTCAGCAGCAATCCTTCCAAAGAGTACCCAGGGTTGATATCCTTGAAGACTGACTGATTTGATCACCCTGCTTTCCAAGGGACTCTCAATTGTCTTCTCCAGGACCACAGTTCAAAAGCATCAATTCTTCTGCGCTCTGCCCTCTTTATTGTCCAACTCTCACATCCACACTTGACTCCTGGAAAGACCATAGCCTTGACTACATGGGCCTTCGTTGGCAAAGTGGTGTCTTTGCTTTTTAACCAAGTTAGACCAAGCAAAGTAACAGTCCAATTTTATTGCCAGAGAATTTACTGAATAATTTTCTGCTTCTTTCAACTTTACACTGAATGACTTAAGTTAATTTGAATGACTAATAAACTATCTAGAGATAGATATTACTGCTTTAATCAAATCTAATTCAGTATCAATCATAAGAAGTATCATTGTTTCATATACCACTAAGAAAAAAAAGGTGCCAATTAAACTATGATATGCCATTAATTATAGCATGCATCCCAATTTCAGAGATGCTAAAATGTGAAAAATATGTCTTAGAATCAATGAAATATGATATTTAGCATAGTTCTTCATTTCCAATTGTTTCAGATGAGACCTAGGAATTTTGTACTAATCATAATTTAAAACCAGCTTATATACAAGATGACATCAACAATGTAAAAATTGAAAAATAAGTCAGCCTTAAAATATTCTAGAATATTCAAAGTGATTGTTATATCCAGATATTAATACTAATTAAATTTCAGTTTCTTTGCTATATTTTTGGGGCTTTCTATTTTTAATAAATTACTGTAAATTTCACAATCATTGGTACTGTTTGTAGTTTAAAATAATGACATATGATTTTATATATGCTATATGATCAAAATTATTGTAAGATACTGAAAAAGAGTAATAGGGAGCCATCAGATTTTAGTGGTTTTATTTCTGGTAATAAACTATGGCTGATATTTTTTCCTTTTCTGTACTTGTTCTCTTTTTTCTGAAAATTTTAGAAACAGGAAACCTTTTTTTCCTTTTTTTTCCAGAAAAGCAGGTTGTGTCCTTTTACATAGATTTGAATGCACTCGTTGTAAGACAAAAGTGAGTTAATATTTGCCACCAAAGACCCATTCTCTCCTTTCTTAAGACAATTCCATATTTATTCCAAGTAGTAAAGTACTGAGCTAAAGACTACTTCCCTGCCAATCTTCTTCCACCACAAGTGGCCATGTGAATAAGTTCCCATAAATGAAATATAAGTGAAAATATTCAATGAGACTTCCAGTAAGCTTCTTAAAATCAAGGCAGGTGCTTCTTTGGCCTTCCTTTCTCCCTTTTTGAATACTGCCATAATGGCCAGAGCTTCAGCAGCCATTTTGGGTTTTGGGTTAGCTTGACAATGGGAGCCAAGCCAAAGTAAGCTGAAGCAGACTGACAGAGTAGCCTTGGTATTAGCTGATGTTGGAGTTACCAGACTACCCTCAGACTCCTCACCTTTGGACCACATATACAGGAAGAAGAAATAAGCCTCTACCTCATTTAAGCCTCTGTCAGTCATAACTGGTGGAAATTTGTAACTCATGCAGAAATGTCAATGGAGGGATAACTCAAGCCCTCCTCCGACTCTATTCTATGCATGATGTTGAATGCGGACAGTATTTTCCCAGATGATTTGAATTAAACATTTCTGAGTTGTGAAAGTTAGGTTAAAATCGGGCATGTTCCACATCAGTGTCTAGAACAGGAGGAAATTCTGAGATCTTTCTGCAATCAGATGAACCTGCATACACGGATGGCATGATCTCTATTACAAATGAGTGTTGTTGGTGGTAGTTTTTTCTAGCCATTTTCACTATTCCCCGTATGGGTCAGGGTCTCTGACCTCTTCTTTATTTCTTCCTGTGCTACCTTTTCCCTGAAGCACTTAGCTAATTTTGTGCTCCAGTGACTAAGACGAGCATTTGTCACTTTCTTCAGAGAGAAATGAAAGCAGGTGAATGTGACATTCTTAGCCACACTTAACTGAATCTTGGCTCAGGTGACAGCCCACAAGGCACTTTGCTTGAGTATCTATGTATCTAGAACATGGAAAATTTTCACAAGATACATATGTGTGTTTCTTTCTATACTTTCATAACAATGATATTTTATTTTTTCCAGAATACAGAGGATACGATCTCAAAAAAATAAAAATAAAAAAAGGGTGTTCTAAAAACACTTGAAGAATTCTTTCTAGAAAAATCACTATCTAAGAGCTCTGCCTTATTTAGGGAATCTAATGGTCAGGCCTTAGTAATGCCAGGCAATTAAATCAATACACCTACAAAATGAATTGGCATGGACAGATTTCTATACAAACAAACAGATCAACTTAGGTTTTTGTTGTTGAATTTTGTGGAAAAAAATGCTCTACCCTCTCATTCACCTTGTAAACTCTGTGGGGTTGATGACTAATTGAGGCATATGATTTAAATTATCTGACACCACAGCTATGGTCTTTGGAAAACATGCACCTCTGAGTTGATGTTACTCACTGGAATTCTTGCCCAAGGGCAGCTCCCCATTATCTTTAGGAGGTTGAGTGAGGCAGTCCACCATCAGGACCGTTCCCATCTGCTCCCTCCTTCTGAGCTTTAAGGTCCATACTTACTGAGCTGTTATTAAACTGTTTGCATAAGCTCTGCCTCAAGAACCACATTCCTGGAAGTCTTCTTCCATTTGTCAGTTCTTCCCTTTGTATGGAATGCCATTCCTATTCCCTCTGTTTGCTTAAGGAACTCCTGCCCAGTCTTCAAGATCCAGTCAAATTATTCCATTTTATGAAGGAGAAAATAGAGACTCAGAAAAGCAGAATTATTTGCCTAAGACCACAGAAGTGGTACCATGGTCAAGACTTGACTGTACCAGATTTTGTATTTGTATCCGCTTGTGGGTGGAAAAAGAGTGGCTATATGCACTTGTTGGGGATCACAGGAGAATTCATTTATGATGTCATTTATTTATATCGAACCCATATTAGAGCCCAGATTCATTCATTTATTTTTAAATTGGGTTTAATTTTATCCTTTTAGCTTCTTAAAGTGGAAGCTGAGGTCACTGATTTGAGGCCTTTTCTCCTTTCTAACATCAGCATTTTAGTGACATAGATTTCCCTCTAAACACTGCTTTGGCTCCATCCAACAAATTTGTTAGGCTGTGTTATAACTCTCATTTAGTTCTAGTATCTTATAATTTCTATCTTCTCATTCTGTTTTTGATTCCTTCTAATTTCTGCTTTTGATTCTCTGCCTGGAGTTCATTGAGATTCTTGTGTGTATAGAACTATAATTTTGATTAATTATTTTAAATTTCAGTTGTACATTTTTCAAATATTTTTCTACTTTTCCTTCTTTCAAGGACTCCAGTTGCATATATTTTCCCTGGGCCTCTAATACTCCATTCCTTCTTTTTTCCCTGTTTCCTATGTTTCATTTTGGACGGTACCCATTATTATATCTTCAAGATCACTAATCTTTTTTTCTGCAATGTCGAATCTGCCGTCAATCTCATATAACATATTTTTCATCTCAGACTTTATAGCATTCATTTATAGAAGTGTAATTTTGGTCTCTTTTCACATGTCTCATTTCTTAACATACTCACTTATTCCTCTAGATCACTGATCATATGAAATACATTCAAAAATAGTTATAAGGTTTGTTTTAATAGCCTTGTCAATTAATTTTATCAACTATTTAATTTCTGAGCTTCAGCTGATTAATTTTGCTTCTCATTATGACTCATATATGCCTTCTTCCTTCAATGACTTGTAATTTTTTTTTTTTTATTTGATACCAGAGACTGTGAATTTTACTTGTTCAGTGATGGATAATTTACAGTCCCATAAATATTATTAAGTATTATTCTGGTATGTAGTTAAATTATTTGAATACAGTCTGATTCATCTGGATCTTGGTTCTAAGATTCATTAGAGAAGACCAGAGAAATGCAAAAAAAAAAAACCAAAAACCAAAAAACAAGAAACCAAAACCCTCATTTGACTGTCCTACTTGATGTCCTGTGAGTTAGTTTTTCCACTCCTACTGATGGGACCAGGAACTTTTCAAGCCTGTGTGAGCTCTGGGGGACTTTCCTGGTGGTTCATGGGTAAAGAATCTGCCTGTAATGCAGGAGACGCAGATTCAGTTCCTGGTTTGGGGAGATTCCCTGCAGCAGGAAATGGCAACCCACTCCAGTGCTCTTGCCTGGAGAATCCCGTGGACAGAGGAGCTTGGCGGGCCACAGTTCATAGGGTCACAAGGAGTTTGGCATACTGTAGCAACTGAGCACAGCACAGCACAGAGCTCCAGGACAGTTTCCTCTGATTATTTCAGGTGGATCTTTCCTAGTCTTTTATAAGTTCCTCACGTGCCTGTGCTATCAGTCTTTAGCTGAAGCCTTGAGGGAAACTCACTGCAGATTCTGAATTCTCCCTCTGGGCAGCTTCTCCCCTCTGATACTCTGCCTGGTGAACTCTATCCCTCTTGGCTTCCCAGTTATTTTTTGTCAACTCATGGAGACTGCTAAGCTCTGGTAGGTTGCTTTTCCTGTTGCTATAGACTGGAAATGCTCTCTAAGCAATAAACTAGGATCATTTGCACCACATCTGATTTTATTCTCATTGCTCAGGGATCCCTACCCTTCATTTCAATTCTTGAAAACTCTTGATTTGTATATTTTATTATTCTTTTCTATTTCTTTCATTTGCAACTGTACATCTGGTCTCTTTTACTTCCTCTGGTCATAAGTCAAATTTTGATTCAGCTTTCTATTGTAAAAAAAATGACTCATGTTTGAATACTTGAGAAATGTCTGAGATACTTGTGCTGATTAGTAATCTTAATATTTTTGTAATATTGTAGGCAATTATTTCCTTAGCAAGGACCATATTTCTTTGACCAGCACCCTTCACCCCTTGCCCCCAGTCCAAAAGATTAGTTTCACATTTCAATTGCCTCTTACAAGATACCTGGTATCAGGAAAATCATCTGAATTCTCTGATCTCAATGTTTTTTAAATCTGTAAAGTGGGAATACTACTATCTATCTAATGGACTCGTAATTGCTAAATAGCATATAAAACTTTTTTCTCATAAGAAATGTCTGAAAAACAGTTGTATAATTAAAGACAATTAAAAGTTGTATGCTATAAAGTTGTATGACATTGTGTCAAAGTCAATTATAGTTTTATATATATATATATATATATATATATATGCTTACATATCTATTTTGATTTTCATCAAGGGTTGTCTGTAAAATGATCTCCCTTGTTAAAAGAACTTAAACTTTTTTCTTTTCATTGCTCTAATTAAAATGATGCCATAAAATATACAGAAAGAAAATATTTATTTGAGTTTGATATCTGCAGCTGTGTGTTTCACATATAAATGGGATTGAACTTCCTCTTCCAGGATATAGTAAATTCTTCAATTAATTGGTTTATCTTCATAAGATGGCATTTTATTTGAGAAACCTGTTGCAATTCAGCAGAAGGTTCATCATTGGCAAAGCCAGAAGTTCCTACAATTCTGCCTGGCTCTCCCTGAACTGTGGGTACAGAGCTGCCCTCAAATCTCAGGCTGAAGACTGCTTGTTGTCTATTTCCCCAGAGAGAGAGCATTTAAGATGCAGCCAGGCACAATGCTCTCATATTCTGACCAGGGCACTTTGTGTGAAGGAAGCTTCCCATATTGGTATTTAAGCTTCCAGAGGTTTCCAGTGGCTTCCAGATGATGTTTTTATATGATCATCCATATAGTTTATTTTCCTTCACTGTTCATTCTGTAATGACCTGCAATAGAAACCAAGATTATTTCCTTATGTCAGTGGAATCCCCAGTGAAAAAGGGGGAGGGGACATTCCTTTATTTTTATATTCTTTTATAATAAAAGTGAGATTCTTTTTAAACTCTCACTGTAGTAGACATACTCACAGCCCCCTTAAACATCCCCTTACATGCAGAAGAGGTACTTCAGAATCCATATTTATAAATGGTCCCAGTGGATTGGGCCAAGTGTGGACAGCTGACACAAGATGGGCCAATACAATTTAGAACTGACGTTTATCAATTATTTGTAGTTTTTTTTTAATTTGTTATTTGTTGTTGTCCAGTCAGTCAGTCATGTCTGACCCCATGGACTGCAGCAGGCCAGGCTTGCCTGTCCTTCACTATTGTCCAGAGTTAGCTCAAAAACATCAATTCTTTAGTGTTCAGCCTTTTTTATGGTCCAATTTGCACATCTGTACATGACTACTGGAAAAACCGTAGCTTTGACTGTATGGACCTTTGTTGGCAAAGTGATGTCTCTGCTTTTTAGTACTCTGTCCAGGTTTTTCATAGCTTTTCTTCCAAGGAGAAAGTGTCTTTTAATTTTATGACTGCAGTCACCATCCACAGTGATAGTTGACACTCGATTAGCTGCTAACAACAGCAGCAGCAATATCTTTGAAAGCCCAGAGTTGTGATTTAGGTATCTTCTACCAGATGGATTCTATAAGCAGGAAAGAATATATATACAGCTATAAGAGAAGGAGTTGGGTTGGAAAAGAGAAGCAGAAATATGACAAAAAAGTCCATTTGCTAGGCTTCCCAGATGTTGTTTCATCTTTTATCCAAGGACTGGCTATATTCCCAACTTAAATTTCTAGGAGGCATGAGTATGTCTTTAAACCAAACACCAAAATTTTACTTTGGCTTATGTTAGTTTTTTCTGCTTTCAAACAAAATGCCCTAATGAAGCACGATGGAGTGATGAGAATTAAAGAACACTTGATATACCTCTAAAGAGACAGGCAGGACACCTTGAAATGAGTAAACATTCAATGCAGACCAACAACCTTGCTATAAACAGATTCATTTCATCCAAAAAGCTGCCCATAGGTGGTAGACTTAGGTACAGTTTACAAAGAAGTAAACTAAGGCTTAGTTAATTTAAGCAATTTGACCAAGATCATAAAGTTAGTAGATTCTGAAGCCAGGTCAGCTGGCTAATTCCTCCAAGAACAAAAAAAAGCGATGGGTGTCATGTGGCTTCTGAAGTCCTTGACCACATGCTGGGTTTGGCTTATTGACAGATCATTGCAGTTTCCTCATCAAATCAACTTAAAAATTGTCTCAAGTGTCACTTAAAAGGAGTAAGATACAGTAGGGACCCTCAGAGAAGACCTATTCCCTCCACGTATAATAATCAATTAGGTGAGTTTTGTGTTAATTCAATCAGAGAAGCAGAGAAAGATTGCAACTCTTTGGATTAAAGTCTGAAATCAAATATTTTTTTACACGGTTGACCTTTGTCAGTTTATTGTAAGAGGAACTGATGATGAGCCACTGAACTAGCAAATTAGCTTTGCAAAGCTGTTGACAGGGTCAGTAGGAAATCAAACCCATTTGAACAAAGATGAGCTGGTTTCTAAGCTGTAGGACTCAGTCTGGGAGACTTTAGCCATAAAGATATTCAGAGGCACTTTGGAAGCAGGTGCGAAAAAAATGCAGATTTTTTTTTTTTTTTTTTGCCTTGAGATATTTAACTCTTTACTTCTCCTTCTAGAACCAATCAAGAGTGTAATGTTGGCTTACTAAAATCTTCAGGAAAGCAGGACTCTTTCAACTACTTAAAATCGAACAGAAATGTCAGGCACCTAATGTTTATCAGGTACCTAATAATGGCACCCCACTCCAGTACTCTTGCCTGGCAAATCCCATGGATGGAGGAGCCTGATGGGCTGCAGTCCATGGGGTCAATTTCACTTTCACTTTTCACTTTCATGCATTGGAGAAGGAAATGGCAACCCACTCCAGTGTTCTTGCCTGGAGAATCCCAGGGACAGGAGAGCCTGGTGGGCTGTCTTCTATGGGGTCACACAGAGTTGGACATGACTGAAGTGACTTAGCAGCAGCAGCAATGTTTATCAGGCACATCCACTGCCATGGTGTATTGACTCCTCATATCATAACCAGAGGCCTTCCCTGGTGGCTCAGATGGTAAAGGATCACCTTCATTGAGGAAACCTGGGTTTGGTTCTTGGCTTAGGAAGATTCCCTGGAGGAAGGCATGGAAACCTACTCCAGTGTTCTTGCCTGGAAAATCCCCATGGCAGAAAAGCCTGGTGGGTTACAGCTGATGGGGTCACAAAGAGTTGGACCCAACTGAGCAACTAAGCACACATAATAATCAGAAGTTGTTTCCAATTTACAAGGGAAAAAAAGAAGGTATGGGAAAGTTTTGAAACTTACTAATCTCTTATCCCCATGCTTATGTTAAAGTTTAAGATCACTGTGGAGGAATAAGTTGTAGAAGTAAGGCAAAGACTAGATAGACGATCACGGATCCTGTTCTTTACACATCCCAAGTAAAAGTTTCACTTCATTTCCCAGGTGATTAAGTTCTAGTCAATGGGCAGTAAGCAGAATAAATATGTAAAAATCACTTCCTGGTGTATAAAACATTCCCACAAATAACCATTTGTTTTTTCTCTTTCAATGGCTTTATAAACACAGCAAATTTGGATGCTCTGTGTTAAACATGAGGGAGTCACAGGATGGATGTTGTCTGGGCCCCTGAATCACCATGTGGTGGAGAGCTCCTCACCAATTGGGAATATTTATTTTGGATTTCACAGGGTGAAGAAACAAAAAATCAATTGTAGTCTGCTTGACTCACCAAGACTGTAGCGACTTATCATGCGAGCACACACGCACGCACCACAACATATGCTAACTAGTACAAAGACCAAAGGGCTGTAAAAGTGATGTGGGGGTTGATGGAAGGTCTTTTACATGGGCAGGAGGAGAAGCAAGTAACAGAGGATACAGCGGTTGGAAAGTGTCACCTTCTCTATGGACCCAAGTTTGAGCAAACTCCAGGAGATAGTGAAGGACAGGGAAGCCTGGTGTGCTGTAGTCCATGGGGTTGCAAAGAGTCGGATACTGAGCAACTGAGAAACAACAAGTTTTACAAAGAAATATAGTCCTTTAGCGTGATGAATAATTTTATATATCAACTTGGTTAGACCAAGGTGCCCATAGTCTAACACTGATCAAATATTTGTTAGTCTAGATGTTTTTGTAAAAGCATTTTTATGTTTTTTTTTAATTTTTACATGTTTATTTTAATTTTTTAATATCGAAGTGTAGCTGATTAACAATGATCTTATAGTTTCAAGTGGGCAGCAAAGGGCCTCAGCCATACATGTACACGTAACCACTCTCCCCCAAACTCCCCCCTCATTCAGACTGCTCCATAACATTGAACAGAGTTCCCTGTCTCTGTATCTTTCTTTATAGACTTGTGTGTGTGTGTGTGGGTGTGACTTTTAAATATGTCATCACAATTCTAATTGGAAGGGTTTGCAAAAGCAGGTCATGAGCTGGATTTGGATGCTGGGCATAATTGGTCAACCCCTGGTCCAGTCAATCCTACTGTGCCCATTTCTTTTGACTTACCTTATAGGAGATCTCCACCTAACTTCTTTTCTGGAAGGAGCTAAAGACTTATCACAGCCAGGTATTCACCACCCACACACTTTGTGCATGCACCGTACTAGTCAGCACACTTTCCCTCAATGCTGACTATGGGTCATCGGCTCTGCTCTTAGCTAGCTTCACTCTAATAACATGGAAATGATATAGCTACTTGGCCCCTGTCCCTCAGGAGTGAGGTGGTCTCATTCATTCCTCCAGTAGGTACAGCTCATGAAACTGATTCTTGCAGGGGGACCAAATTGTTTGTCTATGGGGACAAACATTGATGAGCCACATTGTGAAGTAACAAAGAACTTCCGACTTCCGGTGTGGGTGCTCAAGGTTGGCTTGCTGGATAGGAACAGCATGTGGTTGGTGTGGATTCTAACCTAGCCCTTCCTGTGATGGCCACTGTGGTCCACAGAGGTTATGGATCCACTTGTTGAGGGCTGTCATGAGAACAGGATGAAGCAGATGTTTACGGGCCATTGTAGAAAATCCCCACTGCAGGTTAGTTTTCAAGACTGGCCCCTTCTAAGTTATGAGCAACCTAGACAGCATATTTAAAAGCAGAGACATTACTCTGCCGACTAAGGTCCGTCTAGTCAAGGCTATGGTTTTTCCTGTGGTCATGTATGGATGTGAGAGTTGGACTGTGAAGAAAGCTGAGTGCCGAAGAATTGATGCTTTTGAACTGTGGTGTTGGAGAAGACTCTTGAGAGTCCCTTGGATTGCAAGGAGATCCAACCAGTCCATTCTGAAGGAGATCAGCCCTGGGATTTCTTTGGAAGGAATGATGCTAAAGCTGAAACTCCAGTACTTTGGCCACCTCATGTGAAGAGTTGACTCATTGGAAAAGACTGTGATGCTGGGAGGGATTGGGGGCAGGAGGAGAAGGGGACGACCGAGGATGAGATGGCTGGATGGCATCACTGACTCGATGGTCGTGAGTCTGAATGAACTCCGGGGGCTGGTGATGGACAGGGAGGCCTGGCGTACTGCAATTCATGGGGTCAAAAAGAGTTGGACACGACTGAGCGACTGAACTGAACTGAACTGAATGCTTAACACAGTGATCCCAGCCTTCCAAGTTCCTTTACAAAGTAATAACTGCCGTAAGCAGAATCATCTATTTCCCCAAGAAAGATTTCAGGCTGCCTTGCGTCACTTCTCTGTAGGCATGGCCCTGCATTGTTCACACTGGCTGAATCTGACTATTTTGCAATCCTTTTTAATAATGTTGTCCAACTCAGCCATTGCCTCTTCTAGTCCTTGGCATTGGCTTTGTAATTCTGTTTGTCCGTCTGTTATTTGTCCTTCTGGCATTGTTGCCTGCCCATTGTTTATATTTTTCTGGATTTTGTTTTGTTTTGTTTTTTCTTTTTTTCCCCAGTAATTTTACAAAGCCTGTCTACTGTTTGATATTCTGTCTTGCTGCTTTTCTGAAGACATGCTGTGAGAGATTCTAGAACTGGAGGGAAATACTGGATCTTGTTTCTCTGAGGGTTTGTGTCTCAAACTGAAGTGTCTCTGGGCACATTAAGAATGCAGCTGCAGATTTGTGGAAGCACAAGAAAAAGTCTCCATATTTTCCCAGGGCAGTTTTACACCACAAAGACTTTAATCTCTTTTATTTTAATAAATGTAGATTTTACATAGAATAGGTCAACCTTTCTGTTTGTTTTTAAGTAAATAGAAGTGCAACATTGCTGAATACCTCTTTGGGTTTTGCAGCAAGTTCCTCCTTTCCTGCTGGTAAAGGACTTGGATGAAAAAAATCTGAGAAACACTGATTAAGTAATGGGTGGTGGGGGGAGAGGCCCACCTCCTGTACCTTCCTGTGCATTGGCATTGCGCTCGATCCCCTGGTGTGTCTTTTTATTTAATCCTCATAATACATGGGGCCACAGTGATATTTACACTTTTGATAAGATCAAGGTTGAAAGAGTCAAACTCAGAATAACACCAAAAATGTTATCACCATTATATTAAGTAATTGTGCTAAAGGCACATCTTAGACCAAGCTGCAAACTGAGTGCCATTCTCTCACTTAGGAGGAGATATTCTTCCATGATATTATGGTCTGGATTGTGTCTCGCCTAAAATTCATATGTTGAAGACCTAATCCCTAAAGTGCTTCAAAGTGTGACTGTGTGGAGAAAGGGCTTTAAAGAGGCAGCTAAGTAACCATGAGACCTCTAGGGTGGACCCTGATTCTATGACGGGTGTCCTTATAAGAAGGGACACAGACATACAGAGAAGGCAATGTAGAGATACAGGGAGATTGTCTAGAAACCAAAGAGAGAGGTGTCCAACCAAACAAATACCTTGATCCTAGACGTCAAGTCCCCAGAACTGTGATAAAACAAACTTCTCTTTAAGCCACCAAGTCTTTGATACTTTGTTACAGAAGCAGTAGGAAAATTAGTGCACATGGAAAAACTTTTTAAAACACTTATTTTTAATTGAGGAATACTTATTTTACAATGGGAATGCCAGGCCACCTGACCTGCGTCTTGAGAAATCTGAATGCAGGTCAGGAAGCAACAGTTAGAACTGGACATGGAACAACAGACGGGTTCCAAATAGGAAAAGGAGTGAGTCAGGGCTGTGTATTGTCACCCTGCTTATTTAACTTCTATGCAGAGTACATCATGAGAAACACTGGTCTGCAGGAAGCACAAGCTGGAATCAAGATTGGTGGGAGAAATGTCAATAACCTCAGATATGCAGATGACACCACTCTTATGGCAGAAAGTGAAGAGGAACTAAAAAGCCTCTTGATGAAAGTGAAAGAGGAGAGCGAAAAAGTTGGCTTAAAGCTCAACATGCAGAAAATGAAGATCATGGCATCCGGTCCCATCACTTCATGGCAAATAGATGGGGAAACAGTGGAAACAGTGTCAGACTTTATTTTGGGGGGGCTCCAAAATCACTGCAGATTGTGACTGCAACCGTGAAATTAAAAGACGCTTACTCCTTGGAAGAAAAGTTATGACCAACCTAGATAGCATATTCAAAAGCAGAGACATTACTTTGCTGACTAAGGTCCGCCTAGTCAAGGCTATGGTTTTTCCAGTAGTCATGTATGGATGTGAGGGTTGGACTGTGAAGAAGGCTGAGCACTGAAGAATTGATACTTCTGAACTGTGGTGTTGGAGAAGACTCTTGAGAGTCCCTTGGACTGCAAGGAGATCCAACCAGTCCTTTCTGAAGGAGATCAGCCCTGGGATTTCTTTGGAAGGAATGATGCTGAAGCTGAAACTCCAGTACTTTGGCCACCTCATGTGAAGAGTTGACTCATTGGAAAAGACTGTGATGCTGGGAGGGATTGGGGGCAGGAGGAGAAGGGGACGACAGGGCATGAGATGGCTGGATGGCATCAGGGACTCGATGGACGTGAGTCTGGGTGAACTCTGGGAGTTGGTGATGGACAGGGAGGCCTGGCATGCTGCAATTCATGGCGTCGCAAAGAGTCGGACATGATTGAGCGACTTAACTGAACTAAACTGAACTGTTTTACAATATTGTGTTGGTTTCTATGACAGGCTCTTGATCATTCTTTTCTTTCTGTTTCTTCATTCCTTCTTTCTTTTTCCACCAAACTTTTTATCTCTCTATCTCTATCTATCCATCTATCTACCCACCTACCTACATAACCCCTATTTATTCATCTATCATCTACAGCACATACAAACATCCAATTCATATACAAAAGTCTACAAGAAATATCTTTATTTATCTTTATTATATTTATCTTTATTCCTGCTATCCTAAAACTCTTTCTTCTTTAATGGCGACACAGTCTTCTTATCTATACCTGCAAAATCACTGCAGATGGTGATTGCAGCCATGAAATTAAAAGACACTTACTCATTGGAAGGAAAGTTATGACCAACCTAGATAGCATATTAAAAAGCAGAGACATTACTTTGCCAACAAAGGTCTGCCTAGTCAAGGCTATGATTTTTCCAGTGGTCGTGTATGGATGTGAGAGTTGGACTGTGAAGAAGGCTGAGCACCGAAGAATTGATGCTTTTGAAATGTGATGTTGGAGAAGACTCTTGAGAGTCCCTTGGACTGCAAGGAGAGCCAACTAGTCCATCCTAAAGGAGATCAGTCCTGGGTGTTCATTGGAAGGACTGATGCTGAAGCTGAAACTCCAATACTTTGGCCACCTCATGTGAAGAGTTGACTCATTGGAAAAGACTCTGATGCTGAGAGGGATTGGGGGCAGGAGGATCAGGGGACAGCAGAGGATGAGATGGCTGGATGGCATCACGGACTCAATGGACGTGAGTTTGAGTGAACTCTGGGAGTTGCTGATGGACAGGGAGGCCTGGCATACTGTGAATCATGGGGTTGCAAAGAGTCGGACACGACTGAGCAACTGAACTGAACTGAACCATAACATGTATATACATGCGCGTGTGCAGGCTGTCATGTCTGACTCTTTGTGGTCCTATAGACTATAGCCTACCAGGCTTCTCTGCCCATGGGATTTCCCAGGCAAAAATCCTGGAGTGAGTTTTCGTCTTTTCCTCCAGGGAATCTTCCTGACCCAGGGATCAAACTTACATGTCCTGCAGGCCCTGCATCAGCAGGTGGAATCTTTGCCACTGAGCCCCCTAGGAAGCCCCCAGCATTCATATACAGGAATGTTCTAATACTTCCCCTGATCTTTAGCACTTAAATATTGATTAAAATTTACAGAATATAATAAATCTTGCTAAAGTACATATATTTCTTCGTATATATTTATTGAATATATTATACATTTAATTATTATTTTCCTGTGTTTATTCTAGAATCATTCTAGAAATGTACACAGAGTAGGAATATAATCTACAGAAGAAATTTTAAACTCACTCATAATTTCATCATGCAGAGATATTTGATTTGAACTTTTTGCCTTTCGTATTTTATTCTATATTTGCATGGATATAAGGACGTACACAGAGACCTCATAAATATGCAATATACTTTATTGTGTTCTTTACATAGAAAATATAGCAAGTCATTATCTGTTACCTTTGAGGCTAATAGTCTCCCAGATTTCTGTTATTGTTATTTTCATTTAAAGAACTTTTAATTCTTACACATTCCATGATATTTAATCATGTGGGATTTTCATCATTTTCCTGCTCCAAACTTGTATCTCTATTCTGAGATGAGACAAATAGTCACCTAGACACTCTAAGATTTCATTTTTTTCCACTCAACTGTTTAATCTATCTGGAATTTGATTTGCTACAGAGTATGTTATGCAAATGCCACTGGTCTTCATAAGTAATTGATAAGCTGGTCTATTAATGTTTGTTGGTAATACTACCCTATTACTATTCATTTTCAATTTCTGTGTTACAAACTCTACAAACATTAAGATGCCATTTAGTTATTAGCTCATGGTTTGCAGGTCAGAAGTCCTGGCACAGTCTCCTGCCCAGGGTCTCACAAAGCCAGGGTCAAAGCAGCAATGACTATGTCTTCATCCAACAATAAATGTTTTCATATTTTAGTTAAGCTAGGTGCCTCTCCCTTGCCCCCCATCATTTTATCTTTTTTTTTCAAAAATAATTGTCTGTATTCTCTTTTATTACTTATTTATTCTCTCAGATGAACTCTAGCATGATTTATCAAAGGTTCGGTCTCCATCTAGATATATTTTCATTTGAATTTTTATTTCAAGATAGTTAAATACATGCATTTGTATTGGGGGATAATTTGCCTCTTTATAAAATTAAGTTTTATGTATAGACAATGCTTGGAGAAGGCAATGGCAACCCACTCCAGTACTCTTGCCTGGGAAATCCCATGGACGGAGGATCCTGGTAGGCTACAGTCCATGGGGTCGCAAAGAGTCGGACACGACTGAGCGACTTCACTTTCACTTTTCACTTTCACTTTTCACTTTCATGCACTGGAGAGGGAAATGGCAACCCACTCCAGTTGTCTTCCCTGGAGAACCCCAGGGATGAGAGCCTGGTGGGTTGCTGTCCATGGGGTTGCACAGAGTCGGACATGACTGATGAGACTTAGCAGCAGTATTTAACTTAATTAAAGGAATGTATATTGTGTGTTTACCTTGCATCAGACATAGAAATGAACAAAAAGAATCATGTTCCATGGAGCTCTCATTTAAGGAAAGGAGATGGACAATAAACAAATAAATGAGTGAATAATTTCAAATAATGGTGATAGAGTCAAGTCATATAAAATGGCTGGGGATGATAGTGGTCAACTTTGGATAAGGCATAAAGGAATCTTCTTTGAAATGACATTCGATCTGAAGCTCAGAAAACTCTGAAGCATGAAACAATCAGAGGGAAAGGCATTTGGGGCAGAGGAAGCAGCACCAATGCCTCAGAACAGTGTGAGACAGAATCCACCAGGTGAGTAGGAACAAGATACCTCAATCAAGTCTTTGTTTCTATTTTTGATTAATGAATTTATGCAATGTTACCTCCACAGTATACAGAGTTCTAAGTTTGACTTCTATAGAGAATATTTTTTCCCTGATGTTTTCTACATGATTGATGCTAGTTTATAGAAAAGTTATTGATTTTTAGAGTATTTCTTTTGAAATGGTCACAGTACTTAACTGTGGGTAATTCTGCAAACTCTTTAGTTTATGCACAAATGGATTTTCCCTTCTTCTCTTGTGTTTTTGAGATAGACACCCAAAACAAATGTAGTAATACTATTTTTGCAGTCACATGCATTTTGCATCTTCCTTTTAAAAGGTCATTACACCTTTGATTTCTGTTTCATAGCCTAACACTCATTTTATTTTCACACATCTCAATAGGACTTATATTTCCCTTCTATAGTTAGTTGCATTTTTGTTTAAAGTAGAAGGCATGGTTTTTTTTTAAAAAAATATATATTTTCATGGTGAATATAGGAGTGTTTCCCTATTTGGGTCTGTTATATGTAAAACCACTCGAGAGTATTTGCTTCTTTCAGCATTTATTTCTCCTCTAAATTATTCCCTTCAAGTGTATTAAAAGACCTCAAATTTATGGGTTAAAAGGAATCACTGGCTGTTGGATAGGGGTCACTGGGCTCTGGACAAAGTTTACTAGCTACTCGCCTTCAAAAACCTGTCTAGGAGTTTACATTATAAATAATAATTTGATTGTCTTAGAGAAAAAGTGAAACTTTACTACAAAGTTGGGGAGGGAAAAAAAAAAAAAAAACAAGAAAGGCAGACTGGCCCAGTCAGCATCTTGAGAATGTGATTGGAAGTCTGTACCATCCCATTTTTGCAAGGCGGTTCCTGACTGTGAGGAATTGGCTCTCTCTGTCCCTGGGAAAGCTGTGCTGTATACTGACCTGAATTCAGACTCTGCGGTTGATTTGCTGTGCAACTTTGAACAAGCCGGTTAACTCCTCTGAGCCCCATTTTTCTTCGAGGAGACTATATCCTGTAGCTTCAGGGGCTGCAATTAAATTAAAGAAGGTATCCTGTTTGAAGGAGTCAAGCATCTTACCGTGGACAGAACAAGTCCTCAAATATACTGGCAGTTCCTTCTCTTTCCTTCCAAGCCAAAGGGACTTCCTAGCTCCCATATATATAATCTACAGATGGTTTCCGTTTGCCATCTCACATGGAAAGCAGCCCCTCGGTGACTGGGAAGCATCGACACTGTGGATGCTTTGTTGTGACTGTTTTTGTCATCATCATGAAGAATGCCATCATCACCTCCATGGAGATGAATCTAAGTCATCTGGGTCACCTGGTGAGCATGGCTTCTTAATCTCCAGGCCAATTATGTACCTTGAAATATTAAAGCATGAAGGTAGATATAGGCAAAAGAGGAGCTGCGTTTCTCACACACTACAGGGGTGAGCATATTATTGAACAAAGCATCCCCTTTGCCTCTGTCTCTGCCCTGTGGAGACTCCTTCCCCACTCCACCACCTCAAACCCCCTCTGCTCACCAGCCTCTTCTGACTGAACAGACACTCCTGAGAGCAAACGCACCTGTATTTATCATAACTGCTCTTTACACGTCCTGAGACTAGACTACCACCCTCTCCTCCCCACCCCACCCCCAAGCCCAACACACCAAACTTCTGTAAATTGTATGAAGTGGTGTCCAAACTCGGCCATAATTTTTAACCATCTCTTTGGGCGCCATGTTCCTAGAATTTATTATTTCCTTTTCCACATCATTTCACAAAGAATGGGCTATGTACGAAATGAAATGCAAAATGGAAGGAATGATCAGAGAAATTTAAAGCACAAATGCCATTAAAATTCATGTTCCCGGACCTGAATGGTTGTGTTGAAATGATGTGGGCAGGTTGTGCTTCCTCAGGTACAGCAGTCCCTGCACTGCCTTGTAGAGACTGGCTAATGGTGACTTGAGCACTGTCCATCTGCCACTAAGCACCATTCATAAGGGCCATTCTTGGCTCTCATGCGGACTGTCCACAATGAAAAGAACAAAACAAGCAAAAAGCTCTGCTGCCAAACTGCTGATCTCTGATGTCAAATAATCCGATAGATTGAGCTTGAAAGCTCAGCTCCTGCACACAACTCTCCTAGAACTCAGTTTTCCACCTGGAAAATTAAGAAAAGAACATTTCCCAAAATAGGAGCTTTTTGAGGGTGTTAGTGAAATAGTATCCATTTTATTTTATAAATAAACTATTTTCTTTATAAAATAAAATTTTATCAATTAAAAATTTTATTTATAAAATAAAATGCATTTTATACAGACTGGCACTTCATAAACATCTAATAAATTATAACCCTCATGAGTTTATTTATTATTTCTTGAGTCTCTAAATGATTGCCGTCGGTTGAATGTTCATAGCTTGTACTCTGAGCTGTGGTTTCAAGGCCTAAGCCCTCATCAACACTTGTGAAGTCCATTTGCTTATTTAAAACTTGAAAACAATTTTCTCTCTAGTGAGCTAATTTAGGTGAACCAAAATCAACTTTCTTTTTGCAGCCTCTGCTTGCTCCGTCTCATTTACCCAACCCTGCTGCTGAGGGCCACCAGCCTTTCTCTTTGAGCCAAAGCCTTGGCACTTTAGGAACCAAGCCTGGGACAAAACAGGAGCCTCTTCTGGGTTATTCAGTGGGGTCTGGATGGTGTTCATTTGCCCCTGTTTCATTGTGTGCTCGCATTAGGGGTAGATCTAGGACCCCAGTAACCAAGCAAACATGCAAAAGATCAGCCCTAACTCCTGGGTGGTCAGACTATGTCAGTGCATGTCTTAGAGCTGGTAGTCCCAAGAAACAGAGCCTGAGATGGAGGCTCTTATGCAAGGGACTTATTGAGAAAGAAACAAGAGTGAGGAAAACAGGGAAAGGACAGGCGAAGAACTGTTCCTACAAGATAAAGTTGCAGTTTTATGTGGAGTCTAGCTTATGCCTGATCCCATGAGAGCTGTGGAGTATGAATTGTACTGCAAGGTTGATGCCCCTTGAGACCCAGGCACGAAGCCTTAGCTACTACGTGTCAGTCATCTGTTAGCTGCAGGTCACCTGTGTCCTGGGTGGGTGGGTGGAGAATGCAATTTTTAGAATTCTCCATAAAACCGTTCAACAGCCAGCTCTTGGAGTCATTGGAGGATGGGTGCTCTGGCTCTGTAAAGCAAATCTTTGCAGAACACTCAAAGTGAGAGCTTAACTGACCCTTCTATTTGGGTCCCTGATACATACGTCTGTTCCCATTTTATGTAGAAACGAGGACTTGGTCACAGTTCTCAAAAGAGTGCCCAGAAGATTCAGCAGCTTTTCAGAACTTGATTCTGCACCTGACAATCTCCTTCAATACTGACTGCTAAGAGCATTTATTACATTCATTTATCTGACTCATATCTTTTTCAGCAGATGATAAACTTCAGCCTGATAAGGACTCTGCACTGCAGGCCCTGCACCCAGACCATTACCTAGCTTATAATAGATGCTCAGTAAAAAATTGTGGTCAAACATATACAAACACACACATCACACAGATACAACATTACAGAGACACGTAATATTCAGTGACACATAATAATTCTCAGAAAAAGAGCAGTATAAGTTCACGTCAAGAGAAAATTGGCTATAACTGTAACATAATCTGCTTCTGTGTGCAGTGGAATTGGCACCATCCATCACGTACATCATCACACAGAAGAGACCTAGTCCTTTCAGTTAATCGTGCTGATTGCTGACCGTGCTGGAGTTCACTGAGAATAAAAATGGACCCCACTACAAAATGACTGGTATCTCAGATATATGAAGACTTAGTAGAAGTTTGTAATAATGGATTTTCTTCATCTCAAGGGACTGTAGTTGTCCAAGCGACCCTAACATGGCCCAGAATAAAATCCCAAGGAAGATCTTAAGGCGTTTGACTTCCTCTTGGGTGGTAAACAGAAGGAAGAAAGAGCCATATCCCAGCACTCACACCATGAAAGGAAGTTGCAAGGGATCTCATATCCCTTCCTGGTATGCAGAACATTCCTGCCTCTGGTCCACCCTCAGTCCCAAAGTCTCATTCTAGTCTATTGCTCCAGTCCAAATTTCCACTCTCTTTTCTCTTCGGTTCTTTGATAGTTCTCCTCTCTGCACGCCCAAGGCATAAAGAGAATAGAATCAAAGTTCAGCCGATGCAGCTCAGAATGATGGTATAGAAACATAACCACAACCCCATAGTCCAAGCTGTCCCCAGACGTGAATGGATAGACAACCATTTGTTGTTCAGTTGCTCAGTCGTGTCTGACTCTTTGTGACCTCATGAACTGTGGCCAGCCAGACTCCTCTGTCGAAGGAATTTCCCAGGCAAGAATACTGAAGTAGGTTGCCATTTCCCACTCCAGGGGATCTTCCTGACCCAGGGATTGAATCTGAGTCTTTTGTGTCTCCTGCATTGGCAGGCAGATTCTTGCCACTGCACCACCTGGGAAGACAATCCTTTGCTTTGAGTCAAAAATCACCCTCCTTATTCTCCAGTTCTCATTCTCTCGCCTATATGCATACACAATATAAGTTTCTAGTTTTCATGATTGCTGTCATTTCTGAGATGATGGCAAGCATAAGCATGTTGCCTGCATGTGGTAACACACAAAGCTAGGAAGCAGGACTCAAAACTAGAGGCAAAAATAAAATATTGTTTAGATATAGGGAGGGACTGAGCAAACAGACCTTGAGATTCAGAGAATATAGCTTTTCTAGAAGGGAAGTCTGGAATCAGGCCTTAGAATTTGCTACAAGTTAAAGGGTAATGGCCACTCTCAGAGCCAAAGGACTCATCTTGGTTAGGCTGCTGCTCCTGAGGCTACAGAAGCATGCAGTGCCCCAGTGGCTCAATGGGGCTGGTGCAACACGGCAACCTGGGAGACAGCAGTGCCTCTGACAGGCAGGCTTGATTTGGCAGCTCAGGCCATATGATGCTGGGTGCTGGGGCACTCCTGCCTTGCTTTCAAAGGAGCTCCTGAAACCTGGCTTCCCTCAGCATCCTCCCAAACTAGATCTAGGGATGCTGAGCCTGAATTTAGGGTTAAGTTCCCCTGTGAGAAGCCAAGGATATAGTGGGTAAGCCAGAAATTATCAAATTCATCCTTCAAGCTTTTGAAGGTAAATGCTTCTCAGCCAAAGCTGTGTCTTCATTATGCTAAAAACCTCCAGCCAGCATTGCCACTGCCTGTACTTAATTCAGAAGTATTTATCCAGCACCCCCTGTTTGCCAGACACTGTAGAAAGAGCTGAGGCTATTCACACAAAGTCCTAATTCCTGCCTGTGCTGGTTAATTTTATAGATCTGCTTGATCTGATAACAAGACTTGGATATTAGGTCAAACATTATTATGGATATGTCTATGACACCATTAGTTGGAAGAGATTAACATTTAATGGTAGACTTAGTAAGACAGATTGCCCTTCTCAATATAGATGGGCCATATCTAATCAGTTGAAGACCTGAACTGCTCCTCCTGAAATAAGTGGGAACTGCTCCTGTTTGTCTATGATTTGAGACATAATTTCTTTCTGCCTTCGGACTCTCACTGAAATGTGGCTTTCCTGGCTCTTGAGTCTGCTGACCTTTGGACTACACCATCAGGTCTCCTGGGACTGTAGATTGCAGACTACAAATCTCAGGGCTTTTCAGTCTCCTTAACCATGTCAACCAATTTCTTCTAACCTCTCTCTCTCTCTCTCTTATTGGGAACCTTAAAGAACCCTACTAACACACCATCTTCAATTTCATAGTCTAACTACAGATATTTCATGTGGGAGACATAGAATGCCAACAAGAAGCCTATCAATGCAATAATATGTGAAAAGGGTTGCAGTAGAGGGTAGTCCTGGTATGTATGGAGTTCAAGCTTCAGGAAAGCAGAAGATTCCAAATAAAAATTTTCCATTGCAAATGCAGACCCTTGTGCCTGGTGTGCAAGGACACCCCTGCATCTGACTGGTGCTTCCCTACCTCTTATCTCTTCAGCATCATTTCCCCTCAGCTAAAAACCTGGGCTTTCAAGTTGAGCCATGCTGTTTGCATGCCACCTCTCCTACTTACGAAGGACTTCAGGTAAATTACTTGACCTCTCTTTCCTTACAAACCTTTGTTTTCTTTTCTGTAAACTAGAAATGTTAATATCCACCTTGCAGAATTTTGTAAAGATCAAATAAATACTATTTTTAAAGCACTGAGTGCAATGGCTGATACATAAAAAATGACCCATGTTAACAATTTTCAACATCTTCATTATCCTCATCACCACCAAAATTCTCAGCATCACTTTTACCATTATCATTACTGAACCACCCACTTTCCTCTTCATCCTCATCTTCATGGTCAACACCACCACCAGCGTCAGCTTCTATTCTGTTCATCATCTAGTTCACACATTATATGTGTCAAATAAAATAAACCCCTCCTCAGATTATTTTAAATAAAATATACGTCTTTGGGGCTTATATAATTGTAGAATTCATAGTCATCTGGTCTGAGGTGAAGAGTGATCCAGCAACTCAAACAATATCACATGGACCCATTTCACCTCTGTCTTTCTGTTCTGACTTCCTGCCATAGTTCTGGCAGTCCTGGATCCTTCCCTGTCAGTTTAAAAATAAATGGCTGACACAGTTGTAGACCTTACAACCTCATACCACATTATCCAGAGAAAGCGTTCTGAGAGATTTGTGGAAGAGAGAGGAGGCTTCTCTTTCCCAGAGTGCATGCAGGCTCAGTTGTTTCAGTCAAGTCCAACTGTTTGTAACCCTATGAACTGTAGCCTGCAAGGTTTTTTTGTCCATGAGATTCTCCAGATAAGAATACTGGAGTGGGTTGCCATGCCCTCCTCCAGGGGCTCTTCCCCACCCAGGGACTGAACCTGGCTCTCCTGTATTGCAAACAAATTCTTTACTGCTGAGCCACCAGGGAAGCTCCCTCTTTCCCAGAATTCCCAGAAAAGGCCTTAAGTTTCATTGGCTTTGAGTGGGTCATGTGCTCATCCACGAACCAATCACAGTGACCAAAGGTGTGGGTACAATAATTGATGGAAACAGTGACAGGCTATCCCTAAATCTAAGGATGGGGCACAGTTGTACTGACCTCGCAAGCCTCAGAGTGTGGGTGGCTCCCTGAATAATGTTCAGTGCTATCTCCAGAGGCTAGTCGGTTGGAGAGAAGAGGGCAAGCTCCACAGAAGTTTCACAACACTGACCTTCTCAGTTGTACCTTTGAATGTGCTTTTGTTCTCTCTGCCTCAGTCAACTCCCTTACCCTCATCTCAGACTAGCTCTTCCATGCCCAGTTCAGTGCCTCTCCTGACCATCCCCACCCTGGGCTACCTTAGGGGTCCCCTAAAGTCTCCTAACAAATGCCTGCTTTTCTCCCAGCACTTATATCACAACGTATGCTGTGCTCAGATGCTAAGTTGTGTTTGACTCTTTGCGACTCTGTGGACTGTAGCCCACCAGGCTTCTCTGTCCATGGAATTTTCCAGGGCAGAATACTGGAGCAGGTTACCATTTCCTGCTCCAGGGAAATCTTCCTGACCCAGGGATTGAACCCATGTCTCTTGTGCCTCCTGCACTGGCTGGCAGATTCTTTAGCACTGAGCCACGTGGGAAGCCCTTATATCACCATAAGTGCATGTTAGTATATTGAGTCACTGGTTATTGTTACCATGACCCATTGGGCTATAAGTTTTGGGGAATAGAACAACTTGGTTGTTTTTCCTATTATCGCCAAGAGGAAACATAAAATCAGGAAGTACTAATTAAGCTAAAAAAGATTTTAAAAGGGAACAGGCTGGATGAACATGTGATAGAATGATTGGGTAAATAATGCCATGAATGAGTGAAGTGACCTGGCCTTCAGTCTTAACTCACAGAAAAATAAACGTCTTATTTCCTGCACTCTAGCAAGCCAGGGCAGATTGTGTCTTCCTGGCTACCAGTCAAAACTGATAGAGGCTCCTGCTTAGAATTAAAAAAAAAAAAAAATGCTGAAACTAGGGACAAAACCAGTATAACACCATAAGAAAGAATTATGGATACAAAAATAGCAAATGATCACAATTAGTTGTGATTTAAATAGTGGCCATATACAAATCTTCTCAGCCTGAATTAATGTAGTGAATTCCAAACCAAGGGCCCTGTGTAGTCACATGAAGACTAACTGTGGGCCATGGTGCTGTGCTGGAGGGCTGACTCAGGTCTCATCCTCCTTCTGGGAATGTCACCCTTGGAGGTGACATTCCAGAGACAGGCCTGAGTCTAGAGAGACATGCAGAGGTGAAATCGGCATAGATATAATCAGAGATGGAGCTCAGGGGTGTCACTGAAAGGGGTTTCCCCCAAATCATGAAGCTGATCATTAATTGCTACTGTGGAGCTTGCATTCTTGCAATCATCCAGGTTGTTGTTGTTTTTTAGTGGCTAAATGATGTTTGATTCTGTGCGACCCCATGGACTATAGCCCACCGGGCTCCTCTGTCCGTGGGAGTTTCCATGCAAGAATATTGGAATAGGTTGCCATTTCCTTCCTTCCGGGGATCTTCCCAACCCAGGGATTGAGCCCTTGTCTCCCGCATTGCAAGTGGATTCTTTACCACTGAGCCTGATACCCAAAAGACAAGTCTGTGTCAACACTGCAATGTACATGAGAAGGAACCGCCCTGGCCATAGTCACAATGGAAATTAATCAGGATGCACAGCCTTGGCACCTTACAGACGGAAGCCATGGCACTCCTCATGTCATTATTGCTCCTTATCCAACCAGCCAGGAGGAAGGCATGCTTCTCCCATTTTACAGGAGGGAAAACTGAGCCTCAGAACACTAATGGGATTGGTGCAGGGCTAGTAATAATTGTTCACCTGCTGATTTGAATTCAGATTGCTTTTTCTACGGTCCTTAATACAACTTGCTCACTCTCCTCTTATGTCAAATGTGAGCAGCATTAAATGGAACTTTCTCTAAAAGAACATTTTCATTCAGAAATTGAGGCAAGTCATTCATGACATTGTATACCTGTGTGTGTGTGTGTGTGTGTGTGTGTGTGTGTGTGCATGTGGGCATATATGTCTTTGTATATATATGTATGTGTATATACATGCGTGTATTCATATGTGTGCTAGAGCATAAAAAATGTATAAAAAATAAACAAACAAACAAAAGCACCCCCCAGAAGTCAAAAAAGAGAATGATTTCCAGTAGGTTCCTGCAGAGCCCTTCTCTTTATTCCTGAGAGGTTCAATTAACGGGTGCAAGCCATAAACCAGTACGTTTTCCCCCTGCTATGATGCATTGTTTTTAATCTCACTGCCTTGTATTATATCGCATTCCTATAATTCTTCCGACAGGAAAAGGCTTGTTTCATAAAAATATAGTCCTCCGCATTTGAAATATAAGTTCACATGCAGGCAACATATATATCACCGCGCCGGCAAACTAACTCACTTACTTAATCCACTAAACTTCAGGTGCTTCCTATATTATGTGAAATGGCTTGAAACAGGCAGCAGCTGCCAGGACCCATCACTGCTTCTTTGCTCAAGAGAGACAGGGAGAGGGGAGGTGGGGGAGTGGAAATCCCCTCGGTGGATGCCAAATAACAAGTCTTTCATTATCACCCGGTGTCAGGACACTGGGTAATGTTCATTGTGCATGCGCAATAAATTACTATTTACCTGGCAGCGCCTTTGATAAGCCCGTCTCCTCTCCCTCTTTCTGTCCACGCAGCACGGAGCAGCGAAACCCCTTTGCCTATAATTCTTATTAAGGTGATACCTTTTCTGAATAAGAAAGTACACACTTCCATAGCCTGGCGCTCTCTGGGGTTTTTGAGGGACATTGTTTTTATTGGTTCCCTTTTATTTCTCCCTCCCCGCTGTGTTTTAATGCTATAGTGACTTCTGTGTATACAACTCTCATATTGAAATGTCGGCGGCTGCAGATATATGCAATATTAAAGAGCGCTTATGAATTTTTGACATCTAATTAGTCGCTACCCAGTTAACATGTCAGGACTCAGAGGGATTAGGGAGGCAGCCCTTTCTGAATAAGTTACAGCGAGGCCCCTGTCCTTTTCATGTATTATTCTTTAATGTAGGTGGTGATTATTTGGCTGTGATTAATTGATGAAGCTCATTGGTCTGGCAAGTGGTACCGAATTCACCATTCTTCACTTTTATTTCTCTCAGTAGGGCTCTGCCACTTATTCGGAAGGACTCCCTTCCTTCCAGGCAGTCTGTCCTCTCAGTCCAGTGCTCTGGCTCTTCCCTGGGCCTGGCCTTGACCTCTCCCAGCTCTTGACTCACACATCAGCCGTGGCTTTGCATCCTGCCTTCTCTCAAAGGCTCCTTCTGGTGGCCCTGGCCCCCTAGAAACCCCATGGGACCCCTGTCCCTGAAGAAAAGCTTCTGGTTGCTCTGCTGTCTCTGGGCCGATGTTTCAAGCCTTGCCCTGGTGCCCTTAACACCTGTAGCATCCCTATGGGGTTCAGTTTCCACAGAGGTGCAGCTGTCTGCCAAGACGCCAGGTGACAGGCAGGGCCCTCCGGGGCCACTGCTGCCATTGTCTCCAGCGGTGGGGCCCCGGGAACCCCCACGGGCTGCGATGCGCACTCTGATAGCGCTCTCTCTGCCCCGAAGGGTAAGTGACACCAAGCTCTGAAGGAGACCGCCTTGTAAGGGGAGGTCTGCGGGAGGAAGTGCCCCGGCTGCCCGGAGGGGTGCCTGCCCGCTGGTGTCCGACATCTCAGCTGTCACCCTGAACAAGTGTGAAGGCGGGCTGAAAAGAAACACCTTAGCCTGTTCAGTGCTCACAAAGCCCAGGCTCTGGACATGACTGGGTCCTCTTTGGGCGTGTGAAAGTTGGGTTTCCACTGTCTTGGATTTGAAGATGGGCATGATTTTTAATTTTTAAGGTAAAACAAGGAGGAGGATGGTTTGTGATCTACAGCCCTGTATTTATTGCAGGGGTGGGGGTTGCTATTAAGATTTGTTTGTTTTCACTTTATGAATCTCCTTTACATACTTGTGTACGCACACAGCCACATACACACTCAAAGACATGTGTGTGAACACACAGGGTATGCACACAAGCACACACACATATATACACACACAGACACACACACCCAGTCAGAAACAAGCATCTACACACACAGACACACATCCCATGCACATGTACAGCCACATACACACTCACAGACATGCATGGGGACACACAATGGGTATACACAAGCATGTATACACAAAGACACACGTACCCATGCAGAAATATAGGCATCTGCACACAGAGACACACATCCTGTGGATACACACAGACATTCACTAACACACATACACACATACACACATGCACACACACATACACACTCTCTCCCCTGTGGCTTCTCAAACAAAGGCTTTGCCATCAGACTTTCATACCCCAGCCTCCCGGTTTTATGGGCAAATAATTATTTCCTGCAAAGCAGAATCACCCCCCTTATGAACCCCCCACAATTTAAATCTATAATTGGGGCAGGAACAGAGCTGTGGTGGATTCTCCTTTTTAAATGCACCAACTCTGGACAAACCATCCTAAAAAATGTATAATTATAAATAAACCTTCACCTACGTCAGCTGGCGGGGTTTTTAATTACCGCACTTGATGTCAATCAAGGCCAGCACTGGGCACGCGTGCGACGGGCAATTTCAGAGAAATTTCACGGACATAAGCTGTCGCCTTATTCCATTATCTATATTTAAAAGAGATGGGAGGAGATGAGGCAGCAGCCACCAGAATGGGAAAGGGAGAATGTGGCGGGCTGGAGGGAATGGTGTGGAAGGCAGTTTCCCCAAAGGGCAGTGTCCTGCCCTGGAGAAAGCTGGACTCCACGCAGCTGACCGCTCTTTGTCTCCCCCACCCTTTTCCTCCAGGAGATGAGCTGGGAGTGGGGTGTCTATTTGCTGATGGAAGGGGATGGGGTGGATGGACTTCTCTGCAGGGACAAGGCTGGATGAGTGGGGTGGTGGGGGACCAGACAGAAAAGCGGGGAACACAGAGAGCTAGAAAAGAGGGGTGCTAGCAGGGAAAGAAATCAACTGATGCAAATTCACTTTCTCCTTGACGGCGGATTCTCTCTGAAGGAAACACTGAACTTTGTAGTGTTAGCAGCAGCTGAAATTTAGAATTATTGTTTCCTTCTAACAGAAGACTCATTTTCCACGGCCGCATTTGCAGCATAATAAGCTTTTTGTTATTTTTTCAATTAGAGTCAATTGACCTAACAAAATGCTTGGCAATTAAGTGATTTTTGTAATGGTCCGGGGGTAATTTAGTCGAGCTTGTCAGCTGTGTTTCATGAAGCCGAGATGTCTTTTTTTTTTCCCCCATTGCCTCTCTCTCTCTCTCTCTCTCCCTCTCTCTCTTGAGCATAATGGCTCATAATTTCGAAATCTTTTCCTTCTGTTTCCCTCACAATAATTCGCAATTACAGGAAGTTGTTGGAGGTGATTTTTTTTTTCCTACCTTGCCTTTTGAGTCAGTAATTTTAAATAAAATGTACATACTTATAAAAAGGCAGCTATTACTGAAATCACTTTTTGTGTAAACTCAATTATTTTATGAATAGTGACACCAGCTTATACTGGGTCCTGCTCCTGAAAGCTGAGGCATTATTATCTTCAGGGTAAAAGGTTTGGAACACTCAGAACACACTTTCTAAATCAAACCAACGTTCAGTAATGTAAACACAACTTGAAGAGACAGGAGGCATCAGGGTTACCTGGTCGTGGAAAATGGCAGCGGCTACATCTCCAGTCTCCGGGCCGCTCCCACCCCTCCGCTAGGACTGAAAAGAGGGTCTCAGGCTCTGATTTATGAGGGAATTCCTCATTTGCCTAATTGATTCATTTTCTTAAGACGACATCTGGAGTTACATTTCCTTTTTAAAAGGCTGCAGTTAGATCTGATGACTGGATCAGATGTTCCTTCATTGTACCATTATCTGTTTATACCTATATTAAAACACACACACACACAATATTCAGTTTGTAACTGCATGCACACGTACATATACAAACAGCCAGGAAGCCGTGCGCCCTTGTTCTTTCAGAACAAATTTGACAAAAGTCACTTTTGACAAGGCAAGTCATTATGGGGATGTGTGTTATCAAGGTTCATCTCTTTTAAACTTTAGGAGGCTTGAGTCTGCTCCTGCGTTAATTTTTTTTTTTTTTAAGGCAATCTCTGGTTTCTAGCCCTGAGCTAGAATCTCCTGTTGACTTCAGTTTGCCCCTTTGTGAAAAACAGCTCAGAAGCCGCCCACCTCACACCTTGGTAGGAAACTCCCCAGTAGGGGGCAGTAGAAGAGCAAGCCAACCAAACCCCATCTTGGCAAGCCCTACAAGAGGGGCCAGACCACCAGCCCTGGGAAACCCATCCCCTCCTGCCTCATGTGTGGACAGAGAGCTCGAAAGATCCATTAGCACAGATCACTGGTTTTGAATTGGTCTCCCAGTTCTGTCTGGGAAGCATCTAATCAAATGCTCTTCCTTCTCCTTTCTGGGTGTCTGTCTTTCCAAAGGGGCTCCTTGAAAACTGTGGCTGTTGTCAGCTGGGTGCTACAAGCCTTGGACGCATTCCCTGCCTCGGTTGCTCAGGCCGCCTGGGGGGATGGGAGACTTCTTGAATCCTGGAGGCTTTTGCAAGGCGTGAGAAGACAAGTGTTCAACACTATTCAACTCACGCCGGTTTACTTGACTCTTAAATTTGGCTATCATTTCCTTTTCTTGCACCTCAATTTCCCCAGTTCTAAACTAGGGGGAGGTCAGGAGGTCAGGCTAGCTGCAATCTGTCAATCGATGATGCGTTCATTCAGTCTTGGCTACATGCATTTATTCTTTACTATCTGCATTCTTTCATTATTTACTGTATACATTCATGCGTTCATTCTTTAGTAAAGGCATATTCATAGGCAGAAGACATACTCCGTATTAACAAGGTTGTCATATTCTTGAATCCGATTTCATTATCTTTTGAAATACGGAGTCTTTGTTCAACTCTGAGCGGTTCTTTTTTTTTTTTTTTTGGTTGACTAATTTGTCCTTGGTGAAGGCATAAAGAGATTTTTGGAGAATTCTGTTTATATCATAGCTTTTAATGTGGTGGGTGCTTTCCACGTACCACTTGTATTTAGAGACACTTGGGGATCTCTTCTCATTTCCCCAGTTGTCTTGGGCAGCCCTGGGTCTGGTTTAGTTTAGATTCTAAGTTCTCTTGCATTGGTCTGGGCTGGGGCTGGGCCCAGCTTCTCAAGACTTTGATTAATCCGCTGAACCTCTCATTTCCCAGACTATAAAAGAAGCTACAGTTCTGAATAAGCATCTTGCCGAAGAAAGAAGCCAAAGCAGAAAGTATTAAACTTTCATCCAACACCATAGGAGAGATGTAGTTATTAAATTTCAGCTGCTTATCAAACTGATATGAAAGTCATTTTGCATGATTGCTTTGCATCCTCAAATCTTCTGCTTTTATTTGCAATGCATCTCTGTGCTTTCTTATTAGAAAAATACGCAAAGGATAAAAAAAGCTGATAATATTATTCAGTTTTGACAATTAGGTAGAAAAAACATTCAAAGAAGTGCTTTTTTATTGCAGCTGGTAATAATATCAGGGGTCCTCTTGATAGCCATCTATACGCACTCTTCCAAGGTGACACTGGTTTTACCTTCTAATTGCTGCTTACTGGTTATACTGGCTCTAGGCAAGAGAGGCTATTTCTAGTCTTTTCATTGGAACATGCAAATCTGGTTTATGAGACATGTAGACATTTTCTGCGTCTCCTGCATTTGCCCACTTTCATCTTTATGGCAGGCCCACTGTGCTTATTGGACCCCAGAAAGGGACTTTTGCTATTTATTCAGTATTCCTTTGTCAAAAAATAACTATGTGTTGGGAAATGTGATCAGTCCTAGGGACAAATCTCCAGGCAGCACTCTACCTACACTTGAATTTCCTCTCTTGTTTATTAAATCATCATAGTTTACTTTTAAATATATACACATGTAAAATTATAAATTATGTATATAGGTAGGGCCTTTCAATACATTTTCCCCCCCATCACTTCACTATGTTTCCATGGTCTGTAGAAATGCCAAAACAATACATTTGCATCTAGCTGCCTACCTTATTTTATTTTGGCCTTTTTAAAGCTTTATGAGTTGGAGATACTTTCTCATTGGATAGCAGTGGAAACTGAAGCCGACAAGTGAAATGACTTGTTCAAGGTCACACGGCTGGTACATGATAGCTAAGTGTTTCAAGTTGTATCTGAGTAACTCTCAAGAGAGTGCTATGTTGACCTTCGTCTCCTGTCAAAGCACCTTCAGCCTCGTTTCCCTCATGGCCTCCATTACCCTTTATTTCCAAGTATTCAAAGACTTACACAGTTAGCATTGCCCAGTAACAGAAGTGAGCACCAAGCCTTCAGAAGCAGAGAGGGGGCAGTGGAAGCCCAGTCACCAACCCCCATCCTCCCTACCTTCCTTCAGAAATTCCATCTACCTCTGCTCCTCTTACTTAGAAAAAAAAAAGATACCCTTACCCTATCCATCAGACTGATACTTACAAAAGGGAGGTGCAGCTGAAGCCCAATCCAGGAACATTGAAAGAGCCCTCAGTAGAGGAAGTGATGACCACGCCCAGCGGAAGTCATTCTTACTGAAAGCCAAGAGAGGTCGTAATTAATTCAACAAGATTTACTGAGCATCTATGAATCAGACATGGCTCTTGGCACCTGCAACAAGGAAACATAGACAGGCAAAACTGCTTGCTACAGAGAAACCTACCTTCCAACTGGGGAGCCAGGCTGGTAGCAACAGACATCACAGCAGGTTCGAAGGCAGTGAGCGTTGCAGACAAAGTGAAAGTGAACAGAGTGGAGGAGAAATATAGACCATTTTTAGAATTAAATAGCCTGGTCAAAGATATGGGAACCAACCTGGGTGTCTCTTTTGGGAAAGTGTTATCCCTCTGAGTCTCATATGTCATGATTGTGAAAGAGGAAGTTGAACTAAATTCATTTCAGTCAGTTCAGTTCAGTCGCTCAGTCGTGTCCGACTCCATAGAGCACAGCACGCTGGCCTCCCTGTTCATCCCCAACTCCTGGAGTTCACTCAGACTCATGTCCATTGAGTCGGTGATGCCATCCAGCCATCTCATCCTCTGTCGGAACTAAATTAAGAGTTCCCAAACTTGGCTCATAGAGGAATAATTTTTCTTTTAAATTTTGTCTTTTAGTCTTAACTTATAGATTCAGACTATAATATTATCATGTACCTGGGGCCTAGGAATCTGTATTGTTAAAAAAGAATCAAAAGAGATGAAGGTGTCCATCCAAGTTTAAGAAGCCCTGGACCAAGTGTCTGTGTGTACTCTAAGGATGTCTAAGGGTGTCCTCTGTGACCTTGGAATTATTCCTCCACATAAAGATATTCTTTATTCTCACGGTTGTTAATGAGGGTTGACTGATCCAACAGCTGGTAAAACCCAGGTCTTGGCACATCACTGGAGCCCAATATGACCTTCCTATTCTTTCTGGTAGTTCTAACATCAAATGATGCTTCTCTGGAAGAGTGAACACAAGACAAAGACATCTGAAGAACTAGATCTATGAGGGTTAAGAAGAGAAGAGAAATAAAAATTGGTAAGGTGATTACCCTGCCAAGAGTAAAAGGACTCTAAGCCATAATTTAGGCAGAACCAGCTATATCAACAGTGTTAGCAAAACATGCCTGCTGTTAACTGAGGTGATGGAGAAAGGGTGGGCTTCAGTACTTTCCATAGTTAGTGCACCTTGTACTGGATGGGTTCTGATTTCCTCCAGGTTGCAGGTGCTGGAACATGATCTCTGAGCCTAGTGGGTTCCATGCAAGAAAGCATCACCAAGCCTTCTGTTCACTTTCACAAAGCCCTGACATTCAACCTCTGCCCTTACATTGTCTCTGTGCTTAGAAGTTCTCGTTTCATTCATCACATCAGCTCTTATAAGACTGACATTACATTTAAAGGAATAAAAACAAAGTAGAAACAGGAATGCCAGAAACCATACACCACGACTCCTCTACGAAAGGGTGGAATCACCATTCTACCTTGGTTGCCTGTGAGGGCTCCCCTCAATCCATCGCTCCGTGTTTTCTCACACTGTTCTACGTTTTGCAGGGTTTATTCCCACCTGGTAGATCATCAGTTTCACTGTTGGTTATCTTCTGGATGTGGTTTCTTTTCCCCCAACTAAGTAAAAACTCATGAGATTTGGGACTTGGAATCCCATACATTTTTATGCCCTTACTGACCACATAACAGGTGCTCAATAAATGATATTTTGAATACATAATTTTCAACCTCAGTCAGGTTGAATGTCACCAATATTTTCTTTTCATTCTCTCCTTTCAACTCCCTTAGTCTTTTAAGCTGGCATTGTAATGGTATAAACGGCAAGCTGGTAGAAAAAGGAAATTCAAGAAAGGAAGAGAATAAATTAAAGGAGAAAGAAAAAGCCTGGTAGAAAATTGAGCATAAAGGTATTTGACTCAGTGCTGTCATCTTTATATGTGAGAGTTGATGCCTATAGACTTCATAGATATTATATTTTGAATTTTAAATTGGGACACACACTTGTAGAATCCACCACATTAAGGCCAAAACAGGATTTTAATGGCCAAAGGCAATTTGCAGATTCATTTCTAAATTGCCAATTTCTGATATATTACAGGAAAATGAGAGGCTGAGATATATTTGCAATGAGTCAAATATAGATTTTATTTTTAAAAACATTCTTTGATTAATTTCAGGTACTAATTATCTCCTCAATTTAACAACTGTTTCTGTTTAAATGACAGCTTTTTAAATATTTGACTCTAATAAACCTCCCCTGGAAACTTGTTATGCTATTAATTTGATAATATTTTTAATGGAATGTTCATTTAGTAAAGAAAACCCAGTGCATATCTAAAAAAGTCAATCTCTTTGAAGAATGTGATCCAAAATTGTATTTTACCCTCTCACTACCAAAATGACTGTGCTGAGAGCATCCATCCCACCATGTGCTCTGATGGACTAGGGTGATGTCTTTTCTGAGGCTGGGGACTAGAAGAGGGCACTGCAGACGGAAACCCATATGATGCCCTCTAGGCCATGTGGACTCTCGTTATGGGAGTGATCTTCATCGCAGTTCAATCTCATATGCAAATACAGCTGGGGAAACTCAGAATTCTACTATTCCCCACGTGTTCTTGACAATGATGACAAAGACATCTATAATAGGTAATTATGCTTTCCTTTCATTAAATCGTTTGTTCATCAGTAACAGAAGACTGAGGAGAAACAGTGACTAACAACAAATGGATTTCCCCATTCCTATGGTGTCGTGTCTGGAACTTTGGCCTAGGAATCAGAAGACCTAGATTCTAAGCCTAGTCTGCTAAAGACTGTATGCTCAAGCCCCCATATCTGCATCTGTATGCTGAGACTTTGGGATGAGCGTTAATATTTGAGCCATTTGCAAAGGTAAAAAGCATGGCTGTGGAACAACTTTTGGACTTGTTGGAAATTCAAGCCAGGAGTCATTTATCCAGTGAGTGTTCTGTGCCAGCCCACTACTAAAACCCTTCTGGGGAGTGAAATTAAAATATACAGATACATGCATGCATAGGCGTGCACACGCACACACACACACAAGAGTGGTTGACTTCAGGAAAATCATAAATTTTTGGATACTTGCAACTGGAAAGAAATTATCATATAGAAGTGAAGTGAAGTAGCTCAGTCGTGTCTGATTCTTTGTGACCCCTGTGGACTGTAGCCTACCAGGCTCCTCCCTCCACGGGATTCTCCAGGCAAGAATACTGGAGTGGGTTGCCATTTCCTTCTCCATATCATATAGAAGAAAAATGTAAATACCCTGTATTCTGACCTTGACATCACCTTCAGCATCTCTGTGATCTTGGGCAAGTGACAATCTCTTTGACCCACATAGTTTGCACCTCAAGGATGCCGATATGGATACATACATCATGGCACAGTTACAGAGATGAAGGTAATTTGCTTTAATAGGCCACAGAAGGCACCCAGGCACACAGTAGGTCCCTGGGGAAGAGTGGCTGTGATGACGAAGATGACAATGATGGAGACAGAAAGATCCAGTTTGTCACTCCCTAAATAGGTTCCATAGGACAATAGGAGATTTCAGCCCAGAAGCTCTAAGTCAGGGACCCAAAGACTATGAGTCACCACTTTGCTTCGTGCCTGTCAGTTCATTTTTGAGAATCCACAGAAATAGAAATGTTCTATCAGACCAACTTGGATTGCCATCTGGCCCACACATTTTCCTGGCACGGCCCGAAGGCCAGCACTGCTATCCTCCCCTCCAAGCAAAACCCCAAGTTTAGCAGAACAAAATCTGCTGCTGAAATACATCAAGCACAGCATCAGTTCATTATCATGATTAGCATATGAGTAGTTGTTATAGGTAATTAATATGCATAATAATTTAATCTAGGTTATAGTAGTTAACAGAACTACTAATGATAATAAGGTCAACTGGAAGAATACCATTTATAAAACAGCAACAGTCATTGGGAGGATTTCACACTTTCCAAGGGGCTTTCATATTCATTAGCCCTTTGGGCCTTCTTTAGAGGTATATGACTATCCTTGGTTTCCTTCTAAGGAAACAGGCTTTTAACAGTTGAAACTCACTCCACGTGATGCAGTGATATGCAGAAAATCTAGAATTAGAAACTCTGCCTTCAGGACCAGCTACAGTAATAGATGGAAGGGAAGAGAAAAGAGAGAAATATTCATCAAATAAAGCATTCTTTGGCAGGATCGCTGAGTAACACAGTATGCCAGGGCCAGAGGGGCCTCAGCACACATTAAATACCATGCTTACGTTGTACAAATGAGGAAACTGAGGCCCTGAGAGGTGAACGATTTACCTCCAGTGAACAGAGCTGTGAGGCAGATTCCAAATTGCTTTTCTTTTTTAATCTCAGTGTTCCTTTGTGTGGTCCCAGTCTTGAACTGGGAAAACAATCTTTCTAAAATTTTTCTGTGAACTGAAAACCAAATAATCACATTTGCTAAAGATGCATATTGACCTAACCAGTTTAACACTAAACCATAATCTTGGGCTGTATTTCCAAATTGTGCCTCATTTAATTAATTTGGTAACATGCGATTCAGGTCAGTCGCTCAGTTATGTCCCACTCTTTGCGACCCCATGGACGGTAGCATGCCAGGCTTCTCTGTCCATCACCAACTCCCAAAGCTTCCTCAAACTCATGTCCATTGGGTCAGTGATGCCATTTAACCATCTCATCCTCTGTTGTCCCCTTTTCCTCCTGCCTTCAATCTTTCCCAGCATCAGGGTCTTTTCCAATGACTCAGTTCTTCGCATCAAGTGGCCAAAATGCTAAGTCCCTTCAGTCGTGTCTGACTCTTTTTGACTTATGGACTGTAGTCAGCCAGGCTCGTCTGTCTGGGGGGTTCTCCAGGCCTGAATACTGGAGTGGACTGCTCTGCTCTCCTACAAGGATCTTCCTAATTTGGCAGCACAGTATTAGCTATTGTGAGAAAAATAGTATTCCTTGGTCAGTTACATTTGGGCTACTCTGGGTTAAATCGTGAACTAAATAGGCTTTTGTCTTGCTGATCCTTCTGATTTTTCCCTTGTGGTGGTGGTTTTGTGGCCAAGTCATGTCCAACTCTTGTGACCCCATGGACTGTAGCCCGCCAGGCTCCTCTGTTCATGGGATTCTCTAGGCAAGAATCCTGAAGTGGGTTGCCATCCCTTCTGTACACAGATAGTATACTGTGTTCTCACTCATCTTTGACCATGAAACCCTTGGCTCTCAGAAAATCCCTTGAGGCTTGTATTTGAAAGATCCCAGGATGAGAAACTTGACTGCAGTGGCATTTTCTCCAGGATTCTTGTCCATTTGCTTTGTAGCAGGTATTCCTGACATATCAGTCTGCTGTTTATTTCTGAGTCTCTGGCAACTTTTAGAATGTGGATGCCCCTAAAAATATAAACTGCAGATATAAGGAGAGCCTTAACAATCTAGTTTCATTTAACTGTCATGCTTTTCCAAGCAACTAAATCCACACTACATAAGATGATTCCAGACCTCTTTCTCTGTCCTAAAACTCTCTGTTAGTGACACTCACCTTCAACTGCTGTTTACCGAGTACCTACAATGAGCTGGTGTTCACATGATTTCTTGCTATTTTAAGCTCTTACTTCTGGATCTGGGCTTCCTGTGGTGAGACACCTGGGGAGAAAGTCTTCACAGAAGGGTGAGTATTTATAGGTTTGGGGACTATGAAATTAGGTAGTTGTACTTGAACAAATCATTTCTAACAAATAATCATAATCCTTGAATATCACCATATCAAGTGAACAGTGAAGGCAGCCATATTTCCTAGGTGTCCTAGATAATATAACTACTGAAAAACAACAGACTTGATGGAATAAAAATGTTTTTAATGAAAAAAATTAAGAAGGATGGGAGGCAATGAGAAAAGTCAAAGCATATTAACCAAAATCTTGGTAATATTTGCTGTTCTCAGAGGCACATTTCCTCTACTATTAATCTTTAAAATTGACGGGCTTTGAGTTGGAGAAGTGAGTTCTTACCAGTGAAAAACATGACTCCAGCTGTGTCTGTCCTGAAAATCTGATTGTCTGTTTGCTTCATGATTTTTTTTTTTAGGAAAAAATGTTGACTTTAAAAATTGCACGCAAATAAACAGATGCAGGATGGTTTGGGGTGTGGTCATCCTAACTTAAATTCAAAACATCACAATTCATTTAAAATTTCCAGTCCAGCATAGAAGCTCAATATTGTTTGCTCCATTTTGGGAAAGAAAAAAATAATAAGACTAGCCAAAATGCTGAGGTAGAAAAAGTGTCAAATGAACTATAACTTTCTTTCCCAAAAGATCTGCACATATGGATTTTTTTACTTTTCACTTAAGGCCACGTTTTTCAAAGGCTGTTCCTCCCCTCGTCTCCTCCTTGAATATGTAAAACTGCGTGCATCTAATCGGTCCTTCAATTGTCCACTTGCACTTTCAAATTATGGGACAAGTGGCCAATTGGGCCTGCAATTGGCTAATTGCAGCAACAATTAGCCAATTGTGGGGATAATTAGCTGCATGTAGAATTAATCATACGCGCAGAGTGGGCGGCCACTCTTTGAAAGCGTGGAACTAAATGCGTTCTAGATGGCACATCTGTGCCCAGACACAAAGGGGACACAGGCGAGGGTCCTAGATGAATCCCTCTTAAGAGAATCATTAAAATAAACCTGGTGCTGGGTTAGCAAGACCACACGATTAACCACTGAGTGTCCAGTCTACTGGCTTTCTCTAAAGTTCCCGTGTGGAGTTCTGTGTGAGCAAGGCAAAGAAGATTCTAGCCTTGAAACTTAATTTGAGTTTAAGCCACCCTGGCTGCTGATGCCCTCCAATTAACTTTTTTAAAAACGAAATCTTTGGATGTATGGTATAGTCGGTGAGTTGTACCAGACAGGCTCTAACTACAGTCCTCGGTAGGGAACCTAATGCATTTTGGTTCAAATACCTACCCCTGTAACACATGAGTGATACCATCTCACTCATACCTAACATCCAAGCTGGTATGTGGGCATTCCTGGGGGGACCAGGGACAATCCCAGGATAAGCACTATGTGTATCTATGAAGCTTCCATTGCATTTGGTGGTAAGCAATATAAAATAATTGTAAATGTTAACAGAAAATTCTGAAAATGGTTAAAGTCATAGTAATAACCCACATATGGGTTTATTTACTTAATTTCTCTACCACCTAGTTTCTTCAACTATAAGGATAAGCTAATGCAACTTAATGAGAACTATCTCACAAGGATCTTTGTAAGATTATATAAGGTCATATAAAACTATATACTGAAGGTGAGATTATGAGAGAGGGAGAAGACCTGGAATTCAAGACTCAATCAACCAAGAAACTAACACATTAAAACTTGAAATTTCATGTTATAAAGAATTCTTTGTTTATTTCAGCATTTTGCAGAACAAAAGTTACAAAACACTGGTCTTTTCAGGTCATACCTTTTACTTCATGCTGGGAAATGCCACTCCAGGTGAAAAATAATCAGTGGAGGACCACTAGCTACAGAAGAAACCCAGGTATGTTGTCTACTTCCATCCCTCATCATGGACCACAAACTTCCCTTCTACTCTAATCTTCCATTTACAGCAGGACCTTTCAGAAATCCACCCATTCTGCAGGTAGGTCTCTCCACTGAATGTTTTTATCTGTATCTGTCAGCTCTTTCTACAATAATGCTGCTTAACAAACAGCTCCCAATTATTTCCCATTCCATGTTACATGTAAGTTGAAACATGGAGCTCTGTGCTCTGAAACTGTTTAATCTGTCCCTTGGGTCTTCTCACTCCAGGATCTAGGTTAAAGAAACAGCCCCCACTTGCTGCCTGACATTTGCTCACAGCAAAGATCAGGAATAAATGAGTTGGCAGAAACCCACTGCCTCAGACATGGCTGAGTGACTAACACTTTCACTTTCACTATGTTCAGTTCAGTCGCTCAGCTGTGTCCAACTCTTTGCAACCCCATGAATTCCAGCATGCCAGGCCTCCTGTGTTATGTATCTACATATTATTTCCCCCACACTGATCAGTAAAGTATCAGAGCACGAGATATGCATTTGTCCTTTTATCTCATTACTAGTGTAGAGTTACTGTCATTTTAAAGAAGAGAAAAAGAAACCGAAGAAGACTTAGGGAAGCTAGAAAATTTCTCCACAGTCACACAGCTATGAAAGTAAAGACAAAAGAGCCATATTCAGACTTCCTTGACTGCTGATTGTATGATCTTAACCTATAAGTTACACTGAACTCATCTTCTTGTTATTTGGAGTACATGGTGAAAGGAGAAAACGGTTGAAGCAGAGTAAGCTTCTACGATGATGTGCTACGATATTAGGATCAAGAATAGTCCTACTATAGTGTATTTCTCCTGCTGGAAGATACATCTGTGATGATACAGCATGTGAGGGTATCCTTGTAGAAATTAGCAGCAGACACACGTGGATAACGAAGTTGTTATCTAACAGTGCTTACCTAATTTTTTATATCAGGGCACACATAGGAAATGTTTTTATTGGTGTTGACACCAGGGTGAAAAATAGCAAATATGTGAGTGATCTGGAAAAAGGTGACTGGCCAGAGGGCTCCAGTTGCCACAGACCCCCATGTGACCATCTAAAGGCACTGAGGTTCTCTGCTGAGGGCAAGCCTATTGAACACGGCCCTGAAATTGAGAAGCACACATGTTCACTCTAGTCAGAGTCAGAGGGGGACAGGGCTGGAGAAATAGACACATCTCAACCACAGGTGGTGTGATCAATACTTTGCATAACATTTCTCAGTGGTTTGCTAAGCACTCTTGTAGATAGAGTAAATTCTCTATCTACAATTCAACTGAAAGCATCACTGTTGGGGTAAATTAAAATGCAACAATCAGGTCTTTTGAGTCATTAATGTTAGGATACAAAAGTACTTAAATGTCAGTATCCTGATTCCTACTGCCAGACTTGAATATTTTTATCTGTAAATCACTCATCTGAGTCCTCAGCTCTCCACATCACAGCCAAGAAACTGAAAGGACTTCTCAGGCGCTAGTAACTTGAATCATGCATATGTATGTGCCTTCTAAGTTGCTTCAGTCATGTCCAGCTCTTTGCAACCCCATGTACTTTACCCTGCCAGGCTCTTCTGTCCATGGGATTTCTAAGGCAAGAACACTGGAGTAGATTGCCATGCCCTTATCAACTTGAATTATGTGTGTGAGTCCTACTCTGCAGACTCAATTCGGAATCAAAAAATACAATAATAATCACTTGCTTTTAAGGTTACTGAGAAGGACAAATAACTGAGATGGCTCATAAAGTTATTATTATTACACAGAAATTGACTGCTAATAGGCCAACCTGGAAGAGAAAGACAAAAGAGAATTGTTTCTAAAAATTAGAAGGTGGAGGCAGTGACCGATTTTATTTTCTTGGGCTCCAAAATCACTGCAGACAGTGACTGAAGCCATGAAATTAGAAGACATTTGCTTCTTGGAAGTAAAGCTATGACAAACCTAGACAGTATATTAAAAGGCAGAGACATCACTTTGTCAACAAAGGTATGTGTAGTCAAAGCTATGTCTTTCCCAATTGTCATGTATGGTTGTGAGAGTTGGACCATAAAGAAGGCTGAGCACTGAAGAACTGATGCTTTCGAATTGTGGTCCTATAGAAGACTCTTGCAGAGAAGGCAATGGCACCCCACTCCAGTACAATTGCCTGGAAAATCCCATGGACAGAGGAGCCTGGTAGGCTGCAGTCCATGGGGTTGCACAGAATCGGACATGACTGAAGCGACTTAGCAGCAGCAGCAGCAGCAGCACCAGAAGACTGTTGATAGTCTCTTGAACTGCCAGGAGATCAGAGCAGTCAATCCTAAAGGTAATCAACCCTGAATATTTATTAGAAGGAAAGATGCTAAAGCTGAAGCTCTAGTACTTTGGCTACCTGATGTGAAGAGCGGGCTCATTGCTCTTGCTGGGAAAGATTGAAGGCAAAAGAAGAAGGGGACAACAGAGGATGAGATAGTTAGGTAGCCTCATAGACTCAGTGGACATGGAACTGAGCAAACTCCAGGAGACAACGGACAGGGGAATCTGGCGTGTTGCAGCCCACGGGGCTGTAAAGAATCAGACATGATTTAGCAATTGAAAAATGACAACAAAGCGAAAAGAAGTTTTTCATTCTGGAGGCATTTGGTACAAGGGCAAATGGTCCTACAGGTCCCAAGTTTACGATTGTAACTAAGGGGTAAACACTATGTGCAAAATGTCAGTTGAGGAATACTTAAGTCGTTCAGGATGTGCATTGGAGAGTTTTCCCATCATTTTTAAAATAAAGCAAATAAACAAAAAACAAAAATAGGACAATAGGAATGTATTTGCCTTCAGAGGGAGAAGGGGAAGAAAGCTGCCCTTTTAAGTTCCTATTTGTGACTGTTGCTTAGTCCCAAAGTTGTGTCTGACTCTTTTGTGACCCCATGGCCTGTAGCTTGCCAGCTTTGTTCATGGGGTTTCCCAGGCAGGAATACTGGAGTGGATTGCCATTTCCTTCTCCCAGGGATCTTCCTGACCCAGGATCAAACCCACGTGGCCTACATTGGCAGGTGGATTCTCTACTACTGAGCCACCACGGAAGCCCTTCTAATCATGATAGAAAGAGTTTCAGATCTGCTTTATCTCGGATTTATCAATGAAGTTTAAGGATAGCTCCTTTGCTTAAAGTCCCATTGTGAGTTTCAAGCTCAGGGATGTATTCTGTTTCAGTGCCCATGTCTTGAGATGCTTAGATAGTCCTTCTATGGGACACTTCATTTCCTTGCTGAAGTAAGGTAAGTTGAAGTCCTGTTGTTAAAGGCAGTGATTAAGGGGACAGGAATGTGATAGTGCTGTACACATTCACCAGCAAACCAACCAGAGACGTGTCCTTCTTTCATCGACTGGTGGATTGCAAGCCCTTTCCTTAAGCAAGTACAGAGAAGGAAGCTCAGGCTGGAGTTCACACCTGGACCCCCATGAGAGTGATCTGTAGCAGGCAGACCCAAGGCATTAACTAAATGTCGCTTTTCTGTATATATAAATAATAGCAACTATGTGCCACTAATGCAGTGCCATTTCATTTAATGGCATCCAGCGCTGAGCAATTTAATTATTCTTTTAGTCACTGAAACATTCATCATAATTTTCCTTGGTTCCAAAAGAGCCCGATTGCCTCCTGAAGCTATTAAGATAGACTTGGTGAGTTGCTTTCTCCTTGAAAAATTTACTCAGCTGTGAATCTGGGGAAAGAGGGCCGATACCTTTCAAAGTTTCCTTTCTGTTTTTGTGATTCATGGATTTAAAAAACAAAACAAAGATTTATTGTGTTCCTGATACGAGTACCTATTGTGTTCTGGCTTCTGCATTGAGCTCTTTTACTTAAGTGTGAAAACTGTGAGTCGGTATCCTTATTCCCATTTTATAGGTGAGAAGACTGAGTGCCAGAGTTATTAATAAAATACTCTACCAATGCCACACATTGATCTGAGATTTAAACACAAGTCCAATTCAAAACCCTTATCAGGGCCATAAAATTTTGTAGGTAATTGCAAAACCACTGACAATAGTTATCCTTGAAAACAATGTATACCAGGCCTTTTACATTTATGTATTTTAGAATCCTTCAGATAACCCAGCAAGTTAGACCACGGTATTCTCAGATAAGGAAATAGACTCGAGGAACTTGAATGATAAACTAAAGAGCACATTAAAAAATTTACAGAACCAGGGCTCATTTGGGAGTCTAACTCTAAAGTCAACCTAGCACACATTAGTATTACTAGAATGTAATAGAATTCTTCAACAGTTATTGTGAATATTACTCAACACGCAAAGGTAGTTCCCCCTTTGGCCAAAAGAGTTTGATCCCTAGTTTGTCGGAGTTTTGTGATGTTTAAAATGAGATCATTCATAACATTTTTCTATCATGCATAATGATGAATATGTAACTATTTTTATTGGGTAAATGTAGGCATCTAAACCACTAGGCTTCATGGAGTCAGCCTAAGGAAAAGTCAGATGTATTTTTCAAAGGGAACTAAACTACTTTAAGATATTCCATGGCTTCCCAGGTGGTGCTAGTGAAGTCGCTCAGTTGTGTCCGACTCTTTGTGACCCCACAGACTGTAGCCTACCAGCCTCTGTCCATGGGATTTTCTAGGCAATAGTACTGGAGTGGATTGTCATTTCCTTCTCCAGGGGATCTTCCCGACCCAGGGATCAAACTCAGGTCTTCTGCATTGTAGACAGACGGACGCTTTACTGTCTGAGCCACCAGGGAAGTCAGGTAAAGAATCCTCCTGCCAGTGTAGGAGACTAAGAGACAGGGATTCGATCCTTGGGTCAGGAAGATCCCCTGGAGGAGGAAATGGCCACCCACTCCAGTATTCTTGCCTGGAGAATCCCATGGACAGAGCAGCCTGGCAGACTACAGTCCATGGGGTCTCGAAGAGTCAGACACAATTGAAGCACCTTAGCATATAGTCACAAGCTACTCGAGTGCCCATTTCCATCTAGACTCCATTCTAAAACTAACTACATATTTCTCAGATCTTTAAAATGACCGTACTATATGACACTGAAATTACATTTTAGGAATTTAGTCTAAGCAAATAATCAGAGATATGTGATGCAATATATAAGTATTTATTGCCAGGTTGTTATCACAAAAAAATAACAGAAACCATCCTACAGACTGTCATTGATTATGCAAATTATAGTGCATTCAGTCAACTGCATTTCATGAAGTCCTTAAAGAGGATGATATATACAGACTCAGACATATGCACACACACACACACACACACACACACACCTAGACAAGAAAGTGCGAGAATACTCAGGAACAAACCACTGAAAATGTCTTCAGGTTAGATGAGGAGGGGTATTGTGGATGTGTCTTATTAGAGAGAATATGCGTGTGGATGTGTGTTATGTTTACCAAGCTTCTATGTTGGCCAAGTTTTCCTTCTTGATTATAACTTCCTTTTTGTTGTTGTTTAGTCACTAACTCAAGTCTGACTGTTTTTCAGCTTCATGGACTGCAGCCTGCCAGGCTTCTCTCTCCATGGGATTTTTCAGGAAAGAATGTTGGAGGGAGTTGCCATTTCCTCCTCCAGGGGATCTTCCTGATCCAGGGATTGAACCCACGTCTCTTGCTTGGCAGGCTGATTCTTTAACCACTGAGCCACCTGGGAAGCCATGACTTCTTTCAGTTCAGTTCAATTCAGTTGCTCAATCATGTCCGACTCTTTGTGACCCCATGAATCGCAGCATGCCAGGCCTCCCGGTCCATCACCAACTCCCGGAGTTCACTCAGACTCACGTCCATTGAGTCGGTGATGCCATCCAGCCATCTCATCCTCTGTCATCCCCTTCTCCTCCTGCCCCCAATCCCTCCCAGCATCAGAGTCTTTTCCAATGAGTCAACTCTTCGCATGAGGTGGCCAAAGTATTGGAGTTTCAGCTTTAGCATCATTCTTTCCAAAGAAATCCCAGGGCTGATCTCCTTCAGAATGGACTGGTTGGATCTCCTTGCAGTCCAAGGACTCTCAAGAGTCTTCCCCAACACCACAGTTCAAAAGCATCAATTCTTCGGCGCTCAGCTTTCTTCACAGTCCAACTCTCACATCCATACATGACCACTGGAAAAACTATAGCCTTGACTAGACGGACCTTAGTCGGCAAAGTAATGTGTCTGCTTTTGAATATGCTATCTAGGTTGGTCATAACTTTTCTTCCAAGGAGTAAGTATCTTTTAATTTCATGGCTGCAATCACCATCTGCAGTGATTTTGGAGCCCCAAAAAATAAAGTCTGACACTGTTTCCACTGCTTCCCCATCTATTTTCCATGAAGTGATGGGACCAGATGCCATGATCTTCGTTTTCTGAATGTTGAGCCTCCTTAATACATTAACAACAAAACATAAGTCTGTGATATTTGATTATGGATTATGTATAGACTATTACAGATTATGTTGATTAGGATCTGCTTATGAGTGAAAGACGTTGATGCATTAATTCAGGAATCTTTTTAAATGATTTGCTATACTTTAATCCCAATAGAGCCTAGGTATGTATATGTATACATATTTATTTACATATGCAAGCATGCCATATATTTCTGGGCTTCCCAGGTGTTTTGGTGATAAAGAGTCTACCTGCCAGTGCAGGAGACCTGGGTTCAGTCCTTGCGTTGGGAAGATCCCCTGGAGAAGGAAATGGCAGCCGCCTCCAGTATTCTTGCCTGGGAAATCCCATGGACAGAGGAGCCTGGCGGGCTACAGTCTGTAGGGTCACAAAGAATCGGGCACAGCTTAGCAACTAAACAACAACAATGCAATATGTTCCTATGTCAAGTGTAACAGTCGTTCGTATGGATCATGAAAACCAACTATTGAGTGCTTACTGTATGTACCAGGCCTTGTGTTCGGTGCTCTGTCAGTATCATTTTGGTCAGTACTCATGGCATACTCATGGGGTAAGAATGGCTGCCACTCTTTCTACAGCTGGGGCACTGGTTGGAGGCGTTGGCCACATGACATGGTCATGCAGTGGATTTCATCCTGACCCTTGAGCATGGGTAACTGAAATTTTCACAAAGTTTGTTTATTACTGCAGACCACCACGGGGCCTTGAACTGTCTTAAATTAAGGAATGCATGTAAGAATTAAAGATTTTAAAATTTTAAATAAATAAATAAATAAGAAAGAACTCCTATAACAGGGTCAATCCAAATATTTTTAGAGAAAAAAAAAACTGTTTGGGATAGACTCTGCAGGTGGCCACTTGCTGAAAACGCAGGCTTGAGTCCACCCTCCAATGCTCTGTGGTGCAAGGTATTTGTACAGCTGCCAGGACAGTGGAAACCTCCCTTCACTTGGCACCATCACCCCCAGCCAGTGAGATGCCCTTTAAGGAGCAAGCCCATGCTGGCTTCCTCATTGCTCACTGGGTTTATCGCTGTGGCGAGGACCTTCCTCTCTCTGGCTGCAGTTTCTTCATCAGTAAATGAGTTAAGTGAGAGGTTTGGACTGTGAGTGCCAAGCTCTTGTACCCGAGGATCCCTAGACATAAAAGCAATGAGGTTTTATTCCCTCTGGCATTGCACACACAGGCAGAGGCACTTAAATGCCTCCATTTGAGATAAGACTATTTACAAAAAGATCCAACAGCCTTACCCTCTTAGAGGATAAGCTTTTTTTAGTGTCTTATTTTTGAGGGGTGGAGGGAAGGGCTTTTTTTTTTTCTTTTTTCCAGATTCAACTCATGCTGTAAGAATTAGAGGTTGATTCTTTGATTCTTTTCATGCCTTCCTGGGACAGTGTCCTATGTCTCCCCAGCACCAGCAAGTGGACTCTTTGTGTCCCAGCATCTCAGGAGACAGCAGGGAGAAAGGGCCACGGAGCCAGCCTGAGTCCTCGGTCGGGGTGGCCGAGGCATTCCTCGCTGCCAGTTCTAAGGGGCGAATCTGTGTAGATCAACGCATTCATTTCCCTCTCCCAGCCTCTCCCTCGGTTAACACCCCAGCACACACAATACCAACGAAGGTGATTATCTCTGCTAGCATAATTCCTCCCTAACATCTGCTTTCGCCCATAACACTCCACTAATTTTTCCCTCATTTCATTACACATAATTTTCTTTCAACACAATCTACATGTATTAAGTGGTAATGACTTTCCAGTTAAGAGCAAATCGACACCAAGGGACCCCCGTCCCCCCCACGGTTGCCTGCAGAGCCTGACTCTGGCTATTAGAGATAAATTCGGTACCTCAGGAAGCTGCAGTGAGGTAATCAATCAATTAAGCGGTTAGGACATACATTATCAAACTTCCACAGTGCGGGGGGCAGGGGGCATGCTGATCTACTTGCCATGATTTTTTTTAGGAATTCAAAAAAAAATGAATAAATAGGACGGAGAGCTATTATACAACCAGGCTATAATTTGCCACTCAAAGTCAGAGGCTGGTTTTGTCAGACTTAAGGCTGCAGAGTGAATGGGAGAGACATGGGCCTTGGGAGTGCACTGTCTAGCGGGTAGGAAATCCAAGGTCTCGTATTTATTAGGGTGTCCTGGGGCACACAGTGCAAGCGGTGGGACAGGGGAGTCTGAGAACCTTGTCCTTTAAAAAAAAAAAAAAAAAGAAGAAAGAAACCTGGAATTATAACTCTTACTGCCCAGGTTTGCGACAGGGATTAACTAAGACCACATACACAGAAGCACCAGGCACATCACAGGCGTGTGGGGCGCCTTCATTATCTTACACCTCCTCATAGACTGTGAACTTAGGAAATGTAAGGTACCTGGAGATCGCCCAAATGCTGGCATTGAACTGTGCATTAAAGACCACAAGCATCATTACCATCATCATGATCATCTTCCTCAGGTGTTTTTTTTTTTAATTTTTATTGAAGTATAGTTGCTTTACTCTGATACAAATCTTTATCAAGCTTTCCTGGTGGCTCAGATGGTAAAGAATCTGCCTGCAATGCAGGAAACCTGGGTTCGATTCCTGGGTCAGGAAGATCCCCTGGAGAAGGAAATGGCAACCCACTCCAGTTTTTGGCCTGGAGAATTCCATGGACAGAGGAGCCTGGTGGGGTATAGTCCATGGAGTCCAAAGAGTTGGACGTGACTGAGCAGCTAACGCTTTGATTCACTTCATAATTGCTTCACAATGTTGTGTTAGTTTCTGCTGTATAGCAGAGCAAATCGGCTATATGTGCGCATCTATCCCCTCCTTTGGGGATGTCCTTCCCATTTAGGTCACCCCAGAGCACCGTGTAGAGTTTCCTCTGCTATACAGCAGGTTCTCATTAATTATCTAACACATACATAATATATGTCAATCCCAATCCTTCAATTCAGCCAACCCCCCTTTACTCCTTTTGTTTGTTTTTAAAGAAAAATAGCAAAATGTATAGCTTTTGAACTTGCAATCAGAATATTTGCCAGACCCCAATTACCAACTTTATCTGTGTTCCCTTTGTGCCGTCTCATTTACCTCATCTGTCAAATGGATGTTGTAATATTTCATCTACCACAGTAAGGCTTATGGGAAGACTCAAAAGAAACATATAGTAAGTGTTTTAAAAATTGTAAATCACCAAAAACTAGGGTTATTTTAAATAAAATAGTCTACTTGTATTTTTTTCTATACTTGATTTATCTTATAAATATCTTATGTTTTTGCAAAGTGTATTGAACGATACCTGCAAGATAAATCAGTCACAAAGACAGAAGACAAAAGACAAAGAAACGCTAGGTAGATGTGTCAACATAAAAACGACATATTTCTGAAACAGACAAAATATTTTCTACATATGTGTCAACCAATGTTACATGAATATGCATACATGGTATGTAATATTAAATTCTTACAAACCAATAAAAAGGAGACAATAACAATAGAATATGAGTTACAATAATGGTGAACAATGCTTACTCTTTCCCAAATATTACTAAAGCTTTTATGTATTTTTATTTGATTAATAAGAAAAGGAAAAAGACACTGAAATAAAAATGAACAAATGAAATAAACACTAAAATAATACATAAAATATTAAATATCCTCATAGAGAAATGTAAGATGAAATTAAGGAGAGAGGACTTTCCATCTATCAATAAGGTTTAAAAAATTGGTGCTAGGCAATCAGGAGAAGAGGTGATTTCTACACTATTCTTAGGAATGTAAATTGGTAAAAACAAATCAACAAAGACCACCTTTTGAGGAGTGGGAGAGAATTTCCATTATGCATGAAAAGCCTTTAAATATTCCCACCCATTGACCCAGAGATTAGATTTTCCTGCACTTTTTCTTTACACAGCTAGAGATGACTGTGTAAGTAAAAGATGTTCATCACAGTGTTATTTATAATTACAAAATATTGGAAGCATTAGAGTCCAGCATGGGAAGATTGTGGCCGTTTACTAAGAAGCATTTCTTTAATAAACTGTCCTTGGAAATAATTGTAAAAACTTTAATATGTTTTCTACCATGTATTCACTTTCATTACACACCTCTATTCATTTTTATCATTTGGGTTCCAAAATGAGATTATTTTGAAGAAGATTTTTTTTTATGTGCTATCCATTTCAAATAAGTTAGTCAGTCAGTCAGTTCAGTTGCTCAGTTGTGTCCAACTCTTTGCGATGCCATGGACTGCAGAATGCCAGGCCTCCCTGTCCATCACCAGCTCCTGGAGTTTACTCAAACTCATGTCCATTAAGTCAGTGATGCCACCCAACCATCCCATCCTCTGTCATCCCTTTCTCCTGCCCTCATCTTTCCCAACATCAAGATCTTGGCCAGTGAGTTGGCTCTTCATATCAGGTGGCCAAAGTTTTGGAGTTTCAGCTTCAGCATCAGTCCTTCCAATGAATATTTAATTAGGAGAGCTGAATATCAATTAGTAGAAATTTGTAAATGACAAAATTAGTGTCAAGTACTGTCAGAAAGGTATTGTTTTCATTAATAATTCTATGCAATAAAAGCTGATTATCCATAAAAACTAAAAAATTAATAAATAAAAAAGAAGAAGAAACATTTCTTGAGCAGCTATTTAGTGCCAGGCCTTGTTCCAAGGACTGAGAGTGCAACAGAGAACAAGACTGGATAAGATTCCATGCCCAAGGATGCCCAATTATAGTGCAAGGTCATCTAAACTGAGCAAGTTATGATGTACACACTAGGTGGATGGTAGTGGATTTATTTGCCTAGATATTTATTTGGGGCCTTTCTCCGGTGTTCCAGACACAGCTTTAAATCTAAGAGATACAGCTATGTACAAAGCAACAAATCCTGTGCCCATAGAGCTTGCATTCTATTTGAAAATATTGGAAATATACATCTAAATATGAATATGATGTTGCAGAAATATATTCAATGACATTGGGGAAAAAAAGCATGTTCTAAGAAGTGAAAATGGTTATATGACAGTGCACACAGTATGAAGCCATTTGTGTAAATAAGTAAAAATATTCATATATACATTTCCAAAATATTAGAAAGATTATACACCAATTTTAAGCAGTAGCAAGCATCTCCAGAATTTCTTATTTTCTAAATTTTCATTATTTGCTGCTTTAAAATACAAGAAAATAAATTAAAAAGCTACTGACAAAGATGGCAAGTCAAAGCTGAGCTATATATTCCATTAACAGATAAATCAGTTAATTTACACATTTCAGCAGCCTCAAGATTTGATTTGACTTGATTTCTTAATAATGAGGATCAATAAAATAACGTGAGTCCTGGGTCATATTCCAAATTTTGCTTTTCATGATATGGAAGAGTTCAGTGACAGGCTTTGATGGGAGGAAAGGACCTAGGGAATTATCCTCAGATACAGTAGAAAACTGAAGTCCCCAAGAGTCAGGAGGAGTCAAGCAGGACTTGAGCCTAATTCAACTCAAACTGACTTCACTTTCCAGTGTTTTCAACGTTAGTATATAACTGTCTTCTATTGTGTGATCCTGTTTAATCCTCTGCCTGCTAAGTAGCTAAGTCGCTTCAGTCATGTCTGACTCTGTGCAACCCCAGAGATGGCAGCCCACCAGGCTCCCCCGTCCCTAGGATTCTCCCGGCAAGAACACTGGAGTGGGTTGCCATTTCCTTCTCCAATATCCTCTGCCGAGTTCTGCTCAATATCCCAAATGATGGAGGGCAACAAGAGGAGAAAAAAATATCCCCACATTGTTAGTCATTCCATGATACTTTCTTTGTTTCAACAAAAGCAGAACAAAGTTAAACAACTATCGCTAAAACCCCATGGAATAGATACGGCTCTAGGTCCTGCACAGAATCAAAGAGAAAATGAGGACCTGTGGAACATAGAAACTCTCCATAGGATTAAGGTGTTTTACCTCTAAACAAACATTGTTCAAGCCTATACTGATCAGATGTGGTTCTAGAAAATTGTAGATGAACCCTGAGTTACCAGAAAGCAGGGAGTTAGAAACTGTTATCATTAACATCAATGACAATAGGATAATTATCAGGTTATAGCTGTAGGTCCTATATTGCTGTTCAGTCGCTCAGTAGTGCCCAACTCTTTGGGACCCCAAGGACTGTAGCATGCCAGGCTTCCTTGTCCTTTACCATCTCCTGGAGTTAGCTCAAACTCATGTCCATCGAGTTAGTGATGCTATCCAACCATCTCATCCTCTGTCGTCCCCTTCTCCTCCTGCCTTCAATCTTTCCCAACATCGGGGTCTTTTCCAGTGAATCGGCTCTTTGCATCGGGTGGCCAATGTATAGGAGCTTCAGCTTCAGTATCAGTCTTCCCAATGAATATTCAGGGTTAATTTCCTCTATGTGTATATGAACTTTATAGCTTACAGGTTCTGGGATTCTCCTGAGGATTATATTGCATCATTCTTGTACCCATTTCCTGGTTGAGTATATTGAGGTTCTGATAACCTGACCCATTTACCTGCAGTCACGTTTCAGGAATGGAACTGAGCCAGAACAAGTCATCTGACACCTAGCCCATTGTTCTTTTTACATAAAAGAATGGGAAAATGCTTTTGTACAATAGACTTACAACTTAAAAAATCTCGTCAGGAATTTGGAGAGGCAGTGCAAATATCAAATCAAGAAGTTATTGTATTGCATTTTTTTTTCTTTTTAATTAACCCAAAGAAGGCAACTGTGTGTATTCTAAACATCCAGCTGTCTGTTTTTTGTCTTCCAAACCTTTTTAACTAAACTAAACTAAACCTTTACCTTGTTTGGTTTTTGAACTGAAATGTCCTTACTCAGCCAGATCCTCATGCCAAGCAGGGTTTTAATTCTTTAAGAAGTAAATCTGAACAAGACAATATAAGAGCTCCAAAAAACAGTAGTCTATGAGAAAACACATCATTTGCTTATTTGGCCATTTGTTTTAAGACAGAAGTAAAAACACTGGGCTGAACAGATCAGGAGGCTTCAGGCTATTTCCTCTGAGACCGTAAGACCGGGCAGGATGAAACGTGAATAGAAAGCACGCCAGATGCACACAGTCCAAATACAACTTTCTGTCGCACGCTGCTTTGGTTATTTCTTTTTTTTTTTCTCAGATGCTAAAGCCCCCAATACTCTACAGAGCTGGAAAATAGAGTTATATGCAAAGTGATTAAAAACACCCGTTTGCACCAAGCCAGTCCTTACACAAAACACCTTTTACCCCCAAGGAGCTCACAGTGCTGCTCATCGTGAACTTTCTTCTTGGCTGAGATTAGTATCTTGAACGTGTCAAAGAAGAATGCTGTCTAAATGGCTTAGGAGTAAGATTTTATTTTCTCCCATTCTGTTCTTCTCTTTAGCCACTATTTTTCTTACTCCCCCTATGCTTCCCCTCCCCGCTGCAAGATGTCTGGCACCCAACGTCTGGCATGAAATCTTACGGGTCTACATTTTCCGCAGGGCTGTGATGGCAGGTTTCAACTTGACTTGCCATCCCTGGGAACATGAAGTTACATTTGTTTGTTTTTGAGGACAAGGAGGTTTGTAGCTCCTGGTGCTGAAAAGGGACATCTTTATGTTTGATTGGAGTTTTCTAAAGAGAAGATGAATTCATCTGTTGTGGATTCTTTCAGAAAAGGATTTTATTGTGTCCTATGTTGTGAAAGCACGTCCCACTTATGCCTGGCGTTCTGTCGCTTAGTTGTTTTAAAGTTACTGTTAGTTACTGTTACTGTTTTAAAGTTACTGAATATCCACTGGCAGAAAGCTCCACTTAGCCCCCTAAAAGTGCTAGCTACACAAGGATGTAAGGCATCATGTCACCTGTAAATCACAGTGTATTGATTCAGTACACCCTGATTTTACAAGATTGGGAAACTGAGGCCAGAAAAGAGAACTGATTTTCTCGAAGTCAGAGCTGGTTCATGAAAATGTTGGAACTTGAGTCAGAATAGCAGGGTACCTCAGATCCCTGGGGTCTTTGACATGGTCCTGCGGAGGCTTTAAATATTCATTTTACTTTGGTAGATTTAGTCGTTCTCTTATCTTGCAGCTAGTTATATTTTTAAATGTAGCCTTTCCATATAATGGTATCTTTATCGATGTGAGCGTGTTACTAATATTTGATTATTTTGCAGAATTTAATATACTGATTTTCCCACTCTTCCTAAGTGCTATTGTACACTTTTATTGAGTTTTGAATTGGAGAATACCACCAATTTTATCCACTTCCAACAGACTGTGAGCTGTATACAGAAAATGATTTTAAAAGGGAGGAAAAAGGGATGGATGGATGGGTGGGTGGCTAGACGGATGAATGGAGGGTGGTTGCATGGATAGATGGATGGATGGATGAATGGATATTATGGATGAGTGGATATATAGACAGATAAATACATATATAAGGCTTCCCTAGTGGCTCAGACAGTAAAATCTGCCTACAATGCAGAAGACCCCAGTTTGACCCCTGGGTCAGGAAGATCCCCTGGAGAAGGGCATGGCAACCCACTCCAGTATTCTGGAGAATTCCATGGACGGAGGAGCCTGATGGGCTACAGTCCATGGGGTCGCAAAGAGTAGCACACGATTGAGCAACTAACACTTTGACCTTCCAACATATGTATTTATATACGCATGCGTAATTTAAGGATATCTTGCATTGCTTTTCACGGAGATCAAATTAATAAACGCTGTGCATGTGAATCTCCTCAAACGTCTTCAGGACAGAGTCGTCTTCCCTTTCTGGCTGCAGGGCCTGGCACCCCTTAGACGCTGAAAATGATAGTAGAACAATAAATATTCGAAGGGCTCAAAGTTACAGAAACACCTGAGCTTCAGGATTCAACAGAACTTCATCAGTTGAACCAGCTATAGCCTTGAATCCAGATCTTTCTACTTCCAAATGCGGCCCTCTCCCCTGTCTCAGCTTTTGGGGACCTTACACTCTGTTGATGTTTGAGGACAGGCTGATCTTTTTCTGCAAGGCGTATCTGGGGTCTACCTCGATGCCTTTCTCTCAGTTAATTAATTGATTTTTTGTCTCTCCGCTTCCCCTCCCCCCATCCATCCCTCCTCCCTGGTGTGTTTACTCGCAGCATCCAGAAAGACCACCTTCCGACCGCTCTTTCCGCGGTTGAGCTGCACCTCTCTACTCCAATAAACCGTTTGCATTCCATCTGGCAAGCGTTTGCTCCGAAGACATTTCTCTGTCAATCTCTCCCGCCACATTAAAAATCTGTCATTACGATTGCATCGCCGCCTGGCTCCTGAGATTTCTGACTGCTTTATTGCTCTCCTCATTTTTTCTTTTTTTCTCTTCCCTGCTACAGCCGAGAAGCAGAAATAAAGGTTTGTTGTTGAAACATGGCCGGGAGGAAAGTAGGAGGCACACATCTGTCAAGGTATTACCTTTCTTCAACCAGGGATTAAGGTGTTTTACGGCACTCGCTACCGAGCATCACACTGAATAAATTTTCTCAGTAGAACATAAAAATGAACTCATACATTTTGAACCAAGATCCCTTCTTTAGAGCCAGCCCAGATCATTATGCAGCGGCACCCACGTGCAGGGGGGACAGCGAGGCAGGAAGTGCCTGCCACCCACCCCACCTCCCACCGAAGCTGCGTTATTCAAATGCCAGTGGAGTCTGGGGCAGCATCTGGATCAGGGGAGATGCTGGTTGTGAATGCACAGCCTTCCTTGCCTCCTGGGAGAGAGTGGAAGGATCCAGAAAGGACCTGGCCCCAGAATCCACCTCCCCATTCCTGCCTGGCAAAGAGGCGTATTGAATCAAATCACATTCCTTGGGGAAGGTCCCTTGATTCCTCCTGATGCTTCCTCAGGGCCTGCTCTGTAGGGCTCTGCTGTGATAAGTGTCTGTCCCAGGTCTGATTCGCCCACTGGTCCATGACCTTCTCCAGGCCAGGGGCACGTCCTCCACCCTAGTGCCTTGTGTCTACAAGACTTGGCAGGATTAACTAGGAGTATCACAAATCCTTTTTTTTTCCCCCCCAGGTTCCCTCTCTGCATTCTACTGTGTGCATAGATTAATCCATTAAAAATTCCCAGTAATCTGCTTCAGGGGACTACTCATATTTTCTTTTCTGTAGACCAAAGAACTGAAGCAGAAAGAGGGCTGTGTCTTGTTGAAGGTTAGCCGGTTAGCGTGGCTGGTCTGGGGTTTGAGCCCAGCAGGCTCAGGTCCATTCTGTGAATGGCAGGAAGCACCGGAAGGAGGGGGTTATAGTGTGGCTTTGAAACAGCTTTGTGGCACAGCAGGGGCTCAGGAAGAGCACTGGTGCCAGAGAACGCTGTGTCGTCTTGGTGTCCTCTGTCCCTCTGAACCGTCACAGTCTCACCTGAGGTCGCAGTGGCTCATGTCTCTGCAGAGCTCAGGACTGGTGCCGTGGGCTCTGGTTTCCTTTGCGCATCACCCCCCAACACACACAGGCCCTACATACACATATGCACACTCACACACATACATTCACACACAGACACACTTTATTATTCCTATACTCATTCTTCTCTGCCTATGATGTCCCCCTACATGGAATTATCTTTCTTTTTAAAGAAAACTCATATTCACCCTTAAAAACCTTTGCTTCTTTGTGCATTTATTCCTCATAAGCATTAGAGACTCCCAAAAGACCCCCAGAAGACATTTCTTCCCCTCTTGATAGTGGATGGCACTCCCTGAGTGTTATTATACATCATCTGTTTGTGTGTCAGCATCCCCAGTAATGATCAGAAGCCCCTCTGGTCTATTTATAAAAGGATAAATACAGTTAATAGTAGTCACTCCTGCTGCAAAAGAAACTTTTCCTTATATATCCATTTTATGCTATTTGAAGTTTTTGTGGGGAGTTTTTGCAATGCACATGTAATACTTGCAATAAATTATGAGTTGATTTTATTTCAAGTACTCTACTAAGTCCTGGGAGACCGTCCTGGGAGACTAATAATATGTAGAGACAATAGTATCGGCTAAGGGGCTGTGACCATCCACAGACAAACCACGTGAGAAGTTGGGATCTCCAGCTTGGTTCATGGGTTCGTGAACATATGGGACTTGGGAACCCAAGTCATGTCTCACCTTCTCAGGCTAAACCAGCCCTGCCTTAGGGACATATAGCTGTGATCTTGTCATCTTGGTAATTCAGGCACTGAGAAAATGTCCCTAGCTCCCCCTGCCAGTTCCCTTTCCCTCCCTATTTGGTATGATTTCTGATCAGATAGATGGACCAGTTGGCATGACCATTGCAATTGACCTTGGCTGACCCCTGAATGGTTATTTGTCCTGTCCCAATCAGCCACGATGTAGAATTCCAAACATCACCCATACGCAACTGGGAGCTCACCAAGAAACAATTACCCCAGGTACAGGGTGTGGGGCGGGGGGGGCATTTCCCAAAGGCCCTGGGAGCCTGACTCCACCTGTCAAAGGACATCCAGCTTGCTGAGCGCAAACCCAAGTCAAGTTCACCTTCTGGAGGAGCGAGGAAAAGGGAAAATGAGAAGCTGGCAAACCTTGAGAGCCTACAAGGCAGTAAGCACAGGGGGAGAGCGACATATTGATCAGATAAAGTCAATTCTTGTCCTAACAACAGCCCTAAGGAGTGGGTTTTTCATTATCCCCATCTGCAGATGCAGAGGCTGAGCCCACCTGGGAGATGATGAAGATGGTGTGACAGGAGCGTCTCAGGCACTAGGGAACAGACTCTGTGACCCCGTGACTCCTTGCACTACATCTTCTGGCTCCACCTGGACAGTGAGGTGCGTGTGTGTGTTGGGGGGTTGGTGTGGAGTCAGCCTGCATGGGCTGGATTCTCATCCTCACCACTGGAAAGCCAAGTCAACTGGGATGACTGCCTCACTTCTCCACTTTGGTTGTCTCATCTGTAATGAGGAACTTACCTTGCTGCGCTCTTGTGAGGATGAAATGAGATACTCCTTAGAAGCCTCAGAGTCTGGACTGACATGCAATAAATGCTCAATGAGCCCTAGTGATCCTAAGAATCCATCTTGCGGAAGTGCCCCTCTTTGGGTTGATTCCTTGCTGGGAATTCACACATGTAGAGACCAGGACTCTATTAAGTCTCCCTTTCTGCCTGCCCCTTCCTCAAATTTGTAAAATTTGTTCTGTTTGTGCAATTATTTTGTGACCATTGTGTAAAACTGGTGTCCGAGCCCAAAATGCTGTCAACTTGAGCACGTGAATCTGAAATCCACATCAGAATATGTCATGTGATTTATAGATGTATTTTCTTCCACTTAACCGTATCAGGTTCACATTACACTCACAGCCACTTTCGTCATCCCGCCAAACTTTGGAGTTTTATGGTTGCATCAAATGAATTGCAGCTATGTATCATCCCCAGTTGTCAGCCTAATTCTTTTGAATGAGTGGGGGCCTACTGGATGGGGCACCGTGGACACACACTGGCCGAAGGGTCGTGAAGGCCAGTGTTCTTCATCCAGGCCCTGAGAACTGCCGAGGGTGACGTGGAAGGCCCGGCTCTGCACCCCATCCCTGGGCCGGCCAGCTCTGCTCATCTCTTCCTCCTAGAAAATTCCCACCAATGATGCTTCCAAGAGGTGAGGTTTGCAAACAAGTCCTTGGCTTCCTTTTGCCAAAAAGCAACCTGCTCTTCCTTGGTTTTCCACAACAATCATTGAAGAACTCACCTGGCTAGTGTCAGGGTCGCTTGCTGGCCCAAGAGAAAAAACAGAGCATTTTCTTCAATCAAGGGAGAGCAAGCAGGATGGGATGCAGGGCTGGGTGGGGAAGGGGAGCTCAGCATTTATAAACCAAACTCATGTGGTCAACCTCTGGTCACATCTTAGCAAGCCTGTAGGGGAAGATGGGTGTGAGCCTTGATGTTCTATATCAAGTATAGAGACAGAATTTTCTAGAAAGCTCAGCCAAAGCTCAGCTTTCTGTCCACAGGCCCTGCCACACCCCCACAGAAATAACCTTGGTGGACAGTGTTTTCCAGCTTCCGTCTACCTCCCTTGTCAAGCACCCGCTCTGTGTCAAACACCGTGGTGGGTGCTCCCACCTGCCTCTTCCCATTCATCCTCAGGTTGGCTGTGAACACCCAGAGGCCCAGGACCAGATACCTGTTGGTGGGAATCAGTGGGGGCCTGCTGGATGGGGCACTGGGAAATATGTGTTGGGGTCACTGCACCCCACAGCAGCCCACGCAGCTTCTTTCTGGTGAGGACCTCCCCTCGTCACCATGATAAGTCCCTTGACAAACCAACTAGTTCAAATGATGTGCTTCTACACCCAGGCCTCTTTCAAAGAGTTGCTTTGAGAGTGGTTTAGTTTGAAAGAGGCAAGTTCAGTTGAATGGCACAGTGGCCGTGTCCCCTCTGTCCCTCTGTCCCCATTCTGGCCAGGAGAATCCTCCACGTGGGAGAAACCTCAGCCCCACAGCGGGCCTGGCAGCTGGCACAGGCTGCCATCTTCCTTCTGGCCCCAGACCCTGTGGCCTCCAAGCTCACGTGCAGCCTCACTGACCTCCAAGCCCGGCTGTGAGCACATGCACAGGTGCGGCCCCAGAGATGCCACCCGGGGCCCCGGAGTGAGTGTTTAGCCAGTTGACACCACGGCTTGTGGTTTGCTCTGCTGAAGCTTCCCCCTGAAAGGGGCCTTCCAGGGTGATTTGCAAACCGGACCAGGGCAGAGTTCTAGCAGCAAAGGATGTGACTAACCCACAGTGTCTTCTTAAGGACCTGAGACAGTGGAAGTCTCCAGGGTGGGGCAGGGAGGCATATTTTCTTAGAATGTGTATGAGAGGTGTGTCTTTCAGCCCCGAATTCTCCCACCACATTAAAAAGAAATACATCAAATTCGAACGAAGGTAAAGACGTGTCCCTGAGTAAGAGGAAGAAGGGAAGTTGTTGGAAAGGTTGAGGACTAGACAGAATAAACGGTGACCACGGTCTCAAAGACTGTTTGCTCACTTGTCAGCGGGAGAAATAACTGCTGTTCTGTGTCTTGTGGGGACACTCAGAGGTGGGAACAGGTGTGAGCGTTACTAAACTGCAGGGCGTGAAAAGGTGTGAGGATTTCATGTTAAAGTGTTATCTAAACTCACAGAAAGTAAAGGGGAGACTCTGAGAGGGGAAGCAGGAGGGGAGGGGAGGGGAAGGAATAGGTTCTACATGGGTCCCCCCACCCCAGCCTCCACAGACCATGCACCGTGCTTAGAACCAGGCAGTGCAAAGACTCTAAAGATGCCGAGTTCCATCAGAGAGGCCCAGGCTGAGGCAGAGAGAGCCAGAATCAGCCAGTCAGAGAATTTAATCAGAGATGCTCAGATTTCAGTCAGAGATGCCCATGTGTGGCTCGGAGACACCTAGTTTCAGTCAGAGACTTCAGAAACCTTCAGAGATACAGCGAGTTCATCAGATGCTCAGAGTTTAATCAAAGTTGCTTAAGTTTCAATGTCATGTGGCACCTTGGATGGGAGGGGGTTTGTTGGGGGAGAGTGGATACATGTACATGTATGACTGAGTACCTTTGCTGTGCACCTGAAAATACCACAACATTGTTAATTGGCTACACTCCAATATAAAATAAAAGGTCAAAAAAAAAAAGGTGTCCAAGATCTCAGTTCAGAGACATCCAGAATCCAGTCAGAGGTGCTCAAGTTCAGCGAAGGACCCCGAAGTTCAGTCAGAGTTTTGCCTTCAGCAATGTTAGGAGTAATCCTGTTTTCAAGGGACTTTAAGAAATATTGAAGGATTTGCTAACTAGATTCAAAGGACACACGTGTCCACTACTGCCATTCTGGGAAAACTTCCAGAAGTCCCCACCATCATCCAACCCCCGACTTGAGGTTAAAGTTCAAAATGAGCCATCAGTGCTGAGGGGAGGGTTCTCCCTGGATCCCCTTATTTATTCTAATTTTGGAGTCTTGTGAGTGTGTCTTTAGAGGGAGGCATGTTGGTTTTGAAGGAAGACTGTTCTGGGTAGAAACTGAGCTCTGTGACATGCAAGTCCTGTGACCCTGAGCAGAGCAGAATGTCTGCAAATGCACGGAACAAAATACTTCTCTCAAGGGGCCATTATAAGGGTGGCGTTTGAAAACAAAGCTTCTCACAGAGACCCCAGTGTAAATTAGATCCTCAACAAATAGGAGTCCTTCTTCCGTAAGTCTTGTACAGAGGCCTGACCTGTGTGCAGGAGGGCAGGCAAAAGGTGGGAGAAAGGAAGGAGCAAGAAGGGAGGGAGAGAGGGAGAGGAGAAAGCTTTATAAATAGATCTATATTTAGCATCTAAATCCCTACATTTTCCCCCCTTATTCTCCAGAATTTCTTCCCCAGAGAATATTAGCCTTAGGTAAATGGAGATATTGTGACAAGCTCTTTATGTACAAAATCTCTCCTAAACAAATACACATTTTTTTCTTTATTTCTATAAATTTAACTCATCAGTGATCAACTACTACTGATTTGTTATCAGAAACTACCTATTTGACCAAATAAAAATAGTATAAATTCAGTTTCCATTAAGAAATCACATACAGTAGTAACCCAGGGATGGTCAAGTTCAGAGCCAGCCCATCTCAAGATTTGAAACAGAGAAGTTCAAACAAAAGAGTCCTCCCTCTCTTGTGAGGATTACAGGGCAAGAGAAGCTGCGGGCACCCGCCCCCCCACCCCCACCCCCACCAGGGTTCAGGACTCTGTGGAGGGCACTCCAGGGATGGTGGTTGTTGTTCAGTTGCTCAGTCATGTCTGACTCTTTGCAATCCCATGGCCTGCAGTGCTCCAGACTTCCCTGTCTTTCACCATCGCCTGGAGCTTGCTAAAACTCATGTCCATTGAGCTGATGATGCCATCCAACCATCTCATCCTCTGTCACCCTCTTCTCTTCATGCCCTCAATCGTTCTCAGCATCAGGGTCCTTTCCAATGAGTTGGCTCTTCACATCAGGTGGCTAGCATATTAGAGTTTCAGCTTCAGCATCAGTCCTCCCAATGAATATTCAAGACTGATTTCCTTTAGGATTGACTAATTTGACCTCCTTCTTATCCAAGGAACTCTGAAGAGTCTTCTCCAGCCTCACAGTTTGAAAGCATCAATTCTTTGGTTCTCAGCCATCTTTATGGTCCAGGTCTCACATCCATACATGACTTCTGGAGAAACCATAGCTTTCACTATACGGATGTGTGTCAGCAAAGTGATGTCTGTGCTTTTTAATATGCTGTCTAGGTTTATCACAGTCTTCCTTCCACGGAGCAAGTGTCTTTTAATTTCATGGCTGTCGTCACTGTCTGCAGTGATTTTGGAGCCCAAGAAAATAAATTTGGGTCAGGGCTGGGCAGGATGATAAACCCCCATGGAAGATTCTGGACTTTGTGCAGGGGACACAATTTCAAGAACGAAGGGCATTGCTCTGGAGTGCCCATGCTTGTGGTTTAGAACCTAAAGGAAGATGAAAACATTCACCCATGAGCTCACATGATAGTAAAGTTCAAAAAGAAGTTGTGGAGGGCTGACCACCCCTGTCTGCTCTGATAGGATGGAGGCCAGGGCTGCAGCTGACATCTTAGTTTAGGGTGCAGAACAGACCCCCCAACAAAGGATGATCCAGGCCCAAATGTCAACAGGGCCAAGGTCTTGAACCCTGGCCTAAAGGTCACCAATAAACCTCTTTCACGTGGTCCACATAACACTTTCAGCATCACTGCTGACTTCCATCTTCTCATCCGTGGGTCCCAGACCAGAGAGTGGCTAAAGTAGCTCAGGCCTTCTTAGGCCAAAGCCTATGCAGACCCCAGGCCTGCCTCCTTGAGGACCAGAGAGCCGCCGACCCCTGAAATGAGCTGCTCTGACTGTGAGTCTCACAGGGGACAAACCTGGTCCATCTCCTTCCTGGGCTGGCCGGGACCAGAGTCATGTATAATTCAAATGTATTGAATGGGCTTATGTGCAAACAGAAAGACTATCCACTGGGCAGGTTTGGACGACCCTTCAGCTTTATTGGGGCCAGTCTGCATTCCATCACACCTCAGCTGGTAACCTTGAACCGGTTGCTTCACCTCTTTCCATTTCTTCTAGAGAGGAATAAGCATGATGTTATCCTCAGGGATGGTTTCTGAGATCGCTGAAGTGCTTCAGTGAGACTTTGAACAGTTCGGGGGCCCGGCGTTTAAACGTCGAGGTCTCTGAGGGCAGGAGCTGCAGCGTGTGGTCCCAGAGTTGATCGAATGTTCACGAAGCTAGCTCACGCAGCAGCCAGGGGCTGGAGGAACAAGGACTTCCAGGTGGTCCCAGCCTGGCCCACGGCTTCCAACTCTTCTATCCTAGACCACGTGACGGATTTGTCCACACGTCGATACGGCAGGTGTTTCTGGAGCAACTTGTTGTTCCGCTTGTGGGGACATGTGGCACTGTGTGCCTAGGGGGTGGAAAGGGCCAGAATCAGCTCCTGCCTCAATGCCATGGGGCCCTCGTTCATGTGGAGAAACACAGCAATGCCTGCATGAGCCGCGGAGGCCCTCTTAGGGCAAGGACATCGGATCTTTCTGGCTCATTTAAAAAATGAAAGCCATCCTCAACTCCAAGAGCATCAACGGTGATTATTAATCATTCAGGGGAGTAACCCACGAGCAGTTGGTTTTCAGGCATAGAGATAGTGGGAAAATATGTACCTGCGGGTCCCGAGAGAGAAAATGCTGATCGCTGAGCTAGGACCATTTCACTGGCGGGTCTTCCAAGGAGAGGCAGGACTTTGCCTCATCACATCAGCTGGTAATTGGAGAAAACTGGGAAGGGCGTTCCGGGGGTAGGGATGGGACTGGTAGGAGGCACGTTTCTGTAAGGCAGGTAGCAGATGTAGGTGGGAGACCTTGAGTGTTTCTGTTGCTGAAGAATAGATATGAGGGCAGATGTGGCCGGGGAAGTCAGTAGCGATGCAGAAAGTGTTACATGTACCACGTGAAAGGAGATTGTTGGTGACCTCCAGGTCAGGGTTCCTGACCTCGGCCCTGTTGATGTTTGGGGCAGATGTGGCCGGGGAAGTCAGTAGCGATGCAGAAAGTGTTACATGTACCACGTGAAACGAGATTGTTGGTGACCTCCAGGTCAGGGTTCCTGACCTCGGCCCTGTTGATGTCTGGGGCTGATGACCTTTTGTTGGAGGAACTGTTCCATGTCCTAAAGTAGGATGTCATCTGCTTCCACAACCTCCATCCGCTGGATACCCATAACATCTCTCCCCCAGCTGTGACAACAGAAAAAGTTCCCAGGCATTGTCGCGTATCCTCTAGGGGATGAGCTGGCACTCTGTTGAGAATCCGGCTCTAGATGAGAGACTGCAAGCATGGAAGGGCAGCTGGGGTTGACAAGAGAGACATGGGTAGGCAGTGAGCCTGCAGAAGCCAGGGCTGCCCGCTGCAGGCCATCTGGCCTGGTTCCACTGCCTGGCACGAAGCAGATCCTCCATGAATGGTGCTAAGTTACACAGAAGGCAAGGCTTAAGAAAGCAAGGTTTAAGGTCCTTAAGAGAGCAAGGCCCTTAAGGGCCTTAAGAAAGCAAGGGCTTAAAGGCCTTAAGAAAGCAAGGCTACTGAAGATCCTCGGAGGCTCTAGGTGTCCACGGGATTCGCACTCAGCAGGGCCTGGCCCTTGTCAGGCTACCCTCCCCTGGGCTGGGAGGCCACGAGGGGCACCTCCTTGGAGGCCAGGTCACGCTGGGTGGCTGTTTATCTGTGTGCCCGGGGCTGCCTGCTGGGCGTATTAGAGGCCATGAAATAATGATGAGACCTAGGAGGGGTAATTAAAAGCCATGGTGACATTGATCTGCTGAGATTTCTGAGCGAACCCAGAGCACACGGGGTGACTCTCCATCTTACCTCATGCAGGCCCAGCCTGATTGGCCCCCTGGGCATTGCTGGGGCCACAGCATCTCACCTGTGGCCAGGAGACTCCCAGGGCAGCAGCCGGGCAGGCTTCAGAGGCTGTAGAAAACAGGCAGCCTGGGCCTGGGGGTAGCCAGCTGCTGGGCTCAGCCCTGGAAAGGCAGGAGCTGGCGAGTCTGTTAAAGACACAGGTCATCATTCTGCATGGCCTCAAAGGTTAACCTTCGGCCCCAGAGGTTCTCCAGATAGACTCTGAGATACTCTAGAGCCATGCTGTGGGTCTCGGTGAAGGGCGGGTCCACCTTTGCAGTTCAGACCCTTTTCAGCCTGCAGTGCCTATAGGAAAGGTTGCTCTCTGGATGCAAACTAAACTATTCTTGACCCTCTGTCCTGGGTTGAGAACCCAGCGTACTTTAAAAACTGAGAACTCGGAATATTTACTCATTTTAGTCTTTGTGAAGCTGGATGGTTTGATTAGAAGAATAATGCTTTTCTTGCTGTTAGTACAGGTTATCAGTGATTTGCTTCTTAGTTGTAACTTTAGTTTCAAACCTGACCTAGTGAGTGGATTTAATACAGTATAGAGTCAGACAGCCCTGAGATGTGGTCTCAGGTCCACCAACAGCTCTACGATCTCGAGCCAGTCACTTAAGGATATTGTGTCTTAGTCTTCCTGTTGGTAAATGGAGATAAAAATAATCAATGCCACGGTGAGGATTGAATAAGATGTTTGCAAAATCATGAACAGTGAGGAAGGGTTGGTTCATTAGGTGAGTTGCTGTAGGCTTGAGATCCTTCTGTCCTCCAGGCCCTGTGAACTGGCCATAAGAAGCCCACTTCACAGATGAGAAAACTGAGGCAGCAAAATTTTTTTTTTTTTTTTTATGAGCTGGGGTTCCATAGTGAGCCTCCCCACTCAGCCCATCTCAAGGACAGCTACCCAGGCACTCGCTCTACAGGAAGCCCCAGGATTGCCTCCCTTCCCACCCACCCGAGCCTAAACTGGCAAGTACCCTGCCTAGTTACGTAATCACAGCCTCCGTGTGTCTCTGTGAAAACCTGGCCTATTTTTCTGCTCTCGGCCTTCACCACGTGGCAGAGGGGTCGGGGGGTGGGGGATGGGAGCTGCATCTCTCTCTGCTCTTCGTACTGTAAAGGAAGTAACAACCCTATCAGATGGGAGGAAGGAAAAGTTTCTCAGGGCCTTAGCAAAATAGCCCGTCTCCCACGCGAGCGCAGGCCTGCGGTCAGATCACTAGTTTAAATGTAGACGGGCCTGTTTCTTTCTTGTAAGCTGCCTGGAGTAGGTTGAAAGAGTCTTCCGGATTTTGGAGAGGATGCTCTGAATTAAAGTCTTAGAAAAAACACCACCTCCTCATGATCGCAGCCTCATGCCACCCTTTGCAACAAGGGTGATGCCTGAGCTTTGGTCGGCCAGGGGGACATCTGCAAACTGCTCCAAGTCAAATGCAGTGTCACCCAACACTGATGGAGAAAAGCTTCGAGGAAGGAATGACCATGTCCTGAATGCCCTGGTCCATGTGTCTATTTATTTAATAGAAGTTTGATCTGACTGACACCAGGCTCTTCCAGGTGATGACAGTCACAAGCACTGTCTGCAGAATGTTTACCAAGCCTCAAATCCTGGGCTATCGCGGCCAGGCTGTGGCACACTGCCGTCCACCGCTCTGCTAAAGAACCTTCTCTGCTTTGCATGTATGCTCTGCTTGCGAATGACATCGAGTTTATAAACTGAAACTGTGCATGATCCTTGGGCTGCCATACGTGCCGTCTGTCACATGGAGAAAAGAGAGAGCATCCCCTGTCTCTTAGCTCGTACCAGTCCATAATCTTAGAGTCTCAGTTTCAAAAAGCTTTGCAAACCAAAGTCATTTTCCTTGTTGATCTGGTGGCAAAACTGGACGTGAACTGATGGGACGGGTATAACGCTATTTATAGTCCTTTTGCCCCACACAGTATGAATATTCATACATTTTGCTGCAGAAATCTGAATGCATGCTATCCCACGAGGTGCTGCCCCAGAGTCTTTATGGAGGCGGGATGTGTGGGGGGGCTGCTGTTGTATAGCATACAATTCTGACACACAGTAGCATTCTATAAAGGGCCAAATTCTGATTTCTGAAGGGCATCTGGCCCCACTAGTTTCCAAACAAGGATGGCGGGCTGTGAATCACATCTGCTGCCCTCTTCAAAGTTGGACTCTGCACACAGTGTAGGGTGGTGGCAGCTGTAGGCACTGGAGATCAGATCAACTTTGCCCTCGAGTCTGCTTGATGCAGGTGAGGCCTGCAGCATTCCCAGAAGGTGGACACCAGGGGAGCCTCAGTTTTCCCATCTTCAGGACAGGAAGAGATAACAAAGCATCACCCTTGCAGGACTGCAGGGAGGTTGATGTGGCTGATGTGTGAAAGGACCACATAGGCATGGCCTCTGGGTGCGTTCTCAACTGGGTCCCCATTTTCATCTGCTCTGAGTAAGTGGCTTTCAGGCCTGATGCAAAGATGCAGTGAAACTCTCACCTCTTTGGAGATCACTGCCCTCAGCCTGAAGTCAGATGCGGCCCCAGGGAACTTGGGCAGGGGCGATAATGACACACTGAGACCTGCAGAGTCCGCAGCAATTAGCAGGAGCTACCAAGACCTCTTCAGTATTAATTAGCTGCCCCTGACCTGGTGCCGCCGGGACTCCCAGCCTCTTGGGGGTACTCAGGGAGGAGTGCAGCCCTGACCTGGAGAGCTGAATAAATAGGACAGAGTTTGGCTTCCCAAGCGACAAGGGCGATGATGCAAGGCTCTCCCTAGGATCAGGTGTGAGACAGGCTCTCTGGACAGACAGACAGGGGACACTGGGAGGAAGGACAGTGGGGAGGGACAGTTCTCCCGTACTCAGCCTCCCCACTTCTGCTCTGACGGTTAGATTATGATTCAGCTCCTCTCCTTCTCTCTCCAGGCATTTCTCCTGTCTCTCTGTGGACGGTCACTGCAGGGGGGCACTCAGGCCACCGAGCACAAGCAGCCCTCTGGGCACAAAGCTTTGTGGATGGGACAGCCGAGGGTCCTGGCTCTTCTCCACTGAACCCAGGGTTAGCTCCCCAAAGAAGGTAATTCATAAAATGCAGGAGAGCTTGCCTTTCCTGGGTGGATTTTCCACTTTATTTCAGACATAGGTATTCAGTCAAGCCAGCTGCTTGCCAGGCACATTTTTGATCCTGAGGATACAGTAGGGAACAGGAGAGAAAGTGCTTGATCTAATGTTGGGGGGGGGGGGTGGGCAAGAGAGAAGTATAGAGATAAAGCAAAGAATTTCAGAAGGTGATAAGTGCTACGAAGAAAACAGGAGTGGATGATCAGGGAAAGGGTCTTTGACAAAGGGACACTGAGGTCATACGAGTTAAGTGACCAAGGGAAAAAAAAACACGTCTTGCTAACTGGGAAGAGCAGCCCAGGGGCAGACAGAACAGAGAGTTCAAAGGCCCTGGGACAGAAGCCTGCTTGGCATCTTTAAGGACAATCAAGGAGGATGTGGGGCTTCCCTGGTGGTTCAGATGGTAAAGAATTAGCTTACAATGCAGGAGACATGGGTCGATTCCTGGGTCAGGAGGACCCCCTGGAGAAGGGAACGGCAATGCATTCCAGTACTCTTGCCTGAAGAATCCCATGGACAGAGAAGCTCGGTGGGCTACAGTCCATGGAGTCACAAGGAGTTGTACATAACCTAGTGACTATTTCTTTCACTCTTTGACTTCTCTAGGAGGTTGTAGGAGAGATGAGGCTAGAATATAGAGTCAGAGAAGCCAAATGTTTTCTCAGTGAACCACTGTACTACATAGAGGTCATCCACTCCATTTCACAGAAGACAAAACTGAATCAGAAAATGGAGTGTTTGCACGTCACCAAAACTTTAAGTTACAAAAGAGGATCCTAACTCAAGTCCACAAAGCACAGACCGTTTCCCACAATACCTTTCTAGAGCTGGAGAATTTAGAAAAAGTTGTCTAAGCCCCAGCCAGCTAATGATGCCGTATCTACTAAGAGCTGTAGGGACTTAGTAACTATCCCAACCTGCACGGCAAGTGACAACCACGGAAATCCAGGCTCTACCTTCTAAGAGGAGCAGCCTAAGGATGGGTTGAAAGTAAAAGTGTTAGTCAGTCAGTTGTGTCTGCCTCTTTGTAATCCCATGGACTGTAGCCCATAGGCTCCTCTGTCCACAGAATTCTCCAAGCGAGAATACCGAAGTGGGTAGCCACTCCCTTCTCCAGGGGATCTTCTCCACCCGGAGATCTAACCCTCGTCTCTTACTTCTCCTGCATTGGGAGGCAGGTTCTTTATCACAAAACAAGGAGGCACTTAGAACTAGGGAGACCGAGGCTCAGAGAGGCTGAGCATCTCATCCAGGTCTTGTAAGCAGTGAGGTCTCCATCCAAAGCCTGACCATTCGCCACGTTGGATGGCGCTGGATACAGATGAGATGGGAAAGTCCAAACAAAGAAGACCAGAAAAAAACAAAAATGTCATCCTGGTATTTGAAAAGTTCCTTTTATTGGATTGATCGGATTTCTGAGAAATCAGCAACTTCATTTAACTGACAAAAGACCACTTTTCCACCGAGAGAAAAAAAAAAAGTTATTATTTTAACCTCCCACCTGATTCCTTTTTAAAGAGTGAAACGTGATTTTGAAAGAGTAATTACATATATTTATATCCTATGAGTGGGAAGCAGAGCCCGTCAATGAATCACCTGCTTTCTACAACTCTGCATCAGCCCAGACACGTGCGATAAACCTAAAGTTGATGTCTGAGGGGTGGGACCCCTGCCCTGATTGGATAGTCAGTTGTGGGGGGAGGGTTGAGATGGAGGAGGGAAGAGGCTCCCACTTGCCTCCCCATCCTCCTTCACAAAGAGCAGTCACTTCACTGAGGGATGGAAGTGTTCATTCACTCACGTTTTCTGCTCCTTTTTCTCTCTCTCCCTCCCTCCCTTTCTCCTTGCGCAAACGTTTACCTGCTACCTACTGGGGTTCCAGCCCCTTGCTTGTATGAAAAGTTAAAGACCAACAAGAAGCCCTTGATTCTTCCTGAGTTAAATTTATTTATGAGAAACCAGCCCAGGTTCCTTCCCTCGAAACCCTCACATTCCAGGGATGCATGTGTAACTCGTGACATCAGAATATGGCCTGAGATCCGGAGAGAAGAAGCCGAGGTTCTCAAGACTCTGAGGACCTGGGTGGGAAGAGGCTCTGCCTTGGAGAGAAGGGGTGCAGCCCCAGTCTGGGGGCTCCAGGGCATCAGAGCAGGACAGAGGGGCCAGCCATTGTCCGTGGGAACAGCGGTGCTTGTCAGAGTGGATGCAGGGAAGGATATGCACCGCTCTTTACATGGAAATAGTGATCACTCAAGGCTCTGAAACCCAGGCTGACTCACATCCTCTGGTAGGAAAGCCCCCACCCCAGTGCCTCCCTGGGGTTCAGCCAAATTGCTGGAGACAAACAAGGGGCCCCGGCACAGCAATCACAACACCAGGATTTCTGTTCTGACCAGTCATGCCCTAAACGGGCCCTTAAGATCATATTCTGACTCTTGGGATTTTCTGAGGCCTCAAAAACCAACTTCATACAGAGGTGAGGGTGTGGAGAACAAGATACTTCTGTGGGCAGGCCAAGAGTGTCTAATTAGATATGAGGCTTTGGGCAAATTGCATAACCTTTATAAGCCCATCTCATCACCCGTGAATAAAGGACTATCACCCACTCCATCTAAGTGCTATGAAAAATGAGTCGCTGTATTACAACACTCTGTAATCTGTCATATTTATTATAAATAGAAGAGAATTAACATTCTTTAAAGAATTTATTGATATAATCACACCCAGTGTGTGTGTGTGTGAGTATAAATAATAAATGGATCTATATATGTGGTGTTATATATGCCAATATATGCAATTTGATTTTAAAAATGGGTCTTGAAGTATTGTTTTAACTCTCATAGCTTTCTGATGGGCCTGGAATCAAATTAGTCGACGGCTATGACTGCCATGGGGAAAGATCATTTCAGGAATGATAAGAATTGCCATATCAGTTAGTACCGGCTTGTTAATGAAACTTCAAAGTTGAAACCAAAGTAGGAGTCTTGCAGATGGCTCCAGAGAAAACGTCGCGCATTTCTGCAAATCTTCTTTCCGTCTTTAATGAGTGTGTCACCTCTCTGCACTTGCATTTGGGCATCATGGCCACCAGTCAAATTTTCACTTTAGTTCATGTATTTTTTTTTCCTCGTTTAATCCTGAAAATCTGTAGCCACATCATCAGCTCCTTCTTAATTATACCATATTCTTTACATCTGTCCTGCTAAATAACTCTAATTGAAATAGCACCGGCGTGAATTTTTGTAATGTTCCCCCCAAGACATCCCCAAAGTGACTCACGAGAAAACAGACTGAAGTCACAGCTGGAAGCACGTCAAGGATCATTTCCATTTTTACATGATTAATTTGAATTTAATATCTTAAATCAAAACCTGATTAATTTAAATAAAATTTTGATGGTGCCCTGCTTCTAATATACATCGCAGTAATTAGATTCGGCTTAATGTGATTTTTTTTACATAATTAAAAAAAAGGGGGAAGTCAAGTGTAACAATGCAATGTTGATACAAATCTGTCTAAATATATATAGGGGACCAGTGTTTTGGACATTATTCAGGTGAAGAGAGAGTGGTTAATGAAAGGGATGATACTGAGCTGATGATAAATATTCATAATCTGTGCTTGCCCATATCTCAAGAGAAACAATTCATCCTAAAATTAAAAAGGAGACAAAGTTTTCATTCCAAATATGTGAAACTCACCATGTGTCATGGAACCAAGAAGTAAATCATGGACAACATACAATCTTGCTGGACTTCCCTCATGTGTCCATGCGTGTAGTCAGTCGTGTCTGACTCTTTGCAACCCAAGAGGACTGTATCCCGCCAGGGTTCTCTGACTCTGGAATTTTGTGGCCCGGTGATTAAGAGTTCACAACTAAGCCATAACCAGAGAGCCCACGAACTCCAACCAAAAATCCCACATGATGCTGCAAAGATCCTGTGTGCCACTAATGACTCGGCACAGCCAAATAAATAAATATTATATATATGTGGATATGCATGTATATATATACACATATACATGTGTGTATTTATGTATATGTACATAAGTATACCCACATATATATGTGCATCTGTATATATGTATATATCCACATATATTTATACATATCTGTACATACACATATATAATGCATATATACAATCTCACTCATGCCAAGGTACATTTCTCAAGTTCTTCAGATGCTGAGTGAATGCCTCCTATATCCCAAACTTGCAGCACTGCAGACCCTGCCCAGGCAACTGGGAACATGGGGCTGACTGCTGGCAGCTCCCTGGCTTTAGTAATGCCACGCTCGGAGGACCCTGCTCTGCATGACTTCCTCCTCTTGGGAGAAGGAAAGGAGTCTGAAGCTTTTCATTAAATTCATTCTTCTGTTTACCCCAATTCTAGTTAGCCTAGATTTATATACTACGAAGTCCCCTACAAAGAAGGAAGCATCCACATCCAGACATTTCAAGAGAAGGATCTCATTCTAGAGAGATCTACCTCAAACTCCCTCTGTAGTAACTAAGAGGAAGTAACCTGATAAGGGAGTCCTTCAGAGAGATTCTGAAAAATGTGTTTTCTACCTGAGTCTTACCCCTATTTGGATGCGTGACCCTAGACCAGACACATCTTCTCAGACCAGAGTCAGTAGCTTTGGAAGATGATTGGAAGTGATGAAAGTGAAAGTGTTAGTCTTTCGGCTATGTCTGACTCTTTGCGATCCCATGGGCTGTAGCCCACCAGGCTCCTCTGTCTATGTAATTCTCCAGGCAAGAATACTGGGGTGGGCTGCCATTCCATCTGAGCCACCAGAGAAGCCCTTTTGGGGCTTCTCATAAGGGTCTTCCAAGCTAGTTCTGCAGGACCCTTGCCTGGAGAAGATGAGCCTCAGAGATCTTAGAGCTCAAGAGGATTGAGATGGCCAAGGTCTGTCCCATGTCAGGGTTCTTGGGTGGATTCATTTGATGTTGTCCTGCAAAAGCAGAGGTCCCTGTCTGAATGTTAATGAACTCATGATTTTCAGAACCAAAGACGAAGGAGGAAGTGCAGTAGATGGCAGAGCAGAAGGCAGGCTGAGACTGATGACTCCTAGGTCTTCCAGTTATATATTAAACGTTGGCTTTCCTGGTGGCTCAGTTGGTAAAGAAACTGCCTGCAATGCAGAAAACCTGGGTTTGATCTTAGGGTCGGGAAGATCCCTTGGAGAAGGAAATGGTTACCTAATCCAGTATTCTTGCCTGGAGAATCCCATGGTCAGAGGAATCTGGCAGGCTTATAGTCCGTGGGGTTGCAAAGAGTCAGACACCACCGATCAACTAACATTTTCACTTTCAAGGAATCTTTGGAATATGAGAAAAAGAGATGAGATAACATAGACCATGTGTTATGCAGAATAAAGGCTGCTGGTAATGATAAAAATTACTATTGTTATCCAAACTTAAATTTCACATTCCCTTTGAACCCTGGTGGCTCAGATGGTAAAGCATCTGCCTGCAATGCAGGAGACCTGGGTTCAGTCCCTGGGTCAGGAAGATCCCCTGGAGAAGGAGATGGCTACCCACTCCAGTACTCTTGGCTGAAAAATTCCATGGACAGAGGAGCCTGGTAGGCTACAGTCCATGGGGTCGCAACGAGTTGGACATGACTGAGCGACTTCACTTTCTTTTGAATGAATCACTGGTATTAGGTATTTTCTACATGCATAGCACTACTGTGTGCGGAGCACAAGAAGTCCTGTTTTCTGTGAATCAGAAACTGCAAAATCACACTCTACATCGGTAAAATGCCTCCTACTATAAAGATTTATTCGCCACCTCTCTTCTCTCTCTTCCTTTTCACTCCCTCCCTTCTTCCTTCCCTTTTCCTCCTATTCTTTATTTCTTCCACCAATTCAGGATCCATACTCAGGGCTGATTTCCTTTAGGATTGACCGGTTTGATCTCTTAGTCAATCCTAAAGAATATCAACCCTGAATATTCATTGGAAAGATTAATGCCGGAAGTGAAAAACTCCAATACTTTGGCCACCTGATGTGAAGAGCCAACTCATTGGCAAAGACCCTGATGCTGGGAAAGATGAGGGCAGGAGGAGAAGGGTGTAACAGAGAATTAGATGATTGGATGGCATCACAGACTCATTGGCCACGGATTTGAGTAAACTCTGGGAGGTAGTGAAGGACAGGGAAGCCTGGTGTGCTGCAGTCCATGGAATTGTAAAAAAATCGGATACAACTTAGTGATTGAACAACAACAACAGAAAACAGTTTACTCAGAAGTTTGTCCAGGCACCATAACCCCACAGGATTTAGGGAAGAGAGAAATCACTAGGCGGGTCAGAGCACAGAGGCAGGAAAAGAATGCGATGTGCAGAGACTCAGGGGAAAAAATCTGCCTGATTTTAAATGGCCAAAGGTCACACTTAGTCTAAGTTCAGTCATTAAACTGTTGCTTGAAGGGTTTGCTTTGCATGTTTCATTGTGAGTTTTAGCTGCGATGAGGATGTTTGAGAGCTGTTTAGAAGAGAGCCTTGCCTCCTGTCATGAAAGGGAGGGAAAGCTTGACCTCAGACTGCTATTCATGACCTTTTGTCCAAACTGGACAGAGCACAGTTGGAAGTCACTTTCAGATCTCCCTGTGGGTTCCCTCTGGAGTCTGTAGTATCCGGATACTGCAGCTGTCTGCAGCACTCCCCGTAATTACTGTAATTCTGATAGCTGCTGTGGATCTTGGACACCTACATAGCATGCTGTGCTCACAGTTTCCATACAACACCCCTAATCCTTTGTCCTCTCTATATAAGGTGTAGTATTCTAAACATTTTCCAGACGTGAAAACTGAGGTCCGCAGGAACAAAGGAACTTAGTTGGATCCCAGCACCAGTTGGAACCAGGATTCAAATCAGACTTGTCTGCCCCTCTTTGTGGCACTGGATGGGGATATGCCTATTGGTCCAGGTACGTGTCTGATGGACCATTCCCTCCCCGGAGACCAGGCTGTATAGAACTCTCTGATGTGCTGCTGGACAGAGCTGCCCCTGTTGGTCCAGGTACATGGATGATGGACCAGTCCCTCCCCGGAGGCCAGGCCATACAGAACTCTGACAGATCCGTAGCTACGTATCTGAGAAGCTCTGTGTCGATGAACCAGCTTGCGCCTGCCTCACCCAACACATCTTCTGATGCTTCCAATTGACAGAAGGAAAAGAACTCAAGAATTTCAAGGAAATCGCTGATTTATTATTCATCACAGAGGGTCTAACGTGATGACTTTCTAATCTGACAGCTAGGACTTTCGATGACAATCAACAATTTAATTTCTTTCTAAATTTAGATTTTTTTTTTTTTTTCCCCTCAACACCAAAGCCAGCTAAAAATAGCTGAGAGGTGAATGTTAGACGGGAGAATTTTACCGATTACAGCTTTTTTTTTTAGTGTCAAAGTTAAAGTCAAAACAAAATTAATCAGAAGGGGTTATCTATAATGAATCACCATTCAGTTCAGAAGGAAGGGGGTTGGGGGAGATGTGTCTGCCAGCCACTGAAGGAATGTTCCTTCAAAGAGCTACATCAGACTATAGACTCCAAGATAAAGGTTGTGGATATTTCACACCCAGCAGCACGAATCAAAACTCCTCAACCCTGGTCTAACTTGCTTTTTTATTATGAGGCAGCAGTGGGTAGGGTTTGTATGGGCTGTGATTTAAATGGTTAATTGAAAGGGAGCCCCGGTGAGCTGTTTCTGGCTACAGTATTACTGGGACAACCTTATCTGAGTTTACAGAGTTATTTCCAATTTGGAAGTGCTGTATACATGTCTGCCAGATAAAACCCTCAAACATCCCAGACCTGAGGAAAGGGGCCTTGCTGTTCTAGACCCTTCTGCACCTGCCCCTTTCATCGTCTCTCCACCTCCTCTTCTTCCCTCTGGTGCCCTCCCCTCCTCCTCCTTCCTGCCTCTCTTAGGAAGTCATTTCACCACCCAAAGCCACAACCTTCACTGAGTCATAGAGCCATGGGATGAATAGGAAACCAGCCTCCATGCCCCATTGGACAGAAGAGGAAACAGAGGGTCAGAGAGGTCCTTCAAGCACCTCTTACAAGTCCTTACAAGTCCCACTGTAACAGCTTACAATGAGAGAGCGACATCGTTCAGATCAGACTCCAGGCTTTGCTCCTTCTAAGCCCAGTGTCCTCTGAGTAGCTTGGAGGTCACCAGGGGGCTAGCCTCCCCACAGGATCCGATATGAGGTGGTGACCTGAGATTACATGTGTGACAGCTAAAACCACGCAGTCTGCTGACCACATCAACATGACTTGACTCTTCCAGAGGATCCTTGCCCAGGAAGAAAAAAAGTTGTACATATCTTCATAATGAACTTCAGGAACAGAGAATGCTTCTACTTTTTAACAGAAAGCACCAAACAATAGTGTACCCCCAAGATTTCAAAATCTTCGCCTTGCGGTGTCCACCCACCCTAACCTGCTGTATCTGGACTCTTTCCATCTCCCGTAGTCAGCGAGGCTCCACATTGCAAGAGCTGCCTCAAGTCAGAGTCCAAAATCCTTGTAAATATCTTGATGTTGGCCCAGCTTCCTCCACCTCATCCTAGTCAACCACTGGGACCATGTCAAGGGCATGCTTTCAGGAAGAATGAACTCAGCATCGTCAGATCAACAGGGCATATTTGGAAAGCCAGCATCCGGCCCGGGTAGGACCCAGGATGATTAATGCGATAAACGTGTGCAAGCGGGATGACGCACGAAAGGAACAACCGGCCGATGAACAAAAAAGCTTCCGTGGAGAGGGCAAAGGTAGAAATGAACACTTGCTGCAGTCTCAACCCAGGGTGGGCGTGGAGCCTCTGATAGAAAGAGGAGGTCTTGGCCCTCCTGGGGCTCCCAGCTCCATTGATGCCCCACATCACAAGGGGGTTTGATGAGTGAAACGGCAGACTGGGTGAGGGCAGATAGCATCTCTCGGTTGTTTGGGAGGATTCTGAGACAAGATGACTTGAACTTGACAAGGAGCATCCAGGTTGAGAGTATGGGAAGACCTTGCCAGGAGAAGGCCATAAGCTTGGCACTGGGGCCCCAAGCACCCTGCATCCAGGCTGAAGTGGCCCAGGTACACACTGGGTGCTGTGGGGGCTTCAGGCTAATGTCTTAGCCTTGCACATGTCAATGTCTTCATTCATTAAAACGGAAACATACCAGTAGTACCCATCGTGGCAGGTAACTTTCAGTGGTAAGCACAGAAAAATGACCACGTGTTTATTAGCTTCTTTGACCCTCTTTTTTGTCCTCTGTCCAATAGAGTTTAGGAATAAGTCTCCAGTTTGTAACGAAATACATTATTTGGGGAGCTTTGATGTGCTCCTAACAAACTTTTAATTGAAAAAAAACAAAAGCCAATAGCCACCATCTTATTAGAAATTCAAGGGTGGATTTAGAAGCTACCCATTCTACCGTTCCCAAACAGTTGCCCTGTCCTCTACGGTTGCCCTGTCTCTCCCATTTCTGAATCTGTCTCCTTATTTATAAGGTGGGTGGGGTGGGGGCACAGGATGACTTAGAGAGGAGCAGGTGGTCTCGACACCAGCCCTCACCTCTGTAGCCCATCCCCCATCTCATCATCTTTCAAGAACATCACCTTTGCGAACTCGTCTCTTGCCTGAGATGTGAGGAATATCTCTGGCTTTGTTTCACTATTATAATAGATGTAAATTAATGTTTTGCCTTTGTTTGCTGTGGTAATCATAGAGGCAAGTATATATTCCTAACAGCTATCTTATTTTCAATTTGCAAAGCATCCTGTGCTTAATCCCATGAGGCAGCCCATGGCTCCAGATATGAATTTTAAAAGATAATTAGCCCACTGCAGGAAGTGCTCTCCACCACAAGGAGCAGGCACTGGAGCCTGGTCAGAGGGGTCCTCCAGGGGACCCTGGTGGGTCACGGTCCCCCTGCCATGATTTATTACTTTTTTTCATTGCTCCTGCCTTTGTGCAAACCAGCTGATTTGTTCATGAAAATTTAAGTCATGTCCATACTAGAAGCTGAAATTTCTTTGGGGGGGTTGTAATTTGAGCATCCCCACCACTGCCCCCCACCAATATTTCTTTTTATGCTATTCGTGGAAGGTGACAATTTATTTTCTTTTCCCTTTTCCTTTTCCTTTTTTCTATTTTTTAAAAAATAAAAACCGTCTAACTGGAAGAGCACCAGGCCTGTGTTGCTTGTTTGTATTGTTTGATGCCAAAGGCAGATTAAGTAGCCATCTATTAGAAACAGCCTCCGAAAGTCCCAGGTCCAGGAGACAAATGTTCTGCTCAGCCCTGGTCATGGATTGTTCCTGTGTGAACTTTATCCCCAGCAGGAAATCAGTTCTGAGAACAAACAGACAAGTAAACTGGCTGAGGAACTGTGCTGTTCACTTGCATCTCTGGGACTTTAGTCAATGGAGCCTCAGACCCAAGCAGGCTTTACGGTGTTTGCCTCCTGGACTTGATGCCCAAGAGTGGCACTGCTGTGTACCTGGCAGTGCGCCAGGGGGCCACGGGGACTTGGCAGAGTCTGTGTTCTCGGGGACCAAAGGCAGGTGGGGGCAAGAGCTACAACAGAGGTGCTGGCAACGATCTTCGCTATGATCAAAGGAAGCAGAGCAGATCCTTTCCCTCTGACAGAGTCGGAGGTGCCTGCCTGGAGGAGGTGCCACTTGAACTGCTCAAAAGCAGGTAACTTACATTTTAGTTGGATCAGGCCGCTACTCGTTTGTCCCAACTCCCACAAGAATGAAACCTCGAGGAAAGGAACAGCTCACACACGAGGAAGGCCAACTGTACAGCGGGTGATTTCCTAATGAGCCCGTTTCCTGTACATCACCGAGCTTCCTCCCCATGGCCTTGAACTTGCTCTGACATCTAAAGGAGGACCCTGAGACACAGAAAGGATTGAAAGATACCCCAGGATCTTCATGAAGGGGCACAGGTCAGGATCAGAACCCCAGCAGTTTTCCCACAGAGGCCTTGCTGTAGCAGATAACTGGTTCAGGGAGTGGTCACCCCCTTTGACCCGGACACCCTGATGGGAAGTCGAGAAAGAAGTGCACTTCAAAGCTTCATTCAAGGAGGTATTGCATCACAGGACGTGCTGGGCTGTGACTGAAATGCCTCCTTCACAGCAGTCTGCAGCTAGCTTTGGTTGAGTTCCATATAGTCAAAGAGCTGAGCTTCAGTTTATGTGCTCGAATTCAAATCAGGTTAATAAAAAAAAAATAAATAAAGGCGACTTAAAGGCGTGTTTCCCCTTTATTGCATAAGCAGCTAGGGGACTTCCCTTGTAATGAGTGAAATGTCACTTCATCTTAAATTCTTAGAGTTCATGGAACTCTGCGCTGGAAAGGCATGTGTGCGTGTGTGCTTGCGTGCACGTGTGTGCTCACTACTTATGTGGCATAAGTTTCTGTGAAGTTGAAGAATTAAAGATGATATATATATCATCAGTGTTAGTTGCTCAGTCATGTCCGACTCTTTGCGACCCATGGACTGTAGCCCTCCAGGCACCTCTGTCCTTGAAATTCTCCAGACAAGAATTCTGGAGTGCATTGCCATTTCCTCCTCAGGGGATCTTCCCAAACTTGGGGATAGAACCTGGATCTCCTGCATTGTAGGCAGATTCTTTACTGTCTGAGTCAGCAGGGAAGCCCATATGAATACATACACATATATATATATACATGTAAAGCATAGACTATTGATGTATATGTATGCATCCATCATACATATATATGACAGAGAATCACACTGAGATTTCAGGTCGACTTCAAAAGTGTTGAGATCTTTTTGAAATTCGTTCTGACTTGTCCCTGGCATTTGCTGTGTTGTCACATGCTTGGAGATTTCCTCCTGGGCCTTTCTGAATTTTTATCCTATGTGGCTGCACAGGGCACTTTGTATTCAAATGGACAGCTATAAAAAAAAAAAATGAATACAACATTCATTATTGAAGCTCTCTAGAAGGGAGAGAAAAAACAGTTCTGGAGCGTTTTGAAGCATGCCCTTCCTCCATCTGGGTCCAGAAAGGCAGGGAGCCTCAGTAGACACATTTCCTCAAAATAAAAAGGATGGCTTGCAGTTGGCATCATTTCACTATAAATCTTGAACTGTTCATCAGCAGTCCTGTTCAGAATCTCATTTTCTTATATTTCCATGTACTTTGTGGTTTCAGGGAAGAACAACGTTTAGACCCTATGAGAGGGTACCTACAATGCCACAGGAAAACCCAATCATAAAATGAAGAGCCAGCTTCCAATTGGTGAAATCTCATCTTGGTGTGACCAAAAGCAACCAAACAACAACAGAACAAAAGCTGAATGTCTCCACATAGTGGTGTTTTCATTTTGAATGGCAAGGAAATCCTATAAGACGGAATAGAGGCTTCATTGATGATAGTCTGGTACCCGAGCGCTTGATTATCAAAAACCTATTTCTTTGAGTCTCTTCCTCTTTTGCAAATACATTTATTTGGGTGATTTTTTTTTTAATCCACAAATAAGTGATATCATGTGTTTGTCTTTGTCTGACTTGCTTGGGGAGGGAGTAATGTGGTCAGGGTGAAATAAATTAGGAGTCTGGGGTTAACATATACAAATATATACAATAGATAATCAACAGGGACCTACTGTATAGCACTGGGAACTCGGCAGATTTTGTAATAACCTCTATGGGAAAAGAATCTGCAAGAGTGGATATATGTGTATGTATAATTGAATCACTCAGCTGTGCAGTGAAATTAACACAACATGGTTAATTAACTACAATGGTGGTGGTTTAGTCGCTAAGTCATGTCCAACTCTTGCGATCCCATGTCTGTAGGCTGCCAAGCTCCTCTGTCCATGGGTTTCCCAGGCAAGAATACTGGAATAGGTTGCCATTCCCTTCTTCAGGGGATCTTCCTGACCCAGAGAGCGAACCTAGCTCTCCTGCATTGCAGGGAGTCTCCTGCATGGCAGGCAGTCTCCTGCATGGCAGGTGGATTCTTTACCACTGAGCCAACAGGGAAGTCCCAAAATACTCTAATAAAACAAAAATTAAATGGAAAAAACGGTTTATTTCTTACACTAGAAGCTAATTTATCAAACAATGTTGATTCTCTTGTATATCATGGTGATTAAAGATAGGAGTGACCAATGGTCCTTTGCAAAGAGCTTTGTTTATGGGACATGAATATAAATTGCTGGAGAGGGAATTATGAAATAATTTCCAATAATCTCTCCTTGAAAATAGACTAAACAAGCAGAGTTGTTTGCTGACATTTAATGAACTCTCGTGACACTTCCTTTTGCCTTCTCCACTGGCCTGGGAAGCATGGCTGCCTAGAAAATATTCATTCAAAAAACCTTTCCTGAGGTCTGTCCTTGGAGTAAAATACTGTCTTCTGTGGCCATGACCTGGGCTCCCACCTGCCCCCAGGAAAGGCTGTTGCCTGGCTCCTAGGAGATTTCTTCTAGTTTTTCCTGCAAACCTCAAGCACATGCTCTGGGGGTCTGTGATGTTCCCCTCTCATTGCATAGGAAGGTGAATGAAGGTTGAAGCCACGTGTGGTCACAAAACCAGATATGTTTCCTGCCACCTGCTCTTCCCCTCTGCCACCCTGAATGAATTTTCACACAACTTTGACGAAAATATCAAGAAGGAGCTAAAGCTTTCCCTGGGAAGACCCCCTGTACAAAGTCCAAAATCTCCGATACAGCTGAAGACCCCCGCGCTCTTGGTCAACACTCCTGCCCCCGAGGCCACCAAGATGAGAGCTCTGCCAGAGTGCTGGGCGTGCAGTGAGGACTGAGTGAGTTACTGTCTCAGGGTTTTGGGAAGCATTCAGAGCACAGCGTGAACAGACAGTAAGCATCACTAGTATTATTATTATTTGAAAGAGTGCGAAGAGAAATTCTTTGTCACTCTGCCTTAGAATTCACTCTTCTTTCATCATCTCTTTTGCCGTAAAAGCATTCTTTTTTTTCAAAAAAATATATATATTTTTCACACACCTTGAAGTTGAGTCATAGCAAGCCAAAGCAGTCGCTATGATCAGTTACGTAAACACCAGATCACAGATCGACTCCTTCACTTTTCTTTCAGAAGAAAACTGGCAACTGAAACCTAGATCCTGTGGCTTGTCCACCTGGATACTTTCAGTGAACAACCAGGAAAATCAAGAAAGCTAAAACCAAACGCATCTGTTCTTGGATCCTCAGCACGTTTTTTTGGCTTCCCAACCAATAAAGAAAGATCTTATTGCATACATGAAAGGCCCTTCTTAAGATGAAAAACTGTCATCTAGCAAAAATTTTGTCTTTATCCTTTGTGATGGGAAGTCCAACACAGTTGTCTCGTTCTTGGTAACAGTCTCCAAGAACTGTGAGGGCAGGGAATTTTTCTTCTTAATCAGTGGGTCCCAGCACCTGACAGTGGAAAGTTTCAATTGTCAATAAAATAGCCTCCTAGGCTGGGAGGCATAAATGGTTGTTTTAAAGGTTTAGGTGTTTTAGAGGTCTATGATTTACAGGGCAAGACCCAGTTTCCAGCTTAGCTTTCATTTTTAATTGTATTTCCTGAGGGTCTGTCCACTGTTGGATCTTCTTGGAAATTCTTGCTGACCTTGGAAGTATATTATGGTGGATTCTTTCAGAAGATGAAATTTGCTCATTACAGGAATTGACCTTCTTTCTGATATTATCTCCTTTGGACTTAACATTGATGAGTTCCTGCAGCCTTGATTTTTCACTAGCAGAGAACCAAGCTCCCCTTATTTTGTCAACCACTAATGCTAATTCTTAACCATGAGTCATAATGGCAAGGAACCATGTCCTTCTTGTTCATGTTGTAATACTGGTGCTTAGCCAGGGGCTTAGTAGATAGGCAGACAAAAAGAGGGCTTTTCAGGTGACGATAGTGGTACAGGCGTCCCCTGCGCCACAAGAGACATACATTCAATCCCTGGGTCAGGAAAATCCCCTATTGTAGGGAATGGCTATTCACTACGATATTCTTGCCTGGAAAATGCTATGGACAGAGAAGCCTGGCAGGCTACAATCCATGTGCTTGCAAAGAATCAGGCATGACTGAGTGAGCACACACAGCCCAGCGAGAAAGGCAGAAGGAAGGAGCAGAGAAGAGAAGGCTAAAGGCGACCAGTCCTGGGTGCTCATCGGAAGGACTGATGTTGAAGCTGAAACTCCAACACTTTGGCCACCTGATGCGAAGAGCTGACTCATTTGAAAAGACCCTGATGCTGGGAAAGACTGAGGGCAGGAGGAGAAGGGGACAACAGAGGATAAGATGGTTGGATGGCATCTCCAACTCAATAGACATGAGTTTGAGCACACTCTGGGTGATGGACAGGGAGGCCTGGCATGCTGCAGTCCATGGGGTCACAGAGAGTCAGACATGATTGAGTGAATGAACTGAACTGAGAACTTTTGAACAACTTCTTTGGTGATGCTTTGACAACTTTGTCTTGTAAGAACAGAACAAGGGTCACTGGTGAGAGGGTTTGAAGATGTAGATTTGGGTCTACAATCAGCACATTCCCAGCCAAACTTTTTTTAGGGGGATACAACCTTAACTCCTATACCAAGTGCTAGAGAGACAGTATCAGTTAGTGCCTTTGACACTGAGGACCCAGGAGTTCAAGATTCAGCTTCCTCCCCCAGGGCCTTAGAGTTTAGGAGTTTTGTTGCAGGTCAGTCAGCTGGCATCTCTCCCTCCTGTGTGAACATGTCAATGATGCCTCACTTACCAGGCAGCTCCTTAGTAACGGGAGGTATGGGCCAGGAAGCTGCGTCCTCAATGCCTAGACCCTCAGCTCCTCAGTCCTCCATGTCAAGGGCAATGACAGCTGCTGTTTCTCCAGCACTTGGCAGAGGGGTCATGTAGAGTGAAGTGAGTCAGAAAGGGAAAAACAAATGTTGTATATTAACACATATTGGCGGAATCTAGGAAAATGGTACAGATGAACCTATTCGCAAAGGAGAAATAGAAGCATAGAAAACAAATGTATGGGTACCAAGGGGGGAAAGGGGATGGGGTGGGATAAATTGGGAGATGGGGGCTGACATATATACACCATCAGAACAAGGTATAAAATAGTTCACTAGTGAGAAGCTACTATACAATATAGGGAACTCCCTTTAATACATCATGCTGACCTGAATGGGAAGGAAGCCTGAAAGGGAAGGGGATATATAGATATATATATATATGGCTGATTCACTTTGCTGTACAGTAGAAACTACAAACATTGTAAAGAAACTATACTCCAATCAAAAGTAATTTAACAAGAGCTCTAAGGCTATGTATGAATGTGTGAAAACACTTGCTGAAGGGCTAAGTCTTTACAATTAAGAAGAAATTATTATGCAGCTCTTGCTATGATCACACTGTGTATTGTACATTCTTATATCAGCATGTTCACCTGCTCCAGAGATTCTCTCTTGAAATGCAAGAGGAAGAGTTTCCCAGGCTTGCTTGGATGTCTCCTGCCCCAGAGCCTTCCTGAGGAACGAGTGGCTCTAGAGGGAAGTCCTTCCCTTGATTGAGCTTGTAATGACCTCCTTGTCCTGCTCTTCCTGCTCTCCATGACTCCAGGGGCCACACATGCAGATCTTTGCATCTTCAAAGGGAGGAAATCTTTGCATGTTCCCCCTAGTGGATCGGTTACAAGTCACCCATCCCACTTATCTTGACTGGGTCTTGGCAACCTGAAAGTTAGCATGATTAGGGGACTTTAGTGATGGGAAATGGAGAAAAGACACAATTTCATGAGTACCATAGATTAGCAGTTGAAAGGGCTTCCCAGGTGGCACTGCTGGTAAAGAACCTGCCTGCCACTGCTGGAGACATAAAAGACATGAATTCAATCTCTGGGTCAGAAAGATCCCCTGGAAGAGGTCATGGCAACCCACTCCAGTATTCTTGCCTGGAGAATTCCATGGACAGAGGACCCAGGCAGGCTACAGTTCATGAGGTCCCAAAGAGCTGGACAGGACTGAAGTGACTTAGCATGCACGCATGATTACCAGTGTGGTTGGGAGCCCCCAAAGAACTTAAAGCTGATGTCCACTTACGATTTGTAGTTCAGGGAAGTCCTGCCCAGCCCATGAAGGTAGGAAATCAAGAAATTCTTTGGTCACATCCTGCTTCTAACCAATTAGTGTTTGTGTTCCTCCAAAAGGAAGAAACTAGAGATCTCCTTGGAAGATCATTAAAGCTGCAACAATTAAACAAGGTGAAGGGTGTGAAAATACCACTGATGAAGCTGACATTGAAGAGTCTTTTCTGCCTAAGAGTGTTAGCTCATGCCTCTTCCTTTTCCAACGAGACTGTAGGTTTTCTGAGCTTGGAGGCCTTGCAGAATGCACAGCAATCGTAGTACAGCTCCTCACCATACAGGACGACTGGCTCTGCATTTGCAGCAGCACTTCACAGTTTACAAAGCAGCTTCATACAAATTACATTTTCGCACTGCAACCTTATAGCTGCCTGGGGCTAGAGGCTGGTGGCAGAAACTGGGCACTGCTACTGTCTTTATCTTGTTTCTATAAAAGAGGGAAGTGAGTCTCAGGGGAGTTCGGGAGTGTCCTCAGGCTTCACTGCTAGTAAACGGTACCTAGGTCTTCAGCATCTTCACTTTTCATTGGAAAAATATCTTTCTGCAGTCTGCCTATCCAGCCACATAGTCCTTCCCTCCTGACCCTGTCAGGGTGGGACATGCATTCTCTAATTCTTCGTCCACCTTCTTGGCCCCTGCCTTGGACATCCAACTTTGTCCCGGACATACTCTGGAGTTCAAGCTCAGCTTCCCTGTCTGGAGGTTCAAAGGAATTGTAGTGAGTTCCCAGCTGAAATCCCAGACCCTTCTCTCACTAAAGCATTAAAACCCTGACATCACTCCTGAGACCAGCTTGGTCTATTCCTCACCTCTCCAACCCGACATGTACCCCAGGGACTCAATACTGCTACTGTCCACCTACGTGTGATTTTCTGCCCATAATCATGGGCAGCTTCTTACAAATTACTGACCCTTGAAGACAAGTCAGGAGGTTCTCAGTGAAGTGATTGCCTACAGGACTGCATTAACCAAGGCACTGTGTAGGCAAATAAACAGAAGGACAGACATCAAATTCTAGCCATGGCTTCTATCTTTCTTAGGCGATTCTCAGATGTCCTTTAGCCCTCTGGACTATTTGATTCCTGAGCCTGCAGCTTGTTAATTAATTTTTGTTCTTTCAGGTAGGACTGAGCTTTCAAACTGGGCAGACCACCAGAGTTCTGTCCTTGGGGGAATAATTTGCCTTGTTGGGGACTCTCAGTCTTGAAGCCTGAGCTATAAAGATCGATGTGAATAAGACTTTTCACAGAAAGGCCCCTCTGGGCCATACCCTGGCTCCCTTGGTCTATTGAATTATTTCCTGGGGCCCCCTCACTCACAATACCTCCTGATCTGCTTCTAGTCATAAAATCTCAATCCGTATTTACTGGGGGCTGACAATTTGGGGGTGGGAGTAGAATGAGGCCCTATCTGTGCCAGGGCCAGGTGTCAAGGAGTATCGACAAGGCAACTTGAAACCAATTTTGGTAACAAGCCACAGGAATCCTCTCCACTTCTGGGAGACAGGTGTCTTGCACCTAAAGAAGACCCAGGCTTTGGAAAATTTGGGGAGTCATTTGGGAAAAAAAGTCGCTCCAAGTATATATTTTCTTTGAAGAGGGTGATCACAAAAATAGAGTCACGCATGAAAGGAAGAAGACAAAATGAAAACATGCAGCGAAAGACAACATCCGCTCTCATTTCAGTTTCCTGGAAGCGGAATGTGGTTGCGCAGATGGTGCTCTTTTGTTTCACTAGAAGAAACGATAAGACGTAAATATGCAGGGCCATCCTTAGCAGGGCAGGATGGAGAAGGGGCCCGTGGCCCTGTGCGCGCGGACCTCCACGCCTCTGGGGCTCTTTCGTCTTTAAGCTGAGTTGGTCATCCCCACTGAGTTCCAAAGATGCTGCCTTAGACAGACAGCTCTCAATCAGGGCTCCAGAGTTCTCCAGCTTTCCATAAACGGGCCACCAGAGAACCTGTGAACCCCGTCACATGGTTTGAAAAACGTTACTGGTTTGTGTGCTTCCCACAGGGGCCTCCGTATTTTTCAAGAGAGTAGATGACTCAATGTCCATTGCCTGCCCGCCTCTTCGCTCAGCACCGTTCACAGTTTGCATGAAGTTCCACGTGGCTGTGCAGACTTGTTTTGTACCATCAGCCCACAGTTGCCTTGTGGTGGAGGCTTTTCAAGACTCGTTCACATAAAACTGTCTCTTTTGATTCAGCGGCAGGAGCAGATACCGGTAGCCCCATTTCACAGCCCAGGAAACCTGGCTGGCCGTGTGGACCCACACATGCTGAGCAGGACAGACACGGCACATCATCCCTGATGTCTCCTAGTCCAGTGGTCCTTCCACCCCTGCTTTTGCCCTCATTTGGGGAGAGGGGGTTGGGCAAAAAATGGCCATTGATATTTTATATCATTGAGGATTGGGGCATTTGAGTCTAAGACATATATGAAATGAAAGAAAAGGAAAACAGAAAAACAGAAATCACCAGGCTTCCTCTTCTAGGTGATTATATATATGCTTGTCTCCCTTCACAAAGTAGTTTTGAAGCCAAAATTCTATTTAACTCTGTATTTTCAGTGTCAGAACAGTATCTTCTGGTACAAAATAGTATCTTCTGGCTGAAATATTTGATGTATATGTATGAATAAAGAACCAGAACTAGTTGTACAAGGAATAAATTGCTTGGTTTCTAGGAACCTACCAGAATTCTGTAATGCGTTCTCAGAAGGATCTTTGCTGCAGTGTGTGAGATGATCATACTAATTACAGAATGACAGCAAGGTTTGCTAGAAGGACAGCTCACTGCTAGAATGGTCCCCATGTCCCTAGATCAGGTGTATCCATGCCACCGCATATTGACCTAACTCTCTTATTAAGTGCTCTTGGTCAAATAAGCTGTTCTTAAGCTAGTCTCAGAGATTCCCTGGTGGCTCAGACAGTAAAGAATCTGCCTGCAATGTGGAAGACCTGTCCTTGATCCCTGGGTTGGGAAGATCCCCTGGAGGAGGGCATGGCAACCTACTCCAGTATTGTTGCCTGGAGAATCCCATGGACGGAGGAGCCTGGCGGGCTACAGTCCATGGGGTCACGAAGAGTTGGATACCACTGAGCAACTAAGCACAGACTAGTCACATCCCCTAGGTGTGAGAGACAGAGAGGCCTCTTGCCTCAAATAGAGGAAGCAAAAACAGTTTACCAAATTCCAATCAGAAAATGGATGAGATGGAGCTGTGAAAGCATGTCCCCAAGAGCTCTTGAGAGAGAGAGATGGCAGGGGGAGGATACTGCGATTCCATATAAGTACAGATTCCAAATGAAACAGGAATCAGATGAACGGCACACAGAATTTCAAGGACTGTGGTACTAACCTCAGTTTGACCCCTAGACCTAGAAGAAATCCCAATTGGGATGCTCTTTTTCACACAGTTGGAAAGGTCAGTCTTACGCATTTCAATGTGTCTCTGAAAAACAAATCATTTATTTTTGTAACAGATCTTGGCATTAAATAATACAGGATACATTTCTAAATACGGACCCCTCATTGAGAATCTCATGCATTTTAAAAGTAAAAGGTTTTCTGCCACCATTGACGAGCATAGACCTTTCTCTCCAGCACCACTTACTCGTCAAGATGGGGCCACCTATATTAACTTTGGGGGAAAAAAAAACCTTGAGAGTGAGACAGATTGTTTCACATCATTAACTGTGAGAAGCTGGTTAAAAGACCTAGTTATGCAAAAGGAAATTTTGTTGGAAAAACTTCACATTACAAAAGGGAAATTTTCCTGGTTGTAGATCTGTCTTCTGTCCCTTTGGAGGTGTTGGTATCTGAAAGTACCATGTCACTTCAGTTCAGTCTCCTTGAAACCCCAAGAACCACAGCACGCCAGGCCTCCCTGTCCATCACCAACTCCCGGAGTCTACCCAAACCCATGTCCATTGAGTCGGTGATGCCATCCAACCATCTCATGTCGTCACCTTCTCCTCCTGACCATGTCAACTATATATTAATATGTATATCTGTTTTACATAACTTAAAAGTCTTTGTCGGGCTTCCCCGATGGTCTAGCGGTTAGGACTTGTCATTTCCAATGCAGGGGGCATGAATTCAATCCCTGGGAGGGGAGGTTCTGCATGTTGCCAGTTATCTCGTACCAGTAAGCACTGACATCAGTGCAGCATGCAAGTTCCAACTTCTCTTTCTGAAGGACAACTTTTTCCTTGACAAGTATATTGCCATGATAATACTAAAGACAAATCTAAGGCAACTTTCTCACCCCCCTGTTCAATAAACTTAAAAGCTCAGAGCCCGGGACCAGATCACCATACACATTGAACTAGAATTTTCAGAGACCTAGCGTTAAACATACTGGCTTGGGGTGGGGGACATAGACTGGAGCTGTTGAATTATTTTCCCTATGGAATTACTGTTATAAGAGCAGAAGTCTTAGAAGCATCTTTTCTAAAACATTTGCTACTGAGTTTTCAGCCGATCCCCAAGGATTTACCAGAGCCACAGTGAAGAGGTACCAAAACTGAGGAGGTCACAGGGATAAATCCCCATCATCTGACTCAGAGAAGGCTCCCTATGGTTCACATCTTTGATAATGTATTTGCTCCTGAGAACAACACAATGAGCTAACAACTCATGTTTACTCTTATTGTACAGAAAGGAAACTAAGGCATTGCCATTCATTCTTATATATTCTTGCCTCCATACTCAAGACTCTCTCCAAGATCCTTTGTAAGCATGACTTGTTTTCCTAAATTTACTCCTTAAAGTGAACCATAAGGACCACCAACTCTTTATTCTATAGACATTGACTCCCAAGCATTTCTCTCCTCTTTTGCAAGATTGCACATAAGCTTGTTTTGAATAATATTGCTAAGAATTAGAAAACATAGTTTCTAGCACTTTGACTTGATCTCACCAGCTCAGAACCTGTTTTTTCATCTGTACATTTGGATAATAAGATCTGGTTTTCACAACTTAAAGGTCTTTGTAGGGTTTCCCTCATGGTCCAGTGGTTAGGACTTGTCACTTCTAATGCAGGGGGCATGAATTTGATCCCTGGGAGGGGAAGTTCTGCATGCCTCCTGCAGCCAAAGAAAGAAAGATCTGTGTAGTCATCAAATAAAATACTGAATTCCATTTTCACTGTACAGATACAGATTAAACACCTATGCTGGGCCAGATAACCATATACATGGCTCTGGAAGAACAATGGTGAACAAGACTTAGTCATTTATATCTTCTAATAAAGTTTACAGTCTAATGGTGAATCTAGACACTAAACATATCTCCGTATGCTTAAAGAATGCAATGCAAAGGTAGGTATGGGATAGCCGGGGGTCATAAGAGTGCAAAGGGCATTGACAATACTGAGAAGAGGAAGCTGAGAAGTTTTCCCTGAGGAAACTAAGGGAAATTAAATCTGAGCTGAACCATTCAAGTATAGGAACATAGCGCCATATTCTTAGTGTGTGCTAGCATTGGCCTCAGAAGTAGCCTTGACATTCTGTTAATATGAAGATCTCTATCATCTCAGTATCCTGTTCAGGCAACTCTCCGAGCACCTTCCAGTACAGGCAAGGGAGCCAGCAGCATGCTGTCTGATTCTCTCAACCCCACACCAACAAAGAGGCTTAAGACTTAGAGAACTCAGGGTGGCTGGTTGGATGGCATGGTTGGAACCGCCCATTCCTCACTGGCATTCTCTGGAAGGAAGGAAAAGAGAATGTTGCAACACCCACACTTCCCAAAGGAAGAAACCTGTCAGTTGTACCCACTCGTGTCAACTCTGCTTAGTGACAGCGGAAGCACGCCCACTCCTGGGGGCCCAGACTCCAGAAGGAAAGGCTTGCCAAAGCTGCCCACATTCCCAAGGACAGCATGGGAGATGGGTCAAGGCCCTTCCCACCAGCTCCAAGGGCTGAGAAAAAGGAAGGATCTAAGTCAGGTTTCAATGCCCACCTCATTCTCTGAACGAGAGGATCCTTGAGGTCAGAGCAGACCGAGAATTAATCATCTCTGCAACACCGACATGAGACGCAGGACCTGGCGCAAAGCAGAACTTTAATGCAGATACAACAACCACCACAACAAAAAGTGCTGTGGTTATTGTTGCTGAACTGAATCTGACACATGGTGAGGAAAGAGATGCATGAGAGGCAGATCCAGAAGGGACATTTTATTTAGAATAGTAACTAATTTTATTTTCAGACTGTAACTTTATTATTTTAATGACATTGCTTCAAGAGCATTACCAAAGCCCTAAAAGTTTAAAAGTTCATGGGAGAAGGCAGACAAAACAACAATAAAACTCGAAATTCAAATCCATGCAACTTTATGTGAGCAGGAGCTGAGGACGTGGGGACAGGCAGCAGAGAGTAGAACAGACAGGCATGCCTTCTGTTAGGAGGACCGAGCTGGCCTCTAAGTGTCCCCTGGGGACATCCTGGCCATGCCGCTGTGGCTTTTCATGGCTGGCAAAGGCTTCTCAACTTCCAAACTGACTGAGGATGTCTATGCCTGCCATTTGGTTACTGGGCACATAACGAGGGTCTGGGTGTCTTCCTCATCAGACCTGGAACGACAGCTAAAGGCAACATGGGAGGCTGAGACACTAATGGAGGAGGGTGTGTTTGTAGGAATCATCGAGAAAGATCAGAATCATTTAGAAAGATCAGAAAAAAGCACAGTGTGCTAGAAGGGCTTCCCTGTGGACTGTGGATCTGGCAGAAATGCCAAAGGCCCCAATAGACGAGAGGAAAAAGAAGAGTCCTACTCTGTGGTTAAATGAGCACTGAAGCCTCCTGCTTATTTGAAGAATCACAGAAAGGCTGAACTCTGTATGAAAAGCTGCCTTTATCATAAAGAGATCAACCCCTCACCTCCCCTAAAACACCATTAGAGATCAAATCATTGAGAAATCCTTTATCTGTCACTCAGAATTCCACAGAAAGTCCCTAGAAATGTACTTATAGACCTACCACACCTGACTGACCCCGCATGAGGAAGTACAGAAAACAAGGGGCCCGTCCAGTGACCCCAGTGCTATGTTTGAAGCATCCTGGGCTTCTCTTCAAAGCTTTAAGCTAGTGACTCAAGGCTAAGAACACCTAAAGAACAGCTGCAGGTCCTAGAGATACCCACACTGCTCTGAGAAAATGGGCAGAGAGGAGAGGTGGCATTTAGAATAATATGGAGCTAAAAGAAGTTAATGACTGATTTTCACTTTTATTTGTAAGTTTTGTGAGTTTTTAAAGAATGAATGAATCATGTAACTACAATCTATGTAAGTAGGTCAGACTGGGGAGATAAATAATCACTTACAAGGGATCATTTGATATTAGATTTCTTGTTATTGCAATCTAGGGAAAATTTTGTCTTAAGCAATGTCTTAACATTTGGCTATTACTGAACACCCAGGTTAGAAGCCTATGAAAGCAGGGGAATTCATTTGTAACCTAAGTTTCTGGAGCTAAATTAATGTCACTTTGTATTTGCCTCCTGTTGAGTCTCACATATTCAACAAAACTTTATCTAAAGCTACAGATTCAATGATAATCATAAGTTCATTAATAAAATGGAATCTAATTTGCCATATCCAACAGAATGGACCTAAAAAAATAGTTCAACTGAAAAGGGAAAGTCACTCAGTTGTATCCAACTCAATGTGACCCCACGGTCCATGGAATTCTCCAGGCCAGAATGCTGGAGTGGGTAGCCTTTCCTTTTTCCAGGGGATCTTCCCAGCCCAGGGATTGAACCCAGGTCTCCCACATTGCAGGAGGATTCTTTACCAGCTGAGCCACCAGGAAAGCCCAGTTCAACTGAAAAGGTATTTAAAACTGTTGCAAGACCAATAAAAGCAAGAGATGTGTCAGTCTGGAGCATACAAGATTCCTTCCATCTTGTGGGCCAAAAGCAAGTGTTCTGGAAGGAAGTGACATTTGAGCCGGGCCTTCCAGTTCAAACAGGCTTTTGATCAAAATGCAAGAGAAGGACACAGACTGTGATGGCAATAGCATTTAGTGTGGAATATGGGGGTATGGGGGCTTCACTGGTGGCTCAGTGATAAAGAATCCACCTGCCAGTGCAGGGGACATGGGTTCGATCCCTGGGTCAGGAAGATCCCATGGAGAAGGAAATGGCAACCCATGCCAGTATTCTTGCCTGGGAAATCCAATGGACAGAGGGACCTGGCTGACTTATAGTCCATGGAGTTGGAAGAGTTGGACAGGACTTAATGACTAAGTCACCATCATGGGAGTTGCCGTAGCACATTCGGTGGTCTAGATGACCTGGGGATGTATGCGGGGCCCTGGAGGCCAGGTCAAAACCTTTGAACTTCTTCCGTAGCTGGCAGGGAGCGCTGGGGTGTTTTCAGTGGAGCAGTGGCATGTTTAGAGATATTTATGCTTTGTGAAGATCAAGTTATTACTGATGGTGAGAACACTGGAAGAAGCCAGTCTGAGACAGGGCAGTCTGCTGTGGGGCTGTCACAACAGAACAAGGGAAAAGTAAGGGGGAGACTCCAAGGTTTGGAGGTGAAAATTCCAACCTGGTTAGACCCCAGACTCCTGATTCCTGGACACCCAAGGGGAAAAATTGGCATGTCTAAGTTGGACTCCATGTCTGATTTTCCTTGTGCTGGCATGATCCGTTCTTCTTGGCTGGATGGCTGTACCAGTAAATTTAGAACGGCCGAATGAGCTGCTTTCTTGTCCCCTGTTCAGTTCAGTTCAGTCACTCAGTCGTGTCCAACTCTGTGACTCCATGAATCGCAGCACGCCAGGCCTCCCTGTCCATCAGCAACTCCCAGAGTTCACTCAGACTCATGTCCATCGAGTCAGTGATGCCATCCAGCCATCTCATCCTCTGTCGTCCCCTTCTCTTCCTGCCCCCAGTCCCTCCCTCGCAGCATCAGAGTCTTTTCCAATGAGTCACCTCTTCGCATGAGGTGGCCAAAGTACTGGAGAGCTATTTCTGCACCTCCCAGGTGACAGTCATGGGGTTTTAATCTGATATCTTGGTTCAGAATGCAAGCTTTAGAATTGAGGAGAAACAGCAACCCTGACCCTGCTAGTTACTACTCACGTGACCCTTGCTGACCCTCAGTTTCCCTGTTGTGACACTAGGGTGAGGGCAGAACCACCCTTGTAAGGCCCTTAGAAGGCAGTGACTGGGCACAGTTGGCACAGAGTCTGGCACTGGTTACACATTCAGTGTTGGCTCTTATCTCAGGTCCGCAGTTCCTCACTTACAATTCTGAAAGTTCCAGCACTCTGAAAGCCTACATTTTGTAACTAATTTGGCTACAACAACTGACCTGAACTGAACTCATCTGACAGCAAAGTTTGACTTGGGCTGACATGTGGCTATTTATAGTCCTTATCGATCACACTTCATGCTTATATTCATACATTTTCCTGAAGAATTATTAACGTGCTTTGATGGCAGGGTGTTGCCCCAGGCCCCACTGTGCATGTTAAATAAAACTGAGCATGCAACGTATTACCGTCCGAAAGCTGAAACATTTCAGAAATCAAAGTGCATGTGGCTCAAGGTTTTTAATACGGGGTGTGGATACACGCTGCAAAACTCACGTCTTCTCAAGGAGTGGTGGGTGGCCTCCACCTTTAAATGAAAAGAAGAAACTGCCAATGTTGATTTTTTTTTTTTTTTTCAATTTTCAGACACTTACAGAGGGAAAGAAAACTGGGCTTCAAAAATACCTGTGAGTAGTACTGGAAGAACAGAGTGTGAAGCCCACCTCCCACCTAAGAAGTTTCCGTTTCAAAAACCTGTCTCTGTGTTACCCCTTCTCTCATCTCAGTTTCCTGTTGCGGGAGCATGAATGAGGAGGACGAGTGATGATTCTTTTTTATTTTTATTTATTATTGAAGTATATTTGATTTACAATGTTGTACCAGTTTCTGGCTTACAGCAAAGTGATTCGTATACATATGCATTCATGTCCATATATGTGTGTGTGCATATATATATAGGGCTTCCCAGGTGGCGCTAGTGGTAAAGGACCCCTGCCAATGCAGGAGACGTAGAGACGGGGGTTCGATCCCTGGGTCAGGAAGGTCCCCTGGAGAAGGAAATGACAACCCACTCTAGTATTCTCGCTTAGAGAGTTCCAGGGACAGAGGAACCTGGGGGGCTACAGCCCATGGAGTCACAAAGAGTTGGGCACAACTGAGCAACAAAGCGCGCGCACACACACACACACACACACACACACACACACACGTATATGTATTCTTTCTCATATTCTTCTGCATGACGACTTATCATAGGAAACAATATAGTGCCCTGTGCTACACAGTAGGCCCTTGTTGTTCACCTACTTCGTATATAGCAGTGTGCGTCTGCGAACCCTAAATTCCTAATTTATTCCTCCCTCCTCCTCCTCTGTTGGTGACCATAGTTTTTTTTTTTCCATGTCTACGAATCTGTTTTGTATACTCGTTCATGTGTATCCTGTTTTAGATGCCATGTGTGAGTGATAGCCTATGGTATTTGCCTTTCTCTGTCTGACTTATCCCATCAGCATGACCATCTCCAGGTCCATCCACGTTGCCGCAAATGGCAGTAGCCGGGCCTCTTTATGGCCGAGTAGTGTTCCGCTGGATATATGCGCCGCCTCTTCTTTTATCTGTTCTTAAGGTATATAAACCTTGTTTTCGAGTTGATGTTGTTATTTATTCTCCGAGCCTTCCTAAAGATGGGGAAACTGAGGCTCAGAGAATGACTTTCAAGAGATGTGGCCACAGGGCAAGGGAGCAGTGCCAGACTGTCCTAATTGCCTTGGAGTCTAACAACGAAAGGGAGAAGCAAGAGACCAGGAGCTCCAACCAGGCTCTGGTGCCAGAACCTTCTCCCTTTATGCCCTGGTCTGGCACTGCACACAGTAGGTGCTCAGTAAACATGAATGGGATCGAAGCAAGTCTTTCTGAGATTTTTTTTCTCCATCTCTCTTCTCTCCTCCCTCCCCACTCTCTTCAGCAGCGGGAGGAGGGATGCCGAGTGGTACAGAAGCAGCCCAGCTCTCTTTCATCTCTTGAAAAGCCTGCCAGAAGTTGACGGGGTGGCTTGCCTTGTGCAATCGGTACTTCGGCAAACTCTGGGTCTGCTGGCTGTTCTGCTCTGTTCTGTGTCCTGAGCCACTGGCCAAGGTATGCTGGCTTTCCACCCTGCAAGATGGGCCTTCCACCAGACTCTTGGGCTAGAGTCTTCGATGTGTGGACAAGGATGTCAGGAAACAAACATCTTAAGTGAAACAGTGTTCAAAGTGAAGACAATCTCGCTTTCTGGGGGAGAGTCAAGGTGGAGGATACCACGTGGAAGGGTCCGAGCCTGTTCCATTCAGCCCCTGTGTCAGCAGGGAGTCGTGAAACTCTGTGTGTGTGTGTGTGTGTGTGTGTGTGTGTGTGTTTGTGTGTGTGTGGCAGGGTGGGGGCGGAATTCCTGAAACCCTGTGCATTCTGGTGTTCCTGGAATCTTTTTTCTTTCTCTATAAGCTGTGTTTGAGAATAAGCCTGCCAGCATTATTCCAGGAACGCCCCAAGTGCTGCCTCAACTGTAAAGCCCCGTCCCTTCCACAGCCAGTGTTTGGTGACCTAGAATTTCCCCAAGGTCTCAGCTCCCTGGAACTACTCTCTGGGTCTACACTGTCCTGCGTTGTCACTGGTTTGCTCATGCGCAGCCCCCACATCCCAGTCCTTGGCTGGACCTGGTTGGTGCCTCTTACTTTCCCTGGGACATCACCTTTTAAATATCTTGCTGTCAACCCACATTTCTGGATCATCTCTTACTTAATCAGAAGTCCTCCTTCCTCTCACACCACCCTGAGGCCGCTCCCACGGGCAGGGCCACCACATTCCCCAGGGAAGACAGCCCTTCACCGCTGGAGTTACTAACAGCTCCCCATCTTTTCACCTCTGTGTTCTGGGTCTAAGCTGTTTTGCGATCAGAGGTCTGTTTGGGACTCTATGATACCCACCTGAAACACACACAGGGGATTGTTGCTAATCTGTTACTTAGTCACTAAATTGTGTCCCACTCTTGGGCAACCTATGGACTGCAACATGCCAGGCTCCTCTGTTCATGGGATCACACAGGTGATAGGAATCCTCTGGGCTTCATCCAGGGACCCCCTAACGCAACGCTTCTTAGTATGGTTCGTGCACGACTGCCTCAACCCCAGGTGGGTTTGCTTGTTTAAGACATATTCTCAGACCACCCCCCAGACCTACTGAAACAATGGGCACTCAGGAAGGTTAGATGAGCTGCCCAAAGCACACAGCCAGATCACGGGGATGCTGCCAGGGGCTGACTTGCAAGGTCATGTTCTGATGAAGGAAGCAATCTTACGTTTTGCTGGTTTTCCAAGAAGGAAATTAACAGGATGAGGGAGTGTGTATGTGTGTGTGTGGGAGGGGCAGAATTAGGATGACCCAGGATTTGAGGAGGAAATGGGTGCTATCAAAATAGTCCCGGGCTCTGTCCCAAAATGTTTGAGCCCCAGGAAGAGAAAACACAGGTCAGACACCCCATCCGGGGGTGCGCTGCCCAGCAGGTGGTTTGCCCTAGCCCTCTTAAGCTTGCCCAGTGAAAATCAATGGCGGCCACTTTTATCTGAAAGGCCAACATCCTTGAAACCAGAAGTCACTGAAAGTAAGTCTTGTAAACATTAAGGATTCAAGGTCGGCAGTCCCCGAGGGAAGCGCACCCTGGGGGACACGTGGGGCCTTGGACAGGAGCAGAGTCCTCGCCAGGTGGGACTTTCCAGTTGACAGATAACCGGGCCGTGCGCCGCGGGCGAGGTGCCCAGAGCCGCGAATCGCCGCGTCACCCTTTGCTCCCGCGACTCTCCTGCAGGCTGCTGGGCTGGGCGTCAGAGGAACTGGTGGTTAGTTTGTGGTCAGCCAGCAGTTTTATGAAGGCCCTTGAGGTGCTTCAAGTACCAGGTGGCCCCAGCGTGGTTTAACTGTCTGGGGGCCCGAGCTCTCTCAGTGGCCAGCTAAGTAGCACAGACAATCCTGCTGTGAGAACTGTTCAGTTGACTGTGACAATTACATAACGCACCCAAGGAGCCAGTTTCACCTTAGCTGAAGAGGAATGTACTATAAATGCATATATTAGGAATTAATGCATTAGTCAGCACCCCTGCTGCAACTCACTGTCGATAAAGCACTCGGGGTCAGGGGAGGCATGGTCTCATTGAGGGAGTTACTGGTGCCTCATTGGTCCCATTTCACAGATGTGGGTAGTGAAGGTTATCAAAGTCAAGGACCCGTCCTATGTATTGAGCACAAAACTGGCCAAGAGACTATCCCAGCTGAAATTACATTATTTGTCAATGACCCCTCAAGGCTGAGAGTGTTCCCACTTTGCAGACAATGACATGCCCAGCCTCCAGCCCAGTCCTCTTCCCCAGCCAGCGCCTCCTTCTCCCTGGAACATCGCTGAACTGCAGTGGCTTACAGCTCCTCAGCAGGTAGGAACAAGATGGCTATATTTTCTCTTGGTCTTATTCCCAGATGCTCTGACAGAGAGCAATTTTTAGAACAAATGTAGAATACAAAATAACTCATACCTCTTCAAGAGCACTCAGGAAGCTTGAGGGTGACATTTTAATTGCCTTGTCTCTCATCTAGGCCCTTGCTTTCCTTTCCTTAAGCATCCGTCATAGTGAGTGCCAAGGATATGGCCAGGTGTGGACCAGGAGCCCTGGGAATGCAGGAGAGATGGAAGACATGCCCAAGCACAGATACCTGCACACACACACGCACACCCTCCACCCCGGAAAGAAGGGTATACCAGAAAGACCAGCCAACCGGTTCACTGAGCATTCATTATACACACCTCACGTTGTGGAAGGTGCTTCACTTTTTGTACATGGAACTTTATGCATCCTTACTACGGTAACTCCTTCTACCATTCTCTGTCATAAAACCTAACATCTCAGTGCATGTAGATTTATTTATAGCTCTGTTTTCCTCACCAGGATATGCACAAGCTTTGGATGGAAGAGCCCTCTCTTAATCATGACATTTTTTGCTCACTGAGTCACCCAATCAATGTTTATTGAGTGTCTAGTATAGACCAGGTTGATGCCAAACACAGGTGAAGAGCCGGCTTGGGGACATGCTTTTGCACCAGTAAATAAATGAATGAGAAAATGAATGGTTTGGTGGCTGTTGCGTGCCAATAAGAGGGGGTTACCAAGGGGGTTCAGTGTGTGTGGGGTTAGGAGGGGTCTGGCTCTTCACCAGGAGCTCAGGGACCATCAGCTGGCCTGTCCCCTTCTGTCACCATCAGGACTCACAACTGTAAATTGATGGGGATAAGAGTCCCTACCCTAAAAAAAAAAAAAAAAAAAAGAGTCCCTACCCTATGGAGGTCACTTCAACATTAAGTAAGCTCACGCACGTGAAACAGCCTAGGGCCTAGAAAGTTTCCACTCAAATCTAGCAGTTACTCCGAGTGTAAGTAGATACAGAACAGACTAAGCAGGCATTTGGGAATACAGGCATATGCATAAACATTTTGGTAATTAAACCCAAAAGCAAAAAAAAAAAAAAAGAGAATGATGTAACCAGATCTGGCCTTTCATGATTACCACTGTCTCCCATCTTCTGGATGAAGTCCTTGTGAATTCTGCAAGAGGCTCCTGGCCCATGATGAGAAGCCAGGTTTCTGAAACCATCTGGGTGTCCCTGAGCTCCCTGCCTCTGCCTGCAGCACCCCCCTTGGGGACAGGGCCTTCCCTCCTTTAGGGCTGGTAGCCGGAGCCATCTAGCTGCAGGTCCCCTGAGTTGGGAGGGTAATCCAGCCTGCCAATTATTGGAAATTAAAGCCAGGTAATTTGAGCCCATCTGCTGGTCGCCTGACCACAAACCACCTCTTAGCTAACTCTGAACAGGATCTTGTTACTCCCTCAGCGCCTGCCCGGCTTCATTACCACGGCCCTGGGAAAGAAGGAAACCTAGAGGTTACTGGGGTCTTCAGTTAGAGCTTTGTCATTAGTGTGGTTATGACCCAAGTCCTCTCTCCCTGGAGACCTCAGGATGCAGGCGCTGGGAGACTGACTTGGTAACAGGATGACCGGCTCCCAGGTCTCACCAGATGGAACGGGGGCCTCATCAGATGGGCCACCAATTTGGGGTGGAGGGGTGTCACTTGCCAGGGTAGGCGGATTCCAGGAGGCCAGTCCACAGTCCTGCTGGTAACTCAGTGTCTCTGGCTTCAGTGCACTGCAGATGGCTCTTATGGGCAATTATGTTGACCATGCAAAGCTTGGACAATGACATCAGACAGACTTGGGATTGAAAAATAAATCTACTCCTTGCTAGATCTTGGGGAAGTTCCTTAAACCCCAAAGCCACAAGTTCTCTGACAATACAATGAAGATAAAATCTCCATCACAGTCAGCTCTCACCATTGTTAGCTTGAACTACCTTTCTAGAGGCTTCTCTGGTGGCTCAGTGGTAAAGAATCCGCCTGCCAGTGTAGGAGACATAGATTTGGCTCCTGGTTTGTGAATATCCTCTGCAGGAAGAAATGGCAACCCACTCCAGTATTCTCGCCTAGGAAATCCCATGTACAGAGGAGCCTGATGGCCTACAGTCCACGGGGTCGCAAAGAGTTGGACATGACTTAGCACTTAGCAACTAAACAACAGCAACAAAGATTTCTGGAACCAGAGTAGGATTAGAAGCCCCCAGTGAGGCTGAGCAGACCCAGGCTGTATCATAGAAGCTGAGAGAGAGGGGGTTCCAGCCGTCTGATGGGCACATCAGATGCGCCTCAGCGGCTGCTGAAACCCCCCTCCCGGGATCTTCCTAAATCCCACATCCACTCTTTGCGGGAAAGAACGTCTGCTGCTGAGATGCAGATGAGTCCATGCCAGGTACCCGTCCTGAGGGAGAAAACACACACCTGAGTCTGGAAAAGTAGCTAAAAGTGATCTGGACAAAATATCTGCTTCCATTTTATTCCACTAGTGTTACAGTGTCAGACAGGTCTTCAATCGGTGGTCCCATTCTCAGAAGCAGAGTTTTCCTGGGGAAATCTTCAATTCCAAGTAAGTATGAAAACTCCTCTCCCCGGTGTGATGATCCTTTCAACCACATCCTGCATTTTCTTTTCTCTAAAAGAGTGAGCATTTTGTGCTGAAAACTGATAAAATCCATTTGCCTTCAGAGGGGAGAACTAAGAAAGGTTTTTTTCTTAATTATGAAAGTATGATAACACATTTGCAGAAGACCTGGGCAATACAGAACAAAGTTATATATAGTTCCACTATATGTTACAATTAATTTTTTTAATTAGATAACAAGATTTCTATTTAGAGTTTCAATATCAAACCCTCAAAAATTAATAGAATGAACAGAAAAGTAGAAGTATATAGTAGACCTGAAAAGCACTATGCACCAATTCAACATAATTAAGATTTATACAATTTTCTCTCCACAGCAGGGTACAAAGTCTATTCAAATTCCCATAGACTATAAACCTGGAGCCACTGGAACATATCCAGGGACATAAAGCAAGGTGCAAAAACGCCATGGTCTAAAGGTATTGAAATCATACAGAACTAAGGGAACCTTCAAATCGAAATTAAGTTGATATATCGGGAGCTGCTGTCACGGTGACATGACGACATCAGGAGAATCATCAAACATGGCTCTGCCTGCCAGCATCTTACCAAAGCTCTGCTTCTGGTGCAGAGGCCTTTTGATCAAAGAGGTGGTGCTGTCTTTCAAACTGCATTTAAATTCTAATATCCTATCATCAGTGTAGAGTAAGGGCAGAACTGACGTACGGTCTTTTTAATTTACCGATTTGTCTGTTAATGGTTTTACTAATTATTGGGAGGAGGCACTGAAGGTGGCCATGCAGTCTAAATGAGGCATGTCGCTGGCTCCCCTGATGTCCACCATATCCGCTAGGAGATGTCCAGTCCTCTTCTTGGTTGGCATTTTCAGTGCCACCCACTACCACCACACCACGGTAGCTGTGCCCCAATGTTGGCTATGTGTCTGATCACATCTGCTAGGAGATGAAACCTCAGGTGTCCCCACCTGAGCATTTTTATGGCAGACTTTCAGCCTTTGCCCTTGAATCCCTTTCTCAATCTCCTGCATCTAATATTAGCTCCCTCTTGGACACATCAGAATCGTGATCATTCTCTCCTTGCATTCTTCCATGGGTGGGGAGCTCACCACATCTCAGAGGTCCACCCTCCCTGTAAGCTTAGGTGCTGCACGAGTCATCATTTGCCCATCTTTCCAACCTCACTTCACACCACTTCCATAAACACCTGGCTCTCCAGCCACGCTGACTTTGTCCTCAGCAAGGCTGAAGTTCATCCAGCCTCAGTGAGGGTGAATGAGGGGCTCCCCTGGCTGGGGAAAGCTCTGACCCCGGCCGTTCACTCCTGCCCTTTGGTCTCAGCTCAGGTGGCACGTCTGAAGGGACGTGCCTTCTCTGACCACTCCATCTACAATGACCCCCCACTCCCCATCACCTCCACTCACTCCCCATTCTGCTACCACATCTTATTCCTTCCTCTCTTGGCACGGATTATGTGCCAACTGATCTGACTAACATACTTGTGTGTTTACAGGTGTGCGACCACCTACAGCTTATGGGTGTGTTTATCTGTGCACTGTTATGCTCTGTTTACGTACACTTTGCCTGTGGACCATTGCCTGCTGGGTATGAGTATTCTCATGCGTGAATTCACCTGTATGGTCATGTTAGGATTTCTTTACCCACTTGCCTGTGTGTGATCGTGTACTAATTTTGCCTGTGTTGATGTGTGTGCCATTATGCACTATTCGCATACTGTATAGAACAGGGAGGTGTATTCAGTATCTTGTAATAATCTGTAATAAAAAACAATCTGAAAAAAGAATATATATATATGTATATATGGGGCTTCCCTGGCAGCTCAGAGGTAAAGAATCCACTTGCCAATGCAAGAGACACAGCTTTGATCCGTGGGTCAGTAAGATTCCCTGGAGAAGGAAATGGAAACCCACGCCAGTATTCTTGCCTAGGAAATCCCATGGACAGGGGGTTTCCATACTGGCAGGAGCCTGGTGGGCTATAACCCATGGGGATGCAAAATGTCAGACACAACTTAGTGACTAAACGCAACAACGTGTGTGTGTGTGTGTGTGTATATATATATATATATATATATATATATACCAATGAATGAGTATGCTGTACACCTGAAGCTAACACAACTTTGTAAATCAACTGTACTCCAATTAAAAATATAAAAACAAAAAAATAAAACACGATGTTTGGATCTTTAGTTTTCTGAGGTTACTTGAAGAAAGGATACCCGAAATATTCAGTCATTTGAAAAGACACAATAGAAGCGAAAGGGACCTGACAAGCATGTGGTTCAATCGCACAGCTTTGCAAATGAGAAAACCATGGTCCAGTCAGAAGTTGATGACGTGCAGATGAACGAGGCCAAGGCCATGCGCAGGTGACTGGTGGGTGGGAGGCAAGCTTGAAGTCTGCGGTCATTTCCTACAGCAAAGAGGGATTGACCTTAAATCTGGAGGCCCAAAGAGGCCAGGGCAGAAATTGAGAGCAACCGTCTCTCTTGCTACGGGACTGTGGGATCAGGAGTCAAGTTCAGTTCGAGCACACTGAGCTTTAAAGCTGGAGAAGCATGCCTGAGATGCCAACTGTTAATGATTGCCTAGGTTTGGTAGAGGGGGCTGAGGTGCAAAGTCAAGATCAGAGGTCAGGGGTCATGGGTGAATGAGATGCTGGCATTTAGGAGTGAATAGCAGAGACAGAGGCTGCGGTCCACGCTGGCCAACACCAGCAGAGTCTGGGACAGAGCCATTAGAGGCAGATGAAACTGCGAATCAGTTTGCTGAGTCTTAACCACCAAAGAGACCTTGGCTGACCTTTTGGAGGCCCCTGGGGACCAGTAGAAAGAGGTCAGAAACTCAGATGCATTAAATCAATAGAGTGCGATTCAGGAGGTTGGGAGTAGGGGGAGGTGAGTGTGGAGTGGCTAGTGGATCTCGGAGCTAGAGAGGATACTTGAAGGATGAAGAGGTGTAGACTAGCCCATGAGTAGGGAGGGGTGGGGGGGGCACTACAGAAGCAGATATGCAGAAACAGGATGGAAGGGAAGGTACTGGAGGGCACGTGCAGTGGAGCCTGGCAGGGGGTGTAGGAATTTTCCTCCCTTACCTTTCTGCCTCGGCCATTCAGATGCAGAGAGCTAACTTACAAAGTCTCCTTTTCCTATTTTGATCACAGCTTGAAACTTCAGCCAAGAATTGAAGGGAAAAATTAGAAGAGAATGCCATTCATTCTTACAGACATGGAGAGAAAGGTTATTGGATATTTTCATCTTTCCAAGACAAGCTGCAAAAGAATGGGATCATCAGTCAGCCTCCATGCCTCCCCACAACATCCTACTCCCAGTTATCTCAGTCCACCTGGGACTCGACAGGGCATGTTCTCAATGTCTGTGTCCTTGGCTCTGGATCCACACATCCACAACTGGACCTCTCCCATCAGGTGGGGGCATCTGTGAGCATCAGTTCTTCTGGACATTCCATGGACCCACCTGGGCAAGCTTGACATCTCATCAAAGCCAATTGGACCTCAGTTTCTAGATCTGTAAAATGGGTGTAATTCCTTCCTTCTAAGATGGTTGTAAATGTTATATGAGATTGTATGAAGTGCTCCATGACAGTGAGAATCTATCTCATCTTTTTTCCCCCATGTTTTTTCCCTACTTGCCTCTTTATCACTATTAGTGAAACCATTAGCTCTGGGAAAAACGAAAGAGGACAAGCATTTATAAAAATAACTCCTGGCATCCTCAAGGGCCAGACCTGCGGATGCAGCATAAGCTCATTTAACTCATCTTGATCCTGAGAAGCAGGCGTCATTCTCTCTGGAGATGAGAAAACCAGTGCTCTAGAATATTCTTAGCCTTGCCCTATGTCTGTCTCTCTGTGCACATAGAACTGGAGCCACATCTGTGTGTTTGTGTCCCCCCCCACTCCAGGCTACGCCATGCTGGATGTTTGATATAGCATTTTCTTTGTGCTTCCATGAGTGGAGTCTGTACCTGGGAGGGGGAGACCCTATCCCCCGTTAGAGGCAGGACCTGTCGCTGTTGCCATCAATTTCCACAATGGAGATCCTGAGCCCCATGGACAAGATGAGAAAGCCAAGGGCAGTGAGCTCTACTAGCTTGGCCAATGCCATTTAGCTAGGACACAGCAGAACCAGAAATCGGTTTCAAGCCAAGCTCTGTATCTCCTCCCAACATCCCTTGCCCAGCTGGGGTCTTTGATACAGCTGTGAGGCAGTAACAAAAGGCAGTGAGAACAACCAGCAAAAAAATGCCTTGCACATCCAGGGAGAGAGAAGAGACCCTGTGCTTGGGATGGCCTTTGAGAGAAGGCAGGGATGGGGCTGGACTTTGAAGGATGGACCATTCTTGAGAGGAGACCAAGACCGACAGAGTAATTCATTGCTGTCTATTTGAAACGCAAGACATGGGCACATCTAAACAGCACATGTTTTAAGACTCAGCATTCAGATTCCTGAGTGCATAGAACGGGAGATAAGCCAGAGCTCTGCCGGCATGCCTAGTCCCACACCCTGGTTGGTGTTTAGTCGCTAAGTCATGTATGATTCCTTTGCAACCCCGTGGACTGTAGCTCACCAGGCTCCTCTGTCCGTGGGATTTCCCAGGCACGAATACTGGAGAGGGTTGCCACTTCCTCCTCCAGGAGATCTTCCCTGCTCAGGGATCACACCTGTGTCTCCTGCATTGGCAGGCAGATTCTTGACCACTGAGCCACCGGGGAAGCTCATACCTTAGCAGATTTTGAATGGGAAACTTGGGCTAAAATTGACCAGATCAGAGAAAAAGAGAGAAAGAGGTGAAATAAATGAAGAAAATGAGAGGAGAAAGAGAGAGAAGTGGGGAGAGAGAGGTGAGGAGAAGGACGAGGAGGAAGGAGAGGGGGGAGCAGGAGGAAGGGCAGAGGAGGAAGAGGAGAAGAAGAACCTCTCATTCCCACTCCACCGTGCCTGCTGGACTCCACTTAGCAGGAGCAAAGGGTCTGAGGTCAGAGGGTAACGAGGCAGTCGGTCCGCCCTAGCAGCAGGCTGAGACAATCTTCTAAGGCTACTTCCTCCACTGGCCATGCACGTCTGAGGATGCGTATGTGTGTGTCTGTGTGTGGGGCAGGGGGAATGATTCACGGGTCATCTCCTAGCCCACCTGGTGCCTTAGCCAGTGTGCCTGAGGATGTCTGCTAATGGGACCAGTGGCCAGACCTCCTCTTCCTCCTCTCTACGTGCTTGGAGGAACCAAATTGACTGCAAAAACACCCTTCTTTGACTCTGCCATCAAGATGGATGTTGGGTTCCCCTTTCCCCCTCTGGACACCTCCAGGACTTCCAGCACTTGGGAGCTGCCCACTGGACAGGTCACTAGGACCACTTCAGATCAGATCTTGTGAAAGCTTTAAAACTCACTTTCTGGCTAAAGTGTCCTTTGGCGTCTGTAAAAGAAACAGGGCAGGGTGCACCCCTCTCCATCTGAGCCCCGTTTCATACCACAAGGATTTGCTCAAACACTCCAAGTTCAATAAAATTCCCAACTGCATTAAGCCAAGTCCCTGTGCCCTGATTTTAAAAGTCATATGCATTTTGATCGAAATATAATCCACATGTTCCTGATTTATTTACAATTAAATCATCAAAATGTTATTTTAAGGGTTGTTTGATGTCTAGGAAACCTTTTGAGATTGTTTCAATAGGATTTTAAAAGTCCCTTTCCTTAAAAGCCAGAGACTTTGCTTTGCTGAGTGTAAATAAACCCACTGGAGAGGAGTGACTTTCGTCTAGAAATGTCAAGGCATTTGACAGAGGTTTGGAAGCAGCTAAAATCCTCGCTGCACTCAATAAGAACCGCAATCAGACCCACAGAATTTTCCTTTGTAATGTTCCCTGTAGCCCTTAGTCAGGTATTCAAAGGCTACCATTCATGCTAAATGTTTCATCAAAATCAAGGATTGTTTTCCACGGGGAAGGGCAGGGGATGACATTTCCTGGATGCCCTGGGCCCTGTGTTTGGCACTTCAAACATAGGCTCCCCATCACTGCTACTGACAGCCTGATGCCATGAGCATTCATGATTCTGTTTCACAAAAAGGAAGCAGGATCTCCAGGAGGTGAAGGACCCTGTCCATCTGATCCCATGTCATCCGTTTCCATGCAATTGGATCTCAGGTCGTTCAGACACCGGAGTGCTTCATTACTCGCTTTCCCTTGACAGCACCTCTCTGAGGGTGTGGTCAAAACGCAGGGATGTGCACACAAGGCTGGTAGTGGCCGTGAGTCTCGCATTTGTGTGGAGCTCTGAAAATGTTCAGATGTCTTAAAACAGTCAGTGTGGAGGTTCCAGGGGAGAGACGTGCACGTAGAACACACTGCAGAATGCTAACCAAGTGGTGCTGCTTATTTGACGGCTGATTACCTTCATTCTTGTTTTCCCTGGTGGCTCAGATGGTAAAGAATATGCCTTCAACACAGGAGACCTGGGTTCGATCCTTTGGTTGGGAAGATCCCCTGGAGGAGGGCATGGAAACTCACTCCAGTATTCTTGCCTGTAGAATCCCATCGACAGAGGAGCCTGTTGGGCTGCAGTCCACAGGGTTGCAAAAAGTTTCTTACATGACTGAGTGACTAACACACTAGCACCTTCATTCTCAATTATTTTATTGATTACCATTGTGACTAGTGGTTATTTCACTGGATTCTCCCAACATTTTGTGAAGAAGTTAAAGTGAAGATTATTAACCTTGGTTTGCAGATTGGGAAACTAATGAATTAAGAGCAAAGAGGCCAGTAACTGCTCTGATCATTAGCAAGAGGTCAGAAAAGAGATGTGATCAGACTCACGGGGGTGTAGCTTCCATGTGGGCACCTGGCAGCAGATTCTGTATCCGTGCTAATTTAGTTCCTACTAGTCATATGTGGTTATCTCCTTGTTAATTAATTAAAGTTAGAAATTGCATTTCACAGTCATATTGACAGCATTTCAAGTGCTCTGTATCCACATGTGATGGGTGGGTGGCGACTCTATTGGATATCAAAGATATGGAAGATGTCCACGATGGCAGAAAGTTCTATTAGAGAGCCCCACTAGGGCCACTGGTCCCAGGCACTTTAGGACAGACTCGTGGTTGCCAAGGGGGAGTGAGGTGGGAGAGGGATGAAGTGAGAGTTTACGATTAGCTATCATGTAGGGCTTCCCTGGTGGCGCAGAGGTTAAAGTGTCTGCCTGCAATGTGGGAGACCTGGGTTCGGTCCCTGGGTTGGGAAGATCCCCTGAAGAAGGAAATGGCAACCCACTCCAGTATTCTTGCCTGGAGAATCCCATGGATGGAGGAGCTTGGTGGGCTACAGTCCATGGGTCGCAAAGAGTTGGACACGACTGAGCGACTTCACTTCAGAGAATAGATAAACAAGTCCTACTGTATAGGAGAGGGAACTATATTCAGTATCCTGCGGTCAACCATAATGGAAAAGAATATGAAAAAAGAATATGATTAAGAATGCATATGGAAAGAATACAAGGCTTCCCAGGTGGCACAGTGGTAAAGAACCTGCCTGCCAGTGCAGGAAAGGCAAGAGACTCAGGTTCCATCCTTGGGTAGGGAAGGTCCCTTGGGGAAGGAAATGGCAACCCACCCAAGTATTCCTGCTTGGAGAATCTCAGGTACAGAGGAGCCCGGTGGGCTACAGTCCATGGGGTGGCAAAGGTTCAGATATGACTGAGCACGCAGGCTCTGACTGATACATATACATATATAATTGATCCCTGGGTCAGGAACATCTCCTGGAGGAGAGCACTGGCAACTGGCTTGTGTTCTTGCCTGGAGAATCCCATGGACAGAAGAGCCTGGCAGGCTACAGTCCATGGGGTCTCAAAGGGTCGGATACGACTAAAGCGACTTAGTGTGTGTGTGTGTGTGTGTGATATACACACATATAAGCATACATATATGCATTGTTGTTGTTAAGTCGCTTCAGTCATGTCCGACTCTGTGCGACCCCATAGATGGCTGCCCACCAGGCTCCCCCGTCCCTGGGATCCTCCAGGCAAGAACACTGGAGTGGGTTGCCATTTCCTTCTCCAATGTTGTGTCCAATTCCTAGCGACCCCAGGGACTGCAGCCTACCAGGCTCCTCTGTCCGTGGGATTTGCCAGGCAAGAGCACTGGAGTGGGTTGCCATTTCCTTCTCCAATGCATGGAAGTGAAAAGTGAAAGTGAAGTCGCTCAGTCGTGTCCGACTCTTAGCGACCCCATGGACTGCAGCCTACCAGGCTCCTCCATCCATGGGATTTTCCAGGCAAGAGTACTGGAGTGGGGTGCCATTGCCTTCTCCGACATATATGCATATGTATATATAAATATACATACACACACACACATAGCCTGGTGGGCTACAGCCCATGGCATCACAAAGAGTTGGACAAGACTGAGCAACTAAGTACACACAGAATCACTTTGTTGTATAGCAGAAACTTACAACACGTAACTCAAGTATACTTCAATAAAATAAATTTTAGACTAAACACATATGCATAAATGAGTCCTGTTGTTCAGACCGTCCCCCTTATGCTTGACGTCCTTCCCGAGCTGCCTTCCTGACTACCATCAGGGGTTCCTGTGGTCTCCCCTCCTGCCCCTCCTAATCCGCAGCACCCCGGGCGCTACCCACTATCTAAACTGGGGCAAGAACACCAGTCTGGGCTGTGTCCCCCAGCAGCTGAAAGGCTTCGAGTGCAGCGCTGCGGTCCCTCGCTCTGCCTGACCGGGTTTAAGCTCATCTTCGGCAACATGAGAGGAGGGGCTCCGGAGGACAGAGGAGGGCCTGGGGGAGGAGGAGGGGAGGAAGAAGAGGCTTCTGGAAGGTGAGACACAGCAGGGAGATGAGGCGTCTGCTGCGCAGGCAGACATCTGTGCCCAGACAGATAGAGTTCCACCGATACGATCTCTGTCAGTATCCTTGTGAGAGATAAACAACTTGCCAGAGCCGCGCGCCGGAGGAAGTGCCCCGCTGAGAAAGTGGTGCTGGGGGCCAGACTGTCAGCCCCTGCGGTCAGAGACCCAGGGCGAGGAAGGCGGGGGAGGGCAAGGAGCAGCCGGGCTCCCTGCAGGTGACGGGGCCACAGGGCCCAACGCCACAGATGTCAAGAGAGAGAAAGGTGTGAGCGTTGGCACAGAGAAGGGAGAGGTTCTGTGAGAAAGAAAAAAAAAAAAAAAACACAGCCAAAGGAGAGAAGGTGGTGGTGTGAATATTTAGCTCTGTCTCTTGTGAATCAAAATAGGGTGTGTTCTGAGAGTGAGGTTTTGGGATTTATATCCAGAACTGGCTTCTTATCCGTCCTGCAGGGCTGAGTAGCTTCTCTAAACTCAGCTCTACCATCCATAACAGGAGCTATCTATATTAGAGATGCACCACGGAGTGTAGCCAAGCTTTTTCTCTTGATGCAGAAGCAATGAATTCTTTTTCTGTGGACCAGCTGAAGGTGGAGGGTGGAGAGATGGATCGTGATTGGATGGATGGAAAAGTGAATGGATGAGATGGTTGGTTGATGAATGAATGGATGGATGGGTGGATAGATTTATGGGCTGATGGATAGATGAGTAAGTGGGTGAGTGGATGCCTGGATGAATGATGGAAATTTGGCTGAAGAGTTAGGTATGTCTTATCTTAAAGTACTTCTTTAGGACATGCCTTTCTCTTCTGGGAGACTGAGAGCTTTCCCAGGAAAGAGGCAGGGACTGTTTCAGTTTCAAAATTTGGAGCAGCAGGAGTAGAACAGATCCATGTACAGCTACTCAGTAAAACTGGAAAGAAGGAAAAGAGGGGGCAGTGGGGAGACCAGATAAGAGAGAGGAAAGGCAATGGAAACAGAATTTAAACCTGAGTTATTTGATAAGGTACTTTCATTAGTATTTTATCCATTTGAAACAACTTTAGAAGATGATGCTATCTGGAGATTTGAGTTGGGCTTTAGGGTAGTGTTATAAATAAAAACACAGGACACCTAGTTAAATTAGAATTTCAGGAAACCAAAGGATATTTTTTCCTTAATTTGCTTTGTATAATATTTGAGAGACACTTATACTTAAAACATGTTGCTTATCTGAAATTCAAATGCATTCTGGGTGACATATTTTGTATGGGAATCTTAGCTTAGGGAAAGGGAAAAAAAATAACAGGCCTTTGGGCTTGTTATTAATATATGCATATTGGAGCCCATTTTACCAAAAAGCTACCCAGTGGGATTCAGGGCAAAAACTTGGTGAATAATAAACACACACCTTTTTCCCAGTGTTCACTGCACAGACATCACCCAAAGACAGCCCGCTTAGTCAACTAGGCGTAACATCACCCTAAACATAGCCAATGGTTCCTAACACCAGTGACTTGAAACTTCTCGAGGGACTTGGGACTTGGGACTTGCTGTAAGAATGGGGCTGTTGGAGTGAGTGAGCCTTTTCAGAATGAATGGAAATGTTTAGCATGCAAGAGGATGGCCAGGATGGACCATGTACTAACCATTAAGGGACCAATCAAGTTTCACTTATTCCAGTCTTCACTTTCAGGGGTGACCCCCCCACCTAGAGGCAAAAGGGACTCAACAGACTTATGGAAACAGTGGAGAGTTCTAGGACATTTGTTTTGATTTAGTTACAGCATTTCTTTACAGTCGACGCTTTGTCATGTCAACCTGGTACTCGGCAGTATTAATCCTCCTTCTCTTACCTTTTTCACTTTCAAACTGCATTTCTCTATCACATTCCCTCTCTGATACAAACAGTTATTTCTAAGTTGGTCTTTCTGTTCTGTTACTCCCACTAACTACCTCTCTGACAGCACGGGGTCCTAATTTTTCAGGACAATCCAGCCAATATAAGTACACCATTTATTTCTCCCCTTAATTCTATGATATTTTCTCCAAGGTCCTGTTTGTGAAGAGAGGTTAATCAGAGAATTCCCTCAATCTAAGGAATAATTAAAGGTAAACTTTCTTTTGAATAATTCGGAATAGCAGAAGCATTGTTTATGTTACAGCAATGTATAACAATGTATAATATAAGTGTGTGGAGATATTCACATCACTTACTAACCCCCTTATGATATACTACTTTTTCTGGCAGTATTTGATCCCATATAGCCCTTTTGTCAAGACACCTCTCCTTCCCATTCTGAAATGATCTTTTGAGAGAGTGGCAGTGATGATACAATAGATAGGAGTTGCTATTATTAAAAATTGCTACGTTTTTTTTTCCACTCTGTTGCTTTTGTGACCCAGCGGGATTTTGATTCCAGACATTCTACTTGCTCGACATCCACTGGGGAAGTGATGAAACCATTCATTATTTAAAAGTTTGGAAGCCACAAGAACTACAGTATCTAACCAGATTGGATTGACTTTTTAGCTCTTTTGATTAATAATTCATAAACCTGAGGATATGTGAATTTGGTGAGGACTAACCTGCTCACAAAAGGAGAGTGGCCGATGAATGTTAACACGGCTTTGTGTTATTCTACTTAACACTTCGGACCAACAAAACAAACCCATGTGTCATGGAACCTGTTTCATAGTTTCAATCCACAATCAATATTTCATGATTAATGGGCCCATATGCTCACACAGGGCCCCTGCCGTACAAAATTTGCACACGTATCTCCCATGTGATGATTTACAAAATGTCTTCTCTGAAAAAAAAGAAAAAGGATTTTGCTTTCTCTAATGAGAATGCCTGTTCACCTTGTTTTCCAGATAGTTTTGTTTTTAATAATTCCTTTCCAGATTTCATAAAAGGTAGACACCTCCATTGTATCAAATCAGTGTTTGGACCTCAGAGTGGCAATTTACTCTGGAAAACCATTGGAAAATTCTGCAAATGGTAAAACATATAGACAGAGTTATATAATTTGCAAATAACACATATCTAAACCTGGCTAATAAGATGCAATCTCAACGTTATTTCAGTTGTCCTCTGAGGACCGGATTTTGTATTCTGCCTCTATCATAGAGCACACCTCTATCATCCAGGTGTGCTACCTGGACGGAACAACTAATTGCTTTATCTATCTGAACTTCATTTTCTTAATATATCATGTGATTAATAAAAATCTACCTTTTGCTGTGAAAAATGAAGCAAGATTATCTAAACAACATACATTATATGGGTTTTTATAGCAGTTTCTCCCTCATTTGATTTGAATATGTGTGAAATGCCCAATATTATTAATATTATTAAATATTATTGATGTTATTAAAATATGTTGTGAGTCAACAATATGTTATTTAAAATATGTTATAAGCCACACTGTTGGTACTATGTACAGTGTATAAAAATCTTTTTATAAGCTATAATGTGTACAAACATCATTTTATGTTATAATGTTTTAAAGCAAGAAGTATCATTAGATTTTCTCTAGCATCTAATGTATTTATGTAAAAGAGATGTAAATCTTTCTTTTCTAAGAGAATTAGCTTAGTCATTTATTGATGCAGGGTATTCTAAAAAAAAAGAAAAGGCATAAAAAATTCATTCTACCAGTTTCCTCAGAAAACTTCCCCCTTCTGATTGTTTGAGGTCAATTTTAGCTGATCCCTATGAGGACTTGCCAGGTGGCACTAGTTGCTGCCAAGAATGTTTCTGCCAATGCAGGAGACAAGAGATGTGGGTTCAGTCCCTGGGTCAGGAAGATCCCCTGGAAGAGGGTTTGGCAACCCACTCCAGTATTTTTATCTGGAGAATCCCATGGACAGAGAAGCCTGGCGTTTCACTGTCCATGGGTTGCACAGAGTTGGACACGACTGAAGCAACTTAGCATGCAATAGGAGGACTTTGCATCAAAGTCCCTACTTAGGAAAATCGGATAAACTGACCCCAAGATGTATGTTGGTGCAGTCACTATGGAAGTCCTTAAACAACTTAAAGTAGAGTTAACATATGAGCCGGTAATCCCATTCCAAGGCATATGTCTGGAAGAAATTCTAATCTGAAAAGATACATGCACCCCAATATGCATAGCAGCACTGTTTACAATAGGCAAGGCAAAGAAGCAATGTAAATGTCCACTGAGATACGCATGGATAGAGTGTCTAGCAGCTCAGATGGTAAAGCATCTGCTTGCCAAGCAGGAGACCCGGGTTCAATCCCTGAGTCAGGACCATCCCCTGGAGAAGGAAACAGCAACCCTCTCCAGTATTCTTGCCTGGAGAATTCCATGAACAGAGGAGTCTGGAGGGCTACCAGTCCATGGGGTGGCAAAGTGTTGGACATGACTGAGCAACTAACACACACATATATGTGGAAAAAGATGTGATATAAATATGCAATGAAATGCTACTGAGTCATAGAAAAGAATGAAATAATGCCATTTGCAGCAACATGGATGGGCCTAGAGATAATCATACTGAGTGAAGTAAGTCAGACAGAGAAAGACAAATATCATATGATCGCACTTATGTGTGAAATCTAAAAAAAAAGTGATACAAATTAACTTTACAAAACAGAAATAGATTCACAGACACAGAAAACAAACTTTTGGTGACCAAATGGGGAAGGCGCAGAGGGATAAATTAGGACATGGGGATTAGCAAATACAAGCTACTCTACATAAAATAGATAACCAAAAGGAAGCACAGGGACCTATACTCAATATCTTAGATTAACGTATAATGGGAAAGAATCTAAAAATTGTGTATAATATATGAATCACTTTGCTGTACACCAGACACTAACACAACTGTGCAAATCAACTATATTTGAGGAAGCATTTAAAAATAAATAAATAAATTTAAAACATATTTACGTTTCACAGATTTCAAATAAAACAACAGCCACCCCCTGCCAAACACCCTGACATACTGAGATTCACATCCTGAGCCCTTCCTTCAGAAGAGCTGTGGCTGGTGAAACCAGTCACCCTGCCTGCTCTCTGCCCAGTGACAACCCTGAGGCCTCGTGAGAAGGGCGACTGGATTCGGCGGCCCATTTACCTCACCAGAACTGGAAGTGGACTGGGTTTTTCTCAGAGGAAAAGCATCACAGGAAGACAGTTTGCCCGGGAATCTGTTGCCATTGTTTCCAAATGTGTACACTGACACGTGAGCATGGGAAGCTCTGATTTCTCTTCTGTCAAACCTGAAAAAGTGATTGACTCTCACATTCCACACCCAGTGAACTCAAAACTAAAAGTGGAAGGCTTAGATCCTGCCCCCTTCAGCCAGTGAACTAGAGGGGAAGCAGGATTTTTAAGTAAGCGTGCCTCAATTTTCCAGAGTATTTTCTTACCTAGGACTTCCATTCTCAGAGCTTTGAGGTGGGGGTGGTTTCACAGTGGCCTTTTATCTGTGTGATTCTTCTGTCTGAAAATCCCACGAATTTTGGGGTTTGCAGGGTAAGATGAGGTCTTCCCAAACACGTGGCCTTTTCTTAGCGGTGGACTCAGTCTTTTCTCCTTTCCCTGAGATTACAGAAGTGGGGGCAGTCATAATCCTTCCCTTCTCTGACACCTACTGCACAGGGAAACGAGGATGAAAAGAAGCTTTGAATCCAGTTCCCAGCAAATAGAAGGAACGCAGTTCCCCCTCAGCTTTGCCCATGGGAGCTGATGGCATCCTTGCTGGCATCAGTGTGCTGTCACCATCCTCCACTGGCAGGTGCAGAGACAGAAGCCTAGAGAGGGTCAGAGTGCCATTTGCCCAAAGTCACACGCTCTGGGGTTCAGCCCCGGCCTATACCTAGCATCCCCAGGCTGCCTATCCCCAGCAGGGTGAGAGAAAGAAAAGACACACTTGTTTGGAGACCCTGCTAGGTGCCAGGTGATGCGCTGGGGACATTCTTGCACTATCTGACTCCACATATTCTGCGGGGGGCACTTTCTTTATCCTTGTGTTGGGCTAGAGTCCTGCTTCTCCTTCTGGATCTATTTTGAACATTGTCTGCCAGCCTTTCTGCCCCAGCCTGGTGAGCTGTCTCCTGTGGTGAGAGGCCACCCTTGACTCCCAGGCAGGTTTCTGTCACTGAAAATTTCAAACAGCATTTAACAGAAATTACCGACATTTGTCTTGATGCATTTTTTTTTTTCCATCAGGGATTAGGAAGAGCAATCATCTCCTGCCTCTCATCAATTACTTTCCCCCATATCTTTTGCATTTTCCTGCAGAACCATTTTGCAGGTACAACAGAGCGATCTTTAGAGATAATCTGGTGATTATTACAAATTCAGCCTCTTACGCTACAGGCATTAAGAGATGAAAATTGCCTGCAGTCCACTGTTGTACACCCAATCTGTACCTCTGGACTCCTGTCCCGAGGTGAAAATGCAAACAGAGGAGATATTTAGAATCATTTTGACAGTTCATAAAATTAAGCAGGGATTAGGGATTCACTTTAAAAAAAATAATGCCAGAGGGTGCACACAGTGGTAATCGTATCATCCCGCAACAGGTCCAGTCAAAGTTGAGCGGACTATCTAGGAAGAGAGAGGGAAAATGTCAGGTTATTAAATCTGCCATGTATCAGCTGTTGAAAATCCATTTTTTAAACTTTAAATGAACTGTCTGGCTAATGGAGACGCTATCCCCAGCTCCCAACACCAATCCGTCCTTCTCTGGCGTCTGTTTTGCTCAGACAATACATGATTTAGCTCCAATGTCTGTGCACATGACTACATCTAGTCAGAGGGGATGATTGTATAAATATGCATGTAGTACAAATAGTTTAATTTTAATTGGGGTAGAGTAGCTGATGTTGAAACTATTTGCATAATTTTGAATATTGAATGTGATATCAAGCATGTGACTGGCTCTATGAAATATAAAAAAAATACTCATTTTAATTGCATTGTGGGACAGGAGCTTAAGTAGCAAATCGTGTGCTTCTGGTCCTTCTTCTAAGTGTTAAATAATTGTGACCAGCAGATTCTCTTCCCAGGGTATTACTTTCTCTTAGTACCGTTGGAGGATTTTTAGACTAACATGTCTTTAAAGTGCTATTTTTGAAAGATCAGTGATCAAATTCTCCTTCATGGGCCAAAGAAGAGCTCTTGGCTCTTAGTATATTAGTCAGTAAAATCTAACATAGGCTGCAGTAACAAACACTCCCAAATCTTGATGTCATACCATAATGACTGGTATTTTTGATCAAGCTCTGTGTCCTGTGCAGCTCATTATGGGATTTCATCCAGTGACCTGCACTTACACATATTCCATCAATCTGTCACTGTTTTGTCTAAATATAGCATCTTTTCATTTACATGGTAGGGACAGAAATTGCTGAAAGGTGGCACATGGAGTCTTCTACATTTTTTCTAGAAGTTTCAAAGGTCAATTCTATGCATAAGCCCTGTCTAGAAGTAACCACATGGCTCTGCCTAATTGCAAGGTGGCTGTAATGTACAGGGAAGCAAGTGGAATGTTTGCTGATCCCCACTGCATCTGCCATAATAAGGTCATAAATTAGTCTCTTTTCTTTGATAAAAGAAGATGAAAGTAACAAGTTAAAATAGAGTGGAGTGAGATTTGAATGGCCCCCAAATATACAAGTTTACATTTTAAAAGGGATGAAATAGTGCGTGGTCTTCATCGTTTCATATTCTGACTAAACTTCCCACCCAGCCCCCAGTGAAGTGACTGAATCATTGTTGCATCATTGAAGTTCGCAGATACCCAGAGGGGATGGTGGAAATCATAACACCTACTCTCTGGTGTTGAAATCTGGTTGTGAGAAGTATCATTTGAAAGAGGTCAAGTGGGGCTGCTGGCATTATTGCATAGACTAAAAAGGCAAAAGCTCACAGATTTTAGAAACCTACCCAAAATCTTGAAGTCCTTTCTCTTCTCAAGCTGGGGCCACGTTCCCAACACCCGCAATCTTCACTGGCACCATGTGTAGTCCCTGGTGAAATCTCAAGAGTGCCCACGTCCAAAGAAAAATCTAGAAGCACAAAATTAAGGTCAGAGAGAAGGCCATTAGAGTTTCAGTGTGATCTCCAACCTTGCAAATAAGCTTGAACTTGGTATTTTAAGTGTATTTCTAAACACACACTCAAGGTAGTGTAGCGCTAGTTGCTCAGTCGTGTCTGACTCTTTGCATCCCCTTTGTAACCCACCAGTCGCCTCTATCCATGGGATTCTCCATGCAAGAATTCTGAAGTGGACTGCCATTCCCTTCTCCAGAGGATTTTCCCGACTCAGGGATCAAACCTAGGTCTCCTGCATTGCAGGAAAATTCGACAGGGAAGACCTGTAGCTCAAACACACATCCAACACCCATACAATTGATTTAAATAACTATTCTGGATCAAAATGCTACAAAAAGTTGAACACCTTCCTCATTCTGCACTCCTGTCACCACCTCTGAATGCGTGCCTTTTCCTCCAAAACCCTGCAGAATGATGTGATGAATCGAAGGGTCCACCCTGGGAAAACATAGACTTCATCAAGGACTTCCCTCATCCCTAGAGCAGGGAAGTGTCTACATGTCTGCCCAGCGGAATTTCGGAATTGGTGAGAGCTAATGTGCTGGTTGCTTCTTACTATTCCCTTCTCTAATAGGCGTGTCATTGCCCTTACCCTGCCACTCGCCTTCTAACACGTTTGTATTGTCCTTGGTGCTGGGCTTACAGCTAACTCTTAGAGTTAGCAAGGGTAAGAGCCATCTTCAGACTTCACATACTGATGGTATGTGACCCTGGATTTTGATCCCTAACACAGAGATTTGGCTGAGATTTTTAGAGCATCTCTCTTGGAGGAGAGATGAATCCATTTTGCAGGATTGAAGGAGGAAGGTGAATACTTGTGACCAGTGTGGAAGATGGTGAAAGACTACACGATTGTGCAAATGTTTTCTACTCTGAAATAATAGTTCTGTGGAAGCAGAATCCTTCCTGCCACAGTGATACCAGCCTCAGTCACATCGCTTTTGTGGCCAAGAAAATGTGAGTGAGAGTGACATGTGATAATCTGAATGGAAGTGTTTAGAATCCTCATGCGGCTCTTCTTTCCTCTCATCTTTAAGACCAGTATGTCCCAGATAAAGAAGGGGTGCTTCAGAGTCATGGCACTCCTGTGGTTCCTGTGATGAACATAAATATTAGCTACCAAAAAACTGTTGTTGTTGCGAATCAATATGGCTTTATGATTGTTCGTTACTCTGGCATAGAAGAAGTAGAAGTGAAGTTGCTCAGTCGTGTCCGACTCTTTGCGATCCCGTGGGCTGTAGCCTACCAGGCTCCTCGGTCCATGGAATTTTCTAGGCAAGAGTACTGGAGTGGGTTGCCATTTCCTTCTCCAGGGGATCTTCCCAACCCAGGGATTGAACCTGAGTCTCCCTCATTGCAGGCAGACACTTTACCATGTGAGCCACCAGGGAAGACTGGCATAACTGACTAACACAAGCCTGGCATATGTTTCCCTGTCCTCAAACCCTTCCCTTCCATCCAAATTCCCATTGTTTTGGTTCAGGTTGGCATCAAATTCTTCTTGCATTTTGCCAAAATAGTTGTTTAATTTACCTTCCTCTGGGCTTGCACCTCTCTGCTCCACTATCTGCACACAACCAGAGTAATTTCTGAAAAATACCATATCTGTCTTTCCCCCTTTCTCCATACAACGCTTCAGTGTCTCACCATGGCTTCATCAGCTCAGTTCAGTCACTCAGTCGTGTCCAGCTCTTTGTGATCCCATGGACTGCAGCATACCAGGTTTCCCTGTCCGTCACCAACTCCTGGAGCTTGCTCAAACTCATGTCCACTGAGTCAGTGATGCCATCCAGCAATCTCATCCTCTGTCATCCTCTTCTCCTCCTGCCTTCAGTCTTTCCCAGCATCAGGGTCTTTTCCAATGAGTCAGTTCATAATGGAATGCAAATTGCTTCTCCAAAGCACCTCATTATCTAGTCCCTGCCCCTGGTCACCATTCCTATCTCCTGCTCGCTGTCTCCCAGCCCTCACATACAGGCTGCAGTTGTGCTCAATTCACTCTTTGCACACGCTTCTGTTTGCCTCTTTTTCTCCTGCACACTGTGTGACTAAGTCTCCCTCAGGCATTAAGTGTCAGCCCATGCTTCCTCTCCCCTATATGTCCTGCTCTGACCAGGCCTTCCTCAGGGACAAAGCATGCTGTCCTTCTCTGCAGTCTCTTGGCATCCTGTGCTCGTTGCCTTCCTGCCCTGTTCCATTCTCCTCTGCCTCTTCCAGGCTTATCACAAAGCCCAGGGCATGAAAGATACTCAGTAAAGCAGACGAATGAATGATGAGTGAACTACAAGCCATCTTTTCTGATGTATGTGAAATCCTAGCATGCCAACAAGGTCAATGTTAGAGGGAGGCAAAGAGAAGAGTGATGGTAATACTCAAGTGGGTGAGAAGAAATCCCAGGTCTCGTCTTGCCTTTGGATTCACTGCCTTGAGTTTTGGCTGATGATGTAGGGAGTACCCTGAACAGGACCATTCTCTTCCTTCTTTCTCTTCTTGTCTCCCCCTGTTGCCTATTGCCTTTGTCTGGTGTATGTCTTTCTAAGAAAGGAAGAGTCTATGAGTGATAAGAAAGGCTTAAAGGGCTGAAAGGGGAGCCCTGGGAACTCAGTGCTCTGGGACCATGTGTTCTAAGGAAGAGCACACGGGTGGGTCAATCCATGAGTCTTCAACTATTCATAAGGTTACAGTGATGCTTATCTGCAAGCTTCTCTTCTCAGCAGGTCAGGACTTGGGAAGAAAGGCTTACTGTGCCTCACATAAGAGCTATAATTGACCAGACTGACTGATCCAACATTATCCCTCCAGATTCTAACAGGTACCTAAGAGAGTTGACCCCGATGGGCTATTGAGGCATCATCTCATAAGTGCCCTGGAGCAGGGGTAAGCCAGGCAAAAGGGATCCTTCAAACAGTGACCCAAAGACACAAACCCACATGCACATTTATAATCATGGCTCATGACTATGTCTCTGAAGTTTGCACCTGAAGCTCAGGTCTTGCCATGTCTTTCTTTAGGGGAAGCTGTGCCTTTTCTCTGGGTCTTAGTGCCCTCAACTGCAGTACAGGGATGCTGAAAAGAATAGGTTAACATGTTGAATGAACACTTAGTGGGCACCAGGTCCCTCTCACAGTTAACCACCCTGTGACTCTACAAGAAGAGCCGTGATTATCTTATGAGGAAGCACGATTATTTTCTCTCATTTCATAGATGGGGAAGCTTAGAGATGTTAAGCAGTTGGTCTATGGCATAGTACTAGAGCAAGGAATGAAAAGTCAAAACTCCATGATCACCACCCAAACCCTAAACGTTAAACCATCAACACCGGACTGCTCTCAATCTTCCTTGGCAGACTTCACCCACGCCTGTCTGCCCCCACCCCGAACCTCCCGAGCCATCGCATCTCCTTCTGTTTTCATCAGTCACTCCCACATCTGAACACACACATGTACCTTTCTATGGTATGAACCATTTATGAGCTCTCTCTTCACTAGCTCATAACCTCCCTAAGGACAGGGACCTATACCAGCTTTGTTCACTAATATATTCTGAATACCTAGGAAGAGCCTGAGACTCGATAGGCGCTCATGACTATTGCATGAATGCAGGAATGATGATGAATCGAAGTAGGACTCAAGGTAAGGGATTCCATAAATGGCTCAGAATCCCACCAGAGTCTCAGAAGTAGAATAATCTATATATTCTACAGTTTATAATGTTAGAACTGCCATCGAAGGTCACAAGTTCATCTTCCACCTGGAAATCGTCTCCCTTTGGCAGATTACTTCTGGGAATTGTGTGTGATAACCTTTGAGGATAAACAGCCAAGAAAATAATGATGATGATGATGAAGGTGATTTTCCTTGGGGCTCATTGGGAGAGGGGCATTGGTATGACCACTAGATGCTAGACTCCAGTGGTGTCTGAACCCACTGAGCCTCTTACCTGGTACCCGGAGGATGTCTCTCACATTGAGATAAGCAGACCCTCTGAGAGTCCCCTTGGCCCATGTGTGAAACCCCATACCACCAGCTACACAAGCGCCTTTCTCTTGCTTGAGAACAAATGACAAAATGTTCCACAGTGTTTGATGGGACCAGAGGGAGGAGGTGAGTGCAAATTTCAATATGAATTGATAACACTTAGTCAGCCAGCTTATAAAGCAAGGGGGTGGTGCGCTCTGAGGACAAGCCTGAGAAATGTGTTGACCTGCTCTCATACAAGGTCAGATCTGGGAGGAGAGGATGGGGGTTTCTCAGTAGCTACCAGAGAATCCATATGGCTGTAAGTTTGGTTATCTCCAGGACGCTGAGTTTAGGGAAGTGATCCAGAGAGAGGGGTAGTATGTTTTACACATCAAAGTAGAGGTCACAAAGCTCCATGCCTGTTTGTTTTTGTTCAGTAGCTCAGTCATGTCCGACTCTGAGACTCCATTGACTGCAGCACGCTAGGCTTCCCTGTCCTCCACCATCTCCCAGAGCTTTCTCAGACTCATGTCCATTGAGTTTCTGATGCCATCCAATCATCTGGTCCTCTGTCATCCCCTTCTCCTCCTGCCTTCTGTCTTTCCCAGCATCAGGGTCTTTTCCAATGAGTTGGTTGTTTGCATCACATGGCCAGAATATTGAAGCTTCAGCTTCAGCATCAGTCTTTCCAATAATTATTCAAGGTTGATTTCCTTTAGGATGGATTGGTTTGATCTCCTTGCTGTCCAAGGGACTCTCAAGAGTCTTCTCCAGCACCACAGTTTGAAAGCATCAATTCTTCGGTGCTCAACCTTCTTTCTGCTCCAGCTTTCACATCCATACTGGAAAAAGCATAGCTTTGATTAGACAGACCTTTGTCGGCAAAGTAACGTCTCTGCTTTTTAATATGCTGTCTAGGTTTGTCAGAGCTTTTCTTCCAAGGAGAAAGCATCTTTTAATTTCACGGCTTAGCATTCAGCTAATACATAAAGACTGGGGACTGAAGCGTACATGGAACGCAGGACATCTCTACATGGGGTAGCAGTTTCTCTGCTCCAGCCTGTCTTTGCCAGAAAAACAAGGAAGAACCTCACTTACTGTTTTGTTTCCAAAGATTATTATTTTTTATGAGAATGTTTCCAATCTGTAGAAGTGACCAACTTGTTGTATAGCATCACAAACTTCATGGATATGAATTTGAGCAAACTCCTGGAGATAGTGAAGGACAGGGAAGCCTGGTGTGCTACAGTCCATGGGGTCTCAAAGATTCAGACACGACTTGGCAAGATTCAGACACAACAAAGCAAGAGTTCAATTCAGAGGAAGGTGGTGAGGAGAGGGCAAGTAATTCTCTGTTGGATATCTGCTAAGCTGTACTGACATTTGTTATCTCTTTTCATCTCCCCAGCTTTTCTCAGAGCAATGTATCTTTCTCTTCCTTTACAGCTGAGGAAGCTATAGCCTAGGTTGGAAAACTTGCTTGCTGAAGATGCCATGGCTGGTTGAGTGACTGAGACTAGTGCAGATCTTTCTGACTATATTGCATTCCTTCCAGCTTTCAATTGAACACTTTCCCATAAACTTGCCTCACAATGGACTGACCATTCTTGTAAAGTAATGAACTCCCTGTCACTTTGAGCAGTCAAACAGGGTCCAGATAACTTTCCAAGAATGTTGTAAGAGACAGTCTAGCTTTGATAGTGAAATGAGACCAGATGATACGTAAGATCCCTTTAAGCATTATGACTCAATTCTTTTTCTAATACCGTGTAGCTTTTGACACAGTAATCTTTGCTCCATAGATTCACTTTGAGTAGAATTTAATATGAAAAGTCTACCTTGAACATAGAATTTTTTATATCCAGGGCCATGATGGAGATTTTGGTGTAAAGGTAGTATATTAACCCCTGATGATTTGTTTTTTTTCAATGCAGACTTTCTTGCTATTTTAAATCCTTTGAAGTATGAGTCTGTGAATGCACAGAGGGTTCATCTTACAGTTTGCAGTCTTGTAAATTCATGTTAGTGGCAGCAATTAAACCTACAGGTATAGATGACAGCCTCTTAGAAGGGAACCAACAATACATGTATACTGTATTTTATATTGAAATCACTATAATTATTATTTCTGGAAAATAATGTGTCTGAATAGGGTTGACTAGAAAATGAATCATAAAACAAGATAATAATATTAAATAGACCACATTAAATTATTTCTGGAGTAAGACAGGAGATAGATAACTAGCTTGTTATACAGGCAGAAATAGCAATGATGAAAAGTAAATATATACAGCAAATTCAATGTACATTTCATTTTTCTTCACATCTGCTAGTTCAGTTAGTCAATACAACACATCTGGGCTTTGTCTTTGCCTAATTTATAGGGAGCTTGGCATTGTGTTAAAGATTTTAACCAGGAGCTTCATACTCAGACAATTGTGTGAGAGGGGCATTATTACCATTTTTAGTATTATCATTACTATTATTATTATTGCTATTCCTTTTTGAAGATGACTGAATATAGCCTCAAAATGGTGTAACGCCTTAATCAAAGATGCTAGGCTGGTTTGTGGTTGAACTAATCCTAGGAGCAAAATCTTTTAATAAGTCTAATCTCTCTCTCTTTTTCTTTTTCAATAACATAATGTTCTACCAGGAAAGAGAAAACATTTTTTTTATTGAATTGCTAATAGTTGTACATGGATTTAAAGGCTAAATAAGTATTGGGCTTCCATGGTGGCTCAGACAGTAAAGAATCTGCCTGCAATGTAGGAGACCCGGGTAAGATTCCCTGTGTTAGGAAGATTCCCTGGAGAAGGGAATGGCTACCCATTTGAGTATTCTTGCCTGGGAAATCCCATGGACAGAGAAGCCTGTTGGGCTACAGTCCATGGGATCTTAGAGTCAGACACAGCTGAGCAACTAACAGGTATACAGGACACAAATATGTTTTGATGTCATGCCAAGACTACTACAATGAGAATTAGGAAAATTGACGTAATCAATTTTCTTGGGCAGTGCTCTCTTCCATGTGCGGAATAAAATGTTTCCGATGTTGAAAAAAATATCTAGCATCTCTTAAAATTTCCAATGGATAATTTTAATTGACTCTGCATATGCTAATTTTGAGATATTAGGCATCATAAACATTTGTGAAGTGAATTTAAAAAAAAAGATCACCCTTCCAACATGAGTGTTTAGGAAAATCTATTTTCCCAGTGTAAAGGAAAAAACAACCCAGTCCTCCTTCTCCTGTGCGTCTGTCCTTCAGTCTCACATGAACACCACACTCATAACACTTCCGACATCAGGTATGTAGGGGTTTTCCCACACAGAGCAATTCTGCAACACCAGTTGGGTAACCCATAACTTATCTCAGTTCTAATACTATCCACTTGGAGATCCCACAGGTAAAAGGCTTAGTCTCACAAAAGTGACCGTCACCCCTCAGATGTCAATCGTAAGTAGCAGTTCTCCAGATTACCCACAACTTCTGTCATAAGTGGCTACAAATTTGAGGTTACCATGACTAACTAACCCTTTGATTCAATTATTTGCTAGAACAGTTCACAGACCTTTGGGAACATTTACTTATATATATGAATGCCAGATTATTGAAGGACATGATCAAGTTGAGTTCAGCCACTCAGTCGTGTCCGACTCTTTGCGACCCCATGAGCTGCAGCATGCCAGGGCTTCTTGTCCAACACCAACTCCCAGAGCCCACCCAAACTCACATCCGTTGAGTCGGTGATGCCATCCAACCATCTCATCCTCTGTCATCCCCTTCTCCTCATGCCCTCAATCTTTCCCAGCATCAGGGTCTTTTCAGATGAGTCAGCTCTTTGCATCAGGTGGCCAAAGTATTGGAGTTTCAGCTTCAACATCAGTCCCTCCAGTGAACACCCAGGACTGGTCTCCCTTAGGATATGCCAGGTTATTAAAGGATATGATCAAAGATGTAAATAAACAACCAGTTGAAGAGACAGACAAGATTTCATCTGGAAGAGTCCCAAGCACAAGAGCTTCCACCCTCGTGGAGTGGGCTCTGTCACCATCCTCATAGGTAGAGGTGTTCATCCAGCTGTGTGTTCTCCAAACCCCATAAAACTGGGATGTTATGGAAGCTTCTCAAGGAAGACATGATCACTTATTAGCTACATTCCCAATTTCTCTCTTCTCTCCAGAGGATGGGAAGTGGAGCTAAAACTTCTAGGTTTTTAATGGATTGGTCTTTTTGGTGTCCAGCCCCAATCCAGGAGCCCACCAAGTCCATCTCATTAGAACAAAAAACACTACTATCACTTAAGAAATTACAGAAGTTTTAGGAATGGCAAATTATTCTAATTCAACTGAGAAACCAATACAGGTTCAACCTATTTGCTAGTTCCTCAATTGTGTGAGAAGAGAAGAAAAAACTAAATGAGAAGTCATTTTAGAGATAATCACATTAAACAATTTCAGTGGGAAAATTTGCCAACTCGTGACAACACCTTTGTTCAAAACTTTATCTAAACCCACCAGCTCCCAGGCATGTGTGGTTGACATGGAGTCCTTGAATCAGAAAGATACATGTTTTTCTAAGAATTCCATAAGCCTGATTTTATTTCATATACAAAAATATATTTTATTAATTAAACTTGTCTATACTAAAGATATCACTACATATAAAATTATAACAGAACAATATAAAAATACAAAATAATATAAAAATTACAAAATTGATAAAATCTATAAAAAAACTTCAGTGTACAACTAAACTTTATTTAATAAATACTATGAAAAATTTCAAATTATTTTTGAATGGTTATCAGAAAACACCAGGGTTTGATACTATCCCATCATAGTTTAGCAGACATAAGTAGACAATTAACTGAAGAAAAATAAATAGTAATTACAAAAAATTACATTGAATAGTCAAGGGAGGATCAGCATAATATTACCCAAAGTGATATTTTTTGGAAAACACTTTCAGAGTTTACACATTCACTTTCACAGTCAGTGGCCTATCCATCCCTCAAAATCATCTTTTGTGGCTGAACTATTTTTGATTCAGTTCTGCCAAAAAAGAAATGGATGCTTAATCAAGTTAAGTGATTTGCCAACAATCTCTCAGCTAAAAGTAGCAATGATGTATAGAAAGTCCAAGCTCATAGATTCAGAGAAAAGATTGATGATTGCCAGAGATGCAAGGTGGAGGGTGGGCAAAATGGGTGAAGAGGGTCAAAAAGTACAAGCTTTCAGTTATAAATTAAATAAATCATGATGATATGATTTGCAGCATGATGACTATAGTTAATAATACTGTACTTCATAGATGTAAGTTTCTAAGACAGTAACCATAAAAGCTCTAATCCCCAAAAATATGTATATGGTGATGAATATTAACTAGGGATATTGTGGTGTTCATTTCACAGTTCAGTCAATAAGTCATGTCTGACTCTGCAACCCCATGGGCTGCAGCACACTAGGCTTTCCTGTCCTCCACTATCTCCCGGAGTTTGCTCAAGTTCATGTCCATTGTGTCAGTGCTTTTATCTAACCATCTCATCCTCTGCCGCCCCCTTCTCCTTTTTCTTTTAATCTGTCCTTCAGGATCTTTTCCAATGACTCAGTTCTTTACATCAGGTGGTCAAAGTATTGGAGCTTCAGTTTCAATATCAATCCTTCCAATGAGTATTCAGGGTTGATTTCCTTCAGGACTGACTGACTTGATCTCCCTGTAGTCTAAGGGACTCTCAAAAGTCTTCTCCAGCACTACAATTCAAATGCATCAATTCTTTGGCACTCAGCCTCCTTTATGACCCAACTCTCATTGTACATGACTACTGGAAAAACCACAGTTTTGACTATATGGACCTTTGCATGGTACATACAAATATTGAATCGTGTGTTATACACAGGTAGGTAATATCATGCTGTGTGTTGATTATACCTCAATTAAAAAGTGCAAAGAAGCAAGAATATACAATTGACAAAAGACTGTCTCTTCACAAGTGGTATCGGAAAAGCCAGACAGCCACATGTAAATCAATAAAGTTAGAACACTCCCTCACACCATACCCAAAATAAACTCAAAATGGCTTAAACATAAAGCAGGACATCATAAAACTCATAGAAGAGAACATAGGTAAAACATTATGTGACATAAATCATTTTCTTACATCAGTGTCCCAAGGCAATAGAAGTAAAAGAAAAAACAAACAAATAAAACTTGATCAAACTTATACATTTTTGCACAGAAAAGGAAACCATAAGCAAAATGAAAAGACAGCCTACAGACTGGGAGAAAGTATTCTGCAAATGATGCAAATGACAAGGCTTTAATTTCCAAAATATACATCAGTTCATATGACTCAGTAATAAAAAGACAAACAACCCAATCAAAAAGTGGGCAGAAGAATTAAATAGACATTTCTCCCAAGAAGACATACAGATGGCCAATAAGCATGTGAAAAGATGGTCAGCATGGCTAATTACCAGAGAAATTCAAATCAAAAATACAATGAGGTATCATCTTACTCCCGTCAAAATGGCCATTATTATAAAGTCTACAAACAATGAATTCTGGGGAGGATGTGGAGGGAAAGGAACCTTCCTATACTATTGGTAAGACTATAACTTGGTGCAACTGCTATGGAAGATAGTATGGAGGATCCTTAGAAACAATAGTTACAATATGATCCAATAATCCCACTCCTGGGCGTATATTCAAAGAAAAATCTAATTTGAAAAAATGCATGCACCCCAATGTTCATAGAAGCACTATTTACAAGAGCCAAAACATGGAAGCGCCCTAAATGTCCATTGACAGATACATGGATAAAGGCAACGTGATCTACATGTGCATGTGTATATATGCATATATACACATATATTTGCATACCATTTGCAGCCAATTGGATGGACCTAGAGATTATCATACAGGCTTCTCTGGTGGATCAGACAGAAAAGAATCTGCCTGCAATGCAGGAGCCTTGGGTTTGATCCCTGGGTTGGGAAGATACCTTGAAGAATGAAAGGGTGAACCAGTCCAGTATTCTTGCCTGGAGCATTCCATGGACAGAGCAGGCTGGTGGACTTCAGTCCATGGGATTGCAAACAGGCAGACACAACTGAAATGACTAGCAGTTTCACTTTCATACTTATTACACATATATGTATATACATTATGCACATATATATGTATAAACATATCCAAATCACTTTGCTGTACACCAGGCACAACACCGTAAATCAACTATACTTCACTGCAAAAAACATTGCCTCTCAGCCATATATTGGTTTCACATCTAAATTTGATGGGCCTTCTGCTGCTCTTTGTTTTTAGACTGCATACTGCATGGTGGTTGATTAATACTGAAGAATAGAGGAAATTTGGGACTGCTAAGGAGCTCTATTTATGCCACCAGCTCAGAAAGCCAAAGTGTTCCCAGAAGTGTGTCACGTGACCACATCTGCTGCAGACTGTGGTTGAGTCTCTTAAGTTGTGTCTGACCCTTGGGATCCCATGGACTATAGTCCGCCAGGCTCCTCTGTTCATGAGATTTTCCAGGTAAGAATACTGGAGTGGTCTGCCATTTCCTTCTCCAGTGGATCTTCCCAATCTAGGAATTGAACCTGGGTCTCCTGCACTGCAGGCAAATTCTCTACCGACTGACCTACCAGCAAAGAGGCTGGGAAAGTGCGTCTTTGACAATGCAAATCAGTTGGCTTTCCTGGCCTGTGACCAATCAGGAGTCATCCCTGAGACTGGGTCTGCTGGCATCTCAAAGCAATTGGAATCTTTTAATTTTAGAAAGAGGTGGCCAGATGGTGGTTGGGTAGACGATTACCAGTGACTCTCACAGAGCCTTTTGTTTCTTGTTTCACAATCCCTTAATTCCTGACACCGTGATTTCCATGTGCTTCATTCTCAGTACATAGGAATTCATAGAATTTAAGCACATGAAAAATGGAATCAAGTGGCTCATCAAGGATCCCTTTTGTCTAATAGGTAAACTTGCAAAATCTGCAGCAAATGTTTTGGAGGCATTGTAGTGAGTGTATTACATGAGATTTCTCCAAAGTCACTCACTGACTGGGACTGGCTGATCCCTCAGATCCCCACCCTCAGGCTGAGAATCAGCTCAGACACTCTTCAACCACTGGGCCATCCCTGGCCCTCGCCCATGTCTCCTGGTGGTAGGTGCTTCTTCTTGGTTCTGCACAGGTTCCCAAGTTTCTCCCCCTCTTTCCTCCCTCCCTCTATGATCTCTCTGCCTCCCCTCTTTCCTTTAAAGCTATCAAGAGACTTCACGTTCTGGTGTCTGCCACCCCCCTCCTCTTCCTGCCTAACTTGATAATGATCAGCAGAAGAAAGGGACGCGGTCCCCTTTGCTCTATCATCTCTCAGCCTCTCGCCCCTGGCACAGCACATGGTCAGAGCTGGGCACCTGTGTCTGTTGTGTTGAATAGAGTAATGTTCCTGCAATCAGTAAGAAGCTCGAACCAGAACCCACATGCTGGATTGGTCTGCCCATAGCAGAACTGGGCTTCATCCTCACTAAGGATGCTCCAGGATAGAAGTGGTCATAGAGATTCAAAGGCAGCATAGGGTTTCTGGACACAGAGCAGGACAACTGACGCCAGGCTGGAAGGGCTCTCTGAGCATCTCAGGTCATCTTCATCACAGGACCATCGTCATCGTGATTCCCCCCACAGAGTGCTGCCTGCTCAACTCCGTCTTTCTCCCCATCCTCCTTGTCACTGGACACCCTCCGCACAGATGCCAAGTTATCTCCTCCCCAGCCACCACGGCGTGTTCCCTCTCTCTGTTCCGATTTCCCACGCTTCACTGGCTTGGGACTGAGTGGCAGCTTGGCTCCGGAAAGCAGGTGTTGTGGAAGTGAAGCGCGCCGGGCAGACAGCGCATTAGGTAGCATTCGTCCCCTGGGAGCCCCAAGGCTCCAAGCTTTCACAGTCCCAACTGTTCCTCCAAAGGGCAGGAGGGCCATGCCTGCCCAGCCCTGACCAGATGTTGGAGGAAGTTGCCAGGCTGCTGCCAAGAAAATTGCTGTTAATTTATCTAAGGTGTAATAAGTATTAATGAAGCCCTTTCTCATGTTTTTGTTTACAAGAAAGTCTCAAATCAAAGTTGACATGGGGGCATCTGTGTGCACTACAGGGCATGACTCTCATGGAACTCTGCTCTGAGAGCCTGGAGAGGCGGGCTCTAGCCCTGTCCCACCACTAACTTCCTCAATAGCCTGGAAACATCCTTGAGCATTTCTGGGTTTTGCATCCTCCTTTGTAAAATGGGAGAAAGAAACTAGAAAAATCTTGAAAGTCTGTTTTAGGTCTCAAAAATGATGGAAAGAGTAAAACCTGGGGCTCTACACTCTGGCCTTCCCAGATGGCTCAGTGGTAAAGAATCCACCTTCCAACGGAGGAGATGCAAGAGGCGCAGATTCTATCCCTGGGTGGGGAAGATCCCTTAGAGGGGGAAGTGGCAGCTCAATCCAGTATTCTTCCCTGGAGGATTGTATGGACAGAAGATGCCTGGCTGGCTACAGTCCACAGGACTGTGAAGAGTTGGACATGACTCAGCGACTAACACACACACACCACATTCTACTCATCCTTAAAGATGCAGCCTTAGAGCAAGCCCAACAGATTATTAGAACTTGAAGACCTTGGTGGTCCTATGTTCTGCCCTTTTCTTGATAGAACGGAGGCCTGAAGAGGCTAGTAGGTCATCATGTGGGTGCAGGCCCTGGGCTTCTGGATTCCAGACCCATGTCTGGTCTTTTCTCCACCTTTCAGACCAGAGCTTCTCACCTAGGATAGCTGACTTCTCAGCCTGCACTTCACAGCCAAGACCAGCTCACAAAGAGAGAAAGAGGAAAGGTTTTGTGTGAACCACTCAAGAGTGAAACTGGAAAGGAGATGACTCGAAACTTGAAACGAGGTGAACTGACTGTGTTCTGGCCCAGAGGAAGCCGTGGGCTGGCTGGCCTTAGACCCAGAGCTGGAAGCCCTGGCCAGCGCCTTTGATGCGGCCCAGCAACTGGGGCCAGCTCAGCAGTTTCTGACAGCTTCACCCCCGACCAAGCAGAATTCAGGCCAGATTTCACGTGAAATGCAGAGCTCCCATGAACACCCAGCTCAAAGTGAAACACAGGGCAGTGAGAATTCACACAGCCTGAAACCAAACGGGGGAAAAAAAAAGATCTTCAATGAATTCCCTCCAGTTCACCAAAACTGCCTCCCAACCCTACAGTTCACTTCTACTTTTCAGCCCAACTTGACTTTGCAAGTCACAGTGATCTCAAAGGCAGGGACTTGTGTGGGATGGAGCCCTGGGGTCTCAGAGACCAGGGTTAGAATCCTTGGCCCTGGATGTGGTGCTGTGCGTCCTCAGGCTGGTGACTTAGCTTCTCTGAACCTTAGTGTATGGATATGCGAAGGTAATAAGACTTGCTCTCCAGGCTGTTAGTCACAGTATGAGCAGCAGAGACAGTCACTGACCTCTCTCTTTTTGCCAATCTGCTGTGTGATTTTTATTTGGTATCCTTTTTAACCCTTAGTATAGTATTATCAAGGCCATATAGTTGATACCTGCATTTTTCACAGCTTTATTGAGATATAATTTACATACCGTAAGATTCACCTGCCCCAAGAGTGCTAAGATCTTCATTTTATAGATGAGAAAACTGATGCTCAGAGAGGTTGCATACCTGGGACCCCTCTTTCTGTACACTTATTCTGTAAAGGGCCAGGTGGTAAATATCGTTGGCTTTGGAGCCATGTGTTCTCTATCACAATTACTCAACTCTACCCTTGTAGCTCCACAGAACCACAGATAAGTTGCAAACCGATGAGTGTGGCTGTGGGCCAATAAAACTTATCAAAAAAAAAAAAAAAGTGCTGGGTTGAATTTACTGGCCCTTGCTGTATAGCATGCCCCTGTTGAAAACACTACAGTTATCGCCCAAGGCATTCAGAATTAAATCTGGCCTCTTTACCCTGTTGTACAAAACCCCTCACCACCCAGCCTCTCGCCTCCTAGGGCGCCGAGACACCCTTGCTGTGTCTCAATTGTGTGCACCCCCCCTCCAGCCCAGGTGGGTCAGGTCCTTCTGCAGTTCCACAAGGTCCTCCCCTCTTTGGCTTGGCTGGCCTCCCTTCCCCGCTGAAGTCTCAGGTTAAACGCTGCTTCTTTATAGAGCACTTCTTTCTAGAGCCCTTCTCAACCACTCCACAAAGGATGGTTCACCTTGCTTGTCCCTTTCAAAGCGCTTGACGCTCCCTGCAGTCCTTTGATGAACTGGCGCTTTGAACTGTTTTCCATCAGTCTCCCTGCTGGTGTGGGAAGTCTGTGAAGATAGAGGTCCTGTGTATCTTGTTCTGGGCTTCCCAGGTGGCGCGAGTGGTAAAGACCTGCCTGAAAATGCAGGAGACATAAGAGACATGGGTTCAGTCCCTGGGTGGGGAAGATCCCCTGGAGACGGGCATGGCAACCCACTCCAGTATTCTTGCCTGGAGACTCCCATGGACCGAGGAGTTAGGTGGGCTGCAGAGCCTAGGGTCGCAAGTCAGGCAGGACTGAAGTAACTTAGCATGCCTGTGCACACACACACACACACGTAGATGGAGGAGGGCACCATACACATCTGTGAGATGAATGGAAGGGATCACAACCCTTCTCTTGGTTTCACAGTCGTGCCCTTGGCCATTTTCCTGCTGTTCATACATGGGATCTTGTGGTCAGGACAGAGTGGGTACCAGAGCATCACTTAATTCCTGGCTCCTCTCTCCTACTAAAACTAGCAGACCCCTTGCTTGGCAAGTGAAGACGCTCATCTTCAAATGATATCAGTTTCTAAAGAGATTGAGAGATGGTCTGAAATCCAGGATTGGAGCTATGGCGAAAGTTGCCTTCTAAAGATCCAGGTAAATTACAGATCTGTGTGCTCTCATACTTGGGGACCTAGGGGGATATCCCTCAGTCCCAGCATAACCTTTGCTCCCTCCTCACCAACAGAGGAGAAAAGGAAGGGTACCACTCCCGCCTTTATATTCATTTATTTTCAAATAACGTCTGAACAACCGTGTTTGTCCTGGAAACATTTAGAAATCGTGCACGTGCTCATTGTTTTCGACCCTTTCTTTCTTTTCTTTTTTTTTTTTCTCATTGAAACCTGCTTGAAAGACTAAGGGCAGGCTGCCAATTTCTCTAACCGTGAACAAAAAAGAGAGCAAACACACACACACACACAAACCTCAGAGAAACGTGTTTAAAATGCAGACAGTCGTTCGGTCCATTTTTGTCTTGAGTATCAGGCAGGAGCGCTCAGGAGCTGAGCTTTCTGGGCTTTCATGCTAGGTCCTGATCTGCAATTATGAGAGTCGCTTTACTCAACATCAGGAAACCAACGCAGACCCTGCTCCGAGGATGAAAGCAGAGCCCTGGTCAAACTCTGCTCTTGAGGATGTGTTTAACAGAGTAGCGGAAGATGATTAAAGAAATCAGGGAATGGTCCTATCTCATCATGGATGTTCTGTAAACTCTTGGCTTCTGAATATGCCCTGTTGATCCAAAATTGGAAACAGGCTGGGAGAGTTGAAAGAGTTCTGCTTGGAATCACATCTCCTTGGGTTTAAATCCTGGCTTCGTGGCTTGCTCTCAGTCGCAGGCTAGTTCAGTTTTCAAACCCTTGGATCTTTAGCTTTTCCTTTAAGCTAAGTGGAAACAAGAGTGCCAGTCCCACAGACTGGCTTTGGTAAATAGAGGTATAGTACTTATGGGGTCAGTATGTCCATCTCAAATAAGGTCATCAATACCAGGAAACTCACGTCATTACTACAGCGTGTTCTCTAGTCAGTGGCCTTGGCTGTGCAGAGCTTGCCTGCACATCGTGCATATAGAATGCCCAATATGTTTGATGTGAGCTCTGGGGTCTGCGACCAACCATGATTTTTAAAAGCAGATGTTATAAATCTTCTAAATACTGCACACCAGCCATGGTGTCATTTAGGACTGACAATGGTTGGGCTGCCTTGTTCCCTCTTGGAGATAATTATTTCAAAGCACTAGGAGAGGCTGTTTGTTTTTTAAGAGTTGGGGCCAATTTGCCTTGTGAGAACCCAGTGGCAGCCTGTAATGAAAACAGCAAAATAAGTAAAAATAAGCACAGGCCCCAAAGCTCAGTGCCGAGCATTCAAGGTAGAAAGGCTGAGAGTCAAAGCAAAGCTCACTGGAGACCCAGGAGTGCCTGCCTGCAACCTACTACAGAGTCGGGGGAAGCTGATGGAGAAACAGGGTCTCAGGAGAGTCTTCCAGTAGGAGGGCATGTGTAACAGTGTCAGAGAGTATGTCTCCCAGAGTCCGTGCTTTGGAATCATAAGGGGACAATTTCTAGGTTCTGTTCACCCAGGAATGAGGTTCTATTACCGCCAACCAGGTTAGGATGTGTCCTGCCTCTCGAAGAAACACAAGAACTTAATTCAAGTCAACAAATGTTAATTACGCACCTTGCTTTTGTTCTGTCACTAAGTTGTATCTGACTGTTGGCAACCCCATGAACTGCAGCACACCAGACTTCCCTGTCCTTCGTTATCTCCAGGAATTTGCTCAGATTCATGCTCATTGAGTCAGTGATGCTATCTAACCATCTCATCCTTTTCAGTCCCCTTGTTTTGCCTTCAATCTTTCCAAGCATCAGGGTCTTTTCCAATGAGTCCACTCTGCCCATGGGATTTCCCAGCAAGAACACTGGAGTGGGTTGCCACATCCTCCTCCAAGGGATCTTTTCAACCCAGGGATCAAACCTGTGTCTCCCGCAATAGCAGGCAGGTTCTTAACTGAGCCACCAGGTAAGCTACAAATTGACTTGGACAAATTAATACAAAGACAAATACAACAACAACAACAAAATGGATAGCAGATATTTAATAAAAGAATACAGACAAATAACTAATAAGGAGACGAAAAAGTGTTCAGCACTATTCATTATCAGGGAGATGCATATGAAAACCATGTTGAGATATCACTATATACTTGCAGAAATGGCTGAAATTAAGAATATAGATGATGCTAACTGTCAGCAAGGACATGGAACAAATAGAACTCGTATTACCGGATACTAGCAAAAAATGGTACAGCTAAAATGGCAAAACAATAAGTGTACACCAAAAATTCCAGTACAAATGGAAAAAATAAAACCCAAAAAGATTTGTAAGGATATGGTTGCTGTTGTCCATTTGCTCCGTCGTGTCCAGCTCTTTGTGACCCCATGGATTGCAGCAGGCCAGGCTTCCCTGTCCTTCACCGTCTCTTCTGTTGACTATGAGGGTTACTCCATTTCTTCTAAGGGATGGTTGCCCACAGTAGTAGTAGATATAATGGTCATCTGAATTAAATTTGCCCTTTCCTGTCCATTTTAGTTCACTGATTCCTAAAAGATGTTCACTCTTGCCATCTCCTGCTTGACCGCTTCCAATTTACCTTGATTCATGGACCTAACATTCCGGGTTCCTATGCAATATTGTTCTTTACAGCATCAGGCTTTATTTTTACCACCAGACACATCTACAACTGGTTGTTGTTTCTGCTTTGGCTCAGCCTCTTCATTCCTTCTGGAGCTATTTCTCTGCTCTTCTCCAGGAGCATACTGGACACCTACTGACCTGGGGGGTGCTCATCTTAATTTAAACCCCAGCCCCAGACTGGAAATAGATGAGGAGTGCATGGAGGGACAATGGATAAATAGATGGTGCTATGTTGGTACAAGGGAATACTGAGAAACAAAAAGATACAGGCTACTGATATATGCAGCAACATGGATAAATCTCAAAAGCATGTCGAGGTAACAAAGGAGAATATATTATATGATTTCTTCAATATACAGTTTAAGAACAGGTCAAACTAGCATGTGGGGAAAAAAAACATAGTAGGTGCCTCAAGGTGGGGTGGAGGTGGGGAGTCACTGGAAAGGCTCACGAGGGAACTTTCTGGGGTGCAGCAGTGTTCTGTATCGTGATGGTATTTTTGGCTATTTGGGTGTATACACTGGTTAAAGCTCATCAGTTAAGTCACTCAGTCATATCTGACCCTTTGCGACACACGGACTACAGCACACCAGGCTTCCCTGTCCATCACCAACCCCCAGAGCTTCCTCAAACTCATGTCCATCAAGTCGGTGATGCCATCCAACCATGTCATCCTTTGCCGTCCCCTTCTCCTGCCTTCAATCTTTCCCAGCATCAGGGTCTTTACCAATGAGTCAGTTCTTCACATCAGATGACCAAAGTATGCTTACGATTTGATCATTTCATTGAATGTAAATTTGATCTCCAAAGAAAAAAGAACCATAAACAAACATAGACAAAATATATACTTTTTGCAAAGCAGAGCTTTAATGCATTATGAAATATCTACATTTAAGAAAGCTTTCCGGGTGGTGCTAGTGGTAAAGAAGCTGCCTGCCAAAGCAGGAGAAGTAAGGGACATGTTCAATCCCTGGGTCAGGAAGATCCCCTGGAGAAGGAAATGCCAAACCACTCCAGTATTTTTGCATGGAGAATCCCACGGACAGAGGATCCTGGCAGGCTACAGTCCATGGGGTCCCAAATAGAGATGACTGAAGTGACTTAGCATGCATGCATGCATGCAAGAAAGATAGAGAATTTGTTAACAGTTTAGATTAATCCTAAAAGCATGTGATATCTATGTCCATTACATGGGGCACAACACAAAAAAATTGGTTTTAAAAATTGAAAATATTCCTTAACCTTGAAAACAATTACTCCATAAATCAAATAAATCACTCACATTATTCAGGAATTAAAAAAAAAAAAATCCCAGAAAGCAACTTGAAAGAATCTTTCTGAGTGTCCCAAAGAATAGATGTTGTAAAAAAAAAAAAAGAAAGAAAGAAAACACAGCAAGGACTACCACTTTTTGAACAATGGAGATAAGAGAAGACCCTTAAAGCTCCCCAAAGCACCAACGAGCTGGGGTGGGCAGTGAATGGTGATTTAGAGTCTGGGGGTTTATGACCTACGGTGCGTGCAGGGTGGTCCTCACATGGACTATACAGAGATGTAGGCCTGTGTCACCAAATTTCAACCTTACGTGAATGGCATAAGGTAGCTGTATTTTCTCTAGGGAGAGGTAACCAAAGATGAAAGAAATTAAGAAACAGCTTTTCCTTTCAGTTGAGCTGTAACTTGCGTCTGACCCCATGGATTCTGTTCTTTCCACATTCCAAAAGTTTCAAAACGTTTTCTTATCCGCCCCACCCCCAGCCCCCAACTAAATGCTTAGGCTAAACTTGTTTAGTTGCTAAGTCCGATCTGACTCTTTTATGACTGTAGCCTGCCAGTTTCCTTTGTCCGTAGGATTTCCCAGCCAAGTATACTAGGGTGGGTTGCCATTTCCTTCTCCAGGGGATCTTCCTGACTCAGGGATCGAACCCATGTCTCCTGCACTGGCAGGTGGATTCTTTACCACGGTGGCACCAAGTAACTGACTGCATGCCAGGCACTGTGTTAGTACTTACCCACGTTAACTCATTCTTTCCTCACATAACACCTGCATCGGTTCTGTGATTACCTATTTCTTAGTTTAGGGAGCTGAGGCCCTGAGAGGTTGGGTAGATTTCCCAAGGCCATACAGCTAGTTAGTGACACTGCTTGTATTAGAACCCAGGCAGCCTGATTCCCAAGCTTTCCACAGAGCTACTCACATCAAACCAGCCAATCCTAAAGGAAATCAGTCCTGGATATTCATTGGAAGGACTGATGATGAAGCTAAAACTCCAATACTTTGGCCACCTGATGTGAAGAACTGACTCTTTGGAAAAGACCCCAATGCTGAGCAAGATTGAAGGCAGGAGGAGAAGGGGGCGACAGAGGATGAGATGATTGGATGGCATCACTAACTCGATGGACATGAGTTTGAGCAAGCTCCAGGAGTTAGTCAAGGACAGGGAAGCCTGGAGTGCTGCAGTCCATCGAGTGGCAAAGAGTCAGACACGACTGAGTGACTGAGCAGAACTGACTCAGCAAATTGGAATGTGACATTGCACCATCTTCATCCGTCCCCTCCCCCTTTTCTGGAAAGGAATCTTTTTAGGTTTGTAAACTCTGCTGTGCTCTACCCAGGCTATTTCTTGATCTAAGGCACAGTTTCCTCCGCTTGCTCTGAGCTGATAAATGCAGCCCTGTTCGTTTCCCTGAGCTGCTGTAACAAATTACCATGAACTCAGTGACTCAAACAACATATATCCATTATCTTAGAGCCCTATAGGTCGAAAGCCCAAGACAAGTTTCACTGGGCTAAAAGCAAGAAGTAAGGCTGTATTTCTTCCTGGAGGTTTTAGGGTAAAATTTCTTCCCCTTGCCTTTTCTAGCTTCTGGAGGGTGTCCCCATTCCTGGCTTATATATTTCCCTGCCTCTCCAAAGCCAGCAAGGCAGCATCTCTCCGATCCGGCCTTCGTGTTCACCTCTTTCTCTTTACTAAACCAGGGAAATGTTCTCTACTTTTAGCCGGCATATATGATTAGATGGGGTTTGCCTCAGTAGCCCAGGATCATCTCTCATCTCAAGGTCCATATCCTCCATCACATTGGCAAAATGGGGGTGACACGGTCACTGCTTTCAAGGCTTATACGGGCACTTCTTGTGGGGTCCCCTAATCTTCCTATGACACTACACAAAAACACCAAGTCACCCGGGACGCTGGACGCGTCACTGACTCTACCTTCAGATTCAGGCAACTCTCACAGTATCCGAGAATCCATCGTTCAATAAAGAAAATTTTTGCATGCATTATTTCCATGAACATTTCAATGCCTGACCCATATGGCTTGTTTTGTCACTACTCTCAATTTGATCTGAGTATCTGCAATAATATTATGGCTGTATTAACTAGCATCTGCACATCAATGCAAATGTTTTTCGCATTTATCATTTGATGGGATAAAGTGGGACTGTGTGTGTAAAAGGACTTTGTCAACCCTGAATTTCTAAGCGAAAATCAATTGCGATGAAAGACTAGTTGATGGAGGGCTAGGAGAAAGCTGGGGTCCTGGGAGATGCTCACCAATGTGTGTGGAAGGGAGCACAGAGCACCCCCCTTTTGCTGTTACTTAAAGGGAACAGAAGGATCTGAACTTAATTTAAGCTTAAGAAAAGTTGATGATTTTATTGCTCTCCAGATTTATAAAGCTACTAGAGATTCTTGCAGAATGAATTATTGAGGATGAAATTGAACCCCAAGCACAGCTGAACAGTGGAACGCATTGTTGGGGTAGGAAAGGCATCTTCACTCCAGGACAGGAGAGGAGGTCATTTTGAGCAGCTCTGAGCTCTAGGCACGTAATTTTCTCCTCTACACTGACCTGAGCACACAGGGGTGGAGTGGGGAGGGCGGGGTGGGTAGTGCATTTTCTAAGGGAAGAAAGAACAGAGGAGAAGGCAAGCTGGCTCAAGTTCACAGTGTGATGGAGAAAAGGACCCCTCCTCTCTGGACTCTGAATACAGAACTGACATTGAGATTTCCAGAGCTCTCTGCATCCCTAGGCCTCAGTACTTCCATCTGTAAAGTGAACCTAAGGGACCAGATGGAGTTCTAAAGGGTCTTGTATCCCAAAACCACACCACTTTGTCTCAATAACATGAACCCAGAGAGAAGCTGGGTTTTTGCTTCTCATTCCCGTCTGTCTGCACCACTGATGTATACCAGCACACGTCACCAGGCCATTCCATTGCTGTTTAGATCAGCGCTTCTCTCATGTTAATGCCGTGTGAATCTCTTGCAGAGCTTATGAAAATGCAGATTCTTGTCCTGAAGATGTGAGCATCGGCAATTCTGGCAAGTCCTCAGATGATGCTGAAACTACTAACTGGATGGGTCTAGAAATGACCATACTAAGTGAAGTAAGCCAGACAGACAAAGACGAATATACAATACTGCTCATATGCAGAATAAAAAAAAATGGTAGCAATGAACTTATTTACAAAACAGAAACAGACCCATAGACATAGAAAACCAAGTTGTGATTACCAAAGGGGAGATGGGGAGGGCTAAATTAAGCATTTGGGGTTAACATATACCACTACTGTATATAAAATGGATAAAGCAAAAAGGAAAACTGGGTTTTGGGATCAGACACGTCGGCGATCACCTTCCTACTATGAGATCCTGGCAAAGTCACCAAAGCTCCCCCAGACTCAGTCTCCCTCTGATAAATGGGGTGTGCACTAAGTTACATTGAGCTCTTTGAGACCCGTGGACTATAGCCTGCCAGGCTCCTCTGTCCATGGGATTCTCCAGGCGAGAATACTGGAGTGGGTTATCATGCCCTCCTCCAGGGGATCTTCCCAACCCAGGGATCTAACCCTTGTCTTTTTGTTTGTTTGTTTAATTAGTTTATTTTAATTGGAGGCTAATTACCTTCCTGGCTTCCCTGGTGGCTCAGAGGGTAAAGTGTCTGCCTGCCATGTGTGAGACCTGGGTTCGATCCCTGGGTTCGATCCCTGGATCGGGAAAATCCTCGAGGAGGATTTGACAACCCACTCCAGTATTCTTTAATGAGGTGGTTTGCACCCTACGTAGACAGGGATCAGTCTCTTATATCTCTCTCATTGGCAGGACGGTTCTTTACCACTAGCACCACCTGGGAAGCCGTGGAGTGCTGGGAAGATAAAATTAGAACACGTTTAGCCTCAGGCACAGGACCGATGCCTCCTTTCTGTTTATCTGTACCTTCAGTTTTGACCGCTACTGCCAGCCCCCAAGCTCAGACTCCGACAAGCCCGGGGAGCTCACCCTCGTGTCTGTGCACATTGCTCTCTGTTGGGCCGCAACTAAAAGACCTCAGTCTTCAGGTCTATGTCTCAAGTGGCTGCTATCAATTCCCGTTTAAGATGGGGAATGATTTGACTATCTTTGTTGTTGCTACTATAAATCCTCTTGGAGTCACATCAAATGGGACAAATTTCAAATTTCACCCATGAGGCCGTTATCAGGTTTGCATCCCATTTAGAGACCCACGGTGGAAAATGGATTGCAAAACTGTGTGCACTGCATTTTGAGGCTGAATATTTTAAAACCTGAATGCATAACCCAAAGTTGGCAGAGGGCAAATAAAGCATAGTGACCCATATCATTGGAGGATATCAACTCCACTTCTACTAGGAGTGAGTGGAATCACTTATGAAACAGCTCACTCCCCAGATTCTCCCAAGTTACAACAACGGACAGGAGAGATTGGACTCTTTTCTGCTATTTCCTTCTGCGTCTTCCCTGTGCAGATTTCCAGTACTCTGGCCTATGAAATAAGATTACAGGAATTCGTAAATCATTAGAAACTTGCCAGCTGTATGTCCGTGACTTAGAAACTGGTAAATTAAAGGGGAAAAAAGCTTTCTTTTATATTTGCAAAGTTTTCAATGGACATCAGGTTAGGTTTAAAATAGGTTATAAAACACAGTTTCTGACTCAGACCTACAGATAATCCTTTCACAGTTGAAATGGTTCATATAACACTAGAAACATCACAAAATACCCTATTATGAAACAAGGGCTTGCCACCGTGCCTTTTACAGTCTGCAGCGTTGCTGAGTCTCATTTTGCTTAAACATTATCATGTTGTCGATTTTCTAATCTCATTCCTAATCTAAAATGTGCCCCTGATTTCTATTTCACTTCCACCAGTAATAAGATATTGTTTGTTCATTCATCGTCTATTTTCCTGGGTGATCATGATGTCACCATTTATTATTGTTTATGGCTCCTAATATACATCTTGACATCCGGGGCATATATTGTAAAACTCAGTGAAAATCTGTCTAAGAAGGGCTAGAGGATGGTGGAGTTGTGTTATCGCATGTTATCTCTTCATAAGGCATTGATAACATAAGATAATGTGATGACTTCTTGTTCTTTCAGATATTTCTCCTTTGGTGGCTGTGTGTCAGGTCTGATGTTGTAGGTTCCAGGGTTTCAGCCTTCACCTGGCAGAAACTGAAGTCTTGTTGGGGGGGGGGGGTGGCAACAGATATAGGAACAGACACACACTATATTGAGTGGTTACGGCTAATCCTTGTAATTGTGTACGACTTCAGAGATGACAAAAGGCTTTCACATTTGTTATCTCATTTGATCTCTACAGTAGCTCTGGGAGATATGCAAGGCACTTGTCATTAACCCTATTTGCCAGACAAGGAAGCTGTCGGGAATCGAGGTGGCATATTGTGGTGTTTGATGATGTTTGGACCAGGGACCTGTTCATGACCGAATCCCAGCTGATGGATCACACCTCCCCCTGGCAGACATGCAAGAGGAATGAGAGGTGGGCAGGGTCCCCTGCTGGGTGGATGGCAATGGTCCCAGGAGGCCTCTGAGTGGGGCCGGGCAGAAGGGATGGCCTACGCGCCAGGACTGGGCAGGGCATCTGATCGCCCAGAACGTGTAAGTCTTCACTGCTATCCTGGTCAGGCCACGTGGGTAAAGACCATCCAGAAGAGATGAATCTGAACCTGGCCAAGACCTTCATTCTGCATGGAGCTCTCACATGGACCAGGCTTGGGAAGAAGGACACACACACACACACACACACACACACACACACACACACTCTTTATTTAATCCTTAAGGAAATTATATTTAGTTATCTTCATTTTAGAGATTCTTATTCTGAAATTTAGAGAGAATAAGTTACTCCCGAGGTACACAATTAATAGATCTTATTGTAATAAAGAAAAATGTAAAGGGAATTCCCTGGTGGTCCGGTGGTTAGAATTCCACTGCAGAGGCCCTGGTTCACTCCTTGGTCAAGGAATTAAGACCCCGCACTCCATGGCATGAGGTCAAATTAAAAACAAACAAACAAACAAAGTTTAAAAGTTTGACAATGGATTGTTCTTTCTATGTATAAATATAGATGGTCTTCCCGGGTGGTGCTAGTGGTAAAGAACCTACCTGTCAGTCCAGGAGATGTAAGAGACACAGGTTCGATCCCTGGGTGGGTCAGGAAGATCCCCTGGAAGCGGGCATGGCAACCCACTCCAGTATTCTTGCCTGGAGAATCCCCATGAACAGGGGAGCCTAGCGAGCTGTGGTCCACGGGGTCGCAACGTTGGACACGACTAAGGCGACTTTGCACACATGCGTAAATGTAGATACAGGTCACACAGTTGTATACGTGTGTATAGCACTTTATATAGGTCTATGTGTATCTATACAGATATAGAGAGACAGAGATGGCTAGAGTCTTTACTTTCCTTGAAGTATACAGCACAGGTGTGGAGAAGGACACGTATAAGCCTAAAGCTTATTTCCAATATCTTCACACCCAACTCAGGAAGCCCGGCATCACCACCCATCAGAGAAACCCTCTGCAGACTCGCTCCATCCTACCCATTCCTGCTTCTCACAGCCCAGATTAGCTCTCACTTAGCTCTCAACCCGTATATTGATGAATCGTGCTCTGTTGTGTCTGGATTCTTTCACCCAATGCGTTGTTTGTGAGATTCAATCTCATTATGTATTTTGCCTTGAGGATTCAATTGTGCTCACCCATAAGTGAGCTTTTAACTTAAGAACTTGATTTCTTGGTCTGTAACCGTGACCTGATACTTCATGAAACTAAAACTGCATGTAAGCACTAGAAGGTGTAGGGGATACCAGCTAACGGAAGACCTGGGTTTGTGTCCATGGCAGATCTGTAACTAGCTGTGTGGCCTTAGACAAAGCCCTTAACTTCTCTGTGCCCCGAGGCTCTGGTAACTCGGCAGGGTTTTTCTCCAATACCCACTTGATATGACATTTCTAGATCTTGTGTCTGAGAGGTATAAATCAGGATATCTCCCTCAAGAGCCAAACATGTTTACTTTGTCCAGTTATCTCATCAGATGTGGAAGTTTTTTTCTAACCCACCTAGTAATTCATTACATTTTCCATTCAATAGGCGTGCGTGCTCAGACACTTAGTCATGTCCACTCTTTGCAACATGAAAGAAACATGTTGTGTGAAAGAGACATGGGCCATAGCCCTCCAGGCTCCCCTGTCCGTGGAATTTTCCAGGCAAGACTACTGGAGTGGGTTGCCATTTTCTGCTCCAGGGGATCTTCTCGACCCAGGGATCGAACCCGCGTCTCTTGTGTTTCCTGCATTGGCAGGCCGATTCTTTACCACTGAGCCACTGGGGAATCCCTATGCTTTTGTCGATTTAAGAACTCATTCTGGCAAGTTCCTTCCTCTGGACTAGCCTGGCAGTGTCCTCACTGGCCCTTCTGAGGCTGACACTTTCCTTCCAGCCTCTTCTCCAGACAGAATGGGCATTTATCACCAGTGTGATCTCTCTAAAATCAAACCCAACCGTGACTTCCCCTAAAGAATGCTTTTCATCAGCCCCTAGTTGTCGATGGAATAGATTCCTAGTTATTTAGCATGACATGCAAGGCCCATTTTAATTTGGCCCAACTTGCCTCCTATTCCAGGTGGCGCTAGTGGTAAAGAACCTACATGCCAGTGGAGGAGACATAGGAGATGTGGGTTTGATCCTTGGGTCAGGAAGAGCCTCTGGAGGAGGGCATGGCGACCCACCCCAGTAGTATAGCCTGGAGAATCCCGTGAACAGAGGAGCCTGGTGGGTCACAGTCCATAATGTTGCAAAGAGTCGGACTGAAGCAACTTAGCACACATGCACACACACCTCATATCCAGCCATTTCCCTAACAAACCTTCCTGTCGGTGTCAGACCCCAGATTCTGATTCTGACCTAGCAGCTGCTTTTTCCTCTGATTGATGGGGGACTAGGAAACCATGCCTTCTCCCCACATCTTGGGGCTAAATACAGCTCCATATTCTGGTGGTACAGCCCATGAGCTAAGCATGGTTTATGGTTGAAAAGTTAAAAAAAAAAAAAGAATATTTCATGACATGTGAAAATGGTAGCAAGTCACATTTTAGTGTCTATAGATAAGTTTTATTAGAAGACAGCCATGCTTGTTCATTTAGGTGGTGTTCACAGCTGCTTTTGGAAGACAATAGCAGAGTTGCCCAGAGTGAAAGAGCCTGTGTGGCTGGCAAAGCAGAAAATACCTACTAGTTAGAGCTTTATAGACAGTCTGTCGTTAACCTCTGATTCTTATTAACAGCACTTTGTGTAGGTGGATATACATGTATGTATATATGTCTCGGGGGAGGGCTTCCTAAGCAGCTCAGTGGTTAAAGAATCCACCTGCCAATTCAGGAGATGCAGGAGACACGGGTTCGATTCCTGGAAGAGCCTCTGGAGAAGGAAATGGCTGCCCAGTCTAGTATTCTTGCCTGGGGAATCCCGTAGACAGAGGAGCATGGCAGGCTGCAGTCCTTAGTGTTGCAAAGTGTTGGACATGGCAGTGACTGAGAATGCACATATGCACGCATATGTGTGTGTGTGTTGTATATTAATACATATGTATGCATAGTTTATAATTTTTTACTCTGGGTAGTAATACTTTATTCACTTTTGTACCCTAACCTCTAATACAGAGCTTGACACAGCAATGTGCATACAAGTGTTGTTAAATTGCCTCAGTTGCTTTGGTCCATTGTTTAAGTCAGTGACTCTGAGGTTTAACTAAATAATGGTTAGTGCATTTACCCAGAGGTTGTATGTAGACTTCAGCTTAGAACTCAGCATGTATGCTAGTGAGTGGGAGTAGTAAATCCAGGTCAGTTGCTCAGGTATTTATGGTTGGCTCTTGAGTAGTGGGCATTGTGTTAGCAATACTCAGTTCAAGACTGCAAGAGATGACCGAGGTATGAATTCTCCCCTCAGGTTTACATTTTAAAGGGTGAAGACAGATGTTAATGGATCATTTGGACATGCTTTTAGTTTGATCTGTGTTTTAGGAGGGAGAAGACATTCTTAGAAATGGAAGAGATACAGTTCTTTCTGTGAACATTCCCCAAGCAAATCGTTTGACTTCACTAACCTTGACTTTCACATTCAGAAATGGGCTTGAGTCTAAAACAGATCAAGCCTGAAGTCCCTTCCAACTCTAAGTCTATAGGTTTATTTTATTTTTCAATTTGACTGTTTTATTTAGCTTTTCAATAGACGTCTTTCTAACCTATGGCATCCAAGAATTTGGCTTATTTTATCATGTGTGCATTTATCTATTCTAAAGGCATTATTCAGAGGCTTTTCATCACAAAACCCGAGGGAGACCTTTCGATCTTAAAAAATACTAGAATATGTAAACAAGAGACTCTCCATATCAAGGAGAAGATAAGGCTGTATTTCAAAGTTCATTTTTTTTAATTACCAAATCACTTCAAACAGTTTCCAAATGTAATAAGAACAATATGGTGAGGCTCTTGATGTTGGCTTCAACAATTAGTGTGTTATTAATTAAACTCTTGAGTAATATAATAACTTAACGGTTAAGGCCCCTCTTTGCATTTAAAGTGCATGCAAACTGTGGCTCCAATTTATAAATAAACTCTACTGCTATGGGCTTAAAACTGCAAATTTAATTATTCAGAGCAAATTGTTCAATCGCTGCTCTGTTCTAGAGAAATGCTTCCTGAATATTCTAGTGGGTTCAATACAAATGTGTGTCTAAAGGAGAGTTCCATAGAATAAGCTTCCTTGTAAATCACTTGGTCACCCCATCCTCCCCACCCTCTCTGTTTCCGCTCCAGATTGAAAATCCAAATGGGTTCTACCAGACTCCTGGCTCTTCCTGTTCCATCTACCACCCTCTCAGTTCTTTGCTGCTAGAATAAACTCCACACTGACCATGATGTGAGCATGTCCCTTCACCACTTACTTAAACACTAACAAATATTTCCATAAGTTTCAGAATGAAGCTTAACCCCTCCCCACATAGCCTTGTACACCTGTCCCTGTAAGGAGACACATCACCCACCATGTCTAGCTCCTTAGCATCTGTCCCTTACTCACCCATTTGTTCATCATGCTGAACCTGTGATTTCAATGAGAAAAACTGCTTTGTGCTTCCAGTCCTTTACACAAGCAATTCCTTTCTCCCGGAATGCCTCCCTTTTATAGTGAACTCCGGTTTGTCCTGTGTTACCCAACACTGTTCATTTTTAGCACTGGAAAGATAGATACCTCTTGGAGCAAGCCTGGGTCAGAGTGTTGACTAGTCCCCAAAAGCAGAAAGTCATTGCAACTTCCAAGGCCATCTCAGAAAAAGGACCCAAGAACCCTAGTTCAGGCCAGTAATTGATATCACTTGGGGATTCCAGAAACCAAGTCACTCGCCCAGATCATTGGATTCTGTGACTTCCATTTGCTTCCCATTAGAGGAAAACTTCAGTCCAGAGTGAGCTTTGTGAAGAGCCTCTGAGGTGCCATTGTCTCTCTGTTTAAAGGTCTATAGAGGACCATCTCCAGGGAGGAACGGCACTGATTCAATATGCCAACTTCCCCCAAGAAGACCATCAGAGAAAATGATGACCACATGAAGATAACTTGCCAGAAGTTAAAGGTAGTTCAGCAACCCTGAGAATGGGTGCAGACAAATGGTTATGGGGATTTTAAAAAGAGAATGGCCAGCACTGGCTGGGGACATGTTCAAAGCCTTCATGAAGGAAGTGTCACTTGTGATAAAGGTATGAAGACCAGTTAGTCTAGTCAAGACCTGTGGCTACCATGGGCTAGTCTCCATACAGCTTCAGGTAGGACACTTACTTCCTGTCCACAGACTCTCTACCTTTCATTCATATCAAAGATTCTGGGGTCTTCTTGGTTTGTGGAGGGGCTCTTAATACAAAGCAGTGTTTTCCAAACTTCCATTGCAGCTCTAGACAGTCTATTTGACTTTTGCTCTATCTAACCTATCATATATGCTACTGTCTCACTATTGCTCCCTTTAATGGAGTCTTGTTTTTTTTTTTTTTAACTTGGATGAATCTCTTTTTTTTTTTTTTTTTCCACAAATCTATATTATATTTTTAAAGGGATGGCAGTATTCCACATCATCAATTATAAATGAAGATAAAATAAAGACAATGATAATAAAACACTGCTATGAAATTTTAGCTAGATGCTGTAGCCTACCAAGGCTTGATCTATGGCTTGCCCTCTCTCTATTAAGAAGAGAGATTGGAAGTCTGTGTAGAAAGACATTAAAAATATACATGCATGTGTCTCCAACCTTAAGCTTTCTCCTTGAAACCATTGAAATAAAGTTGAAAGCAATAGACACATTTCATCATGAGATTTGGTGCTATCTGACGACCCTGACGTGCACTGCCTAAAATCATCTCGGGTCCCATCTGTGTAGAGCTGTACCCTTGGAGAATCACTGATAGGAAGGTAAGAAGACTGATCCCATGTTCAGAGATCCCTGGTTCCATTTCTGGGTCAGACACACGCCCTTGAGCAAGTAACTGAACCAGTGGGACACGATCTCCTTGTGTCCACAGTTAAGATAATAAGGCACATTATATTTATTCCCATGGAGTCATTCACCCATTAACACTGGAAACAACCACTGTGCACCTACTGTGTGATAGGTCTTTTCCTGGGCTTTAGGCTGTTTTGAAGAAAAGGGGAGATATTGATTGTGAAAACACACTGGGAGGGGATAAACAGCCATTACCATCATTACCATAGCGATAAGCTGGGACAATGAGTCCTCCAATGATGCTCTTCCAACCTGCCTGGAGGAGGCTTTCTTGGCCCAGGAATCTGGAGAGGCTTGAATTAGACCTTCTGCAGGTCCCCTGGAGCCTGGTCCTGAGGTCTAGGATGCTGCCTTGTTTTTTGGGCCGCTGTCTGTACTTCAGGGCAGGTACTGTTACTTTAAATCTCTGCCCAATGTAATTAAAATGCCTGTGAGATAAGATCAGAAGCTAAAGAGAACAGCTGAAGGGCAGTCAAATTATTTTAATAATGTAACCATGCTTCAAATTTTAATTTGGTTTTACTTTACATGCTTTATTATCTGAATGGGACAAATGAAAATGCAATAAACTTTAGAGGTCTGATCAACTTGAGCCTTAAAATTCTTAGTGATAGTTAGAGTAAGACTCCCTGATGCTTCTTGATACCTTAAGATCAGAATCACAGACAGCTCTGGATTTAGGGGTCAAATCTCACCTCTGACCCTGATGCACAGGCATGCCCTTGCTGCTTCTTCTGTCAAATGTAAACAGTGTTTCCTGCCTGGCCCATGTCTTCTGAAGGTCTCCATGGGCTTCAGTAAGTATGCCTCAGAGACATACCTGGACAGTGTACAGAGAAAACAAGCCAAGCCCAGCTTCGGAAGACTCCAGAACCTTGCCACAAGCCATCTTCCAATGTTAGCTCTTTCTAAAAGGGAAGACTTTACTGACATTTGCACACATGCTTTCTTGCCTCTATGTGTTCTCATTTGTTGTATAATGTTTCAAAGTCCACTTTTCAAATTCTATCATCTGCACATGACCTCGCCCCTCTTTCCTCCACTGCAAACTCCACTCATCAAACAGCTCAATCTACCTGTAAAAGAGCGGTTAGCTGCTCACCCTTCTCTCTTCTTCCCATGCACGTAGATGGACAGCACTTGCTAAGTTCCCTTGCAGGTATATGTGGCCATGACTGATCTCTAGCTGATGGAATCCAAGCAGACGTGATGCACACCTCTTCCAGGACTGCTCCAGGAAAACCAGGGCTTCCTGCTGAGCACTGCATGGAGCTGTTGAGAAGGCAGTGACTTAGACCTTCCCTGGTGGCTCACACGGTAAAGAACCTGCCTGCAATGCAAGATACCTGGGTGGGGAAGATCCCCTGGAGAAAGGAATGGCTAACCAGTCCAGTATTCCTGCCTGGAGAATCTCATGGACAGAAAAGACTGGTGCACTACAGTCCATGGGGTCACAAAAAGTCAGACATGACTGAGCAACTACGCAAGCACGCACAAGAGGGGACTGAAGCTAAGTGAGAGTCCACACTGCACATTTATGCTTGGGAGTTGATATTTAGAGACATCTGACTGGATAATACCACCCGAGGAAACCAAAAGGTAAAAGAAAATACAAGTGTCTGTAAACAGGGTTCTAAGCACCGCCATGTCTAGAGATCTGAGTGATGGAGACGGATTAATGAATGGCGATAATCCAGCGGAGGGAAGGGGTTGAGAAGGTGGGGCAGGTCAGTGGAATCCTAACACCTATGGGTCACATCACACGGGCGGAGGAACTGGCGCCAGATTTCACAACCAGCATCATGGGTAATATGGGGGAGAGCTGTCCAAGCAGGATGATGAGGCTGGAAACTTGGCTGGAGTGTGTCCCTGGAGAGGAAGGAGACCTCAGGGGGTCAAGTGCATGGATTTTTGCTGTCACTGGAGATAGAAAATACCGGAGGATCAGTCTGCTTATAAACATTAATGGAGTCTGCTTGGAAGCTTGACTGGGCTGGGGGTAGAAGAGTCTATTCTAGTTCGTTAAACTGACTCCTCTTTGTTCCTTTTCCTCATTCCTTCCTTCCCTGGTCCTTGAGTGGCTGCTAACTGGAGTGGCTCTCTCAGAGAAACCTCTGCACCATGCGGGTTCAGCTGGAGCCCTCTCTGTGCCTGCCCAGCGCCCTATTGCTCCCACCTAATCCTGGACACCCTTTCACTGCCTGTTGATCAGATCAGGAACCTTGTGAGCCCAGGCCATGCTCCTTGTTTTTGCCTGTGTGGAGTGGGGTGCAGAGTAGGTCCTCATCTGGTGCTTGGCAATGGAATGGTTGCAAAAATGACTAAGATGAAATTCCTTGCTGTGGAGCGGCTCAGGATCACGTCGGGAAGGGAAGAAACTATTAATTGCAGTTTGGAATGGGAGGGGCTCTGAGAGAGGTGGTTAGTGATCAATAAGGCAGGGAAAAAAAGAAGAGCTCATTGTTCTGAGATGGAACAATGATGCTCAGCTGGGCTGGAGAACATTCTCCTGGCTGGGCTCTCAAGTGGGCAAGATGGGGCCTCCACTGTGTCCTACAGACAGGCTTCCAGAACTGTCTAGGTGTGCACTCAGCTTTCCCCTAGCCCCCGGCAGAACACTGCATGGTCCTACTGTGTGTGAACAGCGCACAGCTCTCACGCAAACCTCAGCATCTGCTTCCACAGCCAGCACCAGCTTCGCGGGTCTCTGAGTCTCAGAGCGCCCAGCACTTGGTTCCACGCTCTGTGGTCACCATCTTGAAATTCTTCGGTTTTGAATGAATGGCTCTGGTGCTCTTCTTTTCTACTATATACTGACCACTGTAGGCATTTATCCTGTTTAAAAGGATGAGGCCGCTGATATCCATCTGGATATCTGGGCAGGGTCAGATTTCTAAGTTCATGCTTGGTCACTTGTTATGTCCAACTCTTTCGATCCCATGGATGGTAGCCCACTAGGCTCCTCTGTCCATGGGATTGTCCATGCAAGAATACTGGAGTGGATTCTATTTCCTCCCCCAGTGAATCTTCCCGACCCAGGGATTGAACCTGAGTCTCCTGCACTGGCAGATAGATTCTTTACCACTGGGCCACATGCAAAGTCCAGATTCCTAAACACATTTCTAAATCCTGACTCTGTCTCTTTCTGCCTATATCTCTTTAAATGATTCCATTGCCTATGAGCTCTGAACTGCAGACCCCATGTGGAGTAGCATGGACCCAAAGGATGGCTGAGAATTGGGAGGGTTATTTTCTACCTGGAATAAGCTAGAAGTTAATCCAGGTAGAGGGGACAGGGCACAATTTGATTCATCAAATATACATATATGATATATATGATAGAGAGAGATATGAGAGAGACAGAGAGACCATCCCAGGCATCTGGTGTAGAGTCAACAGTGTACCACGTGAGCAATGGATGCAGGTTCCATATCCTGTCACTGAGACGGCAAGGGATACGCCTTCCTTGTGATGTTCAGGGCTCCAGCATAGTCACTTATGACAATAAATACATCTTTCACATCCATGGCAAGGATCTTTATAATCCTTCCAACAATGTGTGTGAGGAGTGAGTAAGCCTTTGACCCATTCCCAGGTAAGAGAACTGAGTCCTGAAATGTTTAATGGGCTGCTCTGGGCTCAGCAATCAGTCTCTTGAAGTCAGACTCCCAGAAGCTGAAAGATGCTTGGGACCCACTCTCTGTCTGTTGAGTATGTAGACTGAAGAACAGTCTTCCTTTCCAAAAAATGCATTTAGCCCTTTTATTTCTGAGTGAACAAGCTGTCATTTTAGCAAGAGCCAGAAAGGTGACTGGTTCTGTGAAACTTTCTATAAAGAATTTATGAAGATGAAGGCTCTGCAGACCCAGCCTGTCTGCACTGGAGTCAGGAGGAGCTCAGGAAGGCACAGAGGGCCCCCATTTGCCCAGGCTCGCCATCTATTTACCTTGGGTTTGACCTCCAGCTAGAAGCCTCATGCTTGGGGGAAAAGATCTTTCTTTCTCATTTTTAATGTCATGCTCCCTTTCAGCAAGTGTCACCCTGCAGGGCTAGGCTCGCCTGCTGCACCTTCTAAAGCCCAGGGCTGCCGATGGGAGTCTGAGCTTCTATGGGGAGTTCGTTTCAACTCAGAGGCTCCTCTTGAATCCAGACCTTAATAGGGCAAAATGCACTCTTCGATTTTGTGGCTTTAAAGAAATGCATTTAGCCAATAAATGTCCCTTCTGCCACAGATATTTCACACAGGAACTAGAGTGCAAAGGGGAGCTTAATTAAAGCTAACAATTCCCAGTTCCAGCGCTGGCATGCGGAGTCAGCCTGAGTATGGAGGTGAGATGCCTGCTGCCAGTCTGGGGTGTAAAGCGTGTGAGGTGGAGGCCGGGACAGGAAGGTGTCCTTTGAACAGGCACCCGTGGAGCAGATGCTGCATTGCTGTTGGGAAAGAAGCCGAGGGAAGGCTCCTCCGGCTTTGAAGAACTGCTCACTGTGTCAGAGGAAGTTTCACTCTATGTCAGGCCCTGGCATTGGTACGCCAGGCGGGGATAAGGGAAGGGAATGGGGGGGGGGGGGTTCATCCATTCACTCATTCATTTAGCCAACACTCAGTCATAACCGTGTCATCACTGCACCTAGAGCATCTTCCCATGGGTTACTCCAGGGACAGGGGGCGGGGACAGGGGGCTGATGGGATTCATTCATTCACTCCTTCACTTAGTCAACACTCACTCAGACCTTCTTCCCTTGGGTTCCTTTGCGTGGTCATCACTGTGTCCTTCCAAAGATGTTGAATGTGACCTTATTTGGAAATAGCATCTTTGCAGATGATCAAGTTAAAAGGAGATCAAGAGGGAGGGCGCTGACCCAATATGACTGGTATCCTTATAAAAAGGGTCCGTTTGGACACAGATGCACATATAGAGAAGAGGCTATGTGAAGATAAAGTGGGAAATCAGGGTGATGCTTCTACAAGCCGCAGAACACCAAAGGTTGCCAGTAAACTGCCAGAATCTAGGGAGAAGCAGAGAGTAGATTTCCCCTCGGAGCCTTGGAAGGAACCCTGCCAAGGTTTTGATCTCAGACTTCCAGCCTTCAGAACTGGAAGAATAATTTCCGTTGTCCTAAACCATCCAGTGTGTGGTACTTTGCTACAGCTGTCCTAGCAAACCGACACAGCAGTCTAGTGGAGATGAGCAGAGCCAGGCAGGTTTTGCAAACTGCACTGCGGAGGTGGGCATCAAAACACTGGGGATGGGGGCAGCAACTTGTTCTGTGTGAGGGTAAGGGGGGAACTCCCAGGGACGATACCCTCAGGACTCTCTCTTAACATCTGAGAAGACAGTCCCACCCAGCAGATGTTCCAAGGCCAAGGCTGAGGACAGTAAAAGTTGTGCTCAGTAGCAGGGGGTATATAAGGCACAACGTTGACCCTCAGCCTCTGTTCCCAATGCTGGCAAGCTGGGAGGGAGACAGAAAATCAACAGAAGTGCACAACAAAATGTTCACAGAAGACAGGAATCGACGCATCTCACAGTGTTTGGGAAGGCAGTATGTCAACCTCTCCGCTCCAAACCAACCTCCAAATATCCTTTTTTCACTAGGCCTTTCCAAAATCCTGCATTACACCCCTTGTTAATTTCATTAATGTCATTCATCTCAAGCTCTCTTAGAGGCAATATGGGCTCTCACTTTTAGTAGACGTCAGCAATAATAATGATCCCTGTAAACCCATCTCAATCAAAGGGCAGCTTTAGAGTCTGTAAGGAGAAGAGCACCGATCTATTTTTACTTCTAGGTCCTGTGTTAGTCAATGACAAAGAGTGAAATCGATTTATTTTCAATAATTGTGCCCAAACCTGGCAAAGCTTAGGGAAAGGTATTAGTCTTATATATTCCGTCAGGAAAGTGCCGGAGGTCGAGCAGCTAGTCCAGGCCAGAGTCAGGTGTAGGATCTGTGTCTTCTGTATGTTGGACACTCACGGTCACACTCAGAGTCGTGGGCATGGCCTCCAAGTACAACTGCGCGCAGGTGTGCCTCTGTCTTGCTGCTTCAGTCTGAGCGGTTGGGTCACCATCAGCAGCAGTGGCAGATGTGACTTGCCATCACTATGGAACTATTGATCAGTGGGTCTAGATTTTCACAGGTCACCGGTGTGAGGCTCTAGGAACCAGGTAGGATCCATCAGGATCCTCATGGCATCTCAGAAGGTCATTTCCAATTCCTTTTTAGTATTCACCTTAGTCAGGTGTTCATCACATTTGTTGCAAAAATAGCAACTCATAATTGTCAGAGAAGTACTGTGCCAGAAACATATACAGATATGTTTTCAATTGCCCTTTGCTAATCATATGCCCAGGCACCAAACTTTCATTTGTCGAGAAACCTGGCCTCCAAAGACAATTTTTCATTTAATCCTTCTGACAATCTGTGACTTAGATCGTCCTTGTTTATGAATGAGGACATTGACATTGAAAGGATCTGGCTAAACTGCCCAGCCTCATAGCTGAGACCATCACTGCCTCCACGGCATCTACATATCGCTTTTCACGTCTTCCTTCTCTGGGACCCCATTGCTCTACAATGAGGTCATATTGCTTAAGCCAGTGCTACGTCCTTTCTGGTTAACTGGCTGAGTTTGCATAATGAGATAAAGAAGACCTTGAGAGGAAGGGGTAAGGATGGATCATAGCCTCATTCACTGGTAAGTGGGAGGCAGAAAGCAAAACTTACCCAAGAATTAGAAACCAGTGAAATGGGGTCTCTACACACCAGCCACCACTCTGACCCTATGCTCATGAAAAACCAAGAATTATAGGGAAAAAGAACCCTCATCCACCACAACAGCTAAAAGACAATACTAGTTTGATTCCAGAAAACAGCTGCCTGAAGAAACTCGGTGGACACACTGCAGGAACCTCCTGTGTGTAACTAATTTCCACGCCCTTGTGGATTTCTAGCCAGTCCAAGTTGGCAGCTCAGACTTCCAAGTTTTGCTGTGTGCTTGCTATTTAATACCTAGCCTTGCTCCCAGCTGTATTCTGCAGACCAGCAAAAATCAAGCAAAATTCTAATAACATAAGTGAGGAAAAAACATTCAGCCCTGCCATGTCCAGGGCAGGCCTGTTGGAGCCATCAGATAGGAGCTGGAGGACTCCGACTGGACTCTGAGCTCTGCTACTTACTCAGTAACCTTGTAGAATTGATTTGTCTTCCCTGAGCTCCCACTTCTTAATTTACCAAAAGGGCTGTTGTACCACCCAAGACCTGGAAAGCAATAAGCAATGTGTGTGAAAGCCAGTATTCGAAGCTTCCACACCATTTTTCCTTCACATGTAGTTTAAACACTCCTCTTGGCGTCCCCCTTCACCTTGTACACATTTCTCAGAACGCGTGCATACACCTTAGCACTTTATAATGACATGTGTACTTGCGCAAACTCTAGGAGATAAAGTGGGACAGGGAGGCCTGCATACTGCAGTCCGTGGGGTCGAGAAGGGTCAGACACGACTTGGCAACTGAACAGCAACAACTGAGATCACCTGTTATTGTCGCTGGTGTGTGGGCAGATACTGCAGAGATAAGTATGTGTGTGCCCCAGAGGAGTCCCCAGACTAGCAGAGGGGTTGATGTAGTAACGCAGATGTCATCGGCACAGGGACTTATGCTCAGAGCTGTTACAGATGCAGAAACAGAGGCTGGCAGAAACTGAGAGCAGGAGATGAGTCCTGCGGCCTGCGAGCCTGAGAAGTTGCTTTACATCTGCAGAGAGCCCTCCATGAGCTGAGCCCCGAGGGGCAAGTGGAAAGCACGAGACTGGCCAATGAACAGACTCACAGTACAGTTAACACCAGGACACAGAGTGGAGCACAGAGGAAAGGGCGGCTGTCTGGGACTGATCACAAGAAGTGTATTTGAGTCAAGGCATGGAGGGGAAATGGGTTTTCCTGGTGGCTCAGCTGGTAAAGAATCTGCCCTCATTGCAGGAGACCCCAGGTTCAATCCCTGGATTGGGAAGATCCCCTGGAGAAGAGAATGGCAACCCACTCCAGTATTCTTGCTTGGAGAATTCCATAGACAGAGGAGGCTGACGGGCTACAGCCCATGAGCACACAGAAAGCTGGACACAACCCAGCAACTTTCACTTTTTTTTTTTTTTTTTTTTGAGAATGAACAAGGTTTATTTCAGGTGAACTACTGCATTTTTCAATGAAGGATGGGTGAAAATAAATGGTCCTTCACAGGTTTGAGGGTGGTTAAAAATTAAGATTACAGAGTTAGTTGAAGGCCATTAGGAAGCTTGGACTTCTTTCTGGGGAATCTGTTCAGGTTCAAGGGGAGGAAAAGAAAGTAACCTGTGCTTCACATAGCTACCTCGGGCTCATGGTGGAAGAAGCAAGGACAATTTGAGATAGTAAAGCCAGAAAGATCAGACGAAAGGTGGCATTTGACCCTATGTCATATCCAGTAACAAATGCTCTTCATTCATTTTCAGTGGATAAATAAGATAATATGAAAAAAAAAGTGTTAGTCACTCAGTCATGTCTGACTCTTTGCAACGCCATGGACTGCAGCCCACCACACTCTTCTGTCCATGGAATTCTCCAGGCAAGAATATTGGAGTGGGAAGACATTCGCTTCTCCAGGGGATCTTCCCAACCCAGGGATCAAACCTAAGTCTCTTATATTGCAGACAGATTCTTTACAGCCTGAGCCACCAGGGAAGTCTGGTAATATATATTATGCATATATGTGAATGCATATATATTATGCATATATATGAATACAATATATTCATATATGCATACATGTAATGCATATACTTTATATGTAATATTAATATATGCAATGTAATAAATAGTAGAATGTCATTCAACCATATCAAAGAAGGAAATTCCCCCATCTGTGATGACACATAGGAACCTGGAGAGAACATCAGTATAAATAAACCAGATAGAGAAAGACGAATACCATGTGATCTCAGTTATCTGTGGAATCAAAACAAAAAGTGTTGAACTCAAGAATCAGATGCTAGAACGGTGGGAATATTATATACAGTGTAGTGACTGCAGTTAATAACACTGCATTACAGAAAAAAGGGAATTATGTGATGTGATGGATGGCTGCGGTAAGCACTTCACAATATATACATATACCAGATCACCACATTATTCACCTTAAATGCATAAAATTATATTTCTCAATTATACCTCAATAAGGCTGGGAGAAAAGTAAACCATGATCACTCATAGAAATTGCATTCTCCTTGCTGGTGATTGGCGAGCTGGGTGTGTGTGACCCAATGCTGACCAATGAAAGTTAAAAGGAACATTTGTTATTTCTGGAAAATATTTTCCCTTGTATTAAAAGATACACAAAGCAGAGATTACCCTTACTATACGTTGAATTCTTTCTCCAAAAGACTTACGTAGCAGTCCTAACTTCCAGTAGCTCAGAATGTGACCTTATTTGAAACAGGGTCACTGAAGATGTAGTTAGTTAGAATGAGGTCATTCTGAGGTAGGTTGAACATTTAATCCACTATTTCTGATGTCCTCATAAGAGAGGAGAAGAAACAGAGAGAGAACACCGTAGGAAGACCTGGAAATTCACAGAGAGAAGGCCGTCATGCGGTGATGGAGGTAGAGGTGGAAATGATGCGGCAACAAGCCGAGGAAGAGAGGAGATTAGCAGCAAAGCCCAGAGGCCAGAACGGAGAAGGGCTCCTTTCCTGGAGGTTTCAAAGGGGGCATGACTTCTACCCTCCAGAACAGTGAGGCAGTGCCAGTTATAAGTGTTGGTATTTTATTACAGCAGCTATGAAATGGATACACCCCTCTTCGTGAGGTCTGCTTTTTCGAAGTGCTGACCTTTGTGGGGAGCTGGCCTGGGGACATTCTTCATGAGCTCAGAAAGGTCAGGAAAAAAGCAGAAGTATCTTTGGTTCCTTGGCTGGGCTGATCTCCCTGGGCTCTCTCTACCATCTGACTCCTCGGAGTGTGATGTCATATATCACTCAGTCTATTTGAATTGTAGTTCCTATTATTTCCTGGTAAAAACATCCTGTTTAGCCAGGTTGATACTGCCTGCTCCAGAAAGGTGTACATCACACGTAAGAGAGGGGCTTCTTAACCTAATGTTTTGAAAAGACAACAAAAGCAGGTTTGGGGAATCAGCATCCTCTCATTCCTCATGAGAACATCGTGTAACTCCTCGATGGGCTGGTGTGCAATAAGTTCAGCGTCACTCCGCATTTCTTCTTCTAAAATGATACACATATTGCCGGGAATCTGTGCCAGGTCACACTAGCTTCCCAACTGTCTTCTGGTGCATTCTGAGCCCTCACCTCTGAAAGTGTTGCTCACTCAGTGGTGTCCAATTCTTTATGACACCTTGGACTGAAGCTCACCAGGCTGCTCATCTATGGGCTTTTCATGGCAACGATACTGGAGTGGGTTGCCATTTCCTCCTCCAGGGGATCTTCTCAATCCAGGAATCAAATCTAGGTCTCACACATTGCAGGCAGACTCTACCATCTGAGCCACCAGGGAAGTTCTGACCTCTAACCTGTAGTAAAAAGGACAAATTTGCTTCAGCGCCTTCACTTATTAAACCACATTCTTTACTCCGTACTTGCTTAAAATGCAGTCCTTAGTAAAGTGCATTTCTACAGACAATATTGATTCCCTCTCTTTATCTTCTGCAAATGACCAGCTCTCTGCTTGACTCCTTGACAACAAAGGACCTGGGACAATGAGCTGTTTTTTCTCTTCAAGCTCGGTGCCCATTGGACTGCTGTGGTTCCATTTTCTCTGTACGGGGACAGTGTTCCAAGGTGGCAGGGTAACTTAAAGGGTAGGGTAAGCCCTTCTGAAAGGAAAGAAGCATCTCACGCTTGGGGATCTGGTGGAAAATGGATCCACCATTGCACAGATCCAGAGTACCTCCTGGGTGACAGAAGTGATGGTCTCTTACTGAAAGCATCAAGCTCACCCCACCCCACACCTCTGATGCAAGCACTGAAACACAGGGACAACTCAGATATGTGGCTGTTTCATCCTTGTGTGGCGAACCTTGTGTGGCCTACACATGGCACAGTCCGTGAGAGTGTCTGTGTTCACTGAAGGTGGGTGTGGTCCATGTGCTTTCTAGGGAATTTACATCAATAATAGGAAATATTGCCTCAATAGAAAAAAAATGTGGTAGGTGCTGTTTTATCTATAATTTGCAGATGGAAAAACTGAGCAACGAAGGTGCTGAATGTTTTCCGCCGAGAATACACAGGTGGCCTGTGATTGGACTTTGGGTTTGTATTTCCTGAATATCTATTTTAGAGTAAGTTAGATCAGAGAAAGGGCTTCCCAGGTTTCACTAGTGGTAAAGAACCCACCTGTCAGTGCAGGAGACATAAGAGAAGCAGGTTCGATCCCTGGGTCGGGAAGATGCCCTGGAGGAGGGTATCACAACCCACCCAGTATTCTTGTCTGGAGAATCCCATGGACAGAGGAACCCAGCGGGCTGCAGTCCATGGGGTCATAAAGAGTAGGACATGGCTGAAGCAACTTACCACACGCAGATCAGAGAAAGCAGGGGCAACAGGCAGCTCCAGTGATCAAAGGGAGGGATCACACAGAGGGAGGAGAGCCGCTGCAGACCAGGCACTCAGCTCTGAGAGGGAGGGGGACAGGTGGCCTCGGGCATTCTATCCAGGACGGCAGGGTTTTCTGGACGCTCGTGAGATGGAGACTTGTTTTATTCATAAATTAAAAGGAAGGAGACAACTAAAGTGCTGGGCGTTGTAGAGACTCCGAGGAGTTTGACGCACCTACTAAATATAAATGGGGCGGAACTAGCATTTTAAATGTCCAGTGCCGAATACAACGCTGTCCTAGGGATCCAACCTCATTTCTCTCCACTTTCCTCTCTTGGGTAGAGAGATCAAAACTCAGGAGGGTCAACAAGGAGAGTTACTACAAGTGTAATAGCCAGAGGAACAGAAAAAGGATGCCAGGATATGACCTGTCCCCACTTACCGGGTCACCTAGCAGGAAAGGGACCCCATAGCCCGGGTCCAGCACACAGCTCCCTGACCATAATTTGGCCAGAATTCACCCTGTTAAGAGCAGCCCACTCCTAGAAAAAGACTATGAGTTCCCTTGGGGAGCTCCTAAACCCTGAATCCTTCCTGAGTGTGTCTGTCTTCTCTGGGACATGACTACGTGCCTCTTAAGCTGGGATGCCTGGGGAGGACCCTGGCAAGCTAAGCTCAGCATTTGAGCTGAGCAGGTTCTATGACGTGGGGAAGAGCAAAGCCACCCGGGGTAGTTGCCGAGGGGCCAGGGTGCCTCCGCTGTGCTGATTGCATTGCTCTTTCCGCATCCGAGAAGTGGAGAGGTGGGTGGCTTCCTGAGGATCCACCCTCCTTTCCCTCTCTGGTTATCCCCTCTTACTTTCTCAGCCTCTCTTGCTTTACCTTGGTGTTTTCTATGTTCTCAGTGAAAATGTGATTTCTCTCTTTCCATGTTTTTCTCTTCTCAAATTGTTCATTGATTCGAAAACATGCTGGGAACACTGGAGGAGGGAAACTCTAGATGATTTAATGCTAGCCTGCCCGGTAGATGAGCAGTTGGACCAGCTGACCCATCAACAGATGATCGGGAGATTGACAGATACATTGACTTGGCTAGAAACGGGTACATGCATATCTATTCATCTGTCTATCCATCCATCCCATCTCTTCACCCTATCTCTTTATCTATCATCTATCACTATCTGTTTATCTATCATCTATCACTATCTATCTGTCATCTCTAACTATCTGTCTGCCTATCTATCATCTCTCTGTCATCTAGTGGAATGGGAGATGCCGATATCTTCCAAGCATCTGTCTGTGAAACAGGAGGGAAAATTGAGTTCCTACCTTAGTCACATGACCCTTCTGCGTCTCCTTGTGCATCCAAGCCAAGCCCCCTAATGCATCTTGTCAATGTCAAACTCTCCAGCAAGCAAACCTCCCTGGGACCAGTGAAAGGATCTGCACCAGGTCTTTTATATTTACTTTTTTTTTTTTTTTTTTTAAGACTGAGTTCAACACTGTTGGTGGCACCAAAAGAAACCACTGCCACCAGTTGAAAAGTTAATTATGGATTGCTCCTTGAAATAAAACATAAGTTTTATGGGAAGTCAAGAGATAAATAAAACCAGCTGGAGGGAAGCTGTCATGAAACGGCTGTGACGAGGCCCATGATGTTCTACTTAGAATAAACAGTCCTTTTATTTTATTTTTTTAAAACCCGGGTCGGCCGCGTTAAAGTCATCATTCCTTTCATGTGGGACAAAAGAGGATTTGGAAAGGGAATTTTCTTAAATCTGTGCATTGAAAATGCAGCTTATGGGAGCCTAAAGAAAATACATTTTGCCTTTTTCTTACAGTGGGTTCCTCTTAATTGTGACTTTTATAAACCCCTTCTGCAGCCATCATAACCATTCAATTAACTAACTTCATTTTTGTATGATGAAAAGAGCCTCTCTCACTGAACATACGGCAATTATTAGAATGTCTCTGAAGTCCTTTTTTTAGTGATATGAGAATCTTCTAGATAAAATAAGGTTTTATTTATACAATCCTAAAATATATGTGACTGTGAGAGCTATAAATAAATACTCTATAGTGGATGCAAAATCTCATTATAAGTAACACTTTTATTAGCATATCCATTGAGCAAAAGGCCTTATGATGTTAATGTTAACAAAATTAATCTGGAGCCATTCCATTCAACTAATAATTCCTGAGCTCCGCCAACCAGGCACTGCGCTAGATACTGCGTCCATGTACATACGTGTGCGTGTGTGTGCTTTTTTTCCAAGTATTCTTATTATTGGGGGACACTATTTTGTAGCTAAATCTATACCGTACTAAAATTGATGAGAACTTTCTGTGTGCTAGGTCCTATTCTAAACACTTTATATCTACTAAGGCAATGGCACCCCGCTCCAGTACTCTTGCCTGGGAAATCCCATGGGCGGAGGAGCCTGGTGGGCTGCAGTCCATGGGGTCGCGAAGAGCTGGACTGAGCGACTCCACGTTCACTTTTCACTTTCATGCATTGGATAAGGAAATGGCAACCCACTCCAGTGTTCTTGCCTGGAGAATCCCAGGGACGGGGGAGCCTGGTGGGCTACCATCTATGGGCTCGCACAGAGTCGGACACGACTGACGTGACTTAGCAGCAGCTACATCAATGCTGAGAAATAAGTATCATCACCTAGAGATGAAGATCCTGAGAGCAAAGAAGGAAAGCAAATTGTCTATATCCGCCTAGATGCCAACTGGTTCAGCTCGTGCAGACAGCAAAGTTCATCTAACAAAATATTATCTGAACTGATAGACATCTAGTTAGGTACCAAAGTCAGAAATGTTTTTTTTTTTTTTTAAAAGAAAACTTTATTATACTTTGAAGAACCAAGAAAATTTCATTGAGAAGATAAGATTGGACAGAGGAAGAAGGAGGAATGGAGACCAAAGGAAACAATAGAGACATGGGAGTGTTTTTTTTTTTTTTTAATAAATTAACAAATATGAAATAAAAACCTAAAAACTCAATGAGAGGTGAATGGTAAATAAATTCTTATATAGCCACAATGGTCAGCCAGTCATAAAGAGTTGCATCTCATGAATATAATAAAGAATTAAGGGACCGTGTATACTTTGTCACCCTTTCCCTGGCTTTGAAGTGAAAATGAAAAATGTCATGTCTGACTCATTGTGACCCCATGGACTATAGTCCATGGAATTGTCCAGGCCAGAATACTGGAGTGGGTAGCCTATCCCTTCTCCAGCAGATCTTCCCTACCCAGGAATTGAACTGGGATCTTCTGCTTTGCAAGTGGATTCTTTACCGACTGAGCTATCAAGGAAGCCCCCTGACTTTAATGCACTATTCAAAAACCATGTAGTATATTGGCAAAGCACAACTTTAGACCCAGAAAATCAGCATCACTCATAAAACGGGCTTCCTTTAGTGCTCAGAACGTTCAGGTACTAGTGTCTGCCATTTAAAGCTGTTTTGTGCTGGTGGTGTGGCCGTGGATGGAGGTAACAAGGGGAGGCTGTGTTGACTGCAACTGTGATACATCCATGGAGCAAAGCTATGAAGAGGGAGGGGTGGCATGGTTGGGACATTCCATTGGTTTCCATATCTGGTGAGATAGTAGCACTAATGGTAGTGAAACCAGGCACAGAGGTAGAGACGTGAATTTGAAACTCAGACCACCGTTGAGCTAGGCTGGTTGTCCCAACACTGGTGCTTGGCTTCTGTCTCCATTTCTCTCCTCTTGGAGAAGATTTTCCTATGGTTAGAGATTTGCCCCCCACTCCACCCCACCCCAGTCCTACAGTCTGTTAGAGGCAAACTGACCTGGATTCTCTTTCTTCTCCATCTGCACTTTCTACAACCCATTAGTGAAGCCTGGCAATTCTCCTTTTCTTTTTGAGCTCTTCTTTCCATCCTTTTCTTGCTTTTCAACCATTCATGTTCTCCAGGGCAGGTGGCTGATTCTGAGCTCCAAATTTTGCACCATTTAAAAAATTTCATGGAACTTCTTTTTTTTTTTTTTTCCTACTGTGCTGGGAACCCTTGAGTAACGGGTGAGAAAAACCTTCCTGAGTCTATTTTTCTAATTAAATATAAGTTGAAAGTGAAGTTGCTCAGTCGTGTCCGACTCTTTGCGACCCCATGGACTGTAGCCTGTAGCTTATCAGGCTCCTCCGTCCATGGGATTTTCCAGGCAAGAGTGCTGGAGTGGATTGCCATTTCCTTCTCCAAAAGGTCATGCAAATAATCACGACATATCTGAACCAGTTCTTGCCCAGTTTGGGATGACTACAAAGGAAATCATCTCCAATACCTGGAAAGGTCCAATACAACTGATTTCAGTGTGAAGAAGCTTTCAGAGTCCTCAGTAATTTAAAACTCAGCTTCTTAGTCTAAACCCACAAGAGGAATTTTTTTTAACTGTTTTACAAATGTAGGGTTTGAACCAGTGCTATAATGTCAGCAGTACATAAAAAGTGAATCTTAACCTGGCAAGAAGAACGTTCCTCTGATCAGAATTTGTGTGAGAACAGATGTATAACAACACATTTAGTATTATACTTTCCTTTTATTTTCATAATAATTTTAATTTATATGAATTCCAAATTATATTAATCATAACACTGGCAGTTTATTCTTGGTGACGAGATTACACTTCTTGGACATTTTCAAATAGCCATCAGGATGAACAAGGTGGAGGAGAACAGCACTCTCGGATGCCTGTATTACACGTTACAAGTCACAGAGTGCTTCCATTTTTGTAAATTAATTTTTTCTTCAAATTAAAATGTGAGGAGGTATGAAATTCTTATTAGCTTTATATTAATGAAAGGGAACATGGGTTACAGAGAATTAGGAAAATTAAGTAGTTCAGAGGATTTAAATAATTAGATCACTTCTAAGGCTTGCCTTTTCGTAGTTCATTTTTCCATCCATCCATCTGTCTATCTATCGTTTATCTCTTCTTTTATTTCCATGTCTGTATAACTGTGTATCCTGTCTCTCTCCACACATAACTTATGAGTGCTTGATTTGAGTCTGCATGTATAAAGTAGCACTATATTCCGACTAACAGGCAAAGTGCCTGCTCTAAAGGAGCATGGCCTGATGACCCAATGGTTCGGACAATGTCCATAGTGGTCTTGTGTCTTCTTTCAATACTGCGGACCTGGGGGAACATCGTCAACCTGATAGCTATGATCCTGGGAGGGGCCCCAGGGGGAATCACATGTAGGGGAGAAAGTCAGCTACATGACGGGGTAAGGAAGAGAGGATTTTGAGGTGGGCCAGGACAAAGCAGGTCTAGAACACTGTTCTCGTAGTCAAGACAAATATTCATGCAGCTTTTGGAAAAGTTGGAAAACAGAGCCTGAGAAGGATAGACAGAACCATGTGATTTCTACAATTAAAGACTTCCTGAGGGTCTTCCCTGGAAGCCTGGTGGTTAAGAGTCCACCTACCAGTGCAGGGGACACGAGTCTGATCTCTGGCACAGGAAGATTCCATGTGCCACAGAGCAGCTAGGCCTGGACCCCACAACCACTGAGCCAGGGGACCTGGAGCCCTGGGCCACAGCAAGAGAAGCCACTGGAATGAGAGAAAAGCCTGCATGAAGCAACGAGGGCCCAGCACAGCCAAAAACAAGTGCATAAATAAATACAGTTAAAGAAGAGGCCTCTTGGACCAGGGGTGGTAAACTGCGGTCCTCAGGCCAAATCTGCCCATCAACCTGTCTGTGTCAGTGATGCTCTATTGGAACCCAGCCACTGCTATCTGCTTATGTGTTCTCTAGGCTGCTTTCCTACATGCAAGGGACTCCTCTGCCCTGGAAAGCTGGTAAGATTCACTCTGTGGCCCTTTACGGAAAAGTTTGCCAAGCCCTGAGGAGGGCCAGTTGCCCAGAGAGGCATCTCAGCTAGCGAGCACCTTTAAGTGTCAAATTCTGGAAGGACGCTAAACCTGGTTAGTGCCTCAAATAAATAAAATATTACAGACCTTCCCAGTCAAAGGCACAGAGTACAAGAAAGGAAGAAAAAAATAATAATAATAAAAGGTAATCCCAGCGGATTTATTGTTTTCGCCCTGAAGCAAGGCAGTGCATGTGAAGAGCCTTTATCCTTTGGGGACAGGAACCCACCCACCAGAGTTCACAAGAAAGGAAACTGGGACAGATAAGAGGGCTGAGGGCTCAGGAGAGGGGACTCGGGAACCCACAGCCTCAGCCTCCCCAGGTCAGTGCCAGGACAGAGGCCGCAGCTCTCTGAAGACTGGCCCTTGCTGATCAGGGCGCCTTTAGCTCCCCACATCACCTCCCCACTGATGTGGGAGTGATTCTCTGTTAAAACATGATTTGCAATTGAAATATGATCAATGCATTATTAACGCCAGGAGCAATTCTGGGGCAATTTTGTTTACTCTCCTGCAGTCTGAAGATTCACAGGAGAGGAGGGAAAAAGAAAAAGAAGGACAGGGGAATGAAGGAAAGAAAAAAAAATAGAGGGAGGCGGACAGGAAAAGTGGGAAATAAAAGAGATCGGCTGGCTTTTTTTTTTTTTTTTTTTTGATGTGTTTGCCTTCACGACTTCGAAGTTCTCGCTAATTCCATCTGTCCACAACAGAGCCATCGACGGCGAGAAAAAGCATTTCCATATGTGCAAATTAGCATCCAGGCTCCCTTAATCTGTGCCGTGGTCCTCTGAAGTAGATGGCGAGTCTGCCTGCCAAACCCGCTAATGGCATCTGAATAGAGAGAGGCAGGACTGACGGAAGCCGCGGCTCCCCCTCCAACTCCAGGCCGGCCCTTCCCTCCTCTGTATTTTCCACTCTGTTCTAAGGGTGTCACTTTGCTCAGCTTCCAATAAACACGTGGCCCCAGCAGCTCTGCTCCCTTAATGAACGTCCACTTCCCTCCAGACCCACCTGTCTTGCTTCTAATGAGAGCGGACCCTGGCTGAGTGACACAGCAGTCGCCAGCACTCAGCCTGGTTGTCGAGGATTTGCAGGGTGTGGCTGGCTCCCTGCAGTCATGGGGAGCTGGCAAGCGCTGCCCAGGGGACCCAGCTGGGCATTCACAGGCACGCCAGGATGCCACATTACCAGTCCCTGGCTCTCTTTCGGCCCCACTCTGCTGCCCTCTTGCTCCTTAACCTGGCACTTCATTCCTGAGTCTTCAACATCCATTTATGCAAGGAAACAGCAGAAAACAAATCTGGGTCCTTTACTGAGGAAGCATTGACTCTCGTAGAAACGGCAGCTCAAGAACAAGTCAGGAGAAGGTTGGGGTGCCTTACAAAGCACCTGCATAAGGACACTGAGGGCATCAACACCCCCTCACTCACATTATGATTTTGGTTTCCTAGGTCTGAACCTTGGTGTTCCCACAACATTTTGGCTTGGGCCTTCCTGGTGGCTCAGACAGTAAAGAATCTGCCAGCAATGCAGGAGACCCGGGTTCTATCCCTGGGTGGGGAAGATCCCCAGGAGAAGGGAATGGCAACCCACTCCAGTGTTTTGCCTGGAGAATCCCATGGACAGAGGAGTTTGACGGGCTTCACTTCATGGGTCCGCCAAGAGTCAGACACAACCGGGTGACTAAGACTTTCACTTTCATTCTTTCATGCACCCTGTCGCAACCCTTTACAGGGTTCCGGGAGAATGCTCCCATGCCTGGAGGCTGTTTTTCATAAACCATTCTAGAAACCTCCACCTGTTCATCGGCTATGGAGGAAACAGGGTAACTGGAGAAACGAGGGGACAGACCGAGAAGAGCTTGACAGCATCCTCCCTGCCCCACACTGGGCAGCTTTTCCACGTACTTGTTGGCAGTCCCCACACTGCTGGTGGCATCCGTCGCTGTTCTTTGCTGTTGTTACAGAACAAAGTGCCAGGGATACGCTGGGGTGGGAAGTGAGACATCTCACTCACTTTTCTCCTGTCTGTGCCATTTTCATTCCTTCTAGATATCAGCAGATGAGACTCAGTTCAGTTCAGTTCAGCCGCTCAGTCATGTCCGACTCTTTGCGACCCCATGAATCGCAGCATGCCAGGCCTCCCTGTCCATCACCAACCCCCAGAGTTCACTCAGACTCACGTGCGTCGAGTCAGTGATGCCATCCAGCCATCTCATCCTCTGTCATCCCCTTCTCCTCCTGCCCCCAATCCCTCCCAGCATCAGGGTCTTTTCCAATGAGTCAACTCTCTATATCAGGTGGCCAAAGTGTTGGAGCTTCAGCTTCAGCATCAGTCCTTCCAGTGAACACCCAGGACTGACATGAGACTCAAGACCAATGTAAATAAATAGATAAAATGTTGGCCATTGCAAATGCCTCTTGCTGAAAAACAAAGGGGTTTCCAGTGAAGGGGGAGAGAGACTCATTCACAAGGTGGGTGATCCTGGGTGTATTCAGGTCTCCAGGCTCAGAAACCCTGGGCTGTACTTCAGCTTGTGTCTTCTAATACCATTATCAGCCTCTATGGGATCTCCAGACACTGAATCAGCCACCATGCTCTGATTTGTCTCCCTGAGGGCTACAGAAGGGTGTGAACCCTCCCTCTGCCTGAGCTCCTACACAGTGACCTCTGGTGCCCTCTTTCTGGGTAGCCCCAGATTTCCACCCAAAGGAATCCCCTCCAGCCTTGGAGAACTTCAGAAATGAAGCCAGGGAATTCCAGAAGGTGCAGGCTGACCATGTGTGGGAACAGGACTTGGCAAGCATACTGTTTTCCTTTCCAATCTCTTATTTTATAGGAGAGAAGAGGACTTCCCGAAGAGGTAGATGGAGTGAGACAAGTACCTTCCTTCAGGGAGGCCTTGGACAGAAATCACATGGCTCTTCAGTGCATCCAAATTTGCTCTTTGAGGACCCAAGTGCAGTTTGGCAGAAAAAAATAGAGAACGTGGGAAGAAAGAGCAGCATCCCTTGGACCCGCAGATGGCTCCCATGGGGAAGAAGAATCACACTTTGGGAAATCCTGGGGAGACAGGTGACAGGGGTCAAGTTAAAGAATTAGTCCCTGAGCCTCAGACTAGTCACAATATGAAACCAGTAGCCTTGAGGCGAGTCTCAAATCATCACTGCCATTAACAATGGAAGTTGCAAGTTGACTGCTGCTCTGGGGTTGCTGTTCTTGTTTAGTTGCGAAGTCACGCCCGATTCCCTGCAACCCCACGGACTGCAGCACACCAGGCTCCTCTGTCCTCTGCTACCTCCCAGAGTTTGCTCACAGTTGTCTCCATTGAGTCGGCGATACTATCTAACCATCTCATCCTCTGCCAGCCTCTTTCCTTTCGCCCTCAATCTTTCCCAGCATCAGGGTCTTTTCCAATGAGTCAGCTCTCCACATCAGGTGGCCAAAGTGTTGGAGCTTCAACTTCAGCATCAGTCCTTCCAATGAACATTCAGGGTTGATTACCTTTAGGGTTGACTGGCTTGATCTCCTTGCAGCCCGAGGGACTCTTAAGAGTCTTCTCCAGAACAATAATTCAAAAGCTTCAATTCCTTGGCACTCAGCCTTCTCCATTGTCCACCTCTCATATCCATACATGGCTACTCTTATTTTCAAAGTGCTTTATAAACCTCTGAGCCCATTTCATTCTGATGTGTACCTTGATCCTGGTACTGTCCCCATCAGGCAGGTATGAGTGTTCATCCACCTTCAGCAAATGAGGAAAATGAGGTTTCCAGGGTTTAGAGAATGGTGTAAACTCTCACAGTTAAAAATGAGCAAAGCCAGACTGGCTGAACCTCCTCCTGCCTTCAAGTTTGAAATTAGTCAGTATCATGAAAACTTAATCACCAATGGGGCTCAGGAACACACTGGACAGTGCTGGGATGATGTACCAGACTCCAGCTTTGTATGGGTGCCCAGTTTGGAACAAGGGAATGTTTCTCCAGAAGGCTAAACGCATGGGGCTCTGTGGATGAACCAATGATCAAACAGAGGCTCTCAGACAAGCTGGGTGAAAGATACTCATAACTTCTAATACACCACCTTTTTTTTCTGTATTATGTACAGGAATTCTGCATGGAGTTCCTTTTGTCTGGAGTCTTCCTCCCCTCTTACACTTTATAGGATTTTTAATAAATTGTCACTGAGTATAGACTCATATGGACAAGGCACTGGCAGCCCACTCCAGTACTCTTGCCTGGAAAATCCCATTGACGGAGGAGCCTGGTAGTCTGCAGTCCATGGGGTTGGTAAGAGTCAGATACGACTGAGCGACTTCACTTTCACTCTTCACTTTCATACATTGGAGAAGGAAATTGCAACCCACTCCAATGTTCTTGCCTGGAGAATCCCAGGGATGGGGGAACCTGGTGAGCTGCCATCTATTGGGTCACACAGAGTCGGACATGACTGAAGCGACTTAGCAGCAGCAGCAGCATAGACTCATAAATTTAGAAGAAGAACCTAAACTCAAATCAATGACCATCTTCTCAATGCCTTGTTCTCAGCTACACACAACATCCCCACAGCTTGCAGTTCTGGAGCTGGTCTGTAATTTACATTCCCTTTCCTGTATCCTTGATTAGAAGGTCTTCCCTAGTGGGCTCAGATAGTAAAGAATCTGCCTGCAAAGCAGGAAACTCGGGTTCAATCCCTGGGTCAGGAAGATCTTCTGGAGAGGGGAAAGGCTACTGACTCCAGTATTATTGCCTGGAAAATTCCGTGGACAGGGGAGCCTGGCGGGCCTCTGGACATGGGGTCACAAAGAGTGAGACACAACTGAGCGACTTTCAATTTTTTAGCTTTCATGCTTTATTAGAATATGGGTGCTTTGAAGGTAGAATCTACGTCTTCTGTATCTTAAACAACTCTGTTCCTGGAACAATGTAAATGCTAAATTTGAATGAATAAATGAGTGATGTTTATACTCAGCCTTTTAGAACCTGATTGCCTTGGGATGTCCAGTTTTTTTTCTCTCTCGTATGCCCACAAGACTTGAGCTGCTCGTTGAAAAGAGGTACCCACACATGATGGCCTGGCCCTCTTAGTTCTGAGAAGGTGCCCCTGGTTGCTAATCCTGACTTGCCTGGAGGTGCCAGAAATAAAACCTCAGCCTCTTGAGCATAGCAGACTCCATATGCTAGCCCCCTCGGCTGCTAAATCACCAGCCAGCCTAAATTTGAAACATTTCTAAAGTGTTATACAATGTTGCAATAATGTTTTTACAAAACAAAGGCTGAGTTACTGGAAGCCATTTTCGACCAATCAGCGTCTTATTGGAAAAGGAGTCCTGATGGGTACTATTGGTGACACAGTGGAAAATATACATGTATATATGTATATATTTATGCATACACATGTATATATGTGTATATATATATATATGCACACATATATAGATATACACACACACATATATATGAATCACAGGCAAGGCTCAGTCTGGAAACACCTTCTTTCTAAGTGTGGAAGAGGTGGTGAGGGGCTGTGGTCGAAGTGGATCTGGGGAGGTGCCAAAGAATGGGGGGTGGAAAATGATTAAAAGTGAAGAATGTCAGGTCAGACTCCACTCCTGGGTCTTGGGACCAACTGCGCAGAGATAAAATGGTAGATAAGACAGGTACTAGAGTTGGGAAAACTTAAATCACACTCAAACTTCATTCACATGGAATGTAGTCCACTTACAGTGTTTCTGTTCTTCGGCTTTATTAACATTGGTTGAGTTTCAGGACAAGGAGGTGACAGCCGTGATTTAGTCTGTGTGGGTCAGATCACACTTGGTATTTTGTATTTAATTCTGAATGCAGAGCTTCACAGAGGACACAACTTGAAACATCAGGAAATGTGAACAAAAATGCAAAGGATAGCAAAGTCAACTTTGTTATCTTAAATACTAAAATACTATAATGGAGGACCTGAATTTTGTTTCCCCAAAATTCTTTTTCATGAGGATTTCTATTCAGTATTCCATTATATTTTTAAATAAATTGCATTTTATACTACAAAATATATGCATATCTCTGCTTGATACCCTGTTTGAATTCTCTAGTTGTTTGAAGATATCCAGAAACCAGGCTTGTGTGTCTGTGTGCACACAACCATGCACATGGGTTTTTAAATTACTTTTACACAAGTGAGAATATATTATACACATTTACCTCTGAACCAAATTTTAATCCACTTGTCAATAGGTCAAACATTCCATATCAGTGTGGTGTGTGTCTGTGTGAGTATGTACGTATATACACATATGTACATATGTTTATGTACGAAGATATGAAATGTATATATAATATATATGTAACTGAACTGATACATCCAGAAAATATATGAAGAACTAAACTTCATTTCTTCATTCTTTTTAAGAACTATTACTCCCCTATGTGCGTGTTTATGTGTATGTGTGCAAAAAAACTTAAACAACTTGCTATCAATGTTTAGAGCATTTATCATGCCTTGATTCTAAAGAAACTATTTTAGCAATTATCTTTACAATTTTCTCCATATGCACTTTGCAGTAAAATCATCATGTTCCAGTGTCTGTGGATCTTTTTTTTTTTTTTGGCTTATGGATCTTTTTTCTTTGAAGTATAGTTCCTTTATAACATTGTGTTAGTTTCTGCTGTACAGCAAAGTGAATCAGCTGCATGTTTACACATACCCCCTCTTTTTCGAATTTCTTTCTCATTTAGGTCACCACAGAGCCGAGTAGAGGTCCCGGTGCTGTTCAGTAGCTTCTCGTTCACGATCTATTTCATACATAGGATCAGTAGTGTACAGATGGCAGTCTCAGTTTCCTGGTTCATCCCTGCTTCCCCCTTGCTACCTAGGAATTTGTTCTCTATCTGTGTCTCTATTTCTGCTTTGCAGATAAGACCATCTATACCATTTTTCTAGATTCCACATACATTTGTTGATATACCATGTTTGTTTTTGTCTTTCTGACTTAACTTCATGCTGTCTGACTGTATCCAGTTCCGTCCACATGTCTGTAATTGGACTGTGGATGTTTATTCTTACAATGGTCACTGCCCTGTCTTCCTCCACTGAGGTGGCCATGGTTAGACTCTGAGCAGTAGTGAAATACTACATAGAGCTCCCCATCCCCGGCCCACACTGTGTTTTATTAGACTCAGACTTTGGCCAATCTGATAGATGAAAAATAATATCTCACAATAGCTGTAATTTGCATGTCTCATCTCCAGTAAACTTTGTGTATTTTCATAGGCTTAAAAGCCATGTGTATTTCCTTTTCTATCAACTACCTGTTTAGCCCATCCTTGAAAACTTATTATAATTCCTTAGACGACTAAGCCCCAAAGAAACTAAGCCAACCTCTTGGTCCTGTCTCTCAGATCATGAAGCCTTCTGGAAAGTGTGCCCATGTGCCACAGTTCACATACCCTCCCTGTTCTGTGGACTCGGGAGCCATGCACAGGCAGGGCTCATGGGCTCTTATCCTGTCTCCACCTCAGCTTTGAGTTGGGATTTGAGTGAGCTCTAGCCACTCTGGGTCTTCACCTTCCACTGGGAGTGGATAACAACCCACAGAAGCATCACTGGTTCTTCATGGGAAGACTGCAAGGCGACCATGAGTGGGAAAGTTCTTCCACAATTTAGAGCTCAGCACGGGTGTCTAGGCTGTAGTTTGGTGTGGTTAAGATGAGCAGATTGAGCGTATGCTGCACTTATTTCGGTATCTTCTGGGCTCATCAGTTGTCTCATCAGGTGTTCAACCACAAAGGCCAAGGGTAAGGCAAAGACCTTGAATAAAGGATGCCAGCTGGCAGACTGCCTGGACTGACCCCTTTGTTGAGAGGTCTTGCTCTCAGACTTGATGAGTAGGGTACTGTGATCCAAACCCCTTGAGTCTCCCTCACTCTATCCAGTGCCTCAACTTTGACTCCATCCCTCAGAACATGAGCTCTTAGGACCACTGTTCAAAAGCCACCAACTCTAAACCATCAGAGAGTTTTCACCTCCTGCATCCCCAGTTCTCACCGGGCAGAGGAGGGTTCTGAGCAGAGCAACCAGCTATGGCCTGAGTCTGAATCTTTCCAGCTTTCCCTGTTTCAGGACTTATGAATTATTAACGAGCCCTCTGTTTGTAATGCTGGGCTCTCTGCTTCCTCCAAATTAAATTACCCAGGGATATATTTGATTATAAACATACTTAGTAAATGTTTTCATTGTTGCTTTCTGTAGCTTTCTTTGTACTAAAGTGTTATAATGTCAAAAAGTCAACCACAAACGTCTACAGCATGCGGTGGAAAACCATTTAAAGCAAATGCTGGGCAAATTAAGTAATCAGAAATGAAAACCACTTTAAGACAATAGTAAATATAATTTGTCATCTCAAAAAAAAAAAAAAAAAAAAAGGAGAGGGGGTACACTTCTTCCAGAAGCTAAGTATTTCTGAAAAGAGAGCTGAAATTGACATGAAATTGGAGTCAGGGTCTAGCATGTTCCCTCTTTCTACTGATGTGACCTTAACTAAGGCAAGGCTTCTCTGTGCTTCTCTTTCCTCATCTTCAAACTAGGATAAGTCTCTCCTACCTACTCCATCAAGTCTTCAAGAAAAGCAGTTTTATCAGCTGTAAATAATCTATAGATGTGAATGTTAATTACTGTTAGGCCAAAAGTCAGCTACGAAAATCTTCAGTTGAACAAATAATAAACAGTGACTGTGTGTTAACTGGGCTGGGGGTTCAGGGTTTAGTAAACTTAATGGGTGTGTATTGCATGGATCTTGTCCTCCAGAAGCTATGGTCTCACAGAGGAACATACACGCAAAACTGTAGCTGGGGTTCAATGGGGAAAGTTTGGCTCTGTAGGGACAAATGGGCCATTCTAGGCACAGAAGATGGTGTTATGTTAATTATGCTGGGGAAACGAAGGGATGGAGGTCCGACTGTAGATGTGGTAGCAAGGAGAAGTTGGAGCAAAAAGATTATAAAGATGCTCGTGGGTGGACAAAGCAGGGGCTAGACTTCAGCTGTATTACATAAGCCCAGGGGTCAAAGAGAGCCCTGAGCTGAAGATCAGCAGCCCAACCGTGTTTAAGGGTGGTGTGGAAAGAATAGAACTTGACAGACTTGCCTGGGGCAGATGTTAGCGTCTTGAATGCCATCTTAGAGTCTGGATTCTCTTCTATAGCTCATGGCAACCTTTGGGGTTTTTCAGAAACAGATTGACATCACAGCTCTTATCTTTCAGAATGATAACTCGACAGCTAAGAGCAATGAAATGGAAAGAGCACGGGTGTAGAAGCAACAGAGATCTGAGCTGAACTTCTTAGAAGTTCTGTGACCTGAATGGAGAAGTTAACCACTGCATCTCACTTTCTTCATCCATGCAGAGGAGAAAAGCATGCCACCTCCCTGCATTGTGGTGAGGATACCGAGACCACAAGAGCAGTATCTCTAGCCTGCGCCTTACAGAGAGCCAGGGGAGAATGTGTTTTTGTCTTCCTTTCCCTGTGGAAAATCTGATCTCTTGTCCCCCAATAAGCATAGGAGGAGAAAACTATGAACACGAGAGGAAGATGGAGAGACCATGAAACTGCACAAAAGTCAAGTTTTCCTGCTCTGCCTTGGTTTCCCCAGACCTAAAGCGGAGGGGTTTCGAGCAGATTCATTTGAAGGGACCATCCAGCTTTAACTGTGTCTCATGATAACACACAGACCATGTGGGAGGCAGAGTGTGTTTAAAGGGATCGGGGGCCAGGGGCCCTGCTAAGACCATAGCATGACAAATGGCATTTAGTACAGGCTACAAAGGCTCCAGATGCAGACTTTAATGAAAAGAAAATGGTGCCGCCATATCATCACAAATTAACTCCATCTATCTGCACAGCCCGGAGTGCTGAAGTCATAGTTAGAAATTCAGCGACACTTATGGTTAACACATGCTGGTTTATTCATGTTTTCGTCTTCATCAAACATTTACTGAGCACCTACTAATGCCAACAACCGTGCTTAATCTTGGGGACACCAAAATGAAAGAGGTTTTCTCTTCACGTGCATTAACCAATCTCCCTGACCTCGCCGGAACTCCTGGAGGGCTTGGATGGTGTTTCATCAGCCTCTGCTGATATGGTACCAGCCTGGTGCCTTTTGGAAGTGAGCAAATCAGTAGCGTCATTGTGGACGATGGGGATGGGGATACTGGTGGTGTGACACCGCTGGTGGTGGTACTAGAATAAGTGGTGTTAGCAGTGGTGGTGGTTGAGGTGATGCTGGTTTGGGTGGTCATGGTGGTTGTGGTGTAAGACGGATACTGGTGTTAGGGGTTTTTCTTGTGTTGACGATGTAAGTTTTCACTTGAAGAACTACTTTGTTGTTCCTACTGTTATTGAAGCCAGTGTTTTCTAAATAATTGTGCTTTCACAAAGAAACACACGTTCATCATAGAGTAATATAAAATACCGGCCAAGAGAAGAAGATGGAAACCACCCATAACTGCACTACCAATATTTTGGTTGTGCGATTACAGTATAATATCAGTATGAAGCTTCCCTCTCTCTCTTTTTTTTTTTTTTCTTGCCACATTGCATGGCTTGCTGAAGCCTTCCCTGATAGCTGTTAGTAAAGAATCTGCCTGCAATGAAGGTGATGCCAGTTCGATTCCTGGGTTGGAAAGATCCCCTGGAGAAGGGAAAGGCTACCCACTCCAGTGTTCTCACCTGGAGAATTCCATGGACAATATAGTCCATGGGATCACAAAGAGTCGGACACAACTGAGAGACTTTCACTTTCTATGGTTTGCAGGATCTGAGTTCTCCAACCAGGTTTGGTTCAAGCCCTTGGCAGTGAGGACTTGGAGTACTAATCACTGGACTGCCAGGGAATTCCAATGAAGCTTTTGATGCACATATATTTAAATGTGCACATGCATTTTATAGAGAACATATTCTTTTATACCCATTTTTTAAAACTACATCAAAGTCATTTCATTTCCAGAAAATAAAGATATAAATTACAGACGTCATTCCTGTACAAGAAATAATATCTTCACCTATTCTTAAAGACATCATATTTTCCATTGTTGGAAATTAATATTCTTTGCTAAACCTGTTCTTGAGCATCTGCTTCCTAAGAGTGATTTGTATGGACTTGAGAAGGGAAGGGCCAAAATCCCAGTCCACTTAGAGTTGGGTCGCATTGGAGCAGGCTCCTTTATCTTCTATGGTCTCAATCATCTAACATAGTGATGTGAATGCCGTATCCATAGGGATAAGGACATTTTGAGGCTTACATATAATGTTTATATAAAGCTTCAAGCCCACTGATTCAGACATAGCAGATACTTGAATGCCTTTTTCCATTCATTTCTCACCCCTCACTGGGTCACTTTTGCTTTGGGTTCACTCATTTGGAAAAGGGAGGCAGTTGCCAATAGAAAGCTGCTCGCCCTCCAGCTGAAGAGCGAGACAGCAAGGAACCAGGAGAATCTAGTCTCTCCGGGGCTCCCCTCTTGCTCTCCTTCTGTCTCTGCTGTTCTATGCTTCTCTGCTCTGTCTTCTCCCACCCCTTGGTGCTACATCCTGCGTAGCAGTGGGGACCAGAGTGCCATTTCTCTCTGCCACCAGCGACGTGCATACAGTGAGGAGAGGGGAGGGAGTGTCCGTCACTGAGGACGCAGGAAAAGGGGAGAGAAGTTTCTAGCTTACCTGAAATACATGCTGAGTTGGGACTCAGAATGCATTTTGTCTTTTTCTTTAAGGAAACCATATGGTAAGTGATAGCTAGGTTCCTAGGCTAGCCCTCTAAAGCTGTTTCCATTCATAAAGTCCCTAAATTACAATGTAAACAAGACTGTTTAATCTCACAAGTGCTGAACTCAGGTTAATTTTTTTTTTAATATGTTTTACCCCTGCAGTTGATTCAATGCTATGGAATACACATCACAGCACAAAACAAATGTCCTTGAGGACAGAGAAACTTGAATACAGGGGTGACATAGTATGCAAGCTTCCAAGAAACAATTGTATCTTGGAAGGGTTTTCCATGGTGAGGGGGTGATCCAGACACGATTGAGGAGAAATAATGTCCTGGCAGGTACAAAAGCACTGAATGAAGAGGACGGAGAGTGTCCTGAGATGAGAATAAAACAGCATGACAGAAACATGGGTCTCTGTTGAGTGTGAGAGGGAATAAAGAGGGATGATAAGCACCATGAGATGAGGTCGCAGATACCGCTGGACTGCATGCTAGATGTCTGGACAGTTCAGTTCTATAAATGTGCTTTATGAACACGGTCCTACAGACAATTTGTACCTCTTAAGAGGCAACTTCCTGGTTTCTCAGGCCTTGCAAATCAATCCCTATGTGACAGTGTGAAGGAATTGCATTTTTAAACTGCTTTACTTTTCATGTACACTCAGATAGGCAGACCTGCTTCCTGAATAATGATGAGCCTTCAGAGGCCATTGGGCAGTGGAACCATAAGGTTGGTAGTCATTTAGAGTAATTCAGCTAAAACTCACGAATACTTCAGAACAACCTTTCAAAAGACTTCCAGAACCATACACAGAATATGGCCTTGGGGTTAACATCTGAGTTTCAGTTCAGTTCAGTCACTCAGCTATGTCTGACTCTTTGCGACCCCATGGACTGCAGCATGCCAGGCCTCCTTGTTGATCACCAACTCCTGGAGCTTGTTCAAACTCATGTCCATCTAGTTGGTGATGCCATCCAACCATCTCATCCTCTGTCATCCCCTTCTCCTCCTGCCTTCAATCTTTCCCAGCATCAGGGTCTTCTCCAATGAGTTCTTCACAGCAGATGACCAAAAACAACCTTAATTCTTGCATCAACCTACAGAGCTAGGAATTAAAATTTCTATCTTATGGATGCAGAAATCTAGGCCTGGGTAGCATAGTCAGATCAAGTCTAAAGTCTTAGATGGAAAAGAGGAAGAGTCCAGGTGAAACTGAGCAGGAGACTGTGGGGCTCCTGGGCATGGAAGCCTTTCAATTTCTCCTGTTTATTTGTAGGAAATAGTCTTCAGCCTCCACCACCTTCTCTGAGTTCCAAAAGGCAGGTTGCAAAAATAGGTAAGCAGGGAAGAGAAAGGATGCTTAGAAAAGGCAGGGCAGTCAAGAAACAGTAGAGCAGCCTTGGAGCAGGGTCCTGGTTCTGCCTCAACAGATACACGTAGCAACACTGGTTTGGGCTCTTCTGTAGAACTAAAAGTGAAGTGAAGTTGCTCAGTCATGTCTGACTCTTTGCGACCCCATGGACTGTAGCCTACCAAGCTCCTCTGTCCGCAGGATTTTCCAGGCAACCGACCCAGGGATCAAACCTGGGTCTCCTGCGTTGTAGACAGACACTTTACCGTCTGAGCCAGAACTAAAACCCCCATCAAATAGAAGATGTTAACTACTTGAGGAGGCATTCTTCAGTCCAGAGAAGGTCACAGTTTGATAACCTTGCCAACTCAGAAACTCATCAGGAGACCACCTGAGGTCAGATTAAAGGAACCACAGAAGCTCATCAAGAGACCTTCTGAGGCCGGATTAAAAGAGTGTAGACTCTGCACACACCCTGAACCTTGTCAGCAGCCCCACCTTGGAACAACGGCTGTAAAACTCCTCACCAAATCCCTCAGGTTGGACACACAGTTTTGAGGACCTTACCCCACTGTGCCCCCCCGCCCCACCCTTTGCCTGGCAAGCAGTAAAGCTATTCTTTTATGCTTCAATCAAAACTCTGAGATTCGATTTGGTACTGGTGCACAGAGGCTATGTTCTGGTATCACTAGGGCCCTGTTCTCTGTACTTCACTTGCATAGAAACACCCCTTGGGAGGACTGGTCTGGATGCCCAACCAAAGACACTTTGTGGATTGAGGAAAACTGAGGTGGGTTGACTTGTTAAAGTTGCATGGTCGTTCACCAGCAGACTCAGAACGAAACCTCACATCTCCTGCTCACTGGCCTCAGCTCCTCCACTTTCAACAGCTGCCCGTCTTGGGTCTCCCCTTGAATCTCCCTCTGACCACTGCCTTCTGGCTGAGTGGCAACATTCCTGATGACCAGCAAAGACTAATGACTGCTGGACCCTCCTCCTTATCTCGGTCAGAAGGATGAAGAACCACGGACTGTACACCTCTGCTATTCCTCTCCAGCATCTTGGGTGTTGCGATGAGAGAAGATTTTTTTGGCCAAATTTCTATAAAAGGACATGGTTAACTATAACCACCATGTATGCTCATAAAATGTGTCACTTGAAGATGTTTTGGTTGGCACTAGGAATTCTGAAATCAAAACCAAGAAGCAGTTTAATTCAATTACAAGTAGAGAAAGCTTAAAAAAAAAAATAAACTGAACAAAAGCTGGCTTCTTCCAAACATTCACATGATGAAGGAAAGAAACATGATGATTATGTGGCTTCACTAAACCATGAGGCGTTTCTCACCCCAGTGTCATTTAACGTCTGCTTCTGACGTGAGAGAACCCTCCTTCTCAACTATTTGGTAAATAATTCATGTTTTCAATTTGGTTAAATATGCCCATTTAGCTCCTACAACCGATCAGACTCTCGGGGAAACATGATGTATTTTAATAAACCCAATATTTAGCTAAATACAGCAAAATCCCGTAATAACATTCCCCCACCCCCCAGAGGGTGGGAAATGAAAATATATAAAGTGGGAAATATCATGTGTGTGACCAACCAACCATGTCTTGAAAAGGTAAATGCTACATGTGGGAAAAGATTATAAGTGTGATAACTGAACTGGGATGCCTACGTGGGGGAGCCTTTCAGAGGAGGAGAAGGAACTTTCATGCCTGGGTGAGCAGGGTGGTAAAGCGGGGAGACAAGTAGTAAAAGTCTTGGACACTCAGTTGCGCCCAACTCTTTGCGACCCCATGGACTGTAGCCCACCATTCTCCTCTGTCAATGAAATTCTCTAGGCAAGAATACTGGAGTGGATGGCCATTCTCTTCTCTAGGGAATTTTCCCAACCTAGGGATCAAACCTGGGTCTCCTGCATTGCAGGCAGATTCTTTACCATCTGAGCCATCAGAGAAGCCTAGTAAAGGAGATGGGGGGAGGAAAGTGGTTGCCAGTCAGGGATTTTCTACTTCCTGCAACTGTTCCAACCATTATATTGGCTCCAAAGCAGAGGTCCCCAACCTCCAGACCATGGACCGGTACTGATCTGTGGTCTGTTCGGAACTGGGTCACACAGCAGGAGGTGAATGGCAGGTAAGGGAGCAGCGCTTCATCTGTATTCACAGCTGCCCCCCACTGTTCTCATCACCACCTGAGCTCCGCCTCCTGTCAGATCAACGGTGGCATTAGATTCTCTTAGGAGCACAGACCCTAACACTAAAGTCAAGGTAGAATATCCTGATATTGCCACAAAACAGAAATAAAGTGCGCAATGAATGCAATGCACTTGAATCATCCCAAAACCAGCACCCCTACCACAGTCTATGGAAAAATTATCTTCCATGAAACTGGTCACTGGTACCAAAGGTTAGAGACTGCTGCTCCAAAGGACTTTCAAGGCACTTGGAAGTGAGTGGTGGGATGAGGTAGGGTGCCCCATGGCCTAGTACCCACTTCCCAGCCTGCCAGTTCTCCAGCCTTGTCCCTTTGGGCAGACCATTTGAGATCCCTGGGCCTCCTTAGAAGCAAGAGTAAAGGGGTTTAAAATGCCCTAGTTTCTTGAAATGGGACCATGAGGTAAGGTACTCTTCAAGCCCTGCCCCAATCGCCCAAATCAGGTTATCTGCCATTTACTGAAAATGCCTCTGTGTAAACAGTGAAATGCACTTATGAGCAAACTCAGTTTATTTTTTCCCTCTGGGGCATAAGTGTTTGAGTATATTATCTAAACGTGCATGGCAGTGTTTGATAGGCAGCATAGAAAGTTACAGATCAGCTGTCATGGGAAAGGGAAGGAGGTCAACAAATGTAGCTGCTGGAAAGACTATCCAGGCCCCAGTGTGCAGACACAGACAAGGCCTATGAATTTGGCTGCAGGCTCACGCTGGCCTGCCATTGCAACGGACCTCTAAGACTACATATTTTTTTGGTCCTGGTCCCCACATCCCAGAGGAACTTGCTCTCCAACCAGCCTGGAGTTACCTGATGCTGCCACCAGAACAAAACCTACCTCATGCCCTCTACATTGCTGACATCTCTGAAGCCAGGGCCTCCTTGTCTTCAGGCTCATAAACATTTGGTAGTGAGCTGCATAAATGGCCCTATCAAAAAATGGACCAAAGAACTAAACAGATATTTTTCCAAGGAAGACATACAGATGGCTAACAAACACATGAAAAGATGCTCAACATCACTCATTATCAGAGAAATGCAAATCAAAACCACAATAAGGTACCATCTCATGCTGGTCAGGCATTTATCAAAAAGTCTACAAACAGTAAACACTGGAGAAGGTATGGAAAAAAGGAATCCTCTTACACTGTTGGTGGGAATGCAAACTAGTACAGCCACTATGGAGAACAGTGTGGAGATTCTTTAAAAAAACTGGAAATAGAACTGGCATATGACCCAGCAATCCCACTGCTGGGCATACACACCGAGGAAACCAGAATTGAAAGAGACACGTGTACCCCAATGTTCATTGCAGCACTGTTTATAATAGCCAGGACATGGAAGCAACCTACATGTCCATCAGCAGATGAATGGATAAGAAAGCTGTGGTACATATACACAATGGTTTATTACTCAGCTATTAAAAAGAACACATTTGAATCAGTTCTAATGAGGTGGGTGAAACTGGAGCCTATTATACAGTGAAGTAAGTCAGAAAGAAAAACACCAATACAGTATATCACCACATATATATGGAATTTAGAAAGATGGTAATGACGATCCTATATGCAAGACAGCAAAAGAGACACGGACAGAAGGAACAGACTTTCAGACTCTGTGGGAGAAGGCAAGGCTGGGATGATTTGAGAGAATAGCACTGAAGCATGTATATTACCATATATGAAATGAATGACCAGTCCAAGTTTGATGAAACAAGGCACTCAAAGCCGGTGCGCTGGGACAACCCAGAGGGATGGGATGGGGAGGGAGGTGGGAGGGGGGCTCGGGATGGGGGACACATATACACCATTCATGTCAATGTATGGCAAAAAACCACCACAGTATTGTAAAGTAATTAGCCTCCAATTAAAATAAATAAGTAAATTAAAAAAAAAATATTTGGTAGGTTCAGGTTGAGACTAAGGCTCACTTTCACTGACACAGCTCCTGGCAACCAATCTGCATGGGAAGAGAAGGAGCTCCACTCCCTGGAATCATGAGAGACGCCTCAGTTCAGTTCAGTTCAGTTCAGTTGCTCAGTCGTGTCCGACTCTTTGCGACCCCATGAATCACAGCACGCCAGGCCTCCCTGTCCATCACCAACTCCCGGAACAGTTACCAAAAAGAAACCATAAATGGTTGAATGACCAAAAGGGCTTAGCACCATTCTCAGTGTTTCCAAGCCATTAGACCTTCTGCTACCCGTTCCTGTCTCTGAGTCTGATCTCCGAGCCACTGTCTCTGACTCAATTAAGACTGAACAAAGTTCTGGATCCCTTGGTTTCTCATTCAGGACTTTTGATCCAGGCAGAATCTGTTATTTTCCTATCTGAAAGGATGACTGTTACTATGGAAAGAGACTTAATTGTCCAAGTCCATTTTTGAGCTTACTATCCATCTACATATGGATGGCACACTAAGTCCTAACACAGAGGGCTGCAGGCTGATCAATCATGGAATGGTGGGCCTAGGAGTCATCCTGGGACTTGGTGTAAGTCAGTGATGCTCAACAGGGGAGGGGTAACCTTGGGTGCATTTGGTAATGTCTAGCTTTGTTGTTGGAGAAGGCAATGGCACCCCACTCCAGTACTCTTGCCTGGAAAATCCCATTGACAGAGGAGCCTGGTAGGCTGCAGTCCATAGGGTCGCTAAGAGTCGGACATGACTGAGCAACTTTGCTTTCAATTTTCACTTTTCACTTTCATGCATTGGAGAAGGAAATGGCAACCCACTCCAGTATTCTTGCCTGGAGAATCCCAGGGATGGGGGAGCCTGGTGGGCTGCCGTCTATGGGATCGCACAGAGTCGGACACGACTGAAGCGACTTAGCAGTAAGTAGCAGCAGCGGCAGCTTTGTTGTCACAACTAGTTGGGGGGAGAAGAGGGAAACTTCTGACATCTATTGAGTGGAGGCCAAGGATGCCGCTAAACATCCTATAATGCTCAAGGCCGCCCCCCCGTGACAATAAAGACTATCCACAAAGGTTCATATCGCCAAGACTGAGAAAGCCACATCTAAATGGAATCTTTTCTCAAAGACTTAAAGCTATTTTATCATTTAAAAAACCATAAAATTCGTACAAAAATGGAATCAGTGTTCTTCTTTTCTCACTCCGCATGTTCTACATTCTCTATAATAATTTGATATATAGATTTATACTATATGCATATACATATATATGTATTTATATGTATTTATGTTATAAATATATATATTTATTAAATATGTATAATTGATGGCATGTAATATAATTATTATAATTATCAATGTAATTAGGCATATGACATAATTTTATAGATAATAATGCAATGATACCATGATATGTAATTATTATAGATCCATCAAAATGGAGTAAGAGAGTGGCCCATCGAAAACTAAAGAGTATTGGATCCCTCTTGTTTGCCATGATTATCCAATCACCTGCCAGAAAATCTCCTGGGCTCCTTACCCATTCCCAGACCCCACCCCAGACCTGCTGAGTTGCGTCAGTGGGGCCAGAAGTCAAGATGCTACAGAAATTCTTCCTAAGGTCATTATGCAAAAGTTTGAGAATCACATTAGCCCTTCAAGTTTCAAGAAATAAAAACCATTTCACAAGTCTGAGTGCAGTTGATGTCAGAGTCAGGTCTGAGCAATGAGCAGGAAAGGCCCAATGATTGGATGCACAAACATTGGGGATTAGGATTGTCTTTATTCACCAAGTCTAGGCCGTATGTTCCAATGTTCCAACAAAGACCAACACCCACACCACTGCTGGCCCCTTGCCACCGCTTCTTCTTTGCCTCAGGGCCTCCTGCCTGAGCAACACTGAGAGGCTATCCCATACTTCACCAGAGTGTGCCCGCCATTTTCTGGGAACGGGACATCCAGTTAGCTTTCTTACTGTCCGTGTTTGCATATTGAGAGAAAGTCATAGTGAGTCTTAGGCTGAGGATGAATCAGGCAGTCTTAACTCTCGCACTTCTGACTAGAGTGCAAAAATCAAATCAATTACTCATAAACACTTGTGATAAGATTAATTTAATTTTTTTTCTTAAACAAAGAGGGTAAATTAAAAGAATCAGCTTGCTCCTTCCCACACTGTAGTGACAAGATTAAAAATTAAATTTATACATATTTCATTTCTACATAATAAAGCCTTTTTGCAAAAAAGAAAAAAAATGCCACAGTTCATCTAATTAAATCAAAGAAAATTGCCTGCAGCGGTGTTATAGTATTACAATTAAGCCACTGCCAAAGCAGCCCTCGGAATTCTTAAACACCACTCTGGGTTGAAAACCAAATCAGCTTTCCATGTGTGAATTTTGGGGGTGACTTCAGGAAAATGCCGAGCCTTTTCTTCCATGGGTACATAAGGGAGGGGAAAAAAAGAAAAAGATTTTCAAGCTATTCTGGAGTCACTATTATATCGAAGATGCCAATGAGACCTAATTTTGGTTTTTAAAAAAACTCTGAATCTTGGAAGAAATAGTTAATCAAGGAACCAAGGATGTTAAGACTCCCTTCTTTTTGCCTCCCAGATGTTAAGACCACTGAAGTTGAGAAACTTTCAATAAAATCCTTGAAGTGGGAAAGTTTCTCAAAGTCTGCCAAGATTGCCTTGGAATAGTTGATCTTGTTCATATCGATGTTGTCAGTGTGTGACTCCCAGTTATTTCAAGAACTGCAATGTCCAACCACAGCTAGAAACTCCTTGCATCCCTTCTTGGATTCAGGGATTTGATAAGAGCTGGCGTTAGAGGGACTTCATGATGAGATGGCTGAACAGGTGGGTGGAGGTGGCTGTGGCCCCTACAGGAGCAAAAAGGTGTGGCATGCACCTCCACCATCCCCCGCCTCCCTACCCCCCATCCCCAACCCCCTCCCCCACCGACACACACAATAAGGTCTATGCGAGGTTCCTCATCTGGCTTCTGACATTCTGGCAGGACTGAATTTCATTCTTGGGGATCAGACCCTGGAACAGGGAGAGACTCAAACAAGCCTTGACCTGGAACCTGGTTTCAGTGAACCATTCATGCCTTCTTTTAGGTCAAAACAGTGTTCCACAACAAGTGCTGGGCAAATGTCAATTGAATAGATGCGTCACTCAGCGGCAGATTGGCGAGCAGCACCGTGGGCCCAGAGGAACCTGTGTAAGTCATTACAATCTTGGTTTCCTCTGCTTGATGGTGGGCAAGAGTCTGAGCTTGAGACCATATGTTTACTCAGGAGCTAATAATCCACTGTCGTTCACGGCAGAGCCCAGCTACCACGCGGCTTTTCAGCTTTTTAAGAATATTCTCCAAGCACCTTGTCATTTGATCCTGACAACATCCCTGGGTATGGGAGAAAAGTCCATGACAATTTATCTGAAATCCCCAAATCCAGAAAGCTCTGAAAGACAGATGTTTGTTCATAAATTTGGTGCAAATATGACAGCAAACTCTAAACTGAACAAATGTGATGTTATTTATGATTTCTGCCTATCACACATAGGTTTGGGCATAGAAATATAAATGAGTTTACTTTAGGATGTAAAAGTAAGACCCAAACCCCTCTGGAGGTAGGATGCAATACCCTACATATGCTGTATCATTTCAGTAGCATTATCAGCTGATTCATCTATAGCCTCTTTTACTCTACAGATGAGAAAGCTGAAGCTCAGAGAGTTTGAGCAACTTGTCCAGGGCCACACAGCTGGTGAGTCATGGGATGTGGAGTCAAGACAGTGTATAAATGAACTGCAGAGCATGTTCATTTCCCCTAGTCTATCCTGAACCACTCTGAGGATGAAGCTCCTTCACTTGTGAGTTTCTCTTCTCTGTTCACTTGTATCAGTTACTGATTGCTGAGTAACAAAGTAGTGTAAAACATAGAGATTCAAACAACATGCACTTTAAAAAGAGTTTATTTTATTTTATTGAAGTACAGTTGACTTCCAATGTTTTGTTAGTTTTAGATGTACAGTGTTAGTTTCGGGTGTACAGCAAAGTGAATCAGTTTTACATACACAACAGTTCAGTTCAGTCGCTCAGTCGTGTCCAACTCTTGGTGACCCCATGAATCACAGCATGCCAGGCCTCCCTGTCCATTACCAACTCCTGGAGTTCACTCAGACTCACGTCCATCGAGTCGGTGATGCCATCCAGCCATCTCATCCTCTGTCGTCCCCTTCTCCTCCTGCCCCCAATCCCTCCCAGCATCAGAGTCTTTTCCAATGAGTCACCTCTTCGCATGAGGTGGCCAAAGTACTGGAGTTTCAGCTTTAGCATCATTCCTTCCAAAGAAATCCCAGGGCTGATCTCCTTCTGAATGGACTGATTGGATCTCCCTGCAGTCCAAGGGACTCTCAAGAGTCTTCTCCAACACCACAGTTCAAAAGCATCAATTCTTTAGCACTCAGCCTTCTTCACAGTCCAACTCCCACATCCATATGTGACCACTGGAAAAACCATAGCCTTGACTAGATGACCTTAGTCGGCAAAGTAATGTCTCTGCTTTTGAATACGCTATCTAAGTTGGTCATAACTTTTCTTCCAAGGAGTAACTGTCTTTTAATTTCATGGCTGCAGTCACGATCTGCAGTGATTTTGGAGCCCCCTAAAATAAAGTCTGAACACTGTTTCCACTGTTTCCCCATCTATTTCCCATGAAGTGATGGGACCAGATGCCATGATCTTTGTTTTCTGAATGTTGAGCTTTAAGCCAACTTTTTCACTCTCCTCTTTCACTCTCCTCAAGAGCTTTTCAGTTCCTCTTCACTTTCTTATACTCACTCTTTTCCAGATTATTTTCCCATATAGGGCATTGCAGAGCACTGAGTAGAGTTTCTTGTGCTATACAGTAGGTCCTTGTTAGTTGTCTGCATTATATATAGTGGTGTGTGTGTTAGTTGCTCAGTCGTGTCCGACTCTTTGCGACCCCATGGACCATAGCTCACTAGGCTCCTTTGTCCATGGGCTTCTCAAGGCAAGAATACTGGAGCGGGTTGCCATTTCCTTCTCCAGTATATAGTAGTGTGTATATGTAAATCCAGTCTCCCAATTTACCTCTACCCCTACTCCCTGATGACCATAGGTTTGTTACTGACATCTGTAACTCTTTTTCTTTGGGGGATGCACCATTTACAATAGTCAGGACATGAAAGCAAACTAAATGCCCATTAACAGAGGATTGGATTTAAAAAATATATATGGTACAAATATACAATGGAATATCATTCGGCCATGAAAAAGAAGGGATTGATGCCACTTGCAGGATCATGGATGGACCTAGAGAGTCCTACTAAGTAAGTCAGACAGAGAAAGATAAATATCCTATGATACAGCTTATATATAGAATCTGAGATAGGGGCACAAATGAACTAACCAGCATGCACTTATTCTAGATTTTCCCTGGGTCAAGGATCTGAGCCCTGCTTCACTGGCTGGGTTCTCTGCTCAGGGTCTTTTTAGAGGCTGCAGTCAGAGCATTGACCCAGATCTCTCACATCAAGGCAGTAAAGGGGTCAGCAAAGGCCATCACCATCTCAAGGCTGGACTAGCACTGGACCATCTTCTGAGATGACGCATCTTGTTGTCAGCGGGATTCAGTTGCTTCTCATGATGGTGGACAGAGGGATTCGGCCACTTGCTGTTTCTTCCCAGGTGGTCCTCTCCATTAGAATGAGTCTGTGAGAAGGACCAGAGAAAGAAGCGTCAGTAAGAGGAGAGGCAGAGTCCCCTGTAACCTAGTCTCAGAAGATGACATATATCTCCTCTTCCATGTCCTCTTGTTACATGGAAGTCACTAGGTCTAGCCCATACCTGGGGGGAGGGGACTTCACAGGATGTGAACACTGGGGGTGGGGACTTTGGGAGCCATGTCTCAATCTGCTGACCATATTGTCTTTCAAGATCTGAATTCCTGAGGGACTTTCACTACAATACTTAACAAGGGGGTAATAAGCTCTGGGTGGTTAAGGTTGCCTCAGGTCTTAAGACTCATGAGGGATGAGTAAACACTTGAACTTGAGTCCTTCTGCATTTATCTTTTCGTTTCCTGTGTGATATGCCTCTAACTCTGTCCTCAGAGTGGTCAAGTCTAACCCAGTAGAAAGTACAGACTCTGGCGCTCCCATAAATCTCAGCCAGATTCCCTCACTTCCCAGCTATGTAACCATGAACAAGTCACTCAGATTCTCTGAGCTGGAGCATCCTCATCTGTAGAATTAATGATATTGTTGCTTGGCAGACACCACTGCCAAGAGGAGTTCATAAGAATTCATATGTGAAGTGGTATGGTTGGTATCTGTGGCTCACAGGTGCCCAGTGAGTGGAAACTCTTTCATCTCTGAGGTTCTCCTAACCTTCTCTCTCTTCTGCTTCCTGTGACAGTCTTGAGATGACTGGTAGGGGAAGTATAATCATCCCATTTCCCAGATGGGGAACCAGAGCTCAGAGTATCTTATCTGTCAAATAAAACCAAAGTCTCCACTATCTGATTTTATCTAAATAATCTGGTTATGAGTTTATTTATTGTCTCCATGATGAGAATATGTGCTCTGTGGCTGAAGGAAGCTCATGGGTTATTTATTGCTTCACCTCCACCACTTCAATCCCTGGCTGCACGGAGTCTTGCTTTATACACAGTTGTTGGAGAAATCAGTGCATGAGACCTAGTTTTCCTCCCTAGACCTGGTCCTCATCTGGACCAACCTAAAGCCTTACAGCACTTACTTAGTGGCTTGGAAGGACATGCAGGAATAGTGGTTTCGACAGCTTGTGTTCATTCATTCGTTTCTCATTGCTGGTCCTGGAGGAATCTGAAAAAGTCATCAAATGAGCATATTTTGGGTAAAAGTCTCACAAATTCATAAACTTTTCAAAAGGCTTTTAAAGGCTTTCTGAAGCCCACTCATCGACCCCTGGGATAAGAACCCCAATTTTAGAGAGATATCTGGGTAGAAATGTGTTCATGCTCATATAAGTTAACCCCCATCTACCCAGCATTGCTCTTTACTCAAACAAGCCCATGCAGCTAAAAGACAGAATTTGAGTTTCTACTGTGCCTGATTGTTTTGGCCACTAGCTTGGCTCTTAGGAAAGAGTCATGTGGATCCCACTCCTTGCCACTCTCTTACCTCTAGCCCTGACAGACACAGACTGGTGCAGGCAACCCTACCTCTGGGATACCCAAAGCCTGACCCTTGCCCATGTGGTTTCTCTCCACATCCAGTGCCCCCCTCCCAATGAATGTGCTATGGGGGAGGGGCGATCATGAATATTCATTAGAAGGACTGATGCTGAAGCTGAATATCCAATATTTTGTTCACCTGATACAAAGAGCTGACTCATTGGAAAATACCCTGATGCTGGGAAAGCAAAAGCAGAGAGGGGCAGCAGAGGATGAGATGGTTGGATGGCGTCATCAACTCAATGGACGTGAATTTGGGCAAACTCTGGGAATTACTGAAAGACAGGGGAGCCTGGCGTGCTGCAGTCTGTGGGATTCCAAAGAGTCAGACATGACTGGGCAACTGAACAACATCAGTGCCCCACTCCCAGCCCCCATCACCTCCTGGGCCTGCTGCTGGCAGGCAGGTTCCTTCAGGGACCCTGGTTGCAAAGCCAAGGAGGTGACTCCCACCAGGGATTCCCAGGTAACACTCCCCATGCCGGGGTTCAGATGTGGGGAGAAGGGCCGGACGCTGTCAGCCTCCAGCACCAGGGCTTTGGTCTGGGGCTCCAGGCAGTGCCACAGGCAGCCAGCTAGCTCACAATCTACCTCCTACTGACCGGAAGTGGCTTGGGCACGGCATTTACCTCCAGGGTCTTCAGCCTGCTGCTGCTCCTCGCAGCATTTAAGCAGGGAAAAAAATAGCCTGTGCAGCATGGAAGGGTTTACCTCACTGTCCAGGATTAATGTGGGGGCTGCCAGAGAAGGGCATCATGGTACTGTAGCGAGGGACATGGGCTCTGTGAGTTCACACCCCTGCCCTGCTCCCTCACCTGTGCAACCTTGGGAAAGTTATCTATGTGAGCACCTGTTTCCTCATCGGTAATATCGGGATGACACCAGCTCCTGTCTCATCAACTGCAGTGAGGATTCAGTGAGCACAAAGCAGTTGGGACTGTGCCTGGATCATCCTGACAAGGGGTTTAGGGATGTTTCTTGTCACGTGATCACATCAGTGATGCTGAGACAAACACACAGGAGATGCCTGGCTTGTGCAAGGGAAGCACACGCACGCCCCTGTACCACTAATTCCCTGCCCTGGGCCACATTAATTTTGTATGGCCTCAGTGCTACTATGTACAAATAATGAGTCAGTTGTCTTCAAGGATAATGGTGTAATGGTCTAGAAACAGGGATATTTCCTGAATCGGGATTCAAGTGAAGACAACTTTAGCAGCCTCCGTTGTAGTTAGGTGGGGTCTTGCCCCTGGATTCTAGCCACCAAATGGGTGTGGAAGTCCGTTCCACTTTCTCTCAACCTCAGTGCTCTCTCCTCTTCTTCAAAACCCATGAATTATGGATGGGACAGGAACTAGAAGGAAGCAGGTAGATCCTTGTGTCACTGCATAGAAAACAACGGCCAATAAAGGGCACCCCAGACACAAGGGATGGCAACATGGCCAAGGAAGAATTCCAGAAGGGACCCAGTCTAAGCTGAAAAGATGAATCTAACATAATTCTTCTTAAGAAAAAAGGAGATTTAACTTTGAATGCTTACCATGTGGTAGACTCTGGGCTAAGTGCCTTTTGTACATTATCTCAGTTTTCTGTTTTAACCATCATTGAATCTGATATTGTTGGCATCTCTACTTTACAGATAAGAAAATCAACACTTCAAGAATTTAAGGGACTTCCTTAAGGCCCCAAAGGTAGTGAGCAGCAGAGTCTAAACTTAAAACCCAGGTGTTACGATTCTCAATCCATCCATGTTTTGGGTCACCTTGTTACCATGGTCTTTCTTCCTTAAAGGGATCCATGATCTGTTAGTAGAAACAGTCCATGGACTGAGAGAGTGAAGTTATAAAACAGAAAGGCTTGAATGCCATAGGAGAGGGCAGATAAAAATGCCATCAGGATTCAGAGGAGGGAAGAGTAACTTCCGGCAGGGAATTCAGGAAGCCTCTCTTGTGGATGTCACGTCCGTTTTATAAATCCCTGTCATACTCTGAACACCTGGACTCTGCAGCAGCATCCTCCAAATTCACCTCTCTGTCCTTCACCAGTGTGGTCCTTTCTTCTATTCTTCTTCCACCTCCGACCCAATCTTATCCACCTTGTTTGTTCAACTGACATCCCATATCTTCTGGCCAGCTGCCCTAAGAAAATACAAGAATCCCTACACGTGTTTTGAAATAGTAATGGAAACTACAGTTATCCATATAGGGGTGTGAAGTCATAGATCATTGAGGTATCTCAGAGAACACTAGGGTCAAAAGGGCCAATGGGCTGGTACCTTGGAGAACTAACCATAGAGAAAGGCATAAAGTATTCCCTTGGAAACAAAAAAGAAGGTAAAATATCAGCAAAAAAGCCATCAATGACAGCTGGTTCCTCTGAGAGTTGGGAGTAAAGTCTGGGGGTTGAGTTGCCCTCAGCCCTGGGGATGAAGTTATGGATGTCAACTGGGATAACCATAGTACACTGCATATTACCTTCCTTACAAAAGTATCTGAGATATGTTACACTGGAAATTCTTTACACTTCTATATGGATGACCAAGTATGCTACAATCTTTGGAATGTGAGCCAGGAGTATGCATTTTGACAAAACTCTGTAGATGATGCTGAGGCATTCTATTAGTTGATAAAATATGTTCTGGAATAAAAGGTCAGTAGTATGCTTTGGCTCTCCCCAAGAGCCTGGACATGGGATACGGAGTCACTAGTTACCTGGAGTAGTGGTACCTCAAGTGTATAGACCCAGGCATGATACAGGCAAATCTCCGGCTCCACTGTGTGGAAATTAGACCCAACTGGCTGTCTGTATGCTTTCCCCAGGTCATTTGCTCCTGGAATGGGATTATTTGGCAGTCAATACCAGAGCAGGAATTTGCTTCAAAGATGAGAATTAAGGATATTTAATTTTTGCTATTGGCGGTAGAGAGGATGAGAAAATGCAAATTCAGGAACATGAAGGCTTCTGCTCAAACGCAAGCATTTCTCACTGACTTCAGCAGAGAAGAAGAATAATCCACCCAAACTACTACTCTGGATGTTTCTGGAGTAACATGTTGGAAAGCTGTCTTCTCAGAATGAAAATCAACCCATCCATTGACAAAGAGGTTGAGACCAAAGAATTCCAGTGGTTATTTGATTCCACTGTCTTTGCTACATGATGCAAACATTCAAATTCATCTTCTCCTCTGGGTCATGATGCAAACATTCAAACTCATCTTCTCCTCTAGGTCATGCTACCAGATTAAAAAATTTTGGACCACTTGATAAAGCAATACATAGCAGTGAGTTCCATACATAGCAGTGAGTTCCATACCTAGAATCTCCAAAATGGCTATCTGCAATCATGATCATTATATAACTAATCTAAATTACTTCTAATAATGAAATTATGAGATTATGTTGCCCAACTCTGTCATATGTAAATATGGGGAAACTGAGCCTGGTAAAAATAACAGGCTTGACTGGCATCACACAGTAAGTCAGTGGCCTGTGTTGTCAAAGTCACCCCTGCTTTATGGTCTCCTAAAGAAACTTGCCAAGTCCCATGGCAGAATCAGCTGTTGGTATTGCCCAACCAGGATGTCAGTAGAGGGGATCTGAAAACCATATGGAACAAACTATGGATTTTTATAGAAGAAACCAAAACTCAAAGAATCAGAGGGCCAGACACACAACTTTGGGGATTTGATTTACCATGAGAAAAAACACTAGATATTAAAAGATGCCAACAAACTTAATCAATTATCATTATATTCAATAATTTTGTAAAAAAAATGTAATAATGCTATTTATGGGGCTAACTACATCACCGGCCTTTTACTTACACACAAACAAGTCAGGAATTCTTGTCCCCATGTTGAAGTTGAGGAAGTGGGCTCCTGTAAGTGATGTGACTTGCTGCGGCCATGAAACTTGTCATTTGCAAGGTCAGAATTCAACCCAGGGCTATAAGGATGCTTGCTCTTGACACCAGTCTTCCCATGCCTGCCACACTGCTTTACCCATCTAGGCTATTCCATGAACATTCAAAGGTCACAGGAAAGGAAGGGTAATGCTTCAGGGAGATTTTGGAATCAGGATAATATCGCCTCTTCAGAAAGTGATAACTTGCTGGAAATAAATGAAGAGTGAAAAATCCAGACAGCTTAAAGTTTTCTTTTTTTTTTTAATTTTAAATAAATTTATTTATTTTAATTGTAGGCTAATTACTCTACAATATTGTATTGGTTTTGCCATACATCAATATGATGTTTTCTCATAAAACAATAGGTTGCCTTATAGTTTTGCTGTGAAAAATACCCATTCATTACTCAGACACTGGCTGAGTACCTACCACACATTAGCCACAGTGCTAGATCTTAGAGAAGTCACAGCGGAATTGTTCCCAGGCTCTGCTTTCAGGGGCTCAAAACCAGGGTGGGTAAGACACGGTTGATGGTATAAACTGCTCTTAAAGATTGCCTCATACATCCCCACTCATTGCCATGTAGCTTGCTTCTTTTTCCTGTGGAAGTTGTGTCATTGTTACCTCATTGACTTTGAACTTGGCCAGTAGGGTATGGGAGTATATTATATCCAAAGTTTTAAAAGATATTGCAAATGTCTTCCATTGCACTTCTGCCCTCTGCCATGATGATGGCAGGTTCCAAAGAGCATCTGCTGCTCCACCCGTCTGGGTCCCAGTATGACAAGACGTATGGAGTAGAGCTTCTCCTGACAGGGCTGTATCCTGGAGCTGAGTTAACTAGCACCCTACATGAGTGAGAAAAGGATGCTGCTTTACTTTGCTGGGGTTTTTTTTGCAGTTGTCTATTACTGAAGCAAAGTTGACTGACAGAGAACAAGAAATCTGAAACAAGGTAGAAACTGATGAATTCTAAGAGAAATACAGACATCCTTTTTGTCTATAGAAAGAAATAGATTGCTTACGTTGATAAAGCACAGCTTATGCTGTCAGGGAGACCTTATGAAGATGGTGGTATGTGAGATGGACATCAAACTTAGTAGGACTTGAATATGGAAATAAAGTGGGACAGTTTCTGGTGTTCTCATTATTCAGGGCTGGAGAAGAAGGTTGGGGAAGGGGCAGTAGGGTTAGAATATCTGAGAACAAGCTGCTTCTTTGATGTCATCTTGCAAATCCTTTAGGGCTGTACTCATTTTGGTGAACTACTCTTTATCTACAGAATCTCAGGAACTGATCAGAGTAGACTAACCTTGCCTGCAGATATGTTCTGGAGAATTGAGTGTCTGATGGAATATGCACCTGATCAAGACTGGGAAGTCTGGCTTAGATTCAGAAGTAGAGCAAAAATATGAGACAGGACATCAGACTAGCTGGGTTTACTGCAGTTCTTGAGATGAAAGGACTTTGTGATTTGGGTTTATGATCGTCCCTTCAGTTCAGCTCAGTCACTCTGTCGTGTCTGACTCTTTGCGACCCCAGGAATCACAGCACGCCAGGCCTCCCTGTCCATCACCATCTCCCGGAGTTCACTCAAACTCACATCCATCAAGTCGGTGATGCCATCAAGCCATCTCATCCTCTGTCGTCCCCTTCTCCTCCTGCCCCCAGTCCCTCCCAGCATTAGAGTCTTTTCCAATGAGTCTACTCTTAGCATCAGGTGGCCAAAGTACTTGAGTTTCAGCTTTAGTATCATTCCTTCCAAAAACACCCAGGACTTATCTCCTTTAAAATGGACTGGTTGGATCTCCTTGCAGTCCAAGGGACTCTCAAGAGTCTTCTCCAACACCACAGTTCAAAAGCTTCCCTTACCTGTCCTCAATCCTGCCATCCATTTACTGAGGGGATAGAGTAAGAGTCTCTGAAAAGTCTGAGCTGCTAAGGATTCATTTTTAGGAAAGACTCCAAGGTTAGATTTGATTTCAGCTGACAATTAAGTGTCATGTCACACAGGCATGTAAGATTACCCTGTTGACCCACACAGTGGAAAACATTAGCTTTGTCTATGTAAAGGTCTGCAGGTTAATTACCACTCTCCTTATTTCCCTTGATCTTATCCTTTTATATTCATATCAACCTTAAGTTTTCCTCTCTCATTTCTTAAAAGCTGTATATATTCTTTAAAAAACTTTTATTTCTCTCCCTCTTTAAATCCTAACTGCTTGTAAACAAATACTGAATTCCATATTCAATTTCTTCCTCTTATAGGTCCTTATGACTTCCTCTAATTCTGATAGAACCTTACGTTTCTTACTCTATGACTGTTTCTGAGCTGTTCAAGTTGAAAAACTTAAGTTATTCCTGCATTTTATCCTAAACACCAAAACTACCCTCTCAGAAAATGTCATTGACCTTGATGACCCGGAGGGATGGTGTGGGGGGAGGAGGTGGGTTGGGGGTTCGGGATTGGGAACACGTGTACATGTGCGGCGGATTCATGTTGATGTGTGGCAAAACAAATACAATATTGTAAAGTAAAAACTAATAATAATAATAAAAAAAAAAGAGATCCAAACTGTGATCTCTTCTCACCAACTCCACCAAGATCACTATACTCTCCCATCATTGCCTCTGTAGTGTAACCAGAACCCCATTCTACTCTCTACATGGTTGCTAGGGTGATACTCTACACAGGAGGTTTGGCAGCCATGGAAATGCGCTGCTCAGATCTTCTGCTTTCGGAAGCGTACCAGTGAACCCAGCTACTGCTCCTTCAGGCATGTCACCATATCTGTGCAAAGGCTGTGCTTCTTAAAGTCTGCTCCTAGTCAATAACCGAGCATAATGGGTGTACTGATGCAGACCCATTCCTATAAGATGTAGGATTCTAGCAGTACCTTTGGCTCAAGAACAACCATTGGTTTGGCCAAACTCTTCTTAGAACAGTCTAAGACTATTCTTATCCAGTCCTCTTTCTTTGCTCTATTTTCTTACAGGAATCCAATCTACATTGAGATCTGAAGTCTTTCCTCAACTACTCCAGCCGTCATAGGCATTCGCACCAATTTATTTCTAAATTTGAAGAACTCCATTCTCAGACACATCAAAACCAAACTGTTGAAAACTTAAAGAAAAACGTCTGAAAAGAGCTAGAGGAAAAAAATGAGACATTACTTCTAGAACAGTTATCTGAATGTGAGGATATTTCTCATCTAAAGCCATGGAAGCATGAAGGAAGTGGGCAATATTTTTAAAGTACTGAGAGAAAAGAGCTGTCAACCCAGAAATCTATAGTCAGTGAAAATATCCTTCAGGAATGAAGGTGGAATGAAGATATTCTCAGATGAAAGGAAACTCAGTAAATTTGCTTATTGCTTAAAAATAATCCTGAAGAATGTTTTTCAAATGGAAGGTGAATGACCCTAGTGGGAAACTTGGAATACCAGGAATAAAGAACAACAACAAGAAAAGTAGTAAAAAAAAAAATTTTTTTTTACTAAAATTCTTGGCATATAGATTATTTTCATCCTCTTAAGGTCTTCAAAACACATCTGGCGATTGAGTACAAAAATTGTCTGATGGTGCTTCTTGATATTTTAAAATGCAATGTATGTCAAAAAACAAGAGCAGGAGAGAATAAAATAATATGCATGATGGTAAGTTTTCTACCTTTACTTGAAGTGGCAAAATATTAATTCTAAGTAGAAAGTGAAATGGTAACTATGAATAGTGTAGAGTCTTGGGCAACAAAAACAAAACTTTAAAAGAGATATATAATGAAAAGAAACTCAATAGATTGATTAAAGTTGGATAAAATATGATTTAAATAATTCAAAATAAGAAAGGAAAGAGAAAACAAGGAGATAAAAAGGGTAACACATCATACCTAACAAAAGGGTAGACTTGACTCTAAAATTAAAAAAATACATTATATATAAATGATTTAAACATGATAATTAAAAGAGCATATCAAATTAGATAATAAAGAAGAAAGCTAAACTGTGCTTTATACCATGATATAAGTAGGTTAAAAGTAAACAAATGAAAAAATATATACTTTGAAAACTCTAATAAAAATAAAAATGAAATGGCTATATTAATATCAGACAAAGTAATCTTGAAAGCAAGGAAAATTGTCAGGTATAAAGTGAGATACATGGAATGACAAAAGGGTCAATTTACCAGAAGACAAAGCAAATTGAAATGCTTATGTACCTAACAATAGAGCTTCAAAATATATGACAAAAACTGATGGAGTCAATAAAACTGAAAACAGGGCAACAATAGAGAAAATAAATAAAATCATAAACTGACTCTTTGAAAACCATCAATAACATAAATAAATATCTATCTAGACAAACAAGAGAAGGAAGAAGACATAAGTTACAACTTGATTATATATTGTAAAGTGAGACTCCATAAATACTAATGAAATTGTTATAAATAACTCTACATGTAGATATTTTGATAAATTACTATAAATTTTGACAGCTTAAATAAAAGACCAAAATCATGATCCATAAAAGGAAACAAATGATAAATTAGATTTTATCAAAGTAAAAAAAAAAACCTGTCAATGCTAATGTTAAGAGAATGAATATACAAACAATAAACTAAGGGAAATACTTGGAAATGAGATAATAAATAAAAGACTTGTATCCACAATATATAAAGATTTCTCAAAGCTCAAGAGTAAGAAAAATAGTCCAATTACAAAATAAACAAAAGACTTCAACAATTACTTCTCAAAAATATATAGCAATGAAAAATAAACACATGAATCTGTGCTCAATCATTAACCATGGGGAAAATGCAAGTTAAAACCATGATGAGATACTACTACACACCTTTTAGAACTGGAGCATTACTAAGTGCTGGTGATAATACAGAACAATGCATACATTCCTACTCTGACGGCGGGATTGCAAAATGGGATGGCCATTTTGGAAAACACCTTGGAAATTTCTTTAAAGTCTTGCATACATTGAATACTCACCATCTGACCCAACAATCCCAATCCAAAGAATTAATCCTAAAGAAATGAAAGATTACATTCACACAAAAACCTGTATGAGTGAGTCTAGCAGATTTACTCATAATTGCCAAAAACTAGAATCTACCCAGATGTTCTTCAATGGGTGAATGTATGAACAAACTGGTAAATTTATCCAAATAGTAGAATACCCTTCAACAATAAAAAGCACTGAAATATTGATACACATAACATAGATATGTCTCAAAAGCACCATGCATTTTAAAAGGTTAGAGGATACATACATAAAATGTAAATAGTAAAGCTCAATACCTGCTTATAATAGAAGGAACTCTCCTTAAAGTGATAAAGCATATCTACTTTAATTTATGGCACATATTGTTCTTCATGTTTCTTTAGAAATATTCTCTTTGAAATTATGAACAAGACAAAAATGTTCACTCTCATTGATTCTATTTCATATTACCATATAAAAGCCAACAGAATAAGGGGAAAAATCAACACAGAGGGAAAAATAAAAAGGTATTTTGTGGCTCATGATTGTCAATATGGCAAACCCTAAAAATCCCTGGGTCAGGAAGATCCCCTGGAGAAGGAAAAGATAACTCACCCCAGTATTCTTGCCTGGAGAATTCTATGGATAGAGGAGCCTGGCAGGCTACAGGCCACTGGGTCTCACAGAGTTGAACATGCCTGAAGTGACTTACCATGTATGCACAAAGAATCAACATATTATTAAAAGTAAAAGTTTAGAAAAATTGCTACATATAAAATCACTATATTTTAAATTGCATTTCCATATTCAAGCAGAAACAATAAAAATAAGTTTTACTTTCAATAGCAATAAAATATATGTGTACATACGTCTTCTTTAAAGATATACACCTACTAAAGTAATAAAATATATTTGAAGTTTTTCAAAGACCTAAATAAATGGATAGATGTACTGTATTTAGCAATACAATGGCCCAATATTTTAAAATGTCAAATCTTCTCATGCTGATCTGAAGATCCAATGTAATTCCAATCTGACTCCCCATAGGTTGTTTTAGAATTTGATAAGTTGGTAATGAAATCTACATGGAAGTACAAAGGCCTGGGAAATATACAGGATATTCTGAGAAAGAATATGCTGGATGGGGCAGTTCACCCTGTCAGGTTTCTAGTTCCGTAGCAAAAGTATAGGAATGAAGGCAATGTCATATTAAAGCAAAGTAACCCACTCCAGCGTTCTTGACTGGAGAATCCCAGGGACGGGGGAGTCTGGTAGGCTGCTGTCTATGGGGTCACACAGAGTCAGACACGACTGAAGTGACTTAGCAGCAGCAGCAGCAGCAGCAGCAGCTAAAAGTTCAGTGTAACAGCAGAAAGAGTTCTAATAAGGACACATGTGTTGAAACAGAATTTGATAGAGAACACATTTTGGAAACGGGAAAATGATCAACACATGAATGGTGTAGATCTTTTGGTTATTCATATGAAGAAAAAAGAAAATGAATCCCCCTTTACAAGAATTCCACATATATTCAAGACCAAGTCGTAAGATATAACATTAAAAACGTTAAGACATTTTTATAATATCCAGGAAGATAAGGCTGTTTGTACATAAACTTCCCCTTTCACACTTGCCATCTCAACCAAGGAAGACATAATGACATAAAGGCTGTGACTGTAAATTTAATTGCATTAAAATCCAACACATTTATCCAAAGATACTATGCAAGTAACAAAAAGGCAAGTCATAAAACAGAAGAAGAGTTGAGACACACAAAGCAACAAAACACTTGCATCCAAAAAATAATGAAGGCTTAACCCAAGTTAGTGAGAAAGAAACACAAAACTTCAACAGAAATCTGGATAAAATCCTTGAACAGCCCCAATCATCTATATGACTGTATCATCTATTCAGTCTAATTAGTAACCATTTAAATACAAATTAAGATGATTGACAACCAATAGATAAGTAAAAGGTAATATAATCAGCAAAGCTAAGTGTTAATGATTATACTATCTTGCTATTACTATTGAGAGTAGTAACTGGTACAGCCTCTTTTAAAGCATTACCTTATAAATGCACATTTCCATTCTCAAGTATGCTACATGCGTTCTGTTCTCAGGTGTATATACTCCTGTTCATGTGACCTAAGGCAAAGGCACAAGAGTATTTATACAAGTATTGGTCATAGCAGCAAAAAACTGAACCCAGTTCAAGTATCTATTAACTGGTAAATTAAGTATTTTGAGGTATATTCACCCAGTGGAATTTGCACACTAGTTAAAGTGAATCAATGCTACCTACCAACATAAATATATTCTAAAGTTTAAGGTAGGTTGAAAAGCAACAGGTATAGAATGTTAGGTAGATAATGATTCTGCTTTAAAAACCCCAAATAATTAAAAAAAATAGTTTAGGAATAAAAAATAAATGCATAATAAAATGTTTTAAAAAGGCAATATTATATGACATCCTTTATATGTGGCATCTAAAAAGATATGATACAAATGAACTTATTTATGAAACAGAAAGAGACTTACAGACTTAGAAAATAAACAAGTTTGCCAGGGTGACAGGATCGTTAGGGATTTTGAGAAGGTCATGTACACACTGCTATATTTAAAATGAATAACCAACAAGGACCCACTGCATAGCACATGGACCTCTGCCCAATGTCATGTGCCAGCCTGGATGTGAGAGGATTTTGGGGGAGACTGGATACCTGTATATGTATGGCTGAGTCCCATCATTGTTCACCTCAAACCATCACAATATTAATTGGCTATCAGTTCAGTTTAGTTGCTCAATAGTGTCTGAGTCTTTGTGAACCATGGACTGCAGCACACCAGGCCTCCCTGTCCATCATCAACTCTTGGAGCTTACTCAAACTCATGTCCATCGAGTCAGTGATGCCATCCAACCATTTCATCCTCTGTCGTCCCCTTCTCCTCCTGACATCTTTCCCAGCATCAGGGTCTTTTCAAATGAGTCAGTTCTTCGATCAGGTGGCCAAAGTATTGGAGTTTCAGCTTCAACATCATTCCTTCCCATGAATTTCAGGACTGATTTCCTTGAGGATTGACTGACTGGATCTCCTTGCAGTCCAAAGGACTCTCAAGAATCTTCTCCAACACCACAGTTCAAAAGCATTAATTCTTCAGTGCTCAGATTTCTTTATAGTCCAACTCTCACATCCATACATGACTACTGGAAAAACCACAGCCTAGACTAGACGGACCTTTGTTGATAAAGTAACGTCTCTGCTTTTTAATATGCTGTCTGGGTTGGTCATAGCTATTATTCCAAGGAGCAAACATCTTTTAATTTCATGGCTGCAGTCACCATCTGCAGTGCTTTTGTAGCCTCAAAAAATAAAGTCTGTCACTATTTCCATTGTTTTCCCATCTATTTGACATGAAGTGATGGGACCAGAGGCCATGATCTTCGTTTTCTGAATGTTGAGCTTTAAGCCAACTTTTTCACTCTCCTCTTTCACTTTCATCAAGAGGCTTTTCAGTTCTTCTTCACTCTCTACCATAAGGATGGTGTCATATGCATATCTGAGGTTATTGATATTTCTCCCAGCAACCTTGATTCCAGCTTGTGCTTCATCCAGCCTGGCATTTCACATGATGTACTCTGCATATAAGTTAAATTAGCAGGGTAACAATATACAGTCTTGACGTACTCCTTTTCCAATTTGGAACCAGTCTGTTGTTCCATGTCTGGTTCTAACTGTTGCTTCTTCAGCTGCATACATATTTCTCAGGAAGCAGGTAAGGTGGCCTGGTATTCCCATCTCTTGAAGAATTTTCCACAGTTTGTTGTGATCCACACAATCAAAGGCTTTGGCATAGTCAATAAAGCAGAAGCAGATGTTTTTTCTGGAACTCTCTTGCTTTTTCTATGATCCAACAGATGTTGGCAATTTGATCTCTGGTTCCTCTACCTTTTCTAAATCCAGCTTGAGCATCTAGAAGTTCATAGTTCACATACTGTTGAAGCCTGGCTTGGAGAATTTTGAGCATTACTTTGCTAGCATGTGAGTTGAGTGGAATTATGCAGCAGTTTGTACATTCTTTCGCATTGCCTTTCTTTTGGATTGAAATGAAGGCTGATCTTTTTGTTACAGTGGAAGTGACAAATAGAATCAAGGGATTAGATCTGATAGACAGAGTGCCTTAAGAACCATGGACAGAGGTTCATGACATTGTACAAGAGGCAGTAACCAAGACCACTCCCAAGAAAGAGACATACATGTTTCAATGCCATTCTCCTGAATCATCCCACTCTCACCCTCTCCCACAGAGTCCAAAAGACTGTTCTATACATCTGTGTCTCTTTTGCTGCCTCTCATACAGGGTTATCATTACCATCTTTCTAAATCCCATATATGTGTGTTATACTGTATTGGTGTTTTTCTTTCTGGCTTACTTCACTCTGTATAATAGGCTCCAGTTTCATCAACACATATTATCATATGTGAAAAGAATCGCCAGTCAAGCTTCGATGCATGATACAGGATGCTCGGGGCTGGTGCACTGAGATGACCCAGAGGGATGGGATGGGGAGGAAGGTGGGAGGGGGTCCAGAATGGGGAACACGTGTACACCTGTGGCAGATTCGTGTCAATGATGGCAAAACCAATGCAATATTGTAAAGTAATTAGCCTGCAATTAAAATAAATAAATTTATATTTTTTAAAAAAAGAAAGAGAAATACAAACAGGCAAATGGTTGTCTGAGAAGGCCTTACAAATAGCTGAGAAAAGAAGAGAAGCAAAAGGCAAAGAAGAAAAGGAAAGCTATAACATTTGAATGCAGAGTTCCAAAGAACAGCAAGGAGAGGTAAGAAAGCCTTCCTCAGTGATCAATGCAAAGAAATAGAGGAAAATAATAGAATGGGAGAGACTAGAGAGCTCAACAAGAATATTAGAGATAACAAGGGAACATTTCATGCAAAGATGGGCTCAATAAAGGACAAAATTGGTATGGACCTAACAGAAGCAGAAGATATTAAGAAGAAGTGGCAAGAATACACAGAAGAACTATACAAAAAATATCTTCATGGCCCAGATAGCCACAATGGTGTGATCACTCAACTAGATGGTGTGATCCCGGAATATGAAGTCAAGTGGGCCTTAGGAAGCATCACTATGAACAAAGCTAGTGGAAGTGATGGAATTCCAGTTGAGTTATTTCAAATCCTAAAAGATAATTGGCTATACCCCAGTACAAAATGATTTTTTGGTGTTAAAAAATTAAAATAAAAAAAGGCAATAAACCCAAAGTTATCTGGATGGGGTACTCACAGAGCAATGGTGAGGTATACTTTATGGGATTTTACAATCATATTTCTTAGATTTCAGCAACAGCAGACCTGCAGTTAGGGCAAGGCTCAGGAGACATAACCTGAATCCACTCTTCTCAGTGTTAGCTGGGTTGGTTCTCTGTCTGGGGTGGGAGTCCTCAGAAGGCCTGTTGACTCGCACATCTGAGACTCATCAGCTGATGCCTGCAATGTCAGAGGCTGCTGCACCAGCATCTCCAACTCCCGCTGCCTCAACGTGGTCTCTCCAGCTTCAAGGCTTCAAGAGGGCCAGCCTTCTCAGACGCTGGCCGCAGGTTCCTGAGGTGTGTGTCCAAAGAGAGAGCCAGGCAGCTGCTCCTCTTCAAACTCAGCCATTTGCAGCAAACGGATGGACTTAGAGACAATCACACTAAGTGAAGCAAGTCAGAGAAAGACAAATGTCATGATATCACTTACATGTGGGATACAAGACATGATACCAATGACCTTATTTACAAACAGAAGTAAACTCACACCCAAAGGAAACAAACTTACAGTTACCAAATGGAAAAGGAGGGTGTGTACTTTTGTGTGGCTTAATCATTCAGTCATGTCTGACTCTGTGATGCCATGGACTGTAGCCCAACAGGCTCCCCTGTCCATGGGATTCTCCAGGCAAGAATATTGGAGTAGGTTGCCGTTCCTTCTCCAAGAGATCTTCCTGACCCAGAGATCAAACCCAGGTCTCCTACATTGCAGGCAGATTCTTTACCATCTGAGCTACAACAGCAGCTCAGATACACAGTAATAAATATAATATGGTCTTATTGTAGAGCACAGGGAACTATATTCTATATCCTGTAGTAAACCATAATGGAGAATAATATGAAAAAAAAATATGTATACTGAGTGACTTTGCTGTACACCAGAAATTAGCACAACATGGTAAATCAACTATACTTCAATAAAACACACACAAAAAAACAAAGAGAGAGCCAGGAAGAAGCTGTCCTCTTTTTCAAACTCAGCCTCAGAAACCATGCAGAGTCTCTCTTGTTCTGTCCAAGACATCTAAAAAGCCCACCTACTTTCAAGGGAGGGAAAAATATTACTTTCTGCTGTTTGATGGAGAAATATGAAGTTTCTGGAAAAACATATGGAAGCAGAAATTCTACTGTGGTCATTTTGGAAAAATGTATTCTAACACAGTGTTCTCTGTAGTCCTTCAGGCTGGATGGAGTTGGGGTTTCAAGTAAAGAGATAAATGAGAACCAAGCCTACACCAAAGGGAGTCATGAGATTCAAGGATCAAAGGGTGATGGGAAGAAAACCGTTTGAAGAGGATGTTTGTGCCAAGGTAAGAAGGAAGGAAGCCAGGAGAAGCTGGTGTCAGGAAGATTTGCAGGCTGTCTCAGCTAGCTAGGCAAGTTTAAGAGGACCTCAGGGGTGGCTACAGAAATGGTGAGAAAAAAATCAAACACAAGGGCATGCCGCCAAGATGTGGAATGCTCCTGAGTAGGCAGCAGTTGCCGAGAGTCCACACGGATTCTGGTGACTTCATCACTAAACTCCATCATCACGAGGAAGAGTTCCTAAAACGCCAGAACCCTGGGTCTCAAAACTATCTCCCCAAGCAACCTTGCGCTAGTGCATTGCAGGCAGAATGTGATGTCCTGTCAGAAGGGGAAGTGAATAATTTAGAGTGATGTCGTCCATAAATATTTAATGATATGAAAAAATGTTCATGAGACAATGTTAAGTTAAAAAAAAAAAAAACACATTGCAAAATAGTATAAATGGTCAGAAAGAAAGGAAGATGTTCCCTAAAATATTAAGAGGATTTATCCCCAGCAGGGGGAATTTTCATTTAAATGTTTTTTATCTTTACTTTTTTATGTGTCTAAATTTCTACAGTAAAAATATATTAACATTTTAGGCTGCTCTCACCTTCTGAGATGCTCCACAGCCTGTCTGTAAAATGTGTTTTTTTTTCCTCTGAATAAATTCACTTCTTACCTATCAAAAATATTAATATTTTAATAAATAAAAGATAGCAATAGTTATAATTTTTTAAATATCCAGTCTTATGTTAAATAAAACCAGATAGAGGATTTTTAATGAGACTCATTCAATCAACTTTTTACTGTAAAATTTCATTTCCTCTGTTGGGTGATTTGCTCAACTAAAGCTGTATTTTCTTACCTATTAAAATACACAGCAGCTCGCAAAGTATGACTTTTCTGGGGTTCAAGGATGGCATAATTATTTTTGTAATAATACTAAGATGTTATTTCTCTTCGTCACTGTGTTGACACAGGCACTAAGGATGCAAAAGTGAGTCAGGGTAGAACTGCTGGTACCTTAGCATGAATCAAGGGGGTGGCACCACACTGTCCTGTGCTTACTGTATTCACAACCACAGGCGTACAAAAAAAAAATTTTTAATTAAAAAAAAACAGGGAACTGCCAGATTTATTTAAGCATACCCCTAATGGAGCAGTAATATACATATACATATATATATATAATATATTAATTGCAATTGCAGTATATATTATAGAGCAATATATAATTAATATATTTAATTAGTATATACTAATTATAGTATTTATACACTAAAAATTAATTTAAATAAATTATATGTAATTATATGTATATAACTAATTGTCTTGAATTTTAGCCCTTGAATACAATCTTTTAGTATTCTATATGACGAAATGGGGAGTCCAGTTAGGACCCTGTGACCAGGTACTTGGGGAAGCATGCATGTGACTGAGTTACAAATCAAAGCAGCTGTTAAAACTGCTGCTGTTAAACTCTTTTTATTTGAAAGAGCTACTGATGAACTACAGTTACTAAACTTGGGTATTCGGCAGATATTTTTGTAAAACCGAGTCAAGGGATCTTCCTACTTCAGAGGAAATGGATGACACTATTTGTTGCTAAAGACAAAATTTGAAACTTGAAGGAAAAAACAGACTCTTTGGATAAACTTTACCTTCTACTATGAGCTTGACTTTTCAAAAAGAAAAGACTGTTTTTTTGATGGGACAAGCAGTGACTTGTTTTTAAATATTGTATATAAAATATGTCAACATTTGGAAGTTCTCCATTACTCAATAAAACAATATTTTCCAAAGAACCAATGAATGATGTTAAAAGATTGTGCATAGGCAAAATTTCCATTTAAAGTGCAAGAGATCATGAAAGAGAATACAAAAAATATATATCTTCAGATTCCACACTACTACTAACTTATAAGAAACTACCATTTCTTGAGTTCTGACGCACCCAGATGTTCAAGCTGGTTTTAGAAAAGGCAGAGGAACCAGAGATCAAATTTCCAACATTCGCTGGATCATGGAAAAAGCAAGAGAGTTCCAGAAAAACATCTATTTCTGCTTTATTGACTATGCCAAAGCCTTTGACTGTGTGGATCACAATACACTGTGGAAAATTCTGAGAGAGATGGAAATACCAGACCACCTGACCTGCCTCATGAGAAACCTCTATGCAGGTCAGGAAGCAACAGTTAGAACTGGACATGGAACAACAGACTGGTTCCAAATAGGAAACGGAGTATGTCAAGGCTGTATATTGTCACTCTGCTTATTTAACTTATATGCAGAGTACATCATGAGAAACGCTGGGCTGGAAGAAGCACAAACTGGAATCAAGATTGACGGGAGAAATATCAATAACCTCAGATATGCAGTGACACCACCCTTATGGCAGAAAGTGAAGAGGAACTAAAAAGCCTCTTCATGAAAGTGAAAGAGGAGAGTGAAAAAGTTGGCTTAAAGCTCAACTTTCAGAAAACGAAGATCATGGTATCTTGTCCCATCACTTCATGGGAAATAGATGGGGAAACAGTGGAAACAGTGTCAGACTTTATTTTAGGGGGCTCCAAAATCACTGCAGATGGTGACTGCAGCCATGAAATTAAAAGACGCTTACTCCTTGGAAGAAAAGTTATGACCAGCCTAGATAGCACATTGAAAAGCAGAGATATTACTTTGCCAACAAAGGTCCGTCTAGTCAAGGCTATGGTTTTTCCATAGTATGGATGTGAGAGTTGGATTGCAAAGAAAGCTGAGAGCTGAAGAATTGATGCTTTTGAACTGTGGTGTTGGAGAAGACTCTTGAGAATCCCTTGGACTGCAAGGAGATCCAACCAGTCCATTCTAAAGGAGATCAGCCCTGAGATTTCTTTGGAAGGAATGATGCTAAAGCTGAAACTCCAGTACTTTGGCCACCTGATGTGAAGAGTTGGTTCATTGGAAAAGACTCTGATGCTGGGAGGGATTGGGGGCAGGAGGAGAAGGGGATGACAGAGGATGAGATGGCTTGATGGCATCACTGACTCGATGGACGTGAGTCTGAGTGAACTCCAGGAGATGGTGATGGACAGGGAGGCCTGGCATGCTGCTATTCATGGGGTCGCAGAGTCGGACGCGACTGAGCGATTGAACTGAACTGAACTGAACTGATGCAGTAGAAATGAAAAATATCTACAATTATCTGCAAAGACTAATGAAGCACTTCTTTTCTCACTTTTGTGTGAGGCCAAATTTTTATCAGCGACTTGAACTGAAGCAGTATATCCAAGAACTTGTATTCAGAAGCTGATATGAGAACCTAGCTATGTTCCACTGAGCCAGCTGTTAGAGATTTGAATAAAAAGAAAAGCAATGTCATTTTTTACTAATTAAAAAATATATGTAGCTTTTGCTTTAGAAAATATGGAAATATTTTTGTTGTTTTTTCATTAAATATCTTTTTAAAATTTCATTATTTTTTAAATATTTCACTAAGTATTTTTGTTGTTTTTCATTAAAATGATGCTTTTTTAGCACACAATGAGTTTGTTTTTATTTGTAAATAGATAATTCAAAATTGTCAGTTTTAGTTTCTATTAAAGTAAATGTTGATACATGTAAATCATATAAACAATCTTTGGAGTTCTGAGACCAAACCTCTTGGGAACCACCATATCTTATAAGATAAAGGTGTGTATAGTCAAAACCATGGCTTTTCCAGTAGTCACGTACGAATGTGAGAGTTGAACCTTGAGGAAGGCTGAGCACCAAAGAACCGACGCTTTGAACTTTGGAGCTGGAGATTTTTGAGAGTCCCTTGGATTCCAAGGAGATCAAGCCAGTCAATCCTAAAGGAAATCAACCCTGGATGTTCTTTGGAAGAACTGATGCTGAAGGTGAAGCTCCAATACTTTGGCCACCTGATGAGAAAAGCCAACTCATCAGAAAAGATCCCGCTGCTGGGAAAAGTTGAGCATAAGAAGAGAAGGGGGCAACAGAGGATAAGGCGGTTAGATAGCATCGCCAACTCAGTGGACATGAATCTGAGCAATTCCAAGAGATGGTGGAGAACAGGGGAGCCTGGCATGCTGCAGTCCATGGGGTTGCAGAGTCAGACACGGCTAAGAGACTGAACAATAACTATTATAAGATGTATATCGGAAACATAGAAGAAAATTCCTTTCTTCCTGGATGTCTTTATATTAAGCCATAATGTATGAAGGTGTCATTGCCATCTTGAAGGGTAGATGAAATGTGAAACCAACCAGCTGAGGATGGCAGGGCAGAACCACAGAACAAATGGGTTCTTGCTGGCATCCTTAAGTCACTGAGTTGATCAACTGTGTTGACCTCCCTTTGGATTTATGTGAGTTAATAAAACTGTTCTGATCATTCAAACCTCTCTTAGGGTCTTCTGTTACAGGATCTAAAGGAATCCCAGCTATATGATCCATCTCACAGTACGGGCAACCGGACACTTATCCAGTTATGTCTGGTCCTATGTTGTGTAATCTTAGATATATTATCACACATAACCCTCACAACCAACATGGTGAAAGATACGGTACTATTCCCAGTCAACTGTTTAGGTACCTGAAGCATAGAGTATGTATACTAATTATATGAGATCACACAGATAAAATCTCAATCAATACTCAGACCATAATCAAAGTCTGTCCTCTATCAATTATAACCTTCACTAGGTTTAATATCCCAAGTCTGTATTTCCCATTATACCAAATAAAAACATCTCAGAGTGCTTTTCAAGTACTATGATAATCTTTCAAATTTAATAATCAAATACAATTGAGCTTTGTTTGTTTTTAATTTTCAGTTTTGCTTCATAATTACCCAGGCAGTTAGTGCTTCCTTGTTGCTCTTGCAGAATTATTTTCATAATTCACATAACTTTTCTCACACTGTACTGTAAGTATATCTTGTTGCATCTGTATTCCTAGTGGACAGTGAATTCCAGCACAGGACTTGACATACAATAGGGGTTTCATAACAGCAAGTGCAGTGACGAAAGTTCATAGGCTATTGGACTAGGTGTGTGTTCCCAGTCGCTCAGTCATGTCCGACTGTGACCTATGGACTGTAGCCCACCAGGCTCCTCCATCCATGGGATTTTTCAGGCAAGAATAGTGGAGTGGGTTGCTGTTTCCTCCTCCAGGGGATTGTCCTGACCCAGGGATCAAACCTGTGTCTTCTGCGTTTCTTGCATTGCAGGCAATTTCTTTTCGGCTGAGCCATAGGAGCAGGAGGTCAGACTAGGCAATTCATATAAATCACTCTTTATCCTATTGGTAGCTCATCTATTTATTTATTTGGCTGCACTGAGTCTTTGTCGAGGCATGCAGGATTTATGTTGCCTCATGCAAGATCTTGAGAGTCTGACACACACTCTTGAGTTGCAGTGTGCAGGCTCACACGTGCCTGGTTGCTCCACAGCATGTGGGACCTTAGTTCCCTGACCAGGAATCGAACCCATGTTCCTTGCGTTACAAGGTGGATTCTTAACCACTGGACCACTAGGGATGTCCCCTGAGGGTAGCTCTTAGACATGATTATTATTATCCCCATTTTATAAGGGAAGACATCAAGGTTCAGCTAGGCTGACCCATGCAAAGAAATACAAATAGCGTGTGAGGCAGAATTCAAGCACTTATCCTTCTGACAACATTAAGGAGCAAAACTTGAAAAGTTATTAAGCCTCTCTCACTTAATACCTCTAGTGATTAGAAAGTCACTCTTTACTGGAATCCATTCTTTTACAGAGAGGCCTAATAATTGCAAAGTTCTTCCTTAGGGGGATTTGCATTTCCACCCATAATCCTTTGATGACAAGAATCAGACTGAACTGAATTGAGTTACAACTGAGCCTTGCGGAGACAAGGCAGGTGGGGCTGGTGTACGTGTGTGATTTCAGGATCCTGAGGGGAAAAAAGGATGCTAAGGGTGTGGTTAAGTTGAGAAGGTCTTTAGCTGCTGAGATATGGAATTTCTGTTGTTTTTTGGTATTTTTATCTTTATCCCATTCCTTCCTTTTCACATATTGGCTCCTTTGTACATGCTCAACAGCACGATATGCACTTAATGATGACCTCTTTGAATTCCCCTAATAAGTCAGTTAGGTGACTTTTATTGTTGGGAAAAATGAGTCACCAAGAGATGAAACCACTTGTTCAAGTTTACACAGTTATTGACTGACAGAGCTCTCCTAGGCCTTCTCTCTCCAAAACCTGCTTTTCCTCACTGCACTTCACTGCTTTTTCTACATTCCTCAAAATGAAGGAATAAAATATGTAAAATCTATGGGAGACCCCTCTCCGCTAGCATAAGATAAAATACTCAGTTACAACAAGCTTTGAATAGTTTGCTCAAGTAGCCAAATTATACATTATAATTCTTCAAAAGCAGAATTCTGTGAATGACCTAATGAGCAATTTTAATTTTCCATTTGGTCTTCAGACTGTGTTTTGTCTTTTTAACGGATTCTGGAAAGAGAACTCAGCCAAAAGAATTTCAGGGAACGAATGAACCTCGATATGCATTTGTTAGAAAGTCTTCCTTCTTGTGCTTTCATTTCCCATGCTCAACTAGAAAGGGTTAAGGTGATAATTCTCAACTACCACATTTTAATTTATAATAGTGAGATGCACAGATTTTAAAAGTATAGTTGGAGAACTTAGACAAATATGTATACCCATGTGACCAACATTTAATCTGTGTTAAATGATGTCCCAGAAGCTGCAAACAGTCCCTTCTCTTCTTCTCTCTCTTGCCTATTGTCCCTCCCATCCAGAGATGGAATCTGTTTCTCCTTCCTTGGCTCTGGGCTGAACTTGTGACTTACTTTAACCAGCTGAATGTGGCAGAAATGAGGCTCTGCGAGTTCCAGACCAAACCCTTAAGGAGGATGCTGCTGTATATGTCATGCTGAAAGAAGACAGTCCAGACCACTAGGAACCCTAGTGCACATTTCAGGGAGTCACAGAACCGCTGAAGCCAGCTCTGCACACAGGGCAGAAATGCATCAATGTTTTAAGACACTGTAACATATGGAAGCACAACAAAGGAGATGCAGGACATTTCATTGCCACGGAGCATTTCCTCATGATCATCTGCGGTCAGCCCCTGCCTGACGCTCACAGCTAACGCTTCGCTCTTTTCTACTCCCATAATCTAGCTGTCGGACAAGGTGATGGCACCACGCTCCAGTACTCTTGCCTGGAAAATCCCATGGGCAGAGGCGCCTGTAGACTGCAGTCCATAGAGTCGCAAAGAGTCAGACACGACTGAGTGACTTCACTTTCACTTTTCACTTTCATCCATTGGAGAAGGAAATGGCAACTCACTCCAGTGTTCTTGCCTCGAGAATCCCAGCAACAGGGGAGCCTGGTGGGCTGCCGTCTGTGAGGTCGCACAGAGTCGGGCACGACTGAAGCAGCTTAGCAGCAGCAGCAGTCTAGTGGTACTCATTCTTAAACTTTACATGAACTTAAACTTCAAGTGATCTTTTATATGAAGGAAATGATGCAACATTTATTCTTTTGTATCTGGTTTCTTTCACTTAATGCAACCTTTCTGGTATTCATCCACGCTGTTGGTTTTTATTTAATTTAGTTTGTCGTTTTTCACTGTTGTATAGTATTCTATAAGTATGCTAAAATCTGTTTATCTATTCCCCTGTAAAAAACATTTGGATCTTTTCTAGTTTTCAACTATAATAAATAAAACTGCTTTGAAGGTTCTGATAACACATTTTTGTGGGCATGTGCTATCATTTCTTTCCCATAAATCCCTAAGAACAGAGTGACTGATTCATGGGATATGTAAACTTTTAACATGGATCTTTAACTGCTTAAAGGCTTCCCGAAATGATTGTGCCATTTTACAGCCCTCCCCCACCCCACCACCACAGTGTCTAAGATCTAGTTACTGTATATCCTCATCACTATTTGAAGTAGTCAATGTTTTCATTTTACTCATTGTAGAGGGTGTGGGCTGATTCCATTGTGGTTTGAATTTATATCTCTTAGATGACAGATATATTTTGAGCATCTTCTAGCATTTTTTTAATCTTCTTCAGTGAAATAGATGTCTATATCTCTTGCCCACTTTTACTGGACTGGAATCTTTTTATTTTGATATGTGGACATCATTTATATATTCCAGGTGTAAGTCCTTTGTGTAGCAAATTCTTCCTTTCCACTCAGTGGCTAACTTTTTAATTTTCTTGATAATGTCTTTTGATGACTACAAGCAATTGATTTACATGAAGTCAAATTTGGTAAATTTATTTTTCTCATATGTTTAATGCCTTTTGTAGTCTAAGAGATAAAGTCACAACATTGTTTTTCTTTTTTTTTTCCCTAAAATCTTTAGAGTTTTGGGGTTACATTCAGTTTTATGGCTGATGTCAAAATAATTTTTGTGTGTGTGCTGTAAGGTAATGTCCCATAATCAGTTGTTTTTCCAGATTGCTACCTCGCTGATACAATACCATTTCTTGAAAAGACTTTTTCCCACTGTATTGCATAATGACTTGGCCAAAAATTAATTGGCCACATATTTGCGAGTTTACTTTTGAATTTCTTATTAAGTTCTAATGATGTATCTTGATACCCTCACTTCAAAAACAGACTCTTTATAATATTGTAACTTAGAGAAACAATCAGAGAATACAAGTTCTTTAACTTCATTATTTTTTAATGATCATTTAAATTTCTATATAAATTTTAGAATTAGTATGTCAATTTTTATAATAATTCTTCTAGAATTTTCAATGGGATTGTATTAAATCTACAGGTCAATTCAAAGAGGTTTGACACTTTGACAGGTTGTCCCATTCATGAATATAATATGTATCTCCATTTATTTAGGCTCAAATGTCTTTCAGCATTGTTTGGCAGTTTTTCGAGTAAAGGTCTTACACATTTTTGGAAAATATATCTCTATGTGTTTTGTGAGTAAAGAGACTACCTGCATTGCAGAAAGACCTGGGTTCCATCCCTGAGTAGGGATGATTCTCTGGGGAAGGAAATGGCAATCCACTCCAGTATTCTTGCCTGGAAAACTCCATGGACAGAGGAGCCTGGTGGGCTACAGTCTTTTGGGTTGCAGAGTTAGACACGATTTAGCAACAAAGACCATGTTATAAATGGTTATTTAAAATATTTCATTTCTAAGTTACTAATTTCTCATATAAATTCATTTTTTTGTATCTTAATATTGTATCCTATAACGTTGCTGGATTCATATATTCATGCAAGTATTTTGAAGTTTGGCTTGTTTTTAGATTCCCTAAAGGATTATTTTTGTTAATATGTAATCAGTCATCTATAGCTAAAGGCAAGTTCATGTCTTTTGTGCCAATCGTATTGTGTGTGTGCTTAGTTGCTCAATCGTGCCCATGTGACTTTGTGACCCCCATGGACTGTAGCCCTCCAGGCTCCTCTGCCCATGGGGATTCTCCAGGCAAGAATACCAGAGTGCGTTGTCATGCCCTCCTCTAAGGGATCTTCCCGACCCAAGAACTGAACCTGTATCTCTTATGTCTTCTGCATTGGAAGGAAGTTTCTTTACTGCTGAGCCACCAAGGAAGCCTGACCAGAATCAGACCCTTCATAAAAACACTGATATTAACAGGAGTCTTGTGTGAATACAGTTATCAAAGTTTAGTCTAGACATTTTCTATTAATTATTTCTCAGGAATCTGAGATCACACACAATATAAAAAAAAAACCTTCTTCAGATCCCATTTTGTGCCAAAGACTTGGCAAACAGTGTCACTTGGGACTGGTTATATCTGTAGGCAAGTAACAGATTTTCTTACCATCGCATGAGGCGACTGAGTCATAAAAAAATTGCCTTGATTTCATCAAAGCTGTAGGATTTGAATGTGTGACAACTAGGATTCAAGAAATTATCTAGGAAAAAGAGAAATTATCTAACAGCTATACTTTTTCCATTAATCTTTCCATTAACCTAGATATTTCTCAGATCCCTGAGACTTCACCATATCAGAGATGTGAGTGTCCCCATTCTTCAAGCTCACCCGGGAAGTACTAAAACATGTATGAGAAATTGGTTTCACATAGATTTGCAAATGTTGATTGGCAGTGGTTTATGTGATGCTATATGTTAAAAAATGTTGAACTTTCTTTGGAATACTGTGGGAAAAAAAAAAAAAAAAAAAACACTGCAAAATATCAGTCCTGTTTATCATAGACCCCAGAGTTGGAACTGTGAATACAAGTGTCATGCAGTTGAAATGAGCAGGAAATGAGGCTTTGCTTCCTTGGAGGAAATAATTTATTAATTTAAATAATAGAAAAAGGAAAGAAGATGGCAAGGGTTTTGAGAGGGGATGATTTCCACAACAAATGCCACTCTATATTCTATTACTTCCACACTGAGTGAGTCCAACTCTCTAGCCAATACATTGAGGCAGAGAGTATTTAAGCAGGAGTTCTTCAGAGCAATCCTAGGATAAGCTGCATAGATGGCTGGAGAAAGTCACTTATGCCATTTCTCAGTCCAAAGTTTCAGCCAGGCAGCAATGTTAACAGAGTATTCCAAGTGGATTTGTAATGACTTTGGTGTAGTTATCACACTAAGTTTGAGAAACCACTGGAGAACTCTGGAGAACGCAGGGTCAAGAGCACCCATTTAGATGTGATTAACTCCTCCCCTTATGATGTTTTTTCATCAAGCTAAGCATCTTTGGAAGCCTAGGGAAACCTGATGGCCTTAGGGACATTGTAGGTACCATTATTTATACAGGTTGTCGTAGACTGAAAACATGTGTGCTTCCCCAAATTAACATGTGAAATCCTTAATCCCCAGTGTGATGTGTTTGGAGAAAGGGCTTTGGGAAGATAACTATTCATGAGGCTGAGGCCCTGGTCCAATAGGAGCTGTGCCTTTATAAAGGAATAGAAAGAAAGCTTTCTCTCTCTTGTTCTCTCTTCCATGAGAAGATACATCAAGAAGGTAGTCATCTGCAAGCAAAGAAGAGGTCATTGACCAAGAACCAAATTAGCTAACATGTTGCTCTTGGACTTCCTCTCTGCCAGAACTGCGGGAAAATAAATTTCTGTTGCTTAAGCCATTCAGTCTATAGTATTCTGTTATGGCACCTCAAGCTGACCAATACGTAGGTTTTGTAGCTATTCGTTTCTATTATTTTCTATGTGCCATTGTCTAGTCTCTTTGTTTACACTTATTACTTTAATCCTCGCCAAAATCCCCTTCACAGCAATCCCATGAGGTATGTATGTTATATCCATTTTACAGTGGAGGGAACTGAAATATGGTGAAGCCAATAAATATATATGATGAAGACTCAATGTAGAAGAGTTGGGAAGAATGTTTGGTTGCCCACAGCTATATGCACTGGGTTGGTGTGCATTTGAGCATCAGATACGAAATATTCCATCTAGCTGACTCAGACAGGCATAGACCTTCTGATGGAAGTGTAATCTTCCCTTATATTCCTCTCAGAATCTTGTGTTAATTATCCAGGACCCTGATGCTGGGAAAGATTGAAGGCAGGAGAAGAAAGGGGCAGAGGTTGAGATGGTTAGATGGCATCACCGACTCAATGGACATGAACTTGAGCAAACTCAGGGAGATAGTGAAGGGAAGCTTGGTGTGCTACAGTTCATGAGGTTGCAATGTTGGGCACGACTGAACAACTGAACAACTGGATACTTACCTCTCTCCTTTCAGACTTTACCTAGGAGACACTGGCTCTAGCAACCCTAGTAACATGTGAGAACTCTTCCAAAATGAGCCAAATCATCTGAAGATTTGACTTTGAGCATTGAGTGCGGCCTGTTGAATAAAACTTTGTGAACCCAACTTACCTGCCTGACCAGGTTCATGTGCCCACATCTATTTGAATAGCATCCTTAGGGTCTGATATTGTGGCCCACAGGGCCCCCTCACTCCCAATCTTAGACTACACTCAACCCTGACCCACGCCACCAACTTAGTGATGATATCACAGCAGAAAGATACAGACCTGTTTGTCTCAGAGGTCAGAGGAAAATGTCCTTTCCCTTAAAATATATTACTATTCTCAGGTTCTAAGACGTTCAAGCTCAGCATGAAATTATAAATCTGGAAGCTTCTTTAAAAGTCAGGCATAGGAATGTCTGTTACATTTGATTTTAGTTGAATGACTTCAGCTACTTTCTTCCTCTAATATCTGGAGTTCAGCCAACCACAGGACACTTGTTTTCTGTTTATTTGTAAATTAATATAAATGGAAGTGAAGACTGTCTCTGAAAAGAGCAAATTCACTTTCCTCCCAATATAATGAAATTATGTTTGGGAAAGCCTCTGTTGATGTCCAAGAATCTTTATGAGCCTTTTCAAGCCATTGTTTTCTTCTCACAAATGAGAACTTGCTGATGCCAAGGAGTAATGAACTGGAAAACCACATGGCTACTTTGTTCTTAAGCTGGCCTGCTGGGGGAGGAAACGTATGGCTTCCTTAATTCTGGCTTTCCCTGTCTCTGCTGTTTTCCCTCTGTTATCTGCCCCTCCCCTTATTCCTCATGCAATAAATAAAGGCTTTGGAATAGACTGATTTGGGTACAAATGTCCTTCTGCCAGTAGTTGTGTGGTCTGTTAGTACTACTGTGTGGACATGATACTTAATCTCACTGAGTCTCAGTTTTCTCATCTGCACGTAGAGGTGACACATTCATTCCCCACTCTCTGTCTCCTAAAAGAATCTATCTTCCATTCAGACATCTCACTCTATCCTCTGTAACTATTGCAACTCGCAGGGGTGGGCAAGACCCCCAGATCCAGCGATGAGATTCAAACTGTCACAATTAATATTGGTCATCAGTTCCTCTGGAGAGCAAGGGGTTTGGGAGGCCAGACTGCCCCCATCAGAGCTTGGGATCACTGATAGATTAGCTATGATGTAGGGAAGCAGCCTTCTTAATCTGCCCCCTGGAAGCATGCTGACTTGGAGATTTTATCCATCAGATGACTTGGAGAAGATACCCTACAGATGAAGCTGTCACACCGAAAGGAGACAAAAGAATAGGAGAGAACTGAAGTTTGGTCCCTGATATATCTGTACTAGCTCTGCACTTCTCAAACGTGAGATAAAATCCTTTATCCTCAAACTAGTGTGTGCACGCGTGTGTGCATGTGTGTGCATGTGTGTGTGCGCCATGTGCTGTGCTCAGTCACTCAATCGTGTCTGACTCTTTTTGACTCCATGAACTGCAGCCCTCAAGGGTCCTCTGTCCATGATGTTTCCCAGGCAAGAAGAGTGGATTGGGTTGCCATTTCCTTCTCCAGGGAATCTTCCCAACCCCCAGGGATTGAACTTGTATCTCTTGTCTCTTGCATCTCCTGCATTGGCAGGTGGATTCTTCATATATGGAATGGCTACCCACTCCAGTATTCTTGTCTGGGAAATCCCATGGACAGAGGAGCCTGGCAGCCTACAGTCCATGGGATCACAAAGAGTTGAACACGACTGAATGACTCACACACACACACACACACACGCACACACACACACACACATATCCAAAGCAACCTAATATATGTGAAAAACTAAATGTGATAATTCAGTTCAGTTCAGTCACTCAGTCATGTCCGACTCTTTGCGACGCCATGAATTGTAGCACACCAGGCCTCCCTGTCCATCACCAACTCGCAGAGTTCACTCAAACTCATGTTCATCGAGTCAGTGATGCCATCCAGCCATCTCATCCTCTGTCGTCCCCTTCTCCTCCTGCCCCCAATCCCTCCCAGCATCAGAGTCTTTTCCAATGAGTCAAGTCTTGGCATGAGGTGGCCAAAGTACTGGAGTTTCAGCTTTAGCATCATTCCTTCCAAAGAAATCCCAGGGCTGATCTCCTTCAGAATGGACTAGTTGGATCTCCTTGCAGTCCAAGGGACTCTCAAGAGTCTTCTCCATTACCAGGTCTTAAAAAACACAGAAAGCATGAAGATGTTGCTAGTATGTTTTGATTTCTAAAAAGCAAGAGATCCTCTCTATTTATTCAAGGCATGGAGGGTTTTGTGTAAGGAGACACATGTGTGAAAGAGAAAACTGGATTATTAACCACTTGTCTGGTCGCTGCATGTGGGCTAAGTAGCTTCAGTTGTGTTCAACTCTTTGCAACTCCATGGACTTTAGCCCTTCAGGCTCCTCTCTCCATGGGATTCTCCAGGTAAGAATACTGGAGTGGATTGCTGTGCCTTCTTCCAGGTTATCTACTCAGGGATTGAACCCAGGTCTCTTGTGTCTCCTGCATTGGCAGGTGGATTATTTACCACTAGTGTCACCTGGGAAGCCCTGTCCAGTCCTTGGATAGTTTCAAAATCATCTGGGAAGAACAGGAATCACAGGACTTCTGAGACACATGATTCAGTGCTTTTCCAAGTGCTGGAACTGTTGAGAATTCTTTTTATGCCTCCAACTGAAGAAATTTGCTCACCCATACTCTAATGGGACCTAGTAGCTGTATTCCTACAAATTCTTTCTGTACCAAGTGTCTCTGCATCAGAATCTCCCATTCCAACCCCAAAGACAAAAGATCTGAGGGTTACATGGCCCCCAGGAGGCAAAGCTCCTAAGCCATCACCCATCTATAGATTGGCTGTTCTGCCTTTAGTCCAGTCTTCCTACCAGAGTTCCTGGATCTCACAGCATAAGGTATGAGCACGTATATTCACTTAAACAACTGTCACTTATCAAATGATTAATTTTTCACTTTGTGCTAGATTCTGCTCTAAATCCAGGTCATGAGTGAAATAATCAAATAGTTTTCCAAGTTAAGTTTTCTTTCTGGAAGTGTGGGGATGTGTGTATACTGATTTAAATTGAGTTGTAATACTAAAAGGAAGTTCGAAGTAAGAAGTTAGAGGTGATATGTGTGAGAGGTGGTGCATTTGATACATGGAAGGCAGGGAATGCCACTTTGGACTATATCTGAGTCAAGATCTAAACGCAGCGTGGAAGTGGACTACTTGAATATGGAAATAAAGTATTGGAAGGGAACCTCAGTACCAATGTCCTGGGAAGTGTTTACTTTGTTGGCAAAACATCCTATAAGTCAGTATGGTTGCTGTGATGTGAGAATAGAAGTGGATAGGAGATTTAGACAGGTGGTTGATCAGAGCCCCCATCTATCCAGTGTCCTTGCTGTTCAGTCATGAAGTCATGTCTGACTCTTGGCGACCCCATAGACTGCAGTACACCAGGCTCCCTCTCCTCCACTGTCTCCCAGAGTTTGCTCAAATTCATGTCCATTGAACCAGTGATTGAGTCGGTAATGCATTTCCTGAGTAGTGTCCCTAAGGAATAGACTTCTTTTCAAATAAGTTTTGTTGGTTTTTTTTTAGACTTTATTGGCGTATAGTTGCTTTATAATGTTGTATTACTTTCTGCTGTACATGGGGAACGAGCTGTGTATATATATATATATCCCCTCCCTCTTGAACACCCCCTCCCCCCGCAGCATCCTGCCCCTCTAGGTCATCACAGAGGGCTGAGCTGAGCTCCCTGAGTTATACAGCAGGTTCCTGCTAGTTATGCTAGTTATCTGTTTTACAAATGGTATTAGATACATGTTAATCCCAATTTCCCAATTCATCCCACCTCCCCTCGCCCCCATGTCCACACATCTGCCAAAACAGGCATGCTTACATGAAACAAACAAACAAAATATAACTAAGCTTTTAGCTTATTTCTACTCTAAGGTCCATACATGTGTGCAAGCTAGTCGCTTCTGTCACGTCTGACCCTTTGCGACTCCAAGGAATGTAGCCTGCCAGGCTCCTCTGTCCACAGGCTCCTCCAGGCAAGGTCTATACAGGAGCACACATATTTACAGGACAGGGCCTTACCTACTGCATTCCCCAAAGTGTCACAGGGTGTAAATGCAGAGGATGGGTTCCCAAGACTCACTGGACCATTGGTTGTGAAGTGCACTCAAACTAAAATGCATCAGGAAGCAAGAGCTCTGAATCCAGTTGCCTGAGGTTCTGCGTCTCAAAGTTGAGCATCCTCACTCAGCTCACCTGGTCTACAACTTGGTGCTGAGCTTGAGGCTCTCGGCAGCTCATCCTTGTCACTGGGTTCATTGCTGATCATGGTTATTCCAGGTGCTTGGTCATGAACTCTCCTTCTCTCCTTGCTTAGGAGTGGGGTCAAACTTGTGTGGATACCCTGTGGCTTTTTTTCTGGTAGAGCGAACTGAGAACCACATCGTGGACTTCAGTGTTTCACAGAATGAGGCCATTTGCCTCATTTCTTCCCATTAGATCCTATTAATGGGTTCAGGGTTTTCTCCTTCAGTTTCTGGTACTTCCCTATGGCTCTCAGTCCTCTCAAACACACTTGTCTTCTGAGATGTCTCATTCTTAGCCAGTTTGAATCCCCTGGGGGAATCTGAAGACGTAGCAGGAGTCCTGCATGCCTCCTGCAACCTCAGCTGCTAGAAGATCAGAGCTTTATTTTCTAACCAGGACTAACCCTGGTGGCTCAGATGAAAGGAGTCTGCCTGCAGTGTGGGAGACTTGAGTTCGATCCCTGGGTCAGGAAGATCCCCTGGAGAAGGAAATGGCAACCCACTGCAATATTCTTGCCTAGAAAATTCCATGGACAGAGGAGCCTGGGGGCTACAGTCCATAGGGCTGCAAAGAGTCAGACATGACTAAGCGACTTCACTAATCTCACAGCCTCACCTGGCACTGGCATGTAACAGGTACATGGGAAATCTTGGTGACTGACAGTCTCTCTGGGGTCAGCACTATTGCCCTTGACCCTCAGTGAAAGCCGCTCAGTCGTGTCTGACTCTTTTGCAAGCTTATGGACTGTAGCCTGCCAGGCTCCTCCATCCATGGAATTCTGCAGGCAAGAATTCGAAGTTGGTAGCCATTTCCTTTTCCAGGGGATCTTTCCAACCCAGAGATCAAACCCTCCGGTCTCCTACTTTACAGGCAGACTCTTCTCTGGCTGAGCCACCAGGGAGGCACACTCCCTCGACCCTCAGCTGAGCCCATTTACAGGTATTGTAGCCCTGTGGTCCTGCAAATTGAAAAAGGATTTGTCCTCTGCCCAACAATATGAATCACTCTCTGGAATCTTGGCTGGGTTGAATGCACATGAGTTCAAATTTTAATAGTTTCCTGTGGTGCAATTAAAAAAAAAAAGGAAGAAAAAAAAAAAAAACCTGGTCTTTGTCCACAGTTCCTGATTCAACGCTTCTAAAGCCTTTCTGAGTAATAAGAGTGCTACTTGTATTTTAATAAGATGATTCATGGAAGAGAAGGGGCTAAATAACTTGGTCATCAGAAAGACCAAGTCATGATGAGAAAACTGGCATTTTCATTCCTGCTTCTTTACCTCCCTTGGGAGAAGACAGGAACTGGAGATTGAGTTTGATCCCCAATGGCCAGTGATTTAATCAGTTATGCCTATGTATTGAAATCTCCATAAAAACCCCTAAAGGATGACGTTGAGGAGCATCTGGGTTGGTGGACACACGGATGTTCTGGGAGAGTGGTATACTGTAGACTGTATCCACTCCCTATGCCCTGTTCATCTCTTCTATTTGACTGTTCTTGAGTTGTATCTTTTGTAATGAACCAGTTGGATTTCCTGGTGGCTCAGATGGTAAAGCATCTGTCCGTAACGTGGGAGACCTGGATTAGATCCCTGGATCGGGAAGATTCCCTGGAGAAGGAAATGGCAACCCACTCCAGTATTCTTGCCTAGAAAATCCCATGGATGGAGGGGCCTGGTGGGCTACAGTCCATGATGTCACAAAGAGTTGGACACGACTGAGTGACTTCACTTTCACTTTCAATAGTAGGTGCTATCTTGAGCTCCGTGAATTGCTCTAGTGAATTATTGAACCTGACCAGGGAGTTGTGGAAACTTCCAAATTTGTAGTTGGCCAGCTAGAAGTGTGAGTTGCCTGGGGTATGACTTGTGTGGGTGTGACGTGTGACTCGCAGTGAGTGTCTGAAGTGAGGGCAGTCCTGTGGAACTGAGCCCTCAACTTGCGGGACCAGCGTTAATGTAGGTAGTGTCAGAACAGGACTGAGCTGTTGGACGTGCAACTGGTGTTGGAGAATTGAAACATTGTTGGTCCTGGGAAAAGTCATGCAGTTCCCGAAAGGCAGCCTATTATCTCAGTGTTCTTAAATTCTTCCTGTCAAAGATTAAGGATTAATTCTTGAAAGATTATTAGAATGGCAGTAGAAAAATATGACCTAAGAAACCCTATCTCTAGGGATAAGAGGCAGAGTGAAATAGGTCAGTGGCTGGGATTGGGTTCTGAATTGCTGAGTTTGGCTGGGGATGTAAGGTACTTGCAAAAACAAGCTAAATAAGCCAGAATTAAGATTGAGCCAAAGGCATAGAAAGTCTCAAGGATCAAAGCCTGTGAAAACAAGAACCAACATGTATGATCTTGGAGCCATAAAGGGTTGCTTAATCCGAGGGTCAGGATCTAGGCCAGGACTTGAGCCAGCAGGTACAGCCTGGGACTGGGTGAGGGATGGACAAGAGCGATGGTACTGAAAGGCCCTGGAGAGTCTTCATCTCCCTTTTATCTCCTAATTCGGGCAATTGAGAATCAGCTTCCCTAAGGGAACAGGCTCATCAGAGAGGTTACCTGGTATCTTATTCCAGCATAATGGAGAGGATCAGGATTGCAAGGAAATGGAAGGCCAAGTAGGCAGCCAACAGAAGTAATGGATACCCCGTAGGATAAATAAAAAACAATTGTTCTCTGAATTCGGTAGACCGCCCCGCAGACACTTACCATATCTGAGGATGATTGCCCTCGCGGCCTTGGGGAAAATTATTTAACAGGATGTCTGCTGCTTCTCCATTCCCGTGATGTGGAGTCACGGAATGAACTCCGTGGTTCCAGGGATGGCCAAGGAAGCAGTTCTGAAGTTAGAAAGGCTCCGCCATCAATTGCGAGGTGAAATAGCATCCAGCTAAGGCCAAATGCTGGCTCTGCCACTTCCTGTCTGTGTGATTCATCAACAGGGACATCTCCCTGCTAAGAGGGTACTTTGTTGTTATTCAGTAATTTTTTTTTTTGTTCACCCATATGTAAAAATAGACTATCAGGGTAGAAAAAATGATAATAACAAAAAAATTCTTGATTTCTGGTATCAGTTTCAGCTGTGTGTTAATTGTACCCTTCCATCCAGTTGTATGGACTCACCTCAGCTTATCCCAAAGCATTATCTTTAGCTCAAAAATATATTCAAACGGGAGCTTCTCCTTGAGCACCTGTAACCAAAATGTTATGGATCAGTGAGGCCTCTGAAGTGCTCAAACACCAAGACTAAGAAGAAAGCACTAAGCAGGAGTCCGTGTTTAGAAACAGGACACAGAATGTACACTCCGAAGGGTGCTTCCCCATGGAAACTGAACATGGCGGAAGAACTTGCCTAAGGTTGCAAGGTTGGTCAGTTAATCGGCAGAACCTAGAGTAAAGACCAAGAATCTCAATATACTGTTCACTCCACTTTACCAAGCGGCTTTTGTATTACAGGCAGGTAAACATGATTTTTTTTTTTTCAAGAAAAGGAAAAAAAAAATTAAGGCATTTTTTATCGTTTTTGTTGTTATTCAATACTGTAATTTTAGCACATAAGTACTTCCTAGAGGGGGGGAAATGGAAAAATCCCATACCACCCATCATTCACCCTCCCCTAGGTGGTATTTATACCCCCTCATCAGAGGCAAAATGTGGCTTATTGAGTCAGAGTCAGAATAAAACCCTTGTCATCCTCTCACTTGGTTGCCAGGAAGGAACCTTTCTTCTAACGCAGGTTGCATTAAGCAAAAGTGGTTGTGTGTTTGAAATTAAATCACTCAAATATGATTAAAAACTGGATACGTGAGCTTCCGTTGGGGTGCCTACTTGAATGGGGCACCATACAAAATCAAGTTGTATTGTATTGTATGGAATGGCTTTGTATTAATGTTCAGAATAACAAGGTCCCGCTGAGAGCCCTTCATGTTTCTGAATGGTGCTTGGAGTTTGTCAAAATTTTTCAGGAAGGGATCTGTACCGCCCTGACTGCATGAACAATAGTTTTTTTTAAAAAAAAGATTGGTGAATTAAAACGACATTTTTTTACATTACTCTTCAGGTTTTGAGCTTCAGTTAAATGAGAACCTAGGGAATCTCATGCTTGCACATTTACCTTTTTTGTATTTGTGAGTTTAACTGAGCCATGCAATGTGACAGGAGGCACTTGGGTTGTGTAGCCATGTGTCAGGGGCCAGCTCTCCTGCTTACCAGCTCTAACAGTTTCCTTGTTTATAAAGAGAGACATAAAGATAGCGAGTTTAAGAGGTTGTTGCAAATAACAAAGAAATGAATTTTGTGGAAAGTTTACAGCACATAGGAAGGAAAATTGCAAACACACAATACAGAATGAGTAGGAGACAAAGAAAAACATAAATAAATTAAGTGCAGCCTTCTTGCATTAGTTTGTTAGGGTGGCCAGAACCAAGCACCATGGATGGGGTGGCTTAAACAGAAGTGTATTGTCTGGCAGAGCTAGAAGTCCAAAATCAAAGTGTCAGAGGGGTGAGTTTCTTCTGAGACTTCTCTCCTTGCAGATGGCTGTTTTCTTATTGCCTCTTGACACGATCTGTGCTTTGCAAATGCATACCCCTGGTGTCTGTCATGAGTTCAAAGATCCCCCTAAAGACACCAGTCAGATTGGATTAGGGACCACTCTTATGATCTCATTTTAACTTCGTTATTTTTTAAAGTCTCTATCTTCAGAAATAGTCACACTCCAAAGTTCTAGAGGTCAAAGCTTCAGCATGTGATTTTTTAGAGAATGCAGTTCAACCCACAACAAACCCATCTTATAGTTTTAACTCTCAGTTCAGTTCAGCTCAGTCACTCAGTCGTGTCCGACTCTTTGCGATCCCATGAATCACAGCATGCCAGGCCTCCCTGTCCATCACCAACTCCCGGAGTTCACTCAGCCTCACATCCATCAAGTCAGTGATGCCATCCAGCTCTCTCATCCTCTGTCGTCCCCTTTTCCTCCTACCCCCAATCCCTCCCAGCATCAGAGTCTTTTCCAATGAGTCAACTCTTTGCATGAGGTGGCCAAAGTACTGGAGTTTCAGCTTTAGCATCATTCCTTCCAAAGAAATCCCAGGGCTGATTTCCTTTAGAATGGACTGGTTGGATCTCCTTGGAGAAGGCAATGGCACCCCACTCCAGTACTCTTGCCTGGAAAATCGCATGGATGGAGGAGCCTGGTGAGCTGCAGTCCATGGGGTCTCTGGGAGTTGGATATGACTGAGCGACTTCACTTTCACTTTTCATTTTCATGCATTGGAGAGGGAAATGGCAACCCACTCCAATGTTCTTGCCTGGAGAATCCCAGGGACGGGGGAGCCTGGTGGGCTGCCATCTATGGCATCACACAGGGTCGGACGCGACTGGGGCAACTTAGCAGCAGCAGTCCAAGGGACTCTCAAGAGTCTTCTCCAACACCACAGTTCAAAAGCATCAATTCTTCAGCGCTCAGCTTTCTTCACAGTCCAACTCTCACATCCATACACGACCACTGGAAAAACCATAACCTTGACTAGACGGGCCTTCATTTAAATATGTTATACATGTAAAAGTAAACTTAAGTCAAAAATTTCTAAAGCAATACATATATATATATTTAAATCCAATTCTGGCCAATATAGAATAAATCAACTATGACAAGTAAAATAATTGAACATAACGCAAAATGAAACTATCTAGGGATTCTGGAAACTAATCAATAATGGCCAGCAGGGGGGTGCAAGGGGGTTGTAAACAGAAGCAAACACATGAGTAATTTTTCATTACTGGGATATTTTCAGGGTTTTCTTTTTCGCCTCCTTCATCTCCCAGCTTGACTCAAGAATGACTTAAATGATTAAGTATAGAGTGGGCATGGGAAAAAAAAAAAAAAGCTTCTAGTGAAGCCCTCTGTTTCAAGCCAGAGGACAGAGACAAGAGCATGTCAGAGAGTATGAGATGATTTCGTCCTCGCTTTTACATTTTTTTCCCTCTCCCAGTCATGTTGTGAGGGCAATCACAGCAGCATCACAGACATCTAGAATTCCAAGAGAAGACCCTGCTCTCTGTTAAGAGGATGCTAAGAAAATATTGTTTGAAGAGAATATTTGAGAGAATACTCTTACTGCTTTGCACTAAGATTGTCTTAAAGACATGGAATTAGTCCAGTGTCTTTGAGAGCTAATATCTAGAGAAAACACTGTCTTTCTCGCCAGAGGAAATGGAAAAAGTGGCCTCTGAAAGTTTGTGTGGAGGAAAATACAAAGAGGAGTGGTCTGAAAGGGTTCCTATTTCTATGCATGAATCTACAGAAGCTCCAGACTCATTCCTGGACCACTCATGGGTGGAGCAGAGCCAAAGAAGCTGAACAAAGGCTTCAGGAACCAGACTCTGAAATTACCCACAGACTAAACTTCAGAGTAACTTCTGGGTGGTACACGTGCAGAGAGAGCGCATAACAAGTGTTGGTGAGGATGTGAAAAAAGGGAATCCCCATGCACTGTTGGTAATGTAAATTAGCACAGCCACTATGGAAACATTATGGAGATTCCTCAAAAATTTAAAAATTAGAACCTGTTGGATATTAGCCATCAATTGTACTACTGGGCATTTATCTGAAGAATACAAAAACACTAATTAGAAAAGAAATATGCACCCCCTATGCTTACTGTAGCATTATTTACAATAGCCAAGATACAAAGGTCAACTAAATGTCCATCAACTGATGAATGGACAAAAAAGATGTGGTATACATATATATGTCCAAACAGCAGAGCAAGGAATTTGAAAACGTAGCTGATGTTAGAGTCACCAACCACAAAAGGTAAGATAGAAGTACGGTGTCAGTCTAATCAGGGTGATTGCCAGTTAAAACAAAACAAAAATAAATGTTCTCTGTGAGATTTTAACTGAACTCAGAGCCTCGCAAAATAATAGTTAGAATGTCCAGAAGTCAATCCAAAAGTCACTTGATAAACACAAATAAACAAAAATCTGACCAATTCTATAAAGTTAAGGCAATCATTATACTCCAATCTCAAGATCAACCATATGTTGGAATTGCCAGACAAAGCCTTTAAAGCAGCTATTATGAAATCATCCTTGAAATAAAGGCAAATACTCGAAACAAATATAAGGGCAAAAGTTCTGAGCAGAAAAATAGAAACAATAAAAAGGAACACAATGAACATTTTAGGAGTGTCAAACTCAATATATAAATAAAAATTCACTGAAAAGACTCGTAGCAGAATGGAGATGAAATAGGAAAGAATCAGTGTGCTTGAAGATAGATGAATAGAAATTATACAGTCTGAAGGACAGAGAAAAAAATAAAAAATGAACAGATTCAGAAACCCATGGGAAAGTTTTAGAGGTCTAACAATAATATTGCAGAGGAACAACAAAAAAATAAGTATGGAAATAAATTTTGAAAGAAATAATGGCTAAAATCTTCCTATATCTATTTATCTAGAAAGATTCAGAAAATTCAGCAAAATGAAATCAAGATAGGCTGAAATATGTCCAGCAAAGTAGTTTCAAATGCTGAAAACTAAAGATAAATTACAAAAAAAACCCATAAATAAATAAATTACATGTAAAAGAAAAACAATTCAGAATGACTAAGGATTTTCCTTAGTGTCATTAGTGCTATTTCCTTAATGCCATTCCGTTCTCCAGTGGAGCACATTTTGTCAGAACTCTCCACCATGACCAGTCCGATCTGTGTGGCCCTACAAGGCATGGTTCATAGTTTCCTTGAGTTAGACAAGGCTGTGGTCCATGTGATCAGTTTGATTTGTTTTCTGTGATTGTGGTTTTCATTCTGTCTGCCCTCTGACAGATAAGGATAAGAGGTTTATGGAAGCTTCCTGATGGGAGAGACTGACTGTGGGGGAAACTGGGTTTTATTCTGATGGGCGGGGCCATGCTCAGGTCAGTTCCAGTTCAGTTCAGTTACTCAGTCGTGTCCAGCTCTTTGGGACCCCATGGACTGCAGCTTGCCAGGACTCCCTGTCCAACACCAACTCCCAGAGTTTACTCAAACTCATGTCCATTGAGTTGGTGATGCCATCCAACCATCTCATCCTCTGTCATCCCCTTTCCCTCCTGCCTTCAATCTTGCCCAGCATCAGGGTCTTTTCCAATGAGTCAGTTCTTTGAATCAGGTGCCCAAAGTATTGGAGCTTCAGCTTCAGCAGCAGTCCTTCCAATGAATATTCAGGGTTGATTTCCCTTAGGATTGACTGGTTTAATCTCCTTGCTGTCCAGGGGACTCTCAAGAGTCTTCTCCAGCACTGCAGTTTGAAAGTGTCAATTCTTTGGTGCTCAGCAGGAAAGGCGACCCACTCCAGTATTCTAGCCTGGAGAGTTCCATGGACTGTATAGTCCATGGGGTCGCAAAGAGTCGGACAAGACTGAGCAACTTTCACTTTCACTTTCACAGCCATCTTTATGGTCCAACTCTCACATCTATACATGACTACTGTAAAAAGCATAGCTTTGACTATATGGAACTTTGTCAGCAAAATGATGTCTCTGCTTTTTAATATGCTGTCTGTCTGTCATAGCTTTTCTTCCAAGGGGCATGCATCTTTTAATCTCATCACTGCAGTTACCATCCACAGTGATTTTGGAGACCAAGAAAATAAAATACAAATGAATGCAAAAGACAAAATTATAATATGGTCTGGATGCAGTTCTAAGTATATAGATGCAATATATGCAATACAACAACTTTAACATAAAGTGGAAAAAGGAAAAGTTTAAATGTGACTGCAAGTAAAATCTAAAACTGTGTAGTAGTTATATTAATAGTATCAGTTCAGTCACTCAGTTGTGTCCAACTCTTGGGGACCCCATGAACTGCAGCATACCAGGCCTCCCTGTCCATCATCAACTCCCGGAGCTTTCTCAAGTTCATGTCCATTGAGTTGGTGATGCCATCCAACCATCCATCCTTTGTCATCCCCTTCTCCTCCTGCCTTCAATTTTTCCCAGCATCAGGGTCTTTTCCAATGAGTTAGTTCCTCACATCAGGTGGCCAAAGTATTGGAGCTTCAGCTTCAGCATCAGTCCTTCCAATGAATATTCAGGATTATTTAGGATTGACTGGTCTGATTATTCTATGTAATATGAAAACAAGCAAACAAATAACTATTTTGGTATTATTGAAAAGTGGCTTATTTGTCACAAGACAGTGAGTGCTTGTATGTGTGTTCCGAGTTGCTTCAGTTGTGTCTAATGTTTTACCACGTTATGGACATATAGCCCACCAGGCTCCTCTGTGAATTCTCCAGGCAGGAGCACTGGAGTAGGTTGCCATTTCCTCCTACAGGCGATCTTCCCGACCCATGAATCGAACTAGTGTCTCATGTCTCCTGCATTGGCAGATAGGTTTTTTTTACCGCTAGCACTGCCACAGATAAAATATCAAAGAATTAAGTAAAAACCAATCTGATAAAGATAAAAAAAATTACTAACATAAAAATATTTGAAAATAACTAGATACTCAAAAAAGAACAGAAAATTTAAAAGACCCAAATAGAATTATAACCTTAAAAATTAAAACTGAAAATTTAAAACTCAAAAGATAAGTTACATAGTAGATTAAAATCAGATAAAGAAAAATGGTAAACTAGAGGACAGATTTCTTATGGCCCATATAATCAACAGTTACAAGAGCAGTCAGCAGAGTCAGACCAGAGAACAAATCACAGTTTCAAATTGCTGGAGGAGAGAAGAGTCCACTAGGAATTCTACAACCAGCTAAGCTATCATACAAGTGTGAAGGTAAAATAAAGACATTGTAAGAGAAATGAGAATTTACCAGAGAGAGAACTTTCTGAAAGAGTAACTGAATGATGTGCATCCGAAAGAAACACACTCTCTTTCTTGCTCACACACACATATGTCCAGAAATAATGAGGCATTAAAATATGAAATATTGCTTAAAATAAAGGATTTTTCTCTTGTTCCAGAAATGAGAAAAGATATTTTTCAATTTTTGACTGTGTTAAATCAAAGATGAAAGATAATATAAGCACAATAATAGAATGACTAATTTATAGCTTGTTGGGGGAAAAAAGGAATAGAAAATACTTTATCAATTCAATAGAAAATAAAAATTAAAATGGAACAAAAAACTTAATAAATAGAAAACATAAAAAACTATAACACAATACAGATATATCAGTAATCATAATAAATGTAAATGGGCTTAAGTTGCCAGATAAGAAGATAAACTGTCAGATTGTACAGGAGAGAGAAAAGAAAAGATAATCACTTAATAAAATTTGAAAATCTCAAAAGATTGAGAAAAACTAACCAAAAGAAAGGTTGTGTAGCTGTTTTAATATCTGGAGGGAAAAAAAAAAAGGACAGAAGCCCAAAAGTATTATGTATTTATGCTCAGTCACGTCTGACTTTTTGTAGCCCCATGGACTGTAGCCCACCAGACTCCTCTGCCCATGGAATTTCCCAGACAGGAATACTGGAGTGGGTCGTCATTTCCCCCTTCAGGGAATCTTCCCGACCCGTGGATTGAACCAGCCCCTCTTATGTATCCTGCATTGGCAGGTGGGTTCTTTACCACTAGTGCCACCTGAGAAGACCCAAAAGTATTATAGGGAACAAAAATGCATCAGGAAGATATTGTAATTTAGGATTTACAGAATCCAATTTTATACCCTCATATTAAATAAAAGAAATGACAGAATAGGAATAAAAAGCTGAAAAATCTAATATTATATTGGAAGGAGTTAATATGCCTCTCTCAGTTACTGATGCCTCAGGAACAAAATAATAAAGATAAAAAACATTTAAATAACATAATTGCTGAGTGTGAGGTGATGAAACATACAGAACCTTGTACCATCTAAGCTGGAGATTAAATGTTCATTCTGAGCCTGTATGGAGAATACACATACGATCATTTCCTAGACCACAGATCTCAAATGTTTGCCAGAATGTGAAACAAAGGAATCTTTCATGCCCCAGCAGCTCATGTCTGTGTTGGAACAGCCGTTTTGGAGAGCAACTTGGCAATAGCTAATAAAAGTAGAAAAGCATATACCTGTGCATCATCACTTGTACTTTTAGAAAATTTCTCTTCATTGCACAAGGATTCATGTACCAGAATCATATTGCAGAATTGTATGAAATTGTGCAAAATTGGAAATACCCTTAATGTCTATCAACCAGAGGCTGAATAAATAACTTGAATCATATCATACAATGTAATATTACCAAGCTGTTAAAGCAGTTAAAATTAATGCACTACAGCTTTGTGAATCAACATGGATTGATTTCAAAAGCCTACTCATCCAAATCCCTTTTCTAAAACCTTGGGGGGCCAGATGTGCTATGTTTCAGAATTCTTTTTTTTTTTTTTTTTTCATTTCAGAGAGGCACATATTTATATTTTGGTAACACCAACCCCCTCCCAAACCTGGGCCAACAGTATAAAACCAAGAATATCAGTATTTATACAGAAAAAAATATATTAAAAAAATAAAGTAGAATAAATTAAGGCCACAAATAGCCTCATGTCAATTCTGGTCATATTTTGCCACAAAATGGGTTCAGGTTAAGTTAGACTTTGCTGACAAATATATTATAGAAAAAAAAATTGCTTTTGACTCCTTTTGATTCTGTGGTCTTAGTAAGAGATTCTGGTTTTATATTCAAGGAAAAAATTGCAAAAAATATTTTAAATAGCACAATATTATGATAGCATAATAGACGTATTGTATATTTAACATATATAATATGTTGTATTGTTAAAATATGCTTAGCAATACAATAGATTTTATGGCAATATGCACATGTAGATACTTATAAAAACTACTCAAGGGACTGATATTTGCCAAGCTGAAAAAGAGTGTTTTTATTGCTGGGGGGAAAAAAAATGAAATTAGTGAAAGGGACCAAGAGAATTCAACTGTTTCTCTCTTGTCTTCTTATTCTTGTTCTGTTTAAATAAAAAGATGTGGGTGGGGGACGGGTGGTCTGCTTATAAACTACACCACCAACAGAAACACAATATTTAATCTGATGGAAATAATGAGAAGAGATACTCCAAGCAGAAAGAAAAGAACATGAAGGTCTCTGATGTCTGCAAGAGGATGACATAAACCAAGATCATAATATGGCTGCTTGGCTGGGGAACAGGCTTCTTGTTAGATGGGGTAAGACATGAAACGAAATATTTAAGCATTCTGGAGGTGATGGGATCCAGGGAACAGTATGGTCATATGTGTGGCTTCCAACAGATGGATAGTCGAGGTACTTAACAGATATGGCTACTGTTATATACGTGTCTCTGGATGGCAAATTCTCTTGACACATATCCTCCTTTTAGATCTTCCAAAAATTACTCTGAAGTGGGTCAGGGCAAGCACTACGTCTCCATTTTGAGAGGGAAAAAAAATTCAATTTGTAAAGATCCCTGTAAAACCTGCTCCAAGTTATAAAGGAGAAATAAGCAAATTCAGATCGTCTGATATGATCCATACAATAGTCTGTTTTCTCTCCCAACAGTTGTCATCCCAACAGGAGGGCAAAGAAATAATTAGGGATGTCTTCGAGATAATTGTCTTGATTGCCAAGAAAGATGTTTTATTTCCCCCCCACAAAAAGTGATAGAAAAGATTCAGTTATTGAAAAGTTTGGATAAGAAATTCTGGAAATAAGCAAACTGTTTTTTCAGAATTTCTCCAAGTAGGAAGATGATGGGAGGATAGTAAGAAGTGGACCCTGGAGTGTGATCTAATTTGATGTTATTTACACAAAGGGCAAGGCCAGGCTCAAGAGAAAGGCAATGAGACTTGTATTTAGAACATGGATATCTTTATTCCAAGGGCAGTGTCCACTTTTCCTTCTTTGTTAGTAAAAGAAGGTTTTGAGGAAAGACCAAAGGCTGATAAATTTGTGGACTTAAGTTAGATAAGAAAATGACAACGGAGGCATGTGAAGGAAAGGTGGTATTAAGAACAGGAATGAGGGGGACTCCCCTGGTGGTCCAATGACTGGGACACTACACTTCCATTGTGGGTGTGCAGGTTCAGCCCTTGGTTGGGGAACTAGAGTCCTGCCCGCCATGCAACTAGGCAAATAAATAAATGAATAAAATATGCTTTTCATACAGTTCATGAGGTTCTCACAGTATGTATACTGGGGTGGTTTGCTATTCCTTCCTCCAGGGATCACATTTTGTCAGAAGTCTTTGTTATGACCCATCCATCTTGGGTGGTCATGTACAACATGGCTCATAATTTCATTGAGTTACACAAGACCCTTCGCCATGACAAGGCAGTGATCCAGGAAGGGACCTTGGCATGAGGCAGGCCATAGCGTTGAAAAGAGTTGGACACAACTGGGTGGCTGAACAACAACAATCAACAACAAAAATATGCCACTTTAAAATCATTTTAAGAAAGAAAAAAAAATAGGCATAAGGACCCCTACCTCAATTAAAAGATTTAAGATTAGAGATTCTTAAGAAGAGATTTTGTGTGTGCACAAAGACACACATAAGCTCTGAGTGCGGGTGGAGAGCTGATCCAAATTCAACAGGAGCCTGAAATGTGTTCTTCTGGGACTTCTTGACAACAAAAATAACTTGGAATGCATCTCCCCATTTAAGACTTGAAAATATGGATTCTACATGTTGGGGATCAAGTGTATGCTTTTGTAATGGATTATATTGAATGGTTTTGCATCAATCATGAGCAATTGACAAATTATAAGGCTTTAATCTTAGCTCCCAATTCTCCCTGTAAGAGCTGAGGAACTGTGAGTTTAATGAATACCCAAATGGTCAGTTCAGCATATCAGGTTGAAAAGGTCCATCTTACCATGTGCCAGTTCTTAACTCCAGGCCAGCACCCACGGGGCATATCCTGCTGTCCTTTCTGGAGTCACTCGCCTGTCCAGCCTTTGTTCTTCCCCCTTCAGTGCTGGGCAAAGAACCTCAGTTCTGCCTCTTGTGTTCTCTTTAAGGACAGCCTCATTCATTCCTCTGGTCACTTTAAAGTCCCAGCAAACAAAACTACCACAGAATAATCACTGAATTTTTCTTACCACAAAAGCAAATTTTCAGGGAAGAAAAAGGAAAAAACAAAAAGCTGCTGTTTTCTTTCCAAGAGTCAGCTATCGCTTCAGTGTCACATTCTAACACCCATGAATGTCAGCAAAACCAGCAATCTTGTTCGTTTGGAGACCTGAAAAAATAATTTAAGTCACATATCCTTAATAATGAAGAGATATTAAGCCTTTCCTCTGGGGAGTATTATAAATAATATTCTTTTGTTTATTCAGTTGTACAAAAACACATTCAAGCCATGAAGTTTTAATATCTGCATCGAGCAAAGGTTATTGCAAAGGCATAATATCGAGTTTATATAAGAAACAAACACATTTCTACATGTTCTCTATTTCTTAACCTTGGGGATCTAACTCTTTCATCTCTGGCAAGACCGAGTGTTACTTTCTTCTTCTTTTTTTTAAACTCTGATTTTATTGTCTTTTCTTTCAATTGCTGATTAATTAATTTGCTCACTTTTTAATAAAATGTTGCTTCAACATCCAGGATGATTGAGATTGTGTCACATGTTTTGAACCAGATTAAGATATGAATGCCCTGTATGTGTATTGGGTTTCTCTTATTGGATTGTATATGTATCTGGATTTCTCTATATGATTTTTAAACAATTTCATTTTATGCTTTTGTAAAATCATCTACTAAAAGGAACGGAGTATAAGGATCTGATCTCGGTGAAATTCTTAACACAACAGGAAGGGAAGAAAGAATGTGGCAAGGGTTGAGTTTTGAGGACTCTTCCACTTTTCTTTTCTTTTAGCCCGCTGGTGTATTATGGGGATTTTATTTTCTTGGGCTCCAAAATCACTGCAGATGGTGACTGCAGTCATGAAATTAAAAAATACTTACTCCTTGGAAGGAAAGCTATGACAAGTCTAGACAGTGTAATAAAAAGCAGAGACATCACTTTCCTGACAGAAGTCTATACAGTCAACGCTACGGTTTTTCCAGCAATGTGAGAGTTGGACCATAAAGAAAGCTGAACACCAAAGAACTGATGCTTTTGACCTGGGGTGCTGGAGAAGACTCTTGTGAATCCCTTTGACAGCAAGGAGATTAAACCAGTCAATGCTTAAGGAAATCAACTCTGAATGTTCACTGGAAGGACTGATGCTGAAGCTGAAGTTCTAATACTTTGGCCACCTGATGTGAAGAGCCGACTCGTTGGAGAAGGCCCTGTTGCTAGAAAAGACTGAAGGCAGAAGGAGCAGTGGACAGTAGAGGATGAGATGGTTAAATAGCATGACTGACTCAATGGATATGCATTTGAGCAAGCTCCCTGGAAGAAAAGCTTTGACCAACATAGACAGCATATTAAAAAGCTGAAACATTAATTTGCCAACAAAGGTCTGTCTAGTCAAAGCTATGGTTTTTGCAGTAGTCATGTGTAGATGTTACAGATGGACTCTAAAGAAAGCTGAGCACAGAAGAATTGATGCTTTTGAACTGTGGTGTTGGAGAAGACTCTTGAGAGTCCCTTGGACTGCAAGGAGATCCAACCAGTCCATCCTAAAGGAGATCAGTCCTGAATATTCATTCAAGAACTGATGATGCTGAAGCTGAAACTCCAATACTTTGGGCTCCTGATGCGAAGAGCTGACTCATTGGAAAAGACCCTGATGCTAGGAAAGATTGAAGGTGGGAGAAGAAGGGGATGACAGAGGATAAGATGGTTGGATGGCATCACCAACTTGATGAACATGAGTTTGAGCAAGCTCTGGGAGTTGGAGAAGCAAACTCCCAACAGAGGGAAGCCTGGTGTTCTGCAGTCCAAGGGTGTGCAAATAGTCAGACACAACTGAGCGGCTGAACTGAACACACTGTCTCTGGGAGATAGTGAAGGACAAACAAGCTTGGCATGCTACAGTCCACGGGGTCAGAAAAAGTGGGGCAGGACTTAGTGACTGAACAATGACTACAACAGTGTCACGGGGAAGAGCAAATCTCAAGATGCCCAGGTGTAGTTTGGAATCAGTCTCTAAGTATTTTTATTTTTTGGCTTAAGGTCATTCCAGAGGTTTGCATAGAGTGTGCCTGGCTGATCCATAGTGCCAGCATCAATGTGCATGGGTTCAGAAGGAGCTGATGTTGGGGAGACAGAGGGGAGGGAAAATGAGCAATGGAGGAGGAAGATATCCCCCCGACTTGTGCAGCTGAGGATGGGGGTGAGGTGGGCTCCTCCAGGTCCTGACACCTGTGCCTTGGTTTCCATGGGAAGATTTAAGGCCTAGACTTCAACAATGGAGTGTATGGTGGAAAAATGAAACCCTGAACATCCACCGGGATGCCTTTCAACTAAATTCAAGGATAGAATGACTTCTCTAGGATGCTAGCCATCTGGGATTTCACATTCTGGGCCTTCTGGGCCTTCCAGGACTTATCAGAGGAAAGGGAAAAGCAGGAAAACCCCTCCAGGTAAACAGAATGGTATCCCTCCTCAAAGAGGTTCACATTCCTAAACCTGGGAATCTGGGAATATGGTACTTGACATGGCAAAGGGGACTTTGCAGTTCAGATTAAATTAAGAACCTTCAGATCAAATTAAGAAGATTAAGAATTAAGAGAGGATTCTGAATTTTCTAAGTAAGCCCAATTTAATGATAACAGTTCTTATAAGAAGGGAAGCAGGGGTGTTAGAGGAAGAAGCAGGTGGTATGAGCAAGGAAGCAGAGGCATAGATGTGATGTGGAAGTGGCCAGAGTAATATCATTGCTGGGAGGGGCCACAAGCCAAGGAATGCAGGTGATCTCTAGAAGCTGGAAGGGACAAGAGACACATTCTCCCTAAACATTCCCAGAAGGGATGAAGTGCTGATGCCTTGATTTCAGGAATTCTGACTTTCAGATAATAAGATAAGTATATTATGTAGTAAATAATAATAAACACATGTTGTTTGGAACACTGAAGGTGTGGTAACTTACTACAGAAGCCTTAGGAAACTCTTACCCACTTCTTGGAATTTTTGTTTTGACAGCTCCTCTCTCTGAACATGAGGGTGTAACATTTTCAGTGAGTGCAAAGATCGGTGAAATTTTTTTTTTCCCTAACATTTCTGTTTCCCTTTCCCCTGAAACTGATCAGTCTTCAAGTAATATATCCCATGTTGAAACCACTACACACCAAGAATAAGCCTTACACCTCTCTCAAACCCCAATTAAGATGGTTAATTTAATTCCAAAAATAACTAATAGATAAGAAATTACCCTAAAAAATCTTTGCACTAAATTTTTACAATGATCTTGCCTCTTATATCCCTAATATGACCCTGCTCTCCCAACGATCAGAGATCAGAGTACATTTGCAAAATCTGAATGGCAGAAGAGTTTGTCCACTCCCCCTCCCATCAGCTACAGAGGGAGACAGTATGTGAGGAGAAGACAGGAGAAAAACCATCCATTCTGGCTTCATGCTTAACTATCAACATCTTGGCTCAAAGCCAAAGGATTCAGCTTATAATAATAACTGGCAATAATCCAGAATCTTTTAGAAAATAAGAAAGGAAAAAATTCAAAGAAGAGGAGAGAGAAAGAAATCCAAGTGGAGAGAAGAGACTCAGGAAAAGAAAGCCAGCAAAATTATATTGTTGATTTTTCTTTAAAAAAAAAAAAAGGAAAGGAAAAAACTGCATACAGCATAATTTTCAAAAACCATCTGTTTTAATCATACTCTGTGGCCTGTAATTAAATTTAAGTGAACATCTTACCTTTCCCGCTTTCTGAAATCAGAATGTAAACATATTCATGTCATAAAAATAAAACAACAAAGCAAAAGCAACAAAAACCACACACACATACACTAAAATCATTTGGGCAGGAGCTTTCTTGGTACGAGTCGTAGATCAGGGTCATGTGTACAAGCCTGGTCTTACTGAGCTCAGAAAAGATGCCATGAGCACACAGAAGCAGGGGCTGCAGGAAGCACGAAGAACACGTGTCTCTCTGCCAGACACTGTGTTAGGCGCGAGAAATACACACAGTCCAATCACCCTTGAAACTATGGTGAGTCCTCTACATACGAATGAGTTCCATTCTGAGAGCACATTCAAACGTCTAATTTGTTCCTAAGTCCAACAAAGTTGGCTTAGGTACCCAACTAACACAATCAGCTATGAAGTACCTTATTATAATAATGCTTTTCATACAAATAATGGATTAAAAAACAAAGAAAAAAATAAAGAAAGCACTTTTAATCTTATACCACAGTACCTTGAAAAGTAGGGGCTTCCCAGGCGGCATAGTGGCAAAGAAATCCGCCTTTCAAGGCAGGAGATGCAAGAGACCTGTTTGATCAGGAAGATCCCCTGGAGTAGGAAATGGCAACCCACCCTAGTACTCCTGCCAGTAAAATTCCATGGACAGAGATGCCTGGTGGGCTACAATCCAGGGGGTCGCAAAAGAGTCAGACATGACTGAGCATGCACACACACACACACACACACACACACACACACACACACATTTCTTGAAAAGCACATCAATTGCATCAACTCTACTTTTATGCTTGCTTCGGGACATCCTGGGCTTAAAATAAAAATATCACACTACTGTACTCTATACAATTCTGTTCAGCAAAGTACACAAAAGCACAGCCTCTTGTATAGGATGCACACGTGTGACAATGTACACCAGACACATGAACTAACTTGAGTGATCGGACCTGCGAACACCCATTCACATCTTAGAAAGTTTGCAACTTGAAAGCTTGTATGGAGGGGATTTACTGTATGTCAGGAGATGAGAACTGTCAACTCCACTTTTCATTTGAGGACAGTGAAACTTGAAGGGAAGAATGACTTCCTTGTGTCACATTTCCAACAAACAACACAGCCAGTCTGAACCCAGAATAAAGCTCAGTTGATGTTTTGCAGGATCTTTCAGCCTCCCTCACTCTGGTTTTCAGGCTGTTCATGAAAAATCTTCCCCAGGTCACCCTGGGGAAATGGTACTGTGGGATACTTTGCTCTGTTGAGAGGGACCAAAGACCTTCAGACTCAAAGCCCCTGTGACTTTTAAGTTTGAGAATAAAAATAAAACATCTACCTTCCTTCCCCCTGGAAACTCTAAAAACTGCCAACAGTCTTGCAGTTTTCTTAATTGATTGATGTCATCTGGCACTGTAGGAGTTTGACTAAAAGGAACGAGTTATTTGTTCTGAAGAAATGAAGTTAAACCTGCGTTGATTGGGGCGGGTGGGGAAGGAAAGGTAAAAAGAGAGAGGTGGTGAAAAACAGTGAAATTGAAATCTCTTTGTAATAACAGAAAAATTAATAACAGAGACCAGTTCAGGTCAGTTGCTCAGTCATGTCTGACTCTTTGTAACCCCATGGACTTCAGCACACCAGGCTTCCCTGTCCATTACCAACTCCCAGAGCTTACTCAAACTCGTGTCCATTGAGTCAGTGATGCCATCCAACCATCTCATCTTCTGTCGTCCCCTTTCCTTCCTGCCTTCAATCTTTCCCAGCATCATGGCCTTTTCAAATTAGTCAGTTTTTCACATCAGATGGCCAAAGTACTGGAGTTTCACCTTCAGCATCAGTCCTTCCAATGAATATTCAGAACTGATTTCCTTTAGGATGGACTGGTTGGATCTCCTTGCTGTAGACCCGGGTATGGCATAAGCCCTCTTGGAGGAGGTCGCCATTAACCCCACCATAGAGCCGCCAGAACTTACACAGGACTTGGAAATAGACTCTTGAAGGGCACAAACAAAACCTTGTATGCACCAGGACCCAGGAGATAGAAGCAGTGACCCCACAAGAGACTGACCCTGACTTGCCTGTGAGTGTCCAGGAGTCTCCGGCAGGGGTGTGGAGTCAGTGGTGGCCTGATGCAGGGTTAGGGGCACTGAGTGTAGCAATGCGGTAGCCATTATCTTCATTACGTCCACCATCATTTGGCCTCAAGTCAAATAACAGGGAGAGAACACAACCCTGCCCATTAACAGAAAACTGGATAAAAGATTTGCTGAGCATGGCCCCGTTCATCAGAACAAGACCCAGTTTCCCCCTCAGTCAGTCTCTCCCATAAGGAAGCTTCCAAAAACTTCTTAACCTTATCCATCTGAGGGCAGACAGAATGAAAACCACAATCACAGAAAACTTACCAGTCTGATCACATGGACCACAGCCTTGTCTAACTCAGTGAAACTATGAGCCATGCTGTGTAGGGCCACCCAAAGGTCATGGTAGAGAGTTCTGACAAAATGTGGTCCCTGGAGAAGGGAATGGCAAACCACTTCAGTATTCTTGCCTTGAGAACCCCATGAACAGTATGAAAAACAGAGACCAAGGATTGTTCATTTCCATTCATATGGAGGGTATCAAAGGAAAGCATTTTATACTCCCCTGTGGATGCATCTTTGGACTTTTGCTCCCTACATGGTTGTAGCTGGGCTACAGGATGAACCCCAGGATGTGGATGGAGGGAAGGTGTGGCCATCATATTTGGCTCTTAAGGAAAGGTGATGATAAGAAATCATGGTCAGACGCTGACTTGGACTTAGTGGGTGGTGGGTCATGGCCTGAAGATCCCCACTCGGGGAGCTGGAGACTTAAATTCTAGTCTGTTATAACCCAAAGCCCTAATTTGAGAAGGTTCTCCTGCTCTTCATCTACTGATGACTCATGAAAGGCTGAATGCACACCAGGCATGTGCTGAGAACAGGACGGGGTGGATGGCACATTGCTCAACTCATGTTTCCATCTGAAAGACAGATGCTCACACTGAAAATGAGAACTGTTAGTCTGAAACTCAAGGGTAAAGATGCAGCGGACTGAGATGAGCATGGCTTTAGTGAGTGCCAGCTCTGAGCTGGACACCTTATGCACATCACTCGCAGTTTCATTCTCAAAATTGTTGTTGGTTAGTCGCTCAGTCACGTGTGACTCTTTTGTGACCCCATGTACTATAGCCTACCAGGCTCCCCGTCCATGGAATTCTCCAGGCAAGAATACTGGAGTGGGTTGTCGTTTCCTTCTTCAGGGGATATTTCCAACCAAGGGATCGAACCTGTATTTCCCACATTTAGTAAATGGTATAGCGGGTTCTTTACCACTGAGCCACCTGGGAAGACTATTCTCAAAATCACCCAGAGTAAATGCTAATTTTTATGTGAATGTAACCTGAGGCCCCAAAACATTAGATGACTTATCAGTTGGAAAGAGATGACATGTATCAGTGCTGAGATTCAAACCCAGAACTGAGTCCAAGACATCTGTTCGTTGAAGCAATAAACCTTGCCTGTTTTCTCCACCCTAAACTGTAGATATGAAAACCAATACACATCAAGGATCAGCCAGCTTCTTCTTCTGTCTTTTTCTATCAGAAAAAGAAGGGGGTATTTTCGGTTGCACTGACTCAGGTAAAGACAGAAGGCCCTGAGATTAATTGAGTTCCCATCCTGCCAGCTGCTCATCCAACATCCAAGCTCTGGACAAGTCTCTCCCCTTTAGGGCTTGGTCTCCTTCTCTGTTCAGTGAAGCACTTGACATAGAGCTCCTGGAAAACCTTGGTCCTCAGAGCGTCAGCTACCTGGGACTTGTAGCATCAGAATTACATGAGATCTTCTGAGAACTGACTCCCAGGTCCCAGCTGAGACCTGCCAGAGCAGAACATGCTCTTTAACAACATCCTGTTCAACAACATTCATGTTCATGTTAAAGTTTGAAAAGCTGTACCCTGAAGGTCCTTCTACTTTTAATGCTCTGAGGCTTGATTTTATGTGAAGGGTGCAAATAAAGGCTAATGTAAGAAGGAGAAAGGGCAAGAGGAGGAGAGGACAAGACATGGAAGAGGGGGTTAGCTGAGAGGCCGCAGAGAGAGGCAAATGAGGGAGTGAGGGATGGAAATGTGAGATGTTGTGGAAGAAGAGACAGAATATAAAAAAAAGATGGGGGAGAGGCAGAGAGATGAGTGAGAGAGAGATGCATAAACATCAAAGGCTAAACAGAAAGGAAAGGAGAGAAAAGAAAAAAGAGGTTGAGTCACTTATTTAGGGCCCAGGCACCAACTAGCTGATGTCAGGAGGGAAACTCTGGAGTTCTGAGTGGCCAGGAGATGCTGATGGAGAGGGAAATGCCAGTCAAGGTCCCAGGCTTGTGGCCAGGCACAGGTGGCTGCCCCAATCTGTCCACCAGTGTCCAGCATGCTGGCTTTTATGATCCTAACACATTTGTGTGGCAGATTAACCACTCAAGTCAGTTCTATTGTTAATGAGAAAAATTATCATTAACCATTCCTTCCACGTGCACGCATCCTTTGCTTGGATGTGCCCAGTTATAAATTAGCCATTTTCATTATTCATTGTTCCTGGATGACTCATGCTTCAGGAACTCGACTTCAGCCCGAGTCTGGAGAGTTCGATTTCTGTGGTCATCTGCTCTCTCTCATTCCAACAGGAGTTAACCCTTCAGAAAGTAAGGAAGCAGCTGTAGCAGGGATCAGTGATGGCTGCAGAAATAATGCTGGAGATCCGCTCCCCAGATTCTTAGTCCACCTTCTGGAAACAGCATGGGGTGGACAGGAAGCTGAGATAAGAACTGACTCTATTCCCTTCTGGTTTTAAGGGCAGGTGTGCAGGTGAGGGAACGGCCAACACAAAACCTCTGGAAATAAGCTGGTCAAGGGTTAGTAGGCATCATGCTCATTCATTTTGAACCAGCTCATTTCATTTTATTTTTGTCGTTGTTATTATAGCAATAATATCTTTATTTGCTTCATCATGATATTTTATATTGCTCCAGCTTCAAACTCTGGCAGGATGTCAGGACACAGGGAAAGAAAGGTCAATGTTTTCCTTTGCTGCTTTCATGAACTTGGACAGATCTCTAATACTCTGTTGACTCAGGTGTCAAGTGGGAAAGGATAAAGAATAATTTGAATTTTAACTGTATTATTTTTTTTTTAATTACCAAACTGAGTTTTAAAATTGAGCAAACAATTATCAGAGTGTTAACATATTCTCAAGAAACTGTTGCTAAAAATACTAGAAGTAGTTTTGTCATATAGAAGGATGTAAGGATACCCTTATATAAATACACAAGGATATGAATAACTTAGAGAAATGGCTTCCCAGGTGGCTCAGTGGTAAAAAATTAAAATCTGCCTGCCAATGCAGGAGATGTGGGTTCAATCCCTGGATTGAGAAGATCTCCTGGAGAAGAAAGTGGCAGTGCACTCCAGTATCCTTGCTTGGGAAATCCCACGGACGGAGGAGCCTGGCGGGCTGCAGTCCACTGGGTCACAAAGAGACACGACTTCACAACTAAACAACAACTTAGAGAAAACTTAAAATATATATAGTCAATTTTATTTTTAAAAGCAGTGAATAATCCAGAAAAGCTGACAGTCTGAAACATGCTCTCTGTAGTTTTTACTTTTGCGTGGGGTCTGATGATGGCTGTAAGGGCCTTGGGAGCTTTCTTGCCCAAGTGGAGGTGCAAGGAGAAGCTCCAGGTACTGCTTAGAAGAGGGCTCCACCAGCCCATCCATGCTGACACCTGATCCTGGGCTTCCAGCCTCCAGAACCATGATAAATATATACCTGTTGTGTATAAGCCAGTTCATCTGTGGGGTCTGTTTCAGTAGCCCCAGGGGACTAAGGCACACATGTGAGCTCCCCTCCCTTCTGTGTTATTGTTCAGTTGCTCAGTTGTGTCTGACTCTTTGCGACCCCATGGACTGCAGCACACCAGGTTCCCCTGTCCTTCACTATCTCCTGGAGTTTTCTCAAACTCATGCCCATTGAGTTAGTGATGCTATCTAAACATCTCATCCTCTGCCACCCTCTTCTCCTCCTGCCCTCAATCTTTCCCAGCATCAGAGTCTTTTCTAATGAGTCAGCTCTTCGCATCAGGTGGCCAAAGTATCAGAGCTTCAGCTTCAGCATTAGTCTTTCCCCTCCATGTTCCACCTTCCTAATCTTTGAAATTCTACTTCCCGCCTCCTAGTGCTTTCATCATTTACTGGTTGGCAAACTTCCATTCACCCATCAAGACCCAGCTTAAACATCACCTTCTCTGATAGTGGTCAGTTCCTTTTCATATCCTATGAACAGGGCTCCCCTGGGGCTAGGGACTGGGTTAGCAGTTGCAGAAAGGCAAAGACCCTTCAGGCAGGGCTCTGAGGGCTCCAGACCACTCTGAGTGCCTCCATGCACCCAAGGGAATCCAGGGTCAACACCAGGATTCTCTCTGTTAGCTCAGATCTCTTTGAAGAGAAGGTGTACTTCCTATTTATTTCCTCCAGGTTCAGAATATTGCCTGGCACATGGTCTGTACTTATTATATTTGTGGAAATGAATACTGTATTAATGATGGGCTCCAAAATCACTGCAGATGGTGATTGCAGCCATGAAATTAAAAGACGCTTACTCCTTGGAAGAAAAGTTATCACCAACCTAGATAGCATATTCAAAAGCAGAGGCATTACTTTGCCGACTAAGGTCCGTCTAGTCAAGGCTATGGTTTTTCCTGTGGTCATGTATGGATGTGAGAGTTGGACTGTGAAGAAGGCTGAGCGCCGAAGAATTGATGCTTTTGAACTGTGGTGTTGGAGAAGACTCTTGAGAGTCCCTTGGACTGCAAGGAGATCCAACCAGTCCATTCTGAAGGAGATCAACCCGAGGATTTCTTTGGAAAGAATGATGCCAAAGCTGAAACTCCAGTACTTTGGCCACCTCATCCGAAGAGTTGACTCATTGGAGAAGACTTTGATGCTGGGAGGGATTGGGGGCAGGAGGAGAAGGGGAGACCAAGGATGAGATGGCTGGATGGCATCACTGACTTGATGGACGCGAGTCTGAGTGAACTCCGGGAGATGGTGATGGACAGGGAGGCCTGGCATACTGCAATTCATGGGGTCGCAGAGTCGGACACGACTGAGTGACTGAACTGAACTGAACTGATCTTTAAATCAGTGTGCATCTTCAAATCAAGTTGTCTTTGCTTCTGTTTGTTTCTTTATCTGGTTTTGTTGGTACCAGGGTGCCTAAGCTGGATGTCAATTACAGATACCATTGTGAGGGGGGGAAAAGGACCTTCACATTCCTGCCACCGTTATGAATCCAAATACCGTTGCATGCAGAAAAATGTACAATGAACAGGAACAAATTGGTCAGCTGCTTATATCTTTCAAGATAATATACATGAGTTGGGTGTGGGAGGATCTGGCAAAGGAGGCTCTACCTCCCATCCCTTGGATATCCTTGTTCATTGCGTTCCAAAAGCCAAGTGCTAGGCACAACACTTTGGCCATAAATTAAGCCCTCTCCCCTGAAAGCTGTGATTCCAGTGGTGTCTGGTGTGTGTTCTGTGGTGTGAGATCCCAGAGAGACCACATTTTCACACTTACCCGTCTGCCACCACCTGCCTCTCAAAGAACCAACTCAGTCATACTCTTTAAAGAGCCCTGGCTGCCTCAGGAATGTATTTTGAAAATGAAAGAGAATCAAAAGATGAATGTGCCCCATCTGCAGCCCCCTCCAGGCAGGGTCAGAGGCAGAGGCCTGAGCTTTGGTCCCTGGCTGCCCTTCAGTTGCCTCCCAGCCAAGCTCCCTGCATGGGGATAATTCAGAAAGAAGTCTTTGCTCCTGCACAACCATTTGTAGCAGGAGCTACTCAGATACTCTGAGAAACCAACCTGAGCAACTTGGGTGCCTCACATGAACTGTCATTTTGTAAATTTCTTTCCATTTGGTCTCAGTGATTATGCCTTTGACTTTGTGATATATTCATTGCTGCCTCTGTGTTGCTTTGTTCTCTACAATAGACTAGGGGTTGAGAGATGTTCCACGAGAGAAACCCGGTTCCCAAGGAAGAGAAAGGGGGCACATAGCTCTCAGGAGATGATGGACAGAGAAATGCAAGAGATCCAAGGATTGGACATAGATATTTGGCAACATTTGAACAGGAAACACAGTTACTTTTGGTTTCCAAACATCCAGTCAGAACTTGAAGCAGGTCTCTTCTTTACCTTCTGCTGAAATTAGCTTTTATCCCCAATCAAAATCCAGAGCCTGGTTTGTTTTGATTGTTTTCTTTGCTTTCATCCCTCCCCCCTCCTTTTTTTAGTTCACTTCATGCTAAAACAGAGAAAACTCGAGTGCTCACTAAACAACCCAGACACTGGGACTCTCTACCACTTCTGTGCTATTGTCAACAGTTTCCTTGACACAGGATATTAGCACATGTGCTTAAGACACAGCGGTGGATTCCAACTCTCACTGGACCTTCTGCAGAGAAGCTATGAGGCCTGGGGCAAGTCGACTGCCCTTTTACAACTTCGTTTTATTTGTTCATTAGGAAAATGCAGGTAATAAAACTGACTTCCTAGGATTGTTGAAAGGATTAATGAGTAATCAGTAGAGTCGTTTAGCACAGTGCCTCTCACAGGGTAACCCCGGAGAAAGTGGATCTTGTTTTATCTATATTCTATTTAAACACAAATAAAAAGGCATCATGGCTATAACTGCAACAATCTAGCTAATGAAATATCATGGGAGGAAGGTGGTCAACATCACAGCCTTCTTACCCATCACAGTCCTATCTTCTTAGCAGGGAGAGAACTAGCAGAAAATTAGCCATGCTCTTTCAGACACTTGGATGCCTGTTAGGAATATTCACTCCTTCAGGCCAGGCATGGTCACTTCCTGTGTGATCTCAGACCACCCTTCTCCAGCCACGCCGTACTGTTTTCCTGACTTGACTGCCTTCTGGCTTCCTGGACAACTTGTCTACAGGGAGACCAGAGGGTGAAAAGAGGGGAGAAACAAGGGTTTATTTCTCTGAGCATCTCAGCAGTTGTTGTGTATTTGTTGGTTCTGGTTCCAGTAGATGACCGTTTCCTCCACGGTCTCCCCTCCCCCGGGCAGTCCCTGCTGTGCATACCCCCTTGATTTAGATGACATTTCTCTACTCTCCATCTCATGCGTTGCTAATTCCCATAGTAAACATTATGCTTCTAAGATACCTAGATTGAGTTGTTTTTTTCTTGACTAGACTTTGATTTCAACTGGAAAGATGCCTTTGCACTTGAACTTGACACTGTCATGAATCACGGAAACTCTGCAGATGACCCCTTTGGTCTACGTCTCCCCTAAGCCATGTGAGCAGTTCTTTGTCCACATGGTTGCTTCTTTGCGTTTTCAGCTTCGTCTGCTCATTTGCTTGGTTGTTACTGCCTGTTGAGAAGTCTTCTTAAAAATCTACCAAAGGTAGTATATGACCCAGTTCATCAGTTCTGGAGAGTCAGTTCTGGATCTTTTTCTGGATCCAAAGTGACTGGTTATACTGCTCTATCAGTGGGTTCTGTATCTCCAGCAGAGCCTGTTGCCTCTCTATACCCTCTGTGAAATCTTCCTTGTGTACTAATGTTGGAATACCAGAATTCAGCAGTGGTGCTCTCATAGATTAGTGAGGCTGAGTGTTTAACTGCAGGGCATGAAGTGGAAGATAACACACTAGACAGACTAGAATGTTGATCCAACTCTTATTGGTGTCTTGCTTTGGGGTCTTGAAAACCATTCTCCAATTCAGAAAGAGAAGATTGTTGGAGCAAGAAAAAAATGAAGTAACAGGATACCCAAGAAGTGTCACATTATGGGGTGTTTATAAAAGTAGAGCCTGTCCCAGGGCGGTCTACCTTTGAACCCCAGCATCTTCTTGGTGGACTAGCTTCTTGCTGGTGTCCAATTTCAATTGACAAGCAAGAATACTGCTTGGTTCTTAGAAAATATTCACCCAGTGTTTGCAAAATGTGGGTAAAACAAATCAAGGGAAACTAACTCTGAAATCTCATTGCACCTCACTGCTTTTTCACTGAGGAAATGAGACAAACTCAGTTTACAGGGCTCTTATTTTAAAATAATATTTAGGGCAGATGGTGCCCCACTGAAAGGTGATCAGAGCAGTTACACATACTGGCTTTAACTCACTTGAAACTCCAGCACTGTGGCTCTGGGCAAATCAATTAACTTCCATAAAGTGAAGTTTCCTACAATGTAAAGTGGAACTTGTGAGACCTAATCAGATTACTGGGAATGTTTAATGAAAACAATAAAGTACTTACTATAATAAATATGTCTGAGCCACTATGGCTCAGATGGTAAAAAATCAGCCTGCCAATGCAGGAGACCTAGGTTCAATCCCTGGGTCAGGAAGATCCCCTGGAGAATGGAATGGCTACCCACTCTAATATTCTTGCCTGGAGAATATCAAAGGCAGAGGAGCCTGGAAAGCTATAGTCCATAGGGTTGCAAAGAGTTGGTTGCGACTAAGTAATTAACACACATAATAAATAAAATAAATGTGAAATGAGCAGTTTCTCTGTTTATTATTTTATAGAATAGATATTACTAAGAAGCAAATAGGCACAGATATCACTCTTCTCAAAATATACACATGCAAAAAATCTAATAGCTAGATTCATCAATTCCCCTCTTCCTACAAGAAGTCTCCTACAGCAAGGAGATCAAACCAGTCAATCAACCCTGAATACTCATTGGAAATCAACCCTGAATACTCATTGGAAGGACTGGTGCTGAAGCTGAAGCTCCAATACTTCAGCCACCTGATGTGAAGAGATGACTTATTGGAAAAGACTCCGATGCTGGGAAAGATTGAAGGCAGGAGAAGGGGACGGCAGAGGATGAGATGGTTGGACAGTATCACCAATTCAACAGATGGGAACTTGGGTGAAATATAGGAGATGGTGAGGAACAGGGAGGCCTAGTGTGCTGCAGTCCATGGGGTCAAAAAGAGTTGGACAGGATAGCAACTGAACAACACCAACAAAAATAGGAAGTTTCTTTGCAGTTGAGAGGAAGCCTGAATGGATCTATATTTTAAGAACTGAGAGATCTAAAAGAAAATGGAAGGTAGAAAGAGAACCACATGGACAGAGGATGGAAGACAAGATGTTTCTGTGTGTTTATTTTAGGGAGATGTGTTTAAGAAGAGTGACACCACAGGCCAGGGAAGAGCATCCAAGAACATTCTGGGAACTGTCTGTGAACCATCCTCATATCCCTTTCAACAGACTGCAGACAAATGCAGTAGAGAATTGGAATGTTTTTAGTTACTCTTGTTCTATAAACTTGGACATAATAAAACTGCATGACCAAACTACGTGTGCCCAGTGCAAACAGGGTTGTAGCTATAAGCCATCACTTTCAGGAACAGAGTATTTCTAGTAAAATCAACACTGACAGCTTTGTGCCTTGGGATGGAGAACTCCTTATCTCAAAGGCCAGAAGTTTTTCACTCATCTTTAGTACAATTGATATAAGGAGAAATATTTCCCAGCCTACAAATTAATAGAAAATATTTCACTCAGTCTAAAAGAGCAAAAAGCAAAAGAACAATGACAATAATAACAAAAACAAGCTCTTCTAACTCAGGCCACTCCCACCTGTAGTTCTTCATTGACTGGTCCTCACCCAGCTGGACTCGTGGCTCAGGTGGTAAAGAATCTGGCTGCAATGCAGAAGATCCAGGTTCAATTCCTGGGTTGGGGAGATCCCCTAGAGGAGGGAATGGCTACCCATTTCTCTTGTTTGGGAAATTCCATGGACAGAGGAACCTGGCAGGCTACAGTCCATGAAGTCACAAAGAGTTGGACACACTGAGTGACTTAACACTTTTACCTGGCTGGGCAATGATCAGCTAGTTTACTTCAGGGATGGGATGGCTAAGTAGAATTTTAAGGAAAAGCATCTTAGTAAACAACATCTGGGCAAGGCAAAGAAGAAACGGGAATGTAGTCGAGCATCACCCGTGCAGTGACAGATTGCATCTTTAATAAGCAGGCACTTAATTAGAAAAGTAATTTGTAAGAGACATTAACGGAATGTGAGTATTCAACTTTGACCAACACACTTGCATTGGAATCTAGGCTCTGTCACATATTGAGGCTTATGTTTCAAATCTGAGGATGATGGCCCCCATCCGTGAGCTCTCAGTGTGGATTCATAACTGTACTGGTTGCGAGAATAATACTGACTATTTGCAAGTACTTTAAAGAGAGAGTTTACATCTGCTTGCTTCCCTTCCCCCAGCAGAAAGCTAATCAAGAGATGAAGACAGAGCCTGGGGACTGAGGGATGGGAGGGTGCTCCTTACCCACAGTCATGGTATATGCAGTTAGGAGACACACTGAAGCCTGCTCAGAGGATTTCCTCATTGCCAAGAGTGGATGCCTGAGGTCGGTTGTCGGTCAAGGGACAAGGTGAATTACAGACATCAAGGAGGTGGAACAAAAGCCCAGGCTGAGATAAGACAGCAAGAAATAACAAGAAATTGCAGCTCAGGACAGAAAACTCCATCCAAACAATTGTTTTCAACTCCAGCTGGACAGAAGAGTATAACTTTTTAATAACATTTTTTTAAATATTCATTTATTTATTTGGCTGAGCCAGCTTACTCGCAGCACATGGGAACTTCAATCTAGCATGTGGGATCTTTTACTTGAGGCTTGCGAACTCTTATTTACAGCATGTGGGATCTTGTGCCCTGTTGTGATATTTAGTCACCGATTCCAACTCTGCAACCCCATGGACTGCAGCACACCAGGCTTCCCTGCCCTTCACTATTACCCGGAGTTTACTCAAACTCATGTCCATTGAGTTGGTGATGCTATCCAACCATCTCATCCTCTGTCACTCCCTTCTCCTGCCCTCAGTCTTTCCTAGCATCAGGGTCTTTTCCAAAGGTCAGTTTCCTGAGCAGAGATCAAACCCAGCGACTCTGTGCTGGGAACATGGAGACTTAACCACTAGACCACTGGGGAAGTCCCAGTAGGGTATACATTTTAAAAACACTGATAACATTAGCCCAATCTTGATCCAATGAGATGAGAAATTTGGTCACTGAGACCAGACCTTGTATGTTTGTTGATTTGTCTGCCTTAAGTTCCCCCAGCTGAAAACCACCTTAATATGAGTATCTGAAGGTAGCATGTTATGAACATGAGAAAACAGCTGCAGAATTAGCCAGGTCGAGTTTGCTGTCCCACATTTGTAAAAACATTTTTTGTTCATTTTTGGTTATCATAAAAACAGAAAGGCTTTCATCAAGTAGGTCTGAGCCTTATTTTTCCCATCTGTAATACTGAAATAATAATATTGCCTGCTTAAGGTTTTTGCTAGGATTAATTTGATATTATCTGCAAAATTTTGATACCCACTATGTCACTCAATCTGCCTTCTAGTATAAAATTATTGTGTTAATTTCATAAATACTTATTAAACACTAAATATGTGATCCCATATTCCCAAATGAAGAAGTCAGAAATGGTATTTATTCTCCAGAACAGCGGCTCTTGAAGTTAACATCCATCAGAATCGCCTTAAAAGAAGATGGCTGGTCTCTCACCCCAGTGTTTCCTCCTGTAGGTCAGGGTTGTGACAAGATTATTAATTTTTCTAAGGCATTTCCTGGTGACTCTGGTGCCACTGGTAGTGTGTGCATGTGTGCTAAGTCACTTCAGTCATGTCTGACTCTTTGTGACCCTATGGACTATAGCCCACCAAACTCCTCTGTCTGTAGGATTCTCCAGGCAAGAATACTGGAGTGGATTGCCATGTTCTCCTCTAGGGATACTTTCAGACCCAGGGATCGAACCTGCCTCTCCTGACCCCTGAATTGCAGGTGGATTCTTTACCTCTGAGCCACCAGGGAAACCTCAATACCCCTGGTGATAGGGGACCTCAATTTGAAAACCATTGTCCTAGAAAGTGAGAGACTATTAGGAAGAACAGGTAGTTAATGAGTAAATGTTATGAACAAGGAGTGTCTAGGTGGGAGATGGGAGCTTTAAGAGAAAAGAGGAGGTGATCTTGAACCTATTTCAGAGAGTGGAGATTTCAAGGAAGGCTTCCTGGGAAGAAGTAAGGATGAGAAAGACATAACGGACAGGAGCGGTGGAAGAGTCTCCCTGTGGAGGAAATAGGAAAGGGAAGATTGTGCTTGGGGTGCATGGGGACCCAGAGAAGGTCAGTGAGGTTGAGGCATGGAGAATGGTGGAGCGGAGAGAGGGTGCTGAGGACCAACAGGTAAGGGGCAAATCTGGGGAGGGAGCTTGATGCTCTGTGGTTGTTCAGTCACTAAGTCCTGTCCGACTCTTTGCAGCCTCATGGACTGAAGCACACCAGGCTCCCTTGTCCTTCACCATCTCCTGGAGTTTGCTCAAACTCATATCCATTGAGTCAGTGATGCCATCCAACCATCTCATCCTCTGCCACCCTCTTCTCCTCCTGCCTTCAATCTTTCCCAGAAAATAGGGTGTTTTCCAATGAGTTGGCTGTTTGCATCAGGTGATCAAAGTATTGGAGCTTCAACTTCAGCATGCAAAGGGTGATTGGGGGTAGTTGAAGAGTGCCAAAGAGGTGCCCTGATAGTCAGTATTCTCTTATGAAAAGATCTCTATGACAGCCTCCACCCTAGCTGTTCTGTTCGTGGGGAGCATACTGGGATGGACCTGGAGACTGAAGGCTCATCAGTCTGAGAGAGTTCTTGGGCTAGAACTTAGGAAATTTCTTGTCTCGAGTGAAAGATAAAGACTCTGGTCCACCAGACAAGGAAGCTTGGATATCCAAAGGGGAGCCCCTTCTGAGTCTTGGGATTGCAACAATCTTCCAGGGTAAGTTCTGAGAGATTTGAAAGAAAAGCCAGTGAGGAAACCTTGGGAAAGCACAAATTCTAGGACCACCTGGAAGGTGGCTGCATGTGCTTCCTGTGAATGCTGACAAATTCCCACAGACTTAGTGGCTTACAACAATAGGAAAAAAATTTTATTTTAAGTTCTGGAGGTCTTCTGGATGCTCTAGAAAAAAAAAAAATCCAATCCCTTGTCCTTTTCAACTTTCAGAGGCTGCCCACACTCCATGGTTCATAGTCCCCTTCTGGCAATGGCATCACTCTGACCTCTGACCCCTGTTTCTAATGTCATATCACCTTTTATTGTAAGTACCATTGCAACTACATTCGAATTGCTGGATAACCCAGGATAATCTCCCTATCTGAAATCCTTCATTTAATCACATCTGCAACGTCCTTCTTGTGGTGCAAGGTAACATATTTATTTACAAGTTTTAGGAATTAGATGATGGAAATATTTGGGGACCTTTATTATGCCTATCATGATGGCAAAATGGTAGGTGGGTGATTATTTGAGGGCACAGTCTACAACGCAATGGAAGACACGAAGGGTCAGAATGCCAAAGACTAAGAAAGAAAAATATAAAATGAAATTGAAATCCCTTCCATGAGCCAGTTTTGTGTTTTTCTTTTTAAAATAACTCAGTAGGACAGACATAAGTCAAAGTCTTCTGTGTAATGATTGATGGAATGATTTTATTTTCTCTTAATTTATTTATTCAAGGTAAGTTGAAGGTTTTAAAACCTATCTTCCTTTTCTCCCATTTCCTCTCTCCTTCCCTCTTTCCTTCCTTCCTTCCTTCTGTCCTTTTCTGATGCTCTTTCAGTGGACTCTAATTTCAAAACCTTAGAAATAATATAGCTGTAGCTATGTGACAAGATAACAAACTTATTTTCCAATAATACAAATGCTTTTAAAACTCCCTGAATCATCCCATCTTATTCTTGCATATATATATATATGTGGATTTTCATCTTTTCATCTCTTCTTCACACTTTTCTCTTATTTTTGAAGTTCACGTTCATGTAAATAGTTTGAAAAGATTTATTTTTCCTTTGGAAATTATCTCCCACACTCACTAAATAATGCGATTTTAAAAATATGTGTGTTTTAAGTCTGAAAACAATTATCTTTATGGAGTATGTTGATGAATCCCCATGGTTTCATGTGAAGTGTTTTTCCACTTCTAAAATAATTTTGCTAAAGAAAATAGGGCAGTACTTTTTTCTTTGTAGTCCAGAAGTACTTTCTGACATATGATAGGAGTATGGCAATGAAATCAATTAGATTATTTTAAACTTTTTTTTAATCTGTAAATTTTTGAGGTAAATATGTACACACTTGCATATGTACAATAATGTTCCCTTTTATTAAGACTCTTCTGAGGCCAAAATAGTATTATATCCATTTCGAACAGCTGAGGAATTTCAGTTCTTTGGAAGCTAATAGAAAAGAATATCTACCTATTGGAAACAGAATTACTTGAACAAACATAAAATTACTCATTAAGATGCACCCACAGAGCAAGTGAATTCCACACTTTAGCCATGTTATAGGTAAAGAATTAAGGACATAAAGATATTTGTTTCACACACAAGATCTGAAGCAGTGTACTAATTCTAGAATCTCACCAGAAAATAGAAAATCTTCATGGATGGAATCTAGAAAGAAAATATATGAAGTGAAAAACAAAAGGTGAAATTCAGCAAAGACAAAAAGTAACAGAGGACAAAGAAAATGTAATAAGTAATAATTATTGACAGTAGGAATAAGATCCTGTAGTGGAAGCTCTCATAGCTACAAATTTAAGACTGATAGACAAAAAGAAAGGAAAGAACAGCCATGTCTCAATACAAGAGTTTATTTTTATTGAAAATAAATTTAATTTTTACTTACAATTATTACCTGAAAATGGTTCATTTGCCAACACTTTGGGTTGAGTTTTTTTATCTATGTGTGCCTTTGCTGAATAGTTTTCTGTATGTCATTTCTGACAAATCATCTGCTTTACATCACTAGGGTTTTTTCTTTTTTTTTCTTTTAATTAGAAACAGAAATAATTAATTTGACAAGAAATTGGAGTGTCAGATCTTTCTAGTATTTTAAAAATATTTTCATTCTTTTACATTTATCTTACCTACATGTAATTAGACAGCATTTTTGTGTTACTCATCTTTCTTGAATTATTCAAATCACTCAGGGTGGTTTTCATGGTAACAACTCTTTCCTTTTGTACTTAGGTTCTGATGATTTGTGTAATATTTAATTAAACCACATAATTTACACCTGGTATAATCAGCTTTTAAGGGAAACATAAGTGGCCCTTTCTATGAGAGCAGAGGCCTGCAAGACAGCAGCTTTGCCCCATGGTGGTGGGCTCTGGTCTGCATTTTACAGAGAAAATGCAGAGAATTGGTGAAGTCAGTTAATTACAGGTTAGCTGAGGCAGTCTCTGCTGTCCCTCTGTAGCAACTCATATTAAATGGTGATTTTATGTGTTTAATAACAGACTGAAGCTAAATTTCTGGGAAACAATAACATGGAAAGAGTGCAGAGTAAATGAAAGTAAAAGGAGATGAAAGTCTGTGTCTTCTTCAGGTACATGGAGGGCATAAAGATTAATGTCAGCTTTTGTTTTTTAACTTCTATTGGTGCATAGTTGAGTGACAAGTTGTTAGTTTCAGGTATAAAGCAAAGTGAATCAGTTATACATAGATATAAATCCACTCTTCTTTTAGATTATTTTTTCATGTAGGCCATTATAAATGCAGCCTTTCTCAGAAAGAAAAGTTACATGTGGGTGTTAAGATACAAAAATAGTCATAACATTTATTAAATGAATCTATAGCTTCTATACCAAAAGAGGGTAAAAGAGTCTTTCTAATACAAGACTGAAAAAAAAAAAACCTGACAGAATAATAATAATAAAAAGCAAAATAATATGATTTCCTTGTGCCCAAATATATATTTAGTATAATAAGCATAAAAAAATGTAGTTTAGATTCACCTATTTAAAAAGAGACTAAGATTTAATTTTTTAATTTAATTGAACTGTGCTTACAGTTTCTGTGTCATGATGGTCTTGTGGTTATATAAGAAATGATTCATTCACAGTTTTAAGAAATACTTACTGAGAACATTTACAGAAATGAAATATGTGTGAATTTCCTTTAAATTATTTCATTTCAGACAAAAAAGACAAAGTAAATATTGTAAAATCTTAGTAGTTGTTGCATCTCAGTGAAGAGAACACTCAAAGTTCATTGTTCTATTACCTGCTATTGATGTTTTTATGAAGAAAAATCTGGAGGATTTAGCTAAAATGGTGTTCAGAAGGAAACACATAGCTGAAAACATTTATTATAAAAGAACAAAGGTTGAAAATAAATGAGTGTTCAACTCCACCAGGTTTTTAGGTCAGCTTTATTAACTGTCACCATTTAAAGGTGAAAGAAATCAAAAAGGACACTAATAGATGGAGAAATATACCATGTTCATGGATCAGAAGAATCATATAGTGAAAATGAGTATATGACCCAAAGCAATCTATAGATTCAATGCAATCCCTATCAAGCTACCAACGGTATTTTTCACAGAGCTAGAACAAATAATTTCACAGTTTGTATGGAAATACAAAAAACCTCAAATAGCCAAAGCAATCTTGAGAAAGAAGAATGGAACTGGAGGAATCAACCTGCCTGACTTCAGGCTCTACTACAAAGCCACAGTCATCAAGACAGTATGGTACTGGCACAAAGACAGAAATATAGATCAATGGAACAAAATAGAAAGCCCAGAGATAAATCCACACACATATGGACACCTTATCTTTGACAAAGGAGGCAAGAATATACAATGGAGAAAAGACAATCTCTTTAACAAGTGGTGCTGGGAAAACTGGTCAACCACTTGTAAAAGAATGAAACTAGAACACTTTCTAACACCGCACACAAAAATAAACTCAAAATGGATTGAAGATCTAAACATAAGACCAGAAACTATAAAACTCCTAAAGGAGAACATAGGCAAAACACTCTGACATAAATCACAGCAGGATCCTCTATGACCCACCTCCCAGTGTAATGGAAATAAAAACAAAAATAAACAAATGGGACCTAATTAAAATTAAAATCTTCTGAACAACAAAGGAAACTCTAAGCAAGGTGAAAAGATAGCCTTCAGAATGGGAGAAAACTATAGCAAATGAAGCAACTGACAAAGAATTAATCTCAAAAATATACAAGCAAATCCTGTAGCTCAATTCCAGAAAAATAAACGACCCAATCAAAAAATGAGCCAAAGAACTAAACAGACATTTCTCCAAAGAAGACATACAGATGGCTAACAAACACATGAAAAGATGCTCAACACCACTAATTATTAGAGAAATACAAATCAAAACCACAATGAGATACCATTTCACACCAGTCAGAATGGCTGTTATCCAAAAGTCTATAAGCAATAAATGCTGAAGAGGGTGTGGAGAAAAGGGAACCCTCTTACACTGTTGGTGGGAATGCAAACTAGTACAGCCATTATGGAGAACAGTGTGGAGATTCCTTTAAAAACTGGAAATAGAACTGCCATACAACCCAGCAATTCCACTACTGGGCATACACACTGAGGAAACCAGAATTGAAAGAGACATGTTTACCCCATTGTTCATTGCAGCACTGTTTATAATAGCCAGGATATGGAAACAACCTAGATGTCCATCAGCAGATGAATGGATAAGAAAGCTGTGGTACATATACACAATGCAGTATTACTCAGCCATTAAAAAGAATACATTTGAATCAGTTCTAATGAGATGGATGAAACTGGAGCCTATTATACAGAGTGAAATAAGCCAGAAAGAAAAAACACAAATACAATATACTAATGCATATATATGGAATTTAGAAAGATGGTAATGATAACCCTGTATGCAACACAGTAAAAGAGACACAGATGTATAGAACAGTCTTTCGGACTCTGTGGGAGAGGGCAAGAGTGGGATGATTTGGGAGAATGGTATTGAAACATGTATAATATCATATGTGAACGAATTGCCACTCCAGGTTCAGTGCATGATACAGGATGCTCAGGGTTGGTGACCGAGAGGGATGGGATGGGGAGGGAGGCGGGCGGGGGGCTCAGTATGGGGAACACGTGTACACCCATGGCGGATTCATGTTGCTGTATGGCAAAACCAATACAATATTGTAAAGTAATTAGCCTCCAATTAAAATAAATAAATTTATATTTTTAAAAAAGAGATTAGAAACCAAAACAACAAAAGTATAATTTGGTAAGTTTTGAGAAAATGCATACAGTTGGAATACCATCACCCAAATTATGATACTGAACATGGAAGATTCAATATTTAAAGGATGTTACTTATCTCTCATTAAAGCTATAAATATATAGTTTAATGCAATCCAATAAAAATCCAATAGCATTCTTTAGGATATAAGACTAACTGATTTTAATATTTCTCATGGAAAATAAAAGTACAAAATAAACAATAGGAATTCAAAAATTTTTTAAAATATATGGTTGAATTTTCTCTACCAGATACCAATATATATTAGATGCTATGGAACTTAAAATGGCAGTGCATTGTCCAACAAATGATAAACAGGTGATCGAACTATCAGGATGAGTACAGAAGCAGATCACTATGTACAATTAGAACTGAGCTTGGATGGAGGAGAGATGACCGCCAGTGGATGAGGATGAAACACTGCCAGACGTATTTCATTTTCTTCCTGGACCTGCGGGACACTGACATTTTCCATCTCCCCTTGCATCTAGGAATGAGTCAGTGGATGTAGATGGAAGTAACATAAGGCATTTCCAGAAATGGCCCATAGAATGTTCCAATGATGATTCACAGTTTCTCCACTCTGCATGACTGGAAGTGAAGGACACCAAGATGGTAGAAGTTCAAGAGGGAAGGAACTGATCTATGAACTTTCCATGAGAAAGAGGCCCTGGGGGAGCACATTTATCTACTCTGGAGTATGTAAGTCAAAGGGAAACAAGGATTATTTCAATAGTTAAAGTTTAATCCCTAACTATACAGTAGGGGAAGCAACCATCAATATGTGATTGGAGGAAATGGCTATCCATTATAAATAAAAAATAAAATCTCCAATATAATTAGCACTCTGCTTTGAAGCAGAGAGAAAAGAATTTCAAGGAGGAATAAATACCCAATAATTTAAAAATACTCTTAAAATTACAGTAGGAGAATACCCTGTACTTTGGAATGAAGAGGGCTTCCTTAAACAAGATACACAATGGAACAAAACAAGAATCTTAAAAAATTTTTAAAAAGATGACACTTAAAGATATCAGAATCCTTAAAAAAAAGAGAGAGAGAAGAAGAAGAAGTAATTTCAGACCAAAAAACTCAATAGACGCAACACAAAACTTAACATGAGGTACTAGGAGAGATGACCTTCACCTTCACTATATAAAACAGTATCATTATTTACAATATATAAAGAATGTCTAAAAATTTATGCTGAAAATTCAAACCATAAGAAAGAACATAAGTGAAAACAATGGGTAGAAGAGCAAATTCAAATTGTCCCTACATTGAGGAAAAGATGCCCAGCTTCTCTAGTCAGGAAATGCAAGTTAAATAGGAATGAGATAGCATTTATCATGTGTTAGATAGTTCAGTTCAGTTTAGGAGTTCAGTTCAGTTCAGTTATTTGCTCAGTCGTGTCCAACTCTTTGCAACCCCATGGACTGCAGCACACCAGGCCTCCCTGTCCATCACCAACTCCCAGAGTTTATTACAACTCTTGTCCACTGAGTCGGTGATGCCATCCAACCATCTCATCCTCTGTCATCCCCTTCTCCTCCTGCCCTCAATCTTTCCCAGCATGAGGGTTTTCCCAATAAGCCAGCTCTTCACATCAGGAGCCCAAAGTATTGGAGTTTCAGCTTCAACATCAGTCCTTCCATTGAACATTCAGGACTGATTTCCTTTAGGATGGACTGGTTGGATCTCCTTGCAGTCCAAGGGACTCTCAAGAGTCTTCTCCAACACCACAGTTCAAAAGCATCAATTCTTCAATGCACAGCTCTCTTTATAGTCCAACTTTCATATCCATATATGACCACTAGAAAAACCATACCCTTTACTAGACAGACCTTTGTTGACAAAGTAATGTCTCTGCTTTTTAATATGCTATCTAGGTTGGTGATAACTTTTCTTTCAAGGAGTAAGCGTCTTTTTATTTCTAGGCTGTAGTCATCATCTGCAGTGATTTTGGAGCCACCCAAAATAAAATCTGCCACTGTTTCCCCATCTATTTGCCATGAAGTGATGGGACCAGATGCTATGATCTTTGTTTTCTGAATGTTGAGCTTTAAGCCAACTTTTTTACTCTCCTCTTTCACTTTCATCAAGAGGCTCTTTAGTTCTTCTTCACTTTCTGCCATAAAGGTGGTGTCATCTGCATATCTGAGATTATTGATATTTCTCCTGGCAGTCTTGATTCCAGCTTGTGCTTCTTCCAGCCAGATGTTTCTCATGATATACTCTCTATATAAGTTAAATAAGCAGGGTGACAATATACAGCCTTGACGTACTCCTTTTCGTATTTGGAACCAGTCTATTGTTCCGTGTTAGACAGGCAAAGATTAAATAGTTGGATAAGCCAAGTGTTGGAGAACTCATGTGGATAAGCCAAGTGTTGGAGGACTCAGAGTGCTGGAGACCCCATGGACCACAATTTAGCATTGCCTAGGACAGCTGTGCATGCCCACCTACCAAGCAATAACATTTGTAAGTGCTTTCCTAGACCAACATTTCCACACGGGCATGGTAGACCCAAGCAAGATAGCCAATGAATCACAATTTGCAGGAGCAAATGTATTGGAGATTATCTTAAAGTCCATCAACATGAGAATGGTTAAATAAAACATGGTATCTATATACAGTGGAGTAGCTTTTAAGGAAAAAAACTGGATGGAGGGTTTTCTCAATAATACATATCAAAGAATATAATAGGCTCTGTGTTGCAGAACACTGCATCTAGAACTGTCTTATCTATCTAAGTATGTAATTGCACGCAGATCACGTCCATTACCTTTTCTTTGGAGTTCATGTAAATGTAAAAGTATAATACTGGGATTACAGAAGCACACACTACTGTTAGAGTTTTAACAGATAACTGATGACACACTGAAATTGAGTAATCTGGGATAATCTACATTTCTTTCCATTTGTTTTTACTTTTTATGGGACAATTTGTAAAGATGTGGTCAGCTTTGGTGGAGATATGAAGGCATGGCGCAATAGTTGGGTCTTCTAAGAGTAGGAACCTGGGCCAGCCCCAGGCCTGAATGGGTCCATGTCAGGAGTAGTTGCTGGAGAGGAGTTTGTATGGAGAGGGACATAGCAAATCCATAGCAACCCTGCACAGATGGAGCTAAGCAAACAAAAACTCCAAGTTCAGTTATTTGTTCACTTGATAGAGCTCCTATCTACATGTCCTTTGTCTCTTTCCCTCCTTTCCTAAGTCTCTACAATATGAATGGTTCCTTACCCTGATTCATGATGAAAGTTTTATTTTAAAATCTGAAAAAATCAATATTTCCCCTCTGTTTCATTCTAATCCAGTATTCCTTCATTGCATTGCAATTGAAGGACTGGAAGACAGATCTGTGGGTTCTTATCATCTTGTGTCTGCTGCTCATTGGACATAAGAGACAGCAAGTCATATTTGCTTTCTGGATCTCAGTTTTCCCATCTCTAGAATAGGGATGATAATAGTGACAGCAAAGGGTTCTTGGGAAGGTCATGTGAGACAAGATGATCTCCTTGCCTCCTAAAGTATTGCCTCTCAGACTTTAATGTGAACAGGAGACACCTGGGGATCTTATTAAAATCAACATTTCAGATTTGCTATACATGGGGTAGAGTCTGAGATTATGCTGCCTATGGTGTCAGAGAAATGATCATCCCTCTTGTGGCAAGACTCTGGACATAGACATGAAAGTGTTTCATCCCAAAACAAGTCTAGGAAATTCTAAGGGAAAAAAAGATATGTTTACTGCTAGACTTTCCAATAGCTCAGATCTACTCACTGCTTTCTGGGACTCCTCAGGGAGATTAACAGTGTGCACAGTAGAATCTGAGAAAGGATGGTCAACAGAATAAATCAGACAAAAATAGCTTGGGACTGTGACTTACAGACCACCCTTGATTCGAAGCCTTCTTACCTGGCCAGACCCAGATAAGTCAAAGCAGCAAGTAAAATATTCTACATGCAGCGAATAGATTTCACCATTTAACAATCAAGCCCTTAATTTAAAAAAAGTAATTCATAAGAGTGATTAATATTAGGTGGCTAAGTAGGTTTATTCAATGCTCTTGGCATTTAAATAGAGAATGAAGATTAGAATTCTGTTTTTATTCCCCAAAATATATTTCTTTAAGAAATGAGTCTTGAGCAGATGCATTTTTTTTTTACTTAATTTGAAGAGAAATATAATCCCTACCCTGGATGGTACTGTAATGCTAGGCTACTGGCAAGCACCTCCTTGGATAGAGCACTTTTAGGATTTACTTATCAGCCAACAAATATTTATTTTTACTTTGGCCACCTCATGCAAAGAGTTGACTCATTGGAAAAGACTCTGATGCTGGGAGGGATTGGGGGCAGGAGGAGAAGGGGACGACAGAGGATGAGATGGCTGGATGGCATCATTGACTTGATGGATGTAAGTCTGAGTGAGCTCCAGGAGTTGGTGATGGACAGAGAGGCCTGGCGTGCTGCAATTCATGGGGTCACAAAGAGTCAGACACAACTGAGCAACAGAACTGAACTGAAACACCAATATAATACGAGTTGTACTGTGGAAAAGAACAGCCATGGAGCTTATCACCACCCTCAAGAATTTTACATTCTAGATAACCAAACACTCACATATAAGTAAGCAGGGAGTTCAGTGAAAATATGAGACAGGGTGATCTAACAGAGTTCCTGGGAGGCTGTTTGACTAGGAAGGCCTCCCAGAGGAGGTGTTCTTTAAGAGGAGACCTACAGAATGCGAATTGGGAACTTTACAGCCTGGGAAAAGAGGCCAAGGCTAGAAACAGCTCAGTTGGCTAGAATATTTGGGAACAAAGAGATAAGTAGCACGCCATGACACTGGGAAGTGGAGACCAATTTCTATATCCTGCATTGTGTATCATAATGAGAGCTTTGAATTTTAATTTTACTTTAGTGGCAAGCTGTTGAAATGTTGTCTTTTTTTATTTTGTTTTTTAAGGATGAACAGATTTAAAATTTCATCCTGGGACTTCCCTAGTGGTCCAAAGGTTAAGAATCTGCCTTGCAATGCAGGGAACACCAGTTTGATTTCTGGTTGGGTTAAGTAAGATCCCATAGGCCTTAGAGCAACTAAGCTTACACGCTGCAACTACTGAGCTCACCTGCTACAACTTATGAGTCCATGAGCCACAGCAAAAGATCCGACATGATCCAGTGATGATCTCAAGTGCTGCAACTAAGACCTGAAGCAGTCAAATGAGTAAATAAATAAGTATTTGAAAAGAATACTTCACCCTGGTTCTCAGATGGGCCAGTCAGGAAGCAATGAGTTGGTAGACTAGTGTAGTAAGTATTGCAAGAGGTGATGGTAGCCTGGACCACCAGCCAGTATCATGACATTCGAGTTGGGGGCTGGTGGGGGAATCAGGGATGTGAGTATGGTTGTGAACCAAGATTTCTACTGCTGACTTTAACACTGAGGGTTAGGGAAGAGCAGGCAGGGGAAGGGATGTAGGAAGTGATCCAGGGAAGATTAGGAAGGAAAAATGTTTGGGTTATAAGGGACTGATTTTGAACAACACATTTTTGAGGTTCCTGTCATATACCCAAGCAGAGTCAAACGTCTAGAGCTCGTTAAAGTCTGAGGGCCATTGGTTTATACATGCTATCTAAAGCCACACAAAAGAGTGAGAAAATCTGGAGATTAGAGAGAAAAGAAAGATCAGGACCTAAGGTAGTGTGAGGGTTTACCACGTCTGGAGATTGTTAAAGTGTGTCCCGTGTGCAGGAGGAGAACTGGGGGATGGTGGTGTCAGAAAGTTCAGTGAGAATAGTTTCATGAAACGGAGGCAGATCAAAGCATAGGGTATTCAGCCAAGGGGCTAAAAAAGCAACCAGCAGAAGTCCAGTCCTGGACCTTGCTGTGTGGTGAGTAAGGTGGGACAGTCTCTGCCTCAAAGGACTAACTCTCTGGAGGGGACATTCGTGTTCACAGTGATGAGTTTACCTCTGGGAAGCCTAGTGGTGATGCCGTACCAGGGGCTGCCAGCCAGTGAACCACTCATGCTTTTCAGAGAAAGTAATAGACATGTGCTTCCTTCCACTTCACGTTTTTGTTTTTCTTTCTTCTCTCTAACACTACATTGTGAACTTCTCAGTTCCCCCTCTTAGAGCTTCATCAGAGAAAACATTCAATGAACATGTACTCAATCATGAGTCAAATACATGGAAACTCTCACCAAACTTTGTTTTTAAGTACCATATGCATACTGTTATTTTTATTATTTTTTGTTGTGCTAATTGGTAAGTTGAAAACTTCATCAGGCCTAGCACAGTATCTGAGAAAATATGGTGATAGTGTTTTCATAGCAAATGACAAGCACCGCAAACCTCCTTCCGCCACTCCCCAGAATATAAAACAGAATTTGAGGTGGGAACGAAATGGTACACTATCATCCCTTTCATCATCCACTAATGCTCTTTCACTGGGGCTGATTCCTCCTCCAGTCTTCCCACCCAACCTTCCAATACAGAAAGGACAGAGAAGAAGAAACTGCGAGAAAGTCAAACATGGAATGTGTCAGAAGTGAGCCAGAGAACCCACAAGACTTTGAATCATACTGAGGTCTGAGGAGTGAAAATAAAGAGGCCAGGGGGACAGAAACCAGCCACCTGGGACGTCTCTGTCAGAGGATGTTTCCATTCCACTCCTGCTCACTGTGTGTGCGTGTGCACGTGTGTGTGTGTGTGCTGTCACTCTGTCGTGTCTGACTCTTTGTGACCCCATGGACAGTAGCCAGCCAGTCTCCTCTGTCCATTAGTATTTCCTAGGGAAGAATACTGGAGTGGGTTGCCGTGCCCTCCTCTAGGGGATCTTCTGAACCTAGGGATCGAGGCCAGGTCTCCCTCATTGTAAATGAATTATTTACTGCCAGAACCACCAGGAAAGCCCAGGAATATGGGAGTGTGTAGCCTATTCCATTCCTTCTCCAGGGGACCTTCCCAACCGAGGAATCAAACTGGGGTCTCCTGCATTGCAGGTGGATTCTTTACCAGCTGAGCTACAAGGGAAGCCTGCTTGTTGACCAGCCCTTTTATCAACACACCCCTACCTCCCTCCCACTCTGCTTGCTCATTGTCCTGTCCAGGCAGCCACCAGAGTGGCCTCGGGGGACCCAAAGCTTCAGGTTGAAATAATAGATTTGACTATAGAAGGGAAGCCAGCTACTTCTAAAGCACAAAACCAAACAGTCCAACCTGAAGAAAAATCAGCCTCCACTGCTTCAGGATATATGAAAACTCTGAGAGCTGGCAAAACACTACTCCAGAGACCTTGGGAAAACTGCAACCTTTGCCATCACCAATAGAGGGGTAAGCAGGCTGGAATTCTACATAGTGGTGATGGTTTGGTTGCTAAGTCGTCTCTGACTCCTTTGCGACCCCGTGGACAGTAGCCCACCAGGCTCCTCTGTCCATGGGATTTTCTAGGCAAGAATACTGGAGTGGGTTGCCATTTCCTTCCCCAGGGGATCTTTCAGACCCAGGTGTTAAACCCACGTCTCCTGTGTCTCCTGCACTGCAGGCAGATTCTTTACTGTTGAGCAACCAAGGAAGCCCAGGTCTATGCAAGGGAGGTGTCAAATGACATGTTTATTGTGTACAAAGTGCCTATGGAGATGTGGATAATAAACAGCATTAATAGCAACACTAACTTTACAGTTTCTATAAGCCATATTCTTGCACTATCCTCTATGATATACTTTGAGTAAATTATCATCATCTCCACTCTACAAACTGAAAACCTAAGTAAGAATGAGGAACGTGTGTGAAAGTCATGACAAGCTTCCCCTAGCCTGATGTGTCCTAACACAGTCCCTCCTCAGGCTCCAGGCACAGGTTTCAGGATGAGGGTGGGTAAGTATCAGCGTCTTGTGTTACCAGTACCATTTCTGGAGAAATGGTGTGCGGAAGTCATATCTATCCTAGGAGGAAAGGGTGAATTTGTGTGGTTAAACCAAGGAAGCTGATCAGAGATTGCAGAAGAAGATACAAAGGACCAGGTGCTGTGGTGAGTCTACTGTATGGCGTATACACTGAACTTGGAAGGGAATGGAAACTAAGAAGAGAGATTCATGCACTGGGAGGCCGGTGAAATTCCAGCAGCCCAGCTCTTCTGCTGATAGACCAGGTGCACACTTCATTTGAGAGCCTCAATTTGGGGGCCCTTTGGTTTTGACCTCCTGGAAACTCCAGAAGAGCTTCTCAAGCTTTGGTTCCCCTGCGTCTGTGCTCATGCTGTGTCCCTCAACTGGAATGCCTTGCCCTCTTATCCCCCCACTTCTCCATCTCTTTTTCTTCTTCGCTTCCCCATCCGACAAATGTGGTGCTCCTCCCAAAAGCCACCTGGGAACAGATGAGCTCAAGGATTCGATCCGTTCCTCCATCTCCATGTTGAATGGCCTCTGAGGCCACTGGATACCAAGTATTTGTTACAGAGCTGCAGTAATAGTAGTAGTAGAGAAGAAGAGGTACCAGAGATGGTGAAAGTCATAGAAATGGGAATCACCATCATTGTTGCCATGATAGCAGCAACAGCAGCAAGAGTAGTACCAGCAAGGACAACAATAGCAGCCGTAGGAGTTGTCACAGCAGTAGAAATGAGAGTTACATAAAGAACAATAATGGATTAAAGGCTAGGACTTCCCTGGCGGTCCAGTGGTTAAGACTTCACCTTCCAATGCACGTGGAGGGTTGAGCCTTGGTCTGCGAGCTAAGTCTCCACATGCCTCGCCACCAAAATATCAAAACATAAAACAAAAACAACAGTCACATTGTTACAAATTCAATAAAGACTTAAAAATGATCCACATCCAAAAAATCTAATAAAAAATAGCATTGGTAAGAAGCAATAAAGAAATAGTAAGAAGAGGCGGCAAGAATACACAGGAGGACTATACTTAAAAAGTTTTAATTACCCAGATAACTGCAATGGTGTGATCACTCACCTAGAGCCAGACATCCTGGAGTATAAATTCAAGTGGGCCTTAGGAAGCATTGCTACGAACAAAGCTAGTAGAGGTGATGGAATTCTAGTTGAGCTATTTCAGATCCTAAAAGATGATGCTGTTAAAGTGCTGCACTCAATATGCCAGCAAATTTGGAAAACTCAGCAATGCCCACAGGACTAGCAAAGGTCAGTTTTCATTCCAATCCCAAAGAAAGGCAATGCCAAAGAATGTTCAAACTACTGTACAATTGTGCACATTTCACATGCTAGCAAGATAATGTTCAAAATATTTCAAGCTAGGCTTCAGCAATATGTGAAGTGAGAACTTCTGAATGTACAAGCTAGATTTAGAAAAGGCGAAGGAAGCAGAAATCAAATGCTAGCAACCACTGGATCACAGAAAATGCAAGAGAACTTCAGAAAAACATCTACTTCTGCTTTGTTGACTATGTTAAAGCCTTTGACTGTGTGGATCACAGCAAACTGTGGAAAATTCTTAAAGAGATGGAAATATCAAACCACCTTACCTGCTTCCTGAGAAACCTGTTTGCAGGACAGTTAGTACTAGACATGAAACAATGGATTGGTTCCAAATTGGGAAAGGAATATGTCAAGGCTGTATATTGCCATCCTGTTTATTTAACTTATATGCAGAATACATCATGTGACATGTCGGGTTGTATGAATCACAGGTTGGAATCAAGATTGCCAGGAGAAATATCAACAACCTCAGATATGTGAATGATGCCACTCTAAGGATAGAAAGTGGAGAGGAACTTAAGAGCCTCTTGTTGAGCATGAAAGAGAAGAGTGAAAAAGCTGGCTTAAAATTCAACATTTAAAAAACTAAGATCATGGCACCCAGTCCCATCACTTCATGGCAAATAGATGAAGAAAAAGTGGAAAGAATGACAGATTTCATTTTCTTGGGCTCCAAAATCATTGCAGATGGTGACAGCGGCTAAGAAATTAAAAGATGCTTGTTCCTTGGAAGAAAAGCTATGACAAACCTAGTGTGTGCTCATGCTCAGTTGTTTATCGTGTCTGACTTTTTGTGACCCCATGGACTGTGGCCATGACAAACCTAGACACTATATTAAAAAGCAGAGACATCACTTTGCCAACAAAGGAGCATGTAGTCAAAGCTATGGTTTTTCCTGTTATCTTATATGGATGTGAAAGTTGGACCATAAAGAAGGCTGAGAACCAAAGAACTAATGGTTTTGAATTGCAGTGCTGAAGAAGACTCTTGAGAGTCCCTTGGACAGCAAGGAGACTAAACCAGACAATCTTCAAGGAAATAAACTCTGAATAATGATTGGAAAGACTGATACTGAAGTTGAAGCTCCAATACTTTGGACACCTGATGGGAAGAGCTGATTCATTAGAAAAGACCCTGATGCAGGGAAAGACAGGGTAGAAGGAGAAGGGGTTGACAGAGGAAGAGACGGTTGGATGCCTTCACTGACTCAATGGATGTGAGTTTGAGCCAACTCTGGGGGATAGTCAAGGACAGGGAAGGATAGTGAAGGACAGGGAAGCCTGGTGTGCTACAGTCCATGGGGTCGCAAAGAGTCGGACACGACTGAGTGACTAATCAACAATAGTAGTAGTAGGCATATCAGTACTATTAGTAATTTTTAAGTTGATAGTTCATCTTGCTTCATTATCTCCAGTCACAAACACAGCCATAGTTTGGCCACTCAGGGTGGTATCAGGAGACAATCAGGCTCACAATAGAAAAATAAATAAATGCCTTTTAAAATGTGCTTCCAAAAGTAGATAACTAAAGGTGTTTCCATTTGTTTTGCCAATCCAAAGGAAAAAAAAAATCTGATCTAGAATTATGATAGTGTTTGTAGAGTCTTCTACTCAGAAGTTATAAAAATATGAAAACAGTGTATCTGGAATGAGAAACCAAATTTCCTATTTCAGGAAGAGCTTCGAGGGCTGTAGGGCCACTGGTCATGGTGAGGCAGCTGCCCAGCTTAAGACTCAGGAGACAAATGAGAAGTTGGCTGTCCCACAAGGCATGGGTTTATTCTCAAAGCCAGACTCAGAAGAACTTAGATCCCAGTGGTGTCTGCAGGCTGTGTCTCTCCCTATGGCTTTCTGACTTGGCTCGTGCAAACAGTCTCATTAATCTGTGGTCAAGTGCAAGCATGCAAGCGCTTGATGAAAGAGCATGAAAGAAAGGATGGTCCTTGGATCAACAGCAACATGAAGATTCCCGGGTTGACTCCCTTCCAACTTTAGCAACAGCCAGCGAGGGCCTCCCGGAGCAGCTGAACTTGGTGTCTGTACCCCCAATCCTGCTGGCCAGCTGCTTGGTTTGGAAACAGCCTCCAGCAGACTGATCTGATATTATTAACAGACCTCTGTTTTTAATGTTGGATGCATCCACAGTTGTTTGTGACAGTCCTGCCTCCACCCCCATAATTATTTAATTCTTTTGGAATGTGGAAAATTGGCATGAGGCACCAGACTTGGAGTCCATGGCAAGTTGGCTTCCTTCTTTATTGACCCAGAACATCTTCCTACCTGGAGTTACAAGGATGGGACAGAAGTCCATCGGAGAAGAGCTTGTTCATTCTGGTTGGAGTTGAGATCAGACTTGACTGACGAGCTCAGTGCTAAAATGACTGGTGTCTACTTGGGAGACAGTCAATGGAAGGCTCCCAAAGTAAATGGATTTGTGATCCTCTTTCTCGCTGCTTCTCTTTCTCTTTTTTTAAGATGATAAAATTGCAAAGCCAAGTCCATTAAACAATTCATACTTTGATTTTTCAAAAGACAACAAACATATCCTCTGAGCAAGAGAAGCAAGTCTTTTCTTGCATCTGAGTTCAGGAACACTGAGTCTTTCCATTCAGGCCCTTCAAGGTACATCAAGTTGAAGGGTGATCTAATTGGTCTTCAAGGCAAAAAGAGTGTTCATTGTCCAAGTGATTTTATTCAATAATTATTCTGCCATTGAACACACATAGACTCTTCATTTAACACTGATTCTTACATCTGCAAAATGAAATCAAACGTCCCATTCAAAGTGCAAATACAGAGAAATTGGATGCTCCCAGCAAAAGATTTGACCCTGGGTAGATGCTCAAAAGTATCTGTTAAAGGAAAGAGTGACTTTGTCTAAGTGAACAAAATAATGATTCATAGAAGTGAGAGAAGGAGAGGAAGTAATAATAAATACAGTTTAGCACTCCCACTTCACTGATGAAGAACTAGACCCACACAAGTGCAGTGACTAAGCCAAGGTCAAATGAATGTGTCATGGCAGAACACAAGAGTGAGTGCTCCAAAATCTTAGGCCAACATCTGCCAACTCCAGGCCAACGGATAAAGTTGTTGCTAACTAAGGGACAGCTGGAAATTTCCCTTCCTCTCTCTGTTTGCATTCAAAATAATTTGAATGGTAGTAGTAAGAAGAGCATTAAGAGACAAGTTGCCCTCTTGACAACTTCTCATTTTCTTACAATAATACCAAAAGGGATACTGGGTCAGGGGTACTTGGAGTTCAGCTCACGGATCAGCAGCCTCAATATCCCTGGGTAGCCTGTCATCCTGGGTGGGTCCCAGGAATCTGTATTTTAACAAACTTTCTGGGAAATGCTTCTTTAGACTACATTTTGAGGATGGCTGATCTATAGATCAATGCCCATAAAAGCACCCAGAGCCTGGAACCGCATGCTGTAGCAAGGGTTATTGGCTGATTACTTACTCTCTTCTCCCTTAGCTGTCTTCTAGTGCAGAGACTTCAAAAGTCAGGGGTTTTCTGGTAGCTAGAGGTGGTCCTGAAACTGAATTCTCCCCAGTGAGATGTACGTAGGGATCTAGGAAGCGTAGGTTTTCCTGATCTGAAAAAGCTGCATGAGGAAAAAACCCATGTCTATGTCAACTTAACGTTCCTGACTTTGAATGCAAGGCATGTAGATCTGACAAGTGTTGTACTACAGCTGTCTTGTAGCCAAGAAGAGGAAGTCAAGAGAACAAAAAAGATGTCAGCCCAAAACAGGGACTTAGGGACACTAAGCTATGCCAGTATATCCCTGCTAGAGAACAGCGATTGTGTTTCTATTTACATATATATTATTAAAGATACCATTTTTCTCAGTTTGCCTCCACAATAACCATGAGTAACTATTATATAACAAAATGAAGTACACATTTCTGCACAACTTGCATTACAATGAAATACAATCAACTCCTAGATGGAAGCTGCCAGATAAAGTGGTTAAAAACTATGTAGGAAAGCAAAAGGCGAAGCAAAGCAAAGAATGACGGGCATGGCCTTGATGAGGCATCTATTCCTTTCCTAGGGTTGTTGTAAGAAGCTGCTCACAACCCAGGTAGCTGAAAGGAACAGAACTGTGCTCTCTCCTGGTTCTAGGGGCAGAACTTTGACTTCAAGGTATCAAAAGTGTTGTTTCTTTCTGAAGGCCCTGGAGGAGATGCTGCTCTGTCTCTTCTGTTACAGATTGAACCGTGCACCCAGAAAAAGATGCACGGACGCTCAGTCTCGTGCGCATGCGTGTTAAGTCAGATCAGTCGTGTCTGACTCTTTGTGACCCTGTGGACCATAGCCGGCCAGGCTCCTCTGTCCGTGGGATTCTCCAGGCATGAATACTAAAGTGGGTTGCCATGCCTTTCTCCAGGAGATCTTCCCGACCCAGGGATTGAACCCCGGTCTCTTAAGTCTGGCGCATTGGCAGCCGCGTTCTTTACCACCAGAGCCTCCTGGGAAGACCCCTATTCTCATTCCATGGAGTACCTACAAATGTGACTTGTTTTGAAAATAGGATTTTTACAGATGCAAGTTAAAATGAAGTTATTAGGGTGGGACCTAATCCAATATGACTCTGTCCTTATAAAAAGGAGGCATTTGGACACAGAGGTAGACATACATAGAGGGACGGCAGTGTGAAACAAAGACACATACAAGCCAAGGAACATGTGAATCTTCTGGAAGCTAGGACAGGGCCGGGGCCTGCCAGCGCCCTTCTGGCTTCCGGTGGCTGCCAGCCATCCTTGGGATTCCTCGGTTGGAAGGTGTGCGCCCTCCCATCTCTACCTTCATCTCCATGTGGCCTTCTCCTCCGTGACTCTGTGCCTTACATTTTTCTCTCTTTTCTCAGGAAGCGTCTGTCATTGAATTTAGAACTCACTCTAAATTCAAGATGATTTGACTTCAAGATAATTATTTACATCTGCGAGATCCTGTCTATAAATCAGGTTACATTCACAGGTACCAGGCTTAGGGTTATACACATCTTTGGGGGAATACAATCCAACCAGGTACAAGGTGTTAATATTCATGAGTGTGTGTGTGTGTCTGTGTGTGTGTGTCTGTGTGTGTGCACGCACTCAGTTGCTCAGTCATGTCTGACTCTTTGTGACCCCATGGACTGTAGTCTGTCAGGCTCCTCTGTCCATGGGGTTTTCCAGGCAAGGATACTGGAGTGGGTTACTATTTCCTCCTCCAGGGGATCTTTCCAGCCCAGGGATCAAATCTGCATCTCCTGTGTCTCCTGAATTAGCAGACAGATTTTTTACCACTGAGTTACCTGGGAATCCTGTTAATACTCTAGTAGGAAAATAAAATTTTATGGTTAATAATGTGGTAACTCTATAAAAGACCCATTCTATGCCTTTTTGTTTCCTCAATAACCACAGTGTCAGAAAAGGGCAAAGAGAAAGAGAGGTTAAGCTGGAGAATAATTGGTTGGCTTTGAACTGTTCCTTCAGTCCAGAAGGCTTCCCAGAAAAGGCAGAATTTCTATTGGGTTGGCCGAAAAGTTTGTTCAGGTTTTCCCGTGCCATCTTAATAGAAAGCTCAAGCAAACTTTTTGACCAACCCAATACCTTACTAGATTCAGGGAAAATTTTTTTAATATCTCTGTATCTCTCTTTCCACCTTACAGCTTTACTTAAAACAATAATTGGCCCTGTGATTAGAAGGATAAAAGTCAGCACAACAGGTGAATATGCTAATTATTCTTCCTTGCTGTGGACATAGCCAACTTCAGTTTTTGGTCTTAACCTAAGTATGACATCTCAGTGACAAATTAAATCAATTAAGTTGAGAGCTCCTGGAGTGTGAATAATGGACTGGGAGAGGATACCAGAGTTGAAGTAAAGCCTCCACTGCTAATTAGGAAAAGGAGTGTCCACAAGACCCTGCCCTCACGTGGCCCTTACTCCTTCATCTGTAAAAAATAGAGGTTGGCCTGTCTCAAATTCCTTCCACACTATGATTCTTTTGCAAATACTTCCTTCAGAATTTGGGCAGGAGTTGAGTAGTGCTTTATTTTGTTTGTTGTTGTTGTTGTTGTTGTTGTTTAATGCACATGATCAGTATGGAGATTTATGGAGACACTTGCTTTTTATATAGCGAAAGAGGGAAACACACATACACACACTGTACACAATAGCAGCGAGAGAACCTTTGCCAGCCTAACACACACTTATGCAGCAACAGCAGACACAGTGACACCAGACTGCAAGTAGAGAAAATGACTCTGTCAATATTTACGGCGACCGAAATGGTAACGCAGGCTGTTTCCTTCCTTCCGCACAACGAACATGTGTGCAGGCCTTGGTCTCAGCCCTGTGTGCCAGGCACTGGGTCCAGACACTGAAGAGAGCCATGAATAAGACATGGGAGCTGCTTCAAGGCAGAGATGAACAGGCTGGCAGAGCAAGGTGGCATGTGTGTTATGATGGGGCCAGGCTTCAGGTGCTGTGACAGCCCCACCTACAGCCTTGGGGTCATTCAGAAAGGCCTCGAAGGCGTTCTGAGCCAAATTCTGGAGGATGTGTTGGAGGGTAGGGTGTGGGTTGCCTTGTTGCTACCTCAAGTTTCTAGGCAATTCGAAATGTACAGTTTCTCAACCTTTAAGTGAACCACAGTGAAGCAGGAAGCTTCTCATGCTTTCCTCTTGGCTGAGATAAGCCTTTCTGGATGTCTCCCAAAGTGTATCAGTTAATTCCACCAGTTATCATCTTAAACCATAATTCAGATCAAGCCACATCACTTCCCAAAAATGTTCAAGGATGCATCCCAGCCTGGAGACTGACACCACCATCTGGACCTTTCCGCTAGTCAAGACCCTTTAGTCTTGGTTGACCTCTTCAGTATCATCTCATACCATAAATTGAAAGAAACATGACATGTCTACTGGAGATAGCTTTGCCTTATTTTGTGAGCTTCCTTGATGACTCAGAAGGCAAAGGCTCTGCCTTCAATGCAGATTCCAGGCCAATCCCTAGGTCAGGAAGATCCCCTGGAGAAGTGAATGGCTACCCACTCCAGTATTCCTACCTGGAGAATTTCATGGACAAAGGAGCCTGGTAGACTACAGTTCATGGGGTCACAAAGAGTCAGACACGACTGAGCGACTAACATTCATTCATTCACTCTATTTAGGTACAGTGAACCACATGGATAATCTGAAATTCATGTCAGCTAGCCTGATCTGTGTGGTTATAAATGTTTATATTCAGAGTTTGTATAGAGATAAACCCCAGGACATGGAGTCAAAAGATTTAATATCCACACCTTGCTGTGCTGCCTGTGGACCCGGGCCAGCCTCTTTTCTTCCATTTGTAAACTGGAGGGAACAATCCCTGGTCTGGCTGCCTCCTGGGAGTGAAAACCAAAGAAGTCACCCGAAATCTTAGTCAGGCAACCGCTTCATCAAGGCCCAGAGAATTACGTGTAAAGAGACTCAACTGTGATATCAGGAGGCTCGAGTTCCAGTCCAGGATCTCATTCCTTCTTTAACTCTTCTTCTTAGCTGTCCCAGACTTGCTTCTCCATCTAGAAGCATGTGTAGGTCATAGATGACCTCTCAGGTCCCCCAGAATTACTGAAGAATTCTATGAGTCCATCTGTTTCTTTCTCATTAAGAACCAGCATTTCCTCTCAGTGATATGAAAACTTTTGAAACTGTGCACCCACCAGAGAAATAATTTATTATCCCATTACTTGATCCGTGCATGCAGCTGATCCTGGAGTTGTTGTTTCCTCATGGCCCAGGCTGGACATGGTGTTGGAAGGCTACATTCAGTGCCCAACTTCAGGGATACCTCCTGATCAGAGTAAGGGTGTCTGTGAAGGTTAGTTTGCTATGATGCATATGTTCCTTCCAGTTCACCAGGGTAAATGGCCATCCGTGGGTGGAGACATCACTGTGCTTGCCTGGGACCAGGACTTGGAGCCAGGGCTTTGGAGATGTGTGCCTGGAATCTCTGTTCTCCAGGGCCCAGATCCAGTGTCTTGCAGAGTCAAGTCGCGGTAGCATGGTGGAGGCTCTCCAGCCCCCACTGTGGAAATTGAATTTCTCTCTGAACACAAGCATTCTCCCAGATCAAACATTCTGAGCAGACTAAACATCTCTGACAATGAGCCTAAAGTTTCATAGCAAAGCAATTTCACTTGGTAATTTGTTCAGTACTAGATGCGTTTAGTTCTCCTAAGTTCATCTCTCACTAAATTATTTTCCCAGGACCATTCATTTTTAACATAATAAGGCTAGCATGCCTACGCTATAATAGGACCTTTGCAAAACGAGTGCATATGTTACAATGGCTTATTTTCTGTCATGGAGATTTAATCAAATTCACTAAGTTGGAGGGCTATAATAGAGATTTTCAATAATATATGTTAAAAGGGTTTTTATAGGATGTCTTGTGACTTGTGAATAAGATCAGATGGAGTGTGTGTTTGGTACTTCCACCAGATGTTGAATTAACTGGCCCAGGGGAGTCCACAGAGCTCCTCCTAGAGCAGATCTTGTAAGCCAGCATGGTCTGGACCGGTTTGTTTGGTAAAGTTTCAGCAACTAAAGAGAGGTGCATCTTTTCACAGAGTAGACATAAACATTTTCTTTGGGCTTTCTAAAATCTAAAAAGAATAGGAAATGAATCTTAACTGCAAACGAGCTCCTTTATCAGTCCACTTCACCATTTACCAGGGGCTTCCCTGGTGGCTCAGTAAAGACTCTGCCTGCAACGCCAGAGACCTGGGTTCAATCCCTGGATAGCAAAGATCCTCTGGAGAAGGAAACAGCAACCCACTCCAGCATTCTTACCTGGGAAATCCCATGGACAGAGGAGCCTGGTGGGCTACAGTCCATGAGGTTGCAAAGAGTCGGACATGACTTAGCAACTAAACCACCATCACCGTTTACGATATCCAATTCATTGTGGCTTTCTTGTTTGTTTTTATTTTTTGACAAGCCATTATAATAACTCATTCAGGTTCAAAATACCTATAATTAATTCCAAAGATGGTCACTTATTAATTCAGTGAGTAAAAAATGGCCTAGCTCTTGCCTTTCACATAGAAATGGAATCTGTGTGGATTTTCCAGAAGGGCCTGTTAGTTTTATACATGTCATACCTGCATCATTCTTTCCCCGCAACTTGGATAGTTGTGTCCTCTGCCTCTCATCACTGTTTCTGTCTTTTTCTATATCTTAAATTTTAAAATGATGCATGGGTAATGAGGCCCTTTTATCTTTCTGAGAAGAGAGAGGAATAGGACCTCTGGAGTGGCCTACCAAAAACACACAATATGTGAAGAGGATGGGGTTCTCTTCTCACGTGTCTTTTTAGTGCAACCACATGAAATTGCCAGAGCTATTTGCAAAGGAACAGAGCAGAGATTGCCTAAATAGCAAGCCCAATGTTTTCTAAAGTTCAACTACACGTATGCCCACAATTCCATAATAAATTCATCCTACTTTGACCTCCTTGGGATTACCTTCATCCAAGTGTGTAAACCCACCATATCACCTTTTGTTCTTGATTGAAGACTTTTAATTATTGACCCTTGTGTTGTCATTGTTCCCTTATATTGCTATTTGAGATTCATAGAATCATAGCAGACAATTCAGCATATTGTGATTTTATCACTTCCCTTTTTGGTCATTTATTAAATATTTATTGGATTTGTACACCATGCCAGATGTGCTGCTCATCTTGTAATGCATCAAAGCAGGTTGTGACTGTAAGCTCCTTGAAGATGATGATTTGATCCCTTCTTGTTCATCCCTGTGCCCACTGGGGTTGAGGTCTTAAGAAACAAACCCTGACAAGACCTGCATACACAGCTTCCATTCTGCTCCTGGCATAACTTGTTTGGTTCAAAAAAAAAAAAAAAACAGTGAGTTAATCTCAGTGAAGCTTAGTGTTCTTACCTGTGCATGGGGGTAAAAAATAAGACATCACTGAAACAGAGAAGAAAATCAATTGGACCACACTGATGACATTTAAAGTGATATACAAAGCATAATGTGCCAATATAAATACTTATATACAGATATTGGGTCAAAGAAAGGATGTGAATCCCAAATGTGGAGACAATGTTTGGAATGAGCATTTGTTCTAAAGACAAATAATAAATTAACCTACAGTCACAAAATGAAGACTGTTTAGAAGGGGGAGGTACAAGGGTACTCTTGTACAAAGGTACAAGGTGGCATTACTAAGTACTTGATTACAAGCCCAGCTCAACAACTAAGTCCATGTGTTAATGGCAATAGGAAATAGCCCCTACCCTGTTTGCCATTTAGAAAAAGAGTCAGATAAGATTTTCCTCCCCAGTGAACCATGGGAGGGAATTGTGTTTCTTCAGTTCTTTCATTTAGTCAATATTTATTAAGACTTAGAATATATCAGGGGCTGTTTTAGGTCCTAAAGAAAGAGTAAAATTAAGTCAAAGCCCACACTGTCATGTGCCCAAGAGATAGAAAATCAACAGACATAAGTAATTAATTTTAGAAAAGCCAGGAATTTCACAACGAAGAGAACTTGAAGCTTGTGATGGAGACAGATGATGCTCATGGAAAGTTGAGGTTGAGTGGTCAGGAAAGATGTGATCAAGGAGGTACCATTTAAGCAGAAACCCATCTGTTGAGAAGGAGCCAGACATCCACAGAGAGTGTGAGAAGAGGGTGAGACTGGGTCCCAGGCAGAGGGGCAGCAAGTGGAAACACTCTAGTGCAGCAAAGAGATGGACATGTTGAAAGAAATAGCAAAAACAGCCTAGGGGGAGCTTAGAAAATGAGCAACCAGGAGTGGAAGATGATGTTGAGGAGGCTGGAAAGAACTGTATGAGTTAGGATGACTTTAGTAGGCAGTTGTTGTTAAGCAAATATGGTTCATTATACACATAACTTTGGTAGGATTCTTCCAAACCAAAAGCTATCTTCAGATGGACAGCTCTATGGTTGAGATATTGTTTTAGCTAGACTCTACCAGATGGGATTCTGTCACATGGGAAATAGTTCATCTTGTAAACCTCCCTATGTGGAATGCATCACGTGTGTTTGAGAACCATGTTTGACTTTAGACCAAAGTAATCAGCCACTTCATTCTCCAACCCACATTGCTCTTGACCTGGAAAGATGCTTTTCCTTGTGAACATATAAGAATAAGTTAACAAGAACTTCAAACTGCTTACGCATCCAACAAGGAGGGAGAGGCTTGGAATAAAGATGGCAGCTGTAGCAAAAGGTCACAGACTTCAGAATCAGGTAGCTTTGGGTCAAATCCCTTGTGATGTAAACTTATAAACCTACTCCCACTGCTGCCAGCCTTGTGCTCATTTGTGAGATGGAGATCAAACTTTCTTATCAGGATCAGGCTTCACCCTTGCCCTTCCTTGGGCTAGCTCCTGCTCATCTTTGAAGAGTGAACCCAACCAAATACTCTCCACTCTGTACCTTTCCCTTAGCCCCCTAAAACAACTGTCTTTCCCAGGGCTAAGTCTTCTTTCATGGGCCCATATTGATTCTTGGGGTTACTGTTATTACATACTTCATTATAAGAACATCCACATAGCATTTTGGTAGTTATACAATGTCTGCTTCAGCTTGGTGTTCCTTAGTATAGAATAGGGGCTAAATATGCTTGCCCAACTGAACTGAACTCAATTTAGGAAAACTTTACTTGTACCTACTTTCAAAAATTATAATTTGCACTCAAATTAGTGATCTATTATAAGCCAGGAATGAGAATATAGTCATTTTGAATACACATCACAGCTCTAGTTACTTCTTTTGAACATTAAAAAAAAAAATGCCAGTATTTTAATTATAAGAAATTTAATGTACATGAATATTTTAGTGTGCTTCATTTCATTAATAAAAAGGCACTTAGGATTAAATTGTATAGCTTGTACTTTATTTCTCTAGACTAGATTTATAGATAGCTACACATTTTTCTATTGTTCAGAGTTTTTAATTCATTATGTCTGGGTGTGCAAGAAAAAAAAATCTGTAGTAAATATCTTGTTTGATTGTATCTCCTTAATTGCATGAGATAGTTACTGCCTGGAACTCTAGGGATTTGTTGGAAAGAAGGCGGATCCTCAGCATCGTTAATGGATTTAATGCAGTAAGGGATTGCTCTGTCTGTGAGAAAAATGTCCTTGGAATAGAGTCCAACAGCCTTAAACTAGGTGTATGTTTCTTGCAGAAGTGAGCACCTGTGCAAATTCCCCAGTGCATCCCCACTAAGACCTAAGAGTTCACACTAGGGAAAGGGACAAAATGAGTAAGTCACTCTAAATAATCGTGGGTCCCTGAAATTGATAATGTATATCTGAACCTATTCAGCAATGCCTCACACAGTGCCCTAGTCATAGTAAAATCTTGCCAAATATTTCTTAAAATAAACAGAGAACACTGAAGCACTGGACACTGGGGTCATTTCAGGGCAGAGACAAATATTCATCCACTGTCAAAGGTCATCACTTCATTTCATCTAGTGCCATAGTTTCGAGACCCTTATCAGCTATCTATTGCCAAAAAGTGTAAGTAACAGATAGCCACAGACTCCCAGAGGGAAGCAATAATAAGCAGTGAGTGTTTTTCAGAAGGCCATGGGTCCTGGGAGGGTCTAGGCATTGTGTTGGGCTAGTTTCTGTCATCTGTGCTTGACCATAAATCTTTGGTCAACTGGTAGGTAGGCCACAGGCAGGCTAGTCTACATGGTCTCAGCCTAAACCATGTCTCCACAATATGTAGTTCCTCAAACATGAGCAGCCTAACTTGAGCTTGTTTTTCTGATAACTGATAGGGGTCTGAGAGAGCCAGAAAGCCCACAAAGACTCCTAAAATCTAAGCTAAGGACTGGCATATAATCACTTCTGTTACATTCTAATGGTAGGTCACAGACCAACCCAAGTTCAAGGAAATGGAAAACAGACCCTAACTCATGATGGGAAACATTGCAGTCTTGTTGCAGAGGGTGTGGACGGAGGCAGGAGGGGGAATCGATGAGTTCCTGTAATCTCTTGTGATCGCAAAGAAAGTTTAGCTTATATACTTCATTACATATTTCAAGGAAATCAGGAAGGTATGTGAAGTATTTTAGAAGGCTTTTCATACAAATTGATGAGAGAAAGCTAAGCAACTAAGTATGAGCTTAGAAAATGCAAATTATGGATCAAAAAAGACTATTTTTAATATAACTAAATGTATGCATAATTCTACATAAAATTTGGAAATTCTAAGAAGTACACTTCTCCGAGATAATTCTGCTATTATCTTTTTTAATCATGAAAATTGCTAAACATGCAAAAAGCACCCATGTGTCTTTTGTCCAACTTTGGACAATTTATTAGTCTTGTTTCACTCATCCTCCTCCCATTTATTTTTTCTTCCAGTTTTTACCTGAAGTATTTCATCAGTGCAATTTCCTTACAGGTAAGGGCAAAGCACACACACACATACGCACACACATACGCACACATATACACACTCATGCACTCAACAGATGGCACTTCAATTGACAAGAATTTCTTAAGATCATCAAATAGCTAGTTCAGACAGTACCAAATCCATGTTCAGTTTTCTCCCTTGTCTCAAAAATACATATCCTTATAGTTGGTTTGCTTGACTTATGAGTTAAGCAAAGTTCACACCTTGAATGCATATTATTACCATCATCATCATCATCATCATCATTCTCTTGTCATATATGATAAGCAGTCAGTCTCATGGATCTACAGTTGGCTGAAGATAGACTAATCCAGTTGAGCTAAGCTGGGGCTCCATTCAGGCTGAGATAGCAGGGCAGTCCTGCTTCCTCTGGAAAGCCACGGTCATCTGGGGGGCTGCTGATGTATAGGGGGCATGCCTGTTTCAACAAGATCTGAACAGAATCAAGCTTAAGAACAAGTTAATACAAAGACATTAGTAAAATGATGACTGTTCCCTAGACCTCAGGCTGCTCTTTTCAAACAAACTACTGGAACAGACTCCACCTAGCTTCTGCACTAGACAAATCTTGGAAACAGAGTGTTGGGTGAAGTAGGAAAGAATAACATCATTGCATTGCCAGGCAAAGGGGGACACTGTGGGCCCCTGTCCCCCAAAACTGTGTCCCCATCTGGGAGGATTTGATGAGGCAATTTATAGCAATGGTTCAAGGGTGTGGTGCTGGTAAGATTGTGCTTAGTTGCTTAGTTGTGTCTGACTCTTTGCAACCCCATGGACTGTACCCCACCAGACTCCCCTGTCCCTGGGGATTCTCCAGGCAAGAATACTGGAGTGAGTTGCCATGCCTTCCACCAGGGGATCTTCCCAACCCAGGGATCAAACCCAGGTCTCCTGCTTTGCAGGTGGATTCTTTACCATCTGAGACAATAGATGAATTATCTCTCTGCTCCCCTAGTCTGGTCTCAGGTGATCTTCTTGATAAGCTTCTCTGTTATGAAAAATGCTGACATCTTCCATTTGCTGAATTTTAATTCTCTAAAGAGCTTAAGGACAGGGACTTCCTTGGTGGTCCAGTGGATAGGAATCTACCTGCCAGTGCAGGGGACATAGGTTTTGCGAAGATCCCACATGCTGAAGGGCAAATAAGGCCTATGCACCACAATGACTGAGCCCAAGATCTGGACCCTGAAAACTCCAATGACTGAAACCCAAGCATCTAGAGCCTGTGCTCTGCAACAACAGTAGCCACCACAATGAGAAGTCTGTGCAGTGAAACTCACTGTAACTAGAGAAAGCCTGGGCAAAGCAGTGAAGACCCAGAGCCGCCCAAAATATAAATAAATTAATAATTAGAAACCTTAAAAAAATTTAAAAAGAAAGCTTAAAGACAATGTTCTGTGCATCCCTTGAAGGGAACCAAGTCACTGCCCCAAGACTTCACTATTGTTTCTTGAATGTCCCTTCCTTTTTTAGTGTGCATTCCATTGATTCCTGGCTTAGCAACTATTCTTCCCTGCCCTTTGGAACTCAGGGAAGGTCTTGAAGGCTGGAGTCTGTTCCCTACAAGAAATTGGAGCCAGAGAAGCTTCTGTGCCCAGGAGCCCTACAGGGTCCTTCTCTGTTTCAGTTGTTTTGAGGACACAATGGGTGTACATGTGTAACAGTGCCTGGTGAGAAATAGAATATTTCCTGCCTTGTCAATAAACAAAGGATGTCACAGGCATCAGAAATTGCACCATCTAGGGATGGTGAATTGGTGAGCCCTTAGGGAACTCAGAAAGGAAAGTATATCTGCCATCCAGCAGCCATCAGACTGCAGCCACTCCTCACAGTGAGTCCTGAGGAAATTCAGAAGGTTGTAAAAACTCAGGAAACTGGCCCCAGATAGCTGAGGTGCATGTCAAAATAATGATTTCAGTGAGCCCCAACTCTTGCTTCTTCCCATAGATATAGAAAAGCACTAAATTCCTTAAAGTGGAGTACTTGATTTTCTTTCATTTACAATAATTTTTGATGTTCAGAAAACCTGCCTTTTGTTAAAAAATTCCTATAAAACCTGGCTTCTCCACTAGGCTCCTCCTCAGAGCAGTTCTCTCAGGGTTCCCTGAGATGCTATTTCTGTGGCTTGAAGTCCTAAAAAATTCTCACTGAATCTTAAAACATAATTCTCAACTTTTAGGTTGTGGATATTTTTAAGTCCACACTGGAAATCAGTAGCTGGGCCTTGCCTTCACTTGAAGAAGGGTCAGAAGATAGAACTGAGTTCTGGATTTTCCAGCTGATGAGTATTGACATGGGACTGTGGTAGAGGGTGGGGCATTGGATGAAGACCTCTTTCCCAGCATCTGTTATGTGAGGCAAGCCAGCTAGAGAAGCTCCAACTCCACCACTCCCTTACACAGCCAGGTATCCAGGATTTGAGCCCTGGGGATTGGTTGTTATTATTGTTCTGTTGCTCAGTTGTGTCCAACTCTTTGTGACCTCATGGACTGCAGTACACCAGTCTTCCTTGTCCTTCACCATCTCTGAGAGTTTACTCAAATGCATGCCACAGAATTGATGATGCCATCCAACCATCTCATCCTCATCCAGGGGTTTGAGGCTGTGCTTTCTTCCTCAGAAGAGAGCATAGTTTTCCTGGGGCAAGGTCCACAATCAAACTGACAGAAGAAATTAGCCTGAGAGAACACTTCTGGGGTGGTTCCCTGACTTCCCTTTTCAGGCCAAATTTGCCGCTTGAGCTGATGAGATGTGACTGAGGAATTATTTGTACCTGCCCGCAGTTTATGAGGACAATGAATAAAGTAAGGCAAAGGTGCCTCCTGCCAGGCTCATGCCTCCTGGCATCCCGAGGATACAAATATCCTTCCCCTGATGGGCACGTAGGCATTGCCTCTCTGTCCACACCTTTGACAGCCCTGACGTTCTTTGTGGAGCTGCCAAAGAATGTTGCTGTACACTTTGTTCTGTTGGCAGGACTTGTGTCCCAGGCCTCTGTGTCTGCCTACCTCTTGGCAGCTTGGCCCTTCCCCAGGTTAGAATGGTGCATCAAGAGGCCTGGTTCAGGACAATTTCCAAGCTTGGAGGGAAGTGGTTGGGAGAAGTGGACCCAGGGTGGTAGGTGACAACCTTCAATGACAAAATCAGCTTTGTATTATGGTAATATCCTACTCATGGGGGATTCAAAAGCTAAATTTTTGTCATATATTAGCCTCTTCTCTGAATATGATCACAAGAAACTCAAACTAATGTTCAGAAGAATCAATATAGTGAAAATGAGTATATGACCCAAAGCAATCTATAGATTCAATGCAATCCCTATCAAGCTACAAATGATATTTTTCACAGAACTAGGGCAAATAATTTCACAATTTGTATGGAAGTACAAAAACCCCTGAATAGCCAAAGCTATCTTGAAAATGAAGAATGGAACTGGAGGAATCAACCTGCCTGACTTCAGACTGTACTACAAAGCTACAGTCATGAAGACAGTATGGTACTGGCACAACGACAGAAATACAGATCATTGGAACAAAATAGGAAGCCCAGAGATAAATCCATGCACCTATGGACACCTTACCTTTGACAAAGGAGGCAAGAATATACAATGGAGAAAAGACAATCTCTTTAACAAGTTGTGCTGGGAAAACTGGCCAACCACCTATAAAAGAGTGAAACTGGAACACTTTCTAACACCATACACAAAGATAAACTCAAAATTGATTAAAGATCTAAATGTAAGACCAGAAACTATAAAACTCCTAGAGGGAAACACAGGCAAAACACTGTCTGACATAAATCACAGCAGGATCCTCTATGACCCACCTCCCAGAGTAATGGAAATAAAAGCAAAAATAAACAAATGGGACCTAATTAAACTTAAAAGCTTTTGCACAACAGAGGAAACTATAAGCAAGATGAAAAGACAGCCTTCAGAAAGGGGGAAAATAATAGCAGACAAACAACTGACAAAGAATTAATCTCAAAAATATACAAGCAGCTCATGCAGCTCAATGCCAGGAAAAAAAGGACCCAATCAAAAACAAGAGTCAAAGAACTAAACAGACATTTTTCCAAAGAAGACATACAGCTGCCTAACAAATACATGAAAAGATGCTAAACATCACTCATTATCAGAGAAATGCAAATCAAAACCACAATGAGGTATCATCTTATGCCAGTTAGAATGGCTGCCATCAAAAAGTCTACAAACAATAAATGCTGGAGAGAATGTGGAGGAAAGGAAACCTCTTACATTGCTGGTGGGAATGCAAACTGGCACAGTCACTATGGAGAACAGTGTGGAGATTCCTTAAAAAATTGGAAATAGAACTGCCATATGACCCAGCACTCCCACTGCTGGGCATACACACCAAGGAAACCAGAACTGAAAGAGACACATGTACTCCAATGTTCATCACAGCACCATTTACAATAGCTAGGACATGAAGCAACCTAGATGTCCATTGGCAGATGAATGGATAAGAAAGTTGTGGTACATAAATACAAAGGAATATTACTCAGCTATAAAAAAGAACACATTTGAATCAGTTCTAACGAGGCAGACGAAACTGAAGCTTATTATATAGAGTGAAGTAAGTCAGAAAGAAAAGCACCAATGCAGTATATGAACACATATATATGAAATTTAGAAAGATGGTAATGACATCCCTATATGCGAGACAGCATATATATATATATATATACACACACACACACACACAGATATAAAGAAGAGACCTTTGGACTCTGTAGGAAAAGGCAAGTGTGGGATGATTTGAGAGAATAGCATTGAAACATGTATATTACCATATGTGAAAAAGATGATAAGTCCAAGTTTGATGCATGAAACAGGGCACTCAAAGCAGGTGCACTGAGACAACCCAGAGAGATGGGATGGGGAGGAGGGTGGGAGGGGGGTTTGGAGTGGGGGACACATGTACACTGTGGCTGATTCATATCAATATATGGCAAAAACCACCACAATATTGTGAAGTAATTAGCCTCCAATTAAAATAAATAAATTAATTAAAAATATAAAATAAAGAATAGCTTAACAAAACCTTTCATATCCAAAAGATGAAATAGTTTCTAGCTCATTTCAATTGTGAAGACTTTTGTCTTCAAAATAATATGGCAACAGACTTGTGTGTAATATAGGTGACAAATGCCAAATGTAAAATTAAATAAGAAACAAGTTCAAGATTGTCCCAGGATGAATTGGTACTGGAAATAAGCCATTTTCAACAATCGATTTGGAAGAGAAAAGAATAAAGATTTCACAGTTAATAACAGAACAAAAAAGATTCAATTGGCAATTTACCTTGAAAAACAAAAATGTCATTATGAAAATGAATGTTTCATGTCTTTCATACATGTAATATAAATAGTTTATGTTATAGACCCATGTAAATTTTTAAGTGAACAAAGAATGAAATAAGGGGGATTTGCTTCAATTGTTTTAAATAAAATTGATTACTAACATGATGAAATAACCTTTGTATGGTACTTAGCTTTTTTGAGAAGTTCATAAAGAGGTCACTTTTTGTAAAAATATGCAAGATTTGCAGCAACTTTGCCTAGGACTTCTCTTCCCTTTTCTTCTTCAAGTTTGCTTTTTGGAAACATGCATCATTATTTTATTCATTCGACATATATCTACTGAGTATCTACTGTATGTCAATCAGTTTTCTATAAGCTGGGCTGAAGGAGTAAACAGCAACAACTTTTGGCAATATTCTAGACAGGAAAGCAGGACATTAATTTATTGAGCACACATTGATTGACCATCTACTATATTCTGAGGCACACTTTCTAGGTGATTGGAACACATTAGAGAACTAGAAACACAAGAATCTCCATAGTCCTGAAATGTATTTTCTAGGAGGGCTAAAATATAGAAACAGATACAGCAGCAGGAGCGTGGATGTTGACAGTTTTCCCCACCCAGACTCTACAGGTGACTCAAGCAATACTCCAACACTGCCATCAACTTTAGGCCATCTTACATGTTTGCAAGACGTGTAAATTCATTTTTCAAATGACAAGCATCCTCTTTGCTTTGAATTGACAGATTCTTCCAGAATCTCTCAGTTGGAGAGTCAGTGTGACACTGACCGACAAGGATGGAGACAAGCCACTGTCAAGCTTGTAAATGGGAGGACTCTGACATTGTAACGGTGGTTTTGTGTTCTGGGCCACCTAGCAGGCATGGAGAATTGTGTGAATACTCCTACAGGAGTTGTCTGTGTATGGGTGTGTGTTATCAAGCATGTATACCATAACGGTGTACCTCATGGATAGGAAGACTAAGGAAACTGTACTCCATTCAGCTGTGGTTTTTCACATAATGTGCCATGTACTTTGGAGATATAGTAAGTCCCCTCCATATGAATGAGTATACATTCTGAAAGCATGTTCATAAGTATAATTTGTTCCAAGTCCGACAAATTTAGCCTAGGTACCCAACTAACAGGATCGGCTATATAGTACTGTATGTGTAATAGGTTTATAATACTTTTCACATGAATAATACATAAAAAACAAATACAAAAAAAAGTTTTAATCTGACAGTACAGTACCTTGAAAATGCAGTAGTATAGTACTGCAGATGGCATGCAGGGGCCAGCATTCACTGAACAGGCAAGAGGAGTTACTAACTGGAGGAAGGAGCGGAGGTGGGAAATAGTGGAGTTGGATTGTCCAGCAATAGGAGATGAAGACAAACTGCAATTTCACACAAGCCTGATGTTGATGGAATGCCCTTTTGCATCTTGGTAAATTCAGAACTTACTATAGGGGACTTACTGTACCCAGTGGCAAATAAATGAGAAAAGTCCTGTTCTGCTCTTAAGAAAGCTCTCCAATACCCGTTAGCTTCCCTCAGGGAGTCAGACAGGCTGATCTTCTAATTCCCTAAAAGGAAGTTCGAAAGATTAAAACAGTCCCTCTTTTCAAAATATGGGAAGTTCCATCTTCAAAAGTCATCTTGTTCAAGTAAAAGAGAAGGACTAATTTCAGCTGCTTCTCTTTCCTGGGGTTTCAATGCATCTATATTGGGCTTCCCTGGTGGCTCAGAGGTTAAAGCATCTGCCTGGAATGCAGGAGACCCAGGTTCAATCCCTGGGTTGGGAAGATCCCCTGGAGAAGGAAATGGCACCCCACTCCAGTACTCTTGCCTGGAGAATCCCATGGAGGGAGGAGCCTGGTAGGCTACAGTCAATGGGGTCACAAAGAGTCAGTCACAACTGAGCGACTTCACTTTCACTTTCATAGGCTGTATAGGATATATCTATACCTCTATATAGGATTTTTTTTTCTTGCATCTTCCAGTTGGTAATTTAGATATTTTCTTTAAGCCTTTAGGGGGTTGTTTTACAAATTTCTATTATTTTTAAAGGTATGTATTTCTCTTATGGCCTTCCCAGGTGGTTCAGTGGTAAAGACTCCACCTGCCAGTGCACGAGACGCAGGAGATGTAGGTTCAGTCCTTGGGTTGGGAAGATCCCGTGAGAAGGAAATGGCAATCCACTCCAGTATTCTTGCCTAGAAAATGCCATGGACAGATGACGGCTATGGGCTACAGTCCATGGAGTTGCAAAGAGTCACATATAATTGAGCAACTGAGCATGTATTTCTTTATAAGGATTGAGAGGGGAAACATTACATGATGTCTTAATTGGATTACTAAATATTAAGGGAAATTAGAATACTCCAAAACTTTGTAATTTTCATATTTAAATATGTTCTAAAAGGTACACTTTATATAATTGCAAGTATTTTCCTTTAATATCAGTTAAAATCTTTAGACAAGTTCCTAGGACCCCAAGAAAAGGTCATTTCAAGATTGAACCCTGCTGTGTTTTCAGACAGTGTTTCATGATCAGCTCCACAGAGTGATAGCACTCTATGCTTTATCCAAAACCAACTTTATTACTGTCTGGTCCCTAGAAGTTTCCAGAAGGCCCACCCCTCTACTGATGTGTACTCCTTTCTTCTAATAATTCTCATCTCCCAGCTCTTTCTCCACGGTCCTACTCAAGCACCACTTCTTTGAGGTCAGTTTCCTTATCCTTTGCCATCTAAACATTTTAACTGGAGGTCTCCTCTCTACTTCTAGGTCACTTTGTGGGAATTAAGACAGGCCATTCCATGGACTAATGAAGTAATTGATGCTTTCAAACACAAGCTCCAAACCTGACTTGTTGTGAGACCTTGAGCAGCTGTACTTAAACTGTCTATTATCTCAACTTCCCCGTCTATAAAAGATAGGCAATGATAGTTCATAGCTCATTTGGGTCAATGGTGTTAATATCAAATATGTTGACATGTGTGGAGCACTTACTACAATTCTTGGCACAAAATATGTTCTGTGAAAATGCTTGATTTTAAAAATAAATAAGAATTGTAAATGGATTTCTTTTCTCTCAACATATATACGTGCAGAGAAGCAGCCACTAGTCATCCGTGGAAGTCCTGCTTTTGAACATGGCTCCCATAGTCGCTGCTGCTGCTGCTGCTAAGTTGCTTCAGTCATGTCTGACTCTGTGCGACCCCATGGACAGCAGCCCACCAGGCTCTTCTGTCTACAGGATTCTCCAGGCAAGAATACTGCAGTGGGTTGCCATTTCCTCCTCCAGAGAATCTTCCAGACCCAGGGATAGAACCCAGGTCTCCTGTATTGGCAGGAGATTCTTTACCATCTGAGCCACCTGGGAAGCCTAACATCACATAGCAAAGTCAATCGGTTTACCAGTGTCAGCAGTGGCCGGGGATAAGAGGTGATTTCTATAAAAGGTGAGAGAAGATGTGTTTGATAACACAGAATTCAGTACCTCACATACACACAACAAATAGCTTTGGAAAGTGTAGAGATGGTTCAAATGTGTTCAATTGTGATGATTCTGAAACAACTCAGGATCAATGCCAACAAAACATCAGTGCAGAGTCTGCAGAAGAAAACTGATGGAGGGCAAGGAAGAAACAGGAGAGATTTGAGGATCAAGAGAGAACAAACACAAGGCCCAATGGATAAAACACCAAATGCAAATCATTAATGAAAGGCACTGAAGGAAGATTACACCTTGGAAGAGAACTGATGTGTTTTTGAGCCCGTCAACACCCACAGACCACACTGCACAGCATGCATGCTTCTCCTCTCATATGACATAAACATGCCATCAATTCAGTTCAGTTCAGTCACTCAGTCACGTCTGACTCTTTGCAACCCTGTGGACTGCAGCACTTTCCTGTCCATCACCAACTCCCGGAGCTTGCTCAAACTCATGTCCCTCAAGTCAGTGATGCCATCCAACCACCTCATCCTCTGTCATTCCCTTCTCCTCCTGCCTTCAATCCTTTCCCAGCATCAGGGTCTTTTCCAGTGACTCAGTTCTTCAGATCAGGTAGCCAAAGTATTGGAGCTTCAGCTTCAGCATCAGTCCTTCCAATGAATATTCAGGACTGATTTTCTTTAGGGCTGACTGGTTTGATGTCTTTGCAGTCCAAGGGACTCTCAACATGCCATGCATACTCCAAAGAAGACAATTCCCTTTATTTGCCCTCCACAATGATCTCCAGGAAACCCCAAAGGCAGAATTTTCACAGCCCCTGTTTAGGCCTCTTGAAACCTGTATTTAATCATAGACTAAGGATTGCTCTCCCAAGAGGTCAATCACTAAATTAATGATTGCATGTGAGAGAAAAAACTGTATATGCCTTGTTTTTGCACTGAAATATATGAAAAAATAAATAAAATGCATTAATATTTTATTAACAGCTTTAAGAGCTACTAGAATAGACTATATTATGCTAGTAATAAAAGTGATCATAACATCACTCTACAACAACAATAAAAACAACTGCTTTCATACAATGCTGGGTTTCTCGACATCAGGCACTATGACGCTGACTTTATAACCAGCATGTGAGGAAGGTGTTATAACCAACATGTAGGTTAGTTCCCCTTTTTCTGTCCATTTAATATGTTTTAAGCACTGTTTATGTTTGCAGAGGAATTTCTGGCCTCTGGTACCCTCTTTGCTGCAGCCAGGACCCAGACTTGTCATTCATTTCTCCAGATACACTCCAGGCACACTAAGATAGTTAATTGTATGTGTCACCTTGATTGGATCACAGGACGCCTAGATATTTGTCTAAACACTTTTCTTTTTTCCTGTGAGGGTGTCTCCAGATGAAATTAGAATCAGTGGACTCAGTAAAGCCAATCTCCCTCCTCAGTATGGTTGAACACCCAATCTGTTGAGGGCCTGAATAGAATAAAAAGGCAGAGGAAGGAAGAATTCTGTCTTTTTCTCCCTCATTATTTGAGCTAGGATATTGATCTTTTCTTGTCCGTAGCGCTCTTGGCTCTCAAACATTCAGACTCAGTGAATTATACCACCAGCTTTCCTGGGTCTCCAGCTTGCAGATGGAGGATCAATCATGGGAATTCTCAGTCTCCATATTTGTATAAACCAATTTCTCATAATAAATATCTTCCTATACATACCAGAGAACACCTGTTGGTTCTGTTTCTCTGGGAACTCTGGTTAATACAAATGCTGAGATGGGAAATAAGAGACGCACAGAAGGGACCATTAGACCCACTGAAGGGCTGTCAGCCAAGACTAGGTTTTCAGAGACGAGATCTGTTCCAAAGATGGGTGTCCTTGTGGCTTCATGAGCAAGACTAATAGGGTTGCCATACAGCCCCACCATCGGAGTTGGCAGTGACCTTTTCCCATCAGCCCACTTCTGGAAACTTAATATAAAACCTGGATCCACAGATATCTCAACTGCTCTGCAAGATTTTTAATTTTCTTCTTTGCATTTTTAAAAATTGTGCCAAATACACATCACCTGAAATTTAAATTTGCCACTCTAACCATTCGTTTTTAAGGATACAATTCAGTGGCAGTAAGTATCAACACATAGACTTTGTCTGGCAACCATCCCACCATCCACCTCTAGAACTCTTTTCATCCAGCAAAACTGAAACTCTGTCCCCATTAAACACTAACTATCCATTCTATCCTTCTCACAGCCCCTCACAACCAAACAGCTACTTTCTTTCTCTATACATTTGACTACTCTTTTGCTGTTTTTGTTGTTTAGGGGCTAAGTCGTGTCCGACTCTTTTGCTACCCAATGGACTGCAGCTCAGCAGGATCCGCTGTCATGAGATCTCTCAGGCTACAACATTGGAGCAGGCTGATATTTCCTTCTCCAGAGGATCTTCCCAACCCAGAGACAGAACCTGTGTGTTCGAAGTCTCCTGCATTGTCAGGCAAGTTCTTTACCATCGAGCCACTTAGGGAGCTCTAGGCACACCATCTAAATGGTATAATGCAGTATTCATCTTTTTGTAACTAGATTACCTCACTTAGCATAATATTCTCAAGGTCTATCCATGTTGTAGCATGTGTTGGAATTTCTAAAGGGTAGAATAATATCCTAATATATGGTTATACCACATTTATTTATCCATTGACTGCATTTTGCTTTATAGAATGTGTGTAACACAGGTTTCATACCTACAATTGTAGAAAATATTCATGATGGTTAATTTTATGTGTTGATTTGACTGAACCACTGGGTAACCAGCTACTTGGTCAAGCATTATTCTGGATGTCTCTGTGAGGGTGTTTGTAGATGAGATGAACATTGAAATCAATATACTTTTTAATAATAGACTAATCAAACCAATCACTCTTAAAGTTCAGTTCTGGATATTCACTAGATGTTGGCTGAAGCTGAAGTTCCAATACTTTGGCCACCTGATTCAAAAAGCTGATTCACTGAAAAAGACCCTGATGTTGGGAAAAACTGAAGGCAAAAGGAAAAAGAGGCAACAGAAGAAGAGGTGATAGATGGCATCACCAACACAATGGACATGAATTTGAGCAAACTCTGGGAGATATTGGACAACAGAGGAGCCTGGCGTGCTGCAGTCCATGGGGTTGCAAAGAGTCGGACACAACTTAGCTACTGAACAATAACAAAATATTAACTACATAATATAGTTACATATAACTGTTATTTTATTTTTTATATAATAAAACATCTGTTGGTCCTCTCATTCTGGAGAACTCTGACTTTATGGCATTCCAGTCTGTGGCTTGATTATAGCTCTAATAAAGTCTTAAAGTAAAATAAATAAATAAAATGAAGTAAAATTTGAAGTTCACAGAAAAAAAAAAAAGAAGGACCCAGTGTGGCAGAGGAATTGGAGACACAGATAGCTGGAAGGGCACCTCCTTGCAGAGTGATGCTGCCAAGATTCTGGTGAGTAACTAACCTTACCAATTCCTGCTGTGGTGAGTCTGTTTGCTATAGCTGCCGTAACAAATCCCCACAGGCTGGGTGGCATCAACAGGAGGAATTTCTTCCCACAGTTCTAGAGGCCAGAAGTCTGAGGGCGGGTCACCAGGGTCGATTCCTTCTGAGAACTATGAGGCAGTCTCTGCTCTGTCTCTTTCTCCTGACTCTCAGCTGGTCTGCTGGCAATCTTAGGCATCCCTTAGTTTGCAGAAATATCGCTCCATGTCTACTTCCATCCTCATGTGGCTCATCCCCGTCTGCTTCTCTGTGTCCAAATTTCTCCCTTTTATAAGAATACTTCACATATACTGGACTTGGGCTCACCCTGCTTCAGGATGGCAGCGTTCTCACTTAACTGACTGATTACAAATCCTACGACTCTATTTCCAAATAAGGTCACATTCTGAGGTCCCCAGGGTTAAGGTTTCAGTATACAGATCTGTAGCAACTACAGCTCAACCAAAAATATGTTGGTGAGTGTTATATGTTTCTATGACGCTCAGCTATCTGAGCAAACTCACACCCATGTCGCATAAGGAGTCTTGCCCCAGGACTTCCCAGGTAGTTCAGTGGTTAAGAACACACCTCCCAATTCAGATGTAAGACACAAGAGTTTGATCCCTGGATCGAGAAGATCCCCTGGAGTGGGAAATGGTAACCCACTCCAGGATTCTTGCTTGAAAAATTCCACGGACAGAAGAGCCTGGAGAGCTACAGCGCATGGGGCTGCAAAGAGTCAGACATAACTGAGAACAAACACGCAGTCTTCCCCCCAACCTGCTGACTGCAGACGTGACCTCACCAAGGCCCAGGAGTAACACAAGTCCTTTCTCCCCACACAGTCTCCTGGCCTGGGCGTGGATGCAATGCTGCACATATATTATTGATAGCTCACAAGCTTGCCAAGCTTTCTGGCTCTGTGTGTGTGTGTGTGTGTGTGTGTGTGTGTGTGTGTGTGTGTGTGTGTGTGTGTTTCTGTGTGTGTGTGAAAGACACACAGAGAAAAAGAAAGCAGACAAAAAGCGTGGACATGGATACCACCTCTCACTGCTAGGAGTTCACTTTCATTAAGAACATGTTCTGCCTCTTTTCCAAGGGCACCCTTGACAGTGGCTGCAAGCAGTGGAGGGTGGAGGTGACTTTGAACTCCAGTGGATACATCCAAAGCAAAATGCTCAAGTCCTTGATAACATGCTTTCAAGGCCCAGTTCCGCAGTGTCCTTTATACTCCCGCCAGGCCCTGCCTCACCTCGACACAGCCTGGAGATTTCCTGTCCTTATATTCCTCTTGCCCCCGCCTTCTCACCGCCTCCTGTTCCCCTTAATGCTCCCAGGTCCTCTTGGAAGACCCAGCCACTTACAGTTGTGCAGTGATTAAATATTTATAATAAGGGCAATGAGTGAGGTGTTGAATAATAAATGCTAAGGCTGAAGCAGCCTTAGATAATTTCTGCAGATTTCTTCATCCATGCCTTCTTTGATTTGAAGACATGCACAAAAAATCCTTTAATTAACTTTTTTTGGGGTGCAGCTGTGACAGTCGATAGACCTTTATTGCTGTTTTGTTCATGAACCGCTGCTGCCCAGCCATTGGGCCATTCTGCTGTCAGTGCCAGGGCCCCCAGACAAGGAGATGCCAGGTGGTAAGGTGGATCATGCCTCATTCATTTCTGAACACCCCCGGGGGAATATATCTTTACAAAACTCAAATCCCCAGACCACGAACTCACTGTAACCATTCTTGGATGTGGAATAAAGTCATTGAGGCTCAGGAACAAGAATGGATCTTGCTTTCCATGGACCCGCCTGTAACATTTTAAGAGGAATCGCGTTTAACTCTCACCACAGCTCTCTGGGGAAGCTACTGGTATTATTCTGATTTTTGTAGTTGAGGAAGCCCAGGCACAAAGAGGTAAAGTCATTTGCTGAAGACCTAGAACTGGTAGATGTTGGTTCTCGGATGAAGGCAGGCACCAATCCAGGGAAGAGGGATAAAGAGATGGATCAAAAACAGCCTTTGCCCTGGTGGAAGTTTCGGAGCCAGAGGGGAGAGATATCTGAGTATGCAGAACAAAGAGTGAACCGCTGTGAGAACGCCAAATAGAAGAAACATGTTTGAGCGGGAGAGCAAGTGGCCAGTTCTGTATGGATGGATCTGGGAGGTGTTACAGGGAAGACATGTGAGCTGAAACTAAAACTTTGGTGGAAGTTTGCCTGAGAATGAGCTTGGGGGCAAACCAACTCTTCCATTTTATTGAGTGGTTCTAACCTGTCCTTGTCATGGACATGAACTTGGGCAAATTGTGAGAGATAGTGAGGGACAGGAAGGCCTGGCATGCTGCAGTCCACGGGGTCGCAAAGAGTCAAACATGACTTAGCAACTAAACAGCAACAACAACCTGCCCACTTGAAATCCTTTCTGAAGGAACCTGGTAGAGAGTGTCCTCGTCAAACCGGCTTTTCCTTTTTGGGTCAGCATTTTAGTCCTGGATTTAGAAAGCACAGAATCAGAGGGTAATTGAAGATAATTTACATGTGTTCCTAATGACCAGTAGAAAACTCTTATTACTGTAATAGATCAGTTGTGTCTCACCCCAAATTCATATATGGAATCAAAATCCCTAATGTGATGGTGTAAGAGGTGGGGACTTTGAGAGATGATGTCACGAGGTCAGAGTTCTCGTGAATAGGATCCATGCCTTTATGAGAGCTCACAGAGAACTCGCTTGCTCTTTCTATTATGTGAGGGCACAGAGAAAAGATGGTACAAACCAGGAAGTGAGTCCTCACCAGACATCAAATCTCCAGGCACCTTGACCTTAGACTTCCAGTCTCCAGAACAATGAGAAATGAATTTATGTCATTTATAAGCCAGTGTGTGGTATTTTGTTGCATCAAAGGAACTAAGAAATTTTTCAATCTATATTTTGATGATATCAGAAGTTATCTAAGCTTTTTTCTTTTTTTCCCCAGGATTAGGGGCATTTTCTCTACAGAAAAGAATGTTGGGGGAAAAAAAAACTCTTCTTTAATGCAAAAGGAAAATTGTATTCCTAACCAGAGCCAAAGTCTTCAGTGCACCTATTTCCATGTCTGCTTTTGTGTCTCTACAAAATTTCATGGGTGAGAAATCCAGACCTTGGAAACTGTTCAGTGACAAGCCCAGTATCACAAGGATGGAAACTGAACCTTAGGCTTCTTGATTCCAAATATATCCCTATTTCCACTAAAATCCTTCTTCTGCCAGTATGTGGGCTTCCCAGGTGGTGCTGGTGGTAAAGAACGTGCCTGCCAATGCAAGAAACATAAGACACCAGAGTTTGATGCCTGGGTGGGAAGAACCCCTAGAGAAGGGCAAGGCAGCCCACTCCAGTATTCTTGCCTGGAGGACCCCATGAACAGATGAGTTAGTGGACTATACAGTCCATAGGGTCACAAAGAGTTGGACATGACTGAAGTGACTTAGCATACACGCCAATATGTATGTGTGTAACATAAGACATAACAGTGAGAATTTGCACATGTTCCTTTTTAAGAGTCAAGGGATAGAAAGTCCTGTTTCCTGAGAGCAGCATTTCCCTAAACTTATCTCTGTGGACTGTTATTTTCATTATGAATTTGTGCAAAAAAGAATTCTCTCAAACAAATTTGGGAGATGCTGGCTTAAACAGTGTTAAGACAATTTTTTTGCTATTGGCATTTAGGAAGCTTTTAACATACTGTTGTACACTATGGAATGCTATGTTCTTCTTCAGTGTTAAATGTGCTGAACAAATATATATTATGTGCAGGGCTGTGATGGGATAAAATGGTAACAACACCCCACAGAAGTTTCTCTCAGTACAGAGCATTATTGATCCAGTAATAAACTCACTGGTTCACTTCTGTTACTCTACTAATGCCTTTTACTTCCCCCTCAATGAGTTTCTGTTCCAGAGCATCTAGAGTCATTCAGATCTATTATTATTATTACTTTACAGATATAGAGATTTTAACATCTTTGAGGCCATGTGACTACTTCTTACAGCCTGTTAAACTCCTAAAAAAACACACCTATCACAGGAGCTGACAGAGTAAACTATATATTACATTTATTTGATGAAACTTGACAATAGCAGTTAAAAGCACAGATTTAAATAGTGTTGTTATCACTTGTTATTTGTATCAAGTACATTAGTGTTTTGTTTTGTTTTTTTTAAATCTCAGTTTCCACTTCTGTAAAGTCTAGATAAATACAGACCTTCAACTGACTATTGGGAGTGCCTCATATATGCCTGGTATGCAGTAAGTGAAGGCCATCTTAATGAGACCTGCAAGAACTTCCTGCTCAAAATTGCAACTTCCTTCACCCTGCCCCCCATCCCAAGCGCTTCCTAACACCCATTGCTGCTCTATTTTATTTTATTTTTTATCACAATTCTTATTACCTTCCACCATAGGGTCTGATCCCTGTGACAGGGAGATCCCCTGGAAAAGGAAATAGCAGCCCACTCCAGTATTCTTACCTGGAGAATTCAATTCCCTGGACAGAGAAGCCTGGCAGGCTACAGTTCATGGGATTGCAAAGAGTCGGATATGACTGAGTGTCTAACACACACATCTTTTTGTATGCTTTATTTCACTATTACATCTATTTTTGTCTGTCTCTGCCATTAGCACATTAGCCCCAAGAAGCAGAGAACTTGTTTACTGATGTATTCACGGATCAAGATAAGAGGTGGGCATATACGAGGTGCTGCAGTAAGCTGTGCAAAGAGCGATTGTTTATCAAACAAAGCGTGAGCTATTATCTCATAGGAAGGTGGTGCTAGACATGCAGGGTAAGTAGGCCAAGATCAGAGCAGAGAAGGCTTGCATGTGAATATTTTCAAGGCTCCAGAACCTCTTGTAGTCAGAACTAATAATACTTGTTATCATTGTTGTTCAGTCACTAAGTCATGTTTGACTCTTTGAAACCCCATGGACTGCAGTGCACCAGGCTCCTCTGTCCACCACTGTCTCCCAGAGTTTGCTCAAATTCATGTCCATTGAGTTGGTGATGCTATCTAACCATCTCATTCTCTGCGGCACCCTTTTTTTGGTCTTCAATCTTTCCCAGTATCAGGGTCTTTTTCAATGAGTTGGCTCTTTGCATCAGATGGCCAAAGTATTTGAGCTTAGATGCCCTCTGCTATAAGGCAGAAACTATCCAGCCTGCATTATGGTTGAGAAAATTTAATAATGAGAAAGAAAGGGTAATAATGTGCCCAAGTCTATGGAGTGAGTCCCGGGCCTTGGACTTTAAAAGCCATGCTATGCCATGCTGTCTTGAATGTGGATGAAACTCTAACAGTAAGTAGACACAGGAGAGAAGAGTGAAGACGGATGGTGCTTTAACAGCTGCAGCTCCAGGTTGTCTCTAATGATGGCTGCATCCTCTCTTTCTTCGGGGTGCTTTTTTCACACGTGCTCTTGATATCTGACTGTGTCCATTAAGCTGTGAAAGTGAAAACTCAGTCATGTCCAACTCTTTGAGACCCCATGGACTGTACAGTCCATAGAATTCTCCAGGCCTGAAAACTGGAGTGGGTAGCCTTTTCCTTCTCCAGGGGAACTTCCCAACCTGGAGATCGAACCCAGGTCTCCCGCATTGCAGGCAGATTCTTTAGCAGCTGAGCCACAAGGGAAGCCCAAGAATACTTGGGGGTAGTATATTGCTTCTCTAGCAGATCTTCCTGACCCAAGAATTGAACTGGGGTCTCCTGCACTTCAGGCAGATTCTTTAGCAGCTGAGCTATCAGGAGAGCCCTGATAGGAGATAATAACCTGTAGGAGACAGTAAACCCAAGACATTGCACATGAAAAATCAATACCCAGGTCAAAGGTTTCTCGCTAGGGACAAGCTGTTCTTTTCAAGCACAGTTTGCCAGCCTCAAAGCAGTATTTCTAAAGACTTGCTCTTGGCCTTGGATGCCCAGAGCAATAGCCCACACTGCTGGCTCACAGCAAGTGGGAAAGAACTCTGGGTTACCACAGTAGCTGTTTCATTCTCTTTCCAACGAGGGAAGGAGAGTAATCACTAGGTCACAAAAGGATGCAGAGATTTATCATCAGTTGCCAATGCTCGTGGATAGTTCAAGACATCCTGATCCTAACAGGGGCCACGGCAGAGCATTAAGCAGGAAGCCCACGGAGGTAAGGATGAGTGTGGAGCGGGAGCTGGCACCAGGTAAAGATGAAAAATGCCTCTCTGGGAGATTAATCCTTCCTGCAGTCCACTGTTAAAGTAATAAAAGGTTTATGATTCATTTCTTCCTTGATAATGGAGGAGACAATTAGTAATTACTGGATTTATGGTATTTGTTGTGTTAACTCAACCAATAAAGTAGCCAGCAAAATTGTTCTTTGATGCACCCTTGTTGTAGAATAACACGATGAAAGCTTTAAAAGGGAAAGCAGCTGTGTTCACATGTCATGTATGTTTACAGGCAGCAGGGGGATTAGATGATGATGATCTGTGATCTCAAGATTCTAAGCATTCTCACCCCTCATTCCCCACTTTATCCTTTCTAGAATTAATTCAAAGAAATACAATCCAGCCAGCAGTGCTACAATGAAAGTGTTAGTTGCTCAGTGGTGTCCAACGTGTTGTGACCCAACGAACTGTAGCGCACAAGGCTCCTCTGTCCTTGGAACTTTCCAGGCAAGAATACTGGAGTGGGTAGCCATTCCCTTCTCCAGGATATCTTCCCAAACCAGGGATTGAACCCAGGTCTCCTGCATTGTAGGCGGATTCTTTACCATCTGAGCCACCAAGGAAGCCCCAAAATGATGATAAAATGATGAAAATTGCTCAGTCATGTCCAACTCTTTGCCAGGTTCCTCCGTCCATGGAATTCTCTGGGCAAGAATACTGGAGTGAGTAGCCATTCCCTTCTCCAGGGGATCTCCCTGACACAGAGACCAAACCCAGGCCTCCTGCGCTGCAGGCAGATAGTATCTGAGCCACCAGGGAAGCTCATGCAATGCTACAACTTTACTTTCATTTACTTTCTCAGGAAGATCATTATCCTCTTCCAGAGCACCAAGCATCACCCCTCCAGTACATCTAGAATGTGAATTTTACTTGTAATTGTATCATTGGCTGATTGATGTATAGCCCACCTTAGGCTAAGCTGGACCTGAAGTCAGGAACTAGCCCCCTGACCCTCCTGTCTCCCCTAAGGCAAATCGTTGGTAGCTGGTGGATGTTTATGGATGGAGGTCTTAAAAAGACTCAACCAGCAAAGGTTCTGCATATTCAGAAATATTCAGGGCGGATGCTTAAATTCAATAAGAATGACCATGGGTGTGTAGCTCAGGAAAAACTCTTAAAATGTGACAGTAGAATTACTTAGGGAGATCATAGTGGCTATCAGGGCACATTAAAATTGCAATGTTCATCGCAGCACTGTTTACAATAGCCAAGACATGGAAGCAACCTAGATGTTCATCAGCAGATGAATGGATAAGAAAGCTGTGGTACATATACACAATGGAGTATTCAGTTCAGTTCAGTCACCCAGTCATGTCTGACTCTACCACCCCATGAATTGCAGCACGCCAGGCCTCCCTGTCCATCACCAACTCCCGGAGTTCACTCAGACTCACGTCCATCGAGTCCGTGATGCCATCCAGCCATCTCATCCTCTGTCGTCCCCTTCTCCTCCTGCCCCCAATCCCTCCCAGCATCAGAGTCTTTTCCAATGAGTCAGCTCTTCGCATGAAGTGGCCAAAGTACTGGAGTTTCAGCTTTAGCATCATTCCTTCCAAAGAAATCCCAGGGCTGATCTCCTTCAGAATGGACAGTCCAAGGGACTCTCAAGAGTCTTCTCCAACACCACAATTCAAAAGTCAGCCATTAAAAAGAATACATTTGAATCAGTTCTAAAAGGTGGATGAAACTGGAGCCTATTATACAGAGTGAAGTAAGCCAGAAAGAAAAACACCAATACAGTATACTAACGCATATATATGGAATTTAGAAAGATGGTAACGATAGCCCTGTATGCAAGACAGCAAAAGAGACACAGAGGTATAGAATAGTCTTTTGGACTCTGTGGGAGAGGGAGAGGTTGGGATGATTTCGGAGAATGGCATCAAAACATGTATGATATCATATAAGAAACAAATCACCTGTCCAGGTTCAATGCAGGATACAGGATGCTTGGGGCTGGTGCACTGGGATGACCCAGAGGGATGGTACAGGGAGGGAGGTGGGAGGGGGTTCAGGAAGGGGAACACGTGTACACCCATGGCAGATTCATGTTGATGTATGGCAAAATCAATACAATATTGTAAAGTAATTAGCCTCCAATTAAAATAAATAAATTTAAAAATATAAAATTCCAATATACAAATACTGTAGAAATACAGTAACATTCTTACAAATTATATAAATGTTTAAAGCAGATAACAAAATTTGTTTTTCTCTTTCTTACTTACTTCACTCAGTACGTCAGACTCTAGGTCTATCCACATTTCTCCAAATGACTCATTTTGTACTTTTGTATAGCTGAGTAATATTCCATTGTAATATTTTGCTGTATATACATAGACATCTTCTTTATCCATTCATCTGTCATTGGATGTTTTGGTTGTTTCCATGTCTTGGCGATTATAAACAGTGCTACAATGAACATTAGGGTTCAGTTCAGTTCAGTTCAGTCACTCAGTCGTGTCTGACTCTGCAACCCCATGAACCGCAGCACACCAGGCCTCCCTATCCATCAACAACTCCTGGAGTCCACCCAAACCCATGTCCATCGAGTCAATGAAGCCATCTAACCATCTCATCTTCTGTCATCCCCTTCTCCTCCTGCCCTCAATCTTTACCAGCATCAGGGCCTTTTCCAATGAGTCAGCTCTTCACATCAGGTGGCCAAAGTATTGGAGTTTTAGCTTCAACATCAATCCTTCCAAGGAACACCCAGGACTGACCTCCTTTAGGATGGATTGGTTGAATCTTCTTGAAGTCCAAGGGACTCTCAAGAGTCTTCTCCAACACCACAGTTCAAAAGCAGCAATTCTTCGGCACTCAGCTTTCTTTATAGTCCAACTCTCACATCCATACATGACCACTGGAAAAACCATAGCCTTGACTAGAAGGACCTTTGTTGACAAAGTAATGTCTCTGCTTTTGAATATGCTATCTAGGTTGGTCATAACTTTCCTTCCAAGGAGTAAGCGTCTTTTAATTTCATGGCTGCAGTCACCATCTGCAGTAATTTTGGAGTCCCCCCCAAAAAAGTCAGCCATTGTTTCCACTGTTTCCCCATCTATTTGCCACGAAGTGATGGGACCGGTGCCATGATCTTCATTTTCTGAATGTTGAGCTTTAAGCCAACTTTTTCACTCTCCTCTTTCACTTTCATCAAGAGGCTCTAGTTCTTCTTCACTTTCTGCCATAAGGGTGGTGTCATCTGCATATCTGAGGTTATTGATATTTCTCCCGGCAATCTTGATTCCACCTTGTGCTTCTTCCAGCCCAGTATTTCTCATGATGTACTCTGCATGTAAGTTAAATAAGCAGGGTGACAATATACAGCCTTGACGTACTCCTTTTCCTATTTGGAACCAGTCTGTTGTTCCATGTCCAGTTCTAACTGTTGCTTCCTGACCTGCATACAGGTTTGGTTCAGGTGTCATTTTAAATTATGGTTTTCTGAGGAATAGAGATGCAGATGTAGAGAACGGATGTGTGTATGTGGGCTGTGCGGAAGGAGGGGACAAACTGGGAGGTAGCATTGACATATACACACTATGGTGTGTAAACTACAGAGCTAGTGGGAATCTACTATGCAGCGCAGGAAACTCAGCTCGGTGCTCTGTGATGACCTAGAGGGATGGGATCGGGGGTGGGGGGAAGGAAGCTCAAGAGAGAGGGTATATATGTATACATAGAGCTGATTCACTTCATTGTACAGCAGAAACCAATACAACATTGTGAAATAATTACATGCCAATAAAAAAAAAAGAGTACATAAAAATCTGTACTTGGAACAGTTTATGCACATTTCATTAAAACCAAATGCTAGCCCAAATCCTTGCAATTCAGTCAGTACTTTATAAATTTGTGGAATAAATGCAAAAAATACAGAAAAAAAAGACACTGGTATTAAGATGGCAAGAATACATATGCATATTAGTTTAAATAGCATTTATCTTGTAAAGCTATGTTCATTCAGGTAAATGCTTAAATGAGTGACATCTCAGTTGGATATTCCATTATCTATCTCCCATTTTGTTTTACAACTGTAGGTAAACATTGAGTCGCCTAACTGAGAAGGTTAGCCTATGTAATTTGGAAGAAGGAAGCTGAAAATCCTTGGCTCCTGGGAATTCACAGTTTAGCTGTTTCACTGTCCCCAGCGGAGGTCATCTCAAGCATAGTCTCACTCTGTGTTATCCTCTCAGGATTGAAGCACAATGAGTCTCAAGAGTCCACTAAGTTTGGGTAAAGCATAACCCCCATTCTAAATTTCAGGTCCTTCCCTCAAGACCCAGGTGAGAAATATAAACTCAATTTAAAGTGAAGTAACTTTCCCTAGGTCAGGCCATCATGATGACACCCTTAGGGCATATCCTTTTTTGCTTCTATTGAACCTGAAGATTCCTCAAGTCACACTTAGAAAGGCTGAAGCACTGTGAGTTTGAAAGTAAAATCTCTGACCATTATTTTTGAAAACTCATGAGAAGTGGACACAGGGAGATAAAGAAAGAAACTTAGCTGATTTATTGAATGTCAGACTGACCCAAGAATAGAATGACACATTCTCCATCCTGATTTACATGGCTAAAGATGGCTGTTTAAACAATTAACTTCCATTGGCCTTGGCTCTGGTCCTCTGAGGCCCAGGAACTCAGCTGTTAAAGTCATTATGCACCAACTGTGGCCTGTAAGCTAAGTCCTGTTAGGCAACAATAGAGAAACACATTAACAAATGTGTCTGTCAAAAACCTAGAGTCTTTACAGAGTACCGAGTAGAGTTCTCTGTGCTATACAGTAGGTCTTATTATCTATTTTATATCTAGTAGTGTGTATATGTCAGTCCCAAGCTCCCAATCTGTCCCTCCCCTCCTTCCCAATCTGGTAACTCTAAGATTTTCTATACCTGTGACTCTTCTCTTTCGTAAACAAGTTCATTTGTACCATTTCTTTAGGTTCCACATGTCGTGTGATATTTATCTTTCTCGGTAATGACCTAAAGGGAAAAGAATCTAAAAAACAGTTCAGTTCAGTTCAGTTCAGTCGCTCAGTCGTGTCCGACTCTTTGCGACCCCATGAATCGCAGCACGCCAGGCCTCCCTGTCCATCACCATCTCCCGGAGTTCACACAGACTCACGTCCATCAAGTATGTGATGCCATCCAGCCATCTCATCCTTGGTCATTCCCTCCTCCTCCTGCCTCCAATCCCTCCCAGCATCAGAGTCTTTTCCAATGAGTCGACTCTTCGCATGAGGTGGCCAAAGTACTGGAGCTTCAGCTTTAGCATCATTCCTTCCAAAGAAATCCCAGGGTTGATCTCCTTCAGAATGGACTGGTTGGATCTCCTTGCAGTCCAAGGGACTCTCAAGAGTCTTCTCCAACACCACAGTTTAAAAGTATCAATTCTTTAGCACTCAGCCTTCTTCACAGTCCAACTCTCACATCCATACCTGACCAGTGGGTATATGTATATGCATGGGGCCTTCCCAGGTGGCTTCAGTGGTAAAGAATCCACCTGCCAATGCAGGAGATGAAGGAGACATAGGTTCAATCCTTGGGTCAGGAAGATCCCCTGGAGAAGGAAATGGAAACCCACTCCAGGCTTCTTGTCTGGATAATCCCATGAACAGAGGGGCCTGGTGGATTACAGTCCATGGGGTCACAAAGAGCAGTACACGACAGAGAGATTGAGCACACAGACACACACACCCATGTGTAACTGATTCACTTTGCTGTATACCTGAAGCTAATAAACACTGTAAATCAACTATATTCCAATAATTAAAAAAACCTTCATTTAAAATAATGAAGGCAAAAAAAAACAAAAAACAAAACTAGAGTCTACTCAGAACCAAAGCACCAATAAACTGTCGATTTCTTAGTAGGTTGTAGTCCCAATATAGATCCAAGAAAATAGTGCTGGACTTATATTCAGAAGACGTAATTGTATTTATTAAGACACCTTAGTTCTTAGCAGCTGTGTGACTTGGCTCCATTGCATTGAGTCTGTAAGTCTCAGCTTACTCGTCATTGAATGAAGATAAAATGGCATCTACCTTATCAATGCTTGTCTTCCAGTGGGAACTATAAGACTTACGCCATGTGAAAGTGGTCCTTTCTGTGAGTTAATGTCCACTATAGCAGCTAGAATTTTAAATCTCATTTTTCAAGGAAGAAAATAAAGATTCCAGAGAAAAGCTCAAATTTGAACATCCATTAAGTTAATGAAAACAAGAATGCATTTGGTTATCCCCAGACCAGCTTCAGTGATGCTGATGGGCTGTGCATGCCTAGACTACATCTTGGTGTTTCAGTAACCTTTGAGTGTAAGCCTGACCTATTGGAATATTTCCTGAATAAGGAGGAAAAGATAGGGATTTGATTGCTCCTAGCTCAGGCAACTGGAGAAGGAAATGGTAATCCACTCCTGTACTCTTGCCTGGAAAATCCCATGGATGGAGGAGCCTGGTAGGCTACAGTCCATGGTGTTGCTACAAGTCGAACATGACTGAGCAACTTCATTTTCACTTTTCACTTTCATAATTGGAGAAGGAACTGGCAACCCACTCCTATACTCTTGCCTGGAAAATCCCATGGACGGAGGGGCTTGGTAGGCTATAGTCCATGGGGTCGTGAAGAGTCAGACACGACTGAGCAACTGCACTTTCATTATATATATGTGTGTATATATATATGATTATTATATGGTAGAATCATATATGTAACAATACATATGATATATATTATATATACACATGTAAATAACATAATCTGTCATAAAAAGGGGAAATCCTGCTATTTGTGACAACATGGCTATATCTTGGAACATTATGCTAAGTGAAATAAATCAGTCAGAAATACACTGTATCATCTCATTTATATATGTTATCTAAAATATGTAAATAAATAGTACATTAAATTGTTTCTTGCCCACAGTTTTTACTTTTTCATCTACTATCAGAGATGACTTTAGACCCTAGGCTAACCAAACCTTTACTTTTCTGCAGTGTCAGAGGCTTGATTTTAATAAAAAACCTTTTTTTCTCTTGCACAAAGATCATCATAGTAGGTTAACACATATCTGTATCTTTAATGTTATTCAGTTGAAGAAAAACAGTCCAAAAGGTACAGGTGATTTTGCAAAATGTTTTTCCAGATGTTCTGAAGCAGACATGGTGCTCCAGTTCCATCAGGTCAACATGGAGCCCTGGGGGCTTCGGGAAGCCCTCTAGACCAGGCCTGGTAGAACCCTGCCATGACCGGCCTTTGGTGACATAAGGATGCTGTCTCATGCCAGGCCCCAAACAATCCTTCTTGCTTTTCTGGTGTAAATGCCATTCCCAGCAAGTCACTGTCAAGTCTGGAGAAGCAGCAGAGGGGAAGTTAAAAGCTGATTTTTCTCTCCTTTGAAATTTTTATGTGCTGAAAGGTGAAATCCACTGTCAGAAAAGTAACACTTCTATGGGGCCTCTGGCATCAGAATATCCTAGAACTAGTCCAGGAGCAGGTAACTGTGAATGCTCCACCAGCAGGCTCTCGCACCTTCCGCGGAAGTCTACACATCTCTTCTCAAGTTCACAAGCTCGCCTGCCTTTGGGGGAGAGGCCCACACTAGCATCTTTCTCATTCAGAGTCAGGGACCATGTGATCTCAAAACATGTGACCAGCTGGCAGAGGACCTGGGAATGAGCTCCAGGAAGCCCAGGTCAGGGTGCCTTCTCTGACTCCGTAAAAATAACTCTTCTCCCTTGAGCCTCGTATGTGAAGTAAGTAGTTCATGTAATGGATTTTCATGTCAGCTTGTAAATCTAAATGAGAAAAACATCCCCAGTCTGATCTGATGTGTTTGTATGTATGTGTGTGTGTGCATGTGTGTGACAGGGAAGAACCACGGCAATGATACACGTGCTAAGCAGGGAGTAGAAAATGATGGCGGAGACACGACCCTCTTGGCCGTGGTCTCCCCTGTCATTGGACAATTTATGAATAACAGACGAGGACTTGCTCCAATCACACAATTGTGAGATGATAAAATCAGGAATAAAATTAAATTGCAATTTACAAACTGAGCTGTATATGACCCAAAGCTCTGCGCTCTAATCACTGTACTATTGCTGTCTGTTGAATCATAATATTTTAGGGCCATGGGGTCTATCACATAAGCCATCTGTTCCAACTCTGAAGAAATTCCTTTCTAGTATCCCTGTACCCTCTCCCTGGAGTCCTTTAGGAATGGAGACACCACTTGTGACTGCATAAGGTCGCTGACCATGAACACATCCCTCCTCACTCAGGACCCAAACCCACTTCCCCACTCTGCCATTCTGAGTCACAGGGTGAGTATATTTCTCTTAGCCATGAAGGCAACAGCCGTTTGACTCATTCCTCCTCTAAGCACTAATCGGGCTCCTGATCTGTGCCAGGCCCTAGAGACACTGTCCCACATAGAAAGAGATAGTTGCTGCCTCTACAGATTTCAGTGGTTCATGTTTTCAAGATATAACTGTTACCCTGAGCACGGACCCCAGTCTGCTGGACAAGACAGAGATCTATCCTGGGAGCAAGGAGGCCTGTTGGTGAGGGCTGGTTTCCAAATTAAGGGGGGGAAAAAAAAAACCTCAGTTGTAGGAATGTTCAAGATTGCCCACTAACTGTCTGAGATAGAGTTCTTGAAACTCACCAACTTAAATGAGGCTCGATTGCAACCCTGTGGAGAACCCAGAGGGCTGGGTTCACAAGGAGATGATGTGACGTCACTTTGGAGGGAGGGGGTAGAAGTGGATGTAGGAATGGGGCCAGCTTTGGCAGCATCCTTTCTATTCATCAGGGTGCTCTCTCCATTGCCTGCACCCCATTGCCCCCAGCACTAGTTTGCATGTCCTGTCCTCTCCTGGAGTCCTGTGGGACTAGCATCTTAGCTGTCCTCTTAGGGTGCAGGCACTTAGTCCTGGCCCCACCAGCCCCCCCACAAAGTCATACACTAACTCCTCAAAGCCCTGCTAATCTGCAGAGACTTTTACCTCCATCCAGAGGATCTATGTAGAGGGGACCAGAAGACTGTGCTCAGATGGTCTTGCAGCAGATCCTCTCCCCAGTGGGTGGAGAGCTTGTCCACTGCTGATACCCCTTGAGGGAAGATGGGATTAATCCAATTAAGCAATTAGACTTAATGAAACAATTAAGTAATTAAGAGCAAAAGGGAGTTCCTGCCGATCACAGTGGAATGGCCTTTCTACTGTTGGGGAAAGACAGGCAAGAGAAGATAAATATTTCCTTGGAGTCTGGGGGAGCACAAGAGCACTTTCTCAGAATCCATAGATGTAATCCTTTGGGAAGCAGAGTAAGAAGTGGCCAACTGCCTCTATTGGTCCAGTTAACAAACATCACTTAAGTACCTGTTGTAAGTCAAGTAATGTACCAACAACTATTCCAACTCTCCCAGATGTTAAATTTTAGCAGAGATGTTATACATTAAGCAAATAGTCATGTAATTAATCAACTGACTGGCTACAAATGAGATCAGGATTCTGATGGATGTTGTGCACATGTTGTTATCATGGAGGGTTTCCTAGAAGAATAAAGAACTGAATACAAGAACAGGAATAATCAGTAAAGAAGGGAACTGGTGGGTAATCAAAGAATGCTTGAGACTCCAAAGTGAGACCCTCAAAAGTAGACTATGTTGGCCTCAGTAGAATGATACAGTCTGGTCACCTAGAAACAAATATTAAGGGAATATCCAGGGAGGAGGCATGAAGGAGCATGGGTCAGCCATGCTAACTAGAAAGGAGAGGCCTGCCCTCACCCTCCAGGAGTTAGCACCACATGGTAGGAAGGATACTGCCTTTTCAAGCCAACACATGAGTTTGATTTCTAATTCTTCCACACTAAGTTGTGAGACCTCAACATATGCCAAATGTTTTCATTTTCATTGTCTGGTAAGATGACCATGATTACTTCTTTCCCAGAAGCTTGTTGAGAAGATCAAATCAGTCAGTGTATGTACTGTCTACCAAAAGGGCCTAGAAATAGAGATACTCAGTATCAATGAGCATTCTTAGAACCCAGATTTTGGTTTCTAGGCATCATCAAGAAATTAGTCTGGAGAAACAGCTGATTCCAGGACTGGTGCAAGAAAAGTACAAGACGAGCCCATATCAGCTTCACTTCAGTTCAGTCGCTCAATCACGTCCGACTCTTTGCGACTCCATGAACCGCGGCATGCCAGGCCTCCCTGTCCATCACCAACTCCCAGAGTCCACCCAAACCCATGTCCGTTGAGTTGGTGACGCCATCCAGCCATCTCATCCTCTGTTGTCCCCTTCTCCTCCTGCCTTCAATCTTTCCCAGCATCAGGGTCTCTTAAAGTGAGTCAGCTCTTCGCATCAGGTGGCCAAAGTATTGGAGTTTCAGCTTCAACATATCTTCTTAGTCCCTAAAAAATAAGATGTTCAAGAAAAAATGGGGACTTCTTAAACGTACATAGTTACAAATTTGAACTTTGTCCAAGCGGCCAAAACTAGAACAATTTAAACAAGATACATAACGATGGTGATGGATTCTAATCACAGGACAAAATCAGAACCCATGAATCAATGCTGATATAAATATTCAAATAAATAAGAACATGGAGGGAAAGAGAAAGTCCTTCCTTATAAGAGAATCTCAACTTAGATATATGTACAAAACAATGCAAAATTTTGAAAACTCAACTTTTTCAAACATTGCAGTAAAAATTGTTCCAGTCAAAAGTCTTCAATGAATGCTAAAAATAGTAGGTGAAAGAACAGTGAGAGACAGGATATTCACATGTTCTCACAATTTGGCACCATATTAGAAAGGAACAAGATGACTTTCTAGGAGAGAAATCTGGCTGATACCATTTGAGCCCAGTGACCAGTGACCAAAGTGACCAGCAGTGAGACACATTTATCTCTGGGACCCTTGAAGCTGAGAAGAGCACTAAATCCCTTTCCTGCTGTTTTTACAAAAAAGTGGAAAACTTGAATCTAAACATGAGGAAACATCAGATATACCCAAATGGAGACCAAATCTTCTACAAAACAACTGACTCAATTCAGTTCAGTTCTGTTGCTCAGTCGTGTCTGACTCTTTGCGAACCCATGAATCGCAGCACGCCAGGTCTCCCTGTCCATCACCAACTCCCAGAGTTCACTCAGATTCACGTCCATTGAGTCAATGATGCCATCCAGCCATCTCAACCTCTGTCATCCCCTTCTCCTCCTGCCCCCAATCCCTCCCAGCATCAGAGTCTTTTCCAGTGAGTCAGCCTTCGCATGAGGTGGCCAAAGTACTGGAGCTAAAGCTTTAGCATCATTCCTTGCAAAGAACACCCAGGGCTGATCTTTAGAATGGACTGATTGGATCTCCTTGCAGTCCAAGGGACTCTCAAGAGTCTTCTCCAACACCACAGTTCAAAAGCATTAATTCTTCAGCACTCAGCTTTCTTCTAGGACTCTTCAAAAGTGTCAAGGTCATGACAAATGGGGAACATTTGGAACCGCTCTAGATTTCAAAGATAAAGGGACATGGCAAGCAAATGCAGTCTGTGGTCCAGAACTGGATTCTAGAACAAGGAAAAAGGGAAATGGACAGTCTTTGAATAAGGCCTGTAGATTACTTAATAATAGCAATAGTATGTGAACATTGATTTGCTATCTTTGATCATTATCCTGTGGACACACATGTTTGAGGAAGTTTGGTAAAAGGCACATGAAAATCTTGCACTCTCTCTGCAGCCCCTTTATAAATCAAATTCTCTCCCAATGAAAGGTTTAACATTTTAATTAAAAAAGAAAACAAACTAGCTTAGTATTCGGCATATAAAAAGGCACTCCGCAAATGGCATCTATCGTCACTTTTAATGAGAAGAATTGATCTCTGGGGAATTTTCAACCTATTGTCCCTGAGAAAACAAGCCTCAGCCTCCAAAGGGCAGAGTCAGGAGGCAAAGTTGTTTATTGTAACTGCTGCAAACTTCAAGGTTGCTGAGTGACTATAGGGAGAAGAAAAATGCCCTGTATTCTGGAAAGAACGGCCCCCTTTCTTTTCATGGGGAAGAAAAAAGGGCACACAACAAAATTCAAAGAGACAATAAGTCTTTAACAGCCTGTTGCTATCAGGCAAGCCATTGTGAAGGCCTGAGAGCTCAGGGCCACAGCCTGAAAAGAGACTGCAGCTTCCCCGGTTCTTGGGCAATGCACTTAGAATCCCATTGTTTCTGGAGAAGGAAAATGCAGAGCTGAATGAGGGCACAGCCTGGCGCACACCTGTACAAGAGAGTTTGGGAGAGGAGCACCTCCACCCTGGCAGTGAAGTGGGGGCCCAGCACCAACGAAGACTCCGGGTGCCTCTCCTCTCCTATGACCTCAAGGTGCGCGAGATGACCTTCCTTTTGTTAAAAAACAAATTGGGCTCCACAGATGTCATCTTGATGTGATCCTATATTGGATCTTGGAATTCTGTGCCACAGAAGATGGGGAAAGGAGGGAGGGAGGTATTTTAGAGGCCACCTTGGATTTTGGCTCCTGCTCTGCCGCAAACAATGGATTGTCTCCCAGCCACTCTCAGGATAAATCCTAGAGTACTTAACAGGTAGTGACAGATGTTCTTTTCTTGGGCTCCAAAATCACTCTGGACAGTGACAGCAGCCATGAAATTAAAAGATAGGTAGCAGAGACATCGCTTTGCTGACAAAGTTTGTGCAGTCAGAGCTATGGTTTTTCCAATAGTCACATACAGATGTGAGAGTTGGACTGTAAAGAAGGCTGAGTGTCAAAAAATTGATGCTTTAGAATTGTGGTGCTGGAGAAGACTCCTGAGAGTCCCTTGGACTGCAAGGAGATCAACCCAGTCAAAAGAAAATCAATCCTGAATATTGGAAGGACTGATGCTGAAGCTGAAGCTCCAATACTTTGGCCACCTGATGTGACTCAGTTGGAAAAGACCCTGATGCTGGGAAAGATTAAACGCCAAAGGAGAAGGGGGGAGACAGAGGATGAGATGGTTAGATAGTATCACAAACTCAATGGACGTGAATTTGAGCAAACTCTGGGAGGCTGGAGGACAGGGGGGCCTGGCATGCTGCAGTGCATGGGGCTGCAAAAAGTTGGATATGTTTTAGTGGCTGAACAACAACAACAGGTGCTTCTGACCCAGTTTCCGTTCTTCTCTCTCCTTCCTTGAATGCTATGCTCCAGGAATGAGGAACTGCTTAGTTTTATGAGCACATCTTAAAATCACATTCACCCATGACATTTCAGTTCAAAAACCCCCCTTTTCTTAGAAGTCTCTCGCAAGCCATCATTTCAAACACTCTGAAGAGTTTTAATCATTCCCTGCAACGTGGGCACTCCCCTGTTTCCTGTGATGCACTCACCTCAGCACTGTGTTTCATCATCTGAAGGTCCATCTTCAGCCCAGACTGTGAGGTCCTTGAAGGTAAGGTGCTGGACCAATTCTGCCCCTGTGTCCCCTGTACTAAGAATAGAACCAGATACCATAAGTCTTCTCTGATTTCAAACGAGAAGTGCTTGCCTATTGAATGCATTGGAATTTAATGAACAGTCTTTTTTGGTATGCATGTTAGTGGTTAAAATTTATGTATTGATCCACTATAAATTCAAATTTCCGATTTTGCCAATGATGAAGTGTTAGAAATGAAATGTTTATAAAATTTAATGAAAACATGACATGTTATTTAAAAATGCCTAATAAAAAGGAAATATTTCACTTTTAAAGATATCATTCATTACTGTCCATAAACACACATCTGCTCAAATTGATTTCTTACTTTCTGCTAAAGGCTTGCTAGAAGCAATTGACTACAGTTTGGTGTAATAGCCTTAAATCATGGGATGAAGAGAACTGACATTACTGATTTTTATTCTTGCAGGACATTTGGTACTTTCCCAAATCTTCATGGAGACATGTGGTTCACACAAAAGGATCCTGATACTTGGTCCTGTCCAAAATGCACATTGAGATGACTGGTCCGTGATTTCTTAGATAATATAAACATTTAACTTCATTGAAACTTGCTATGCCAGCCTTCTAGCACATTGTCCATCATGTGATCACCATTCAGTACTGATGCAGAAACTTTCCAAGTTTCTGGTGGAAATCAGAGCTTCTGATCTTCTGGTTCTGCCATACATTTCCTAGACATATACTCTCTCTACAGAATCCACTAGGTTATCAATGCTTTCTTCTGCAGTCTCTACAAGGTACTCAAAAGTTTCATTTACATCTTCCAAACATACAAATAGAAGTCCAAATAACATGAACATACACTTATGAGTTTTGCTGTCTGTTGTCACGTATTAACACCTACTTATCAGACTCAAAGAACATATTTTTTGCCACAGTGATAGTGAAGTATGAATCTTCATGAAATTCTGAGGTCAAAGAATATTTTGCCCCAAGAATTTTCTGATGTCAACTTTAGTTTGAGTATAAAGCAAGATAAATATATTGTCAGATATACAAGTCTCAGAACAAAAGTAAACCTCAACCTAGCTCAGTACTGAAAGAGCTTCAGATTATGATCAAGAAAATTAGCCAATTAAATCAGAAACTCATAAGCAACAGAAGTATACACAAGTCCTCTGAATGGTATAACTTAATCCATATATGTTTTTTACAGAAAAACAAAAAGATAAACTACCAACAACTAATAAATTACTAATATGATTGTGGAATTTAACAATCATGTCAGAAATAATTCTGGAAAGAGTCACTATGCAATTTAAAACACTTTCCCAACTCATTGAATGGTGTTTCCACCCACCCAGTTATTCATGCCGGATAACAAGAAGTCATTCTCACCATCTTTATTCAAGTATTTACCAAATCTTGCTCATATTAGGTCCTAATTAGCTTCCTGATACATCAGTTTTTTTCCAGCCCCACTGTCACCTCACCTGGCCACCATTCTGTCTTTGGTGGCCTCTTACTTCTTCCTCACAAGTCCCTCTGCATGAGGTCTCTCCAACCCTCACTCCCTGTCACTGGACTGATCTTTCTAAAGCAAACATATAACTCTTTCCTGTAAACTCTTGAGTGGCTTCAATTGGATCACAGAGAAATGTCCACATTTTTGTAGTACCAAGCCCCTGCCTCCCAGTCCTGTGTTCATCTACCCATTCATCAGTCTGTTCACTCTGATGAACTAAACTTCTATGTGTGTGATACTGCCTGCTTGCCAGAGACTACATCAAGCACTAGGGCTTATATGAGAAAATACTAAATAAATAAAATGCTCTGCTCTTGACCATGTATGGTCTCATGGGGGCCCAGTCAGACAAGGATATAAGAGTTAATCATTTAATAAATAATATAAGGTATATTTATGCATTCAGCCATGGTATTGTGAGGAAAGGGTCACTTGAGAAGTGTTCTCTGCAGAGATGGACAATAACAGAAAATTTGGAGAGTCAGGAATCCCATGCATTCAGAATGTAAGGGGATGGGGATGAATTAGAGACACAGGTGGGCACCTGATTGAGGGATACACCAAAACCATGCTAGAGGTTTGGGCTTTCTTTTTTTTTTTTGCCGTCAACAGTGATCCAGCAGAAGTTCTGTCATCAGGGGAACTTTCATAACTAATTTATCTCTGAGCAGCCCATTCTTTCAAGGTCCTTTTGTCACTTGCTTGCTAAAACCTCTTTGGGGAGGCCAAAATATGTGTCTTCTCCTAAAATAATTGAGTATTTAAACCCTGTTGGCTTTCAACAGATTTGGAAGCTGCTTGCCACAAAATTCAGAAGGGTTGAAATAGTCCAGGGGTGGTTTGAAGTAGCTGGTAGAGGCGCTGTCCCAAAGTCACCTTGTCATTAAATGCTATGCAAGGTGATCAGGAAGGTCCAGGAGAAATCCAAGCACTAAATTAGACTTGAAAAGGGACTTTAGTGCTTGTTTTTACAGCGACGGTGACGGCATGCCTTGATTGACCTAACATGTCACTGGCTAGCTCGGCTTCCACGGTGAAGAGGGGACACTGCTGTAGTGTTTGATAACTGATCTAATAGCGAGTCAGACATCTCTCTGTTGCCCTGGGTTCATTATGCTCTATCACCTTAATAAACGTCCTCGTCCTCTGCCTATTCAGCCGTGGCCTGGTTCTCTGACTTGAATTGTTTGGGACAGCCAGGTCTCTCGTGAGTGACTTGTCGAGTTCTATTATGGCACCTGACCTACTTTGCACAGGTCTCAGACTGCACTGCCAGCAGCAGGAGGCCCGTAAGTGTCCTCTGGACCTCTGGGAGGGACAGCAGAGACTCAGAGTCTCAGAAGGGACCCTCAGGATCAGCCAGCCTCATCCTACCCCTTCCCCACCTTTTCTGCACAGCTCCCAGCTGCCCCATCACTGAGGAGTGGCCAGCTGGCCGACACTGACACATGCATCCCTGATAATGGGTAACTTTCATTCATCCACTCAACAAATATTTATTGGTCACTGGTTCTGGGCCAAACATTGCCTTAGGTAGCTTGCTGGATAGGACAAAGTAGGCATTGTCTCTGCCAGTCCAAGCAACACTCTAGGTAGTTAATATACAGTTGCATAACTGCAGCTTTAAAGGGACAGTATGGGCGATGATGGCAGAGGGACTGTCCCTAGGCAGGGATGCTTTATAGGGTATAGGGACTTCCCCGGCAGTCCAGTGGTTAGGACTTTGTGCTCTCACTGCCAAGGGGCTGAGTTCAATCCCTGGTCAGGGAACTAAGATCCCACAAGCCACATGGCCCAGCCAAAGAGAGCTAGAGGATAAATTGATCTTAAGCAAGATGTTGGTGACTGTGAAGCCTACTCCATTTCTTTTAAGGGCTTCTTGCCCACAGTAGTAGATATAATGGTCATCTGAATTCAATTCCCTATGGTTTTTCCAGTAGTCACCTACAGATGTGAGAGTTGCTAAGATGCTTTAGTCATATCCAACTCTTCCTGACCCTATAGACTGTTGCCCACCAGGCTTCTCCATCCATGGGGATTCTCCAGGCAATAATATTAGAGTAGGTTGCCATGCCCTTTATCAGAGGATCTTCGCAACCTAGGGATCAAACCCTGGTCTCTTACATGCCCTGCACTGACAGGTTCTTTACCACTAGCACTACATGGAAAGCTGAGCATCAAAGGATTGATGCTTTCGATTGTGGTGCTGAAGAAGACTCTTGAGAGTCCCTTGGACTGCAAGGAGATCAAACCAGTCCATCCTAAAGGAAATCAGTCCTGAATATTCATTGGAAGGACTGATGCTGAAGTGGAAGTTCCAATATTCCAGCCACCTGATACAAAGAGCTGACTCATTGGAAAAGACCCTGATGCTGGGGAAGACTGAAGGCAAAAGGAGAAAGGAGTGGCAGAGGATGAGATGGTTAGATAGCATCACCGACTCAAAAGACATAATTTAAGCAAATTCAGGAAGATGGTGAAGGACAGGGGAGCCTGGCTGCAGTCCTTGGGGGTGCAAATAGTGGAATACTGCTTAATAACTGAACAACAGAGGGATTGGGGGGGGGGGGATTTGCAGCAGAGAGAAACTAAGTACAAATTCTAAGTGAACAAGGAAATCCTGAAGGTTGCAAGGCTAGTGTGGTTGGATCCAAAAGCAAAGGAGTTGGGTGGTCTGTGTCCTGTGGGGTTCCATGGGCCATATTAAGAAAACTTGTCTTTGACTTAGAACAATGGGAAAAGTTTTAAGCAAGAGGATGACATGACGAGAATGACCTTTGAAAGGAAATCTTCAGATGGAATTGTTACCATAGGAGATTTTTGTTTTCCTATGTTGCACAGAGCACCACAGTATTTGGGGCCACACACTACTGGGTGTGAATTCTAATTTGATCTTTTGCTACATGAATCATCTGAGGCAAGTTTCCTATCAGTTCAGTCTCTTTTTTTCTTACCCATCCATTTACCAATTTACATTTACCTGACTGAGCTGATAATCAGTCAGGGAGGATCAGAACTTGCACAGTCGTTGTTTTTAAAAGCTCTGCTGGGAACGCTCACTACGATTCAAACACAAACAATTCCTAAACACCTACTCATTCCTGAGCTCCAGAGATTGGAAAATAAATAAGACATCAGCTCTGACCCAGGACCTCACTGACAGAGGTCACGCATGGGAGGTTACTGGGCCAGATCCACAAGGCAGAGGTGTTCTGTTTGGCTGGCTCAGAGTCTGCTTACAGCAAGACCATAAATTTGAAATAGGGTGTGTGCTCTCTAGAGCCTCAGAGGCCTCACCACTCCCTGTTATCTTAGCCCTCCCCAGATCCATAATCTGGGATTCATCAGCTTTCTGGCCCAGGGTGGTGTATGAGTCTGTGACCCTGGATAGATGGGTATTCACGTAGAAGAAAACACAGGTTGTTGTGTGAGCAGAAGAGAGAGGAAGGGAGAAAATGCAAACAAGCAAAACAAAACAACAACAAAAATACAAACACAACAAAACACATAGCAAGAAGGTACCAAAAGTGTTTGGTCCTCCAAATGCATGGCTGCCCTAAATTTAAGAAAAGAATCCCAGTCTTGAAACACCCAAGTCTGGCCCAGGTTATTGGGGAATACACTACTCTACATAAAATAGATAACTAACAAGGGCCTCCTGCATAACATAGGGAACTATTCTCAAGACTCGGTAATGATTTATCTGGGAAAAGAATCTGAAAAGGACTGGCTATATGTATATGTACAACTGAGTCATTTTGCTGTACACCAGAAACTAACACAATGTTGTAAATCAACTATACTCCAATAAAAATGTTAAGAAACAGAGAGAAATTGGACACCTATGGTAACTTCATAGTTCAGGCAAGGAGAGAATAAACTGTGGATATAAAAGAGCTAGAGAGAAAGTACTCAAGGAGAAAGTACTCAATAAGAGCATGCCAAGTTCAAGGTGCACGTGCCTTTGCACTTGGCTTTCTGCCCCTGTGCCTTCTGTCTCTGCCTAGTTCTCTGGGCTTCTACCTAGGCGACACTCAGCCTGAGTAGCCCTCCACAACCTTGCAGGTGGGATGAAGGGCCTGCCTCCTCTGCTGTCCCTGCAGGTGGGACCACTGTGTATGCATCTCCCATGCCCTGTTCATGCCTCTGTCTTTCTGGGCAGCCATGGTTCCGGAGGGCAGGGACAAAATCATTTTTGTTACCATTGTTCATCTTACTGAGTAGCAAGACAATTACCCTGTAGAGCTAGCATCTTACAATATTTCTGCAAAAGAGAACTTTAGAAACCAGAATCTGCAAATCACTTTGGGAGCTTGTTACAAATGAAGATGTCTGTTGTTTTGTCTCTAAGTCGTGTCCAACTCTTTGTGATTCCATGGACTGTAGCAGGCCAGGTTCCTCTGCCCTTCACTATCTCCCAAAGTTTCCTCAAATTCATGTCCATTGAGTTGGTGATACTATCTAACCATCTCATCCATGGCCGCCCATTTCTCCTCTTGGCTTCAGTCTTTCTCAGCATCAGGGTCTTTTCCAGTAAGTTGTTTCTTCGCATCAGGTGGCCAAAGTATTGGCACTTCAGCTTCAGCATTGGTCCTTCCAATGAATATTCAGGACCGATTTCCTTTAGGATTGGCTGCTTTGATTTCCTAGCAGTCCAAGGGACTCTCAAGAGTCTTCTCCAGCACCACAATTTGAAAGCAACAATTCTTTGGTGCTCAGCCTTCTTTACGATCCAACTTTCACATCTATACATGATTACTGGAAAGGCCATAGCCTTGAATATACAGACCTGTGACAGCAAAGTGGTATCTCTACTTTTTGATATCCTTGTCTAGGTTTGTCATAGCTTTTCTTCTAAGGGTCAAGAGTCTTTTAATTTAATGGCTGCAATCACCATCCACAGTGATTTTGGAGCCCAAGAAAATAATTCTGCCACTTTTTCCTTTTCCCCGTCTATTTGCCACGAAGTGATGGGACTGGATGCCATGATCTTCTTTTTTTGAATGTGGAGTTTCAAGCCAGGTTTTTCAGTTTCCTTTCACCCTCATCAAGAGTTTCTTTAGTTCCTCTTCACTTTCTGCCATTAGACTGGTATCATCTGCATATCTGGGGTTGTTGATATTTCTGCTGGCAATCTCAACTCCAGCTTGTAATTCATCCAGCCTGGCATTTCGCATGATGTACTCTGCCCATAAGTTAAACAAACAAGGTGACAATATACAGCCTTGATGTGCATGAACAAATACATATTTAACAAAATACAGCATGGGAAAAGAAATGTATCCAACTTCCTTGATCCCCCTGCCACCCCCCCCCACCCCCCGCCAAAAAATGCTTTGTGGTCCAGTGGCTAGGACTCCTCACTCTCAATGCAAGAGGCTCAGTTTCAGCCCCTCATCAGGGGACCAGATCCCATGTGCTGCATCTAAGCCTCGGAGTAGCCAAAACAAATAAATTAATTTTTAAAAAGACAATGCTCTAGAAAAATCTTCTCCTAAAGCTTCTCTTCATTCACTCCTATGTTCAGCAACAGCAACAAACTGACCCCCTGTTCCTTTGTGGCACAGTTCTGTGGACATGGAGTCATTTAGTGATTAGCATGTGAAACGGAAAAGTGAGCCAGCAGCATAAAATTCCTACACACAGAATACTGAACAGCACAGTCTTCCCAAACTGAAGATACCCAGTCATCTTGCACCCACAGTTGGGGGACTACAGGGTGCACAAGTCAGAGAGAGCAGAGGCCATCTAAGATTTACAACAAATTGGTCCAAGTGTCATTTAGCTCCAAAAGCAAAACATAGCCTCCACTGAATTACAAGTCTCTCGTTAACAGTGAGGGGGCTTCCCAGGGGGCACAAGTGGTAAAGAACCTACCTGCCAATGCAAGAGATATAAGAGACACAGTTTTGACCCCTGGGTTGGGAAGATCCCCTGGAGGAAGGCATGGCAATCCACTCTAGTGTTCTTGCCTGGAGAATCCCATGGACAGAGGAGCCTGGTGGGCAATAATCCATAGGGTAGCAAAGAGTCAGACACGACTGCATGTCAGTGAACTGGGTAGATGGTCTACCCTACACCAACCCATTCTTCTAAAAATGTGTTGGATGATGGGGTCAGGCAAGATGCAGGCTCTCTTGTTCATATTGAGGTCAGTTGGCCAACTGAAATAGAAATGAATTTATTGGAGTTGCTGTATGGGTCTCTCTAGTCCAAGCCCTCTGGGAAATTCCAAAAAGCCAGAAGTGGTCACTAAATTTGACTTGCTAGTCTTTCACTATTTTTCAGTCAAGCATTTCTTATATGCTGAGCTTCATGCTGAGGACTTCATTTACATTTTTTTGTTTAATCCTCAAAATCATCTCCTTAAATGGTAGTTCTGTTCTTTTACTTTGCACATAAGGTAACTAGAAAAAGCAAGTGACTTTCTAATATTGTATGGCTGATAAGTAACTGAGTCAAAATTCCAACCCAAATCTGGGGACCAGCACATTAAGATGTCAGGGTTTTTTTTTGGTCATTTTCTTAACTCTCTTTGTTATAAACATCCTAAGACTCCACTCCATAACTAATGCTGGCCTTTTGCAATAATGAGCTCTTTGAACTCTCCTCCAGCACGTGGATTTCAACTTCAGCCTCAGCTCTAAGTCCAGCAAGTTCTCATCACTTGATGCCACCCAGCTTCAAGTATGAGACCCTGTTTCCTCCAGACTCAGCCCATATCATTGCCAACTGACTGACCCAAGGTGTCTACTGGGGGCAAGAGATAATTTGCATAAGGGTACTATGGGTAAATTAAGAATTCAGATGAATCATGAGTTTCTGACTACAGCAAGTCTTGGGGACATAAACATTTGTTAGTTCAGCTAAAGGAGAAGAATTGGAGTTCATTTATGCTTATTTTCAACTACGGCAAAGATGTGGGGCATTAAAGACCCACAAACTGTGATGAAATAATTGCAAATATGGGGGAAATTATTCTTCTCAAGCATAGCACAGAAAGAACTTGGAATTCCACCCCCTGAATGGTGGAATATCTGGACTTAATGATGGCTCACATGGTAAAGAATCTGCCTCAATGCACGAGACCAGGTTCAGCCCCTGTGTCTGCAAGACCCCTTGGAGAAGGAAATGACTACTTACTCCAGTATTCTTGTCTGGAGATTTCCATGGACAGAGGAGCCTCAGTTCAGTTCAGTCACTCAGTCGTGTCCAATTCTTTGTAACCCCATGGATTGCAGCACACCAGGCCTCCCTGTCCATTGCCAACTACTGGAGTTTACTCAAACTCATGTCCATTGAGTCAGTGATGCCATTCAACCATCTCATCCTCTGTCATCCCCTTCTCCTCCCACCTTCAATCTTTCCTAGCATCAGGGTCTTTTCAAATGAGTTAGTTCTTCACATCAGGTGGCCAAAGTATTGGAGTTTCAGCTTCAGCATCAGTCCTTCCAATGAACATTCAGGACTGATTTCCTTTAGAATGGACTGGTTGGATCTCCTTGCAGTCCAAGGTGCTCTCAAGAGTCTTCTTTAATACCACAGTTCAAAAGCATCAATTCTTCCACATTCAGCTTTCCTTATAGTCCAACTACTAGCCAGACCTTTGTTGGCAAAGTAATGTCTCTGCTTTTTAATATGCTGTCTAGGTTGGTCATAACTTTTCTTCCAAGGGCAAGTGTCTTTTAATTTCATAGCTGCAGTCAACATCTGCAGTGATTTTGGAGCTCAAAAAAATAAAAATAAAGTCTGTCACTGTTTCCCCTGTTTCCCCATCTATTTCCTATGAAGTGATGGGACCAGATGCCATGATTTTAGTTTTCTGAATGTTGAGCTTTAAGCCAACTTTTTGACTCTCCTCTTTTACTTTCATCAAGAGGGTCTTTAGTTCTTCTTCACTTTCTGCCATAAGGATGGCATTATTTGCATATCTGAGGTTATTGATATTTCTCCTGGCAATCTTGATTCCAGCTTGTGCTTCATCCAGCCTGGCATTTCTCATGATAAGCAGGGTGACAATATACAGCCTTGATGTACTCCTTTCCCTATTTGGAACCAGTCTGTTGTTCCATGTCCAGTTCTAACTGTTGCTTCCTCACCTGCATACAGATTTCTCAAGAGGCAGGTCAGGTGGTCTGGTATTCCCATCTCTTGAAGAATTTTCCACAGTTTGTTGTGGTCCACACAGTCAAAGGCTTTGGCATAGTCAATAAAGCAGAAGTACATATTTTTCTGGAACTCTCTTGCTTTTTTGATGATCCTGTGGATGTTGGTAATTTGATCTCTGGTTCCTCTGCCTTTTCTAAAACCAGCTGGAACATCTGGAAGTTCACGGTTCATGTATTGTTGAAGCATAGCTTGGAGACTTTTGAGCATTACTTCACTAGCGTGTGAGATGAGTGCAACTGTGCAATAGTTTGAGCATTCTTTGGCATTGCCTTTCTTTGAGATTGGAATGAAAGCTGACCTTTTCCAGTCCTGTGGCTGCTGGTGAGTTTTCCAAATTTGCTGGCATATTAAGTGCAGCATTTTCACAGCATCATCTTTCAGAATTTGAAATAGCTCAACTGGAATTCCATCACCTCCATTAGCTTTGCTTGTAGTGATGCTTCCTAGGGTCTGGCAGGTTACAGTGAATGGGATCACAAAGAATTGACAAGACTGAGCTACTAACACTTTCAATGGTCACAGAAAGCAAGATAGTATTTGACAGGCAGATAAGAGCCAATGCCAGAGCAAGACTGATGATAAGTATTAGATAGACATTGAAATATGTTTCATAAGTTAGAAGTTTAGAAGGAAACTATCACATGATACAGGGTGCTTGGGGCTGGTGCATTAGGATGACCCAGAGGGATGGTATGGGGAAGGAGGTGGGAGGGGGATTCAGGACGGAGAACACATGTACACCCATGGCAGATTCATGTCAATGTACGGCAAAACCAATACAATATTGCAAAGTAATTAGCCTCCAATTAAAATAAATAAATTTATAATAAAAAAGAAAGAAATTATCATATATTTTTCTTCCATTTCCAGAATATAGGCAATCATTTTCTGAATATAGAAATAAAACCACCTTAAAATGAGACAAAAGAATATTGCATTACATTTAGAATGGTTAAATAACAAGGTCCTGATGTACAGTACAGGGAACTATATTCAATATCCTGTTATAAATGATAATGGAAAAGAAATTAAAAGCTATGTAAATATATATGTGCATAACTGAGTCACTTTGTTGCACAGCAGAGATTGGCACAACATTGTAAATCAACCATACTTCAATAAGAGAAAAAGAATGTTGTAAAATATTTCCTCTATGGTTGGCTAATAATAACAATGATAGCAGTAGCAGCAGCAGCAATAATGGTGAAAGTGGGTACAGTGACTTGAGCACCTACCATTTTACTGATGGCTTTAAATACAAGATCTCATTTTTAAAAATTCTTTGAAATATAGTAGATTTACCATGTTGTATTAGTTTCAGATGTACAGACGTACAGCAAAGTGATATCTCCTTGGAGAAGGGAATGGCAACCCACTCTAGTATTCTTGCTTGGGAAATCATGTGGACAGAGGAGGTTGGTGGGCTGCAGTCCATGAGGTCGCAAAGAGTCAGACACGACTTAGCACACACATATCATATATATTCTTTTTAAACATTCTCTTCCATTATAAGTTATTACAATATATTGAGTACATCTTTCTAACCTTGCCAAATAGATATTGACCAAATCCATTCCATTCTTCTCCTGGATACTCAGCTAAACTACATTTCCCAGATTTCCCTGCAGTTAGGTTGGGCCACGAGATTCATTTTTGGCTATTGAAATAAGCCTGAAAGTGATAGGTACCATTTCCAAACTTGTCCTCTAAAACCTGTGTTGTGACCCTCTGTGCCCTCTCACTTTGCTCATTGGCTGGCCAGATGGAGAGAATCCACTGGAGCCCCCTGAGTCCCTATAGCATGGCAGAGCCACCAGAAGGACTGAGTCCCGTTTACCCACCAGCTCCAAGGAGCAGGACAAGATGGAACCATGTCCCCCTCCTCTCACCCTCAATGGACTGAGATATGAGCAAGAAATAAAATCAGTTTCATGAAGCCAGTGTGATCTGGGGTTGTAGTATACTAGTATTATGCTAGTAGCTTACTAATTGCAGCTAGTATTATTGCCCCAAATAACATAGTATTAATAACTTCATGTTTCCAGTAAGAAAGCTAGTTTGTTCAAGGTCTTGCAATTGGTAACTGCAGAACATGGCTGGATAGGTTCTACCTCTGTGCTTTCCCAGCACCTCGAGCTGTACATGTGTGTTGTCTGCATGGTTCACATAAAATGCCTGAGTCACATCATGAAAGCCAACTTCGCATCCCATCGGGGCTCCTCCTAGAATTCTCAGTGGCACACAGGGAAGGGCTTGAGGTCAGGTGGTTGGATTCCTATTTGACCAATGATTATTTTGAGCCAATCCATTACCAGAATCTCCCTTCCCTAGTTCCAAGGCCAGGTAGTGGGTGAGTAAGTCCCAGCCAGAGGCCAGCCACACAGCATTCCAGTGGCATTGGACATGGCTCAGGGAATGCTGGACGCCTAGCAGGGAGATGGCATGTCACTGGGAGCCACATAAACAGATTTCTTGGAAGGACATGATGTGTTGTTATTTCAGGGACAGAAAAGATCAATCATGGATGCAACACTGCAGAGTGTGTGTGTGTGTGTGTACACACACGTACATATATATATTTGTATGTATATATATACAAATATCAGCATGTGTGTATGTGTGTGTGTATATATGAGACGATGTGTGTGTGTGTGTGTAGGCATTCTGTGTATATGTATGTATATAACTGACTCTTTGTGACTCCATGAACTGTAACCCACCAAGCTTCTCTGTCCATGGAATTCTCCAGGCAAGAATACTGGAGAGGGTAGCCATTCCTTTCTCCAGGGGATCTTCCCTACCCAGGGATCAAACCTGGGTCTCCTTCACTGCAGGCAGATTCTTTACCATCTGAGCCACCAGGGAAGCCCTTTATATATGTATGTATTATGTGTACACATATGTATATATATACATATATGAATGCAAGACAATCAAACTGGCCATAATATCATCATACCACATATGATATGTATATATAATGTTTACATACATAATACATATAGGTATATATATAATATATATGAATGTGTATGCATAATTATGCCCACGAGAGTTTGTACATAAGCATTGCTATGCATGTGTCTGTACACACTCAAATAATGTGGCCATGTGCCTAAATGTACACATATGCAAATATGCAAAATAATGTACATCCACGTATCTTTACATATAGGTGTGTATGTACATCCCTAAACATATTCATCCAAAGCATTAAAAGTTCCTCCAAATAGAAACATGTTTTATTTCTCTCACAGTTTTGAGAACCATGAAAAATCCACATGAAACTAAAGATTGAGATTCTAAATAAACACAAACGTGCTATTAATGGCAGTGGCTGGTGTGAGAATTATTCAAAAACCCAGTGACTCAACAGTATGTCCCCTTCATTTAGAAAAGCACTGAGCAGGGGGATGTCTGTGGCCACCAGGACTGGCAGCCCTCACCCAGCCAGCCCTCGCCTGACCACCCAAGTCTGCTACCCACGTAACTGATAGATATGTTTTGACAAGTTCTATTAAGTACAAAGACGGCCACCGGGGCAACATGTGGAGTTGATAGAGCAAGAGGCAGAAAGGCAGATCACAGTGTGAGGCCTGCTGATGCTGACAGAATTTGCCGGAACAAAATGAGTGCACGCTCCCCATCTTCTATTACTGAATTTCAGTAAGGTCTTTGGCACCCACAAGGCTTCAGAGGGCAAGCCTCTCCTGGGTTTCCGATTTCTGTCTCCCAATTGCCAGAAAATCGGGGATTTCTCAGAACTCTAATTGGTGGTCCTTCTTTAGGCTGAGTCTCCAGGGATGCCCCGGAAGCAGGCACAGAGCGGCTGAGGCTCTGACCAGCGGTGTGGACGTCATGCCTTGCCCGAGCCCCTCCCTGTACCTGCCCTCAGAATCTCCCTGGGAGCTGAGTTGGCAAGCACACCTGGGTGGACCGCAAGCGCCTCTCTCACCATCTTGACTACATCATCGTCATCCTCCAGAGCCCTCCTAAACAAGGCTTGGCAACAGCAAAAACAAACACGATCTTACAGCGTCTTTGGATGCACTTCCAAAATGCAAAAGCAATTAATCAGTGGTCTCCCTGAGACTCTGCTCACTGTGGCTGCTGCTTTTGACACAGAGCTTGGCTTTGATGGGAGCCTAAGAAGCCTGTGAGAGAGCCCCAAAAGTGGTAATGGCCTTCAATTATTCATTTGTTTAGAAGACTGGGGAGCAGAGCTTGAGCTGTAAGCACATAGACGATCCATCTCAAGTCCTCCCAGCAGTGAGGTCTTTTACTCCCTGCCTGAGCATTCTCTTTGGAAAGGGAAGGGTAGCCTCACCAGGTCTGGCATGGATCCAGAGGTTTCCTGTGTATGTGTGTGTGTGTGAGTGTGCATATTTAAACAGGCTATATTCAGGACATCAGAATATTTTTGAGCCTTGTATAAAGACTGCTGTTTCTAATTATGTGATATCTAGGTTGTCCCGCTAGTCTCTAATGGATGGGATTTCTTAGTGCTGGATTTTCATGTCATTTTATAGAAAATCAAAATTGTATGTTCTCTGAGAGAGTCTGTCATTTAGCAGTGTATTCTCAAGACATGGCATAATCATCTTAATAATTAATAATAGGGAAAGAAGTCGCTTGTAGCCTAAGTTATTCTCAGTTTTGAACTTTGTCCTCAGCAGCTTATTATACATGTGGAAATATCTTGATGGAGCCATCATCCCAGGAAATTTACAACAGCAGACACTCTGCCCTTATAATCTACAACTGATGATTAAAGCACTGGTAAGGCCCAGTTGGTCTCCTGAAAATACTGATAAGTAAAGAGAAATCTGAGCTTCCCTGACAGCTCAGCGGTAGAGGATGCACCTGCTAATGTAGGAGACACAGGTTTGATCCCTGGCTCAGGAAGATCTTTTGAAGAAGAAAATGGGAACCCATTCCAATATTCTTGCCTGGGAAATCCCATGGACAGAGAAGCCTGGCAGGCTACAGTCCATGGGGATGCAAAAAAGTCAGACACAACTGAGTGAATGAATAAGAACAACAAAGAGAAATCTAAATGTCCAACTCACATAGCATTTCCTTAACAGATAAATTTTATTCAAATAAAATGGTGGGATATTTTTGCCCCAAGTTTGAATAGATCTCTTAACCCTTCTTTTTCCATGAGCTCTTTTTCATATGCTTTTATATCTCAAGATTCTATTCAAAAATTGTCTCTTCCATGGAGTCTTACGTAGTTTATTTTCCTGGATGTAGTCTTTTTCATCCTAGAGTTCCCACCACACCTGACTTGTGGTCATCTTCTCTTGAAATAATTTTTCTTGTTTTTGCCTTTTAACACTTGTTCTGAACTGTAAACACTGGGAAAAAGGTCCAGGTTTTGCTCATTTTATTGCTACTTAGTCCATAATTATTGCTTAGTATGTATTTGTTGAGTGAATGGATGGATGGATAAGTGGATAAACACTTTTCCTTTTGCTAGCCTAGATTATCCCCAAATAATAACCTGATGTGATACAAATTTTTGTATCTGACTTTTGTGGGTTGAATAGCGCTCCTTAAAATTCATATACGTCTGGGATCTCACAATGTGACCTTGTTTGGAAATAGAGTCTTTGTAGATGCAATTAGTTAAGACGAGGTCATACTGAATTAGAATGGGCCCTAAACTCAATACCACTCATGTGTTTATAAAAAGAGACTAGACACACAGGGAGATTGCTCTGTGAAGATACAGACAGAGATGAGAATCAAGGAACACCAAGATTTGGCAGGACCACCAGAAACAAGGAAGAGGTAGGGAAAAATCTTTGCTTGGAGCCTTCAGAGGAAATGTGGCCCTGGAAACACCTTGACCTTGGACTTCTAACCCCCAGAACTGAAAGAGAACACATTTCCAGTGCATGAGGCCTGCAAGTTTGTGATACTTTCCTACAATAGTCCTAGGAAATGAATGCACTCTCCAAGAATCTATGTCGCAGGGAAGGAACCAACTATATCCAGCAGGGCTTTAACCGAGGACCCCAAACTGGAGTGGCTTTGCCTTGGCAGGAGAGCTTGTTATTGTTGTGAAGTCTGCGTCGTGGAACCTTATGGTGACCTTGAACAACTGACACTGAGTAGGAAGGGAAGGTGAGGGGACAGCAGTGAATACTAATAAAGATGTGCAGGAGACTGGCTGTTGCTGCTGCTGCTGCTGCTGTGTCGCTTCAGTCGTGTCCGACTCTGTGCAACCCCACAGACAGCAACCCACCAGGCTCCCCATCCCTGGGATTCTCCAGGCAAGAGCACTGGAGTGGGTTGCCATCTCTTTCTCCAATGCATGAAAGTGAAAAGTGAAAGTGAAGTCGCTCAGTCGTGTCTGACTCTTAGCGACCCCGTGGACTGCAGCCCACCAGGCTCCTCTGCCCATGGGATTTTCCAGGCAAGCGTACTGGAGTGGGGTGCCATTGCCTTCTCCAGGAGATTGGCTAGGGGCCCAAGTTCAGGTTTAAAGTCACCTGAGGAGGACCACAGCAAGAAGCTGAGGTCACGCTGGCCAGATTCCTTGGGCAGGGGATGGAGCAGAGGAGGGCCAGGCGGGCCTGGGATAGCAGCAGCTTCTGACTCTTGCTGTAGTTATTGGCTGGACATAAGACATGGGTGGAGAAGCCTTGGTTAATGGACCAAAGATGAAGCAGAGAGAATTCTAAAATTGCCTAAACGTCAAATTCCACCCCTGCAAGTCTCATTTCTAAGTATTTGGCCACCTCTTGTTTTCTCCCTGTAAACTTACTTTCAAACCAAACCTCAAACAAGGCTACAATTTAAGTCCTTCCAAATAATCCTTAAGTGATGTACAGTTTGGGAAAGTACCATCATGAGACTCACATTTCTTCGATTTGTATGTTCTGGGCAATGTGAATAAGACATTTAAGGACAGTGACCACAAAAACCTCACTAATTCAGAGGAATTGTCTGAAGGAACTTCTGACTGAATGGCGAGAGATTGGATCTAGAAAATATTTTTAAAGCCATCCCACCTTATGGATACTTCCTATAAGGACGGGTATTAACCAGAAGGAGACTGGCATTCAGTTAAGGAGTGGCCCTCGGAGGATGCGGTTTAATGAATAGATAAGAATGGTTTGTAATTAGTCCATCATTTGTTTGTATTGCAAAGGGTGCTTGTGAAGGGCTTGAGGATGCTTGAAAAGAGTGTGTGCTCTTAAGTAGTTGGAATATTTCACCCAGAAATGTGTTTAGACAACTAATTTGTTTGGTACAGCTATTGCCTCAGCCTCCTGTCTGCTTATCCCAATTTTCACATGAGAGATGGGCGTGTTAATGAGGTCTCACTTGGTTAATAAATCAGCATGAGAAGACAGAGGGAGGGTGCTTTCCAGGCAGGAGGCTGAGACATGGCACATTGGCTTGCTATGGATACAGTGCCCCTCCGTGAACTGACCATCAAATGTCCTGTTGGCTGGCGTCAATCACAGACAACACCTATTTAGTCTTCATGATCCTGAGTCAACATCCTCTCCAAGGGCGAATGTACCTTCTGCTTTAATCTTGTGAAAAATGAATGCTCAATTTAGGGTCAGAAGATTTGATCTTGAGTTTTAATTCTATTACCGGCTGTATGTCTCTTGGTGTATAGACTATTTAGTCCCTCTTTGTTCTCTTCAGCTAGATGGGAATGTTTAATGAGATAACATGTATGCTCTCGGTAAACCATAAATCATGTCTGGATTTAAGAAACCATGATTATCCCATCATTAACAAGCAGACCCAACAGATATACAATGTTTCAGTGATTCAAAGTCTAAGGATTGTGTTTAAAGTTCTGGAATTCAAAGAGAAGTGTTTGCTTTATGGGCCAGACAGACCTAGTTTGAGTCCCAGTTTTATTTCCCAATAATGTGTTTTTGCTATGATGTTGAGCCCTTAATTATGTATATGTCAAGTGGAGATGGGAAATAAGTGCTTAACAAAGCCGTACAGTGCTTCACATAGTGACTACCACATAAGTGCTTAATAAATACTAGTCAACATATTATAGCCCTAATAAATTCTTGAAGCTCTTAAGGAGACAGGCATAAGGATGTTCACTGTAGCATTGTTTGTAGTGGCAAAATGTCATAGGCGATCTGGCTGGCTGTCCCTGGTAAAACTGATGAAGGGTGGCAAGAGGAATAAGACATGAGACACCAAGGAGCAGTTTTGAAACCAACAGGCCAGTGCACACCTGAACGTACATCCTGAAACACTTGTAAAAAGAGAGAAAAATAGAGTATAGTTTAAAATGCATTTATGTAGATAAGAATACATGCATAGGGAACAATATCCATGTTACAATAATTCATTGGATTCACAGTGATCACGGATGAAGAGAAATGAGAATGAAAGGGAAAGAATGAATGAATGGTTGAATGACAAGGGGGAAGTGATGTGCCATACGCACATTACAGGGAAAGATCAACTTGGCTTTCCACTCTCAAAGCACGATCGAAAAATAAAATACAATACATTAGACTTACTAATTACTCTAATTATTATAATACCTGGAGACTCCAGTTCCCTGGGAATAGGGAAAAAATAAAAGAAAGACACTCCTTATATTAATTTCCTAAGGCTGCTGTAACAAATTTCCACAAATGGGTTGCTTAAGACAACAGAAATGGACACTCTCACAGTTGTGAAGGCCAGAAATCAGATGTTGGCCAGACGGTGTTCCTTCTACAGGCTTTAGAGAGTCTCAGTCCTTTGATCCCGCCAATTTCTGCTGTCTCTGGGCCTCCCTTGACATGTGGCCACATCACTCCACTACTTGCTATCCACTTGGCCATTTATTGTTGCCTTCTTCCCCTCTGTCTCAAATCTCCTTCTGACTCTGGATTATAAGCACACATTATTTAGGGGCCATCTAGATAATCCATAGGCTTCCCCAGTGCCTCAGAGGTAAAGAATCTGCCTGCAATGCAGGATACCCAGGTTTGATCCCTGGGTTGGGAAGATCCCCTGGAGAAGGAAATGGCAACCTACTCCAGTATTCTTACCTGGAAAATCCCATGGACAGAAGAGCCTGGCAGGCTACAGTCCATGGGTTCACAAAAGAGTCAGATACAATTTAGTGACTAAACATACTATAATCCAGGATAACCTCATTTTAAAATCCTTCAATTAACTACATCTATTACACCTACAAAGATCCTTTTTTTTTTTTTTCAAGTAAGGTTACATTCACAAGTTCTGGGAATTAGGACCAGGACATATTTTTGGTGGGTCAGAGGATGTCATTCAGCCTTCCACACTCCCAAACAGGGTCTCAAACGGTAGCAAGTTGAGCCCCCACTGCCTACAAGAAAAGGAGATTTGATCTCTCCCTCCCATTTGAGTCCATCATCTATGAAATGCTCAGGAAACCCCCAGAGATGCTGTGTGCCACTAAGAACAAACCAGGTTCCTCTCCCCAGGCTCCTGAAGACAGACAGTCCAGGAATTCCTGGCTGCTCCTTGTATATGCTGGAGTGCCCACAAGACTGTGCCACAAGGAAACCTAGGCCCTCCAAGATTCATAATAGCTCCAGTGATGACCACAGTGCTGGCTGTCACCTCTAAAATCCGATGACCTAAGAAGTCCTGAAGACAACCTTATTCCCGCTGCTGCTGCCCCCAACACAAGCTCATCTGATGCTTACCTTCTGTCCGCCCTCCACTGTTCCCCTTCCCAGCTCCTTGCAAGTCCCTTCACAGTTCTTAATCCTGTTCCAAATATATATGTATATGTTATTATCATCATTAGGGTTAACATCGCTTTGCTTGCTTGCTTCATTTCAGTCATGTCTGACTCTTTGAAACTCTATGGACTTGTAGACAGTCAGGCTCCTCTGTCCATGGAATTTCCCAAGCAAGAATACTGGATTAGGATCATTGTTCAGTCGCTAAGTCATGTCCAGCTCTTTGTGACCCTATGAACCACAAACTTCTCTGTGCATCACTATTTCCCTGAGTTTTCTCAAACTCATGTCCATTGAGTCAGTGTTGCCATCTAGCCATCCCATCCTCTGTCACCTTCTTTTCCTCTTACCCTCAATCTTTCCCAGCAACAGGGTCTTTTCCAATGAGTCAGCTCTTCACATCAGGTGGCCAAAGAAGGGTTCAGTTCAGTTCAGTTCAGTTCAGTTGCTCAGTCATGATCAACTCTTTATGACCCCATGAATCACAGCACGCCAGGCCTCCCTGTCCATCACCAACTCCTGGAGTTCACTCAGACTCACGTCCATCGAGTCAGTGATGCCATCCAGCCATCTCATCCTCTGTCGTCCCCTTCTCCTCCTGCCCCCAATCCCTCCCAGCATCAGAGTCTTTTCCAGTGAGTCAACTCTTTGCATGAGCTGGCTAAAGTACTGGAGTTTCAGCTTTAGCATCATTCCTTCCAAAGAAGGGTTATAGTTAGATAAAGCTCCATGAGGACAGAGAGGTGGAGGGTTACAGTTAGATAAAGCTCCATGAGGACAGAGAAATAGAGAGCATCTGCTTTACACAACACTGCATCAGCAGCAGTTAGCCCCATGCTCAGCACATTTTTTTTTCAAGAAAGCCATAGTTTCTCTTGAGTAATACATTAAAACTTTATTCCTAATTTTATTTTGATTTTCTTTGGCTCACTCCATTTTTTATGTCTCTTTTATATCCCCTTTCCCTCAAGATTTGCTTGTTTATTTGTTTCTGTCTTTGACATTAGAGAATTTCTTAGGAGATTTGGAGACCTTTGTTGCTCCATTTATATTTAAGAGTGTGTGTGTGTGTGTGTGTGTGTGTGTGTGTGGTGTTGCTCAGTATGTCCAACTCTTTGCAACCCCATGGACTGTAGCTCTCCAAATTCCTCTGTCCATGGGATTCTCCAAGCAAGAATATTGAAATGAGTTGTCATTCCCTTATTGAGGGGATCTTCCCAACCCAGGGATCGAACCCAGGTCTCCTGCATTGCAGGGAGATTCTTTACTGTCTGAGCCACCAGGGAAGCCCACATATTTAACAATGGTGCTCTGAAAAGTTGATTGAGTCACTGGACGTGCATAAACAGGGCTTATCATCTCTAGGCTTTCACTGTGTGGCAATCCTCAGATGTCATGAACAGTTTTGCAAAGATCAGTCCTCAAATGTCCTACCTAGTGCAGAGGAATTGGGGTTTCAGTGGGATTAGAGGGAAAATATTGCCCAGGTTATAACTCTGTGAGTCATCTTTCACTTACTTACCTTCTTCCCTTCTCTTCAACATGGTACCTGACCCCTGTGTCTGGAATTTCAAAATCCTGGGCTCCCCTGATTCCACCTTTCTAAAGGATAAACATGTCTTCTTTGAAGGTGAGTGGGAGAGAAAAATCTGGCTACATAGAATAGGAAAAAAGATCTAAACACACTACTACTATTTACTCAGCTATGGCCCGAGTCCAAATTTCAGACCACTCTGGACTCTGACATTCAGAGAAAAATAGTCCCACGCATATCTTTCATTTCATCCTTCTTGCAGCTACAACGTGCTTGTTTTTTATTATCACTTCCCTGCAGAAAGTAAGGTTCTACCTCACTGTGCTTAAACAGTGGTCTACCATGTTCCATGTTTTAACACATCTGATTTGCTGTGAATGACTTCTAATTCCGTTTATACTTTGACTTTATATTGATGCTTTTAATGCTGCTTTCCCTCTCACTTTATTGGTTTTCAGTCAAGAAGCAGAAAAGAAATGTATGTTTACAACCCATCATGTTTAAACATAATTCAGTAACAAAATCTCTATACTCATCAACTTCATTCTTTTGATCATGGAAAGAATGAAGAAGCAGAATTATTGCAATAAGAATTCCAAACAGCAAACCAACCACACAGTTGATCACAAAGAGCTTTATAATTTTAAAAACAGTGATTATGAAATATTTTGTATTACACAAAAAGCAAGGGCATTTACTTGTTAACAAAGCATTTTAAAGAATAAATCTTCTTTATTCACATTCTCCAAGATATACAAAAAACCTAAATGTCCACTGATAGATTATGCATAAAAAGTATGATCGATGCGTATAATGGAATACTACTCGGTCTTATAAAAGAAGAAAATTCTTCCATTTGCAATAATATGCATGGACCTAGATGATGTTATACTAAGTGAAATAAACCAGAGAAAGGACAAATTCTATATGATCAAATTCTATATGATAAAATATTAAACTAATAGGACAGGAGAGTGGGTGGGTATTTTTACCAGGATCTGTGCAGTGAAAGAAATGGAGAAGTGCCTAAAACGTCAAAGTTTCAGTCATGCAAGATGGATATGTCCCGGGGAATAGCATATGGTCTATATTAATGCTGTATTGGATACGTAAATGTTTTTCTATGAGTGTAAATCTTAAGTTAACCGAAAAGAAAAACAATAATATTTAAAAATTAGTTCAAATTCAGTTGCTCAGTTGTGTCTGACTCTTTGCAACCCATGGACTCTCAAGAGTCTTCTTCAACACCACAGTTCAAAAGCATCAATTATTTGGTGCCCAGCTTTCTTTATAGTCCAACTCTCACATCCATTCATGACTACTGGCAAAATCATAGCCTTGACTAGACAGACCTTTGTCAGCAACATAATGTCTCTACTTTTTTTTAACACACTGTCTAGGTTGGTCATAGCTTTCTCCCAAGGAGCAAGCATCTTTTAATTTCATGGCTGCAGTCACCACCTGTAGTGATTTTCGAGCCCAAGGAAATCAAGTCTGTCACTGTTTTATTTATTTATTTATTTTTATATTTTAAAATATTTTAATTAATTTTTTAAAATAAGAGGGTGGTAGGAAGCTTTTGGAAGTGACGGGCAACTTGATTTTGGTGATGTTTCATGGTTCTATACTTATCTCCAAACTGGTCAAGTTGTATACACTAAATATGTACAGCCTTTTGAATACAAGGAATACTTTAATGAAGTGGCTAAAAACAAGAAGAGATGTTCCATGTTATTAAATGGAAAATTTATCTTCTTAGGTTACCTTGAATAATGTTCAATTGTTAGCATGAGTCATCTCAGTTTACCATGTAGAAATGGCTACCAAAGACTGGTAAATATATTTGTCTATCTATCTTCATCCATTTGTGTGCACATCTTTATGTAGGTATGTGTGTATATATATATGATATTTATGGGTGTATGTATTTGTATATCATATATATGTATGTTATATATAGTCAAAGCTGTGGTTTTTCCAACTGTCATGTATGGACGTGAGAGTTGGACCATAAAGGAGGCTGAGCGACAAAGAAATGACACTTTTGAATATGGTGCTGCTGAAGACTCTTGAGAGTCCCTTGGACAACAAGGAGATCAAACCAGTCAATCCTAAAAGAAATCATCCCTGAATATTTACTGGAAGGAGTGATGCTGAAGCTGAAGCTCCAGTAGTTTGGCCACCTGATGGGAAGAGCCAACTCACTGGAAAAGACCCTGATGCTGGGAAAGATTATAGGCAGGAGGAAAAGGGGGCAACAGAGGATGAGGTGGTTGGATGGCATCATTGACTCAATGGACATGAGTTTCAGCAAACTCCAGGAAATAGTTAGAGACAGGGAAGTCTGGATTCTGCAGTCCATGTGGTCACAAAGAGGTGGACATGACTTGGTAACTGAATACAACAATACAAATAAGTGTATATTTATATTTATATGTTTTCTGCTTCTTCCATGGAAAGCAAATACCAAGAACAGACGATTTTATGAAATCCACGCTTATACTCTGCTTCCCTGAACTCAGTCCTAAGAAGGCAGAAGATGTATGACAACAGAAATGATTCAGCTAAGATCTAAAATTCCACCTTTGGTGTGGTAACTCATTTCATGCCTAAACCATTGGTTTTCAAGATGTTTTAGAAATGTGACCAGTGAGTGCTGATAAAGTTCAAAGGTCCTCTTTCCTTGACACTTAATTTAATAACCAGATTAGATGAAACTTAAGAAATTCATCTTACTTCTCAGGTTACCTTGGGTAATGTTCATTTGTTAGCATGAGTCATCTCAGTTTATCATGTAGAAATGGCTGCTGGTGTGGGTAGTTATTTCCTTCTCTAGGGTATTTTCCCAATTCAGAGACTGAATCCAGGTCTCCCACGTTGCAGGCAGATTCCTTACCATCTGAGCCACCAGGGAAGCCTGAGAATACTGGAGTAGGTAGCCTATCCCTTCTCCAGGGGATCTTCCTAACCCAGGAATCAAACCAGGGTCTTCTGCCTTGCAGGCAGATTCTTTATCAGCTGAGCTATCAGGGAAGTCCCTGAATGGCTACCAAAGAGTGTTAAATATATATATATATATATAGATAGATAGATAGATAGATAGATATATGCATCTGTTTTCATCCTTCTGTGTGTGTATGTTTATAGAGATTATGTATATATGTGTATGTAGGTGACTGCAGCCATGAAATTAAATGACGCTTACTCCTTGGAAGAAAAATTATGATCAACCTAGATAGTATATTCAAAAGCAGAGACATTACTTTGTCAACAAAGGTCCATCTAGTCAAGGCTATGGTTTTTCCAGTGGTCAAGTATGGATGTGAGAGTTGGACTGTGAAGAAAGCTGAGCGCTGAAGAATTGATGCTTTTGAACTGTGGTGTTGGAGAAGACTCTTGAGAGTCCCTTGGACTGCAAGGAGATCCAACCAGTCCATTCTAAAGGAGATCAGTCCTGGGTGTTCTTTGGAAGGACTCATGCTAAAGCTGAAACTCCAATACTTTGGCCACCTGATGCGAAGAGTTGACTCATTGGAAAAGACTGTGATGCTGGGAGGGATTGTGGGCAGGAGGAGAAGGGGACAACAGAGGATGAGATGGCTGGATGGCATCACCAACTCGATGGACATGAGTTTGAGTGAACTCCGGGAATTGATGATGGACAGGAAGGCCTGGCATGCTGTGGTTCATGGGGTCGCAAAGAGTCGGACGCGACTGAGCGACTTAACTGAACTGAACAGATATACGGTCAAAGCTATGAAAGTGAAAGTCGCTCAGTCACGTCCGACTCTTGGTGACCCTGTGGACTATACAATCCATGGAATTCTCCTGGCCAGAATACTGGAGTGGCTATCATTTCCCTTCTCCAGGAGATCTTCCCAACCCAAGGATCAAACCCAGGTCTCCTACATTGCAGGCTGACTCTTAACTAGCTGAGCTACAAGGATAGTTTGGTTTAATACATGGCCACTGAAGACACTTAAAGACAGAACCCATTTCCAGGGGCTTACAGTGAACATGAATTTGAGCAAACTCTGGGAGATGGTGGAGGATAGAGGAGTCTGGCATGCTGCAGTCCATGGGGTCACAAAGAGTTAGACATAACTTAGCGACTGGCCAACAACAGCAAAGCAAACTTGTAAGCATCTTTCTCCTGCCGTCGCTTCTTTTTCTTCATTTATGTCTCACAACAGCGTGTGAGTTTTGGAGTTCTATTTAAAGTTTCTGTCTCTCATTTAGTTGTTAATATGTATTTTTCAAGTGTCTTTCAGTCAGGCATGGGTGCAGGTACTAAAATTGTAATTATGAACAAAATAAAACCCTTTTCTTAATTAAGATGTAATATTGCAAAAGTAGGAGACCCTGGTTTGATTCCTGGGTCAGGAAGATCCACTGGAGAAGGGATAGGCTATCCACTCCAGTGTTATTAGGCTTCCCTTGTGGCTTAGCTAGTAAAGAATCTGCCTGCAAGCGGGAGACCTGGGTTCGATCCCTGGGTTGGGAAGATCCCTTGGAGAAGGGAAAGGCTACCCACTCCAGTATTCTGGCCTGGAGAACTCCATGGACTGTAAGAATCAGACACACCTGAGCGACTTTCACTTCACTTCTTTGCAAAAGCAAAACTTTCAAAACTAGCTGTATTTTTATATTGAATCAAAAACAAAAGATTTAAAAATCGAGCAAAAACAAAAGCAAGTAATGTTGAAATTAAAAAAAAAAAATTACTGATGGAAACCAGTACTGGTTTTTAAGAGGTGAGCAATTCAAAACTGATACTTGATCAGAAATTTGGCACCAGCATTTCAAACACTTAACCTGATCATTCTTATAATTTTTAACCAAAGTTGTCTTGATAATAATATATATTTAAAGCAAGGTGCTCTCTCTCTTCCAAGCTCTCTCTCTCTCTCTCTCTCTCACACACACACAATACAAAATTTAAATAGACAGGTGTAGAGATAAAATCAAATATATAGACTTGTAGAATAAAAATTTTAAATTCATTCAAAATGAGAAATCTCTTTATTTTATTCTCTACTGGTAAAGAAAAAAAATCCATCTGCTTCAGTTTCATTATCTGATTCTCTTTCTATATATTAGAGGTCTATGAGTGCACTGATTTCATTAAAAGATGGTGTTTTCATGACCCTTTACTAAAAAGATTTGGTCTAGCATAATACTACCCAACATTTTGCTTAAGTAGCTGAGGATGGTGTTTCCGGTGTGAACAGCAATGATGATCATGTGTTCCTTTTGTGTGCATGTGAAGTCGCTTCAGTTGTGTCAAACTCTGTGTGACCCTATGGACTGTAGCCCACCAGGCTCCTCTGTCCATGGGATTCTCCAGGCAAGAATATGGGAATGGGCTTCCATGCCCTCCTCCAGGGAATCTTTCTGATCTAGAGATTGAACCCACATCTCTCACCTCTCCTTCACTGGCAGGCAAGTTCTTTACCACCAGTGCCACCTGGAAAGCCTGCGTGTTCCCATAAGGAAATGAATTTTGACAACTCTTGTTAGCTGACAGATACGTAGTGTAATTGGGGGCTTCTCTGGTGGGTAAAGAATCCACCAGCAAAGCAGGAGACACAGGAGACAGCAACTGAACAACAACAAAGATTTGAATATGTAAATATATATTCAACTTACAACCGGAAAACAGCAGAAGCAAAAACAAAAGCTATATTTTTGGATGGAAATACAAAAGATGGCATTGATTTGAATGACTGCTGCCATCATTCAGGTCTTGTTGTTTAGTTGTTAAGTCATGTCTGACTCTTCATGACCCCATGGATTGCAGCATATGAGGCTTACCTGTCCTTCACTATCTCCCCGAGTTTCTCATGCTCACATCCATTGAGTCAGTGATGCTATCTAACCACCTTATCCTCTGTCACCCTCTTCTTCTTTTGCCTCCAGTCCTTCCCAGCATTAGAGTCTTTTCCAATGATTGCCTCTTTGGATCAGGGGGCCAAAGTATTGGAGCTTCAGCATCAGTCCCTCCAATGAATATTTGGAGTTGATTTTCTTTAGGATTCACTGCTTTGATCTCCTTCCATTCCAAAGAACTCTCAAGGGTCTTCTCTAGCACCAGAGTTCAAAAACATTGATTCTTTGTCACTCAGCCTTCTTTATGGTCCAACGCTCACATTTATACATGACTCCTGGAAAAACCATAGCTTTGACTATACAGACTTTCGTCAGCAAAATGATGCCTTTGCTTTTTAATGCACTGTCTAGGTTTGTCATAGCTTTCCTTCCAAGGAGCAAGCATCTTTTAATCTCAAGGCTTTAGTCACCTCCCACTGTGATTCTGAAGCCAAGAAAATAAAATCTATCATTACTTCCACTTTTTCCCCATCTATTTGCTATGAAGTGATGGGATCAGATGTCATGAGCTTAGTTTTTTGAATGTTGATTTAATCAGCTTCTTCACTCTCCTCTTTCACCCTTATCAAGAGACTCTTTAGTTCTCCACTTTATATCATCAGTTAAAATCCACTCTGGAAAGCCCCATTCCAAGAACCTTCATTTTGCTCATCTGTGAAGTGAAACTAACAACAAATGCCTGTCTCACAAGAAAAGGTGTACAGTGGGAAAACATTTTCGAAAATACATGATATGAAATCACAAAGTGAGTAAGTTGTACAAGCTGCTAGAGCCAGATTTCCTTGAAATGAATCTCAGTGCAATCACTTCCTGGTTATGTGACCTTAAGCAAGTTACTTAACATCTCTGAGTCTCCCCCTCCTAACGTACAAATGAGATTAAGTAAATTCACCCACATGGTGGCTATGTTAGGAAGACAAATTTGGGTGACATTTGTAAAGTATTTATAATAGTTCCAGCTACAGAATAAGTATTATATTCAAGTTTAATGAAGAAGTAAATTGCTCAATGATGCACTTCGTTGTAGGATCTAAGTCTCTGCCCACACAAAATCTTCTTTAAAGTATATCGTGTTGGAGTTACATACTTTAGTCCTTTTTGCTCTGTTTTATATACTATACATACATAAAGAATCCAGCAAAAGTACCAATGATGTGAAGAATATAAAATTCATCATGGAAAAAAAATGTGTGTGAAAAGTAATAACAGGAAACAATTGCTTTGTTCTCTCTCTTTTTCAGACTGCCTTAAGTAGGTCTGCTCAAATCAATACTCTAGTTTGAATAATTTTTTCTGAACAAGGACAGATTTATAAGTGAAAGTATCTGGCATGTTAATTGAAAGGTCTTTATTACTGGTTGTCTATTCCTGTTAGCGGCCATCTTTTAAACTATGATGGCTGCCACTTAAATCAAGAATCAATTAGAAACATTAATAAAACAACCCTGTCAACTCCCATTAGACCCCAGCCAGACCTTTTTCTTCTCTATTAAGCAGGCAATTGCTAATCACTATTTTTATCAATATCTTAGGAACATGATCTGTAATTTACCCCCAGTAAATGAATAATATCAATTGGTTACCAGGTCTAGGTTGAAAGGACTCTCTCAGGGGGGAAATAAAGTCCATATTCTGTCACCTTCTGTTTGTAAAGAGAGAGAAACATTGGTGTCTTGGAATAAAATAAACTTTTTTTTTTCCTAAGGGATACAGGATTGAGTATGTTCTAAGCAGCAAAAAAAAAAAAAAAAATGGCGACAGGGATTTGAGAGGAATATTTGATAAAATAAGCAAAATAATGCTAAAAAAAAAAACAGAGGTAGAGTTGGTTTTCACATTGTCAGCTCAGTCAAAAGCTTAAATTTATTTGAACAAGCATCCACTTAAGAGAGGATTCTCATCTGGGACTACAGGATCTCTATGAGTGGCAGATGTTTAAAGAGAAAATTGTGCCAAGTATGGTCAGATTCTCTAAGGGAAGAAGTGCCTGCAGAGGTTAGCGGGTATGAAGAGTGTAGGCACTCCATCTAACCTGGGGGGAATGACTAGGACAAGGATTCATCCTTCCATTCTCCATTTGGTTGAGGTTGATGGGGGCTGGTTGGATGGAAGAAACTTTGGCCCTAGATTAATCGGCTAGAGTTAGAAATGGTATGCAGATTATTTGATCCAACCATCTACTCTTTTTGTGAGTCCTTTCTTAATCACAATTCTGTTAGCTTTCCAGTTACGGTCCTCCAGGGCACAAAGCACCCCACTTCTAGAAGCAGCCCATGCCCACTTCTGGCAGTTTTCATCCTCACAAGAGTCTTATCTCTGTTGAATCAGAAAACACCTCTTCTGCTACTTCCTGAGGTTCTGACGTCAGCCACGTGGGGTGTGGACTGTTTGCTGGTGCAGAGGAGTGGAAACAGATGAGAGTGGGAAAGCTGGAGTGCAAGTCTTAGTTTCACCACACAAATTAATATTATGATCTGTGGTGTTTTACTTTCCTCAGTGGGAAAATCCTCACTGGGAAAATAATAACTGTATGATTCATTGTCTGCAAGGAAGTAGCATAGTCATATTATAGAACTATAAGGGCTGTGAAAATAACTTTTAAATAGGCAAAGTTGTTGTTATCATCACTTTCTTTTTAATACAGTAGTTCTTGAAATTCTTGAAGAATTTTTGAAATTCTTAAAGGACCCCACCATCTTGTAATTTCTCTGGTTCTTCTCAAACTCTTGATTTCTCCTAACCATTCCCACGTGACTGTGAAATGCCTGAACTCTGAGAGTTTAGAGTTTTGTCTATAAAACCCCTTCTCTTAAATGAATGGACCCAAATACTAATATGTATCTGGTTTGTGTAGTTATGACTTGGATCATCTACCCACTTCAACTAGAGATTTTTTTTTCTGATTGTTCACTGCTGGAATTCATGGACTCAATGACCCAAAACCATAATTTTGTATTTTAAAACACACACGCACACCACAAAGCACAAAAGCTAAACTGAAAGCCTTGCTTCTGAATGGTACTCTGAGTGGTGCAGTGAAAAGAAACTGGTTACAGGAAACAGCGTAATGAATTAATTCTGAAAAACAGAACTGGAAGGAGCCATAGAGATCACCTAGGGTATAGGTGTCAGTCTACCTTAGAGGAGATACATTACAACCTGCTTAAGACCAGCCTACTCATCGTTGTATATATTTAATTAACAAAAATAAATATTTTCTAAATATTAAAAGAATGAATAACCCAGTGAAAAAAATGAGCAGAACATCTAAACAGATGAGACATACATATGGCCAAAAAGCACATGAAAAAATGTTCAACATCCCTAATTAAATATGTAGAAAAATGCAGATCAAAAATGCAATGAGGTACCACCTCACTTCAGTCAGAATGGCCATCACCAAAAAGTGTACAAATAATAAACACTGGAAAGGGAGTGGGAAAAAAGGAACTCTCCTACACGATTCATGGGAAGGTAAACTGGTACAAGTACTATGGAAAACAGCAGGTCAATGGATAAATTGTGATCTATCCAGACACTGGAGTATTATTCAGGGCTAAAATGAAATAAATGACCAACCCATAAAAATAGATGCAGGAAATTTAACTGCGTATAACAGCTAAATGAAAAGAAAAAGTCTATGAACTATACAATATGGAAATCTAAGTATATGATGTCTTGGAAAAGGGCAAAACTATGGAAACAATAAAAAATCTGTGGTTACCAGGGATTAAGGAGGAAGAGATGGCTAGGCAGAGCACAGAGGATCTTTAGGACACTGAAACTACTCTACATGGTACCATGGTGGTGAACACATGTCACTCTGCATTGTCCAAATCCATAGAATGTACAACATCAAGAGTGAATTTTTAGAATATACTGTGGACTCTGGGTGGTTATGATATGTCAATGCAGGTTCATCAGTGGTAATGAAGGTACCACTCTGGTGGGGTTGTTGACAATGAGAAAGCTATGCACGTGTGAAAGCAGAATATAAATTTTCCATTTAATTTTGCTCTGAACCTAAAACTGACCTAAAATCAAAAATGCTTAATAAAATTTTGAATTTATTATTTTTATTATTATTATTATTTATTTTTTTACTTTACAGTACTGTATTGGTTTTGCCATACATCAACATGAATCTGCCACAGGTGTACATGTGTTCCCCATCCTGACCCCCCCCCCCCCACCTCCCTCCCGGTACCATCCCTCTGGGTCATCCCAGTGCACCAGCCCCGAGCATCCTGTATCCTGCATCGGACCTGGACTGGCAATCCGTTTCTTATATGATATTACACATGCTTCAGTGAATGTATATGCTCAGCCTTATTCCATAAGGATTTACTGAGCAGCCTTCTATATGCGGCAGTGCTGTGCTTTGCTATGCTTAGTCACTCAGCCATGTCTGGCTCTTTGCGACCTCACGGACTGTAGCCCGCCAGCCTCCTCTGTCCATGGGGATTTGGAGTGGGTTGCCATGACCTCCTCTAGGGGATCTTCCCAACCCAGGGATCAAACAAGGAACAGTGATAAAATAAGACATGGTCTATTGCAATCACAGAAGGCAACTCAAATGAGAGGGAACAAATGATCAATGCCAGTCCAACTGAGGCTCAAATTATGAATATTTCCTGTCTCTGATGACCATTGCAGTTGACAACAGAACTAGATAATTTTTCTATAATGGGTGGTCCCTCCGCTACTGGTCTTTCACACCCTTGGATCATTCCCTCTGCAACAATGAGACTGAGGTTGTAGATGAAGTTGGCATAAAAAGAACTGTGTAGTACTAATTAAGCACTTACTATTTGTTGGTCAGTGCTTCTCAGCATTAATATTGATTAACATATTTAATTAACATATTTAATTTTGATAATGTCTTATGAGGGAGGAACTCCTATTACTCTCCTACTTTATACATAAGGAAACTAAAGCTTTAAACAAGTAATGTTGTGAAGAATTGTGAAGCATCTGAGATTTTACGTTATCTACAAATTAGAGAGTAATATTGTCACAGTTTCAAGGTTGCTAGTAGACATGAGTTTTCTGGGACAAGGATACAGGATAGTTCTTAACTCACAGTTATGGGAACAGCCAGTGTCAGCCCAGCACATGTGTTCAGTTGATACAGGCAAAGACCCCTCAGCTTTGGGAACCTGGTTGTCTTGTGATGAGCAGTCAGCCAGCCAGCCCTCTCCTCAGGATGGGAAACACTATTTCTATCTTCCAGGCTTGTTTGCTGCACACTAATACACTTCAGTTGTGTCTGAATCTTTGCGACCCCATGGACTGTAGCCTGCCAGGGTTACAGGGCAGAATCCTCTGTCCATGGGATTCTTCAGCCAAGAATACTGGAGAGGGTTGCCATGCCTTCCTCCAGGGGATCTTCCCAAGCCAGGGATTGAACCCGTGTCTCTTACATCTCTTGTATTTACAGGCCAATTCTTTACTACTAGTGCTACCCGGGAAGCCCAAGCTTGGTTGCTAGTTAAGAGCACATAATGGTCAGTGCCTTGCTCATTAGAAGCATAGAAACACAAGAAACTCATAGAGAAAAGTCTCCTAATGCAAGGCACTTACTCAAGGTCACAAATGGCCAAGCTTGGGTTCAAGTTTGGGGCATTCCATGGCCCCCATGCCTAACCACCGAGCTCCAGTTCCTCCGTAAGCCAACAGAGCATCTTGACAGATGTTAGTGGCTGAGTGAACTAATTCATAGCAGGAAGGCTTTCTAGTGCCCAGCATGTCAGGACAGAAATCTAACCTGGAGCTCATCACCCAGTGGAGTAGTAAGCAGGGACTGGGGTTCAGCAGGCCGAAGAAGGGAGTCTAGAAGTGAGTTGGAATATAAAGAAACAGAAATTTCAACCCAGAAAGGTGAAAGCAAGGCATTGTAACAAAGAGGAGAGAATGGGAGTGAGGGCAGAGCTGGGCAAACGTTTCAGTGGAGCCCTTGACTGCAAGCTCATTCTGACCTGCATGACTCCTGAAAGAACCTTTGCATTTCAAGGGTCAGGTCTGGCATGACCTCTGTGAAATCCAGGACTGTTTAAGGGTGAAAAGCCTTTCATTCCGAATGCTTCAGAGGGCACAGCTGACAGCCACCCTCAGTGAAACCCTGACTCCAGCGACACTGGGTTGGGGGACAGCTCAGGGGGTCGTTCCAGTGGCGGGGGCTCCGTGTTTGACAAAGTTCTAATCTAGGTTAGGGCTCAATGCCGAGGGCTCTTTGCAGTAAAATCATCTCTTTATTAATGAGATCCAGCCCCATCTCTCTGATAGAAATGATGGGAAAAGGTGTCCCTTTGGTGCTATTCAAATGAATGGAAGAGAACAGTGGGTGTTTTTAAAACTCTCTCCCTATCATAGGAGGATGGAGCTCATTAGTGAGGGGAATGATTTTGCTGGGGAAAGGCTGTTACAATAAGAAAACATAACCTACTCAAGATGAACCAGATCCAAGTCAATTAGTCTGGAAAAAAAAGAGAGAGAGAGAGAGAGCAAGCGAGCTTCAAAAATACCACCTCTCTCCTTCCATTCATTTGAATAACAGCAAGGGGACTTTTTGGTTTTTTAATCATTTTTTATACTTAAATCAGTCTGGATCTCATTAATATAGGAATGATCTCACTTAAAAGACCTAGTGTTAAACTCCTGTTCAGCTGAGATTAACCAAATCAAACATGATTTGACCGAAAAGGAAAAGTCTAAACTATTGTATCTATCTCTAATACATTGCAATCTGCCTTTAAAAATAAAAAAGGTACACATATTTCTCATTCAGCTTCTTTCGATGTATCTGGAATATATTTTTGTAGGTAAACTGGTATTGAAATTGCAGTGAAATATGGTTAGCCACTGGAAATCACCTGAATATAGGAGATTCAAATAATGTGCATGCATTTGAGAAGGACAGTATGACAGATGAGGTCAACCATGAAAAGTGAAAGTGAAAATCGTGCCTGACTCTGTGACCCCATGGACTGTACAGTCCACGAATTCTCCAAGTCAGAATACTGGAGTGGGGAGCCTTTCCCTTCTCCAGGGGGTCTTACCAACCCAGGGATTGAATCTAGGTCTCCCACATTGTAGGCAGATTCTTTACCAGCTGAGCCACAAGGGAAGTCCAAGAATACTGGAGTGGGTAACCTATCCCTTCTCCAGCAGATCTTCCTAACCCAGAAATTGAACCAGGGTCTCCTGCATTGCAGGCAGATTTTTTACCAAATGAGCTATCAGGGTCAATGACAGGAGAAATATATTTTCCATTCATTTATATTTTCCTAGGATCTGCCAAGGGCCTTCATCATATTAATCTGACTGAGCCACGATTTCTATCAGTTGTCAGATAAATATATTTAATTTATAAGTTTCTAAACCTCAGTATTGTCGACTTTTGCAACCCAAATACGTGAGCCCCTTTGCTCTGGGACTGCCCTGTGTCTTAAAGGATGTTTAGCAGCATCCTTAGGGGGATGCTAGCAGCCCCCTCCCACCAACTATGACAACCAAAACTGTCTCCAGACATGGACAAATGCCCCCAAGGGGACAAAATCACATTCACTCCCATTGATAACCACTTATTTAAGACAATCTTGGCAAAAAGGCAGAGAAAGAGTAATATATATAGCAATCCTTATGCTCTGGTTGAATTTATCATCCTGGGTTTTACCAGAAGTTTCTGTTGAAGATCTTGATTTCCTCTGTTACCAGATCCAAGCTCACTCTGCTCTCCCCAAGGCAGGCCAATGGATCCGAGAGACGAGGTGTTGAGGCAAGGAACGCAACTATCTTTGGAAAGCCTGCAGACCAAGATTGCAGACTAATGTCTCTAAACAACCATCTTATTGGCATCTAGATGCCCGGTTCTTTTATAGAACAGAGATGGGAGGAGGTGAGGAAACAAAGTAGAAGGCCATTCATCTCGCAAATAACTCCTAGAATGGCAGGGTTCAGGCAAGGGATGTGTTAATTTCTTCCCAAAAGCAACGAAAAGCAAGTCAAAGAAACAGTTCCAACATGGAGTTAGAATTGGCTTCTCCCTGCAACACTTTCTTGTCCCATCCTGTATGCCACAGAAGTCTGCTCTCTCTCTCTCTCTCTTCACTCCATGGTAATTTAAGTAAAGGATTCTTCACCAGCTTTGGTTAGGTCCTTGCACAGGGGGTTGGCAGACATCCTGAGGTCACACATTTTCGCAAAGAAAGCCACATGTGACAAAGGACAGAGCCTTTGGAAACAGCCATAGCAAATTTTAATTCTTGGCTGTGTTACTTCCTAAGTATAAAGTCTTTGGTGAATGCTTAATGTCTTGGAGAGTAAATGGAGCTGCTGGCAAAGATGCATTCATGGCAGAGAGACAGAGAAAGAAGAAATACCCTGGATTCTCCCTTGCACCTATCTCCAGTTCTCTTGCCTGGGTCCCTAATGATCACACTTGGGCAGAAACCCAGTGACAAAGAAGGAGTCTGGAGGAAGACCCCCAAGGCCTAAAAAGATCAGAGTGAGGAATGGGTCTGAGAGTAACAAGACTAGGAGTTGCATTCACACCCAGTCACATGGAGAAACTCATTCTATGTTAATTGCTTCTTTCTATGGTGGTTCTCTGGGTTTTTCTGAGTTAGAAACTGCTGTTTACAGTTGAGTGAAATATACAGTCTGGAATCAAACTTGGCAGTCACTAGCATCCTTTCTCACTGGCCTAAGACATCTAGAATCAGAACCAGACTCAAGAGTCTAGAGCTGATGGTAATGGAGAAGGGGCCAGGCTAGCATGAGGCTCTAGGGCAGAGATGAGCAAACTTTCCCCATATAGGACCAGCGAGTAAGTATTTTAGGCTCTGCAGGCCCTACCATCTCCATTGAAACAATCTGTTCTCCTTTGTTGTTGTTCAGTTGCTAAGTTGTGTCCCACTCTTTGCAACCCCATAGACTGCATCACACCTGGCTTCCGTGTCTACTACTATCTCCCAGAGTTTGCTCAAATGCATATCCATTGTGTGGGTGATTGCCATGCAACCGTCTCATCCTCTGTCACCCTCTTCTCCTCCTGCCTTCAATCTTCCCCATCATCAGGGTCTTTTCCAGTGAACTGGCTTTTCACGTCAGGTAGCCAAAGTATTGGAGTTTCAACTTTAGCATTAGTCCTTCCAGTAAATATTCAGGGTTGAGTCCCTTTAGGATTGACTGGTTTGATCTCCTTGCAGTCCAAGGGATTCTCGAGTCTTCCCCAGCACCACAATTCAAAAGCATCAATTCTTTGGCACTCAGACTTTTTTATGGTCCAACTGTCACAGCCATACACGGCTGCTGGAAAAACCACAACTCTGACTATAGGCAATCTACGTTTATCATAGATTTCCTTCCAAGGAGCAAGTGTCTTTTAAGCTCTTGACTTTAATCACTGTCCACAGTAATTCTGGAGCCCAGGAAAATAAAATCTGTCACTGTTTCCATTTTTTCCCTTTTTATTTGCCATGAAGTGATGGGACCGGCCAGATGCCATGATCTTAGTCTTTTAATGTCACATTTCAACCCACCTTTCACCCTCATCAAGAGGTCCTTCAATTCTGCTGGGATAGAGCAAAAGCAGCTGTAGACAATTGATAGCCAAATGGAAATAGCAATGTTCCAATGAAACTTTATTTGTAAAAAACAGTGGGCTTGACTTGCCTCTCAGGCTGCAGTTTGCCAACGCCTACTCTATAGGGCTGAACGACGTGTCCATATCTTTCTGAGGACAGTAGCTCTATCTGATCGTCCTGCCTGAAGAAATTCATCAGCTTGCAACCATCGTTTGGAGAAAGGTGGTGGTTGTTTCAAGCTGATGAAGCACTTTTTTTTTCTCTAATGGTTCATGTTTATTGTAAACATAAGTGTTATATTATTCACACTTAAAAATATACCACTGATCAGGTGATTATTAAAAATGATTTAAATTGACAGACCTAATTACACAGGAAGGAAATCATTTTCCACAGGGTGTGTGTTTCTTCTCTTGCAGAAAAGCACATCAGTTTCTTTGGCGAATTCACAACCAGGCATTCTGACACTCTTAGTATTCATGCATGCTACTAATGGATTTACAATTGCAAATCAGCCTTGTGCTGGAGCTGGGGATAGTTTAGACTGTGTTTATTGCATCTCTGATGCGTCTGCGCACACGTGTGATGATCGCTGTTTCTTCTCCCAGAACAATTATCAGCAGGCCCACCTCCCATTGTTGGAGACAGGGCAGAATCTCTGATGGGAGAAAGGACATGGGCTCACATCCCACTCTTCCTCCACAGCATCCCTTGTCTTTGCAGTGAGGAAGCCGCTTTCTCTCATGGAAATACACAAGGCGCAGCTTCCCCATAGGTCTGTCTCCTCTCAGGGTGTTTCAGGAAATCTACACACACCTAGACCAGGCACCAACAGGACTTAAAACGTAAGGGAAGCTCAGAGATGCACTTGGCACATGGGTGTCCGAGTCCTACTGCACACACCCCTTGCTGGCTCCCAGCTTCCATGTCTCACAGACTATTGTTTCCTGCTCTTGGGCCTCTCCTGGGGCCCATCCCAGCTTCTCTACCAAGAAACCATACTGGGCACCTCTCTAATATGGCCTTATTCAGGTGGGCAAATGCAGCCTGGGGGTAAGCTCTGAGTTTAGGCCTCAGACAGGTGCAAGTTCCTATTCCAGCTCTGCATTCATTTGCCCCATAACCTTGGCTGAATCACTGACCCCTGGTGCCTCTGTTTCCTCATTGGTGAAATGGGGATGATGACATCTGGTTTGAGTTGAATTGTGTCCCCCTAAAATTCATACCTTAAAATCCTAACCCCAGCATCTCAGAATGTGATTGTTTTTGGAGATTGTTGTTGCTCAACTGCTCAGTCGTGTCTCTACGACCCCATGAACTGCAGCATGCCAGGTGTCCCTGTCTTTCACCATCTCCCAGAGTTTGCTCAAATTCATGTCCAGTGAGCCAATGATGCCATTCAACAGTCTTATCCTCTGCTGCCTACATCTCCTCTTGCCCTCAGTCTTTCCCAGCATCAGGGTCTTTCCCAGTGAGTCAGCTCTTTGCATCGGGTGGCCAAAGTATCAGAGCTTCAGCATCAATCCTTCCAATGAATCCTTTAGGATTGACTGGTTTGGTCTCATTTAAGTCCAAGGAACCCTTAAGAGTACTCTATAGCACCACAATTGTTGTAGAGTTGGTCATGCATGTCTGACTCTTTGTGACCCCATGGACTGCAGCACTCCAGTCGTCTCTGTCCATCACCAGCTCCTGGAATCTACCCAAACTCGTGTCCATTGAGTTAGTGATGCCATCCAAGCATCTCATCCTCTGTCACCCCCTTCTCCTCCGGTCTTCAATCTTTCCCAGCATCAGGGTCTTTTCAAATGAGTCAGTTCTTTGCACCAGGGAACCAAAGGATTGGAACTTTAGCATCAGTCCTTCCAATGAATATTCAGGGTTGATTTCCTTTAGAATTGACTGGGTTGATCTCCTTTCAGTCCAAGGGACTCAAGAGTTTTCTCCAACACCACAGTTCAAAAGCATCAATTCTTCTTTATGGTCCAATTTTCACATCCATACATGACTACTAGAAAAATGATAGCTTTGATTAGACAGACCTTTGTTGGTTAAGTAATGTTTCTGCTTTTTAATATGCTGTCTAGTTTGGTCATAGCTTTTCTTCCAAGGAACAAGTGTCTTTTAATTTCATGGGTGCAGTCACCATCTGCATTGATTTTGGAGCCCAAGAAAATAAAGTCTCTCACTATTTCCATTGTTTCCCCATCTATTTGACATGAAGTGATGGGACCGGATGCCAAGATCTTAGTTTTTTGAATGTTGAGTTTTAAGCCAGCTTTTTCACTCTCCTCTTTTACTTTCATCAAGAGTCTCTTGGGTTACTCTTCACTTTCTGCCATAAGGGTGGGGTCGTGTGCATATCTGAGGTTAGTGATATTTCTCTTGGCAATGTTGGTTCCAGCTTGTGCTTCTTCCAGCCCAGCATTTAGCATGACGTACTCTGCATAGAAGTTAAATAAACAGGGTGACAATGTAAAGCACCACAACAGTAGCTTTCAAAAGCTGAAAGTGAAGTCGCTCAGTCGTGTCCAACTCTTTGCGACCCCATGGACACCAGGCTCTTCTGTCCATGGGATTTTCTAGGCAAGAGTACTGGAGTGGGTTGCCGTTTCCTTCTCCAGGGAACTTCCCGACCCAGGGATCGAACCCAGGTCTCCCACACTGTAGACAGACGCTTTCCATCTGAGCCACCACTTGATCTTAGCCAAAAGGCCAAGAAGCGAGTTACAGTAAAATGACATCATTAGGGTGGGTCCTAATCCAGTCTGACTGATGTCCTTACAGGAAGAGATTAGGGCATAGTCAGGAACAGAGGGGTGACCCTGTGAAGACAACAGAGAAAAGGCTGTCCTCTACAAGCCAAAGAGAAAGGCCTTGGTAGGAGCCCATCCTTCCAGCACCTTGGTATTGGATTTCCAACCACCAGAACTTTAAGGAAATAAATTTCTGTTGTTTAAGCCTCCTCATCTGTGATATTTTATAATGGTAATTAAAAGACGCTTACTCCTTGGAAGAAAACTTATGACCAACCTAGACAGCATATTCAAAAGTAGAGACATTACTTTGCTGACTAAGGTCCATCTAGTCAAAGCTATGGTTTTTCCTGTGGTCATGTATAGATGTGAGAGTTGGACTGTGAAGAAGGCTGAGCACCGAAGAATTGATGCTTTTGAACTGTGGTGTTGGAGGAGACTCTTGAGAGTCCCTTGGACTCCAAGGAGATCCAATCAGTCCATTCTGAAGGAGATCAGGCCTGGGATTTCTTTGGAAGGACTGATGCTGAAGCTGAAACTCCAGTACTTTGGCCACCTCATGCGAAGAGTTGACTCATTGGAAAAGACTGTGATGCTGGGAGGGATTGGGGGCAGGAGGAGAAGGGGATGACCGAGGATGAGATGGCTGGATGGCATCACTGACTCGACGGACATGAGTCTGAGTGAACTCCAGGAGATGGTGATGGACAGGGAGGCCTGGCGTGCTGTGATTCATGGGGTCACAAAGAGTCAGACACGACTGAGCGACTGAACTGAACTGAACTGAGGCCTAGTAAATGAATACAACACCCAGTTTACAGGACTGTCCCAAAGATCAGAGCATGCAAAACACAGATGGTGGACTGCTGCTTTCCTTTGAGTTACTTTTCTTATGAAGACTCTTTCAAACTTGGAGAAGATTATGTGTGTTTAGTGGGGAGCAGGGATGAGCAAGGTAACCCATGCACAGGATGGTCATGCCCTTTCTGGTTAAATACCTCCAGAGATAGCACACTCACTTCTGGTGATGTAGCCTTCCCGAGCTGAGCAGATTCCAGTGTTAGAGAGTCCTTTACTAGTCTAAGTTATACTGATTCTCCTTATCTCTCTTCTGCTGGAACTTATGAAATAAGTGAGGTAGTTGAATGTAACAACAGATGCCCCTGTGTTTATTTGCTCGAGGTTAAAGGAGACCTGATCTTTAACTGAATCTTGTGTGTATGTGCTCAGTTATATCCAACTCTTTGGGACCACATGGACTGCAGCCTGCCGGGCTCCTCTGTCTGTGGGATTTTTCAAGAATCCTGGAACGGGCTGTCATTTCCTTCTCCAGGGGATCTTCCTGACCCAGGGACTGAACCCACATCTATTGCACCTCCTGCAGTTAGCAGGTGGATTCTTTACCGCTAAGCCACGTGGGAAGCCCTCTACTGGTGGTTAGCAGGTGATGTGACTCCAAATTCTTCCACATGTCTCTTTGTCTCCTCTGAAGGATACAACCTTCTCATTTAAACAATAGGGTCCCAGGATCTACCCTTTGTGACTATTTTGGTAGTATTTTTGCACTTACTTATCAGACCTCACAAGGCTCCTCAAGAGAGAAAAGATACTCTTTCATTAGCTTAATTTTTTATGCATGTTGCATTTATCCCCTGGTCATATCTAACAGAGGTTCTATTTACAATCTTGCCAAATACTGCAAATCAATCAACAGGACCTAAGTTTGCTTTTGCAAAAGAGACTCTTTGAAGGAGCTTCATTTTTGAAAGTTTGTGTTTGCATTTACTTGCAGGCCACCTCCATCATTCAATCTCTCCAGAGGACCCTCTGCCAGAATATCAGCTTACACAAGCTTCCTAGAGGTTTCAGGATGTTACTTTTTCTGCCCCTCTGATAGATTAACACTTAAAAAAATTTGAAGAAAGTGTTTGAACTAGAAGTCACACAACTCACTATTGCCAAATTACAGCTACTCATCCTAAAACTGATAATGACAGAGCATGAATGGGAGCCAACGCTTATGAGACCCTACTAAGCATCAGGCACTGTCAAGCCCTTTACATTTCTTACTTGTAGCATCAAAATAAACTGATGAGGGCATATGACACCCTGTTCTATGGTGAAGTATATTCCTGAAGCGAGAATTAGCATATCTAACAGGTAAATAAATAGGGGGGAATACTATCTGCATCGTGAAGAAGAGCAGTGTGGGTCGAATGAGATTTTTTTTTTTCCTGTACATGAAACTTTGCATCATCCAGTTCTTTTCAGTTCAGTTCAGTCGCTCAATTATGTCCAACTTGTTGCAACCCCATGAACCGCAGCACGCCAGGCCTCCCTGTCCATCACCAACTCCCAGAGTCCACCCAAACCCATGTCCAGTGAGTCGGTGATACCATCCAACCACCTCATCCTCTGTCGTCCCCTTCTCCTCCTGCCCTCAATCTTTACCAGCATCAGGGTCTTTTCCAATGAGTCAGCTCTTCACATCAGGTCACCAAAGTATTGGAGTTTCAGCTTCAATATCAGTCCTACCAATGAACACCCAAGACTGATCTCCTTTAGGATGGACTGGTTGGATCTCCTTGCAGTCCAATGGACTCTCAAGAGTCTTCTCCAACACCACAGTTCAAAAGCATCAATTCTTTGGCACTCAGCTTTCTTTACAATCTAACTCTCACATCCATACATGACCACTGGAAAAACCATAGCCTTGACTAGATGGACCTTTGTTGACAGTGTCTTTGCTTTTTAATATGCTGTCTAGGTTGGTCACAGCTTTCCTTCCAAGGAGCAAGCATCTTTTAATTTCATGGCTGCAATCACCATCTGCAGTGATTTTGGAGCCCAGAAAAACAAAGTCAGCCACTGTCTCCACTGTTTCCCCATCTATTTACCATAAAGTAATGGGACCAGATGCCATGATTTTAGTTTTCTGAATGCTGAGTTTTAAGCCAACTTTTTTTACTCTCCTCTTTCACTTTCATCAAGTGGCTCTTTAGTGCACCATCCAATAATACTAGTTAAACTTCAAGTAACCTAGCTGTGGATCCCAGCAAGCAGGGGAAGAAAACAATCTTGTAACCTTGACACCTGTTCTCTGTTTTGACTCAGTTTCACCATCAGCTATTTCTGGGAAGGGCTGGTTCCATGGTTTTTTCTGATCTTGGTACTTTTTCACTTAAGCTTTTCTTCCACCCCATTTCTAGCAAAATATTTTACCTTATGTTACAGGTAAAGAACTGCAGCTTTTGGTTACATGCTTTTATCTGTTAACACTGAAACCTTTATTTGCATATTTTGAGGGGTCTGCTTGCAAAGTTACCTGCCTTTTGAGCTGTTTACTCTTCTGTTTAATGCTATTTCGGTCATACAGCTTGTTATTGTTAGTGTGTGATTATTGTGCAGAATGCAAAGTTTTTCAGGAACCTGTGTATCACATTCGAGCAGGATGCTATTTGAAAGACGAGGGAGCTGATGCTTCTAAATGTTAGGTCACATTCACAGAGCCGCACTGCTGGGAAGTTGATGGGGCTTGATTTAAGCCAAGTCCCTCTGGTTCTCTGGAGGCCACACTCTGCTCTGTAACTGTCATGACTGAAGTTACCCAAGGGTGAGGTGACTCTTTCCCGCCTTGTGTTCCCAGATCAGAAAGCATGGGATTTGCAAAACAGTCTCTTTGAAATTATTTGGAATTATTCCATTTCTCTGGAGTCTCAGATCAAATTGTGAGGAAAAAGTATGTTACCAAAGTATGTTATGTAAAATACATAGGCTACAAAGATTTTAGCAGAAAAAAATCAAAATAAACATCAAATAATGTGTACTTTTCACACCTTTCCTCTCCCCAGATGTTGAATTTACAAGAAACATTGAAAGTGTAGAAAGTATGCTGTGAACAGAGCCTGGCGCATAAAAGATGCACAATAAAATGGCACCTAGTGTTTGCATCTAAGGGACTCGACTGACATTTAATTTTTGGAAGATAAGGAAAATGAACATCATTAGTCAGAATCCCCCACCTTCTGTCTTGGCCTACCCAGTGAAATCTACCTCCCACAATACAGATTTCTTTATTTTAATGGCAAAAATTATCCATTTAAACCTCCTCTGAATACTGTGACCTCCTTTGTGGAGCAAGCAAAATAACCTCAGGATGCATTGGGACTCCCTAAATTCAAGACAATTTTTCTGTCTTCCAGGAGATTGTTTTCTCAATATTGTAATTTGTTTGCTTGCTTTTGCATTTTATGTGTAAGTGGAGTCATCCTACCTGCTTTTGCCTATAACTGGTGCCTTAGTTCTCAGAGTCTCAATGTGAATAGGTGTGTCCCTTGACATTACAGTCCAGTGACTAGTGACACTTGGCCCTAAATCAGCTCTTGCTACTGGTGGTTGTGCTCAGTTGTGTCTGACTCTTTGTGACCCCAAGAACTATATGGTCCACAAGGCTCGTCTGTCCATGGGATTCTCCAGACAGGAATAGTGGAGTGGGTTGCCATACCCTCCTCCAGGGGAAGCTTCCTGGCCCAGTGATGGAATCTGAGTCTCTTGCATCTCCTACATTGGCAGGGAGGTTTTTACCAGTGTGCCACCTGGAAAGCTCCCTGCCGGTGGTTGGTGGTACCGAATTCTAGCTTCACTTGTTTGCCCCTTTTCACTCTGGGAACATTCTGTCCATTCTGTCTCAAGGACTCAGTTTCCCTGTCTCTACACACAATCAATATCTCTTCCCCTGAAGCGTTCTTTGTGTATTAGGTGAGTGACAGGACTTGCCATGTTCTTTCATCTGTGAACACAATGATGCCTCTGTAAATAATCATAATTTGGAGGGACCTGACTGTAACACAGGGACCCCGTGACATGGTTTGCAGGCCTCACCACATAATCGAATCACTCGCTGTTTCCCCTGATGATGGTACAGACAGAAGGGAGCAGGGTCACCTGTGTGCCTGGGATGTTTCTCTTGATGAATGACATGGACACATGTCCACACCAAAAAACTGATGTTCTTATCACAACAGACTCGGCTAGTGGGAACAAGCGATTACCTGCCAGCACGGACACAGACGGTAGAGGGTCCCTACAGGGGTGGGGTGACCCTGGTGGAAGCTATCTCGGCACACAGTCCATGGTAAGAGGGATGCAGTGAGTCTCTCTTGCTCCGCGGGGACCCGGGGTGGGGCGGGCAGGGCAAGTCCTACTGCACATGAAGTGTTCACCCCAAGACAAACGCCCCAAACCAAAGGCTGTGCTGAGTGCCTGCCACCTCCCTCCCTAAATACTCAGCAGGGCTCCTCAAGGTCCCATCCCTTACCCAAGAGGTGAAGGCTAGCAAACACTTTCAGAGTCACTGTTAGTGGTTTCTGGGAAATGTACATGGAGCATCCCAAAGCACACACTGTGAGCCTCACAGGCCGACAGCTAATGGGCAGGGAACCTGGTCAAGGCTATTCACCTCCATTACCGGACACCTCCACCCTTTCCAAAGCCCCTGCTCACCTTTCTTCCAGCCTTCCTCGGCCTGCTCAGTGTGGGCTAGACCCTGGGTGGCTCCTTCCTGCTCTCTCATGACCTTACGTCTTATTATATTAGACCCAATCAGGTTGTCTTAACCTGCAATCCTGCTAAACAAGATGATAGTAGCTCAGTTTATTGGGAGTCTATTGTGACTCAGAAGTTTTATTGGTGGCTTTATCATTAAAGTCTCTTAACAAGCTCCATGAAAAAGGTGCTATCATCCCCATTCAACAGATGAGAAAACAAAGGCTCAGTGATAAAGCCAGGATTAGCGTTCAAAAGTGCATTCTTTACTCATGAAGCTAATATCTATTGACGGGCATGTACTTTGTGCTGAGGACTGTGCTAGGTGTTGCGAATCAGCTCCCAACCCTGATGGTGCTCATACCCCATGCGAGCTGACCTTCTATTTGTCCCTGAAGCTCTGCATTGACAGTAGGTGCCAAAGTTAATATGCTCTGCCTCCCTCCTGTCATACTTGCTTCCAACCGGCACCATCTGGGCAACCAGGAACTTCTCCCAGAGGACTTAACTCTAATAAGAGGAATACCAGGCTTTGACTTAATCCAGAGGCTTATGAAATATTAGTTGGAAGGGGCTTTAGAAGCAATTTAATCCACTGTTTTGTTTTGGTTTTCCTAAACTTTCCTACCCTGGACCACTGAGGTTTCTCGGAAGCCCTCGGGGATCCCTAGGGTAAGTTCGGTGCTGTTGGGGTCGGGGGTGGGGGGAAGGAGGGAGCAGGTTGAATGGGGCGGTGGGGATGGGAGGGGTGGGTGTAACAGAGCAGGCTCTGGACCAATGAGCAGCAGCCCCCTCAGACACAGCCCCTCTTACACACTCTCTGCTGCAAGGGGCAGAATCCTGCTCTTTCTTTTTTGCTTCCCATCTAAGGTGTCCATGATTGCCTTCTCTGAACTAAGCTCCCTCCTCCTCACCAGCAACAACAAAAAACTGACATAACTTGATGTAGTAGTGAGTTCTGCTGATGCTACAGCTGAGGCCTAGAGTCCTCAAGTGCCCTGAACAAGGTGTTCAGCAACAGAGCTGGAAGCCTCAACCCTCCAACAGCAACACTTCTACCGTGGAGCCCTGATTCAAACAGATGAAGGGCTAAAGGAGTGCTCATAAACTCTCAAGTCACACTGGGTGTGAGATAACTATTGCACATGGTGGCCTTCCAGGACCCAGAGAGCTGGCTTTCCAGAGCTGGCTCATTCCATCAGTCAATTGGCTGTTTACAACAGAAGCCACAGGGACCAGACTCCATCCAGTATGTGAAGTGGAGACGAATCACCTGCAATGTCTTCCTTCTCCCTGAGAAGGATCAAAAAGTTTGACTATAGACCCAGATGTGGCAAGAATACACAGAAGAACTCTACAAAAAATATCTTAATGACCCAGATAACCATGATGGTCTGATCACTCACCTAGAGCCAGGCATCCTGGAGTGAGAAGTCAGGTGGGCTTTAGGAACCATCATTATAAACAAAGCTAGTGGAGGTGATGAAATTCCAGCTGAGCTATTTCAAGTTCTAAAAGATGATGCTCTTAAAGTGCTGTACTCAATATGCCACCAAATGTGGAAAACTCAACAGTGGCCACAGGACTGGAAAAGGTCAGTTTTCATTCCAATCCAAAAGAAAGGCAAGGCCAAAGAATATTCAAGCTGCTGCACAATTGTACTCATTTCACATGCTAGCAAAGTAATGCTCAAAATTCTCCAAGCTAGGCGTCAACAGTACAAGGACTGAGAACTTCCAGATGTTCAAGTTGGATTTAAAAAAGGCAGAGGAACCAAAGATCAAATTGCCACAAATTGAAAAGCAAGAGAATTCCAGAAAAACTTCTACTTCTCCTTCATTGACCACACTAAAGCCTTTGACTGTGTGGATCACAACAAAATGTAGAAAATTCTTAAAGAGATGGGAATACCAGACCATGTTACCTGCCTCCTGAGAAATCTTTAAGCAGGTCAGGAAGCAACAGTTAGAACCAGAAAAATGAACTGGTTCCAAATTGGGAAAAGAGTACATCAAGGCTGTATATTGTCACCCTGCTTATTTAAATTCTGTGCAGAGTTAGGACGTGCTAAACGATGGACTAGTAAAGTAACGTTCAAAATTCTCCAAGCCAGGCTTCAGCAATACGTGAACCATGAACTTCCTGATGTTCAAGCTGGTTTTAGAAAAGGCAGAGGAGCCAGAGATCAAATTGCCAACATTCGCTGGATCCTGGAAAAAGCAAGAGAGTTCCAGAAAAACATCTATTTCTGTTTTATTGACTATGCCAAAGCCTTTGACTGTGTGGATCACAATAAACTGTGGAAAATTCTGAAAGAGATGGGAATATCAGACCACCTGACCTGCCTCTTGAGAAACCTCTATGCAGGTCAGGAAGCAACCGTTAGAACTGGACATGGAACAACAGACTGGTTCCAAATAGGAAAAGGAGTACGTCAAGGCTGTATATTGTCACCCTGCTTATTTAACTCATATGCAGAGTACATCATTAGAAACACTGGACTGGAAGAAACACAAGCTGGAATCAAGATTGCCGGGAGAAATATCAATAACCTCAGATATGCAGATAACACCACCCTTATGGCAGAAAGTGAAGAGGAACTAAAAAGCCTCTTGATGGAAGTGAAAGAGGAGAGTGAAAAAGTTGGCTTAAACTTAACATTCAGAAAACTAAGATCATGGCATCTGGTCCCATCACTTCATGGGAAATAGATGGGGAAACAGTGGAAACTGTGGCAGACTTTATTTTTTGGGGCTCCAAAATCGCTGCAGATGGTAATTAAAAGACGCTTACTCCTTGGAAGGAAAGTTATGACCAACCTAGACAGCATATTCAAAAGCAGAGACATTACTTTGCTGACTAAGGTTCGTCTAGTCAAGGCTATGGTTTTTCCTGTGGTCATGTATGGATGTGAGAGTTGGACTGTGAAGAAGGCTGAGCACCAAAGAATTGATGCTTTTGAACTGTGGTGTTGGAGAAGACTCTTGAGAGTTCCTTGGACTGCAAGGAGATCCAACCAATCCATCCTAAAGGAAATAAGTCCTAAGTATTCATTGGAAGGACTGATGCTAAAGCTGAAACTCCAATACTTTGGCCACCAGAATGGAGGAACTGACTCATTAGGAAAGACCCTGATGCTGGGAAATATTGAGGGCAGGAGGAGAATGGGATGACAGAGGATGAGGTGTTTGGATGGCATCACTGACTTGATGAACATGAGTTTGAGTAAGCTCCTGGAGTTGGTGATGGACTGGAAAGACTGGCATGCTGCAGTCCATGGGGTCTCAAATAGTCAGACATGACTGAGGGACTGAAGTGAAACTCAGAGACAATAAAGCTGAAAAAAAATGAAGCTTGGAAATTTCTGGATTAGCTAATTTTCCCCCCTCATAGCACTTGACTTTGCATTCAACAGTATATGAACATGTACCAAAAGCTAATAATGGTGCCTCATTGCTTTTTTAATCCTTACACCTCTGTGAGGCAGAGTGTACATGCCTTCAATAGAACTGAAGACTGGGGCTCAGAGAGGTAATGTCTTGACTTGATGGACCTTAGCATCACAAGTCAGAGACTTCAAACCCTCAGTTATTTTTTTTTTTTAATTGTCAAGTGCTAGCCTGCCATTAAAACACACATACACATACAGAACTGAGATCTAAGAAGGCAACATCTTTGGACAGAGTTTGTAGCTTGATACATCTGGAGATGGACAAGTGCTGGAATGTTCCTTAAAACAATCAGCAGATGGCACAGTGGTAAAGAATCTGCCTACCAACGTAAGAGAAGCAAGAGACACAGGTTCGATGCCTGGGTCAAGAAGATCCTTGGAGAAGCAAATGGCAACCTACTCCAGTATTCTTCCCTGGAGAATCCCATGAACAGAGGAGCCTTGTGGGCTACAGTCCATGGGTTTGCAAAATTCACATATGGCCATGCAATTGAGCATGATACTGTTCAGTTTCAAGGTATGCACATTTCTTGTTGAAAAGATTGACACCGTGTGTGGAGAGAGGAAAGGATGATACAGCTCTTGAATACGTTAGGGGAAAAAGGATAAGAAATATCCTCCAAGATCTTCTTGGAGAGCCCATTCTTGACCCTACAATGTAGTCATCTAGGGAGGCATTGTCTGGCTCCAGCTAAGGTAAGCATCCAGGATCTTCTCTATAGGTCTGTTAAGAAGAACGCCTTGGGACTTTCCTGCCAGTCCAGTGGCTTAGACTCCATACTTTCAATACAGGGAGTGTAGGTTTGATCTCTGGTTGGGGAGCTAAGAAAAGATTTCACATGTCTCTCAGTGTGCCAAAAAAAAAAAAAAAAACCAAGAAGAAGAAGAATGCCTTGAATAATCTCACTGCCCAATAGGAATAACAAGGCAGTGCTGCCAGCAGTTCATGGATGCTCCAGTCCTGGGGGCAGATACATGCCATTCATGTTCAGCTCAGGCAGAAACACCACCTGCCAAAGTCCCCTGTCCTGGGAACGCCTGTGCGTGTGTGTTACATCTTGTTAACTCTTTGTCACTGGATCCAAGACAGATGACAGGTCTTCTGCTACATGACACTGTCTACACCAGATGTGATTTCCTATCCTTCAGTAAGTCAAAGCTGAAACCCCAGTCTACTGGAGAGGCTTCGCTAGCCCCTGGAGCGAAGTTTGTCTATCTCTCTTACATGTCCCCTTATCACTCGGTCCTTCCCTCACCATTAGGCTTGACACAATATAATGTGACCCCCTGGTTTCTGCTCTGCGTGATGCTGGCTCCACTTCCCACCATGAAGCTGTAAGCTGAATGAAGATGACGCTTATGTGCCATATTCAAGACACCATCACCAGCCATCACTATAGTCTGTGGACTAAAGTAAACAACTAGTAACTTTTTACTGAGTTAATGAATGAGCAAATAAGCAGCGCTCAGGTGTATATGGTGAGCTGAAATATTTTAGCATCATTACGGATGGACTGGGGGAAAAGGGTCATGATAAGAATATAATATATTCATTAACTATGCATTGTGTATGTCTGTATAATGTGCCCTTTCTACAGGTGAGAAAGAGTGATGTGGGTGGGTTCCTACATGGCTCTAGCCCTCAGTTCGTCAGCTCTGACCTCCGTGTCAGTACTTTGCTTTCTTTGCTGTAGGTTTCATCTGGCCACCAGACCCACTTTGCCCGTGTGGCCCACAGCTCAGAAGGGCCTGTTCAGTGCCCCAGAAACAGCACCCAGCCAACACCCACGAAGTCTGGGAGAATCAGCGTCTCAGCTCCCTCCCCCTGCGTGGGATGGAGTGGATGGATCATGTCCAGTTGCTGCCCCTGATGGTGAGTTGTCGTCACACTCTTCTCCAGCCCACTTTCCCCCTCCCCTACAGGTGTTTCCTGGGATGGCAACCCAACTAAACTGCATTTGGACTAGGTTCGTGCTTTTGCACAAACAGAGAAAAGATAAGTGAGCAATGCTTTTTGTGGGCAGCCCCTACACCATGACTGAAGCTCTGTGCTTGTCCTACAAGTTGAATAACAACTCAAATGGTGACATGGTGAGAGGTGCCTCTGAGAAAATGTCACTGGGCAGAGTAGATGGAGCGAATGTGGAAAAGGGGAGATGGATTAGGAATCTGGGAAAATAGCCCAGAGCACACGCAACCTGGGCCTGCTCATCTAACGTAGCCTCATTTTCACTTTCTTCTCAATAATGTGCACAGGTGTGAATGTGTAAACACACACATTTAAATCAAGTCTCATTTTGGAAGATGCCTGTTCATCACTATCAGGCTAACACACACATGGATGCAGTCTGTCTCAGACAGGAGAGCACCCTTCCTGCATTTCATAAGCAGTGTCCCTAATTTCCATTGCCCAGAGAGAGACACTCCTGTCTCATCCAGGACAACTAGGTGATATATGAATTAGTTCTTCTCTGCCCTCCCCTAACGCATAGGCACTTTTGGTCCTTTGCTGCAAAAAAAAAAAAAAAAAAAAAAGGACATTAGCAAATGCATAATTGGAAAAAGAACCACAGTATTTAAAAATTACCAAATGGTTCCCTTGAGACCCAGGACAAAAGCTTTCTCGTTCTGAAAGTGAAAATGTGAAAGCATTGGTTCCTCAGTCATGACTGACTCAGCAACGCCATGGACTGTAGCCTGCCAGGCTCCTCTGTCCATGGGATTTCCCAGGCAAGAACACTGGAGTGGGTAGCCATTCCCTTCTTCAGGGGATGTTTCCAAACCAGGGACTGAACCCAGGTGTCCTGCATTGCAGGCAGATTCTTTGCCGTCTGAGCCACCAGGGAAGCCCTGTCTGCCCCTCTGTAAATCGTGTCTGTAGGATGAGGGCTGTGTCACCTCTGTGGACTCTGAACACCAGCTGGTGAAGTCAGGCCAAGCTGGGGAGAAGCAACAACAGAGTCAAGAGAACCTAACAACCACCTTCCTGTGAACACATCGCCCGTCCCCCTCATAAGGCACTTTACCTCCAAGGAGAAAACATGCAGTGATGATTCCCTTCTCCTGATACTAATCAGACAGCAGGCTTCAGCCATGAGATCTCTCCCAAGAACAGCTGAAGACTGGACATGGACACTTCTCCAAGTGCACACATGCCCCCTTGGCCACCTGCCCAAATGTGACACCAGAGCCTTCCTCTAAGAGAGTTTCCTACCAGGGCAACCCTGGTTCTTTCTTCCTTGGGCACCTGCTCTTGACAGGATAAGGACAGGATGAGAGAATACACATTTATTAAAAGATGCTTTGTTCTAGTCAACTACATTCATGCTTTTAGCCTTGAAAATAGCCCTTGTTGCTGTTGTTTAGTTGCTAAGTCATGTCCAGCTCTTTGCGACCCCATGGACTGTAGCCTACCAGGCTCCTCTGTCCATGGGATTCTCCAGGCAAGAATACTTGCCATTTCCTTCTCCAGGACATCTGCCCAACCCAGGGATTGAACCCACATCTCCTGCATTTCAGGTAGATTCTTTACCACTGAGCTACCAAGAAAATATCCTTACTATTCATAACTACAAAATTTGAAAGTTTGTAAGTTGAACTTACCAGCTTAGGTTTACTCAACAAGGCAGAAACAATGAAACTTGCCTATTTCCAAAGCAACTGCTCTGACTGGTTTCAGGAACTCTGTGATAACACACAGAAATTAACTAAGAAGACTCCACTGTATGGTTTATTGAAATGTTTTTGTTTCAACTGTGCTTTTTGAAATCACCTATATAAGCATCTGAAAGTAAGGTGAAAAGTGAAAGCTTCTGCAATGCAGGAGGCCTGGGTTCAATCTCTGGGTAGAGATCTCCTGGAGAAGGAAAAGGCTACCCACTCTAGTATTCTGGCCTAGAGAATTCCATGGACTATATAGTCCATGGGGTTGCAAAGAGTTGGACACGACTGAGCAACTTTCATTTTCACTTTCATGAAATGATCCATACGAGCCTCTACAATTGATCAAACCAGCAAACTCACTCTCAGAGCCAATTGGAAAATCAGAGTTGAACTTTTGGTGGGTCTGAAGTTGAAGTCCACATTTTGATAGAACACTTTTAGATGCATGGGGAGAAATCACTCCAGTGAATTTTTATAAACACATGTGTAGGGCTTCCCTGGCTCAGTGGTAAAGAATCTGTGTGCCAATGTAGGAGACCCAGGAGACACAGGTTCAATACCTGGGTTGGGAAGATCCTCTGGAAGAGGAAATGGCAACCCACTCCAGTCTTCTTGCCTGGAGAATCCTATGGACAGAGGAGCCTGGTGGGCTACAGTCCATGGAGTCACAAAGAGTCAGACAGGATTTAGAGGCTGAACATATATGTGTACATCCCCCCACACACACACAGAGAAGATAATGGTTTACCTTATAGAATCAAGCACAGAAGGTATAGTGTGTCTACAGAAGAGACTAGAAACAGTAGTTGAAAAGCTCTTGGGATCCTAGCACACTCTCCTTCCTGATCTGACCCCACTCAGCAAATGTGCTCCATCCATTTTCCTTTACAGTTCAACCTGAAGGCAATCATGAAGCCTCCAAGTTACACGTTCTCCATCTAAGCAACTAGCCCTAAGCAAATAGTGTTTCTCAACCCTGCTTACAACTCTTTCCCCCGTAGATTACAGTTTCTTGATTTATGGTCAAGATGGCTCATGAAGCATATTAACACTATCCTACCTGCTCTGAACACATGGAAATAATAGATGACACATATAAATTACCTAACCAGTATTTTGCTAAGCTCCAAAGCTGGAAAGAAAATATTCAGGGGCCAAAAATGAAGAAGAAACTCAGAGTCCTGAACTTGTGGTCAAATTGAAGAATAAGGCCCCAGTTCGCTTATAAGCTGGCTCACTGCACACCACCCTGCCTGGAGGGAGGAGAATATAGGACAGCAACCTAAAAGTAGCAAGAAGACTGTAAGTACAAACAGAAGAATCACCTGTCCTGTGACCTGGGACGAGACTATCTCAATCCACTAGTTGAACGCTTGCTGCCCCAAGCCACGGTAAAAACAGGAATTGATGTGACAGGTGAGATTCCCAAAGGTACATAGTGGTGGGTACAGAATTCAAATAGAGAAACCCATGGAGTACAGAGACCTAACTCAGGACACCCTGGATTAGTTTATAGCCAGTGAACTCTGTAGTGTACGGAAAGTCACTCAGTCATGTCCAACTCTTTGTGACCGCATGGACTATAAAGTCCATGGGATTCTCTAGGCCAGAATCCTGGAATGGGTAGCCTTTCCCTTCTTCAGGGGATCTTCCTAATTCAGGGACTGAACTCAGGTCTCTCACATTGCAGGTGGTTTCTTTACCAGCTGAGACACAAGGGAAGCCCCTGTAGTGTGTGCGAACAGGCAAACCCAAAACTTTACGTCAATGCCTCAGGTCCTGCAGGGAAGAGAAAGCCCATGGGAAATGACCTAGAACCTGAGAATCACAAAACATACAACAGTACAAATTACAGTCTATGGATTAAAAGTTGGGAGAAATTGACTTTATGAAACCACATAAATCTGAGAAGTCTGTAAGGTAATTAACAGTAAAAATATTTAATAACTTCAAAAGTATAAAGGAACACTCCCCATAAAGCCAGAAATGACAAGGGAAAAAAAAACATGTAGGACAAGTTAAGGATTAAAAAAAAAAATTTATAAAAAAATTAAGAAACTTAAATATAAAAAAATACAATGATTGAAAATTTTATTTTTAATTTCAGTAACCAAGTAAAACAGTATGCTTGACACAGAAAACAATAGAATTAGACAGCTGGGACATAGAGAAATGCTACAAGTATGTCTTTCAGAAAGATTAATAGGAAATGCAAAAACTAAGTTTGAAAATAGAGAAGTTTCAAACTCCTCTATTGGAAGACGAGATGGAAAGAACATAGAACATTGTAGGAACGCAATTTTTGCAGTGTTAATGGCTGAAGTGCACCTAGAACCTAATGCAATAGCTGTAATTTGTTTGGAAGAGTGGAATCAATAGATGTGTTATTTTTGTTTCCTGCTTTTTCCACGGGTTCTGCTTCAAACTTAGACAAGGCTAGAGCTTCAGCAGCCATACTGTGACTATGAAGTGACCTACAGGCTCCTGAAACAGAAATATATCAGGAAACTGGGTACTTATATTGTGGGAGCTTCCATCTCATCAGCCTGATTCTGACTTTATTAATGAATGAGAAAACCAAAAGTCTGATTAGTTTATGCCTTTATTTTTAGGGACATTCTATTACTGATAGATGACATAATCTTTGTCAGATTCAGCAAACAGAGTTTCAGGTATTTAAAAACTGAGAGAATTCTAACCACAGATTTTCTCCTATACTGAAAGTATAGGAGATAATTTAGTAGGAAAATTAAGTCAGAAGGAGAGGGAAGAGAGAAGTAATGATTATTAAGCACATTGGCAATACACACTGGGAATGCTAAAGGAAAAGCGACTTTATATAATAATACTCATGATACTGTTAGTTAATCTTTTGTGCATAAGATTGAGTTAGAAATAAAGTATTGGATAATACCTGAGTATTTAGGGGAAATGAGCAGGATTCACAGTGAATTAAAAGACCTTGAAGTCTTCACCTTGTTTCAGGGGGGAATGCAGATACTGATGTGCTTTAAACTTTGTTTAAATATGTAAATTCAAAATGTAAGAATAGCTGTAGAACTGTCAGAACTCCTTCTAGCCCTTAACCTTTGCCCTGCACACCTGCAGAGATCAATTCAGGTGTGCACACCTGGTTCATGCAACACTGACCAGAGGGCGGGACTACTGAGTAAAGCCACAGCTACCAGTGGTCCATTCTTGAGATGGCCAGGGGCGGGCGGTGGTGCAGAGAGGACAGGAATGGGTGCAGCCAGCACTCCTAAAGATGGCCTCCACCCTCTGTGACATAAGCAGTCCTTTTCTCCATCATCGACAGAGTAATTCTAGAAAGGTCAAAAAACCACTTCTCAACTCCCCTTCTTGATATAATAGAGTTAATTCACACCCTACTTCCCATATATAGGGTTCATTTGTTAAATAAAGTCATGAGTGTAAATGCTCTTTATAAATGCTCTATGGTGACCTAAATGGAATGGAAATCAAAAAAAAGGAGGGAATATATATATGTATATATATGTATACATATATATACCCTCTTTTTAAAATATATATATATATATATACACACATATATATGCACACGCACACACACACGCACACATATATATATATACACACACACACATAGCTGATTCACTTTGCTCTGCAGTAGAAGTTAATGCAACATTATAGATCAATTAGACTGCAATAAAAATTAATTTTAAAAAAGAGATGTTTTACAAACTTTCCATGGTGTTATTTTATATTCCAATGCTTTGTCCAGTGCTTTTTGTCTTTTTCATCCCAGAAGTGAGACTTTCTTCCAGAATAAAAGTAGCTATTTCCCTTTATATAGGATGTTACACTTCCCTCTTGAGCCCCATAGGAGATACTCAGTGGACTTTGCAGTAATAGAGAGGAGTCAGAGACAGGGAGTTGCTGGCTTCCTCCAAGGGAGGAAGAAAACTGGAGAAGTCTTGAAGAAATGGACGATCGACGTCAGGCAGTGGGAGTGAGTCACAGAAAAAAATGCAGGAATCATAGCTTATGGCCAAAGGAGGGTTGGGCGAGGCTATAGTTGGCAAGCCTCTCTGTTTGTTGTCTTGCTGTACTACAAAGAGAAGCACGGAGAATCTTTCTTTCTCCTCTTTATTTTTCCTGCTGACATATCCCTTATTTAAAGTGACACAAATTTCACTCACTGTCTTTGAGAATGACTGTCTAAAAAAACCCAGCTTGTTTTACTTTTTGTACTTTAAATCCTCCTAATCCACTCTCTCTTGGCTTGGAGTGCTTTCTGGAACAGAAAATGTGCCAGGCGCCGGCTCCTGCTGACTCTGCCAGGCACATGGCAAGCCTGAGTCTCTGGTCTTGCTTCTGAGCCCACCAGGGAGCTTTCTGGAAGGGACCCTCTCTGTGGTCCAGCAAGAGCAGCCTCCTTCAATGCCCTGAACTCCTGCCTTCTGCCTTTCATAACTTTCCACCACAAGAATTCGTGAGTCTTCTCTCTGTGCCGGTCCGTCCACAGCTCTCTCACCAGCCCGTTCCTGTTCTTCCCCGTGTAAGCCTCTGATGGGGTTTTGTGGTTTCTTCCGTGACCTGGCTGCCCTTTCACAAGTTGGGTCAGTGATCCAGTTCGTATCTCGTGGTTCCTCTGGCAAGAAATGCACATTGTTGCTATTCAATCTTTGGGGGAACTCAAGGAGAAGAGAATTCACCCACACTGAGTAGGTACTTTTGTACCACCTTTTCGGTGTTATTATTTCTAAACTTCCAAACAACTCCATGAGCTTTATCATTCATGATTCAGAGGTGAAGAAGATGAGAGTGTGTCCCACCCTCTTTAAAGAACAGGACAAAACTTCAAACAAAAGTGCAACCCTGAAGTTCTCAATGAATTGATTTTCAAATGCTTCTCTTTGTATGGATTTCCTCTCTTCAAGTGGATAGAAGAGCTTTAACTAACAGCCAGCTCTAAGCAGGTTAAGCAGGTACTCATTCTATGCCAGGATTGTTTCTAAACACTCCTTGTGCTAACTTCCTTTCCAGTTGTTCAGTCACTAACCCATGTCTGACTCTTTGTGACCCCATGGACTGCGGCACGCCAAGCTCCCCTGTCCTTTGCTAGCTACTGGAGTTTGCTCAAATTCATGTCTATTGAGTTGGTGATGCTATCTAGCCAGTCTCATCCTCTGCTGCCCTTCTCCTTTGGCCTTTAATCTTTCCCAGCATCAGGGTTTTTTCCAATGAGTAGGCTCTTTGCATAAGGTGGCCAGAGTTTTGGAGCTTCAGCTTCAGTATCAGTCCTTCCAATGAATATTCAGAGTTGATTTTCTTTAGGACTGACTGGTTTGATTTCCTTGCCCGATATGGGATTTTCAAGAGTCTTCTCCAGCACCATAATTTGAAAGCATCAATTCTCCGGTGCTCAGCCTTCTTTGTGGTCTGTGTTTACATGTAACTCACGTGTTTGGACACTTAATAACAAAGGAGTTAAGTAACTTGCCCAATGTCTCATAGCTAGTATGTGGTCATGATTCAAACTCAGACAACTGGAGTCTTAAAGTCATGTTATTTACAACTATGATATCACATGATATTGATATCACTACTATCAAGCTTAATTTTGTACATGTTGGGTTTCAAGGGTTTGATAGCCATGTGAATACGAATTCCCAACAGTCCATTAAGTTGAGAGTTCAGAAATTGGGCAGGACTCTGCGAGACTCTTGGGCAGAGACAAGGGAGGAACAGCCAAGAAACACTAGAATAGGCTTGGGGCAGAGCCCAGGTTCCCAGAAGACTCTTGAGAGTTCCTTGGACTGCAAGCTGATCAAACCAGACAACCCTAAAGGAAATCAACCCTTATATTCATTGGAAGGACTGATGCTGAAGCTGAAGCTCCAATACTTTGGCCACCTGATGCAAGGAATCAATTCATTAGAAAAAGACCTTGCTGCTGGGAAAGATTGAGAGCAGGAGGAGAAGGGGTGGCAGAGGATGACACGATTAGATAGCATCACCTATGATTCAATGGGCATAAGTTTGAGTAAGCTCCGGGAGACAGTGAAAGACAGGGAAGCCTGGAGCACTGCAATCCATGGGGTCACAAAGAGTTGGACACGACTTAGGACTTCCCTGGTAGCTCAGATGGTAAAACATCTGTCTACAATGCGGGAGACCCGGATTCGATCCCTGGGTTGGGAAGATCCCCTGGAGAAGGAAATGGCAATCCACTCCAGTGCTATTTGCCTGGAAAATCCCATGGACAGAGGAACCTGGTAGACTGCAGTCCATGGGGTCACAAAGAGTCAGACAAGACTGAGCGACTTCACTTTCACTTTCTAGCACTGAAAAACAACAAGGATCCAGGTTCCCAGTCAAGGTATAAACATGACAGTATCATTAAACTCTTTACAGCACTAAAGCCTCCAACAGGGGAAGATGTTAACATTCCTCATTCCAGATTAGATTGCAGTTTGATAACCTCAAGAATCTCATCAAGAGGCCATCTGAGGCCAAAGTAAAAGAATCAGAGAAGCCCATTAAGAGGAGAAATGGAGACACAGGCATAGAGAACAAACTTGTGGACAGCAGAGGGGAAAGAGGAGGGAGGATGAATTGGGAGATTGGAATCGACGCACTACCATTGATTCCAGCATATCTTCAAGTGGGAAGAAATCCAAGAGAAGAGAAGATAGATGTGCACGTATGGCTGATTCACTTTGCTGAGCAGCAGAAGCGAACCACACTGTAAAGCAACTATGCTCCAAAAAATTAAAAAACAGAGAGAGAGAGGATCACCAGAGGCCAGATTAAAGGAGTAGAGGCTCTGCACACACCCTAATGCAGAAACTTCACCCTTGAACTATTATTACAAAACTCCTCACTCTTCTCAGGTTGGGGCACACAGTTGTGAAGGGTATGAACCCACTGTATCCTCCTTTGGCTGGCAAAGGAATACAGCTAGTCTTTTCTACTTCACCTGAAACTCTGTCTCCAAGATTCTCTTCTGCACCAGAGGCCAAGTTTTTGACATCAGGACCAAGTTAAGAATGAAAGGAGAGGCAGCTGCATCTTTGTCAACAGATATAAATGTAGGAAAAAAAAAAAAAAAACAGTGGGATGAGATCTTAGAGAAGGCTCAAGGATTTGGCAGTAAGGAATCTGCTCACTCATTTTTATACTAACTCACTGACTAATTCTTTTAGACTATTTTCTGGCTATCTCTTGTGGACCTATCACTTCAGTCTCTGGCCAAATAACAAGGACTTGTTTAATGGATTAGAATCGTCATAAAGGAAATGTTGGCTAACTGTCATTAAAAACATGGAAAACTAAGTATATCTTATACTGTACAGCAAACACATTGCTGCCTGCATAATATACATTTATAATTAAAGCCATTTTAAATGAGTTTGTGTCAGAGACAGTGAGAAACAACAAAAATGTCAGGTTCCCTCTGCGGTACAGCTAGTGCCCGCTTCTCTGTGGCTTTGTAGTTCCGTGGGCTGTTGATCACACCCCACTCTTGCATCTGTGAATTCTTAGAAGATAGGTAGGCTTACATATGAAAAGTGTATGATTTGTTATTATATAGAGATAATTATTGATGTCATATGGGCTGAAGGAATGCCTCATAAATATTTTCTAAATAGCCAGCTAAGTCTAGAAATGTCTGCTATGGAAATGTCGACAGCTTATAAGCAAAAAGCCCATTTAATTATCTCTGTCGACTATTCTCGCATGGACTCTGATGGGGGAAATTATCGCATGTTTAATGAACCTAAGGGGATGTTGCTTCTCATACAAACCGTGCCCCTGTCGATATTACAACACTTATCTCTTTGTCCTTGCTCTGCCTTTATGGTGTACTTTTCTTGTCTCCCACACCCCTTTTAATTTACAAGCTCCCTGAGAGTTGAAAATCTCTTTGAGGAAGGAAGATAAAGTGGAAGAGACATGAGGCATAGAAGCAAACAAAACTTTTTTTTTTTTTTTTGCTATAACTGACCTCAACCACTTAGTGTGATCAGGACCTTGGTTCCCTAGCTTGTAAATAACATCTTCAGTACCCAACAGGGAGGTGGGTGGTAAGGCTTAAATAAAATTATACAGGAGAAAGGACCCAGAGGTGTTTGAATTCTGGAATTTTCCTTGGGATATATATGGATGTGAATTGAAGTATAGTGAGAAGAATCAAATATAATGGCAGCTTGACCGTAATTAAATGTATCCATATTGAGGACCTTTTGGGGGATTTTGGAACACTTATATATGCTTCCAAATTGTTAGCAATGTATTTACCAGCGGGCAGAGGTGTGTCTTTCTTCTGGGGAGAATGTCCACTGCTTCTATCATTTTTAAGGTTACATGTGACCACTTGGTACAAAGGGACTTATGAAAGAAAATAGGGCAATGAGGGCTGCCTCAATCAGATTCCCCTTTTAGCCTGAACATGCCACCCTGCAGCAGGGAGTTTGCTCTCTAAACAGCAGCCAGCAGCCAGCTCCTTCAGCATCTTCCCCACCATAAACAGCAGGCCTGCCTGAGGTCATGTCCTTCCCAGGAACACAGCATCTTTGTCTGAGCCAGGTGGGAATAAAGACCTGCCCAATTCTCCTTGACATGGCCGCTCTGATAGGTGACACTCTCACCAGAAAGCCTCAGGCTACCCAAGGCATCCTTGTACCTACATCAATGCCCCTTTCCCCAAATGCGTTGATCCTGATAAATACCTTTCACCCTGGACTTCATGTCAAAATCTGCTTCTGGAGAATTTGACCTGTGAGGGGAAATAAATACAAAGAAAAATAGAAAATCATGTGAAAATAAAAGCTCAGGAAAAAGCCCCAAGAAGGTGGAGGTGGTTATCAGAGTCAAATATAGCAGAAAGTTCAAGATAAGGGCAAAAGTGGTTCAGTAGGACAGGTAACTAAATCATAGAGCCCACAGAAATCAGTTTGTGGGGCCAATATGAAAGCTTTGGGGAAGATATTTGATAAGCCATTGGGGTATGACAAACGGGAGACAGCTTGTTAGAACCCTTCTTTTGAGACAAGAATGCATGGGGAGGGGGTGTGTCACAGGGTCAAGGAGAGACTTGAGCAAGCTGATCATTTGCAGAGATAATTTTGAAAAGTCCTTTCTTGCAAACCACATCTTCCCCTTTCGACATGTCTGAAAAAAACCCTGGCAAGGACAGCCTTCAAATCTCCCCCAACTTATTAAGTCAAGTAATGGGCTTTCAGGATATAGGAAGTTCAAAAGGCTGTCAGGTTGGAGCCAGACATCTCAGGAATGTGCATGCCCCCAAGAGGAGGCAGCGCATCCATTAAGACACATCAGGCGGCCCTTATCGGAGCGCCCCATCGGCCAGTCAAAGGACAGGTTATTGTGTATGCCAGGTCGCTCAGAAACAGCCCCTCCAGAGTTAACTGAGAACAGCAGGCTCAATCCTCCCCTCCAACTCTGATCAAACAAAGCACAGAACTGTGCCGTTTGAGCAGGAAGAAAAGCACTGGATGAAGTTTCTGCCTTGTAGCAAGGCAACCGGATCAATAAGTCACAAGGAGTCAAACTCCTGGGCCCCTGGTTTCTACACCACCTCAATGACAGCTTTTCGGGGGAGAAGACTCAGCGCCATCAGAAGAATCCCAGCTTGAGTAGACACACCATCTTACCTTGATTCCTTTAGCACTGCTGAGGTTTGCCAGCATTTTCTTAACAGTGTGAGGCCAAAGATCAGTGGCAGAATGCAAAGACACCAATGGTCCATAATAAGCTATACAAAAGTTCTGACACAGTCTTTTGCTGAAAAGACCCTGTTTCAGCGACAAAAGGCTGAACTCTTTGATGGACATCATCACCCTCCTCCTTTCCAGCCCCAAGTCCTCCGGCCACCATGGCCGTCTTGTTTTTCTAACTTCACAAGTGGTAGTCCGATGGAATTGGATATTCTACCCGAGAAAGTGCACACACACACACAGAGAACACTTATTAAGGCTCAGACTCTTTACACAAACTCATGCCCTAAAGGACTTCCCACTTAGTCTTCCCCTGGAAATCTTTACCACTGAGCTTCAAAACAGAGAGGGTGAAATAAATGATCTTATCTTTTCAATCTTGACAAATGCTAACAAGTCCGTGATTCCTGATGCTAACTAGAGGTTCTGTATTTAATGCAACTGATAGTGACAAGTTTCACTCATCTAAGACAGATATTTCATTTTGTTAGAAGGCAAAAAAAAACACACACACACAAAATACGTTATCATTTGATACATTGTAAGAATAGTTTGCTTTATAATGATGACGGCAGCTGGATGACCCTTCTACATATGTGAAGTGCTTTCCTATTTCTCATGATCTCATTTGATCCTCAGAGAAGGGCTGACATGCCTTCTACCTACTTCACAAGTTAAAAAAATTGAGGCTTCTAAAAAGTGACAAAGCTGTCCTACTCAAAGCAGTGAGTCCACATGGAACCCAATGCTCCAGTTCCCAGTCCGTGGTTGCTGCAAAAAAAATCCACTTCTTGAAAATATTTCGTATAATTATTGCATAAGCCACCTTTGCAAACTTGTAAAAGAACTGCCATCTAAGTGCATGTTTTCCATGATGGAAATTTCTCTTTTTAAAATTTTTATTTCATTTTTAACTGGAGGATAATCACTTTACAGTGTCGTGTTGGTTTCTGCCATACATTGACATAAATCAGCCAAGGGTGTACATATGTCCTCTCCTTCTTGACCCTCCCTCTCACCTCCTTCTCCCTCCTACCCTTCTAGGCTGTTACAGAACACTGGATTTGGGTTCCCTGCATCCTAGAGCAAATTCCCGCAATCTATATATTTTGCTTATGGTAATATACACACTTCAGTGCTATGATCTCAAATCATTCCCCACTGTATCCAAAAGTCTGTTCTGATAGCTACATCTCCTTTGCTACTGCAAATAGGACCAACAGTACTTCTTTCTAGGAAGTTTCTTGTATGTCAGGCTCTTTAAGTTCTCCCAAAACTACTACATTTCCATAGAAAGCAGTAAAACCAAATTAATAAATAAAATAGAAAGCTCTTTTATAAACAGTCTCATTAATAAGTTAGGGCCCTCAGATTCTGGCAAAATAAATGCTTCCAAATGGGCTTCTCCCAAGAATGCCCTGTCCTCATGGCATGACCTGCACACACCACAGCCCAGGGGCACCCACCTGTGTCCACAGCGGCTGGGTTTATAATTTACAATGTGAGGCCAACCAACCAATTCTATTATTCAAACATGTGAAGCAAACCCAAGGAGAGGAGTTCTTTAATCTTTTGCTTGGAAGCGACATTTGCAGCTCTTTTCACTTACTTTTCATTATTTCTCCACAGGGGAACCGTTTCCAGGAATTATTATGTTAAGCATTATATTAAAAAATGAGTCTTGGTATTTTTTGCAATAAATAACAGCTCACATTTATTTTGAGAACAGGAATGCTCACCAGAACTTACGTACATCGTCTGCTTCCAGAAGCGCAGACATGTTGGAAATGATAGAGAGTCATGTCTTAAGAACATAGTGTGTGTGACTGCTCTCAGTCATGTTCTAGCTTTTGTGACCCTTTGGACTGTAGCCCAAAGGATTGGGCTTCACATAACTTATACAGGATTCTCTGCCCATGGAATTTTTCTGGCAAGGGTACTGGAGTGGATTGCCATTTCCTTCTTCAAGGGATCTTCCTGACCTAGGTATCGAACTCACATCTCCTAGGTCTCCTGCATCGCAGGAAGATTCTTTACGACCAAGCCACTAGTGCAACTCCTTAAGAACATTCACAGCAACCCAAACCTTCAGCTATTTGATGAGCACTTGCTATGTGCCAGCTCCTGTGCAAAACTCAGGAGATACAAGATGAATAAGGTATACATCTTGTGGGGAGGCATGACCACAGAGGAGAAAACGCAATAGCTTTGGAATCAGAAAGAGATGAATTTAGACACTGGCTTTGTTCATCCAGCCGAAATAACTTGTCCAAATCACATAACCCTTCTCAGCCTCAGTTCCCCCCTAAATAAAATAAGAAGAGTGATATTTCTTGTTCAGGGTCTTGGGGATGCAGAAATAGATAAAGACCACCCAAAGGAGAACATTCAGAGGCTTCTGATTTAGAGCTTCTTACAGAAGGGTCAGATACCATCACCTGTGTTTGCCAGAGCCTCAAATGGCAGGGGAAGAGGAAGCTTGGTTGGAGTTATAAGTGAAGGCTTCAAGTATGCCCTGATTGGAGGCTGTTGGCCTAGGCATGCTGGACGTAGCTGACTAGGAATAGGTTTTTATTTTATTTGTTTGAGGAGTATCTTTGGCTTTCGATGGTTGGTCATGAGTTTGGAAGACAGAGACAGGAGGTAGGAAAACTGGTCATGGTTGACCAAATTCTAACCAATTGTCCTAACCAAGTTCTGGACCAAATTGCTGCAGAGGTTGCAGTTTGGTTTCCTGGGCTAGTTCCTACAGAGGCTGTGGGTCAAAGTTTTGTTGTCAAATATGGTTTGGGCATTGCCCATTTGTATATTCAGTATCTCAGGAACACAGGCAAGCACATAGACAGACATTCAGAGAATAAACTTACAATGTGAAAATTATTATTATGTGACTCCATCAGAGAAGGAAGAAGCAAGAGTTAACTTGGAGTTACCAAGTCCTCTCAGAGTACTAAGGAAGTTAATAGCTCTGCTTAAAGGTGTGAAGGATTTAGCTTTTTTTTTTTTTTTTTTGTTAGGTCTTTGGATGATAAGTAAGATCAGAAAAGGAGCTAAGGAAAAACCCTGCAGAATGAGGACGCCTTATGGCTGAGGACAGAGAGGAAGGCAAGAGGCAGGAAAGCATATTGGCAGTGGTTCGACCCCAGGTGCTCCAGGGTAAGCATGAAAAAGCCAAGTGGAAGAGAAGACAGTATCAGACTAGCTGTGGGTGAGTGAGCTTCAAATGCAAACTTGGACTTTGCTGATATCAGGGAGGAATTCAGTTCAGTTCAGTTCAGTTCAGTCACTCAGTCATGTCCGACTCTTTGCAACACCATGAACCGCAGCACACCAGGCCTCCCTGTCCATCACCAACTCCCGGAGTCCACCCAAACCCATGTCCATTGTGTCGGTGATGCCATCCAATCATCTCATCCTCTGTCGTCCCCTTCTCCTCCTGCCCTCAATCTTTACCAGCATCAAGGTCTTTTCAAATGAGTCAGCTCTCCACATCAGGTGGCCAAAGTATTGGAGTTTCAGCTTCAACATCAGTCCCTCCAATGAACACCTAAGACTGATCTCCTTTAGGATGGACTGGTTGGATATCCTTGCAGTCCAAGGGACTCTCAAGAGTCTTCTCCAACACCACAGTTCAAAAGCATCCATTATTTGGCACTCAGCTTTCTTCACAGTTCAACTCTCACATCCGTACATGACCACTGGAAAAACCATAGACTTGACTAGATGGAACTTTTTTGGCAAAGTAATGTCTCTGCTTTTGAATATGCTGTCTAGGTTGGTCATAACTTTCCTTCCAAGGAGTAAGCGTCTTTTAATTTCATGGCTGCAGCCACCATCCACAGTGATTTTGGAGCCCAGAAAAATAAAGGAGTGGATGCCAACAAAATGATCCCAGCCTAAACTAAGAAAGACTGAGTTAAGGAAAGAGGAACACTAGAGAGGATTCCATCCTTTTCCTATAACCTTCAAAATGTCCATTGTTCAGAGCCCAAGGCTGTTAGTCAGTGAAGCACATTGTCTGGATTTCTTAGGTTGCAACCTGGGACCTTTGATATTCAGTGGATGGATTTTGAGAGACTAAGCTGCCCTAACCCTCTGCACTGCCAGAGAACCATGGTATGAGGGAATCTTTTCTCTTCTTCCAAATGGGTTATGCAAATTGCAGAAACAGAACTTTCCATTTAAATTTTTGTTGACTTACTGTTTAAGCAGGAAGTAGCTCATTTGCAAAGAACAAAACACATCCAGGTGAGGGGCAGTAGACAGGGCACCAGGACAAAACCAGGTATCACATGGGTTCCAAAGAAAGTGTGCACATGTATCTACAATCGAGGCAGAGGTCAACGGTCCATCTGCAATTTTGCAGCTTCACTATGCATTCACGAGTCAACCACTAGGGCACCAAGCTCCATGGGAAGGAGGGCCTCCCAGCTTTGCCTTGCATGTGGCTTGGTTCTGAGCCAGTTATCTAGACCCCTTCATTCTCCACCCATTAAACCACTGGTTAGTTCCTTAGTTTTTGACTTGGTGATTCCACAAAAACTGTAGGCTGATTATTAACCTCTATGATATCACTCCAAGCTCACTAAGGAACTTTCTGAGGATGAATTAGGGGAAATGGGTGGGTTGGGGAATCATACTACCAAATGCCATCCATCCAAGCAACAGTTCTCCCAGATGATATAATTCCATTAAGGCTTATGTGTAGATCATTCTCATGTGCAAATTTATTCCTGAAAGTGTGAATATTGGCACACCTGTAAGTTAGACTTCTTAGGACAAAACAGTGGGATGTTTTGGCAAGATAATGTCACTTTGTGAGGACCCACTGCCTATCCACAGCCTCCCTGGTGGTCCTGGGATTGTGGACCCCACCCTTGAGCATGGCACCTCTCTTGTATCACCCAGATTGTAGTATTTTGGATTCTGACCTGCCTCCTCTCCTAGCCTGTGAACGTCTCAGATTAATTCATCTTTTCTTTTAGTAAATATCAGTTGAGCTATTGTAGGTGCCATAAGAGGTGATGATACACCCCATTTCTATGAAATTTATATTATAATATGGAGGGATGGTGGTGGTAGGGAGATAAATGATAAACAAATAAATAGAAACAAACAATATTAGAGAGAGGTCAGTGCTACAGAGGAAAGTGGCTTTAGACAAAATGAGCAGGACCTCTTTGAGAAGACAGTTTGCATGACATGAGAGAAAGGAGCCAGGAGTGGGAAGAGGAGTCTGAAGACATCTTAGCAAAGAAAACAGCTGATGGAGAGGCTCCAAGTCACTAAATACATGAGGGATGAGAAGGGGCTGGAGGATGAAGACTGGTGGGCAATTGGAGGCCTGATTTAAAAGGGGCTCAAAGAAGTGGGAGTGGAGGAAAAGCAGAGAGAGAAGACAAAGACTGTATTATAGTTTGTTGTGATTCTAATGCAGTAGAAGCTCCTGGCAGTTTTAAAGAAGGGGAGAATGTGGGGGTCTGAGTTATTTTTCAAAAAAGTGATTTGTTTGGGGGAATACAATCTGGCCAGGATCATCCGATGCCGGAAGACCATCTGAACAGCTATATCCTTTAGCCAGGCAATGATGGGGCTGAGTAGGAAACAGTGGAGGAGATGAGAGAAGTGGACGAGGTCAGAGCGCATTGGGAAGATGCAGCTGAGAGCACACTCAGTTACCTCTGTGCACCCAGGGCCCTGTGTGCGCCACAGATACATTAGGTGCCCAACAAGTGATCATTCATTTGTAATGCACTGGGTAGAATTAAATTGAAGAAAGATGCCTTGATTGTGTGATCCAAAAGCTAAGCATGTCTTCAACTTATGGTTTAAATACTAAGCATTTGGAATAAAAGAGAAGTAACTCTTTTTCACTATGCAAGAAGTCAGATCTGAGGAGTTTGAAAGTGATTTAGATCTGAACTTTTTACACAGTGAAATATATATATATATATTTATTTATTTTATATATCTGAGCTTCCCTGGTGGCTCAGATGGCAAAGAATCTGCTTGCAATGCAGGAGACCTGGCTTGATCCAACCCCTGGATTGGGAAGATCCCCTGGAGGAAGGCATGGCAATCCACTCTAGTATTATTGCCTAGAGAATCACCATGGACTGAGAAGCCTAGTGGCCTGCAGTCTATGGGGTCACAAAGAGTAGGTCAGGAAGATCCTCTGGAGAAAGGAATGGCTAACCACTCCAGTATTCTTGCCTGGAGAATTCCACGGACAGGGGAGTGTGGTGTGCTATAGTTTATGTGGTAGCAAAAAGTTGGACACAACTTTCACATATATATTCATATTTTTATATCATGGCACTTATCTGATCATAAAAAGGCCCTTTACACAAAGCAAGCCCAAAAGGAAGGTGCCGGGACTTTGTACAACTTCCATCTCCAGCCTATTCATTTCATCTTTGAACAGAGACCAAGCCAGAAAAGAAAATTAAAAGGCAGCCCCAGGGCTGTATCACTGCCTGGTCCTCATGCCATGCAAGGCTCTAGGAAGGAGGAGGCAATCTACACTTTGTAAATCCCTTTTGCTCCTGTTCCAGAGGCTAGAAAACCCAGATATCAAGCCACTGATGGACGGACACTTATCTTGACCTTGCTATGAATTGGCTAGATCATGTTTGACATTATGCTCAGAGTGGGGTGGTATTCGGGAAAATTCAGCTGAAGGATGCAAGAATATTTGATTACAGCTTTCGAGAGAGAGAGAAAAAAATATGGACAAAAGATTGTGACAAAGGGGAAGAAAGTGTCAATTGATGACTGAGCTCTGACCCAAAATGCTAAGATCACTTAGAATCTAAAGTAGGTTCTGGGCCTGATACTATCTATTATTTCACACTCACCTGACCCCAAATTTGTTTCCATTTTACAGATGAGGAGACCAAGGAGTAAAAATATTAAGATAATTTCATGGTATCTTAGAGCTAGTACATAGTAGATCTGGGAGTCAAACTCAAATCCAATCCCTATGGCTTTTCCATTTTACTGCCCTACTGAAGTATGGTTGTTGTGCCCAAAACAGTGCCCAAACATTGCTCGAGTTAGTTCTCCCAAGGAGGCGGTCAGAGAGTAGGTTTAATTCTGAGCTTCTTAAGGGAAAAAAAAAAAAAAAAAGTGAACACTTGCCCAGTTGTTGCCAAGCGTCCAGACAGGCTGAATTCTTTTCTCTTATCTCTGATTGTTGTTATTGTTGTTTAGTTGCTGAGTCATGTCAAACTCTTTTGCGACCCCATGGACTATAGCCCACCAGGCTCCTCTGTCCATAGAATTTTCCAGGCAGGAATACTGGAATGGGTTGGTAGGGAATCTTCCCAACCCAGGGATCAACCGCTTGTCTCCTGCATTGGCAGGTGGATTCTTTACCACTGAGCCACTAGGGAAGCTTATCTCTGATTACTCACCCACAGGACAGAAGAGCAATCACACTAACTTCAAGAAGCGTGGAGATATTCTAAGAAAAACAGTTGACATTCACTCCACGCTCTTCAAGAAAACGATGGTCGGTCAATCTGTGCTTTGCATTCACTGCAGTATCAACCCTTGAACTTCTGAAGTTTCCAGCTGCTTGGGGACAGCTGCAGTGGAGTGTTCTTGACACCTATGCAACTTGTCTAAAACTGAACTCTTCAATACTCTCCCCCACCTCTTCCCAAGGGGTCTCTTAGACTGTCTTCAACACTTCAGCAAGTGGTGACATGACTTACAGTTCACTTGTATTTAGATCACACATCCTGTGATGCATTTCCAAGACTGCCTCATTTCAGTATCCCCTAGATCAGTCTCATTCGTCAGCTCCCTGACAAAGTCAGGGACCACCGAACTTGCTTTTTTCTTTTTTTAAAAGTTTTTTTCGGGGAAGGAAAGTTCTTCCCTGGTGGTCCAATGGTTAAGAATCCACCTGACAATGCAGGGGGACACAAGTTTGATTCCTGGTCCAGGAAGATCCCACGTGCCAAGGGGCAACTAAGCCCATGTGCCACAGCTACAGAGCCCCACATGTTTTAGAGCCCACGCTCTGCAAAAAGAGAAGTCACTGCAATGAGAACCATTGTAACTAGGATGTCACCCTCACTTGCCACACCCAGAGGAAGCCTCTGTATAGCAACAAAGACCTAGCTCAGCCAAAAATAATTTTAAATAGAGAGCTTTTTTTTAATGTGGCTCATTTGTAAAGTCTTTATTGAATTTGTTACAAAATCTCTTCTGTTTTATGTTTTTGTGTTTTGGCTGCAAGGCATGTGGGATCTTAACTCCCCGACCAGGGATCAACCCTGCACCTCTGCATTGAAAGAAAAAGTCTTAACCACTAGACCACCAGGGAAGTCCCTGGACATTTTACTTTTTTTAGGTGGGGGAGTGAGACAGTAAGTTATGTCTTGATGTCTTATCTTGAGGGTGCATTAGAATACTTTAGATATCTTCTATGGGATGAGTCCTCATTGAATGAATGTTTAATTGATTACCTGAATTCAAATGATGCATTTTATTTGTAGAGATGAACTATCCTGCGTTGTAGCTCCTCATAGCTTGAACTAACATAAAAGAAGAGAGGAAGGAAAGAAAACATGAAGGGAGGGAGGGAGGGAGGGAGGGAGATGGAGGGAGGGAGGACTTGCCTTTGATCTCTTTCAACATTAATTAAAAGCTCATTTAACCCTCACTGATTGCATGCCTAACTGGCGGTAGACCCTGTGTTCTATCCCCACCCTTGAGAATGGTAGATGAGGCTGCCCTCGAAGGTCACCGAGGAGGAGCTGCTGCTGTACACCATTGTATCTGTAAGATTCCGCCTGAGACTGCAGCTTGCATCATATCCTTGCGCTGTTGATCATTTTTTCATAAATCCCCATTGTTTCATTTGCTCCATCCTAAAAACTTATTGTTCTTTGCGCCCCTCCTCCATTCAATAAAATAAAACTAATATTATGGTGTCATTTGAAAATATATTTATGTTTGTTTCCCCTATAAAAAGAGATAATAATGTTATGTTCCAATAATATTAAGTTGCAATGTTATTTGCAAGATTGCAGAGCTTTTAATTTTCTGATTATTTCCACAGTGGGAGTTTCAGCTCAATTTCGACAAAGACACTTCTATCTGTTTTGGTTATTTTTTTATTACAGCTAGAAGCAACAATAATTGCCTTTAGTGTGGGAAGACATCACAAAGGAGACAATTGTTGTCTCTCAAGAATAAGATCATCAGGGTGAATTTTGATGTAAAAAATTTGTAAATTAATTGCAAAGTCCTATAAATATATTTACTAAAATTGTGTGGGCTGCTGTTTTCAAAGACTCCAACATTTTTGTGTTTCTTTTAAAGGAATAGATTTCTTCAGAGCCACACCAACAAGAAGTGAATGTGTCATCAAAATTTTAATAATGTATGGACATATGACTTTCATATATGGATGTCTATGAATATGAAGTTAATTCTGGTAGAGAGAAAAATCCCAAACACCTGGATTTGAGTTTTGGCTTGCCAACTTATAGCTATTTGATCTTTAGTAAGTTGTATTAACATCTCTAAATCTTAGTTTCTTCTAGTGAAAAAGATTATTGTTAAACTAAATAGCCTGGATGAAATAAAGTATTACATATTAGGACTTAAAGAAAGCACTAAATAATTGGCAGCTGTGATGATAAGAATATTTATGTTGCATTCCTTTGTTCATTCAACACATGCTGACTGCCTGCTTTTATGACTCTAATCACTGTCCCAGGCACTGACTGTTGGTGATAAAGATGATGATAATGATGAAGATTTCAATCATTATATTGCTATGATAGTACCTCCATGCTCTGGTCAACACTACTGTTTAAGTCCTCAAAGTGGGCTCCTGCAGTTTTTTGTTAATATCTGCAAAAACATCAAATCATAATTATTCTTTGCATGTCCATGGCTTGCAAAGCCTTGTAGCACTCACACATTTCTACCTTTCTTTTGCTTCCTTTACTCGAGAAGTTGGAAAGTTTAAAATTTATATATATATATATATATATATATATATATATTTTTTTTTTTTTTCCTTTACAGCTAGTGTTTACCAAGTGACCAAGATCTGGTCCTTGAAATGTGAGAAGATACCTGCTGAGGATTTCTGTAGAGCTTTTGTTTCTATTTATACCAGCTACCTCTCCTTGTTTAATTAACCTATATAACATTTATATGAAAGATGGAAAGTGACTTGAGAGGAGAAAAGCAATATTATCTACTTATTACTAGGATTTAGCACTGTACCTGATGCAGAGTGGATACTAAGAAAACTGGCAGGAAGGCAGGAAGAAACAAAGAAAGGAAGGAAGAAGGGTTAATAGATATGAACTAGTGAATATTTCTTCTTGAGAGAGCATATAAAATTCAGGTGGAGAAACTTTTTTTAAAAGTTCTGTAACGATTTCAGAAAAGTTTTATTTGCACATGCACAGATAGAAATCTATTGCTTTTATAAGAAATATTACTTATGAGAATGGGTTAGGCATGAGAATGATGCATGAGCAAGAAAAATAACTGGAGTAAATAAGTAATACAATTTGCTAGAAAGAAATGTGTTTCTTCTTCTGGAGCCCTCTGTAAACAGCCTACCTGTGCCCCCAAGTTGATCACTACTATAATGTGGCATTTATCTTTCTAGACATTTTCTTATGTATTTGCTAACTTGTAATATGGCATCTAACAGAAATTTATCAGTATATGTGTAAGTGTGCACATGTATGAGAATTTCACATAAGTAGTATCAATGGTCACATTGTGACCTGCAAATATCTTTCTTCATTTAAGAATACATAGTGAAGCATTTTCCTAATCTCTGCACACGGCATAACCTCACCAGTTTCAACTGATGTGGATAGCTCAGCTGCTAACATACCCGCCTGCAATGCAAAAGACCCAGCTCTGATTCCTGCATCGGGAAGTTCCCTGGAGAAGGGTTAGGCTACCCACTCCAGTCTTCTTGGGCTTCCCTGGTGGCTCAGATGGTAAAGAATCTGCCTGCAATGCGGGAGACCTGGGTTCAATCCCTGGGTTGGGAAGATCCCCTGGAGGAGGGCTTGACAATCCGCTCCAGTATTCTTGCCTGTAGAATCTCCATGGGCGGAAGAGTCTGGCAGGCTACAGTCTATGAGGTCGCAAAGAGTCGGACACAGCTGAGCAACTAAGCACACAGCCCAGCATGTGCCTATATATGCAGAGAACTTAGTTTCAATATGCTCCTTCTTATGGCACAACGGCAGCTCAACACCAACTCCAATATAACACTTTACTAGCAATTGACCAAAGGAAATTATGTTTCCTCATACTGACATCAGATCTTAATATTCTTAACTTTTTGATTTGTTTATAATCTGATGATTGAAAAAGAGCATGTCATTGTTATCTTAATTCACACCAACTTGATATTATTTTATATGGAATATTTATTTTCACATGTTTATTGACCTTTGTATTTCCTCTTCTTCATTGTCAGCTCATAATTTTGTATTTTTGCTGTGTTATTAACTTACTTATTTGCATGTGCTCTAATATACTTGGGTATCATTTCTTTATATTTTGTTATATATTTTATTGTTCCTTCTTAAACTATTATAAGTTTCTTAAAAAAGATTGAGCACATTTTTGGGCTTCCCAACTGGCTCTGTGGTAACGAATCTGCCTGCCAATGCAGCAGATGGGGTTCGATCCCTGGGTCAGGAAGATCCTCCAGCAAAGGAAGTGACAACGCACTCCAGTTTTCTTGCCTGGGAAATCCCATGGACAGAGGAGTCTGGCAGGCTGCAGTCCATGGATTTGTAAAGAGTCAGACACAACTTAGCAACTAAACAACAACTAGACATATTAAAGATATTACTATTTTGGTTGCCTTTCCTAATTGGTACTGATGTTTTAAAGGAAACTGTATTTTGTCAATGGCCTTTGCATTTATTGAGATAATCATATGGGTTTTATTCTTCAATTTGTTAATATGGTGAATTACATTGATTGATTTGGAGATATTGAAGAATCCTTGCATCCCTGGGATAAATCCCACTTGGTCATGGTGTATGATCTTTTTAATGTGTTGTTGGATTCTGATTGCTAGAATTTTGTTGAGGATTTTTGCATCTATGTTCATCAGTGATATTGGCCTGTAGTTTTCTTTTCTTGTGTGGCATCTTTGTCAGGTTTCAACATCCATTTATGATAAAAACTCTCCAGAAACCAGGAATAGAAGGAACATACCTCAACATAATAAAAGCTATATATGACAAACCCACAGCAAACATTATCCTCAGTGGTGAAAAATTGAAAGCATTTCCCCTAAAGTCAGGAACAAGACAAGGGTGCCCACTTTCACTGCTACTGTTCAACATAGTTCTGGAAGTTTTGGCCACAGCAATCAGAGCAGAAAAAGAAAGAAAAGGAATCCAAATTGGAAAAGAAGAAGTAAAACTCTCACTGTTTGCAGATGACATGATCCTCTACATAGAAAACCCTAAAGACTCCACCAGAAAATTACTAGAGCTAATCAATGAATATAGTAAAGTTGCAGGATATAAAATCAACACACAGAAATCCCTTGCATTCCTATACACTAATAATGAGAAAGTAGAAAAAGAAATTAAGGAAACAATTCCATTCACCATTGCAACGAAAAGAATAAAATACTTAGGAATATATCTACCTAAATAAACTAAAGACCTATATATAGAAAACTATAAAACAATGATGAAAGAAATCGAAGAGGACACTAATAGATGGAGAAATATACCATGTTTATGGATTGGAAGACTCAATATAGTGAAAATGAGTATACTACCCAAAGCAATCTACAGATTCAATGCAATCCCTATCAAGCTACCAGCGGTATTTTTCACAGAACTAGAACAAATAATTTCAAGATTGGTGTGAAAATACAAAAAACCTTGAATAGCCAAAGCAATCTTGAGAAAGAAGAATGGAACTGGAGGAATCAACTTGCCTGACTTCAGGCTCTACTACAAAGCCACAGTCATCAAGACAGTATGGTACTGGCACAAAGACAGAAATATAGATCAGTGGAACAAAATAGAAAGCCCAGAGATAAATCCACACACCTATGGACACCTTATCTTTGACAGAGGCAAGAATATACAATGGAGAAAAGACAATCTCTTTAACAAATGGTGCTGGGAAAACTGGTCAAGCACTTGTAAAGAAGTGAAACTAGAACACTTTCTAACACCACACACAAAAATAAACTCAAAATAGATTAAAGATCTAAACGTAAGACCAGAAACTATAAAACTCCTAGAGGAGAACATAGGCAAAATACTCTCTGACATAAATCACAGCAGGATCCTCTATGATCCACCTCCCAGAATTCTGGAAATAAAAGCAAAAATAAACAAATGGGATCTAATTAAAATTAAAATCTTCTGAACAACAAAGGAAACTCTAAGCAAGGTGAAAAGATAGCCTTCTGAGTGGAAGAAAATAATAGCAAATGAAGCAACTGACAAACAACTAATCTCAAAAATATACAAGCAACTTATGCAGCTCAATTTCAGAAAAATAAATGATCCAATCAAAAAATGGGCCAAAGATCTAAATAGACATTTCTCCAAAGAAGACATATGGATGGCTAAAAAACACATGAAAAGATGCTCAATGTCACTCATTATTAGAGAAATGCAAATCAAGACCACAATGAGGTACCACTTCACACCAGTCAGAATGGTTGTGATCCAAAAGTCTACAAGCAATAAATGCTGGAGAGGGTGTGGAGAAAAGAGAACCCTCTTACACTGTTGGTGGGAATGCAAACTAGTACAGCCACTATGGAGAACAGTGTGGAGATTCCTTTAAAAATTGCAAATAGAACTGCCTTATGACCCAGCAATCCCACTGCTGGGCATACACACTGAGGAAACCAGAATAGAAAGAGACACATGTACACCAATGTTCATTGCAGCACTGTTTATAATAGCCAGGACATGGAAACAACCTAGATGTCCATCAGCAGATGAATGGATAAGAAAGCTGTGGTACATATACACAATGGAGTATTACTCAGCTATTAAAAAGAATACATTTGAATCAGTTCTGATGAGATGGATGAAACTGGAACCGATTATACAGAGTGAAGTAAGCCAGAAAGAAAAACACCAATACAGTATACTAACACATATATACGGAATTTAGAAAGGTGGTAATGATGACCCTGTATGCAAGACAGCAAAAGAGACACAGATGTGTAGAGCGGACTTTTGGACTCTGAGGGAGAGGGAGAGGGAGAGGGTGGGATGATTTGGGAGAATGGCATTGAAACATGTATATTATCACGTAAGAAACAAATCTCCAGTCTATGTTCGATACAGGATGCAGGATGCTTGGGGCTGCTGCACGGGGATAATCCGGAGGGATGATGTGGGGTGGGAGGTGGGAGGGGGGTTCATGTTTGGGAGTTCATGTACACCCATGGTGAATTCATGTCAATGTATGCCAAAACCAATACAGTATTGTAAAGTAAAATAAAGTAAAAATAAAATTTTTAAAAAATAAATAAATAAATTTTTTTTTAAAATAAAAAAATAAAAAATAATTATGAATGGAGATGAGTTTTCTAAAAAAATTTTTAAAAAAGAAAGGAAACTGTAACCTTTGAATATTAAACCAATTCAGGTCACCTTGCTGAACTAACTCCTTTAACCATATTTAACCAATCGATTCTTTAAGACCATCATACACAAATTATGGTAGCATTGTTACTTTAAAAAATTTCTATTTGCTATTTAACTTCAATGTCTAGGACTTTGTTACATATTCTGCTGTACTGAATATATACTAGAAAAATGCCATGCAGTAGATGATTAATAAATATTTACTACATGCATGATGAGGGTCTTCCCAAATGGCTCAGCAGTAAAAAATTTGCCTGCCAGTGCAGGAGATGCAGTTTCGACCCCTGGTCCAGGAAGATCCCTTGAAGGCAACCCACTCCAATATTCTTGGTTGGAAAAACCCCATGAACAGAGGAGCCTGGCAGGCTACAGACCATAGGTGGCAAAGAGTCAGACACAACTTAGTAGCTGAAAAACAACAACAAATATTCATGCAGAAACAATGCTATCGTTTAATAGTTTTATGGTTAAGTATGATGTGATGAAGATTTCTGAGAACTGCGAAGAAAGGCTTCTATTAAATCTAGTATCCTAGACCTTTTTCCTTCCTTCAGAATTGTATGCGGTCTTAATAAATAATTTTCATTGTCCATTGAGATAAGATGGCTTTTATATCTTTTACTATTAACAGTAATAATTTGGACAGATTTTCAATATTGATCAATTCTTGCATTATTTAAATAAACCCTATCTGGTCATGATATATAATCTTTTGATACATTGCTGACATGTCTTTATTAAATTTTATTTAGGACTTCTGCTTTTATAGTCATTAGTGATATTAGCCTATAATTTTATTTTACATTACTATCTATGTTCACTTTTGACATCAGCTTATGGTGACACTGTAAAATGAGTATTGACTTCCAATTCTGGCAATACGGCAGACTATATATAATCTAAAATTCCACCCATTACAGAAGAACATTAAAAATAAAGGTTACAAGATAACAGGCTTCCCTTAAACATATAAACTTCCAATTATGTCAAAAGGAGGGAAAAAAAAAAAAAACCAGCAAAAACCAAAATGAGGCAAAATCCCAGACAGTAAAGAAAACTAACTCTAAGCTACCAATGAAATTCTTATCTTTGTGATTTAATATATCAGTTGAATGGCCAAGTAGAGAGAAGAGAATAAAATCCTCTTAATTTAAATAAGAGTAACTGACATTCAGGCACCAGAAAAGTTAGATTTCTCAAAGAATAGCTAAAAATAAATTCACCTGTAGTTGCGAGTCAACAGTGAGTTTCTGTCTATATCGAAGGAGGTTCAAAGAGGGAAGAAAAGTCAGTTTTGAAGGTTTATTGGCATCAGTTCAGTTCAGTCGCTCAGTTATGTCTGACTCTTTGTAACTCCAAGGACTGTAGCACGCCAGGCTTCCCTGTCCATCACCAACTCCCAGAACTTGCTCAAACTCACGTCCAGTGAGTCAGTGATGCCATCCAACCATCTCATTCTGTGTTGTCCCCTTCTCCTCCTGCCCTCAATCTTTCCTAGCATCAGAGTCTTTTCTAATGAGTCAGCTTTTCATGTCAGATGGCCAAAATATTGGAGTTTCAGCTTCAGCACCAGTCCTTCCAAAGAATATTCAGGACTGATTTCCTTTAGGATGGACTGGTTGGATCTCCTTGCCCTCCAGGGGACTCTCAAGAGTCTACTCCAATATCACAGTTCAAAAGCATCAATTCTTCAGTGCTCAGCTTATTTTATAGTTCAGCATTCACATCCATACATGACTACTGGAAAAACCATAGCTTTGACTAGACAGACTTTTGTTGGTGAAGTATTGTCTCTGCTTTTAAATATGCTGTCTAGGTTGGTCATCGCTTTTCTTCCAAGAAGCAAGTGTCTTTTAATTCCATGGCTGCAGTCACCATCTGCAGTGAATTTGGAGCCGCCCAAAATAAATCTCTCACTGTTTTCCTTGTTTCCCCATGTATTCGCCATGAAGTGACGGGACCAGATACCATGATCTTAGTTTTCTGAATGTTGAGCTTTAAGCCAACTTTTCCACTCTCCTGTTTTACTTTCATCAAGAGGCTCTTTGGTGCTTCTTTGCTTTCTTCCATAAGGATGGTGTCATCTGTATATCTGAGGTTATTGATATTTCTCCCAGCAATCTTGATTCCAGTTTGTGCTTCATTCAGCCCAGCATCTCACATTATATACTCTGCATATAAGTTAAATAAGCAGGGTGACAGTATACAGCCTTGCTGTATTCATTTCCTGATTGATTTATTTATTTTATTTTTTATTTTACTTTATTTTACTTTACAATACTGTATTGGTTTTGGCATACATTGACATGAATTCACCATGGGTGTACATGAACTCCCAAACATGAACCCCCCTCCCACCTCACACCCCACATCATCTCTCTGGGTCATCCCAGTGCACCAGCCCCAAGCATCCTGTATCCTGATCCAACCTAGACTGGCGATTCGTTTCTTATATGATATTATACATGTTTCAACGCCATTCTCCCAAATCATCCCACCCTCTCCTTCTCCCACAGAGTCCAAAAGACTGTTCTATACATCTGTGTCTCTTTTGCTGTCTCGCATACAGGGTTATTGCTATCATCTTTCTAAATTCCATATATATGTGTTAGTATACTGTATTGGTGTTTTTCTTTCTGGCTTACTTCACTCTGTATAATAGTCTCCAGTTTCATCCACCTCATTAGAACTGATTCACATGTATTTTTTTAATAGCTGAGTAATACTCCATTGTGTATAAGTACCACAGCTTTCTTATCCATTCATCTGCTGATGGACATCTAGGTTGCTTCCATGTCCTGGCTATTATAAACAGTTCTGCGATGAACATTGGTGTACACGTGTCTCTTTCTATTTTGGTTTCCTCAGTGTGTATGCCCAGCAGTGGGATTGCTGGGTCATAAGGCAGTTCTTTTAAGTTATTTTCCAGTTTTTAAAGGAATCTCCACACTGTTCTCCATAGTGGCTGTACTAATTTGCATTCCCACCAACAGTGTAAGAGGGTTCTCTTTTCTCCACACCCTCTCCAGCATTTATTGCTTGTAGACTTTTTGATCGCAGCCATCCAATCTGTTGTTCCATGTCCAGTTCTAACTGTTGCTTCTTGACCTGCATATATATTTCTCAGGAGGCAGGTAATTCTGGTATTCCCATTTCTTTAGGAATTTTCCACTGTTTGTTGTGATCCACACAGCCAAAAGCTTTGGTGTAGTCAATAAAGCAGAAGTAGATATCCCATATAATAAATATCTTAAAATTGATCTTCCTAAGTTTTGGTGAAAAATCATAATACTGGAGTGTGCATTCTATCCTTTGTTCAGCGGATTTACCTGACCCAGGAATCAAACCAGGATCTTCTGCATTGCAGGTGGATTCTTTACCAACTGAGCTATCAGGGAAGCCCAAAAGTAATCAATAAAAGTTATTAACATCTATCTTATCAGCAATTGGACAAAGCCATAAGTTTGTTAAGTAACTTGTCTGATTTCCAAATGTTCACAGTTGATGATCTTAGCAAATCTTTTGATGCTAAAAAGCATGTGTTGCTGTTTATTTCTAATTTTCATGTAACAATTTTGTCAGAGGCCATTGATATATATTTTATATAGTTTTCAATTTGATCCCTGGGTCAGGATGATCCCCTGGAATAGAAAATGGCAACTGCTCAAGTATTCCTGTCTGGAAATTTCCAACAAACTGTGGGAAATTCCTAAAGAGATGGGAATACCAAACCACCTGACCTGCCTCCTTAGAAATCTGTATGCAGATCAAGAAGCAACAGTTAGAACCAGACATGGGACAAGGGACTGGTTCCAAATTGAGAAAGGAGTATGTCAAGACTGTATGTTGTCTCCCTGCTTATTTAACTTATAGGCAGTGTACATCATGCAAAATGCCAGGCTGGATAAAGCACAAGCTGGAATCAAGATTGCTGGGAGAAGTATCAGTAACCTCAGGAATGCAGATGGCACCATCCTTATGGCATAAAACGAAGAGGAACTGAAGAGCCTCTTGATGAAAGTGAAAGAGGAGAGGGAAAAGCTGGCTTAAAAACTCAATATTCAGAAAGCTAAGATCATGGCATCCAGTCCCGTCACTTCATGGCAAATAGATGGGGGAGCAATGGAGACAGTGACAGACTTTGTTTTCTTGGGATCCGAAACCAATGCAGATGGTGACTACATCCGTGACGTTCAGTCGACTGAACTGATCTGACTGAAATTTATTGTGAAAACAAGGCAGAATTTTTCTGGAGGGATTGTTCTTATCTGGGGCATGAAATCTTTTCAGCGAATCCCACCAAAGAGGAGTTTACAATCCAAAACTAAATTATGCACCAAATATCAATTCACCGTGAGTTAAAGGAAATATGAAATACAGCTAGATGAAATCACCTGAAGAAAGTCTAAGATGCAGAGATTCTAAGTATATTGTATATTTTAATTGATTAAAAACATTAAAAGTAAATTGGAAACATTAGAAAAGAATAAGATGCTACATTCATCAGCTCAGGTTGCCATAATAAAATAGCAGAATGGTGGCATACACAACAGAAATTTATTTGCTCAGTTCTGTAGGCTGCTTCTCACATTTCTGGACTTCTTTGGGAGGTCATTCTTCTGCTTACCACACCTGCCAAACAGAGAAATAAAAAACCCACAGATCCTTCCAGGCCGTGATGGCTTCACTGATGAACTTCAAAACTTTTAAGAGGAAGCAAAACCTCACACTCTTAGAGAAAATATAGAAGGAAAATATATTTCCCATCTCATTTATAAGATCATAATAACTCTGATGCCAAAACTTAACAATGAAAAGTTTTTAAAAGACATTAATAGACCATTATTCCTATGAACACAAATGTGGAAATCCTTAACATGATATTAGAAAATTGAACTCAGGAATGCATAAAAAGATAATATATCATAATTCTGAAGGATCTAGCCTGTTGTTTTTGTTTAACTGCTAAGTTGTATCAGACTCTGAAATCCCATGGACTGTAGTCCCCTAGGCTCCTCTGTCCATGAAATTCTTCAGGCAAGAATACTGGAGTGGGTAGCCATTTCCTTTTCCAGGGGATCTTCCCAATCCAGGGATCAAAATTATATCTCTTGCATTGGCAGGCAGATTCTTTATCACAGAGCCACCAGGGCAACCCAGGTTAATACTTGCTTATTTCTTTTTGAAAATCAATTAATATACTTCATTACATAAATAAGAATAAAAATAAGATTATTCAAATATACTCAGATAGACTGTTTGATAAAATTCAACCTCCATTTATGGTAAAAAAATATTCTCCTAAAAATAAGAATAAAAAGAAGAAATTTCCTCAATCTGGTAAAGGACACTTAGGAAAAATCTACAGCTGCCATTATACTAGACAGCAAAGCACCAAACACTTTCCCCCAAGATCAAGTTCAAGGCAGGAATGTCTGCAGTCAGCACTAGTACAATAAGCCAAGAAAAAAGAAAGGAAGAGACGTCTTAAATATTAGAAAGAAATAAAGAAAACCATAATTATTCACAGATAACATGATTGTGTGCATAGAAACCCCTACGAAATATGCATAAATATTACTAGAATAATAAAAATGTACTAAATTTGTGAGTTAGAGAGTTACTATGTTTCTGCATTTAAGGAAAATGCAATTTTAAATTAAAATTGAAATTTCATTACCAGTTATAGTACTATAAAGATATCAAACAGAAAATATACAAAATAAAAATTTAAAAGGTGTGTAAGATTTCTATACTGAAAACAAATTAGTGAAATTTGCTAAGAGAAATTAAAGAAGACCTAATTAATGGAAAGGTATACTGTGTTTATAGATTGCAAAGGTTCAATATGCAAAGATGGCAATTGTTCTCAAATTGATTTACTGACTCTATGTAATCCCAATTAGAATTCCAGCAGACTGTTTTTCAAGAAAGTAACAGGCTGATATAAATATTTATATGGAAATGTAAAGGATCTAGGAAAACAAAATTATTTCCAAAAACATAAATATTACCTGGTGTCTATAAGTAATTGAAAAATGGTGATATTGATGCAAGAATAAACAAATCAGTATATCAGAATAGAGAAAGGGATAAATTCAGAAATTTCAACATCTAATTAAATTTCCAGTAGAACAGATATAATTTAAAGATATAATAACTTGAGGACTTCTAAGAATTAAAGAAATACTATACCTAAAATAGTCCCGGTGGCTCAGAGAGTAAAGCGTCTGTCTAGAATGCAGGAGACCCGGGTTTGATCCCTGGGTCAGGAAGATCCCCTGGAGAAGGAAATGGCAATCCACTTCAGTAATTTTGCCTGGAGAATCCCATGGACAGAGGAGCCTGGTAGGCTACAGTCCATGGGGTCGCAAAGAGTTGGACACGACTGAGTGACTTCACTTTTCCATACCTAAAATGGAAAGAGTCCACCAATTATCAAGCAGAATTAATAATAGCAGCACATAAATAGCCATGTTTGTGAGTTTTCTATTAAAACTGTGATAATCAAACATTAAACAAAAATCCTGATAGCTCACCAAGAAAAAGATCATGCTATCCACAAGAAAATGAGAACTCAATTTATTTCCAACTTCTTGTCAGAAGCATTACAATGCCAGAAAATATGAGTGGGATACCTTCAAAATTGCTGATTATTACAGTAACTTAAAACCTGAAATTTTACGCCCAGTTAAAAAAATATCATTTTGGAGTGATGGAAAATTAAAAATACTTTTAGACATAAAATGATTCAGAAAGACACAAACCTATCCCGAATTTTCTTCAGCAAGAAAAATTAACCAGAAAGAAATGATGGAATATGAGAAGCCATGCTGAGCTAGGAAATCAGTAGATATTGGTGATTCTAAATAACTACTGCCCATTAAAATTATAATATGATTTGCACATTTTTTAATATACATATTTTTTAAAATTTGACTGATCTGGGTCTTAGATGCAGCATGCAGGATCTTCTTCTTTAGTTGCAGCATCATCAGTTCAGTTCAGTTGAGTCGCTCAGTCGTGTCCGACTCTTTGCAACCCCATGAATATGAACTCTTAATTGTGACATGTGGGATCTAGTTACCTGAGCAGGGATCGAACCTAGGACCCTGCAATGAGAGTGCAGAGTCTTAGCCACTGGACCACCAAGGAACTCCATGATTTACACAATTTTTAATGCATTCAAACTAAAACGACAGGTCATGATACCATGGGAAATGAAAATATGAAGGTGATTGGAGTGGAGTACAAATTAAATAAAAATGCATAAAATCTCTTCTTTTATCAGGACAAAAATGAAGATGTCTGTAAACATTCAAGTATTTTCCTTATGAAGGGAATGTGTTCCTATATTATCTGATACATTCTTATTCTTATGATGGCAGAAAACATGCCTCGGCATTCATAGAACATAACAGTGTACTGTTATCTTGGTACTTTTATATGGTTTTCCAATCTGTCCTCCAAATAACTAAATTATTTATACAAATAACTGTATAATGTATAATTCAAAGCATTTTTTTAAAGTGTAAGACAGAAGTTTAGAAGAAAATAAATGGAAGGTAAAAGTGTTTCTCTTTGAGTGGTGGAATTATTCATGCTTAATCGTCTTCTTTCCACTTTTCTTAATTTCTGCAATTCAACTATCTTAAACAAAAGAAACAATATTTAAGATATCCAGGCATCATGCAGCTAATCCCCAGGAACCTATACTTCAGGATCTGGCCCAGTACATGATAATCTTACATCCTCATCCCTTCACTTTAGTAGAACTCTTTACAAAACTGTGAAGTTATTTTTGCAATTTCTTTTTTTTTTTGTTTTGTTTCCCAAAATGAATTTCATTATGTTTTATTTTTAAAGAGCTTTTTGAATTCAGTTTGCCTGTGTTCATATTTATCATATAAGTTGATCTTTGTCCACAAAGCATTTACAGTATACAGGGAATGCCAACAATTAGCTCCAAAGATTAAGCAAATGAAAGATAAAGACATTAGATCATTAAAAAAATTATCATTATTGAATATATTTAACATACAACATTGCATACATTTAAGGTGTATCTGTTATTTTGGTGCATTTATACATTGCAATATTATAATGTGAGTGTTGTCATAGTAGTATTTTTCACATATATAAGTATAGGACAACATTGTTATCTATCATATTATGCATTATATCACTATGGTTTATTACTACACATTGCAAGTTTATACAGATAAGCAACATCAATTATATTTTCCTAGCTCCCTAGTCCCTGGTAGCCACCATTTTACTGTCTGATTTTTACCAATTAAGCCTTTAATATTATACATATAAGCTATATCATATAATAATTGTCTTTCTTGGATGGATTCCATGTGGTCACAAACGATAGGCTATCCTCCTTTCTCACGGCTGAGGAATATTCCATTGTCAACATGAACCACACCATTTTTTCTACCCATTCATTTATTGATGGATACATGGACATTTAGATTATTTTCATATCTTGTTCATTGTGAATAATGCTGCTACAGCAGCTATTCTCTTCAATAAGTGGTGTTGGATAGACTGGAGAAACACATTCAGAACAACGAAACTAGACCCCTATCTCACAGCACTCATGAAAACTAATTTGAAATGGATCAGAGACGAATATAAGACCTGATACAATGAAACTAGAAGGAAAAATAGGTGGCTCAGATGGGAAGGAAGCTGCCTGCAATGAACACTGGCATACGTGAGCACTTTTCAATTCTGGCTTCCTCAGGGTATAAGCCCAGTAGTGAGATTCCTGGGTCATATGGTAGCTTTATTCTTGGTTTTTTAAGGAATCTCCATAGTGCTGTCCATAGCGGTTTGACATGGGAGCAACCTAGATGTCCACTGACAGATGAATGGACAAGGAAGTTGTGGTACATATAAGAAATGGAATATTACTCAGCTATTAAACGGATGCATTTGAGTCAGTTCTGATAAGGTGGATGAACCTAGAGCCTATTATACAAAGTGAAATAAGTCAGAAAGAGAAAGACAAATACTGTATATTAATGAATATTTGGAATCTAGAAAGATGGCACCAACGATCCCATGTCAGTTCAGTTCAGTTCAGCTGCTCAGTCGTGTCCAACTATTTGCAACCTCATGGACTGCACCACATTAGGCTTCCCTCTCCATCACCAACTCCCAGAGCTTACTCAAACTCATGTCCATTGAGTCGGTGATGCCATCCAATCATCTCATCCTCTGTCATCCCCTTCTCCTCCTGCCTTAAATCTCTCCCAGCATCAGGGTCTTTTCAAATGAGTCAGTTCTTCACATCAGAAGGCCAAAGTATGTTCAGGGCAGCAAAGGAGAAAAAGATGTAAAGAACAGATTTTGGACTAAATGGGAGAAGAAGAGGGTGGGATGACTTGAGAGAATAGCATTGAAACATAAACTTTACCATATGTAAAATAGAAAACCAGTGAGAGTTTGTTGTGTGATGCAGGCCACCCGAAGCTGGTGCTCTGAGAGAGCCTGAAGGGATAGGGTGGGGAGGGAGGTGGGAGGGGGGTTCAGGATGGAAGGTACACATGTATGCTAAGCTACTGCTAAGTTGCTTCAGTCATGTCCAACTCTGTGCGACCCCATAGACGGCAGACCACCACGCTCCGCTGTCCCTGGGATTCTCCAAGCAAGAACACTGGAGTGGGTTGCCATTCCTTCTCCAATGCATGAAAGTGAAAAGTGAAAGTGAAGTCACTGAGTCACATCCAACTCTCAGCGACCCCATGGACTGCAGCCTACCAGGCTCCTCCATCCATGGAATTTTCCAGGCAAGAGTACTGGAGTGGGGTGCCATTGCCTTCTCCGACATGTGTATACCTATGGCCAATTCATCCTGATGTATACCAAAAACCATCACAATATTGTAAAGCAATTATCCTCCAATTAAAATAAATAAATAAATAAAATTTTTAAAGAAAGAATCTGCCTGCAATGCAGGACACCCAGATTCTATCCCTGGGTCAGAAAGATCCCCTGGAGAAGGAAACAGCAACCCACTCCAGTATTCTTGCCTGGAGAATTCCTTGGGAGAGAAGCCTGGTGGGCTACAGTCCATGGGGGTCACAAAGAGTCAGACATGACTGAGTGACTAACACTCACTTTTCACCATGAAACTATAAGAAAACGTAGGAAAGAAGCTCCTGAATATTGGTCTTGGCAATGACTTTTTTGGATATGATACCAAAACACAAACAACAAAAGCAAAACTCAAAAGCTTCTGCACAGCAAAAGAAACAACTAACAAAATGAAATGACAACCTACAGAATTAGAAATTGATACCATATATCAGGGGGCTTCCCTGATAGCTCAGTTGGTAAAGAATCCACCTGTAAAGCATGAGACCCTGGTTCGATTCTTGAGTTGGGAAGAGCTGCTGGAGAAAAGAAAAAGCTATCATCTGGCCTCGAGTACTAGTCCATTGGACTGCAAGGAGATCAAACCAGTCCATCCTAAAGGAAATCAGTTCTGAATATTCATTGGAAGGACTAATGCTGAAGCTAAAACTCCAATCCTTTGGCCACCTGATGCAAAGAACTGACTCATTTGAAAAGACCCTGATGCTGGGAAAGATTGAAGGCTGATGAGAGAAGGGGATGACAGAGGATGAGATGATTGGATGGCATTACCGACTCGATGGACATGAGTTTGAGTAAGCTCCAGGAGTTGGTGATGGACAGGGAAGCTTGGCGTGCTGCAGTCATGGGGTTGCAGAGAGTCGGACACAACTGAGCGACTGAACTGAACTAAACCATATATCAGATAAGGGGTTATTATCCAAAGTACATAAAGAACTCATACAACTTAATAAAAATTTTCTGATTTAAATAGTGGACTGAAGGATTACATAGACATTTTCCCAAAGAGGACAACGAAATGACCAACAGGCATGGGAAATAATGCTCAGAATCACTGATTATCAGGGAAATGCAAATCAAAGCCACAAGTACATCCCACCTCACATCCCTCAGAATGGCTATCAGGGCTATTAAGACAAGATAAAACAGGTGTTGGTGAGGATGTTGTGAAAAAAAAGGAACACTTACATACTGTTGGTGGGAAGGTAATTTGGTCCAACCACTACTGAAAATAGTATGGCGGTTCCTCAAAAAATTGAGAACAGATCTACAATGCAATGCAGCTGGGCACACATCCAGAGGAAATGAAAGACACTGTATCATTTTATAATGAAATTAGCTTCTCTAATTGCATCATAAATGACATTTCTCACTGTTTAGGAAGTACATTCAAGCTCATTAAGCTTCTTTCTTCTTTATATGTGACCAATTCTTATTTCCAGAATCCTGGTTGCTCTCCAGAGAACCAGAAGTGAATTTCTGGACCCATTGCTTCCAGACTTTAAACAAATTATAAAAAGCTAATTGTTTGAAAGAGCCTGCACTTTTCAAACCAACAGACTGAGATTTTCTTTCTGGTTCCACCACTTAACAGTAAGACCTAATAGTAAGACAGGCATGATAACACCTGCTATTTGTTTTTCTGTCGGGGACACTGTTTCAGATTCTCTCACACAGGGTGCTCTCAGCAAATGGTCATCATCACTTGTGATATTTAGTCCAATAACTGGCAAAAAATTAAAAATGAATGATATTTGCACTTTGTAGAGTCAAAACAGAAAGCTGAATGAGTTTTTCATCTTTCAAACCAAACACTGGAGTAAACTAAGAGACCCAAAAATCCTTTGCAAGTTAAGCAGGATAAGACAGTGGTAAAACTGGTCTTTGAATGCGGGTCATATAGGTTTCATTTAAATTTTAAGTTCTACAAATTTCTGGGCATGCCTTAGAAAAAGATGAGCTTTACATTTTAGTCACAGTTCGTTTCACCTGAAAAATGGATGTAATCAAACTGATGTTACACACTTTTGGCGTGGGGATTAGCAGGAATGGAGGGCTACTGTCCATCACTATCAGAAAATGGTAGGTAACATTTTTTACATATTTGAAATGGTCCAAGTATCATGTAAAATATGTCTCCTGACTCAAAGAACATGAATGTGAGCAAACTCCAGGAGATAGTGGAGGACAGAAGGGACCTGGTATGCTGCGGTCTATGGAGTCACAGAGTTGGATATGACTTGGCAACTGAATGACAATTAACCATCATACAGCTCTTCAAAAGAGATGTTCTTTCCATCCCTGCTTAATTAATGAGGAAACTGTGACTGTGGCTCAGATCATGAACTCCTTATTACCAAATTCAGACTGAAATTGAAGAAAGTAGGTAAAACCGCTAGACCATTCAGGTATGACCTAAATCAAACCCCTTATGATTATACCGTGGAAGTGAGAAATAGATTGAAGGGCCTAGATCTGATATATAGAGTGCCTGATGAACTATGGAATGAGGTTCGTGACATTGTACAGGAGACAGGGATCAAGACCATCCCCATGGAAAAAAAATGCAAAAAAGCAAAATGGCTGTCTGGGGAGGCCTTACAAACAGCTGTGAAAAGAAGAGAGGCAAAAAGCAAAGGAGAAAAGGAAAGATATAAGCATCTGAATGCAGAGTTCCAAAGACTAGCAAGAAGAGATAAGAAAGCCTTCTAAAGTGATCAATGCAAAGAAATAGAGGAAAAGAGCAGAATGGGAAAGACTAGAGATCTCATCAAGAAAATTAGAGATACCAAGGGAACATTTCATGCAAAGATGGGCTCAATAAAGGACAGAAATGGTATGGACCTAACAGAAGCAGAAGATATTAAGAAGATGTGGCAAGAATACACAGAACTGTACAAACAAGATCTCCACGATCCAGATAATCATGATGGTGTGATCACTCATCTAGAGCCAGATATCCTGGAATGTGAAGTCAAGTGGGTCTTAGAAAGCATCACTATGAACAAAGCTAGTGGAGGTGATGGAATTCCAGTGGAGCTATTTCAAATACTGAAAGATGATGTTGTGAAAGTGCTACACTCAATATGCCAGCAAATTTGGAAAACTCAGCAGTGGCCACAGGACTGGAAAAGGTCAGTTTTCATTCCAATCCCAAAGAAAGGCAATGCCAAAGAATGCTCAAACTAGCGCACAGTTGCACTCATCTCACATGCTAGTAAAGTAATGCTCAAAGTTCTCCAAGCCAGGCTTCAGCAATACATGAACCGTGAACTTCCTGATGTTCAAGCTGGTTTTAGAAAAGGCAGAGGAACCAGAGATCAAATTGCCAACATTCGCTGGATCCTGGAAAAAGCAAGAGAGTTCCAGAAAAACATCTATTTCTGCTTTATTGACTATGCCAAAGCCTTTGACTGTGTGGATCACAATAAACGGTAGAAAATTCTGAAAGAGATGGGAATACCAGACCACCTAACCTGCCTCTTGAGAAATCTGTATGCAGGTGAGGAAGCAGAAGTTAGAACTGGACATGGAACAACAGACTAGTTCCAAATAGGAAAAGGAGTACATCAAGGCTGTATATTGTCACCCTGCCTATTTAACTTATATGTAGAGTACATCATGAGAAATGCTAGACTGGAAGAAACACAAGCTGGAATCAAGATTGCTGGGAGAAATATCAATAACCTCAGATATACAGATGATACCACCCTTATGGCAGAAAGTGAAGAGGAACTAAAAAGCCTCTTGATGAAAGTGAAAGTGGAGAGTGAAAAATTTGGCTTAAAGCTCAACATTCAGAAAATGAAGATCATGGCTTCTGGTCCCATCACTCCATGGGAAATAGATGGGGAAACAGGGGAAACAGTGTCAGACTTTATTTTTGGGGGCTTCAAAATCACTGCAGATGGTGACTGCAGCTATGAAATTAAAAGACGCTTACTCCTTGGAAGAAAAGTTATGCCAACCTAGATAGCATATTCAAAAGCAGAGACATTACTTTGCCGACTAAGGTCTGTCTAGTCAAGGCTATGGTTTTTCCTGTGGTTATGTATGGATGTGAGAGTTGGACTATGAAGAAGGCTGAGCACCGAAGATTTATGCTTTTGAACTGTGGTGTTGGAGAAGACACTTGAGAGTCCCTTGGACTGCAAGGAGATCCAACCAGTTCATTCTAAAGGAGATCAGCCCTGGGATTTCTTTTGAAGGAATGATGCTAGAGCTGAAACTCCAGTACTTTGGCCACCTCATGTGAAGAGTTGACTCATTGGAAAAGACTCTGATGCTGGGAGGGATTGGGGGCAGGAGAAGAAGGGGACGACAGAGGATGAGATGGCTGGATGGCATCACTGACTCAATGGACATGAGTCTGAGTGAACTCCAGGAGTTGGTGATGGACAGGGAGGCCTGGCGTGCTGCAATTCATGGGGTCACAAAGAGTCGGACACGACTGAGTGACTGAACTGAACTGAACTGAGCACAGAGAGTCTGGGGAACTTCTGCACAGTTCCTGGTGGTAGAATTCATTGCTCATATCTCTGTAACAAAATTGTAGAAACTCTCCAGTGTTGGAAAATAAAACAAACCAAGAACAAAAAGCTAAAGCTTTTGGAAATTTAGCTCCTAGATCAAATAGTTCTACTTATGAGAAGTGTGAAGTTATTTTAAAAAGTGTATTTTCCATCTATCTGAAGAAAAACATGATCCAAAATGATCCATACACACCAATGTGCCCTGCAGTGCTGTTTACAATAGTCGAGACATGTTGTTGTTCAGTTAAGTCATGTCTGACTTTTTGCAACATCATGGATTGCAGCACACCAGGTTTCCTTGTCTTTCACTATATTCTGGAGTTTGTTCAAACTCTTGTCAAGGATGCCATCCCACTAACTCATCCTCTGTCACCCCTTCTCCTCCTGCTTTCAATCTTTCCAGAATCAGGGTCTTTTATAATGAGCTGACTGTTTGTATTAGGTCCAAAATATTGGAGCTTCAGCTTCAGCATCAGTCTTTCCCAGCTAAAACATGAAAGCAACCTAAATATCCATTGACTGAAGAATGGATATTGTTGTTATTCAGTCACAATTACGTCCTACTCTTTGCGACCCCATGGACTGCAACACGCCAGGTTTCCCTGTTCTTCATCATCTCCCTGAGCTTGTTCAAGCTCATGTCCATTGAGTCAGTGATGCCATCCAACCATTTCATCCCCTGTCTTCCCATTCTCCTCCTGCCTTCGATCTTTCCCAGCATCAGGGTCAAATGAGTCAGCTCTTCACATCAGGTGGCCAAAGTTTTGGAGTTCAGCTTCAACATCAGTCCTTCTAATGAATATTCAGGACTGCTTTCCTTTAGGATGTACTGGTTGGATCTCCTTGCAGTCCAGGGGACTCTCAAGAGTCTTCTCCAACACACAGTTCAAAAGCATCAATTCTTCAGCGCTCAGCTTTCTTTATGGTCCAACTCACATCCATGCACGGCTACTGGAAAAATCATACCTTTGACTAGCCAGATCTTTGTCAGTAAAGTAATGTCTCTGCTTTTTAATATGATGTCTAGGTTTGTCATAAACTTTCTTCCAAGGAGCAAACAACTTTTAATTTCATGGATGTAGTCACCATCTGCAGTGATTTTGGAGCCCAAGAAAATAAAGTTGTCACTGTTTCCATTGTTTCCCCATCTATTTGCATGAAGGGCCATGATCTTCATTTTTTTGATATTGAGTTTCAAGCCAGTCTTTTCACTCTCCTCTTTCACTTTCATCAAGAGGCTCTTCATTTCTTCTTTGATTTCTGCCATAAGGGTAGTATCATCTGCATATCTGAGGTAATTGTTATTTCTCCCAGCAATCTTGATTCCAGATTGTGCTTCATCCTGCCCGGCATTTTGCCTGATATACTCTGGTGATAAGTTAAATAAGCAGGATGACAACATACAGCCTTGACATATTCCTTTCCCAATTTGGAACCAGTCTGTTGTTCCATGTCCAGTTTTAACTGCTGCTTCTTGACCTGAATACAAATATCTCAGGAGGGAGGTAAGGTGGTCTGGTATTCCTACCTCTTTAATCAGTTGTACTCCAATACAAAATAAGAGGTTTTTCAAAAATTTATAAAGAAGCCATTTCTACTTGCAGAGATGATTAGCAGATTAGTAACTACTCCCAATCATTGACCAAGTGTTCAAAGGCTTTCTCTTCTGTTTTCAGCTCTTTCTGTTGAGTCTGCTTGAAATACACGTCAGTTGGTTTCCACTTTATTTTGGCCCCTTCCCTCTCTTACTTAATCTCCAATTCTGTCCTAGCTGGTGGACCCCACACCCCACCAGCCAGGGCTGCCAAGTCTGTGTATAAGGAATTTAAAGGTTTGCCTGTTGAAGTAAATCATGCAAGAGTTTAGTAATGAGGATTTTTTTTTTTTAATCTCATTTTTAGATGCAAAGGTAAGGTGAAAATTTCTCTCCTTTTTAAAAGATGGTTTGAGTTGCCAAAACAAGGGAATGTGTTGACTTGAAGATGGACATTTTTATTTTTAAAATCTAAAAATGAATTCTTCTGCTTCTCATTGCCAAGTTTAAGATTCTGTTTCACAGTAGTAACTTGAATTGTTGAGACTTTTCCAGTGTCTGCTGGAAAAAAAAAAAAAAAATACTAGGGGACTTCTCAAGCCCTGCCTGATAGAGGCACAAGTTGCACTGCAAAAGTTTTAGAAACCTACGGAAAGAGATTCTGATTGGGAAATGACCAGCCTGCAGGGAGGGAGAGTAATAAGATAGATTTCTTTGTAAGTTACTTCTTTTAAGGTCAAAGAGAAAATAGTGTTTGGGGACTGGAACTCATTATCCAGCACTGAAAATGCAGCATAGTCGTACTTTGTCACACAAATAATTGTGGCTGGAACTTCCCTGGGGTAGCTAAGACTCTGCTCCCACAGCATGGGTCCCAGGTTCGATCCCAGATCAGAGAACTAGATCCCACATGCCACAGCTAAGAGTTTGCATGCCGCAACTAAGACCCTTGCATATTGAATGCTCAGTTGCTCAGTCTTGTCCAGCTCTTTGCGACCCATGGACTGTAGACTGCCAAACTCCTCTGTCCGTGGGATTTTTCGGGCAAGAATACTAATGCGGGGTGCCATTTCCTACTCCAGGGAATCTTTCTGACCCAAGGATCGAACCTGACTCTCTTACATTTCCTGCAGCGGCAGGCAGGTTCCTTACCACTAGGTGCCACCTGGGAAGCCCAAGTAAGACTCAGTGCAGCCAAATAAATGAGTAAATAAAAATAGAAAATAAAATTGCTGCTTGCCCCTTTCTCCCGGGTTACGTTGCTCAGAGCTTTATTTCAGTCATGACCTTGACATTTTTGTTTTAATTTGCTTGCTTGTTCTGGTATATTTTCTGATCAGTGTGTTTCCCCCACCGGACTATAAACTCTCCATGAATTATTTCTGTTTCTCCAGAAACTATCTTAAGACCTGACACATTCCATTTTAGTAATCCATTTGTCAAATTTCCCAAGTTCAAAAGACAGCCTGTGAAGTCACAAACAGGCCTTCTGGGATGTGTCCTCTAAGAACTCTACTTAAACAGAAAGACAAAGGGAGGGGATCTTTAGAGGATCTTACACCTTGTTCTGTTTCAGGAATGTCTCATCTCTCATTTAGTTGACCCGCTCTACCGTCATGCTTGCTATCTATTCAGTAGCACAAGCTCAAGTAGCCTTGACCAGCAAGTTAGAAAGCCCTGGCTTCTGCTAGAACTGACTCAGCCTTGTGTGAGCCCCAAAGCCCTGGGACTAGGATCTCCTTGAAGCTTCAGTTGCTTTACTTTAAAAATGGGAATCCTCGTCATGGCCATGCCCACTCCATGGAGCTGCTAAATTATCTGATGAGTCATTGTGTAAGAAATTGCATGAGGACAAGGGTGGTGGCAGATATCCAGAGAATTAGCTGCTCTGACACAGCTGACACCATGTTTCACTTGTCATCTATGTGTTGGCATCCCACAGAGGAATGGCTGGAAAAGCACAAATGATCAGGAAAGAGAATCAACTCCTTTCATCACTTTGCCCCACATTCTGAAAGAACTCACTTCCTATTTCTCAGGTGAGGACCCTGTAGCTGACAACAGTTAAGTTACTTCTCCGTAACTGCACATTTAGCAAAATGCTTTGGCTGGAGCTTGAGGCATAGTATCTGACAGCCATCATCATAATCTTTCCAGTAACAACTGTAATAGTTGTTTTGAACACTTATGCAGTCATCCATTTTAGAGAATGCTCTTAGATAGACTCTTTTAGTGCTTTCAAAGCTAGATATCATCGATGATGGGTGAGATGATTTTAGCTGGTTTACAGATTAATAATTAGAAAAAAAATAATAAGTATCTCTTCTTTTCCAAAATAAGGAGCTACTATATAGTGAGGAATATCATTTTTTCCTAAACAACAGTAATAAACTGTTTCTTTTGTAAATATCTTTGTTTATGCATTTTAGCAAATAAAGATAAATACATTTAGAAAAAAAAGGAAATGGCAATCCACTCCAGTGTTCTTACCTGGAGAATCCCAGGGACGGGGGAGCCTGGTGGGCTGCCGTCTATAGGGTCGCACAGAGTCAAACACGACTGAAGCGGCTTAGCTTAGCTAACACAAAATATATCTATACGGCCAAGATCACAAAGGCATTAGAATAATGACTAAAAGTTTAGAGAACTTCACTCAAAAAAATAGGTCTTCATTAAATCTTCATTAAAACTTGAAGATAGATTATGAATCCTGCCTTTCAATAGAGGGATCATTATCAGAGGGCTTTCTAATTTTGAAACTGGTGTTTATGACATCACCCCTCTGTAGACTGCTTTCATCCCTTTATGTGTTTACTAACTCATCGATTCGTTGGATTTATATCTTCTCAGTGCACCTGGGTTTCCGTCAGTCACACCAGAAATAAGCCGACACGACCCAACCTGAATTGTCACCTACTTTGGCTCCTCTTGGTCTTGGTTGGTTTAGTCACTAAGTCACTAAGTCATGTCCGACTCTTGCAATCCCAAGGACTATAGCCCACCAAGCTTCTCTGTCCATGGGATTTTACCAGCAAGAATACTAGAGTGGGTTGCCATTTCCTTCTCCATGATATCTTCCGAACCAGGGATCAAACCCGGGTCTCCTACACTGCAGGCAGATTCTTTGCTGACTGAGCTACCAGGAGGCCTTCCTCTTAGTCCTAGGGATTCTGTTTAAGGGTGACCATCGCTCTCTTTGCACAAGGCAGAAACTGGTTTTCATTTGAGAAAGCATCTCCCAGTTCTCACAAATGAAGAACTGAAATTCCTTTTACACTGTTGAGGGTTAAGCTTATGTTTGGGGGAAAGTCGATCTCCTCACTTCAAAGAAAAACATATTCAAAAAGAGTGACCGATACACACAGTACAGGCAGCATCTTGAACATCAGATATCCTAAAAACTGAAATGCTGATCTATGAGTAAAGAAATCAGAACCATATGGCTTTTCCCCCCTTAATAGACATATGGGCTTTACAAAATAGGGAGAAACATACTTGGCAAAATGCTTTTCAAATTTTACTCAAACCGCAGAACTTTAAAAATAACTTAACATGTCTAATGAACCCAAAATGTGTCCTTGCTCACCCAAATTAATCTAACACCATCTTAGTAAACATTTATACCTACTATGTGCCAGGCATATAAACACATACAGACACACACACACACAAGCACACATTCACATGTGTTGAAAGAAGACATGACTGCGAGTAACTATATAATGCCATATAAGGCACTGATGTACTCCGGGGAAGTGTTGTGAAACCTCAGAGAAGAAAGCAACTAATCGTGCCCCCAGGGTAGAGGGTTGGTGTCAGGAGACTGCTAAGAGAAGATGACATTTGCACTCGGTCTTTATAGCTAAGTGAGAGACTTCCAGACAAGATACGGAAAGCCACAGGCCAAGAGACCGGCAGAAGGAAAGACATAAGGTCCAGAAGACGCAGGAAAGCCAGAGGTCCAGGCCTTGCCCAGGAGGCTGCGGTTCAGGGGCTGGCGCTGGTGAAGGAGATGGAGCTGACCACCCAGGGAACCTGGACTCAAGTCTTTGAAAAATGGAGAGCCCTTTTTTTTTGGTGTGTGTGTGTGGGGGGAAGCAACAACTTTTTAAATTAGTTATAAAAACAATATGCATTGTGGATTCTTTAAAACAGGAACTGCAAAGGGGAGCATAAGTTGAAATTGGAGTGGAGTGTGTATGATATGCACGTATGTGTGTGCATGTACTTAGAGATATACATTTTTTTTCATATTTAACCTTCTAGTGAAGGGGGTTGATCAAGGGGTGACATCAGAGCTGTACTTTAGAAAAATCTCAAGGGCTTCAAAGGGCACGAAACACAGTCCATGCAGGTGCTTGGGTGGTGTGGTGCATGGTGGTGCAGAAGCGTCCAGTCCTGTTAAACTCCATCCCTGGACACTTCTGAGCTCTTCCTCAGACCCAGGGGTTTATAAAATGTGTCTCTTGCTTGTTTATTTTTTTTTTCCTGCTGTGCTATTTACTTCCATTCATAGAGTAGCTTCAGTTCAATAAATGATGTGTTTGCCATCAGAACAATTTGATTCTCATTCTAATTATAGCAACAAGCTGCTTCCCCTAAGCATATTATGGGTGTTTCATTATTTTAAATTGTTATCTTCCATATTAATTACAGAAACAGTTGATCTTTTTCTGATAAGCAGGCAGCTGCAAATTCCTTTTTTATGTCTCATTGTAATAGGTGAAGCATCAGGTAAAAATTAAATCAAACTCTGATACAAGCCATGTGGAAGCATATGTAAGTTGCAACATGCTGTCTCCACTGGGCCAGGACTTGCTTTCTTTCCAGAAGCACCAAGCTGCCTGGCTTGGCCCACAGGTAGGGCACGCCCTCCAGCTAGCTCAACACTGCTGACCAAGGTCTCATAAAAGCCTCCTCCCAAGAGGAAGATGAATAATTGACAGCAGAAGTAAATCAGCTCCTGAAACTGGGAAGCTCAGAGACAGGAGTGACCCTTACTGACCTTTACATAATTAGGACTTTCAGTCCCAGCAAGGAGGGTTTAGGGTGGTGGGACACGCGTGTTCTGGGAAAGCCTCTCCCTGTAAAGAGAGGCCAAAGGCGCCTGTGAGTCACCTCTGATGTTCCCAATTACCATCAGGAGTGGGGACAGGCGGGGCCGTCCCCAATCAGAGCCCAGAAGCATGAATGTGCCCAGACAAGCTGCCCTCCTTCTCCTCGATGCAGCCCGGTCACATGTCAAGGCCAAATTCAGGGGCAAAGGTGATGTGATTCTGAAGGAATGGCCTCCGTCTTGGGGGACCTCTCAGGCCACAAGAGAGAAGCCTGGCCATCCCTCGCCCCTTACCTCTACTTCCCCAAGAGGCTCAGCCATTTATATCTCATGGCCCATCTCCTTAGTTCTGGACACCGGCCAGATGTGTTGAAGAAGCCATGTAAAACAAATAGAACAGGAACAGAAAACCCTGTCGTACGATGGGTGAAGACTGAGATGAAGAGTGGACTGAAGTCACAATGAGAGAAAACTGAGAGCAGATTGATGAAACGGATACAGGAGAGAGGACAAGATCGGGTGCCAGAACACCCTTCATGATTGTCAGGATGAAACTGGAAATTGAGCTTCCTAAGCGACTGAGGCAAAGAAGGAAAAGACAACCAGTTGTAATGTCTGTAGTGTTCGGAGAGGAAAACCATAGAGTCACTCAGGAGAATTCTAGTCTAAGATACATTTCTCCAAAGTGTTCTCATGAAAAGAACACAGCATATGGGCTTGACAAAGTTCCCGGTGACAGTCCCATAATGAGATGATTTTTCCAACATCCTCCTCCCAAGTGGAGATTAGAACATCTAAGTTCACTTCCATTAAAGACGTTCTATGACGTGCAAAGGCCACAGAGTCCTTGATGGTCTGTTTTGGTTTGATCTTGAATGAAGCCAAAGCCCAGAATGTGTCTGCAGACTGTTTGAGAGACTTCTGCTGCACAGAATCATCAGAATCTGCAAAGAGATTTGTGGCAAAGCTAACATTTAGCATGCGTGGGGAGTAATGGGAGAAAGCCTCTGGGACTTCAAGTCAGCGCACAAAAAGGAAAGCAATGAAGCAAGCCCTCACTCTGGTACATTGCTTTACAGTCTGGCTGCCCCAACTGTCCAACAGAACTTTCTACGATGATGGAAGAGTTCTGTATCTACCCTGTCCAATCTGGCAGCCACATGTGGTGACTGAGCACTTGAAATGCAGCCAGTGGGATGGAGGAACTGAAATTTCTAATTTTATTCAATTTTAACTAATTTAAGCTTAGGTTCAAAGAACCATGGGAGGCTGGTGGCTATCATACTGAATGATGCAGGTGGCCCGACGCCTTCCTCCACCGCATTGTGCGTTTTCATCTTCACAGCATCCCCTTCCAGAAGGGACAGGATTTCATCTTCTCTAGAGTCAAAGCGGAGCACACTGCCTGTGGGCCGCACGTGGAAGAATTCCTCTGACGGCTGACTTCAGTGGCTGAAAGAGTAATGGTTCTGGGGCCATCAGAGCTGGGCTCAAAACTTGATCTTCAACATGAAATACCACTTCTCTGAGCCTCTGTTTTCTCCTTTGCTAAGTGACAAAAATAATCTAATCTCCTGAAAACACATGGAGATGTGCTTGTAAGTGGACAGCCGCACAGAGTCACAGCTATCTGTGTGTGAACACAGAGAAACCAGTTTAAATAAATGGCCATCATGGTGAGAAGAGAGGTACCCCAGACAGGAGGCTATCAGGGCCTCTTCCCTAGTGTCAAGGATAGAGTAACATTTGCTCATAAATGCTGTTTAAAAGGGGCTATTAAAGCAAAACAAAACGACTAGCCGGCATATATTGTTTTAATTTCCTTTTCCACCACGCATATCATTGGGAGCTGAAATCAGTCATTCTTTTATTCAATTGCCCTTTCCTTTATTCATTCAATGAGTATTTACCATCTCCTCACCATGCTGGGGTCCCCCTTCGATCTGGATGAGGGTCCCCAGGATCACTTTTCACCTCTCTCACAGGAAGGACTTCCTTTGCACCTAGCTGACACCTCTAGAAACATCGAGACCAAACTCCTGAATTCACAAGGCTCCATGTCACTGAAGCAATGCTTTCTACAAAGCATTGGGGGTTATAAACACCTTAATCAGTCTCATCTGAAACAATAGATTTTCTCTCCACATCAAAACTCAAGCAAACCTGAAAGGCAATATTTTGCAATGTGTTTATTGGAGATCAGTCCTGGGTGTTCATTGGAAGGACTGATGTTGAAGCTGAAACTCCAGTACTTTGGCCACCTGATGGAAAAAGCTGATTCATTTGAAGAGACCCTGATGCTGGGAAAGATTGAGGGCAGGAAGAGGGGGAGACAACAGAGGGTGAGATGGTTGGATGGCATCACCAACACAATGGACATGGGTTGGGTGGACTCTGGGAGTTGGTGATGGACAGGGAGCCCTGGCATGCTGCGGTTCATGCGGTCACAAAGAGTCGGACACAACTGAGCAACTGAACTGATATTGTTCAATGCATGTTGTTGTTCAGTCACTCAGTCATGCCCGACTCGTCTTGCAGCCCCATGGACTGTAGTCTGCCAGGCTGTCCATGGGATTCTCCAGGTAAGAATACTGGAGTGGGTGGCCATTGCATTCTCCACGGCATCTTCAGGAATCAAACCTGCATCTCCTGTCTTGCAGGCGAATTCTTTACTGCTGAGCCATCGGGGAAGCCTGCAGACAGATACTACATAGAACTAAACAGCCAGGGGTAGGGGGACGGGCCAGGTGCCTCTCAAGAGAAACCTCGACTTCAAGGTGCCTGCTGTGTCCTCTCCCAGAATATGGGGGTCGTCCTGCTGGCTGAACACCTGTCAATGTGGCTGCTTCAAAACAGAATCTCTAGCCTTGTTGTGTATCTCCTCTATTTCTAAGTCCCCTTAGAGGAGAGGCCCCTGATCACTCATAGGAGAAAATAGAAACTCTTCCACGTGACATGCAAGGCCCTTCTTACCAGTCACTCTGCTCTTCAGCTTCCAAACCATTTCCTTCTCCTTGCTCTATCTCCAGTCTACCCACCTCCCTGAGTTTCCAGGAATGCTCGGCTGCCTCCATCGGCCCTTGCTTTCCATCCTTGCTGGCCTTCCCCTCCTACCAGCTCCTCTTCCCAGAACAAACTTCCTGCCATCTTCTCTGTTCAGTCCTGAGTCCCTTGGGCTGAGCCCGTGATGCAGGGTTCACCTCATCTCTGCACAGGCAGCAATCAATTGCACTGATCAATTCCCTGACCAGAGTCTCCCCACAGATGGTTTTCATATTTCATTGTTTTCTTTATTAAAAATAAACTTGTCTAGAGGCCTGAAATCACTTGGAAATTGCTAGCTTGTGACCTGCTTTATAACCCATATGGCCACCTGTAGCAACCTTCAGCCTCACCCAAGTAATCCACCTCCTCTGCCTCATCAACTAGCACACACTGTGTTAATTTTTTCTCTTCAGCTAAAGTCCAAACCCCTTGAGGGGAGGGGTGCTGCCTGACATAGCTTTCAGAGCCCATGGTTGCTTTGCAGAAAACTGGGAATTTTTTCTGATGCACTAATTAATTGACTCCATCCACTCCACATGAAATCTCAGAGCCGAGAGAAGCTCTATTTCCTAATTATCTGGTAGGCATAGATCATTGTACTAATAATCTGATACATGCATCATCAGATATGAACTCACGGCTGCAGAACAGAGGCGTTATCCCCACTTTAAAGATAAGGAAATTAAGGCGCAGCAAAGCCACAGCTCTATGTGTCACGCATCAGCACACAACCCATGTCTGTTTCATTCCATAAAGCACTTTTTTCACCATTGCTCTTTCGACACAAAAACCAACATTTTCCCAAGGATTTTGTCTGAAAAGATGTGTTCTGGTTACACAACCTTTGAAGATGCAAATGCGGAAAGAAGGCGTCAAGTAACTCCTCTGTGATTAGAGTTTGTGGCTGCACAAAGCCAGGAGACTCCTCCTTGGCTGAGCGGCTGGGCTGATTGCTTTGGTACAGGAGAGAAAACTTCTCCCTTCAAAGTGCTGAAAGGCAAATCAGACCCATCTGGGATGATTCCAATTCAGAGGCTCTTTAAAGGGACGTTCTCTCCACCAGCCAGGGCACGTCAAAGAGACACACAGAAAAGAAATGACAAGTGCCAATCTGGCTGGTCGACTAGGACTTGTCCCTCAAGAGGGTAGGACTCGGAGCCACTGCAGGTCAGACGGGTTGCTCAGGGGCCTCTGAGCGTCTGCTTGGAATCACCGACTCCCACCTGCACGAGCCCCACCCTACTGACTCCAAGAGCAGTTGCCTTAAAGCAGAACTGGCTTCAGAAAGGAAGCAAGGAACCCTGAGACCTACACCTCCCCACCAGTGCTATAACTGCTGTGCAGCTTCAGGCAAGTCACTTAACCTCTCTGGACCTCTATTTCACTAATAAAAACTACACAAGGTGGGTTTCTCAGGGAGCACCATAAGGCCTTCTTATATCTCTGGTGGAGGACTTGGTGGCCTCTTCTGTATTGGTGGACTTTTTAAACAAATCCGTCCTCCTGTATAGCCAGGCATAGAAGCCAAAGGCTAATTTTTGTTGTTGTTGTTGTTAATTTATTGCTGCTTTTATGAAGTAATAATGCAAACACTTTCAAAGGCATTATACCTTGTAACTCTAATCTTCATAACAGCCTTATGGAGTCGGTACAAAGGGGAAACTGACAGGATAGTCAAACATCTTGCTCAAGGTCAAACAAACAGTGAGTCTAGGATCTGGAATTTGAACCCAGGACTATGATTTCAGGGAACTTGCTCTTTACCACTACATCAGTGATTCCCAGGCTTATCAGTACCCGAGAATCACCTGGGGAACCTGAAAATTTTCAAAGCCAAAGGCACACCCCTGGCCAATTAATTCACCATGTCCGGGGGTGGGACCCAAGCATTAGTGTTTGTGCAAGTGCCTCCAGTGATCCCAAATGTGCAAAACTGGGGGACCACTGTACCATCTTATAGAGGACCCCTGCATCCTAGTGTGTGAGAGGTGGAACTACCAAGTAATAGAGAGGGGGATGCTTTTAGAATCAGCCGACCTGAGTTCATATCCCTTCCCGGTCCCTTGCTAGGTGTATGTACTTTCACAATGAGGCAAGCTCGTCTAAGCCTGTCCCCACACAGCCCCAGCCCCAGTGCTCTTTGCTCCATTATTAGGTCAGCGATCTTGAATGTTACCCAATATTTCTGAGGCTCAGTTTAAAGAGCAAACTTGAGAATGCCAAAGGGAGGGTGTGTGAGGGAGAGAGACCCTAGGAGTTTGGAATTAGCAGATGCCAACTCTCACATATAGAATGGATGGACACAAGGTCCTGCTGGATAGCACGGGGAACTATGTGGAAAAGACTGTAAAAATAACATATATATATATATATATGAATCAATTTTCTGTATGGCAGAAATTAACACACCATTGTAAATCAGGCATACTTCAATTTGAAAAAAAAATGTTAAAATGACTTTCTAATATTTACCCAACAGGATTAAAGAAAGGCAAAGGAAACCAAATGTGTGAATGCATAGTAACAGATGAAAACAGAAAAAGGTGTTGCACTGACTATGGTGCCTAGGCTAGCTAGGAAAACGGACTGCTGGGTGCTCAGTAGCTCAGTCATGTCTGGCTCTTTGTGGCCCCATGAACTGTAACTCACCTGGCTCCTCTGTCCCTGAAATTTCCCAGGCAAGAATACTGGAGTGGGTTGCCATTTCCTTCTCCAGGGGATCTTCCTGACCCAGGGATCAAACCTACATCTCTAGCATTGGCAGGTGGGTTCTTTACACTGAGCCACCTGGGAAGCCCGTATTGAATATGATACTTCACCTCAACAGTCTCAGAAACACACATACACACTCACAGTTCAGACCACAGGCATGTGCAGTTCAGAGCACACACACACGCACACGCACACGCACACACACACACACACACAGCCAGTTCAGACAACAAACACACGTGCACAGCGATGGCATAAAGATCCATCTGCTTTGATTTCTACACTAAAATTTAAATCTTCTCCAACAACTTAATTTTCATTTGCATTTTAGAAGGAAATTATCACAATCTCTTCTTGTTCCCTGGTAGCTGTCTTTATTTAACTTCAGAGAAGAAAAGGTGACATCGGTTGAAAATGTTTTCCTAGCTAGACCGACAGTGAGTAGTGAGGCTTTTTTCATAAATTTGAAAAATAAAAATGTGTTTTCATTTTCTGGTTGCTGTTGTAACCTTGCAAGAGTTAGAAATGAGAGTCTATTTTCTAACTGAAATTGTTTTCCTCAATCACAGGCTCACTCTTCACAACTTGTTGGCTATTATTGTAGGGTTGCTAATGAATGCTGACCTTCTCCTAGTGCTCGTAATAATGCCTTCTTTTAAATACAACGGTGATGTCTTAAATTACACAGGGGGTTTAAAATAAGAGGATAATGTATGTTTTACTTGGGTGGCACCATTCATTAGAATTGTCTTTTTTTACCAATTTAGTTAATGGAGTAATCATTGTTCAGATTTAATATTTTTGTCACTGCAAGATGCCAGGATATTGTCATTCACTATTCTAGAGGCTTCTGGTCTCTATTGGTCACTTCATACTGAAGAGCCATTCTTTTAAAAAACCTCTTGAATATATCCCGAAGTCTAAAGCTTCCTTCCTGCTAAGTGATCATCTCTATCTCTTAAGCTTCTTTTGTCTCGACTATTTCAATGACTGTCTGTCTGATCCCCTGTCTTAGGGCTCCAATCTACATTTCCCCTGCCACCAGAATTATCTTTTCAAGCACAGACCCACTGTCATCCTTCTCATTGAAAACATCTTTTGGGTCTCCATGTACACCAGCAAAATCACGGCAATACCAACCCCTCAGGGACCTCACCCTCTTTCAAGTCCCAGTCAGGCTCCTCGAGCTCCAGGCAATGAAACTTGGCAATATTCTTAATGACTTAGTTGCTATAGTTCATTTGTCTATACTGAAAAGGGAGGGGCAGAAATTCTCTTTTGAACAGTTATTATGCACATGATGTTCCAATAGAGATTCTGTATACATCACCCCTTGCTCACCATCCTCATTTCAATGTGTCCTTCACAATGAAATGTGAGTCCGCCTGCTAAGTAAAACTTCCTAAATATCCTAAGTAGTATTCCTTGCTCTTCCCTGCCCACCATACCTTGAGGTATATTATTGTTCAGTAGCTAAGTCGTGTCTGATGCTTCACGACCGCATGGACTGTAACATGCCAAACTCCTCTGTCCTCTGCGATCTCCCACAGTTTGCTCAAACTTATGTCCACTGAGTTGGTGATGCTGTCTAACCATCTCATCCTCTGCCTCTGCTTTCTCCTTTTGTTTTTGATCTGTCCCATCATCAAGGTTTTTTCCAATGAGTCAGTTCTTCACACCGGGTGGCCAAAGTATTGGAGCTTCAGCTTCAGTACTTCCAATGAATATTCAGGGTTGGTTTCCTTTAGGAGTGATTGATTTGATCTCCTTGCAGTCCAAGGGACTCTCAAGAGTCTTCTCCAGCACCAGAGTTCAAAAGTATCAATTCTTCAGTGCTCAGCCTTCATTATGGTCCAACTCTCATATCCATACATGACTACTGGAAAAACCATAGCTTTGACTATACCATAGAGACCTATGTCAGCAAAGTGATGTCTCTGCTTTCTAATATGTTATCTAGGTTTGTCTGAGTTATATTATAGCAGTGTATGTTAAGTTAGCTTTCTTAGCTTCAGAGCCTAAAGGAAGGCAGAATTCCCAGGTTACAGCTATAAAGATAGCAACCGAGAAGACGAAGTGAAGTCTAGTGTTTAGCTGAAAGACTAGACTTTACCTAAAGTCTGGTCTTAGCCTGAGCCTGAAGTCTAGACTTTAGCTGACATATAGTCTTAGCTTGAGCTCATGGGGAACTTTGGAGCATGAATTGTTCTGCCATGAAGTCAGGTGCAAGGCTTTTATGCCCCCTCTTAGTCATTCATCGGCTATAGGCCATGTCCTAATTGACAAGGGACAGGCGGTCTAACCTAGGCCTCACTGGGCGTGGCAGATCCATTGGCCATGATCATTTCCTTGAGAAGCATGAAGCTGTGAGCTCTTAGCAGTCAGCACTCACGGATGATGAAGGATGGCTGTGCCAGTCTGCTAGAAGTGACCTGGTGCTTCACTTTTATTTTTTGTACTTGTTCTTTCCATAAGCCTATAAGACCCTTAAATGTAGTGAATGTATCTTTTTCCTATTAAATCCTAAGAGACTATCTTAATGTTTTTGTCACAAGGATGAATGTGACAGGTCATTATATTGGATGAATGACCCATTTACGGACTGCCTACACTTACCAAAGAATGGTTTGGGGTTCTAGGAATTTAATAAGCTATAAAGCATGGTTCCAGATTTCCAGAAGCTTGCCTTCTACTTGGGGAGATGGGGAATACACATGCTGAGAGCTCTCATCACAGCTCTGCCTGAGGTTCTGTTAAACAGACATGCACAGTGTTGAGTGCCAACAATGTGCTAAGCACTGTGTCAGGTGTCAGGTGTCTGTCATGTGGGATATAGTCAGAAACAAGTATGTTCTTGAACCAAAGTTACTAATGGATGAATAATCACCATCTTATCTATTCCTCTGACTTCCAAATAAGAAAGTTCCCTGAATGCCAGGTCACATCAAGGACCATTCTCTGTTGGGAAGAATTTGGCAAAAATGAGAGAAAATGGGAAAAGTTAGAAAGACCATGCAATACAGTTAATAAAAGTTAGAAAGATCCATGTAATACAGCTCTGATAAAGAAAGAGACAGATAGGCTGTGTGGGTTATGCTTCCCTGGTGGCTCAGCTGGTAACGAATCTGCCTGCAATGCAGGAGTTCATTTCAGTTGCTCAGTCATGTCTGACTCTGTGACCCCGGTTCAATTCCTGGGTCAGGAAGATCCACTGGAGACGGGATGGGCTATCCACTCCAGTGTTCTTGGGCTTCCCTTGTGGGTCAGGCTGGTAAAGAATCAGCCTACAAGCAGGAGACCTGGGTTTGATCCCTGGGTTGGGAAGATTCCTTGGAAAAGGAAAAGGCTACCACTCCAGCATTCTGGCCTGGAGAATTCCATGGACTGTATAGTACATGGGGTTGCAAAGAGTTGGACACGACTGAGCGACTTTCACTTTGTCACAAATGTGTGGGTTACATTTGGAATTGCAAGTAGGAGAGTGAAGATGTTAAGAATTAGATACTGGTGAATTTTCAACGTGACAGGGATGGGAAAGGGGGAATTTTTAGATACCTGATGTGTATTCATGATGTGTTCTTCCTCTTTCTCTGACATTTCCTTAAGAGGATAAATAAGATGTGAAGTAATTTTAGCTACCAATTAGATACTGAAACGTACTTGTTTGACTGTAACACCAGACCAAGGCTGCATACACCAGGCCCTGGGATTTGAGTTATACGTACAACATCTCATTTAATGGTTATTGAAGACTTTTTGATGATAAAATGACTGAGACTAAAATTGGGCAGATAATGCACCCAGAGTCATAAAGGGATCCGATTTCAGATTCATTAGCTTCCAAATCTGTACCTGGCCATTATGCAATAGCACAGCATGCCTGGTAAAGAGCTGTATCCCCCACGCCTGGTAAAGAGCTGTATCCCCCACGCCTGGTACAGAACAAAGCTGTGTCCACTCCATGAAAAGCAACTGGACTCTAGGTCCAGTGTCTTGAGGATTTGGTTTAGGTGGTCCAGAAGAGAGGGGCTCTCCATGGCGTTAGTTGAAAGAAAAGGTTTTGGGAGTTAAACTGGAGCCTGAGTTGGGTCTGGAGTCTGAATCCAAAATCTCCATCAGCCTGGCTGATTTCAGAGACTCTCTAGGACCACTTGGTAAAAAGTAAATTGAAGGTAAGTGTTAAAAGTAAGGAAAAAAATTGTCTTGCTATTTCAAATAAAACTACATTATTTTTTATAGAATCAAAGCCAGATTGACTGACTTTTATACCAAAAATTAATTCAAGACCTACTGAGATGTATTCATTCTTATTTGCCTCTCATGACACCAAATAACACATGAGACAAGATGGTTTGACTCTCTTCTCCTTGATTTTGAAGCTGTATTGATGTAGCCATCAAACCGTCATTCACAGAATCTGAAAGAAGTAGTGTTTTCTTTCCCTAAACTCTCCTGTTAGAGATTCCCCTCACCTGTTTCAACAGCATAGAGTTATGTCAAGAGCTAGATTCCAATTGGGAAAAAAAGGAAAAAATGTTCCTTCTTCAGTTGTGAGAAAAGTGTAGGATGTGATAGAATGATTGGACTCCTGAATTTGGAGTCTGGTGCTGAGCTGGCTTCTGTGTGACCCTGGGCAAAGTGTTTCACCTCTAACAGCCTTAGTTTCCTCTTTCATAATGTGGGAGATGATTAATCCTTGCCCTTCTCACTTCATGGGATGGTTAAGAAGATGAAATTAAATAAAGGGAAAAAAAGCAGAGCTTTCTATACTGTGAACTGTTATCACATGTAAGTAGTTATTATTAATTACAGCTTTGAATTAGAGCATAAAGTGGTTTCCCAAAGCTTAAATAATAAGCACCTAAAGAATCAAGAGGAGAAATATTTATAGAAAAGATGTTTGCTTTTCTTTGCATGAATTATCAATTGCTCTCATCTGGTGTTTTAATTAATAAGGTGTGTGATTTTTTAATTTAAATAAGATTAAGTCTCTGGAAAGAATAATAGCAGAAGAATATGAATTATGGAACAAAAAAATCCCCAACAATGGTCAAGATGGAGTGGTTATCTAGAAACAGAGAGATTCTTGTTAAATTCTTGGAGGGGACTGTGTTGATTAGCTCTATTGTTAAGGGTGCATTTTTTTTTTCCACTTGAGATAATATTCATTTAGGACTTCATTTCTTTACCACATTCCAATACCATTTTAAAGTATTTCCTTATTATGTTCCGTGGCATGATTAGGAAGCAGATGGGAGAATAATAGTGAAGTGTATGTCTGCACCCATGAAATTAAAAGATGCTTGCTCCTTGGAAGAAAAGTTATAACCAACCTAGATAGCATATTAAAAAGAAGAGACATTACTTTGCCCACAAAGGTCCATCTAGTCAAAGCTATGGTTTTTCCAGTAGTTATGTATGGATATGAGAGTCAGACTATAAAGAAAGCTGAGGGCCAAAGAATTGATGGTTTTGAACTGAGGCATTGAAGAAGACTCTTGAGAGTACCTTGGACAGCAAGGAGATCAAACCAATCCATCCTAAGGAAAATCAGTCCTGAATATTGGAAGGACTGATTTTGAAGCTGAAACTCCAATACTTTGGCCACCTGATGCGAAGAACTGACTCATTTGAAAAGACCTTGATGCTGGGAAATATTGAAGGTGGGAGGAGAGGGGGACAACAGAGGATGAGATGGTTGGATGGCATCACAGACATGAGTTTGAGTAAACTCCGGGAATTGATGATGGACAGGGAGGCCTGGCATGCTACAGTCCATGGGGTCGCAAAGAGTCAGACACGACTGAGCAAATGAACTGAACTGAACTGATGGCTTGTCCCAGGAAGAAACTGTAGGAATTCCTTGAGAATCCTGCCTAACCTGGGGTTGACTCACCAGGTCATGAGGTCAGGAGTCTCAGAATCACTTTTGACTTCTCACGTATGGTTTAACAAATTCAACCATTGAAAGAGTTCTAACTTCCTACCATCTCCAGATTCCCTTTAGTCTTCTCTGTTCTTGCTTTCCCACCCTAATGAAAACACCCCTGTGAAGTCTTTCCAATATTCTTCCAAAGATGTCCAGCCTCCAGCCTAAGCATCTTAGTCTCTGCTGCATGCATCAGTTAGAGGTCCTTCAAAAACCACATGGAAAGACCTCCACTCCCTGATAACATGGATAGCACAGACCATATTTAATTTTCTCATATGAAACAACTGAAAAGAAAAAAAAGACAAAATACATGAAATAATACTTTCAAGCACATTAACATGAGAGGGGAAAAAAGCAGGAACCCCCTGAACTATGGGCAATAAATAAGGTGAACCCTGGCACCTTCCTGGTGGTCCAGTTGTTAAGACCCCACACTTCCCATGCAGGGAGTGTATGTTCAATCCCTGGTCAGAGAATTAAGATCCCACATGCTGTGTGACCAAAAATACATTAACAACGGCAACAACAATAACAATGTAAACCCTGAGATTTATGCATTTACAGGTCAGAGTTTTCAGAACATGGAGCTGAGGCAGAACCCAAGCATCTTCCTGAGTTGAAGCAGTTGAGCTGGAGGCCAGGGGGCCAAGATCCTAGGGTTTTCAGGTCTCAGTAGCAGAAAGGAGAGACACATTCTGAGAAAGGTCTCTTTCTACCCTTGAGCAGAGTACAGCCACAGAAGACTAGGGAAAGAACCATCCAAAAGGATTAGAGGGACCATCTCTTGGAACTTGCCAGGGATAGTTTCTGTCCCTATCAGCCAGAGTGGCACACTCGTAATTCACAGAGCGTCAGTTAGGAATGCAGAACAGCCTTTCCTCAGCATGCGCTTAGTCTCTCAGCTGTGTCTGACTCTTTGCTGCCCCGTGGACTGTAGCCCACCAGGCTCCTCTGTCCCTGGGGATTCTCCGGGTAAGAATACTGGAATGGGTTGCCACGCCCTCCTCTGGGGGATCTTCCAACCCAGGGACTGAACCCAGGTCTCCCACCCTGCAGGTGAATTTTTTACCATCTGAGTCATCGGGGAAAACTGGGGAAATGAGCTCTAGACTAAACACTGCTCTGAACCCAACCTAATAAAGCTCAAGACTCAAGCTTTTCTCAAGTAACTTAACCAAGTCCTAAAACAAAGTTTAAAAATAATTATTCAAATATAGAAATATCCAATACCCAACAAAGCTAAATTCACAATGTCTAGCATTCAATAAAAAATGACTAAGCATCTAAAAAAGCAGGAAAATATAAGTGATAATGAGAAAAACTAATCCATCAAAACTCACCACAAAAATTATATGCATAACAGAATTAGTAGATGAGGACATTAAAACAGCTATTAAAACTACTTACCTTCTATTCAAAAAGGTCAGTAGAGACAGAAGATATGATAGAAGAAGAAGACCAGATCAAACTTCTAGAGGTGAAAATTACAGTGTCTATCTACCCTTCAATTTAGGAAACAAAGCTTCAGTTGTGCAAGATGAATAATCCTTAGAGAGGTTCTGGACAGCATGGATCCATAGTTAATAGTACTATATGATGTACTTAAAATATTGCTAAGAAGATAGATCTTATATTAAGTGCTTCTATTACAAATTTAAAATGATAATAATAATTAAAGCAAAAGGAAAATTTTAAAGGTGATTGATATAGATACAGCATAGATTGTGGCCATAGTTGTTAAGGATATGGATGCATAGATATTTCCAAATGTATTGAGTTGTGCAAAGTATATATATATATATACTTTATATATATATATATGAAGCCCAGGGCTCATATTATAGCGGGAGATCATTTGATATTGCCTCCGTGAAGTGTTGCTAATCAACTAAAGACTTTTACTCCGGTTGGGATGGCAATAATCATGTGTATACATATATATATATATATACACATAATTTTTGATATGTCAACTATACCTCAAACAAAGGGTTTAACTTTTAAAAAAATATGATATAAAACTACAGTGTCTAACTCAGAAAATGTACTGAATAGGATTAATAAAAGATTAGTTATTTCAGAAGATAATATGACTAAATTTGAAGCCAAAGCAATAGACAGCTTCTAAAATGAAACACAGAGAAAAATGGTGGGGAAAAAAAATTGAAGCAAGTGTTAATGAGCTGTAGAATGACTTCAATCAGTCTAATATATGTACCCAAAAGGGAATGATTCTGCATTTGCTCTTCACAGTCACAATAGCAATTGATCCAAAACTTAGTTTGAAACAGCATTCATTATCTCATGGCGCTTCCCAGGTAGCTCAGCAGGCAAAGAATCCTCCTGGAATGCAGGAGATGCAGGCAGAAGAGAGTTTGATCCCCACGTGGGGAAGATCCCCTGAAGGAGGGCATGGCAACCCACTCTAGTATTCTTGCCTGGAGAATCCCATGGACAGAGGAAGCTGGTGGGCTGCTGTCCATGGGGTCGCAAAGAGTCGGACATGACTGAAGCAACTAAGCATGCACGCATGCATAATTTCTGAGGGTCAGGAATCACGCACACTTAATTGGATGTTCTGTGGCAGGAAGGGGGACCCCCTTCAAGGATCTGAGAGTGGGCTCTTGTCTAACACTCCGAGGAAACGTACGTGCTGACAAAACAAGAGACTTAATTGCGAAGGGACCTCTGGGCCGAGAGCAGTAGGGGAAGGCAACAGGAGGACTGCTCTGCTGAGTGGCTCACAGTCTCAGGCTTCATGGTGATGAGATTAGTTTCCAGGTTGTTTCTGGCCAATCATTCTGACTCAGCGTCCTTCCTGGGGGTGCACACATCACTCAGCCAAGATGGACTCCAGCGAGGAGGATTCTGGGAGGTTGGTAGGGCATATGGACTCATGTCTCCTCTCTCTTTTTCACTTTTTCTGAATTCTTCTGGTTTGTAGTAGCTTGTTAGCTCTGAGTTCCTTACCAGGACCTCTTGTTGTCAAGATAACTCACTTGAGTGACTACTATCTTGCCTGGTTAGGGTGGGTGGTTTCAGTTAGTGTTTCTCCTAGCTGAACTGTTAGGAGAGGGGCTCTATAAGGCTGCATCTGAGCTGTTGGCCAAGTCATAGGCATCAAGCTGGCTGCTAAGTTGCTTCACTCATGTCTGACTCTGTGCGACCCCATAGACAGCAGCCCACCAGGCTCCCCCATCCCTGGGATTCTCTAGGCAAGAACACTGGAGTGGGTTGCCATTTCCTTCTCCAATGCATGAAAGTGAAAAGTGAAAGTGAAGTCACTCAGTCGTGTCCGACTTCTAGCGACCCCATGAACTGCAGCCTACCAGGCTCCTCCATCCATGGGATTTTCCAGGCAAGAGTACTGAAGTGGGGTGCCATTGCATCAAGCTGGAGAAGTTAAAGCTCACTCACGTGGTTGGGCTTCCTAGGTGACGCTAGTGGTAAAGAGCCTGCCTGCCAATGCAGGAAATGCAAGAGATGCATGTTAGACCCCTGGGTTGAGAAGATCCCTTGGAGAAGGAAATGCCAACCCACTTGAGCATTCTTGCCTGGAAAATACCATGGATAGAGGCCCTGGTGGATTATAGTCTAGGAGGTAACAAAGAGTCAGACACCACTGAGCACCTGAGCACACAGGCATGCACAGGGACTTCACAGGTGTTACAGAGTCGCTGGGGTCCGATCCCTGGTAGGGGAACTAGGCTCCCACATGCCACATGGCCAGGAAAAAAAGAATATCCCAATATCATTATAATAAATGTTTCTAAAATATAAATCTTAAAAAATTAACTACATATCTATCACATGACCTAGACATATGTTACCCAAGAGAAAGGAAAGGATATGTCCATACAAAAACAGAATGTTTAGGGCAGTTTCATTTGTCATAGCTAAGACCCGGAAACAACTCTGAGATCCATTAGTGGGTGAATGAGTAAACCGATTGTGGCATATCCATAGAATGGAATCCAACTCAGACACAAAAAGTAATGCGATTCCCCATTCAATGATGGGGATGAATCTCAGAAGTATGCTGAGTGAAAGAGAACAGTCACAAATCAGGAAAGTGACCGAAAGTACAGTGCATCGGCAGCTGCCTGAGGGTGGAGCCAAGGGAGAGGTCAGAGGCAGAGATTAAAAAGCACACGGAGGAAACTTTGGGGATAATGGTTACATCCATTAACTTGATTGTGGGCATAGTTCATCGAGGATGTCAAACCTCATCCCATGGTTCACTTAAACACTGTACAGCTTAACAGCATGTCAATTAAATCTCCGCAAAATTGTTAAAAACAAAGCCACGCCCAGGACAGCCCTCTTTTCCAGCTTTATCCTTTCAGTGGCTTCCTATAGCTCCGCCTCTCCTTCCCCCATCTGTCCATCCCTCCACAAGAATGTTCTTTCCCCCAGTCCCCACCTCTCAACTGAACTCGTACTCACCTAACACCCTACATCTAACTTCCCTCTGCAAAATAGCCTTTGGTCTTCTTCTCACAGTCCTACCTTTGACCTGTGACAATGATACGTTGATAGCTTTCTCGTGCTTCCAGCAGACTCCCCACCTGCCCCCTCCTCTGTAGGTAATTAGAGCAAAGCTTTTATTCATTATTCTTATTGTCATTAGTGGCACTTGCTGTAGTAGCAGTATTTCTTCCTGTTCCTGCAGTGCACAGCACAGTATCAGATATTTCACAGTAGAAGCAAGAGATGTTTTTTGAAATACTACATGAAAAACAAAATGATTCGGAGAGTTCACCCAGAATATGCCCACAGTGGACTGAATGATTGTGTCCCCCAAAATTCTTATGTTGCAATCCTAAACCCCACTGGGGTAGTATTAGGAGGCATGGTCTTTGAAGGGTGATTAGGGCATTAAGGGTTAAGCTCGCTTAAATGGGATTAGAGGCCTTGTGAAGGATTCACAGAAACATCACTCTTTTCACCATCTAAGGAGTCAAGGAGAAATAGGCAGTCTGCAACCAGGAAGAGGGCTCTCACTAAAACCCAATCCTGCTGGCATCCTGATCAGATTTCTAGCCACCAGAACTTCTGTCGTTTATAAGCCATCCAGCCAGTGGTACTTCAGTAGAGCAGTCTGGATGAACTAAGATAATGTCCTACCCCAAAGAACCTCAGCTCCACTGATGGAGAGGTCACATTTAGATTCTTGCTTCTTCTCAATGAAATCATGGGTCAGGACAACCTAGAGGTGGTGACTCTTCACATATGTGGGTCCTCGCAAGGAGAGACTGGGTGGAAAGAGAAAAAAAGTGAGGGACCAGGCTCTGTCTTCTCAAAGCAGCTTCAATCAATGCTTCCTTCTCTTCCAAACAGGTTAGAAAGACATCCCAAAATGTCTGTTTAACCCACTGGTGGTGATGAGGGCTATGCTTATGGAGTTCATGGTAAAACCTGGATCTAAGAGGTCGATCTGATACCCTTTGCTTTCATTTTAATGGAGAAAAACTAGAAATTCCTTACGTTTCTTCACCCAAGGAGGTCACAGGACTTGTTCCCTTGCCTTTTTCCTGGGTGGGGAGTGACTCTAGATGGCTTTTAGGACAGAGACACTCTCCTGTCTCCCCTCCCCGACTCCATTTCCCCTTTCTCAGAGCTTAAATAATGAACCAATGAGAAAAATAAAGGCATCCTGTCTGCCAGTCTCTTTTAAACTCTTTCCTTGCAGTCTGATGTTTTTGCTTTTCTTTGTTTCTTTGTTTCGCTGTTGTTGTTCCTATACATTCGTCTTTGGTTTTTTATTTGTATTTTATTTTTCTGTTTTGTAAGTTGAAGTACAGTTGACTGTGGGGCTTCCCAGGTGGCTCAGTGGTAAAGAATCCTTCTGCCAATGCAGGAGATGCGTATTCAATCCCTGGATAGGGAAGAGGCTTTGGAGGAGGAAATAGCAACACACTCCACTATTCTTCTTGCCTGAGGAATTCCATGGACAGAAGAGCCTGGTGAACTGTAATCCCTGGGGTTGTAAAGTCAGATACAACTCTGAGTGACTGAGCATACACTCACACAGTTGATTTAAAATGCCGTGTTAGCTTCAGATACATAGCAAAGTGATTCAGTTATACACACACACACATATATATTCTTTTTCAGGTGTTTTCTCCTTACAGGTTATTATAAAATACTGAGTAGTGCTATACAGTAGGATCTTGTTGTTTATCCATTTTATGTACAGTGGTCTGTATATGTTAATCCCAAACTATTAATTCATCTCTCCCCCATTCTTTCCCCATTGGTAAGTTTGTTTCCTATGTCTGTGGGCCTATTTCTGTTTTCTATATCAGTTCTTTTTTATCATTTTTTTTAGATTCCACAAATGAGTGGTATACGACATTTGTCGTCCTCTGTCTGCTGACTTCACTTAGTGTGACCATCTCTCGGTCCATCCATGTTGCTGCAAGCGCCTGTTATCTGCCCTCCAACTCAGTGGACAACCCAGCCACTGAGTGTAAGGAGGACCGAGCACCTGGTGGTGAGCATCGGGTCACCCAAGCTAGGTCCAGGCTGCTTGGGGAGGCTAGGAACAGAGGTCAGCAAGGCCACGGTGGAAGATAAGTCTCCAACAAGCACTTTCAGGAGGTTTATAGCTCGTTGAGGCATCTAAGCCCTTAGCCCTTCTGCAAAACTCCAGACTTTTCAGAAAAGACAACTTGTGAGTTTGGATTAGAAATGAGTACAAGTAACTGGAAATCAGTACTTAGGCCCCTAGAGTCACATAAAATATGAGATGAGTGATTCTATTTTATGTGGGGAGGTAGGAAAGAGGCTTTTTAAAAAAATTTTGTATTATGGAAATCTTCAAGCAGACACAAAAGTAGGGGGTAAAGCATAGAAACTCATTTATTCATCAGTTGTTCTCAACAATGATCAAAATTTTAACAATTTTCTAATTAGAGAGAAAGAGGCAAAAAAAAATATGGATACATAACATGGGCTTAGGGACTTCTCAGGTGGTTCAGTGGTAAAGAATCTGTCTGCCAACACAGGAGGTGCAAGAGATGCAGATTCGATCTCTGGGTAGGAAGAGCTCCTGGAGTAGGAAATGACAGCCCACTCCAGTATTCTTCCCTGGGAAATCCCATGAACAGAGTAGCCTGGTGGTTAACAGTTCATGGGGTTGCAGAGTTCTACATGGAGAGAGAATGAGGTGGATACACTGACCTGGGTTTGGATTCAAAGACCTCCTCCCTTGCACAGGCTGTGTATCCAGGAGAGGACTCCTTAGCCTTTGGCCCCGCTTCACTCCCTGTAAAACGTGAATGAGGATTTCTGCACAGCAGGGTCACAGACAAATCAAATGGGAAGCACAGAACTAGTCACATAGTAGCTGCTCAGTAAATGATGACGTTTTCCTATAGTTACTGTACTTAAATGCACCAAGCAATTATGCCCACAAGACAAAGCAGGAAATTACAACTCAGGCCGTGTTGGGACAAAGGCCTGAATTTGTTACTTATGGGATTTTTCCCAATAAATTTTCTTGAAAACAAATAATCAGTAGCCAAAAAAGTCTCAAATTCATGCAATCACCAGCAAAGTAAATGAATTTCAAATGTCAGAGAAAGAAGAAGACCCAAATGGAACTTGTCTTCTTTTTCTTTTAACTCTATTCTTGTTTTTGTTACTGCTTGTCATGAAGTCATGTCTAACTCTTTTGCAACCCCATGGACTGTAACCCACCAGGCTCCTCTGTCTGTGAGATTTCCCAGGCAAAAATACCAGAGTGGGTTGCCATTTCCTACTGTAGGGAATCTTCCTGACCCAGGGATCAAACCCACGTATCCTGCATTGGCAGGCAGATTCTTTGCCACTGAGCCAATTTGTTTTCTTTTTTCCCCCCAACTTTATAGTGACTGAGTGACTTCATTTTCACTTTCATGCATTGGAGAAGGAAATGGCAACCCACTCCAGTATTCTTGCCTGGAGAATCCCAGGGACAGAGGGACCTGGTGGGCTGCCGTCTATGTGGTTGCACAGTCGGACACGACTGAAGCGACTTAGCAGCAGCGGCAGCAGCAGCAGCATTGAACCATTTACTACCCTTCTGTGGCATCTGTAGTGTTTCAAGCTAAAACCCTAAACACATTTTCTCTAGGCAAATGGTTTTCAACTGAGGGCGAGTATGACTTCTAGGAGATATTTGGTAATGTCAAAAGACATATTTGGTTGGAGAGAGTTTTGGATGTCATGACGGGGCAGGAGGATGCTTCTGACATTTTGTGGGTAGAGACTAAGAAGCATCCTACAGTGCACAAGACTGCCCCCTGCACTACCCCCAACAAGTGTGGTTAATCCCAAGGTTGAGAAACCCCGAGCTAAGCCAAAACAGATCAAGCTTTGGGGTCAGCCAAAATTGCACTGATCCCAGCTCTCTGGCTTGCAAGCTTGACTCCCTTCTGTAAATGTCCCCATTTGTAATTTGGGGGTGATGATCTCTCATGGCAGGTCTGTCCAGTGTTGACTCCTGTTTCTCACACATAGGCTCTCAGTAAATAGTAGCTTATCATAACTGTCCATTGAATATTGTCATTTTTGATATTGTGTCTAATAATACTCAATTTCTGTTTTAAGAATGCTGACAAGTCAAGTGAAGAGCTAGGTCCTGGGAGGGAACAAATATGGTCTTGAGTGAATCATGCCATCCTATCCTGGAAGCTGGGCATGAAGGGTAAGAGGTTTTGGGAGAAACTGTGTCCATAAGAGCATTGGATGTGGGCTTAGTTATAAGTAGATGGGATTCTTTTGATTGGGAAATGGGAAAAGTGATTTTTATCTATTGATATGGCACTATTGACCTTTGGAGAAAATAATAATAATACAAATAATTATTATTGTTCATATCATTATTTGTTGTGAGGGTTTCCCTGGACATGGTAGGATGTTGAAGAGCATCCCTGTCTCTACCCACTGGACACCAGTGGCATCCACAAACCCTCACAGGTACGAGTCTCCAGGCATTGCCAACTGTGTCCTGGGGGAATTCTGAGAATTGTTGATCGGGATTAATGATGGCAAATGCAGGGCAGTATGCCAGCAATCTCTGCCCCTTCACCCTCCACCCCATCCATCTCTAAAACAGATTTTACTCATGAGTCATGACCTCTATGCCACTGAGAACAGATCTGGAATTCTTCTCATTAGTATACCAGACAGTTGATTGTGTCCGACTATTTGCAACCCCATGGACTGTAACCCGCCAGGCTTCTCTGTCCATGGGATTCTCCAGGCAAGAACACTGCAGTCGGTTGCCATTCCCTTCTCCACGGGCATCTTCTCAACCCAGGGATCGAACCTGGGTCTCCTGCATTGCCAGCTAATTCTTTACTGTCTGAGCCACCAGGGAAACTACTTACTAACTTAGACTCTCCCATCTGTACCTCAACGAGTTTCTCTGCAGTATTTTGAATACCATCTACCTCTTTAAGTCTCTTGATTTTTTTCTGAATCCTTGATTGCCTTGGACATCCATGCTTGCCATTTTATTGGCTCATTTTTGCTCATGTTTCCATACTCTGGGTATTGTTAAGTTGCTTTCTCAGAGCTTCCTGAATTTCCCTCCTGTTGATTAAAATGCAGGTTTTCTCCAAGATGGAAGTGTTAGTCATTATTTTTCAATATTAATGTTATTGTTTTTCTGAAGCTTCTGTTGTTCTGTAATTCAAGGACCCCTTGTCGAATCCCATATGTAGCGTGTTTATTAGATGTAATATTTTATCTCTCGGACTCAGTGCCTGACACTATCATTTCCTTCTTATTTCAATAAAAATGATCTCCTTCCCTGTGATTCTGACAGGAGCTAATGGTTTTCTTTATCACAAGAGAAAGTAAGAGGGAGGCAGTGCTAAAAGACAAAATGAACTGTATATATTTGGGCCTTAATTCAATTTATAGCATAAACTCCAATCTTAACAAAGTAACTTCACAACCAAAAATAAATAAATAAAAATAAAGCTACTGTGAAAAGCTAGAAGCCTCCAGGTTGGTTTTTTGTTTGTTTGTTCATTTTTAATTTGTAGGTTTGAAAAGTGATACCCAAACCTAACCTTGTAGAAAGAGAAGGCACCTGCCATAAATGCTCAAATGACTTCTGATTTTCCCTCCTTCTCTCTGTCTTTTTTTCTTTTCAGTGTGTGTGTTCCAGGGTCTTGGGTTAGGGGTTAGGATTTCCATCAATGTAGTTTAATCAAGTGTTAATAAAATCCAATACAACTCTCATTGACAGAAGCACAATATTAGTTGTTTGATAAGATTTCTTTCCTGCATGTAAATTCCAAGTGGATTCTGCCTAGATTTATAGACTTATTAGGGGGGAAAAAATATTGTGTGCACAATTACATCATGAACATTCCATCAGGGAGCTTTATAGCCAATGCCAAATAGTTGTGAAGATAAAGACACTTTAAAAGTGCTACCCAGATAGCATGTAATGCCAAAGACAAGGTACAGATTTTGAAACTCTTACAAATGCCACTACTTGGATTTGACCTGACCAGGAAGATGACTGGACAGCAGGAGTTCACCCCTGCTGCAGTGACCCATCAGCCTGTGTGTGGAGGACCAACATCTTTGAATGGCTCTGATCACAAGCTCTAGTAGTAGAGAAACTTGGATCTGGAGGCTGGGTCTGCTATTCCCAGCTGTTTAACCTTGGCAAATGTGTCTTAGCCAGGGAAAGTGTCTGATCCTACAGAATGGCAGCATGAGAATGCAGTCAGGGCTAAATGGTAGAGCTGAACAGTGTTTGGCTTGCTCCTGGTACAGGTTAAGGGCTCAGTTCACAGCGACTTCACTTTTATCTTGCTGCTGTCCTCAGTCAACATGGTTACATTCAACCCTGGGGGCTCTGACTTTGAGTAGACTGGAAAGCTCCATGCAAATATCCTATTCACCGGCTCTTCCCAGGTGCCCACTGGGGCCCTGTCCTGGAAGGTGCTGCAGGGAGTTCAGAGATGGGTTTGACATGATCTCTGACTCCCAGTGACTCGTTAGCAGGGGGAAGCGCCTGCCACAGCAGTTACACGTTGACGGCTGTCTCTACATTGACACAAGGTGCCTTGCTGCAGTCTGACGTACTATGACTTAAGGATATGGGCTACTTCATAGAGTGTGAGCCCCTCTAGGGCAAGGTAAGGGCCATTTCTGACTCACTGTTGCATCCACAGTGTCCAACACTGGATCATTCCTTAATGAGCTTCACCAAAATATCCATCAAAGACAAACCATGTAGCAGGTGCTAGGGGGGATGCAATAAAGACAAGGCATATTTATGATCCCTGATCCCATTGGCCTCACATTTCACTCAAGGCAACAAGTAATAATCAGACTCTAGCATCACATCTGGCATGATATCTAGCACAGACCCTTGAAACCCTGGTAATATCCAAGAAGTGTTTGTTGAATGAATAAATGAAAAGATACATGAAAAGCAACTCAAGTGGACAGTGACGTGGAAAAATAACATGGGATGCTGTGAAAGCTTAGAACAGGAGGACATAACTTGATATTGGTGTGATGGAAGCTTCTAGAGAAATGATGAAGTGTCAGGATTTTCTATGGAGTTAGTACACAGTGCTTCTGGTGAAAACTTCCCTTTAGGTGAGCTGTGGTTCTTCCAGACTTTCTAGCACATGTTTTCTTCTTCTTGCATTATAAATTCTGCTTTATTTGAGGTGTCTATCATCTGGGTGTGTAGGCAGAAATATAAAGCCCTACCCATTGAGAAGACAGGGATTATGAGTATAGATGCCATCATTCTTTGGAGCCAGTTTTCTCTAGAGGGACCTGTTGTTGTTCAGTTCTTAAGTTGTGTCCGACCCTTTATGACTCCATGGGATGAAGCACATCAGTCTTCCCTGTCCTTCCCTATCTCCTGTATTTTGCTCAAACTCATGTCCATTGAGTCGATGATTCCATCCAACCATCTCATCCTCTGTCGCCCCCTTTTCCTCCTGCCCTCAGTCTATCACAACATCAGGGTCTTTTCCAATGAGTCAGTTCTTCACATCAGGTGGCCAAAGTATTGGAGCTCCAGTTTCAGCATCAGTCCTTCCAATAAACTTTTAGAGTTGATTTCCTTTCGGATTGACTGGTTTGATCCCCTTGCTGTCCAAGCGACTCTCAAGAGTCTTCTCCAGTACCACAATTTGAAAGCATCAATTCTTCGGTACTTGAGAGACCTATCCAGTCGGAATTCTGCTGGTGAGGTCGCATTTGGAAATGTTAACACATTCCATGCCTCTGCTCACTTATCCACTAATTTTGCAAGCACTAACTATGTTCTTCCAAGTGCCACATGTCCTTCCAGATCCTGGGCTTCAAGGAGAGGAAGGACAGACAGGGCTGCCCTTCTCCATGGCTGGTACTGTTCTGAAGCCTGACTTACTCCTCTGTGCAAGAACTCTGCTCAGGAGGGAGATGGTAAACCTCTGTTTGTAGCATTATCCTGACCAGTGATGGAGACAGACGCATTTCCATCCAAGTTCAATGCAACAAGTGGTTAAGATTTTTTTGCCACAGCACCTGGTCTCCCTCTCATTAGAAATGGCCAAGTTGGCTAATGAGATAAAGAACTGGGTGATTCTTTGTGACTCAGGGAACTCAAACAGGGGCTCTGTGACAATCTAGAAGGGTGGGATGGGGAGGAAGATGGGAGGAAGTTTCAGGAGAGACGGGGCATGGGTGTACCTATGGCTGATTCTTGTTGATGTTAAACCACAAAATTCTGTAAAGCAATTATCCTCCAATTTAAAAAATAAATAAAATAGCAAAAAAAAAAAAAAAACCCAAACTGGGTGGATTCTTTACCATCATTATAACGAAAGGCAACAGGAAGGAGCAAGTAGGGTTTGTGCACAGATACGCTAGAGCCAAGTGCAGGTCAACGGAGCTAGTGGGCTGGGGCCATGACCCTGCAGGACACCCACCTGTGTCTATCCTTCCCAGCACAGTCCAAACTTTAGTAGGATTCTTTGTTTTTAAGATAAGATTCACTTTAGTGAGTATCTGCTGAGTTCCAGTAAGGCAGTCCAAACCCAGTTTCAAGAACTGAAAAGACAAAGGAAATAAATTCAACCCTGACCTCAAGGAGCTCCCAGGCTAGTCTGTCCGCTGACCACAGGCAAATTTACTCCTTGATGCTTCCAGTCTTCAATTTTTCTTTTGTTAGCAATAGTTTCTCACAGCAAAATTCTCAAGACTAGAAGAGTATAGATGACCTCAGCCAGGCATCATTTGTTGATGCCCACGCTGTGCCCAGTCTTTCTGTTTTTTGCTTACAAACCTTGCCTTGCATCTTCCCGACTGTGTGATCTTGAGCAAGTTACTGCCCCCAGTCTTAATGTACTCATCTGTATAACAGACAGAATGATAGTTCTTACCATGCAGAGTTGTGAAGACATGCAAGATAATGAAATTCTTAGCAGAATTTCTGGTATGGGTAGCCACAAGTCCCTGTGAATAAGTGCAAGGCCTATGTTAATGATTTAGCTTTTTATGTTAAAAAAGCTATCAGAGACTGCTTTAAGGGCATCAAACGAAGAGAAAAGAGTCTACACAACTCCAGAAGAACTTGGGGGACATTTAATTGGCAAACTGAAAGGAACATATAAAGAACTTGTTATTAGAAATGTAGAAATTATAGTGGCTGCTCTGAATTTGAAAACTCTGATTCCAGGTGCCTTGGTGGGGATCTAAGCATCAGTATTTCTATGTAAAAATTCTTACAGGCAGGGCTTCAACACTGGGCTTGCCTTTCAAGGAACAGGGGTTGAGAGCTGATACTGTTTTTCTATGAGTTCCATTTATTTACACTGTCTATTCTAGAATAAAACAAAAGCTATGAAGAATAATAAGGGAGAGAGGTGGGGGTAGAAGAGGTATTTTAAAAAAGAGAACATAAAGTTTATGAAAAACCATTAAAGCCAATTCAATTAACTAATTTTCTTCTTTAAAACCCAGATACATATAAACAGCCATTCCATCCTTAGTGACCTTGGGATTCATTCTTTGTCAAACACTTCATAATACTTTTCTCTGTATACTACTGAGATCACAAAATATGTGCTCTGTGCAACAGTTTGTTACATATTTTTATGTAATTTTCCATCCATTTATTTTTCTTAAAATATAGTATGGGGGGGATACAATTGATCTCTCCAATTATTTTTCCACTTTCTTTTGGCTCAACCTATAGATACAACCAACTGAAACATTTTCAGGAAAATCATCAACCCAGTACCTTGATCATACCGCTAGGTGTGTATGAGTCTTGGATTCATTTATTTATGGACTCTTTGGGTTATACTGAAAGATGAATTGAATACTCAGTGTCCAGTTTTTCTCTATTTGCAAATGTATGTTCAATGCAAAGTGTAAACTGATTTATGTTCAAAACAATGTATAAACTGATGACCTCATTTCCCCTACAGTGCTCATGTTTAAATTTATTAAAATAACTCCTTTCCCCCCACCCCAGTGATACTATTTATTATTGAAAAAGGGAGCTCTCTTCTGCATAGTTCCCATCTTCATTGACTGGGTGCTTCATCACTTATTGAATGTCTGTGAGTTGAACAAAAAGGACAGAAATTGTGTGAAATCTACCTTTTTTCCCCTTTCTTTTTTGCTTGACCCAATAAACACCAGCACACATGGAGAGAGGGAGAAAGAGAGGTGTAAACATGCAAAAGGGCAAGAAGAGAGGGAGAAGAAGAAGAAGGAAAAAAAAAAAAAGGGAGATGGGAGAGAGAGACCAAGGGAGAGACAGAAAGCAAGCAAGCGTGAGCCAGGAAGGAAAACTCCACTGTGGTAGTGATGGATAACTGAAGTGAAGGTGTCAGGATGGTATTATGTAAATTACCAAGACAGCCAAGCCATGCACTGATGATTATAGAGGATGTGAGCAATGCTGTGGTCCCCAGACACTCATGTGCCTTGTTATTTTTCTTCCCTCCAACTACCCTTGGGGTGGATTCTTCCTGACCGTGGTCCTTGGGAAAAAAAAGGAAACTCATCTCCAGAAAAAAAAAAAAAAAAAAAAGTCCCCTTCACCCACACACAGCTCCCCCAGCCAAGAATTCTTTTTTTAAAAAAAGAAAAAGTGGAAGGAATGATATGACATGTCTCTCCACGGATCCCTCCCCCTCCCCATGCCAACCAGACGTCGTCTCCCAACTGCCTTTTGTTTAGATCAGTGAAGCATTTGGCTTTATCAAGCACCTTGATTGTGCCTTAGTTTCAAGGGCAGCAACCGAAGGAGACAAAACAGGCAGCAAAGAGAGTGACTCTGAACTCAGGAGATGATGAGAGGTATCATTATATAGATAGACACCCCCATGGCGACTCAGGTTTTTAAACATGCTAATTTTATTCCATCTGCATTCCTATTGGGAGATGAGAGCTGGATTCCATTCATGGACAAGAGTGAGGGGTTACTAGCTCAGAACTGAAGGTTTTTCTAGACAATTTTTCCATTTGCAGCCTCTCTCCAAATTAAAAATATATGCCCGAAATGAACAAAGAATTTCCCAACTAATGCTCATATTATTTAAATTATTTATGCCCTCATTGGTGGGTGAAATATTTACTTAACTACTTAGTGTATATTGTTTGCTCAGCCGCTCAGTTGTGTCTGATTCTTTGCAACCCCATGGACTGTAGCCCATCAGGCTCCTCTGTCCATGGGCTTCTCCAGGCAAGAACACTGGAGTGGGTTGCCATTGTATACTGGGACCTCCACAAAGTTCCATGACCACAGATATTAATACCAGATAATACCTTTGAGCATTGTTTTTTCTCAGGGCACAAGCGGCAAAGAATTTCTCATAGGACATCCGTCAAACATACGAAGTGACTTGGGATGTGGACAGAGCTTTGTATTTGGAGCTGGACCTCAATGACACTGCTAAAGCCCCAGCCAGCTGAACAGATCAGGTTTAGAAATGGTGTTTCCAGGATTTCTTGGAAATGATGTCAGTCTTTCCCACCAGCACTTCCCTGTCTGCATAGCTTCCATGCTGGCGCTCTTCTTGGAGGTACGGAACTTGTTCTTTTGAGAGCTTAAAACTCAGTCAAGTAACCTCTGTGTTCTGGGTGTTCGCCTCCTAATCCTTAGCCCCCTCTGATGGAAAGGACAAACCCACGTGACAGGACAACCCCATTCAGCCCACAGACTGTCATCCCTCAGACTCTCAACTCATCTCAGGACCGAGAACGTGATTTCAAGGTTAAGGTCACTTAGGGTTTCTAGGTGATGTACTTTCTTTGAGTCTCTTTTCTATGATGTTCTTTAGGACTGGGCTCAAGCATACCACTTTGAAACCCCAGAAACCCAGCTCTTTTCCTGCCTCTCCTGAGGGGACATACTCCCTGCTCTCTTGCCCAGCTCACGTGCCGATAGCTATATACTCCCTGGGGTGGTGCTAGCTTCACTGGGGTTCCTTTTCACAAAGGTCAGTGAGTTCACAAAATGTCATGCTTCATTAAAATCTAAATTAATAGAATTCTACCTGCCCCATTATGGAAATGAACCATTTCACATGTATTCCAGAAGGCAGCATTTGAGAGCTTTGTGAAGCTTGTTACCATGACTTCCAAGTGTCCCCCAAAGCTTGAGGGGTTTGTTGCAGTCTTTTGTGCAAGGATTGGTGCAAAAACACTCTGCAGGAAGTGTTTATATTTGGGGTTCCTGTTTGCTTTTGTTTTGTGTGAAAACCTTGGCTCTAAACTTTTGTCCTTCCAAGTTTCAACCTTAAGCACCACCGTGCAGAGAGAGACGTGAGTAATGTCAATGCTGGGGCCATGTCAGTGTTAATTTTCCATTTTTCCTCACCAGAGTAAAAAGGCACAGAATCAAAAACTTAAAACACAAAAAGCTGACTGTTAATAGGACTCTCATACTCCCATACTCAAACTTATAAATGGTCATATTTTATCTTCTCAGAATAATGAACCTCTGGGAAAAAGGACAGAGCTTATATATATACATATATATTAAGATCCCACAGCCTCACAGCCATATATATATATATAGCTCAAAGTCTGAGCTCTTAATCATGATGCCATTACCTGATCCCCATCTTCTTCATTATCTCTCATTGACATGACTTGTTAACTAGAATCCTATAACAATGCATTTAGTTACTATCAGCCATAGGCATATGCATAGCACTAAATGTATAAAACATTCTCAAACATGGAAAACGTGAGGGAAGATAGGATTAGAGAGTGCCTTTGAGAAACTCAATGATAAAACTCATTGAGGCAAAACAATATATTGGAATATATAGGAATCAAAGGAATCAAACAATATAATCAGGAAAAGGGAAACTTAAATAAAGCAACTGGAAGTGTACATTGAGTCCATTTAAGTAAGGAGTTACAACCACACAGCAGAAGATGTCATGCTAGCAAGGCAGCATCACCCAATCCTTGACAAATTACTGGGAACCTCATAAGAATATATAGAAGAAAGAAAAGAAGCTGCAAAATCTTAGGTGATTATTTTAGTCTTGTAAGGAAAAGTGTTAACCAGGATTTCCTAAAATCGATACACATTTCAATAGAAAAAAATGACTCCAATACTTTAATATTTAGGACTACTCATTCAAAAGAAATAAACTTGAAAAAAGTTACATTCACAGAGATTTTCATGGAAGAATCATTTGCAACAAAACAAGGGAAATAAGGTATATCTAAACAACCAATTGCAGAGAGAATAATTAAATTCAGTACAGTGAAATGAAAATGGTGAAAGTTCTGCCACAACACGACAAAGCTTCTGTTATTAATGTAGAAAGAGAAGAGCAAAATGCCTATATGTGTGCCCGCCATCTTTGAAAGTGTAAAATAGTTGTATGCATGGCGAGAAAATATATATTTAACACTCCACCTCCTCCCTCATACAAACATCCTAAAATAGCTGGTGGTAGATTTTCAGTTAATTTTTCTGCTTTATTTTCTAGAGATTCTGAGCCGAGCTTGATGACAGAAGCATCCAGAGCATACAGCAGATTTCCAACAAGCAATTTTGAATGAATGAATGAATGAATCAATGGGTTGCTGTTTTGTTTCATTTTTCTCATTCTGCTCCTGCCACACTCTCTGGCAAATCCAGAACCCTGTGGCTTTCCAATATCCTTGTAAACATTTTCTAAGCCTCCTCAGTGGTTAGTGAGTGAGTGCTTTGCTTTCCAAGACTGCCACATGCCTCCTTCAGCTGGAAAACAGGTCCTTTGCAAGGAAATAATTTTGTAATCTTAAAGATCTCCATCCAAACATGGTACTGTAGTGTTAGATATACAACCACAGTGGTCAGGAAGTCCATAAATTTTGTTTGCTTTAATATTAATGGTATCCAGCCCCTGGTCCTTATAGAATCAGACATAGAGAATCAAGGGACTTCCCTGGTGGTCCAGCGGTTAAGACTTTGCTTCCAGTACAGGGGGTAGAGTTTCCATCCCTGGTCAGGGAGCTCAAATCCTCTATGCCTTGAGCCCCCCCAAACAGAACATAAACAGCAGAAGCAATATTGTAACAAATTCAATAAAGACTTAAAAAATTATTTACATCAGAAAAATCTTTAAAAAAAGAGGATCAAGAAACAAAAGAGACAAGTTCTGTTACTTAATGCAATCCCTTCATTTTCCAGAAGAGAAAATGGTAGGATGTTAAGTGATTTATCTAAAGAAATAATACATTTTGTGAGTGCATCACTCAAATATTCACTTTTTACACGGCCAGAGTCTTCTTGCAATGTTTATTTGAAGAAAAATTTAAATGAAGTATACTTAGCAGAGGAACAAAAGTAGATATCCAATAGTAAGCACAGATTGTGCCAGCAAGTGTGCCCAAGGGCTGTGTAATTGTGTGATGGGAGAGAAAAGGGAAGCTGTAAGAATCAGTTGATTGCAAAACCCAAGGTCCTTGGTCAGCCAGAGAGTGTCTAAACCCAATGTCAAAGTTAACAGTGTCAAACCCAAGCCAAGGTCAACAATGCAGTATGTACTGAGCGCCTGCTCTGTACCCACTACAAGACTGTTGGAAAATAAACTCAAGTCAGCACTGCCCGTCCCGTGAAGGAGCTCATGGTCTAGTAACCAAGTCAGGTCAGTCTTGGTTGTGCTGAGTGAAACGGGAGGCAACGAGGACCAGAGGCTGTCCAACACTCAAGTGGCCAAGATGGGAAGACAAGCAAGACAAGAGAAAGTAGTCTCAAGAAGCAGTGTCAACTGATGAAGATCCATTGGGTCTCAGCTTATGACCCAGGCTGGTACCTAGACCCAGGATAAGACCATAGCACCAGGTTCTTGGTGGCTCAGCATCCATCCAGAATTCTGGACTCCTGAGTGTGCCAACATTTCTTATAACCATTTTAAATTTTTAAACACTTGCGGAACATGCTACCTTCAATCTTGAAATGTCATAGGTGGGTATTTATATGTATATGACAGTTTGAAAACAATAAAATAAAAAATAACCTAAATGAGAACAAAGATAGGAGAAATCAATCTATTTATTAGGGCCCAAACATTCACTGTGGTTGCGCAGTATATGAAATATTAACCTTATTGCCAACTTTTATTTTAATAAGAATCTCTTGGACTAAATAATGGGAACCAAGTACAGTAATATACTTTCCAACAATGCTATGGGCAGCCTCCTGGGACTATCAGGGGGGACTTAGTCAGTGACACTTGTACAGGTTTAAATTTGAAATTGCATTTAATTTGTATGTCCTATTACTTAGCTGAAAACATGTACCTCTAAGGCAAAAGCAGACGGAAATGGGCATCAAGCTAAAAATATTTGAGAGGCAATAATTTGCCTTAATGGCATTCATACCTAGATGGGGAAAGCAATGAAGCATCTCAGGGGAGGTATTTCTTTGGCTTAATTTGTTTTCATGCTGTTACCAAGTTGTCAACCTAAGGACTGTACCAAGAGACTGCTCATGAACTTTTCTTTCGTTTCGGCTCCTCATACGCACTCTCCAACCCCTTGCACTTTCTTCTATTTTTTTGTTCAGCGTTCAGTGCTGTGGTGAGCTAGGAACTGTTCCAGAAATGGTGGGGCACACGGTGAGCAGATTGGCCCAGAATCACTGACCACGCTGGACTAAAGGTGTGGTCCACATGACCTCACCTTGTTCTCTTCCCCTGTGAAGCAGCCACCTGGGTGGGAATGAACGGCCCTTATCACAGTGCCCAGCTTGCAGTAAATGGGCAGTGCATGCCTGCCCAGTCGTGTCTGACTCTTTGCAACCCCATGGACTGCAGCCCACCAGGCTCCTCTGACCATAAAATTTTCCAGGCAAGGATACAAGAGTGGGTTGCCGTTTCCTCCTCCAAGGGATCTTCCTGTCCCAGGGATCGAACCCGCATCACCTGCGTCTTCTGCATCGGCAGGCAGGTTCTTTACCACTGAGCCATCTGGGAAGCCCGAGTGGGCTGTACTAATAGCTATTATCAAGAGTGGTGGTAGTATATAATATACAAATGCATTCTCTAACTTTTATTAAGATAAAGCTAATTACTATAACCAATACAGTCCCCAAATTTCAGTGGCTTCACCTAAAGGTCATTGATTTCTCCCTCAGTAAAGTTAGCCAGCAATGAGGCAAAGATGAAGGGAGGAACAGTTCCATGCAGTCTTGTGGGGATCTGAGCTGACAGAGACAGTGAAGTGTTTAACACGTGACTTCTAAGATTGCTCCAGAGCGAAGCCATTGCAAGGGAGAGGTCTAGGACCAGCCCTGGAGGCGATACCCTTCACTTCAATTCACATCCCATTGACCAGAGTTGAATGCCATGGCCATGTCTAACAACAAGGTAAGCTGAGGGCTGTAGTAACATCGTCCGTCTGGAGAAAAAAGAAACGGAGTTTGGTGAACAGCCAGAAAGACTCAACCTCTTAGAAACAGCCCAATACTTTACAAAAATCAGGACTTGAATGCAAATATCCAGATTTTAAATCATGAGCTCTTTCATAATACTGTTCCTGGTGTACCATGGCCTACTTCTGGGCAGAGAATAAATGGCTCTGTAGGAATGAAGATGCTGTGGGAAAAAGTAGGGCTTTACACGTTGGGAGGGGGCTGGTGGGCCAGGTGAGCTGAAGAGGCCCTCCGACCACCTCTGCTATGCTGTGGTTTTCCCCCAATAGGATGAATTTACTGACATTGTCATGTGTCAAGAATTGGTAGGAGAAACATTTGCTAGAAGCAATTCCTGGTCTCTAGATCTTCAGCAAACTCCTTAATCTCAGAATTGCTGTGAGAGACAAGGATTGTTACAAGTCTGGAGTAGGACGAGGTGGATAATAAACACACAAGAAATGAAATAATTATTCATGGGGTCTTACTTATACAGTAGGAAAAGGGAAAGAAAGGGGTTTTCTCTTCCACTTTTTCCTGCTGGGAGGGTCAGAGATTCAAGCCTGATGGAACTCTTTGACTCTGCCCACATCAAGGTACAGAACTGAGGTACTTCTGGTCCCAATTTTTGCCTCTAGTCATGAGAACTGAAACTGCTGTCTTGTATTCAAATGCACATTATTGATTTCAATTCAAAAACCTCTACCACGCTCCTAACTCAACTGGTGTCTTCTCATAGGCTGCCTTTCATGTGACATTTAGATCTAGCCTGTCACGGTTGTGTGTGTGACAATTTTGAAGCAGAACTCAAAAAGTCACTCCTGTTCCCCGTAATGAATCCATTTGCACCAAAGCCATTAGTAAGAACTGTAGATTTTGTTGAAGCTTTCATACTCAAAAGAACCTGGAACAGAGTAAATTGGGAAGAGAAAAAACAAATATCGTATATTAACATATATATGTGGAATCATTAACATATGTATGTGGAATCTGGAAAAGTGATTCTGTAGCTGCTGCTAAGTTGCTTCAGTCGTGTCCGACTCTGTGCGACCCCATAGACGGCAGCCCACCAGGCTCCCCCATCCTGGGATTCTCCAGGCAGGAATACTGGAGTGGGTTGCCATTTTCTTCTCCAATGTATGAAAGTGAAAATTGAAAGTGAAATTGCTCAGTCATGTCCGACTCTTAGCCACCTCATGGACTGCAGCTTACCAGGCTCCTCCATCCATGGGATTTTCCAGGCAAGAGTATTGGAGTGGGAAAAGTGGTTCAGAAGAACCTATTTCCAAAGCAGGAATAGAGATGCAGACATAGAGAACACACATGCGGACACAGCAGGAGTAGAGGAGGATGGGATGAACCGAGAGAGCAGCACTGACACGTATACGCTGCCATGTGTAAAACAGATCGCTAGTGGGAAGCTGCTGCATAGCACACAGAGCTCAGCTCAGTGCTCTGTGATGACCCAGAGTGGTGGGATAGAAGTGAGATAGGAGGGAGGTCCAAGAAGGAGAGGATATAAGTCTGCATATGTCTCATTCACTTCACTGTACAGCAGAAAGTAACCCAACATTGTAAAACAATGATATTCCAATAAAAAAAGAAATCTCATCAAACACGCCCATTTGGTGAAATCTCCTCTTGTCTTTAGTATCACGAAAGGATTATGTATCCTACATGTCCCTCATTACTCAGCTTTGAGGCTTGCCATCTCCTTCTGCTTGTTATCTTCTCCTTGAGAATCCCAAATTGGTTCACCTCCCTTGTGAAGAGAAATTTAGCTTTTTCTCTACCTTTCTCTTGGTAGAACCCACACCTTCCTGAGATCCTCGCATAGCAGAGGTGAACAGTTTCCATAACCTGCCCTCTTTAGAGGCTGCTAATAAAATTGTTCTTTATCACATGCATGGAGGGGAGTCACAGTTTATGGAGATTTGGTATATGAACCAAGGTCAGGATTCTCTAAGTGTGAATCTCAATCTAAACATCTTTTTTTTTTTTAAATTTCTTTCCCTAAATCACACGGCCTTTGCATTGGCAATCAGAAATAAAGGATCTCTCTGTTTTGTCTGGTTTAATGCTACACAGTTGGTTGGCAAGATGTCACATGCCCACCTGGCTCTCATCACAGAGAAAGCTCTGGTTTCCTCCACCAAACCATTTCTATGGCTTTTAACTTTCAACTATTGCTGAATTCATTCCTTTGCAGATTTTTTGAAAGCCAATCAATCAAAAAGAACATGTCTCTTAATGAGAGCACTTAAAAACATTTTAAATGCACACCTTCAGATTCTGAAAGCCCACAGCATACATTTTTAGCTCCAAGTGTTCCAATTCAGATGGCTGGAATTTACTCCCCAAAAAAGTCTGCCCACATGGGAAAACCTCATCAATTTTATCGATTTTATTCTCTGAGAAAGAAAGCAAGTGAATAACTCAATTGAAAGGGATGGAAATATGTAATGAAACAGAACGATGTGTGTATTTATGTCTTAGTTTTCCTTAAATCAATAAATGCTGATATATAATAGATACAGAGAAGCCAAAATTAAACACTGAACACTTTTTCTATGTATGTGAAAGTGTCGTGTCCAACTTTTTGTGACCCCATGAACTATAGTCTGGCAGGCTTCTCTATCCATGGAGTTTTCCAGGCAAGAATACTGGAGTGGGTAGCCATTCCCTTCTCCAGGGGATCTTCCCTTTTTTATGCATAGAAGGTTACTGATATGTTACAATACGAAGTTGCATTGAAAATTTCCCAGCGATGTCTTTGCATTTATCTGAATACTATGGAAGGAATTCTCAAAGAGTAGATTCAAGATCCACAAACATCCATCTCACCTTGGCTTGTCTAATTCTTGGGATGGTTTGTAAACTGAACATGAGGTTCACAGATAAAATTTTGCAGGATGATTTGAAAAATGGTTGTACAACAAAAATCAGTGATTCTAACACATAGTCTGTAGATCACAGCAGACCTTGAGACTCTTTCAGGGTCTGTGATGTTAAGACATTTTTTGTAACAACACCAAGATATTCTTTGCTTTTTTTTTTTCCCTACTGTATTGACCTTTGCACTGACGATGCAAAGCAAACCGGGCAAAACTACTGGCAACTTAGTACTGTCAAGTCAGTGGCTCCAAACAGTAGCGGTCATCGTCACTTTCCATTTCAGGCTGACTTAAGAATGTCTGTCATGAAACTGTTAAGATGATTCATACTATTATGTCTTGACCTGGGAGTTCATGTCTCTCTTAGTTTTCTACCACTGCTATATACATTATCAGATTACCTTCAAACAATACCAATTTGTCTTATAATTCTACAGTCGGGTCAGAAACCTGACATCAGTCTTGCTATGTGACTTTGAATGAGGTGTTAGTAGGGGCGCATCCATGCCTGGCAACGTGAGGGGATCATACATTTCCTCGCTTTTTCCAGCTTTAAAGGCCACCTGTATTCCTTAGCTCATGTCCTCTTCCTTCCAAGTTCAAGGTCTGTCACCTTGTGTCTCTCTCTGTCTTTCTTCCATGCTCATATCTCCCCCTCTAAATACAGCCAAGAAAAAGTCTCCACTTACAAGACCAGAATGTTTAAGCTCAAGTCCTTCTAGATAAACCAGGACAAGCTCATCTTAAGATCCTTACCTTGATCACAATTGCAAAGTTTCTTTTTCCTTGCAGGGTGACATTCACCACTTCTGGGGAATTAGTACATGAACATTCTGAGGGACTATTATTCTACCTATCTCAAAGTCTTTATAATAGTCTGGCTGACAAAATGGAAAGTGTACATGTATGTATCCCTATACATTCAGAGAGAGGATGGTAGTCTCAAGGAAAGTCACGTATAAGTTAATTTGAGTAGTGAGCTGAACAAGTGCTTTCTTCATAGGATGCTGTTTTCATTTGGAGAAACAACTTACAAACAAACTATGGTTATTCAGTCTTGGGTTTTGGCAGATACCGTTTTTGAATATAAACAGAGTGAGCTTGAAGTTTTCATTTGAATAAATACAACAGATAGTATTTGTTGCTCATAGTAAAATAAGGGTTTTCTAGTTAAAATGAAAATTTCATAAAACGTGTATCTGCTATTGTGATTCTGACTCCTTCCCAATATTGAAGACTTTTCTGATGAGTTCTGTAGTAATATTAACAAAGGTAATTTTTTTGGTAATAACACATAAAGAAATACATCAGCATTTGGAAGATTTGCATAACTCAGTGAGCCACTATTTTCCAAATCTCAAATATATGATATTACAAAATCTTGCATGAGCCTGTCACTAACCACATTTAAAGTTCAAGGTAGACCAATAGATTTTAATATAACAAAGCATGAAAAGCTCATTAATATGGTTTCAGATTCCATATTACTGCTAACTTTTAAGAAACTACCCTCTACCAAGTTTTGGCATAGTATCAAAGAAGAATATCCCAAATTAGCTGAAAAGCTATGAAATATCACTTCTTCTTCCAATGGCACAAATATGTGAGGTTGGATTGTCTTCATATACTTCAATCAAAACTACTTATCACAGAATATTGAATGCAGAAGCAGACATGGGTGTCCAGCTGTCTTTTATTAAGTCAGACATTAAAGAGATTTACAAAAATGTAAAATAATGTCTCTCTTCTCAATATTTGATTCTTGGGGGGAACTCATTACTTTTCATTACAAACATCTTCTTTCCATTATCATGTAATAAATTTATCATTTTTTATTTTTAAATAAATTAATACATAGATATTAATAATGTATAATTTCTAATTCAGTAAATACTGATAATATTTATATCAGTATTTATGTCTGAATACTGATAGATATAACCCAAAACTATTCAGGTTCTCAATCATTTTTCAGAGTGCAAAGTGAGAAGCCTCCCATGAGTTGCTTTGCCCAATGGGATTAGAAGTGATCTCACAGGAAAAATTGGGTTCATGTTCAGCTTACCGAGATATCCATTGACATGTAGAATCCAAACAAGGAAATGGCGCAGCACTTCATGAAGAATGGGAATGGGTCGCTTTTATGGTCAGTACAGCAGCTGAACTCCAGCCACAGCCAACAACGCTCTACAGCGTCTTCTCCGGACGATGTGCCAAGCCAAAACCACATCAAGAGCGTGTGCACCCTGCTGTTTCTGCAGAAAGTGAATCTCCTTCCTGGTCTTCTCGGCCCTTGTGATGTGGACACAAGGCGTCTAGAAACGTGCTTAGTGTCTAGGTGGCACTTCCAAAGGAAGGGTGAAGAACCACTGGATTAATGCTTCACATACCTTGTGCTTTCAGCTTACTTTTGCTTCCTGCTTTGCGTGTTGGTCTGTCACCACAATCGTTGTTCATTCACTCGGGCGTGTCTGACTCTTTGCAACCCCATGGACTGCAGCACTCCAGGCTTCCCAGAGACTGTCCTACTCCTCATTAATCTCTTGTTTTAACAAAGAGCTTCGGATATAATAGGTGCTCAATAAATTCTGTCAAATTAAATTAAATTATCTCATTTACATTTAATCATACATACATTCAAATGACAAATTTTTAAATGAGCCCTACACAAATGATGTGCATGCCCACAGATATGCATGTGTGTATATACAAATCACTTTTATGTACGTAAAGCAACTGGCCCATATTTATTCATTATCTGTTAATTGAGCCCATGTGTCAAACTCTGGAGACAAGTAGCTAAAATAGACATCCTTTCTGCCCTTGATGAGCTCACCATATGATGGAGGAGTAGTAAGTGTAGGATTCACAAGAACATTGTAACCCGTTCACTTTCGGAAATTGAGGGGAATTTAGGAGTGCAGCGTGGAGAAAGATCACACAGCCTATGGATGAAAGATCACTAAAAGATTCTAAGAGGGGAAAAAAAGTCCTAGGGAAAAAGATTATACAGGAAGGAGGCATACAGCAAAAGGATCAGTGGAGGAAGATTGTCAGGGAGCAGAAGATTCATAAAGAAACTACGGCAAGAGAAATCATTGCATGCATTTACACACAAACACACACGCTCATGCCAAAAGCCTCTAGCTTCAGAAGCATGATTGACTTGCAGCAAATCTATGGGCAAGTCCTTTCAGCTGATGGAGCCTCGGTTTTTCCATCTGTAAAATTAATAGAGAGGGCTAGATCAGTGGTTCTCACTCCTGGCTGAAAATCATTCTCAACTGGAGCAATAACAAAAATACTCTTACTCAAGACCCATGGCCAGAGATTCTGATTCTCTTGGTCAGGGATGGGGTCCAGATATTTTATCTTTCAAAGAGTTCGCCACATGATTCCATCACGACTAGCCAGTCAGAATGTAGTTTTCTTTGTGGTTTCATCATTTCCTCCTTTTTTATGGATTTACTGATTCATGGCTGTGCTGGGTCTTTGTTGCTGCGTGGATTTTTCTCTAGCTGTGGCAAGTCAGGGCCACTTTTCAGTGGGGTGTGCAGGCTTCCCAGTGTGGTGGCTTCCCTTGTTGCAGAGCACAGGCTCCGTGCCCATGGACTTCAGTGGTCGCAGCACATGAGCTCAGTTGCTCCATGGAATGTGGGATCTTCCTGGACCAGAGTTCAAACCCATGGCCCCTGAATTGGCAGGCAGACTCTTAATCACTAGACCACCAGGGAAGCCCTCATTCATTCACTTCTGCATTCAACCTTTCACTTAATTTTCTCTCCACTGATCATGAAGGCTCATGGCATACTAGGCATCCTTCTAGATATTTTTGAGATAGAAACGGAACAGGTGGATCCCTGCACTCATAGAATTTTCAACCTGGTGGGAAAATAACACTCAGAAAGATATGTCTTTCACTTGCTTTTATCCTGTTACCAGATTTTTCCCACCACACTTCCCACCACCACCTTGAGGTCACTTCAATTCAGTCATTCAGTCATGTCCGACTCTTTGTCACCCCATGGACTGCAGCACGCCAGGCTTCCCTGTCCATCACCAACTCCCAGAGTCTACTCAAACTCATGTCAGTTGAGTTGGTGATACCATCCAGCCATCTCATCCTCTGTCATCCCCTTCTCCTTCCACCTTCAATCTTTCCCAGCATCAGGGTCTTTTCCACTGAGTCAGTTCTTCATATTAGGTGGACAAAGTATTGGAGTTTTAGCTTCAGCACCAGTCATTCCAATGAATATTCAGGACTGATTTCCTTTAGGATTGACTGGTTTGATTACCTTGCAGTCCAAGGGACTCTCAAGAGTGTTCTCAAACACCACAGTTCAAAAGCATTAGTTCTTCAGTGCTCAGCTTTCTTTATAGTCCAATTCTCACATCCATACATGACTGCTGGAAAAACCATAGCTTTGACTAGACAGACTTTTGTTGGCAAAGTAATGTCTGTGCTTTTTAATACACTGCCTAGGTTGGTCACAGCTTTTCTTCCAAGGAGCAAGTGTTTTTTAATTTCATGGCTGCAGTCATTATCTGCAGTTAATTTGGAGCCCCCCAAAATAAAGTCTCTCACTGTTTTCATTATTTCCCCCTCTATTTGCCATGAAGTGATGGTACCAGATGCCATGATCTTAGTTTTCTGAATGTTGAGTTTTAGGCCAACTGTTTCACTCTCCTCTTTCACTTTCATCAAGAGGCTCTTTAGTTCTTTGCTTTCTGCCATAAGGGTGGTGTCATCTGCATATCTGAGGTTATTGATATTTCTCCTGGCCATCTTGATTCCAGCTTGTGCTTCATCCAGCCTGGCATTTGACCTTGTGGTCAACTTATTCTAATTCTGTAAATGCAGTTACCCAATCACAATTGCACACATAGATCAAAGGGGTATTTTGACCTATTTTCTCATTAATGTGGTTCCAGAGCAATGCCAGCTTCTTTCTTAGGTTTATGTGCCAAATCTTCCCTTTGAGGATTAATTGTCTAGACTAGCCTTCTTTTTAAATGTTGGACCGTAAAGAAGGCTGAACACCAAAGAATCGATGCTTTTGAATTTTGATGCTGGAGGATACTCTTCAGAGCTCCTTGCACAAAAGAAAATCAAATCAGTCCATCCTAAAGGAAATCAATCCTGAATATTCATTGGAAGGACTGATGCTGAAGCTGAAGCTCCAACGCTTTGGCCACCTGATGTGAAGAGCCAGTTCAATGGAAAAGACCTTGATGCTGGGAAAGGTTGAAGGCAAACAGAGAAGGGGGCAGGAGAGGATGCAGTGTTTAGATAGCATCACTGACTCAGTGGACATGAATTCAAGCAAAATCCGAGAGACAGTGAGGGACAGGAAAGCCTGGTGTGCTGCAGTCCTTGAGGTTGCCCAGAGTCGGACACGACTTAGCTATATGAATGGATTTCTGCAGCCTACAGAAACACAGTCTCCTTATCAATAAAATGGGTATTGCAATCTCAGTGCCATATCTGACTCAAGCAGGCAAGGATTAAGTAAAATCACATGTGTGGACAAGATCTGTGCACTCCAATGCATTGAAAAACATAGTTACTATGAACATATTAATAGGTGTGTGGATTGAGCCCTGTTGATTGAACGCCATGGTATGCACTTTGCATAGTTTATCAGATTTAACTTTCACAACAGCCCTGTAAAGGAGGTACCTGAATCCCCATTTTATAGATGAGAAAACTAGAGACTTCTGAGACTGAATAACTTGCTCCCAGACCTGGAGATGGTCATTGGAAGAGCAAAGATGCCATGGGGCAGAGTCTTCCTTCGTGACTTTGTGCTGCACTCATACATCATTCCGCTTCCCTAGGAAATGTTGCTGCTAAACTGTCGTCATTAATTTCTTCAGGACAGATCAGCATCTCCTCACAGTGCTTGGGGCCCCAGATGATGGATTTTACATTATAGACCTTGATTTGATGTAATCATATCCATTCCAAATCATGGACATCAACAGCCTTGACTAATTGTGCATTTTCCTCGATTTTGATGTTCACCAAGCTGGATTTTGGAATAGTAACTTCATACAGTAGAGAAAGAGGCCTGCATTACTAACCAGAGTCTGTACTGAGTGACATTAAACAATTTTTTAAAACTCTACTAGTAAGAACCACTGGATTCACTGCAGAAAGAGAACCATCAGGACACACATAATATACTATATTAATAATATAAATTATGCCCATATAATGCATAAATAATGTTATTATAATTATAATATATTTAATATACTGAAAGATGATGCTGTGAAAGTGCTACACTCAATATGCCAGCAAATTTGGAAAACTCAGCAGTGGCCACAGGACTGGAAAAGGTCAGTTTTCATTCCAATCCCAAAGAAAGACAATGCCAAAGAATGCTCAAACAACCACACAATTGCACTCATCTCACACGCTAGTAAAGTAATGCTCAAAATTCTCCAACCCAGGCTTCAGCAATACATGAACCATGAACTCCCTGATGTTCCAGCTGGTTTTAGAAAAGGCAGAGGAACCAGAGATCAAATTGCCAACATCCGCTAGATCCTGGAAAAAGCAAGAGAGTTCCAGAAAAACATCCATTTCTGCTTTATTGACTATGCCAAAGCCTTCGACTGTGTGGATCACAATAAACGGTAGAAAATTCTGAAAGAGATGGGAATACCAGACCACCTAACCTGCCTCTTGAGAAATCTGTATGTAGGTCAGGAAGCAACAGTTAGAACTGGACATGGAACAACAGACTGGTTCCAAACAGGGAAAGGAATACATCAAGGCTGTATATTGTCATCCTACTTATTTAACTTCTATGCAGAGTACATCATGAGAAATGCTGGACTGGAAGAAACACAAGCTGGAATCAAGATTGCCAGGAGAAATATCAATAACCTCAGATATGCAGATGACACCACCCTTATGGCAGAAAGTGAAGAGGAACTAAAAAGCCTCTTGATGAAAGTGAAAGTGGAGAGTGAAAAAGTTGGCTTAAAGCTCAACATTCAGAAAACGAAGATCATGGCATCTGGTCCCATCACTCCATGGGAAATAGATGGAGAAACAGTGGAAACAGTGTCAGACTTTATTTTGGGGGGCTCCAAAATCACTGCAGATGGTGACTGCAGCCATGAAATTAAAAGACGCTTACTCCTTGGAAGAAAAGTTAGGACCAACCTAGATAGCATATTCAAAAGCAGAGACATTACTTTGCCGACTAAGGTCCATCTAGTCAAGGCTGTGGTTTTTCCTGTGGTCATGTATGGATGTGAGAGTTGGACTGTGAAGAAGGCTGAGCACCGAAGAACAGATGCTTTTGAACTGTGGTGCTGGAGAAGACTCTTGAGAGTCCCTTGGACTGCAAGCAGATCCAACCAGTCCATTCTGAAGGAGATCAGCCCTGGGATTTCTTTGGAAGGAATGATGGTAAAGCTGAAACTCCAGTATTCTGGTCACCTCATGCGAAGAGTTGACTCATTGGAAAAGATCCTGATGCTGGAAGGGATTGGGGGCAGGAGGAGAAGGGGATGACGGAGGATGAGATGACTGGATGGCATCACAGACTCGATGGACGTGAATCTGAGTGAACTCCGAGAGTTGGTGATGGACAGGGAGGCCTGGTGTGCTGCGATTCATGGGGTCACTAAGAGTTGGACACTACTGAGCGACTGAACTGAACTGAAATGAATATATAATGTATTGTAATAATATATGTATATAATAAAATATAGATATATAACATGTTTTATGTATGTGATAGAATATATAATAGGGGCTACAATAGGACATATGTATATACATGCTACAGATTGTATATTATAAAGAACTGCTTTATGTAATTATGGAAGCTGAGAAGTCCGATGGTCTACCATCTGAAGTTATAAACCCAGGAAAAAGGATGATGTAATTCATCCTGAGAGCAAAGCCCAAGTATTGTAATGGAGCAGGACGCTATGGTCCTTGCCCCTCCATGTCCTCTTCCTGTCTTTCCTCTGTGACTTTAGTCAAAGAATAAGTTTAATCATAAGAATGAGAACATGCAGGCACAAAGGAAAACAGTCAAAGCAAACTAAGTAATAATAATGTAATCATTAAGGACAGTCAAGGATATTTATTTAGTTCCTTCATAAGGACTGTAGATAATACCCTGAGCCTTCTCCTGTGGGCTGTCTTATAGATACTGAAACCTTTGCCAGATAGAGAAGCTAGCTACATGATGGCCAGACTACACCCATGACATAAGCTGCCGCAATTCTAAGAATCAGCCTCAAAGAGATGGAAACAAATGAACCCTGGAGCTGAAGATGAACTGTGCTTAAAACAACCAAGATGATGCTGATCAGACTACCAATGAACAGTTTGAAGATGACTGTCAGAGCTGACTGTAATGTTTCTGCATGTTGCCGTCTCCCTCTATCTATAAAAGCTCTTTCCCATTGCCTTTGGACAGATGTCTGCCCTCCCCCCACCACCAGTTGCTGACATCTGAAATAAAGCCAATTTTCCACCAAGCTGGCTTGTTTATTGGCTTTTGAGAGGCAGATAGCTGGACCCCCACTTTTTGGTGATGGTATCAAGAGTGTCAGTGCATAAAGGTAAGAGAACATGGTGAACCACCTCAAACAGAGAGAGCAAATTTACAATTTCTTTACCCAGTTTTGTTCTATTTTGACTTTCAAGGAATTGGATGATGACTGTTGCCATTGTCTTTGTTGTTGCCATTAGGGAGGGCAATCTTCTTTAATCTTTCTACTGATTCAAATGCCAATCTCTTCCAGAGACACTCTCACAGACACACGTATAAATTGGTCTACCAGACATCTGGGTATCCTTTAGCAAAGCCAAGTTGACATATAAAATTAACCATAGTAACCTTCTCAAGGGGCTTCTTTGGTGGTGCAGTGGTAAAGAATCTGCCTGTCCATGCAGGAGACACGGCTTAGGTCCCGGGGACAGGAAGATCCCCTGGAGAAAGAAATGGCAACCCACTCCTGTATTCTTGCTGGGAAATCCTACGGACAGGAGCCTGGTGGGCTACAGTCCATGGGGTCACAAAAGAGATGGACACGACTTGGTGACTAAAGAACATCAACAACAACACCTTTGAACATTGGTTGGCTTTAAAAGCCAAGTAAGTTGTGAGCTTCAAAAATAAGACAGGGAAATTATTGACCTGTGGCAAATCCCATGGATGCAGGAGCCTGGTAGGACTAAGAGCGACTTCCCTTTCACTTTTCACTTTCATGCACTGGAGAAGGAAATGGCAAACCACTCCTGTGTTCTTGCCTGGAGAATCCCAGGGACGGGGGAGTCTGGTGGGCTGCTGTCTATGGGGTCGCACAGAGTCGGACACGACTGAAGCGACTTAGCAGTAGCAGCAGCAGAACTTCAGTATAATGTTGCTGTTATGGAAGCATTTTTAATCTTAGATATTAGACATTACTATCTGTAATGTGCATTGACATGTGCATCATTTTCCCTTTTTTTCTGTTTTATTTACTTGCTTTTAAGCCTCTTTATTCCACTAGCCTTAAATCTTAGAACAAGGTAATAGGACAACCAGTAAGTTAACATATATATTAATTAATCTATGAGTCTTCAATAGCTATTAAAATAATGCTTCCATTTTATGAAGCACACTAGTCTTCTGGACATCGGTAATATCTTAAGCTGTTCTACAATAATATTAATATCCAAGATTCATTCACCTTTGATTAATGTATATCAGATATTTACATTTACAGAGCCCTCACCACACACAAGGCAAAGATCTGTGGTTTGAGATACAAACAACCTGACCATATTACCCAGAGGTGGAAATGCTCTGACTCTATATGAATCAAACTAGGTTTCTAGGCTTCAAGTTTTCCAGGATGTCCCACCCCAGCCACCCTGGAGAGTTCATATTGGCTCTGGGGGTGGAGAGGTAGCTAGCGTGGATACTGAGCCACTGAACAGGCTCCAAGTGTAGAGACCAGAGTGGAAAATCAAGACCCTTAAAAGCAGAGGGATTTGCTAAGAAGCACACACTTTGCACATGTGGCTCTCGTTCTTCTTGGCAATAAAGGGAACTGATACTGACTTGGGGTCATGGACCATTTGTCTGATGCACCCTCATGAGATCCCAAGTGTGGGGACTGCTACTCCACTAATAACGCCCTGGCTCTGACTCTGATGCATGTCCTGCTGAAGCTATGGCTGATCTTACATTTCTTGGAGAGTTAGTTATGCAACTGGTGATCCTAGCAGTCGAGGAAGACTTGAGCTTCCGGAGACGGGATGGAAGGTGAACCAGGAGATGACCAACCTGCACTAGCTCACTTCAAAATAAAGAAACCACAGTTCAGTTCAGTCGCTCAGTCGTGTCTGATTCTTGGTGACCCCATGAATCGCAGCACGCCAGGCCTCCCTGTCCATCACCAACTCCCGGAGTTCACTCAGATTCATGTCCATCGAGTCAGTGATGCCATCCAGCCATCTCATCCTCTGTCGTCCCCTTCTCCTCCTGCCCCCAATCCCTCCCAGCATCAGAGTCTTTTCCAATGAGTCAACTCTTCACATGAGGTGGCCAGAGTACTAGAGTTTCAGCTTTAGCATCATTCCTTCCAAAGAAATCCCAGGGCTGATCTCCTTCAGAATGGACTGGTTAGATCTGCTTGCAGTCCAAGGGACTCTCAAGAGTCTTCTCCAGCACCACAGTTCAAAAGCGTCAATTCTTCGGTGCTCAGCCTTCTTCACAGTCCAACTCTCACATCCATACATGACCACAGGAAAAACCACAGCCTTGACTAGATGGACCTTAGTCGGCAAAGTAATGTCTCTGCTTTTGAATATGCTATCTAGGTTGGTCCTAACTTTTCTTCCAAGGAGTAAGCGTCTTTTAATTTCATGGCTGCAGTCACCATCTGCAGTGATTTTGGAGCCCCCCAAAATAAAGTCTGACACTGTTTCCACTGTTTCTCCATCTATTTCCCATGGAGTGATGGGACCAGATGCCATGATCTTCGTTTTCTGAATGTTGAGCTTTAAGCCAACTTTTTCACTCTCCACTTTCACTTTCATCAAGAGGCTTTTTAGTTCCTCTTCACTTTCTGCCATAAGGGTGGTGTCATCTGCATATCTGAGGTTATTGATATTTATCCTGGCAATCTTGATTCCAGCTTGTGTTTCTTCCAGTCCAGCATTTCTCATGATGTACTCTGCATAGAAGTTAAATAAGCAGGGTGACAATATACAGCCTTGACGTACTCCTTTTCCTATTTGGAACCAGTCTGTTGTTCCATATCCAGTTCTAACTTCTGCTTTCTGACCTGCATACAGATTTCTCAAGAGGCAGGTTAGGTGGTCTGGTATTCCCATCTCTTTTAGAATTTTCCACAGTTTATTTTGGTCCACACAGTCAAAGGCTTTGGCATAGTCAATAAAGCAGAAATAGATGTTTTTCTGGAACTCTCTTGCTTTTTCCAGGATCCAGCAAATGTTGGCAATTTGATCTCTGGTTCCTTTGCCTTTTCTAAAACCAGCTGGAACATCAGGGAGTTCATGGTTCATGTATTGCTGAAGCCTGGGTTGGAGAATTTTGAGCATTACTTTACTAGCGTGTGAGATGAGTGCAATTGTGCAGTAGTTTGAGCATTCTTTGGCATTGCCTTTCTTTGGGATTGGAATGAAAACTGACCTTTTCCAGTCCTGTGGCCACTGCTGAGTTTTCCAAATTTGCTGGCATATTGAGTGTAGCACTTTCACAGCTTCATCTTTCAGGATTTGAAACAGCTCAACTGGAATTCTATCACCTCCACTAGCCTTGTTCGTAGTGATGCTTTCCAAGGCCCAGTTTACTTCACATTCCAGGATGTCTGGCTCTAGATGAGTAATCACACCATCACGATTATCTGGGTCATGAAGATCTTTTTTGTACAGTTCTGTGTATTCTTGCCACCTCTTCTTAATATCTTCTGCTTCTGTTAGGGCCATACCATTTCTGTCCTTTATTGAGCCCATCTTTGCATGAAATGTTCCCTTGGTATCTCTAATTTTCTTGAAGAGATCTCTAGTCTTTCCCATTCTGTTCTTTTCCTCTATTTCTCTGCATTGATCGCTGAAGAAGGCTTTCTTATCTCTTCTTGCTATTCTCTGGAACTCTGCATTCAGATGCTTATATCTTTCTTTTCCTCCTTTGCTTTTCACCTCTCTTCTTTTCACAGCCATTTGTAAGACCTCCCCAGAGACCCATTTTGCTTTTTTGCATTTCTTTTCCATGGGGATGGTCTTGATCCCTGTCTCCTGTACAATGTCACAAACCTCATTCCATAGTTCATCAGGCACTCTATCTATTGGATCTAGGCCCTTAAATCTATTTCTCACTTCCACTGTATAATCATAAGGGATTTGATTTAGGCCATACCTGAATGGTCTAGCGGTTTTCCCTACTTTCTTCAATTTCAGTCTGAATTTGGTAATAAGGGGTTCATGATCTGAGCCACAGTCAGCTCCTGGTCTCGTTTTTGTTGACTGTATAGAGCTTCTCCATCTTTGGCTGCAAAGGATATAATCAGTCTGATTTCCGTGTTGACCATCTGGTGATGTCCATGCACAGAGTCTTCTCTTGTGTTGTTGGAAGAGGGTGTTTGTTATCACCAGTGCATTTTCTCGGCAAAACTCTATTAGTCTTTGCCCTGCTTCATTCCACATTCCAAGGCCAAATTTGCCTGTTACTCCAGGTGTTTCTTGACTTCCTACTTTTGCATTCCAGTCCCCTAGAATGAAAAGGACATTTTTTTGAGGTGTTAGTTCTAAAACGTCTTGTAGGTCTTCATAAAACCATTCAACTTCAGCTTCTTCAGAGTTACTGGTTGGGGCATAGACTTGGATAACTGTGATATTGAATGGTTTGCCTTGGAGACGAACAGAGATCATTCTGTCGTTTTTGAGATTGCATCCAAGTACTGCATTTTGGACTCTTTTGTTGACCATGATGGCTACTCCATTTCTTCTGAGGGATTCCTGCCCGCAGTAGTAGATATAATGGTCATCTGAGTTAAATTCACCCATTCCAGTCCATTTTAGTTTGCTGATTCCTAGAATGTCGATGTTCACTCTTGCCATCTCTTGTTTGACCACTTCTAATCTGCCTTGACTCATGGACCTGACATTCCAGGTTCCTATGCAATATTGCTCTTTACAGCATTGGATCTTGCTTCTATCACCAGTCACATCCACAACTGGGTATTGTTTTTGCTTTGGCTCCATCCCTTCATTCTTTCTGGAGTTATTTCTCCACTGATCTCCAGTAGCATATTGGGTACCTACTGACCTAGGGAGTTCCTCTTTCAGTATCCTATCATTTTGCCTTTTCATACTGTTCATGGGGTTCTCAAGGCAAGAATACTGAAGTGGTTTGCCATTCCCTTCTCCAGTGGACCACATTCTGTCAGACCTCTCCACCATGACCCGCCCATCTTGGGCTGCCCTGTGGGCATGGCTTGGTTTCATTGAGTTAGACAAGGCTGTGGTCCTAGTGTGATTAGATTGACTAGTTTTCTTTGGGTATGGTTTCAGTGTGTCTGCCCTCTGATGCCCTCTTGCAACACCTACCATCTTACTTGGGTTTCTCTTACGTTAGATGTGGGGTATCTCTTCATGGCTGCTCCAGCAAAGCAGTGCCACTGCTCCTTACCTTGGATGAGGGGTATCTCCTCACTGCCATTCTTCCTGACCTTCAAATTGGGATAGCTCCTCTAGGCCCTCCTACACCCGCGCAGCCACACAACCACTACCAAAAGAAGGATAGTTGGATTGGCACTTCGCTCTATGTTCTACTGATTAAAGATTACCATTGCGCCTACCCTTGTAATGCAAATTCTTTAGAAAATGGGGCCTATAGAAATTTTCACATCACATGAGTAAAAATGCTTTAAGCTCCCACTCTGTTCGATGCACTATTTTAGACTTCTTTACAATGTTATCTCTTTTAAATTTCAGGAGAAAAAAAAACTTATGAATAAGATATTATCATTTTATATATCACTCATGAGAAAACTGAGGCTTAGAAGTTTCAATGAACTTCCCAAAGTCTTGGCAGTAGGATGTGTCAGATTTGTGTCTGGAATTCAGATACGTCTGAAACAAATGCCCACAGGTTCTTTCTATCATACGTATTTCAATAACTTCGCCATCACTCAAAGCAAGCTTGAAATGTCTTTGGAATTCCTTTAGAGTCAATTTCCAAGCAAGCCATTACCTTATGAACATGTCTCATCTTTGATTAATAGCTGTATAACTAAGCTCCCATGTTTCAACAATGGCAACCTTATTGAAATAAGTATCTGGCTTCCCCTGGTGAATACTTTGAAAAAGCATAGACCCATTTAGATAAATGCAGTCTAAGCCAGCTCTGTCCCGTGGAATTTTCTTTGATGATGGAAATGTTGAATATCTGAGTTGTCCAATAGAGTATCCATGAGTCACGGATGACCATTATGCACTTTGCAATGTGGCTAGTGAAAAGAAGAACTGAAGTTTTTCATTTGATTTCATGTTAATGACTTTAAAATGGAAATAACCACATGTGACCAGAGACTGCAGTATTGCACAGCACAGGTATAAGCTCTGTGTTAATACCAACAGCAGCTACATCAAAAATACTTGGTTCTGCAACCTTGAAGTCACAGACTATGAATGCTGTGAGAATATAAAGTTAACTACTGAGAAAGACTGAGGGCAGGAGAAGAAGGGGGTGACAGAGAATGAGATGGTTGGATGGCATCACTGACTCAGTGGACATGAGTTTGAGCAAGCTCTGGGAGACAGTGGAAGACAGGGAAGTCTGGCATGCTGCAGTCCATGAGGTCAGAAACAGTCAGACCCAACTTAGTGACTGAACAGCAACAACTGGCCTTATTGGTCCATGTTTACATATTTGTTCAAGCCAAGTGTGATAATGTATTACATGAACCTCTGTGTGAGACAGAGACTTCCATCCATTAGACTTGTTGGAAAGAATGATAGCATTCTGGCTGGAAAAACCAGTAACAGTTTTGAAAGTGACACCAGGAGAGACACAGCTATATCTCAGGCCATGCAGTAACTCAGAGCCCGACTTCTGTTTGGAGCCCAGGTTTCTAACCCATTCCTTCTCTTATCTTAATACACTGCCAGCTGTTCCTTCAGAAGATCAATCAACAGGGCTATTTTCACTTCAAAAGGGTTAGGGTTAGTCTTAGTTTGATTCAGCACTGGACCAGTCAACGTGCAGTCTTTGAGCTGAGCACCCAGGAACCCAAAGGAGACCCTGTGTTCTCCAGACAGAAAGGGACCTGTGATCCCGCAGAAGAGAGGCAGGGAGGGTCAAGGCTGGGACAGCAATAACCTTTCCTCATAACCTGCCTGCACCCTTCCATGTTAACATACTGTGAACGGAGCAGAAGTGACAAAACCAATCCATCACCCCAGAGCCAACACAAAGAGGAATAGAGAGGTTAACAGAAATTGATGACATCCCTGCTGGAATTTTACACTGATTCGGCCAGCCCTACGATTGAAATAGACAAAGATTTATAGTCCGAGCAAGGACGCTGGCTCCTCTTGATTGCCTTGATTTTTTTATGCGCTCCTGCATATTTATTCCCAAGCTCATCACCGGCTTGTAGCATTAGAATGCTGATTTGATTTTACATTCCAAGACGAGCAGGCATTATGCGGCCATTTGCATGATGTGAGAGAAATCACCAGAACCGTTTCTGATATCAGCGGCCAAAATGATCACTAATGTTCCTCTGCAAAAGCGGGATTGTGCAATATTTTTTTTTTTGAAATTCAGATTTCCTTTTGCTCCTCTCAGTGTAAAAATAAAAAAAGGGGAATTATTCCATATCCTGTGGATGAGAAATTGTATTTTGTCATGCCTCCGAGGGCTACAGGAGCACTGAGCTTTTATGAATTCGTTTGATATCAGGGCTGTGCGTTTCGAGTTCCAACACAAATTCTTCCCCCCATGACATTATTACTGAAAGCTTTTATCAGTTCATTGTGACAGAAAATTGATTATTATCCTTGACATTTGATGGATAGCTTTCATAAAAGGACCTTTTTTTTATTTCATGTTGGACTATAAAGTACCCCCCCCCAAAAAAAGAAACTTTTCTAAGACATGAAAAGAATTTCTAAGTTCCTCTAGGCATCTGCAGTTGGGATCAAGTGCCTAAGAAGAAGAAGGAAAAAAAGAAAAAAATTGAAGAGAAAGTGCAGAGCTGAACTTGTTATTTGGTCTACTCCACATCCGGCAAGGAAAAGTTAGGGACACCCAAAAGACGGCCCCCTGGGACTCACAGATAAGACCTGAAGGCTGAAACAGTCCACAGTTTCCTACATTATCACCACGAACAACTCTGCTTATGACTGTAAATGAGAAAGCACACGTAAGAGCACTTTGAAAACTCTTGTCTGTGTTCAAAGAATGTGACCTTTCCCTATATCAAGTAGAAAGAGTCATCTGTTAACTAGACTCTACAGTCATCATCCGTTGTTTTTGCAGTTGTATGCACTCATCATAACACTGTGAGAGAAAAAAAAAAAATGCATCTCTTCTCCCAGGAGAGGAAGCTGAGGTTTGGAGAATTGAAGGAACTTGACACAGGCCCCCCCGCAGCTTGTGTGGAAAAGACAGACCTTGAACCCCATCATTTCAACTTAACAGGCAGTGTTAACCCAGCACATCATGCACTCTCGTTGACTGACAATTTCTATAGAAACACAAGAGGCATCACTTTTAGAAATGTATATATTTTTTCAATTCAGTTATTCATTTAAACTGAAACACACTCACCCAAAAGAAAGGACGATCAAGTCACAATGAATCTCAAACTCCAAACAAGTGTTCTATCTTATCCTTGCTCTTGATTTCACATCCTTTTCTGTTCCACCCTGGACTCCTTACAGGCATCACACTGTGTTCCCATTTAAGCAAATTCATATTATATTTCATTGGGGATTTGGGGGCAGAGTTTCCCAATAGTCTTAGAGATGGCAGAAACCAGCATATATTTCTAATAGCTATGGTCCCCTTGCTAATGCAAAGTGTTAGTAGAAGTTTCATTTCACCTGCCTGATTTTGAGAGGAGAAATCAGTCTTCTATAGACTAGGGTCTTGAGGATGTTTAGTGACTAGCAGCGAACGAAAGAGGCTTCCCTGGTGGCACAGTGGTAATGAATCCACCTACCAATGCAGGAGACATGGGTTCAATCTTTAGGTCAGGAAGGTCCCCTGGAGAAGAAAAGGACAATACACTCCATTATTATTGCCTGGGAAATCCCATGGACAGAGGAGCTTGACAGACTACAGTCCATGAGATGGCAAAGGAGTGGGACACAACTTAGCAACTTAACAACAGGGAAAGAACCAGACCCACATCTTCCAGGATTCCTTTCACCACCCCTGGAATTTCGTGGGAAAATATAGCTGAGGCTGTCTCTTCTTTAGATAGTCTTTGCATCTTATCAGACATATAAATCCTCCCTATGGAACACATAGACATCTCTAACTAAAGCAAGACATCACCATGACATAGAAGATCAGCTGCATCATCTCAGACTGTTGTGATATATACAAGGTAACTCACAGACCCTTACTTAGGGAAAAAACCACTTAGGTCAGGAGGGAGCTAGACCGTCTCCAATTTTTCTTACATTTCCTGTGACCTCGCGTCTCGCCTGTTGGAAAATGCACTTGTTCCTGAGTCCCTCAGGGTTGTTATAATGAGGACTAATAGCGTATCAGAATTAATAGGAACAGTGGGTGTCTAAAGAAAGAGGAGATTTAAAATAGTTCGTTAAGTGTAGGAGGTAGAAAACTTTATTTGATGAGTCAAATGATCTTCATTAAAAGTGAAATTTTCCTCATAACTAGAGATCCTACTTAAAATATTGTTTTTTCTTATTAAGGAAGATAAATGAGCATGTGATCATCATAGAAATTTTGGAACATATAGAAGTGCACTCTATAAAAAAAAAAAAAAAACCGCTTGTAATTTATGACCCAAGGATAACCACAATAAGTGTGATTCTTGGCAGGACTGCTTTTTTTCCTAACTGTTTATGCATGCCTCTATGAATTACGAAATTAGGATCATATGGTATAGATTGTTTTTTTTAATAAAGTTTACTTAACATTGCATCCAGATTCCAGTCATTTAATATTCTTTGAAAACTTGACTTTTAATGCCTATATATCTAATATTTTTGCTGTAACATTCAACACATTTTTTATTTTATTTACATCATTGCACTACTAATAAATAGGTTACTTTTAGTGTTCATGGTTTTAATTAATGCTCTAGCATACTTCGATGACAAATCTGCATGAATCTCCACTTGAGGAGGGCTTCACTATTGCATTTTCAGAGGAGGAAGCAGAAGTCAACTATATGATTTTTCCAAAGTCATAGAATAAGTGATAAAAAAACAGAGTCAGGATTAACATGGTTATTTTCACTTTAGGGACAAATGTTCTGCAACATATAAAATTTCAGTAATGCTACTTGGAAGAAATTCTCTAAACAGTGCAGACCCATAAGCCTTGGAGTCATACTATGGAACCTGAACTAGAAAACAAAAGCTTGTGTTTAATTTTTTATTTATGGCTTATCAGCTCTGAATTCTTGAACAAAAGACTTTACTTCAGGCATGTTTCACCATCTATGAATCAGGTATTTTCACTCTCATGACGTGCTTATGAGGATTAAATAAAATACGTACTTAAAAGTACCTTGGAAAAACGAAGTGTGGCATAGGTTTTCAATAAATGACAGTTTTATTATCATTACTAAGCATTGTTTCAGGTAGTCAACATCAAGTGGAGTAATGTTTTCTCTTGAATGTCTAACAACGAAAACTTGAATTCCGTCCTGCATTTTTTTTTTAATTTGAGACTTGAAGCCTTTAAGAGAGCAGAATAAAACTTCAAAGAATGAGCTCTTTATAATCCTTGGACCTCGAGCCCAGGGCATCAGGCAAAAAGGAATGATATAAATTCCACATATAAAGGACCTGAAACCAGCTTCCTGTAGTCCAGGGTCAGGGAAAATGGCAAGAGCAGGATCCAAATTGATGAAAGTTTTACTTCTGCAGTGACATTCATGTATCTGGAATAGAACTGCCTGGAAATAAATGAATGCCCCACTTCCCTCAACTCATCCCTTAAAAGCATGTACTTAATTACTTGGTAAATTGATTTCTCTATGCTGGAAAGAAAAACAACTCTGTGTGTGTGTATTTTCAGGTATTTCCAGGTTGTTATTGTTCAGTTGCTAAGTTGTATCCAACTCTTTGCAACCCCATGGACTGCAGTATGCCAGGGTCCCCTGTCCTTTAACATCTTCTGGCGTTTGCTCAAATTCATATCTATTGAGTTGGTGATGCTATCTTACCATCTCATTCTCTGCTGCCCCCTTCTCCTTCTGCCCCCAATCTTTCCCACCATCAGGTCTTTTCCAGTGAGTTGGCTCTTCACATCAGGTGGGCAAAGTACTGCAGCTTAAGCTTCAGCATCAGTCCTTCCAATGAATATTGAGTACTGATTTCCTTTAGGATTGACTGGTTTGATCTCCATACTGTCAAAGGGACTCTCAAGAGTCTTCTCCAACATCACAGTTCAAAAACATCAATTCTTTGGCTCCCACATTTCTTTGTAGTCCACCTCTCACATCCACATATGACTCCTGGAAAAAACATCGCTTTGACTAGATGGACCTTTGTCAGCAAAGTCATGTCTCTGCTTTTTAATATGCTGTCTAGGTTGGTCATAGCTTTTCCCAAAGCAAGTATCTTTTATTTTCATGGCTTCAGTCACCATCTGCAGTGATTTTGGAGCCCAAAGAGTAAAGTCTCTCACTGTTTCCATTGTTTCCCCATCTATTTGCCATGAAGTGATGGGACCAGATGCCCTGATCTTAGTTTTCTAAATGCTGAGTGTTAGGCCAACTTTTTCACTCTCTTCTTTCACTTTCATCAACAGGCTTAGCTCCTCTTCACTTTCTGCTATAAGGGTGGAGTCATCTGCATATCTGGGGTTATTGATATTTCTCCCGGCAATCTTAATTCCAGCTTGTGCTTCTTCCAGTCCAGCATTTCACATGATGTACTCTGCATATAAGTTAAAGAAAAAAAGAATAGCTATATGTAAAATATATATAAAAGTAGATACAAGAATATATATTCTTAAACTATTTCTTCTTATATGTATATCTATATGAATAGATACATATAAAACATATATTGAAATTGATATAAAAATATGTATAGAATATATTCTTATATATAGAATATATATTCATATACAGAGTATACATATAATAATAAATATAGAAATAGACAAAATAATATATGTAAATATATATACATATATATATGCTATACTCTTACTCTTGTAAGAAATAAAATAAATATACGTATATTCTTATCTCCATAGCTGTACTCTCCAGTATAGTAGACACTAACCACAGATGCTGAGCTTCCCGTGTGGCTCAGCTGTAAAGAATCCACCTGCAGTGCAGGAGATGTAGGATACATAGGTTCAGTCCCTGGAAGGTCCCCTGGAAGAGGGCCTGGCAACCCCCTCCAGTATTCTTGCGTGGGAAATCCCAGGGACAGAGGAGCCCAGTGGGCTATGGTCCATGGTGTCCTAAAGAATTGGACACGACTGAAGCGACTATGCATGCGTGCAACCACAGATGTCTAGCAAGTTTTGCAACACTGTGGGTCCAAATTGAGAGTGCTGTAAGTGTAAAATCCACACTAGATTTCTAAGACTTATTACCAAAAAGTGAAACGAAAACATCTCACAAAAGCTTTTCATGTTGACTTCAAGTAAAAATTATAATGTTTTATGCTCAATAAATACATTACTAAAATTAATCTGACCTGTTTCCTTTTTACCTTTTTCAAGAGCTACTTGACAGCTTACAACTTTGTGTGTGTGTCTCACATTAGATGTCTATTAGGCAACATGGTTCCAACGAGAGTATCTTGTCTAAAGAATTAAAAATCACTGACTCCTGCACTTCCTCCTTTACACCATACTCAGCAGATTGAAAATGTTGGTAGGAGGAAGAGGAAAGATGTTATAGTGACCCTCAGGTCAGTTTCCACCCTCACAGCCCATCAACATTTGGGGCAGAAAACTCTGTCTCTCTTCTATGTACTGGAGTATAAAGTGAAGCATTTCCCCCAAAAAAATGATCCTTAGGAAAGAAGTCATTGGTCCAAATGTGGGTTTTCAGTTATGTAGAAAGACCTCTGAATTATTTAGGGCAGGACAAAAAATTAGTTTAAGCCAATTTTTAGATATTTTCCCCATGTTCTAACCTGGTTTAACTCTCCCAAAGGAGTTCTTTCTGCTCCTTACCAGTGTGGTCAATAATCTCTTAAAATTACTCTGAATGTTCCGAAGCTAAAGAGGTATTTTTAACTACAATTATTACAGATCTATAAGCTTCTCTTTTTGAAAATCATGTTCACAGTATAAATAGAAATCAGGAATTCTCAAGTTTTTTAAATGATTGCTTTCATTACTCAAAAAGTTGTGTTTCTTAAAATTAGGGGGAGTAGAGAGGAATTCTTGAGGGAAAAGATTCTTAAAATATTCATTTTCTTCAAGAATTCTCAAGGGGATAATTCTTAAGCTGAACAGCTAAAGTAAGTACTATTGATGCCCTATCTTTAAAAAAGTCTTGATTTTGTAAAATTCCAAACAAACAAATTAAGCCAAAAAAAACATGCAAATTGATAAAGTGATTGCTAAATGCCAAGTAGGCTATGTTTATTTATTTGTAAGATTTATTTCATTCATAGTATTAATGTAAGTGCTGTGTTTTTTTTTAACTGTTTTAAATATGCACGTTTAAATAAATGAATGAAATAAATGTAAGTATACGTTTGACTATTTCATCTTCATTTCTAAAAGTTTACATTTTCAAGTTGACTGAAATTTTTTATTTGCATCTTCTATTTGGGAAAAAAGGGATATTTGGAATCATTGTTTTACCAGATGCAAGTGTGTATACACATTTACATATATATGTGTATATATGTATGTATGTATGTATGTATGTATGTATGTATATATGGCTTCCCTTGTGGCTCACACTATAAAGAATTTGCCTGCAGTACAGGAGACTGAGGTTTGATCCCTGGCTTGGGAAGATCCCCGGAGAAGGGAATGGCAACCCACTCCATTATTCTTGCTGGAGAATTCCAAGGACAGAGGAGCATGGTGGGTTATAGTCCATGGGTTCACAAAGTGAATGCTCTTGAACGCCTGAATTTTTTAAGATACAAAAAGTTTTTATACATTTTTTAAAAAAATCTGTTTCTGTATCAAGGACAACATTCAGATGTCCGAAACAAGAGATTTCCTAGAAGCAGGATGGTACACAGGGTGCAAGATATGGCTTCATGTCATCTTCTCTGTGAATGCAGAAACAAATATAACATTGGCGCAGTTGGAAGAAACTCGGATGAATCAGACAGAGGAATTGATACCATAACAGGAACACTTCCGAAAGGGGCTGAACCTCTCCCCACGAAACTTTTGTCTAGAGAAGAGGGGTGCAAGACGACAGAAGTTTCAACAGAAATGTTGAAAAGTACCAGAAAGATAGGGAGACGTCCAAGTTACTCTACAATCCCCTTCTGCATTGTCCAACACAGCGAAACAGACTAAATCATCTACTAGAACCCAATGGTGGGAGGTTGGATCCATGGTTTTGACCATTATGTCCAGGCTTCCACTGTTCAATCACTGATTCCCTTGCTCATTTTTCCCCCGAGGAGTGTTCACCACTCACACAGCAGCACCAGGCACTGCACAAGGTGCTCAGCTCATGCAATTCAGGGCTGTCATCCCTGTCCTCAAGGACTTCATGCGGTAAGGGGACCCAAGGGACACCAGCGTGCCCCTCACGGTAGCCTTTAAGCTCCCCTTCCTCTCAAGGACAGGACTGGACTCCACTTCCCAGTTCCCCTGCAAGGCAGCCATGGGGTTGAGCCCTGGACTCAGAGCAGAAGTTTGCCCTGCCTCCAGGCCCATAAGAGCTTCCCACAGTTTCAATATCAGTACTTGCGACTGGTCTGTTCTTATTTTCTATTTCTGCCTCATTCAGTCTTGGGAGATGGCACTCGTCCGAGAATGTGTCCATGTTTTCCATGTTGTCCATTTTATTGGCGTATAGTTGCTTGTAGTGGTCTCTCATGATTCTTTGTATTTACAAAACAGAAACAGACTCACAGACTTAGAGAACAAACTTACGATTACCAGGGGAAGGAATAGGCTGGGAGTTTGGGACTGACACGTACACATGGCTATATTGAAAACAGATCATCAATAAGGACCTACTGTATAACACAAGTAACTGCTCAATATTCTGTAATAACGTAATGGGAAAATAATTTGAAAAAGAAAGTGCTATGCTAAGTCACTTTAGTTATATCCAACTCTGTTGATCCCATGGACTGTAGCCCTCCAGGCTCCTCTGTCCATGGGATTCTCCAGGCAAGAATACTGGAGTGGGTTGCCACGCCCTCTTCCAGGGAGATCTCCCCAACCCAGGAAGGGTTTGAGACTAGGTATCAAACCCTAGTCTCTTTATGTCTCCTGCTTTGGCAGATCGGTTCTTTATCACTAGCACCATCAACAAGGACCTACTATATAACACAGTGAACTCTGCTCAATATCCTGTAATAATTTAAATGGGAAAAAAATTTGAAAAAGAATAGATACTTATTCAAAACTAACACAACATTGTTAATCAACAATATACCAATATGAAATAATTTTCTTGAAAAGTTAGCAACTAGAAATTAAAGAAAGTGAATTTTTATTTTTCTTTCAAAAAAGAAAAAGCTTTCCATACCATCCTTGTTAATTGAGAGACTAGAGAATAAGTCTAAATTCCTGAGTAGTGACACCAAGCAGAGTTTCTCCACCTATTGCCCAATCCCTACTCCTAACCTGTAAATGAGAAATACACTACACTGTGCTAAGCCATTCAATATTTGTGGTGGTGATCTTTCCTATCTATTAGCAGAGGGCAGGGAACTACTGTGTGCATGCACGCTCAGCCTCTCAGTCCTGTCTAACTCTTTGTGACCCCTTAGACTGTAGCCCACCAGGTTCCTTTATCCATGGGATTTTCCAGACAAGAATACTGGGGTGGGTTCCTACTCCAGGGAATCTTCCTGACCCAGGAATCGTATCTGTGTCTCCTGCATTGGCAGGCACTTTCTTTATCAGCAAGATACTTGGGAAGCCCCAGGAAACTATTAAAGGCTCCCAAATCAGTCAAGCTAGACTGGGGAGTAAACTTGGGAAGGGTTGTCTTTTTTTTTTTTTTTTTTTTTTTTTAAGATTTGCAAGGAGCACAAAAATTTCAAGAGTACTTGAATAAGAGACTGTCCTTCCCCTGACCCAAGTTAGGGCAGCAGTTCTGAAGTCCACATGACCATTGCTAGCTTGCTTGAAATCTTAAGAAAGGGGGCACGTGCCTAGCCCACTGCCTGGCTCAGGGACTCTCAGAGGACAAATGTGTGTTGAATGCAAGGGCTTGAACCCCCAGAACATGACATAGATCAGGCGCTTAAGGAACAAAAGAAGAGCATTGAGTCATCTTCAGGGCACCCACCAGGCAGGACCACGAGGCAGGTGGGAGTATGAAGAAAGGGCCAGATCAGTGGCTGATCGGCAGCCGTGGACTCCGAGAGAAAAGAGGCAAAGCCACCCAGGTTACCTTCAGGCAGGTGAGCGTGGGTGGACCAGCCCAGGCAGAAGCGGGGACGTGCACGTGGGTTCCTTCAGCTCTATTTTCCTAGAAACATGGAAGCGATGTTCCTGCTACACCCCAGCCCCTGCCTGGCAATCCAGCTGTGCTTCACAACACATGGATTGCTGGGTCCTGTGGCCACCAGACCTTGAAATCGGTTATACGATGTATTATCAAATGCTTGTTCAAATTCATTGGAAGCCCTAACTCTCTATCCTCTCTATCCACAGTCCTTTGGGAATGAAAGGGAAACAATAGATTCACTTCACAAAAATCATCACATTTACATATTTTTATCATGAGCTCAATGAATGATTTTAATTAAACCGTTTTTAAAGAGGGTAGAGAAGAAGAAAGGCAAGACGGTAAATATTTAACACCTAATCAAGGGGAGAGAAGCGTGAAGCTGAAACCCTCATTAAGCTGCCTGGATGGAAGGTGGGCCTTGGAAGCAGCCCTAGTTTGGGCCCCCGCCTTCCCTTATCAGGGGTGACACTGGGCAAGCTAGTTTACCTCTTCAGCCTCATTTTCTTCATCAGGGAGAAGGTGGGGTATGCCAGCCTCATGGGATTTTTGTCAGGAGAGCACAGTGATATTAATAATAATAAAGGCCAACATTCTGGGGATGGAAGCTATGTCCAGGCACTTTGCCCAGATGGAAGCCTTGAATTTTTGCCTTGACCTTGTAAAAGAAGCCCTGCGAACTTCCTCAGTTTACCAAAGAATAAACTGAAGTTTAGGGAAATTAAGCGTCGTGCCCAGAGTCTCCCAGCTAGTCACTCACCAGGCTGGCACTAAAATCCCAGCAGCTAGAGTCCTGAGCGCCCACTCCCAGCCTAAACCCTAGTTCCTGGAACGTATATGTGCACACCTTTTTCTTCAAGTTCAAGACAAAGAAGAGCATGACCAAATATCGCTCTAGCTGTTTCTACTGTAGACTTCTAGTCCCATCTAATATTTGTATGGCATTTTACAAAGTACGCCTGCAAACGTTTTCCATCGAAATACTGATCAGTTGGATCTCAAAGAAGTAAGAGAGTTTGGCTAAAGCCTCCTTTCACGTGAAGGCAGATGGGTGACATCAGGTTTCCACCGTGGAGGCACCTGCTTCATAGATCAGTCTGCTGAGAGAGGGGAGGATTTAAGGGCAAAGCGGGAGAGAGTTTTAGACCCCTCAGGCATTCCCTGATTGGTGGTCATTTTCGGGAGGTGAACCCTCAGTCTGTCTCATTCAGGGAGTGATTGGATGCAGGAAATTAAGCCATGATGCAGGAGACGTGGGTAAATCAGAAGGCACAGCCCTTTCAGCACCGTTCTAAGTGCTCTGTTGAGATAATTGTATGGCTGTTTCTGCAATCAGTTCTGAGAAAATTGCTCCTCCCAAATTAGCTTCCCCTTATGCAATAATTTTTAGTGGATGGCATTGAACTGCTGCAAAGAAACTAAATATATATTCAAATACTGGACAAATAGCCGGAGTGTACACTATCAGAAGAGGACACTTTGATGTATGTTTCCAATGTATCTGAACTACACTCCCAACAAGTTTCCCTTCCTCCCCCTCCCTCCCTCTTCTTGTCTCTTTTTTCCCTCCCTCCCTTTCTCTTCTTATTCTCCTCTTCACTCTTCCTTCACTTTCTCTTCCCCTCCTCCTCTGACTTAATTACAGTACTGTCTAGACTTCTCACTTTGTGAATCAAAGACGCAGTTTTCACCCTCCAAACAGAGTTCTGTGAAGAACAACAGTAACAGTAATAATAGTAACTGCAAGACCAATAGCAGTGATATTGGCACAGCTATCATACTGGCCTTGCTATAGGTACCTTCAGCTGTGTCCATAACATTGTCTACTTGTCGGGCAGGTATCCTTCACCCTCCCTGCTCTAAGGGGTGGGGGACAGGATGGTGTAGGATGTAATGCCAAATTCTTCCACTAAGTCCCCTGTGGCCAGTGACACAAGATGCCTCAACAGAACCATATGGTTAGCCCCAAGGGGTTGGGGAGGACTTATTGGAACCCCAGAAGCCAGAGGAACAAGTGATTCACCCATGGCCTTGCAGCAGAGAGCAGCAGAGATGAGCTTGACCCTCATCTTCTGAGCCTTGTGTGTTTGCCACGATGCCATAGCTATAAAGTACAGCTTCCCCCAGAGTCAGACTCTCAGTACCACCATCAGGCACCAGCTCAGCCAGCAAGTGGGCCCACCTCTGAAGTTTCGTGTGCTATGGATGGGTCAAAGGGCAGGGCATTGTTTTTTAAAAAAATTCTTACTCTTGTATGTCCTTTGGCACTCATTTGAATATATCACATATTTACAGCTTAAAGGAGGCAGACAATAAGAACTATGTCTCTTATTTAGGGATCTGGGAAATCATTCATTGGTTTCCCCAAATGAAAGCAAATAATTTTTATTTAAATTTTTAAAATAGAAAATTATAGGCACTCATGAATGAGAGTACAAGGGGGGAGAGAGAGAGTGGGGACAGCTATCCCAGGGTATGAAATTGTTGAATGACATGATTCTATGAGTCTTATTTCCAAAGATTTATTTTACATTTCAGAGGTATATATTGATAAGTGTATATTTTATTTTTACACCAACAGATAAAGGTGAGAATAATCAGAGATTGAGCAAGCTTACAAAAATCTAAAATAATGATATTATTTTTAAGAGGACTTAGTAAGCATGCACATCCTGGTCTTAATTTCCATAATACCTACTTTGCTAGACTTTTAGCCTATAACATAATATGGGTTCGGGTTCCTTCTGCGTATCACTGCCATAGTCGGTCTTTTGGAATATTATATCCATATCTGGATGATGCTGTCTGGGAAACCTCTCCTTGACCAAAGGCCTAATTTGTGACTGAATAGCAACATCTGCACCAGATGAAATTTGTCATCATCTGTCATCCAACCTATTGGCTGTTGCCTAGCAACAGGTCAATTACACTGAGTATTTGCTGAGACAGATTAGTAGCATTGTTGCCATAACAACTACCTTTTTTTGTTAATTAAATTGATTTGACTGAGAACTGGCACGGAGTACCAGGTCTGCTGCGTGAAGTAGTAATTGTCCTTATTCAGGTATTGATTTTCATTACTGGGTTGGTATCATCCTCAAAAATGTGCTCTGTCATGAAGTGCTCATTCAGGCTATGATATCGCTAAATCAAGTTTTCCAATGATCCAGGAAATGAGGCCTTATCCATACATTAATTTACTATTTTATTAATTCATTCAATAGAGTTTCCTTGAGGTGAAAGAAGAGTTTTCTATCCTGATTGTGATGGCAGATACACAAATCTGTAAATGCAACAAAATCTTGTAGAACTAAAGTCCAAAAATAAATAAATGAGTGTATTTAAACAACAGTGAAATAAGAATAAACTCCCTGGATTACTTAGTATATTATCAATGTCAATTTCCTAGTTCTGATAATTGAACTATGATTACATAAGATGTTATCACTGGGGGTAGCTGGGTAAAGGGTACACAGGACCTCTGCACTATTTTTATAACTTTTATGTGAAATAAATTATTTCAAGATTTTTTTTTAATGGAGAGGAAAGCAACAAAAAAAAAGGAAAGAGGGAAGGAAGTGCTAATTTGTTTTTTTTAATGTAAATTTATGTATTTTAATTGGCAGCTAATTACTTTACAATATTGTATTGGTTTTGCCATACATCATCATGAATCCACCACGGATGTACACGTGTTCCCCATACTGAACCCCTCGCCCACCTCCCTCCCAATCCCATTCCTCTGGGCCATCCCAGGACACCAACCCCAAGCATCCTGTATCATGCATTGAACCTAGAGTGGCGATTCGTTTTGTATATGATATTATACATGTTTCAATGCCATTCTCCCAAATCATCCCACCCTCTCCCTCTCCCGCAGAGTCCGAAAGACTGTTCTATACATCTGTCTCTCTTTTGCTGTCTCGCATACAGGGTTATCATTACCATCTTTCTAAATTCCATATATATGTGTTAGCATACTGCATTGGTGTTTATCTTTCTGGCTTACTTCGCTCTGTGAAATAATCGGCTCCAGTTTCATCCACCTCATTAGAACTGATTCAAATGTATTCTTTTTAATGGCTGAGTAACACTCCATTGTGTATATGTACCACAGCTTTCTTATCCATTCATCTGCTGTTGGGCATCTAGGTTGCTTCCATGTCCTGGCTATTATAAACAGTGCTGCGATGAACACTGGGATACACGTGTCTCTTTCAATTCTGGTTTCCTCGGTGTGTATGCCCAGCAGTGGGATTGCTGGGTCATAAGGCAGTTCTATTTCCAGTTTTTTAAGGAATCTCCACACTGTTCTCCATAGTGGCTGTACTAGTTTGCATTCCCACAAACAGTGTAAGAGGCTTCCCTTTTCTCCACACCCTCTTCAGCATTTATTGCTTGTAGACTTTTGGATCGCAGCCATTCTGACTGGCGTGAAATGGTACCTCATTGTGGTTTTGATTTGCATTTCTCTGATAATGAGTGATGTTGAGCACATTTTCATGTGTTTGTTAGCCATCTGTATGTCTTCTTTGGAGAAATGTCTGTTTAGTTCTTTGGCCCATTTTTTGGAAGTGCTAATTTGTTTTCAACCTGTCTTTGGCTGCCAACCTGACCCAGGGCAGAACTCAGGCTTTTGTCAGCAAAGTATTTATTTCTGAAGTTACCTTCTGTTTAGGGTTTCCTTCTAAAATCAACATACCCACGTGAAAACAAAATCATCATAAGGTTGAGATCATTAGGCAAAACACTTTAGTGGCTCATTTGATAAAGAATCCACCTGCCAATGCAGGAGACACTGGTTGGATCCCAGGGTCAGGAAGATCCAGGGAAGAAGGAAATAGCAACCAATCTGAAAGTTCCATGGACAGAGGAGCCTGGCAGGCTACAGTCCATGGGGTCACAAAAGTGTTGAACACAACTGAAGTGTCTTAGCATGCATTGAACTGGGTATCCTTATAACAAGACATTCTGGTTGGGACTGCAAGGGTAAGTAGCAACATTCTAGGTCGAAAGAAAAGTACCAAAAACACAAAGCATGTATGTGTGTGTGTGCTGTGCACCTCCTGGGCACACAGCAGAAACACCACCCTCAAACCAATGGGGTAGCACCAGAACTTACATCTTAGAAAGCTCATGTCTACTTTTTCTTAATTATAATGAATCATTGGCTTCCCTGGTAGTTCTTCTGGTAAAGAATCCACCTGCAATGCAGGAAACCCCTGTTCAATCCCTGGGTCAGGGAGATGGCCTGGAGAAGGGATAGGCTACACACGCCAGTTTTTGTGGACTTCCCCAACGGCTCAGACAGTAGAGAATCCACCTGCAACACAGGAGATCTGGGTTCGATCCCTGATTTGGGATGATCCCCTGGAGAAAGGAACGGCAACCCACTCCAGTATGCTTGCCTGGAGAATCCCACGGACAGAGGAGCCTGGCAGGCTACAGTCCATGTACTTGCAAAGAATCAGACACGACTGAGCAATTTTCACCTGAGAATTAAAGGTGACTTGTGTGGATCACCTGAGGATTGATGGTTTTTGAAAATAAAAAGGAAACATGAGAATGTTTATCCAAAGTCCCACCATTGAAAGTCCAGCATGTAAACTCTGACTATTCACTCACAGTGAGAATTTAAAGATTCCTTTACAACCAGGGCCACTTTTTCTTTTTGACATGCAGCAGGCACAGTGCCCATAATATTTTCAGGGTCTTTGCAATGGATACTTTTAGAAGACAAAGTGTGCGAGAGTTCCAAAAAAGTAAATGTGGTTATATTCAGCAACTTACACTGAAGCATGTTCAACTTACTATTTTAATTTCAGCCACAACTGTGAAAACTCCCAAATGTCCAATAACAGAGAATTGATTGAATAGAATATGTTATGGCCATATTACAGTCACTTAAAATCTTGTTACAAACAGAGCTGTAACAAGGTTTTTATGGATCCTAAGTACTGCTGCCTACATGAGCCTTTCCCTCCATTACAAATATATATATATATAATGTATATTATATACAACTATATTATATTATATGTATAACTATATTATACATAACTATATTACTTATAAATTTATAAGTAATAGATATATCTGTATAATATATTAAAATATATATGAAATATAAAACATATACAATGTGTTATATATCTATACATGGTATGTTACTTATATGCTATAATATTTTTGTATATTTATAAAAATTTTATGGGCTTCCATGGTTGGTCAGTGGTAAAGAACCCTCTTGTCATTCAACCCTCCTGTCAAGCTTGTCAGAGAAACAAGTTTGATCCATGGGTGAAGAAGATCCCCTGGAGAAGAAAACAGCAACCCACTCCAGTATCCTTGCCTGGAGAATCCCATGGACAGGAGAGCCTGGTGGGCTAGAGTTCATGGGGACACAACATAGTGACTAAACAGCAAAAAATATTATATATACTGCATAACACAGGTATGTGTGCCTGTCTGTGTCCTCAGTTCTGTTCAACTCTTTGCCACCCCATAGACCGTAGCCTGCCAGGCTTCTCTGACCATGGAATTTTCCAGGCAAAAACACTGAAGCAGTTTGCCAGTTCCTACTCCAGGGAATCTTCCCGACCCAGGGATTGAAACTACATCTCTTGTGTCTGTTGCATTGGCAGGCAAATTCTTTAGTACTGCACTACTCTGAAAGCCTGATGCAGATATACAAATAATATATAGTAAATAATAATATATATCTTATATATAAGATATAAAAATAATATAATATATATACAAATAATAATAATAAATGTATATAATAATATATACAAATAAATAATATATACAAAATAATATATATACAAATAATATATATTTACATACATATATCCCTGGAGAAGGGAAAGGCTACCCACTCCAATATTCCTGTCTGGAGAATTCCATGGACTGTATACTTTCAAAATATATATAATTATATACATATGTAATTATATATTTAATTATATATATATATACTTGTGTATATATATTATATGTTACATATATATGTGTGTATATACACAAATATAATACATGTATATTTAGTATCATATACTTTATAAAGTATAAACAAATTATATAATATATAAATATGAGAATTATACTATAAGTATAATAGGTTTTATATTTATGATATAAAAATAATATAATTGATGTTATTAACAATATGTATAATTTATTATTGTCAATTTGTAATTTGCAAATAGAAGATACATGAAACAATATAGAATAATGCAATAAATATAATATAATATGACTTAGTGTAATATATTTTAAAATATACATAGCTTGTGGAGGAAGAGGCTTTCTCCTTGGCAACTACTCAACCCGGCTTTGCAGTGTGAAAACAGCCACAGACAATACTAAAGCAAAGGATCATGGCTGTGTGCCAATAAAATTTTATTTATAAACACTAAGATTTCATGTAATTTTGTATACTTTTTACATACCACACAGTACTCTTTTTTAAAAAAATGTTCTTCAACCATTGAAACACGTAAAAACTGCCCTTGGCCTCTGGGCACTAGGGAAGCAAGTGGTGGATGGCATCTGGCCCACAGCTTTGGTCAGCCTTTGCTGAGCCTGACACAGAGAATGCAGAAGAGGGGCCAGACCTCAGAGTAGCACCCTGGGTTTTGCTCGCATTGCATTGACCTGAATAGGTCACATGGTCACCCAAAACACAAGGAGGGCTGGTGAGTGGAAGATGAAGGGAACTCCAGCAAGAAGTGGGAGTGGGTCTGGATGAACACAGGAGAGCCTCTGTACTTACCTGCAAACACACACACTGAAGTGTGTGCGCTTCCAGCCCTGGGCCTGGACACAGGGCTTCACACTCTACCTCCTGAAGATGAAGCTGGAGGGATGCCCCTGCAGGAAATTTTCCCAGTGGCTTCGAGTAGACTGACCCTCTCCCTCCCAGGTTCTTGGCCTCCCTCCTGCCTCAGCCTCTGGCACCTGCGCCTTTTTTGACCTGAGTCCTTCAGCCATACTTCCACTCTGCAAATTACTCCAAGTCTCAAAATAAGGTGGCATTATAAATTGAATTTAATTAAAGTGGGCTATTCAAGCATGCCTTTCTGTTTGCTTTTTATCTCTCGTGTCTCCTCTGCACATGTCAGGAAATCGTGTTCACCTGCCTGCAAGTCAATGGAAGAGAGTCACAGAATTACATCACAATGAAAGTTTCAAGCCCCAGCCCAGCTACCCAAGAAGTGCTACCCACACCCCACCTTATAAATTGGTTGTGGCTGTTTCCCCTGATTGTCTAGCAACTTGTTTTCAGAAATTCCTAATTACATGTTCTTGATAAAATATTAAATGGATTGCTTGGGATAATGCGCAGTTTCTCAGCCTGTGATCGATTTAAGACCCAAATATAGTACGCTGCGTGAATCTGCTCCGTGAAGGAGCCAGGGCCCTTATAAACAATGCCAGGAAAGACAGTAAACGTGATGACTGACTCTGAATAAAAGAAAACTAGAAACCAGGATCAAACACAACATGGGAAGATAAAGAACTCTAAATTACAAGGTACTGTGGCGTGAGCTGCTGAGTACTCTATAATTCAAGAGGCTGTTGCTAGAATGCTAATTCTGCCCGTTTTAATGCCACCTAATTCTCTGTTCAGGAGAAAAACAGCTAAGAGTCTATCGATTTATCATTGATTTTCCTATTTCAAAAAATGTTAGCAGATGTTCAGTCTATTCAATGTCTCAGGCAGGAGTCGCATTTTTGAAATATCTTGCCAATCTTAACTATACATGTAGAAGGCAGTCAGAACTCTAGTAACTAGTCAGAAGGCAAATTTGGTGTTTGAGATAGAACTTGGGGATCCCGTGTGTGTGGTGGTTTAGTCGCTAAGTCAAGTCCGACTCTTTTCGACCCTATAGACTGTAGCCTGCCAGGCTCCTCTGTCCATAGGATCCTCCAGGCGAGAACACTGGGGTGGGCTGCCATTTCCTTCTCCAGAGGATCTTCCCGACCCAGGAATCAAACTCGGGGCTCCTGTGTCGTAGGCAGATTTTCTTACTGACTGAGCTATGAGGGGAGTTTGTGTAGAAGGTGGGAAAGCCAAGGGCATTGAGGGTAAGGGGCCAGGATCACTGTTAACTCGAATGTCCACCATGAACTCCTTGCCCGTCTTCCAGTGTGGCCAGTCTATTCCTGAAGGCCCCAGCAGAGGCCCTGCCTCCCCTCCCCACCTCCCCATCAGATGACAAAGGCGAACACACTATCTCCTGAACCTGGCTGCTTCTCTCTGTTCCTATTATCACCACCCCTCTCCCAGTAACAGTCTTCTTGCTACATAAATTCCTGCTACCCCCTCTGCAGCAATGCATTGGAACTAGAGATCACTTTTTAATTTTTTTTTTGAAGTGTAGTTGAGTTACACTGATGTGATAATTTCTGCTATATAGCAAAGCGATTCAGTTATACATGAGCATCTTCTTTTTCATATTCTTCTCCATTATGGTTTATCAGAGGATATTGAAGACATCCTGTGCTCTACAGATGGACCTCGCTGTTTATTCATCCTCTGTACGATAGTTTGGACAGAAATCCTCTTAGAATACAAATCTGCTCAGGCCATTTCTCAGCTTTGCATGATTCAATGAGTTCTCATTGTCTTAGGATAAAGTGAGGTGACCATACACCCCAGTTTGCCCAGTATCATCCCAGGACATGCCTATCATCCCAGCATCATGGTGAGACACACCTGCTTTTATGATCTCAAGTGTCCCTGTTTGAATGCTAAGTGTTATGCTCATCCTGGTTCATGTCCGGTATCTGTACTGTGCTCACCCATCCTGTTCCCTTGCCCTCTGCCCTGTAGACCCTCTAGTCTGAGGCTTGTTGCTTAGGAAGTGGTTTGCTCCCTCCTAACATGGGTGGTCTTCCCCATCTGAAACACTCTGCACCTCCCCACACACCCTCACCAGATGTTTGTGTGACTCACATGCAGCCTACAGAGTGAAACCAGCTCAGTCCCTTGACTTCATTGTCCTTCTTGCTGTTGTTTAGTCGCTAAGTTGTGTCCAGCTCTTTGCAAGCCCCTGGACTGTAGCCCGCCAGTCTCCTATGTCCATGGGACTTTCCAGGCAAGAATACTGGAGTGGATTGCTATTTCCTTCTCCAGGGAATCTTCCCGACCCAGAGATCAAACCTGTGTCTCCTGCATTGGCAGATGTATTCTTTACCACTGAGGCACCAGGGAAGCCTACACATAGGATTGAGGACAGCACCATTCAATAGAACTTTCTGCAAAGATAGAACGTCCCAGATTTTCACTGTCCATATGCCAGCCCCACGCGGTCACTGAGTACTGAAATGAGGAACTGAGTGTTGAATTCTAATCAATTTCAATTAATGTAAATTTAAATAGTAGCAACCCTATTGGACAGTACAAGTTAAGAGGCAATGACCCATGTAAGGATCTAAAGGGACTGGAATTAACACAATTCTGCCAGAGTTTTCAGAACTGTTTGAAAGAAAGAAAGCCAAACGATTTGAAGACCCACTGAAGAAAGAAAGAAAAGGGGAAAACACACGCACACAGCTGGGCTTAAGGAAGATTCATGGAGCAGCACTTGGGTAGAGTTAGGGGTGGTGGGAGTAGAGAGAGAGGAGGTAGAAAGATAAGAAAAGATGCCTTTCACTTTATCATCAGCCATTTAACTTGATAAATCAGCCTTGACACTTGACATCAGCTTAGTAGTAAAACCTAGACCCCAGAAGCTCCTCTAGTCAGCGGGATGATTCTCAGGCAGGTCATTAGGTCAGAGCAAGAGTGAGCCCCTGTGGCCACATGCAAGTATAAATCAGAGGACTGGCTATCAGGCTAAAAGGTTAAGACCTCGGGGTGAGGCCACGTGTTATTTCACTGGTTTGTTAGAGAATGTGTTAAACTGGTTGGAAATTGCTTTAGTACCAGTGCACAGTCTCAAAGATAAAGACGTTTTCCAAGTAGTTCCTATGAAAGCTGACAGATTCAGCCAGCTTCTGTTTTGTCCTTCTTTCTCTTTGACCTTCCAAGCCATCTATCTTGAAACCCCTGTCTTCTCATCAATAAAATATGTATAATAATGGTATTGACCTGGTAGCACTATTATGACAATTACATGTAATGTTTATTTCATTCCTAATGCAGAGTATTAAAAAAGCAGAGACATTACTTTGCAAACAAAGGTCCAACAAGTTAAAGCTATGGTTTTTCCAACAGTTACGTATGGATGTGAGAGCTGGACCATAAATAGGGCTGAGCACTAAAGAAGTGATGCTTTAGAACTGTGGTGTTGGAGAAGACCCTTGAGAGTTCCTTGAACTGCAAGGAGATCAAACCAGTCCATCCTAAAGTAAATCAGTCTTGAATATTCATTGGAAGAACTGATGTTGAAGCTGAAGCTCCAATACTTTGGCCACCTGATGTGAAGAACTGACTCACTGGAAAAGACCCTGATGCTAGGAAAGACTGAAGGCAAGAGGAGAAGGGGACGACAGAGGATGAGATGTTGGATGGCATCACTAACTCAATGGACATGAGTTTGAGCAAGCTCCAGGAGTTGGTGATGGACTGGGAAGCCAGGTGTGCTGCAGTCCATGGGGTCACAAAGAATCGGACACAACTGAGCAACTGAACCGAACTGAATGCAGAGAAGCAGCTCATATAATTATGTATATGTGTTCTACAGGATCTCTCTAATGTCCGCTCATGGGCTGTGTCTTTTTCCATTACTTTATTCATAATCTTCAAAGACATCACCAGCCCTCATACAACATAAATATAAAGACACGGTGCTTGAATTTGTCAGCAAAAAGTCTCTTTTTCATCTTGGTCATAATATACCTGTCACAGGACAGGTAATTATTCCTTCTGCTGTGTGACAGTGAAAGTTGCTATAAATGAAAAGATATGAAATAAATCCCTCATACCTAAAATGATACTAGTGTTAGCAATGATTATGACCATAAAAGTTGTTGTTTAGTTGCTAATTTGTGTCCAACTCTTTGAGATCCCATGGACTGCAGTGTGCCAGGCCTCCCTGTCCTTCACTATCTCCCGGAGTTTGCCCAAACTCATGTCCGTTAAGTCAAATACAAAAGTAATAAAATAATAAAAATAAATGGCCAGGAAAGAGTCCACCTTTGTACCCCCTGAGCCTCGAAGGGAAAGAAACAGACTCCTACCGATTCAACCCACCTGCATATCAGACATTCTTTCTCACAGGGGGGCATCCCACTCTGCCTTTCCCCTACTCTCTGGGAACTACTAACAGCATCGAGGGTCACCAGGGAGTGGTAAGGAGGAGAAAGTAGAGAGGCGAGGATAGGCCCTGCCAAGCCCAGGAAGCCATGCTAAGGACAGGGGACTCTGTCAGAAGACATGAAACATACAACCAGTGAAGAATATTAAGGGAATGGCTTGCCTGAACTGAGAAGGACCCAGACCAAAGGTTCTGGAGCTCAGGCATCAGGGAAGGCTATGCATTTTTTCCTCATGGAAGTTACAGTCTCTTGTATATAGACTTGTGATCTCAGATTATCTGCATCTTCCCACTTGAGTTGGAGAATAAATTAAAAAATTAAAAAAGAAATAAAGAAATAAAGGTAGATGGAACAGCTGGGAGGCTGCTGAAATAGCCCAATAAAGAGCAGTTGGGGCCTAGGGGGCTGTGTCAGCAGGAGAGAAGAAGGCTGGGTACTTAAAGAAGATGTTTTGAAAAAAACACATAGCAATGTATCATCAGGGTTTCACGTCTGTCAATAATGCGCTAACATGAATAAAGAAGAACAAGATTTCCTAGTGATACATATTTTCACTCCAAAAGATCACTCCACATTTAATGGCACTCACTCTTTCCTTCCAACTTACCAAATCTCTCTTGAAGTTCAAGTCAATATTCTTTTGGTTTGATACCATTGGTGATGACAGTTTAGCCTTCTCTGGATTATAAAGATTTTAGAGATGAACAGTTTGCTGTCTCAGCAACTCAGAGTCTTCCCTTTCTTTGGCTTGAGCTGAAAAATGTAATGCTGAGTTCCTGGAAGACCCATGTGATGGAAATATCTGGGCTATCCTTTCTCATTCCTCATTTTCCAGGTGCCTTCAACCCATCCAGCCATCACAGTCATAATTCCTCACTTCTCCAGCTCACTTGAATGCCACTGTCTATGAGATATTGAAAGTGAAAGTCACTCAGTACCGTCTGACTCTTTGCGACCCCATGGACTGTAGAGTTCTTGGAATTCTCCAGGCCAGAATACTGGAGTGGGTAGCTTTTCCCCTCTCCAAGGGATCTTCCCAATCCAGGGATCAAACCTAGGTCTCTCACAATGCAGACAGATTCTTTACCAGCTGAGCCACAAGGGAAGCCCAAGAAGACTGGAGTGGGTAGCCTTTCCCCTCTCCAAGGGATCTTCCCAATCCAGGGATCAAACCTAGGTCTCTCACAATGCAGACAGATTCTTTACCAGCTGAGCCACAGGGGAAGCCCAAGAAGACTGGAGTGGGTAGCCTTTCCCCTCTCCAGTGGATCTTCCTGACCCAGGAATCAAACTGGGGTCTCCTGCATTGCAGGCAGATTCTTTACCAGCTGAGCTCTCAGGGAAGCCCTATGACATATTAGTGCACATGAAAAAGTCCTCCGCAATTCATCTCTCAATTAGAATCTTGCTTGATTTTCACCATTCCTTAAAGACCATCTTTTCTGGAATACGTTGGGGTTTTAGAAACTAGAAGAGTATACAGAAAGCTACAAACTGTCTCTCTAGAAAAATGTACATTTGCACTCATCCATAAAATTCCATGTATAGTTTTGGAGGTCTCAAGACTCCTAAAACACAACTATGGATCCTTCACTGAGTCAAGACACCACATAACCCAACTTCCAGGCTTATGTTCTTTCACTGGGTTTCCCAGGTGACTCAGCAGCAAAGAATCCATCTGCCTATGCAGGAGACACAAGAAACAAGGGTTTGATCCTTGGGGTGGGGAGAACCCCTAGAGGAGGTAATGGCAACCACTAGAATATTCTTGCTTGAAAAAAATCCCATGGACAGAGGAACTTGGCAAGCTAAAATCTATGGGGTCACAGAAGAGTCAGACACGACTCAGCAACTGAGCCCACACACACACGTTTTAATTGGGATAGATTGTACTATGCATGTTGGTATTATTGCCTCAGTAAAACTTTAAGCTCTCTGAAAACTACAAGCCTATCCTTTGCTACTTGGCTCCTGGAGGGTGGATTGGTAGGATCTGAGGTGCTGTAGACCTGAGTTGGTACCTAATTGCATGGAATGTTCGCTGGGTAATCCGAAGCACATCAATGAAACATTCTCAGCTTCACTTCCTGTACTTGCCAGTAGGAGGGAGCAGCTGTGCCTAACACACAGTTTGGCTTTGGAGAGCATGTGAGATTGTCTATTAAAATATGCAGTCTGCTGTGGGCACGTGGTAGAGATTCCTTAAATTTCCTCAGTGTTAGTTCACTTATCTCAGGAAAGACTTTTCAAATAGAGAAAGGTCTTGAAAACATTGCTGAAGTCTGTGGAACTGATCATGAAATGGACACAGAAATAAATAGAAGAGAAATAAATATAAATCATCAATAGCATCACCTCTAAGATTTGCGGCTCACTTAAAACTGTGAGTATTAATTTAAAAATAAGGTCTGTGGCCAAAGATATGTAAGAATATATAGCTAACAGGCAGATTAGATTTCCATACAGTCTTCTGCAATAGTCCACACTTTGAGCTTTGTTTTCCCCCAAACAGTCTATAAATAAATTAGGAATCTTCAGTGGCAAATAACAGAATCCTTTATCTGAACTGACGGACCACAGAAAGGATTAGCTGGCCAGGAAAGGTCACCTGTTTACCTAAAAATCAGGTAAAACTTTTTTTTGGTCTTCAGTAAAGGGTGTGACTTCTTTTTCTTTTTTTTAATTGTATTTATTCAATCATTTCTCTGCATTGGTCTTAACTGCAGCATGCGGGGTCTTGATTGCAGCAGGTGAGATCTTTTGCGGAAGGGAGCAGGCTTCTCTAGTGGCAGCTTGTGGACTTCAGAGTTTCAGTACTTGCAGAGCTTGGGCTTACTTTCCCCACAGTATGTGGGATCGTAGCTCCCAACCAGGGTTTGGACCCATGTCCTCTGAATCAGAAGGTGGATTCTTAACTACTGGACCTCCATGATGTGAATTCTAGATTCCCTTCCCCTGTCTCCCCCTTCCCTTCTCTCCTCTTTCCCAGGTCCCTCTGTTTCTAAGCCCTGTTCTTCTGCAGGGTCTCTCTTAATAGCCCCAGTAAGGCTGCCAGCAGCTCCCAGGCCTACGTGTTTTTCTCCAGATTTCCAATGGAAACAAAGAATCTGCTTCCCATAAAGATCATTTGGAATCAAGTCTCATTGGCATTGGTTGGTCTGAGCAGAGTCATAAGACCCTCATTGGATAGACTGATTTCTGTGCCCACTGGTTGGGACATGCTAGTTGTCTTGTACCCAAGGATCTGTCTCTGGAAATGGAGATGGTGTCTAGTGTTGGCTAAGCCATGTGCCTACAAAAAACCTGGTGTGGGGGAGGGGATGTAGTGGGTTGAATGGTGGATGCATGACCTCAGAATGTGACTTTACCTGGTATAAGAGCCTTTGCAAATGCAGTTAAGGATCTGGAGATGAGATCATCTTGGATTAGCACAGGCCCCAAATCCAGTAACAAGATGTGCTCACAAGAGAGAGAAAAAGAGAAAACACAAGCACGCACAAAGGCAGGTCATATGGAGTCAGGCAGAGCTTGCACTCATGCTTCCGGGAGCCCTGGGAAGCCGGGAAGAGACCAGGAAGGAGTCGTCCCTGAAGCCTGCAACTCTGCCAACACTTTGATTTCAAATGTAAAGCCCCCAGCTCTGTGAGGGAATACATTTCTATTGGTTTAGGCCACCCCAGTTTGTAGTAATTTGTTACAGCAATCCTGGGAATCTAGAGCAGGGTAAGAGACAGGGAACAGAAGCTAGAGAAGTAGCCAGAAGAACCCACTAGGAAGACACATTACTAGAAACAACTACTGAGAATCAGGGAAAAAATAATGTATTTGCCAAACGGGCAGTGAGTTCTCAGATAGTGTCAATCAAGATAGGTACTTGTAAGGGATTAATGGATGAAACAAAGTCCCTGTCCTCAACGGGCCCAATATCTAATGGTGAGACAAGCAAACAGAACGGAAAGTTCCAGCGTGGCGAGGACAGTGAGAGCAGTCTCTCCTCTCGGCAGGCAGCCTTGCAAAGGGATGGGATGTCAGAGGCATCACAGCAAAAGCTGCCTTAAGGAGATAAGCCTTGGTTTGGATCTAATAAGCCGGGAAAGAGTTAAATCAGCAAGGAAGAAGAGAACACATTTGCCCCTGAGTCTACATTCTCTTGAGGACTTCCAGGTTCCCAGTGAGAAACTTGGCGCATCTTTTGGGCTCTCCAGGGAATCTTTCACTCCTCACTTCTCCACTTCTTCAGCGAGCACATTCACGGGTCCTCCTGGGGCACGCTCTGTCTCTGGAGCTTCTCCCCCTTGGAGGCACACATTCCCCATGGTACGCCTTCCTGTTTTCCTGTGTTTTCTGCACACCATCAAGCTGAGCCTCCTTTTCCCCTTAGTTCTGACAACCAGATCCGTTAAGGCTGGTTGCCTCCATTTGCCTTGGACACATCTTCTGCATATAGATTGATGAGTTTAATCAGCGAATCAGGAGAAAGCCTTGGGCATCAATCACTGTCAACGTGCCTTCTTTCTAATTTCTGATTTGCTGCTTCCCCTCGCTATGAAGGCAATCACATAGCTTCTCTTAAAGGTGATGCTGAAATGCTCAAAGTTTTGAATTTGCCTCTGGTAGGAAAGCTCTGATAACATCTTTCAGTTTAATCAGTCAGAGAGAAAGAGGCAATGGAGAGAAAGAGAGGGGAGGAGGGGATGGCTGGCTTCTCTTCAGGGGTCATGCTTCTCCGAAGAAGGTTCCTGTGTCTTCACAGGCGTCTCACTCTTGACCACGAGTTACTCAAGATCCAGGTTGAGGGAGGTGGTGCTATTAGTTAATTTAGAATTTGAAGGAGCCTGTTTGCTGTTTCTTCCATTGCCACACTGCTAGCCTCTTATCTTCTATTCAGTTTTAAAAAGCATCCTGGCAGGACAGAGACACAAGAAACTTTTCTCTCTTTTTGTGTGTTCTGTTGAGATAAAAGCCTGTGATTCCATGAGTGTTTTACAAAGACGTAATAGCACGATGCTACCCAGAGTTTCCAGGCTTCCCTTGTGGCTCAACTGGTAAAGAGCCTGTCTGCAATGTGAGGGACCTGGGTTCAATCCCTGGGCTGGGAAAGATCCCTTAGAGAAGGGAAAGGCTACCCACTCCAGTATTCTGGCCTGGAGAATTCCATGGACTGTAAAGCCCATGGGGTCACAAAGGGTCGAACACGACTGAGTGACTTTCACTTTCACTTCCATCCAGACTCTCCAAATCCTGGGTCCTCCACTAGACTGTTCTGACAGCCTTCATCAGTTCTTGCATATGGATTTCACCTGCAAAATCCACCTGTCATCCTGCCCAACACAGGAAACACAATCTGATGATGTCACCCCCACAAAACCAGAAAATAGGCCTGATTTCTCAACAAGAGTTCAGAACTCTTGCACCGATATTCCTTCAGTAATCCACTTACTAATCCATATGTTTAACAAATATGCATTAAGTGTTTGCTATGTGAAAGAAGGAGAAGGAATACTCCAGTATTCTTGCCTGGAAAATCCCACGAACAGAGGAGCCTGGCAAACTACACAGTCCCCGGGGTCACAGAGTTGGACGCCACTTCATGACTAAACAACAGATATGGAAGGAACTATTTTAGATTCTGCACAAACAGCAATGAGAAAAACTGCTCTGCTTCTCATAGAGGTTATATTGTGGTGTACAAGGCTTTCCATGATCTGGACCCAATATAATTTTGAATTAATATATTGAGGTAAAATTTACTTTAACATGAGGCTCTTTTAAGTACAATTTAGTGTGGTTTGAGTAAAGAATAAACCCATGCAATCACCACCACAGTCATGAGAGCATTTTCATCACCCCAAATTTCTCTCTTGCTTCTTTTCTAGACCCACCCCCTGCCCCGACGCACTGTCTTAGGCAACCACTGCTTACCTTCCTGCCATTCTACATAGCTTTGTCTTCCCAGAGTTCCAGATAATAGAGTCATACTGCATGTGCCATTTATGTCTGGCTACTTTGACTGACATGATATTCCCAGATCAATCTCATTGGCTTTAAGTCTCATCACTCTGATACACTGCAAAATGTCCTCCACTTGTCAATACATGAGAATTCAAGCACTGTCACATTTTCTCCAACACTGGGTTTTGTTTGTCTTTTAAATTTTAATCATTTTAGTGTGTGTGATGCAGCATCTACTTGCAGTTTTAATGTGTGTATTCCTGATTTCAAATCCTAAAAGATGATGCTGTTAAAGTGCTGCACTCAATATGCCAGCAAATTTGGAAAACTCAGCAGTGGCCATCACACTGGAAAAGGTCAGTTTTCATTCCAATCCCAAAGAAAGGCAATGCCAAAGAATATTCAAATTACCACACAATTGCACTCATCTCACACCCTAGCAAAGTAATGATCAAAATTAGCCAAGCCAGGCTTCAACAGTACTTGAACCACAAACTTGCAGATTTTCAAGCTGGATTTAGAAAAGGCAGAGGAACCAGAAATCAAATTGCCAACACTGAAGTTTCAGCTTCAGCATCAATCCTTCCAATGAATATCCAGGACTGATTTCCTTTAGGATTGACTGGTTGGATCTCCACAGACTGGTTCCAAATTGGGAAAAGCTATATATTGTCACCCTGCTTAATTATCTTATATGCAGAGTACATCATGCAAAATGCCAGGCTGGATGAAGCACAAGCCAGAATCAAGACTGCTGGAAGAAATATCAATAACCTCAGGTACACAGATGATACCACCCTTATGGAAGAAAGCAAAGAAAAACTAAAGAGCCTCTTGATGAAAGTGAAAGAGGAGAGAAAAAAAGTTGGCTTAAAACTCAACATTCAAAAAGTGAACACCATAGCATCCAGTCCCATCACTTCATGACAAATAGATGGGGAAACAATGGAAACAGTGACAGGGTTTATTTTCTTGGGCTCCAAAGTCACTGCAGATGGTGACTACAGTCATGAAATTAAGACGCTTACTCCTTGGAAGAAAAGCTATGACCAACCTAGACAGCATATTAAAAAGCAGAGACATTACTTTGCCAACAAAGGTCCATCTAGTCAAAGCTATGGTTTCTCCAGTAGTCATGTATGGATGTGAGAGTTAGACTATAAAGAAAGCTGCGTGCCGAAGAATTGATGCTTTTGAACTGTGGTGTTGGAGAAGACTCTTAAGAGTCCTTTGGACTGCAAGGAGATCCAACCAGTTAATCCTCAAGGAAACCAATCCTGAATATTCATTGGAAGGACTGATGTTTAAACTGAAACTCCAATACTTTGGCCACCTGATGTGAAGAACTGACTCATTGGGAAAGACCCTGATGCTGGGAAAGATTGGAGGCAGGAGGAGAGGGGGACAACAGAGGATGCGATGGTTGGATGGCATCACTGACTCAATGGACATGAGTTTGAGTAAGCTCTGGAGTTGGTGATGGTCAGGGAAGCCTGGCATGCTGCATTCCATGGGGTCACAATGAGTCAGACATGACTGAGCAATTGAACTGACTAACTGCTAATTAATGTTGTTGAATTTATTTTTAAAAGTGCATTGACTCTCTGTATATCTTCCTTTGTAAATTGTTGTTTTAAAACTTGTTCTCAGCCATTACAAAGAATATATTTGAATCAGTTCTAATAAGGTGGATGAAACTGGAGCCTATTATACAGAGTGAAGTAAGCCAGAAAGAAAAATACCAATACAGTATATTAATGCACATATATGGAATTTAGAAAGATGGTAATGATAACCCTATATGCGAGACAGCAAAAGAGTCACAGATGTATAGAACAGTCTTTTGGACTCTGTGGGAGAGGGCAAGCGTGGGATGATTTGGGAGAATGGCATTGAAACATGTATATTATCATATGTGAAATGGATCGCCAGTCCAGGTTCAATGCATGAGACAGGGTACTTGGGGCTGGTGCACTGGGATGACCCAGAAGGATGTGATGGGGAGGGAGGTGGTGGGGGTGGGGGGAGTCGGGATGGGGAACACATATACACCCATGGTGGATTCACATCAGTGTATGTCACAATCACTACAATATTGTAAAGTAATTAGCCTCCAATTAAAGAGGGTTGGTGGTTTACCATAAATTTAGTTGCAGGTGAAGTTGTCTGGATACTAGTCCTTTGTCAGATGTGTATATTGTATGTATGAAATTGTGTACCTTACTTTTTCATTTTCTTGGTTTCTTTCAAAGAGCAGGTGCTTTTAACTTAGCACTGCATTTTTTCTTTTACAGTTTGTAAATGATATCTTTGCCTACCTCACTTGGGTGTACATGTGTTCCCCATCCTGACTCCCCCCACCCCCACCACCTCCCTCCCCATCACATCCTTCTGGGTCATCCCAGTGCACCAGCCCCAAGTGAGGCAAGTAATTTTTCTCTGTTCCTGTTAAAAGTTTTAATACATTGACATGAATCCACCACGGGCGCACATGCACTCCCAAACATGAACCCCCCTCCCACCTCCCCCCCATAACATCTCTCTGGGTCATCCCCGTGCAGCAAAACCAATACAGTATTGCAAAGTAAAATAAAGTAAAAATTAAAATTAAAAAAGAAGAGAGAAAAGATAAAAAAATGAATAAAAGTTTTAATACTTTCTAGTTTACTTTGATTTCTCTGACCTATCGCAGTTTAATTTTCCTTTGAGGCATGAGGTTTTATTTCCCACCACCACCCTCAAACTCCAAAGTTGTGCCAGTAGCACTACTTTGAAAAGACTATCCTTTCCCTGGTTGGTCCTTTATTGGAAATTATTTGACAAACTCCTTGTGAGTTTATCTCTGATTTAGCTCTGCTGTTCCGTTGATCTAGATGTCAGTCTTCACATACTGACTTTACCTTTATTCAAATAGGGGTTGATTTTTTTTTCTTTCAGCATTTAAATACGTCATTCAATTGTTTTCAGACTTGTATACCCTCTGACAAGAAAGCGCATGATTATTTTTAAATTTGCCTCTTTGTATGGAAAGTACCAGTGTCTCAGGCTGCTTTTTAAGAAATAGACTTCAAAATATTTTAGAACAGTTTTAAATTTAGAGAATTATTACAAAGATAATACAGAGAGTTCCTGTATACACCACACAAGATTTTTACCATCTTAATAGGGTAAATGTGTCACAGTTCATGAACTGATATTGATACAGTATTATTAACCACAGTCCATGCTTTATTCAGATTTTCTCATTTTTTTTTTCTAATGTCTTTTTGTGTCCCAGGGTCCTAACCAGGGTCCCATATTATGTTTAGTCTTCATGTCTCTTTAGATTTCCCTAAACTACAATGGTTTCCCAAACTTCATAATAGCAACGTGGTTTATCACTGGTCATGCTGACCTTGATCCCCTGGCTGAGATGCTGTTCATCAGGGATCACTCTGGCTTCTTTGTGGTCCATGGGTGTTGAGGTGTTGCCATAGATACCTGCAGACACTCAGTCTCCCCAGGGCAGGGCTGGTGATGAGAGCATGTTGCTGCAGCTCCCTGTCTCCAGGGCCCTCTGAGGGGGCCTCATCCTCTCCATGTCCTGCAGAATTAGGGGGAAGCCTATTCACTTTCTGCTTGGAGTCTAAAGGCCATCACATTTCTGTGAAAAGCCATCAGACTTTCTGTGGAAAATTAAATCAGGTACTACTCTTCAGGATATTTCCATTTTATTGAGGATAAAGTACAATATAATTAATGAAACCTCTCAAGGTGCTGGGTGGAGATATCTCTCCTTATCTTGCCTCAATACAACCCCATTCTCCAAACCATCTGCATCTCCTGCAGGCATGGAGTCATGGTGAGGGCAGAAAATACACATGCTTTGCTAATATTCTGAGCCTGGCACATGGCCTGTAACACAGTTGTTCAGTTGCTAAATCATGTCCAACTCTTTGTGACTCCACGGACTGCAGCAGGCCAGGCTTCCCTGTCCTTCACTATCTCCCAGACTTTGCTCAAAGCTCATGTCCATGGATTTGGTGATGTCATCCATCTCATCCTCTGATGCCCTCTTCTCCTCCTGCCCTCAACCTTTCCCAGCATCAGGATCTTTTCCAATGAATCAACTCGTCACATCAGGTGGCCAAAGTACTGGAGCTTCAGCATCAGGCCTTCCAATGAATATTCAGGGTTGATTTCCTTTAGGATTGACTGGTTTGATCTCCTTGCTATGCAAAGGACTCCAAGAGTCTTCTCTAGCCCCACAATTCAAAAGCATCAATTCTCCAATACTCAGCCTTCCTTATGGTCCAACTCTCATATCCACACATGGCTACTGGAGAAACGACTTTGACTATATGGAGCTTTGTCAGCAAAGTGATGTCTCTACTTTTTAATATGCTGACTAGGATTGTCATAGCTTTTCTTCCAAGGAGCATGCCTCTTTTAATTTCATAACACAGTAAAAAATGAAGTCACTCAGTCATGTCTGACTCTTTGTGACCCAATGGACTGTCGCCTACCAGGCTCCTCTGTCCATAGAATTCTCCAGGAAAGAGTACTGGAGTGAGTTGCCATTTCCATCTCCAGGGGATCTTCCCAACCCAGGGAACAAACCCAAGTCTCCTGCATTGCAGGCAGAGGCTTTACCATCTGAGCCACCAGGGAAGCCCTGTTTCATAAAACAGTATGTTATAATTATTAGTAATATAATTATTAGTAATGTCCCTGCCTATAGGTAATAAACAGTAAAAAACCAAGTGGCATTTGCTCTTTATTTATCAGGAAATTCAAAGGTAGGTAATCCCAAGTTTGTTTGTCAGCTCAGTGAGAGGACCAGGAGCTCACCATGTTCCACCTCTCATCTCCATCATGCTCAGCATGATGGCTTTTCATGCCTTAGCTTTTTGCCTTATAGTTCCAAGATGGCTGCCATAGCTCCACGTGTCATATCCTCACATGTACACAGCCAAAGATGGAAAGCAAGGGATTACTAGGGTGACAAAGAATTCTCCTCATGAGCCCTTCTCTTTATCAGGGAATCCTCCTTCTTCCCAGAAGCCATTCAGTTTATTTCCCTTTATGCCTTATTATTCATAGCTGAGTAACTGACCACTTGTAGCTGCAAAGGAGGCTAGAGGTCAATAAGGCAAAAGAGGTTGGGAATAAAGGGAGGGTAGTAAACCACAGTACCCAACACATGGTCCTTAGGAAATACGTGTTGGGTGGGCAAGAAAAGCACTTGTCTGTAAACTCTAGCCCTCAGAACATTCTGTTGGGAAACTTCATATCCAGTACTGGCTCCAGTGCTTTAACCTCCTTTGATATCTAAAGCTCAAGAAGGTCCAAAGTCACAGAGCTAATGAAGTGTTGAAATTGCCCCCAGTCTGCCTGCTGTTAGACTGCAAGCCATTTCTAGTTCCATGAATACAGCACTCCTGGAGGTGACCACAGCAATCCAAAGCTGAGTTCTCATCCCCAAGTTGATGCTCATAAATGGTCAGACCCTCCCAGAGCTACCAAACTGTTGAAACAAATGGACAGTTGTGAGACAGGGACTCCAAACTCGGCAACTGCTCAGAGATTTAGTTCAGAGATGCTTCTTTCATGATTATTAGTCAGCTATAATATTTCTGGCACCAGCCAAGGACTTATTAAATGTAACTCACTGTGGTTGCTCATGCAATTTATGTTTTTAATTTTGTAAATAGTGTCTCATGTCTATGGTCCGAAGAGGGGTTTGGTTTTGCACATATGAAAACATAGCCTTCAGTTACGTCATGCCATAGTTCCAAAATATGGCTTTGTTTACCAGATGAAGATGCTGACAGCTGCATTGCAATGTCCATTGAATCATAGTCACTCATATAAAGGGGGAGATAAAAGACATCAGTAATGTGTGACATATGACACACATACATACACATCCACACGCAGAAGACACTAATACAAGCCCCTGAAAAGCCCAGGGCCACATATCCTGACATAAACACACTTACACACAAAAACTTGGTTTTATCATATTGTCTTATAAAATCCCTTTTACTCCCTACTTTGACAAGACTTTGGCTAGTATAATTTCGGTTTGAATTCTGCCTTCCAAACCAAAGATATGATGATTAAGAGAATAAAGAAATAAACCAACTGTCTGTCCTAAGTATAAGAATCAGAAAAACAACAATGCCCTCAATATCTGCAGCCCTTATCACAGGCATGTTTTCAATAGTGGAGCACCAAGGCTTGGCACACTGTTGTGAAGGTGGAGATGGAGGGAATGTGGCTTGGGGCTGGGGGAGGAACGTGCTCAGAGTCACAGTGGTAGATTGACTGCAAAAGACGCACTTCTGCCCTGCCCAGTCATCCAGGTACTTTGCATCATCACTGTGCAGTACCCTTCCAAGGTCAGTGGAATGACGGTCTGCCTCACTTCTAGATTCAGGCTTCAGGACTCATTCGGGATCCATTTTGGACAAGAGGAAATTAGAAGCAAGCCCAGACATTTCAAAAAGTCTTTGCTCCCTTTGGCTTCCTCTCTTCCTTCTCTGCAATTGCTGTGAAAGCATGGCCAGGCCAGCCTGCTAGGGTGAGGAACGTGTTGCCCAGAGCCAGGCTGCCCCAGTTGTCCTCACTGAGGCCATCCTAAACCAGCTGACAGCTGGCTGACCCCAAACTGCAGCTGACAACTGATGCTTGAATGAGCCCAGCTGAGACTCGAAGAGCTACCCAGCTGCCCTATAGAATTGAGAACAATAATAAATATCATTTCAAGCCACTATGTTTGTGGGTAATTTGTTGCAATCAGTGACCGAGACATAGCTGGTTATAGATCTAGACTTGATTCCCCAAACTCTTGACTTCAATACACTGAGACGTTTTTCCAGTACCCCAGTTTTACAGAAGGAGAAACTGAGGTGCTATGAAATTAAGCCAACTGAATCATTTAAAGCTATGCAGGTAGAGAAAATATTGTTAATGATTTTAAGGACTTGCTTAACCTTCAAGAATATATTCTGAGTATAGCATTTCCTTCTGGTATGAAATGGCATGTGCATAAACTCTACCCATGACATCAGGGGCTCAGGGAGAGTTTAATAAATTCATCTTTGAGAGAAAGGCAGTGTGGTTTTGCATCTGAGTCCTCTGCCCCACCAGGATGGCTCCCATTCAAGCCAGACCCTCCCAAGCCCACTCCTCCCTCCCAAACTGTGTGCTCTCCAAGGCAGTGGGTGAGTGTTCTTGATCCTCTCTCTTTATCCTTAATATTGAGGCCAATCTTGCTAGTCTTTCACCAACCATGCATTCCATCTATTTTCTGCAGTATCTGAGTAGAGGCCCTCATCACTTTAACTGGACCCCAATACGAGCGGGACACTAGTCAGGTCCAGGGGTGTGGAGGTGGCGAAACACTGCCCTGATGCCCCTCAAGAATGTAGCTAAAAATTCTAGGCTCCAGTGGCTCAGCCCTGTCTCACTTCTCAGGCCATTCACATTTTTTACTCCCCCTTTTCCATCTTGCTCATCGGAAAATATCACTTTCAACTCTAGACAGAATTCAAATCCTTGACTTTGAGGTATGGTCCTCTCTGCCCAAGGTCTTCCCACTTTTATCTGTTCATGTCCAAAGTACATTTTAATATCTACTTGCCAAACAGCAATGAATCCAGGATTGGTATATTTGCCCAGAAGTGATACTCTTACACTTCCAAAATTTGCCCTCCCTCCTGTCACTGGGACACCTTGGTATATGCACCATGGTTTGGCACTAATATCATTGATTGCTGTGATAATTACACTTGTGTTATATTTGAGGAAACCAAGTCTCAGAGACCTTGTCTCTAGCCCATGTGATGACTTGGCATTGGGCAGGACGTGGAATTGAATTGAACTATAGGGCTTCTCCAACGGCTCAGCAAGTAAAGAATCTGCTTGCGATACAGGAGGTGCAGCAGGCTAAGGTTTGATCCCTGGGTCAGGAAGATCCTCTGGAGGAAGAAATGGCAAACTTCTCTAGAATTCCTGTCTGAAAAATCCCATGGACAAAGGAGCCTGGCAAACTATAGTCCAAAGTGTCACAAATAGTCAGACACTACTCAGCAACTAAGCATGTACACAGGCTGAGATTTTAAGTCAGAGTCCTAAACATCAGGGCAATCTTCTGTGTTTACAATGACTTGACACTAGGCCACTTCTGGGACTCTGACTGGTACTAGTCTTTGCTGGGATGAAGGAATACCTTCTTTGTGAGGTATTTGTGTAGACACTGCATCTACAGCTACAGCCTGGTTAGGTCTCACAAGCTTTGCTGCCCCCTGGACATGGCCAGCCCTCCCTTCTCTGACTTCAGTCATCTCCATTCTCAGAAATCAATCCCAAAATGAAACACAAGGCAATAGTGAACTTTCATCTCCTCTTTAACACTCTTTTCTCTCCTGTCCTATTGGCCAAGCCACTTCTTCCCCAGGAAGTGAGAAGATATTTTATTTTGTTGACCTGATTTCCACATACTTAGCTGCATTTCCAAAATCTTTCAGAGCAGCCTCAACCACCACAGAGACTCTAGCAGCTTCTACAGGCGTTCCAGCTGGGTGAGTGCATATGCATGCAGTGCCCCAGGGGATGTATGTTACCATTTGATGAAATATATATTTAGAATGCCTAATATGCATATTAATTACCCCATAGATGGCAGTGACTTTTTGAGAGCAATCCCACTCCATTATTTGAAAAACATTTTTGAGAATTCTGGAGAAAAATAACTGTAACACATGCTTTCTTTTAATTCCATATGCTGGAGACCGATCCTGTCATATCGTGGAATGGTGACTGTCCAGATTTTAGGTTTTGCATCACACGAATGCAAAGCATCAGCCCTCCCATGCATTGTCCTTTTTATCTTGAGCCCTGACTTTCCAAGCACCGAATGCAGAGATTTTACATGTTGAACTCAGTTCCATTTGGTTCAGTCACTCATTTATGTCCAACTCTTTGTGACCCCATGGACTGCAGCACGCCAGACTTCCCTGCCCATCACCAACTGTTGGAGCTTACTCAAATTCATGTCCGTCGAGTCGTTGATGCTATCCAACCATCTCATCCTCTGTCATCTCCTTCTCCTCCCACGTTCAATCTTTCCCAGCATCAGGGTCTTTTCCAAAGACAGTTCTTCACATCAGGTGGCCAAAGTATTGGAGTTTTAGCTTCATGTCAGTACTTCCAATGAATATTCAGGACTGATTTCCGTTAGGATTGACTGGCTGTATCTCCTTGCTGTCCAAGGGACTCTTAAGAGTCTTCTCTAATACCACAGTTCAAAAGCATCAATTCTTCGGCGCTCAGCTTTGTTTGTGATCCAACTCTCACATCCATACATGACTACTAGAAAAACCATAGCTCTGAACATTGAACTCAAGTTAGAGCAAATTTTAAAGCCAGATTAGGAAACAAGGAGTTCTTGAACCCCAAGAACAATCCTAACCACTTTTTTATATATTATATTCATTTATTTTTATTTAATGACAAAGAACCCTGTGGGGAAGAATTATATCCCCATTTTATTCATGTAGGAAATAGGTCCCAGGAGTTTGTCACCTGTCTATAGCCATGTGGTTTGTTGGTGGAGTGTTCAGGATTCAAACACAAGATCATACAGTTTTAGAGACTGTGTAGTTTGTATACCAGGTAATTAACTCTAATGAATGCCTTGAAAAATAGATACCTAAGTGGGTTGGGCCTATGTCTGTCAGTGTGCTCCAGGAAAACAGAATCAACAGGACACACACATACACACACACACAAATTTATTTTAAGGAATTGTCTCGAGAAAAGATGAGGGCTGGTAAGTCTGAGATCCATTAGTCAGGCTGGAATGATAGAAGCTCAGTTATTCTTCTCCAGGAAACCTTGGTGTTTACTTACAAGGCCTTAAGGATCCATAAATTCCCTGCAATTTGTGAGAGGTTGTTGGACTGATGCTGAAATTGAAGCTCCAGTATTTTGGTCACCTGATGTGAATAGCCGACTCACTGGAAAAGTTCCTGATGCTGGGAAAGATTGAGGGCAGAAGGAGAAGACGGTATCAGAGGATGAGATGGCTGGACGGCATCACTGATGCTATAAACATGAACTTGGGCAAACTCTAGGAGGTGGTGAGGGACAGGGAGGCCTGGCGTGCTGCAGTCCACGGGGTCACAGAGAGTTGGACACAACTGGACAACTGAACAATAGCAGCTGCATTTGCATCAATAGCCCAAATCTTCTTCTCTCTGCATCCATGCCCTTCACAATGCGACTTTTGAGGTCCTCCCATCAGCAGTTGGGGGTATATTTCAGTCACATGATGTGTTTTTACTGAGGGGATGTCAGCATTTGGGACACAGGCAAAAGCGCTTGTACACTCATGCTTCCTTTCTGCTTCTCAGCCCTTATTGTGAGACCATGTCCAGTCAGATGTCCAACCCAACCTGATAGAGGATAAACACCTGGAGCAGCGTTGTACCATCTGTCCTGGGTGAAGCTGTCCATGACACGCTGTAGCCAGCAACCCCCAAACACTGAAACAGCCTAGCCACGACTCGAATAAATGCCCAAGACCATAAGAACTAGAAATAGAGTAACTAGAAAACCTGTACGCCACGAGTTAAGAAGATACTTATTTTGTCGACTTACTAGGTTTTGTACTGATTTTCCACAGACCAGTTATGTGAGAAAGTGAATTTGTCATGAGCCTGTAAAAGAATCCGTGTCTTTAAGGATATCAAAAAGATATCATTCCAAATACTAGAATTAAAATTAGATAATGATATTATGGCTTCTTGAGATCAACTGTAAAGGTAAAATGAAGTTTCTTTAAACAAAAACTATGGCCATATTTCATAATCCCCACAATGCCCTATATGATTAGTTTTTATAATCCAATATTTTCATTAAGAATGGTGTAAGGAAGATATTGTACTTTATCTCAAAATAGCATGTATTGTTGAAATTTTAACTCATAAAACAGTATAATTTTGAAAGCTCTGATTTTTAATTGTAGGGGTTACTTGGAATTATCACAAATGGTGAGCAAATTTAGGGTTCTCACTTCCTATCTATACCATACTTGATTCACTAAGACAGAAGGAATCACAGATAATGAATTGTATGTTTATCAATTCACCCAAAGAGCACTGACTGAGCACCTACAAAGGACTGGCAATTCCCCCAGTGATAAATCTTACCTCCATGTAACCTTCACCTTCTCCAGCAACTGCTGCACAAGGTGAGCCCACTGTTACATGATTCACAGAACGGTGCATCAGTATGTCCCCTCTACTTCTGTCCAGGCTTCTGCTGGAGTCACTCTCTCTCTCCTTGCCTTACAAGTGTTGTCACTTCATCCATGGAGACTGGCTCCACTATGTCTCAGAACACTGCTGATCTTCCTTCAAAACACTTTCTGTGGAGGCTTCTTGCTCATCATTTTTACCTCTGGATTTTATCTATACTTCACATATATATATTTCCGTACTCAAATATCACACCAGTTAAACTTAACTGCTTTGCATGTATTTGTCAACCACTGTTGTATTAGCTTCTTAGAAAAAGGGACTACCAATGTTTGCCTTGAAATATACAACAAAGGCTATGAGATAAGGACACTCTAAGACTGCCCCTCTGCAACTAAACTTGGCTTCTGTTCCCTTAAAATCAGGAAGGAGTAACATTTGAAAATCCAATATAGCATCTTTTTCTCTAGATTCCAATCTGACTCCACCTAACTAGAACCTCACAAACAAAAGTACCTACAGAAACAAACATTGGGAGAACATGATGAATGCACCCTAAATGCTCCCTAACTTGGAATTATATATATATATATATATATTTCAGTTCAGTTCAGTCACTCAGTCATGTCTGACTCTTTGCAACCCCATGAACTGCAGCACACCAGGCCTCCCTGTCCATCAGCAACTCCCAGAGTTTACCCAAAATCATGTCCATTGAGTCAGTGATGTCAACCAACCATCTCATCCTCTGTCATCCCCTTCTCCTCCAGCCTTCAATCTTTCCCAGCATCAGGGTCTTATCAAGTGAGTCAGCTCTTTGCAACAGGTGGCCAAAGTATTGGAATTTCAGCTTAAACATCAGTCCTTCCAATGAACACTCAGGACTGATCTCCTTTAGGACTGACTGGTTGGATCTCCTTGCAGTCCAAGGGACTCTCAAGAGTCTTCTCCAACACCACAGTTCAAAAGCGTCAATTCTTCAGCACTCAGCTTTCTTTATAGTCCAACTCTCACATCCATACATGACCACTGGAAAAACCATAGCCTTGACTAGACGGACCTTTGTTGGTAAAGTAATGTCTCTGCTTTTAATATGCTGTCTAGGTTGGTCATAACTTTCCTTCCAAGGAGTAAGCGTCTTTTAATTTCATGGCTTTGATCACCATCTGCAGTGATTTTGGAGCCCAAAAAAATAAAGTCAGACACTGTTTCCACTGTTTCCCTATCTATTTCCCATGAAGTGATGGGACCAGATGCCATGATCTTTGTTTTCTGAAAGCTGAGCTTTAAGCCAACTTTTCACTCTCCTCTTTCACTTTCATCAAGAGGCTCTTTAGTTCTTCTTTACTTCCTGCCATAAGGGTAGTCTCATCTGTATATCTGAGGTTATTGATATTTCTCCCAGCAATCTTGATTCCAGCTTGTGCTTCATCCAGCCCAGCATTTCTCATGATGTACTCTGCAAATAAGTTAAGTAACCAGGGTGACAATATACAGCCTTGACGTGCTCCTTTTTCTATTTTGAACCAGTCTGTTGTTCCATGTTCTTAAGAAGCAGGTCAGGGGGTCTGGTATTCCCATCTCTTTAAGAAATTTCCAGTTTATTGTGATACACACAGTCAAAGGCTTTGGCATAGTCAATAAAGCAGAAATAGATGTTTTTCTGGAACTCTTGCTTTTTTGATATATGTATATACACAGGCACAAATAACATAATATATATTTCTGTATACAAATATAAATGTTTGTATATACATCAAGCAGAGAGCCTATATACAAATAAATTTTACATATTAATGTATGTATATACATATATATACAAATAATTTACTCTCACCAAGTAGAAATTTACCATATACAATATGAATATGCCTTAACTTACAATATTATGCACATATATATAACACATACATACACACCTATTGTATAAGTTATTATTTGTTGAGAGTAAATGATTTTTTAATTTATTAGAAAAGGAAATACAATAATAACAGAATAGACTAATAGAATGCTCCTCTGAAAGAACTGGAGTTCCTCTGACACTGGAGTCACCCCAAGTCCCAGAGTTAGAAGAAAGAACCATGGTGTTCAGCACCATGGACAGTGGTACATTTGCTCTAGTCACACTGTGTCTAGGACATCTCCAATATTAAATTTATTGCTGTAGTGAGGGATGGTAGAAAGGATAGACGGCCTTCACTCAAGGGCTATATGACTTCCATATCAACGGTGGTGTACCCATGAACCAGGAAACCCTAATCTACATCAGACACCAGGATATGTGTGCTGTTTTATATAAACGGCAACATTATCAGCTGCAGAATCACCAACTTTTTATAATGTGGATCGATTGGCTATGTCTATATAATGGGCCTGTGTGCATGCTCAGTCCTTCAATTGTGTCCAACTCTTTGTGACCCTATGGACTGTAGCCCGCCAGGCTCTTCGGTTCATGGGATTGCCCAAGCAAAAATACTAGAGTGGATTGCCATTTTTTCCTCCAAGGGATCTTCCTGACTTGGGGATTGAATCCGCAGCTCCTGAGTCTCCTGTATTGCCAGGTGGATTCTTCACCACCTGGGAAGCCCTTAAAATGAGCAGTAAACTCCAAATATTATCAACACAATGAGTGAAACATGGCATATTGTCTATGTGGCAAAAGCTGACTCAGTGAAACAAGTCATAATGTGACTAAAGGGAAATTCCAGGGATGGAGACAGTAGAAGGAGCTGAAGTGCTGGGTGAAGTCTGAACAGAGCATAGGAGCTGCCATGCCAACAGCTGGCAGTATGGCACGTGAGGGAGCCATTGCTCATGCACAGAACACATCACATAGCACATGGGATCATAGCAAGAGACAGAAGCAGAGGAGTTTATGACCCAGGAAAACGCTTTCTGCTGCCTCCTTTCTCTCACTTTAATTTAGCCCACATCCTTAAATCTACTCCACGCTTACTCTCACCTCCTCAGATAACTCTTCCAGATCATGGGCTTGATTTACTCCCTTCAACCTAATCATCTGTCCTATCTGCTGATTAATCAATTCAGTCACTTATTAATCAACAAATGTTTACTTCAGTTCAGTTCAGTTCAGTCACTCAGTCGTGTCTGACTCTTTGTGACCCCATGAATCGCAGCACACCAGGCCTCCCTGTCCATCACCAACTCCCGGAGTTCACTCAAACTCACATCCATCAAGTCGGTGATGCCATCCAGCCATCTCATCCTCTGTCATCCCCTTCTCCTCCTGCCCCCAATCCCTCCCAGCATCAGAGTCTTTTCCAGTGAGTCAACTCTTTGCATGAGGTGGCCAAAGTACTGGAGTTTCAGCTTTAGCATCATTCCTTCCAAAGAACACCCAGGGCTGATCTCCTTCAGAATGGACTGGTTGGATCTCCTTGCAGTCCAAGAGACTCTTAAGAGTCTTCTCCAATACCACAGTTCAAAAGCATCAATTATTCGGTGCTCAGCTTTCTTCACAGTCCAACTCTCACATCCATACATGACCACTGGAAAAACCATAGCCTTGACTAGATGGACCTTTGTTGGCAAAGTAATGTCTCTGCTTTTCAATATGCTATCTAGGTTGGTCATAATTTTTCTTCCAAGGAGTAAGCGTCTTTTAATTTCATGGCTGCAGTCACTATCTGCAGTGATTTTGACTTAGCAAATAGTATATGACAGAATCTCTTCTAAGCCTTTAAAAATTGCTCAAGCTACTAGACCATTGTGTTTATTATTTATTCATTCATCTAATAACTCTAATCATTTAATGAGGCCCAAGTGTTACAAAGTGTTATTTGCTCAATCAGATCCGACTCTTTGCAACCCCATAGACTGGGGCCCACTGGGCTTCTCTGTCTGTGGAATTCTGTCTGCAAAAATACCGGAGTAAGTTGCCTTTCCCTTCTCCAGAGGATCTTCCTTCCCAACTCAGGGATTGAACCCAGGTCTCCTGCTCTGCAGGCAAATTCTTTTTCATCTGAGCAAAGAGACAAGCTCTGTAATCAAGGATCTCTCAGTGGAGTGGGTGAGGCAGGTATGGAAAAGACATCATAGCACAGTGTGATAAGTCACCCCAGAGAGAAAGGATGTTAGGTGAAGGCAGAAGGAAGAATTATTGACACTGTTGAGGATTTTGGAAGCTGCTCCAACCTCAAAGATATACTGAGCATTTCACATGTGGCCAAAATTATGCTAGGCACTTTCCCTTGTTAGTATTCAAAGCAATCCTATGAAGGTGATGATAAAAGAGGAAACTGAGGCTCATGTTCACTCCCCATGTAAGTCAAAGAGGCTGCAAGTGGCAAAGCTGGGACTCAACACCATTGACTTAAGTCAGGGCTTTTCACCTCAGCCTGGCCCCCTTCCAAAAGTCTCCAGAGGGGCTGCATTTGAGTAGAGCCTTGAAGAGCAAGTGAGATTTTGTCATGCTGCCACCTGTGAAGTGGCAGAGATGACAAAGAAACCAAGCCAGGTGAAGGGGCAGAGGGGCTCCCACCAGGCGATAAGCAGCCCCCCACTGCCACCCTCAGGGGATTTCTCACTGCTTCTCTGATGAGGACCTGTGCGCCCCAGGGTGGTTTCCCTGGCAGCATGAACCCCCCGGATGCCCTGACCCATCTTTGCCTGTCACATTCTTCTTCATAATTGGGCTGGCTGCTGTTCTCTGCTTACCTGATTAGCGGGTTCACTAACCTAGCAGAAATGGGATCTGAGAGGATTAAAATGTGAAGGAAAAAAAAAAAAAAAAGATAATACAAATTGAAAACAGCGGCTTCTCCAGCCGAGTTTTGGATTAGAAGTTGAGAAAGAGAATCAGAAAATTTAAAAATGTGAAGGACAAGGTTCAAATGGTGATTGGGATAAGTCATTTTGTAGCCAAGCATCCTTGCATGCTATCATTTCACTGTTTTGTATCAGTTCTCCAGGGAAAAGCACAAATGCCTTTTGCCTGGCTCTCAGGGGTCTCCTACGATCTAAACACAGCCTTGCTTTCTGATCTTACACCCTACAACCTCCCTTTCTGCTCCCTCTTCCCTGTGTAGAGCTCCTCATCTACTACATTTGGCTCTCTGCGTCCATAGATTTCTTTCCCCAGATTTCACATCTCTGCTACCATGATTTTCTTGCTCTTCCCTTTAGCTGAAATGCAGCCTCGTTTCAAAGTCTTACGTCTTCCACCATCTCTCAGGTGAAGTCACCTCTCTCTCCCTGAAGCCTGTTGGACTTTGTCTATCTCAACAAGTGCCTGGTACTTTTGTGACTCTAAATAGCATAGTTTCTGTCTTTTCTCCCTTGGTGGACTGGAGGGCTGGAAAAATGCAGAGAGCTGGAGCAACACTCTCCTCAATGAAAATGGCCTTCTATTATTTACAAAAGTCTCTTTTGTATGAATGAGTAGGTGAATGAGTCGATAAATTGAACTAAACAATGAACCATCCGGCAATCCTTGATTATGCTGTTCACTGACTTAAAGTCCCTCTGGGCTCTCCAGCCTCCAAGGATGAGATGCTCAGCATCCCTGAGCAAGTAGCCTTCCTCTCTCTCCCCTACTCCTGTGCCCCATCCCTTCCCTAGGCACCCATTTCTGGGATTTCTCAGACCCCAGGTAAGCACACCAGAGCCCTCTATACCCCTGACTTGACTCCTGCCAAACTCTGCCTGAAATCTCATTCCCAACTCCTCCTCTCCTCTCTTTTTATGGAAAATCAGACACATTCGACCAGGTCGTTTATTGATAACATTCCCTTAGAAGCCTTCCCTCCTCGTCTAGTAATTCCTTCCCTTTCCATTGTCTTTGCCCAGATGTCCATTTCAGCACTTTAAGACTGTGTCAGAGTTTCTAGATTTGGTTTGTGTTGTTTGCTTTCTATCCATCGGTTACCCACACTGAGGATGGGTTCTTCCAGAGCAGAGACTCGGGAATTTTCCATCGTGGTTATGGTGAACACTGATTAAGCTCTTACTATGTTTGAGCCTGTGCTCATGTGCACGATTTCACAAAATCACCCGAGCAAGACTCCTGGGGTGATGTCACACACAGGCACATGAATGCTTCCCCGGGCATGTGGGACCCATGCTCCATGCTCATAAGGGCTCCGTTGTACCACTTGCTTTCATGGTTTTTGTCAGCCCAGACACGAGGGATGTTCTTGCTGCCCAACACTTGCAAAGATGAGAGGACAGGCATAATGAGCTAGTTCACGTCTTCACATTATTTACAAAGTGCCTTCTTGAGGTCTGTATAGACATTACCTCAAAAGCACCATCATGTCTGCTGTTTTAAAGATGAGGAAACCAAGGCTCAAAGGAAGCTAATTAACTTGTCCAATGGCATGTGCTTAGACAGACATAGACCAAGACCCAGAGATCAGACCCAAATGCTGACCTTCAGATTCAAGAACTGACCTTTCTAACCTTTCATCAATCCAAATGGGTCAGTTTTGTTATTTTTTTTTTCCCAATTCATGGGGAATGTTAACTAAATATTCAGGAGGTTTCACAAGGCAGTAAGAGCTCAACCTCAATCCTCAAATATCTGGACTCCCAGAACATCCACCAGAGGTGAGTGCCCCCTCCCATCACTAGGACAACCTTCTTAGTTCATCACTAAGGAAACCTTCAGTGGGAGAAGGTTTACTCACACGCATGCGCTCCCAGTGGAGAGTGGACACTGCCCTCTGCCTGGGCTTACTGACCAAATTCAAAGTGCACGTTCAGGCCAGGAGGTCCAATGGGGGCCTGCAAACCTTCCGCTGATGTTGTACAGAGAACCAGGAGCGCCCGTCAGTTTAGGAAGTTACATTTGGGGGAAGACCTAAAGGCCACTTCACTTCGCCTCACTTATTCAGTCTCAGTTTTCTCATCTGCATGAAAGACCTAAAAATTGTGCTCTGATGAAGAATATGCTACAAATTAAACAACACAACAGAAGCATTTTGTGTGCCGTCAAACGCTCTATGAGCATCATTCCACTTCCTGTTCTAGTCAAACATTGTTCCCAGCTGGAAAAGAACCAGAACCATAAGTATCTGTCTTTCTGAAGCCACTGCCTTCCCCTAAAGCATTTTATGGCAAGATAATTTCAACCAAAAATTCCAAAAAAGTCAACAGGTGTGGTATATTACAGAGAAAAGGCCAATGTGGCTAGTCCCTAAGAAATAAAGGAGAGAGAATGTGTTCATTTGCTCTTTGTTACCCCATGAACTATAGCCCACTAGGTCCCTCTGTCCATGGATTTCTCCAGGAGAGAATACTGGAGCAGATTGCCATTTCTTTCTCCAGAGGATCTTCCTGACCCAGGGATCAAACCCACATCACTTGCATCTCCTGCATCGGCAGGCAGATTCTTTATCACTGTGCCATCTGGAAAGTCCGAAAGGAGAGAGAGTGAGGAGAAAATGTCTGAGGAGGCTGGGGCCAGAACAGGTACAGAATCCAAGGTGAAGGAAGGAACTTGGAGTATATTTGTCTTGACTTGAGAAGGCAGAGGGAAGTTGAAAGCACGAGGTGCTTTGACACAATTTGGATGCTCAAGGATGTCTTTGGGAGGCTGTGAAAATGGACTGGAGGGTGTCAAGAGTTAAAGGTACAAAGCTGGTTAGAAGCCAGTGTATCATCCCAGTGAGATAAGATAGCTCTAGGAGTAGAGATTTAATAGGGATGTGGTGGGAAGTGGCGAGCTTCTGGCTGTATGTTGGAAGCAGAGCCAACTGTACTTCCTTTCAGCATACCCAGATGGAAACCTAATTAATTCTCCCTGGAAAACCAAAGATTAAAGGATTACTGCCTTCTGCAGTGGAGAAAAGTGAGGCTGAGACCCCTTGTCCCCAATGAACTCATTTGAGGACACAAATAACTTCATTATATATTGTTATATCTTAGAGTCATGGTGTGAAAAGGGCTTTGGAGAGTCCGTATCCAATGTCTTCATTTGCTCCTTAGACATGTAAGGCCAAGCCCTAAGGGTCAGCTTTCCCATTCAGCTGAGCAGGGAACAGCTTGAATCAGAGAGACCCCAGGTCTCCTAATTGCTGGTCTAATACTTGGTCTTCGATGTCAGCAAAGGGGGACGAACACTAATATCAATAACATCCTCAGTGTTAAGTAAAAACCTGGGGTCCTTAATGGCTTCTCCTTACTTGAACTCAGAAGAACTTATACTTGACTCGGTTGCCCCAATCAAAAAAGCTGGGGGCAGGATAAGTTTTTCGATCTAGAGTCTGAGTCTATCCTGACCAAGCCACAGATGCTGGTTGTTCACTACACACACCCAGTATCTACGACGTACCTGCCCTGAGGTGCATTGCACTGCGTCCCAGGAGAGCAGAACCCACCTGATCCCTGGTCTCACTGAGATATCAAGGACATCTTTCCTGCTCGACCGGTGGAGCCATGCAGCATGGCTATGACAGCGTTTGATGTAATACACAAGGAAGAACCACAGACAAAGGATATTCAGAAGTTTACCTATATTCTAAGTCTGTAGTGGGCGGTCACTTCTGGGCCCCAAGCCAAGTACAGGTGCAGATCAAAGAGAAGCTTGTGCAGGGGACCCAGGCAGCTTTCCCGGCCCCTGTCGGTGTGAGCAGAATAACAGGATTTTGAAAAATTTATCCTGCCCCCTGCTTTGTTGGCTAAGTCAACTAAGTCCAGTATAAGTTCTTCTGAGTTCACACGAGGAGAAGCCACAAGGACCCCAGATTTGTATGTAAGATTTTTTAGGGTATTCAAGCACAAAAAGGCCATGGACTGGCATGGAGGTGGCAGGGGTAGGGATGGGTGGGTGGGGCCTCGGGGAGGAGAGAAGCAAGAAACAGGAGAAAAAGAGAAAGCCACATCAGTCAGAGAATGTACTCAGGGTGAAAAGGGGAGAAAGGTAACCCGAGAAGCCTGGGCTCCATCTGCTCAGACTCTGAGGATAAAGGCGACAGGGGATTAGGTGACCTGAGGGGCCACAGCAGGGGCTCCAGGCCCCCCAAGTGCACACAGCATAAAAATGCCATTTATTAGTCCCGTGCACGGTAATTATATTTAATACTGACCCTGATTCCTTTTGTCCATGGGAAATAATGAAAGCTGCTCTGTTTGAGCCTGAGGGTCCTAAGTGACTCATTAGCGACTCCTACTTCTGTCCAGGCTGGCAGAGGGAATAAGACAAAGGAGAGCCGGGGGCATGTGTGTTCATGTTCTGCAAGAGATGGTTCTGAAATCTCTTAATCGGGTGTGGAAAGAAGGTGTGGGGAGAGCAGAGTTCAAACAAGGACCCAGATCCTGGCTGTTATTCAACAGCTAGGTGACCAGGACTTTCCTGGTGGTCTAGTGGGTAAGATCTACCTACTGTTGCGGGGGACATGGATTCCATCTCTAGTCCAGGAAGGTCCCACATAACGTGGGGCAACTCAGCCACTGGGCCACAGCTACTGAAGCCCTGGGCCTAGAGCCCACACTCTGCAACAAGAGAAGTCACGGCAATGAGAAGCCTAGACTCAGCAATGATGACTGATGACTGAGCAAAAGATAAATAAGTAAAATTGAAAAAGAATAGCTCTGTGGTCTTGGGCAGGAGGTTTAAATGCCCTGAACCTCTGCTTTCTCATGGGCTTCCCTCATAGCTCGGTTGGTAAAGAATCTGCCTGCAGTGCGGAAGACGGGTTTGATCCTTGGGTTAGGAAGATACCCTGCAGAAGGGAAAGGCTACCCACTCCAGTATTCTGGCTTGGAGAGTTCCATGGGCTGTACTGTCCATGGGATTGTAAGGAGTCAGATATGACTGAATGACTTTCATTCACTCTGCTTTCTCACAGAGAAGTCTGGTGGACCACAGTCCATAGGATCACAAAGATTCAGACACAACTGTAGCAACTTAGCAAGCACACACACACACACTGAATGGTGATTGCACTTGGAAGATGTTTCAGAATGCAAACCCAGAGATCAGTAAGGCATTACTGGCTCTTTATGCTGCTGCTGCTGGTTAGTTGCTAAGTCATGTCTGACTCTTCTGACTCTGCGACCCCCATGGACCATAGCCCGCCAGGCTCCTCTGTCCATGAGATTTCCCAGACCAGAATACTGTAGTTGGTTGTCATTTCTTTCTCCAGAGGGTCTACCTGACTCAGGTATTGAACCCATGTCTTCTGCTTGGTAGGCATATTTTTTACCTACCACTGAGCCACTTGGGAACCATATTGACTCTGAGTAATTAGTTGATAATAATGACAAGAATGGATGGTGTTTAATTGAGCACTTAGGCTATACCAGGCACTTTCTTTGGATTAAATTGATTTCATTCTCATGACAAACTAAGTTTCTTCTGATTAATTCTCCACATAAGGAAGCTTGTCCAAAGCTACACAGCTACCAAGCAGTGGGGTGAGCACTCAACCCAGGCTGCCTGACCCCAGAGCCCCCAATATGAGGACATGAAAAGTTATTGCCTGCAGGAATCTAGGGACTGTGGCAGAACATGGAAATGTCTCCAGAAGACACAAGGAGCAAGCAGGCAGACATCCAGGAAGTGAGGAGGGAATAAGTCTTCATGGAGCCTTGGGGAAGGCTTCATGGAGGAGGGCCAGCTCACCCAGCAGCCAGACGCATGGAAGCATTGCTCCCTCCTTCATTAGAACTGTCTTCTCCCTCTGTCCTCAGCAGCCCTGGCAACACCTGAACCTTTCTTGGTCTCCTTTCAGATCTTAATTCTGTATATGTGGTTCTGATTATTGGATGATTAACTCACTTTTCTTTTGGTTTGCCTATAATACTTCCACTTATACAAGGCACACTTATATGCTGGGCATGGTGTTCATCTCTTTACATTTATCCTGAGTGTAACCTGCAGAGTGGGGATTGTTAGCACCAGAAGTCAGGGGAAGAGATGGAAGCAGGGGGATTGTTTCCTGTCGCTGAGTCTGCAGAGAGCAACGGGCATGTGTCCTGGGCCCCTTGTTCTTGCTCCAGGGGTCCATTCAAACATTCTGGAGGGGTGTTCTGAACCCTTTGCTAGATTCATGAACAGTAACCCCTCACCCTCTCCATCTCCTATGATGCTATCTCATGCCTCCAAGAATAGATTTTGCTGTAGGATATTTTACATAAATTTTTCTTCCAATTGGCAAACTAACACCTGCTATTGGAGAAAATGTGTACAAATCAGAGGATCGTATATATAAGACTAAAATTCTGACATCCAGATGTTACCTTCACTAGCTTTTTGATATTTTTCTTTCCCTTGAATGCTGTTTTGGCAGATAGATAATATCATCCTGTAGGGGAAGGTGGATCCTGCCTCTTCTACCTAAGAGAGTGCTGAGAAATACACAACACACCAACGATCGTTTTCTACATTTCACTTTCATTCATTAATATTTTTACAGAAACCAATATATGAATAGACACGTAAATTTTAAAAAATGAGACTTTCTCTTAATTTTGGATCATTTACTACAGCAGATTTTCAGCCTATAGTTGCTACACACACACGTGTATGTCTTCCCTGCAGCCCAATGGTTAAGACTTCGCCTTCCAATGCTGAGGGTGCTGGTTCAGCCCCTGGTCGGGAAGCTAAGACTGCACATGCCTCACAGCCCAAAAATCAAACATAAAACAGAAGAAATACTGTAACAAATTCAATAAAGACTTGAAAAAAGGATATGTGTTTTTAAGACTCTTAATGGGCTTCTCAGGTGGCTCAGTGGTAAGAGAGCCCACCTACCAATGCAGCAGCAGCAGGAGACGTGGGTTTGATGCTGGGTCAGGAAGGTCCCTTGGAGGAGGAAACGGCAACCCCCTCCAGTATCCGTGCCTGGAGAATCCCATGGACAGGGGAGCCTGGTGGGCTACAGTCCACGGGGTTGCAAAGAGTCGGACATGCCTGAGCACCTATGCAAGACTCTTAATATATAATTTAAGACAGTTAAGCGCTCACTGCCTGTCAGCTGCCACCAGGCCTTGGGTTAATTCTTATTATGTGATTTAGTCCACGTAAAGCCTTTGAGAAAGCAATATCATCCTGCCCCTTTTACACATGAAGTTCCTCAGGCTCGGTGAGGACAAGCATGTAGCCTTAGGCTGCATTCCAGAAACAGTCGCAGCCACCTGCACTGTTACCTGGATGAAAACACCCTGGCTTGTTTAGACACTTTTCCCTGGCTCTCATGGATGCATGTGGGGCTTCTAAGGGATGATATATTCTATTGGTCCCTCTATCTCTCTGGTCAAAAGCAAATTATACTGGGCATATTCAGAAATACAGCCGGGATGCTAATATGCATTTCTATAGTGCTTCTTTGGGCTTCCCTGGTGGCTCAGAGGTTAAAGCATCTGCCTGCAATGCAGGAGACCTGGGTTCGATCTCTGGGTCGGGAAGATCCCCTGGAGAAGGAAATGGCAACCCATTCCAGTATTCTTGCCTGGAGAATCCCATGGACGGAGGAGCCTGGTGGGCTACAGTCCACGGGGTCGCAAAGAGTTGGACACGACTGAGCGACTTCACTTTCACTTTCACTTTCATAGTGCTTCTACGTGAGAACATTTTGATATACAATTTTTAGTTTCATCCACCAAAAAGAACCTCAAAGGAAGGATGGCTAACTAACCCTATTTTTTTCAAGCTTGGCTTTGACTACCCAGTCAACAGCAGAGTTTGCCCTTAAACACCAGTCCCCAACTTTAATGCCTCCTTGCTCAGCACAATCCCAGACCTTGAATGCAAAAATAAATCAGAACTGAAAGCATCAGTTCAGTTCAGTTCAGTTCAGTCGCTCAGTCGTGTCTGACTCTTCACAACCCCATGAACTGCAGCACGCCAGGCCATCACCAACTCCCGGAGTTCACTCAAGCTCACCAACTCCCGGAGTTCACTCAAACTCAGGTCCATCAGTTGGTGATGCCATCCAGCCATCTTTATGTTCATATAAAAACCTGAATGAATATTCATGGCAGTTTTATTCATAGAAGTCCCAAGCTGGGAACAACCCAGATGTCCTTCAACAGGTGATTGGCTGAAAACATTGATACATTTAGACCATGGATTGTTACTCTGAGACAAAGAGAAGCAATTACTGACACAGGTAACAACTTAGATGGTTCTCCACGGAATAGTGCTGAGTGAAAAGGCCAAAGACCAAAAGGTCACGTGCTGTCCGATTTTATTTATACATAGCATTCTTGAAATGACAAAATTATCGAGATGAAAAGCCAGTGAGTGATGGCCGGGGTTTAGTGATGAGACAGACGGAAACAGAAGGAAGGTCGATGCAGTTATAAAACATTCGCATGAGGTCTCCTCATGGTGACGGGACTCTGCGTCTCTTGACTGTGGTGGTGGATACAGGAATCTACACAAGTGATGGATTTGTATAGAACTAAATACACACAAGAATCCAAGTCAAACTGGGGAAGTGAGAAAGACCGGTGAGTTGTATCAGTGGCAATGATATTCTACATGTGATATCATACAATAGTGTTACAAAAGGTTGCCATGAGGAGAGACTGGGTTAGTACACACTGGGTCCTTCTGCATTAGTTTTCACAGCCATTTATTCATTGGAAACACTCTCTCAATAACAATTTTCATTAGTATATGTATGGCTGAGTCCCTTTGCTGTCTACCTGGAACTATCACAACATTGTTTATCAGCTCTACTTCAATATAAAATAGTTAGAAAATAGATAAGAAGAATGGAGGACAATTATTTTTTTTCACCCTCAATGAGAATGATTTTTGTGTTATATTTCAGTGAACTTCAGTGGTCTCAAGCATCCTTCCTATTGAAACGTTGCTTAGGGAAACTCTAGAATGGGTTTAGGGTTCTACGGAACATATCTGTTGTTGGATGGGAGTGACCCCAGCCACAAGCACAGCATGACTGAAAGGTTAAGATCATGGTTTCCCCCTTTTGTACCACCCCCCTCATTCCAAGAGCTCACAATCTTGGAATTCGAAGAGTTCGAACTTAAAAAGATGACAATTTCACTTCAATGTTTTCTAATTTTGCTGTAACTGCTACCAGCTGTGGGTTAATGGAGACCATATTCCAGGAGGCATCCTGGGGCCTTTTCATGTTTTCCAGTTGCCCAAGAGCTGACGAGGTTAAATAAAAGGGGGAGAACAGGGAGAGCAGGGCCTGATTTTATGCGCTGGTTTTCAGAGCTGCACGGGGTCTCGCTCCAGCATCTTCAGACGCTGGAGCTGAGTGGGGTTTCTGGCTCTGAGTCCGAAGCACAACAGAGGACTTGGCAGGACTTGCTCTGCTGTGCCTCTGCAGTCAGCTGGCGGCAGTATCCAGATTCAAGCGGCGGGAAACCTCCATCAGCTGCTCTCATTAACCTTGGTCCATCTCCCTGGGTTAAGCTGGAAATGTAATCCACGCACCAGACCCAGGGGGAGAGAGAGGGAGAATCTTTTATGATTTTTTTAAAATTTTGTATTGGTGTATAGCCGATTAACAATGTTGTGATAGTTTCAGGTGAACAGCAAAGGGACTCAGGCAATTACATACACGTATCCATTCTCCCTCAAACTCCCCTCCCAACCAGGCTGCCACATAACACTGAGCAGAGTTCCATGTGCAAAAAATACAGTAGCTCATGGTTGCTTATCCATTTTAAGTATAGCAGCATGTATCTGTCCATCTCAAACTCCCTAACAAACCCTTCCCCACTGGCAACCATAAGTTTGTGAGAGAGAGAGAGAATCTTACTGTCCAAGAAACTCTGCATGGTTCATCTGTCTCGGAGCAGTTAACCCTCCTCTTTAGTGATTCCTTGTAGCTCAGTCAGTAAAGAACCTGCCTGCAAACCAGGAAACCTGGGTTCAACTGCTGGGTCAGGAAGATCCCTGGAGAAGGAAATGGCAACACACTCCAGTAGTCCTGCCTGGAGAATATCATGGATAGAGGATCCCGGCGGGCTACAGCACACAGGGTCACAAGAGTCAGACACAACTGAGCAACTCAACCACCACGACCACCACCCTCCTCTCAGCAAACACCAGGAGCCAATGATGCTCCAGGTCTCCAGAGGTATGGATCTGCGTCCCTCTTGCTCGGCATTCACATTCATGCCCTGAATTAAATCTCCAAATAAAGCTTTAGAGCAGGCAGGGTTAGCATCCCCATTTCAGATGAGTAAAGTGACAGAGAGAGGTGTGACATGTGGCCCAGGACACATCCAGGACAGGAATCCACAGCATCTCAACTACAAGACACTTGCAAATACATCATTCAAAGCTGTAATAATCATTAAAAAGTCACTGCTACAGGAGAAAGTTCTGTATTACAGAAAGAACATGGAGGAGAGGCTGGGGACATGGGAAGACAGCTGGCAAACTTGAACCTCTCCTGCCAGGCAGGCAATGTGTTTGTGCTTTCCCACATCATTTCATTAAATCCACTTGAGAAGGTCTGTAATACAGAGAATGTGATCTCTGTTGAAAGGAGAAGCGGGCTCCTGATGAGGAAATGTAATGGACCAAGGTCATGAAAATATTAAAATCCAGGTACACTGATGTGGGCTCCCAGGGTCCTGCCCATTTCAATCATGTAATCAGTGGGCAGTTTCTACTTCCTGAGTCCACTGAAGGCATTACACCCACATTTCTTAAATGGAGAGGCTAATATTGTGTTGATGAAAAAGTTATTTCAGGTTCTTCCGTAACATCTTACAGAAAAACTCGAATGTTTGTCCAACCCAAATAACCAGTGGACATCAGAAATGCCCCACACGTAAACCTGTGAGTGGGAGCCTGATGCCCCCTACCCATCGAGTGCCGAGCATTGAAAACAGCTTAGAGTTACTGTCCTGTGAGCAAAGGGGTGCCTGCCGTGAGGAAGGGAAGCTTGTGAGCAGGGCACCTGGGCACTCATGCGTCAAGAAAAGGACCTTAGGAAAAACAGCACAAAGTCTGAGTTCAATTGTTACCTTCCCCTGAAGTCTCCTTTGTCACTCACCTGCATCCCCGGGTGGACCAGACCTTCTTCCCATCACTCCCCATGATCCTGGTCCTCTCTCTGTGAGGGCTCAGAGCGGCACGTGGTCCTTCCCGAGCTCGACGCCATCCCTACTTAGCAGGGACCCTATCACCTCCCTACATCCCTACAGGGCACTGTCCAAAATTCACATCAAAGGCTGCAGCCAGCCCCATTGAGATCAGCGCTGTCCACTCGAGTTTCTCTTGCTCTGGAGGCGGGTGGTAGAGTGCCGGGTGTGCAGGCTCGCATGCGCAGTTCGGCAACGAAGCAGGAAAAGGGCGGTTGCCACTCCCAGGCCCTATGCGATCTGCTCAGCGGCTCTGGGCACGCTCTCGTGTCTTCCAATAACCTCCAGTTAACATCGCAGATGGGGCCAAACTGTTTGAAGTCTGCAAACAGATCCTTGCGTCCATTTCTCCCCTAGAGGGCCTTGACTCCTTGCCTCTGCAGCCCTCAGAAGGCAGCCTATTGCTCCCATCCCCACCTAGGATGGGCTGAGAAGGGAGTGGGGTGGTCTTCCTGCTCCCCACCTGGGGCCTGGATCCCATGCCCCATCCGTCCCCAGGTCTGGGTGTCCAGCCTCCATTCACGGGTGTCCATCCGGCCTCTGTCCCCTGTGGCTCCCTATCTTCTCTCTTCCCTGCACCCCCACCCTACAAAGCGCCTGGATTCTGCTGTACAAAGCAGGGCCTTTCATCCACAAGGGCCTGACCCCAACACAATGTTGTCTTTGTCCTGGGGGTTCTGAGCCAAATGGAGACAGGGGCGTGAGTGTTCCTTTCTGCCAAGCCCTGTCCACTTCTGCTGAACCCTCGTTGTTCTGTTGTGTCTCTGAGACTGTCCCTTCCCCCAACAGCCTCCAACCTGCACACACACACACACACACACACACACACACACACACACACTCACACACACTCACACACACAGCAACCTCACCAACTTCAATCCCAGCTCACAATCCAGGTAGAGCAAAAGGCAGGAGGTTTGACTCCATCCATCATCCTTAGTGTTATTATTTTAGGAATATTAGGGCTCTGTTGCAATATTTCTGAGTGAAGAAATGAGCAGACAGTTCTCACAGAGAATATATGTCTTTGGAACATGCCTGAAATGGACCAATAGATAACATCCTGTAATTACACATTTCCTAATGAGTCAGATTCCCTGCGCTTGAGAAGGGAAGTCTCAGGCCTTAATCCCAATCGGGCAAGGTCGCTGATATTTGTAATATGCATTGGAATGAAGTAAAATAAATACTACAATGGGGTCAGACATTGTTGTGGACAAAGTTGAAAACTGTGATGGTCGGAGAACCAGGGGTCAGAACACGATGGAAGGTTTAGGTCTTGTTCTCTGTGGTCCTCTCTGATGGGAGCTGGAGAAACAGGGCGATCCAGGACTCCACGCCCTAAGACAGACATGCGCAACCTGGACTGTGCCCAGAGGAGCGTGGTCAGAGGAGGAGCCTTCTCTAGCCTCTGCCTTAAGATCTTTGAATCGGAGCTGTTCAGCCAGCACACAGGGGCCTAATAAGGACTTATCTTAAGATCTGAGGGGCCGCAAAGACGTGAGAATAGATTTGTTCCAGGGAAGTCAGTGAAAGCAACTCATCCACTCATTCAACAAGTATCTATTGAGATACTTCTCCATGTCAAGTGTGAAGCTCAGAACTGGGGACTCAGGGGAAGACAGAATGCAGTCTGTCTTCGTTTAGCTTTAAGTCTCCAGAGAAAGATTCCACTGGACAGTGGGATCTAAGGAAGAGGCCAGCTCTAAGGAGTAAGCCCAGGGAGTAATAGGACCCATGGCAAGGAGGGAAGATCAGAAAGAGATAAGCTTCACTCAACCCAAGGAAGAATGCTCTGAGAGGCAGAGGGGTCCAGCAAATCACTGGGATGCTATAGGGAGGGTTGATCTTCCTATTGTCTGAGGGGTGTGTGTGTGTGTGTGTGTGTGTGTGTGTGTGTGCAATAACTGCATCTTCTATGAAAGATGCTACTGAGGGACTGCAGGCTCTATGCAGTGAGGTTGGACTTGTCACACTTGAAGATCCATTACAAATCTGGATATTTCTAAAAATCAGGGAGTAAAATTGCTGATGATCATTGTGTATCTTCTAATAAAACTGCTTTTAATGGTGTTTCTCACCTGGGCAGCACAGACAAGTGGGACAAGGCTGTGTCCAGCCTCTGACAGATCCATGTGTCTTGTACACTGGCCAACACTGGCTCTGCAGACCCAGGAAGATGCTTCAGCTTCCTGCCTCTGACATATGGGGAAGGGTAGTAGGCCAACTTTGTAGGATTTTTGTGATAACGAAACAAGATATGATATACAGAAAATCTCCAGCATGGTCCGTGGCACATACTAGATACTGGGTGATGGGTTGCTATTATGATTTGTCATTAGTATTATTATTACTCCAGTCATGAAGTCATAGTATCACAGAAAATATTCAGTTAGAAATTATTAAATTGGCATTACTAAACACTGGAAAATTATGTAACAGAAAAAATCCTATTTATACTATTAAAAACTACCTTTAAAAATATCTAGGAAGAACATGAACAATAAAACATCCAAGAAGTCTATGTAGGAAACTAGAGAGTAGTCTTGATTATTAAAAAAAAAATCATAAATAGAGACACTCAATGTCCTGGGTGAGAAGATGGAATGATGTAAAGATGTCAAGACACTCCAATTTAATCTACAAAAGCAATACAATCTCAATCAAAATCCCAATGGAATCTTTTATGGAACTTGGCAAGACAGCAGTAAAATTAATCAGAAAAGAAAATGTACAAGAATAGTCAAAGAAGAAATTAATTAAGAATAATGGTAGGGACAGGTTGCCCTACAGATGGCACAAATAAGACTATAAAGCTACAATAATTAAACCTATGCTATTATTCCAAGAAGAGGTGAATGGAGAAATGTAAGAGAAGAAAGAGTGAAGGAATGGTCCCACGTGTGTCCAGGAATAAAATGAGCAAAAATGAGGGCACGTCAAATTCATGGAGGAAAAATGCCTTCTGCAAAGAATGAAGTGATATTATCTGGTTGTCTATTTGGAGGAAAGGTAATAAAATGCCTTTCTCATAATCTGTCCCCAGATAAATTGTAGATGGATTTATTCGTTCACTTTAGTTCAACATCTATGAGCTAGGGCCTCGCTAGGCCCTTGGGTTCATAGTGGTAATGGGCTCATACACAGTCCTAGGCCTTGAACCAGTGGCTCTTCCAGCTGGGAGCTGGACAACACAGAAGGTAATCAGCTGTGAGAAGTGCTGGGAAGAAACCAACAGGCTTCTGTGGCAAAAGATGATGGGTTGCTCAGAGGGTCTTTTAGCTGAAATGCCGGGTGGAGGAGACATGTGACAGGAGGGACGGTGCTTTCCAGAAACCGAAGGAACCAGCTGGTCTGAGCATGGCACCTGAAGGCAGGGATGTTAAGAGATGGGACTGGAGAAATAAATGGGGTTAGAAACCTAAATGTCAAAAGAACACAGATTTGTAGAGGAAAATGCTGTTGATTCTGTTTCACTGAGAGGTAGGGAGGAGCTTCCTAAGAAGGATGCAATGCCGAAAAGACTGAGAAGAGCTATTTCATCCAGTGAGATAGTAACTAGCACTGCTGCTGCTGCTGCTGCTGCTGCTGCTGCTGCTGCTATGCGGCTATACTACTGCCGCTACTATGCTGCTACGCTACGGCTTCTATCACTGTCACTGCTGCGCTCTTGCTACTTCTGCACCGCTATACCTACTACTGCTACTGTGCTGCCGCTGCAGCTGCTGCTAAGTCGCTTCAGTCGTGTCCGACTCTGTGCGACCCCATGGACAGCAGCCCACCAGGCTCCCCTGTCCCTGGGATTCTCCAGGCAAGAACACTGGAGTGGGTTGCCTTTTCCTTCTCCAGTGCATGAAAGTGAAAAGTGAAAATGAAGTCGCTCAGTCGTGTCTGACTCTTTGCGACCCCATGGACTGTAAGCCCACCAGGCTCCTCCCTCCATGGGATTTTCCAGGCAAGAGTGCTGGAGTGGGGTGTTACTGCTGAACAACCACACACCCTACTACTGGCAGTAGTGCACAACTACACTGCTAGAAGACAGAATTCACATAAACAAAGTTAAAAAGTGGAGAACATATTTGCCATGAGTTATAATGGTGCTAATATTTTAGGGTGCTTGATATGTGCTTTGCAAAAGTTAACCAACTAAAGCTGCCAGAGGCAAACACTGTCATCATCCCCACTGTGCAGATGAGGAAGCTGAGAGGCAGACCAGAGTTAGCTTGGCTGAGGTCACATGGACCCAGTCCAGGACTCCGTGTCCTTTCCCGTCTTGACCGTGCTCTGCGGCACCGCCAGTGTTGCCTTCTCGTGCGTCCGTTCTTGCTATTGTTTAGTCGCTAAGTCATGTCCAACTCTTTTGTGACCGCATGGGCTGTAGCCCACCAGGATTCTCTGGGATTTACCAGGCAAGAATACTGGAGTAGTTTGCCATTTCCTTCTCTAGAGGATCTTCCAGACCCAGAGATCAAACCCTGGTCTCCTGCATAGGCAGGCCAGATTCTTCACCACCGAACGACCTGGGAAGCTCCTCTCGTGAGTCTAATTCAAAACAAATTCAACTGCAGTGCTCATCCACCAAGACTAATGGGAGGTCCAGCATTAGTGTCTCATCCAGGCTGATTTTTCAGACACAAATCTGGTCCTGGGAAGTGGGCCAGGATAGTTGCTGCAGCCCAGTACTGGCCCAGGTCTGCACGGTCCAGTCCAACAACAGGAAACTTGTGGCTGACTCCCTCCTGCTGAACGATCAAGTGCTCAGGCCTCACCTGCGACCCCAGCCATCCCTTTCCCAGCTTCCCCATTTCAGGGGGGCTGCTTCCTCTCCGGCTCAGGTTTCCACGTGGAAGTGCCTGCCACCCTTGTCCTGGGGGAATTTTTCTTCGTATTCTCTTGTTGAGCTTTTCTTCTCCTCAGTTCACAGTAGATCAGAACTTCGGCCCCTTGCCCCATAACTCAGACACGTCCACCCTAATTGCCTCAGTGGGCCCAGATGGAAGAATCAAAGACCCGTTTAGGGAGGGCACACGCCATCCGCAATGGTTTCCTCCCTGTGCCTGGGACACACAAAATCCTCCCTGCTCTGGAATTAGGGAGAGCCTGGATGCTAAAAGCAAAAGCTGGTGGTTTTCCTGGTGGAAGGAACAGTTTGGGGGTAAGGACACAATTTGGGGAAATACTTGCCATTTCTTTAGGTATTTTCTCAATAGATTATTTTGCCACATTAATACCATAGTAAATTATAGGAATCCTTTTTACCCACCTATGGGCTTCCCGGGTGGCACTAGTGTTAAAAAACATACCTGCCAATGTAGGAGACACACGATCCATCCCGGAGTCAGGAAGATCCCCTGGAGAAGGAAATGACAACCCCCTCCAGTATTCTTGCCTGAAAAATTCCATGGACAGAGGAGCCTGGTAGGCTACAGTCCTTGAAGCTGCAACGAGTCATACACAAGCACACACACACACACACACACACACACACACACACACACACACACATATAGAGTTAATGAAAGATAAACAAGTGAAAAGGCAGAAAAAGAATATTCAAAAGTTATAATGTTCAAACCAAGAAAAATAAACACAAGTGGCCAATAAGTCCACAAGAGGATGTGCAAACTTACTATTAATCAGAGGAATGAAAATTTTAAAATTGAGACACAATTGCTCTGATTGCAAGCCATTTTTAAAAATGTAATTGAAAAAACTGTTGAAAAGCAGGCATTTTGACCAAAGCTGATTGGAGTGAAAACTGATACCATTTTGGGAGAATCATTTGGCTCTTTAACAACAATGAAAAAGACGCATACTTTTGACCCAGCAAGTGTATTTTTAGGACTCTAAAAATGCTCGTACATTTGAACAAGTACATATAAAAAGAATACACAACATGTCATACAATTATATAACATAAAATATATATTTGAGTGATAGTTTTAGCAATGTTTGTCTACTAACAAAAATTAGAATGTTGGGGAATGGTTAATTCAATCTAAGCTATGTAAATTTTTGCTGCCATTAAAAAGTGTGCTCTGTGACCACTGGCATAGAAATTACATTATTAAGTGAAAAAACAAAATATATATATATAAGTGAAAAATGTAAACAAATGAGAAACCCAAGTGAACTTTGAGAGGTAGATGATAAATGAATGGACAGAGAGATAAATAGATATTGATAAAACACAAGTTATACCTTACATTAAAATGTGGATCTATTTCAATGCCATTATGGCATATACACATGTAATTATATACTCATGCTTAATATATGCCCGTTTGGATAACAAACTGTTTCCCAGGCTGATCTGTAGGAGCAGGATATGGAACTGTGTGTCCTGGGAAAGAATAGAAAAAATAATAACGGAGAGTTTCATTCTTTGTTTCTCTACTCTTTTATTTTTGTAATTGGTATTACTTTTTAACTTTAAGACAGTCCCCCAAAGTTAGCTCCGTTCCCCTCTGTGCGGAAATGCCTCCATGCCTTTTCTCTCACGTGTGTCCATTCATCACACACATCTGGTGGTCCTCTACCATCACTCGGAGACACCTGCATGCCTGCTAAGTTGTTTCAGTCTTGTGTGTCCGACTCTGTGCGACCCATGGACTGTAGTCCACCAGCCTCCTCTGTCCACGGGATTCTCCAGGCAAGAACAGTGGAGTGGGTTGCCAAGCCCTCCTCCAGGGGATCTTCCTGACCCAGGGATCGTACCCATGCATCTTATATCTCCTGGATTATCACTCCTTTATCACTAGCGCTGCCTGGGAAGCACTCCCCCAAAACCAAGACCCCTAGAAGACCTCTGAGTGTGGGAGTCACATCCTCACAAGATAGCCTGTTCTGTCCTCTGCCTGTGATATTGAATCTGCTGGCCCTTGCTGGCCGGGATCCGTGACAGCTTGTGGAGTCAAAGCCCTCCTGGGGACGGCTTCCCCATCGACTGAAACTCAGCACATGCACAGTTGTTTCAGACAAGCACCAAAGCAGGCCTCTGCTTGGGGAATACCCACTGGGAGCTGGTGGTTTCTGTTTCTGGGGCTCTGCTTGGAAATTCCTAACCTCTTCCTTGTCTTGCCCTCGGGCAGCTGTGGATCATCCCGTTTGCAGGGCCTGCTTATTGGGCCCACTAGCGCACCAGGCAGTCAACCTCAGGAGTGACCATCGTAAAGCATTTCAGTGTGAGTGGAGCTCCTTGTCATTCTACAGAGCTTCGTGCTCCCTGCCTAAAGCATCCTTTCCAAACAGACATCACCTCCCCATGTTTCTGTGTCAGCGCTGGCAGGACAAGACCCAGGCCTCTCTGCCTGGCCTCCATCCTGCAGTCTCTGTTCTCATCTGCATCCTCACCTCCCATCTCTGCTGCAAAGGCAGCCTCAGGCCCAGGTAGGTGAACTGTGCGCAGACTCCCTGATGGCTGGGCCCCTCACGCCCCTGCATCTACCCACATGCTGCTCTGTCTCCAGGGTCCGCTTCCCACAGCATCCCCTGTCTGTTCTTTGAAAGTGAAAGTGAAACTCGCTCAGTCGTGTCTGACTCTTTGCAACCCCATGGACTATACAGTGCATGGAATTCTCCAGGCCAGAACACAGAGTGGGTAGCCTTTCCCTTCTCCAGGGGATCTTCCTGACCCAGAGATCGAACCCAGGTCTCTCACATTGCACGTGGATTCTTTACCAGCTGAGCCCCAGGGAAGTCTGTCCTTAGGACTCAGCTTAAACTTTATCTCTTCTAGAAGCCTCCCCTGGTGGCAGCCTCCAATGGTAGGTTAGAGGACCTCCTCTGGGCCCCCACAGCCCCCTGCCAGGCCACCTGTTGCCATGTTAGTCTCAACCACAGACTGTGAGCTCCATGAGGATGCATTGTCTCTACATCTTCTCCTGTGCAGCCTGGCCATCCTGGCTGGCATATATGAATTATATGTTGAATATATGAATTAACAGATGGATGGGAAATGAACTTACATCTTAAGAAAGCAGAAGATCAGAAGCAAGTTCCTGGAAACAGGAAGCATCTTTATAACACCAGGGAGCCCAAGTTTGCGTGCCTTGAAGCCACAGATGAAGAGCCACCACTGGCATCTGGGCCAAATGGACCAAATCACTCTCCTCCCCCTGCACCTGTCACCTCTACTCTTCCCCAGGTTGAATCCCTGGGTCACCACTTTAGCCAAGTTGTAGGCAGCAAGCTTGCTCAAGACACGTGGGATCATCCAGAGTTCAGTCTTGAGCCTCTTCAGTCCTCGGATTGAATGAGACACACTGAAACCCAAAGTGGATTTGAAAATCTGACCCTATGCCATCCCTCCCACGACCCCAGTCCTACTGTGATCTCACTCCGCATCCCTCGACTCGCTGAATGTATCTACATGGGGTTTCCTTCTGAGCAAAGTAAGCCAAACAAAGCAGGAAGTATCTACATCAGTCTCCATAAAACTCACAGTCCAGGATGACCAGGGAGGAGGAAACAGGTAGATAAGAAGAAAGTGTGGACAAGGGGGCAGAGAGAACTCAGTCCAGCCAGGAAACCCTGAAGAGCTTGGTCTCCAGCACAAGGAGGGGGAAAAGGACTTGGGACTAGTGGAAGGACATAGCCATGGGAACACAGAAGGAGAGACATAGGAAAAAATGTGGAATGTGCAGGGGCCACCTGGAAGCTCTGTGGGGTTCCAGGGTAGGGTAGAGAGCGAGGGGTGTCTCTAAGAATGGATCCAGAAAGTGGCCAGATGCAGACAGGCCCTGGGTGGTCATCTACAGGAGGTGGGCTGTAAACTCTTTTCAAATAACCTGGAATTTTCTGGTTCGCCATCCTGAATGTCACCCAGTACTGGCAGACCCTTATCCTGAATAGTCAGCAGACTGAACCTAAGCCATCATTGACACAAAGAGTTAGAAACCCTTAGAAGTACATCTACTAAAAGGCCTGTATTTCTCAGTGAAAACCTTCACAACACATTTCAACATAGGAATCTACCTTTTGAGATTCCGTGATTTGGAAATAATATGGGCTGTGACTCTGGGTGAAAGATGTTTCTAAATTCCCTGAGATCATCTTGACCCCAAATACAAATCAGAGCACAAAATAATTTTCACATGACGACACATTTTTAAAGGAATGTTTCAGGTAAAATGACATAATCTTCACATCTTTCAGCCTAAGACCTTTGGCGTATCTGATTCTCCACTTCCAAACTTCTTCTTAGTGAATCGTTAAACTGCCTCGGTGAAAGGATTTTAAAGCCTAAATTATGAACTTCCCTGGTGATACAGTGGTTAAGGACCTGCCTGCCAATGCAGGGGATGCCAATTTGGTCCTTGGTCCAGGGAGATCCCGCATGCGTTGGAACAGCTAGGCCTGCATGCCACAGCTACTTAGAGCCAGAACTCTGCAACAAGAGAAACCATCACAATGAGAAGCTCAAGCACACCAAATAGAGAGTAGCCCTGCTCACCACAACTGGAGTAAGTCTATGCACAGCAATGAAGATCCAGTGTAGCCATACATAAATTTAAAAAACACCTGAATTGCAAAACTATCTATTAAGTCATCTCTAATAACTGTCTCTTTTGTATACATAAATACATTTGTTACTCTTTTCCCTAAACTCAGAGCTTCAGTGGAGAGTCCAGCCTGATTGGTCCAGCATTTGCTCACTGCTAGAGTACAATGTCGGAGAAGGCAATGGCACCCCACTCTAGTACTCTTGCCTGGAAAATCCCATGGATGGAGGAGCCTGGTAGGCTGCAGTCCATGGGGTTGCTAAGAGTCAGACGCGACTGAGCGACTTCACTTTCACTTTTCTCTTTCATGCATTAGAGAAGGAAATGGCAACCCACTCCAGTGTTCTTGCTTGGAGAATCCCAGGGATGGGGGAGCCTGGTGGGCTGCCATCTATGGGGTCGCACAGAGTCGGACACGACTGAAGTGACTTAGCAGCAGCAGCAGCAGCAGCAGAGGATAATGTGACAAGAGCATGCAGACGGACACGTTTTAGAATATTCCAACTCATTGCTCTTTTCCGCTCTACAGAGAATAAACCATGGCATTCGTTGTGCGATAAGAACAGACTTCAGAGAGGTCATTCCAACATTTCATATTCAATAGAAACAAAAGCATATTTAATCAAGCACTTTAACTTCATTAACTGGAGTGTATGTTCCAACTCCAGAGTTTTTAACTTGAACTTATCAAGATGCTTTTGAAGAATTACTTGATGCTTAGGGACTTTATCACTTACAAAATAACTCCCCCGAAGTTCTGTTTGGCCAGCGGCAGATAGAATGCACCCCAAAAGAGAAAGCTTTACTTCTAAAATTGTAAACCACAAAAGAGTTCAGATCAGACTTGTATCAGTGTGCCCCTGTACAAAACTTTTCAATGGTGGAAGGGTCCTCATTCACTGGGGCGCAGAAAGTATCTTTTTTGAGATGGCTTCAGAGGATGCTAACACTTGGTCACATAGGGGGACTCAGCTGAATAAAGGGTCTGGATTACCAAGGCACAGGCCACAACCTTACCAGGGCGAAGCCCTAAAACAACCCAAACCCAAATGGTGAAGTGCCCACAAATAAAGGCACATATGCTCTGCTGGCATATGATTCCTCAGGTGTGGACTTATATCATGGTCCTACTTGGCTGACATCACTATCTTCAGTATTTAACAGTTCTTTAAAGAAAATATTTATTTATTTATTTGGTTGCCTTGGGTCTTTGTTGTGGCATGCAGGATCTTTTGTTACACAGCACAGACTCTCTAGCTGTAGCATGTGGGCTCCAGAGTACTCAGGCTCAGAAGTTACGACACACAGGTTTAGTTGCTGCGCAGCATGTGGGATCTTAGTTCCCTACCTAACCAGGGATGGAAGCTGCGTCCCCTACACCGCAAGGAGGATTCTTAACCACTGGACTACCAATGGCTAAGATGGACCACCACCTATCTTCAGTATTAAAGAGCAGACATCTTCCATAACCTAGCAACATACCCATGTGCTAAGACTGGAAGGAAATACAAGTACCAAGAGCATCCCTGGAGGTTGCCTCCCTGTCTCCTGGTTGCCTTTCTGGAAAGGATGGCTCCCAGGACCAGCACACAAAATGTGACCCCAAAGTCCTCTATACCTTGGGTCACAGTGGGGTGGTCTCTGGACTCACTACTGTGCATGTTAAATTCCTTCAGTTGTGTCCGACTTGTTGTGACCCTGTGGACTGTAGCCCACCAGGCTCCTCTGTCCGTGAGATTCTCCAGGCAAGAATACTGGAGTGGGTTGTCATGCCCTCCTCCAGGGGATCTTCCCAACCCAGGGACTGAACCCGCATCTCTTGTATCCCCTGCACTGGCAGGTGGATACTTTACCACTAGCACCACCTGGGAAGCTCAGGCTCACTACTAGGTAACCCGTAATTTTTCTGAGCCTCGGTTTCCTTATCTATAAAACAGGAGTAATAGCTTCTGGAGAGGGTTTTTTTGAGGAACTGAGCAGAAGAAATGTTGGACGGTACACCATAAATTGGGCTTCCCAGTGGTAACGAATCTGCCTGCCAATGCAGGAGACACAGGAGACGTGGGTTCAATCCCTGAGTCAGGAAGAGCCCCTGGTGGATGAAATGGCAACCCAGTCCAGTATTCTTGCCTGGAGAATGCCATGGACAAAGGACCCTGGTGAGCTACAGTCCGTGGGATCACAAGAGAAATGGGCACGACTGAGTGAGTGAGCACACAGGCAGCACGCATGCTCATCATGAATTATGAAGCACTTCTGAGCTGCAACTTGTCATGATTATTTATAAGGGCCCAAGGGTTGTCCCGGGATGTCTTTTCTGCATCTCAATTCTCCATCTCTTCTTTGGGACACCTCATCTCCCCCTAAATGCCTTTCTTTCTTGAGATACAGCCTCCCCTGCTGGTCTCTAAATTGGCACATCTTCTTACCACTCCCCCTGAGATTTTCAGTTCCTTTAATCCAATGAAATAAGAAGTTCAGGCCATCATCTTCAAAGAATAAGAATAAAATTTGGGGACCAAAATTATACCCGTTGGGATTGCTTCTGTGGAAATACTTTGGAATTCCTTTTCATGCCCTATTAAATAATTTAAATGTTTCTTTTCTGCATTCAATGTTAGTTATTTAAACTCTAGTCCTAAGCTCCATTAGCAACCTTATTAGCACAAAACTTTCTTTGCCCGTTGGATTAGTTTTATAGATTTTTGCATAGAAGTCATGCACACAGGCAAATTCAAGTGCACGGCTGTGGTTATTGTCCTACAGTCATAGGAAACAGGGTAAATTTAAGCTGACACAATTAGTCTCACTCCACCTAATAGCTTCTTGGTGTAATTAATGCTTTCCACTTGTATTAAGAGCTGTTAGCACATCAAACTCATTTTTGTGGACTCTAGCAGATGTAAGTGGTACCCTACCCTGAGATTCCATCCTTGAGTGGAACTGAGGATGGATACTCAACGTTCCCAAGTTGGTATTTCATAATTAGGTATAAGAACACCGTCATAAAATGTTAGGAGGATGGAGAGAGATTTGGAGTCATCACATAGATAAAGCTAAAAGATCCGAGTGATGAGCTTGAGAATTTCAACCATTTCCTTCTGCCTCTACCCCAACTGCTCCGTCTGTGATGGACCTGGGGAGGAAGAAGCTGCTTGTGAAAACCAAAACTCACAATGAGTACCAGGAAAGAAGAGGAAATAAAAGAGATCTTGTGAGGTCCAGTCTCAGGAGCCGCTTTGCAGGGGGCACTTGGCTGCTCATGTACTCTTCCCTGTCCACAGAGAAGAACAACCACACACAACAGGGACTGTCTCTGAGGCCAGGCATAGGCTGGATGGTCTGGGGGCTGCTGTCCTGGGATCTGAGGGCACAGGAGACCACAGGCCATTGTCAGAGGCAAGAGCAGGGCTGAATCTGCTCACACCAGGCCAGGAAAGTAATGGCCAGGCAAAATGTGTGACCCACTGACAGTGATCAGCACAGAGCTTGTGCCGCCAGAATAGTCTCTCCAAGGCAACTCTGGGATGCACAGAATCCCCAAAAGCCAGACCTGCTCCTGGGAGAAAGAGGCCCAGGCTTTGTTTTTCTACCTGAGAGAACCCTCATCTCCCCCTGCTGGGACCCTCCCAGAGCCATGAAGGCATCTCACTCCCAGGCATTAGCGTCATTGCGGAAGTGATCCCCTAAATGCTCTTCATTTCAAGTAACATTAGTTTCCGAGTCTCTGCTTATCGTCTGCCCCACTCTTTCCAATTATATGCATTTTCTCTGAGGCTGCCTGCATGGGAGGAGATGATGTCCGTTGGAAGAAATAGCACCTCCAAGAAATGGAGAAGAAATCGCTGTTGGTGTATGAGTCCTTGCTAGACCCAAAACGAAGTGTGGACCAACTAGGCCATTCTACTCACGCCTTCCAGTGCATTCTCTGTCTAAACAGGGACACTGTGGGGACATGGAATGTCAAGGGCATGGACTGAAGGGAAGGTGAAGGGTTGGGAGGACATGGAGCGCAGGTGGGGTGCTGGTGCAGAAACAGGGGCTCAAGCACCTTGGCAGGCATGCACCGGGTAGAGTGAGGAACAGCCTGGAAAGTGGCTCACCAGTCAGAGGAAGCCCCTCCATCTGCTTGGGAACCATCAGACAGAGACCCCCAGAGAGCCTGGGGGAAGACGGGCGAGCTGAGCCGTGTGTCTGTGGGGATGAGGAAACGGACCCAGCTCAGGGTGAGGGAGCCCGCGGCCGGTCACAGGAAGACTAGGTGTATCAGTGTACAGTCCCTCCAACAGGAATAGAGACACAGACATAGAGAACAGATCGGTAGACCCAGCAGGAGAAGGAGAGGGTGGGATGCAATAAGAGCATCACAGCGACACAGATACACTAGCGTGGGGGAAGGAGATCGCCAGTGGGAAAGTGCTGCATAACACAGGGAGCTCCGCTCAGGTCTCTGGGATGACCCAGAGCAGGGAGATGGGGGCAGAGGTTGGGAAGGATGCTCAAGAGGGAGGAGATACATGTACACTTATGGCTGATTCATTGCAGCCAAGGGTAGACTCAGAATTCAGAGCCAGGGTTCCAGAAGCAGTGTTAGATACCAGACTTCTCTGGAAGACGGGGTGAGACCTGCACCCTACCAAGTCGTTCACTCGTGCAGCAGAAATCAACACAACTGAAAAGCAATTATACTCCATGTTTTTTAAAAATAAGCACATTAAAAAAAAAAAAAAAAAGAGGACTGGGGCCTGGGGCTTGGCAACAGGGTATGATGGGCCCTGGCTGCCCCCTCCCAGATGATTTTATAGTGAGGCTTCCATTGTACCAGTTTCTGGGGGCCCTGGGGGCCCTTCAGGAATTTCCTGGGCTGCAAAGGGCCATGTTGCCCCAAATCCCAGCCTCACTGAACTAGCTCACACCCATAAGTGGTTCATGGGACAGTAAGGACAATGCAGGTCTGAGGGCATTCCCGGACCCAGAACCAAGGCTGTCCTGGGGTCCACACAGCAGGTGGACTTTGCCCTCTGCCCTCTCTGCTTCCCACCACCCTCCACCTACTGAGCATCACTTCAGTGCTGGCTTCATGGAGAGCCCAATCTGCACCACTGGTGTGGAAGGATGTGCATGTTAGAGAGGGTTCCCTGAGCAACGAGCATCCTGCTGAGCACTTCGGGTACCCTGACTGCCCCGGGCGCTTTCCTTAACAGCCCTGTGAATGAGCAGCAGCTGCAGACACTGTCACAAAGTAGGGAGCAGCCACTGGGGGCAGGCGGTCACCTGGCTCTGCAGAGACGCATGGCAAGGGTCAGAGTGTGGGCAGGGGGCTCCACAGGCGTTACCTGGGGACAGCTGGCCACGTCTAGTGAGCGACTTTGTAGGGTGCAGGTCTCACTCAGTTTTCTGGAGATGTCTGGCATCTGACACCAGGTTGCTACTTCTGGAACCCTGGCTCTGAATCCTGAGTTTACCCTTGACCAGCTGGGCAACCTTGGGCCAGTTACTAAGCCTTTAAGTGCCTTGTTTTTTCTGCTGGTAAAATGAGGCTTAGATGAACTTGGGGCTTCCCTTGTGGCTCAGCCGGTAAAGAATCCACTTGCAATGTGGGAGACCTGGGTTCGACCCTTGGGTTGTGAAGATCCCCTGGTGAAGGGAAAGATTACCCACTCCAGTATTCTGGCCTGGAGAATTCCATGGGCTGTATACAGCCCATGAGGTCACAAAGATTCGGGCACGACTGAGTGACTTCTCACCTTCACTAGATGAACTTTACCAGGTTTTCTAAGGACTAAGCTTTAAAAACGCATTGAAATATGAACAATGAATAAACGGCAGCCCTCCTGCTCTCCAGTTCCCAGCGCTCCTGCCTCTCCCCAGTGTGTGCTGCTTGGCTGGGTGAGGCCTGCAGGTCCCAGGATCCTTGTCTGCAGCCAGACAAGGCTAGCTGTCCCTGGGAGCCCCAGCACCTGCCATCCTGTCATGTCCTGTTTTCCTCTGAGAAGAGCACACCCCGACCTCGACTCTGCCTGCTCCCAGGAGGAGGGAGAAAGGATTCCCAGGCAGACTCACCTGGCTTCCACCAGCCCCCTCCCTGCATGCTCAATGGCCCACCCCATCTCCCCCAGCAGGCCCACCCTTCCCACCAGAGACAAAAGGTGCTGTTTCCACTGCTGCCAGAGATGTCCCCTCCACCTCCTTCTCACCCAGGCCTGATGACAGGCCACCCTGTGGCCCTGTCTTGTCTCATGTCCTGAAAGTTAATGCACCTTGAAGGAAAGGTGACTTCCTCCCCAGAGTGCAGTGGGGAGACCAGATGTGGGGAAGCAGACATCCTCCCATCTCCTCCTCCAGGACTGATGCTCTGTTTAGAGCTGACTTCAAACTCTCCCGAGAGAGGACGAGAGACGAGCCACCCACCCGCCCTGGCCCCCAGTATATCAGCCCCAGGAATGAGGCTGCGTCTGTTTGCGGTCTCTCCAGACTGCATCCTCTGTACCAGGGCAGTGTGGAAAGGAAACAGAGGTGTGTAAAAAGGCTGGAGGGGTGCCCTCCTTTTCCTCGACTCCTGTATTCATCTCTCCAGGGTAAAGAAGAATAATGCTAGAAAGACCCCAGGTCTTCTCAGCAGAAAATCCAGAATTGTAAAATCCCGGTAAGCCCCTGTGCAGTGCAGAGAGCACCGTTTCCCTGAGGGCTGGGCAAGAAACGGGAGCAAGTTAACTGAGCCCTGCTGGGGCCCTGGTGTCCTCCAGGATGCCGGACACATGGAATTCCACTTAATTCTCTCAGAGTCTCCCCAGGGCAGATACCAGAGCCTCCATTTTCCAGAGGAGGGAAGCGAGATGGGACTGGCTCATTCAAGGTCACATAGCCAGTGACCTGTTGGGTGATGTCGGATCCTTCCACAGCTGCCCTCTCTGCCATGTCCCACCTCTGCCTGCACAGAGCTCTGCAGCCCCCAGAGGACTTGGTGCCATCAATGAACAGATCACCTTCATCACATCCTGGCTGCGTGCCCCTTTTAAGGAGGAGAAAAGTGAGGCCCCGAAAACTCAGAGACATCCTGACATCACACAGGGACGGCCTGGCTCTGACGGGCTGTGCTAAGGGAGGGCTGCTGTGTGTGTGTGTTCTGAGTGGTCCTGGACTCACTCCCACCCTTGCCCGCCAGCCCTGGGCACCTGGTCTTTGCAGCATGAAGAGTGACCAAGTGGATGCCTGCAGGGGTACAGAGGGGTGCGCCCTCCCCTACCTTTCCTGCAGCCGGTGGCTATCCTTCGTCACCACTAATCTTCGTGGAGGCTTTATGGAGAGAGCGCCCCAGGCATCGTCTGAGCCCATTGTCTGCATCTTCATGGTACATCCCTCACGAACCCTTTAATGTAGATACTATGATTCCCTGCTTTGCACAGAGGGGATCTGGAACCTAGCGGGGCTAACTCAGAGATCAGCTTCCTTAGCTCATTAGTAGCAGGTCAGGGATTCTGCTCCAGCCTGGCCCGGAGCCAACGATCTTAATCGCACCCTAGCCCTTGATCTGTCCAGCTCTTCTCATCTCCCTTTTCCCTCTCCCTCCTCTCCTGTCTCTCCCTCCTTCTCCTCTTTCTTCCCTTCCTCATCCTTCTCTCCCTTTTGTTACAAAAAGGATGCATTATGTGTAAGGACAATCATGAACCCTAGTGAGAGCTCCCAGCTCTGCCATCTTTTTTTTTTTTAAATGTACCACCAACTGTACCCTGAATGAATCTTTCTTTACTATAAGTATGAAAAAAGTTACAGGTATGAAGCTGTTTGCTGTGGGTTTATTGTAAATCAATAGTCAGAAATAATTTTTGTGCTATTGGGGTGCTGAGTCCACAGTGGTTTTAACATGGTGAAATAGTCTGCAGTGCTTAAAAGTAATCACTGGGATATGTCAATGGCAGTTTTGTTGAGGTTGTGAATGTCTCAGACATTTTTTTTCATTTGAATTGTGTCCTCTAAATTTCTCACAACAATTATTTATTCATTTGTAATCAGGAAAAAAAAATTGTAATAAGAAGCTTAGATGGAAACATGGGGAGAAAAGTATTTATGAAGGCTTCTCTGGTGACTCAGTGGTATAGAATCTACCTACCAATGCAGGAGACAGAGGCTCGGTCTCTGGGTAGGGAAGATCTCCTGGAGAAAGGAATGGCTACTCACTCTAGTATTCTTGCCTGGAGAATTTCATGGACAGAGGAGACTGGCAGGTTACAGTCCATGGCGTCACAAAGAGTTGGACACGACTGAGCATCTAACACTTTCCAGGTAGCCCAGTAGTAAAGAATCTTCCTGCCAATGCAGGAGACACATGTTTGATCCCTGGTCCGGGAAGATCCCACATGCTGTGGAGCAACTAAGCCCATGAGCTACAACTACTGAGCCTGTTCCCTGGAGCCCAGAAGCCGTAACTACTGAAGCCCGCATGCCTTACAGGCCAGGCTCTGCAATCAGAGAACCCACCGCAATGAAAGGCCGTGCACTGCAATGGAAAGCAGACCGTGCTCTCCACAAGAAGAGAAAAGTCTGCCCAGCAATGAAAGAGAGAAGTAAAATCATTTAAAAAGATATTTATGAAAGACTGTTCCTTGGAGGTGAAACAGGAGGGTATGAACTTCTGGCCAGACTGGCAGGGGAACCAAGTCGGAGCTGCCCAAGAGGTGGATGGAGAAAAAACTAGCAGAAGTAGAGGCTGGGATGAGCTCACAGCCCAAATCCTAGCTTCCAGCTTAGGGAGCTGATGAAGAAGTTGTTGCTCCCAGAACATTCCATCTGATGTCACCACACCCAAGGTGGGTGGGTCTTCCAACATCACCAGTGAGGAACACTCCTAGGCCGAGGGCGGAGAGGCCACTGCGGGCTTTCTGGCAAGTGCTAACCAAGAACAACCTGGCTACTAGAGTTTGTTGACTAAAAGTATCTCTCGCGTGAACTGTTTTTCTTGAGCAAATGTCCTCCTGCTTGGCTTGCAAGAAGGGTCTGTCTGAAGAGCAGTCATCTAGCAACATTGTTACCGAAAACAGAGATGGGCATGAATCCCACCATCTCCAGTTTATCTCCCAGCCATTCCCAGGTAAATGGGGCAAGGAAGACTTCACAACCCTGACTCTTGCCATCCTTCAGCTCCTTGGTTCTGCTCAGCTTTCTGTACTCACTTACCTTGAGGGCCCTCCCTGGAGGAAATCTTCTGGACTCTGAACCTCAGATCTCCCGTGGCTGCCCAGGCCTGTCTATGTGGTCCTTGGCAGGAACCTTGTCACACAGCACTGGCACGTCAGCTTACCGGCCCCCTGCCCAGTCCCTGGAGGCCACAGCCCCTCAGGGGTGGTCCATGGGTGTCCTCCCATACAGGAACCCAGAACAGGGCTTGACTCAGAGTGGCTGCCAACCAAGCAAATGAATGAAGAAATGAATGAATGAACAAGTATACCTTTTTCTCTGCAGGATATTTCAGGATGAGAACACGATTACCTAATCCCACAGCAGAATCCTATTCTGAAATATTTGAGAAAGTACGTAGGATGCATTTGAGTTAAGATTACTATTTTATTTTGCTCCCTTTAATAAGCCTTTGAGTGCCCTGTAGGGGAATCCTTTTTCTGGTTCCCTTCCTATGATCCCAGGTCTGAGATCCCTGTGCATTTTGGTGGCATGAGTAAACGAACCAGTCACTTCTCTGGTTCCTTCCTGTAAAAAACTTGCAGTTCTAAGGGCCTTCAAAGGAAAGCATCGCAAGAGAATGGCACCTTTCAACAAACTGTGAATAGCTTTAGAAAAAAAAAAAAAAAATAGCCATTAAGATACGTGTAAGTGCTCCCAGCATTAGGGGACATGTTGAAATTAGTGCTAACCTGAAACAAAGGATTTTATTATGGACCTCAAAGTCATAAATCAACCAGGGGTGAGCTAACACTCTGGAAATGGAAATCAACCCCTGCAGGCACAAGAGAGCAACTCCAGGTGTCTGAGAAATAACTTTGCATCTTCAGGAAACTTGTCCACAATGTGGGAATTTTATTTGATAAAAACCTCTCATTTAGAGTTCAGCCTCCTGTGTGAAGTGATGGTCTAATGCCTGCTGAGGCTGTGAGACCTGGCACAGATTACTTAAACCCCTGAGATTCAGTCTCCACATTCATAAAATTAGAAGAGTGGGAATAGCAATGTCTGCCATCTAGGGGTATAAAAGTGTTTGTGTGTTAGCCACTCAGTCATGTCTGACTCTTTGCGACCCCATGGACTCCTCTGTCCATGGAATTCTCCAGGCAAGAATACTGAAGCAGGTAACCATTTCCTTCTCAAAAGGATCTTCCTGACCTGGGGATCAAATCCTGGTCTCCTGCACTACAGGCAGATTCTTTACCTTCTAGTTCATAAATATGAAGCCAGCACAGAGTTTTGTCCTTAAAAATCAGTCAACCCATTTAAACTGGTCTGATATTTTCATGACAATCACAATAATTCAAACATCAAGACAGGACAGGCATTTTCAGGGGGCTTCATTCACTTTGCACTAAATTTTCAAATAGTAAATATTACTATTCTCAGTTTACTAAGGAGAAAGCCAAGAAGCAGGGGGTTCTGCAATTCACAAGACTGCACAGCATGTAGTGGCTCAACCCTGGTGAGGTGGCTCCTCTGTGTCCGTGCAGCTAACAGCAGAATCAAGATGTGAAACATGCTTTAGCTGAAGCAAAAGCTCAGAGACCATGCCCATAAGCTCAGAGTTGGTGGTGCCAATGCAAAAAAAAAAAAAATTGAGACAGTCATTGTAATAAAATGCTCCATAATTGTAGCTTGCAGATTTGTTACTTGCAGATTCAAGAGCAATCAATGAGCTAGAATACAAATATAAATAAGCCTTTAAGATGCTCCCAGCCTAGAATGGAAGGCGAGGCATGGTTATAAATAGTGACAAGGCAGAGAGTACAAAGAACACATTCAGAACATACTTGGATTGGCTGGGAAACATAAGCTCGAGTCCGGAGAACCAGAACAGATACAGGCAAGCAGAGGTAGAAAGGTGGGTAGGGTTGCAAACGAGCTTTAAAATAAGGGAGAGTGGGATTGAGGTGAAGGCGTCTAACAGCACAGGGACTGTGGAAGGGAGCCTGGTGGCTCCACCCGTGATGGGGAGGGGAGGATACTGCAAGCGTAGAGGGGAGTCCGGGGCAAAGGTCACTGAGAGGCCAGCTGAAGAGGTTGGACCTCAAGTTCAAGGTGATGGGAATTCCCTGCAGACTGAAAAATCAACAGGGCATGAGTAGGGCTTGAAGGGCAGCAGGACGAAGGAGCCAAGGAGAGTCGCACTCCATTTTCTTGAGCTAAACCTCCTGCCGGGTGGAGACCCAGGAAGAGAGGAAGCCAAGGGCCTGTTGAAAGTCGGGAGCAGCAGGAGGAGATGGCAAGATCTGTCGGTTGATTATAATGAGCCTCTGAAGTGCCCCTCGCCGCATCTGGAGTGGGCGGTGCCGCGCCGGGCCTCCAAGCGGTGCGGCGGCCTGGTCTATTTTGGGAAACTGGTTGTGCCGCTCTGTGAGCTGATAACCAACCTGCCGGGTGAGCAGCAACAGCAGCAACGTGCGGTCGGCCTGGTGGCCTGAGGTCCTGCAGGATGCGCGAGAGTGCCCCACCCAACAGGAAGTCTCCTTGCAGGGACTCACTACATCACTGTCACTGTCGCACAGGGGTCTGTGCATGTCCCTAGCCAGGCATCCACACACCCCCTTGCTTGTTCAGTCAGAAATGATGCGTGCAGCGGGTGCAGTTCTGAGCCAGGTAGGCAATAAAGGCTTTATAAGGCAGAGCCACCGCCGTCTGCAGTACCGCCCCCATCCGTAGGCTTTTAGGGCAGGACACTCCGGAATGGGGCTTCCCGGCTGGCTCAGTGGTAAAGAATCCACCTGCTAATTCAGGAGATGTGAGAGATGCAAATTCGATCCCTGGGTCGGGAAGATCCCCTGGAGGAGGGCATGGCAACCCACTCCAGTCTTCTTGCCTGGAGAATCCCATGGACCGAGGAGCCTATGGGCTACAGTCCACAGGGTCACGCAGAGTCGGACATGACTGAAGTGACTTAGCACGTACATACGCACAGTGCTATGTGAAGGGAAGGAAGGAAGGAAGTACAGGAATGATCGTGGCCTGGATGACTTGGAGGAGGATGCCTGAAGCCAGAGCCAATAGAAACAGGGTACTCAAGGCCAAGGTGATTAAAGCACCAAAGCCAGGAGCATGAGGCGCCATTGGAGAAAAACATATCCTTGCAGGACCTCGGGGCCTGGAAACATCAACACCCAGATTTCCCAGCATAAGGCCTCCAGAACCCAGGTTTTTACCCCAAGTCACTTGGAGATGGCTGTGCTGAAAACCTAAAGATCTTGGGATGGGCTACTTTGCTATTAGCTTTTTACTTTACACTGGAGAACAGCTAATTAACAATGTTGTCCTAGTTTCAGGTGGTGAGCAAAGGGACTCAGCCATTTATATATACATGTATCCATTCTTCCCCAAACTCCCCTCTCCTCTTCCAGGCTGTCACATAACATTGACCAGAGTTCCCTGTTTTATACAGCAGGAAATTGATGAGTATTTATTTTAAATATAGCAGGGTGTACATGCCACATGGTTTTGAGGGACCCATCGTGGTGCTAGAGAAGACTCTTGAGAGTCCCTTGGACAGCAATCCTAAAGCAAATCAACCTTGAATAGTCATTGGAAGGACTGATGCTGAAGCTGAAGCTCCAATAGTTTGGCCACCTGATGGGAAGAGCTGACTCACTGGAAAAGACCCTGATGCTAGGAAAGATTAAAGGCAAAAGGAGAAAGGGGTGGCAGAGGATGAGATGGCTAGATAGTATTACCAACCCAGTGAACGTGAACCTGCGCCAACTCCAGGAGATAGTGAAGGACAGAGAAGCCTGTCATGCCACAGTCCACGGGTTCCTAAAGGGTTGAATACAACTCAGTCACTGAACAACAGCGAATTGCTCTATGAAGCCACAGCAGCTGGTGAACAAAGGCAAAGTCTGCTTCACTGATACCTGTGAAAATCTCCAAGGAAGCTGGAACTACTGGGAGAGAAAATCCCTCAGCTTTCTGCTATCAAAGAGGAGATGACAGCCATGGAGAGTTGGTTTATAAATTCAAAGATGTCTAAATTATGCTCACAGGTCAACAGACTCATCAGCACACAGCAGCGTACATGATAGTGCTTGATAATGGGTATTTTGGAGGGATCTGGTGTTGGAGGTGTATCTCTAACATTTTCAGACTGTTTTTAAGGGCAAGATGGTCCTTCTCTCTGCCTAAGCAAGCTGTATCAGAGGCAAGCATTTTTCAAGACTCAGACTTCCTTTTACTACAATTTCTCTAAGCATCTTAATTACTTTTGTAAAATGTGAACAATATTCTTAACCAATAGTGTTGTCTTACAACCCAAGTGGAAAGTGGATATGAAAGTGCCGATGATTGCTCATGTGGACTTATCACCAAATCTTTTTAGTTATTATTGCTATTATTAATATTATTATTATTAATTCATAACCTTTTTCTAGCTGCAATTTTCCTCTGAAAGATGTTTTTGATGGTTCCCATAATGGAGAACAAAATAATATTCCAGTAATTATAAGGTGCTTTGAGATCCTCTGGCAAGTACATCCCTTTAGTAATTGGAACTCAGGCAGATTTACATGGCTGAGAATATTAAAGCACATTAAATTCCATAATGGTTCTTCTGGTATTACTTAACATTCTCATGCCTGGCGATAAAGCATTAAGACTTACGGCTGTTAGCGGCAACAACTTGCTCCCAGACATGCACTGAAAATCTTCATCTTGAGAGGCAAAGGTCCATGATAAAGAGAAACATTCTTTAATCAGCAGCAATCTACCCTGTCTCTTCTCCTCTCCCATCCAGACCATAGGGTAATTTGAAGCACAATCTACCTAGGAATTGCACCCACCCTCAGACCTCTCCTTTCTAGCTTTAAGCTACCCTCTTGCTAATGGATAACTCCAGCTAGAGTGGGAGGGGTCAGACCCCACAGGGGTTCAGTAACTACCGTAAGGACTTGTGCAGTGAGAAGGCGGAGAGGCAGTGGGTGCAGAAGGAAGGGGAATTGGGATCCCTCTCCCCACACGGCCACATGACATCGGACCGTGAAAACCAGGCTCTGAAGTCTTACACTGTGTTTTCTTTAATTTAGTTTTTACTCATTCACTTGAGCAGGTATCTCGGGCGCCTGCTAAGGTCTATGCAGTCTTTGGAATGATAAACACACAATGCCAGCCTCAAGGAGAGCACAGAGGGAGGCAGGGAGGCCCTCCTCAAGTTCCAAGGAGCTGTCTGGTTCGTGGGGGCATTTAAACAAGCGCCTTAGAAACAGGAAAATGGAAACCTCAGGTCCTAGCTCCTCAGTGCCAGAGCTGGGAGCTCCCAGAAAGGGGGCCTCTGGAGTTAAGTCCTGGCATTCTGAGGCCAGTAGACCACTCCCACTCTGTCATTTGCAGGTGGTATAAATGGGACTGCACTCGAGGTCTGACATAAACCTTGTCACTGTGGTTTTGTGGTCACATGGACAGCACTCACTCTGCTGCAGCAGCCTTCCTGCAGGAGGTCTGTCCTGGCAACACTCATGGTCTATTTAAAACCCTGCAGGACAATTACTCCTGTCTAAGTTACTTAGTGTGGGGAGCAAGCGTCACGTATTTTTAAAGAAACAGAAAGCTTCCCTTTCAAAAAAACATGTGGCCCATTGGCCAGGGAGGTCTGAGTTTGTGGCAATCACTTCTTAACCCCACGCCATTGATTTCTATGGTTTTATTCATTTCTCTGAATCTCAGCTTCCTAATCTTTGAAGCTGTGATAGGGTCACCAACGAAGCAGGCCTGTTGCAGGGATTCAGAGGAATTTTGCATGCAGAATGACTGCAATACAGAGGCTTCCAGCATATATGTTCCTTCGTGTCGTCTTCCCTGATAGTGATGACTAGCTCAAATGACACACCTAAGCTAGACACACATCTTATTTCTCCCTCCCTAAAAAGGAGGCCTAACACTAATTCTAATCCATTCTGCCCTTGAAAAGATCCTTCCTGGTCCAGCAATGTTTATCCCATCCCTGCACTTCACCTTATGGCTTTGCTGAATGATTTCTTTATTGCTGAAAAGATTTCAAGTCATTGTGATCTGCCTGTTTTCAAGACTTACTGCCTGGAATCTTCCATTTCAAATATGATCCAGCCCATAACTCCACTCAGTTCAATTCGGTAGCTCAGTCATGTCCGACTCTTTGCGACCCCATGGACTGCAGCATGCCAGGCTTCCCTGTTCATCACCAATTCTGGAGCTTGCTCAAACTCATGTCCATCAACTCAGTGATGCCATCCAACCATCTCATCCTTTGTCGTCACCTTCTCCTCTAGCATCAGGGTCTTTTTCAATGAGTCAGTTCTTCAGATTAGGTGGCCAAAGTATTGGAGCTTAAGTTTCAGCATCAGTCCTACCAATGAGTTTTCAGGGTTGATTTCCTTTTGGATTGATTGGGTTTATCTCCTTGCAGTCAAGGGACTCTCAAGAGTCTTCCAACACCACAGTTCAAAAGCATCAATTCTTCAGTGTTCAACTTTCTATATAGTCCAACTCTCACATCCATATATGGCCACTGGAAAAACCATAGATTTGGCTAGATGGACTTTTGTCAGCAAAGCAATGTCTCTGCTTTTTAGTATGCTGTCTAGATTCGTCATAACTTTTCTTCCAAGGAGCAAGCATCGTTTAATTTCATGGATTAAATTCATAAAATTAGTTCACTGATTTCTAAAATTCCTAAAACCACAGCCTTGTCTAACTCAATGAAACTATGAGCCATACCGTGTAGGTCCACCCAAGATGGACTGGTCATGGTGGAGAGTTCTGACAAAATGTGGTCCACTGTAGAAGGGAATGGAAACTACTTCAGTATTCTTGCCTTGAGAACCCCATGAACAGTATGAAAAGACAAAAAGATAGGACACTGAAATATGAACTCTCCATATTGGTAGGTGCCCAATATGCTACTGGAGAAGAGTGAATAAATAACTCCAGAAAGAATGAAGAAATGAACCAAAGTGAAAACAACACCCAGTTGTGGATGTGACAGGTAATGCGAGCAAAGTCTGATGCTGTAAAGAACAATATTGCATAGGAACCTGGAATGTTAGGTCCATGCAATGAATCCAGGTAAATTGGAAGTGGTCAAACAGGAGATGGCAAGAATGAGCATCCACATTTTAGATGACCTCATATAGCCCATGCCTAATTGTGGGATTCACTGAGAAAATCAGATTGCTTTTGTTTCTGTCTTTCCAGGGGCAACAGCTTCCTTGAAAATTATCATTGTGTCTTATTTGATGTCTTTTATCTCCTAGAGCTTAGAGATGCACATGATACATAACGGATATTCAGTAAATACTTTCATGTGAATAAATTAATGAAAATCAACTTAGATTTTCTCACTAACAGCTGTCTTATTGGGATTGCAATTGCTACAATGTTTCTTTGTCCTTAAAATTCTGGGCTTCACTTGCCATAATCTGATGTAGTCTAACATGTTGTTGTTAATTTCTTTATGAATAATTGCTTAAAGCAGGGTACACATATGTTCTAATACTCTAAAGAAAGGCAATGACATGATAAATGTAAAACCAGTAAAGCAAACACATTCTGGAAAGAAAAAAAAAAGCAGGATAAACAGAAATCAAGAGCATCAACAAATAAAGCATCAATGATTACAAAAAGTATAAATGAGTCAAATCTTCCTATGAAAAGATAGAGATTTTCTGAGTGGGTTTTTAAAAAAGGAAAATTGAAGAAAAATCCAGCTATGTTATAAGACAAGCTCCTGAAATAAAATGCCAGGGGAAAGCCTGAAAGCACACAGATGGAGAAAGAGAAACTAGCCAATGCTTAAATAAAAGAGATGAAGAATATTAGGTATCAGACAACACACCAATTTAAGTCAAAACTACTAAATAGGACAACACGGAATTTAAATATTATTAAACATCACACTCCATCATGAAGAATAGTCACACATTTAGTAACAAAACTCCATAAAACAAAACCTGCTGTAGATGAAGTGAAAGTGAAAGTGAAGTCGTTCAGTTGCGTCCGACTCTTTGCGACCCCGTGGACTGTAGTCCACCAGGCTCCTACGTCCATGGGATTCTCCAGGCAAGAATAGTGGAGTGGGTTGCCATTTCCTTCTCCAGGGAATCTTCCTGACCCAGGGATCAAACCCAGGTCTCCTGCATTGCAGGCAGACGCTTTAACCTCTGAGCCACCAGGGAAATCCACAATTACAATATTTTAACACATACCTATCAGATCAAATGTTGTAAGTAAACAGAATTATAAGTGAATATATTTTTAAAAGTTTAGTACACCATTAACATGCAATGACAAACAAAAATATTAATATTTTCAAAGTCTTCTGACACAAACAATAAAATTGACCATGGAGGATGTGTCAAATAAGATATTAATATCTTCATAAAAACAGCAAGTAGGAAGAAATATATCTGATCATAGTGTTTTTAAAACATAAGAACTATAAGAAAAATCAAAATAAATTATTCTCACATTTAATTGAAAATAAATATCCGTCTACATATCTTTTAAGTTAACAGTAACATTAAAACATGAAAAAATACATTTTAGAAATGAAGAAAAATTTTTTAAACTACATAAATAATAGATCCCAAAAGATATAATTGAAAGATACATTCAAAAATAGAAAACTTCTAACCATAATAATATTTAATATAAAATAAGGACTGGAAAAAAGTGAATTGAGATTTTTACTTCAAATGCTAACAGGAACATAAAATTAATCTAAACAAATTAGAAGAAAAGAATAAATCGATTTTAAAACAGGAATGTCCTACATAGGAAAAAAAAAATGAGAGTATAATCAATAAAATCTGAAGGAGATAACTTGAAAATACTAATAAGATAGCTAATTTTTTTTTTTTTTGGAAATCCCAGTGAAGAAAAAATAAATAATATCAGTAATAAGAGATTGTATAGAGTATGGAATCAGAGGACAATTTTTAAAAAAGCTTATATGATCATTTATTTTTAAAATTTGGAAAGTTTAATGCAATGAATGATTATCAAGGAAAATATAAATTACCAAATCAATTTAAGAAGTGAAAGAAATTATCAGAAGTGTTAAAAAAACATTTTAAAAGCCATCCCCAAGCAGTGCTTGTCTTTCAGCAAAATTAAAACCTTTTGCTCTTTGGATGATATTTAAGGAAATGAAACAGTAATTGAGAGGGAGAAAATATTCTCAATGCACACTTCTGACAAATTACTTGCAATTATTTGCAAGAGTATACAAAATAACTCTTACTTCTAACTATTAAGAAAATAAACAACACAGGAAAACAAAAGGCAAAGATTTAAATACCAGTGAAGATATACCAATAACCTATAATAAGATATACATGCATTCAATACAATTAGTCATTAAGGAATGCAATTTAAAATCACAATTGTATATATTTCTACTTACCTGACAAAATGGTGAAGCTTAGAAAGACCGACAACATCAATTATTGAGAAGAATGTGAAGCAACTAGAACTTGCATACAGTGTTGAGGGAAATGCAAAAAAAGTGTGAAAAACTGGGGAAAGAGTTTGACATTTTCACATAAAGTTAAGCACTAACTTCTCAAATGACCTAGTAATCCTACTCCTGGGTATTTGCTCAGAAAAAAAATGAAAACACATGTGTATACAAAAAATTGAATATCGTTATTTATAGTAGCTGTATTCATAACAACCTGGAACTGGCAGCAACCCAAATGCCCATCAACAAGGAAACAGATAAACAAGCAATGATATATCCATGCAGTGAAATAATATTCAGCAATGAAAAGAAATAAATTACTAATATAAGCCACAGCATTAATTACTTCCAAAAATACTATGCCTTGTGAAAGAAACAAGACACAAAAGAACATATCTGTTATTATTATATGAAACTATAATGTAAAACTAAGCTATAAAGAATCGACGAGAAAGGCCAGGTGTTGGGAGGTTAACTATAAATGAATATGAGAAAATATTTTTAAAGTGTTAATTTTCATCTTGATCATATTAGTGTTTGTATGAGTATTTTTATTTTCAAGACTCAGTGAACTAAACACATTGTATATCAATTGCACCTCAGTAAAGTTGATTAAAAAATGGCTTGTCCAATGGTCCATGGGTAAATAATTCTTATCTTCAAAGAAGAGGTAATTTTTGTGGTTAATTAACTTTGCAAGAACAGAGAAAAAGATAGAAGCATCCCAACTAGTTCTGAGACAAACATGGATTCTGCATTGAAATCAGATATGGAAAACTGGAATCATGAAAGTCATTCACTGTTATCACATGAATTTATATGTGAATATGAAGATAATACATGCCTGTAGAATAGTTCCATATATGATAAACATAAAAATGATATTTCATATAAATAGTAAACCCACAGAATAGTCAATAAATGGTTTGAGATCGATCACTAGCTATTGGATCAATATACCATTGCCTGCTTCATACATATAACAATTAATGGGCTAGAAAGCCAAATGTGTGGTAATAGATTATAAGATGCATTCATTACATGTGTGTGCACACTTGCGCCCCACTCTTTGCAACCACATTGACTGTAGCCTGCCAGGATCCTCTGTCCATGGAATTTTCCAGGCAAGAATATTGGAGCAGGTTGCCATTTCCTATTCCAGGAGATCTTCCTAACCCAGGGATCAAACCCATTCTCTTGCATATCCTGTACTGGCAGGCAGACTCCTTACCACTGTGCCATCTGGGAAATGGTAGGGTGAATTAGCAGGAAATAAATTATAGTTTTGCAAGACTGGGATAGAAAGAAGCTGCTTAAATAAGCCCTCAAAACCAGAAGTCATAATGTGAAAATCAGCATGTATAACTATGTTAAAATAAAAATTTTAAATAAAGCTTAGCATTTACAAAATTAAAAGGGAAATTTACAATGTTGTAAAGTAATTAACCTCCAATTAAAATATTTTTTTTTTTAAATAAGAGAAATATTTGTTGGACAAATAGCAAATTCTCAATATCTGTAATATATAAAGAGCTCCAGCAAATCAATAAAAAAGTATTCATTTCCATTCAGAGAGACTATAATAGTTAACATTCCCATCAATAGTGTAAAACAATATCTACTTGACCATATTCTCTCCAACAGTGGATACCAACATTCTTTTTAAAAATTTATTTAATTTATTTTTGGTTGCCCTGGGTCTTCTTTTTCTAGTTGCAGAGAGTGGGGGCTACTCTGCAGGTGCAGTGTGCCGGCTTCTCGCTGCAGTGGCTTCTCTTGGGGACCATGGCCTCTAGAGTGTGCACTTCAGTAGTCGTGGAGCAAGGACTCAGCTTCTCCATGGCATCTTCTTGGACCAGAGATCAAACACATGTCTCTGGCATTTGCAAGTGGATTCTCATCCACTGTACCACCAGGGAAGTTCCCAATAGTCTTTTTAACATCAGTAATTACATGAGCAAAACAGAACAAACAAAACTCACATTTCATTATAATTGTTTTAATTTCCTTAATTAGCTGGAAGTTAATTATATTTTTAATATGTTGATGGACACTTGCAGGTCCTCTATTGCTAACTGCCTGTTTATGTTTATACCTCATGTCCATTTTTCTATTCGTAGAGTTCACTTCTTCCTATTGGATATTATCAAACAAAAACATTAAAACACAGAGCTATCCATCAAGAGAATGTATAAATGAATTATGGTACATTCATCCAGGAGATGTTTACATGGAAAAATTTATAAGATAAGTTGAAGAAAGAAAAAAGACGCAATATTCTCTAGAGGATGACCCAGCGTACATGAAAATTTAGCCTCTATTTTTATTTCTATTTAAATGTACAAACGAATTGAAAAATATTTAAAGGTTTAGTTGTGAGAACTTACATTTATTGAGGACTTATGATATGCCAAGTATACTATTAAAGGCTTTATGATGTCTCTACTTCCCCCATCATCCCCATTGTTCAGCCAAGGAAACTGAGGCTTAGGGTCAGGCACACCCTACAGCCGGTACAAGGAGGAGGTGAGCTGAGAAGCAGGTAGTCCTGATAGAGGACTGTTGTTGTTATTGTTCAATAATGTCTGACTCTGTGCAACACCATGAACTGCAGGACACCAGGCTTCCCTGTCCCTCACTGTCTCCCAGAGTGTGCCCAAGTTCATTCCATTGAATCGGTGATGCTATCCAACCTTCTCATCCTCTGTCAGCCCCTTCTTCTGCTTTCAATCTTTCCCAGCATCAGGGTTTTTTTCTGATGAATTGGCTCGTCTCATCAAGTGGTCAAAGTATTGAAGCTTCAACTTCAGCATCACTCCTTCCAGTGGGTATTCAGAGTTGATTTCCTTTAGAATTGGCTGGTTTGATCTCTTTATTGTCCAAGGGACTCTCAAGCATCTCCTCCAGCACCGCATGGGAAAACATCAATTCTTTGGCATTCAGCGTTCTTTATGGTCCAACTTTCACGTTCATGTATGACTACTGGAAAGACCATGGCTTTGACTATTGGGACCTTTGTTGGCTATCCTCCCCTCATTCTGAGAAGGCTGGCTTCTGGGTCAGAAGAAGGATTCCTTCATCTAAGCCATCTGAATTTTTCAGAAAGGGAATATAGTTGTGAAATGAACATTTTCAAAAGAATATATGGAAATAAAAAAGGAGGGCATCTGGTGGGCTGGAGAGGCCAGAGCATTCCAGAGCCCTGTGGAAAGGTGTCATGTTACACTGCCCCTTAGGAACAGAGACAGGTGAGAGAGCCTTGTGCTAGGCAGAGAAAGAGGAGACACCAAGGGATATAAAAACCACATTATGGAGCTGCGTTTGGAGGGAGTTCTTTGTAATCCCAGATGGCAGACTCGGGGCCACTGGGTGAAAAGTCCAGGGAACAGATGTCAGCATGACACAGGGCCAACTGGGTTCAGTTCGGAGCTGCCAAAAAAGGAAGGGTGTGCCCCGAAGGTAATGTGAGCTGCTTCGGAGGCTGAAACAGACAACGGAACCCACTTAGCCCAGAGCTGCCCAGAGGTTGGAAGTAATCAAAAAACAGCTTCAAGAGAAGCGACTTCTGAAATACCTTCTTGGCCTGAACCTATATACAACCAGGGCAAGGGAACGTGTTCTCTCCAACAACCACTTTCTTTACAGTCATGAGCAGCAGGTTCAGGGGCAAAATTCAAAATAACTCTCTCCAGGAGGATGCTATAGATTAGAAAGAATAATAGTACCTGTGAGACCTCAGAAGGGTTGTAACAAGAAAATGTCACAGTGAATGTCCATCAGCTGGTGGATGCACTTGGGTAACTGGAGCTCACCCCTTCCTGCAGTTTCTCTCCTCAGCCTCAGGATTATGTAACTGCTGGCTGCTCACCACATCAGCTCTCCTGATACATCACAGTCTTCAAGGTAGAGTCAGTTGATCATGGTGAAGTGATGGATTTGTTCAGATGCTCGCTCACTGGTCAGGGTGTCTGACTGAAGTCCTTACCCACTACAGAAAGAAACAGCAAACATTCTAAAAGGCCAGATCTATATTAACCCATGAGTCATGGCGGTGACTCAACTCTGATGTTCTAAACAAGAAAGCACCACAACCGCCATTGACAATTTAGGAAAACGGACAGGAACCTTTGTTTCCCAAATGTGGAAAATTAAATAAATACCTGGGTTGGGAACCAAAATATCCACAGAGACACAATCAAATGTCCAGCTGTTTTCGGAGTGACTCTTACTCTTGACATCTTACCTGAAGTGAAAACATTTTTAGTTGAGAATTTATTAGCAAAAAGGAAAAATGCCATTAATATGGAATCAAACTCCTTCAATAAATGTTCACAAATGAATTAATTGCAGTCTTATGTTTTAAGCAAGCCTTCTCTGTCCCCATCAGATACTTCTCTGTGATCCTATTGTATACCCTCTCACTCTTTCACATATTTCCCATCTAAATCCTTCCTAAATGCCCCAGGGGGCAGACAAATGTGTCTCACTGCCTGACCACAGAGGTCCTTGAGAAGGGAATATCTGTCAACTTTGTGTTTGCTCGTTGTGTAGCACATAGTTGTGCTAAACATGTTAATATGCTCGTATTAAAGTCAAGCAATCAATAAGGGGGTCAGAAAGACAGCACTAACAATTGTGGGTCAGTGTGAACAAGAACATTTGAATGAGCAACTGTTTTTATAACAAGACCTAATGTATGAGTCCACACATGATCTCAAACACATAAACTGATTCCATCAGCTCAAACTGAAACTCCAAGCCAGATAAATGGAACTGAAAACAAACTTCAGTCTAACCAGTCATTTGACCCAGCACATTTGGTCAAAACTGCTGAATCACCAGGCTCCAGTAAACAATGACTACACCTCCAAGTCTCTTCACAGACCCAATGAGAAACAAGGCCGTTCTTCTGGGGAGTAAGGAGTAATAATAAATGTTTATGATCTAGAGTCAAAACTGTCTCTAATCCAGGCTCTGTCACTTATTACCTATGTGATCTTAGAAAAATCAGTTAATATGTTTGTGCCTTGTATTTTCAACTGTTAAAAAAAAAAAAAACTGGTTGACAACAAATTTTCCCCCCCCCAAAAAAAAATAAATAAATGTCCCTGTGCCTCAAAAGGAACGTCCTTTTTAGCAATATTCCTAAATAACCTGATCTCTACATAAAAAAATATAACATCAATCTCTCTCACACAATCCTTTTCTCATATACAAAAAGCTAATCAAGACCAATCATCAATGAAAACCTACATGGAAGATAAAATTACAGAAGAAACCAGAGTAGGTGAGGATCTCTGACTTTAGGTTAGGTAATGATTTCTTAACATACAAAAAGTACTGACCGAGAGAGACATAGAAAAGTTGAACTTCAAGATAATCAAAACTTCTCTTCATCAAAAGACACCAGCCACTGTGGAGAATAGAAGGGAGGTTCCTTTAAAAACTAAAAATAGAGCTACCATATGGTCCAGTAATCCCACTCCTGGGCATATACCCAGGGAAAACCATAGTTTGAAAAGATGCATGCACACCAATGTCCATAGCAACACTAATTGCAATAACCAAGACATAGAAGCACCCTAAACGTTCATAGACAGATGAACGTGGATAAAGACAATGTGTTACATATGTACGATGGAATACTACTCAGCCACATAAAGGAATGGAATCATGCCATTCACAGCAACATGGATGGACCCAGAGACTGTCATCCTGAGTGAAGTAGAGAAGACAAAAACACAGATGATATGATATGGCTCACACGTGGAATCTGAAAAACTGATACATATGAACTTATTTACCAAACAGAAGTAGAGTCGCAGATGTACAAAACGTCTATGGTAACCACTTACGGTTACCAAGCGGAAAGGGGGGAGGGATAAATGGGGAGGCTAGAATTGACATATAAACACTCCTACATATAAAATAGATAACGAATAAGGACCCGCTGTATAGCACAGAGAACTCTATTCAATGCTCTGTAATGACCTGTATGGGAGAAGAATCTACAAAGAGTGGATAGGTGTATAACAGATTCACTTTGCTGTATACCTGAAACTAGCACAACACTGTAAATCAACTATACTCCAATAAAAACTAATTTTACAAGAGACACCATAAAGCAAAAGAATAGCCAAGCCATGGACCAGGATAATAAATGTGAAAGAATATTTATATGCAGTACATGCATATGATGAAGCCCCTGTGTCCAGAAATACAGAGAAATCCCACAACTCAGTAACAAAAATAGGCAAAAACTTGAGCATGTATTCTACAAAGGAAGATAGTGATTGGCTAGTAGGAACATGACATCCCAGAAATACAAACAAAAACCACATAGGAACTACAACCTGCCCAAGAGAAGGGCAAAGTTACAAAGGCTGATGACACTAAACCTTGGTGAAGATATGGAACAAACAGAACGTTCATGCATTGGAGGTCAAAGTGTGAAATAGAAGATGACTTTGGAAAACTGCTTGGCAGCTTCTCATAAATCAATCACATACTACCTGTCTTAGTCATCTTTGGGTGTGTAACAAATTATTGTAGACTGGGTGGCTTAAGTAACAAATGTTTATTTGCACAGGTTTGGAGGTTGAGAAATCCAAAACCAAGGTGCCAGCTGATGTAAAGTCCCTGTTTGGTTTGCAGAAGGTTGTTTTCTTGTTGTCTCCTTGCGTGGCAGAGAATGAAAGGTTATCTATCTCTCTATGTCTCTTCTATAAAGAGAGCTGAGCACAGAAGAATTGATGCTTTGAACTGTGGTGTTGGAGAAGACTCTTGAGAGTCCCTTGGACTGCAAGGAGATCCAACCAGTCCATCCTAAAGGAGATCGGTCCTGGGTGTTCACTGGAGGGACTGATGCTGAAGCTGAAACTCCGATACTTTGGCCACCTGATGTGAGGAGCTGACTCATTGGAAAAGACCCTGATGCTGGCAAAGATTGAGGGCAGGAGGAGAAGGGGATGACAGAGGATGAGATGGTTGGATGGCATCACCAACTCAATGGACATGGGTTTGGGTGGACTCCAGGAGTTGATGATGGACAGGGTGGCCTGGCGTGCTGCAGTTCATGGGGTCACAAAGAGCTGGACACGACTGAGCGACTGAACTGAACTAAACTGAACTGAATCCCATTATTAATGCTTCATCCTCATGACCTAATTGACTCCCAAAGGTTCAAGGGTTTGGGGTTTTAACATAAGAATATAGGGGTAGGGAACACAAATATTCAGTCTATAGCACTACCAAGTTGCTAAGCAAAACCATCCGTAGGTATTTAGTCACCAGAATTTATAGAATGACATGTGCTTTTCTTCATTCGTAACAGCTAAAAACTAGAAACAACTAGTTTTGGGAATGAACATGAATAGAAAAACAGATAAATTACCCTCTACCCACACAATGGATTATGACTAAGCAACAAGGAAAAAATGAAGCCCTGACACACAATAGGATGATAAATCCCAAAATCATATAGTAAGTGACAAAATCTAGACACCAAAGAACCGCTTACATGACATTCTCCACCAGATAAAGATGACCAATGGTGAGAGAAACCCAAACAGCAGTTATGTCATTCACGCCAAAATAAGACCTGATTTAAATTTCAGATGAAACAGCTCATCAGTAATTTTATATAAGTACCTGGGAAATAACATTGTTTTTAATGTTGCAAAATAAACAGCATGGCCACATTAAGGAAAATTTCACATAAGCTTCCCCAAACCCATGCTTACTCTAATAAAATTTTATTTTCTCAAAAGTAAGTAGTTGCTGGATCACATGATAGTTCTATTTTTTAATTTTTTTAAGGACCCTTCATACTGTTCTCCATAGTGGTTATATCAAATTACATTCCCACTAACACTGTATGAGTTTTCCCTTTTCTTTGTAACACTTGTTACCTTTTGTCTTTTTGATGATGGCCATTCTGACAGGTATGAGGTTAAATCTCATGAAGGCTTTGACTCGTTTCCCTGGTGATTAGTGATGCTGAGCACCTTCTCATATACCTGTTGGCCATTTGCATGCTTTCTTTTTAAAAAAGTCTATTCAAATCCTTTGCCTGTTAAAAAAAAAAATCAGGATATTTGTCCCAAAGGAAATGAAATCAGTATCTCAAAGATGGCCATGCTGCTAAGTTACTTCATTTGTGTTCGACTCTGTGTGACCCCAGAGATGGCAGCCCACCATGCTCTCCCGTCCCTGGGATTCTCCAGGCAAGAACACTGGAGTGGGTTGCCATTTCCTTCTCCAATGCATGAAAGTGGAAGGTGAAAGTGAAGTCGCTCAGTCATGTCCGACTCTTAGCGACCCCATGGACTGCAGCCCACCAGGCTCCTCCATCCATAGGATTTCCCAGGCAAGAGTCCTGGAGTGGGGTGCCATTGCTGCACTATTCACAATTACCAAGATACAGAACCAACTTATATGTCCACCAACAAATGAATGGATAAATAAAATGTGGCACACACACATATACACACACAGAGGGATATTACTAGGCCATAAAGAAGAAAGACATCCTGACATTTGCAAAAATATGAATGAACCTAAGGGACACTGAGCGACTGAACTGAACTGAACTGAAGGGACATTATACTAAATGAGACAAGCCAGACACAGAAAGACAAATACTGGATGATCTCACTTACATGTAGAATCTGAAACAGTAAAACTCCTAAAAGCAGAGAGGAGAACAGTGGATGCCAGGGGCCAAGTGAGGTGGAAATGGGGAGATGTTGGTTAAAGTGTGCAAAGCTTCAGTTATGCAGGATAAATAAATTCTGAAACTTGATATACAGCATGGCAACTGTAATTAATACTATGATATGGCATTATTAAAACTGTCTTAGAGGGTGGATCTCAAGTGTTTTTACCACACACACACAAACACACATAGACAAGTGACTGTATGAGGTGATGATTATGTTAATTCATTTTATAGTAATTATTTCACAATGTATACATGTATCAATATGTGACATTTATTAAAATATCACCTTTGTGCACCTTAAATACATAAAACTTTTTGCCAATTATACCTCAATAAAGATGAAAATGTGAATGACAGTTTCTGGGATGGAAGGTCTTGGCAGAATTTACCTGGGAAGGTACATAAAGGAGCTTTCTAAGGTGAGAGAAATGTTTAATAACTTGGCAGTATTATGAGTTACACAGGCGTGTCAATTTGTCAAAACTTACAAAACTTCATACTTAAGGTTTATGCATTTTCCTTTATCTAATTATATCCCAAATTTAAAAGCAAAACAAAAAGACTCTTGAAATTCTCAGGGTGGTTGAGAGAATGAAAAAAAAGATTCTGTCTATAAACTAGGCTTGGTCAGGGTGTCTGGTTTACAGCACATACTTAATGAACTAGGTGTTTTATACACCAGTAGAAGGCTGATTAAATAAATAGAAACAAAGTACTACGGGCTATCTATGAAAATGAAAATTTGCAACAAGGTTTATTCCACCTAAACAGCATGATATAGTCCAAACACAACCATCCTAGAATTTCGATTCTGCTACCAGCCTGTGCCCTGTATGCTGGCTTCTAATCATCTCAGGATCCCAGATGGGGACCAGGTGAGCAGCCTGTAGGTGTGGGTTAATTCATTAAGTTTTTAACTTTGAAAGAATTTACGCAATTCAGGTCCTTATACGGCTCGACCCATCACGCATTTTAGTCTATAATGGGTTGAAAGGCTGAACCTGATATTTCTCCATTCTGCAATATCAGAGAATCAGAGAGACTTTAATTAATCCTTTTCTGCCTGCTTGTCTAAAAGCTAAAAGACATTTTAATGAGAAGGCGGCAGCAGAGGAAAAAACATCAGTAATGAAATAAATAAAAAATAAAATCATGGGGCTCGTAAGCAGCCCCACCGATGGAGGCATTCAGCTCAATGAAATAAAAGATGAATTTATTTGACTAATGTAAATAGAGAGAAAATGAGGCACTTCCTTAGCGCTCAAACTGACTATGAATAGATGAGTGATGTCAGAGTGTCAGACCTGCGACCATAAACTCCCAGGCGCCAGCAATGGCCATGCCCGATTTAATGAAAAGACAAATGGAATGCTACATATTACTGTTTGCTTCTCCCGTCAAATGAGTTGTCTGAATATTTTATTCAGTAAGGAGTGCTTTATATATGAAAGATAATTAAATATTGCAGAAAAGAAATGGGTTACAGGACATAATGTTGGGGAGCGGTGAGTGTGTGTGGCGGGGCTGGGAAAAAAAGCAAGTCTGCTGCTACAGTTTCTACAGTGAGATTACAATCGTGGCATAGAGTGAGAGCATCCTGTGTGCCCAGCCCGGGGTTAATTAAACCGTCAAGGACGGGGTTCAACTGCAGGCACGGTAGTGCAGATGGAAAGACACAGAAAAAGAGAGCCAAGTGGCAGGAAAACATCACAGTCTCAATGGAAAGGTAAGGACCTTATGCATAAAAGTGACTTAAAAAAAAAAAGCCTATCAAATGAATAAGTGGTAAAATACACACAGTGGTAAAATAAATATGTTAAGAGCCAAATGGGAGCATCAGTTTCGTGTCTAGTACAGGATGATTCTCTGAGCTTGGGACATATCCAATCAGATCTTTCTACTTCGGGAAGGTGGACAGGTAGAACAGAAAAGAGGACCAGGTTTGGAGCAGGGTTTTCCATTCTTGGCACTATTGATATTAGAAGTTGAATGATTCTTTGTTGGGAAGTGACTTGTTCATTATAGGAGTTTAGCTGCACCCTCGACCAATCAGAGGCTGGTATAATGTCCCCTTCCTGTGTTGGGACAACTAGAAAGGTCCCCAGTTCAGTTCAGTCACTCAGTCATGTCCAACTCTTTGTGACCCCATGGCCTGCAGCCCTGTCCATCGCCAACTCCTGGAGTTTACTCAAACTCATGTCCATTAAGTCCGTGATGCCATCCAGCCATCTCATTCTCTGTTGTCCCCTTCTCCTCCCACCTTCAATCTTTCCAAGCATCAGGGTCTTTTCCAAGGAGTCTGTTCTTTGCATCAGGTGGCCAAAGTATTGGAGTTTCAGCTTCAGCAGATGTTGCTAAATGTTAATGTTGTCTGAGGGAGAAGACTGACCTGGGTAGGGACCAGAGTTAGAGAGACCTTAAACTTAATCCAGGCTCTATCTTTCACCAGCTTTTTGATATCAAGCAAGTCATTTCATCTCTTTTACCCTCAATGTCCTCATCCATATAATGAGCATAGTAGATTGAATAGTCATCTTTAACTTTTAATCTTTTCCTGTATCCCCACCCCTTGATTTTGAGCTTGGACATGTGACTTGCTTTGACCAAGGCAAGTCAACAAGGGCGTGTGTGCATGCTCAGTCCTGTCAGCTCTTTGTGATCTTATGGACTGGAGCCTGCAAGTCTCCTCAGTCAAAGGGATTTTCCAGGCAAGGATACTGGAATGGGTTGCTATTTCCTTCTCCAGGAGACCTTTCCAAAACTAGGGATCAAACCCACTTCCCCTGTATTGGCAAATGGATTCTTCACCACTGAGCCACTGAAGCCCAGTCAACAAGAGATCTCATCTTAATTGTATTGGTTTTAAGTGAATGACACAGTGATTGATATAGAAGGAAAGTTATGACCAACCTAGACAGCGTATTAAAAAGCAGAGACATTACTTTGCCAACAAAGGTCTGTCTAGTCAAGGCTATGGTTTTTCCAGTGGTCACTTATGGATGAGAGACTCGGACTATAAAGAAAGCTGCGTGCTGAAGAATTGATGCTTTTGAACTGTGGTGTTGGAGAAGACTCTTGAGAGTCCCTTGGACTGCAAGGAAATCCAACCAGTCCATTCTAAAGGAGATCAGTCCTGGGTGTTCTTTGGAAGGGCTGACGTTGAAGCTGAAACTCCAATACTCTGGCCACCTGATGCAAAGAGCTGACTCATTGGAAAAGACCCTGATGCTGGGAAAGATTGAGGGCAGGAGGAGAAGGGGACGACAGAAGATGAAATGGCTGGATGGCATCACCAACTCAATGGACATGGGTTTGAGTGGACTCTGGAAGTTGGTGATGGACTGGGAGGCCTGACGTGCTGCAGTTCATGGGGTCGCAAAGAGTCATACACGACTGAATGACTGAACTGAACTGAATATATTGGAAATGAAATGATTACCATAATAGGTTTAGTTAATATCCATTGCCTCAGATAGTTACAGTTGTTTTTCTTGTTGGGAACCTTTAAGACTTAATCTCACAGCAACTTAAAAATATGCAAAGTAGTGCCATTAACTATTGTCACAACATTGTGCACTTCCTTTCCAGAACTTATTTATAAGTGGCCATTTTTGCTTTTTATACTCACTTTCCCAAGCCCCCAGACTCTGACAACCACCAATTTGTTCTATCTACGACTTTGATTTTTTTAACACATACAAGGAGATCCAACCAGTCCATTCTGCAGGAGATCAGCCCTGGGATTTCTTTGGAAGGAATGATGCTAAAGCTGAAACTCCAGTACTCTGGCCACCTCATGCAAAGAGCTGACTCATTGGGAAAGACTCTGATGCTGGGAGGGATTGGGGGCAGGAGGAGAAGGGGACGACCGAGGATGAGATGGCTGGATGGCATCACTGACTCTATGAACACGAGTCTGAGTGAACTCCGGGAGTTGGTGATGGACAGGGAGGCCTGGCGTGCTGAAATTCATGGGGTCGCAAAGAGTCGGACATGACTGAGCGACTGAACTGAACTGAATAAGTATTTGTCTCTGACTTATTTCACTTGGGCTTCCCTTGTGGCTCAGCTGGTAAGGAATCTACCAGCAATGCGGGAGACCTGGGTTCAATCCCTGAGTTGGGAAGATCCCCTAGAGAAGGGAAAGGCTACCCACTTCAGTATTCTGGTCTGGAGAATTCCATGGACTGTATAGTCCATGGGATTGCAAAGAGTCAGACACGACTGAACAACTCTCACTATTTCACTTAGCATAATGTTCTCAAATGTCCATGTATATTGTCAGAAATGGCAAGATTTACTCCTTTCTAAAGGATGAATAATATTCATACATTATGTATATATAGTATTCCTATATATGATTTTTCTTCATCCATTTATCCATTCATGGACTCTTTGATTGTTTCCATATCGTGCCTATTGTCTATTGCAGCATTGACTATGAGGTCACATGTATCTGTTTAAGTTAATGTTTTCATCTTCTTCAAATAAATACCCAGAAGCAGAATTGCTGGATCATACGGTATCTCTATTTTTAATTTTTTGAGGAACCTCCTATATGGAAATATAGTGGCTGCACCAATTTACATTTTCCCCAGCGTGCAAGTGTTCCCTTTTCTCCACATGCTCACCAACGCTTGTTATCTCTTATTTTTTTGATGATAGTTCAAATGGGGGTGAAGTGATATTTTATTTTGATTTTGACTGGATAACTAAATTTTGTTCACATCCTAAACTCATAATTTTAATAGTTATCTTGTATTGAGCACTTTCTCTTTGCCAGGCACTAATTGGACTATTTCTACCCTGTTAAATATTTTATCTCCAGCCCTTGGCATGGTGCTGGCATCAATCAACTACTTGTGTTAGTCAGGATAGGCAAAATGAACCCCCATATCTCACTGGCTTAGCATGACAAAGATTACTATCTCACTCACAAAGTGTGTCTGCTCAACACAAATTGGTGCATGTTGTGAGTCTAATTGTGATTCCTCAAAAGATGTGATGAAGTCCTACTCCCAATACCTGTGAATGTGCCCTCCTTTGGAAATAAAGTCTTTGGGGATGTAATCAACTTAGGATTAAGTCATTGGAGTGGTCCCTAATCCAATATGCTTGCATGTCCATTTAAAAAGAGGAGAGGACCACGTTATAAAAGAGACAGAGGGTGATGTAGCTGCAAGCCGGGGAAAGCCAAGGGCTGATGGCCGTCACAAGAAGCTAGGAAGAGACAGGCAGGGCTCTCCCAAGAGTCCCAGACGAGCATCCCCTGTTGTTTTCATATTTCAAACTTGATTTCAGATTTCTAGCCTCGATTTCAGATTTCTAGCCTCCATAACTCTAAGACAATATATTTCTGTTATTTTAAGCCACCCTGTCTGTGGTCCTTTGTTACGATAGCTGCACTAGGAAACTAACACGGCTTGGCTCCACACAATGACTTGGGGACCCGGGTCAACCAAGGCTCTGCCCCATTGTAGACACACATTCCCATTTGCATGGCTTCAACTCAACTCCAAGGGCAGCTGAGAAATACAAGGAGCTATACGGAGATTTGAGCACCAATGGTCTCCCCCATGGTCGAAGTAAATATTTGTTGAGTAATTAAATATATCCACTTGTCATGAAGATCCTCTCACAGTGATTTCAATGTGATTGGGCCCTAATCAACTTCCATGTGTCATCAGTGAGGAAACTAAGACACCAAGAGACTAAGTGACTTCTCCACTGTCACACAGCACACACCTGTCTAATGGTCTAGGGTTCAAATCCAGGGCAATCAACCCAGAAATCTGCATTCTGGCCTCTCAGTAAACAAGTCCTGAAGGAATGAGAATGGAGTCCTTTATGGCGAGTAACCTTGTGCTACATCACTTAAAGGTGTTCCCTAGGCAAATGGCTGAACTGTTTCAAAGTGTGGAAAGTTTTCCTTCCAATTAAGATGTGCCTTGTGTATAAAGCTCCCTTCAGTACCCTCAGAGATGGTCTGTTCACCATCATCTGAATTTAAAGCAGGCCATTTGGCACACCTCCATTTTACTGCCATTAATCGAGTCATTTTGGGGGGGAAATCTATAGCCATCAAGAAGAGCTGTATTTCTGACCAGGAAAGCAATGAGACCTGGAGGTCAGAGCTTGCAGCTCAGCTTCATCCTGGATCTTAAGAAAGATCCAGAAACATACCTGTCATGTTTGATGTCATTCTCATTGAGTGAGATATTTGTATTCAAATTTTCCCAGATGATTTGGACATCTCTGATGATTCGTCATCAGAATCTGATGGAGCCTCCTCATTGCTACCCTCTCTTTGACTTGACTGAAGAATACTGGCCTGGCGGAGGCTGCAGAAACCAGGTTTGCAACTTAATGCTGATTTTGCCCAGAAGTAATTAGTTCATTAACTGTGAGCACAGGAGCTCATTAAAGGGGGAGGGGGATGATGCAAATCAGTGGCCTGTGTAAGTCCATCAAAAATGCGAAGGAGCTGGAAATGGTCTGGCTCAATCCTGCCCAACACCTTCATTAACCAAAGAGGTTTCTAAAAGCCCAGGAGTCCCTGGAGATCAGCGGCATTTAAAGGCACCAGCTACATTGGAAAGCAGAGAAGGTGATGGGAAGAGGGAGGGTAGAGGGAACCGTTGATGGAATGTTTTTCAGGGAACCCGCCTCATACCAGGCATCTGATGCCCTCAGCAGCAACCTCACTGCATTCTACACACAGGCATATAGGTCTGAGTATTCATGACCTGCCAAAGGTCTCAGCAAGTCAGTGGCAGAGCAGGGATCCAGACCTGTACCTTCATGAACCCCCAAACCAATGATTTTCCCATCACGTCAATACATCCGCCAGCCCAACTTGGAGATGAACAGTCACATGACCAGCCCCGGGCCCCTTATCATCTCATCTTATGCACATTTGGAAGCATTCCTGGTCAGTATTGTATTGAGCTGCAGTTCGCAAATGTTTATTTACAGGGGATTAATTAACTTTGCTATTTGCAAGAACCAAGCTAAGGGGAAATTGGCTTTCTCTCAGAATAGGCGCGGTGACATCCCAAGGCCCTCATCCCCATGCTCAAAATGTCAAAATTCCTCTAGGCCAAACTCTGAAGAAAAACCAAAACATGGCACATGGTGTGACAGGGGAACAGAATGGCCAGAGGGGCTCAGAAAATGTGGGCAGACACGGCAATTTCAGGCCCATGCCTGTCACTGAAGGGCCACGGGACCCTGGGCAAAGCCACCTACTTCTCTGAGCTCTGGTTCTCTTAGAAAGAAAAACAAAGAACAAAATGGGCTTCCTGAGGTCTAGGCTGGTTCTGAGACTATCGAAGAAGAGTCTGGGAGTCTGAGTCTTTTGTTCACAGAGAGAGTGGAAGTGGTGCTCTGGGTGGAAAATGACAAATGAAGTTGGGGGTCAGGAAGAAGAGACTCTGGATTCCTGGACCATGGCTCATGTGCCCCCAACTCAGAGGAGACACCCCAAAAGGAGAAGGAGACAGAGTTGCCTTCAGAAACACGTCCCAGTACCCAGTGGTCTCATTCCGAGATGGCACAAATGTAGCGAGGATGAGGAAAGGACGTCTCCATATGTAATAAGAATGGGAGTGCTCCCCAGGACCCAAGAAGCCAGCAGCATCTAAGGAAGAGCATATGTGACCAGAGAGACAGAAAGAGGACACAGAGCAAGGGACAGATAGGATTATTCCAGGGTCTTGCACAATCAAGAATGAGCATGCCAGCCTGCAGGACACGCAGAACAGCCATACCTCCGCCACTTGCTTGTAAATCCATCCACCCCTTCATCCATCCATCCAAGATTTTCTTTTATCCGTCCAGCCAGTCTTCCATTTATTCACTCAACACCTGGTCTATGGTGAGAGCTGTGCTTGACCCAGGAGATAAATGGCAAGTGAGAATACACACAGCTCCACCATTGAAAAAGTTCCAGTGTGATGGGGAAGTCTTCTTTTTAGAGAGCGTTGTCCACAAAAGGAAAGTTCAAAGGCTCAACTGGATACAGGCTGAGAATAGAGTCAGACCCTTTGAGCATCATGGTGACCATGCTTCTAATCCCCTCCCTGCCTCCCTCCCTCCTTCTGTCTGGCTCTGGTATATTACAAGATCCAGGGACTTGGAGAGCTGAAACCTTAGACTTGGTTTCACTCCCTTTTAACTGACTGTCTTTGAGAGCCCATATACCCTGACCTCTAAAACGTGGATGATAATGTCTTCCTAGCCTGCCTCATGAAGTGTGAAAAGCAAATGAGAAGAGGGAAGTGAAAAGTTTATAAACTTTCCACAAGCATTTTAGGAGCCATGAAGAATCCCCTGCATGATAGTTGAATTCGTGGTCATAACTGACCTGGGCTGATATTGGTGGAATTTCTAGAACGTGTCAGACGAGGGTTTCTGCCTGACTATAACTGGGCAGCATCCCCGCTCTGGGTTTCACCAGTCCAGGTGTCACTCAAGCAGCTGGAGACAGGTGCTGCACAGAGAGAGGGGGTCTGAGCCTACACCCGGGGCTGAGGGGGGGGCCCTTCATCCAGGAAAGCCAGAGCAGGAAGCAGATCCCGAGAACCCCCTGGGAACCTTGGCTCCAAAGTCTGGGCACAAGGCCAGGAGCTGAAGATCCCAGGAACAGTTCAGAAAACACTGTTCAAGGTGGGAGGAGGTGATAAAGAGCCATTGTTGAGGACAGATTCGGGAATCTGGAGGCTGTCCTTCTTGGGAGATGGAGGTGTGGGTCAGATTGGACTGTTGGCTTCCCAGGCCCTGGTCTGGGTGGGGACAGTGGACTCTGCATCCTCAGGCATGGGTTGCACATCAGGTGACCGATAAGGCTGTGTCCTGTTGAATGCTTTTAGTGGGGATTACAAATAGACAATCCCATCAAGCAGGGGTCCTTTTGTCCAGATTCTAGGTGAGAGCTGAAACTAAATTAACTGCAAAACCCTTTGCTCAGCCCACCTAAAGCCTAGGTTGCCTATAACACAAGCACTATACCCCGAAGAGTGTGGCAATTTGTGAGTATTCCCTGGGCAAGTGTCAAACTCCTTTATAAAGCACCGTGGACAGAACTCAGAACGATATGCCTGGGAAGCATGATTTTCCAGGGGAGGCTAGCGCTTGCCAGCATTTTCCCAGGCACAGGCTCTGCCGTGGCTGTTCCGTCATGGTGGCTCTGCACCCCCAAGATGTGGACACAAAGAATTGCTGTCCACTCCTCCCTCCACTCTGATCCCCTCCAAGGAGTCAGAGGAGCAACGCATCTTTTCCTTGCAGCCTTGGTCACTGCAAAAGGAAAGAAGCCCAGAATAGATGATCCCACGTTTGGGATAGAGGGGTGAATTATTTACGAAACAGATAGAGGCTGCAGCAGAGGCTAGGGCTGGGCAAAGTGTGAGCGATTCTTTTGTTCCTGCAGCTGGCCTTTGGAGTTGCACAGAGCCAGGGCAGTAAATAATGCTGCTATTGTCTGCCTGTGTCAGAGACAGACAGAAGGTACATTTGGCCAGTGTCCAAACACCGCAAGGCCACTCATAGTCACAGTGTCCAATTACTGCTGGCTTGACTATAAAATGCACTTCTTCTTCTTCTTTTTTTTTTTTTTTTTTTTTGCTGAGCTAATTTAAGAATGGGCAGTGTTAATGGTCCCTGCACAAAGACGGGTTTTGCTGCATCTTTCAGTGGAAGAAAATGAAGTTACACTCAGAACAGAAACCAAACTGGCCTGGGGTGGAGATGGTCCACATAGCAATCGATGGATAGCAAGGTAAACTATGTTTGGGTTCTCCTTTAAGAAGAAGTAGAAAAAAAATTAAAACTTGGTTCTGAGTTTTCTGGCAGGGGACATTCAGGATGTCAAAGGAAGTAACCGGGAACAAGGGGAAATCCACGAATTAGACAGTTCTAGCCCATTCACACAGAGACCATGAACACAGGGGAAATGTTACCCCATTTCTCAGTAAACAGATGATGATGACGGTGACTAGGAGGGTCCTGATGGAGGGAGCATCTGATGGGTTCTAACTATTTGTCAGGAGCTGCAATAGGACTTTTTTTCTCCTTCAACCATCCCAACCATTCTATACAGGTTTACAAATATTTTACAAACGGGGAGAAACTGAAGTTTATGTAGTTTAAAGGACTCCTCTAACCTCATACAGTTAATGAGCAGTTCCCCAGGAGTTTGTCTGACTTCAGATTGTCTGCTTCCTTAATAACATAAAATACCTTCTCGGGTTCCCACAGGCTCCCAGGCTTGCAGCCTACAGTGGGTATCCAAGGATAGGTATTTCCCCTAGCCTGGTGGAGATCCTACGATAATCAAAAGCCACCTGGCTATGGTTTGCAAATAGGAAAGCTCCTTAGAAAGAGGTTGCTGAGAATTCAGGCAGTGCCTCCCAGTGGAGCAGCTCTAAAGAGGTAGGATTCATCAAACCTTTTTAAGTTCTGTCCATCTGAGGTCACTGGCCCTGCCCAGATTTGTTCTTAGAAATCTTCAGTTCCAGTGTCATCTACCTAATGGGGGCTTCCAGGGTCAGAAATTGTCAATAATCTCCCCTTGTCTACCAATTCCCCTTCAGGAAAGCATTAATTTGAGTTTTGGATACAGGAAAGGGTGCTATTGCATTTAAAAGAAAAGGAGAATTGGAGCTTCAAAATCCTCTTTCTCCATCACCAAACCTGTCACTTGCACACTGAACGGTCAGGAAAATAGACCCAGGATTGACATTCAGGAATGTTAGAAAGCAGTACCTAACCCTGCTCTTTCTTTCCTTGTAGGGGGAAAATCAGATGTATCTTTCAGATATGTTCATTCCAAATTTCAGAAGGCTTTTAAATACACGTGCCCCTGACACAGCAGAGTTATCAATCAAAATGTTAAATCCTTGATAGGCTCACGGACGGTAAGTTTGACCACCATCCCTTTCATCTTGCGATGTCTCACTGAGGGCTTCATTTGGAGAGAGACCGAAAAGGCACATTGGGGTAACGAGGAGGGATAAAAAGGAAAAACCGTCTGTTCCGATTTGCCGATCAGCAACCCAGAGAACACAGCATGTCGTCTGTCAAGAAAAATGAGGACATTTTTTCCGGGCATCTTTGAATCCTGAAAAGATACACATGCTTTGGGAAGAAAAAAGTGATGTCTCAATTCTTAAGGCAAACTTTTCAAAGAGCTGAAAGTTGGATGGAGCCAGCGTTGATTCTTGTGAATTACCGACTTGTTGGCTGTCTGCTATCTCAGAGAAAGGGGAAAGTTGAAGACATTGATCTTCTAAATGACGGCTACAGACATGGGTCTCCGTAGAGCCCTGCTCAGTGACTGACAGCAGGCTGAGGGTGCCGCTCTGGGGAGCCTCCTGGAAAGCTGGCCAGATTCACTGACGCCTTCCTTTCTCCATTTCCCTGAAAATACCAAGATCCATTTCTGCCTCTCCCTCATCTTGTTAGAACCTCAGAGGCTTTCTCAAAATCCCCTTAGGGTCAACTTGTTCCCTATTGCATTCCTTTTAATTAATAATTGCTAGGCACTAAGAGTCAGGCAGACACCTTAATTCTGTGCAAATGTAGGCCACAGAATCTTGGTTCGCTCTGAAGCCCCCCTAAACTTACCCATTAACTCATTCCTGTAACGCATGTATCCTGCATCCAACATGTGCTTGGTCCTGGGGATGCCCAGACCAATGAGATAGGCATCCACCTTCTGGATACATTGTGCAAAGAAGAAAAGGAGCTGTAATTTCAACAGGTGGTGATGAGAGATCAGAAAGGACGAGGACAGGGTGTCCAGTCCAGTATGCGGGGGCCAGAGGAGGCCTTCCTGAAGCCAGCACGAAAGATAATTGAAAGTCACTCAAGAAGAGGTATAGCACTTGTGTGGTGGGTGTGTGTATCTGTTGGTAGGCACAGAAATATACCCTATAAAATACTATACTTATTCTTTGTAAGCACAACTCTGATGATGTCACAGCCTTCCACAATAGACCCAAGGTACTAATAATATTATGTGCTTAGTCATTCAGTCTTATCCCAGTCTTCATGACCCCATGGACTGTAGCCCACTAGGCTCCTCTTTCCATGGGGATTCTCCAGGCAAGAATACCAGAGTGGGTTGCCATGCCTTCCTCCAGGGGATCTTCACAACCCAGGGATCAAACCCAGGTCTCCTGCATTGCAAGTGGATGCTCTATCAGCTGAGCTACCAGGAAAGCACCAATAATATTTTAATTCAGACTTTTTATTGTACCATACAGGCCCAACCATGCTTTCTCCCCTTGCCCTCTATCCCCCCAGCACTTGCCCCTGAATATCATGTTCTTTGGCCACATCAGGTGCCTCACAAGTCACAGACTCCACTAGTTCAGGGGAAATTCAGGCCACTCCTAAACATTTTATATTCTATCACCTTGGTCTGGAATGTTCTCTACACTCACCTCTCCTGCCTGTCAACATCCACCTGACTCATATCAGTAGTCCTTCTTTTGAAATTTCTTCAAGTCCTGGTTGCAGAACAAATTTCCTGCTTAGGTTGTATGTGTGTGTGTGTGTGTGTGTGTGTGTGTGTGTGTGTGTGTGTGTGTGTGTGTGTGTGTGTAGATTTGCAGAACAGTTGCAAAGATATTACAGAGAGTTCCCATAGACCCTTCTCCCAGTTTCCCCTGTGCTCAGCTTGGGGAAAGCTAATCTTGCTTTGTATTATCTTGCATTGCTTTGATACATGTGTCATAACTAAGAACCCAATACTGGCATGTTAACATTCACAAAACTCCATGCTCAATGAAGATTTTATTAACTTTTCTGTCATTTCTCTTTTCTGTTCCAGGAGCTACTGTGGGACAAAATACAGCACTTGGGTGCCTTCATGTTTTCATTAGATTCTGCTTGTATCTCTGGTTTAGCACTGGTCACAAACTACTTTCTGTTAGAGTTTAGAAATGAGAATTCCCCAAACTAACTAAAGTGGAATTCTGAAATTTGAGGATATCATCTCATGTTATGCTGTGAGAAGCAGCATCTCTATCAACACTAAGTAGCAGTCATCTGGAAGACACAATTAGGAATTGCCAGTTGGTCTTATGACCAAGAATTTCAGAGGAGAGGAGAATGATAACTTGTCAACTTGTCCAAGAACCACCCTATCCAGTCACAGACATCACTGTGAGATCAAAAGAAACAAAATGCATTAATAGTTGTTACTCACCAAAGGTGGATATGCTTGGCTATTATGCTGAATGAGAGGAAGTGAAAGTTAGTCACTCAGTCATATCCGACTCTTTGCAATCCCATGGATTGTAGCCTGCCAGGCTCCTCTATCCACAGAATTCTCCAGGCAATAGTTCTGGATTGTCATTTCATCCCAAGTTGCTGTTGTTCAGTCACTCAGTCGTGCCCAACTCTTTGCGACCCCATGAACTGCAGCATGCCAGGCTTTCCTGTCCTTCACTATCTCTGGAGTTCGCTCAGACTCATGTACATTGAGTCAATGATGCCATCCAACCATCTCATCCTGTAATCCCCTTCTCTTCCTGCCCTCAATCTTTTCCAGCATCATAGTCTTTTCCAATGAGTTGGCTCTCCACATCAGGTGGCCAAAGTATCCCAAATAATGGTGTACAATCAACCCCTTTGACATCACAGTGAAAAGACAGATGTAAAAAACACTGAAGTAAGTCAAATGAAAGACATATGCTTTGTGAGCTATTATATCCTATTTATCAGTCTTGTAAAGCAATTATAATGCTGATAGAACTTGCTTCCTCCTGCAAAGAAGGAGACAGAAAACCATGGGAGTCTCCAATATAGCATTGTCAAGAGCAAAATTGCATGAGGCTAATAGAGTCCCTTGGACCACAAGGAGATTCAACCAGTCCATTCTGAAGGAGATCAACCCTGGGATTTCTTTGGAAGGAATGATGCTGAAGCTGAAACTCCAGTACTTTGGCCACCTCATGTGAAGAGTTGACTCATTGGCAAAGATTTTGATGCTGGGAAGGATTGGGGGCAGGAGAAGGGGATGACCGAGGATGAAATGGCTGGATGGCATCACAGACTCGATGGACGTGAGTCTGAGTGAACTCTGGGAGTTGGTGATGTACAGGGAGGCCTGGCGTGCTGTGATTCATGGGGTCTCAAAGAGTCAGACACGACTGAGTGACTGAACTGAATTGAATATCAACATATGTTTACACTATTTCTAGTTCAGCCCATACCATCTCAAGAAGGACAGCATGACAGGAATGACAACATGGCAAAGAAGTGGACATCGCCATCTATATACATTTATGCACGCAAGGGGAGAGTTTCTGAACGTTCTCAGGACCTTAACCAAGGGATCAAGAGACTGTAGAACCATTAGAAAGAATTTGGAGAAAGAGACAACCATTTTTATGTCCCACACCCTACTGGTTGACTGGACTTCCCAGGTGGTGCTAGTGGTAAAGAACCTGTCTGCTAAGGCAAGTAGATGTAAGAGACTCAGGTTCAATCCCTGAGTCATCCCTCCTGGAGGAGGGCATAGTAACCACTCCAATGTTCTTGCCTGGAGAATCCCATGGACAGAGGAGCCTGGTGGGCTGCAACTCCATAGGGTCACAGAGAATCAGACACAACTGAAGCGACTGAGCAGATACTGGTTGATTATCTCCTGCATTAGTTGTTTCTTGCTTTGTAAAATACCACCCCAAACTTAGTGTCTGAGCATGGCAGACATTTACTAACACAATTTCTGTGGATCAGGAATATGGGAGCGACTTGGTTGGGAAGTTCTGACTCCGGAGGTAAGTATCCACTGGGGCTTCAGGCATCTCAGGGTTTGAACAGGATAAGATTCATTTCCAACCAAAGTCATCAGCTATTGGCAGCTCTTGGTTCCTTACCACATGAGTTCTTCCATCAGCTCACTGAGGGTTCCTACGACACAGTGGTGGTTTCCCTGTCACCTGGATTACCTGCTGCATAACAGGTAGTTTCTCTCAAAATAAAGGAGGTAAGACAGTGGCAGAGAAAGAGAGCAAGGACTCAAGATATAAGCTGCAGTCTTTTTATAAATTTATGAAATTCCACCATGTCTGATGTATTCTGTTGTATGGAAGTAAGTCACCGTTCAACCCACACACAAGGAGAGGAGAACAGTCATCTCTTTAAGGGGGGAGTATCACAAGACTTGAAAACAAATATTTAAAACCACCATACTGTATACTGTCCTTAATGGTGTAGACAAATGGGATTAATATCTTTTGAACTGTGGTGTTGGAGAAGACTCTTGAGAGTCCCTTGGACTGCAAGGAGATCCAACCAGTCCATTCTAAAGGAGATCAGCCCTGAGATTTCTTTGGAAGGAATAATGCTAAAGCTGAAACTCCAGTACTCTGGCCACCTCATGCGAAGAGTTGACTCATTGGAAAAGACTCTGATGCTGGGAGGGATTGGGGGCAGGAGGAGAAGGGGACGACAGAGGATGAAATGGCTGGATGGCATCACTGACTCAATGGACGTGAGTCTGAGTGAACTCCGGAATTTGGTGATGAACAGGGAGGCCTGGTGTGCTGCGATTCATGGGGTTGCAAAGAGTCGGACACAACTGAGCGACTGAACTGAACTGAACTGAAACATTATCTGAGCATATTCTGTACCCCAAGAGAGGATCAGAAGTACAGGGCCATGTACAAGTAGCACCAAGTAAAGGTATGAAGACTAAGCTGTATTAAAGCGAATAAACGTAAAATAATAATAAAAGAAGATCTCCTTTCCGATTTACACCAAAACTATGTGAACTGAAAATGCTAATTCACACTTACTTGTGATTTGTTGAGGTAGCTCTAGAGCCTTTGAAACTCTAAACCAGAGATTGTCAAACTTAGTTTCAAAGGGCCAGATAGGGAATCTTTTCAGCTTTGTAGTCCAGATGTCTCTGTTGCAAATACTCAGCTCTGCCACTGTAGCATAAAAGCAGCCATAGATAGTTCATAAATGAAAGCATGTGGTTGTGTTCCAATAAAACTTTATTTACAAAAAGAGGTGGCTGCCCTGTGGGCCACAATTTTTGCTCACCACTTTTCTGGACTGCAAATTCTTAAAATTCTTTAGATGCTGAATACTCTGATTATCCTTCAGCAGGGTCTATGCCTTATTTCACCTCTGCAACCCTATGCCTCACACAACACATAAATGAGTAGGCTGGCACAAATGCTGTGCATGGACAGATAAATGAACTGATGCCCAAGGGAGCATTAAAACTAGAGTCAATGCAATAAAAATCTTTATTTGAAACTTTTAAAAAACATGGTTGATGTGTAGAGTGCCTTTTGAACAACTTCAGTTCACTTTCTCAGCTGTCAGTCTTATCTACACAAACCACAGGATACACTGGGATACCAAGGCTTACTTATAACAAAGACCTGTCATGTCTAAATTATTGGCACAATAGACCATTGTAACTCCTTTGGACTCATTAGGCTTAATTATGTCAAGGTCTCATTGAGGACTCTTTAAATCTGAAGATTCGTGAGATAATAAAATATAATAGCTCCATCGGAGCCATAAAGGTCTCTTTATGTCATGGGCTATTTGGAGATTCAATATTCCATAAGATTAATATCACAATACAGTAAAAATGACAACAATTACCACACCCTTAATGTCTACCAAGTGTAATTTAATAATCAGGATTTAGATAGGCCCACTTCTCATTCACTCTTGAGGTCTTTGTCAAGGAGGAAAGGTGAAGGATTATGGGATTTCAATATTATCCACTCTCATCACACCTCCTCCCTGGTACACACATCCTTCTAGTTCTGGTATACAGCTCCATCTTGGTACTTCCTGCTTCCTCTGTTTCTTACCTGGTGAAGACATGCCCAGGTGAGGCTACTGATTTGCTGACCTGGCTTCTCTGTGTTTTTAGATACCAGCCATATAACTTGTAAGTAACTGTAGGAGAAGGCAATGGCACCCCACTCAAGTACTCTTGCCTGGAAAATCCCATGGATGGAGAAGCCTGGTAGGCTGCTGTCCATGGGGTCGCTGAGAGTTGGACATGACTCAGTGACTTCACTTTCACTCTTCACTTTCATGCATTGGAGAAGGAAATGGCAACCCACTCCAGTGTTCTTGCCTGGAGAATCCCAGGGACGGGGGAGCCTGGTGGGCTGCTGTCTATGGGGTCACACAGAGTCAGACATGACTGAACGACTTAGCAGCAGCAGCAGCAGGAGAATCAACAATCTTAGACGGGAAATTGTAAATAATACTCATTTTCTAAGACTAGCTCAGAAAATGTTGATATGAACTACAACTGAAATCATGTCTTTCTACAATAAAAGAAACAGAAAAGAGAACTGCTGTATTATCTAACAAACATAATAGAAAAATAATAAAATCCAAGGATAAATGGTTATTTATAAAGGAATTACTGCATCCCCAAGAAGAGATATATTTAAAAGCAGGTGTATTCGGTAGTAAATGGCTAACTATGGCATCTGAAAATTAAAGTGTGTTAAATTATAAGCAAAACAACTTTACAATAAGTCTATAAAAAGCACAGAAAGGAAATTTACCTGTAATGCCCCCACCCCAACAAAATTGCAGTTATTTGATGTGATGTACAGAATTTAGGGCGATCCATCAGCCCTGCCTTCTGCTTCACACACTGTAGAGTTCTTTCTCATTGTTGAGTGTGGGTAGGGCTTAGACTTCCTTCTAACCAGTAACATAGAGTAAAAGTAATGAGAGCTTATTCCCATGATCATTACATTACATGGCAAAGCTGATGGGATTTCATCCTCATTGTCACCTTATACTACATAAGATTCTGTTTTACTGGAACATTCACTCCAGTGAATGTTTACTGGAAAGTCTGTCTTTCCTTGCTACCTTTAAGAATGCAATCTGCCATGAGCCCTTCAGCAGCAAGAAAATGAATTCTGCCAATGATATGGATGAACTCAGAAGCAAAACCTTCCCCAGTTGAGGCTCCAGATGAGAATCCATCCCTACCTGAAACATAGACTGTAGCCTTGCAGAGGACCAAGTTAATCTGTGCCTGGACTCCTGACACACAGACCTGGTGAGACAATATGTGTGTGCAATGCTTTAAGCCATTAAGTTTACAGTATTTTGTTACAAAGCAATAAAAATATTAATATAATGGAGTCATTTGCATTCAGTCATTTTTTTTTTTGAAAATTAGAATAACAATGCCAGACCTACTTGATATACTAATTATTTATGTAATATTAGATCTTTGAGTATTGCATATTTTATTTAGAATATAAATCCAATGAGAATAAGGACTTCATCTGTCTTGTGCACTGTTATATACAAAATGCCTAACCAATGTCTAGTATTTATTAAGTGAAAAATAAACATTTGTTTACCTAGAAAATGAATAAATGCAACAATTTTAGAACATAAATAATATTTCAAAATGTTGACACACCATAGTTCACTTAGTTAACAAGCTAACAAGCCTATCTGTTAATTAATTTGGTATTTGACATTATATGTAGTATTATAAATGTGTTCACCCACATAATATGAGCCACATGGATATTATTTCCTTCAGTTCAGTTCAGTCACTCAGTCATGTCCGACTCTTTGCCACCCCATGAATCGCAGCACGCCAGGCCTCACTAACTCCCGGAGTTCACTCAGACTCACATCCATCGAGTCAGTGATGCCATCCAGCCATCTCATCTTCTGTCATCCCCTTCTCCTCCTGCCCCCAATCCCTCCCAGCATCAGAGTCTTTTCCAATGAGTCAACTCTTCGTATCAGGTGGCCAAAGTATTGGAGTTTCAGCTTTAGCATCATTCCTTCCAAAGAAATCCCAGGGCTGATCTCCTTTAGGATTGACTGGTTGGATCTCCTTGCAGTCCAAGGGACTCTTAAGAGTCTTCTCCAACATCACAGTTCAAAAGCATCAATTCTTCAGCGCTCAGCTTCCTTCACAGTCCAACTCTCACATCCATACATGACTACTGAAAAAAACATAGCCTTGACTAGACGGACCTTTGTTGGCAAAGTAATGTCTCTGCTTTAGAATATGCCATCTAGGTTGGTCATAACTTTTCTTCCAAGGAGTAAGAGTCTTTTAATTTCATGACTGCAATCACCATCTGCAGTGATTTTGGAGCCCCAAAACAATAAAGTCTGACACTGTTTTCTCTGTTTCCCCATCTTTTCCCATGGAGTGATGGGACCAGATGCCATGATCTTCGTTTTCTGAATGTTGAGCTTTAAGCCAACTTTTTCACTCTCCTCTTTCACTTTCATCAAGAGGCTTTTTAGTTCCTCTTCACTTTCTGCCATAAGGGTGATGTCATCTGCATATCTGAGGTTACTGATATTTCTCCCAGAAATCTTGATTTCAGCTTGTGCTTCTTCCAGCCCAGCGTTTCTCATGATGTACTCTGCATAGAAGTTAAATAAGCAGGGTGACAACATACAGCCTTTATGTACTCCTTTTCCTATTTGGAAGTAGTCTGTTGTTCCATGTCCAGTTCTAACTGTTGCTTCCTGACCTGCATATAGGTTTCTCAAGAGGCAGGTCAGGTGGTCTGGTATTCCCATCTCTTTCAGAATTTTCCACAGTTTATTGTGATCCACACAGTCAAAGGCTTTGGCATAGTCAATAAAGCAGAAATGGATGTTTTTCTGGAACTCTCTTGTTTTTTCCATGATCCAGTGGATGTTGGCAATTTGATCTCTGGTTCCTCTGCCTTTTCTAAAACCAGCTTGAACATCTGGAAGTTCACAGTTCACATATTGCTGAAGCCTGGCTTGGAGAATTTTGAGCATTACTCTACTAGCGTGTGAGATGAATGCAATTGTGCAGTAATTTGAGCATTCTTTGGCATTGCCTTTCTTTGGGATTGGAATGAAAACTGACCTTTTCCAGTCCAGTGGCCACTGCAGAATTTTCCAAATTTGCTGGCTTATTGAGTGCAGCATTTTCACAGCATCATCTTCCAGGATTTGAAACAGCTCAACTGTAATTCCATCACCTTCACTAGCTTTGTTCATAGTGATGCTTTCTAAGGCCCACTTGACTTCACATTCCAGGATATCTGGCTCCATGTGAGTGATCACAGCATCGTGATTATCTTGGTCATGAAGATCTTTTTTGTACAGTTCTTCTGTGTATTCTTGCCACCTCTTCTTAATATCTTCTGCTTCTGTTAGGTCCATACCATTTCTGTCCTTTATTGAGCCCATCTTTGCATGAAATGTTCCCTTGGTATCTCTAATTTTTTTGAAGAGCTCTCTAGTCTTTCCTATTCTGTCATTTTCCTCTATTTCTTTGCATTGATCACTGAGGAAGCCTTTCTTATCTCTTGCTATTCTTTTCACACATTACTTCATGGCAAACAGAAGGGGAAAAGGTGGTAGTCGTGATGGATTTCCTTTTCTTGGGCTCTAAAGTCACTGCAGATGGTGACTGCAGCCTTGAAATCAGAAGACAATTACTTCTTGGAAGGAAAGCTATGACAAACCTAGACAGTATGTTGAAAAGCAGAGACATTATGTAGCCAACAAAAGTCTGTACAGTCAAGGCTATGACCTTCCTGGAGGTCATATATGGTTGTGAGAGCTGGACCATACAGAAGGTAGAGTGCCAAAGAACTGACACCTCCAAACTGTGATGCTGGAGAAGACTCCTGAGAGTCCCTTGGACAGCAAGGAGATCAAATCAGTCATTTTTAAAGGAAATAAACCCTAAAGCCTCATTGGAAGGACTATGCTGAAGCTGAAGCTCCAGTATTTTGGTTACATGATGTAAACAGCTGACTCGCCGGAAAAGTCCCTGATACTGAGAAGGATTGATCGGCAGAAGGAGAACAGGACATCAGAGGATGAGATAGTTGGATGGCATCACCAATGCAATGGACATGAAATTGAGCAAACTCTGGGAGATGGTGAGGGACAGTTAGGCCTGGCATGCTACAGACCATGGGGCTGCAAAGAGTCAGACACAACTGGGTGACTGAAAAAAAACAACAACAACAATAATTTCATAAAATGTATATCGCTTTCATTTTCTCAATATTGAATATGAATGTAGAAGCAGAGCTTTAAGGCACAGAAAGCAGAATCCCATAGAATTAATAGCAGAAATAGATACATCCACAATTATAGATGAAATGTTCAATGAAGATCTTTCTGTATAGATAAACAAGTAAAAGGAAAAAAAATACATAGTAGCACATAGAAGACTTGAATAATACTACTGATTTCATTAACAGTTATAGAACATTCTACTCAAAAACAGCAGAATACATTTTTTTCAAGGAGACATATAGTCTGTATCAGTAAGATAGTCCAAATGCTAGGCCATGAAACAAGTCTCTATAAATTTAGAGTTTGTTGTTTAATCACAGTGACATTAAATTAGAAACATACCAGAAAACATGATAAGACAATTCAAATAACTAAAAATTGAACAAAACACTTCTAAATAAACCATGAGTCAGAAAAGAAGAGGTAATAATAATTAGGGAAAAAAATTTTTAATACCAAGATAAAGTGAAAACACAGCATATCAAAAATTTTAGGATGTAGTTTAAATAATCCTCAACGGAAAATGTGTACTTAAATCAGAAAAGAAGATCCAAAACCAGTATCTTAGATTTCATAGTGAGAAGGTTAAAAAACATAGAAAAGAAAGAAAAGAAAATTGAAAAAAAAAAAAAAGAATTATAAGGGCAATACCAAGAAAAAATGAGAAATAGTAAAAGGGCAAAAATCAATAATATAGAAAATCAAGTAAATCTATGAAAAAAATTATTTTCTAAAAAAGAACCAATAAAAATTGAGAGAACTCTAACTAGTTTGATCAAGGCAAAAAAAAAAAAAAAAAGAGAGAGAGAGAAAGCACAAGTAAAATGACAAGTTTCAGGAAAGAAAAAAGAGAACTTTCTACAGATCCAACAGACATATAAAAGATAACGAAAGAATATTTGAACAATACTATACCAATAAAGTTGCCCACTTAATCTCAGAAACTTCTTGAAAGGCACCAATTACCAAAAAAGTCCCAAGATTTAAAAAGAAAATCTAAGTAATCCTATTTTCTTGGTCTCCGAAATCATTGCAGATGGTAACTGCAGTCATGAAATTAGAAAAACACTTGCTCCTTGGAAGAAAAACTATGACACACCTAGACAGCATATTGAAAAGCAGAGACATTACTTTGCTGACAAAGGTCCCTCTAGTCAAAGCTATCATTTTTTCCAGGAGTCATGTAAGGATATGAGAGTTGGACCATAAAGAAAGCTGAGCACCAAAGAATTGATGCTTTTGCACTGTGTGGTGTTGGAGAAGACTCTTGAGAGTCCCTTGGACTGCAAGGAGATCAAACCAGTCAATCCTAAAGGAAATCAATCCTGAATATTCACTGGAAGGACTGATACTGAAGTTGAAGATCCAATACTTTGGCCACCTGATACGAAGAACTGAGTTATTCGGAAAGCCCTAATGCTGAGAAAGACTGAAGGCAGGAGGAGAAGGGGATGACAGAAGACGAGATGCCATCACTGACTCAATGGACATGAGTTTGAGCAAACTCCTGGAGATAGTGAAGGACAGGTGTGCTGCAATCTATAGGGTCACAAAAGGTCAGACACGACTGAGTGACTGAACAACAGCAGCAAATATCCATTTAAAAATTTAAATTTGTAGTTAGAAGATACCCTACACACAAAGTGTCGTGATCCAGATGTCTTCACTGATGAATTCTATGACACAAAGAATGCAATGTTGATTTAACATTAAAATCAAAAAGTGGCATTCACTATACCAACTAACTAAAAAAAATAAAGATCATCTTATTAAATGCAAATATATATATAAAAATTCAATATCCATACAGGATAAAAATCTCTCAGCAAACTAGAAATATATATTTCTAAATCCTATTTCTAATCTAAATTCTATTTCTAAACTAGAAATATATATTCTAGAAAGGAAATACTCTCAACTCGATAATGAGCATGTATAACTAAAATTATAAATAATCACAAAAGATTGAATATGTTTCCTCTATGATAGGGAATAGGGCAGAAAGCCTGACTTTCACCATTTATATTCAGCACTGTACTAGATATCATAGACAGTGCAGTAATGGAAGAAAGCAAAATACAATACATGAAAGTTGGAAAGAAAACATTTAAACTGTCTTTATTTACAAAGTCATAGTGTATATAGAAAATCCTAAAGGATTTACAGGAAATTTTTTTCTAGGACTAATAACAGAGTTCAGTGAGGATAATACACAAAAATTAAAGTTTTCCTATAAAATGACAACAAATAATTATAAAATACTATTTTAATAACATTCCAGAACATGAAATAACTAGAGACAAATTCAACAAGACATGTGCAAGAGCTATACACTAAAAACTATAAAATACCACTAAAAGTAATGAAGACATAAGTAAATGGAAAAATATACTGTTTGTGACAATGTCAATTTTATGCAAATTGATTTATAGGTTCGACACAATTCCACAAAAAATTAGCTGGCTATTTTGTAGAAATTTACAAGCTATTTCTAATATTTATATGGAAATATAAAAAAAACTAAAATGACCAACAATTCTGAAAAAATAAAGACAGTCAGATGACTGACATGCCTAATTTTAAAACCTGTTATAAAGCTTCCCTGGTGGCTCAGATGCTACAGAATCTGCCTGCAATGCAGGAGACCTGTGTTCTACCCCTGGGTTGGGAAGATCCCCTGGAGGAGGGCATGGCAACCCACTCCAGTATTCTTGCCTGGACAATCCCTATGGACAAGGGAGCCTGATGGGCACAGTCCATGGGGTCACAAAGAGTTGGACAAGACTGAGCGACTAAGCACTATGAAGCTGCAATAGTCAAGACAATGTGTTATTTGCATGAGAAGAATGCTTCAAAAAGGTACCAGAACAACTCAATGGGGAAAAATTCAGTTCAACAAAGGATAGGGGAATAAATAGATATTCAGTAAACATTTTGTATATAAAAAATGCACTTTAAATGGATTTACAGCTAAACGTGAAAGCTAAAAGTATAAATGTTTTAGAGGAAAACAGAATACTTTGCGACCTTGGAGTTCATGAAGTCTTCTTAGACAGAACAAAAATGTCATGAACAATAAAAATAAATAAATAAACTGGACTTTACTATCATTGAAACTTTCCTTTCAAAAAGTGCTGCTAAAACAAACAAAAATAAAACAAAAGCGAACAAAAAAAGTCCTCTAAGAAAATGAATAGGCAGACCACAGACAAGAAACTATTTTAAACAGGCATATTTGACAAAGGAAGTATATAAAGAACCCTTAAAACTCAATAATAAGAAAACAACTCAAGTTTTTTAAAATAGGCATGGTGTTGTTGTTGTTCAGTCACTCAGTTCTGTCTGACTCTTTGCAACCCCATGGACTGCAGCACACTAGGCTTCCCTGTTCTTCACCATCTCCTGGAGCTTGCTCAAACTCATGTCCATCGAGCTGGTGATGCTATCCAACCATCTCATCCTCTGTCGTCCCCTTCTCCTTCTGCCTTCAATCTTTCCCAGCATCAGGGTCTTTTCTAATGAGTCAGCTCTTCGAATCAGGTGGCCAAAGTATTGGAGCTTCAGCTTCAGTATCAATCTTTTCAATGAATATTAAATAAGTGTAAGTTTTAGATAGACACTTCATGTGGCAAATAAGCACAGGAAAACAATGCCCAACATTATTAGTTGTAACATAAAACTGCATTGAGACTCAAGAATGCTAAAACTGAAGTGATAATGCCAAGTGTTGAGGATGTGGTATAACCAGTATTCTGATATATTGCTGATGGAAATATAAAATGGAATAAATGCTTTGCAAATTTTGTGGTTTGGTATACATTTCAAATCATATAAATTACCATATAACCTGCCAATTCTCCTTCTAGTACTTTACTCAAAAAATGATGTATGTCCCTACAAAATTGCATACAGAAATAGTCATAGCAGACTTACTCATCATACCTCCAAATTTTAGTCAGCTCAAATGTTCTTCAACAGATGAATGGATAAATATATTTTATTATATCCATAAATGAAATACTATGCAGCAATAAACCAGAATAAATTGCTAAGATATGTAACACTATGAACAAATTGTAAAAATCTTTTCCTGAACACAGGAAGATAAACACAAAGCTGTCTACAACCTAGATTCTGCTCTCAAGGAATACAGGTCCTAGTAGAGGAGATCAGCTTGTAATCAGATAGAATCCTAGTCTGAAATGGTGAACATTAAAATTTAGAATGCCTTGTTTGAGAAACATTTATGAGAAAGCTACTGATACAACCCTGCATTCAGCTGGGTATTAAAAAATAGAGAAGTTTGTCAGTGAAGAAAACTACAAGACTCTTTCATGTAGAGTACGACATGGAGACACCTTTAGGGATTCCTCCTCCCTGCCTGCTTCCTTCACACCCTCTGACAGCTCCACTGCTCACCATGCTGGAGGCCCTCAAAGATGCCAGACTCTCTCCCACTTCCAGGCCTTCTTACCTACTGTTCATCCATTTGTCAAACATGTAACAGGACCTTACTGTAAACCAAGTACTTTTATCACCATCTGAAATGGAATAGTTAGCAAAGGTTCCTGGCCCTATGAAACTGAAATTTTGGTGGAGAGAGACAGAGGAAAACATTTAAGTAAACAAATGAGCACAATAATTTCAAGTAGGCACAAATGCTATGAAAAAGATAACAAGGGAAGATTAGGACTACTGTCCAATGCAATAGGCATGAGCTCCCTGTGACTACCGAGCACTTGAAAATTAACCAGTCTAAACGGAGATGTGCTCTCAGTGTAAAATATGCAATAGATATCAAAGTTTCATTTTGAAAAAGAAAGAATGAAAGTGCCTGATTAACAACCTCATATTAATTAACATGTTGAAATAAAATTTTGGATATATTTTGTTGTTGTTTAGTCGCTCGGTTGTGTCTGATTCTTTGCAACCCCATGAACTGCAGCACACCAGCCTTCCCTGTTCTTCACCATTTCCAGGAGTTTGCTCATGTCCATTGAGTCGGTGATGCCATCCAACCATCTCATCTTCTGTCATCCCCTTCTCCTCCTGCCCTCAATCTTTCCCAGCATCATTGGAAAAGTCCAGTGAGTTGGCTCTTCACATCAAGTGGCCAAAGTATTGGGACTTCAGCTTTAGCATCAGTCCTTCCAATGAGTATTCAGGGTTGACTTCTTTTAAGATTGACTGGTTTGATATCCTTGCTGCCCAAGGGACCCTCAAAAGTCTTCTCTAGCACTATAGTCTGAAAGCATCAATTCTTCAGTGTTGAGACTTCTTTACAGTTCAGCTCTTGATATTGGGTTAAATAAAATATTTTTAAAATCAATTTTGCCTATTAAATTTTCTTTCTTTAATACAGCTAAAAATATCTAAATTACCTCTATGGGTTGCTATTCTAGAAGGATGGTTAGGAAATACCTCTGCCCAGGCAATGTGTTCCCCAGGTCTTTCTTAGCTAACTTGTACCTATTCTTCAGATTCCATGCTCAAAAGGACATTAATTCATTTTTTGTTTCTTTCATTACCAGGAAGCTCTGTGGACACAGGGATTATTAAAAGGTGGGAGAATTGGAAAGAAGTCCAGTGTACCTGGAAATTAAGTCACGAGAAAATAAAGGCTTTCCAGCCTTAAAAATGTGAAACAGTCTGAAAGACAAGAGGGAGAACCTGTAGAGTCTTCTGCAAGGGGACAGAATCAGCAGAGCGCTTTCATAAGAAGATGCTGTTAGTGTATGATCACCATTAGAGGTGGATGGGGGCCCTCAGAGGCTCTGATGGAACCTGTTGGGTAATGACAAGTTATTTCTGTAACTGCTGTGCATCCAGGTTTGAAAAATAGATGCCAGTCAGAGAATTTACCTCCAGAATTCCAAAGTATTCATATTGTATCTTAGAATCTACTAGAACTCACTTATGATTGTTTGATATTTGAAAAGAAAATCGCAGCTGTTAGAATATTCTCTGTGTTTTTCTGAATGCTTGAAATAGTTCCCAATAAAAGCAATACATACATAGATCACTAAGATTAGACATCTAATAGATAGGTAACTGGGAGAAGGCACTGGCACCCCACTCCAGTGCTCTTGCCTGGCAAATCCCATGGACGGAGGAGCCTGGTGGGCTGCTGTCTCTGGGGTCGCTGAGGGTCGGACATGACTGAAGCGACTTAGCAGCAGCAGCAGCAGCAGCAACAGACAGGTAACTGGGCTTCCACAGTGGCTTGATGGTGAAGAATCGGCCTGGAGTGCAGGAGGCACAGGAGACGTGGTTAGATCCCTGGGTTGGGAAAATCCCCTGGAGAAGGACAGTCTTGCCTAGAGAATCCCATGGACAGAGGTGGGCTACAGTCCATAGGGTTTCAAAGAGTTGGACACAACTGAAGCGATTAAGCACATACGCAGATAGATAGCTGCTGGATAGGCAGATAGATAGACGATAGATATAAAACGACAAAACTCTCTCAGAATAATTCTACCCAGTATGAAATGATTACCCCATATTATCATAAGCTTTCCCACTTGAAGCATTATGTCTTCATTGATTTTTCATGCACAATTTTCCTGGGGCTGCTTGCAAATGTAGAAATAATACAATAGTCCTTAAAATATGTAAAATTATGTTCAGGTGCCATGCTCTTGCGATCACTCCCAACACTGGTGCACTTGAATCAATTATCTGTTATTCTTTTATGTTCATCTCTCCAACTGGGAAACATCTGTATCCCAATCACTGATAGGTTGACCCATTTTCTGATCAAATTTGTCTTACTTATGGCACCATTAAGTACAAAAAAAAATCAACATCAAGGGTTTCACCTCCTCTCAATCTCTCACTCACATGTTCCATGGTATTTATATCTTGTATCAGGAATGGCATACCCCAGATGTACGGGTTCCTTAATGCACATGGGAATTTCTGAAATGACATGATTGCCTGGCTTTTCGATATCCATTTAAAGTATTTCACACCCAGTTTCAAACTCAAGAAGAGAGTCTGAAGGTCGCAGCACCAAATAAAGAATGTCAGGCCATCCCTTCAGGCCATTCCTAATTTTTCTGGATTCATAATTCTTGGCTTCCCTTCATCTAGCCAAGGAAAACCTATCTATGTGACCGTTAAAACTCTGCTATGTTATTTCCCATCCCTGAGCCTTTGCAAACACTTCAGTCTCCAACTGGAAAATTATATCTGCCCATTATTGCTGTTCAGTCACTAAGTCAAGTCTAACTCTTTGTGACCCCAGGGACTGCAGCATGCCAAGTTTCTCTGTTCTCCACTATCTCCCAGAGTTTGCTCAGATTCATGCCCACTGAGTCAGCGATGCTAAATAACCATCTCAGTCTCTGCCATCCCTTCTCCTGTTGCCTTCAATCTTTCCCAGAATCAAGGACTTTTCAATGAGTCAGCTCTTCTCATCAGATGGCCAAAGCATTGGAGCTTTTAGCTTCAGCATCAGTCCTTCCAATAAATGTTTGGGGTTGGTTTCCTTTTGTATTGACTGGTTTGATATCTGCCCATAAGTATAGCTGAAAAATCCCATTCAATCTGCACAGATCAGCTTGAATGTTGCTTGTGATCTGAGAATTCTGTTTCACAGGAGAGTTGATTGGCCTCACCCATGTATCTGCATGATCAGGCAATGTTTGGTTTCCAAACCTTGAGCAATGCTGTCCGATTTAAAGGTTATTACTTTTGTAATGGTTATTTGTAGCAAGGTCCTGCTACTCAGGAGCTGGACTGCACATGTTCAGACTCTGGCTCATCTCACACTATGCCAAAAGACATGGTAAGTTACTTAACTTCTCTTCACATTTAAACAACTGAGAAAGGAAACAATGATGTCAGTCTTGCTGTGTTATTACAGAGGTTAAATTAGTTAACCTTTTAATGTTTAAAAAAGTGCTTATTTGGCATATAGCATTCATTTAAACTTAAAATATTCAGATGCCTACCTTCTCACCTTTAAAGGTAGGAGATACACCTCACAACACTGGGACAGAAACAGTTGATATTCATTAACAGTAAAAAGTGAGGGAAAATATTTTTTAAAAAACCACTTCTCTGTGTTTTTCTATAAGTGACTGTTTTTTGCCCCAAATCAAGGGAACAAATGGCTACTAAATTTTTTTTAAAATGATAGACAATTATAATAATATAATAAATAATATTATGTGGAATAATAGCTTACAATGATGAGATAGATTATATATTCCCAGGTGACTCAGTGGTAAAGAATCTACATGCAGTGCAGAAGATGTGGGTTTAAAATCTTGTTCAGGAGGATCCCCTGGAGAAGGAAATAACCCACTCCAGTATTCCTAACTGGGAAATCCCATGAACAGAGGAGTTTGGTTGGCTATAGTCTACGGGGTTGCAAAAGAGCCATACAGGACTTACTTAGCAACTAAAAATAGCAACAACATAAGATGGATTACCACAATCCATATAGTTAAATTTATATCATTTCCTCCTCACCATGAAAAAGTTACAAGCATTATCCCAGTACAAGGAAACTGAGGCACAGGCTAGTAAGTGACCATCGGAATCCATGACTCTCATTTAAGCTAACTTCTGCCTCCCTGGATAACTGCAGATTCCAGCCCCATGATATTCTCATTCAACTAGGTTTCCCAGATCCCTTCTTGAAACTGTCTAGTTGATGGATGTCTGTAGGGTTCAATTCCAAATGATAAATAGGTTGTGGTTTTTATTCTATCCAAGCTAGGCAATGATATTTCAGGTAGGTATTTAGGTGAACATTTGAGAGAGACTAATTCACTCATCCACTGACAAGTGAAAGTGTTTGTCTGTCAGTCATGTCTCTGTCTTTGAGAGTCCATGGACTGTAGCCCACCAGGCTCCTCTGTCATGGGATTCTCCAGGCAAGAATACTGAAGTAGATTGCCATGCCCTCCTCCAGGGGATCTTCCTTCCTATCCAGGGATCAAACCTGGGTCTCCTACATTGCAGGCAGCTTCTTTTATGTCTGAGCCACCAGGGAAGCTCAAGATATTTAATAATAGTATCTAGTGAAGATACTAAGATATCATTAGATATCTTGAGCCTGAATGACCCATAGTTTCTAAACGTTGTTGATGCTATTGTTGCGGGAGAAACACTGAAAATAATCAGGTTATCCAGTAGCACATTCCAGAAAGGCCTCTGTGCATTGTGTGTGTGTGTGTGTGTGTGTGTATGTGTGTGTGTTTGTCTGTAACCAAGCTTTTTGCTTATTTGATGCAAGAGCAATGACATTTGAGGCAAAGAGATCCAAGTTCAAATTCAGGCTTTGCCACTTATTATTTGTGAGACCCTGAGGCAAATGACTTGCAGTCTCTCAACTATGAGCTGATTATTTGTAAAAAGGGGAGAAATAATATTTACTATAAGTAAATAAAAATATGTAAGACAAAAGTTTAGAACAAAAAAGTTTAGGACAGAACCTGGCACAAAATAGATGTTAACTGAATGATGTTTGTGATGTTAATTGTGATTTATATTTATGTCATTAACTATAAATTAAGTTGCCTGGTAATAAAGTTGTTAATATCACATGATAGAGCAGACATATATTGAGAACTCACCATTTGCTGGGCATTGTACTTGGCATTTTTCTAAATACATGTATCAAATCATTTATTTCTCAAAACAACTCTGTAAAGTTGTATTTTTTGTACTAAATGAGCAAACTAAGACACATCTACACAGAGACTTCTTAAATACTAAGCCAGGTTGTCTTTGATACAAATATTTATTGAGTACCTCCCATGTCTTAAATGCTATTTCAGTTACATAGGATTGGAACAATAAGAAAGGGTTCATGTCTGTATCTGTTAGCTTTGCTGTGTAGCAAACCAACCCAAAATGCCATGGCTTAAAACAATAATCCTTTTATTTAGTTCATAATCCTGCAGGCAGTTGGATGGTTTTCATGCTGCTATGGCTTGTTGATCCCTCTCATGCTCTCCCAGAAAACTGGCAGGTTAGCTGGCAGTTGGATCATCTGGGTGACAGCCTTGTTCACATGCTTCATGATTGGCAAGCTGGCTGGGGACTGGCTAAACTGTCAGCTGGGGCAGTTTGCCTTCCATCAATGTGGCCTCTCATCCTCCAGAAAAGACTCATCCAGGTGGTGTTCTCAGAGTTCCAGCTTCAGCAGGAAGAGGGTAAGCAATGATGTGAAAGCACTTTTCAAGTCTCTCTTGTATCTTAATTCCTACAGTGTCCTATTGAGCAGGTTCAATCACATGTCCAAGCCTAGAGCATTGTGGGAAGTTTAATCACATGACCAACCCTAGAGCATTGTGGGAAGTTCAATCACATGACCAAGCCTAGAGCATTGTTGGAAATGACTACCCAAGATGATGGACAGAGACTTCTGTCTTATTAACACGGCATGTTTGGTCAAGTCATTGAACTTCTGAAAGATTTGATTACCCTTGCGATAATTATCTTGAGTGAATAAATAAACTATCATAGTGTTTCTGTGAAATTTGGGTCATAAATTTATAACTAATGGGAAAAGTAGGTACAAATTTTAGTTACTGTCATTAAGAACTGGAAAGTAGACTTTCAATGTATGTATGGCCTCTGGTTCACTTTTATCTTGTCTGCAGAAAGATCATTGAATGACTGTGTTGATTTGGAATATTCATTTCAGTTTTTTCTTCAAATCACTAATTCTAGCAACTGATCTACAAAAAGATAGTATTTTTTCAACATATATTTGAGTTCTGGTTGTGGTATAACATATATATATAAATGTGTGTGTATATATATATTTATGTATATATGTATATCCCTGAAGTAGGAAATACCAACTCACTCCAGTATTCTTGTCTGGGAAATTCCATGGACAGAAGAGCCTAGCAGGCTACAGGGTCACAAAGAGTCAGACAAGACCGAGCACCTGAGCACACACATATATGTATAATGTATATCCATTCACCTCTCTGTGACCCCATGGACTGTAGCCCACCAGGCTCCTCTGTCCATGGGACTTCCCAGGCAAGAATACTGGAGTGGATTGCCATTTTGTCCTTCAGGAGATCTTCCTGACCTAGAGATCAACCCTGTGTCTCCTGCAGATTCTTCGCCACTAAGCCACCAACAGTATACATGTATATATTTTAATCACTGAAAAATGTTTAGCATTTTTCCTATAAAAGTCAAGCGGTAAATTTTTCTCAGGTCATCTGTATGTGAAACAAACAGGAAATAAATTTTGCTGATTATTAAACTATTCAAAGTATCCACATTTCTTTCTCAATAGTGGCACTTAGCATGTTAAACTGATACTCTAGGTTTTCATATGTGAATGTATCTGTTTTCTTATTTGGAACACACAATTCTAGGATTAAATTGGCAGTTCTTTTCATTCAGAATTATACCAGTCCCTGACCTGACATTTCTGAGCTCTGTTCAAGAAGGTAAGCAGGGAATTTGGAATTTAATTTCTTTTATGTATGCCATGAAAGCTGAGCTCTAAGTAACTTAACAGTAATGATGCTACAGCCATTAATTTCTTCATGCAAATTTATGCAAATTAATGTAAATTCCAAATGGCCCACAGGCCAAGGCCTCAAAGCTTTCATGCTGTGGACAAGCAAAATGTTGAATAAAAAAAGGAAATGCGAGTGAATTACACGGAGTCAGCCTGGTAATGCTGACTTCTTAAAACTACCCTGTCCCAAATGTTCACAGTTGATGTCATCCAACCATCACAGCACATTTCTGAGAAAGTTATTACATCTTTTTGAACTGTGGAAACTGAGGCTTAAAGAGGTTATTCATTGTCAGAGATACCCCAGCTGGAAAGCAACAAATCCACTTTGTTTCTTCAGAGTGTGAATTTCTCAAGGCAAATTTAACCTTCTTCACTTCAATCTACATCCGCAATACTCAGTGAAATGAGCTTTCTACAATAGAAATGTGTTAATTTATTTAATCAATACATGTTTATTGAGCACTTGCCACCACGTGCCAGGCAAATAGCATTTTATGAGAAAATCAAACTAGCAGACACTTTTGTATCTAGGAACTCATATTTCAATATTATTTATGATAGTGCCAAAGAAAAACCATCTTAATGCACAATGATAGAAAATCGGTTAAATAAATTACGAAATAGTCATAGTCTAGAAATTCTATAGGCATTTTTGAAGACGCAACCATATGGACCAAGGGTTGAAAAATTCAGCCTACCGCTTGTTTTTACATATAAAATTTTATTAAATATACCCATGCTTATTTATTTAGGACTGCTTCCTCCTGCAGTGGCTGAGCTGATTATCTGTGACACAGATCACACAGTCTACTAAGCCTGAAATATCTACTATCTGACCCTAATAGAAAAAAGTTTGCCAACTCCTAATATAGAACCATGCTCATAAAATGATAGATGAAAAGTACAGGACACATGAAGAAAACCTGCTTGCAGATCCTCTGACTGTCATTGTATCCAGGCAGTTGAGATCAGCCTACCAGGCTGCTCATACGGATGATGACTGATCACGGTGATTACTTCCTGTTCTCCAGCCACTGCCCTAGACCCAGTCACTGAGGACCCAGAGATAAATCAGCTAAGCTTGCCTTCAAGGAATTAACAGTCTAGTCAACAGGAGCTAAATATTATCGGGGATAAAATGAAATCTACATCAAATTCATTAAAAGAGAAAAGAGGAGAAACCAGGAGATTATAAAAAGCACACTTTAAATAGTTATAAAAATAAATTTCAATGATAGGATTATAAGGAGTAAATATAAAATCCAAATTAGAGAATACTTGATGTGTTTCTATCCGAAAATAATAAACCAAGAAAACACAAATGAGAAAGAATATGGTTAAAACAAATTGTAATTATGTTTAAATGAGTGTTCTTATGGGAATTTATATTATATGTGTGTGCATTAAATGTAAATACACACAAATAAAAGATCCTGTTCCTATGGGTAGAATGAAAGAGAATCCGTTCTTTTCCAAATTATATGGAATGCTAATGCATATTATGGTACAAAGTTATTTATGCACAGAGAGGAAGAGAGGTTAGGATATATATTAATGTATATATACCAGTGCTGTGCTGTGCTTAGTTGCTCAGTTGTATCTGACTCTTTGTGACCCCATGGACTGTAGCCTGCCAGGCTCTTCTGTCCATGGGATTCTCCAGGCAAGAATACCGGAGTGAGGAGCCTATTCCTTCTCCAAGGGATCTTCCTGACTGGGGTCTCCTGCATTGCAGGTGGAGTCTTTTCCAGCTGAGCTACCAGGTAAGCCCATTCATGTAGGTATATGCATATACAAGAATACATGCTAATATATATTAGGTTACAGCATATTTCAAAGAATCAGTACAGCATATCCCAAGATCTCTATGGTGCAATTCCATTTTAAAAATCAACAAAGAAGTTAATTCCCCTTCCCCTAACATGCTTGAAAATATGATAGTCTGAAAGAGAATCACCATTTAATTATTTTAATCTATGTATTTTGGGTATGCATTAGAAATAAATCATACATCAAAATTTATGTGATGAAGTAAAATCAACATTTAGAAACAAATGTATAGCTTTACTTGAATTTATGTAAAACAATAAAGTTCTTTACAAAATTAATATAATTAAAAGTTTATAAACAATTTTTAATTAAACAAAGTTGTTGTATATAAGATCAACATTCAAGAAAGTTGCGTTCTTACTTACCAACAATAATCAATTACTGGAAAATCCAATAGAAAAGCATTGCATTCACAGAAACAAAATTTCTATTAGGTATAGCCATAATCTCATTAAAAGATATCCAATATAGCTATGAAGACAATTCCCCAAAATGCCATTGTAGGACTGAGAAGAAGACCCAAATAAAATATGGTCAGGTTCTTAGAATTAGTATTACAACAATGCTAATTTTCTCCATGCTATTCTATAAATCGAATGCAGTTACAACACAAACTGTTTGGTTAAGTCAGGAAATTTGTCTTGGAATCATAAAATTAACATGAAAGAAAAAAAAGTCAATAAAAATTAAGAAGAAAATAAGACTGACAACCTGTCCTTCCACATACTAAGACATATTATAAACTTTTGTTAATTAAAACTATGTGGTCTAAGAATGGGAAACAAAATAAACTAATAACTTAAAGCCAAAAGACTCAAAATTGACCTATGTTAACATACATACCTGACATGGTACAGGGGTCCCATTAAAAGTAGTGTGGAAAAAATGAATCACACAATAAGGCTTCATTCAGAGGCAATTTCTTATCCATGTGAAAGATAAAATATCAGAGCCCTGCTTTATAATATCCTCAAAGGAATTTTAGATATACTAACTGCTTCAATATAAATAGAAAAATGCCAAAGCTTTGGGGGAACACATAAGAAAATGGCTTTATGGTATAAGATAGTGAAAGAGTCTTTAAATGAGGATAAGAAACCAAAGCCAATGGAACGGACTGGAAAATTCAACTCTATTATCGGCAAGCATTTCTGCATAACAAAAGAAAGCATGGCTACAAGAAAAAGTAAGGCCAAATTGAGAAAAGATGTTAAGCATAGAGCTAATATAGGATACGTATTCAGAATACAAAATGAACTTCTAGAAATTTATTGAAGGAAGAAAGGAAGGAGAGAGGAATGGGGGAAGGAAGGAAGAGAGAAAAAAAAAACAAAAGAGAAAATTGGCTGAAAATTTGAAAAGGAAAATCACAAGTGGACATTGTAGGGCTCAATATAGACAAAATGTTTTCAGTCTTGTTAATAACCTGATATATACAAATAAAAACTGCAACTGAAAGCTATTTCACACCTATCAGATTATCAAACACATCACTGTCTGATAATACCTGGTTATAGTGAAAATCTAGAGAGACAGGAACTCTATGTGCTGTTGGTGAGAAATGAAGTTGAGGCAATACATTTGGGAAACAATTTTGTCACTGTTGGAGAAAGTTTAACACATCAGTATCCTTCAACCCTGAAATTTCACTTCTAGTATATTTCCAAAAGAAACTTGCCCAAGTGTACCCAAAATTGTTGAAAGGTCTTCAACAAAACTCAAAACACGAATATGATTAAAACTCTCAGCAAACTAGGAATTAAAGGAAACTTACTCAACCTAATTGAGAGCATCTACAAAAAAAAAAAAAAAAAAAAACAGGTAATATCAGTTCTGGGGCTTCCCCTAGCAGCCGCAGTAAAGCATCTGCCTGCAGTGCAAGAGCTGCAGGAGACTTGGTTTGATCCCTGGGTTGGGAAAATCTCCAGGAGGAGGGAATGGCAATTCACTCCAGTATTCTTACCTGGAGAACCCCATGGACAGAGGACCCTGACAGGCTGTGGTCCACAGGGTCGCAAAGAGTCACACACAACTGAAGTGACTTAGCACACACACACAGTATCAGTCTTAAAGGTGAAAGTCTCCATACTTTCTGACTATAATCAGAAACAGGAGTTGGAGGTCCTCTCTGTCCACTGTTATTCAGCATTATCCTTCAGACCCTCAACAGTGCAATAAGGCAATAACAAGGAACAAAGGGAAGGCATACAAATTGGAAAGCATGAGATTAAACTTCAATCATAGATGATATAATCACATACTTAGAAAATCTTAAGTGAAGTTGCTCAGTCGTGTCCGATTCTTTGCAACCCCATGAACTGTAGCCTACCAGGCTCTTCAGTCCATGGAATTTTGCAGGCAAGAATACTGGAGTGGGTTGCCATTTCCCTCTCCAGGGGATCTCCCCAACCCAGGGATCGAACCCTGGTCTTCCACATTGTAGGCAGACACTTTGCCATCTGAGCCACCAGAGAAGCCCTCTTAAGGGAGCTTCAAAATATATAAAACACCAAAACTAAAAAGTGAAATTATATGGTATGATAGGATAAGTGTGTGTGATCAGTTGCTCAGTAGCGTCTGACTCTTTGTGACACTGTGGATTCCTGGGTCAGGAAGATCCCCTGTAGTAGAAAATGACAGTATATAGGATCAATATAAAAGTAAACTTAGAGGGGGAATATGCTGTAAGACTCAGGGTACACAAACCTGGGCTCTGTGACAACCTAGAGGGGAGGCAAGAGATGGGATAGCGTGGGAGGTGGGAGGGAGGTTCAAGAAGGAGGGGACATATGTATACCTGTGGCTGATTCATGTTGATATGTGGCAGAAACGTACACAATATTATAAAGCAATTGTTCTTCAATTGAAAATAAATAAATAAAACCCAGAAAAAGAAAATGTAATAAATCAAATGGCATCACCAACCCAATGGACATGAGTTTGAGCAAACTCCAGAAGATGGTGAATGACAGGGAAACCTGACTTGCAGCAGTCCATGGGATCGCACAGAGTCAGACACAACTGATCAACAACAATCTATTTCAGCATAGTAAGTATTGTGACCCTGATTCTGGGGAAGATTGAAGGCAGGAGGAGAAGGGGATGACAGAGGATGAGATGGTTGGATGGCATCACCAACCCAATGGACATGAGTTTGAATAAGCTCTGGAGTTGGTGATGGACAGGGAAGCCGGGCATGAAAAAGTCAGACACAACTGAGCAACTGAACTGAACTGAAGTATGTGAACTGAACGTTTATGTCCCCCACCCATTCATAGATTGGATTCATAACTGTATGAATTCAACACTGTATTGGTGTTAAGAGGTGGAGTTTTGGGAAGGTACTTAGGTCATGAGGGTGGAGTCCTTAAGTGAAAGTGAAAGTGAAGTCGCTTAGTCATGTCTGACTCTTTGTGACCCCGTGGATTGCAGGCTCCTCCGTCCATGAGATTCTCCAGGCAAGAATACTGGAGTGGGTTGCCATTTCCTTCTCCAGGGAATCTTCCTGACCCAGGGATCGAACCCTGGTCTCCCGCATTGGAGGCAGATGCTTTAACCTCTGAGCCACCAGGGAAGCTATGGAGTTAAATGTTCTTGTAAAAGGAACCCGCCAGATCTCTTTCATCTGCTTAAGTCAGGTTAAGACAAAGCAAGAAGACTATGAACCATCTATAGACCAGGAAGTGGGCCCTCACCAGACACACAAGCTCCCAGTGACTTGATCCTGGACTATCCAGCCCCCACAACTGTGAGAAGCAAGTTTCTGTTGTTTATAAGCCACTCAGTCAGTGACATTATGGACAGGGAGGCCTGGTGTGCTGCGATTCATGGGGTCACAAAGAGTTGGACACGACTGAGCGACCGAACTGAACTGAACTGAACAATGACATTCCGTTGCAGTAGCTTCAAGAAACCAAGACACAAGGAATAAAAGTGAATATATACCAGAAATAAAACACTGAAAACGATAAAACATTGCAAAAACAAATTAAAGGTGACCTAAATAAACATGAGGCAGTGAAATGGCAACCCACTCCAGTGTTGTTGCCTGGAGAATCCCAAGGACAGCGGAGCCTGGTGGGCTGCCGTCTATGGGGTCGCAGAGTTGGACACGACTGAAGCAACTTAGCAGCAGCAGCAGCAGCAGTTAATGCTAGATTCTAATACACATTTCTTCAGGCTTTTTTTTTTTTTTTTTGTAAAAAGAAATTTCCGACTCAATTTTAAAATTCATATGACAAAACAGAGAACCTAGAATAAGCAAAATAATTTTGAAAAAAAAGAACACAGGCAAAGTATTACACTTCCCAATTTAACACACACCATAAAAATACCATGATAAAAACAATGTGATATTGCTCTAAAAATCTGTATATAAATGATTTGTGTAGGATTGAGTCTAAAAATAGACCCACACATAGATGACTATTTTTTGCCAATGATACTAAGAGTATTCAATGAGGAAGTGATAGTCTTTGCAACAATGTGAACAACCAGATTATCTGCATAAAAAGTGAACATTAACACATCTTACACTGTACAAAAAAATAACTTGATATGAATTTTAGACTGAAATATGAGAGGGGCAACTGTTAAACATCTTGAAGGAAGCCTAGGAGAAAATCTTTATGACAATGGTTTAGACAGTGATTTCTTAAACAAAAACACAAGCCAGGAAACAAAAACTTAAGAATGTCTCAATAAAAATCAAAAACCTTTTGATCTTTGATAAACACTGTAAAAAAATGAAAAAGCCACAGACAAGAAGAAAATATTAGCAAATCATGTATCTAACAAGGAACTTAATGTAGAGTACATAAAAAAATCTTATCTTTCAACAAGAAACCAAACAATTAATGAAAAACATTTGAACAGACATTTCACCAAATTAGATATATGAATAATCAGTAAACACATAAAAAGAAGCTTTTTATCATTAATAAATCATTATAAAAAGTAAAAAAATAATCGCAGATTGATTTTACTCATAATATTTAAAATCATGTAAGGAATCCCACATGTAAAATTGTATTCATGAGTCATAGCAAGATATAAATGCAAACAAGTATACTAACATATAGTATGAAGAAGACTCTTGAGAGTCCCCCTTAGACTGCAAGGAGATCAAACCAATCAATCCTAAAGGAAATTAATACTGAATATTCATTAGAAAGACTGATAGTGAAGCCGAAGCTCCAATACTTTGACCACCTGATGCAAAGAGCCGACTCAATAGAAAAGACCTTGATGCTGGGAAAGATTGAAGGCAGGAAGAGAAGAGGATATCAGAGGATGAGATGGTTGGATGGCATCACTGATTCAATGGATGTGAGTTTGAGCAAGCTCTGGGAGATGGTGAAGGACAGCGAAACCTGACGTGCTGCAGTCCATGGGGTTGCAAAGAGTTGTACATGACTCTGAGCGACTGAACAACAACACGCATGCATGCATATATGTAATAACAAAATACTTGTAGGTATTTAGTGGGCTCCCCATGTGTCTCAGTGGTAAAGAATCCACCTGCCGATGCAGGAGATGCAGGAGGTTCAGTTTCGATCCTTGGGTCCATAAGATTCCCTGGAGGAGGAAAAGGCAACCCACTCCAGAATTCTTGCCTGGAAAATCCCATGAACAGAGGGGCCTGGTGGGCTGCAGTTCATGGGGGCACAAAGAGTCAGACACGACTGAGTGTGTGGGTATTTAAATTAACACATATGTTATCATAAAAACTTGTTTGGAGATAATAGATACCAATAATCGAAATGGGGATTTTTTGGAATAAAGACAGAGACCATTAGGATATAAGAGTAGCACAATAGATCTATATTGAAACTCTAATATGTACATTTAAATATTTATATATATTATATATATTTATATATTTTTTGAATCTTTAATTGCTTGAAGTCTGTTAGAATTTGATAGAATATAGGGTATACCTATAGAATCTGTTTGTTAATATTAAATCTATAATCTCTAGGTTAAAATTCTGGGTCAGATGACTTCATAATTCAACACTCTTTTAGATTTTAGAAAATTGATATGTGTATGATTTAACAGCCCCAGCAGGATCAGAGACAACTACATATAATTAAACACATGAATATTTCTGCCACAAAAGATGAATATTCACACAAAGAGGGGATTATAAACAACCTCACTTTCCTTCAGGTTAGGATCTGCTGTCAAATAAAAGGGCCACAAACTTTATGAGGAATGTGGTTTTCAGAATCGTTTGGATTTGGGCATTGCTGATCAGAGATCTTCAGTAGTTTGTCGTAAGGCTCATATGTTAAAAGCAATTATAAATAATGAATGACTTGACCCTCAAGATTAAGGGCTCTTCAGCTTCCTACACAATTAGCTTAGGTCTAAAAATAAACAACTATTATCTGCTGGACTGAGTTTTGTAACCATCTTCTCTGATCTCCCTAAATAGCTGCAGGGAACCCTCATCTGACACATCTCTGATTGTGTTTTCTTTGCTGGGTTTTGGTTCAAGGTCAAGTTCAAGTGTGCTCTCTGTTCCCCCCCTACCCCACTCATTGGCACCCCACAGTGTTAGGATTCTGGCAGGGTTTTCTTATTTCATGACCCATACTTTTGAGTTCTTAGTCCTTACATCTGCAAATACTCAAAACTAAATTTAAATTTAACTTGTTCTGCTTCCTTCCAATATGCTTGCAAAACACTAGCTGCCTGTTTAACTCTTTAACTTACAAGTGGCTTCAATTCCATGCCTGATCTGGCAGGTTTCCCTGTAACCTGCATGTGTGCTCTGCCTATAGCCTCTGTTGTCATCAACAGATTCTGGTTGCTGTGGTGATAAAGGGGGCATCGAAAGTCTCTTTCAGAGTAAGAGTCACCTTCTGCCTGGGGTCCAGACTGAGTGCACATTCCCTGTTACACACTGTGCTAATACTTCCTGTGCAACATCATCAAAAATCCCCAGCAGCACAGAACACGATTGAATCACTTCCTGTTTATTCTATGTAGGTCAGTTGTTCTATAGGCTTGTAAAGTTTCATTAAAAGGTTTTGAGACTACCCTAAGATTGACAAGTTTGTTTTTTTCAATTTTGCCAAGTTAGACATTAACAAACACACAGCCGACCACCTCCTATCATCACCCTTCCCACGAGGAGAACATTTGGCTCTTAGGATTATATATTGTTTTGGCTTCGTTTTTCTCCTTTGATTATGAACCAATGAAAACTGGTCACAGACAAAGGGTCTTGATGTCTGGACTGCTTTATGGACCATTAGACAAATGCCGTGTTAAGAGAGAAATGTGTCAATCCATAAATTCAGAGATTTACTCTGAAACTGCCACTAGATTTTCCCCTGCTAGCGGGCAATTTGTTGACAAGTTAGAAAATATATGGCAAAAGACAAACATTTATAGAACACTCAACACCTTTTCCCGATGAGGTGAAAAGAAGAAATAGCTTCACACCAATGATCCAAGTTTTTAAATAGCTCTGATTTCATTCCTCCAAGCCTCCTTTTAGTTGCTTGTAACCACCTTTTGGTAACAGGAAATTATCATAGGTACAAGAAAAGATTTTTGTATAGGATGTTCTTTGCAGTGTTCTTCACACACAAAGGGGCAACTTCCTCAACTGACAAAATTGAGTAAATGAGTAAATAAAGTAATGGAACATTTTATTGCAAGAAATCATGCAGCTGTTAAAAACTATACTATCAAGGAGTATTTAACTCATAGATGAAAGTGATTAGGATTGACATGAAGGGAGAAATGCAAGACACAAGACTATGGGGTTGGCCAAAAATCTCATTTGGTCATTCCACAGGTCTCGTATGAACAGAATTGTGGCCAACCCAAGGATACTGCTGAGGTCAATGTGGCAAAGTTTATAAATATATACACTCAAGTGATAGTGCTTTCTTTTAAACTACATTTATCATCTATACACTTTTTTGTTTTTTTCCACTTTTTCAAAAGTTAACATACTATTTTTAAAGAGAGAAAAGACACGTTTATATTTGTCAAAGATTATAATGATCAGAGCTACCTTAGCTGCCTCTTGGAATTGAGGTCCACTGTCGTTTATTTGGGAGAGGGCACTGGCACCCCACTCCAGCACTCTTGCCTGTCAAATCCCATGGATGGAGGAGCCTGGTGGGCTGCAGTCCGTGGGGTCGCAAAGAGTCAGACAAGACTGAGCGACTTCACTTTCACTTTTCACTTTCCTACCTTGGAGAAGGAAATGGCACCCCACTCCAGTAATCTTGCCTGGCAAATCCCATGGATGGAGGAGCCTGGTAGGCTGCAGTCCATGGGGTCACGAAGAGTCAGACATGACTGAGTGACTTCACTTTCACTTTTCACTTTTCACTTTCCTATCTTGGAGAAGGGAATGGTAACCCACTCCAGTGTTCTTGCCTGGAGAATCCCAGGGACGGGGGAACCTGGTGGGCTGTCGTCTATGGGGTCGCACAGAGTCGGACATGACTGAAGCGACTTAGCAGCAGCAGCAGCAACAGTCCTTTAATTATGTCTCTATCTGCTACACCTGTCGACTCATTCATATTGTCTCACCATTTCTTTAAATATCTTTGTGACAGGTCTCACAGTCACTGATGAAATGACAAATCAGCAACAACCTGATTGATTTAAAGTCCTGTCTTCAAAATCAGAAAGAATTCATATGATTATTCTCATTACTTCTCTTAAACCCTTATAAAGAATTTGCTAAGGAAATTAATGGTAAGAATTCATAAGGAGACACACTTCAGATAGTTTGGTCAGGTCCTGGCAGGCAACGATAAAGCCAGAAGTAATATTTTAAGATGTGTCTGGTTCTCCTCTAGCCATTACAATGGATATCCCCAGATATGCCTCCAGGGGCGACACTTTCTTAACCAGTTCAAGAAGAAATATAACAGAGCAATTAAGTCCAGGAACTCAGGGGTCTAGTTGCTTGTGTCTGAGTCTTGGTTCCCTGTCTTAATGACTGTGCCGCAAAGTTACTGAGACTACCTCCATCTCAGTGTCTCATCTGTAAAATGAAAGAAATAAGGAAAGCTTTCTGGCCAGCTTTTTAGGTCATTCCCTTATTCCTACTCTGGAATAAAGGGCCCTGGACACTGTGTCGTTCACTAAAGGTACCAGAGTGAATGCGACAGGTACATTTCTTGCCCTGATGGAACTTACATTTCACTGGGAGAGAAACATAGTTAGCCAGCAAGCAAGAAACACTCTGGCTTCAAGTGCTATGAAAAGTCATAAAAAATAAAGAAGAAGAAGGGCCTAGAGAATGGTGGGATTGTGTGCCTATTTTAGATAAGGGGGCTCATGAAAGCATCTCCAAGCGAGAGTCAGAATAAAGGATCAGAAGAGAGGGGTGGGGGCTTACTGAGTTTATGAAACAGGAAGGAAACCATTGTCCAGGTGCAGACTGGTTGTGATAATTCAGCTGAAGCCCTGGGACAGCTTTCCCTACAGAAGCACAGAAGGGATCCAGGAAGTGGTTGACTTAGAAGAAGTTGGAGAGGAAAGCCTCGAGGTGCACATATACAATGGAATATTACTCAGCCACTAAAAGGAATAGAATAGGGTCATTGTAGAGACATGGATGGACCTAGAGTCAGAAAGAGAAAAACAAATATCATACGCTAAAACATTTATGTGGAATCTGTAAGAATGGTACAGATAAACCTATTCCCAAGGCAGGACTAGAGACGCAGACATAGAGAATGAACATATCCTCACAGGGGACGAAGGCGTGGGTGGAGAGACTTGGGAGAAGAGCACTGACATATATATACTACCATGTGCAAAATAAATACCTAGTGGGAAGATGCTAAAAGCGCAGGAAGCTCAGCTTGGTGCTCTGTGACGACGTAGAGGGGTGGGATGGGAAGGAGGTCCAAGAGGGAGGGGATACCTGTATACATATAGCAGATTCACTTTGTTGTACAGCAGAGACTAACACAAGATTGTAAGGCAATTATATTCCAACAAAATATAATTATAATAAATTAAAATGTAAAGTTACTACTACTACTAATAAAAAAAGCATTGACAGGATTTGCTCTTGGATGGGCCATTTGGCCATAAGGAAAAGATGTGAAGAAAGATTACAACCAGGCTTGAGGCTGAGCAACAGGATAAATGCTGACACCATTGCCAAGCAGAGAAGATGGGTTGGAGCAGGTCCGAGAGGGAGATCGAATCCAGCTTTGACTTTGTTAAGTCTGGGAGATCCTTAGGCAGCTGGGCAGGGTGTTGAGAAGGCAGTTAGATGAACACACCCATCCAGGCGTGGATGGCGTTAACTGTCATGAGATGAGATGACCTAGGAGGTCTGTGCAGGTATGACAGTGAGGGCTGAGGGACATGAGAACAAGTGGAGAGCAGAAGGCAAAGAAGCAGTCAAACACGATACTGAGAAGGAGCAGCCACGGAGGAGACTTGGAAACCACAGAGGGTGGTGTCTCAGAGGCCAAGCAAGGAAAATAATTGATGCTGTAGAAGACACTCTGTGTGTTGGAAAGTGCCCTCAGGCAAGTCACAACCTCTCTGCACCTCAGTTTTCTCAACTGAGAAATGGGGACAAAGTCGCATCACTGGGAGTTTCACAGAGGGAGCGGTTTCATAGGGAGAATTCACAGACATAAAGGGTGCAAAGCATTTGGCACATCGCCTGAACATATTACATGTTCACTAATTATTATGACATGGGAACATAATAATAGCTAGAAAGAAAAATTTTAATTGCTTGAGAAACACAAAAGCTACCTGTCTCAGAAAGTTCTTCTGGGGTTACCCCTGTCCTTCCCTTCCCTTATTCCCCCTTCATTCTTTTCTTTCTACTTCCCTCCCTCTCTCCCCCAACTTCTTTTTTCCTTCCTTCCTTCTTTTTTACTGGCCTCAGGCACCCATAACTGGAATAATTGTAATTTCAGTTCATGGCACATTTTGATTTATTTAATTCACTGTACAGATATTGTTAATAGCCTGCAGCCCAAAAATGAAAGCTAAGTCCTTGACTACCTATAACCCTATGCTACCACCCTGATTCCAGGCCATGTCTCCTCTCACTCATGGGGATCAATGTCCTCAGCTCTCAGCTTATCATTGACTTGCTTTCTTTGTTCATAGACTTACAGCATCTATGAATATTCCTAAAAAGCACTTTTAATTTGCTGGTTTTAAACTCTATAAAAAAGAGCATCCTGCTGCCCCGTGTATGACTGTTTCCATGTAATATCATATTGCTAATATTCAGCCTTTAGTTGTGCATCATTACGGTTGATTATTTTTGACTACTGTCTAATATTCCATTTTTTGAATATAACATGCTTTGTCCTTTGAGTGTCACACTAGTAGGCAATGTTGTTGCTCCGAAACTTTTACAGTTGTGATTAGTAAGGCTATGATGTGTTTGCATATGTTTTCCACTGTGTGTGCATAAGAATTCAAGACAATGCTTAGAAATAGAATTACTAGGACTATGGGTTTTATGAAAACTCAACTTTAAGATATAATATCAAATTGATTTTTAAAGAAATTGCATTCATTCTCCTTTTCACCATTCTATAATATCCATCACTTGGATTGATGGATCTTATAGTCTAAGGGATTGTGGTTGTTGGAGAAGACTCTTGAGGGTCTCTTGGACTGCAAGGAGATCAAACCAGTCAACCCAAAAGGAAATCAACCCTGAATATTCATTGGAAAGACTGATACTGAAGCTGAAGCTCCAGCTATTTGGCCACCTGATGTGAAGAACTGACTCATTGGAAAAGACCCTGATGCTGGGAAAGACTGAGGGCAGGAGGAGGAGGACAGAGGATGAGGTGATTGGATGGCATCACTCACTCGATGGGCATGAGTTTGACCAAGCTCCAGGAATTGGTGATGAACAGGAAGCCTGGCGTGCTGCAGTCCATGGAGTTGCAAAGAGTTGGACATGACTGAGCGACTGAACTGAACTGAAGGGACTCTCAGGAGTCTTCTCCAGCACCACAACTTGAAACCATCAATTCTTCAGCACTCAGCTTTCTTTATGGTTTAACTCTCATATGCATACGTGACTACTAGAAAAAGTATAGCTTTGACAAACTTTTGTTTGCAAAGTGTATCTCTGCTTTTGATTTCTCATAGCTTTCCTTCCAAGGAGCAAGTATCTTCTAATTTCTTGGCTGCAGTGACTATCTGCAGTGATACTAGAGCCCAAGAAAATTAAATTTGTCATTGCTTCCACTTTTCCCCCTTCTATTTACCTTGAAGTGATGGTACCAGATGCCATGATCTTTGATTGTTTTTAATGTTGAGTTTCAAGTCAACTTTTTCACTCTCTTCTGTCACCCTCATCAAGAGGCTCTTTAGTTTCTCTTTGCTTTCTGCCATTAGAGTGGTACCATCTGCATATCTAACCTCCTGAGATTGTTGATATTTCTCCCAGCAGTCTTAATTCCAGCTTGTGATTCATCCAGGCAAGCGCTTCACATGATATAGTCTGCATACAAGTTAAATAAGCAGGGTGACTGTATACAGCCTTGTCATTTTCCTTTCCCAATTTTGAATCAGTCTGTTGTTCCATGTCCAGTTCTAAATGTTGCTTTAACTTGTATACAGGTTTCTCAGGAGATATGTACAGTGGTCTGATATTTTCATTTCTTTAAGAATTTGTTGTGATCCACACAGTCAAAGGCTTTAGTGTAGTCAATGAAGCAGAAGTAGATGTTTTTCTGGAATTCCCTTGCTTTCTCCATAATCCAACAAATGTTCACAATTTGTTCTCTGGTTCCTTTGTGTCTGAGCTTCCCTGGTGGCTCGGATGGTAAAGAATTCACCTGCAACGCAGGAGACCTGGGATCTTCCCAAGGTTGGGAAGACCCCCTGGAGAAGGGAATGGCAACCCACTCCAGTATTCTTGCCTAGAGAACCCCCATGGACAGAGGAGCCCGACGGGTTACAGTCCATGGGGCTGCAAAGAGTTGGACACGACTACGTGACTTTCACTTTCACTTCACTGTCCTTTGTGTCTTGGGACCCAGCTTGTATATCTGGAGTTTCTCAGTTAATGTACTGCTGAAGCCTAGACTGAAGGATTTTTAGCATATCTTGCTAGCACGTGAAATGAACCCAATTATATGGTAGTTTGAACATTCTTTGGCATTGCCCTTCTTTGGGATTGGAATGAAAACGGGCCTGTTCCAGTCCTGTGGCCATCCTTGTCTGTGTCACCACACACCATGCAATTTTACGCCTTTGTTTACATTGTTCCTTCTAATGTCCTGTATTCTCCTCTCATCTCAGGGAACATCTACTCATTTGGTAACATTTAACTCATGCATCACTTTTTCCATTGAGAGCATTTTTGTTTTTCCAGGCTGGGTGAGCTTCCCACAATTCCTTGCATTTACATCTTACAAAAGCTTTTCAAGTTTCAATTGAAGCGCTCTATGTGTTTCTTTTACCCATTATACTGTGATCATAGGGACAGCATTATATTTCTCTTAGGTTTTCTAATGCCTAACATAGAATCCTTCACATACAAAATATTCCTTAAATGTTCATTTAATTAAGCTCCAAAGTCATCCCAATAATCAGAGGTCACTGGGGTGGGATCTGGGCTAAGTCAATGTCACTAAGTGAAAATTATTCCTCCCAACAGAAAAACCATTAGGGAACCTGAATCTTAGTCCTTTCTCATCTTTGAAACAATGTGAGACCATTGTTGGACATTTCTGTCTGAGTATCAGTCTTTCATTACAAGTTTGGCATAATTCCTGGCCTCCATATCTAGGTGGAAGCTCTTTGAATTTTAAAAGAGGACAAAAATGAAACAAGATTTGAGTGTTTTGAAAATACGAGGATGAACACTACATAGGGCTTTGATTTTAGTAATCCCACGAAAACCCTCAGACTTTTGAAGAAGCATCAGAATGTATTTTGTAGCATGAATGCTCTTGCAAGGGCACAAGTAAATTTTCAAATGCGTGGCACAATGAATCTCTCTCAATCTGTCTCTCTCTCTTTTTCATTATATATATAAAACCTTAATTGTCAGGTAGTCTTTCCTGAAGAATCATTAAAAAATGATAAGACACAAAGGCTGTCCTTTTTTATTTCGAGAATGTAACAACTACTTAAACAGTAAATTAAAGATTCATTGTATTCTATTATTTAATAACATTTAAAGGAACTCTTTATATTGCTTCAGTGAAACAACTTTTAAACTATACATTAAAGATTCAATTCTATTTTATTATATCCTTAATCCCATTTAGGGGGGTAAATTATCTATCACTAAGCATCATTTAACATTTTAATGAAACACTTGATTATTTTGACAAAGAACTGGCTATAACCACAATGATCACATTTTCCAAAGAAGATAATTCTTAATCTTAAGCATTAGATTCAAAGCTCAGCTCTGGGAAATCCTTGGGCTCTGAGGCGGTGTCTTGGGGTCACCATAGGGAGTGAGGGAGGCATGGAGGGGCAAAATGTGTCTATACATTTTTGATAAAGTATCTGAGTATACATGGGAGTAAAGGTATTAAGTTCACAAATGCCCATGTGCCTAACGTGGGCAATGCAACAAATGAACCAGTTTACCACCACATCTGTTCAGATTTCTTTGACTAACACATCAGACACAAAGGTGAGTTCACTTTTGCAAATGTCTCATTCCTCTCTCTTTTACCCTAGAGGTCATTAGTATTTTGAAGTTGTTGCGTATCCTTCCCATCCATACTTTTAACACCCATAGTACATGCCTTTTATTGGTGAATAATAAATGGTACTATTTGATGTGTACTTGAAAATTACATGAGTGGTATTATACTGTATATATCTTACTGTAATCCTTTCAAACTGTGGTGCTGAAGAAGAGTCTTGAGAGTCCCTTGGACCACAAGGAGATCCAACCAGTCCATCCTAAAGGAAGTCAACCTTGAACATTTATTGGAAGGACTGATACTGAAGCTGAAGCTCCTATACTTTGGCCACCTGATGTGAAGAGCTGACTCATTGGAAAAGACTCTGATGCTGAGAAAGATTGAAGGTCAAAGAAGAAGGGTGCAGCAGAGGATGAGATGGTTAGATAGCATTACCGACTCAATGGACATGAGTCTGAGCAAACTCCAGATCTTAGAGGACAGGGGAGCCTGGTGTGCTACAATCCATGGGGTCACAAAGAGTCAAACATGACTTAACAACTGAACAACAAAAACAACATTCTGTTGTTATTCAAAATTGCTTTAAGGTTTGTCTATGTTGATACACACAGATCTGGTTCAACTGTTTTAACAGCTATGCATCTACAATTGTCAGGGGTCTTGGTTGCAAATAACAAAAAGTGAGTCTCATTTAATCAAGCAGAAGATGATTTAATAGAAAGGATATTGCGGGGTTGATAAAAGAAATAGAGAGTCTGAAGAAACTTCAAGAAAAGGGTAGCTGGAGCAGCAGGTCAAGCGGCTGAAATCACAGTCACCATCTTATCAAAGCAAGTGTGATCAGTTACCTTGCTGGCGCCTCTGGGCTGTACATGCCATAAGCGTGGCCCCCACTACCAACGCCGTTAAGTTAGGCACGTCACTCTGTCATGGCACCTTCGCTGGCACTGCTGACGTGTGCCAATCATCCTGTCCACGTGTCGGCGCTGACGCCACTGCACTGTGAGAGCCACTCTGCTGGGATGCTTCCCTGGACATGGATCCCAGTCTGGTCACTGTCATTGCTGCTGCCCACTGCTGCTGCTAACTCCTTCATTCTAGTGTTTGATTTATTCTTATTTTTCAGGCACTGTGAGCAGAGCACTGAATGCATTGAATATTTGTCCTCATAGGCCTTACACTTTGGAGGAAAAGACAGATAATGAACAAATTATGCTTATCTCTGCATCTGTATTGATATCTGCATGTCTGGCAAAGTCATGTAAGACTCAGGACTCAAAGTCCCCAGCAGAATCTTGGAGGAACATGTCGTTGTTCACAGTGCTATACCTGTCAAGAAGCCAGGGAAATAATTTCTACTTCCTATTTGGAGCCAGGAACAACAAATTTTGTTTCTCCTAAAAGAGGGTACAGGGTGTTAAAATTGCCATCTTTCACAGTTTAACCACTCCATTGTAGGGAATGAGATGAGGTTCAGCTTGATCCGTAGTGAGATACGCGTTCGCTACCCACTGGAGTTTTCTCCTCTTTGACGTACTGTATTTATCTCTCTGCTTCTCTCCTGCTTTGCCTTTTCCCTTTTATTATGCTGTAGGGGGAAATGCATAATCTGATTTCAATGTACTAAACCTGGATAGGTGTAGGGATGGTGGTTGAGTCACTCAGTTATGTCCAACTCTTGCGATCCCCTGGACTGTAGCCCACCAGGATCCTCTGTCCATGATATTCTCCAGGCAAGAATACTGGAGTGGATAGCCTTTCCCTTCTCCAAGGGATCCTCCTGACTCAGGGATCAAACCCAAGTCTTCTGCACTGCAGGCAGAGTCTTTACCAACTGAATGGGTAAGTGTGTTGCAATTATATTCTCCCATACTGAACAACAACAATGTAATCACAATCTCGGAACAGAATATTTCCATCATCCCCCAGATTCTCTCCTACTTACTTGCAGTCAATCCGTTGGTTTTTTTAATTATAGTTTTAATTTAGTTTTCCTTAAAGACAAATGACTTTGAGTAATTTTTAATATATTTCTTGATATTCCTATATCTTCTTTGGTAAAATCTGCTCTATACCCACAATTTTAAAAATTAGGTTTCCTTTTATTGTCAACTTGTGGGAGTTCTTTGTATATTCTGAATATATGCCTGTGATCAGGTAAATATTTTGCAAATATTTTCTCCCAGTTCATAGCTTGCCTTTTCATTTTTCTGTCTTATCAAAGAAATGGCTTTAATTTGTGTAAAGTGTCATTCTTTTTTTTTTTTTTTAAGATTTATGTTTCTGGTGTCCTAAGAAATTTTTGCCTAGCTCAAGGTCACAACTATTCTTTCTACTTTTTTTATCTAGAACTTTTGCAGTTTTAGTGGCTGTTATGTTTAGGTGTATGGCTCATTCCTAATTAACTGTTTACATAGTGTGAGGTAAGGGTTGAGTTTCATTGTTTTCCATCTGGATGTCCAATTATTCAAGTATCACTTGTTGCAAAGACTATTCTTTCCCTTTTGAATTACTTTCCAGCTTTGTTGAAATTCAACTGATGTATATTGAAGATGTATTTGTTCATTTTCCATTCTTTTCCATTTATCTATTATGTCTGTCTTTACACCAATAACACAATGTCTTGATTACTGTAGCTTTATAGTAAGCTTCAGTTCGAGTACTGTATTAATAATTACCTTCAAACAGTTTTAAATACTTAGCATTTCCACCTAAATTTTAGAATCATCTTGCCAATTTAAAATAAAAATTCCTGCTGTGGCTTTGATTGAGACTTTTCTGAATCTACAGTTGAATTTTAAAATGTTCAACTGAGTGATATTGAATCTTCCAATCCATAACATACCTTATCTTTTCATTTATTTGGATTTAACTCAGCTGAGTAATGTTTTGTATGTCTAGTGTACAGATTATGCAACTATTCGGTAAAATTTTTCCTTTTGTGTATCATATTTTTGATGTTTTGGTAAATGATGTGGTTTATTTACATTTTAGTTTTTAATTGTCCATTGCTAATATAAGAGATAAATTTGACTTCTGTATTCTGACTTTCTATCTTGGGGCTTTGCTAAATTCATTTACGTGGTATAAAATTTCCTTTACATTTTTCTTTGAATTTTCTATTTAAATAGTCCCATTTCTCTGAATAAGGATAGTTTTACTTCTTCTTTTCCAACTTGGATGCCTTTATGCCTTTTCTCTTGTCTGCTTGTACAAGACGGATAACACACAAGTGGCGAGTGGACATCTGTGCCTTGCTTCTTATCTTTAGAGGAAAGAATTTAACCTCTTGCCGTTCCGTATCATGATGGCTCGAGATTTTCCTAGATTCTCTTTATCGAGTTGAACTCTGCCTTTCTAGCTTGCAAAGTTGGTTTATTTCATTTTGCTGTCTTGTCATGAATAGGTGCTAAATTTAGGAAATATATTTCTGCACCTATTGCAATGATTTTTCTTTTTTTAGCCTATTATTATAGTGAATTATACTGATATTAGAATGATTAGTTGAAATTACACTACTGCAATAAACCCCTTTGATTATTGCATTGTGACTTTGTGTATGTGTCTGTGTTTGTGGTGTTGGAGTTGATAAAAAATTCTTATGGAATTTTACCTCTGTGTCCTTGAGGGATATTGCTCCGTAGTTTTCTCTGGGTGTGATAAAATTGTCTAGATTGAGAATAATAGTGCAAGATTCATAAAATAAGTTGAGAAGTAGACTCTCCTCTCGTATAGTGTATAAGAGTTGGTTAGAGGTCTCCTTTAAATATTTCATAGAATTCGTCAGTAAAATATGTGCTGGCCAAGAGCCATTGCTGTTCTATGCTTGTTTTACTGTTGTTGCCATTTAGTTGTTTGGTCATCTCTGACTCTTTTTGATGTCATGGACCATGGGATTTCCCAGGCAAGAATGCTAGAGTGGGTTGCCATTTCCTTCTCCAGGAGATCTTCTCGATCCAGGAATCAAACTCCCACCCCCTGCCTTGGCAGATGGATTATTTACATAGGCCACCTGGAAAGCCTATGTTTGCTTTATTTAGGGTTTATTTGTGTTTAGGACTTCCCTGGTGGCTCAGACGGTAAAGTGTCTGTCTACAATGCGGGAGACCTGGGTTCGATCCCTGGGTCGGGAAGATTCCCTGGAGAAGGAAATGGCAACCCACTCCAGTACTGACACAACTGAGCAACTTCACTTATCTGTGTTTATTTGTTTGGGATTTATTTGTGTGTGGGAATTTTTTTCTTTAATGGTTTTCTCCAGAGCCTGGGACAAGGCTTACCCCAAGTATAAACTTTTTTGGGGGCGGGGAGGGGGAGGGAGTGTATTTTAACTGCAAACTTGATCTATATATCAGATACCAAAAATTGCAGGCTATCATCTTCAGTTAGTTTGGTGTTTTGTGTCTTTCAATGACCTTGCCTGTTTCACCTAAGCTGCTGATTTTCTTGTATCAAAACATTGTTCATAATATTTTATGATTGCTACTTTAATATTTTTATCATCATTTGGTATGTCATCTCTTTCATTCTTACTTAATTTTGCGTCTTTTTTCTGCTTTGTCTTGATCAGCTTGTCTGGAGATTAATCAATTTAATTAATCTTTTCAAAGAACCAGATTTTGGCTTCATTGATTTCTTTCTATTGTATATCTATGTTCCATGTCCCTGGTTCCTGTTTTTTTTTTTGTTTTTTTTTTTTTATTGCTCTGGATTTATTTCCTGTTTTTTTCTCTTTTAAGTTTCTTTTGTAGAAGATTGGATCATTGATATGAGATATTCATTTTTTCCTACAAGTATATACTCCTACACATTTCTCTCTAAGAACATCCCACACATTTCTGTATATTGCGCTTTTATTTTCATTTCCTTTATAGCATTTGCTAGTTTTACTGCACTTTTGCTCTGAATAGTTACTTAGAAGTAATTTACCAGCATTTTAGGGTTTTCTAGATATATTACTAATTTATGGTTTAATTTTGGTATGGTTAGATAACCGCATTATTTTATTGTATTATTTAAATCCTTTTAAATTTATTGAGGCTTTCTTGGGTCTATATTGATAATAGACACTCTTCTTAGTTTTTCTTATTCACTTAACAAAAGTTTATGATTAATGTGTACTGAATTTCATCAAATTATGTTTATGCATCGATTGAGATGATTACATATATATTTTCTTTCCTGTAAGTTGTTGATGTTGTTGTTAGTTATTAAGCAGCATCCAACTCTCTGAGATCTCATGGACTGTAGCCTTCCAGGCTCCTCTGTCCATGGGATTTCCCAGGCAAGAATACTGGAGTGGATTGCCTTTCCTTTTCCAGAGGATCTTCCTGACCCAGGGATCGAAACTGCATTTCCCGCCTGGCAGGCAAATTCTTTACCACTGATCCACCTGGGAAGTCCAATTTTTGATACTGTGATCTATATTAATAAACATTATGATTTTAAGCACATCTTACACTTCTGAGGTAAATCCAGAATGCAGTATTTTAAAACACAATGAATTTGGCTTGCTAATATTACATTTATGATTTTTTGCCTACGTCTCAGTAGGAGTGATTTATACATTTTCCCTTCATGTCCTGTCCTCTGATTTTGAAATCAACCTAGTACTAATATTATATAATAACTTGGATGGCTCCTTTTCTTTCTTTTATTCAGAAGCTATTTGTAAAAAACATAGTTTATTTGTTCCCTGGTCGTTTGATAAAATTTATTCTTAAAATAATTCACATTCAATGTCTAAGAAAGACACATTGATGTAATCTATATGACAGCAAGTTTATTTCATAACAGTAATTGGTTTCTTCAGATATTTTATTTCTTTTATTTCAATTCTAGTTATTCATATTATTTCAATTATTATCCATTTCATATAAAACCATCACACTCACTATAACAAAGCTATTCATATAATCTTCACTTTATCTGTTATTAATCTTCTTTGTTCCTAATATTTTTGTTTGTGACTTTTATCTTTTTTCCTCCTCATTTAATCTTGTCATTGTGCTCAATCACTCAGTCATGTCTGACTCTTTTTAACCTCATGGACTGTAGCCTGCCAGTCTCCTCTCTCCATGGGATTTTTCCAGGCAAGAATACTGGAGTGGGTTGCCATTTTCTTCTTCAGGAGATCTTCTGAATTACTGACCCACCTGGAAAGCCCCAGTTAATCTTACCAGAGGTTTTTCTGTTTCAATAATCTTTTAAAGAACTAGCTTTGATTTCATCAATTCTTATTTTTCTAATCTGCTCTTATGTTTTATTATATCTTTGCTTCTATTTATTTTGATTTTACTCTGTTGTGCTTTATCTAATTTATTGAGTTAAGTGGCCAATTCAACAAATTTTTTAGAATTTATGATTTCTTAATATATAACTTTAAAGTTACAAATTTCCATCTAAAACTTCAATCTCACCTGACATTCTTATGGATAATGACTTTGTTGTTATTTAGTTTAAAAATTTTTTTTACTTGCATTATTTTTTCTTATTTGTTCCATAAACTATTGAGTTGTCCTTTTGTTTCCTTTTTTAGTGTCTAAATATATGGTGGGCCTGGAAGACGTTATTAGTTCATGAATCTCTGAATTTCTTGAAATGTTTTTAGAAATAATGGTCTATTTGATATAATTTTTGATACTGGTTGAAATTTCTGTTCCAGATATTGGTCAATGTTCCTGACAAATACATGGATATTCTTTAAAAAAGGGTATTCTCTATGTTTCTAGGATCTTATTATAGCTTAAGCTTTTCAGTATGCTATTCAAATTTCTTTCGTCTTTATTAAGTTTTTAATCTTCATCTCATAACAGTTTAAAAAGACGGCTACCAAGATGTCTCCAATGACGAATTTGCCAGTTTCTCCTTACAACTCTGTAAATCTGTTTTATATGGATTAGAGTCATGTTGTTAGTTGCATTAGATTTCATGATTATTATATGTTCTGATAAACTGCTTCTCTTATTATGTTACAACTTGCAAAGCTTCAATGCCCATTTGACTTAAAGTTTATTTTTCTGACATTCCTTCAGAATATTTTTATTTAGCATTTGTCAGATATTTCTTTTTGCATTCTTTCACTGACAAACATCTAGCATCAATTTCTTTTTAGATGTGTTTCTTACAAACAGCTCATAGCTAGATAGTGCTTTGGGGGACATTGCTATTCATGTTTATCATTTCCAAGTTCATAAGCTAAATAACGTTCTTGGACTGCAACAGGCACTAAGCCATGCATGTTTAATAAAAAGCTTCACCAACACCTGAACCCACACATGTAAGTGGAGGCAGATTTGACTTCATAGCTCAGACCTCCCACATTTAAAGGGAACTTTTCCTTTATGCTATGCGTGCTTATATGTAGAAGGAAGAAATACTTCAGTGTGCAGAATATATATACACTGAAGTATTTCTTATATATATATATATATATACACACACACTACATATATATGTGTGTGTGTGTGTGTGTATGTATATATGATGAAAAGGCCATCTGACAAAGTAGAAAGAGCTAACTAGACAGCAGAGAGCTCAAGCCCTCCAGACTTTGCCACCTTCTCTCTGTGTGAATTCAGTCAAGGCATTGACCTCTCTGGTCCTCAACCTGCCATGCTGCTGGATCACCAAAGAAATATGTATCCTCTTCATATAAAAATCACTAACAGCTCCCCTTGGTGGATCAGTGGTAAAGAATCTGCCTGCAACCAGAAAACGAGGTTCAATTCCTGGGTCAGAAAAATACTCTGGAGAAAGAAATGGCAACCCGCTCCAGTATTCTTGCTTGGGAGGTCCCATGGACAGAGGGGCCTGGCAGACTACTGTCCATGGGGTCACAGAAGGTTGGACATGACTAAGTAAGTAAGTAACAACAATTATTTCTGCCCAGTGCATTTTAAAGGTGAAGAAATTCATGTTGAGGGAGGGGAAACTGACTTGGCCCAGGTGAGTATCCCCTAGATAATATCCTCTTTACTATTTCATGCAGTCTCCTTTTTAAAACATCGTGTAGGGGCTGAATTGTACCTCCCAAATTCGTACATCATGAGAAACGCTGGCCTGGAAGAAACACAAGCTGGAATCAAGATTGCCAGGAGAAATATCAATAACCTCAGATATGCAGATGACACCACCCTTATGGCAGAAAGTGAAGAGGAACTAAAAAGCCTCTTGATGAAAGTGAAAGTGGAGAGTGAAAAAGTTGGCTTAAAGCTCAACATTCAGAAAACGAAGATCATGGCATCTGGTCCCATCACTTCATGGGAAATAGATGGGGAAACAGTGGAAACTGTGGCAGACTTTATTTTTGGGGGCTCCCAAATCACTGCAGATGGTGATTGCAGCCATGAAATTAAAAGACGCTTACTCCTTGGAAGGAAAGTTATGACCAACCTAGATAGTATATTCAAAAGCAGAGACATTACTTTGCCAACTAAGGTCCGTCTAGTCAAGGCTATGGTTTTTCCTGTGGTCATGTATGGATGTGAGAGTTGGACTGTGAAGAAGGCTGAGCGCCGAAGAATTGATGCATTTGAACTGTGGTGTTGGAGAAGACTCTTGAGAGTCCCTTGGACTGCAAGGAGATCCAACCAGTCCATTCTGAAGGAGATCAGCCCTGGGATTTTTTTGGAGGGAATGATGCTAAAGCTGAAACTCCTATACTTTGGCCACCTCATGCGAAGAGTTGATTCATTGGAAAAGATTCTGATGCTGGGAGGGATTGGGGGCAGGAGGAGAAGGGGATGACAGAGGATGAGATGGCTGGATGGCATCACGGACTCGATGGACGTGAGTCTGAGTGAACTCCGGGAGTTAGTGATGGACAGGGAGGCCTGGTGTGCTGCGATTCATGGGGTCACAAAGAGTCAGACATGACTGAGCGACTGAACTGAACTGAACTGAAATTCGTATTGAAGCCCCATGCCCCGGTCATCTGTTTTGGAAACAGGATCTTTGCAAAATAATTAGCTAAGATAAAGTCATTAAGGTGGGTCCTAATCAAGTATGACTGGGGTCCTCATGAAAAGGGAAAAACTGTACAACACCTGAAACTGACATGATGTAATAAATCAACTATCCTCCAATAAGAATTTTTAAAAACAGGGGAGGGGGGGACAAGGAAGGAACTGGACACCGATATGCACACATGGAGAATACTATGTGAAGACAGAGGCAGAAATCAAGATGATGTTTCTATCAGCCAAGGAATACCAAAGAGTGCCCGTGGACCACTGGAAAGAGACGGGTGATAGCGCTTCTCACTTGCAGCCCTAAGCAGAGACCAGTACTGCTCAAACCTTCATCTCGGACTTCGAGACTCCAGAGCTCTGAGACAACGAATTCCTGCTGTTCAAGCCATTCGCATGATGATAATTTGTTACTGCGGCCCTAAGAAACAAATACAGTATCTTTACACTGTAACCAGAAAGCTTCTTGCTGAATATATATGTCTGTCTTCTGTAAACACATACATACATGTATACATACCATCTTACAGACATATCCTGGAGAAGGACTGCCTCAGACTTGATGATAAGTGAGAAAACTCTCATCGTCTCCCTGAATGATCTTCTGGGTAGTGAAGTAAATAAGGGTAAGACCCCTGGGCTGGATCAGAAAACTTGAGTTTGAACCCTCATTTAGACAAAATCTTTCCTGCTAGCTCTTGGTGTCATTTACACAATGAGAAGGTCACCACTCTAATCAAGCCTTACTTGACTGAAATTCACATTTTCAAAATATTTTGCCAACAAATCTGCATCGATGATGACATAATTAATTTGATTGCCCAATGTTTATTAATCAAAGACATATATAACAGGATATGCAATAAAAATCGCTTCTCCCAGATTCCTATGATGTCACAGGCAGCCAATCGGATCTGAAAGGGACATTCTTGTGGATTAGTTCTAAAGCTCCTGCACAGCTGGGCCAGATGAGAGGGGGCCCAGCAGGGCGGCCATGGGTGGCCCGGGGCCAACATCTGCCCGAAACACCCCGTGTGGCCTCGTGAGTCGAGCCTGGCTGGAGGGAGGCTCTCCCATCTGGTCTGAGTGTCAAACGTCGTGTGGAAAGGGGCGGCTGAGAATGGAATCCTTCTCTCTCACTGCTCCAGCCTGGATGTGCTTTCCCATGGAGGGCTCAAGAGAGGGGAAAACCAGACCACGACAGAGGAGGTCCAGAAAAACCAGCCATTGTCTTGGCCACGTGTTGGTATGACATTCATGTCCCCAGCATGAGGGCCACTGCGAGGAGGAGGGAGGCAGAGAGCGGCTGGATTGGTATGATCTGCTGTCACCTTCATCCTGTTTGCCCCAGCAGGAGGCCTGGGTGGCAGGCCATCCCCAGCAGTCACTAGGATTTTATCTTTTGGCAAATTGCTGAACTGTTGCTATTTTCCTTTGTTCAGTGGCGATAGTAAGTCCCCATGCTCCCTGGTTCATCAGCAGATTTCTGAAGTGCGTGCGTAGAATTCTGTAGTTCCACAAACATGCTCTCAACAGTCCCAGTTCTTATTCATTTGTGCAACCAGCAAAGACATCCTGAAGGCCTACTGTGTGCCAAGAAGCAGACAAGGTGCTGAAACATCGAGACCAGTGAGTCGACAGTCTAACAGGGAAAAGAAACAACCACAAGTGTTAGGATGGGAACGTGTTGAAAGGGTGAGGGCCCCCTTTAGATTGCAGGATGCTCCTTTCAACTTCTGGCTGGTCAGATGTTCCAGGGAGCATCTTGGCTTGTGTGAGACTCCAAGCGAAAGAACAGGTTCTCCGGGAAAGTGAGTTGGCTCCAGGCTGGGAGAATCCATGAGAAAGAAATAGAACCTGAGGAAACACAGTGGGTCCTAACGAGGGTTTCTATGGCTATCCAGAGAGTCAGAGCAGGCTGGAGAAATGTATTCTCTTCCTCCAAAAGTTTAGAGGAGGGAAGTAAAGCAACCCACTTGAGAGACTCCCTTTCTAAAAATTAAAATAAAAAAATTAAAGTTACTTTCACTAGACCACATGGTATAATGAGGCTGAGGTCAGAGAGATTGTTTCGTGTCTGGGTGGAGAGCCAGGGGCTATGTCTGGATTTCAGAGTGGCAGAAGATTCTAGAAGGCAGATATTGCAATTTGCAAAGCAGAAGGGAAAGAGAAGCCTGTACAGACTGCCCAGGTCTGGAGACAGTTAAACCTGCTTCGGCAACGTGGAACAGAGCTGTCAGGTCAGCAACGAGCAGGCTGAGGCCTGGAACACCATGGGAAAGAGATGATGGGAATCTATGGGGGTAGGACAGTGCGCTCTAAGACTCCAAAGAGCTTCCTGGTCATGGTCAAAGGCCCCGAGCACAGGAGGAGTGACCAATTCAATGGACATGAACTTGGGCAAAGTCTGGGAGAGAGTGGAGGACAAGAGAGCTTGGGGCGCCACAGTCCATAGGGTTGCAGCAGATCTGGCTTGGGACCCAGCTCTATCACTCACTAGCTCAAGCCCACTGCGAGAGTGGCTGCTTCTGAGCCCGAGCGTCCTCAGATGCAAAATGCCCTGTGGGGCAGGCGAGGGTGGCAAGGCCTCCTGGGCTCTGGCCAGTAGAGTCCCTCGTGCGGAGGAGGCCTAAGCCCCACACCTCAGAGGAGATGGTTCCGGAACAGTGTCTTCCAATCTTGTCTTAAGCAGGAGGGAAGTCCCTTCCAGGGACTGACCGGCCACCTACCATCAAGCCTGCCTCCGCTGATAGCAGAGGAGGGACAAAAAGACAGAGCCGTCTCTCCAGGTAAGGGGTGCTGTCCCTGAGGGGTAGAAGAAATGGCGACTGCCCATTCAGTTCTGTAGGAATTAAAATGGATTAAAAAAAGAAAGAAAATTTAAAAACTAAAAAGGAAAACATGAAACTTCTATCACCATTTATGTCAATTTTCCTTGGAGCTACTAGCATTTAATCTTTGGGATGTTTCTAGAAAGACTGGAAAATACACATTTTTGCTCAACCAGTTTTAGGCCTTGGTTCTTCTTTCCCCCTCAATACTGAAGTCACAGGTTTCCCTGAGTCTCAAAATGCTTCTGGCCCACTCCTTGATTTCTCCCTATTTCTATATTTATCTTCTCCATTTCCTTTGCTCTACACCTGGATGGTGACTGCAGCCATGAAATTAGAAGACACTTGCTCTTTGGAAGGAAAACTATGACAAATTTAGGTAGCGTATTAACGAGCAGAGATATCACTTTGCCAACAAAGGTCTGTCTAGTTAAAGCTATGGCTTTTCCAGTGGTCATGTACAGTTGTGAGAGTTGGACCATAAGGAAGTCTGAGCACGGAAGAATTGATGCTTTCAAATTATGGTGCTGAACAAGACTCCTGAGAGTCTCTTGGACTGCAAGGAGATTCAACCAGTCCATCCTAAAGGAAATCAGTCCTGAATATTCTTTGGAAAGATTGATGCTGAAGTTCCAATACTTTGGCCACCTGATGCAAAGAGCTGACTCATTGGAAAAAGACCCTGATGCTGGGAAAGCTTGAGGGCAGGAGAAGAGGGCAACAGAGGATGAAATGGCTGGATGGCATCACCAGGTCAATGGACATGAACTGGGGCAAAGTCTGGGAGATAGCAGAGGACAAAAGAGCTTGGGGTGCTGTAGTCCTTAGGGTCGCAAAGAGTCAAACATGACTTAGCAACTGGAAAACGACAACACCTGCATGGAAAAAGAGACTAGAGAGTGTGCAGCCTGACTCACTCCCAGATCTGGATGGACAATGGAATAGTTTGAATCCAACACGTATTGCCTTTGGGCTGCAAAGGAGAGACGGCTCTGCCTTTTGTCCCTGCCATGTTCCAAAGCAAGTGTGCCCTGCTCGTGGAGCTTCTGGTGAATGAATCCCCATCAAGTGACAAGATTGGGATTTTTTTCCATGATCTTCTTGGAAGCCCCAGGTAGTTAAAGGGCACAAGGAACCCAAGGAGGAAAGAATGAGGGGATGATGCTCTAACATCACCCTTCAGTGCTGCTGAAATCTCCCCAGTTTGCCTACCGATTCCATTGGCAGCCAATCTCTTTCAGCCCATGACCTCATTCATTACCGCAGGTGGAGATCTGTTATCGGCTCCCATTTGACAGATGAGCAAAGTGAGGCTGTGGGCAGGTGAGAGGAGACTGAAAGAATGATTTCAGTCCAAGCAGACTCAGCTCCATCCAGGCTGGCCTGGGGCCCATTTGCCCTAGACTATTGGGCAGAGAAACTGCTCTCCCTCCCGGGGGGCTGGAGGGCTTGGCAGGGAGGCAGCCCACTGCTCGGTTGGTTGAGGAGATAATCATTCTTGGGGTCTGTTTATCAGCCATCTTTGAATGGCAGGCCTGGATTTCCTAATTAGCTAACATCCGTGGGCTGGTAACTCTTCTAAGAGCCCAGTCATATCAGATCACTGGCATTCTCCATGGTTCTCTCTCTCCCCCAAACCTGTGCTCAATGTCTGATAACTAGAAGTTTCTGCAGTAGATAATGAATGAATGGGGGTTGGGGGAGGAAGGGGCAGGCTTTATGGATGGCCCTAAATCCCCAGGGGTCCCAAGAATTAAAGTTGATTTTTTTCTGCCAAAAGGAGGCCTGTGTGGACAACAAGCCATGAGGAAAGGGCCAAGGATGCTCAGCTGTTCTGAATTTACCCAGGAACGCAGGGGCCGCGGTCCCTGGCCACCTGGCACCCAGCTGTTCATAGCATTAGAGCCCCTGAATCCTGCCCTGGTGGGGCCCCCAGAGACCAGCTCACAGCCTTCATTGTTCATCCCTTGCCGGGTGTGCCCAGCCCCTTAGCAACAGACACAGGACAGACCCAGGTCATCCTGGCAGGGGCGGGGGATTGCCGTCTTTCAAGTGGTATTCCCTGCCCCAGAGCTCCAGCCGGAGCTGACACTATTGTGCATCCTTTCGGACAGGTCACAGTCCTGCTCACAATGTAAGTTCAGTTCAGTGGCTCAGTCGTGTCCGACTCTTTGCAACCCCGTGAACTGCAGCACACTAGGCTTCCCTGTCCATCACCAGCTCCTGGACTTGCTCACACCGTCCCTTCCACCCATACCCTTCTTCCTTCTTTTTTCCTTTGGGAGAATCTCAAGTCAAAGATCCAGTTTCAGCCCAAGCTCCCTGGCTCGCAGAAGCTTTCCATGACTCACTGCCTCTTGGTGCTGAGTTAGGCACCTTCCTCTAAGCAGCCAGCCTGGATTCATTGCCTCTTTCACAACACTTTCTGGCTGCCTTAAAGTTGTCTGTGCCTGTGCTACACATTAAACCCTGAGCTTCTCAAAGACCCCAATGGGTTCCTCTCTGTTTCACCCCAGAACCCAAGACAGACCAGAAGAAAAGAATTTGTGCCAGATCATTCCTAGTGAATAAAAGAATGGACGAATGAAGGATGAATGAGTCTTTTCTATTTTAATAAGGTGTTTTCACTCTCTAAGGATGGGGACGCTAATTTGATTATAAATAAATGGCCTCGGGGCTTCCCTAATGGTTCAGCAGGTAAAAAATCTGCCTGCAGTGAAGAAGACACAGGAGACTTGAGTTCAATCCTTAAGTCAGGAAGATCCCCTGGAAAAGGAAATGGCAACCCACTCCATTATTCTTGCCTGGGAAATTCCATGGACAGAGGAGCCTGGCGGGCCACAGTCTAAAGGACTGCAAAGAGTCGGACACAACTGAGCAACTAAGTACACACACAGCAAATGACCACATGGTGCTTGGCTCTTGTGAAGGTGTATACAGGGCAGCCTCCTGACATGCTTGAGGCAGACTTCAGGATCGTATGGACAGCTAAGGGGTCAGCCGGCCAGCCTACGTGAAAGCGCACCCTGTCCGATGGACATGTATCTCTGAGCGCTCAGGCACCCAATGAGGGGTCCCTGTCTGTGACTTGGGCCTGAGAAGGAGGCTAATATTTGTTTTCCCTTGAGAGCTCATAAACCCACGCATCTTCTTCTCCAGCAACAAAGGTTTGCTGCTGTGTCTGTTTCCACTGAAACACAAAAATATATTCACACAGGCAAGAAGCCCCAGGTTGGCTAGACCAGACTGTTTTCATCCCTCAAATGAGAAGACCATGGTGTGTACTTAGGTCCAAACACAGAGAAGTTCAGAATCATATGTGGAGGGCTTTTTAAGTGATGACGCTTTATGATGATGTAATAGGGTAAGGGACTCAGCCTACCTAAGCCTCTGTTTCTTCAGCTAAGAAGCACTTTGACAGTGTCTCCTCTGCAGGAGACAGGATACATGTCATGCAGGGAAAGTGAATCCCTGTCTGGAATCCTCCAGGACTCAGATCCCCTGCCTTTCTCCAGGCTGGATCCAGGAGGGCCAGTGAGGGACAAGGGGCTGCTTTTTCCCAGACATGTCTCCTTAAATGAGTTGTAAACCTGCCTGGACTCTTAGCACCATTAAAAGTTTTCTTTCTTTTTCCCTTGAAAACTCACATGCAAGATAGTACAACACCCATCTCCATCAACCCATCACCTTTTCTAAAGACCAAGCAATAAGTATTTGAATTCAATCCATCTTTCTCATGTGAAAATCACAGACACCTGCTAAAACTCAAAGAAGCTAAGTCTATCAAGTTCCTATTTGTTTTCATACAGATATTCTTTTTTTTTTGTCTCTGCTTTTTGTTTTTTTCCAGTGCTCAGCTTTCTTTCTTTCTTTATTTATTTTTATTCTTACATGTGTTCCCAAACATGAACCCCCCTCCCACCTCCCTCCCCATAACATCTCTGTGGGTCATCCCCATGCACCAGCCCCAAGCATACAGAGTTCAATAAATGTCATAATGCCCCAAATATATTTTGAGCCAAAAAGATGCTTCTGGAGATTGCAACAGCACTTGAAGGCCAATGGGAACCATCACGATCGAGGTCACACTTTTCTCCGTGCGCAAATCTTGAGAGCACACCCCTTCTCCCACGGTCCCTCCCTTCCCCAGGTCCCGCTTGCACCGAGCCAGTGTTTGACCATTGCTGACAGGGAGCCACACACCCAAAGCCTTGAGAGTAGTACAAAGCGGTGAGCCTCAAAGCTGTAAGTGACAAAGACTGGGGGGCAGCCAGTGACTTATTCACTGGCTCACCCAGCACTTCTGAGGCCCCCTGGGTGCAGGTCAGTGTCCTACGTGTCAGGCTCCTTGGCCAGCAAGATACACAGAGGCCCTACTTTCAGAGAGAGAGAGAGAGTAAAGGACCCAGACAATAATCAAAACCAGATCATCATATAACAAAGCCAGGTGCTGAAGACATCTATAGCCATTTTAGGGCTTAGAGAGGTTTGGGGGCTGTTGCTTCAGACAAGCCCAGCTTGGCAGGCCTCTCTGAGGAGCTGACATGGGGAACCAGGGAGGTGAATGGCACTGTGAGCCCTGGGCAGTGCGCCTGGGCACTCCGGGTGGTGAGCGGCGAGGGCAAAGGCCCAGCAGCTGGACCGTGCCGGGCTCCCGTGAAGAGCCAGGGGACGGGGGCCCCGAGCAGGCAGCACTGGGGGCAGGGCGTGGTGTGAAGGGTCTGGGTTTTTATCCGAGAGGAAGCAGGGAGACTGGACCATCAAGACCTTGGAAACACCGAGGTGAGGACTTTGACTTCTCCAAGGAGGGAGAGTTACAAGCAAAGAGTGACCAGATTTAACTTAGATTTTTGCAGTTTGCTCCCTCAGGGAGGAAAAGGCTCAGAAACCAAGCAGAGCCGAGCCTGAAAGACCAGCATGTCGTTATTTCACTGAAGGGAGAGCTTCATGGGCTATTGTGAAGGCTGAGTGCCCACTGCATCCCTTGACTCACCTGCTGGGACCACAAAGAACCTACGACCAATGCTGGTGTCCTTCCCAGTGTCCTTCCCCAAACCCACATCTCCCAGCCCTTGTGTAGCTAACAGTACGGAAGAAGCTAACAGGATTGCAAGAAAGCAGCCCTTCCTTCTGGGGGACAGGCTTATCCTGTGTAGGCTCCCGAAACTGATATTTAACATCCAGCACACACTTTCACTGTGTCCCACGTACAGCCATGGTGTGCATGCCGTGTGAAAAGTCGCGTCAGTCGTGTCCGACTCTGTGTGACCCCATGGAGTGTAGCCCACCAGGCTCCTCAGTCCATGGGACCTTCCAGGCAAGAATACTGGAGTGGGTTTCCATGCCTTCCTCCATGGGATCTTTCTGACCCAAGGATTGATCCCTCTTCTCTTACGTCTCCTGCGTTGGCAGGTGGGTTCTTTACCGCTGTGGCACCACCTGGGAACCCCCACAGCCATGATTGGGATGGCTTAAGTTCATGTGCCTGGCCACACTTCCCAATCCAGAAACAAAGACGTCCTGAGAGTTTAATTTCCCTGGCAGCCAGCATGGCCCAGGCCTTTACTCCAAATAATAATGATAATAGTAACCTGGACGTCCGCTGAGGCTTTCCCAATGTGGTTCTCATCAGGTTAAAAGAGTGCAAAGTGTCTCCCCTGCTGCTGCTTCTCAGAAGAATTCCAAGCTTTGGACAAAACAGACTGAAATGCTGGAACGGAGTCCAGCCAGCTCGGCTTCCGATGCTTAGAAAACTCACGCTCCTCGCTGCATCAGACACTGATTCAGAAGTCGCCTTTGCAAGCCTGCTGACACATTTCATAGAGGCGATGCGGAGGGGGTGTTTAGAAAGGCCTCAGAAGAAGGAGGGGTGTCCGATCCATCAGTGAGACTTTTAGGGGCCTTCCTTAAGGGACTGATGCTGAAGCTCCCATACTTTGGCCATCTGATGAGAAGAGCTGACTCACTGGAAAAGACCCTGGAGCTCAGAAAGATTGAGGACAGGAGGAGAAGGGGGCAACAGAGGATGAGCTGCTTGGATGGCATCATTGACTCAGTGGAATGAGTCTGAGCAAATTCTGGGAGACAGTGGAGGACAGGGGGGCCTGGTGGGCTGCAGTCCTGAGGGTGCACCTGGGCACTCCAGGTGGTGAGCGGTGAGGTCAAAGGCCCAGTGCCTGGACCGTGCTGGGCACCCGTGAAGAGCCAAGGGACAGGAGCCCTGAGCAGGCGGCACTAGGGGCAGGGCGTGGTGTGAAGGGCTTGGGTTTTTATCAGAGAGGAAGCAGGGAGACTGGACCGTCAAGACGCGGCAAGGTCCCTCTTTGACCTTGCAGAGTCAGACATGACTTAGCAACTGGACAGCAACAACTTTGTCCTGGGAGGAGACCACGTTCTTTACATCTGTTTATCCTCTGAGTCAAACACCTTTTGTCTAAACCATTGACTTTAGGACGAAAGTGCTGATCTCCACAGACTAGTCTCAAACCTGAGCTAAAAGAAGCCCGTTGCCTTTTCTCAAGGAATAACTCAGAAATTTCTTTTTTCCCTCGCTCACCCTCCTTCACCCCTTTTGTCAGTAATGTTCCCTTGGGGGCAGTTGCTAGCAAGGTCAGCCTCATTTTGGGTGAACGTGTGTGTGTTTTATTTATTTTATCTTTATTTTTTTTTCAATTTTTCAATTTTTTATTTATTCACCTAGAGTTGATTCACAATGCTGTGTTGGTTTCAAAGTGATTTAGTTTTAGCATCTTTATATATATATATATATATATGCATCACACACACATATCTGTATATGTAATTTTTCAGATTCTTTTCCCTTACTGCTGCTGCTGCTGCTAAGTCACTTCAGTCGTGTCCAAGTCTGTGTGACCCCATAGACGGCAGCCCACCAGGCTCCCCTGTCCCTGGGATTCTCCAGGCAAGAACACTGGAGTGGGTTGCCATTTCCTTCTCCAATGCAGGAAAGTGAAAAGTGAAAGTGAAGTCACTCAGTCATGTCCGACTCTTTGCAACCCCATGGACTGCAGCCCGCCAGGCTCCTCTGTCCATGGGATTTTCCAGGCAAGAGTACTGGAGTGAGGTGCCATTGCCTTCTTCTTTTCCCTTACGGGTTATTACAAAATCTTGAGCAGAGTCCCCTGTGCTTTACAGTAGATTCTTGGTGATTATCTATTTTATAAATAGTAGCATGCAAGACTGGCCTAATTTCGTAGCAGCACCTGGCTGAAGCCACACAAAAGCTCAGGCTGCCCTTGGAGAGGTGTTATCAGTAGTTCATTCTATGGCTGTGAACCCCATGCGACACAGGTCTGTGATTTGTCAGTGTGGCAGGTGTGCTGGGAGCCTGGGTTCCAGACCATTCATCACTGCTACTGTACAATGAGTGTCCAGCATGTCAAGTGCTGCCTGTGAATTTGACCCAAAGCCATATATTCCTGCAAGGATTATCATCCCCAGGAGTAAATTGAGGTTCCAAGGAGGTATGGAACTGGCCCAGAATCCCAGTTAGAACACGTCTAAGCCAAGACCTAGGGCACCCCCTGCTTACTTCTTGCCACTTGTCCTTCACAAGCAGAACTGGCCATGTGCCTACATTTTGCCAGGCACTATGCCAATGGCCCAGGCTTCCCTGATGGCTCAGTGGGTAAAGAATTTCACCTGCAATGCCAGAGATGTGAGACAGGAGACGTGGGTTCCATCCGTGGGTCGAGATCCCCTGGAGAGGGAAATGGCAACCCATTCCAGTATTCTTGCCTGGGAAATCCCATGGATAGAGGAGCCTGGGGGACTACAGTTCGAAGGGTGGCAAAGAGTCAGGCATGATTGAGAGACTGAGCGCGCTCGCACGCGTGTGCCGATGGCCGGGGCATCTGAGATCAGTGAGACTTGCCAGAGCCCTCTGGAATCTCAGGCTCAGTTTGGATTCCTGCAGAAGCAGAACTTGACACAAGGGTCACCAAACAGGGAGTTTATTTAGGATTGCAGAAAGCACAGGTAGAAGAGGCAGACATGAAACAGGGGAGGGAAGGCAGAGACAAAGGAGCGCGCTGCCCGGGCAAGGCTCCCGCGGAAATCAGCGGGCTCACTCCCACCAGAGACTCCAGGAGACAACGCCCCACACTCCTGGAATCCCCCCATGCACAAACCAGAGGCCAGGGAGCTGGTTTACTGATGTACCCTCTTGCCATCCACTGCGGGTTGAGGGGTGCACAGCCCCCAGGGCTCAGCTGCGCTCTTCCAAGGGCATTAACGATCGAGTATCTTTGATTTCCCACGCCTGTGGCTTCCTGCCAGGAAAAAGAACCCTCAGACAGACATTATCCACAAACGGCCAAATGAAGGCAAGGGGCTGGCCTCTCCTACACACCAGGGCTGGGGCTTCTATCTGCGGATCTCATATAGAGACAGGCAATGCCTGAGTATGATAAGAAGTGTGGATATCTAGAGTCCACATTTATAAGCTGGAGGATCTTGAACTAATCTAATGTTTGCTGCGTTATGGGAAGGGTCTGGGACTTACCTTGTTCTCCGGTCTCTAAGACTGCACGCTCCCAATGCAGGGGCCAGGTTCTATCCCTGGCCAGGGAGCTAGATCCCACATGCCACAGCTAAGTGTTCAAACGCCACAATTAAAAGATCCCACATGCTGCAAGGAAGATTAACGACCCTGTGTGCCTGGCACAGCCAAATAAAAAATGTGTTAGTCGCCAGCTGTGTCTGACTCATTGTGATCACGTAGACTGTAGCCCACCAGGCTTCGCTGTCCATGAAATTCCCTAGGCAAGGATACTGGAGTGGGTAGCCACTCCCTTCTCCAGGGGACCTTCCCTAACCCAAGGATCACACCCGGGTCTCCTGAATTGCAAGCAGATTCTTTACTGTCTGAGCCACCAGGAAAGCCCTCCCCCCACCCCACCCCACCCTGCCAACAAAACTTAAGTAAGTTTATTTTTTTTTTAATATGGGAAATGTTATAATGCCCCGCATGTAGAATGAAACTTGGATGCAAAAGGATTATGTATAAAGCAGTCGGCGTCATGTCCAGAACACAGTGAGCTCTCATATAAGGTGAACTTATGTGAACATCATAATATCCTTAGTTCATCCAGTCCTTCCACTGACCTGTGATGACAGTGGGTCTCACCGGGGTGAAACGAGGCGCCAAAGATCGGAGAGCTGAACAGAACTTGATCCAAGACTAAGAGACGCCAGCTCACAGAGGGGCACGTGGTCCTCCTGAGAATCGTGCCAGGATAAAAATCAGAACACAGGCTCCTCTCTCCCTTTGTGCGTCTTCTCCCCCCTCCGAGGAACACACAGTTCAGAGTAAGAATGAGCTCCCCAACCCTCCGCCTTCAAATTGTGGATGCGGAAAGCAGTGAACTTCGTAGTTGCCTTCCTCTCCAGATTTATAACACGTCCATTCCCCTAAGTGCTTGACACAGACGCACTGGAGATTTGAAGGCGTTCTCTAAAGCTCAATATTTCTGTGATTAATGTTTTATTGGATGGTGGGCAACAGAAATGCTATCCAGGCTCAAAAGAAATCATTCAAATAGGGAACATTGCCTGTTGCATAAAACCTCCACTTAAAGGGGTTTTTATACTTTTTGTAAAGTTATTTTTTAAAAGTGACTTTGGAAGAAAGCTTCAACCCGAGGAGAAGCATCAAAAGTAAAATTGATGGCTTCGGGGTGAAATTTTTTTCCTTCGGTAATTTAACTGTCCAGAAAGAGATAATGATGTCCACCTGTCAAGGCGAGAAGGCAGGAGCTGCTGCAGAGAAAGATAGCGGGGACCTTCACAGAGACTGTGCGGCTCCAGGAGCTGTGTTAAGGGGCTGGGCGGAGATGAGCAATCGCCTTCTCTCTGTCCTTCTCCTGACCTCTTTATCCAAGCCGGAGAAGGGATTTGAAGGCTTCTATGAGCCCCAGGCAGCTGATGGCTCCCAGCTCTGCATGACTCAGCAATCATCTATGCGCCTGGCCCGGTGCAAGGCCGCTCACCTAAATGAACCCGGGGAGCTTCCTGGGACCCATGAGGATGGCCCCCAACATCCCTGCTTTACAGATGAGGAAACCAAGGCCTAGAAGCTCATTGTTACTAACGCCGAGTCACTCGACCGAGATGTGGAGAAGACTTGATCGTCTCGGCCCCCAGCCACCGTGTCACACGGCCCCACACGCCCAGTCTCCTGTGATCCTCAGCACGGTGCTGCTGGACATGGAATCTGTGGGACAAGATTCAATGTGGGACAAGAGTGAGGGGACCCAGAACCCGCGAGGGACAAGGCCTCTGTCCAAGGTGACGCAGCTGGTACGTGGCCCAGCCCGACCTTGAACCAGAGTGGCCTCACTTCAGGCTACTTCATGGCTGGTGGGAGTGTGGAGGGGCTTTAGCTGGTTGGTTTTCCTTCATGGCTCATTTTAGGTGTTTCAGTTTTTTTTTTTCTTTCTTTCTTTTAAGATGTTTCCGTGTGAACCATGTTTAAAATTTTTATTGAAGTTGATGCAATATTGCTTCCAACTCATGTTTTGGATTTTTGGCCGGGAGGTATGTGGGATCTTGCCTCCCCAGCCGGGGGTTGAACCAGCACTGCTTGCGTTGGAAGGCAAAATCTTAACCACTGGACTGCCAGGGAAGTCCCTCATTTTGGTTAGAGAATCATGCATTTTAATACTTTTTTGTTTTAATAAGTTTCTTAGGTTTTATACTCTTGTATGGGCTTCCTTTGTGGCTCAGCTAGTAAAGAAGCCGCCTCCAGTACGGGAGACCTGGGTTTGATCCCTGGGTTGAGAAGATCCCCTGGGGAAGGGAAAAGCTACCCACTCCAGTATTCTGGCCTGGAGAATTCCATGGACAGCCCATGGGGTCGCAAAGAGTCAGACACGACTGAGTGACTCTCACTTTCACTATACTCCTGTATCCGTAAAGAATAGTTAAAAGGTCCTTGCTATTTGTGTTGAATTTGTGGAATCTGTGGTGCATACACACAATGGGATATCACTCAGCTAGAAAAAGGAAGACATTTGAGTCAGTTCTAATAGGTGGATGAACCTAGAGCCTATTATACAGAGTGAAGTAAGTCAGAAAGAGAAAGACAAACACCATATATTAATGCGTATATATGGAATCTAGAAAGATAGTACTGACGAGCCTACATGCAGGGCAGCGAAGGAGACGCAGACATCATGAACAGGCTTTTGGACACAGTGGGGGAAGGAGGGTGGGATGATTTCAGAGAATACAATTGAAACACAGACATCGCCATCCATAAAATAGATAGCCGGTGGGAGTTTGCTGTATGAAGCAGGGCACCCAAAGCCCGTGCCCGGTGACACCCTGGAGCGACGGGGTGAGGAGGGAGGTGGGAGGGGGTTCAAGAGGGAGAGGATATACGTATACCTATCTATAGCTGTTCACCTTGATGTATGGCAAAAACCATCACGATATTGTGAAGCAATTACCCTCCAATTAAAAATAAATAAATAGTTTTTTAAATGGAGCTGAAAAGCTGTTATCTTGAGAGAAATTGGTATTCTAGTTGTTACCCCATAACAGATATAAACAAACCTATACGTGTTATGTCTAATATACATAAATCTTACTAGAGGCATGTTTATGTAAGTAAATATGTTATATACATATGAATTCACACATCTCTTCATATTGCTTAGAATTACTAACAATCACTGAGTAAGTTCATCTCTGAGTCTACTCTTCTTGAATACATGGTTTCCTCATAATAAGCAGGTTTGATCCTATTGCAAAGCCAGACTGCAACAAAGTTCAAAGCTTTGCCCTTGTGACTTTCAATGTGGAACTCATTCTCAAAACCTCTCTCATCCTCTTTGACCACAACATATTCTTACTATATATAGTCCATCTTTCCTGGTGAGTCATCACGTGTACCTCTCATTAAACGTCGAGATCAGCAGTGGGAAAGGGAGGGCGCCTGCCTCTTCCTGGGAAAGGCGATCAAGGTCCCCAAAATGAACGTCACCTACACTCTAGGCCACAAGTTTTACACTCAGCCATCCAACCCCGGCGTGCAGAAACTGGTCTGGCCATTTTTGTTTGATGTTGTGACAAAGAGAAAAACTATTTAATCTATTGTATGGTTTTATGAACACTTCAGTTTATTCGGCAAAGTATCAAAGGTGGTGTAAGTAAGATGTGGATCCAGATAGCTACTGTACCATTTCCATTCCAGAGGGCTTCGTATTTCATGCAGTTTGAAACTGAACATGATCAGATTGTTATGTAAATAATAAAATACAATCTGTAATTTCTTTAAAGAATAACTGATAAATTAGCTGTGATCACTTCAGTATTAAGTTCATATAAGAAGCATTTACTTTACTATGAACCCCATATGTTAATAATTGATCTTAAAATATAAGCCAATGGTCTGATGAAAGCTGAGCTCTAGTGTGGTAAATGTGAGCTTATACTGACCTCAACCTTGTTTCTCCAAGTGGAAGAGACTGAGAACAGGTATCTGGGAGGAGGTTCACTGCTCGGAACAGCTAGTTCATTGCCTACCATTCTGACCAACTCAATGAAATTTCCTTTAAAATTCAAATTGCTGTCAAAATGACACTGTATCCGATAATTCACTGTGCACAGAGGGTGCAGCCATGAAATGAAAAGATGCTTGCTTCTTGGAAAGAAAGTTATGACAAACCTAGTTCACTCACTCAGTTCTGTCTGACTCTTTGTGACCTCATGGGCTGCAGCACGCCATGCTTCCCTGTCCATCACCAAATCCCAGAGCTTACTCAAACTCACGTCCATCCAGTCGATGTTGCCATACAGTCATCTCATCCTCTGTCATCCCCTTCTCCTCCTGCCTTCAATCTTTCCCAGCATCAGGGTCCTTTTCCAGTGAGTCAGTTCTTCACATCAGGCAGCCAAAGTAGACAGACAAACCTAGACAGCAGGTTAAAAAGCACATACATCACTTTGCCAACAAAGATCAGTATAGTCAAGCTGTGGTTTTCCCAGTGATCATATGTGGATGTGAGAGTTGGACCAGAAAGAAAGCTGGCTGCCGAAGAACTGATGATTTCAAATTCTGATACTAGAGAAGACTCTTGAGAGTCCCTTGGACAGCAAGGAGATCAAACAAGTCAATCCTAAAGGAAGTTAACCCTGCAAGGACCAAGCGTATACTACAGGGAACTCTACTCAATATTCTGTAGTATATGAGAAAAGAAATCTGAAAAAAATAGATGGATGAATATATACAATTGAGGGTTTCCCTGGTGGCTCAGTTGATAAAGAATCTGCCTGCAATGCATGAGCTTTGGTCCCTGGCTGGGGAAGAACCCCTGGAGGAGGAAATGGCAGCCCACTTCAGTATTCTTGCCTGGAAAATCCCATGGACAGAGGAGCCTGGAGGTCTAAAGTCCAAGGGGTCACAAAGAGTCGAACACAAGTTAAAAACTAAACCACCATACAGCTGAATTACTTTGCTGTATACCTGAAACTAACACAATATTGTAAATCAACTATACTCCAATATAAAATAAAACTTTAAAAAATAATAATTAAAAAAAAAAAAAACTTAGAATGCCCTTCTTAATTTGACCAGGCCTCTGTGGCATGTCCTTCAGTTTCAGCAACATCAACAGCTTGCGTCTCACAGCCTAGATTGTGCACCAGATGACTTGATGCTTTGCACCTCCTTGACCCGTTCATGTCCTTGATGACTCATGGGAGGCTTCAGTCCCTCCAGGAACTGAATCTTTGCTGATTCCCCCAGGACTGAGTTGGGTACCATTTCCATCATGGTTTACTGAGTCCTGACCGGGTATTCTACACTTTGGCACTTGTCCAGTCTTCCATGAGTATTGCTGTGTTTCTTTGTGGCCCATTGGATGGTGGGCTCCTTGGGTTCAGCCCCTCTCCCATTCACTCAGCATCAACTTCAGTTCACAGAGCTGTTGTGCGCACAAAGTATGCTGTCCGAAAAACGCATAATTTATTTCATTTCTCTGGGGAACAGAGCGGCTGCACTCATTGCACAGGAATTTCTCCCTAAAGGGTCTCAGAATTGGAGGGAAACTCCTTGCATCCCCATTCACAGATGTGGAAACTGAGGCCCCAGGAGGGACAAGTTCCATGCCACACCTGGACTGACCTGGGATCCTCACACTGCCCAGGATGTCTCTGCTGGCCGCAGGCCCTCTCTCACTCTTCCCTCTGCTGATACTGACCCCTGGCCAACCGGAAGCAGCTCTTAGTACCACCCCAGCCCCCAGACTACTCTGAATCAGTTTCAGTTACAAGAATCAGAGTCAGGTAGAGACAGGGATGGGGTTTATTGGGCTTGAAAATGCTGTCAGAGACTGCATACCAGTTTCCTGAGACCCTCACTGTCACTGAGTTCTAGGAGCCAAGACACTGATAAGAGTCTGGCTAAACTGTGGAGTCCCATTCAGCATGTTCTTGTGTAATTCTAGCTCTTCGATATGTGTAGACCCACCCTTGATTTATCTGCTAGACTGTAGAATCCTGCAGAGCAGCCCTGGGGGATCTCATTCATATACACTAAGTCACCTACGTATGAAGGTGTTCCGTTTTGACAGCGCATTCATAGGTCCAGTGTGTTTGTGTGATCAACTAACGTGATCAGCTATACAGTACTCTACTCTAATAGGCTTATAATACTTTTCACATAAATCATATATAAAAACAAACACACACACAAAAAAACTTTGATCTTTTAAAAAAATTTTTAATACAACTTTATTTATTTTAATTGGAGGCTAATTACTTTACAATATTGTATTGGTTTTGCCATACATCAGCATGAATCCACCAGAGGTATACACGTGTTCCCCATCCTGAAGCCCCTTCCCTTAATTTTTTAAAATTTATTTCTAGCTGAATGATAACTGCTTTACAGTATTGTGTTTCTACCAAACACCACATGAATCAGCCATAGGTTTCCCTATGTCCCCTCCCACCTGAACATCTTTCCCACGTCCCTCTCCATCCCACCCCTCTAGGCTGTTACCAAGCCCTGGCTTCCTATGGCAATACCACCCTGGATGCGTCTGATCTCAGAAGCGAAACATTTTTAATCTTACAATACAGTACTTTGGAAACATCCAGCAGTACCAGCTACATCACTGCTACTTTTCCTTGCTTCTGGACATGCTGGGCTGGAAATAAAGCTACTGCGATACTGTATTCTATCCAGTGTGTACAGTAAAGTTCCCCAAAGCCTAACCACTTGCAGAGAATACACACATGTGACACGGGAATGAATGTACATGCTTGGGTATGTGAACACATGTTTGCAACTTTGAAAGTTCACAACTTGAAGGTTTGTCTGCAGGGGACTTACTTTACCTATCAGCTTCCGAAACTTCGGGTCAAAAGCCAGGAACATAGTAGGTGCTCAGGCAAGAGTGGCTAAAAGAATTCAGTTCTCCCGACTCTCGGAGTAGGGCATCTCCATCGTCCCAGGCAGGTGAGAATGCAAGCCAGCAGGAAACCCCAGGAAGGATGCAATGCTTAGGCACCAGGGACTGGGCTACGCCTTTACATCACTGCCTCGCTTCATCCTCAGCCAGGAAATAGTCACTGTGATCATCCCCATTTTAGAGATGAAGATGCTGAGAGGTTGCATAACCTGCCTGAGATTGCCCAGCCATGCATTTAAGCCTTGGTCCACTTGACCCCATAGACTTGTCTCTCAATTTATGATTTAAAAACAAACAAACAACAAAACACAGGAAGACAAGAAAGAGACAAACCTGAAGCCCATGTCAGAATCAGGCAAGGTGGTGAAAGAGCCGGGAGTCAGCGTAGTGGCCCAAGACGCATTCGGACTACATCTAATTAAGACACGTTTTTTTCTCTTTTATTCTTTTGTCCTGGCTGCACTGCTGGCTTCCGCTGTCTAAAGAGAAAAGAGTTAATTGGTTTATTTAGCCAACTATAGATGTATTCAGGATTATTCTTCATCCTGTGAATTAAATTAAATAGTTTATTTACCCCCATGAATTTCATTCACTTCATTTAATTTAATTTCATAGTTATAACATGGGGAACAAACTAACTCGATTTCTCCCTTTGGGATGGAAATGGGCAAATATTTTGGTTCTGAATTAACAAGCAGCAAAGCTGATATTTATAATAAATCATCCATTGTTAGCCATCCTGATAATTATTCCGTGAATGGTCTAAAACAGACATGGGCATGTAATAGACATATTGTTGGCTTTTACTGCAGTTCAGTTCTTTGTGTTAGTGAACAATCTAAACCGGAAACTCAGAAATGCATCCCGAGCAAACTGGTTTGCTTCACAGGCAGGAATTGGGCACCTACTATGTGCCTGGCCCCCAGAAACAGCGTTACATGCGTTTCCCATCACATCAGCTCCTGCTGAAAATATACCTGAATCTTCTGTCTCCCACGGGAAGATACCCAAGCTCCTTAGAAAGGCTTGCAGGACCCCCGAGACCTGGTCGCACTCACTTCCCACCCTCAATGCCTGGCCCTTGCTCTCTGCATCCCACTTGCCCTCCAGAATTGCTAAAGGCATTAGCGATGCTAGACTATTTGCACTTGTGCCAACGTGAGGCTCTGCACAGGGACTGTGGGTCTCTGTTTCCTCCACTCCCTAATGAACTCTGATTCGCCCTGCAAACTTCCGTTTAGTTTCTACCCTGTTCTAAGCGGCAGAGTTAATACCACCCTCCTTCATCCTTTAAGCAAGTGAGCATCACTTCCTAATGCAACTGATCTCACCCACTGTAAGAGTGTGGTCTTTGCCATCCCTGGATAAAGGAGGGACCCATCTATACCTCCCCACTCTCTCATCTGAGACCCCCACAACCCTAAAATGGTCTGATAATAACACCTTCCTTGTCCAGGTATTTGTTTGGAGGATTAAATGAGGTTACAGTGTGTAAAAGATTAAATGGCAATATATGTAATAGTAAGCCTCTGATAAACACTAATCATCACTATCTGTTTATACATCACACTTGCTCCTAGACTGTGAGTTGGTGGAGAAGCGAGACTTGGTTATTCATGGTCCCCATGAATAGCACAGTGCTTTGAACAGAATTGCTTTTCTTCAATAAATGTGTATTTCATAATTGATGAAGATTGTCAGAGAATTTCAGGTGACAGTTAAGATTCATCTAGGCAATGAAAAAGGAGAGAAGAAAAGGGCCCAGAGCTTTGTAATTTAAGGGGCACCAAAAATTACAGACAAAAGCTCCCTGTTCTTCCAGAAAGTCTGGAGCCTCCCATGAAGGATGGAGCCAGATGCTAGGAAACAGGTTGATTCCAGGAGCAAGTGAAGGGCTGGCAGCCCAAAATGTCCATCAGCTGGGAACCTTTCAGCAGGTATAAGTTCCCCTGGAAAAAAAAAAAATGCAGCCCTTTCATCTTTCTTCCCCTAATAATGAATAAGCTCCTGAGCAGTCCTCTGGGGACAAAAGAGCAGAATTCTAAGGAAGAGTGTAGGAGACACTTTATTTGAATGAGCGCAACAGATCCAGAAAGAAAAGAAACTCAAAGCAGACAGGTTCCCGTTTGGCTCTCAGCGTGGTCCATTATGAGGTGTGTCATCTGGGGCTGTTCGCCATCCCCTGGGGCCGAAGATCCATCACCTTTGAAAAGGGGAAACAGCAGGAGCGTGGCTTGGTGAGCTGGCTCAGAGAGGGCCAGGGAGAAAGTCTGGAAGAAGTGGAAGTGGTCACAGGAGGTGCGTCTCCCCCTGGCCTGCACAGCAGCCTTGCACACCCGCTTTCCACGCACTTAGGGCTGCGTATCAATTAGTCCCAGGCCCTAAAGCTGAATGCAATTAATTCTATAACGTGCTGCTCTTCCTGCTGCATTCCAGTGAAATCGCATCATGAAATCAGGACACGATGAAGGATTTCTGACAAAAGGAAGGCAGATCTGTGTCGACTCACCATATGGCCTTCATGTCAGGGTCTGGTCCAGGATATCTGAGCCAAGTGAGGACCTCAGATGTCCTGCCACATGTTCTACCAAAGAGAAACACATGGGGGTCCCCAGGGACGGCCCCTCGTTCCAGGGGAGCGTGCACAGAGCTAGAGAGAGACAGGAAAGGTGGATCAGGGTCAGGGAGTGGTCCCTCCCTCAAAGCCTCATCAAACTACTTTCACCTACATCCTACCTGCAAAGATGTCGGGAGACATGGTTTTTATGTTATTTTATTCAAAATAGACATAATGTAAAATTTACCACCGCAATAATTTTAAACATACGATTCAGTGGCAGTAAATACTTTCACATCGCTGTGCAACTCTTATCACCATCCACCTCTAGAACTTTTCATCATCCCAAACCAAAAAAAAAAAAACAAAAAACAAAAAAGCCCTCCACTCTCAAAAATAACTTCCTGCTGTCCTCCCACACCCAGACCCTGGAAACCACTGTTCTATTCTCTGTCTTTATGAATCTGCTATTGTTGGAGGCTCATGTAAGTGGGGTCATATATATTTGTTGTTTTACCTCTGACTTATTTCATTCGGCATAATGTCCTTAAAGATCATCCATGCTTTAGTACATATTAGAATTTCATCCTTTTTAAAGGGTGAATAAAATCATTCTATAGATAGAACATTACTTCGTTTTGCTTATTGAAGTATCCTCGGTTGATGGACATTTGAGTCGTTTCTACTTTCAGCTACTGTGAACTCAATGGACATGAACTTGAGCAAACTCCAGGAGACAGTGAAGGAAAGGGAAGTGTGCAGTGCTGCAGGGAGTCACAAAGAGTCAGACACGACTGAGTCACTGACAACAACTTTGTGAATAACACCGCCTTGAATATGGATGTACAGATTATCTATCCAAGTACCTTCCTTCAGCTCTTTTGGGTGCACACCCAGGGATTGAACTTGCATCTTCTGCACTGATAGGCAGATTCTTTACTGCTGAGCTACCAGGAAAGCCTAGATAGAGAATATATATATATACATTTATATTCTTTTTCAAATTTTTTTCCCTTTAGAGGTTATTAAAAGTACTGAGTATGGTTCCTTGTGCTCTAAAGTAGGACCTTGCTGTTTATTTATTTTATATATAGTAGTGTGTATATGTTAATTCCAAACTCTTAATCTATCCTCCTTGCCTTTCCCCTTCAGTAACATTGTCTGTTTTCTATGTCTTTTGGTCTATTTCTATTTTGTAAGTAAGTTCACTTCTTCTTTTTTTTTTTTTTTTTAACCATCCATTTTCAATCTTTGGAGCTACTTGTTTAGCTAGACCTCTTGCAAACAGCATTTTGTCATTTTTGGTGGGTCTGTTTTAGGTGTGTTTAACGTGTTTCATATTGGCATTACTCAAATTTGAGGCTTATTTCTGCATTTTCTTATTTTTCCCCATTGTCTCCTTCCATTAGATGATTGAGGTTTCTTCAGTGCTTTTTGGTTTTATTGCTACTAATTTAAGAATTATATGTTCTCTTTATTTTTTAATGTCTCAAAAATTTCAATATACATACTAGTTTTTTTTCCTCTGAAAGACAACTTATCATCACTACCTCCAGTGTCATAAGCAAGACCATCTGCATTGATCATTTGTTTTTTCCCCCCCAACCCCCCTACCCCATTACATTTTCATCTGAAATTTAGTTCCATAGGGTTTTACACATTTTGGATTTTTTAAATAATAATTATTATACTATGATTATTGGGGCTTCTCAGGTGCTACAAGGGGTAAAGTACCCTCCTGCCAGTGCAGGAGATGTAAGAGACGTGGGTTCAATCCTGGGTCAGGAAGATCCCTTGGAGAAGGACATGGCAACCCACTCCAATATTCTTTCTGGGAGAATCGCATGGGCAGAGGAGACTGGTGGTCTAAGGTCCATGGGGCCATGAAGAGTTGGACATGACTGAAGCGACTTAGCATGCACACTGTGATTCTTAGTTAAGAGTATTATTGATATTTCACATTTCTGAAAATAGTCATTGATTATATTTTTTACTCTCATTTTTTCATCTACTTCCTTTTTCCTGGGTGACTACTTTTTCTTGCTACAGCAGGGTATCAAGGAAACATATAATCACTTTCTGTAAGGAAACATATAATCACTATTTTGGGCTTTGCAGGCCATGTGGTCTCTGCCACAGGTACTCAGAACTTGTGTTTCTGTAGCTTGAGAGCAGCCACAGACACGTAAACAAATGGGCGTGGTTGTGTCCCAATAAATGTAACTTATGGGCACTGACATTTGCATTCCATACCAGTCCCATGTGTCAAAAATTTTTATTCATCTTCTGATTTCCTTTCAGTCATTTAAAAATGTAAAATCTACTCTTAGCCCACAGAGCATACAGAACCAGGTGGTGGGTGGGTTTGGCCATCATGAATTGACCTTCACTCCAGGGCATCTTGCTTGCCAGAGAAGGTCTGTGGTCAATCGTCTAGTTTGTGTATATCATTACATGTCTTTATTTTCATGTTATCCTCACTCGATAAATTCTTGGGAAGAGGAAAGAATTCTTAACAGAGAGCTTCTATTTTCTCTTTGGATATTTTGCTTAATTATTCATCTAGAATCAGTCCTGCTGATGAGAAGTCTGATGTCTGTGTGATCTTCACTCGCTTGTAAGAAATCCATTTTTTTTTAAATTTTCTCAGTTATATCATAAGGTTTTCTTTTTACCTGTTGTGTTTGGAGGCTTTTCTGGATGACCCCAGCCAGTGATTGGAATATCTTCACAGCACATCTTCAATATCCCTCATGTGTGTCCAGCATCCTGTCCTGTCTGGTCTCTTCTCCTAGAACTGGAGAGACATCGTAGCTTCTAACCAGGTCATCTTCTCTGTTTCAACTTTTCAAGATTGTTGTCTCTTTGTACTGTTATGATGTTGGATCTTTTTTTGTTAAGCACATCTTGTAAGGGATGTTTTATCTTTAAAAAATACATTTTTGCACAAGAAAGTTATCATTGCTTTTTCCATCCGAAATTCCTGCTAGCATTTGGAAGTCTCCTTTACTCCGTGGCCCTCTTTCCTTTGCTTATGACTGCTTTGTCACCTTCATTTTTTTCAAGATGTGAAAAATACTTTAAATTTCTTTTCAGATGTCCTTGTGATCTTTTCATCAGGTGACTATTCTTCCACTCCCTGAATGTTTGTTTGTTTCCCATGGACTTCAGCTTCCTTCAGTGTTTGCAGCTCTTGGCTGTGCAGTCATCGTCATCCTGCGGAATTTCTCTTCCTTGCCTCCTGGGACTCTCATGCATTGTCACGGCTCCCAGTCATGCATTCTGCTCACGTCTAAGTTTGGATCTCATGCTCCATGTGGGACTTAGAACACTCTCTACCCTTTGGTGACTCCAGTCCTGCCGTGGGCAGAAGGCATTGCTCGAATCCCTGGATTAACTGTAAAATATCAGTACTAGAATAGAGCCCCCTAAGTTTGTTTTGAGGTGGAATGTGGCCAGGGTAGTTCTCAGGTTGTGCTAGAGCAGCACTTTGTTACATGGAAGACAGGTTTCATAAGCAGCCTTTGAATCCAGCTAGTCAAGTGTAATGGAGAAGGCAACGGCAACCCACTCCAGTACACTTGCCTGGAAAATCCCATGGACGGAAGAGCCTGGTAGGCTGCAGTCCATGGGGTCACTAAGAGTCAGGCACGACTGAGCGACTTCACTTTCACTTTTCACTTTCCTGCATTGGAGAAGGAAATGGCAACCCACTCCAGTGTTCTTGCCTGGAGAATCCCGGGGACAGAGGAGCCTAGTGGGCTGCCGTCTATGGGGTCGCACAGAATCGGACACGACTGAAGCGACTTAGCAGCAGCAGCAAGTCACGCTCTTGTGTAAGCAGATAGCAGAGCAGAGTCTAGAGTTGGGGGTCAGGCAGCAAATCTCAGCGCTCCCTGCAGATTCACAGACTAAGTGCAGATTAAGTAACTGTTCCAACCCTTCCGAGGACTCGAGGCCAAGATCCAGGCCCTTGCTTGGGACTGGACTCTTTCCTTGGGTCTCAGGGGTTCAAATCCTCCTGAGCACAACAAGGGCCTTCTTTCCAGGAAACATTCCCATGTCCAGTAGTGGAGACTCTCCGTTCTTGTTTTAGATCACTCACTTCGGCCACCTGATGCAAAGAGCCTACTCATTAGAAAAGACCTTGGTGCTAGGGAAGACTGAGGGCAACAGGAGGAGGGGGCGACAGAGGATGCGATGGTTGGAGGGCATCATCAACTCAATGGACATGAATCTGAGCAAACTCCAAAAGATAGTAAAAGACAGGAAAGCCTGGTGTGCTGCAGTCCATGGGATCACAAAGAGTCAGACAGAACTGAGCAAGTGAACAACAACGAGTGTGCTTAATACACCTTGCCAATACTTCCCCAACTTTCCCACGTGTTCACAGAAGTGAGGGGAAGTAAGCATTTATTCTGTGTACCACCTTGAACTGAGATTCTCATTGCTATGTGAATACAGTGCAGTAATCATAACCATCTCTCAGGATTATTTTTGAAATCTACAAAGATAAATGCTTTGGAAACAATATAATGTCTAAAATATAACAACCCTTGTTCCTTTTCTAACATTGTAGCAAGGCCCACAAATTCAGCATCAGTGAGAGAAATTCAGATTAATTTGGGGTAGCACTGTTTTTTTTGTGGATACCGGTGCAATGATAAAAGTGTTCTAGGGTGAAATAACTTTGGGAAAGGCAACAAGTTATACACCCACTTAGATATTCCAAAAATATATCTATATCGTGGGCTTTGGAAAGCCCTACTGTAAAGACACTGATGTAATTTTGTTTAATCTCGTATTTCCAAGATGCATTGATTATGAAAGCCTAATATGGTAACAAAGATATACAAGAATGAGTGAATCAGGGCATGCATTAAAGAATCTTGATTTTGTGAAAAGACTGAATTACCTAAGATTCTTAAATGAGGCTATTTTAGGCACAGAATAAGCAAGAAGCTTTAAGACAATACTAACACATCATAGGAAGTAATATATTGAAATAATTGTGATCCAGAATAGGCTTGCCTTACTTAATAATGCCACCCTGGTGGCTCACATGGTAAAGAATACGCCTGCAATGCCAGAGACCCAGGTTCGATCCCTGGGTTGGGAAGATCCCCCTGGAGAATGAAATGGCAACCCACTCCAGTATTCTTGCCTGGAGAATTCCATGGAGTGAGGAGCCTGGTGGGCTACAGTCCATGTGGTCCCAAAGAGTCAAACACCACTGAGCGACTAACACTTTCACTTTCACTTAATAATGTATCAAAACTAAGAATGCTTCATACCTCTGAATGCCCTGAAAGACTAATCATTTGAAGGCCTGCTATGGGAATGCTCAATGAGACTGAGGCCTTTTGATTAGAATGGGCTCATACCATAGATATGAATTTGAATATTAATTTCAACTTCATTTAGACTCAGCTGGTATCATCTGTGAAATGGGAATGATATCAACCACAACGGCATGTTATAAACTTCTGACACACAGAGATCAGCGTATAAATACACACTGCTGTAGCCACAGCACTCGCCCCATGGTGAAGAGGACATTGAATAAAAATCATATGCATCAGCTTGCAAAGTTGTAACTATTGGCAATAAAAGAAATGCTCTTATTTTCTAGACCCGCATTATGTTTTAAATATTAGATAGCTAAAAAATCACTGCAGTTTAGACACTATGTCTTAAATATTAGACAGCTAATATATCATGCTGAAGCTCTGATACTTTGGCCACTTGATGTGAAAAGCTAACTCATTGGAAAAGACCCTGATGCTAGCAAAGATTGAGGGCAGGAGGAGAAGTGGATGACAGAGGATAAGACGGCAGGACATCACCAAATCAATGAACATGAGTTTGAGCAAAAGTCCAGGAGGTGGTAAAGGACAGGGAAGCCTGGCGTGCTGCCGTCTAAGGAGTCATGAAGAGTCAGATACAACAGGAAGACTGAACAGCAAAAACTAGATCATGGAATTTTAGAGCTGGAATGGGTCTGCTAGCTCATCTATTTAGTGGAGAAGGAAATGTTTAGTGGAGAAGGAAGTGGCAACCAACTCCAGTCCTCTTGCCTGGAGAATTCCATGGACAGAGGAGCCTGGCAGTCTGCAGTCCATGGGGTCGCAAACAGCTGGACGCCACTGAGTGACTAACACTCACAACGTTAAGAAAAAGTGACTGAAGGTCTGAGACAACCCGTGACTTGTCCGAGGCTAGTGACAGGTGGCAGTTAGAGCCTTTTCCCTGGCTCTCTGCTCACTGGTCTTCGGGGCTGGACAATGCCTCCCTCAGTGAAAGAAAAGTTTTACCAAGTCCAGGCAAGTAATTTAGGTCTGTAAAGAAGGGAAAGTTGAAGTGTTTCAGAGTTTCTTATTTCCCTTGAGCAGATCTTACAACACGAAAGAGGTGAATCACATTCTGTATGTGTAAAAGTGTGTCAGTCACTCAGTTGTGTCAGAATCTTTGTGACCCCATGGACTGTGGCCCACCAGGCGCCTCTGTCCATGGAGGTAAGAATACTGGAGTGGGTTGCCATTCCCTTCTCCAGGGGAATCTGCCCAACCCAGGATCAAAACATGTCCCATGCATTGCAGGTGGATTTTTTACTGTCTGAGCCACCAGGGAAACCCAAATCACAGTCTACTTACATTTAAGGCACATTCTTTTCTTCTGATTTCTACAAATAAACAAGAGTTTTGCATATTTCGAATGGCCAGAAGAGAGTGAGTTTTTGCTTCATGTCAGACATGACCGCCACTTCCCTAGCATCTTGTCTGCGAGGCTGAGCCAGGAGTTGTCCACCCTGGTCCCGACGAGTGATGCGCGCTTGGGTTGTGTTTTCATCACCTGGAAGGCAACCGTCAAAGCGAGCCATGTGTGCCTGTGAGATGCCTCTGTGTATTTTTAGAAAGTTTTTAAGAGGGAGACAGCCAAAATATTTTTACTGCACAGCAGGCACTGTGTCATGCTGGAGTGTTGGAAAGAAAAAGACGGGAAACGAAAGGGAAGAGAAGATTTAAGACTGGTGCACAGATTGAAATGGTTAACTGCTTCGTGGGCCTGGAGCACAATTCCTCCGAGCTGGGAACGCTCTGTCTCAATCTCCTTCTCTCCAAATGTCCCCACAGATTCCGGGAACCACACAACGTAGGCGCATCCCAGCACATGTGAACCTTGATGATCAGGTAGGACTCAGCAGCAAGAGGACACAGGGAGAACCCTGTCAATGAAGGCAGCATGAAGGTAATGCTCCATGGGGTGGATATCACATGGGGACCGCAGGAAAGAGCTGGAAAAAGAAAGGCCTCACCCTTGCCCCAGGGGATAGCCTTTAAGGCAGGCTCTGTAGTATGGATGCTGCCCCATGGACGCTGCCCCATGGACAAAAGAGTTATAAAATCATCTTACACATTCAGTTGTGCTTTGCAGCCAGGAGGCATTTGCACATCTCACAATCTTCAGGTCCCTGTGGCTGGCACCATGACCCCATTGCTCAGATGAGGACACTGAGGCTTGGAAGGGGTTGGGATTCAAACCCAGATTTTGTTATACAGCTTCCAGGGTGACTTGCTTACAAGCAGGGTGTTTTAAAGAGTTTTGAGCAGGGTGGTGACACGATGTGTTGAGTTGGGTGGGGAACTGTTACAGAGCTAAGGCTGGTCCACAACAGCCTCAGCAAGTGGTGTCTACAAAGGGCCAGACCATAAATAGTTTAGGCTTCGTGGTCCTCACTGCGCATCCTTCTTTGTTTTTATTATTTGTTTGGTTCGTTGGTTTTTATAAGCCTTTAACAAATGTAAGAATATTTTTAGCTTGAGGGCTATACACATAGGCCAGGGCTGGATTCCTTGACTGGCTGTGGTTTGCTGACTGCTGGTCTAGCATCTCAGTAAAGAGGATGATTTAGGAGGCTTCCAAATGAGCCCAGGTGAGTGCTGGGCCAGGATGAAGAAGACAGAGACCCAGTCCTACAAAAGGCCTGCACGAGGTAGGGACCTGGGAGGAAGGAACAGCAGGAGAGGGGCCGCTCCAGGGCCTGGCTCCCCACTCTGTGCCCACATCAGGCAGACACGCCAAGGCCAGTCCTTTCACCAAGCACCCTCTCTCCATAGCTTTCCTAACCAAGACATGGAAGCCCGTGGCCATCAGTGGGAGCTGGCACCATTAGAACCACTGGAACCACTTAGTAGGATGAGGGCATCAGAAAGAGCCTGCGGCCAGTTTGGAGCACATAAGTGGACTCGGCCAGGCTGTGCAAGCAGGGTGAGCCTTCCAGTGAGGCTCCAAGTACCGCCTTACCGTGAAACGTAACAAATAGCACATCCTGACACTTACAAGGCCAGCTTCTGGCTAAGCATTTTTCCTGCACTGCCTTGCTCAACTGTCCACTCCATCCCCATTTGTCCATCCCCATGTAGTACTAACTCTAATCACCCCTACTTCTGGCTCCTAGGCTTAGGAAACTCAGCCATGGTGGTCTTGAATGACAATTCCATGCTTGATTCACCTGTCCCAAAACCATTCCCAGCAATCGGATCTGGGACAACAGGACAGTAGGCTTACTTCACGCTGTCTGAAATAGTATGTCTGAATTTCCTCATCTGTAAAATAAAGATCGTGATCATAATGTGAAGGGAAGGAAAAGGACCACAAGCCCTTAGACAGGGGCCCTGCAGCAGATGCATTGTGGTTTTGGTGGAGATGTGAAGGTTATTCCCACATCACACAGCTAGTAGGTGGCAGAGTCAAAGTCTGAATCCAGATAACTGATGAGAGGAAAAACCTGACATTTCCCAGTCTCTGGATTTCCTCCTTTGAAAAGTGAGGCCACGTGTCCTTTCAATCTCAGAAAAAGTTTGTATGCGTGCTCAGTGGCTTCAGTCATGTCTGACTCTTTGCAAACCCATGATGTAGGCCACCAGGCTCCTCTGTCCATGGGTTTTCCAGGCAAGAATACTGGAGTGGGTTGCCATGCCCTCCTCCAAGATGTCTTCCTGATCCAGGGAGCAAAACTGAGTCTCCAGCACTGCAGGCAGATTCTTTACTGCTGAGCCACTGGGAAAGCCTGGAAAAAGTATGAAATAAAATTTAGTTAGGGTTCTTTACCAAAGCAAGAATGGTTACCGCCTGGTTCACCCATGACAATAATACAACTTAAAAGCTGAGAGCAGAGGTGGCTTTGGCATCAGAGCAGCGCTGGTCCATTTGGAAACCGAAGACTGATGTGCACTCTGCAGAGAGGGCAAGGAGAAAAAGGCCCACATTCCCAGGAGGCCTCCCTGTGCCCAGCCCTTTTACAAATTTCAACCCCTTTCCAGGTGAGCATTCTGCCTTTTTTTTTTTTTAACAGAAAAGGAATCTGAATTCCAGAAAAGTTAAAGAAATGTATGTAAGGCCACAGAATCACCAAATAAGGTCTGGTTGGACAACCTCTGCTCTTTGAGTAACAGCAAGATTTAAGCAGCTGTTTAAAAGAGCAGTGGAAGAGATGTCACAGATGAAAATATCCTTGAAGGAAGTTGGATCTCAGAGATAAATACTGGCCTTCTCCATTCGCCTCTCCATCTCTATAACTTTGGATAACGGGGTTTTTATTGTCAGAGAGGCTTATCCATGTGTCAGGAGCGTGCCGGAGCAGAGTAATCTATGTGGCAGACCCCCCGGGATAGGAAATAGAAAGTCTGCTCCTGCTGACAGTTCTAGAAAATTCTCCACTTTTTGTGAAATATGTGCTTGTCAAGTGGTCAGGGGGCAGCTGGAAATCTGAGCTATGCAGTAAGAGCTGAGGACCTGAGATGGTTAGAGGATTCCTAGTGTATTCTGAGAGTTTGTGCCTCGGCCATGAACATCCCATGAAGCACTCCCATCTCTCTGTCCGGCTGGGCCAGGAGCAAGAAGTCCCCTCCTGTTCTGTGGGCCAAGCACTCATGGCAACAATGCTCCAATTTTGTTGTGCTTGAGAATCATCAGTGGAGCTTGTTAAAAATATGCATCTCCAGACCCTGTTTTCCTAGGAATTCTGATTAAGTCTGAGGACACCCAGGAATTTGCATGTTCACTTTTTTTTGTCCTGGGCCATGTGCAAAGGAAAACATCAGCCCTGGTATTGCATCTTGGAATTAGTTGAATGATTTCAAGTGGCCAAGAGCTTATAAAGAAGACCCAGGATGGTACATCAAAGGTAGGCATGTAAAGACACTTCCCCTAAAAAGGTTCCGTTTCAGTGGAGAGCTGTGAACGAGCAAATTGGGAGGGGTCAGAGGAAACAATTGGAAGAAAGATTGGGAGGTCAGGGAGATCACAGCATGGCAGAGAAACTCAAAGAATTTCAACAAGCTTAATACAGAACAGGAGGACGAGAGAAGCTGGAAACACAAGGTGATGGGGATGTAGGCCAGAGTCTGCGTGGGCAGGGCCCTGTAACACGCTGGGTTTTAGCTGAGATCCATGGGGAGCCAGCAGAGCGTTTTAAGCTGGAGAATCACACATTTAGACTTGTGTATGTAAAGCTACCCTCACTGCTCTGCAGGAGACGGCTGTGGGGAATGCAGGGTTCCAGGGAAGGGTTGTCTGCTGCGCCATCCGGGTGAGAGATGACAGTGATTTTAAGTAGGTTGGAGGCCACAGAACTAGAGAAAGAAGCAGAAGTGAAAAGTACTCAGGAAGCGAAGTCCACAGGACGTGGTGGAAGCGTGCATGCAGGGGAGGAAGGCGTCCAAGTGGACTCCCAGATATTGGACCAGGGCGACTGGTACATCGTTGGTGACACTTCACCAGGATCAAAGGCTCCTGAAACCCACCAGGTGTGAGCTCCGCAAGCTCGGAACTTTGTCAGACTCTCCCTTCTGCCTCTTTAGCCTCCTCCATGTTGCCCAGGGAAGGTTAGCGGCTGCAATGAATTGTTGAATCAGGGATGAAAGATTGAGCGGGTGGGGCGGACGGGGGAGGTCTGGAAAGTGCTGAGTCTTAGACCCCTAAGCAGAAATATCAGGTGGATGATCTTTCTAGACGTGGATACTGGGAATCTGAAAGGGAGGGTTGGGGAGACACACATTTGGGATCATCGGCACATGTAGACGGTAACTGAACACAGGGAATCATTTAAGATGATAAGGGAGTCTCCAGCAACAGAAAGGCAGGAAGGGCAGAAAGTCAAAGAGATGAGGAGAGGTGAAGAGGGGAAGGAAGCAAAGAGGGTGGAGACTATTTATTTTGGAGCATCATCTACACTGTCCCTTGAATTAGCACCTCTGTAAAGACTAAGGGTGATTTATAGAAGATGCATATTGTCACACTCATTATACAGATTAACCATAAAAATGAAACTGTATTAGATGCTTTCCATAAATAAGGCGGAGGAGAAGGGGACGACAGAGGACAAGATGGTTGGATGGCATCACCGACTCAATGGACATGAGTTTGAGCAAGCTCCAGGTGTTGGTGATGGACAGGGAAGCCTGGTGGGACCCCACGCGGTCCATGGGGTTGCAAAGAGTCGGACACGACTGATCAACTGAACTGAACTGAACTGATAAGCAAGGCCCTGCACTAAGCATTTCACAAACTTTATCTCATTTAATCCTAATAACAGACCTATAAGGTAGGCATTGAAGTGAAGTGAAGTGAAGCGAAGTCGTTTACTAGTGTCTGACTCTTTGCTACCCCATGGACTGTAGTCTACCAGGCTCCTCCGTCCATGAGATTCTCCAGGCAAGAATACTGGAGCGGGTTGCCATTTCCTTCTCCAGGGCATCTTCCTGATCCAGGGATCGAACCCGGGTCTCCCGCATTGCAGGCAGATGCTTTAACCTCTGAGCCACCAGGGAAGCCCCTGGTAGACATTACTAGCCTCAATTTTCACATAAGGATGCACATTGCAAGAGCATTTAAGAAACATGTCCAAATTCACCAGCCACTGGGATGCAAACCCAGTTCGCCACAGGCCTCCGCTTGTGAAGCTTTGTGAGCAACGGAAAAGGGCAAATTCTCAGTGAAGGCAAATGGGAGAGAGAAAAACTCATCTATGCAGTCAAAGGAGTTCATTTCTTTGTGACTGAATAAACGGGTTCTTTGAGGAAGAGCATGAATCGGAGTCTGGCCCAGCCAGGACCCCCAGCCCATGTGGCCTTTGCTGAGAGCTGGAAAATGTAGTGTGGGCTACCTGACAGCTTTCTCAGCCTGATTTACAGGTGTGTTTGTTGTGCTTACATCGTAAATCTCCACCCTGAGGACATTTCAGTTCTGGTATTTATTGACCAAAGACAACTTGTATTAAAAAATGTTTTGAGATTTTGCCAGATAATCACTATGAAATATTCGAGAAAACATGCTGTCCTCAGGTCAATGAAATTCTGCAAGTAGCTGATTTTGCTACTGGGCCAAATACCTTCCCTGTCTACCATTTTATTGGCTTTTTGTAAAATTTGTTTTAATCAAAGAGGCAGGTTCTTCATACATGTCTCTTTATCACCTCACCAGTTCATCAAGGGAAGACGGAGAGAATTATTATCAAAAGATTTCCCTCAGGGCCTGGGGAAAGTTTTGATTCTTTTGAACCAGAACTTTAGGCCAAGTGTGTCTCAGAAGCATTCAGGTGGCAAAACACCTGGAGAAGAACTGTGAAATATAGATCCTTCCACGTGAAAAAACAGAGGTGGAAATGTGAGCTAACTCTGACACTGATGCCAGATTCTAGCATAAGCAAGCTGAAGACTTGAGAGAAGAATTCTGGAGAAAAACGAAGGAAAACTTCCCAGTAATCAGCTTTGCTTGGGGTAAGCCCAGGTGCGTCCTTGAGCACGGCTGCGGTAAATTCAGAAAGTACCCAAAATGATCAATGTTATTGACCACCTTATCCAGTTCAAAAGAAATAGCGTCCTAGTTGGAACATAGTCAATCATTGTTTTCAATCAGGAGTGAAAAATTCTAAGTCTGCAAAGGTTGGAGTGTCAAGGTAGAGAGATTGGTATAAGAAAACACAGTTATCAAACAGCACCCCAACATCTTGGAGAGCAGATGTCTCTCTCAAAGGAAAAGTCTACTTCTTGGGCCCAGGAGGCTGTGGGCACCTCGGGATGTGAACCCCAGCTTTGTCAGAGCTTCTCTTTTCTCAGTAGGCTCCAGAAAGGCTGATTTTAACATGGTGGTTGTTGTTGTTGAGTCACTCAATCGTGTCTGACTCTGCAAATCCATGGACCGCAGCACACCAGGCTTCCATGTCCTTCACTATCTCCCAGAGCTTGATCAAACTCAGGTCAGTTGAGTCAGTGATGCCATCCAACCGTCTCATCCTCTGTCACCTGCTTCTCCTTTTTCCTTCAATCTTTCCCAACATCAGGGTTTTATCCAATGAGTTGGCTCTTCACATCAGGCGCTAAAGTATCAGAGCTTCAGCATCAGTCCTTCCAATGAATATTGAGGGTTGATTTCCTTTAGGGATTGACTGCTTTGATCTCCTTGCTATCCGAGAGACCCTCAACAGTCTTCTCCAGCACCACAGTTTGAAACCATCAGCGTGATGGATCCAAGCTTTAAATGTCAATTCCTTTTTTTTTTGTAACAGAGTGTGGGCCAAATAAAATGCATGTGCAAGCCAGATGAGACCAGGGCCCCTGGCTGTGGCCGATGTCAGACTGTTCTTGTGAATTCAGAGTCATGGACAGTTGAACAACTGCGACTCCTTGTAGTAAGACTTTGGCCCTTGATTTTTTGTAATTAGGCAGACTGGGCATTTGTTGTTGGGCTCAGAAATCTGAGTGTTTCAGAAAGTAAAAGTAGGGAGTGCTGATGAATCTCTGCCTCCTGCCGCTGCCTCTGGCTAAGGCCCCTGCTGCTCCCTCCTCCTGACACCATCTGCCCTCAGACCCTTCTGTGAATGCTGCCCCTGCCATTTGCCCCTTCACTTGGGTACTGAGCCTGCTTTTTCCTCTACTAGTGGGAATAGTCATGATAGTGGCTGTTAGTGACCTGCCACATGAGAGCTGTGGCTTCTCCATCCCATCATCCCATCCAGTCTTCACTTGGAGGTTGATGCCATCCTCAGCTTCCCAAGGGTACAGTGGTAAAGAATCCGCCTGCCAAGCAGAAGACACGGGTTTGATCCCCAGGTCAGAAAGAGTCCCTGGAGAAAGAAAGGGCAGCCCACTCCAGTATTGTTGCCTGGGAAATCCCATGGACAGAGCAGCCTGGCGGCCTACAGTCCATGGGGTTGCCAAAGAGTCAGACATGATCAAGTGATGAGCACGCATGGTGCCATCCTCACCCTCACTCCACAGAGAGTGGCTCAGAGTGTGAGATGCATGCCCAGGGCCGTTCTTCTGCTAAGTGGCACATCCAGGATTCAAGCCAAGCTGCCCATCTCTACACCCACCTGTGCTGCTTGTACCAGCTCCCACCATGCGTACCTGGGCTCCATGGTTCTCCAGCAGCCCACCTGGGCTTCCATGCATTCTGATCTGAGGCTTGCATTAGCAGCCCCCTTCATGAGCATGAGGGTCCCCCATTCCTGAGTGATTTATCCCTCCAGGGAGGCAGAGGGCACACACTTTGAGTTGTCGCCCAGAGTTGAGCAGACTGAGACTGACTGACTCTCCAGGTAGTTGTAGGAAGTTCTACACCAACTATCCTGGTCACTGCACCACCATCCATCCCGTGACAGAAGGTACATCCTTGGAGATGTCCCTTGGAGTCATATTTGGAAAACCCTTCCCCCCAGCACAATTGAATCAAACAGCAAACGCTGTGGACAGATGCCTCAGTATCACTGATATCTGTCAGCTTCTCACCATGAACACTCCTGCCTCAGCAGTCTGAGCTTACATCACTCTCAGCTGGAATTCAAAGCTTTCCATCTGGTCTTTGCTCGTGGGGTTGACCACTCCTTACTGGTCTTCAGATAAAAATCACAACCTCTTCGTCTCTGCATGAGCTGATCCCTGCCTGCCTCTCCTGACTCATGTAGATTTCAGTTAAAAGTCCTCTTTCTCCAACCACTGCAAGTCAGGCTCTTTCTTAAATCCCAGCTGTGTCCTTTGCAGCATTTATCACCATTTCAATTAAATAACTAATTGCAAAACTGGGTAATGTTTGCCTCCCTGGCAAGAATATCAGTTCCACAGGGAAAAGGATGGAACTGTCACTCTTGGATTCTTGGTGTCTATACAGCATCTGCGAACTAGCAACCACTTCATAGATCTGAATAAAGAGAAGAAAAGAGTGGAGAAGGAGAGAGTCCTTCTATAGGTTACAAGCAAGAAATGAAGTCCTTCTATGGCAATGTGAATTGCTTTCACTGGAAATTCATTGTCATCCGAAGATCCATCTTGCTCTTTTCCTTGAAAGGGTAACAGTCTCACCATCTCATTCTGTCCCACGTCCAGGATCCTCTTCCCTCCAGCCAAGCTCTAGTTTCATTTTGAGATTTGGAATTTTAATCTTTGAGATACTGTTTCCTTCATTTAGGGACTTTTCTAAAATTTCATTTGCTAGCATTATCAGATCCACATTCCCTGAAGAAGGGAACAGCATCCATTGGGTTGGGCACAGCACATCAGCTTTGCCCAGAGCACATTCCTCAGGGGTGTCAGAAAGGACCACTGGGTGTTACCAACCTCCACAATGGATGCATACTTCTGGTTGCCATCTCCGTTTTAAAACTAATGAGGGAATCTAGATCGCTTGCGTAGATTCTGGTCTTACAGAATTATGGGATGGAAAGCTTCTCAACCTTTAGCCCAGATCACGTTCCTGGGAACTCAGAATTGCAATGATATGAAAGCAATTTGCTTGAGACATACAAAGGAGGGGGCCAGAACATGTCCATGTGCCTGTATCTCATTTGATAAACAGCATCATCCTCTTCCATTCTGTAAGATGCTACAGCTCCAATAAGTTTGTTCAGGAAGAGTATTGAGAAAAAGCCTTGCATCATGCAAAGAAGTGGGAGCCCAGGGCGAGAGACTGCACTGCTCATCATCCAGAAAGTTTGCGCGGACGGGCTCTGCCATTACCGGGAGACATGTGTAATTATCGAGCAGCTTGGGAGAGGTCTCTGACTGAAACCCACAAATAAAACTCTCCGGTTCCTGGTGAAGCTGGCTTGATCCCTTTCCAAGGGAAACAATGACTCTGGGTAACCTTTTAATGCATCTCCTTTTTTTCTGACTGATACTGGATAATTATTTATTTTGTCGTCTAATTAGTTAATTAGGCTGGCATTGTGTTTTAAGTCGAAAATCCTGTTGTTTAGGTACAAGGAAATGGCTTTCTGTTTGTTTGGGGTTTTTTGCAGGGTAATGGGGACTTACTAATTGAGTGGCTGGCTCTGGGTGAAGCCGCTCAGGGACACAGTGCAAGGTTTTCTGGGAATAAATTGATGCATTAGCAGTGGAAGGTTGTGTTCAAAATAAGAGCACCTTGGTGCAGGCAGAGTCTCGGTGGCCCGTTTCCCTTGTCATTTCACTTCCTCATGTTTATGTGGCAATTTACAGTTTGCAAAGCCCTGTTCACTTAAAATAGCTCATTTAGCTCTAATGCAAGAGCCGTTTGGAATGCATTTTATTGCTGCTAATTTACAAATGGGCAGCCAAGGGTCTAGACAGGCAGGGCTTGGCCCCTGTCCCTCTCTGCCCTGCTCTACAAGCTGTCTGTTCCAAAGAGGAAATTCAATGGGGGAGGGGAAGCTTGGGAAGGAAAGATCCTAGGTGTGAATCCAAGTTCTTCCCTTTTTAATCTCATCCAACACTCAGCAAATGTTAGCCACATGTCTGTCTAGTCCCAGGCACAGTGCAAGATGCAGGAGACACTAAATGAGTAACATGGGCCTCCAAGCTGCCCTGGACCAGCTTACATGACTGACATCCCTCTGCCAGTCGGGGAGGATGCCGTTGACCCTGAAGGACCATGATCAGATTGAGAGGCAGCAAATGTTAAGTGCAAAGTCCAGCCTCTGGCACCTCGTAGGTGCTTTAAGATAGGAGCTAGTCTTAATCTGACTCTAGGGTCATTGCTCACTTTACTGAGACACAGGCTTAGGGTCCACTTCTTGGAGACCTGTCCTTTAGCAGGGTCCTCTGGAAGCGGGGCTTAAGTGGAGCGTTCCTCGAGAAAGAGGAGCCTGGTGGGCTACATCCCATGGGCTTGCAAAGATTCGGACATGACTTAGCTACTGAACACAAGCACCCAGCTTCTGGAAGTGCTTTCCTAGTGGGTCTAGGGTGGGCTTGGACCTGGGTTTCCTGTAAACAAACACCCCTAGTAACCCTAAGTAGGAATTTGGGGGCCATACGCTGAGGAACATCACAGGCAACGATCTTTGAGTTTCCCCTACTCCATCATCTCCTAACTCCAGGAGAGAGGCAGCAGACAGGTAAAAAATCTTTACTTTCTCACCCACCTTTGAAAAATACTGGTAGAGTGAGAGGCCCAATCAATTAGTATTTTTTAAAGAACTTGGAGATCTGTTTTGTTTTGTTTTTATTTTTAATAAGAAAATGAACATAAGTGCAAAGCATCATGACTACTCATTATTTAATTTAATGATTTGTGAAGATTCTGTTGCCATGGTGACTGAATACTATTTATAAAAATTAAGAACATAAATTACAAATAATAATATTATTACAAGCAGAAGGGACTCGAACCTCTCAATCAGAGAGGAATAATTTCCAGATGGGGGAAAAAAAATCAGCATAGTTTACATCACATATGGGGAAGAGTGTTGGCTAATTTGCATTTGCACAGTGTTCTAGAGGGAGAAATCAGGTCAGGATGATGGTTTTATGTCATTAATGTGACAGCCTGTGTCTTTGTATTCCACAGGGTGCCTGGTGATTCAAGAGAGTGAGGCTGGGTCTGCCAACGGTGTTGGGGACAGCCTGAAAGCAGGGGTGGGATGTCAACTCTGAGACAGTAGAGTCACTCCCTCAGCCCCCCTGACTCCCACCCACCTGATGGTACAGGTCGGCAGCCCAGTGGTTCCTAGACTCAGGGAGGGTCAAGCCAGTGCGCCCCCCTTCAGTGATGGCAGGCAAGGTGGAGCTCAGTCCCATTAGACTCACTTGGATTTTTGTTTTGTTTTATTTTTTTTTTTTTAATTTCTATTGGAGTCTGGTTGCTTTGCTATATTACGTTAGTTTCTACTGTACAGCAAAGTGAATCAGCTATATGTATATATATCTCCCCTCTTTGGGGGATTTCCTTCTCATTTAGGTCACCACAGAGCCCTGAATAGAGTTCCTGTTCTAGTTCATACATAGTAGAAAGTGGTGTATATATATATCAGTCCCAATCCCCCAGTTTACCCCATCTCCCCCTTCCCCCTTGATATCCCCCTTTGTTCTCTATGTCTCTGTCTCTATTTCTGCTTTGTAAATAAGATCCTCTGCACCATTTTTTTCAGATTCCACATATGTGTGTGAATATACAGTATTTGTTTTCCCCATTCTGACTTACTTCACTCGGTGTGACAGTCTCTAGGTCCATCCACATCTCTATAAATGACCTGATTTCATTCCTTCTTAAGGCTGAGTGATGTTCCATCGTATATCTGCATCACATCTTCTTTATCCATCCCTCCGTGATGGACATTCAGGTTGTCTCCTTGTCCTGGTTATTGTAAAAAGCGCTGCAATGAACTTGGAGGTGCATGTCTTTGAATTACGATTCTCTCAGGACATATGCCCAGGAGTGGGATTGCTAGGTCATAGGCAGTTCCACTTTTAGTTTTTTGAGGAATCTTCCTACTGTCCTTCATAGTGGCTGTATCAATTTACACTCCCACCAGCAGCACAGGAGTTTTCCCTTTTCTCCACACCCTTTCCAGCACCCATTATTTGTAAATTTTTTCCAGCACTTGTTTGTAAATTTTGTGATGATGACCATTCTAATCCATGTGAGGTGATATCCCATTGTACTTTTGATGTGCATTTCTCCAATAATTAGTGATACTGAGCATCTTTTCCTGTGTGTTTGCCAGCCATCTTTTCTTGTATTTGTATGTCTTCTTTGAAAAAAATGCCTATTTAGGTCTCCTGCTCATTTTTTGATTGGGTTGCTTGCTTTTATGATATTGAGCTGTCTGAGCTGTTTGTCTATTTTGGAGACTCACTTGGATTTGATCTGTGTATCTGAGCACTTGCCATAAGGCTGTTGATGCCAGGAAGGCAGGGCAGCCAGGGAGACTGAGATCAGGGGACAAAATTGCTGCAGCCAGACCCTATGGTTCACCCTATTAAGTGTGGGGTCCTGAGCCGGTAGCAGAGAGACACAGGAGAGGAATTGAAGACAGGACTCCACCAAGGTCCCTCACACAACCTAGTGGAAAAGCCACTAGCAGAACCCAGATACCCTACGTGTTAATCCAAGACTGTTTTTCCAGGTCACACTCCTTTTCTTGAATCTTCCCAGGATCCTGAGCCCAGAAACTATGACTGTGGATAACTGATTGGCACTCCCGTCACCATCCTTGTGATGTCCTGATCCATTCAGTTCAGTTCAGTCATGTCCGACTCTGCGACCCCATGGACCACAGCACACCAGGCCTCCCTGTCCATCACCAACTCCTGGAGTTTACCCAAACTCACGTCCATCAAGTCGGTGATGCCATCCAACCATCTCATCCTCTGTCATTCCCTTCTCCTCCTGCCTTCAATCTTTCCCAGCATCAGAATCTTTTCAAGTGAGTCAGCTCTTCACATCAGGTGGCCAAAATATTGGAGTTTCAGCTTCAGCATCAGTCCTTCCAATGAATTGATTGATCTCAGGATTAATCTCCTTTAGGATGGACTGGTTGGGTCTCCTTGCAGTCCAAGGGACTCTCAAGAGTCTTCTCTAATACCACAGTTCAAAAGCATCAATTCTTCGACACTCAGCTTTCTTTATAATCCAACTCTCACATCCATACATGACTACTTGAAAAACCATAGCCTTGACTAGATGGAAGTTAGTTGGCAAAGTAATGTCTCTGCTTTTTAATATGCTGTCTAGGTTGGTCATAACTTTCCTTCCAAGGAGTAAGCATCTTTTAATTTCATGGCTACATCACCATCTGCAGTGATTTTTGGAGCCCCCCAAAAATAAAGTCAGCCACTGTTTCCACTGTTTCCCCATCTATTCAGTATCTATGTGCATCTATTTGCCATGAAGTGATGAGACCGGATGCCATGATCTTCGTTTTCTGAATGTTGAGCTTTAAGTCAACTTTTTCACTCTCCTCTTTCACTTTCATCAAGAGGCTCTTTAGTTCTTCTTCACTTTCTGCCATAATGGTGGCATCATCTGCATATCTGAGGTTATTGATATTTCTCCTGGCAATCTTGATTCTAGCTTGTGCTTCATCCAGCCCAGTATTTCTCATGATGTACTCTGCATATAAGCTAAATAAGCAGGGTTTCAGTATACAGCTGTGACGTACTGCTTGTCCTATTTGGAACCAGTCTGTTGTTCCATGTCCAGTTCTAACTGTTGCTTCCTGACCTGCATACAGATTTCTCAAGAGATAGGTCAGGTGGTCTGGTATTCCAATCTTTTTCAGAATTTTCCACAGTTTATTGTGATCCACACAGTCAAATCAGTTCACTTCAGTTCAGTTCAGTTCAGTTCAGTCGCTCAGTCATGTCCGACTCTTTGCAACCCCATGAATCCCAGCATGCCAGACCTCCCTGTCCATCACCAATTCCCGGAGTTCACTCAAACTCATGTCCATCTAGTCCGTGATGCCATCCAGCCATCTCATCCTCTGTCATCCCCTTCTCCTCCTGCCCCCAGTCCCTCCCAGCATCAGAGTCTTTTCCAATGAGTCAACTCTTCGCATGAGGTGGAGAAAGTACTGGAGTTTCAGCTTTAGCATCATTCCCTCCAAAGAAATCCCAGGGCTGATCTCCTTCAGAATGGACTGGTTGGATCTCCTTGCAGTCCAAGGGACTCTCAAGAGTCTTCTCCAACACCACAGTTCAAAAGCATCAATTCTTCGGCGCTCAGCCTTCTTCACAGTCCAACTCTCACATCCATACATGACCACAGGAAAAACCATAGCCTTGACTAGACGGACCTTAGTTGGCAAAGTAATGTCTCTGCTTTTGAATATACTATCTAGGTTGGTCATAACTTTTCTTCCAAAGAGTAAGCGTCTTTTAATTTCAGGGCTACAGTCACCATCTGCAGTGATTTGGGAGCCCCCAAAAATAAAGTCTGACGCTGTTTCATGGGAAATAGATGGGGAAACACAGTCAAATAATCACCTACAAATTCTACGTAGAGTCAGACTGAATTACCCTAAGAGCTTACTCCTGGCAGCAGAGGGAAAGGGACAATACGACGCCAAATCTGGTTAGACCACTCATTTCCCAGTTGAGTTGACTGTGGATTACTAGCCGTGTTTATCCAAGGGACTTCCACTTAAATGATGTCCTCCTTACAGATTCCCCAGCCAAATCCTGGGCATCCCACTAAATGGATGGACTTATTTCATGGACTAAAATAAGTCACCACTGACTCCGGGAATCCTCTGAATCCTCAGCTGCCCCTCATATTTTGCAGCAACATGTTGGAAAGCAGATAACAGGCATGCAAAAGCTGACACAACACTCACTGTGTAGGGAACAATGCCCTCAGCCTTGCTCCTGGATTAACCTTGGCTCAGGGGAGCTGCATCTGGGCAAAGAGAAGGCAGTAAGATTCTACAAGCCATCAGGAGGAACCCCAAAAGAATGGCCCTTAATATAACCTTCTCCTTCATGGAATTTCTTCAAATTAAGGTGCTTTTAAGGATGCAGGGTTAACCAAGACATATTCCAGGCACTGATAGCAAATGGAATGTTTACAGAATATAATTGCCTTTCCCCGCCATGACAAAGGGAATTAGGTCTCTACAGAGCTGGTGCTAAAGTGGGTATTTGAACACCTCATGAACATAAGATGAGGTGTGCCATACAAGCGTATATTAAAGAGGAGAGTGTTTAAGCACTGAAACTCATACTCCCTAACTTCACTCCCCAAAAATAATCTGATTTTTTTTTTTAAAAATAGCTGTTTGCTACCAATGGAACTATGATAGATACTGTCCAATAAAAACGTAACAAACACTTTCTAAAGGTTTGGGGAGGGTCATTACCATACAGTTTTTTTTTTTTTTTAAGTTGGAATATAATTGCTTTACAATGTTGTGTTGGGCTCTGCTACAATGATGTGATTCAGTGATATGTATACCTATGTCACCTCTCTCTTGAGCCTCCCTCCCATCCCCCGTCCCACCCCTTTAGGTCATCACAGAGCACTGAGGTGACCTCCTTGTGTTATACGGCAGCTCATTGCTAGCCCTCTCTTTCTCATTCAGTATCTCTGTGCTTCTGTGTCAGTACGACTCTCTCAGTTAATCCCACCCTTCCCTTGCCCCCCTCAGGCTGTCCACCAGTGCTTTCTCTACATCTCTGTTTCTATTCCTCCCTGCAAATAGTTTCATCAGTTCCATTTTTCTGGATTCCACATATATGCATTAATATATGACATTTGCTTCTCTCTCTCTGACTTACTTCACTCTGTTTGATAGGCTCCAGTTTCATCCACATCACTGCAACCGATTCAATTTCACTCATGTACGTGGTTGAGTAATACGCCATTGTATATACATACCACAAGAGGCGAAGAAGAGGCTTCCAGAATTCAAGGAATTTATTTCCCAAGAAAGCATGTAAGCAGATGCAATGGATGTGCTGCGTCTTTAGACAGGAGCCCCAAAGACCAGGGCCTGCTGAACACAGCATTTGACGCAGGCTGCATTTACCCCGTCGCCTTCCTCCCTGCCTCACTGGTTGTAAAGTTTAGGAAGAATACTGCTCTGGATCCACAGAATCTCCTTGGGGCTTCAGTGGTTATTTTCTTTCATTGGTCATGACAGCACTTTTTTTTGAAGAGGAGAAAAATGTAGTTCATCCATACCATTTTACAACTGAAGAAGCGTGGTGTCCAGAAAGGTTGGAATTACACAGAAAGTCATGAGCCTGATAGAGTTCCCCATGACCTACACCCTGGAGCTCACAGTGATCCTCCATCCAGAAACCCCAGAGCTGGACAGCCTTCAGCCCAGCCACATTCCACTCCCACCGCCTGCTTTGCAATCTGCCTCTCGACCTGCTGGATCTGTCTCTTCATGTCTTGCCTAAGCGATGGCCTGATGGGGTTCTCTGGTCCTTCCTGAGACTTACTGAGGAATGGAGCCCTCCCTGCCTGCACAGGTCATGGGCTCCCAGGGGCTACATTCACCTACACTTGCCTCTGAAGATGCATGATCGCTCAGTGCCATTCAGACCACACCCTAATCTAGGGATCTCTCTGATGACTCAGCCTGCATCCCAAGCAGGTCTGACGTGAGATCCAGCAACCCGCCGATTCTTCCAGGTATGCTTAAACCTGTGTGGGGCACACTAAGGGCCTCCAGATTAGTGTGAGACCTGGACAATCCATGTCGGTACCATTAGAAAACTCCAATGAAATAGTCATCTGTTCTCAAATAGCTGAATGATTGGTGCTTTGTGATCAGAAAACATTTTCCAATGTTGATCATTTCTTCCAAATGAGAGAATGTGGAGGCAAAAAACAAATATATAAAGCATGTGATAATTGACTAGTTCTAGGATAACCCATATGGCAGGTATGGATGTCTTGCTTGGAGGACAGCCCCAGGGCCCACATCCACAAGAGATCCTGACCACACTGAGTGTGAGGACAAGGACTCAGATCGTGTTGATTTTCTTCATAGGTTTGGCTCAGGTTCTTCCTTCCACAGGCTCTGTTGATTGATACCGAACCTGCAGCAGCCTGTACTCTTGTTTCTTAGGATGCAGCTTGGGTGGATAGTATGAGATTCCCTTTCTTTTTTTTTTTTTTTCTTCCAGGGAAAAGGGATAGGAGGGGAATGAGAAGAGCATGATGGATTCATTGGTTTGAGTTCCATAAATAATAATTCATCAAAGGTTAGAAAATGATTTGTTTTCTGTGGAGACACTGCAGGCTCCTTGCCCAGCATTTGGATAAACATTTATTTAGGCAGATAGTTTATGAATTATACAGTGCTTTGTAAAATGGGGTGGTGGGGAATAAAAGGATAGCCTCTTGAAGAGCTTTCCTTGGATCCATCAGAATGGAATGAGGAGTTCTTGTCAAGGAATCAAGGACTCCAATCCTCACCCTGCCCCGCTGGCCACTTCCGGTCACTCTTTGCCTACACAGTATTGATCAGAGGCCTCTGGACTCACAAAGTAGCAGGACCAAAGTGGGCTGTCTTAAGATGAAGAAAACCAATGGTCCCTCTCTCAAGAGAATGAAAGTGTGATACACACCGGACAAATTTTTCAGCATATCCAATGTGCACAGGCTACTTGATGCTCTCTACGAGGACCCTGGGCCTTCCCAGGTGGCACTGATGGTAAAGAACTGGCCTGCCAATGCAGGAGACATAGGAGACTCAGGTTAGAGCCCAGTGTGGGGAAGACCCCCTGGAGGAGGAAACGGCACCCACCCCAGTATTCTTTCCTGGAGAATCCTGTGGACAGAGGAGCCTGGGGGGCTGCAGTCCACGGGATCAAAGAGCCAGACAGGACTGTGTGACTGAGCACACACACCAGAGCACTGTGAAGGTCCTTGGACCCAGGGAGAGAGCACCTGTAAACTGACTTTATAGACGTGGAACGCAAGCACAGACAGAAATGGGCAGGGCAGGGAGCAAGCCTCCGATTCGGTCAGATGAGCCTCAAGCCTTTCTGACTTCTGATCTTGTTCCACGTAGAAAACAAGAGAATCAAGGCAGAGGCATAGCCACTGGGGCATGGAGGTGCATCCAAGGAAGCACTGCCCAGAGTTCTCTGGCTGAGAATCGGAACACTCAGGTGCTTGGTGGTGGTTATGAGATTAGAGACATCTGAGCATCCTCAGAGCTTAATGCACACTTGTGAGGATCATCTGTGCAATATTAGTTGAATTAACTCAACAAAAGTATGCTGATTTCTACTCTGCCTCAGGAGTTAAGGACACAAGAGTTAAGGACACAAACATGAACAAGACAGAATCTGTTGAAGAAATCAGAAGGAAAAAAAAAAGCTAAGTGCCACGTGGTTTGTAATAATATATTGAATAGAGGACACAGCAAGAAAGAAGGATGAATGATGATTTCTGCTGGAGATGTCTTAGAAAGTGTCAATCAGGAAAAGAGATTTGACCTAGGTCTTGAAACACAATGAGAAGGTCACCATATTGATTAGGGTCCAGAATGCATTTAAATAAGAGGAGAAAAAGAAGGCAGGTTGGGCAGGAGAGAGGAAGGAGGGAGGGAGAAGGATCCAGAAAAGCAGAAACTACACCAGGCACTTCAACTAGAGGTAGTCCAATCCTGGGAATTGGTTATATGGCCCTTAGAACAGCTGAGGATTAAATATGAGAACAATGAGAGAATCTAGGGATTTATCACAGCTGGAATCCACCACCACCATCACCAGGAAAGGAGGTGGTGAGCTCAGAACCCAGAAACTGCAGTACCACTGGGCCAGGGAAATTCAGAACCAGGGTGGGTCAATTTCTAACATGGATACAGGCAGGCAGCTTGATGTCTTCCCTGACTGTGAGATGAAAACTGAAACTTATTAGCCATCTCCCCAGGGTCAAGTATCTGATAAGACCTGAGTGGGTCTCCCTATCTCCAGAGATTTTGCCCTTAACCATCCTCAACAAATGCCTCTCGGTATTGAGGCTTCACTAAATACTTTGCTCATTAACCAGTTCTCAAAGTGTTTTCACGTAGTTCCCACGTTTCAAATCAAATTTCTTTCTCAATCAAATTTTCCAGGGTCTTGGTATGCTAATCCCAGACACTATACCCTACTGGTAGCTTCTTGCTTTTAGGAAATATGGCAAAATTTTATTCTGCTTGTAAAAATTTTTAAAAAATTATTAGTTGTGATACATTGTCAGATAATTGAGTGAAAATAGTTCTATCTTAAGTAATAGTTTAGTAGTTTTATCTTATTGTGAGAATTACATTTCTGGCACCAAAAGCAGAGGTCTTATGAAATCCCGGCATCAGCGACCTTTGGGAAGAATTTAAGGATGGTGACCCCAGAATGCAAATATGGGACCTCACGTGAATCTAAGATACTTTCTATTGGTAAGAGTTAAGTTGTTGCCTGCACCCCAAATTCAAACTGTTCCAAGCCCCTTTGGCAAAATAGGTGCCTCTGTTACAGGCAGTTTATGCTTCAAGGTTTCATCTTGGTCATTACGGCTGCTGTCGCTGATTTAAATATTTTAATGAATGATGCTATTGTCTCTGTGCCTGAGGGTCTTTTCAGCAGAGGTCGCAATTTGAAGGAAGAAAAAAAACAGAAAAATAGCTCTAAAAAAGTCAGTGACGGCGGATGACTCACTTTGGATGTGAAGCGAAACTCAAGCTTGAGGCTTCTATGTTAATGAACGATGTCCCCCCAAACCCCAGTGTCTGGCAGAGGAGGGGTTTCAGAGGCATGGAGGTGTGTCATTGGAGGAACTAAGGCCATCTCCCAAGAGCATCATCACCACACTGTACCATCGACCAAAACTAAGGGACTGGATAGACATTACAGACAAAGTCATTATAAGCATCTGGCATTAAGGGTGCAGGGAAGGAGGTGGAAAGGAGAGTAAATCATTTAAATAATGTGGGGAATTCTGCCTCTTCTTCCACTGGAAGAGAATTTCTGTCCCAGTGTGAGCATAACCGGGAAGTGTGACTTCTGTCCCTCAGTTGCTCAGTTATGTCTGACTCTTTGTGACCCTGTGGGCTGCAGCACACTGGGCTTCCTTGTTCTTCACCATCTCCCAGAGTTTTCTCAAACTCATGTCCATTGAGTCAGTGATGCCATCCAATCACTCATCCTCTGTCGTCCCCTTCTTCTCCTGTCTCTGTCTTTCCCATCATCAGGGTCTTTTCCAGTGAGTCAGTTCTTCGCATCAGCTTCAGCATCAGTCCTTCCAATGAATACTCAGGACTGATTTCTTTTAGGATTGACTGGTTTGATCTCTTTGCAGTCCAAGGGACTCTCAAGAGTCTTCTCCAGTGCCACAATTTGAAAGCATCAATTCTCCGGTGCTCAGCCTTCTTCATAGTCCAACTCTCACGTAAGACTACTGGAAAAACCACAGCTTTGACCATACGGATCTGCAAAGTGACTTCTGTTTGCTTACACTAAACAGACCCCAACTCCAACTAGTGAGAACATCTCACCATGGAGGGAATGACGCCAGTGTTTCAAGATGGGTAGTTCTCTTGCACCATGGACCTGAAACTTGGGTCTAGTCCTGCCTCTGACGTTCTCCTGAAGAACAGCAGCATGTCCCACCATGGAGGAAAAACTGTAGGTGGTGCGCAGCTGAGAGATGGTCCACCTGCCCCCAGCATGGCCTCCAAGGAACAGCAGGAGATTTTGATCTTGTGTGATTTTCAATTTTCATGCTGACTCTGGACCTTTATGATCACAAGGCCCATTCATCCACTTAACCGTGCACTTTACAGTTGTCGATCACTTTCTCTGACTCAGGCAGCTAGCTGAGGATGCCCAAGCAACACTGATGAACATCGGGGGTGAAGGAGATGGACGAGAAGCAAGAATACCCACAGAGTGACTTCAGGTAGTGGTCAGAGTTATAGACACAGCAAAGCACAAGGAGGAGGTCGGGGCAGGAGTTGTCATTTGGAATTGGGGACCCAGGGCCTGTGAGTATTTCTCTGAGAAAGTGAAAATTTAGCAGATGCCAGTGCTGTGAGGAGGGGCTGCTGGGGACAGATCCATGCAAAGAATTCCAGAGAAAGAAGCTTCAAGTGAAGAGCTGGGCGTGTTTGAGAAACAGCTCGTATCTCTACTCGCTAAATCTGCGTGACTCCCCCCAGAAAACGAGGACGCAGGTGAGCTGTGAGCTCCGTTTTAGAGATAAGCAGCAGGAGAGCCATGAGGTTTCTGTCTGGGGTGTGGCCAAGTCCAGCAGAGGAGGCAGAGGCAGATGTGAGCCGGGAAGGCACTTCCAATCAGAGTCCGGGGACGGAGCTGAGGAAAGTACAGCCCAGTGGAGGCTAGGCCAGAGAACCAGAATCTGCGGTCAAACAAGGATCAGGCCACGGTCATGAACACAGTTGCCAAGACAGGCGCAAAGTCGAAGGCCAATGCCAGGAATTCATCAGGGCCAGGGAGTCCTGTGTCGAGAATTGGTAAAGTCACCAAGAAAGAGCATTAAAGGGTTTCACAGGGGGCACTAGTGGTAAAGAGCCCATCTGTCAATGCAGGAGATGTGAGAGACTCAGGTTTGATCCCTGGGCTGAGAAGATTCCCTGGAGAAGAGCACGGCAACCCACTCCAGTATTCTTGCCTGGGAAATCCCCATGGACAGAGGAGCCTTGTGGGCTACAGTCCACAGGGTCGCAATGAATCAGACATGACTGAAGTGACTTAGCAGGCGCACACATGCAGAGCATCAAAGCTCTCTCAAGAGCCTGCTGGGAGGCTGGCTTCCTGAGATTTGCTCTTGCCTACTTGTAAATCTAGGTGCAAGAGGTGATGACATTTAAATATACATGGAATTAATTGTTAAAATAACACTTTAAAAAGAATAATAAGGGATCATTTGAAATGGGGGAAAGGGAAATCCAGGGACGCTCTTGCATGAAGCGGCAGCCATAGTCATCTGGGGCTGAGAACTGAGTCACTGGCAGCAAAAGCCAGGCTTCTAGTAAGGAACTGTTGCATGAATGGAAACAGGGACATTTCCTGGGGGCTAATGTCCAGCTCTGATTTATGTTTTGGGTCCTCACATGAGAGATACCTTTCTCAAAAGAATTTTTATAAATACACCTGGCTCAGCCTCTACTGGGAAGGCACACTGTATTTGGTGTGTAGTCGTTGGCTATCTTTTGGGAAAATTCCAGGTCATGGGTGAGGTGCTGGCTAGTTTTTGAGCCCCACCTGTGTCAGAATCCTGCCTGTTTGTCAGCCTTCATTTCTTCCCTAAACAATTCCCAAAGCATAGCCAGACAGGGCGGCAGCTTCCACTGCCATGAAGCCCTTGGGCTTGCTGTGGCCAGTGTAGACATGGAGAATCCAGGAGCCAACAAAATGGGTATCACCCATTGCCTCCACCCTCGAAATTGCCACAGAGATTCCCCTCCTTGGGGATCTGGTCTTGAACAATGCAACCAGCACGAGTTCATAATTAAAGTTTTCAAGATTTCTGCTTCAGTTGTTTTGCTCAAAAAAACATAATCTCTTGGAGGTTAAAATGATGAAATTAGTATTTACAAAGACTGAATGGTCTCAAGCACTGGGCCTTGGAGGGCAGCTTGGGAGGGGAAAGAAGGTCAGGGGGAGGACAGGAAGTGCTTTCTGCTCTGGGAAAGTTCTGGCTGGCAGCTAACAGGAGCTTTGAAAGATTTACTCTTCCACCCTCCACCCCAGCCATTATGCCGCCATATTCCCTTCTGGGCTAATCCAGAACGTGATCCAGTGAAAAGGTTTAGAAATCTCATCTCCATTTGCAGGCATCTCAGCTGCTGCAAGGAACTCTATTCTCTTCAAGACCTCCCACCAGAAATTTGTATATTTAGCTGCAAACATTTATCTCATACCAAGGATCAGCATCACTGGCCCATTGAGGTCAACATGTTGTTGCCAGAATGAATGCAAATCATGTTCAAGAAAATTACATGTGTAAAAATCCATAAGCTTAGAAGGATGAGATGCTCAAACAAATTCAATTCATTTTTAATAAACATCAGTTGAGTACCTTCTATGTAATACCATATATATGCATAGTACGTCTGTGTCGTCACCTTCATCCTGGGCAGCAGGCTAAGTCCTAGCAATAATAACAACCAGTAACTTCTGTGAGTGCAGCAGTGGCTCAGATGGTAAAGAATCTGCCTGCAATGCAGGAGACCCAGGTTCAATCCCTAGGTCAGGAAGATCCCCTGGAGAAAGAAATGGCAATCCACTCCAGTATTCTTGTCTGGAGAATCCCATGGACAGAGGAGACTTTGGCCACCTGATTCAAAGAGCTGATTCATTAGAGAAGACTCTGATGCTGGGAAAGATTGAAGGCAGGAGGAGAAGGGGACGACAGGGGACAAGATGGTTGGATGTCATCACCGACCAAATGGACATGAGTTTGAGCAAGTTCCAGGGAGATGCTGAAGGACAGGGAAGCCTGGCAGGCTGCAGTCCATGGGGCTGCAAAGAGCTGGACTTGACTGAGCGACTGAACAGGAACAGCAACTTCTGTGAAACTATGGTTTAATAATAACGAGAACAACAACTTGTGTGAAACTACAATTTGCAACCGGTGTCTCCTCGATTTATACCACAGGCCTGTGAAATTCTAATTATTAATATCATTTGACAGACAGAGGACAGGAAAACTCAGAGACATCAAGTAACTTTCTCAGGGTCACACAGTTATTGAAACAGTAAAGCTGGGCTTGAAGCCAAGTTTTCAGATTTTCAGTTGAGAGCCCCATCCTCCTCAGGAGGCTGCTGGTGTAGATATGGGGTCATCAGAGAGCTGAAAGATTAATACTTTGTTTAAATATGATGGGAAATTTTTATTGATTCATACCAGTCTGTATTGGTCTCATACAGCTTATTTTTCATCCGGGTTGTGGCTCTTAAAATTGAAAATCAAAATTATCAGTATGCATTGTGATAATCACATAGACACATGTGTACATACAGTTACCTGTGCCAAACGCTTCACACAGATCATTTATGTAACCCACACACAATCCTATGAAGTAAATGATCTCATCATCCTTACTTTGCACAGGCTTAAAGAAAAGAAGTAACTTGTCCAGTCACATAATTGATGATGGTTCAAAATCAAACCCACTCTAGTATTCTTGCCTGTGAAATCCCATGGACAGAGGAGGCTGGTGAGCTATAGTCCATGGGGTCTCAAAAGAGTTGGACATGACTTAGTAACTAAACAACCAACTTGATTACACCTGCAAAGATTTTAATCTCAAATAATGTTGCATTCACAGATCCCAGGGGTTCAGACTCTGATAAATCTTTGGGGAGCAGGGGACACAATTCAACCCATATGCTACCCATTGCCTTCTTCCTCACCCTCATGCCAGGTTTCCTCTGTCTCACTTCATAAAATGGTCATCTTTCAGCTAGGAATTATAAAGTGCTCAAAGATGATAGAAGGGAAAATTGATCCCCAGGTAAAGGATTGTGAGTGTGTCAGGAATCCAGTCTGAATCATTCCTTCTTCCTGGGATCCATCAGTCCTCACAATTTTTTTTTTTTTTTCAGAACATGATGAGTTTCATCTTCCAAAACAGAGTGTGCTAATGAGAAATGGAATTGAGCACAACTACCTCTTTGAAGTCCCTTTAAGACTTCCCTGGTGGCTCAAATGGTAAAGCCTCTGTCTACAGTGTGGGAGACCTGGGTTCGATCCCTGGGTCGGGAAGATCCCCTGGAGAAGGAAATGGCAATCCATTCCAGTACTATTGCCTGGAAAATCCCAAGGACAGAGGAGCCTGGTAGGCTACAGTCCATAGGGTCTCCAAGAGTCGGACATGACTGAGCGACTTCACTTTCACTTTCACCTCTTTGTTAAACCTGATTTTTTAAGCTTCTGTCTTAAAAAATGTCCACAAAATATTTATTTTTAAGGTAATGAAAAGAGAAAAATCTTACCTTTACTCAGCACACAAGACTCCCTGGTTCTAAAAATGATTAAGCCCCATATCCAATGCTTTTGTGATTAACAGAGTTGTTGTGTATTCTATATATTGTGGTTTTTTCTTCTCTGAGATTATACTAGTTAAAGTCATTGCCTGTAAAGCCAGTATCCTGATATAAATGTGAAGAAAACCATTCACTTTATCCCCTTCATGGCTGTTTAAGTATCTTGAACTGATAAGTTAGTAAGAAATCGCAAAGTGTGCACAGCCCAATGTGATGTGATGTGAATACTCAGAAGGGAGTCTGAGCATTGAGTTACTCAAAATCCCCACTGCCCAGGCAGAAACCTGTATTCCCAAAGTAAATTACTTGTAAGATGCAACATCTCGATGAAATATTCAAGTTTAAACCCATTTTGTATTCCCAATTTTAAATACAGACACGAACTTAGGCTGTAGCTTCCCAGGCCATATCTGAAAGTGAGCAGGTGCATTGAATCAATCAGCTGGAGTTGGCAGACAGAAAAATAATCCTTCCACCCAAAGTCAACTGCAAAAATTCATAAATAAAAAACAGAGCTATGGAAAATCTCAGCTATACAGGAAAGTTTGTACATGTGCATTTAAAGATTTAGCTTATTTTTTCCCCAGCTTGGAAATTTAAGGGACCTGTTTTAATAGGCAAATATGTATGAACTTGACTTTCACCAAAAAACTTGTTTACAGTTGCAGAAGTTTTTGACCAGAGTTAACACCCGGGAGCAGAAAATTGTTTACAGGGCAATGAAAAAGGAATTTGAAAATCTTGTTGAATCAGAATGAGCTGTGCTCATGAACAGGAAGAACAGAAGGCCAGTTTCTTTGCCTCCTCTTCCAGGAAGCCATTCATTCTTCCAGCACCTTGGAGCATGTCCAAATCTAAGGAAGAAGGGGGAAAACCCCCACAGCAGAGGACCCCTTATGTGTGGGTCACTCTGTTCTTAATCATCACTTGCTGAGTTCTTTAGAAATGGCAGAAATGAAAGTTGAGAGCATCCAGCTTGAGCTCTTTGGGTACCAGAGCTCCGCAAGCCGTGTTCAGGTCCTTTCCTTTCTGGAAGATCCCTATCCCTTCTAACTGAAGTGACTCAGATCCTCAGAATGTCACTCTGCTCAGCGCATATTACTCCTCATACTCAAGGCGGTGCCCTCTGATTGTCCCAGGCCAACTCTGCCACCTTTAGCTAATAAACCTTGGGTCAACAGTAGCACCTGAGCCCACCCCTGCTAAGAGAAAGCGATATGTTAAAATAAACAATGACTGAAAGCTGGGGCAATAGGCTCACTTTCATGCAGCCAAGACCATTATAAATCCTTTGCTCACGATCTGCTAATAAATACTAACTGCAATGGCAATCCTGAACCTTAGGCACGATTTGCCCTACTATTTTTTTCTAATTTTTGTGGTTTTCCCCCCTCTCTTTTTTCTTTTCCTCAGTTCCTATTGACTTCTTTCTCTCCCTCTTGCTTTGATGTTTGACTTAATGGTCTCATAATTTTCAGCTCAAGTCTAGAAGCGCCATTGTGTTCATGACCTCTGAGCCAGGAGGCGGTTCAGGCCAGAAGAGGCAGGCCAAGCCAGAGAATTCACAGTGGGGAGAGAATGGGGAAGACCAGACACCTGGTGATGCCCCGCCTCCCAATCTCCTCTAATGCTCACTCCCACCCCCTCCAGACGTTCAAAGGCAAGTCAACAGCTTATCGTTCTTGACAACATCTGCGTGGATGCTAAAGGGCCACATAGTCAAAGCTGTGGTTTTTCCAATCGTCATGTATGGATGTGAGAGTTGGACCATAAAGAAGACTGAGCTCTGAAAGACTGATGCTTTCAAGTTGCGGTGCTGGGAAAGACGCTTGAGAGTTCCTCCTCCAGCAAGGAGATCCAACCACTCCATCCTAAAGGAAACCAACCCTGAATATTCACTGGAAGGACTGATGCTGAAGCTCGATACTTTGGCCACCCACTGTGAAGAGCCGACTCATCGGAAAAGATCCTGAGGCTGGGAAAGATTGAGGGCAGGAGGAGAAGGGGATGACAGAGGATGAGATGGTTGGATGGCATCTTCCACTCAATTGACCTGAGTTTGAGCAGACTCTGGGAGATAGTGAAGGACAGGGAAGCCTGGCGTGCTGCAATACATGGAGTCACAAAGAGTCAGATATGCCTGAGTGACTGAACAACAGCAATAATCCAGGTCAGGGACATGCGTGCAGGTCCATGCAATCCCTAGCTCAACTCCATTCTCATCTCAGAAAAGCACCCCTCCTTTTGTCTTCTTGTTAACTCTGTTTGCAATTATTGAAAAGGATATATCTGAAGGCAAACTCAAGACTGGGGGAGAAAGTGGAGGCAATGAAGTTTAGCACACAAAGTGGGACATGTGATGGTTCCAACTCAGGGATCTCATCTGACCACACCCCTGCCCTGAAAGCCTCCGGAGCCCCCCATCCCCAAGTGGATAGACCCCAGGGCCCTCAGTGCACATGCTCCTGAGCTGGCCAAGCTGGCTTCTCCGGCTCCTTTTCTCTTTTTACTGTTTCAGGGGCTGAGCTTCAGACTCACCCAACACACTTGGACCTCCAGGCCTGCTGCACTTCTGAGATGAAGACTCCTTGGTCCTCATTTTTCCCTTAAATAGCATTTGATCAGCTATCAGCTAGACATCTCTGCTCCGGAAAAGTTTTTGATTTTCAGCTAAACACACACACACTCACTTTTTTGCCAGATAGAAAATTGCATGAGCATACACTATAACTATAGTGTGAAGGTCTGTCTGCGTGTGTATGTCTGTATTTCAGAGAGATGGAAGAGAGACCACACCATTCATTTCGGACTCGATCTCCTGAAACAGTTGCATCTTTTTTTAATACCTCAGATTTCCTACCACCTTGATAAATGTTAGGTGCCTGATAGGTATTGAATGAATGAATGAGTGAGCTGCCTCCACCATCTCCACCCTGGAAAAGAGGCCTCTCCTGAGTTCCTATAGCATCTTCTTCTCACTTCTTCCTTGTTAGTATTAGTCATTCGGTTGTGTCTGCCTCTTTGTGACCCCAGGAACTATAGCCCGCCAGGCTCCTCTTGTCCATGGGGTTTCCCAGGCGAGAACACTGGAGTAGGTAGCCAGTCCCTCCTTCAGGGGATCTGCTTGACCCAGAGATCGAACCTCTGTCTCCTCCACTGCAGTTGGATTCTTCACCATCTGAGTCATTAAGGGAGTCATTGCTACCTTAGGGGCTACCAAGTCTGTCTGTCTGGCTGTCTGCTCCCACGTCTGTCACCAGTCTAGACCATGACGCTCTGAAGCCAGGGATGTCTTGTGGATTTCTCTGTCTTCAGCATCCCAGCCGGAGACCGGAAAAAACACACACAAAGAAAAAAACCTCAGACTACTTATTGAATCATGAGCATGTGTGTGTACAAGGTTCTGACTGCGGTCTTTTGTTCTATGTTTTTGAAATCTTCTTTTACTGTTTTCAAGTGTGTTCTTGGTTGAGAGGAGCCTGGAACACAAGTTCCTCCCAGACCCGTCTCGCTGCATCCATATTCCAGAGACGGTCCCCATCAACCCCAGCCCGACCAGGTACGACTAAGCCTGCAGGAGCTGAAGATAACATACCTCCAAGGGCACCTGGGAGGGATGAGGTGAGCAGAGTTCCTGCCGCTGCCCTCGGCAGGCAATTTTTTATCTCCAAATATAATGTAATAAGATGTGATAATAAACACACCACACAGGCAAACAAATCACTCCTTCTCCCAACTGCTGTCTCGCTCGCACTGACTGCTGTAAAGCATGAAACAAATGTTAACTCTTCTCAACTAAACTACATTTTTAAAAGCTAAGTGAATATGTTTTTTAATGCTAAATGATGCTACTGGATGGAGGATATTAGCATTTTTCTCAAAATAGTCAACAGCAGATGCTTAAAAGTCTTCAGGTACATTTGAAAAAAGAAGGAAGGGAAGAAAATAATAGTAAAAACCAGAAGGGGCAGTGAAAACTAGTTGCTTTCGTTAGAAGTCCTGGAAAAGAGCCCTATTTTAAGTCCTTTTCTAGGATGGAACTAAATTACTTTGCCTCCAGTTTTATGATCATTAAAAATATAGTCAGATCAGCTCTCACTTCCTTTTTCTCTGATGCCCCTCAAGTGCCTCTTAGGCCAAGTATACAGGATAACAGGTCATAACATTTTTTGCAAATATAGTCCAATTAGCACCAAATAGGGGGAAATGAATCAAAACTATAGAAATATGGGAAAACAAACAGCACTCGCTGCCATGATAGGATGTTAGCATTATTTATTTAACCACAATTCTCCCACTGAGAGAGGCCCTGTTTCAAAGCCTTTCTAATGAGAAAGAAGAAGCCTTTCTTTTGACAAATTGTATCATAAAATAGCCCTGTCTACTCTGCCAACTAAACCCAGGACTCAATGAGCTTTCCTGTTCATTGTACTCGGTTTTAAGAATAAGAACAAAGAAAGTGACCAGACCTATTCTTTTCTTAATTTTTTATTTTGTATTAGAGTATAGCCAGTTGGAGGATTAGATGATTAGATAGCATCACTGACTCAATGGATATGAATCTGGAGCAAACTCTGGAAGATGAAGACAGAGGAACTTGGCATGCTGCAGTCCATGGTGTCTCAAAGAGTTGGACACAGCTTAGCGACCAAACAACCACAGAGCTGAATATCAACGTTGTGATAGTTTCAGATGGATAACAAAGTGACTCAGCCATACATACACAAGCATTCTTTCTCCCATCCAGGCAGCCAGACTTCTTTTTGACAAGAAGCAGGCTAAGGTGATTTTCTTTTCAAGATCACATAAGGTCAAGTTGTCTCATCCAGGGCTTCGCCACCACAGTACTATGTGCTACTATCAAAGTGTTAGAGGTTTTGTTAAGTGAAGCTTCCAGCTCTTAAATCCTGAGTGTCAATTTGATACCACAAAGACTGTGGAGCTGAGAGCCATAGGAATATTTCCTACTCAAGATCCAATATGCACTGATACATGTGTATGTATAATTGAGTCGCCTTGCTCTATGCCTGAAACTAACATTGTTAACCAATTATACGCCAATATAAAATAAAACTTAAAAAATGAAAATAAAACACCCAACATGCAATTCTAGTCTGGGGACTAAAACAATGCCCAGTACCAAAGGAGGCCCTGTTATGTTTTTAATTTATGTATTTTTGGCCATGCCAGCACAGGTGGGATCTTAGTTCCCCAACCAGGAATCAAACCTACACTCCCTACATTTGAAGTGCAGAGTGTTAGCCTTCTGGACTGTCAGGAAAGTCCTCAAAGGGAGCCCTCTTGATTTTCCACACCCCTCCTTCCATCAAACCCACAGTTTACTCCAATAGACCATCAGCTCTTCTGTTCAATCTAGGCACTAAAATCATGGTTGCCATTTCAGTTTGGGTCTAAATATATCCATCAAAACGCGCTCCCGGATAGTTTACAAATACAGCAAGAGGACTGCATACGAATGAATGAACTCACAATCCAGGGTGTCTCCATGAAGGCCACCCAGCAGCTACCTCTCCAAGACATGGATCATGGACCCCAGAGAGTTCTTCTGACTCTTCCTCCTCGAGCTCCTTCTTCCGTGGGCTCAGCTGCAGTGACATCAAAATTTCTCGTGTGTTGGGAATCCTGCACATCTCTTGTGTGATCGTCCACATTCTTGTCCTGTGCCCTTGGCACTGACATGCTTTTACCCTTGGGTCAGGGTCCTGAGTGTGTTCTGCAAGACATCTGGGATCATTTGTACCCATCAATCCAAGTTCCCTTTAGGTGCTATGTCCTCAGCAGTTGTTTTCTCTGGAGGATTCTCTCTCCATGAGTCTATGAACGTCTGCATGAGGATTTATTAACCAAGGGATGGTCCTGTCTGTCATGTCACACTCTTTGCCCTGTTCTTCACCTCAACTTGCTGCTACAATTGGAGGTAAGTCTTAAGGACTTTCTGTGCAGAAAGATTATTGGGGTTCAAGTTTGAGAATAAAGGGGTCATGCCCTCTCCTATCTCTCATTTCAAACCACACAGAACATGGCATCGAGACCCTGCCGCTGGCTGGCTGAGAACCTTAACTGTTCCCCCACCTGTCTGCTTCGAGAGTGAGCATGGGTCCCAGCTCCGTAGAGGTATCATGTTCCAACAGAACAAGGGTCTAGCCGAATGCCTCGTCCTGCATTCCCCCAGCAGTGTTTCAGGAGACCGCTGACTGGAAAGGTAGACAAAGAGACCAAAAACAATCTAGAACCTCAGCCAAGTTGGTGAAGGAGCCCACATCCTTGCTCTTCAGAGGCATGCAAGCTCCCATGCAGAAGCATGCGAGCCCAGACTCTAGACTCTGGTCAGCCCAATTTCCCGTCTCGTAACCCCCTCTCTCTCCTGTTGTGCAAAAACCCTGAATAAGTGCCCGCTTCCTCGATAGAAATGGACTTTCCATCTTGCCCATTTAGGAGCACTTTCCTACTTCAGCCGACACCAAGATTACCCCACCATCTCCATGCTTCCACCACACAAGTACATGCCCAAGACTGTCCTACTGACCAACTGGCCTGTCCATTTCCCACACTGCCATGTGGATTTCTTGTGTTCCCGTGTGTGTGTGTGTGTGTGTGTGTAAATTTCCTGTGTTCATTCTTTCTATTTCCTCTCCACCCTCCTTTCTTTCTTTCCTTCAATTACTCATTAAGTAAGATGAGATTACTACCCTACAGCTTGCTAGGCACTGTTTGGGGCATTTGAGACAGAGCAGAGACAAGGGCAGATGAACTCTGCCCTCGTGGAACTAATATTTACATATTAGCTGAAGGAGAATCAAAGAGAGGGAGGCATGGTGAAAAGAAAAAAAAAAAGGTGCCAATGCAATTCCTCATTCCACAATTTACAAAGCAACACTGAGGTAAACTGAGTGACATCTTTCATTCTCAGCTTCCTGATTAACTAAAAATGATTGTGCCAAGTCTGTAAGGTTATAAATACTGAAATGAATAATGCTTGCAAAGCAACTGGTACATAGTAGGTCTTCAGAAGATGTAACCATTATATAAGGACCTATATTATAGCACAGGGAACTCTGAATATTCAATTAAAACCTAAATAAGAAAAGAATTTTAAAAAGAATAGATACATGTATATGGATAACTGAATGACTTTTCTATACACCTCAAACAAATATAACATTGTTAATCAACTATTTACCAATATAAAGTAATTTTTTAATTAAAATAAGAAAGTAAATAAATGTAACCATTTTTATCATTGTGCCCATTGTCTTAAGTACTGGTATCAAAACATGACTTGTAAACATGTCCCAATATATGTCTATATATTCAGAAATCATGATATAAATGTGTAGATATTAGCAAGCATGCTTTAATAAAGTTTAATTTCTACTTATATTTTTAGATGATGATAAATAGAAATAAATTTCTAGTATGTTTCCTCACACCACAATAAATCATTTTGGGTACCCCTAGGGGCTAACACCCACTTTGAAGATCAGTGGTAGGAAATGTGAGTTTTCAGGGAATTTATGAGGGCAACTTCAGAGGAAAAAATATCTTCAAAAATTCCATGCTGTTTACAACTCTCTTAGGAGTATCTTGTTAATAAAGCAAAAGTGTTAGTCACTCACTCACGTCCAACTCTTTGCAGCCACACGGACTGTAGCCCACCAGGCTCCTCTGTCCATGGGATTCTCCAGGCAAGAATTTTGGAGTAAGGTTGCCGTTTTCCTTCTGCAGGGGATCTTCCCGACCCAAGGTTCGAACTCTGGTCTCTTGCATTACAGGCAGATTTTTTTTTACCATCTGAGCCACGTGAATGGTAACATCATTTATTACAGCACTTGTCAAAGTTTACTAAAGAGCAAATTGTGAACACCATGTGCCCCAGAAATTGTACTCTTAGAGCATTCACCTTGGAAAAGAGATTACTCATCTTTTTGTCATGAAACTTCTTGATGGTCTTGTGATATTTATATGCATATGCATTATTGTATTGTAGGTAAACTATATTATATATGTATATATATAATCATACATTTTCATATACATTATTTGTGGCATACTATATTATATATGTATATGATACATACAATATGTGTATATATTATACACATTATAACATGTAATATTATAATGTGTATAGTAAATGCATACAAGGATTTTAAATGAAACCAATTATATTGAAAGCACATATGAATGTTTCAGAGAAGGCACTGGCACCCCACTCCAGTACTCTTGCCTGGAAAATCCCATGGATGGAGGAGCCTGGTGGGCTGCAGTCCATGGGGTCACTAAGAGTCGAACACGGCTGAGTGACTTCACTTTCACATTTCACTTTCATGCATTGGAGAAGGAAATGGCAACCCACTCCAGTGTTCTTGCCTGGAGAATCCCAGGGACAGCAGAACCTGGTGGGCTGCCATCTATGGGGTTGCACAGAGTCAGACACGACTGAAGCGACTTAGCAGCAGCAGCGTGAATGTTTAACACACAAAATTTTGAGATTATAAGTACTTTTTCTTAACTCGCTAAGCTAAAAGTCTAGCAATAGTTTTATAATCACTGTACCTTTGAGGTCCTGATGCTCCTCAATTGTATTTTGAGGCACCTTCACCAACTGCAATGTGATCTGAAACTGGGGTGTCCATTTTGCGACAAAGCTGCAGCACCACCAAAACTATTAGGGTTTGTTGTCTACATTCAGAAAGGAAGTGCTAAATTTCAGGTAAATGTCAGTAAAAATGAAAATTAACTTTTTTTCTCTTTCAAGTCCAAGACCCCTAAATTCTATAATGCCATCCTTCAGAAACTCTCCCCAACATGTTTCCAAGAAAACATAGTCGAGGATGTGTATTCCAGCATGGTTTGTGACAGTTAAAAATAAAAAATAAGCTGGCTATTAGTTATTGGGGAAAAAAATGTGCTTCTTAAGGATTTATTTTGAATAGCATATTAAAGCATGCACTAAAAGATTCACAGAAAACACTGGATGATAATTCTCTTTGGAGAAGGAGAGAGGAAAATGGGGTAATGGTGGAAAAAAGGTGAGCTCAACTTGTACTTATACATATTCCAGACAGAAAGGCAGATAGAGAGAGTGAAGGAGGGAGGGAGGAGAGGGAAGGGATACATAGAATTCTAGATGTTTGGTGTATTTTACCATTTTCAAAATATGAAATATATGCAGTATGGGTGCATATGTATATGTAAAGACATACACATACATACATATGTGTGTGCATATCTTCACATATATATTAACAGATAGATGTACAAATATTCCTGTTCATCAAGAGGTCCAAGGAGATTGTCTTTATGGCAATAATGTTAAGACTGCATTTAAATAATAACCTAGATCTCTTTTAAGTTTCAAAGTCATGAAGGGAAAAAAGAAAATGAAAACTAAAAGCGCAGAATTCTTTGTTCACCATCCAGTTTCTTGATAAGACTGACATCATTTTTGGAAGAACATTAAAAGCCAGAATTATCGGCACCAATATTTAGTAAGGTTCATTTTTCTAACTCTACGATTGTTGCACCTTTCATAAAAAATGTTGTTTGATGGCAGGATGTGAATATTCAAGTTAGGAAGAAAATAAAAGACTTCCATATACCGTGATGACTCAGGAAAGGGCAGGTTCAAATTTTATTAAGAATATACTTGTCACTTTGTAAATGGCATCATCCCTGGGAAATGACGCGGTGAGCCCCCTGGTCCATCGCAGCCGCCGCCGTGCAAGGCAGTGCCTCTTTGTGAATTGTTCTCATTACTTTGTTTCGAAGCAGAATTTGGCGCCTGCTGTTGCAAAGGTTGATCACCAATGTCTCAGAAAGCACACAAGATAACGCAGGTGAGGGAGAAACCTTCGGAACGAAACAACATGGGGAGATTATGTAAAAGCTATTTCCAGTCATGAAAATAAAATCAGTCTGAATAGGGAGCCGGCTCTGGATGGAGCATTTCATGCAGTGCACATGTGCTGGTTTTAAGGTGTTCACTAGGCTCTAAAATCATTACAGTAACCAGCTGTGCCAGCCTTTGCAATGTGCAGGTTTACAAAATCCCATTGTTGGAGGAGAGCTCAACTGTCATATGCTCCTCATATGCCTCTAACCCTTGAATTAAGTCAATAATGATGAGAACAGCAAAAACTAAAGATTACAATGGACCAGGCACCGTTTAAACATCTCCCATGTTTCCTATGAACTTTATCTCTACTTGCATATCTGCACTGACAGGGAGCTCATTACCTACTGAAAGTGAAAGTGAAGTTGCTCAGTCATGTCCAGCTCTTTGCAACCCCATGGACTATAGCCTACCAGGCTTCTCTGACCATGGGATTTTCCAGGCGAGAGTACTGGAGTGGGTTGCCATTTCCTTCTCCAGGGGATCTTCCTGATCCAGGGATCAAACCCAGGTCTCCCACGTTGCAGGCAGACACTTTATCCTCCAAGCCACCAGGGTGAAGTCCGTTCATTTTTGGAGAGCCTTAGTTGGACAGTTTTCTATCAAGTGGAAAACAGTACTCCTTGGATTCTACCCACTGGCCCCAGTTCTATCCCTAAGAATGGAAGCCCTCCCTTTCTGATCCTTCCTCGTATATTTGAAGGCAGCTCTCATGTCTTTTGCAAGCCTCCCTTCTACACTAACTGTCCCAAGGAACCATCCTATGGTTTGCATCAACTCCCATGTAAGTCCTATTACTATCTCCATGATTCTTCAGTAAATGTCAATGGCCAACACATCGTTTAAAATACTCACAGTGGGGAATTCCCTGGTGGTCTAATGGCTAAGACTCTGTGCTTCCCATGCAGGGGCCACTGGTTCAGTCTCTAGCTGGGGAAGTAAACCCCATACGACTCATGCCATGACCAAAAAGTAAAATGAAATGTCCACAGTGCAATAGTATTAATGCGCTCTGGTCAGCAGGACAATCCCTATTTAAGAAATAACTCACATCCACGCAACCTAATCTCAGTTTTGTATTCTTGCAAACTCAGGAATTTTCCACAAAGAAGTGGAGTACATGTGAGAGAAAATGATGTGGGGAGACACTGGAGCATGCTCTTAGAGCCTGAAGGATGCCCACTGACTTGTCCGAACACTGTCCTCAAGGAACGGGGTTCCGTTGACTTCTATAACTCAAGCGTAACAATATTACTGAATCTTGAAACGGGTGCAAATGTGGCCTGGAGAAATTCAGAATTGGAAGCAAAGAGGCCAGGTGAGCCATTGGTCATAACACTGCTCTGTCACTCACTCATATCTGACTCTGTGACCCCGTGACTACAGCCCGCCAGGCTCATCTGTCCTTGGGATTTTCTGTGCAAGAACACTGAAGTGGGTTGCCATTTCCTTCTCCAGGGGATCTTCCTGACCCAGGGGGATCCTGCATCTCCTGCATTGCAGGAGGATTTTTTACCTCTTGAGCCACTGGGGCAGCCTGGATCATTATGAAAATCAGTTTAAAACAAAGTATGCAGAGACTGGGCTCATGAGAGGAGGACTAGAGACTTCTTACAATCCAGGGTGCATCCGAATAACCTTGGGAGTGTGCTTGCAATATCCATCACCAGACTCTCTAAATGGGGCCAGAGCATCTGTATCTTGAGAACCTAGGCTCCTGAGACACAGGGAGGAAAAACCGACAGGATGTCATGGTGAAAGAAGCTCATTGGTAAAGGAGGGGAGCTTGCAAATAAATTCAGTACATCTCTCTCTGGAAACTGGACAGGAAATGTTGTTAACACAAGAAATAAGGGGACACAGGAGGAAAAATAGAATCGGGGGGGAAAGAAAATTATTTTTCTTTTTCCATGCTGAGTTTGCATGGTCTGCAGGATTCCCATGTAGAGGTACTCAGCAGATGCTTAGAAAACAAAGCCAGGACTCAGCTACGTGAGATCTACTGGGAGGGAAATTCCTTGCAAATCTATAGAATCCAGCCTCTTATTTATTTATTTTTGTATTTAAATTCAAAACAGCATCTTTGAACTATTTAAATCCAAATGCTCAATTGGGATGAAGGTTTAAAAAAAAAAAGCACCTGTTTAAGCCAGATGCTAAAAGAACAAATATAAACTCACTTTTGATTTTAAACTTCTAAATAACTTTCTAAAAAAAAATTGCCTTCAAGGAATGCAAGTCCTCTCACCCAACAGGCAGTCTGTGAGAGTAGGTATTGAAATATCAATGTGTTTTTTCACAGGTGCTGAAAAATAAATACAAGTCATGAAAAAAGTAATGAATCAACTTGAAAACCCAGTGGGATGGTAACCTCCTGGAGTAATAATAGCACACTCTCTGTCAGGGCGGACAGCGAGTCAGAAAGGTATTTGCTCCCAACTTTGTTTCCGTGAAAAGCCTAGAAGTACTCCATAATAAGGGCTGCTGGCAGGATCCTGACAATCTTTAAAAATATCTACCTTCTGAAAGAGCTTGTCACACCAGAGTTATCTCCTATATAGACAGCGGTTGAGAGCGTGGATGGGCACAGACTATATGGAGAAAAAGCTCAGAGTAATTCAGAGGGAAGTGATGTCAGGGTGGGAGCAGACTCTCAGCACGGCTGAGGCCAACCTCCCCATCAAGGAGCTAATGAGGCCAACCCTGGAATTTCTATGATTTAGAGACAGGAGAGATTTGGGCTTTACACTCTCATGCATTTTGAGGAGAGACGCCAGGGCACGTCTCTAGATGGGACAAGTGACATCCTTGTTTTGGAAGTTGCATGAAATTTGTCACTTCCCTTTTCAAGGAGGCACCTTAGTGACCTTGAGTTCCTGTGGGCTTTGCCGTCCCAGAGGCTGCATCGGGTCTATGGGGTTATAGGGGATGGAGATAGTGGGATCGCATCTTGGTAGTCTTCTTATCCATAGCAGCCAGGGCCAAGCCTGGCACACGGGAGTTGCTCAGTAACTGTCTGTGGCATGAATGAATGAGAAGAATGAATGAATGAATGAGCTGCCTTAGGAAATATGCCCAGTATGTAAAAGGGTTAGGATCTCAGGATTGAGCTTGAATGAGGCACATTCTGAAACAAAAGAAATGAGCTGGACCACCACTGGTTCCAGGGACCAGCTAACGAAGGACGTTAGGAAAGCGGACCCGGGAACTGAGACTGCCCGAGACTTTGACGTTGCCCAAGGTGGCTATTTTGCACCCTGTCTGATTCCCTTTGTTGACAAGGACTAATTTACAATCAACGTGAACATACACTTACGTATAGTTTAAAATCAGCCTGTGTTGGTTCGGCTTTTAAAAGGGCATCAAACTGGCAGCTTTGGATATAATTTCCTGCAGTTTCTTACTACAGTGATTCTGAACACAGAAAAATAATGGTAAACATGATAAACCTTTTAGAGCCTCGAAATTTTTGACCCAGATGGTGTGATAAGGGCTTGACACAGTTTTTACTTAGTACTCGCCACCACCCTCTAAAGGCAGGACTGTCAAAGTTACTAGTTTACTGATGAGAAATCAGAGGCTCAGAAAGATGGAGAACAAAAGCTCACTGAATCATCACTTAAAAGGAGGCTTGATAATCAGCCCTGTGCAAACATCTGGCAAGAGCAAGCCTGGGTGTGTAACTCAGGGGACAAGACTAAAGACTGACATTGTCCTGTTTTACCGCTGCTCAGAAATCGAACCCTCCTTCCCGAAAATAAGGGGAAAGACCCTGTGGCCACCTTCAATGGTCCTCCGAGACAGACACGGAAGATGCAACCAAAGCAAGGAGCTAGGAGCTCACTCTCTCATTTCATTATCAGGACCTCACTGCTGCCTCCCCTCCTCCTCCAACAGCCGCGTAAGATGGGGAGGCATCAGGACTGCCCTGACTCAGTACTTTTAGCTGTAAAATGGGAATGCTTGCTAACAGCATCTCTTTCCCAGGGATTCTGTGAGTAATCACGGGACTAATACAGTTAAAGTACTTCACATGGTACAGAGCAGATTCTAGACCCTGGAGGCCAGCGAGTCCCAATCTTACCACTCATCTCACTCTTTTCTAGTTTTCAAGAGACTGCAATCCTCAGAAAAGGAGTGGATCCAAAGTCGTGGGCACACAGAGGTGGCATGACAGGCTTTGGAAGGTGTGGTCTCTGTATCTGAGGCACATCAAGCAGAATCAGAGATGGAAGGTCCTGAAAGTGGCTAATCTTGGAAATGATAGTTTTGCACACGTCCTCTGTGCTGACTCTGACCTTGAGACTAAGAAAAGGGGCATCCTGGGGGCACAGTGCCCCTTTCTATGAGCCCACCAGGCCCATCCCTTAATATGGGGTGAGCTAAAAGCCAGATTTGCAGTCTTGGCTGGATGGACATCCTCCATTATGGCGCACACTTCTCCAGTCCCCAGTGTTCTCAGCTGTGAAATTTACTGCAACAGATTACGCCGGGTCATGGGGAGAATAAATGAGCTCATGTATGTATAGAACTCATTCTATTGACTGTGTTAATGTGCTAATCCTTAATCAGAAACAGGTCGTGTCACCATTCCCACTGTGTTTATTCTTACCATTAGTATAGATGTTTGGCACTGAGGAGCTCAGAATGTGTATAATCTGTAAATGAGAGAGAGAGCACACATGGGGACATTGTATACGCATCTCAGCTTTGGTCAACTTGGGGTCTGGAAAGCTCTCTTCTTGCTTGAGGATGAGTCAACAGTGAACTGGTCTTATTAGAAAGAACAACACTGCAGAACAAAAGGAGGGGAAAGACAGCATGAGCTTGAACAGTCCATGAGAAAACGGGACATAGAGAATGATTTAGTGCCGACTGATTTTAAAAGCAAAATGGTCTGCATGCTTGAGTATCGTCAGTGGGGTCCAGCTGAAAGTCATGAAAAGGAACAATGCCAAAGCAAAGAACCCTGCAAGAAGAAAAAGGAAACAAGTGAGGTGAGAAAGGGTTGGACCAGCACTAAGATGCTCCAGGTCTGCAAAGATGAGAAGTGGCACCATGAAAAATTTAAATCAGTGACCAAATGTAAAGGGGAATAGATCTTTTAGAATTTAGAACAACAACAGCAATTTTTTCTTCTTTTTTGTAAAACAAGGAATTTAAAACAATTCAGTAGAGGACGGGAAAAAGAAACAAGAATAAGAAAACATGTTGACTATCTGAGTTAAAGGGGATTATGAGTAAAAAGTTAGGACGATCAGAATAGAAGTAGCATGAAGATTGAAAGGAGGCCAGGGTATTTTAAGCAGAAAGGCTGATCTTGTTTAGAGAGGAAAAAAAATCAAAGAGAAGCAAATGCAAGGAGAAAGGAAAAAAACAAAAGTCCCACAATACCCAACGTATAATATATATGACTTAAGAAGGAATAAAACGCAGGATAGATTCTACTTTCTTCAAGATTAAATGATAGAAAATCATGAATAAACATCTACAGAGATTTGAGGAGCAAGATTTGCACTCCAGGTGAATTAGACCCAACAAAACAATCTTTCATGAGTGAATACAAAAGAAAGTCATTTACTCTTCGCCAGACAAGAGGTCAGAACATTTATCTGTCCTCAAAAACCTATCTCCAAAAATTTAGTTGAACATGTATGCAAAACCACTGAAATTGATCAATATTAGGAACTGAATGATGGTATTTAAGAACTGGCAATGAGCATAAAAGCCTGGAAAACCTGAGGTTGAACCCAAACCACTGCTGAATTTTGGTCTCAGATCTAATAAGACATTGTAAAATGAACATGCTCACTGGCAAAACAAATTTTGTAAATTGAGATACTTTTGCAGAAAAACAATTTGGTAATTGACTTAACAAACCTTAAAATAAGTATTTGTGGTCCTGGAGTAAACTCTTGAGAGTCCTTTGGATCACTGACTCAGTGGTCATGAATTTGAGCAAACTCCAGGAGATAGTGAAGGACAGGGGAAGCTGGTGTGCTGCAGTTCATGGGGTTGCAAAGAGTCGAACACAACTTAGCAGCTAAACAACAGCAGCAGAATAAGTAAGCACATTGTTTTAATTAATCTAAATCTGAAACTTTAAAGAAATAACCAAAGTGGCTCTCAAAGATTTAGACTGCATTATATTTTCCTCTTTGTTAATAATATTCAAAATATGAATGTCACCTAAAAATGCCCAATGAAATAAAAATGGCTTAATGAATTATACAGCAATACAATGAAATGTTAATTTGCTTTTTTAAAAAAATATTAACATAGAAATATGCTCAGGATATGATGCTGTCAAAAAATATTAAACAAAACTGTACAAATGTTCCTATTTCATTTTTTAATATGCTGATAGATATATTATTGACTTCTGGGCAACTATTCAGATAAATGCAGGCTGAATATTGAAAGCAATATCAACTATTTTAATCCCCTACATAATAGGAATAGGAGTAATTTTTTTCTACATATGTCCCTTTAAAAAAATCTTAATGTATTAGGGTGTATATTTTCTACATATCACAGAAACCAAAAGAAAAATAAAAAATATAAAGAAAATACATTTTTTAAGGTAAGAGAACATAGTGATCTTATCTTTGAAATCTATAGAAAAAAGTAGCTAGGAAGGATCAGTTATACCTTTTACCTATACTCGTCCAGTCTGCCAGTCTTCCTCTCACATTCACCCACACAGAGCAATGGACTCCTAACTCCCAATAGGTTCTAGGCTGGGCTCGGGGAACACAGAGGAGAAAACTCCAGATAAGACCTTGGTTTTCGTGGGGTTTACAAACACACAGCCAACTCTAAACCAGTCAGGTGGAAAGTCAACATAAATGAGACCAGTGGTACACTGGGAGGGTGAAGGACTGAGTCCATGGGTTTATGGAAAAAGATGAAGGCACTGTCCTCACAGGGACCTGAAATGGTACCCTGAGGGCATCAAAGAGGAAGTCTCACCAGACCTTTCCGGTGCCTTCTCCACACAAATAAGCTGGGCTCAAAGTTATATCCAGTCTCCCTTTCTGAAGGTTCTCTTCCTGATCCTCCTTCTAGAACCTTCTTGGATCCCTAGATGGGAAAATACTTCCCAGGAGATATGCAGATGAGAATGAATGTCTACGAAATGCCTCCCAAATGCTGGGCATGCTATGATGGAAAAAAGAATTGTCCTTTGTTTAAGACCAAGAACACAAAGGCTAAGAGACTTGGAATAACTCACTTTATGTCGCACAATAATAAGAACAAGCAAACCTGGGCTGAAAAACCAGAATTGCCTATTTTCAAGCTTATGTTCTTTCTATTACATGAGAGCCTGATGAAGAAAAAGCAACCCTAGCTCCACAATGCATCCCTTGCTATGTTGTTATTCAGTTGCTAAGTCGTGCCTGATTCTTTGTGACCCCATGGACTGCGGCACACCGGGCTTCCCTGTCCTTCACCATCTCCCAGAGCTTGTTCAAGCTCATGTCCATTCAGTCAGTGATGCCATCCAACCATCTCATCCTCTGTTGTCCCCTTCTCCTCCCACCTTCAATCTTTCCCAGCATCAGGGTCTTTTCAAATGAGTCAGTTCTTTGCATCAGGTGGCCAAGGGCTTGGAGCTTCCACTTCAGCATTGGTCCTTCCACTGAATATCCAGGATCAATCTCCTTTAGGATGGACTGATTGGATTTCCTTGCAGTCCAAGGGACTCTCAAGAGTCTTCTCCAGCCCCACAGTTCAAAAGCATTAGTTCTTCGGTGCTCAGCCTTCTTTATGGTCCAACTCCTGCTGTGTGTGTTAATACAAAAGGAAGGGGGAAATGAGGGGAGAGGAAAGAAAGAAGCTCTGTAGCTCAATGACTCCTCCCACCAGAGCAACCCCCATTCCGACCCCACCAGAAACCAGGCAGCCAGCACGGTTGGGCCCCGACCCCTCTCGGCCCCAGGGAAGGGCTCAGCTCTGCACACTCTTAATTTTCTCTTTCCTGTCGTATTTCTCTTGCCAGGGCCTTCCCTGACGGTGGGGTGGGTGGGGGTGCTGAGAAAGGCAGGGTGCGGTGCCTCGCAGTGCCTAAGGGAGCCTTTCAGCTTCTTCCCCGACAGCCTCTCAGACCTTCAGCTCTCACTGCAGCCTGTTTTTGCTGAACTTGCATTAAACAAAGACCTGGAAACACGGGTCAGCAAACCCAGACATTTACCTCCTTCAAGAAGTTGTCTGAGGAGCCCCAGCCCTTCTGTGAGACGCTATTAGCAACACTGCAAAGGGAGCCACGTCCCGTTTGGTAGCGCCATGCAACGAGCCCCCAAACTCAGATCAAGTTGGAACCCTTACCTCGATTTTCCAGGCTCTGTGACACCTCACCCTTGCAGCTCTCCTGCCTCATTACCACTCGACTCTGTTAAGCTTTTAGTTAATTTTCTTCCCTTCCTTTCCTCCTTCCTTCCTTCTCTCCGTCTTTCCATCCCTCCTTTTTTCCTTCTTTCTTTCTCCTTTCTTCTCTCTTTCAAATCTCTTCTTCCTCCTTCCCCCTCTCTCTTCCTTAAATACTGAGCATCTATTTACTCGTGGGTCCTGAGTCAGGTGCTTCAGGCAGTTTTCAGGACAATGGCCTCGGAGTTCTTTCTCCATCTCACATCCTCATGCTTGTAGTCCCCTTCACACAGAATGCCCACACCTACTCTACTGGATAAAACCTGCTCTCCCTTTAAATTTCAAGTGAAATCACAGATGCTGTTTTCTAACTAACCCTTCCCTATTTTCCCACCGCCCATTGTCCAGGTGGAGCTGTGTGCCCCGGGAAGCCTTCTTTCTCTACCCTTGCTTGCACAATTCATCGCTGATACCATCCTCTGCTCACCTGCCTGCATCCTCAACTAAACTGAGAGCGCCTTACACTGTTCAGTCTTTCATCTCTGAATCTTCTGGACCAGCTCTCACCACACACCTTTGTGCCACCCAAGATTCCAGCAGCAGGTAACTTACTCCTCTCAGAGGAAATGAAAACTGTAAGACAAAAATACCTTCAACTTCCAGCTTCCAAATCTACATTCACCTGTATACACTCTCATTTTTAACTCTGGAGACCCAGATCACTGCCCCCAGCAGTTTACTTAGAGTCTCCGTTGGGATAGATGGAAGTCATTCCAACTCAGATTATCTAAGACAAACTCATCTTTCCAAGCAGAAGGAAGCCCCTTTTCTGTAGGTCCCCCAAAATACAAGCACTCAAGCTGACACTCGGAGTCAACTCTGAGGCTTTCTTCTTTGTCATCCCCTGATACACAGAGCCACTGAACACTGCGGATTCTAGAACCTAAATAGAATCCATCTACCTCTCTGCTGCTCTGTTCCACATTCCCACCATCTATCCCCAAGATTTCTGAACCCATCTCCTAACATGTCTTTCTGCAGCAGCCTTGCCTCCTGCCAGTCCATTTTCTACAATGAAGCGAGAGTAATCTTCTTAAGATATAACCAGATGATGTCACTCAGTAGCTTAAAACCCATCAGGGCCTTCCCATGGCCTCAAGGACAGCGTCCAAAATCAGTCACGGAGCTTACGAAGCCACAGGGACCCAACCTCTACCTTCTGATCTTGCTTACCTCCAGTCACCCCACCCAGACCCAACACACAGTCTCCAGTGAGACTGAGCCTTCAGTTAATGAAAACCCCATTGCTCTCCAGGGCCTCCAGGCTGTTATGATCATGGCTTTCTCCACCTGGAATATTCCTCCTCTTCTGATTGCTGGGCTGGGTGTGAATGTCACCCCGTCATCCCTCACCAGTAAAACTTGCTGGGCAACCCAGGGACAGAGTCACCTCCTCACAGTCCCTGTGGCCCCACAGATGCCCTGAGGGTCATGAGGTGGCCTCCCTGGGCCTGCTATAGCCTGGGTGTCCCTGAGATCCCCAGCGGGAGCTCCTGCTGCACCTCATTAACATCGTCCCTGTAAATAACAGCAGCACCGACACCAGTCTGCAAAACCCACACATGCATATTTGATCTGTATAAACAGTGCATATAATATGACATTTCCTTTCAAAACTCCCTCACCACTCGGAAATTCAAATGAGAGCCTGTGTTACCCTTGGACTGGAGACTAATGAGGGCATCATAAATATTTGATTAAAACCAGGCCAAATTCTCGGGTTTTTGCCACACAACATTTTTCAGGAGCAACTGCTGAAAGATGTCTCGAATAGCCTAAGTACTCTTGGTGGGCAGCAAAGGGTGGCATCCTTCTGAAGGAATATTCCACCTGCTTCCATGCTTGTACAGGTGCTGGCTGCTGTTTCTCTTGAATTTTTTCTCTGCTTTAAAACCACTGTCTGCTTTCGGACTGCCAGTCAGTGAGTTTGTGGTTCATCATGAAAAAACAGTGACAAGAGAAAGGAATATTGGGCTACATTTCAGAAAACCTGATTCTCACCCCGACTGGGCCAGAGTCTAAGCTTAAGCACAAAAGATAAGCTATTGAAATTCTTTAAAATGTTGCTGTATAAAAATTTCAAAATTCTAAAGTAAACATATCATAAATAAAATTTAAGAATAACAGCATTATAAAATGGTTCTGTCAGTGTGGAGAGAGGTGCTGAATATCCCTAGCCTCAATGTTTTCCTCTGTAGCTGCTAAGAAAATAAATGGTTGCCAAGATGAGTGGCAAGGAACCCGCCCACCAATGTAGGAGACGTAAGAGATGCAGGTTCGAGCCCTGGGTCAGGAAGAGTCCCTGGAGGAGGACATAACAACCCACTCCAGTTTTCTTGCCTGGAGAACCCCATGGACAGAGGAACCTGGTGGGCTATAGGCCACAGGGCTGTAAAGAGCCAGCTGTGACACTGAAGTGACTTAACACACAGCATGTGAAATAAAGCAAAAAAAAAAAAAAAAAAAAGCAACGATGAGAATAGCTTTTGCATACTACAAATTGTTGAAGAAAATATAATAGATTGCTAGTTAATAAGCTAGGTTAAGTGTTCAGTCATCATTTTCCTTGTTGAGATTCTCCAAACAATACGAAATATGACTTAAATGACAAACTAGGAGAACCCATTTGGAGAGCCATTTGTATCAGGAGATTAATAATATTCACAATTTTTTAATATAAATTTATTTTAATTGGAGGTTAATTACTTTACAATATTGTATTGGTTTTGCCAGACATCAACATGAATCTATTGATCATACTTTTTGTGGGAATAAACTAATGAAAAATCTGACAAAGTACCTACTTGGAAGAGTATTATTTTATCATTACTGAAAGGTACCCTAAAATACTAATAGTAAAAACCTTGAAAGCAATCTAAACGGCCAATAATTGCTGCTATTGTTAAATTGCTAAGTTGTGTCCAACTCTTTGAACTGTAGCCCACCAGGCTCCTCTGCCCATGGGATTTTTCAGGCAAGAGTACTAGAGTGGATTGCCATTTCCTCCTCTAGGGTATTTTCCCAAACCCAGGGATTGAACCTGGGTCCCCTGCTTTGTCAGGCTGATTCTTTACCACTGAGCCACCAGGAAAGCCCCGAAACAGCCAATAATCAGGTCAAATAAGTTATGATACATCCTCCAAACAGGTTATTGTGTAGAAAAATCATTATTACAACAGCATCTTTAAAAATAAGATTATATTTATGATTAATATAATTTTGAGTATGTAGAGTACAAAATCAAACAGATAATTCAAGTCCATATGAAATAAAGAATTTTTTTTAAAAAACTGAACTCTCAAAAATCTAAAAGAAATCGCTGAATATTATCTATCCTCCCAATAAGAAAAAGAGTTTAAGATTAAAAACAAAGGATAAATTATTAATTCTTTAACATTTTTAAAATTTTTTTAAATTCTTTAAAATTTTACTGTATAAAATTTTCAAAATTCTAAAGTAAATATATCATAAATAAGATTTAAGAAAAATAGCATTATAAAAATATGACAAGGATACCACTCTGCTTGTTAAAAGACTCATACAAGTGCATAAGAATGTAATCATTCTAACAGATAATAAGATGAAGAATATGAACAGATAATTAAAGCACACAAAAGAAAAAAATAATTTTATTTTAAAATAAATTGAATTTACTATGAATTTTGTCAAATGATCAGGAACTTTTTATAATACTAGTCAATGTTAGAGGAGGGAGTTTATGAAGAGAGGGATTTCTGCTGCATTCTGACACACTGTTGGCAGAAATGTAGAGAAAAATTTATAAACAACAATTTTAAACATAAATCAAAGGTCCTAGCAGTGTTCACATCTTTACCTATTAATTTTATTTCTAAGTGTCAGCCCCTAAAGAAACAACCACATATGTAGATAAAACCTTATACACCTAAGACTAACAGAGGATTATTTAAAGTACAAAAATTAAAACCATATAAATTGTTATAAGACTAATTAAACATTGGAAGGAGAATGTCAACTGGAAGGAGAATATCCATTTTAAAAGTACATAGTCAGTGTGTAGTAGATGAATCCATACTCTTCTAGTCACACTATTTCTAAGACAAACACAAAATGAAGAGAATTAAAATTTTCAAAAAAAATTTTTTTCATAAAACCAGGAGATATATTCTGAAGCAAAAATCGAACTATCATTAAGTGAATATGTTGAAATGGGATACCCAGTATGGCAAAATGGGAACACCAAGGATTCTTTAAAAAACAGGGATAGCAGAGAGTCTCCACGGACAACAGAACAACACTCAGACTTTCTCCCTGACACGTGTTGCCGCCTAGGCCCCCACCCTTTCCTGGCCTCTCTCTATCACATAGGTCAGCAGCACAAAGCTCATTTGGAGCAGACTCCCCACTTTACAGATGAAGGAAAACTAAAAACTAACACATGGCCATCACCAAAATCCTAGTCTGAGAGTCGCTGAAACACTGCATTGCAAAAGGAGGTAATAAACACACCTCAGAAAAAGCTTGGTATTCAGTAAAGCAAAAGTATGACCTCACATGACCTCATTAAAATGAATAATAACCTCTGCAAAGCAAAGCATCAAAGTAGACATACAAGAAGCCAATTTTTTTAAAAAAGACAACAGAATAAAAACAAAATTGGCAAAGAGCTAGAAAAAATAGAAGAGAAAAATAAAATCATCAAATAAGTAAAGATCATTTTGTCAGCAATAAATAGGAAATAGATTCTGCCATAATAATGACCTGGGGCATGGAGGACAGACTTGTAAACTGAATGGGATAAAATAGAAAAAAATAACCAAAAGTTTAAAATTACAGAAGAAAATGCAATAGTTGTGAAAGCTATCAAGGGAGATCCTAAGTATGCAAAATTGGTGACTGAAATTAAAGAAAAAAACAGAACACACAAACTGTCCAAAGAAGCAATATTTTTTAAAAAATATTTTTAAAATAGCACTTGAATCTACTCTTTGAAATGGTCAACGGTTCCCAAATAAGTTGAGGCAGAGAGGCACATTTTATTAGAGTTACTAAACTTCAAAAAGAAAGAACCTATGGGTACCTTATTTTTGACAAAATAGGCAAGAATGTACAATAGGGCAGAGACAACCTCTTCAATAAGTGGTGCTGGGAAAACTGGACAGCTACGTGTAAAAGAATGAAATTAGAACACTTCATAACACCATACTCAAAGATAAACTAAAAATGGATTAAAGACCTAAATGTAAGACCAGAAACTATAAAACTCTTAGAGGAAAACATAGGCAGAACACACGATGACATAAATCAAAGCAAGATCCTCTATGACCCACCTCCTGAGTAATGGAAATAAAAATAAAAGAAAAGAAGTGAAAAAAAAAAAAGTAAACAAGTGGGACCTGATTAAACTCAAAAGCTTTTGAACAGCAAAGGAAACTATAAGCGAAGTGAAAAGACAGCCCTCAGAATGGGAGAAAATAATAGCAAATGAAACAATTGGCAAAGGATTAATTTCCCAAATATACAAGCAGATCATACAACTCAATACCAGAAAAACCAACAACCCAATCAAAAAGTGGGAAAAAGACCTAAACAGACATTTCTCCAAATAAGACATACAGATGGCTAACAAACGCAAGAAAAGATGCTCAACATCACTCCTTATTAGAGAAATACAAATCAAAACTACAATGAGATGTCACCTCACACCGGTCAGAATGGCCATCATCAAAATGTTTACAAACAATAAATTCTGGAGAGGGTGTGGAGAAAAGGGAACCCTCATGCACTGTTGGTGGGAATGTAAATGGATACAGTCACTATGGAAGACGGTATGGAGATTCCTTAAAAAACTAGGAACAAAACCACCATATGACCTAGCAATCCCACTTTTAGGCACATACCCTGAAGTGAAAGTCACTCAGTCATATCCGACTCTTTGCAACCCCAAGGACTATAGACAGCCAGGCTCTTCTGTCTATGGAATTTTCCAGGCAAGAATACTGGAGTGGATTGCCATGCCCTCCTCCAGGGGATCTTCCTAACCCAGGGATTAAACCCAGGTCTCCCGCATTGCAGGCTGATTCTTTACCAACTGAGCCACCAGGGAAGCCCAAGAATACTGGAGTGGGTAGCCTGTCACTTCTCCCGGGGATCTTCCGGACCCAGGAATTGAACCGAGGTCTGCTGCACTGCAGACAGATTCTTTATCAGCTGAGCTATCATGGAAGCCAACCTTTCAAAATCTCAGTTATCTCCAGTTTCACTTGCATTTCTTAGTCCCTTTCAGCGTTTTTCAGATGGCTACCGCTGTTTCAGCATCAAATCCAAGCTGAAAATATCCAGGTACAGCATTATCCTATAGAACCTTCTGCAATGATGGAAATACTCTGTGTCTGCACTGTCCCATACGGCAGACACTAGCCCCGGGTAAACACTGAGTTTTGACGTGTACCTAGTGTGACTGAGGAATTGAATTTTTAATTTTACTTAATTTTAATTAACTTAATTTTAAATAGCCACCTGTGCCTAGTGGCTATCATATTAGAGAGTGCATGTCTAGAGGAAGAAGAGAAACCTTGAGTGTCAACGGGAGGGAAATTTTTCCTAGAAGTCCCCCAGTGGATTTTCCCAGGTTTCTCTTTGGTCAAAACAGGTCACATGCCTACTCCTAAATCAAATATTGGCGAGGAAAATGATTTCCACAGGTAGTTTAAAATAAAATAGGCATGTACCCTGAGAAATTTAAAATTGAAAGAGATACATGTATCTCATCATTCATTGCAGCACTATTTACAATAGCCAGAACATGGAAGCAACCTAGATGTCCATCAATGAATGAATAAAGAACTTGTGGTACATATACACAATGAAATATTACTCAGCCAATAAAAGGAACACATCTGAGTCAGTTCTAATGAGGTGGATGAACCTAAAGCCTATTATGCAGAGTGAAGCAAGTCAGAAAGAGAAAGATAAATATCATATGCTGCTGCTGCTGCTGCTAAGTTGCTTCAGTCGTGTCCGACTCTGTGCGACCCCATAGACGGCAGCCCACCAGGTTCCGCCATCCCTGGGATTCTCCAGGCAGGAACACTGGAGTGGGTTGCCATTTCCTTCTCCAATGCATGAAAGTGAAAAGTGAAAGTGAAGTCAGAGTCGTGTCCAACTCTCAGCAACCCCATGGACTGCAGCCTACCAGGCTTCTCCGTCCATGGGATTTTCCAGGCAAGAGTACTGGAGTGGGGTGCCATTGCCTTCTCTGATAAATATCATATAGTAACACATATATATAGAATCTAGAAAGGGGGTACTGAAGAATTTATTTGCAGGAAAGCAATGGAGAAATAGATGTAGAGAACAGACTTATGGACATGAGGAGAGGGGAGAAGAGGGTGACATGTATGGAGACAGTAACCTGAAAACTTACATTACCATATGTAAAATAGATAGCCAATGGTAATTTGCTATATGTCTCAGGAAACACAAACAAGGGCTCTGTATCAACCTAGAGGCATGGGATGGTGGTGGGGGGGTGGGGGGGAGATGGGAAGGAGGTTCAAGAGGGAAGGGATATATGTATACCCATGGCTGATTCGTGTTGAGGTTTGAGAGAAAACAACAAAATTCTGTAAAGCAATTATCCTTCAATTAAAAACTAAATAAATTAAAATAATAATAAATACTCGAAAGAAAGAAAGAAGAAATCCTATAGCCAAGGAAAGAAAGTCAACTCATCTACAAAAGTAAAAAGTCAACCTACCTATAGGCTTCTCTCTGAGATAGTCAATGCTACAATAAAGTGGAAGAATATCTTTAGAGTCCTCAGGGAAAGGTCAGAAAATAATTTTATACCCAGCCAAATTTCCATTTAGAATAAAGAGCAAATGATTATTTTTAGACCTTCACAGCTCTATAAAGAGAACTTCCATTATCTCTTCTTAAAGGAACTATTAAAAGTTGCTCTGTTGCCAGTCCAGGAATAAAGAAGATACTATAAAAAATGGTGATAGTTATTATATTTAAGTGAGCTAATTTAAACAAATATACCAGAGCTGTAGGAAAATGTTGCTATCAAGTAAAATGTATAGTCTATCAGCTACTACATTGAACCTATAAAAATATCAGAAGTGAAAGAAAGGGAACATTATGATATGAATGCCAATCTCCTCTTTTTGTGTAATGAGGGCTGAAAGATCAATACAATAATATTTAAAGCTGATGAATAAAGAAAACATGTAAGTATATGGTTTAAAGGTGTGAAGTATTTACTTGAATAAATACAAATAATAATGTAACCAACCAAAATTAGATGGTATGGAAAGAAGGAGAGAGGGCACATGGGAGGAAATCAGGAACCTTACCATGTATGCATTTCAATAAATACTGTCTGAAAAAGTAAGAACAGTGTATAGTCTATAAATGTATAGCAGTAAATGCAATCATTAGAAGAAGTGAAAGAAAACCCACAATAGGCCTTCTGAGGTATTAGAAGAAAACTGAACCATACATGCACACACATACAAACACTCTTCAAAGTACATTTTGACATTCAAATGTCAGACAAGGATAAATTCAAGGCGCAGAGATTTAAAGGAGATCTGACCATTTTTAATGAGTAGACAAGCCACAGTGGAGATGACATAGGCTTGAGTCTTCATACAACAATGAAAATAACAGCTAAATTAATGAACAAAGATGTAGTAAATGCAAGAAGAAACAGAAAAACAACATAAAATAATGTTAGGATATTTAATGTGCCTCTCTCAGCCCATGAGAATAATAATTTAAATGAGATAAAGTAACATAAAACATGAATCTACAATCACCTCAAAATTAAAAGGCTTTAGAAACCTAAAAAAAATAAATAAATAAAGTCAGGATACAGACAACCCAAATAGTGTAAGATGAACTAATTTATGGATCCTTGATATATATAATTACACAATATATAGAATTGATCTTTATGCTTATGAAACATTCAGGATTTGAAGTTGCAACAACAGCTGTCTCTGGCTGATTAAGCACAAAAATGGAATTCATCAAAGCTAATCAGTGGTTCACAGAATTTGGACCATGTCTGCAAAGCCATGCTAATGGACACACCCTCAGGAAGCATCCCCAGATGGTGATTGTAAAGTGGGCAGATGGGGACATTTTCTTCACTGCCAGTTCAAAGCCCCTTCTGTCCTAGGACTCAACCCTGCTCCACCTACTGGTCTTAAATCCTTCCACTTGCTAAATTCTGGTTTGACGCTTGTATACATTTCTCAAGATGCTCACTTCCCAACAGAAGTGCCACCGTGGTGCATGTTCTTAGTGGGGTCTGAGCCAAGTGCCTGAGTTTAGCCACAAAAGCAGCTGGGGGAGAGGAGTAATTTTATGAGTCCCACCATGGGGAGGCTTTGAGTAAGCCTTGCGCTTAACACACTCCAACCATAGCAAAGGTATCCCAGAAAGTCTTGGCAGCCTCAACACCTGGCAGACACCTGCCCCAGGTCACTGCAAAAGTGATCTGTGGGATGAGGCATTATGTGTTCTTTTCAAGGTCCTATGGAATATTTACCAAAAATGGGTAATCAAGAGGTCACAAAGAAAACCTCGCCAAATTTTCTCAAACAGCTATAGCTCAGATAGTTTCTAAACACAATGTCATAGAATAAAAAAGGCAGAGTGGTAAGGACTGGATGCCACCTGGAAATTAATAAAATAAGACACACATGCTCACAAACTCCATCTTCAAAGGAATTCTCCTTAATGGTAGAACATCTTCCTAACTTAAAGTTACAATTATATGAACACTAATCCCCTAACTGGTTTTGTTAAAACCACATTCAAAACAAAATATTTAAATTTTTAAAATTTTATGCTACTAGGAAAAATCAATAAAAATATAGGAAGCATTTAACGAAAGAAACAAGGAAAAGATCCGTGCAAGAAGTATAAGATAAACAGAAACAATCAAAATGAGTGCAAATGATAAAAAACAGAAAACAATGAATTTCAAAAAAAATGGTAGAAAAAATGAATGTAAGAACTTGTTTAACAATGAGTCATTTTTTAAAAAGTTTAGATAAGCTAGTTAAGAAAATAAATCTTTGAAAGTACGAATAACTAAATAAAAATGTGAGAATTAAAAAATAAGCAGAGAAATGGAAAATAAAGGAAAGAGGATAATGTGCTTAAGACTGTACAAATAAAACTCTTAATGAAACTGATGATTTTTTTCCTAAAACATCATAAATGAACAAATTGATCACAGATGGATAGATTATTTGATCGGAAATACTGTCAGAGAAGAAACTGAAGACCTTTTTAAAAAAACTGTTCTTCCAAAAAGCCCTCGATTGAGATGGTTCTGTGGGTGAACTCCTTCAAATCTCTAAAGAACGGGTTCTTTCTATGTCCTTTCATTAGTGGGCAGCGTAGGGAAAGGAGGGAGACTTCTTTTCGTGAAGCCTCCCTAACATTGATTTTTAAACCTGACAGAAAGCATAAAATAAAACTACAGACCAATCTTGCATATGAATATTGATGAAAAATCCTAAATAAAATATTAGCAAATAAAATCTGGCAGTGCATTAAACCGGTTTGAAGATGGCAATCTAAGCACAAGCTGAGCTCCTCTCTCCCTGCACCCAGTCCATAGAAATGATAGTAAAGCTATTTTTAAAAACAAATAAATGCACGCACTCAAAAATAGAATGGAGGCCCTCTCAGAATGCCAGAGCAGTAAGAAACCCCTGAGAGAAAGCAAAAGAGGAAAAATGCTACTGAAACATGGTGGCTTGAACATGTCTCTTCCTGAAACACCTCTCACTCAGATGACAGTGAAGTAATATTTTTAAAGGCATAAGCTCACAAGAACAAGGGAGACATGTATTAGTTTTATTGCTGTACAGCTAAGCCTCCAAGTCTCATGAGTCAACCCAAAAGAAGTTTATTTCTCAATAGCAAAAAGAATCCTGCCCATGACAGTGTGATAGAGAGAGACTCCACTCCCAGAAATTCAGGGATCAAGTCTCAGCCACTTTCCACCTGTGACTCCCCAGGTGGCCCCGGTGGGCAGTGGGCGTCCAGCTGACAGTTGAAGGAAGAGAGAAGGGAGGCTCACTGCAGGGAGTTTTGTGAGCCAGTCGTGGAAGTGGTGTGCATCTCCTCTGCTACATCCTACTGACCATTACTCATCCCCAAGGTCTCAGCTGCCTGCAAGGAAAGCTGGAAACATATATGCCCATGGGGAACGTGCAGTGAGCACCTGCTGGGTCCCAGGACACGTCATCTTTCCCGTTAGCAAACACCTATTTCACTTTTCTTTGCATAAAATAAAATATATTCAACCGTACGTAGTCCTAGGAAAACAGCTCCTAATCCAGTAAACTCAATCCAGCCTCTTCATTCAGCCCAGAGTCCAGGCTGCATGTTTCCCCCATCACCAGGTTCAGACGTGGGGAAACTAGAGAAAGTCAAGCCCCAGAAAGATGGGGAGGTTGTCTTGAAGCAATGACTTAGAGCAGGATAAGAGCAGAAATTAGAAATCTCCACTCAAGAAGAGTTTACAGATGACAATTTCAAGCCACGTAGGAAGGCTGACATGACACAAGTTATCTAAATACAACCAAGAGAAAGTGGATTTTCCCCTAAGGAAATGGAAATAATTATGCAATTGGGAAAAGACTCCAAAAATAAGAATAAATTTCTTAAAGTGATATAAGAATGAATAGTAAATGCACAGCAAGATAGGAGATACTGTGTGGTTGTATGTGGCTATTAACAAAAATAGGCGTGTATCAGGTACCAACACACAGATTTTAAGCTAATAGATTTAAATAAGAAAGCAGATCACTGTAAAATACAGAATGGCGGCTAAAATTCTCCATATTTAAACCATACACGGGACACACTCAGACTAAACTTACGAAATAAAACATAAGACTGAGGAATTTAACGAGACTGTAGTATAGAGAGATGAAGAGATAGGAAATGTTCATGAGAAATTAAAAGACTTGAAAAGACTCTGGAAATGTCCAAAGCTATGACCAACAGGAGATCGGAGGAAGAGAAGGCAAGATGGGGAAAAACATTTAAAGAGATGATAGCTAAGAATTCTTCAAACATAAAGAAATAGGTGAGCTCCAAGGCAGTATATACTGAGGGCAAAGCAACATAAACAGAAGTCTACATTTGGATATGTTATAGATAAACAGCAGAATATCGTGAATAAAAAGAAGATCTAAAAGGCAAATGGAGGGTAAAGCCAGACAACCTTCAAATAATGAAATTCTCAGGAGGAATAACAGAAGGTAGCAAGTTGAGGTAATTTGTTAATCACAGGCAAGAAGACTGGTTACATTGTGGCATTTAGGTTAATTGAATGCCAGGTAGCTATTTAAGGAGTTAAATAAATCTGAACGTGCCATCAGCATGATATCCAATATTGAAGGGGAAGAAAGAAAAGTTAACAGTCTAATGCATACCCAAATGTGTATAAACAAGCAATCGAAAAAGACCAACATGTGTATGGAATATACAGGAAACACATTTGCACACTCAGTTGTTCTGTTGCTAAGTCGTGTCCAACTCTTTACCACCCCATGAACTTCAGGCTGTTCAGCTTTCCTGTCTTTCACCATCTCCCTGAGTTTGCTCAGACTCATGTCCATTGAGTCAGTGATGCCATCCAACCATCTCATCTTCTGTCATCCCCTTCTCCTCTCACCCTCAATTTTTCCCAGCATTAGAGTCTTTTCCAATGACTCGGCTCTTTGCATCAGGAGGCCAAAGTATTGGAGCTTTAGCTTCAGCATCAGTCCCCCCAATGAATACTAAGGGTTGATTTCCTTTAGGATCAACTGGTATCTCCTTGCAGTCCAAGGGACTCTCAAGAGTCTTCTCCAGCACCACAGTTTGAACGCATCAGTTCTCCAGTGCTCAGTTTTCTTCATGGTCCAATTCTCACATTCATTCATACATGACTACTGGAAAAACCATAGCTTTAAATTATACAGACCTTTGTCACAGAGGCTCTTGGAAATTTTTAGAAAAGCTTGTAAAAAAGGTCATATTTGGGTAGCTGAAAAAGCTGCAGCTTAGAGGAAGAGAGATTTCTTTTTCACTATATATGCTATACACTGTTTGAAATCTTAAAATGTGTTTATACAATGCTTTCTCAGAAATAATTTCAAAACATTTCCAAATTGCATTGCAGACATCAGTGAAATAGAATGACATCATAATATTGAGGGATTATGGGTGTTATTTCTTTTCCCTTGCATTTTGCATTCTAAATTTTCTGCAAAGATTAGATAATGATGTTATAATCAGGGAAAATAAACTAAAATAGAAACAACTTTAATGTAAGTGGAAGTGCAATTTTCAGTTAAGTGCCCTTTCATGTAAATATAGGAAACTAAGAACTTCAGCCTTGGGAGGCATAAAATGGTGGTAGACCTAGGCTCGATCCAGGCCACAAGGAGAAATGCTTGTGATACAACATTGAGAGGAAAGGAAGAAAAGTGTGAATTTATTCTGCTTCTTTGGAATTATTTAGTTTTTGTTTTCCCTCTGGACAAGCAGTGGTTGTTGTTTTCTCTTTGATAAATACATAGAGACTTTATGTTCTTGGGCTCCAAAATCACTGCAGTTGGTGACTGCAGCCATGAAATAAAAAAGATGCTTGCTCCTTGGAAGAAAAGCTATGACCAACCTAGACAGCATATTAAAAAGCAGAGACATTTTGCCGACAAAGGTCATCTAGTCAAGCTACGGTTTTTCCAGTAGTTATGTATGGATGTGAGATTTGGACCATAAAGAAAGCTGAGCACCAAAGAATTGATGCTTTCGAACCATGGTGTTCGAGAAGACTCTTGAGAGTCCCTTGGACTGTAAGAAGCTCAAACCAAGTCAATCCTAAAGGAAATCAGTCCTGAATATTCATTGGAAGAACTGATGCTGAAGCTGAATCTCCAATCCTTTGGCCACCTGATGCAAAGAACTGACTCATAGGAAAATACTCTGATGCTGGGAAAGATTGAAGGCAGGAGGAGAAGGGGATGACAGAGGATGAGATGGTTGGATGACATCACCGACTTGATGGACATGAGTTTGAGCAAGCTCCGGGAGTTGGTGATAGACAAGGAGGCCTGGTGTGCTGCAGTCCATGGGATCACAAAGAGTCAGACATGACTGAGTGACTGAACTGAACTGAGACCTTTATACAGAGAACATCTCAGAAAACTTCTTGGCCATAGATGCTAAAGGTGGAAATGTTCAGATGGCTAGACAGCATCTTGCATGCAGTAAATCCTCAAAATCTATTTCTTGCATATTTGTCCTCTCCCAGTTTGTCCCATGGAGCTTTAGAAGGAGCCAGGATACACCAAAGCAAAGAGGCAAAATAAACCTGTAGAAACTACCCTATCTAGTTTTCCCACATCAATGAACAGTACCAGGTGTTCCAACCAAAATCCTCCATTTCTCTCTTTTCCTAACTACTCACATAGAATCCATAAGCAAGTTCAGTTGATTCCATCCCCAAGTGTATCTGGAATAATGCCATTCTCTTCCACCTCCGCAGCTACCACCCCGATTTGTGCAACCTCTCCACCTGCTCCCACTTCAACAGTTCACATTGCGAGTTAGCACTTCCTGCTTGGAAACCTCCTGAACAATGTTTCATGCAGCCTCTTCATCACTGTTTCTCAGCATCAGTCCTGCCTTGACTGAGTACTCAGTCTCCATCCCATTCCCCTTCTTTAAGGTTTGCTCTGTTGCACGCCACTCTTCTTGATTGACTGATGGATCCTTGACAGGTTGTCTGCCATCCCTGTTAGAATGTAACAAAAGAAGAGTGGGGTCCTTGGCTGCCACATTCACCAAAAAAATCCCAAAGAGGAGAGAGAGCTAACACATGGTAGGTCTGTAGTGAATTCTTGATGAATAAATGAACGAGCCGAAACATTCAGCGTATATTCTCTGCCAGACTGGGAGCATCTGGAGAATAGCATCAGCGTTGCGCATGCTTGCATCCCGACCTTCTGGTGCACGCAGTGTCACTTAGTCACTCAGTCCTGTCTGACTCTTTGTGACCACATGAGGCTCAGCCATGACCCTCAGCCCACGAGGCTCCTCTGTCCATGGGATTTCCCAGGCAAGAATACTGGAGTGGGTTGCCATTTCCTTCTCTGGGGGCTCTTCCTGACCCAGGGATCAAATCCACATTCCCTGCATTGGCAGGTGGATTCTTTACTGCTGAGCCACTGGGGAAGCCTCAGTACACACAGTAGGGCATCAGTAAAACATGTTGGGTTAATGAAAATTATGGCATACATCCCTTGAGACTTTACTACATACAGAGGTGGAGTTGATACACAGAGAGGCCACTCTCAAGCCTCCTCCCTCCATAAATAATTACCCTACATATACATAGAAGGCATTTACAAAGAGTTGACCATGTGTCAGGAGTGTCTCACATGCTTTACCCAAACTAACTCATCTATTTTTTTTTTAATTTCTTTATTTTACTGAGTGAGGTAAGCACATACTTTTGGTCTTCCCTGATAGCTCACTTGGTAAAGAATCTGCCTGCAGGCAGGAGACCCGGTTCAATTCCTGGGTCAGGAACAACCCCTGGAGAAGGGATAGGGTAGCCACTCTGGTACTGTTGGGCTTCACTTGTAAAGAATCCGCTTGTAAAGAATCCGCTGCGATGCGGGAGACCTGGGTTCGACCCCTGGGTTGGGAAGATCCTCTGGAGAAGGGAACAACTACCCACTCCAGGATTCTGGCCTGGAGAATTCCTTGGACTGTAAAGTCCATGGGTCACAAAGAGTCAGACGTGACTGAGCAACCTTCACTTTCACTTCACTTTCAAGCATATACTTTACATGGAATGTATCCTTAGCAGGTTTTTAAGTGTAGCCTGCAATACTGTTATCTACAAGCACACAGTTATAGAGCAGGTCACTTAATTATTTTAACAACCCCATACATAGATCAGGAGCTAACTTCATGCCCACTTTAGAAATAAGAACACTAAGGCACAGACAGGAAGAGGGTTAGAGCCAAGTCCGAATTTAGACTCCTCATCACCAGAGCTCTGGGGAGCTCATCCACTTTGCCCACCTGTCCCGACCACCACCTTTCTTTCTAAGCTCTGCTTACCTTGGGAGGACACTATCCAAAGCCACTGGCCCTAAGTGACACCATGTAAATCAATTACAGTTACATACGTATGAAAGTCCAGTTGCTTGGTGGCACTGGCCGAGGCGTCTGTCAATAGCCACTTGCAACTTGCTGCTATCTTATCAGAGAGCACAAAGAATCTCCCCTTTGTGGCAGAATGCTCTCAAATGCACTGCCTGGGACATGGATCCTTCAAGGGCAAAGATCATATCATACATTTATCATAATTTTTGGTAAGATGAAAGGGTCAGCTCCAGTAATTACTATAGTAGAAACCCATTAATAAATATTCAATGTTCATTCCTAAGGCATGTCTTTACCTCCTGGTGGCAAACTGGGATACCTTGTCACTAACAAGCAAGCGTTTATACGAGTCATACTTCCACTCCCCGTAAGGGGAAGGTTTAGGCCCTCTCATTCCCAGTGTTTCTCACTGCACCCCCATGCAAGGGCCAGCTTCCTTTATCTGCTTGTTCTCCTCCTAATTGGGGATGTTTATTGTAGTCTTTGTTTGTACATCTTTTTCTCAACAAATATATCTGACTGTTTAGTAGTTCTGAACTTTCAAAACCCAGGAGAGAAAGCTTGAAGTCAGGATCTACAAAAAATGTCTGCAACACTCAAAGCAAAGTCTTCCAAGACTGTGATTCTCTCTCTTTTTTTTTTTTTTTTTTTTTGGTGGTGTTGTTAAATTTTCTTCAGTAGCTGTCTTCAAATCCCATAGCATTCTAATGGATTTCCTGAAACATGTTAATCAAGACCTGCTGCTTCATAGGCCAGAGCCAGAGTTATTTGCAACATATTTGCAACTGTTCAGTAAAAGTAGCATACATGAAGGCCCTACTATGTGCCTGCCTTCTGTTAGGCATTGGGACTTTGGAAAGTTCCTACCATGTCTCTGGTCTGCTGCTAGGAACTGGGTATTTGGAGGTGGCCTCTGGACATCCAAAGGCTCCCCAACTTATGGAAAAGTGGGACATATAAATTTCCATTCATTCCTTCACTCATTCAATCAGTATTTATCAAGTACCTACTGTATGCTCGGCATTGTGCTAAGCAGCGGTATATAGAAGTGTGCAAAGCAGCATGAGTTCTTGCCTTTTCAGAAATTGTAGTGGGGAAGACAGTCCATAAGCAAGTAATATACAAATATGCAATATACCACATGCTGATAAGCAATGTTAAGAAACTTAGGCAGAGAGCAGAGGTTGTAAGGGAGGTTTTAGGCCCAGGGGCAGGAGACGCTCTCTGATTAGGTGATGTGAGTAGAGAGAGGGAGCCATGAGGGCAGATGGTGGAGGGAGTCCACAGCCTTGCCCCGGGGAGGTGCTCAGCCTCCCCGAGGAGGAAGCGGGGTCAGCAGGGGAGAAGGGCATCTCTGGAAAGGAACAGAATGCCTCACAGGCGCTGGAAGGACTTTGGATTTGATTCTGAGTGTTCTGAGCAGGGTTGTGACTTCACAGACTCACATGTCAGAGAAAGCACTCTGTACAGAGAACAGAGGCAGCGGACGAGGACGGAGACAAGGACTCAGCTGGCCAAGAACGACGATAATAACCCTGGGGAGAGGCCACTGGGTCTCAGGCTGGGCTGGTGGAGCCAGCAGGGTCTGCTGATGGGAGGAAGGGGAGGAAGAGAAAGGATGGGAGGAGGACCCCACAGTCAATCGGGACGGTGTGAGAGTTTGCCTCGGGGATGTGCACAGGCCTTGGGGACACACAGAGGATGATACCCAGCCAGGAGAGCCAGAGCTTCCTCAAGAAGTTTGACTTTCTGATGAACAAATCTTAATGTTTTTGTTGTTGTTCAGCTACTAAGTTATGTCTGACTCTTTGTGACCCCATGGACTGCAGCAAACCAACCCTCCCCGTCCCTCCCCATCTCCTGGAGTTCTCCCAAGTTCATGTCCATTGAATTGGTGATGCCATCCAACCATCTCTTCCTCTGCTGCCCTCTTCTCTTTTTGCTTCAATCTTTCCCAGCATCAAGGTCTTTTCTAATGAGTCAGCTGTAGGTATGCCCTGTTTGATACTTAGCGCATACTTATACTTTGCAGGTGGTACAGTGGTAAAGAATCCACCTGCCACTGCCAGAGAGAGTGTTCAGTCTCTGGGTTGGGAAGATCCCCTAGAGAAGGAAATGGCAATCCACTCCAGTATTCTTGCCTAGAGAACCCCATGGACAGAGGATCCTAGTGGGCTACAGTCCATGGGGTTGCCAAGAACCAGACATGGCTAAGCACACACACACACAGTTTTACACTAAAAAGGTCATTTATTGTCCATCTGAAATTTAAACTGAACAGGCTGTTCTGTGTTTTATCTGGCAATTGGACCAACCAAGGACTAAGTGAGGTATTGAAGACTGGTAGGTCTGGGTCATGTCAGTAAAGAAGAAACGAGTCCCGAGGGAGGGACTCACTCCTGTCCCTTCTCTGAATTTCTGTGGGGCTTCCAGAGAGCAAGACTCACACATCTGGTGGGTTGTGTGTACGAAGTAGGGAGTGTGGCTACACGTAACCCACTTTCAGTGTGTCCAGAAGTCGGAAATCACATCAAGGATCAGAGTTCTGGGGAAGCTCCCTTTAACTTAGGTTTAAGAAGAGTTTTCTCTTAAAGCCTGGAGGGTACAGGTTCACATTCATTGTTCACAGAGGAGAGGCCAAGATGCCCATCATTGGTTCCTTCCATTCTAAAGGTCTGCCTTGTGTAAGTTGAGCTGGAGCTGGAATGGACAGGATTTAGAGACGGGTTGATCATAGGAACCATCCATGCACAAAACATTCTGGAGTGTCTACCGTGCCCTAAGGGCTGCACTCAGTGCTCTGTGCAAATCCACACCCAGGCCTGACTGGCTTCAGGCACTGCTATCTTTCTCTACACTATTTACCCCCATCCCCACTTCCCCCCAAAAAGTGGTATAAACAAAGTGAGAAGGAAAGAGCTTGTTGAGCTGGAAAGATTGCTTGAACCAACATGGAAAGGTAGCTATGTGTGCTGTGATCAGGGGACAGTGAAGAAATCAGACTGATCTCAAAGAGCTCAGGAGAGAACAGAAGCTTTGTGTGGACCTTGAGTTCTGGCCACCCGCCTGTCTGTCTATTCTAGTGGGAAGTTTGGAAGACCTTGGTGATGGAAAGAAAGAGATGGCACAGCAGGAGGAAAACCAGAGAGACAGGCTGTTTTCCAGAGCCTACTCGCAGAAATAGCCGAGAATGAGGATGAGAAAACACCCTGCTTTCGTGAGATTTTTATTAAGAAGCAGAGCAAGACGTTAAGTAACGGCCTCTTTGAGTGCACATACTTGGCCAGGAAGCAGCCAATGATTTCGGAGAACTGTATTATTACTTTGTGTTTGCTTATCTTTTTCTCTCCTTACCTGAGAATCATCTGTAGCTCTATCTGTCTTTTTAAGGACATGTGAGAAAATAGAGAAGGTTACAGAGGACAGTCGAAGAATTGCATATTATTACCTGGCTTTCCAGAGCTGACTGTGCAATTGTTTGTTTTTGATGAGATAACAATGAAGATAGAATTGTTCAAAGCAAACGCTGTTCAAATTTCATACAGCCAGAGCTCGCTGCCCCAGTCACACGGATGGCTGCTCCCTCCCAACACTGAGGATCTCCAGTCCCCATCGTCACTGCCAATGGAACAGAGGGTAGGACGTAAAAGCCTCTTTGATCTCATATACCCATTGGGACCAATGATATTCCTGTGATATTGGGATGGTGCCAATTTCTGGGTACCAGGTTCTTACATAAAGTCCCAAACAAGCTCTTTTTGCTGGACCTTTTATTCCTTGCATCTGTTAACTCTTCCTGATTAAACAACACCCTCCTGCTTTTCCCGATCCACCTGCATTCCTCAAAAGCGCCGTTTTCCTCTGTTACGCTTTCCCCCAACACCCCAGCATATTCCCTCACAGTGCCTTTTGTTCCATGGAGGACACATGTTTCACACCTTCAGGAGGTGTCCCCTCTTCTTTATTCCCAGGTCTACCTTCCCGTGGGTCCATGAGCTCCCCAGGGCAAGGACCAAGTCTCTGCATTTCTGGAACACTGTGCCTGGCACAGAGTTACCTCGCCTGGGATTTTTGTCCAGTGAATGAATACATAACAAAATGTGTGAGTTTACTAGGAGTAGAAAGAGAGTATTATTTCAGGAGCCTTCTGTATGCTGTGTGGCAGACTCAATATCTTATTCCTATAATGCTTCTGGATGATTTTGCATTTTAAAAAAGAATCATGTTGACTATTTTTTTTTTAATTTTTATTAGAATATAGTTGCTTTACCATGGTGGGTTAGTTTCTACTGTATACAATGCGAGCCAGCTTTGTGTATATATTTGCCTCTTTTTTCTTGGATTTCCTTCCCATTTACATCAGCACAGAACACTAAGTAGAGTTCCCTAAGCTGTACAGTAGGTCGTCATCAATCCTACTCTCCCAGTCCAGCCCACTCCTCACATTCCCCCGTTGGTCCTCGTACGTTTGTTCTCTATGTCTGTGTCTCCATTTCTGTTTTACAAATAAGAGGATCACGCTGACTCTTCATGAGTCAGATCACAGATGTGGCGCCCATACCATTGATACGATGAGGGGAGCAGAGATCAGCCCATACCACTGGCGCCCATGCCATTGATACAATGAAGGCGGCCTGAGGTCAGCCCTCGATACTGTCTTCAGTCTCACCTAGAAAGTAGCACAGGCTCATACGAAAGACTCTGGCCTCCGGTGCCCAACCACTCCAAAAGCACACTCAGGCTCTGTTGCCTCCATTCTTTACAGCCTTGGGGAAATAACCTTTCACTATTCTCAGCCTCAATTTCCACAAAAAAAGAGGAAAACAAAAGTATCAACCACATAAGGATGTGGTGAGAATCAGATGAGCTAATAGAGGCAGGGCTGAGCACAGCTCCTGCTGCAGCAGTACTAAAATGCTAGGCAGCATTGCTGGTACCATCCTTTATTTTCATGCATGCGTGCAGCTGTTTATGACTTCGTCCCTTCCGCAGAGATACCTGTAGGTCTAGCTTCTTACTACACCACTGACCCCACGTACAGAATGGTTTCCATGAACCCATGAAAAGTCCTTGGGCCCAGTCCAGAGCTTTCTGTCCTTCTCTCTCCTGCTCTCCACTGCCCAGGCCAAACTCTCTGTCTCCTAGGATCCCAATCTAAAGATGCATCTTCCATGGACGGCTCCACCCTTCCCAGATCTGATGACTTAGCCATGGAATGGCGTTGGCTTTCTGTATGCAAGCTTGGGGTCAACATTGGTTCAGCTGCTACCTCCACCTACTTGAAAGCTGCCACGTGTCATATCTGCACTAGGCCAGGCCCTGAGATTTCACACCGGGAGAAGAATTTAAATTAGATGTTTGATGCAATTCCTTTCAGATAATGAGGTAGTGCTGAAATGGAAAATTTCACAGCTTCTGAGTTCTCTGTAAGTAAAATTGAATATAGATAATCTTTTGGAAGGGATCTGCCAGGGTTTATTTATAGCTGGGTTAATGAGAGTCACGGGGGGTAGAGTGTGGTGTGTACCAGACTCTGGCTAGACACTCACTGTTCTAGTTATGGCTGTGTAACAAAACTCAGTGGATTAAAACAACAATGTAATCTTTTTACTGCCCATGATTCAATGGGTCAAGAATTTGGAGTATATAGAGAATATATTCAACATGATATGATATATACTCTTCCCTGGTGGCATAGTGGTAAGGAATCCACCTGCAATGCAGAAGGTGCAGGTCCAATCCCTGGGTCAGAAAGATCCCTTGGAGAAGGAAATGGCAACCCACTCCAGTATTTTTGCCTGGAAACGTCCATGGACAGAGGAGCCTTGCAGGCTATGGTGCATGTGGCTGCAAACAGTCAGACACGACTGAGTGACTAAACCTCTTTAAGTTTACTAAAGCCCCACCTACAAGAGATATAATTAAATTAGAGAGTAAAAAGTCTTAACTCGGGTTATATTAACTAATATGTAGAAATGGATTCCGTGCAGTGATACACATTACCAGTTAACATGCATTAGTGTGTTGGTAACCAAATTGGTACATCCGAATATGTAGAGTTCCAGAAACCAACGTTGTATTATTCAAGAAATCCAGAAAAAATAGGCAATGGAATTATGCTGATTTTTAGATATAATTTTCCAGTAGTTTAAAAGGAATAAGTTTTTCATTTAAAAAGCCAGCAGGATCAGCAGGCAACTAAGTTCTGTTTTAGTTGGAAATCAGTGGGTGGGAATATAAAGTCACATTTTTTTTTCCTAAATGGAACAAGAGAAGCAGCAGATCTAACAAGTTGTAATCAGCCAAATTTCTTTTTTTATAAATACATGAGTAGAAACTTGGGGTTTTTCTTTTTTCCATGGTATTTTTTAATCCAGCAGAGCAGTAGCAAATCACCTTTGCAAATCTCCTTGCAAATTTTTGCTGCACAAAAGTCTTTCTTTGGAGGTCAAAAGAAGCTCTTCTGAAATCTCACAAATCTGTGGGAAACTGGGAGATTTACGAGGTCAAACTAGCCCAGGGCCTTTTGCATGTGAAAGTAAAAGGAGTGTGATTGTCTTACAGGCCCTCACTTGTCCTTACTCCAAAGGGATGTAAATACAGCAGCCTGGGGGGCACCAATTCCCTGGAACAAGATTGGGAAGCCAGGGGTGGGTGAGAGGGGTCAGTTATCTTAAATGGCTGAGAGTGCATTGAGCCAGGGGTGAGGTACAACCAGCGATCTGAGAAAGGCTTCTAGGGCTCAGGGCCAGAGAAGAAGGGTCACTGGGTGGCTGCAGATGGATCGTATTAGCCCGTGCCCCTTACAAGCCACCATCCTCAAGCCAGTTTCTTCATCTACATAGTAGGGTTTATGATGCGTATGCACCAGTTTTTGTGGGGTTTTGTTTGTTTTTTTTTGTTTGTTTGTTTGGTTTTTTTGGCCAATCAAGTGACAAAAAAATGCACGTGAAGGGCTCAGTTCAATTTCTGGCATGTAGGAATACCCAACAAAGGGTCCAAGAGGCAACAGCAGATCAAAATTGGTCGATGAACCAAGAGCTCAAGATCCAGCTAGGTACCCAGGGCAGAACAGGGTATAGGAAGATGTCCCCCAGGGAACATCTTGGGGGGATCCTTAACACCCTGTTAGGTAGGGGTGATTGGGCACTGATTTAGGCTGGTTGCTATCACACCCAACATAACAATGGCATTAAACACTAATGTAACTTCTTTTATTGAGACTGCTTCCTCAGTAGCTTATGTGCAGATGCATTTTGTGTGTGTGTGTGTGTGTGTGTGTGTGTGTGTGTGTGTCAGGAAAACTATTTAACAAATCTTATCCCATGTTCACTAACATTCTGTTTGCAACATAAACCCTGCAGTGAATCCTTTTGTAAAGGAAAGAATCTTCTAGCCAGGCAATTACACAGAGCATACTTTTTCTGTGGTCCATCTCTGATTAGTGTGTTCATTTTTACTGCCAAGCAATATCAAGGGTGTGGCACATGCTGGAATATCAGGGTGAAAATTCTGTCTCTTCAGTTTACTTAGGCAAGTGACTTAACCACCCTCTCTGTCTCCATTTTCTTATTTTTACATGAAGACAACGTCCATTGCTATCTTACCATGTTGTTAGCTGACGTAGTTGTGTATGGATGTGAGAGTTGGACCATAAAGAACACTGAGCACCAAAGAATGGATGCTTAGGAATTGTGGTGAGGAGAAGACTTGGGAGTCCCTTGGACAGCAAGGAGATCCAATCCGTCAATCCTAAAAGAAATCAGCCTTGACTATTCATTGGAAGGACTTTATGCTGAAGCTCAAATACTTTGGCCGCCTGATACAATGAGCTGACTCATGGGAAAAGACCCTGATGCTGGCAAAGATTGAAGGCAAAAGAAGGGGACAACAGAGGATGAGATGGTTAGATAGCATCACCAACTTAATGGACATGAATCTGAGCAAACTCCAGAAGATAATGGAGGATGGGGGAGCCTGGCCTGCTACAGTCCATGGGTTGCAAAGAGTCCGATATGACTTTGCAACTGAACAACAAAACTGAAGTGCACAATAAATGTTAGCTACTTTATCCTATTCCATCTCACATCATTGCTCCAAGATTTCCATTACCCACTTCCTTGGCCCAGAAATCTTGTAGGAACTTTGATAGCCTCCTTTCTACCATGCTTCCTAAAATGCATCGCCAACACTGTAAGATTCTACAGCCATCATGTGCTGGAGGCCCTGTCCCTCTTGTGGTTCAGATCATCATGAATCCATGCTGTGTTTTCAGTGAGAACCCCCACAAAATTTCCATACATCGTTGTTTATACTCCAACTCTAGCCTCTCCCAAAGCCACCCACGTCCGGTTTAAAGCCTTCTGCAGCTCCTCAAGGCCAATCCTGACCTGGACCCATGTTGCCTATTTCCTCATGTCCGTGTCCCTCCCAGGGCCCCCAGAGCCATCTACACTGGCCTTCTCCACTCACTTCTGAGGGCTCTCACTCTTTCTGGGCGCTCACACTCTTCTCTTTGTATTTCAAAAGAAGAGCTATTTAATTCTCTTATACAAACCAGGCTGTGCTGTCAGGGTCTGACCTCTTTTCTAGTTCTGTATTTCAATGTGCCTAGCTAAGCTTGATCCTTAGTGGGTGCATCATAGATATACAGTAAGTGGTAAGGAAGAAACCCCAGGTCACTCGAAAAGACAAACATTTTGGTGTGAATTTCAGAAGATGCCCTAGGTTGAAAAGTTACTCATCCAAGAATCTCTCACGAAGAGATAAGCCAGCTCTACTCGTTGAGTTGTCTATAATTAGACCATGACAAATAAGTTCAGAGCGTGTCATAAAGAGAAATATTTTCGTGAGCAGAAGCTCTCTTGTCCTTGAGATACTTTCAGTGTCACTCTCATCTTGTATTCTGAAATCTTGGTTATATTTCTGTCAGAGGCAACTCCTGATTTCCTTCTCTGTGGGTGGACAGTAGAGATATGAGGAGTCTCAGACAGTAGAGAAGTCCACAATTATATACGTTCAGCTATTTGACAACTCAGTGGCATTCAACATGATCAGTATACCCTTACTGAGTACCTAAGACAGGCAAAATGCGAAGCTATAAAAAAAGAGGGAAGGTGGGCAAAGACAAATGCAATGATTATCCAGTGTGACCAGAATATAAGGTGCTAATAGGTACATGTAGAAAATGCCCCTGGAGAGGCAGAGTCAGAGTCATAGAAAGATGAAATCCTAGCTTCACAATGATGAATTGCTGCAGAGGGTGCATGGGCCCCATCTCTTCGCGGACAGATGTAGACCTCATGCCTTTGCAGCGTGGCCTCTGCCTTGTTATACCAACAAGACTCATACCGTAAAATAAACAGGGTTCACGTTTCCACTTCATCTTTGTCGGGAGGTGGAAGGCTCTCAGGTCAGGTTGCTTCTGTAGGTCCACGGTCTGAAGAAAGTCCTGAGGGTTGGGGGAATGGATCCGGAATCCTCAGTTCAGAGGAAGCAGCTCAAGTCTTCCAGCAGGGAGAGACCAGGGTCTTCCTAGGAAGAGACGTGAGAAGTATCAGGGGGCTGCTGGTACCTGGAGCAGTCAGCGAGACAGGGTGCCCTGGAAAGACACCTTGATCTCCAGCAATAGATGGGTTCAAATTGTGGCTGGTTTTGTGGCTTTGGATGCCATTAACTTTCTGTACCTCTAATCATTCATCTGTCCAAGGGAGAAGACAAAGCTGAATGGACATCTTTTTTTTTTTTTTTTTCTAAAATTGTGTCCATTTCCCTAATGATCAATTGTTCCAAACTTAAAAAAAAAGAAGCTAAATCTGAACTTGGGATCTACAAATACAGTCTAACGAGATGAGCAACACCAGGACAAGGCAGCATCCACAAGGGGAGAGTCAGGGCAACATTAGACACAGATTGACTGTGCATCAGGAGGACAACTTTTTGACTTAACCCTTTCCTTTTCACCTTACAGGATAAATGGAGGGTTCTACCAGTGGGTTTACTACTTTATTTGGGGGGGGCGGGGGGCTCCAAAATCACTTCCCAGGTGGCTCAGATGGTAAAGTGTCTGCCTACAGTGTGGGAGACCCAGGTTTGATCTCTGAGTTGGGAAGATCCTCTGGAGAAGGAAATGGCAACCCACTCCAGTACTCTTGCCTGGAAAATCCCATGGACGGAGGAGCGTGGTAGGCTACAGTCCATTGGGTCTCAAAGAATCAGACACGACTGAGCAACTTCACTTCACTTCAAAATCACTGCAGATGGTGACTGCTGACATGAAATTAAAAGATGCTTGCTCCCTGGAAGAAAAGCTATGACCAACCTAGGCAGCATATTAAAAAGCAGAGACATTACTTTGCCAACAAAGGTCCATCTTAGTCAAAGCTATGGTTTTCCCAGTAGTCTTGAATGGATGTGAGAGTTGAACCATAAAGAAGGCTGAGCACTAAAGAATTGATGCTTTTGAACTGTGGTGTTGGAGAAGACTCCTGAGAGTCCCTTGGACTGCAGGGAGATCAAACCAGTCAATCCTAAAAGAAATCAATCCTGAATTTTCATTGGAAGGACTGATGCTGAAGCTGAAACCCCAATCCTTTGGCCACCTGATGTGAAAAACTCACTCGTTAGAAAAGACCCTGATGCTGGGAAAGATTGAAGAAAGGAGGAGAAGGGTTCAACAGAGGATGAGATGGTTGGATGGCATCACCAACTCAATGGACGTGAGTTTGAGTAAGCTCTGGGTGTTGGTGACGGACAGGGAAGCCTAGTGTGCTGCCCTCTATGAGGTTGCAAAGAGCTGGACATGACTGAGCGACTGAACTGAACTGAACATGTGGGTAACATCAAAGGGTTCTGTGAGATTTAAAATTAGATCACAGGAGAGATGCATGCACAATTGTTTTGTAATCTGTAAAGTCCCATAGTGATGTTGCTGGTGATGATGGTGATGATGACCATCTTGATGACTACGGCAATGATTCCTAAGGGTTCAGTCCCTGGGGGAGCATACAACCTGGGCCTGTTTTGTTTTGTTTTGTTTTTCCAAACCTTCTTATATACATATTTATATGTATACTCACTTACCTATACCCTATGTTATTGATAGAAAGGATTTAAGGGAGTTTCATAAAAACATAGTAATTTCATGTTATGAAAATAAAATTAAATTGAAAATAGAAACAAGAAACAGAGTAATGCCATTATTTGGGAGAGTAGAAAAGTCAGTATAATCTCTGGTCCCTCAGCTCCTGGTCACCAAGGCAAAGAAGAGAGCATGAACCATCCAATGCTTTCACTACCAGAGCAGAACAAACTGGCCAGTTCTTCAGGAGACGTGACCAATACCCTGATACTAAGCTCCAATAAGAATACTTCTAGGGGTTCTATGGTCAGAAATATAGTCCAGAGGAGCAGCTCACCCTGGCTAGGTTGGGGTCCAGCAGGAGCAAAGGCTTTGGGTAAAGGAGAGCTCAGGTAAGTCTTGAAGATGACCAAAATCAGATCAGGGAAAAATGGGCATTCTAGGCAGGAAAGCAGCATGTGCAGACATGGTCAAGGCAGCCGCTGCATTCCACGGCCACAGGCGGGTGTGCCATAAGTATCTGTCCAGAAGAGAATATGAATAAACCAGTCAGAAAACAAAACCGAAGGACTCGTTAGCTCAGAAATTCAACCAAGCAAACACGCCGGCCACATCAATGAGTCTGCGTGTTATTGACTACTATACTATGATAGTCACAAGTTTACGGAGATAATGGTAAAGAACCACCTGCCAGTGCAGGAGACATAAGAGATGCAGATTCAGTCCCTGGGTCAGGAAGATCCCCTGGAGGAGGAAATGGCTGCCCACTCCAGTATTCTTGCCTGGAAAGTTCCATGGACAGAGGAGCCTGGTGGGCTACAGTTCATAGGGTTGCAAAGAGTCAGACACGACTAAGAAGACAGCATACACACATATAAACTTAAACTGAAGCCTTCTTTGTCTTTCTCTTGCTACAATCTTTGTCTAAATAGTGCCTAGCGATAAGGCTTTTTCTAGAATATTCTAGCACCATAATGCTTCCCCACCAGGCATGGATATTGGCAGACTTCCAGAGGCAAGGTAACATAGGCTTCCTCCCCAGTGACAAATCCAGGCTGACATTTGGAATAAGAAAAACCGAAAAACTCCCAAAGCACTATGTTGATTAGCTGACCTAGTGGTACTGAGTTTGGTTAGTGTATTTTCTGCAACACGGTGATGCATAGATTGACCTTGGGGAAGCAGAGCTAAACGAGTAATGATGGGTAAGTTCAGAACCCAAACTGGGAAACCTGGCTTCCACTGCATGCCAGGTCAGGAAGGCACTAGACATCTGGATAAGTAATCCATTGCCCCATCCTTCGTTTCTGGACTCTCAGCCCCTCTCTGCTGTTTGATCCCACCTCTTTGCTCTCTCCCTCCCCAAACCTCTCTTCCTTCATCTCTTTCTTCTTCCTTTTTCTCTTCCTCTCTCTCACCTTCCTCTTCCCTTCAACTCTCTCTCTGAAAACATTTAGAATGTGCTTTATTCTGCGTCTCCAATATCACACTGGCATGTCTAGAAAATGGGTCATTTCCCCCTCATTCTGCCCCTTCCTAAGAGAGTTCATTCAATCCAATTATTCATCTATCCTTTCAGCTCTAGGGGATAAAAAATCTTCTATTATGTCTTTGTCAGCTTCTTACCCATCTACTTTCCTTTCCTCTCAATATATTGTATGTTGGGTTTGGTAGGCAGAACAATGGTCCCCCAAAGATGCTCATGGTTGGGCTCAGTATCCAAGTCACATCAGACACTTTGTGAACCCATGGACCATCATCCACCAGGCTCTTCTATCCAAGGGATTTTCCAAGCAAGATTACTGGAAAGGGTTATCATTTCCTCCTCCAGGGGATCTTCCCCACACAGAGATGGAACCCGTGTGTCCTGCGTTACAGGAAAAGTCCTTACCATTCAGCCCCCAAAGTTGCTCTTGTCTAGTTCTCAGCATCTGTGACCCTCAGCAGCCAGAGCAAGAAGAGGGCTCAAGAATCCCCACCTTCAGTCCTGCAGACGAGTTCTCTGAAGAAGGGAACGGCCCAGGGGACAAGGATTTCGTGAGCAGCTACTTGCTCCTCTGCGAACCTTTCAGACTGCACTCTCTGCCTTCGCAGCACATGGCAACAGACTGTTGAATCTCTAGGAGCCAGAACTCTGAATTTCATTTAGCATTTAATTAACTGGAATAGACTAAGAACTCTGTGGCAGCCACCTGATTGCAATCTGTGGATGGATGGGCGTTTTTATCTGAAAATGATGACCAGCTTATCTTCTGTCGTGCAGCTATCACACATGATATGTATCTCTCGTTATCCCAGCCAATCAAACACAGAAAGTTTATTAAGATTCTATCATTTGAAGTTATCACCAATGATAGGATTTTTCATCTGAATGTGCTTGTGTGGAATACCGTATTTTGTCTAAGAGACCCTCAGGGAAAAACGAGACAGGGGAGGTTATCACTAAGGAGCACGCAGTGAGTCTACAGTCAGTGACCAAGTCATTGAAGGGGTGTGGCCACCAGATGACTAATAACCTGATCATTTAAAAAGAAGTTTCTAACTCCTCTTTTTTTAATATAAATTTATTTATTTTAATTGGAGGTTAATTACAATATTGTATTGGTTTTGCCATATATCAACATGAATCCGCCACAAGTATACACATGTTCCCCATCCTGAAACCCCCTCCCTCCTCCCTCCCCATACCATCCCTCTGGGTCGTCCCAGTGCACCAGCCCCAAGCATCCAGTATCATGCATTGAAACTGGAGCCTATTATACAGAGTGAAGTAAGCCAGAAAGAAAAACACCAATACAGTATACTAACGCATATATATGGAATTTAGAAAGATGGTAATGATAACCGTGTATGCAAGACAGCAAAAGAGACACAGATGTATAGAGCAGTCTTTTGAGCTCCTCTTTCAAAAAAGAAAAAAAGTTGACATGGTTACAGAGGGAGGAATCAGAGTGATCTTACAGTAAGAAGGAAAAATAAAAAGAATTGCTTAGGTAACTGGAAAGGCAAGACTTATGATTCTGTATTTTGCTAAAAGTGATCTCTGAGCATCCTAGAAGCCATAGAAAAGAAGAAATGTGATCAATTCTGAGATTTGGGGATCTTATGAAATAAATCCATGATTTATGAGAAGCCAGCTTTCATCTGGATCATCTATGAACAGGAAATTTGGAGAAGAACCCAATTCCTCAAACACTCAAGTATTAATCCATGAAATCAACACATCTCTCTTGATACATGATTGCCCTACTGGTGCTGGATTTTCAGCGCTACATAAAACTTACCTGTGGACAAGGCATTCCGTGTGACAAGCAGGCGGTGAGACAACTGTAGTAGAATGTGAGAATGCTTCCACAGAGGTGTGCAAAGCATCCACTGAGGACCCAGGACCTCGGCTGATCCCTTGAGCTCTGTGAAATTAGGGATATTTTTAGGGACAAGACAGAGATGTAAAAGAGAGACTTTCATCTTGGAAAAGAGGAAGGAGACCTAAGTTAAACCAGGCATGAAGACGAGGCAACAATCATGCACTGTGATTGATTTCCATGTGAGAAGTTATTGATAAGTGTTAGCCACCAGGAGACTATGACACTTGCTCCTTGGAAGAAAAGTTATAACAAACCTAGACAGCATATTAAAAAGCAGAGCCATCACTTAGCTGACAAAGGCCCAAGGAGTCAAAGCAATGGTTTTTCCAGTAAGTCATGTACAGATGTGAGAATTGGACCATAAAGAAGGTGGAACACGGAAGATGATTTCAAACTGTGGTGCTGGAGAAGACTCTTGAGAGTCCCTTGGACAGTGAGGAGACCAAACCAGTAAATCCTAAAGGAAATCAACCCTGAATATTCATTGGAAGGACTGCTGCTGAAGCTAAAGCTCCAATGCTTCGGCTACCTGATGTGAAGAGCCGACTCATTGGAAAAGACCCTGGAGCTGGGAAAGATTGAGGGTAGGAGGAGAAGGGGTGGCACAGGATGAGATGGTTGGATGGCATCATCAACTCAATGGACATGAGTTTGAGCAAACTCCGAGAGACAGTGAATCACAGGGAAGCCTAGTGTGCTGCAGTTCATGGGGTCGCAAACAGTCAGACATGACTTCACCACTGAACAACAATCTCCATTCCCAGGCTGAAAGCTCTGTTGGACCACTCTGGCTTCCCTCTTCAGTGTCACATTCCCCGCACAAGATTAGACATGTTCCTAAGGAAACAAGAGAGTACTGAGCGGAACCTTGGTAACCCGGAGTTGCGGCAGATGCTCTTGGTAATTCAGCAACCAGAATTATCTGTTTAAGCCTTCACCTAAGTAATTTGGTCAGCATTGTTTGTCTAACACTGTTCAGACATCCACATAGAGGATTTACCAATTTTCCAAAGACCTCTGGAGTTTACAAGACCGCTTGACATCAATTTAAGCTGATGCCCACAAACACCCAATAAGGGAAAAATATCAGCCTGGTGGTGTGAGGCTGGGGATAAGTCTAAGGGCAACAATTTCTCTCGAACTTTTTCCCATTACATTGTTGTTGGTGTATAAGAATCTGTTTCTCCCACTTAGACCACAAACTCTCTGCATTTCCACGTGTTGCTATTGTTTCATCGCCAAGTCTTATCTGACTCTTTGCAACCCCATGGACTGCAGCTCACCAGGCTCCTTTGTCCACGGGATTTCCCAGGCAAGAATACTGGAGAGGGTTGCCATTTCCTTCTCCTGACCCACGAATTGAACCCATATCTTCCACACTGCAGGCAGATTCTTTACCACTGAGCCACCTGGGAAGCTCTGCATTTCCACAGCAAATTCCAAAATCTTTGGGTGAAATCAGAGTTGCACCACCTGGGAACCGAGCAAGCCTTAGGCACATAAATAATTAAACCTCTCTGAATTTTAAATCCCTCTTCAGGCAAATGTAGAGTGAACAAAATTCATCCATACACAACTCACAAGAGTTGCTAATCATCTGGTGTCTCCAAGCCCAATATGATCAACCTCAAAAGTCTTCAACCTCCACGCCATCACTCTCCTCTTTCAAGCCATCCCTACTACTTGGGAGCAGGTCTGAAAAACCGTCTTCTCCCCACTTCTTTTCACTTCTCCCTATCTTTTTAGAAAAATAAGGCATTGGCAGGCTCGCAGTGGGTTCTCTGTCTTCAGCCTTTCGTGTATGTCTGGGACCTCAGGACTCCCATCTTTCCTCACCAGCCCTCTTGTTTTCCTGCGTTTTTACCTAGTTTGGGGACCTACCCACCTCATGTTCTGACTCTTCTTTCCTAGAGCCATGGGGGCTACTTGAAATGCCTCTGACTCTGCCTTCTGGCACCATAACTCTTCACGATTACCTTGGAAACTCTGACAACAACCCTTCCTCAGAACTCATTAACTTGGCTTCCCCATTAATTCATTAGCACTCAGGAGCCCCGGCGAAGATCTTTCCTTTCCTCCCGCAGTCTCTGCCCTTACAAATTTCATTTCTGAGGTTTTCTCTCACATTTCGTTTATTGTGACATCATTTATAAAGTTCCCCCTCGACAGGAAAGGAGTCAAAAATAACTACATATCATTTTAAATTGCTCTGCTGGTAAGTCTGCGTTTTAAGAATATCAAGGGGGGAAACGTGTCTAACGACAGGCTACAAGTGGATAAAGAGCTGACAGGGTAATTGCGTTACCAGATGCTTCTCTACACCAGTTAGCTGCTTCCCGGGCCTATTTGAAGCAACGGGTGTCAGGTCAGTAATTAGGCTCTCACAGACAAACTGCAAGTACCATCTGATCACTTCTGAACACCCCCATCACTCCCATTTATGCCAAGTTCAATGTGAGACACACCGTCAACATCCTTTTCCCGCAAGGCTGCCAAAAGTTCCCAGGGACATCTCCCTCCCACCCCTCGCTCCCACATGAGTTAATAAAGTCAGTGCTTCCCCCGCATGTCAGAGAACTTGCTCCCAGGATGGCAGTCCTTTGGTGCCCTTTGGCAACAAAACCACCCCGTGGCAACTTAGATGCTGCTTTTTCGATTCTTCTGCTCTGACTGTAGGCTGGCTGACATTCACACTCAGGGCTTCTTTGCATAAATTTCTTTCCTTGACTTCCTAATGTGGTCACGACCTTGGATGAGTGTGAAGGCCACAGGAGATGAGAGAACTGACTTTATGTCCCATGTGCCATTAACTTGCTGCAGGGCATTGGATGGGGTCTGGCTCTGGGATCCAGCTAGACGTATGCCCATTTATTGACCCAGGATGGGTTCTACGGGCAAGGAATGGAACTGAGACCAGACTGAGTCCTGGGACCGTGGTCTCCTGAGAAGTGTCCTGTCCACCGTTCTGGATGAAGAGTCATAAAGGAAAGACTGCAGCAGGAGATGGCCTAAGGGAGCCATCTCTGTTAGAGGGAGGGTGCTGAACTCTAATCTGAAGGCAGCCAAAGGGAGCAACCTATCTCTGAAAGTGGATGAGAGCAGTCATCTTTGAAGAGGCCCATGAGTAGACTTTGGGGCGGGCTGCCAGGCCAAGGGAAGTCAGGAGCAGGTGGTCAAACCAGGATGACCCAGGAGCAGAATGGTTTTCTGCAACACATGGGTTGGGTTTTACCCACCCAAGCTAGATTACCTTTTTTGTTTGTTTGTTTTCTTTTGATAACAAACATTCTGGTTTCCTTTAGGGAAATGCCTTCTCCTACTGTCAACCCACATGGTCAAGTGAGGTTGACTTATTGCATTCTTAGTACAAGGGATGAATGTTATCCCCACTTCCTCAGCAGAGAAAGCCCTGGAACTGGTGCGGAAAGGATGCTTTCTGTCTTATGAGGATGGTGAGCTCATGAGATTGAGGGGAACACCTTAAGGAGAGAGATGATCTCAAAATAAAGCCAACGTGGAGGAGAGAGACCAACCTAAGTGTCGTCAAGCTCCTCCTGCCTGCAGTCATGCCTGAAACAGGAAGAGCTATTGGACTTGCCAGTTATGAGATGCAGTAAATCTCCTCTTATTTGGTTTAAGCCAGGTGCAGTTTGGGGTTTCATTTCCTGATGATGGAAAAATCCTAACCGATAGGCTTGGATAGAGCTCAGGCCTAGAGGAACTGGGCACTGGTCAGCTCTATAACCACGGCTCCCTTGACATGGGGAACATTCAGCTCTGAGAGAACTGAACACTGATGTAGGTACCAGAAAAGAGCAGAGACACCGTTGCCCAAACTAGAGCAAGATTCATGTGGCCCAGGGAGTCAGTACTGAGTCCCAGAGTGTCAGGGTCTTTAAATGTCTCCAGCTCAGGCCAAGGCAGGACGGGTATCCTGGTTGGGGCTAGGAGTTCAGCTGTGAGGAGCAGATGTGGGTCTCCCTATTCATACTAGCCCAGGGACTGCAGACAGGTCATTTCTTTCCCTGGGTCCTTGGTTTCCTCAAGTGTACAAGGAGAAGGTCAGATCATTTTCTTTTTAGATGACTCTCCAGCCCCTGAAACTATATAATAGCCTTTTCCCTTCTAACCCTAGCGCGCAGCAGCATTGAAACCAAAAAATAAAATGCCCAGGGAGGCTGTGAGTGTCTCGGAATGATGGTTCCTTGGACTAGAAGAGGATTTTTGAGAGAAAGGAGTCTGGCTTCTACCCTCATTATAAGAAACCTTCCATTTTCTATCACCTTTCAACCAGTCTTTCACACAGCTGTCTGGAAAGACTCCCAAAACACCAATGAGATCTTATTGTTTCTCTGGCTAAAATTTTTACTGGCTACAGAATACACTGAGTCTCTGTGAAGACTACGTGTGGCCAAAAATAACAGTTAGAGGATATGAAGCTGGAAAACCTTTTTCGCTGAAAATTTGAAATTTTATGTAACTCTCATTACAGTGCCTTTTACATTCTTTAAAACAAAGGCATAAGTGGCATCTATAAATGTTACATGGCATGATTTTATATGGTATGAATTTTATTATCCTATTTTTGTTTAATGCTTCTATAAAATCAGTAGAGAAGTTGAAAATATGGAAAGATGGAATGTGTGCTAGGAGTATGTGTCAAGACAGGGGTATAAATATACAAGGCCCTGTGAATTTTATAACAGAGTTGTCATTGCCTCAGTTCAGTCCTGTCCTGGATATGCTGTGTTGGCTCAAGCTTTTAACAGTTTGAGAGGTTCCTTGGCTTCTCGATCGTTGAAAAGTCGAGTCAGACTTCAGATATGACAAAGCAGCATCTTGACACCAGATAACAAGTTCCCTCTTCCATCACCCTTTCATGACAAAGCCATTTTTCAAACAATGTTCTATAAAAATTAGCTTTTCATGCTGCCCTGTGGGAAGCGTGCTCTAGACAGTGAGGTTTTTGCCAGTCTCTGAGCTGGATTCTGAGCAAGCGAAGAGAAGCTTTTTAGAGAAGATGAAACTCAAGGAATACCTTAGGAAAACAGAACCCCAGATGGATCATGTCAACATGTGGCAGATGCGGGGACAGAGATGCCCACAGAGGACCAGCGGAGGCCAAGCTACCACTCCGGGATGGGGCGCGAGTATTTCTGGTGGGTGTAGAAGGGAGCTGAGTTCCTGAAAATGGCCTGATGCAATCACTGTGCTGAATTTAAGCCGGAGATCTTCTAACCATGGCCTGACTAGTTTTCATGATCAAGGCTGCCAGTCACTGGTGGGGATGGTTCTGGTGACAATGTGGGTCACTTCTCTTCTTATTTAAAAAACAATAAAAATTTAGAACACTTTTATTTTTAAGCAAATACAAACAATTAAAGAATGGTAACAGCAACACTCACCACCATGACTGGGAGTGTGACAGCTAGTAGTCCTCAACCATTTTGGTGCCAGGAACTGATTTCATGGAAAACGATTTTTTCATGGACGAGGAGGTGGGGGTTGGTTTCGGGATGATTTAAGAGTGATCGATTTATTGTGCATTTTATTTCCAATTAAATGTTGCTGCTGATCTGACAGGAGGGACCTGTCCGGGGCCACAGGTTGGGGACCTCTGGCATAGACCACCTTGATCAGAGGAGGATCTCACTGAAGGATGGAGATTAACATAGAGAGGGAGGCAGTTCATTTGTTTCTCCTAACCAGGTGATTTCCTGAAAGAAATCAACCCTGATATTCATCGGAAGGGCTGATGCTGAAGCTGAAACTCCAATACTTTGACCACCTTATGCGAAGAACTGACTTATCTGAAAAGACCTTGATGCTGGGAAAGATTGAAGGCAGGAGGAGAAGGGGACGACAGAGGATGAGATGGTCAGATGGCATCACCAACTCAGTGGACATGAGTTTGAGCAAACTCTGGGAGATGGTGATGAACAGGGAAGCCTGGTGTGCTGCAGTCCATGGGGTTACAAAGAGTTGGACGTGACTAAGAAACTGAACTGAACTGAATTGAAGCAGGTGGTGATTTATCCCCTCAGTCAAAGCTGGGCACAGCAAGAGGAGGAGAGAGACTGGGAAATGTATAATGGGGCTTCCCAGGTGGTGCTAGTGGTAAAGAGCCTTCCTGCCAATGCAAGAGACTTTAGAGACACAGGTTCAATCCCTGGGTTGGGAAGATCTCATAGGGCCACACAGAACAGGACATGACTGAAGCAACTTGGCAAGCATAGCACAGCACATTGTATAATGGGGAAGTGAGAGAATTGGAGGGCTTCCCAGGTGGCTCCGTGGTAAAAATCCGCCTGTCAATGCAGGAGATGTGTGTTTGGTCCCTCAGTCGGGAAGATTCCCTGGAGAAGGAAATGCCAGCTCACTCCAATATTCTTGCCCAGAGAATTCCATGGACAGAGGAGCCTCGAGTGCTATAGTCCATGGGGTCTCAAAGAGGCAGACACGACTGAGTGATGAAACAAACAAGTGAATTGGAAGATTAAGACAGCATATATTTTCAATGTATTTTTTTCTCTCATTATTTTATTTGCATTGCCTGAATGAGTTAAAGGATGCCATGGTCAAATTTACAAACTTTTTAAGTTGGTTCTCTTCAGGTTGGTGCAAAACATATCAGTTGGGGATAGACTGAATTCTTGAGTTAGTTAACTGCAGCAGTAAAAGTACCAATAAGAGACCCTTCTTATCCAAGCACCTCTTAATAATTCTCATTAGAAACTAGTTAATGAACAGATGTTGATAATAAGTAAGTCAGGGCAAGAGTAGCCGGGAGAGGGGGCCTGATGTCAAAGCAGCCACAAGAGGTTATTAACATAGCCACTGAAAATTAAACTCAATGGAAAGAGAGCAGAGGGGAAAAAAAAGAATTATTGGGTCCTCTGAAGTTTCTACTATCTTAAAATTTTACTTTAAGATCTAACATGTAACATAGAGGAGAAAAAAAACAAGAGTAGGGCTTGAAGTTAGGTTACTTGGTCTTGAATGTAAGATCAGCGGCGTATCATTCAGTCAGATGATCTTTTATTTTGGGTTCCTCTTTCCTGTCCACTAGGATGGGGTAAACAAGCCTCACCTCATAGGGATTGTTGTTTGGATTAGAACTGAAACCAACAAAGAACCTGGCCGAGTGCCTGGACCCGAGTGAGCATTCAACCTGCTGTAGTCAATGTTATCATTGTCATGCTCAAGTTCCATTTAGCAAACGTGGCCACAATGTAAATATTGACCTGCAACCGCTTGGCTTTTTAGACCAAATTCTCAAAGTAGATTGTCTTATGTTTACGGAGATGTATAGGCCTCGGATTCTCATCTCTTTTAATCTGAGAGTCACAGCAATTGTTCTCTTGAAGATGGTGGAGGAAATGATATTTTTTTCTCTACTCTCAACTCTTAAACACTACCAAAAATAGTAATTTTTTAAAAATGAATGAGACTATCATATCTTCAAATGATGCAAGGGTATTACCACCACTTTAAACCATAAACTATGGAACATACCTGCCAAATACCACCTGGTCTAAACCTACATGGTGGAGGATGTTCAGCAATTATACACTCAAGCTTTGATCTCAAGAATAATGTACTGGCCCTAAGATGCCAAATTTTTGAGCAATGTAACCGATGGATATTTGATTAAAGATCTAGGGTTGTGCGTTAAATGCAGGAGATGTAGGAAATGCCTTTTTAGAGATCCTGTCCGAGAACACCGGATTGTCTAAAGAAGAGTGAGCTCCATAATGGTCATGTCCTTACCTCTTAGCTGATGAATATGGGTAGATATCAAGTGGATCTCCAGGAATGAAAGATGGCAGCACATTCATGATTGTAGCTCAGAGAATTTGTGGCCGTGCTGGTAGCCACAGCAAAATCCTAAATGTTGGAAATTCAGGCAAGACCTCTCCAGGGGATGAGAGAAATAGCAGGCCTTGTGGATAGGATGAAACACTTGATTGCCCCAGAGTTGTGACTTCAATTTGCTTAGCTCAGTTTACCCCCATCCTTCATGTCATTTGTCTATGCTGCTGCTGCTGCTAAGTCGCTTCAGTCGTGTCCGACTCTGTGCGACCCCCTAGATGGCAGCCCACCAGGCTCCACCATCCATGGGATTCTCCAGGCAAGAACACTGAAGTGAGTTGCCATTTCCTTCTCCAATGCATGAAAGTGAAAAGTGAAAGTGAAGTCACTGAGTCATGTCCAACTCTCAGCGACCCCATGGACTACAGCCCACCAGGCGTCTCCATCCATGGGATTTTCCAGGCAAGAGTACTGGAGTGGGGTGCCATTGCCTTCTCCGCATTTGTCTATAGGTAACCTGAAAAAATCTTAGCTATGAAAAGATGTTTGTTTTTGTTGTTGTTCAGTCACTCAGTTGTGTCTGACTCTTTGTGACCCCAGGGACTGCAGTATGTCAGGCTTCCAGGCCCTTCACCATCTTCCAGAGTTTACTCAAACTCATGTCCATTGAGTCAGTGATGCCATCCAACCATCTTATTCTCTGTCATCCCCTTCTCCTCCTGCCTTCAGCCTTTCCTAGAATAAGGGTCTTTTCCAATGAGTTGGCTCTTTGCATCAGGTGGCCAAAGTAATACCAAAAAAAAACTGTTAGTAATACCACAAGAAATATTAACAAAAGATATGCATGTATACTGCAGGTGGAGTTATTCAAGTTGATGGAAAAGGAGCTTAGAAAAACAATTCTGCATAGTTTTGAGGTAATTTTTCCTTTCTATAGATGAATTAAAGGAAGGCATACAGTGGTTCAAAGAAAAGATTATCAGATACTAAAAGAACTGATAATCCAGAAAATAATTTTTAAAACAGTATTAGAGATGGAAATCATTTTAGAAGTAAGAAAAACAGATAAACACAAGTGATTTTTTGTAAAAGTTGGAGAATAGGGATTTCCCTGGCAGTCCAGTTGTTGACTTCACCTTTCAGTGCAGAGGGCGTGGCTTTGATCCCTGGTCAGAGCGCTAAGATCCCACGTGCCTCACGACCAAAAAAATTAAAAAGAAGAAGCCAGTGCTGTAACAAATTCAGTGAAGACTTTAAAAATGGTCCGCATTTAAAAAAATCCTACAAAATAAACTGGAGCGTAAACTTGAAGAAATAACACAAAATACAGTGGAAAAGGAAAGCAACAAAAAGCATTACAGAAAGGTTGTAAATTTGAAAAGCTAAATAAGAGTCAGTGTACTTATAATTCATGCTTCTGAAGAAAGTACTCAAAAAACTATTCAATGATAGCTTGAAAGAAAGTTTTCTTAATTGAAGACCAAATCTTACAGAGCAAGTAATACATTATACCTCAAGAAAAAATAACAATGCAACTAACTTAAATCAAGGGCTAGAGAGAGAGGTGAGAAGAGTAGCCACTGACATGCGAACTTCTTTCTCTTTCATAGTAAAAACCAGTAGATGCTCTTTAACCTCCAGATATTTTTCTAAAAAAATCTCAAGTCTTTTCAAAACTTTTCTCTCATTTTTAATGAAGAGATATTTATTGAAAGATTGTTATTCTTTATAAATAAAATTAAAAATACATGTGATTTTTATTAAATTCATAATTACTTTTTTCTATAAATATTCTTTCTAGCTGTACTATAATGTTTCCTGTTAATATTATGTGCACAAAAGTGCCCGAATAATGATTACCAAATTTTGACAATTGTTACTCCTGAGTGATTTAAAATTAGATTTTTTTACCTTTTTCATTTCTTTTAATTGCTTGCATTTTTTAATAATTAGCAGAATTTTTAATAAAAGAACAATAATTTCCCTTTTGATGTAAATAATGTTTAAAGTCTGTATTGAATGTGTTACAATATTGCTTCTGTTGTTTTCATTTGCATTTTTTGACCCTGAGGCAAATGGGATATTAGTTCCCTGACCAGGGACCAAAGCTCCACTCCCTGCATTGGAAAAGCAGAGTCTTTTTTCTTTAAACTTTTTATTTTATTTTTGTGTATAACCAATTAACAATATTGTGATAGTTTCAAGTGGACAGTGAACGGACCCAGCCATACATATACATGCATCCATTCTCCCCCAAACTCTCCTTTCATCCAGGCTGCCACATAGCATTGAGTAGGTTTCCATATACTGTACAGTAGGTCTTTGTTGTTTATCCATTTTAAATACAGCAGTGTGTACATATCCGTCCCCAAATCCCTAACTATCCTTTCCCCCACCCCCCACCCCAGCAAACATTAAGTTTGGTCTCTAAGTCCATTAGTTTCTTTCTTTTTTTGTAATAAGTTCATTTGTATCATTTCTTTTTAGATTCCACATATAAGGGATGTCATAGGACATTTCTCCTTCTCTGTGGAATTGGGAGTCTTAACCCCTGGACTGCCAGGGAAGTCTAACAATTATTTACTTTTGTCACCGAGCTCAGCATCAGAGAAGAGCCAGAGGGACAAGTGATTAAGGCCCCTGGGCACACAGTCATCCATCCCCATTTTCTCACAGTTTCGTGGGCCCAGGTTACAGGAGAGCTACATGTGTGGTTGTCTACGGCTCTCCTGGAGTTTGTAGGTCAGAAACAATCCTCCCCCCATCACTATCCAGTGAGTCATTCTGCCAGCTAGAATCACCTGAGCCCCTGGAGCTCAGACCGCTGAGAAGAGAGGTTGGTGATGTGCCATCTTGGAACAGAGGCCTCTCTGCTTCAGTCCATGCCTCCTGGATACTGTCCAGTGCCTCCTACTGCATTTAGAGCAAAGCCTAGCATCTTCATGCGTCCCACAGGAACTGTGGCATCTGGCCACAGCCACCTCACTGCCCCTCCAGCCACACCAGCGCAGCGTCTACTTCCAAATGCTCCAAGCTTCTTCCTACCTCACTGTTGTTGTTTAGTCTCTTCAGTCCTGCCCAGCTCTTTGCAATCCCATGGACTACAGCCCACCAAGTTCCTTCGTCCATGGGATTTTCCATGCAAGAGTACTGGAGTGGGTGGCCATTTCCTTCTCCAGGGGATCTACCTGGACCAGACCTTGAACTAGCACATCCTGCATTGCAGGCAGATTCTTTACCACTGAGACCTTTGCTTTTTCTTTGCCTAAAATGCTTCTCCCCCAAATCTTTATAGAATCTCTCCCTCCAGACATCAGCTCACCACCTCAGCAAGGCCTTTGTGATGACCTTTCCACTCCACCCCTGAAACTCTTTGTCTCCTTCTTGACTCTTACCATTATCTGAAACTGGCTCATTCACTCATTCCCTTACTTGTCTATTGTGTCTCTCCCCCTCTAGGCTCTAGGAAACAAAGGACCACCTCTGGTTGTTCTCTACCATGTCCCCAGTGCCTGGAACTACCCCTGGCATATAGTAATCACCCAATTAATATCTGTGGCACCAAGACTGACCTCATGGGCCTGGGACTTGTGCAGATATACATGGTCCCAAGTTCAGACGGGCCCTTCACTTGAATTAAGCTCTGCTTGGGTCGCAAAGAGTTGGACACAACTGAAGTCCCCAGCACACACATTCACACATACGTGCACACACACACACACACACACATGCACACAGCTATTGCAGGACACTTCTCAGATACCACTAGTGGTAAAGAACCCACCTACCAATGCAGGAGACATAAGAGATGCGGGTTCAGTCCCTGCGTTGAGAAAATCTCCTGGAGGAGGGCATGGCAACCCACTCCAATATTCTTGCCTGGAGAATCCCATCGACAGAGGAGCCTGGCAGGCTACAGTCCACGGGGTCACAAAGAGTCAGCCACGACTGAAGCAACTTAGCACATTGCTATTGTGAGATTCTTAGTTTGGTGGAGAAATGTTTCTCATTTTCAGTGTTCATTAGCCTCTACAAATTAGGCGCTTGGCTCTCTGCGGAATAAACAAAGGAATGAATGAATGAATGCTACCATTACACCAATTGCTTCAGCATCCAAGCCTCAGTTTCCTGCAAGATATGGAGGATAATCCCTACCCTGCCTGACACACAGTGCTTCATGGGATCCTAACAGACAGTGTGCAGAAGGCACAGCCAGTGGGAATTCTTCAAGACATTCCCCTCCCAACACACAGCTCCTCTGCCCAGCTAACCAGACCCAGCCGACACATAGGTGTCACTGGTAGATTTTTGTCTAACTTCAAAGACCATCTGCACATGCTGTTTTCAGTTTGTATTGCCCGCCCCTGTTGTCTATGTGGCTAGCTCCTCATCACCATCAAGACAAAAAGAGGATATTGCTGCTCTAGAAAGCCTTCCCATCCTGAGGACCCATGGACCCTACTCCAAATTTCCTCAAAATGTTTTGCTTGTATTTATCATCACACTGTTCACCCTGTGAGGCAGGAATTATCATTTCTTCATTTCAGAAACCTCTCCTGCCCCCTCAGTCCTAAAGGAAATCAAACTTGAATATTCAGTGGAAGGATTGATGCTGAAGCTGAAGCTCCAATGCTTTGGCCACCTGATGTGAAGAGTCGACTCATTAGAAAAGACCCTGATACTGGGAAAGATTGAAGGCAGGAGGAGAAGGGGATGGCAGAGAATTAGATGGTTGAATGGCATCACCGACATGAGTTTGAGCAAACTCGGGGAGATAGTGAAGGACAGAGAAGCCTGGTGTGCTGCAATCCATGGGATTGCAAAGAGTCAGACACAACTGAACATTGAACAAACTTCTGCTCCTACACTTTGTACCAGGTTCTGTAATTAACACCTTGAATCCAGAGGTGTCTGAGGCTCCTCCTGGCAGGGCAATAGAAGGTCTTCCATCTCTTCTTCCAGCTCTGCTGAGGCCACAGTAGGTGCTCAGGAATCGTTTATAGGATGAATTAATAACTCAAAGTTAAGGTCAGGACTTGGGGGACCTCCTGATTTCTTACCAAGATGGCTGCACATTTGTGGAACAACCTTGGGCAAGTGGTTGACCCTTTCATGTGAAAAGTTTCCCCTTCTGCACAAAAACAGAAAGAAAAGAGCCAGACTAGATATTTTTTCCCTTGTTTCCCTCTTGTCTAGTGCCAAAAGTCTATAAGAAATCAATCAAAATAGCATTGGAAGTTGACATTTAATAGGTATGTCTTAGGTTCTGGACCTTGGAAGAGCAGGTCAAAAACTTCTGGTCAAGAACTTCACACAGTAGATAATTATTTTATCCCAGTTTTTCAGAGGAGGAATACATGACCTAGAAATCTCATACATTTTGTCTATTGTCACACAACTTTTAAATGACCATTTCAAGATTAGAACTTACTTATTTGATTCAAGGGCTTCCCAGGTGGTGTAGTGGTAAAGAATTCACCTGCCAATGCAGGAGACACAGGAGTCATGGGGTTGAGCCCTGGGTCAGGAAGCTACTCTGGAGGAGGAAATAGCAACCCACTCCAGTATTCTTTCCTGGAGAATCCCATGGACGGAGGAGCCTGGCGAGCTACAGTTCATGGGTTTGCAAAGTGTTGGACATGACTGAGCACCTGAGCGTGTATACATCTAACCCAAAGTCTCTGCTTCAAACTATTACACAGCGCTGCCTCACACCTCCTGGCCCCAACCTGGACTAAAAACAGAGAGCCAAACTCAGTTAAGAACATGGAGTGGAGGATTCCACATACTCCATGTGTTTTTTTCCACTAGCCACCCTCCACTTAGTTAGGGTTCAAAAGCTGGGCACCCACCTCTCCTGGCTGGCCTGAAGTCCCCCTCAAACCCATGAAAGTTAGTCTCCAAGGGGCTTCTGAAATTCACACCCACAGCCTGTCACTTACATGTATCTGAGACACTCAGAAGAGATGATCTTGCCCCAAGAAGCTGGATCCTGTGTTCCTCTTCAGTCCACCCAAAGTCAAGATGCAAGTGCTTGATTTGGTGACACAAGACCCCCTCCATGTGACTGCCAGGAAGTCGATCTGCTGATGGATCCTCCCGTGTGATGGATCCTCCCGCATAAAAGCACCAGCCCTTTCACCAGGCTCGCCCTCTGACAATTATTACTGCTGCAATAAATTCTCCAGTAAAACAAACAGACACGCTGTAAATTTATTAGTCTGGGCACTCGGTGTTACTTAACGTAACGGCTAGTCTTTAACAGGTAACTACTGCAGTAAATAAACCAGTGTATTTAGGCACTGTCAGCCCTAAGTGTTCACGGGGGCCTAGTGAAATGGCACTGGCCTTTCTAAGGCATGATATATGCCTACATAAATTACATTTGCCCACTCAGAGGTTTGAAGGCAGCAGACCACCTGGGAAGGGAAGAGTGTGGCATCTCAGAACATCTCCGTGAACTTCAAATGGGATATGAATGGGACACACGGAACTACGTATGTAAGCATAGATGTAGGTGGAATGTGTGTATGTAGTCTCCTTGTGAAATAAACCAATGCCCTAAATTTTCATAGTATGAGAATGCATGTGAAATAGATTGGTTTTCTGTTTGTTTGGTTTGGTTTATGCTGAGCTGTTTCCAGAGAACTAAATGGAGAAGAGAATATAGTAGAGGAGAGGGGATAATTAGCTTTTGATGAACTGGGTCCTTGGAGGTCAGCGAGCCTGACTCATCGTTTTTACATCCTCCAAGGCTTGGTGCCTCTCCAGGCACCAAGTGTAGGCAGATGACAAATGCAGACTTTCTGTGCCAGATTCTGAAGTAGGCTCTTTACGCAAATGTTTACTGGGGCAGGTATTAGACTCCCAGAGCTGCTGTAACACAGTCACCACAAGCTGGGTGGCTTAAAACACAGAGATTTATTCTCTCGCAGTTTTGGAGGCTGGAAGTCTGAAATCAAGGTGTCAACAGGGCCATGTTGACCCCTCTGGGGCTCTTAGGAGATCTTGCCTTGTCTCCTCCTAACTTGTTGCGTGTGACGGCCATCAGTCCTTGGTGTTCCTTGACTTGCAGCTCTATCACTCCAGTCTCCACCTCCATCATCACATGCCCTTCATCTCTGAATCTGTGTCTTCTCTTCTTATAAGGACACTAGTCATATTGGACCAAAGGCCTATGCAACTCGAGTGTGATCCCATGCTTATTAAAATTCCATTTGCACCAACCATGTTGCCAAATAAGTGCATGTTCTGAGGTCCTAGGAAGGACATGACTTTGGCAGACACTATCCAGCCAGTATAGACATCTCCCATGTATCAAGGTGCTTTAAAGAGCATCATCTCATTTTACCTTGGAATGCTTTTTTGAGTAGGAACTCTTATGCCCATTTTACAGATGAAGTCATTAAGATTAGAAGTCAGATCTTAAACAGTGCTCTAGAACTAGTCATTGATGAACCCAGTGTTCCAACTCAGCTCTGATCCCAAAGTCCTCCTTTCCCCCAAAATTCTGAGAGTCAATTATCTGTTCAGTGCTCAAACCACATGAAGATTCCTTAGAGCCTTGTCTATTTTTTAAAGATTTTTATTAGAGTTTAGTTGACTTACAAAGTTGTCTTCGTTTCAGGTATACAGTAAAGTGAATCACTTATACACACACACATATATATAAATTGTGGTTTTTCCAGTAGTCATGTACAGAAGTGAGAACTGGACCATAAAGAAGTCTGAGCATCAAAGACTGACGCTCTCAAAATGTGATGCTGGAGAAGACTCTTGAGAGTCCCTTAGACAAAGGAAATCAACCTTGAATATTCATCGAAAGGACTGATGGTGAAGTTGAAATTCCAATGCTTTGGCCACCTGATGCAAAGAGGTGACTCATTGGAAAAGACCCTGATGCTGGGAAAGATTAAGGGCAAGAGGAGAAAAGGCGACAGAGGATGAGAAGGTTGAATAGTATCATTGACTCAATGGACTTGAATTTGAGCAAATTCTGAAAGATAGTGAAGGAAAAGAAAGATTGGTGTGCTGCAGGTCATGGGGTCACAGAGTCGGGCATGACTTAGTGATTGAACAACAAAATATATGTACTGGAGAAGGAGGGCTTCCCTGGTGGCTCAGCCATAAAGAATCTGCCTGCAATGCAGGAGATGTAGGTTCCATCCCTTGGTCAGGAAGATCCTCTGGAGAAGGAAATGGCAACCTACTCCAGCATTCTTGCCTGGGAAATCCCATGGAAAGAGGAAGTTGACAGGTTACAGTCCATAGGGTCACAAAGAGTTGGTCATGAGTGAGCAAGTGAGCATCTCCATTCTTTTCCAGATTATTTTACCACATCCATTATTACAGAATATTGTGTAGAGCTCCTTAGGCTACACAATAGGTCCTTACTAATTATCTGTTTTATATAAAGTAGTGTGTATATGGGCTGACTTAACACAGTGCAGCATGGTGTGTATATATTAATCTCAATCTCCTAATTTTAGAGCCTTCTCTTTAAAAAGCTGTGTGTGTGCAAGCGGACATGTGTGTCTTTGTGTTTAATGACATTCATCGCATTGGAAGACATAGTTTGAATTGTTTAAAGGCCAACTGTCAAAGCTCAAAGAGCCAGGGCCAGGAGAAGACAGTATATAATGGGACCAAAGCTTTCTTCAGACCATATTTGGATTCATGGCCTGTTACCCATAGCCCTGAAAATAAATGGACCGATAAATAATTATTTCCTGCCCCACATCTTACCAAATATGACTGTGCCTGGCCTGGTGGTCAAGGAGCCAACCCATTGTTCAAATGCCGAGCCTCACCACCTACTTGGCTGTAAAAACAAATGTGGTTTCACTTTCCTGTGAATCCCAACTCAAAAAATAGAATGGCATACAGTCAGCAGATGCCTTGTGTTGGCTCCCCACTGTCAGGCCCTGGGATCAATTAGACAAACACCAAACAATGGGCTCCCTCCGAATATGGTCAGGAAAACTGTGTCCTTGGGATCTGGGGATTCCAGCACCATTGCTTGAGAGATGTGCTCAGTTCTTAGACAGCATCCCTTCTCCGAAGGTGGGAACATGTGGAAATCCATTGCACTTGGTCTCAGGGCAAGTTCTAAGTGAGAATGAAGACAGTGAATATCATGTATTGCCACCCAGGGAGGCAAGTAGCAACTAAAACAAAACCCGTGTGGTTTGGACACACAAATAGACCTAGACTTGAAAGCTCCTCCTTTACCACTGGCCAAGCTATTTCATCTCCTTGGTCTCTTTATGGGAAGTGAATTATGCCTACCCATGTATAGGCTTCCCTGATGGCTCAAATGGTAAAGAACCTTCAAGCAATGCAGGAGAACCAGGTTCAACCCCTGGGTTGGGAAGATCCACTGGAGAAGGGAATGTCTACCCACTCCAGTATTCTTGCCTGGAGATTTGCTTGGACAGAGGAGCCTGGCAGGCTACAGTCTATGGGGTCTCAAAGAGTCAGACACAACTTAGCCACTGAACAACAACAATGATGTATAGACCTAACAGGTCAGCACAGATAAAATTCCAAACCAGCTGTAGACTTAATCCTTAGAATTCCTCAGCCTATTTGCCACAAATGGGGAACGAAGGTGAACACTGACCATTATAATCTCAACTAGTAGAGTCAAGATGTGAAGGGCACTGTGCTAAGTGAAATGTCAGACAGAGAAAGGCAGACACTGTATGATATCACTTACATGTGGAATTTAAAAGGTACGACAGAGTTTGTTGTTCAGTCATGTCTGACTCTTTGCGACCCCATGGACTGCAGCTCACCAGGCTTCCCTGTACCTCAGTACATGCTCAAACTCATGTCCATGGAGTCAGTGATGCCATCCAACCATCTCATCCTCTGTTGCCCCCTTCTCCTCCTTTCCTCAATCTTTCCCAGAAGTAGGGTCTTTTCCAATTAGTTGGGTTTTCCCACCAGGTGACCAAAGTATTGGAGCTTCTTCTTCAGCATCAATCTTTCCAATGAGTACTCAGAGTTATTTCCTTTAGAAATGACTGGTTTGATCTCCTTGTAGTCCTAGAGACTCTCAAGAATCTTCTTCATCACCACTGTTCGAAAGAATCGGTTCTTCAGTGCTCAGCCTTCTGTTATCCATACATGATGAGTGTGGTCCAGCTCTCACATCCATATATGACTACTGGAAAAACTATAGCTTTGACCATATTTGTCAGAAAAGTGATGTCTCAGCTTTTTTATACACTGTATAGACTTGTCATAGCTTTTCTTCCAAGAAGCAAGTGTCTTTTGATTTTATGGCGGCAGTCACCATCCACAGTGATTTTGGAGCCCAAGACAAGAAAATCTGTCACTGTTTCCATTTTCCTCCCAACTATTTGCCATGAAATGATGGGACCAAATGCCATGATCTTAGTTTTTTTGATGTTAAGTGTTAAGGCAGCTTTTTCACTCTCCTCTTTCACCCTCATCAAGAGGCTCTTTAGTTCCTCTTCCCTTTCTGCCATAAGGGTGGTGTCATCTGGGTATCTGAGGTTATTGATATTTCTCCTGGCAATCTTGATTCCAGTTTGTGATTCATCCAGCCTGGCATTTCACATGATGCACTCTGCATATAAGTTAAATAAGCAGGGTGACAATATACAGCCTTGATGTACTCCTTTCCAAATTCTGAACCAGTCCATTGTTCCATCTCTGGTTCTAACTGTTGCTTCTTGATCTGCATACAGGTTTCTCAGGAGGAAGGGTAAAGTGGTCTGGTATTCCCATCTCTTTAAAAATTTTCCACAAAGAAGTACACACAACAAAAAGAAGCAATCTCACTGATACAGAGAATGAATTAGTGGCAACTGTTGGGAAGCGGGGGGAAGCGCAAATACAGAGCTGGGAAGTGGGAAGTACGATCTATCAGGTGCAAGATGAGTTGCTGTTGTTCAGTTGCCAAGTCATGTCTGACTCTTTCAGACCCCATCGACTGTAGCATGCCAAGCTCCTCTGTCCTCCACTATCTCCCAGAGTTTGATCAAATTCATTCCATTGAATCTGTTATACTATCTAATTATCTCATCCTATGCTGGCCCCTTCTTCTCCTGCCTTCCATCTTTCCCAGCATCAGGGTCTTTTCTGATGAGTCAACCCTTTGCATCAAGTGGCCAAAGTTTGGAGCTTCAGCATCGGTCCTTCCAGTGAAAATTCATGGTTGCTTTCCTTTGGGGTTGACTGGTTTGATCCTCTTGCAGTCCAAGGGTCTCTCAAGAGAGTTCTCGAGTACCACAATTCAAAAACATTGAGGTGGGCTACAAGACGTATTGTACAATATGGGGAATATAGCCTATATTTTCTACTAACTGTAGATGGAGTGTAACTTTTAATTGTATTAAAAATAAAAATTTTAAAGAAAGAAAGCCAAGAAATTATTTGCACCCAGATCTTCATCAGAGTCAATGGTATGCTTTCCAGGGTAGAAGCGGTAGAGGACCTCTTATAAGGTAATGCCTTCAGAAGGTGTATTTCTGCCCCAATGGGGTCTCCATCTAAAACACTGGAACTGTCTGTTCACATGTGTACATGACCCACTGGACCATGATCTCCTTGAGAGTGCAACCATGGATACTTCATCCCAGTCTGTCAAATGCCTGCTGGACAGCCTGGCACGTGGAAGGTTTTAACAAATATTCATTGAACAATAGAAGGGGACACCAACCCTCCCTGGTGCCCCCAGAGCATGTACACTTCACCTGCTATGGCCCCAGACCTTCCTGGAGGTGATTGCATGGATTTCTTCCTCAGAAGATTCAACCTTCATGGTTCAAGGATCCAAGGCACCCTCAGTTGCTTTCCTACGGCTTAGTGCAAGGCCTGGCACATTGCAGGTGCATGACAAGTCACTGGTGAACTATTTACAGCAGCCAAGACATACAAGCAACCTAAATGTCCATCGACAGAGGAGTGGATAAGGAAGATGTGTGGTACACATATGTAGTGGAATACTATGCGACCGTTAAAAAGGATGAAATAACGTCATTTGCAACATGAATGAACCTAGAGGTGATCATACCAAGTGAAGTAAGTCAGAAAAAGAAAGACAAAGATCATATGATATCACTTATATGTGGAATCTAAAAAAAAATGGTACAGATGAACTTATTACAAAACAGGTACAGACTCTCAGACATAGAAAACAAACTTAGGGTTACCAGAGGGAAGGGTTTGGTAGGGGAGGGATAAATTAGGAATTTTGGAGTAACCTACACACTACTATATAAAATAGACAGCCAGCAAGGACCTACTGTGTTGCATAAGGAGCTATCCTTAATATTTTATGATAACCTATGAGGGAAAAGGCGATGCCAGTGGTAAAGAACCTGCCTGCCAATGAAAGAGACCTAAGAGACGCGGTTTGGATCCCTGGGTCGGGAAGATCGCCTGGAGGAGGAAATGGCAACCCACTCCAGGATTCTTACCTGGAGAATCCCATGGACAGAGGAGCCTGCGGGCTACAGTCCATGGGGTGGCAGAGAGTCAGGCATGACTGAAGCAACCTGGCACACATGTGCGTAAGTGACTCAGCAAGCATGCATACACATATGTCTCAGATTCTTACATATATACGTACAAAATGTGTGCGTGTGTGCAGCTGAACCACTGTACACCTGCAACTGGCACAGCACTGTAAGTAAGCACACTTCAAGTAAGAAAACAATTTTTTTTTTTTATTTCTGCTAAAAGAGATTTTGAAGCTGCTAAAAGAGATTGAGACGCTTTCCACAGCATACTCTGGGGAAAATGATGAGGGAGTGAATTTGACCTTATGGAGCCCCTAGCACACGGTAGATCCCGTCCTTGGTACCTTCCTCTCTACTGATCAGCCCACCCACGTGCACACTCAGACATGTGTGCACACAGCCTCATCCTCATTTTTACAAATGAGCAAAACTGACGTTGGAGGAGCGAGCCAGCTTGTCCCAGACACACAGCTGCTGAATGTCTGCGTTGCTCCAATCTGATGGCAAAACCCTTGCTACATCTCATTGTCTCTTCAAAATCAGAAAAACAGTGCCTGCTTTGCCATTTTTACCGAGAACCAGCTGGGAGTCCCTCCCTTCTGACCTCCTGCCATTCCAGGGGTAAAGGGTGCACTGAGGCAGCCAGCTGGGCTGGACAGTGAACCCAGTCGCTGCAGGGAGAAGCGAAGGGCTGGACCTTCTGGCCAACATACCTTTCACACCCCGGGACCTTCTGCACAAAGCTGGGACCCTCTGTCATGGCCAAGGGCTGGTGGGTGTAGGGAGAGGGGAGATCCCCATCGCTGAGCTCTGGGGGAGACTGATCAGGGCACCAGCACGAGCTGAGCCTAGACCCATGTCCCTGTGGCCAGTCACCACACAGCAAGGATGGAATGCTACCCAAGTTGGCCAGGGTTCCCTCAGGCACGTGGGCGACCATGTCACAGCGTGACATCTGGCCTCGTGCCTCTGCCCTGCCTGTGAATGAGCCCCAGGGCAGAAACAAGGAGGCCTGTTGCACAGAAACTTAGGGGAAGAATTGTAGAAAGAAACTGAATCCCAGAGGCATGGCACCAGCCACTGGCCACCAGTCCAAGGACACCTTGTTTTCATAGCTGTCATCTCTTCCAGGTAAGCTTATGGAAAAGAGCTGGACAAAACCATACAATGAGAATCAGCGTATCAGGATTTTCTTACAGTCTCTGAATCAACAACTTATTTGGGAAGCAAAAGGACCAGCAGCTGGAGAATTCCATAGCAGTTGAGGGCATGCTGAACCCTTACTCTCATGATCCCTTTCAATCCTCAAGACAAGGCCTGGATGGCCATTTGGCAGATGAGAAAACTGAGGCTTTTCAGACATGTGTAAGAGGAAGCAGTGATAGAGCAAAGAGCTCCTACTCCACATTCTATATGGAATCCGAAAGCAAGAAGCTGAAATCAGAATCTGAAGATTTCCTGCCCAGATCAGGAATACTCTAAGTCACAGAGAGTAGGAAAGCATGATTATTTCTTCCTTTATAAGATGTTTCTCAGATGTCTTCTTTGATCCCTTCTTTATCCACTCTGAAGGGGTCTAGCACACTTCAACCTGTGCTCTGATATGTGCCTTTTTGGGGCTAAATGGATCATGTACCGACGGGAGAGTTGGACCACAAAGAAGGCTGGGTGCCAAAGAATCGATGCTTTCAAATTGTGGCATTGGAGAAGACCCTTGAGAGTCCCTTGGACAGCAAGGAGATCAAACTAATCAATCCCAAAGGAAATCAGTCCTGAATATTCATTGGAAGGACTGAGGCTGCAGCTCCAATACTTTGGTCACCTGATGTGAAGAGCCTACTTATTGGAAAAGACACTGATGCTGAGAAAAGATTGACGCAACTTAGTGACTGAACTAGTATGAAAGTGAAAGTCTCTCAGTCGTGTTCAACTCTTTGTGACCCCATGGACTATATAGTCCATGGATATCTCCAGGCTGGACTACTGGAGTGGGTAGCATTCTCTTCTCCAGGGGAATCTTTCCAACCCAGGAATTGAACCCAGGTCTCCCACATTGCAAGCAGATTCCTTACCAGCTGTGCCCCCAAGGAAGCCCAAATGCTGAACCCTGATGCTGGAGAAGATTGGAGGCAGGAGGAGAAAGGGAAGACAGATGATGAGATGGTGGATGGCATCACTGACTCGATGGACATGAGTTTGAGCAAGCTCCGGGAGTTGGTGATGGACAGGGAAGCCTGGCGTGCTGCAGTCCATGGGGTCGCAAAGAGTCAGACACAACTGAGCGACTGAACTGAGGGACTGAACAAGAAAATTCTAAAAGTTATATGTATTTGTTCAAGGCAGGTTTTGAGCCCCAGTCTTCAGAGTGGCTGACATCTGTGTTGCACTTTGGTGCCCACAAAGCACATGGTCGTACATGTCCTCCCACCTCTGTGACTCAGAACCACACTCACCTCTTGACCAGGAAAGAGGCCTGGAGGGTCAGGGCCCCTGCCTACCTGAGGACAGGCTCCCATGCTGCCTCCTCCAAGCTGCTTTGCACCAAATGCTCAGTGTGATGCAGTCCATGGAGAATCCCCCACACTCTCAGCACCCCCGAAACCTGTCTTCAATCCTCCCATGTGTCCGCTTCCAGATTCCCCCATAAACACGACTGGAGCAAAGTGGACCCCCTGCACCCACCCCCCAGACACACAGCGTCTCCACTCCAGCACACTGGACACACCAGCCGACATGTCTTTCCAATTAGGCCAGTCCTGAGCGGCAGAGAAACAGGAAACCACTCACAAGCTCAGACCCATCCAGACGCAGGAAACCGGGCAGAGAGAGCCGCGGCCCCAGCTGTGGCGTCAGCCCAGGGCCACCGCACCAGGCAGCAGCCCGTCAGACACTGCCTGGCCTCCCCCAGAGCCCAGGGCGAATGGCTGGGGCAGAGATGGGAGAGAAAAAATGCACCCCACCATGCTGCAGCTGTGACGTCTTGAGCAGACTTCTTCTCTCCAAGAGAGACTCCTGCAACTGTCCTGGGGCCCCTCCCTTAAAGGCCCAGGGTGGAGACACACATCATGAGATGAAGTTTGCAAATCTCAGCCCAATGCCTGACATGAAGTCAGGGCCCCTTCAGGGCCAAGAGTGGACAGTCTCCTGACCCAAGCCCTCCCCAGGGTGCCTGGCAGCTGAGCTGGGAGGATCAGATTTGGTTCCCATTTTGCAGATAGAAACACTAAGTCAGGGTCTGTGTAAACTGCAGTGGAGGAGCGCGAGGTTCAGAATCAGAGGTTTAGAGTTTCAAATCTCAGCCCTGCCAGCTGCTACCTTTGGACCGACTGCTGTGACTGTTTACCTTCCAATCTGTATAGTCAAAGCTATGGTTTTTCTAGCGTTCATGTACCAAATGTGAGAGTTGGACCGTAAAAAGACTGAGTGCTGAAGAATTGATGCATTCAAACTGTGGTTCTGGAAAGGACTCTTGAAAGTCCCTTGGACTGCAAGGAGATCAAACCAGTCAATCCTAAAGGCAGTCAGTCCTGAATATCCACTGGAAAGACTGGTGCTGGAGCTGAAGGTCCAGTGCTTTGTCCACCTGATGCAAAGAGCCAACTCCTTGGAAAAGACCCTCATGCCGGGGAAGACTGTGGGCAGGAGGAGAAGAGGGGAGCAGAGGACAAGATGGTTGGATGGCATCACTGACTCAATGGACATGAGTTTGAGTAAACTCTGGGGGATAGCGAAGGTCAGGGAAGCCTGATGTACTGCAGTCCATGGGGTCATGAAGATGTGGACATGACTTAGCAACTGAACAATCACCACCACTCTGTTTGAACACACCCTCTCTAATTCCTACTCTTCACACCCTGATGGGGACCTTGGCTCCCTGTATAATGGAGATTTCTGAGAATTGGAGAGCTAACGTAGTGCACACCTGGTTCCATCTCAGAGGGGCAAGCTAACAATCAACGTTTTTAGATTTTCAAGCCTCTTCTCTCCATGTAGTATACCTAATAACCCCTCTGTACAGGGTCTGGCAAAGAGCTCACAGTACTTCTACTCCAGAACATTCATGCAGAATAAAAACCAACACGCTGGAGCAGCTGGGGTCTGCACTGGGTGGTACTGAATTAACAGATTCCAGGAAGGATGGCTTCATGCCCCACTGCCCACCCTCCAGAACCTCTCTTTGCCCCTGAAAGGTCAGCTAGGGTTCAGAGAAGATCCATGCACAGCCATCCACATGCTCCAGCCCAAGACTCAAAATTCGGCAGCACCTTAAAAAATTAAACATGGATTCATCAATTTCATGTCTTGGTAAGCAACTAAAAGAACTGAACGCAAAGGGCTTCCTTGGTAGCTCAGTAGTAAAGTTTCCTCCTGCCAATGCAGGAGACATGGGTTCAATCCCTGGTCCAGGAAGATCTAACATGCCACAGGGCAACTAAGCCCATGTGCTACAACTGCTAAGCCTGTGCTCTAGCCCCCGGGAACTGTGACTGCTGAGGCTGAGTGCTGCAACTCCTGAAGCTGGTGCCCTGCAAGCAGAGAAGGCCCTGCGCTGAGGAGCGGAGCACTGCGACTAGAGAGCAGCCCCCACTCGCCCCGAGAACACTAGAGAAAAGCCCACTGGGCAATGAAAGCCAAGCACAGCCAAAGATAAATAAATACAAAATCGTTAGAAAGAATTGGAAGCAGACACTTAAAGAGGCAGTCGTACACCCACGTTCAGAGCAGTATTATTCACAAACAGCCACAATATGGCTGAGGGTCCATTGAAGGATGAATGGATGAGCAAAACGTGGTCTGTCCATCTGATGGAATACTATTCAGTCCTGGAAAGGAAGGGAATTCTGACACATGTTCCAACAAGGACAAACCTTGAGGACATTGCGCTACATGAAGTCCCTAAAGGACAAGTACTGTATAATTCTAATTATTTGAAATACCTAAAACAGGCAAATTCATAGAGACAGAAAGTGGAACACTGGTGAGCAGTGGCTGAGCGAGGAGAAAGGGAGAGCTGGTGTTTACTGGATTCCGGATTTCTCTTTGGGATGATGAGAGGAGATGAAGGCGTTCTAGCGACGGATGGTGGTGATGGTGGCACACTGATGCATATACCGAAAGCTGCCAAACTGCACGCCTAAAACTGGATAAAACAGTGAATTGTATGTGTATTTCACCACATCTTTTGGGAAAAAAAAAAAAGAAGTCAGCTAACTACATTCGCTGCAAATTTTCCTTCCCAAAGTTTACTGCAGTGACTTCATGATTTGGCTGTGTCGTTTAGTCGCTCTTTGCAACCCCGTAGACTATAGCCCGCCAGGCTCCTCTGTCCATGGGATTCTACAGGCAAGAAAACTGGAGTGGGGTGCCATTCCTTTCTCCAGGGGATCTTTCTGACCCAGAGATTGAACCCGGGTCTCCCGCAATGCAGGCTGACTCTTTACCGTCTGAGCCACCAGGGAAGGTTTTTAAAGAAAGTGTTAGTTGCTCAGTCATGTCCAACTCTGTGCAGTCCCAGGGACTGTATTCTGCCAGGCTCCTCCGTCCGTGGGATTTCCCAGGCAAGAATACTGGAGTGGGTTGCTGTTTCCTTCTCCAGGGGATCTTCTCAACCCAGGGATCAAACTCAGGTCTCCTGCATTGTGGGCAGATTCTTTACTGTCTGAGCCACCAGAGTGAGCATGGGTGTAGGGGGCCCCCAAAAGTTGAGGTGCAAAGAGATGGGGTCAGTCTTGGAAAAACAACTTTCCGACAAAGACAGACGGGGTGTTTTAGGTCTTCCCAGAAGCTGGGATGAAGGGTTAACAAGAAAAGAAAAGAGCCATGTTTCTCCCTAAAATTGGACAGTCAGAGGTTTTCATGCAAAGGAGCCATTAAGTGTGAGCTATGAGTATTTGATGAAAACTAATATCGCAAGTAGAAGAAGGCCTTTTGCATTGTCTGGGTGCCCACAGAGCACACAGCCCCCCCACCCCCCCAAAGACTGGCTCAGGGCTCATGGAAAGACCTCACAGGGCAGACCTGAGCTCCTCCAGCTCTTTCACTGCAACTAACACAGTTTTCTTTTATTTGGGATAAAAAAGAACCCACTAAAAAAATAAAGTGGAATAGAAAGATTACCAAATAACTGAAGGCACCCAACCTGAGGTCTTTAAACCCCGGTGAAAAACTAACTCTTCCAACACAAGAATAACACTAAGAACATACGACATAAACCTCTCTCTGCTCCCCAACCTTCTTTGTAGAAGATTATGTGCAAACTCTGTGTGTGTCTGTGTGTGTATGTGTGTGTCTGTGTGTGTGTGTGTGTGTGTACATGGGCATGTGTTCATGCTGAGTCATGCTCAACTCTGCAACCTCATAGATTGTAGCCCCCTTAGGCTCCTCTATCCTTGGGATTCTCCAGGCAAGAACCCTGGAGCGGGTAGCCATTTCCTTCTCCAGTTACATGGGCGCTTATCATGACTTCTTTTAGTTTGTTGGACTCTGCCTTCATTTCAAATTGCTATAAAATGCACTTGATAAAATATAAGCCTACTCCATTCAGTTTAGTGAGTGTATATGTGTAGCCACCCACCTGCACACCAACCGAGTTTTCACACTCATAAGTCCTGGTCTTCCTCACAGCAGGAAGGAAGCAGAGCTTTCTAGTTCAGTTTATATTTTAAGGAGGAAAACCAAGCCCCTAAGAGTATATTAACCTGTCCAAGGTTATACGTGGAGCATTCCTAACCCTCACCCCATAGCATGGCTCCATGCATCAGCCTCTGCTCAGAGAGTGGCTCAAACCTGGGAATCAGGCCCAGTGAGCTGCCTGTGGAGCCAGACAGCCTTTCAAACAGCTGTATCAAATGTTACACCATTTTAGTCAAGACACTTGAAACAGTGATTGTACCCTTTAGAGTTATTTTCTCGAAATCAGAGATCTCCTTGAGATGGCCTTTGTTACAAAGGGGTTGCTTTCACTCAACAGCCTACTCATAATTGTTTCGTAGACATCCATTAATTTTTACATGAGGCTTTCCAGGTGACACAAGGGTAAAGAAGGTGGCAGTAGTAAAGAATCTGCCTGCCAGTGCAGGAGACTTAAGAGACTTGGGTTCAATCCCTGGGTTAACAAGACCCCCTGGAGTAGGGAAACCCACTCCAGTATTCTAGCCTGGGAAATCCCATGCTCAGAAGAGCCTGGCAGGCCCGAGTCCATGGGGCCACAAAGAGCTGGACACAGCTGAACGCACACACACACACAACTTTAAATAATAATATTATCTTCATCATTTCCAACTAGAGTCCTGCTTCGAGTCTTCCACACCCTATCAACATGGTATAACTTTTCTGTCATTATTTCCTTAAAATAAGAAAACCAATAAGCTGTTTGTGATTCCTCTAATCAAGACCGCATGCCTACAGTGTAGAAATTCAGCATTTTTCAGAAACAGTAAATCTACTCTGTCAGATACGATGATGTGGGAATTGTTAGGAAAAGATAATGATTGTATTACAGGCATACACATTCCTGTACACACACACACGCACACACACAGCAGTTAAAACTGACGTTTACAGAGAGAAGTCACCCAGTGTGTTCTAGGGCTGTTGTGAGCACCTGCTGGAGGCTGTGGGCAGCTCAACAATGATGCTGAGCTTATGTTGCTGAGTGTGAGTTAATCTACACAGGAAGGCTGACCTAGTGGCCTTGGATGTGGCAGGAAGAGGACTGAGTTAGTAGTCAGGAAACCACACGGGCCTGGTTCCTACCTTGCAATCGCAATCATCAGTGTGACCACATGTGTGGGCACACCAGCTGGCCCCCACATGTGTATCTCCAAGAGCCCCAACAGCTCCGATTTCATCAGAAGCAAACCTGAGCTCAGAGGAGATGTCCAAGGTTCCCCAGCTGGGTCAGCCAGGTCCCAGGCCCGTCCCCACCCCTTGCCACCCTCGATGTCCATAGGCCTTGAGGAAATCTTTCAGCATCTCTGACCCCTGGCTCCTCCATGTATAAAATGGGAGGGGTGGACAACGTCAGCGTTAGGAGTCTTTTCCAGCCAAGAAAGGTGGTGTGTGTTTCAGGCCACAGCATCACCAGCTGAAATGATCCCATTGCAATAGCTCTGCGCCCTAGCGCCCCTCTGTGGGCAGGGTCTGGGAAAGCTCGGCTCGCATGACCCCACAGGCTGTGCCAGGCTGCCGTCGACGGAGCTCGAAAATGGCCCCGATGACTGCCCTCCCCGTATCCATGACCTTTGCCCTGTGACTTCGCAATTCCTTCCGGTGGGACCCTGGCAGAAGGAAATGTGTCATAGCTCCTAGTGAAGGCCTTGAAAGGTCCTGCCTGCTTTGGCTTTTACAAGGAATGCTGCCAGGTCAGCATTTTACAGGTGTTTTACAGAACACCTGCCCGGGATAGCTGGCTGGAGAAGAGAGAGGACACATGGAGGAGAATTTGCCCCACCCCGCACCATCTCCTCTAATTATATATTAGCACACAATCAACCATCCCAAGTTTTGCAGCCTAAAACAGCAATTTGTTACTGCCTCTGTCAGGCCCACGGGTTTCCCATAAGCTTATAAACAGAAGACAGCTGGGCTTGAAATCATCTGATGGCTCAACTGGGTTGACCATCCACCATGGCTTCTCAATTTATTTGTTTATTTTTGGCTGAGCCTTTTTGATTTTTAGGCAAATTGAAGAATTGATGCTTTTGAGCCGTGGGACTGGAGAAAACTCCTGAGAGTCCCTTGGACAGCAAGGAGAGCAAACCAGTCAATCTTAAAAAAATTAAACCCTGAATACTCATTGGAAGGGCTGGTGCTGACGCTGAAGCTCCAATACTGATGCGAAGACCTGACTCATTGCAAAAGACCCTGATGCTGGGCAAGGTTGAGGGCAGAAGGAGAAGAGGGCGACAGAGGATAAGATGGTTGGATGGCATCACCAACTCCATGGACATGAACTTGGGCAAACTCTGGAAGATGGTGAGGGACAGGGAAGCCTGGTGTGCTGCAGTCCATGGGGTCGCAAAGAGTCAGACATGACTTGGGGACTGAACAACCACAAAGTGCTGGGTCTTCGTTGCTGCAGAAGGTCTTATCTGGTTGCGGCAAGCAGGGGCTGCCCTCTCATTGTGGGGCTTCTTTCTGCAGTGGCTCTTCTTGCTGCTGAGTGTAGTTTCTAGGTGCATGGGCTCAGCAGTTGCAGTCCCAGGGCTCCAGAGCGCAGGCTCAGTAGCTGTGGCACACGGGCTTAGTTGCTCCACAGCACGTGGGATCTTCCCAGATCAGGGATCAAACTCGCATCCCCTGCTTTGGCAGGCAGATTCTTTACCACTGAGCCACCAGGGAAGCCCCCACCGTGGCTTCTTGGTTTGTGTGTCTGGAGTGTCACCAGGATGGCTCGAACAGCTAGGGACCGGTTTGACACCTCTGTCTTCTTCCCCCCTCTCCCTCTCTGTTCTCCATCTTCCTCCTCTCCATGTGGCCAGCTCAGGATTCTTCACAGCATCTCTTATTCCCTGGAATAAGGACAGTGGCTCCTTCACCTCTGTCTGCCCCATCCGAGCCCAGCTCAGGCCACATGCTGCATATCTCCCAGGCTATCACGTGGCTCTGACGTTGGGCTTTCCTTCCAGACTAGCCTCAGTGGTGCTCCTTGGATCCTTCCTCTGGCCTCTGGGGTGGCTCACAAGAGGGAGAAGATGATTTGGGCTTCATCTGAAGAGCTCCTCAAACTGTCCTCATGCAGAGGACCTCCAGTCCCATCGCCAGGCTGGCTTCTCACTGCCCTCCTGGAGGTCTAGTGACTTCTCCTAAAATGAGGCACCTGGAGCTGAGTGCACCTCTCAGGAGATGTCAGACTTAACTCATTACCACCCCCATTCAAACAATCATGCTTGTGTTCATCAGACTTACCCCATCGCCTCCCTCACTCATAGAATCATGCTTCTGTTCATGCAGCAAAACTGCGTTAGTGCAAAAACTGCCTCGTCCTTCTGGACCTCTATACCAGTCACCACTATTCCACGTTCATCACCACCAGGGTCCAAGAAAAATGCTGCTTATTCTATTTCTCCCCTTCCCTTATCTTTTTTCCCCCAGAAGTCTTTTTCTCCTAGACCTGATGTCGGAAACTTGCCTTCATCCTTGTTAAAGAGAAAATAGTGGCATTTCATTTCACAGGATGAGCACCAACTCAGAAGGGTCTCAAGACTCCCACCTTCCTCAGTGCCTGTGTTGCAAGGGATGGGAGGGTACCTTCTTATCCACACTGAGCCTCTATCTCACAATCTAGAAAGTAAGGTCAACTGTGCCCACTTTCTTAGCAGGTCCAGGGAAGTCTTTTAGTGCCTTGCACAGTGTCTGACACTCAGGGCTCTGAATAAACTGAAGATGCTATTATTTAATAACAGTATTAACAGTTATGAAAATGATACCAATTCCGTCACAGCATAGCTTATGGTCTCAGAATTCAGATGAATGGGGACCCATTAGATGCTCATCACACCAGCCAATGTATTTGTAACCCAGCCTCTCATCCTCCACAAATGGTGGGAACACTGTCGATGTTTTTAACTGACTTATTAAGGGAACCTTGGAATCAGACAGGGAGGATGATGAAGCTGTCAGGCCTCTATTGCTTCTACTAACCAGCATCTGTCATGGATAGTTTTTTAAATCATTTTTTTTTATCTCCCTAATGTTACCATCACCATGCCCATATTTCTCTATCACGGCTGCATAATTAAAAATCAAAGTAAAATATTTTGCTCTTAAATTCTTTTAAGGCTGTCATTTTATTTTCTTCTCCCTCTATCCCTGGAGCATCCTTCATCTTCATTTCCAGCTCCCCCACCAGCAACTTCAAAAGCATGCAATCTTTCCATTACCTCCTCCTCCCCAAATCGCAACTTGACACCCTCTGCTTGGCCTGCCCTCTTTGTTGGAATATGTTCAATTCCCATGGTCTAGAAGACAGGGTATTTTTTTTTAAAGTTGCTTTGTTAATAATATGCCTCAGTTTAAAAAGTTTGCTCAGCAGCGTGTGTCTCTTAATATGTGTCAACTTCTGTTTGGATCAATTGACGTGGGATGCTATATTAATTATTCATTTTTACAGAATGGAAATTAATTATTGTGCATGAGATTCTAAACACATATGGCAACAGTGCCAGCTGGACTGGCCCCCCTGCCAGGATTTCGGAGACTCAGATTCAGAGGTAATATGTTGTTTTGTAAAGCCAAGACCTCCTAAGGGTTCCAAGATAGAAGAATTGAAAAACTGACATGTTTCTGTATGTGGTCCAACTCCTGGCCCTCCTTGAATGCCCCCTTAACTTCTCTGCTATCTCTTCAAGAAACCGTGCTGGTAAGGGGGTCTATCTGAGTCTATCACTTCGGCTGCAACCACCTAAGACCTTGAGCCTTTGTCCTCGCCTCCAAATCTGTCTTTCTGTAGCAGGTGGTACCCTAACCTCCCTCCCCCAAATCCTTCGGAAGGAGTCCTCCTGGAGGGAGTGACAGGTCTGGAGTGCTCCCTTGGCACGCCATCTTACCTTTGTCCTCCTGTCTATCACGTTGCATGAGATCACTTGTCTATGCAAGCATCTCAGCCACAATTTGGTGTGTTTTATGGGTAAAAACAACGTCTCATTCTTTCCCGTATCCCTTCACTCCCACGGAAGAGAGATGGCTTGTTAAACTGAGTTGACCTGTTAGTTTCATGGAGAGAAGTAGCTCACAGAAGTGCCTATTCCCCTTGAGGAACATGAGAAAGGAAGTCAATTATTGGTAGAAGAGAGGGCGTGGTACACATCTTTATTTAGAAAGATGTTACTGGGCATTCTGGATTCCCAGGAGACATGAGTCCAGACCTTTGGCATTGAAGGGGAGAACTATTTCAAGAAAAGCAATGAAGCCAGTGTCTAATATCCCAGCTCTTTTATCTTCATCTTCTCACTTTTTTTTTTTTGCGTTTTTTATTTTTAATTGAACTATAGATGATTTACAATGTTATATTAGAGAGGTTCATAACAGCGATTCAGTATTTTTCCAGACTATACTCCATTAAAAATTATTACCAGATAATTGCTCTAATTTCCTGTGCTATACAATAGATCCTTTTTTATTTTTTAATTGCAGTATAATTGCTTTACAGTGTTGTTAGTTTCTGCTGTACAACAACATGGATCAGCTATATGTATACATATATCCCCTCCCTCTTGGAAATCCCTCCCACCCACCTCTCCTTCCACCCCCCTGGATCATCCCAGAGCATCGAGCTGAACTCCCTGTGCCACCAGCGATCTGTCTTGCGCATGGTAGTGTATGCGTCAGTCCTAATCTCTCAGTTCGCTCCACCCTCTCCTTCCCCTCCTGTGCCCAGAAGCCCATGCCCTGCAGCTGCATCTCTCTTCCTACCTGTCTCCTCATCCCTCATTAGATGCAGCAGAATGCTCAGCTGAAAATCACAGCTCAATACACACTTGCTAAATGAATCAAGACTTGAAAGAATGAACAAAATTAGGATGGTTTCGATCACAAGTGGCCACGAAACTTTTAAATATATATATTTTTTAAATCCACCCTAAAGAGCCAATGCCGAAAAGAAACACCTTGGTCCCCGTCATTGAAGAGCACCGGTGGATGGCTGATATAAATGCAGGTACTAGTGACATCACTAGGGACCAGATTCACCCCACCCCTCAATCCGGCTTCCCATAAACTAGATCTATTCTCAGGAAGAATCTCACCTCTCCGTAGAAAGTTGGGTCCGGCAGCTCCATACTTCATTTCTTCTCAAGTTCAAGTTTGCACAGGAAAGAGAGAGAACCGACTGCTCCTGTCATGCTTAGAGCTGAGTTGACTAGACTAGGGACAAATAAGATTGGGGCAACCTAGAGACAGCAGTAGGTGGAGCTCCTTAGTTAGTGTCAGTCACTCAGTCCTGCCGGCCTCTTTGCGACTGCGTGGACTGTAGCCTGCCGGGCTTCTCTGTCCATGGAATTCTCTAGGCAAGAATACTTGGAGTGGGTAGTCATCCCCTTCCTCAGGTTATCTTCCCAACCCAGGGAACCCAGGTCTCCTGCATTGCAGGCAGATTTTTCACTGTCTGAGCTACCAGGGAAGCCTGGTGGACATCTCATGAATAAATCTGGAACAAGTATAAATCTACTCAGGGCTCAGGGCTCCTTCCTCTCCTACAAAAAATGTCCTTCATCTCCCCATGGATCCCAGACACCTTCCGGCCTCCTATTCCCGGACTCCACCTTCAGAATCCTGAGATGGCCAGTCGCACCTGCTCTTCTAGCCCTTACAGGTATTTTTCTAAACAGGTGTTTTCTTAATACCTCAAAGGTATTTCCACAAAAGCCGCCTTTCCATTCTTCTCAATGCCCCTCGTCATTTCTTCATTTTCCTAAAATTTCCACAGTAACGCAGAGTAAAATAATATCCTTCCATCTAAAGGATATTATTCAGAGATGAATGCATCCATGCTGCTGCAAATGGCATTATTTCATTCTTCGAAAGGTGTTTTTAAATGAGTTCTTTTATTTTAGACTACTTTTAAATGTATAGCAATTTTTCAAATATAGTACAGAGAATCCCCATGTACTCTTCACCCAGTTTCTGCCATTGTGAACATCTTACATTGTCTTCAGATATATGTCAAAACTAAGAAACCAACATCAGTACATTAATAGTTACTAAGCTCCACACTTTACCTGGATTTCACCGGTTTTTCCATTAAATTTCTCGGAAGAATTCAAGGGACTTGCATTGCTCTGACTTTTCCTATGCCCCAGCTTCCTCTGGTCTGCTGCAGGTTCTCAGTCTTTCCTTGTTTTGATGACCCTGACATTCTTGAAGAGTAATAACCAGGCACCCTGTAGAATGTTCCCTAATCTGGCTTTGCCTGGTGCTTTTCTCATGATTGGATTAGAATGTTGGGCTTCTGGAAATAATGCCACAGAACTAGAGTGACTGACTTTCTTATCATGTCTTATCAGGGGCTCACAATACCTGTACAAAATAATGTTACTACAAAAGCAGAGGCAGTTATCATTCATTTTATGCTTTTATTTTTTAAGTGAATGTCCAATGGCCTATGGAAGTTGATGTATTTTTTTAAATTAGAAAAACGTGGATTTAAGGATCCATGCCTAGCAGCTTATCATGGTACCATTACTAACAGTATCTGATAAGGCCTTTTTACTACTTTAAGGGCACTCTTTGTCCAGAAAACTAAACCTCTGGGTTTTAGCTCATTTAGAGTCTGCTTTTTAGGATGTTATGGATGCTTATTTTTGCTGATGAAAAGACTGGGTGTATGTAAACTTCTGTTGCAGTACTTGACTATATCAGCCTACAACCAGGATTGAGGGTGAAACCCCTAAACATATGGGTTGTCCTCTTATTGTTATACAAAGTGAAAGCTTAAGAATCCCCAAAGTTGTTGATTACATTGTCACTGAAGCTGATGAAACACCTTAGGCCAAGGAAGTTGAGTATCTCTCAAAGCGCTGTGACCCGTAGCTCTAGATTTTCACTTATTAATGGTTGCTCTACTGTTCCTAAAGATAGAAGATGAAGTTTTTGTTAGTAAAGGCCAAACTTTTGCAAACTTTGTTAATAAGAAATATATGCCCTGTTACTGGAGAGATGGGTTAGATCTCTCCATATCAGAAACGAACAAGCAAAAACAAAAATTATCCACTACCATGGCAGCCTCCCTTTCCAGCTGCAAAAAGGCTTCAGTTGCATCTTGAGAATAAGCAAACAATGACCAAAAGTTACTTACTGCCCGATTGTGGGGGAGAAGAAGGTTGGAGGTATTTAAAGTTCTCAGGGTCTGATTTCTGTCCCTGTCCCATCTTTACAGAATTGTGTTGTTGGCAAGTAACAGAAACATCCTTGAAAATACTCTCAAAATTACCCAGCCAAAGAGGATTCACTACCGTGATCAATTTAGGTATATCATTATGGGTAAAACAATGAAGCATTTTTTTCTAAACTCCAGAAGATCCTTTGGTGTGACCAGATGACAGCTTTGTGAACATCACAATCATCTTCAAGCATGTCCATTTTGACCTGCCTTGATGTTTCTTCTCTAAATCAAAGACTTATTTTGGCAATCATTGATGGCCTGTTTGAAGCTATCTGGGCTTCCCCGGTAGCTCAGTTATTAAAGAATTCGCCTGCAATGTGGGAAACCCCCTTCGAGTCCTGGGCTGGAAAAATCTGCTGGAGAAGGGATAGGCTACCCACTCCAGTATTCTTGGGCTTCCCTGGTGGCTCAGCTGGTAGAGAATTCACCTGCAATACGGGAGACCTGGATTCAGTCCCTGGGTTGGGAAGATCCCCTGGAGAAGGAAAAGGCTACCCACTCCAGTATTCTGGCCTGGAGAATTCCATGGACTGTACAGTTCATGGAGTCGCAAAGAGTCGGACACAACTGAGTGACTTTCACTTTCTCTTTTGAATCTCTCCAAGGCATTTCCTCTTTGAGCAGTGTGAGAAAACAATTTATGCTTTTATTAAATGCAAGATTCTCTTTAAATAATCAAAATTCACTTTTTGCTTTATTTATGTTTTATCAGATGTGTCCCAAAATTGAATCTGATCAATCTTTGACAGCTAACTAATAATCCTTCAGACTTTCTCTTATTAATTCTATTAATAACACAACACCCTCATCCAATCTTTTTGTCCCTGTTTGGGGCATTTGCTCTGTTCATTTTTAATATATACAGAAATGCATCTCTGGTTAGTTAATTTTCACCTTGTCGAGTCCACCAGAATGCTCTAGTTTATATCTTCCTGGATTTCATCAGCTAGCATTTTAACATCCTCACCAAGCCCAGTACCCTACCCAAATTATTCTTTGTTCTTATTCACATAGGTGAGAAATTACTGAACAAGGCAAAGATGAGGGCTGAGTCCCAGACTCAGATCTTTGAACTTTGACTACAGCACGCAGGTCTCCCTGTCCAGCATCAACTCCTGGGGTTTACTCAAACTCATGTCCATTGAGTAGGTGATGTTATCTAACCATCTCATCCTCTGCTGTTCCCATCTCCTCCTGCCCTCAATCTTTCCCAGCATCAGGGACTTTTCCAATGAGTCAATTCTTCACATCAGGTGGCCAAAATATTAGAGCTTCAGCTTCACCAGCAGTCTTTCCGATGAATATTCAGTTATGAAGTAAAACATAAAGAAAAAGGGTTGCATTGAGCCTGGCACTGACTTGTACCCTGAGTGTTACAGTGTCATTGGTCCGAGTGTGGAATGATTCCACTGGGGAATCATTGAGAAAATGTTAAGTTCCTGGAAACAACTATGTCTTGACAGGATTAGAGCCATGGGCTTGCAGAGCTTAAGGACCATGGTTAAGGCCATCAGTCAGTTGACTGGGCTCAGAGGTTCTCACTGGGGAGCGGTGGGGAGAAAGACAGTGGGAGGGAAACACAGGGGATTCTGACAGTATCACCTGGGGGAAATCTTTTCAAATGCTGGCAAACATAACTTTCTGAAAGGAAGATAATGGATACACAGAAGATTAATAATAGCTGTGACTGATGTAGAGGGGCTTCAGCCTGCTGACACTGGGCTCACTGTTTCGGAGACATTCTCTCCGCTCTCCATAAAAACCTTATACGTTATTTTCCCTCATTTAAAGATGCAAGGACAGAAACTTAGAGAGATTAAATAACTTTCCCAAGGTCACACAGTTAATAAACAGTGTTAAAATTACAACTGGATACAAGTCTATAAAATTTCTGCTGTCCATTGTGAGTTAGCCAGCTACCCACCCCCCACCAAGTGATATGAAAAGTGTCCTGGTTCAGAGGAAACATGCGTACACACACACACTTTAAACTTCCAAGATGTTTATGATTGAAAATGTAGTAATACCATCAAAATTATTCCTTAAAAATAAGGGTGAGAGCTTACCACCAAGGTACCAAAGAAATTATAAGTGTGTGCCTGCCCAGTCACATCCAATTCTTTGCTACCCTATCGACCAGGGTCCTCTGTCCATGGGATTTTCCAGGCAAGAATACTGGAGTGAGTTGCAATGCCCTCCTCCAGGGGATCTTTCTGACCCCGGGATTGAACCTGCATCTCCTGCCTCTCCAGCATTTGCAGGCAGATTCTTTACCCCTGAGCCAGAAGAAATGTACACGTGAGGTACTTAACTGGGAGGGTGAAGAGGCAGCAGTGAGGTCCAAGATGCAAGAAGGCGTGGGGAGCAAGACTGAGAAACAGAAAGGCAACTCTAATCAAACACTGATTGCTTTCAACCCCAATAATGAGGCTAATTTATATAACTAAAAATACAGAACCAAATTCCTGGGAAACAGCAGAGTAGAGTAGCCCTTCCTTGTCTGACTATGTTACCTTCCCAAAGAGCCTCCTGGTCGACTCCAAGTTGAGATGTTGAAGATTTTATGGGAAATCAACAGTCAGCAGGTTTAAAAACCACCCATGAGCTGTGGAAAACCTTATATGTAATTTTATGTGTCCAGAAATAAAATGCATTTTACAAGCGATGAAGACAATACATCCAATAGAGGAAATAGCAATGAATTTTTCATCACTGAAAGTGATAACAATTAATACTTTCTTAGTCATTTTGATACCATGGCTGCCCATGAAGGCAGCAGGGAGTTGGTCTTGTCCACACCTGTGTTCCAGATCCTGTGTCCAAAGTCAGTGCTGGAGAAATATTTGTGAATTAATTGGAAGGATTGATAATGAAGCTGAAACTCCGGTAGTTTAGCCATCTGATGTGAAGAGCAGATTCATTGGAAAAGACCCTGATGCTGGAAAGATTGAGGGCAGGAGGAGAAGGGGGTGGTAGAGGATGAAATGGTTAGATGGCATCACGGACTCAATGGACATGAATTTGAGCAAACTCTGGAAGACAGCGGAGGATGGGGGAGCCTGGCATGCTGCCGTCCATGGGGTTGCAAAGAGTCAGACATGACTGAGCAATTGAACGACAATAATACTTATAGTAGGTATTAACTTCAAATTCTCCCAAGGAGACACATGGATGTCCTAGAGCTGGTAAATGTGTGGGCACTGGCATTGACTCACTGACTCAAAAGTGATTCCATTTAAATTGATTCATCGGGCAAGAAAAGTCATTCAGGTGCCAAGGCAGGAGCTGACTCATATAGTTCCTCCATTGAAAAACAGAAGAATATTTTTGTGTTTTCTGTCTGACACACACTGAAGAGCCATCCATCTTTCTTCTGCTGCTGTTTTTCTACATGAATACCTGTTGACGTCTGGGCGATCAGAACAGTGTCCACGTGCAAAACAGCCAGGTGGATGCTTTAATCTGTGAATCTGTCTCAACGCGTTGCCTGATGCTTTCACCAAACATGCCCTGGCCATCCTGCCCAGGACACTGCGTACCTTCAATGGGGCAGGTCAGGAGCAGCTTCATAGGGCTGTGTGTCACATGTGAGGCTAAACAGGGCCCTGTGCTTGAAAGGGATTAAGGGCCCTCCACGCTTGATTAACCTTCTTAATTTCTGAACACGAGGTCCCAGATTTTCATATAGGGCTGGGCCTTGCAAATCATGGATCAGACCCTATGCCCGTCACTGTCCTTAAGGTTCTTTTCAAAAAGATAGAGCAAGCACAGTGTCTTCCCCCCAAGACCACACAGTCCAGTTGACAGCTCAGACGGGTGAAGAAAGAGTGCAGAGGCTAGCGTAAATCTCTCGCCTCCTCTGTTCCCTTCCATTGGTCCTGCAGAAACCCTACTTCCTGAGGTCTGCACTCAGCCCCTCCTGCGGCCACCGCCTCAGGTCAGACCCTCCCCATGGCCGGCGGGCCGTGCTTTGCTTTCTCAGCTGGTCATCTCCTATCCTCACATCCCAGCCCACCTGTTTACAGCTTCTCCAATCATGCCCATAGTCCTGCCTTTACTGGCCTCACACATGCTGTTCCATCTGCTCGGATTAATCCTTCCACCCCCTACAGTCACACACTCTCTCTCACTCTCTCTCCAACCAGCTGCCCTTTCGGACCTTTAGGAGCTACTTCAAGGGCCACCTCTTCCAGGATGTCTTCCCTGACTCCCACAGTCAGGCGAAACCATACTTTTCTGTTCTCCCAACATCCCTCTGTGTTGCAGCCCCATCACGTCCGGCACTCAAGCTCGGCACACATGCCTGCTTTTGCTAGTGGATTCTGAACTCTGCTTCCAGCAACTGTGGCTTTTCTCGTTTGAACCGTGGCATGTGATAGGGGCACTGGCATAAGGCATATGGTGAGAGCGTTGGTTGTGGGTTAAGGAGTGAGCCAGACTCCTTGGCAGGACTGACATCTGTGACCCAATAGGAGAAACAACCACCCAGGGATGCACGTTGCTTTGATGCCCAAGCTGAGATCTGGTCCCGAGCTGCCCTCTACTTGCCCTAGAAGGGAAGCCATCTTCGCACCTCCTGCATCCCCAGCACCGGTGACTTCCCGGCCAGGACCCCATTCTGGATTCCCGCTTCTCACTGCCCTTCCCACTTCTGGATACAAGCCCCGACTCCTCGCAGCCGTCTCGGCCACACACAGACTCTTCTGCCTTGTTTTTCCCCAAGAGAAAGCTGACTCCCAAAACAGGGATCTCCTCTATCTTCCGTCTAACCCAATGTGCACTCTGAAAGCTCTCAGAAATGCCATTAATTATAATAATAGTGACACTTTGTACTTTTATAGCCTCTTTCATCAGAAGATCTCTGAGTACTTAAAAAATATTATCTCATTAATCCTCACAACACCCTCGTGAGACAGCTGGCAGGTAAACCTATCCCAGTTTATCAGGAGAGAGAATAAAGACAGAACAGTGACGTCTAGAGAGGCCCCGTGTGCACGTGCATGCTAAGTCACTTCAGTCGTGTCCAGCTCTTTGTGAGCCCATGGACTGCAGCTCACCAGGGTCCTCTGTCCACAGGGACTCTCCAGACAAGAATACTGGAGTGGATTGCCATGCCCTCCTCCAGATGATCTTCCCGACCCTGGGATCAAAGCCTCTTACGTCTTCTGCATTGGCAGGTGGGTTCTTTACCACGATCACCACCTGGAAGCTAACAGAGATGGAAGGACTCTGTATCAAGATTCTGAGCCAGCAGGTTGGGAAGACCCATCAGTGGACAAGTCCCAAGCATATATTCTATAAAAGCATTTCTGTTTCAGATTCGTTACCCATGTAGGCTATCACAGGATATTGAGTAGAATGCCCTGTGCTACACAATAGGTCCTTGTTGGTTTTCTATTTTATGGATAGTAGTGTATATAGCTCCTAATTTATCAGTGTGTATAACTGATTCACTTTGCTGTGCATGTGAAACTAACCCAACACCATAAACCAACTATACACCAGTAAGAAAAATTAAATATTAAATTAATTTAGTGGTCTTAATAGGTTAAAACCTGTAGTTCCTAATTTTTTAAACCTCAATTTTACAAGCCTTAAGTAAGGCTCCCTCCCTCCCCCACAAAAAACCTATCTGGACCTCATAGGTGAGTGAATAATAGATATGTGTGATATTTAATTGGTGTTTAGAAAATGATACCAAATCATTGACCTTTCTGAAGAGTCACCTTCTTATTTTTCACCAAATACTTTCTGAACATCTGCTCATGACCTGCTCTCACTGATGACACGGCTGAACTCTGCTTATCAACAAATGCTAGTGAATCCTTCCCCCCGCCTCTCTCTGAGAGCTAACGAAGCTTCCAACAAAGAGGAAAGAGTATAATCATTTATGAATCCCAAGGCCCTTTCAACATCAGGAACACAAAACAGCACCTGAGAAAAAGTATTAATTATGTCTTTTACCAAGGCATTGGCACTCTCATCTCACTGAGCCATGGTTGACATTCCTAACATGGAGCCGAGCAGGATTTTGAAAGTGTCTGGTTCCACATCTCATTTTGCCAATGGAGGGAAGTAGCCCCGCAGAGAGACTGGGGGGGCGGGGGGGTCTCTGTAGGGTCGAAGGATGCACAGAGGCTGGGGGAACATAGATGGGCTTTGCTTGGCTCCCGTTTTTTCAGAGCACTCATCTTTCTCACCACTGAACACCTGAATCATATGTTTGGGAACATTAGAGAAAGTTCTGGTAAACACCAGCCCTTTCATTTTTACTTCCAAATAGAGCTGTGGGTGTTGCATGGGGGAGGCGTGGGTGGGAAGCAGGGCTGGGAGGGCAGGGGAGGAGGCTTCATGTCAGGACAAGCCCGAGGGCTCAGCGAGGGGTGGCAGCCATGCACCCAAACGGGCTCCCCCGCTGGAGTGAAACAAGCCCTTGAGCCTCTAATGTGTGCAGGATAGAAAATAGATACCTGTCTGATATAATTAATTGTATTTTTCCTAAATTTAACATTGCCCGAAGGGGAAAATCATTTTGCTTCGTAAAATCCCTCCTGCCACACAGCGTCTACCAGCCGGCCAGATTTAATTGCTGTGATGAAAACCACAAGAAAGACCAGGTTCCCACTCAATCTATAACCACATCTACTGAAGAATAGCTTTAATCACCTTTGAAAGGGTGACCACAGGATAATTAAAGAGGAAGGGCGCTCATTGGGAATTATCCAGAAATATCAAATCTCAGCTTATCATGGAGTCCGACTTAAAATGTCTTGGCACTGGCTCCACTCCGACAGCCCCCACTCCATCTGAAGCTAAGCCCTCGGATTTCCATTACCTCACGGTAGAGAAAATAGGCCTGTTTCACAAGTCGGCGTCCCCCCGTGGGTTGAAAGGTTGAAGGGGACAGTTGTAGTTGACATGAGAAAAACATGGGGCCGGATCAGACTCGAATCCTCTCTCCTCTGTCACCTGCCTGTGACCTTGGCAGGTGACCTAACCTCTCTGAGTCCTCCTGCCCACAGTGAGGGTCAAGAGAGTCATTATGCAGGGTTATTCAGGCCGAAGGCTCCATTCACCTGCCTTTCTTTCCTTCTGCAGAGCGCCCACCCCTTTCCAGAAAGCAGACAAAAATGAATCAGGGCTTGAAACTCGTGGAGGGGACTTGGAGTCGCCAGGAAGGAACGGAGATTCAGAGCTGGAGGCCAGGCTGTGACCGCGGAGGGGTGGGGGCTGTCTCGAGCGTTCCTTTTCTCCCTCTACTGATGCTCTTCCACTTTGCCCAGGGCAGGGCGCTGAGGGGCAGCAGGGGAACCAGTGGAGCGACATTCTTGGCAGCCTGTGCGCACCCAGAGCAGGCAGGCTTTGTTCCAGAGCCACATTCCCAGGCCTCTGGCTTTCTGGCCTCCACTCTCTGGAGAGGTTGCCTAGGATGTGACACCCTCCCTCCTCTCCGTCCAGAGGCCTCTCCCGCCAGCTCCAAGCACAGGCTCAAGGTCCTTTTAGAAGATCCAAGGAACAGAAGCATCACCAGCCCCTCAAATCCTAGGCTTTCCTCACCTGGTGGTGGGGAGGGGAGCAGGGGACCAGCTTGCACATCCTCACAGCAGTAAAGAAGGATGAGTCTGGAGGGATTCATTCATTTCTCCATCCATAACTAGATGTCCACTGGGCGTCTCCCCCAACACTTTCACTTAAAGTCCTGGTGGTCAAACTTGACCTAGGCTTTCAACAGCCACAGCCCGGGACCTGTGACCTCTTCTTCCTTCTGCATCTCACTCCCTGCCTCCCTCTGGCTCTGAGCTCTGACATCCAAACACCATACCTCACCTCCGCCCTCACTCTCAGACCCAGCCTCCAGAGGCGAAGTCCAGCTGCCCCCTAGCCTTCAAATAATCCACTCATGTCTCCTGCAGCAGGCTGAATAATGTCGTTCCCAAAGATAATCCATGTCTTAACCCCTAGAACCTGGGTACATCACCTTATGTGCAAAAGAGATTTCTGCAGATATGGTCAAGGATCTTGCAATTCAGAGGCGATCCTGATTTATCTGGTTGGACTCAATGTCATCATAAGGGTCCTTGTATGTTGCATGTAGAAGGAATCAGTCTTACTGTAGGAGGTGGGGTCACAAGACAGGAGGAGGGGGCGATGTGAGGTGGAAGGGAATGTAGGTAGTTTCTAGAAGGTGGAAAAAACAAGGGAAAGCTTTCTCCCCTGAAGCCTCCAGAAAGGATTTGCCCTGCAGACATCTTGATGTTAGATCTGTTCCCAGAACTGCGAGACAAGAGTTGTGTTTAAGCCACCAAGTCCATGGTTATTTGTTATTATGGCAGTGGAACACTAACTCACGTCCAGGTTTCGGGAGCTATATGAAGTGCCACATCCTGGTGTACTTGACCTTCTACAAACAGCTCAACAGGATTTTTCCCAAGGGCATGACCCAGAAGTGTTTTCAGTGGCAGGTAATGCAGTATCAGACAGGTGATACCTTATCTTGCCCAGAGTGTGGCGGTCAGCACATTGTGAAATTCTTGACTCTTCCCTCAAGGTGCCAGGAAGGCTGCTTTGACTCTACAAATTGTATTCACATCCAGTCCTAGAAGAAGGGTTGGATGTGATGCCAGACGAGTTAATCCTTTTATCATAAAGTGAACGTTTTCCCAGAAGCCACCAGAGCTGTCTTACATTTTGGTCTCATTGTCCAGAACGTGGGGGTCCCATGATCGATCACCTTTCATCTTCCCAGAAAGCTGAAAACTAATGGGACAGGATTGCAGGAGTTCACTTAACCCAAATATGATCCATTGCCTTAATACCCTGCTGTTGCAAACAAAACCAGGCGACATTAACCAGGAGCAAAACGGTTGGATGGGCTAGTGGCCCTGTAGAAGCCACTCTGTCCTCAGCAACCATCAGCCCAAGTTCTACCCACCAGAACCCGTACCCCTTTGCCCGAGGAGGGAGAGGAGCTGGAGGATCTTCAGGATTACCACCCGTCCCCTGCAGTACTCCACCAATGCTGGATGAAAGATGGTGGGAAACCCCCCAGCTTCTTCATCCCCCCGATGAGATAACCCTGTGAGTGCTGGACACCGTCTCCCATAGCCGCCTCCGCAGTCAGGCTCCAGTGGCCGTGCTAATCTGCTCAGCAGTGACCTCTGTATTGGCCAGCTCCACAGCCGGCTTCATCTCCCTGCTCCGCCAGCACGTCTGCCTAGATTACCTTCTGAATAAGTCACTTGCACACAATTTCCTGTCTCAGGGTCTGCTTCCGAGGCACCCCAGCTGACAAAAGCCAGTGAAAGGAATTTTGTCTCCCACTGCATTTTCACTCAGGAACAGAAAGCATCAGTGCCCACTCCAAAATGTACTTTCCAAAGCACTCCTGCTAAGTCGCTTCAGTCATGTCCGACCCTTTGCAACCCCACGGACTGTAACCCTCCAGGCTCCTTTGTCCATGGGATTCTCCAGGCAAGGATACTGAAGTGATTGCCATTTCCCCCTCCAAGGGATCTTCCTGACCCAGGAATCAAACCCAGGTCTCCTGCACTGCAGACAGATTCTTCACCATCTGAGCCGCAATTTCCCAGCAAAAGCTGAATGTTATTCCTAGGACTCTTCCACAAAATGCTTGAAAGTTGGAGCTTTCTCTGGACCATCACACATGCATCCATTTATCCAGGAATTGCTGAAGCTGGACTCTGGCCTGTCTGCTGGGTTTCCTAAGGTGAATAGATACAATCCCTGACTGCCATGAGCAACCAAAGCAGATGGAGGAGAGATGAAAAGGCCAGGCAGCCCAAGAAAGGAAGGCATCAATCTTACCAGAAGGGGGGTCTCACACTGGAATTGATCTGAAAAGATGAGAAGAAAGTCAAGTCAGGAGAAGAAAGGGTTATGTAAGCCAGGGGTGAAGCAAAAGAAGACAGAGTTATCGCAGAGAGACCGCAAGTGAGGGCCTCGTGAGTCACGTGTAATGCTGGGTGCTGGGGAGGGATTTTAGGAAACAAAAGATGAGCTGGAGAAGAAGGCAGAACTGGAGAAAGAACGCCTGTTTGGAGACACAGCACCCACCTCTTGGGTATCTTCTCTGCTGAGTTCTCAGTCCTAGTGTTCATGAAACCGGCCCACCTCTCTCGCCAAGGTGGCTATTACTAAACTCTTTCCTTTGCACAACCATTTATAAGGTGTTGTAACATAGATTCCCATCAAATCTTCACCACAAACCTTTCCTCCCATTTCTCAATTAGAAGGTCAGTTTCTACATGATATAGGGTCTTTTCTAAAGCCACACAGATAACAGGGGGAACATCCAAGATTTGAATTGAAGTCATGTTCTTCCCAAGATTTGAATCGAAGTCATGTTCTTCCAAAGGGATTCTAACCACCCTCTTTTCAACTAAGAAAATAGACAAGGAGTCCATTTGCCTAATATACCTGGTTTCATTAATGGCAAGGCTCCATCATTATGAAAAATTATCTTCTTATCAGATGCATCAAATTCTGCTGTCCAATATAAGACAAGCCATTCACATTTTCTAATATCTAATATTTTCATTTAAATTTTCTAGTATCACACTTTTAAAAGACTCAAAGGAAACAAGTACAATTAATGTTAATGACATAATTTATCTAACCCAGTACACCCAAAATATTATCCTGTCAACGTGTAATCAACATTTAAAAATCACTCATTATTATGAGACATTTACATTCTTTGGTTTGTACCAAGTCTTCACAATGTGGGTATACTTATACTTACAGCACATACAGTTTGAATCAGCCACGTCTCAAGTGCTCAAAAGTCTCATACAGTAGTAACATCACACAGACCAGGACAGCTCTCTCTAAATTCACATGGCACAGTGGTTAGAGCCCCGACTTGGAGTAGTCTTGGATTTTTCTCTCCATCTCCATTTCAAGTTGCATTGCCAGCCTTTACCAGTTCTGATCAGTGGGGGTAAAAAGGGGACCACTGAGCAAAGCCAAGCCATGTGAACTCATAGACTGGCCGGTAGGCAAGAAGCCAGTGATCTGGCACAAAAGTCAGCCAACCGCAACCCACTCGCTGGCCAAAATCAGCCCCCAGTGAGTTTTAATGTAGCAGGTGAACTATGAATGGTCTTTCCATTTGCAAAGGGTGGTATAAATAAATAAGCAAACAAATAAATAAGAATATGAAACAGCAGTGCTACATGGCTAGCACAACCTAAAATATTTACTATCTGGGCTGCTGCTGCTGCTAAGTCGCTTCAGTCGTGTCCGACTCTGTGTGACCCCATGGATGGCAACCCACCAGGCTCCCTCATCCCTGGGATTCTCCAGGCAAGAACACTGGAGTGGGTTGCCATTTACTATCTGACCCTTCACAAAAAACATACTGATCTCTGGTCTAGTTAGCTGTATATGTATTTTTTTTTTTGCATAAATAGAATTCATAGCATTTAAATTCTATTCTGTCAGCATAATTCTGTACTCTTTTTCCTATTAATTCAATATTTCTATAATTTCAATATTCAACAATTTTTTTCAGTAGTATTTCCATTCAGTGCTTGGTTAGCTGAATTTGCAGTCAGTGATTTATTTTGTTTTCAAGAAAATCACTTCTCTGGTCTGTTATCTGGGATGCTACTATTTGACCAATGGTCCAGGTTTTGTTTAGTTGTGTCCTTATACTTAAGGAGGAAAACTGAGCTCAGCCCCTGCCTTTATGGGAGTCATATTCCTTTTCCTGGACTTTATATATCACCCCTTTGTCTTTGGACATTGGAGACTGCACATGTGTTCTCACCATCATCTTCCACTCATCTTTTGATCTGCTCAACCTTGAAACAGAGGGACATTTTTCATCAAGGTTTCCCAGAATTACATTGCCTAACTTCTTTCATATTTCAGAATGCAAAGCTGTTGCATTTATGTCTGAAATACAACTTTGCTGGGTGTAAGATTCTTGATTCATACCTCATATCATTTAGAATGCCATAGCCACGGCTTGGAGTGAAAAATCTAAAGCTTGATTCTTCTTTGTTCCAGGAGACTTGTATTTTCTGCTCATATGTCTGAAGGATTCCATTTACCTTTGATGGTCAGTAAATTAAACAGGATATGTCTTGGTATCAGATATTCTTTATCTACGTATTTTCTAAAACGCAGTGTGGCCTTTTAACTTGAATAAGCTTCCTCTTTCTTTGCAGGGAAATTTTCCTTCAGTTATGTCAATGGTTTGTTGGCTTTGGTGTTTCAGGCCACAGATTAATCTCATCAGATACTATCTATCAGACTGCACACTAATACCTTTCCTCTAATTGCTGTAACCTCTTTACTTCCTCCTCTGCATTCATCTCAAGCACTTCCTTAATATCAGTAATTCAGCACTGCAACCATATCATCCTGTTCTTTGTTTTGTGATTTATATAGTGATTCAGGCATGCCGTTGCTTCAGTTTTCAGGTTTTCTTAAGCCCATGACATCGCTTGTCTTCTTATCGCATGATTTTCATCTATAAGTTTCTCTTTTGCTAAACTCATGGCCATATTATATTCTTCTATGAAAGTGAAAGTGCTAGCCACTCAGGTATGTCTGATTCTTTGTGGCCCCATAGACTGTAGCCTTCCAGGCTCCTCTGTCCATAGAATTCTCCAGGCAAGAATACTGGAGTGTGCTGCCGTTCCCTTCTCCAGGGGATCTTCCCAATCCAGGGACTGAACCTGTGTCTTGGGCATCGCAGGCAAATTCTTTATCACCTGAGCCACCAGGGAAGCCCGTATTCTTCTATAACGCAAAGCAATTGCTAGGAATACTCTTTAGTTCCTTGGGTTGTATTGTCTTCAGGACTAGGTTTTCATTTGCGCTTTATACACAGTGTTCTTTGTCATTTTTTTACACTTAGCCTTTGACATATTTGCATAGTGGCCAAATTATATCTTTTCATCCAACTCATCTTAAACAAGGGCATTTCTGTCCAGACCTTCTGTTTTCTCTGATTCAAAAAAACAACCTTTCTGTGAAAATTGGAATCAGATCCCTCCTCCTGGACAAATGTCCTGGACCACTGGTCACTCCCCCTGTAGCAGCTGCTTTCCTTTCCAGGAGCAAGACCAGCAGGCAACCACATGTCTTATAATTCCATAAAGAAATAACTTCTGCTCCAACCCTATCCTATTTCTATCCTGACTTATAAAGGCTGTTGCTGTATAAGGATGACTCAGTGAATTTTCCTCGGCTTTTCCCAAGGGTTCCTCTTCATTCCCTTAGTCTACCTTTTTCAAAGTTAGGATAGGGAACTATTGACCAAAAAAATATATTTGAGAATTTGGTCAACTCCCTTTTCCATTCCTGTATTAGTTGGGAGTATGGCCTTCCCTGGTGGCTCAGTAGTAAAGAACCCAGCTGCCAATGCAGGAGATGCAGGTTCTCTCCATGGGTTGGGAAGATCCCCTGGAGAAGAAAAGGACAACCAGCTCCAATATTCTTGCCTGGAGAAGTCCGGGCACAGAGGAGCCTGGAGGGCTGCAGTCCGTGGGCTCACAAAAGAGTCGGACGTGACTGAGAGTCTATAAACAACAACAATTACTTGGGAGTATTAAGATGATACGCAAACAGTCATTTCAGAATCTTTAATTTCTCCTTTTAATGCTCCTACGATTGCATGTGAATAGCATGAGATGGTGTTTTATTCATTACTGAATCTTTTTATTGTTGACTTGTTCTTATCTATTTTTATCCATTTTATTAGGTGTTACAGAAGGAAGATTCTGGGGACCATCTTTATCTCAACACATATGTTCAAAAGTCCCCTCCCTTTCGTAATCCCAAACTTCAGTAAGTTGGCAACTACGCCTTCCTCCTCTCTATGCATTTTCCCACAGAAGTCCTCTTATCAGCAATCCCCTTCCTCCTTATTTTCAAACACCCAAGTCCCAATCATCCTTTAACACCCAAATCAAATGACACTCCTCCCTGAAGTCTTCCTTATCCACTCCTCAAAACATGACCTCTTCATTCCCTTGACCCTCCCACTCCCCTTTCCATTCTCACACTGATCACCACTTCCCACTTGGCTCTAAATGTCCTTGTGACCGTGGCGGCCCCTCTGGCTGCACAGTAATGTCCGTGCTGGAAAGGTCTGTATGCCCTTTATGCCTGTGTCCTTTATATGTAGTGAGATAAAGAACCAAGTACAAGTTCAGTTAACATTTCAGTTAGCTATCAAGCCCGTACTCTTAACATCCAGGAGCTACAAATCCTGAAGCTCGTGAGCCCTCGAACCTGCGTTCCACAGCAAGGGAAGCCAGCACAGTGAGAAGACCCGGAACCATGATTACAGAGTGGCCCCCGTTTGCCAAAACTAGAGAATAAGTCCACACAGCAGTGAGGACTCAGCGCAGCCAAAAATAAATAAATAAATTTTTAAAGTATAATTTACAATCCTTTTAATGCATACATAAAATCATGTCTCTTTTCTTGTCCAGCTCCCGAAGTGCCTTTCCACCCGGCTCAGTCACGGCCAAGATTCTTGAACCACAGCGGGCACCATCGTGAGGGCAGAACCGCTGCCGCTGCCCTGACATATCCACCCCCAGCTCCCTGTGCCTTCTTTGCACCACGGGGCCCATGCCAGACTCCTCACTTTGCCTCGGACTCTCCAAATATCTCGGGCCTCTGCTCTTGCCTTTCCACCCGCCTGGAATGCCCTCCCCCAAGATGCTCGGGAGACAAGCTTCCTGGGGCCCAGCTCCTGCATCCCTTCATAGCGGGCCTGAATATTGAATGAAGAAAAGCAAGAGCGGCAAGGTGCCTGGCACTTGGCTCTGCCTGGGACTGCTGCCATCATAAGGATCATTAGGCCATGGGACGTGAGGAACGGTGTGGGGCTGGTGGTCCCAACCTCTTCCTTCTTTCCCGCTGGAGCAATGGAAGACTTAGAGTTTGGGATGTGATATGCTGGCGAGAGGTCAGGGGAGAACAGGTGAGGATCTGGACCCCTTTTGTGCTACTTGGAGCCCACCAGCCCTTCCTCACTTGTAGCCTCATAAGAAGGCAGCCTTCTGGGTAGACTTCCTTTATCCTGCTTGGCTCTCCCACCCCCTCCACTTCTATAGGGTTTTCTTTTCTTCTCTGTAGCTGACCATTCCTAACTTCTCAAAAAGATGTTTGTGGCCAGGCCCACCTGTCCCATCAAGATGTGAACTTCTTATGGCTGAGATCCCATCTTTACCTTCTGAACTGTGGTACCCAGTACAGGACCTGGCACCAAAGAAACAAAGAAAGTAAGTGTTTGCTAATGCATGCCGGAATGATTGAATGAATGAATAAGGCAGTACTTATTCTTCCAGCAGAGTAGTGCTCTGGCTTGAAAGAGCAGATACATTTCCCCAGATTGTCAAACTGAGACCTGAAAGAGTAGAAATATTTCCCCAGATTGTTAAACTGAGGCCAAGGAAGCAGATTCCTTTTCTGTCAAAAATCGAGATTCATCCCAGCCCTGTGGACACCATCCCTCTTATTCCTTTATTGCCCCTTCCCTCTCCGAAGACTCCCATCCTTTATTCCCAAACCCTCTCCCAACCCCTCCCTCAATCACCCCTTCCCACGGGTGTCTCAGGAAGCCTAACAGCTTCTCTGCAACTCAGTTTCATAAATTCTTCTTCTCTGTCCCGTGTCCCAAGCACTGGAGCTCACTCAGGAGCTCCTGCTGACCTGGGTGTCCTAATGGCTGGAGCCACATATTTGCAGCATTTTAAGAAAAGTCATGCACATCTAATTACGTGGAGACACCAGCACATTCATTTCCTGGTTTTCGCTCACACAGATGGTAGGAAAAAATTTGAGAAATTTAACCCTAAAAGACTATAGAACACATTGCCCACATCTGGAGCTGGATCAGATATGGGACCAGCAGAAAGGAAAAATGTTTCTTTTCTTTTTTTTTTTTTTAATTCCTCTGGAGCCAAGGAAGACCACACTCCCTCTCCTTGACTTCGCAATGATTCTGGACTCCTCATGGAAATTTCTGTTCAAATTCCACCACTAGGAGGGCCAAGGAGTATCAGAAATCCCTCACGTTTCTCAGAATTGTGTGTTTTGGAATTTGCTTACGGGAACTGGACAAAGTCATTTACAAAATCGAGCTTTGAACTTGGGGACATGCTTTTCAAACAAATGAGTTATAAATGCCTACTGTGTGCTAGGTACAGAGTAGGTATTTGGGAAAGGAGAACTTAGGAAGACATGATGCCTGCCATTAGCTCCCCCACCAGACTTCCTGTGAATTAAAAGAGAAAGAGAGAGCTTCTTCTGAGTAGGTGTGGCCTTGCACCAGGACACAGCTTGGTAAGAGGAGCATGGGCTGGGTTTCCCTTCTCACTTGGTCTCTCATCCGGGTGCTCTGGTGTAGTCAGCAACCAACACAACCAATGTAGAGGGCAGTCCTGCCTGTCATCAGTGAGCCTTGCTAGGTATTGATTAGAGAGTATCTCAGATGCCACGGGACAAGCAGACAGACTTGCTCTGGTGTTGGCTCTGCTGTGGCTCAGATGGTAAAGAATCTGCCTGCCAATGCAGGAGACCCAGGTTCAACCCCTGGCTTGGGAAGATCCCCTGGAGAAGGAAGTGGCACTGCACTCCAGTATTCTTGCCTGGGAAACACCATGGACAGAGGAGCCTGGTGGGCTACCGTCAATGGGGTTGCAAAGAGTTGAACACGATTGAGCAACGAACAGACACACTTGGCTCTGCTGCTCACAAACTGTGTGAGTTGGGATTAGGTTCTTAGCATCTCTACTCCTCGTTTTCCTCATCTGTAACTTTGGAATAAGACTGACCTCCCCAGGTTGTCCCGAGGATGAGATGGCAGGGTAAGTATGAAGACACTTTGATAACCAAGGAATGCTTGTAGATATGGTCATCAATCCATAGTACTGTTATCACCCGTGTGATCGTGGAGATCATGTTATAAACCAATGGCCATCCAGTGCAGCTAGAAATCTGTCACTCAGAGCACTTTGCTTCGACGTCATTCGTCACAACAGGATCCATTGTGGATCTTAAATCTTCTCTTTGAGCTCTACTTCACATCCTTTTATGCTTGCCATGTACACACATCCACATAAGGCAAGTTACAGGTGGATTCTTTACCACTGAGCTACCAGTTTTTGTGCTTAAAAACTGTCTTAAAGGGCTATTTTGACGGCTGTGTTGCTAATAAACTTGGGGCAGGGAAGTAAGAATGAGGCGGTAGCAGAGAACAGCTAGAGGTATTGGCAAGGTAGCGGTATCGCCACGCAGAGCACAGAGTAGGTAACCTTAGAGCAGGACGACGGTATATTAATAACAGCCCCTGCTTAGCCCCATGCTGGATGTCCTGCCTGGGTCTCCATCTTCTGCAGCATGGTCTCCTTTTGATTCATGGGTGTTGAATGAGTAAATGAATCACTACTCATGTATTTCTAGGCCTAACTGGGAGACCAACAAGGCAACAACTGAGATGCTGTGAGGCAGGTATTACAGTAGTTACATCCAGTGTCCCGGAGGAAAGGGAAGCTGACTTTTTAAGGGGCAGTAAGTGGGATGTGAGGAAAGTCCTCACAATAGCAGCGATGTCGAAATGGGCGTTAAAGGGTACAGAGGAGCTTTCCAGTCATATGGGGAGGACAGAAACACACAATGGAAAGGTCAACATTAACGAGTGCTCAGAGATAACACATATGTAGAATGTTCATAAGCTCACGAGAATGTTCTGCACCTGGAAGGGAGTAGGTGTTCAGTAAATCGTCACTGCATGAATGAATGATTGCTGTAGGAGAGGTTGAATCCAAGTCTGGGGTCCAAGCGGGCTTTTCCAGTGAGGAGGTATTGAGGTAGTTACTGGTGTGAGTATTCTGTGACCTTTAAATAAATCCCTGGAGGATAAGAATTGTGTGGTTATCATCTCTGAATTCAAAATGCAGAGCCAGGGCTTGAGACCAAGTAAGATATGTTGACTAATAACTGTACTTTTTGCTATACCAGCCTCTCTCCCTGAGTCCAGGCTCTTTGATTCTAGTTCACTGACACCCTTGAACACTTAGGATCTAGTGTGTATAAGGCAAAACTTGACACCTCCTGTCCCAGCCATGCTTCTCCCCATGCAGCAGTGGACACTGTTAGGATTCACATCTACCTTGTCCACCTCCCTTTCTTATCACCCAGTTTGTCTCCGCTTTTCCGGCCTCTGCAATGAGGCAAGGCGTGCACTGAGACGAGAGCACTGAGTGCTGTGTGCACTTCTTGCTTGGGACCTCTGAGCCCTGCATTGCCCTGATCAGGAGACCACAAGCTTCACAGGGTACAGCAATAAGTAGCTTTGTACCCACCTGCACTGGATACCTATCATGAACAAAATAAACTTTAACACACTGAGATTTGGCATGTGGGTGGTATTTGTTACCAAGCATAACTCATCTAACACTGACTAATACACCCAATCTCTCCAGTCTTAATTAATAATACTGCTCATTTACCCAGGTCAGAAACGTGCAACATCTTTCTTTTTCTCACACCCTGATAACATCTAACCCACTTCTAAGTCCTGTCAGATCCACGTCCAAAATATTTCCGCAATTGATGGTTTATCACCATTTCCATTCTGTCCACTCTGTTTGAAATTTCCCTGGGAGGTTGTAGCAGCTGTCTAATTGATCTCTCTAGTTCCATTCTTATCTTCTCCACACAGAAGCGAGAGGGACAATGTAAAACATTTTCCATTTCTATTATTTCTTTGCTTACATAGACCCACTGTCTGGAGATTAAGTCCAAATTCCATGTTGTGGTTTACAAAGTCCTGAATGATTGGCTCCATGTTATTTCTCCAGACTCTTCTGTGGCAGTCAATTCCACCCTTCTCCAATTCCACCCCAGGCACCCTGCCTGGCTTCCCAAAGGACTCCCACCCCAGGGCCTTTGCACCAATTGCTCTTGTTATCTGCAGTGATCTTTCCCCCCTGCTCTTCCCAAATGTGGCAGTTACTCATTGTCTTTTCTCGGATAATCTGTCGCCTCCTCAAAGAAGCCTTCCCTGATTCCCCTCTTTTTAGCCAACCCTCCTCTCGTCAGTGACGCTATATCACATCACTCCATTTTGCTACCTTCACAAAACTAAACTCCAAATCAAAGTCTTTTTGTGTCTTTGCTTATTTTTTTTTTAGCTCTTTTCCCACCAGAGTGTTGTGTCCATTGGATTTCTAGCATCTAGAAAAGGTCTCAGCATGGAGCAATCCTTCCATATACGGTCATGATTGACTGAACGGATGAATGAGCCACCAGCATCATTGTTGCCATTGATAGACTCAAATGAGATCACAGCCCACAACTCTGAGGATGATGACATCTTGGGCCCAGCAGTGTGTTACAATTCTATTCCTTAATCCAAAATAAAGAAGGAAAAGGAAAATGCAAAAAGAGACAGAACAGGAGAGGCTGAAAGAGCATTGTTCACTACCCAGCTCAGGGGGCCTCTCATGCCTGACAAATAATGAATTAGAGAGAGATCAGAACATCCAAGACCAAAATAGTCATTAACCGCCACTCTCCCCAGACCCCCTCCCTCAACACGCCGGCTGCCAGAAGCCGGCCCAGACAGTCCAGTCAGGAAACAAAAAGATGGAACAGAAAGGCCCCTTTGAGCAGCCCGGTTATTAAGAGCTCTAGACGGTGGGGGGAGAGAGTGTGCACAGCTTAACTCAAACATTCGTGCAGAAATGTAAAAAACAATTATGACATTCAATTATTCCATTAAGTGAAATTAACCATTCTTCTCGTTCTTTGAAAAGACCAAAGAAAGCAGAGATCTGAATAATTAGGTCAGTGAAGAATTGTGAAGAAAGGATGTCTAGACTTTTATTTTCATTAAAAGTAGGAGGGGGGTTTTGCATTTGCTGTGCTGTGTGTGTGTGTGTGTGTGTGTGTGTGTGTGTGTGTGTCCGCTTGCTCTAAGAACGCCTTTGAATTCCCGGGGTGGTCATATCCGAGGCTCTGCCCTGGCAGGTACGGCCAAGTCCGGATCAAGGAGTGGCATTCCCACTTTGATGTTGACTGTCATGCTCTGTTGCTTGACGATCTCTTTGGCTGCCTGCAAGTCTGTTGTCCTGGGCGACCAGGTAAACCCAGCCAGGAGCACAGACCCTGCCTCCCATCCTCCCTGGCACCACGTGCAGAGGAGAAAGGGAGAGATGTGCAGGTAGAGATGTCCCCCAGCACTCTTTCAGTTCCCAGGAGGGGTTTGGCTCTTGATCATCATCTACTGAAACTGTTACCTGGTGATGGCTCAGTAGACGACGCACGTGCATATACTTGTATGATTACACATGTGTATAAACACACTCACCCACATGGCTCACCTGTGGCATAAGAGAGAGAAGGGGAAGTGGAGAAACAGGGTCACTCCCTGAGCCCCTGGGTGTATTGTTTATTCTCTCATGCCCCATGTGTGTAGCTACAAGTGAGAATAAAGACAAGAAAAGACCCTGATGCTGGGAAAGAGTCAAGGCAAAAGGAGAAGGGGGTGGCAGAAGATGAGGTGGTTAGTCAGCATCGCCGACTCAATGGACATGAATTGGCTCAAAATCTGGGAGATAATGCAGGACAGGGGAGCCTGGCATGCTGCAGTTCACAATGTTGCAAACTATCAGATACGACTGAGCGACTGGACAACCACCACCACCACCTGAGCAGGAAGTTGTTGGTAGCAAGAATGCTGCCATGTCTCAGCATCTCAACTCAGCGTTGGACTTCCTTTGTCCAACATGACACAATTTTGCCAACAAACTGTGATTCAGAAGTCTGAAAATATGAAGTATCAATACTACCTGGGTTTTTGTTGTTGTTCTTTTGGTTTTTTGTTTTGCTTTGTATTTTTTTTTTAATTATCTGTCAAGTGGTCCATTTCTCCAAGGATTCTTGGGACATCAAACATGCTTCTTTGTGATAAGGGTCTCTGTTGTTTAAAAGTTTATCCCATGACAAGTCCAAAAGCATATAACATTAAACTATGCTTTAGTTTACTAACATAAAACTGGGCATTGCTTTAAAATAACTTTCTAAATTTTGTAAACTTTTAAACTTGATAAAATACATATAATATTCACATCTTAACCATTTTTAAGTGCACACTTTGTTGGCATTAAATGCATACACACTGTTTGGCAACCACCACCACCATCCATGTACACAGAACTGCTTTCATCCTGCAAAACTAAAACTCTGCCCCTGTTAAATACTAACTCCACAGTCCTCCCTCCACTCTACCCCTGGAAGTCACCATTCAACTGTCTGTCTCTATAAATTTGGCTCCTCCAGATACCTCATACAAGCAGAATCATACAGTAGGTCTTTTGGGGTCTAGTTTATTTCTCCTAGCATAAACATCCTCAACGTTCATTCATGTTGCATGTGTCAGAGTGGCCATCCTCTTTATGTGACAGAGTACTATTCCATTGCATGTATAGACCACAGTTTATTTTTCCGTTGATCTCTTAATGGATACCTGGGTTGCTTCCACCTTTGGACTATTGTAAATTATGCTGCTATGAAAATAGGTGTACAAATATCTCTCCTAGTTACTGCTTTCAATTCTTTTGGGTTTTAAGGTTAAGTATTAAAGGGAAAAAAATTAAAATATCATTTTCTCCTCCTGGAAAGGGAGATTCTGTTCTATGTATTGTGTTATCATAACATTATAAAAAGTATACTATACATTCTTGGCATTCAAGTAGGGTTAAAATTTTCATTGTAACACTTAAATCATTGTGAATTTTTAAAAGTAAAATATTTAAAAAGCATCATCAATTTAGATAAACTAACTTCTCCAAGGTTCACTTCATTGACAAGCAAAAAAGAGAAAAGAAAAAAAAGTTCTTTCCAACCTAGAAAGGTTACTGTGAGAATTGAATTGATGAAGATCAGTTCCAGGAAGGAGGGAAGAAATCAGCCTCATTCACACCGCATCCCAAAGTCTTGTATGACGCCTGGCCCAGAGAGCGCTTAGCAAAAAGCAGCCCCATGGGTCAAGCATAAATGACTATGTAAGGTTCACCTTACACATTGTGGGGTACATAGAGGCACCTGGTAACTGGAGACAGATGTTACTCTCACAGTCATCGTGGTGATCTCAACATATTCAGTTGGAATCACCAGTTGGCCCCTCCCTTAACAAGGAAGACTGGTAAGCACAGTAGGGAAGGAATTTGGCCAAGGCCAAAGCAGATTAGAGCAGAACCAGAGTTAAACTCTGCCTCGTAAGTCCCAGTCTACGGCTCCAACTCATCCATTCCTTGTTCCAACAAAATAGATTAGTCATAGCTCAACAAAAGCCCGATACTCAGTCTCCCATATGTCACCAGGAACATTCCTTTACAAATCTCCATCTCCTGGGTGTGTCACATACTAGCAGTCATCTCAACTCAGACCTCTGGATTAATTTCCAAAAGCTGCTGCAACAAATCAGAGGCTGCCTGCATTCCTTGGCTCATGACCCCATCCATACATCATTCCAGCCTTGTGCTTCAGTCATCACCTCTCCTCCTCCTTCCTCTATGGCCAAATCTCCCTGTCCCCCTCTGTAAGGTTACTCCTGATTATATTTGTGGTCCATGCAGACAATCCAGGATCATCTGTTCATCTCAAGGGTCTTGACTTAATCACATCATCAGCAAAGTATGATTTGCCATGTAAGGTAACATTCACAGGTTTAGGGAAGTAAGACTTGGATACCTTTGAAGGGTCATTATTCATCTGCCACAGACCTCCAAGGGGGTGCAAGACTGATGATATATTCTCAATCTAGTCTCACATATGTTCTCAATTAGTGAGTCCAAGAAATACCAAAAGTAATGAAAGCTGAAAAGCTGATAGAACCTTGATCAAGGATCTGCCTCCAGCTTGCCTCATCCTTCTTTCTTCTCCTGTGGCCTGGCACTGACCCCACCTTCACAAGGTATCCTAATGGGACCTCTCTTTCTCCTCCTACACCTGCTCCAGGTCAAGCTCTCACACTCCTCTACAATCAATATTCTTCCTACCTTCCATCTCAGGAGCCAGGAGCTGAAAGCCCAGTGGGGTACCCACTCCAGCTTGGGATCATCCCAACCGCTGTGCTGTCTCAAGTCCTTTTAGTTGATCAGAAACCTGAGTCCCTGTAGCTTCTACCCATTTGTGATCTGAAGCTCTACATCTTGAGGTCCCAGAGACGAAGTCCATTGTCCTTCCAATGTAGACAAAGAACCAAAGGAGAGGGACTGGGGAGGTCCTTAGAGGGTGAATGGTCAGAATCCAAAGCTAGAGAAGGAGTGTCTGCAAGAACCTTCTAAGCTTGCTGAGGAAATAGAATCTGAGTCCCCGTGTGTTGATCAGGCAGGATTAAAGCAAAGAAGAAATTGGTAGGAAGCAGAGATGTAGGAAGTTTATGACTGACGTGGGAGCAGCAGGAGAATCACCCTCTCGTGTGACAGGTTAGAGTCTCATGGGGAATGGCTGGCCTTGCAGAGCCCAGTGGTGGGCAGGGCTAATGCCCTGAGCCTGGAAAATCCTAACTATCATGGAGCAGGGCCCAAAGAATGTCAGTCACAGCAGGCGGGGAGCACCCCCAGCCCGAAAGCAAAAACTGAAAGAAAAAAAAAATCTTGAGAGAAGCACTGCTGGGTGTTCACACAGAAAGATCTGTTTCAGCAGAAACCAGCTCCATCCAGACCAATATAATCAAGCGAGAAGAGAAGACTTCCAGAAGCATCCAGTCTATCATAGTCACCTAGGATGTGGCAGGCACTAAGAGGTGCTTCAGTGACTCAGCAATCACTGGGCAGAAACTGCTACAAAGTGAGCCGGTCTGGTTCCATTAGTGATATAATTGATATTTTGCCCATTTTGAGGATAGGCAAACTGGGTCTCAGAGAGGCTGATCAGCCCAAGAAAGATTGGGAGGATGAAAAAGCTTGTGTTGTCTATTTAATGTGTTCTCTATTTAATATTTAAATATTCTCTATTGTATTCTCTATTTAATATTTAACTACGACTCAGCGGAGTGTCCAGACTATCAGAGAAAATGTCCCAAATACTCAACACAGAGAAGACACACACCCAGGTAATCAGAAGAGACATAGGCTATAGGGCTGAAGCAAGGTGCCAGAGATACCCTGCAGGGCTGGGCACTGACCATTTGGTACCTAGATGGTGGATCCCAGGGAGGAAGCTGAGATGGATCAGACAGCACTTAGGAACCTCAGAGAGAGGCTGTTTACCAATTCGTTTCATTGAGAAGTACTTTTTTATTTTAGCATCCAGGAAAGAGGTGGCTTTACCCAAGCACCAAATATCAGCTCTGTTTTTATGGGATAGGTGTCAGGTGTATCCTTGGGTGACAATGAGACCCAGACTCTGGCTAATGGTGAAAGAGCAGTGAAATCCTCTGAGACCTTCTGCTTCCTCCCCTATGGGGGTTGCCTTGACCAGGTAATTGTGGGCATCCCTATAATTCAGGGTCAGCAGTAAACCAAGGTGGCCTCAGAGCCTTCATTTGGCCCCCAAACCCAACCAAGCTCTAGGCTAGCCCAGAAGCTTCCAGAAAGCCCCATGTTGAGCTTCTGGAGCCCAGCTGTCCTTGTGGCATCCAATCTTGAGGTTCCAAAGTATAGGGAGGCAGCCCAAGCCAGCACAGTCTGGCAGGCTCTGAGATGGAAAGGCAATACCAGTCCACTTCCTGGGAAAAGTCAGTAGACGTCAGAGAATCCTCGAGGACTGCACAGCCATAAACGAGCTCTCAGCACGCAGCGCTGTGATGACTGGAGCATAAATGAATCAGACACATGCCACCCACATCCCCCCTGGAAGACACATGAGCACAAGCAGACACACACACACATGCACGCACACACATTCATTCATACTCACTCCACACTTATCCTCACACTCACACACACTCGCTCACTCACATATGAGGTGGTTTTTTTCCCCTATTGCTGTTGTAACCAATTGCCATAAACTTGGTGACTTAAACCAGCACAGATTTATTTTCCGGAAGTTCTGGAGGACAGAAGTCCCCAGGCATCTCACTAGGCCAGCATCACATCGGCCTCCCTTGTGGAAACTCCAGAAGAAGACTCTTTTCTCGTCTTTTCCAGCTTCTGGAGGTGCCCATGGTCCTTCTTGCATCTTCACACCTGCAATGGCAGGACAAGTGCTTGCTCATCACAGCTCCCTGCTCTCCGCCCCCACCACATGCTCTTACTGGTGAGAACCCTCGGGATGATATTGGGCTGCCAGGGGAAGCTCTGATGGCAAGATCAGCTCTTAGAAACCTCTACCCCACCTCCAGTCCTAAATCCCGCTCACCACATAACATTTAGCATATTTGTGAGTTCTGGGGATTAAGACATGAACATCTTTAAGGGGCCATTATTCAGCCTACAACATACACACACACACACACACACACACACAGATAGACACTTTCTCTTTATTTCGCTTTGTCTTTCTTTTAATCAAAAAATATTTTTATTGGAGTATAGTTGCTTCACAATGTGGTGTTAGTTTCTGTTGCATAGCAATGTGAATCAGCTATATGCGTACATATATCCCCTCTTTTTGGGATTTCCTTCCCACTTAGGTCACCACAGAGTACTGAGTAGAGCTCCTTGTGCTAAACAGTAGGTTCTCATTAGCTACCTATTTTGTACACAGTAGTACATATATGATGCATACTGTGCATATATGATGCATACTGTGCATATATGGCGCATACTGTGCATATATGCACTACTGTGTACAAAATAGATAGCTAATGAGAACCTACGGCAGCAGCAGTGCATATATGGGAGAAGGCAATGGCAACCCACTCCAGTACTTTTGCCTGGAAAAGCCCATGGATGGAGGAGCCTGGTGGGCTGCAATCCATGGGGTCACGAACAGTTGGACATGACTGAGCAATTTCACTTTCACTTTCATGTATTGGAGAAGGAAATGGCAGCCCACTCCAGTGTTCTTGCTTGGAGAATCCCAGGGACAGGGGAGCCTGATGGGCTGCCGTCTATGGGGTCGCACAGAGTTGGACACGACTGAAGCGACTTAGCAACAGCAGCAGGGTATATATGGGCTACCAACTGATGGCTCGGTAAAGAATCCATCTGCAATGCAGGAGAGCCCGGTTTGATTCCTGGCTCAGGAAGATCTGCTAGAGAAGGGATAGGCTACCCATTCGAATATTCTTGGGCTTCCCCTGTGGCTTAGCTGGTAAAGAATCTGCCTGCAATGCAGGAGGCCTGGGTTTGATCCCTGGGTTGGGAAGGTCCCCTGGAGGAGGGAAAGGCTGCCCACTCCAGTGTTCTGTACAGTCCATGGGACTGCAAAGAGTTGGACAAGACTGAGCAGCTTCCACTTTCAGTGCGTATGTGTCATGTTGCTGCAAATGACATTATTTCATTCTTTTTTATGGCTGAGTATTATTCCATTGTATTAATATCTATATACCACATCTTCATTATCCATTCATCTGTCAATGAATATCTAGGCTGTTTCCATTCTCAGCTATTGTAAATAGTGTTGCAATGAACACTGGGTGCAGACATTGCCCTTTCTCTTCTTCAACAGAGCCACTGCTCCAGATACTGCCCTGGGCTTCCGAGTTAGCTAAACCACACCCATCCCTCCCATCATGCCTGTTCTCATCCCCATCAGTTCACTCACCACCCCATATTAGAAGCAGACATTTCCTCATCAGGACCATCTACAAAAACAAGAGTTTCTTCAGGTTGGGACTCCACGGCACTTGTGCAGTAGGCTCAGCGCCACATGTTTCCTGGCATGTAGGATATTCACTTATGATTTGTGAGCACATAAATGAATGGATGAGCGTGAATGTGTGTATGCACTCTAGCAATAGCAGCTCTCATGGGAAGGCAGGATGCAGTGC